>NC_092334.1:646730000-649562500 GCF_046630445.1 Rutidosis leptorrhynchoides
CATATATTTCATAGCATTATTCCTCAAGAAAGACAAGCTTTTAGTTGGAATTGTTCTATTTACAAGTGATATTCGTTTAAATAATAAAAGGTGAAGACAAAAGATAGATTCGATGAATTGAAGACGCAAACGATCAAAAAGCTCAAAAGTACAAAATACAATCAAAGAGGTTCCAATTATTGATAAGAAACGTCTCGAAATTACAAGAGTACAAGATTCAAAACGCAAAGTACAAGATATTAAAATGTACGCAAGGACGTTCGAAAATCCGGAACCGGGACTAGAGTCAACTCTCAACGCTCGACGCAACGGACTAAAAATTACAAGTCAACTATGCACATGAATATAATATAATATATAATTAATTCTTAAAATTAATATATATATTATATTATATTTAAAAACCGTCGGCAAGAAAGGATCCAAAATGGAGTAAGCTGTAAAAACAAACTCCGCGAGTTGCGGAGTTTGAAGAAGAAAAATACCCGCGAATCGCGGAGCTTCCCTGGACGAAAATTCCTATAAAAGCCAGCGCAATTCGACGTTTTTAATATCCAAATCTCTCTCTCTCTCTCTCTCTATATATGTATACGTAAATATTTATATTTATATTTTGATTTTAATTTTAATTTTAATTTCTAATAATAAGGGTATGTTAGCGAATGTTGTAAGGGTGTAAGTCGAAATTCTGTCCGTGTAACGCTACGCTATTTTTAATCATTGTAAGTTATGTTTATATTATTTTCATTAATGTCTCGTAGCTAAGTTATTATTATGCTTATTTAATACCGAAGTAATCATGATGTTAGGCTAAAAATATAAAAATTGGGTAATTGGGCTTTGTACCATAATTGGGGTTTGGATAAAAGAACGACACTTGTGGAAATTAGACTATGGGCTATTAATGGGTTTTATATTAACTAAACAATACCTTGTTAATTTAATATACAAACTTATAATTTGACGTATTTATATATAACCACATACGCTTGACTGGGTACGGTGGGCGGGATATCTATAAATACCAATAATTATTCATTTTACCGGACACGGAACTGGATTAATAGTTAATAGACTTGTTGAAACAGGGGTGAATTACATTCAAGGGTAATTGGTGTAATTGTTAACAAAGTAGTAAAACCTTGGTTTACACGCAGTCGATAACCTGGTGTATTCATTAAACAAAGTATTAAAACCTTGTTACAATTCGAATCCCCAATTAGTTGAAATATTTGACTTCAGGAATAAGAATAATTTGACGAAGGCTTTCGCTCTTTATATTTAAGACTGATGGACTATTATGGACTAATCCGTATGGACATATCAAATAATCCAGGACAAAGAACAATTAACCCATGGGCATAAAACTAAAATCAACTCGTCAAACATCATGATTACGGAAGTTTAAATAAGCATAATTCTTTTATTTCATATTTAATTTCCTTTATTTTATATTTAATTGCACTTCTAATTATCGCACTTTTATTTATTGTTATTGTATTGAATTGCACTTTTAATTATCGCATTTTTTAATTATCGCAAGTTTATTTTATCGCACTTTTATTTATTGCAATTTCATTATCGTTATTTATTTTACGCTTTAAATTAAGTCTTTTATTTATTTAATATTTTACATTAGGTTTTAACTGCGACTAAAGTTTTTAAAATCGACAAACCGGTCATTAAACGGTAAAAAACCCCCTTTATAATAATAATATTACTTATATATATTTGTATTTTTATAAAATAAAACTAATATAGCGTTAAGCTTTGTCTAAAAGATTCCCTGTGGAACGAACCGGACTTACTAAAAACTACACTACTGTACGATTAGGTACACTGCCTATAAGTGTTGTAGTAAGGTTTAAGTATATCCATTCTATAAATAAATAAATATCTTGTGTAAAATTGTATCGTATTTAATAGTATTTCCTAGTAAAATTTAATAGTATTTTATACCCCTTAGCTTTAACATCAAGTATATTTGGCGCCGCTGCCGGGGAACATCTAGCTTAAAAGCCGGAAGCGCAACGCTATATATAAAAAAAAGATTTTTATTTTAAGTTTACTTTTATTAAAAAATTACGCTTTCGTAAAAATACGTTGTAAAAAATCCAAAAATATAAAAAGAAAAGCAAAAATATAAATATTTTTAAGAGTTTGTTAAATATTTAAGTTTTATAAAGTTTCTTTATTTTTATTTTATAAAAATATAAGTTTTATTTAAATATTTTGTGTTTATTTAAAACATAAAAATATATATATATATATATATATATATATATATATATATATATATATATATATAAATCTATTTTTTAGATTTTTATTTATAAAATTATAAAGTATTTTATTTCTATCTTAGTTTTTAAAGATAAGTTTTATTTAAATTATATAAATATATTAATTAAATTAAAAACAGAAAAATAAAAATATATATATATATATATATATATATATAAATAAATAAAAAAAACCGAAACCTGTCGAAATCAGCCTGTCATCTGAATTTTCATTTCCCGCGACTCGCGGTATTTGCTGGTACGTGGCACCGCAACTCGTGGAGCCGTCTGACACGGGCACACAGGAAGCCCTAATCAGGCATTAATTACGTATAATTATTATTATTATTATTTATTATTAAATTTAAAACCCTAAATAGGTTTTAATTATTTATTATTTAGTTTAGTTTATTTATTATTTTATATATTTAGTTTAATTAGTTTAATTAGTTTATAAAATTAATAGTCTTAATAAATAAATAATATAAAAATAATATTTTTATAAAAATTGTACTTTTTAGTATATTTTTATATTTTATCCCTTTTTAATTATTTTAGCGTTATAATCTGTATTTTTCGCTCGTATTTAGTTTTAAGTTATAGTTTTTGCCATAGTTATTTTTACTTCTAGATTTTTAGGCTTTGCCGTAAAATCCCTTAAGTGCTTTTTCTTTAGACTAAGATTTAGGTGCTCTAGAATTTTGCGACGCCTTTTTAAGTTTTAGTTCCTTTTTAAGTTATTGCCATTTGGGATATAGTTTTAATTGTAAGCTTTAATATTTTTAGACGCAACTTTTATTTTTTTTAAGCTTTTAGTTCCTTTTTAAGTTTCAACGCGCTACTTTCTTATTTTTATTTTTCGACGCCTTTTACCTATGTATTAATTATCACTCCAATTAGTAATCTCAATTTGCAATTTTAATTTTAAGTTAGTGATAGTAATAAGGTTGGGTTAGTCGAGTATTTTAAAGTTTCATAGTCACTCTTTTTCTTTCTTATTTTTCGACGCCTTTTATTTTTCAACCCTTTTCTTTTTCGACCTTTTTCGACGCACTCTTTTTCTTTCTTATTTCTCGCTATTCTAGTTTCTAGGACATAGATTTTTATTCTACTTCTTATCTAAACTTCTTAAAATTACGAAAATTTATTTTAAGTGGTTAAATTGATAGACATCAAAATTTTCTGGTTCGTAATAATAGTTGGATTTGTACGTGGACTGGGTTATTGGAGCCAAACAGTACTCAATTATATTGAGACCAAACGAATCCTGCCCCTCTGCTGCATCTTTTGGCTATTCGAAACGTGGGCAAAATCAGAAAAGTCTATTAATTGGATAACTTATATAATTTTTCTTTCCTTTTAAAAACTAATAGGATAATCAGTGAATGCACCGAGCAAGACGTTCACCACCTTTTGTACGTTCACCACCTGTAACTAGATCAAGACATTTAGCAAATATTACCGCCGTTGATTTTTCTTTAGAATCGTCATCCAGTCGACCAAGTACTCCAATTCAAATTTCCGATAATCCATTTTTTGAACCCGACCTCACAATTGAGAATCCGGAGAATATTCAGGGACAATTCATAGATCCTGAACCATTAATTTTTCCTCCGGAACCACCAATCATTCAAACAGAGATTGTTGAGGAACGAACCATTAAATCAGAATCCTCTAGTGATTCAGATTCAACAAATTCAATTATGGAGAATCTGGAACCTTTAAGTATGGAAGACCGAATGAGAGCTAAACGCACTGGCCAAGGTCACGCAATTACTCATCCTGACATTAATGCGCCAGATTATGAAATCAAAGGACAAATTCTACATATGGTGACTAATCAATGCCAATTTAGTGGTGCGCCGAAGGAAGATCCAAATGAACATCTTCGTACCTTTAATAGGATCTGCACACTATTTAAAATAAGAGAAGTGGAGGATGAACAGATATATCTCATGTTATTTCCCTGGACTTTAAAGGGAGAAGCCAAAGATTGGTTGGAATCGTTACCTGAAGGGGCGATCGATGCATGGGACGTTTTAGTTGAAAAATTTCTTAAACAATTCTTTCCGGCATCTAAAGCCGTAAGACTTCAAGGAGAAATTGTTACGTTCACACAGAAGCCAAATGAAACTCTATATGAGGCGTGGACCAGATTTGGAAAGTTATTAAGAGGATGTCCGCAACATGGTTTAGACACTTGTCAAATAGTACAAATATTCTACCAAGGATGCGACATCACTACAAGAAAAGACATAGATATAGCAGCTGGTGGTTCCATTATGAAGAAAACCGAAACTGATGCTTACAAAATTATTGATAACACTGCTTCTCACTCACATGAGTGGCATCAAGAAAAAGATATCGTTAGATCATCTAAAGCAGCTAGAGCCGATTCTAGCCATGACTTAGATTCCATTTCCGCAAAGATAGATGCTGTCGAGAGACGAATGGAAAAGATGACTAAGGATATACACTCAATACGAATTAGTTGTGAGCAGTGTGGAGGACCACATTTGACAAAAGATTGTCTCTGTATTGAACTAACAATGGAACAAAGAGAGAATATTTCATACATAAACCAAAGGCCTGGAAATAATTATCAGAATAATTATCAACCGCCAAGACCAATTTACAATCAAAACCAGAATTATAACCGAAATGTTCTATACAACAACCAACAAGGTCCTAGTAATCAACAAGTATCCAATAATACTTACAACCAGCAAAGACCTAATTTTCAAAACAAACCACCACAACCCGATGATAAAAAGCCGAATTTAGAAGATATGATGACGAAGCTAGTTGAAACTCAAACGCAGTTTTTCACATCTCAAAAACAAACCAATGAACAAAATGCTCAAGCATTTAGAAATCAACAAGCTTCTATTCAAAATCTGGAACAAGAAGTAAGTAACCTAGCAAGGTTAATAGGTGAAAGAAAGCCGGGAAGTCTACCTAGTGATACAAATTCAAACCCCCGGAATGAAACAGCTAAAGCCATTACCATAAGAAGTGGTACAACACTTAAACCACCTGAAATACCTGTAACTTCTGATGAAGCTATTCCTACTCCACAAGAACCACAACCTGAGCAAGATAAGGAAACAGAACCGGTAGTTGAAAAGGTTAATGAAGATAACACAGTTAAGGCTAAACCGTATGTTAAACCATACCAACCACCACTTCCTTACCCGAGTAAAATGAAAAAAGAGAGACTTGAAGCCGAGCAATCCAAATTCTTGGATATGTTTAAACAGATAAATGTAAATCTTCCTTTCATTGATGTAATTTCAGGAATGCCTAGATATGCTAAATTTCTGAAAGATCTAATCTCGAATAGAAAGAAAATGGAAGAACTCTCGGCTGTTACTATGAATGCTAATTGTTCAGCAGTGCTGTTGAATAAGATACCAGAAAAATTATCTGATCCAGGAAGTTTCACAATTCCATGTTTTCTGGGTAGTCTTAGTTCAATAGAAGCATTGGCAGACTTAGGTGCTAGTATAAATTTAATGCCGTATTCATTATACGCTAAACTAGACCTTGGAGAATTGAAACCAACAATAATAAGCATACAACTAGCCGATAGATTAATAAAATATCCTAGAGGGATAATGGAGAACATGCTAGTTAAAGTTGTTACTTTAGTATTTCCAGTAGATTTTGTTGTTCTGGACATGGAAGAAGATTCTCAAGTTCCTCTCATATTAGGAAAACCATTCTTAAACACGGCTAAAGCAATGATAGACGTGCTCGGTAAGAAACTGACCCTAAGTATAGAGGACGAGAGTGTTACCTTTTCAGTTGATAGAGCAATGCAACAACCGCAATCTGCAGATGATACATGTTATTATATTCAAACTATAGATTCACATGCAGAATTGTTAAAAGAATTTCCAGAATTACAAGGAACAGGAGAATGTTCTTTAGGAGAAGGAACTGAACCAATTGATGAAGCTGAAATGTTAGCTACACTAATAGCTAATGGATATGAACCAACAACAGAAGAAATTCAAATGTTAAAAGAAGAAGACAGATATCGATACAAATCATCGATAGAAGAACCACCGACATTAGAGTTAAAGCCACTTTCAAATTATTTGGAATACGCTTATTTACATGGTGAATCTGAATTACCTGTAATAATATCGTCTTCTCTTACTTAAAATGAAAAATCACAACTCATTTCTGTGTTGAAAGCTCATAAACCAGCCATTGCATGGAAGATTCATGATATTAAAGGAATAAGTCCTTCGTATTGCACACATAAAATCCTTATGGAAGAAGGTCATAAAACGTATGTGCAACGCCAACGAGGACTAAATCCTAATATGCAAGATGTAGTTAAGAAAGAAATTATTAAACTGCTAGATGCAGGTTTAATTTATCCAATTTCTGATAGTCCATGGGTAAACCCAGTTCAATGTGTGCCTAAGAAGGGTGGCATGACTGTTATTACAAATGAGAAAAATGAACTTATTCCTACTAGGACTGTAACAGGATGGCGTGTGTGTATTGATTATAGAAAATTAAATGACGCCACCAGAAAAGATCACTTTCCCTTACCTTTCATTGATCAAATGTTGGAAAGATTAGCCAAAAATAGTTACTATTGTTTTCTAGATGGTTTTTTCGGATATTTTCAAATTCCAATAGCACCCGAAGATCAAGAGAAAATCACATTCACGTGCCCTTATGGTACTTTTGCTTCCAAACGCATGCCATTTGGACTTTGCAACGCCCCTGCAACCTTTCAAAGGTGCATGATGGCGATTTTTCACGACATGATAGAAGAATGCATGGAAGTTTTCATGGATGACTTTTCAATCTTCGGTGATACATTTGAATCATGTTTAGTTAATCTTGAACGAATGCTTATTAGATGCGAACAATCAAATCTAGTACTTAATTGGGAGAAATGCCATTTCATGGTTAAAGAAGGCATCGTTCTTGGACATAAAATTTCAAAGGAAGGAATTGAAGTGGATAGAGCTAAAGTAAATGTAATTGCTAAACTTCCACATCCCACCAATGTTAGAGGAGTTAGGAGTTTTCTAGGGATGCCGGTTTTTACCGACGTTTCATAAAAGATTTTTCTAAAATTGCCACTCCTATGAATAAACTCCTAGAAAAGGATGCTCCATTCATCTTTTCAGATGATTGCATCAAATATTTTAATATTCTTAAAGAGAAACTCACTAACGCGCCTATCATGATAACACCAAATTGAAATCTACCATTCGAACTAATGTGCGATGCAAGTGATTTTGCAATGGGAGCCGTTTTAGGACAAAGGATTGAAAAACGATTTCAACCTATATGTTATGCTAGTAAGACGTTACAAGGAGCACAAACGAATTACACAACTACTGAAAAAGAACTCCTTGCTATTGTCTTTGCTTTTGACAAATTTCGTTCATATCTCGTTCTAGCTAAAACGGTGGTCTATACCGACCATTCTGCTCTTAGATACTTATTTTCGAAACAAGATGCCAAACCAAGATTAATCCGTTAGATCTTACTCTTACAAGAGTTCGATATTGAAATCCGAGATAAAAGAGGAGCAGAAAATCTCGCCGCTGATCATCTTTCTCGTCTTGAAAATCCCGAATTAGAAGTTCTAAATAAATCGGCCATACAAGACAACTTTCCTGATGAATATCTATTGAAGATAGATTATAATGAAATTCTATGGTTTGCAGACTATGCAAACTACTTAGTATGTGGATTCCTTGAAAAAGGATTGTCGTACCAAAAATGAAAAAAATTCTTTAGTGATATAAAACACTATTTCTGGGAAGATCCACATTTGTTTAAAAGTTGTCCAGATGGAATAATACGCCGATGTGTATTCGGAGATGAAGCTAGTAAAATCTTAAACCATTGTCACACAGGACCAACATGAGGGCATTATGGGCCTCAACTAACAGCAAGAAAAGTTTAAGATGCTGGATTCTATTGGCCAACAATTTACAAAGACGCACACCTTCTTTGCAAATCCTGTGATGCTTGTCAAAGGGCCGGAAAAATAAGTCAACGTGATGAAATGCCACAAAATGTCATTCAAGTATGTGAAGTATTTGACATTTGGGGTATTGACTTTATGGGTCCATTTCCAAAATCTCATAATAATCTCTACATTCTCGTTGCCATTGATTATGTATCTAAATGGGCGGAAGCACAAGCTCTCCCAACTAACGATGCACGAGTTGTAGTCAACTTTTTAAAACGTCTTTTTGCAAGGTTTGGAACACCGAAAGCTTTAATAAGTGATCGGGGTACTCATTTCTGTAATAATCAACTTGAGAAAGTTCTTAAAAGATATGGAGTAACTCATAAAATCTCCACCGCTTATCATCCACAAACAAGTGGACAAGTTGAAAATACCAACCGAGCTTTGAAATGTATTCTAGAGAAAACCGTAGGATCAAATCCAAAGGAATGGTCCATTAAGTTGGAGGATGCACTCTGGGCTTTTAGAACAGCCTACAAAACTCCAATTGGAACCACACCTTTTAAACTCGTTTACGGAAAAGCATGTCATCTTCCAGTAGAAATTGAACACAAAGCATTTTGGGCTTTGAAGACATGTAATCTTGATTTACATGAACCTGGACGTCTACAATTAAGTCAATTAAACGAATTAGAAGAATTAAGACATGAAGCATACGAAAATTCGTTAATCTATAAAGAAAGAACGAAGAAATGGCATGATAAAAGAATCAGAAGTTCAAAAGAATTTAAAGAAGGAGACGGAGTTCTTCTTTTCAATTCACGATTCAAGCTATTTCCTGGAAAATTGAAATCAAGATGGTCTGGACCATTCATAGTCAAAAGAGTTTTCCTATATGGAACAGTAGAATTAATAAATTCAAATGGGATTGAATTTAAAGTTAATGGTCACAGAGTTAAACATTACATACATGGGCCGATGGAAGTTGACAATGAAGTTAATCATAATTTCACCACCAAAAAAAACCTTCAAAATGAAAACATAAATATGTTATCAACAACATATGAAAAATCAAAATTGGAATATAGGAAGGAGTTAAATTTGAGTGATGAAGAAGAATTCTTATACAAACCTCCCATTCCAAGAAACGAAGAAAAATGTGAACAATAAGTTCAAATAGAAGTGAAAGAACCAAGAAAAGAACACCCGAAAAAGGTTTACAAACCAACTCGACTTACTAAAGCAGGAGACCCGGGTGAATTTATCATTTCTTGCTTGCTTAATGATGGTGATGTATATAATGGACTCGCAGATTTAGGAGCAAGTGCAAATATTATGCCTCTTTCCTTATACAAAAGATTAGGCATGGGTAAATTAAAACCAACCAAAATAGGTGTTCAATCATTTGACCAAACCATTAAACACCCGGTTGGAATAGCAAATAATTTACTTGTTAACGTGGGAAGTTTGACCTTTGTTGCAAACTTCATAGTGATTAATATGGAGGAAAACCTTGATATTCCTCTAATTCTAGGTCGCCCATTTTTAGCAACCACCGAGGCATTCATTGATGTAAGAGAAGGTAGAATGACACTTAGGGATGGTGATACATCGATAACCTTTGTGAACTGAAAGTTTAGATCTCCACCATCCAAAACTGTTAGACCAATAAAAACGCATAAGTGTGGGGAAGATGAAGAAACACTTAATGATGATCCAATCACAAAGAATGCCGTTGATGATACGAAATTAGATGAACCCATTTTTAACAGTTCAACGAAGAAACTTTATAAACGGATTCACGATGCTAAGATTAAAGGAAACTTTAAGTTATGTAACCGATTAGTATCTAATTTATCGCCAAAAGAAAAGGCGATGTTAGTTGAATTTGTGAAAGTTACGGAGGAAATCAACAAATGGATTGAAGTAAAAGTCAAAGATATACAAGTTGTTGATGATTCAATTGAAAATAATGTTAATCACAATTTCAACTAAGTGTAGGGAGGTTTATGTATTTCTGTTAGAGTTAGATTTTCTGTTTTCGTGTAGTTCTCGAAAATGGAACCCGAATGGTCTTTCCCTAGCAGACCCTAAAGAATTAGTCTTCTCCCCCCATTCTGAATTTTTATTTTTTTTAGGTTTTTACGAAATGAAGACTTCCTGTGAACTAAACCATGGTCTAATGCTACACGCTTTGATCACTAAACGTAATAATGACACACTTCCAAGTGGAATAGTATCATTAATCAGAGGTAAATTGGACGGAGTAAGAAAAGAATCCAGATGCGAAGATAATAAGTCACAATTTGGTAAAGGAAAATCAAAATCCGCAGCGAAAAGAAGAGCACGACACCTTGAAAAATGTCACAAATGCGGAAAATGGTCACACGAAGGTAAATGTTCAAATAATCAAACCTATTCAAACACCGAATTTGTTACTTTATGCAGAGATGGACCGTTCATATGTTTAGAAGAAAAAACATTAAATGCTCGAGGTTACGCCTATGTAGCCATGAAAAACCAATTAGTCCGACTATCTTATGAGTGGGCTAGAGCATATCACTAAGAAATATATTTCACAGGTAAGTCTGTATAGTTTTTATTTTTATTTTTATTTTTAACCTTTTGATAATAAACGCTAATTTGTTCGCTATAAAGTATTAAATTGGTATTCGATGAAATTAGGTCTTGCGACCAAAATTATTGATATCATTCAAAAATTTATTACATCACTGCGAAATTTAACGTTTATTCTTAAGGTATAAATATCTTTAATCAATCAACCAAAAATATTTCAAAAATTCGTCATGAGTTAAATTAGGTCATGGAACCTTAATTACTTTACCGAAAAGAGGGGCATATATTTTTGAAAATATTTGATTGTTTAAAGTGGGATAAAAGCCAAAAAGATTTTTAATTTTATTTTTACCATGTTTTTAAAATTAATATATAAATATTAAATTAATATTGTAAACTTTTTTTTAAAATTGTAAATATTTGAAAAAAAATTAATCTTGTATGTATAAAAATAAAAATATAATATAAGTTTGGTGTGAATTTATAATATGAATTTTTAATTAAGTTTGGTGTGAATTTTTAATTTTATGCATTTTTAATTTAAGTTTGGTGTGATTATAAAAACAAAAATTTACTTTACTTCGCTAAGTTAAAAATATGATTTTTAAATTTCGTCGTGAGTTGAAGACTAGGTCGTTGAACCGAAATTGCTTTACCCGAGGGAGGGACGAGAACTTTTATTATCATTATTTTTAATCTTATTGAATTAAAGTATGCCAAAAACATTAAAAAACCCAAAAATCTTTGCTTTTAAAACCGCGCTTTAAGTTAACAAATTTTAAAATTTTGTCGAGGGACGGACTAGGACATCGATCCGAAACGACCTCGTCCTAAATAACAAGGAAAACAAAATTTTAAAATTAATTAATTAATTGTTTTATAAGTTAAGTTTTTTATATAAAAAAAAAAATTACAAACACCGCGAGTTGCGGAGATTAAAAGGGCCAAAGCCGCGACTCGCGGAGGGTCTAAAATCCAAAAAAAAAATAAAAGGGCCGAACAGATCAGTCCCAAACCACACTCTTCAAAATACTGCGAAAAATACCGAAAAAACACTCTCAAAATCGAATTTTTTCACCAAAAATCATCACATTTTTTTACTAAAATCATGTTGAGAAGAATGCTATCAAGGAATTACTCAAGGAAAACGGTAAATTTCTACACCTAAACACCATTTAATCCGAAAATTAGTGTTCTTGAGCAATTTTATACCCAATTCAATTTTGATGCTTTTTAGTGTAATTATGCTTAAATTACTTATGTATTATGCTTGTATAACCTAGATTGATGCTATTTAACATGATTAGAAGCCTTAAACTTCAAATTTTGAGTAATCTAGGGTTTGTGTTCTTGAGCAATTTGGGGCTTTTTGATATAAACAGGTTATGGCCGATTTTTGTCATGAATTATTGCTAAATTAAGTAGTGTAACATGTTTAGGTAGTTAAATGATCCAAACTTTGAGCCTAAACATGATTTTTGAGAATTAAAGTGGACTTTTTCAAGTCTAAAATTCATGAATTTGATTTTTGAGAGATAATGCCATTTGAAACTTGTTTAGTTACTAATAATAATTATTTTGACATGTTATTTGAGTTGAACGCTTATGAACTTGGCGAACATTTTCGTATATGCTTATTTGAAAAAGTGTAGATTTGATAAAAATATGAAAATGAGCATAAGTTTGATATAAATTGAACATGTCATTGTAATTATTTTGATTGATGATTTTGCTGACACTAATGCATATTTGGATGCACAAAAATTGTGTTTGATGTGTTTTGCAGACTGAAAGGGGTGAATCTTCATCCCAAGCTCGCATTGCTCCTCCTGAGAATGCGGAACAACAGGATGTTGATAACTATTACAAACAAGATATACCTCATCCAGTTATGACATTTTCAGATATGCACATGGAAAATTTGCACCCGAACTTGAGATTAGACAGACGTTGGATAGATTATCCAAAATACCAAAGGGGCTTGCATACTCTTCATTCTAAAGCTGTTGAAGTACCTAGGGTAATAGAATGGGGACCATTAGAGAATTACTTACACAGAGGTATGGTAATTCTACTTTTAATGATTGGGTACGATTATTCAACATGCGTAGACCTGTATATAAAGTATGGTGTGAAGAATTATTGTGTAGTATAGAAATAAATGATCGGGTAGCTACTTTAACCGATCGTAGTTTTATTAGATTTTTGTTAGGAGGTTCGATGCGCAGCATGTCTCTACTAGACATGGCTCGGGCCTTACGTATATATACGCCTGAGGAGCTAGCATCTGCCGATTGTCGAGGGTTGATATTAAATGGTAGGAAGATTGATGAAAATTTTGATACGCATGGTGTATGGAGTCAAATGACTAGCCATCACCGATTTAAAGGGGGAAATTACTCTTATTTGGATATTGATAGAGCTGAGTTAAGAGTAATTCATAGGTTTCTAGCGAACTCGATTACACAGCGAGGTAAAAATAAGGAAAAGGTAAATGAGCAAGATTTATTTTACCACATGTGTATTCGAGACCCACAAAGCGCTGTAAGTATACTTTATTGTGTGGGTTATTATTTATCAGCTATGGTTAGGGGGATGAGACCGCACAGTATAATAGGAGGCGGTATATTTATTACATTAATTGCTGAGTATCTCGATGTGGATATAAGTCGGGGGGGATTATTAATCGAAGAACCAGAACCCCGAGATACAATTGGTTTAAATGTATATCATGGTGCTAAAGTTATGAAGAGGCGAAATAACGCCGCAATAAGATATAATGGAAGACATCCACAGGTTGAGAGAAATCAACAGCCAGGTAATGTGGGAGGGGTAAATGAAATGACAGAAATGCAAAGGTTTATAGCTTCACAAGATTATGAAAATGCTAGACATCGAGCATTTGAAGATTGGCAAGTTCATCAAAACCAAATCATAGTTCATTGCCAACATATAGGTAGAAACTATATTCCTACTCCAACGCCCGTATTTCCTCCCTGGTCTATAGAGATGCAACCACCGTATCATACTTATAACCCAGCTGAAGCATTTTATAACACATACGGTTATGCATGGAACCCCTACTGGTATCAGTAACAACCCTAGTTTTTTTTAGTTTTATTTATTTTATTTTTGTAATGTTACTACATTATACACTCATGTTGATATTGTAATAGTTTTTTATAATTTTCTAACTTTTATTATTAGATTTTAATAATTTTTAAATGTGGGGTAATATACCAAACTTCAAAAATATGTATATATGTTTGCAGTTTGTCTTATGTACACAACAGAGTAAAACAACGCATTTTCAAAGACTGGCATTAAGTTCAGCAAAAGCTACTAATTTTGATGACAAGATGAAAAATATATGTGAAATAACAACAAGACGGAATGAACAAATGATGTGCACCATTTATCATTCAACACAAACAACGATATGTTTGGAAACTTTGGTAAAATTTAATCATTTTTCTACGCTAATCACCCTCAATAATTTAAATTGTTACTGATTTCTTGCAAATGAGGGCATTGCAAGATCTTAAGTGTGGGAAGGGGTTAAATTCTTTCGGATTTTAAAATTTTTACTTTATACACTTGGTTACCATTAGAAATACTAGTAAAGCAGTAGTTGTATTAGAATCTAGTGCTCTCTGATAATAAAGAACAGCCCTAGTCTTATATACTGACTACCCAATTCTAGTAAAAATTTTTAAAATTTTCAATTAAATGAATTCAAAATCATGTTTATACATATTTATGAACGATAAAACTAGGTGTTAACACCGAAATTATTGTTACCTTGGAAAGAACATAAATTGAGAAACAAACCAAAATGTTAGAATTCATTTAAAATGAAATAGAGGAGAACAAAAAGGAAAAATAAAAGCCAAGTGTGGGAAATTTTTTCCAAGTTATTCAAAATATATATCACATATTTTTGTACAAATAATTGAAAATACTTTTGTTTTGGACGATAATTAAATGTTTTACCCGATAAAAGAAAAGAAGAGATGGATCTACACGATGAATCAATTCCATCATTAAAAGGAAGTAAAGTCTTCTGAAAAAGAAACGCGCTTCTTGATTTAGGTCATGAAGTTGTCGTCCAGACCAGCTGTAGGTTGACGAACAATCTAGAAAAAGTAATCTCTAAAATCAGCAGGAAATCCACGGACCTCAGCATAAAACAGGGTCGCCAAGTGGTCAGACTTATCCTAACCATGAGAGGATCTGTCTCGTAAAATGGGGAGGACACCGTGCAAATTAGCTGAATAAGACTAATGAATCAGATCCCCAGAAAGGATAATCTCCTTAAAGATTAAAAATCAGCTTTTAAGCCTGATATTACTCAATCCTTGAGATTGACCTTAAAGATTGAGAATTCAAACTCATGGAATTCGATGATATCTAAACTCGAGCTTGAACGAGAAAATATTTTGATCAAAATTACAAACCGATTTGTTTTCTAAAAACCCATTTTCAATGCATTCATTACCAATGAACGTAAAATCCTAGGAATTCACCTGGAATTCATTAGGTCATCTGAACCAAATCGGGTGTCAACCGTAAGAACGGTGGTTGCATAGCATGGTCAAAGACAGGACCTTGTGCCAGACCGAAAAATTATAAGGGTGAGCTTTACTATTGCTCCTACAAAGGATAGTAATTGCGTCCGACACATTATAGACCATAATTAAAAGCATGTCAGGGGACATTGCCTTAACAGTTGCTTGTTCAACGCTTTCCTTTACAACCGGATGGTAGTTTATCGAAAGATAATATTCGGAGCAAGTATACTGGACGTGTTGCTTTCCTAATACAAGGTTAGCAAGTGGGTGACACAAAACCGCAAGTTTTGAGCTAAAATTTTCAAATCTGAAACCCACCAAACCCACAAAAATATTTTGCAAACACCGGTGAAGGGTTATTCCGGAAAACTTATCTAGGGTAAAAGCTAGATTTAATTTTCAAAAAGATCAAATGTTTTCATAAAGATCCAATTTCCTTAATGGATCTAAATTTTATAGTCATGTGGGATTGTAAACTATAACGTTACTACCATTGTTTATACCGCCATATAGAAATCACTGATGTACAAAGTGTGAAGAATAAAGAAGTGATTCTAGTATTTCAAGACTATATTGCTTGAGGACAAGCAACGCTCAAGTGTGGGAATATTTGATAATGCTAAAAACGAACATATATTTCATAGCATTATTCCTCAAGAAAGACAAGCTTTTAGTTGAAATTGTTCTATTTACAAGTGATATTCGTTTAAATAATAAAAGGTGAAGACAAAAGATAGATTCGACGAATTGAAGACGCAAACGACCAAAAAGCTCAAAAGTACAAAATACAATCAAAGAGGTTCCAATTATTGATAAGAAACGTCTCGAAATTACAAGAGTACAAGATTCAAAACGCAAAGTACAATATATTAAATTGTACGCAAGGACGTTCGAAAATCCGAAACCGGGACCAGAGTCAACTCTCAACGCTCGACGCAACGGACTAAAAATTACAAGTCAACTATGCACATGAATATAATATAATATATAATTAATTCTTAAAATTAATATATATATTATATTATATTTAAAAACCGTCGGCAAGAAAGGATCCAAAATGGAGTGAGCTGTAAAAACAAATTCCGCGAGTTGCGGAGTTTAAAGAAGAAAAATACCGCGAATCGCGGAGCTTCCCTGGACGAAAATTCCTATAAAAGCCAGCGCAATTCGACGTTTTTAATATCCAAAAATCTATCTCTCTATATATATGTATACGTAAATATTTATATTTATATTTTAATTTTAATTTTAATTTTAATTTCTAATAATAAGGGTATGTTAGCGAATGTTGTAAGGGTGTAAGTCGAAATTCTGTCCGTGTAACGCTACGCTATTTTTAATCATTGTAAGTTATGTTTATATTATTTTCATTAATGTCTCGTAGCTAAGTTATTATTATGCTTATTTAATACCGAAGTAATCACGATGTTAGGCTAAAAATATAAAAATTGGGTAATTGTGCTTTGTACCATAATTGGGGTTTGGATAAAAGAACGACACTTGTGGAAATTAGACTATGGGCTATTAATGGGTTTTATATTAACTAAACAATACCTTGTTAATTTAATATACAAACTTATAATTTGACGTATTTATATATAACCACATACGCTTGACTGGGTACGGTGGGCGGGATATCTATAAATACCAATAATTATTCATTTTACCGGACACGGAACTGGATTAATAGTTAATAGACTTGTTGAAACAGGGGTGAATTACATTCAAGGGTAATTGGTGTAATTGTTAACAAAGTAGTAAAACCATGGTTTACACGCAGTCGATAACCTGGTGTATTCATTAAACAAAGTATTAAAACCTTGTTACAATTCGAATCCCCAATTAGTTGAAATATTTGACTTCGGGAATAAGAATAATTTAACGAAGGCTTTCGCTCTTTATATTTATGACTGATGGACTATTATGGACTAATCCGTATGGACATATTAAATAATCCAGGACAAAGAACAATTAACCCATGGGCATAAAACTAAAATCAACACGTCAAACATCATGATTACGAAAGTTTAAATAAGCATAATTCTTTTATTTCATATTTAATTTCCTTTATTTTATATTTAATTGCACTTCTAATTATCGCACTTTTATTTATTGTTATTGTATTGAATTGCACTTTTAATTATCACATTTTTTAATTATCACAAGTTTTATTTTATCGCACTTTTATTTATTGCAATTTCATTATCGTTATTTATTTTACGCTTTAAATTAAGTCTTTTATTTATTTAATATTTTACATTAGGTTTTAACTGCGACTAAAGTTTTTAAAATCGACAAACCGGTCATTAAACGGTAAAACCCCCCTTTATAATAATAATATTACTTATATATATATATATATATTTGTATTTTTATAAAATAAAACTAATATAGCGTTAAGCTTTGTCTAAAAGATTCCCTGTGGAACGAACCGGACTTACTAAAAACTACACTACTGTACGATTAGGTACACTGCCTATAAGTGTTGTAGCAAGATTTAAGTATATCCATTCTATAAATAAATAAATATCTTGTGTAAAATTGTATCGTATTTAATAGTATTTCCTAGTAAAATTTAATAGTATTTTATACCCCTTAGCTTTAACATCATATATACACCTCAATAATCAGCTCCTTAGCAGCCCTAAATGATTAATAACATGTGGGACTCAAAGCTTTGTCATCTAATACCAAATATCTAACTAGAAAACAAGTTACATGTTTTATATCATGAATTATTAAACTAAAATACAAACTAGAATTTCCTTTAAATCCCATCCATGATTCACGACCAAAAACACATACAAACACTTTCATTTTTCAATTTTCTTCATCTAATTGATCTCTCTCAAGTTCTATCTTCAAGTTCTAAGTGTTCTTCATAAATTCTATAAGTTCTAGTTTCATAAAATCAAGAACACTTTCAAGTTTACTAGTTTACTTCCAAGCTTTCTAATCCATTCAAAGTAATCATCCAAGATCAATAAACCTTTGTTATTTATAGTAGGTTATCATCCTAAATCAAGGTAATATTCATATTCAAGCTTTGATTCAATTCCTATAAACATAACTATCTTAAATCAAGTAGTAATCTTATTTGAACTTGTTTTCGTGTCATGATTCTGTTTCAAGAACTTCCAAGCTATCAAAGATTCTTTGAAGTTCAAGTTATTTTCTCATCATTTCCAGTAGGTTTATCTACTATACTTTAGGTAGTAATGATGTTCATAACATCATTCTATTCATATATATATAACTATTTTTTCGAAGATTTAAACTTGTAATCACTAGAACATAGTTTAGTTAATTCTAAAATTGTTCGCAAACAAAGTTAATCCTTCTAACTTTACTTTTAAAATCAACTAAACATATATTCTATATCTATATGATATGCTAATTTAATGATTTAAAACCTGGAAAAATGAAGAACACCGTAAAACCGGACATACGCAGTCGTAGTAAAACTGGGGCCCGTTTTGGGTTAGATAATTAAAAACTATGATAAACTTTGATTTAAAAATTGTTCTTATGGAAAAATGATTTTTCTTATGAACATGAAACTATATCCAAAAATCATGGTTAAACTCAAAGTGGAAGTATGTTTTTCAAAATGGTCATCAAGACGTCGTTCTTTCGACTGAAATGACTACCTCTTACAAAAACAACTTGTAACTTATATTTTCGACTATAAACCTATACTTTTTCTGTTTAGATTAGTAATCTTTGGTTCGATATGAATCCATAGCAATTTGATTCACTCAAAACGGATTTAAAATCAAGAAATTATGGGTAAAACAAAATTGGATATTTTTTAGTTGTTTTAGCTACGTGAAACTTTGTAACAAATATATACTAACCATAAGTTAACTAACTTATATTGTATTATACATGTATTCTAACATATATTATGTAATCTTAATAGACCATAGACACGTATATAATGTTTTGACATATCATATCGACGTCATCTATATATATTATTTGGAATAACCATAGACACTCTATATGCGGTAATGCTCGAGTTAGCTATACAGGGTTGAGGTTGATTCCAAAATAATATATATACCTTGAGTTGTGATTGAGTCTGAGACTTGTATACACTGGGTCGTGGATTGATTCGAGAAAATATATCGATTTATTTATGTACTACTAACTGTGGACTACTAATTGTGGACTACTAACGTTGGACTGCTAACTTAACAACTTAAAATGTCAATACGTAATAAAAATGTTGTGAATATATTTCGATCATACTTTGATATATATGTATATATTTGTTATAGGTTCGTGAATCGACCCGTGACCAAGTCTTATTCTCGGTGAATTAAAAATCTGTGAAAGTGAGTTATAGTCCCACTTTTAAATATCTAATGTTTTTGAGATGAGAATACATACAGTTTTATAAACGTTATACAAAATAGACACAAGTAATCGAAACTACTTTCTATGTTGGATTATCGAACAGAATATGCCCCTTTTTAGCTTGGTAGCCTAAGAATTGGGGAAATGGCCCCTAATTGACGCGAATCCTAAAGATAGATCTATTTGGCCCAACAAGCCTCATCCGAGTTACGTATGCTTTAGTACTTCAATTTATCATATCCGATGAGAGTCCCGGAATGATGAGAACATTCTATATGCATCCTGTTAAGGTCGGTTACCAGATGTTCAACATATGAATGAATTTTATCTCTATGCAGTTTGCGAAATGCCTGATATGAGATGTATATTTATGGAAGAAAAAAATGAAATCTTGTGGTCTATTATTACAATTTGATATTATATAGGTTAAACCTATAACTCACCAACATTTTTGTTGACGTTTTAAGCATGTTTATTCTCAGGTGATTATTAAGAGCTTTCACTGTTGCATACTAAATTAAGTACAAGATTTGGAGTCCATGCTTGTATGATATTGTTTAAAAACTGCATTCAAGAACTTATTTTGATGTAACATATTATTATTGTAAACCATTATGTAATGGTCGTGTGTAAACGGTATATTTTAGATTATCATTATTTGATGATCTACGTAATGCTTTTTAAACCTTTATCGATAAAATAAAGGTTATGGTTTGTTTTAAAAAACGAATGCAGTCTTTGAAAAACGTCTCATATAGAGGTCAAAACCTCGCAAAGAAACCAATTAATATGAAACGTTTATAATCAATATGAACGGAATATTTCAGTTGGTATCCGAGCGTTGGTCTTAGAGAACCAGAAATTGCATTAGTGTGTCTAACCGAGTTTGTTAGGATGCATTAGTGAGTCTGGACTTCGACCGTGTTTACTTTAAAAGCGATTGTTTAACACTTTTTTGGAAACTATATATTTTTACATGTAAATATTATGTGGTGTATTACTAATGTGTTAGTTAATGTGTGATAGATGTCTACTTCCAGTACCAATTCCATCGACTCACCTAATAATAATGAAGAGTCAAATATATTTTGGGAAGATTCACAAATTTCCTAAGAGGAACTGGAAGAAAAGGAACCGGAAGAAGAGGAACAGGAAGAAGAGGAACAGGAAGAAGAAGAGGTTCCGGAAGAAGAAATATTAATAACTACAGAAAAATGGTTAAATAAAAGAAAATCATCAACAAATGGACCAAAGTTAAAAATGGTTTGTGATGTCTCCGCGGAGGAGGAAAAATATTGGAAAAATTACCAATTTTCTGATGAATCGGATCCTGATGAGGATTCCGATGATGTTATAGAAATTACCCCGACCCAATTTAAAAAGGCAAAAGAAAATAATAAGGGAAAAGCTATCAAAATAGAGAAAATCGATCCCAAATCTGATGAACTCTATGTAAACATGAAGTACCCTGATGGGGTGTATCGTAAACACCCGTATTTCTTAAATTTTAACTACAACCCGGGAACATCTAAGCCACCAGGTTTTTCTAAACCATTTGTGAAAACGACGGCTCGTATTAGAGGAACTCCATATATCCCTAGGAAATTAGCAAAACAAACCAAGTCCGAGGAGGAAGAAACAAGTGAGTCGGAATAAAGAGTTGTAATCATGTTGTGTAATATATGTATTGTAGTGTGCTTGTACTTTTATTTTCTATGTAAAAATTGCTTGTATTGTTTGTTAATTATCTTTTACGAATCTAATCCTTGTTTATTTTACAGTATAAAAACACAAAATGGACGTTAAGGATAGACAACCGAATATTTTAGAAGATCTACCAGGGGATATGATTGATGAAATCTTGTCTAGAGTCGGTCAGAATTCATCGGCACAATTATTTATGGCGAAATTAGTTTGTCGAACATTTGAAAGACGTTCCAGGCATGCCTTAGTTTATAAAAGGCTTTCCTTTGATAGATGGGGTATATCACATTGGGGAAACCTTAAGTTACGCCGTGTTTTCTTTAAGGCATTAAGTGCGGAGAACCCAAATGCAATTTTACGCTACGGCTTGAGAGCCTATTTTGACTCCACATATCCCAACATAGGACTTTGTTCTTTAGAAAGAACTTCCAACATGCAACTTAAAGAAGCATGTTATGTTTACGGGTTAGTGATGTTCGCTTATCACCAAATTGAGAAAAAGAACATCGGATTGCAACTGTTAAATAAAACATTCCCACAAGTGACGGATTCAGTAGTTGGAGTGAGAGACAAGGTTTTTAGATTGTTACGGGGCTGTTGGGCATTACGTAACCCTCGTCCTTTTGACGACGTTACAACATGCTATATTGCCAACGACCACAACGGTTATTTTCCACAAGACCAAGGATGGAAAATAATACTAATAAAACCCGAATGCATGACTTGTTTCTGGACTTATGAATTACGTGTCTTTATTGTCTTTGCTGAACGACTTGCGTATTAACTAGTATTGTCTTCGCAACTGTCTTGTATCAAAGTTATTGTGTGCTATAATTCATGCTATATGTAAAATAGCGGTATTGTAAGTTTGTAAAATATTGTATAAAAGTTTGAATGCAAAATATTACTGTAATCAGTTATTCATATAGAATTGTAGTAGTTGAATTATATATTAGCTACTAAGTATGAACTTAACGGGTAGGTATTACCCGAATTAAAACTTATAAAATGCTAAAATAAAGAAAAAGCTTTTATAAATGAGTTCATATAATGCTACGAAATACTATTGACTACTCCTAATATTCTATATGATTAACTTATTTCTTTTGGCTATTTTTGAAGGAAATGGCACCAACTACTCGACACACCATGAATATGAGCGAAGAAGAATTCCGTACCTTTTTTGCTGCGAACATAGCCGCAGTGCAGGCCGCAATGCAAAATAACAACAATAACTCCGAATCTAGCAGTGGAACTAATTCTACAAGAAATCGTGTAGGATGCTCCTACAAAGAATTCACTGCCTGCAAATCTTTGGAATTTGATGGAACCGAAGGACCAATCAGATTGAAACAGTGAACCGAGAAGGTCGAATCGGTGTTTTCCATAAGTAAATGTACTGAAGAAGATAGGGTAAAGTACGCCACGCATACCTTCACAGGTACTGCATTGTAATGGTGGAATACCTATCTCGAGCAAGTGGGACAAGATACTGCTTATGCACTACCGTGGTCAGCATTCAAACACATGATGACTGAGCAGTACCGTCTCAAAAACGAGGTCAATAAGCTCAAGGCAGAGATTAGAGGATTACGAGTGCAAGGATTCGATATTACCACATACGAACGACGATTCACATAGTTGTTCCTGTTGTATCCAAGAGTGTTCGAAGATGAAGAAGAGAAGATCGACACATTTGTAAAAGGGTTACCAGAAAGGATTCAAGAAGATGTGAGTTAAAACGAGCCCGCCTCCATACAAAAGGCAAGTCGAATGGCTCACAAACTAGTGAACCAGATTGAGGGAAGGATTAAAGAGCAGGCGGCCGAAGAGGCCAACATGAAACAAGTCAAGAGAAAGTGGGAAGAAAACAGTGACAAGAGTCACCAACACAACAACAGTAACTATCGATTCAACAATCAACACCACAATCACAACCACAATCGCACCATTTTTCGTAACAACAAACGCAACAAAAACCATCCCAACAACAACAATCTTCCCAACAACAATACCAACTGCAACAACAACAATCTCAATAACAACACTGGCAATCAAAATCAAAAAATTCTGTACCAAAGGTGTGAAGGGTACCATCCAACTACTTACTGTTCAGAATCATGTATCAAATGTAATAGAAAGGGTCATGGTGCGACGAAGTGCAAAGTTTATGGACCAGCGGGTAAAAGAACAAATAATGCCCACATTACTTGTTTCGGATGTGGGAAGAAGGGTCACTACAAAACTATGTGCCCAAACCAGGAAAACAATAATGGGCAAATCCGTGGAAGAGTTTTTAACATTAATGCGGGAGAAGCGCAGGAAGACCCGGAGCTTGTTACGGGTACGTTTCTTATCGATGAAAAACCTGCTTATGTTTTATTTGATTCGGGTGCGGATAGAAGCTATATGAGTAGAGATTTTTGTGCTAAATTAAGTGGTCCATTGACGCCTATGAATAATAAATTTTTACACGAATTAGCAAACAGTAAATTAATTTCAGCAGATAAAATATGTCAGAATCGAGAAATTAAACTGGTCAGCGAAACGTTTAAGATTAATTTGATACCAGTAGAGTTAGGGAGTTTTGATGTGATAATTGGCATGGACTAGTTGAAAAAGGAGATAGCAGAGATCGTATGTTACAAAAATGCAATTCGTATTGTACGAGAAAAAGGAAAATTCTTAATGGTGTACGGAGAAAAGAACAACGCGAAGCTAAATCTTATTAGTAATTTGAAGGCGCAAAAGCTAATAAGAAAAGGTTGCTATGCTATTCTAGCACATGTCGAGAAAGTGCAAACCGAAGAAAAGAACATCAATGATGTTCCTGTCGCAAAAGAATTTCCCGATGTATTTCCGAAAGAATTACCGGGACTATGTAACATCCCAAATAATTAAGGTAATAATTTATGAAATTTAAAATTTATATTCATTGTCGGTATTAATTTGTATAAAATAAGTGGTTAATATTTAAAGTTTGTTAGTTAAGTTGGTAAGGGACTAGATATACAAAGTTAGCCTAAGGACCTCTCACATTATGGTTTTGGTGGGGAGGGTAGAAAGTGCAATTATTGCAAAGTTAAATATATAAAAGAGTTAAAATGTTGGAAATCTCTATCAGTTGTAAGAAAATAAAATTCAGAGTGTGCTTGTGTGTGTGTGTCGACCCAAACAAGAAGAGAAGGAGAAACCTTCAATTGGAAGGATTTTGTACATGCAAGTGGAAATTCATGTAATCTAATGTGCCCTAATCACTATAGCAAGTTGTAAATCTTCCATTTCTTCTCTATTGTGCATAATTAGGGTTCTTAAATCCCTAAAGATAAGGTATGAACTTCTATGTCTAAGTATCACTATAAATGGGTATTTTAGATGAATCTCAAGCTTATAAGTTGTTGTATGTTGTAAGTATACACATTTGTATGAGTAAAAATGAATTTTTATTGATGTTGGATGAAAGTTCATGAATGAGCTTGCTAATTGAGTGTATGATATGAATATTGTGAATTTGGTGATGTTTATAGTCTAGAATCAAGCCATGCACTCTAGGTGTTTGATGAAATGCCTCAATGAAGATGTTTATGAAATTTAGTTAATTTGTAAAGAAGATAGTTTATGTGTAAATTGTTGATGTTGTTGTAAGTAATGATATTTGGATGTATGATGATTTTAAGGATGTTAGTAGTTGAAATGGGTTTATGCACATTTGATGCTTGATGAAATGCTTGAAAGAATTACAAGTCATGTTTGTAAGAGATAAAATAGAGAAATTATGCGATTAGGGATTTGATGTTTGAATGTTAATGTTTATGATAATGGAATATGGGAAAAGATGAGTTAAAATGTCATGTTTGTAAGTGTTCATGTGATTAATGGGGTAAAAAGAGGATTAAGTCAAATGTGTAAGTATATGAAAGTGTTGTAAGTTTTTGAAAGAGGTAACTTCGTTGAATTATGTTAATGACGAGACTAGCTTATGTATAGGTGTTAATCAAGGCAAAGGAGCTCCAAGTGATCAAGGAATCTCGCTTAATCAATGTGAGTTTATAGGGAGTAAATTGGGCGGGTCAAGAGTGACTTAGTGTTTCCGGATTGCATCCGTGCAAGAGGACAACGACTAAGTGCACTAGATAGATAGCTTAGATATAATTATTAGGCATGCCTAGTAATTTTATCTATGGTTGATGATTAACTTAGGCTAGGTCATTAAACTTGCTTAATGATCTTGTCTATGGTATGACTTAGCTTAGACATCTAGGGTGTCTATGTAAATATGTATGCAATGTGATTAAGGTAGCTTAGGCATGTGTGTATGCCTATGGTTATGTTTAGCTTAAACATAATTACTAGGATTGGCCTTAGTAAGTTATGTCTATGGTAAGAAAAGGAGTCGGATCCGAAAGTAAGTAACCAACCATTTGGGTTGGAAAAACTAAGTGATACACTATTATGCTCAATGATATATGTTATTTTACTCACCTATAACTCACTAAGCATGAAAGCTTACCCCCATGTTGTTTTATGTTTTTATAGGAATGAAAGGACATCGTGAAGGTAAGGAGCCCATGTAAGGATAGCGGAGCATTGTTCATATAGTAAGTGGTAATGCAAGTCCCTATTTTGAATCTAGCTCTAATGATACCGCTTATCAACGCTAAGTCTTTTGTACTCATAAACTATGTTTCTTTTGAGAATTGGGACCAAATGTTGTGTTTAAGTTGTGTAGACATGTTGTTTAGGATTAAAGGATTTTCGTAATGTTTGACGATGTAAGAAACTGTTTTAATTAAGTTTGTTTATGTATTATGTTGTTAATATATGTTGGGTGATAATGAAATGTTAAAAATGAGATTTTTCTAACAAGTTGCAGCTCAGAACCAGCGTCAGTGTAAGGCCGCGTCGCGACCTCATTTACCGCATCGCGGCACATAACGCATTTGAATATCAGGAGGGCTGTTAAAACAGTATGAAATCATTTGATTTACCGCGCCGCGACCAAGGATTGCCGCGCTGCGGCATATCACTTGGTCTGGGTAGTTACCTTTTAAAAAAAAAAAATCGTTTAAGGGCGTTAAAAGTTGGTATCAGAGCTATGGTTTAAGGGACTTGGATAATCCACTATAGGGATTATCTTGGCTTAAACCATCGTTGATATAGGATAAGCGGTTTAGGACTTGCATGATAGATGAGTTTAAAAGATTATGCCATGCTCCATATGATAAAGTTTGTTGACGAGACTTACAGTGTCATACTAAGATTGTGGATAATTTGAGCAAAGAGTTTAATGCTCATTAACCATGAGTCATAATGGATTGAGTGCGTAATACGATGGTGTAATGATGACCGGCCATTGCCATTACATTATTTTAGTACGTATGAACATCTACGAGGGTCGTGGTGAAATGAGTTAAGAATTCTTTCGGTCTTTTAAATTATGATTAATTGTTGATAAATGTATTTGAACTAATGAGATGGAGATATTGTTTCAGAATGGCGATTGTATCTCCAAATAGAGGTAATGATGAGGACGATGAGTACGTCCACACCCCGTCAATGAAATCTATCGAAGGCTCACAAACTGAATCTGATGAAGTTACAATGGCAAATGACCTCTCGGGGCAAATGGGACAAGCTTTGGTGCGATACACCCCAACTCTTCTTGAAAAGATAAAGAAGTTGATTAATGACCAATTGGACAAAAAGTTGAAAACTCTTATGACTAATAATCCTATGTTAAGAGGAGAAGGGGGAAGTGGGGTAAGGCAAGATGAAGTAGAAGCCCCAAAAAAGAAGGATGAACGCTTTGAGTACAAGAATTTTGCAAATTGCCATCCACCGGAATTTCATGGTAAGGTTGACCCAATTGTTATTCAAAGGTGGATCGATGAGATAGAGGAAACTTTCATGTTGTGTGAATGCCCCGAGCACTTAAAGGTAATTTACGCGGCACACCAAATGAAGGGAAGTGGTTATGAATGGTGAAATTTCATAGTTAAGTCACATGGGCGGGATGTGGCAACAAGTTTCCCATGGAAAAAGTTTCGTGAGATGTTTATGGATCAATTTGCTCCACCCGCCGAAGTTAGTAGGTTAAAGTCCGAATTCATGAATATCGAGCATGGGAGCAAATCAGTGACCGAGTTTAATGCCGAGTTTAATGATAAGTCTCGTTTTTGCCCGGACTTTGTCTCAAGTCCTAAGTTGATGATGGATCACTATCATGAGAAGTTAAACCCCGAAATAAGTGAGTTTATTAATAGGGGTACGTATAAGACGTTAGCCGAGATAATGAATAGGGCTCTTGTTAGGGAACACGAACTTTGGAAGAAAGTCGCGTTTAAACGAAAGTTGGATCAAGATTCAAAGTCAATGCAAAGTATGAGCCCGAAGAAAGGTAAGTTTAATTCCAAATCCCCGCACAAATCAAAAGGGGGATTCACGCTGGGGAAAAGTGGTGGAAAAGAAGTGAAGACGTGTAATAGGTGTGGTAAAAATCATACGGGTGAGTGTAAAATGGGTACTACCGATTGTTATTCATGTGGGAAACCGGGTCATAGAGCCGCCGAATGTCCTAAGAAGGGAAAATAGTGTTATTATTGTTTTGAAAAGGGTCATTTTCAAGCCGACTGTCCTGAGTATAAGAAAGATTTGGCAAGTGGTGGTGTTAAGAAGGAGGTTAAAACAGAACCAAAGACAAGTGATAGCCGACCAAGAGCCCGAGCTCATCAGATTACCG
Organism: Rutidosis leptorrhynchoides; assembly: GCF_046630445.1. Classification (NCBI taxonomy): domain Eukaryota; kingdom Viridiplantae; phylum Streptophyta; class Magnoliopsida; order Asterales; family Asteraceae; genus Rutidosis; species Rutidosis leptorrhynchoides. The sequence goes on from NC_092334.1 coordinate 646,758,192, forward strand.
CTCTCGAAGTGAAGGAATCCCAAAATGTGGTGTCAGGTACCTTTGTTGTAAACTCTTTACCTGCGCATGTTTTGTTTGATTCCGGTGCTACGCGATCGTTTGTTTCTTATTCTTTTTGTAAACATTTTGATATGACCCCAAGTATGTTAGAGCATCCTTTAGAAGTTGAGATAGCGGACAATAAAACCGTTATGGTATATAGTGTAATTAAGGGATGTGAAATTATTTTGGATGATGAGAAGTTTGTTATAGATTTGATACCCATACATATGGGAGAGTTTCAGGTAATTGTAGGTATGGATTGGCTAGATGACAATGAAGGAATAATATTATGTCGAAAGAAGATTGTATTAGTTCAAGCACCTAGTGGGAAGGTTATTTGAATTTATAGGGAACGGGCTAGACGTGCTATTCCTATATGCACGTATGCTAGAGCTAAACGATTTTTGTCCCATGGGTGTTGCGCATTTTTGGCACATGTGATAGATGATTCGAAGAATGTTGTTGGAATAAGTGATGTACCGATATTTAATGAGTTTCCGGATGAATTGCCCGGTTTTCCTCCCGATAGAGAAGTAGAGTTTAGAATAGAGTTGATTCCCGGAGCCACGCCAATTGCCAAAGCACCTTATCGATTAGCTCCGTCAGAAATGAGGGAAATGATGATTCAACTACAAGATTTGATAGATAAAGGTTTTATACGTCCTAGTAGCTCACCTTGGGGAGCTCCGGTTTTGTTTGTGAAAAAGAAGGATGGAACAATGAGAATGTGTATCGATTATCGTGAATTGAATAAGGTCACTATTAAGAATAAATATCCATGTCCGAGGATAGATGACTTGTTTGATCAATTACAAGGTGCATGTTTATTTTCAAAGATAGATCTAAGGTCGGGTCATCATCAATTAAAGGTGAAGGAAGAGGATATCCCTAAAACAGCTTTTCGCATGAGGTATGGTCATTATGAATTAGTGTTCATGCCTTTTAGGTTAACTAATGCTCCGGCCGCGTTTATGAATTTGATGAATAGGGTTTGTTGACCAATGCTCGATAGGTTTGTGATAGTATTCATTGACAATATTTTAGTCTATTCTAAGGGGGAAAAGGAGCATGAGGTGCATTTATGACAAGTGTTAGAAACTTTAAGGAGAGAAAAGTTGTTTGCAAAGTTCTCTAAGTGCGAATTTTGGCTTCGTGAAGTTCAATTTTTAGGACATGTCATTAATAAGAAGGGTATTTGTGTTGATCCGACGAAGATTGAAGCGATAATGAGATGGGAACCGCCTATGAATCCCACCGAAGTTAGGAGTTTTCTAGGCTTAGCGGGGTATTATCGACGGTTTATACAAGATTTTTTAAGAATAGCCACCCCACTCACTAAGTTAACTCGTAAGAACGTGCAATGGAAATGGGAAGAAAAACAAGAACAAGCATTTCAACTCCTTAAGGAGAAACTTGTTCAAGCTCCTATACTAGTTTTACTAGAAGGGAATGAGAATATGACGGTTTATTGTGATGCTTCTAAGAAAGGCTTGGGGTGTTTGCTAATGCAAAATGGGAAGGTCATAGCTTATGCTTCTCGTCAATTGAAAATGCATGAAAAACGTTATCTCACCCATGATTTAGAATTAACGACCGTGGTTTTTGCTCTGAAAATATGGCGTCATTATCTTTATGGTGTAAAGTTCTCCATTTATACCAATCATAAGAACTTAAAGTACTTGTTCGATTAAAGAGATTTGAATGATAGGCAAAGAAGAGGGCTCGACTTGGTGAAAGATTGTGATTGTGAAATTTTGTATCACCCCGGGAAGGCTAATGTGGTGGCGGATGCTCTTAGTAGGAAGTCGAGTCACCAACCGATTAAGGTAACGAGTTTGGTCATGGTAATATCACCACAAATATTCGATAGTATCCGAGTAGCACAAGATGAAGCGTTAACCCCTGACAACGTGAGGAAGGAAAGGATCAAATGGCAAGTTAATGATTTCATGGTAGATTCCCGTGGTCTAAAGCTTAGATATGGAAGAATTTAGGTACCTTTACAAAGTGGTGTTAGAAATGAGCTCCTTGACTTAGCTCACAAATCTAAATATTCGATTCACCCCGGCGCTACAAAAATGTATAGAGACCTAAGGAAAGACTATTAGTGGCCAGGAATGAAGAGAGATATAGTAAAGTATGTTCATAAGTGTCTTACTTGCCTCCAAGTGAAAGCCGATCATCAAATGCCGTATGGTAAACTTCAACCATTAGAAGTACTGGTATGGAAATGGGAGCACATCACGATGGATTTAGTGACTAAGTTGCCTAAGACCCCTCGACAACATGACGCCATTTGGGTTATTGTTGATAGATTGACTAAGAGTGCGTTATTTTTGGCGATAAGAGAAGCTTCATCATCGGAAGCAATGTCTAAACTATATATGAAGGAGGTTGTTGCAAGGCATGGAGTACCGGTTTCCATTGTTTTGGAGCGTGACACCCGATTTACCTCTCGATATTGGAGGAAGTTTCAAGAAGAGATGGGCACCAAGTTGCATGTGAGTACCGCGTTTCACCCACAAACGGATGGTCAAAGTGAGCGAACTATCCAAACTCTTAAGGATATGTTGAGGGCGTGTATCATTGATTTTGGTGGTAGTTGGGATACTCACCTACCTCTAGTTGAATTTTCGTACAATAATAGTTATCATTCTACCATCGAAATGGCTCCTTATGAGATGTTGTATGGGAAAAGGTATAGGACCCCAATATGTTGGGGAGAAGTGGGTCAAAGAGAATTAGGAAGCACGGAAGTAGTACAACAAACAGCCGAAATGATTGATCAAATTCGTGAAAGAATGAAAGCGGCACATGATCGACAAATGTCATATACGTATAAGAGAAGGAAGCCGATAGAATTTCAAGTGGGTGATAAGGTAATGCTTAAAGTTTCCCCATGGAAGGGTATAATTCGGTTTAGAAATAGGGAAAAATTGGGTCCAAGATTTGTGGGACCGTTTGAGATAGTCGCGAAAGTCGGGAAGGTAGCTTACCGTTTGGCCTTGCCCGATGAATTGAGTAACATACATGACACATTTCATGTGTCACAATTAAGGAAGTGTTTGGCGGATGAATCAACTTATGTTCCATTAAATGAGATTGAGGTCGATGATAAGTTAAGATACGCAGAAAAGCCAATAAAGATTTTGGATCAAAAGGTTAAGCAATTAAGAAATAAGTCGGTGACATTATTAGAAGTGTTATGGCAATTTAGAAAGGGTTCGGAATGTATGTGGGAACCCGAGGAATGGCTAATGAAGTATTATCCATCGTTGCACAAAGAGTGGTTCGCGAGGACGCGAACAATCCAACGGGGGGAGAGTTGTAACATCCCAAATAATTAAGGTAATATTTTATGAAATTTAAAATTTATATTCATTTTCGGTATTAATTTGTATAAAATAAGTGGTTAATATTTAAAGTTTATTAGTTAAGTTGGTAAGGGACTAGAGATGCAAAGTTAGCCTAAGGACCTCTCACATTATGGTTTTGGTGGGGAGGGTAGAAAGTGCAATTATTGCAAAGTTAAATAAATAAAAGAGTTAAAATGCTGGAAATCTCTATCAGTTGTAAGAAAATAAAATTCAGAGTGTGCTTATGTGTGTGTGTCAACCCAAACAAGAAGAGAAGGAGAAACCTTCAATTGGAAGGATTTTCTACATGCAAGTGGAAACTCATGCAATCTAATGTGCCCTAATCATTATAGCAAGTTGTAAATCTTCCATTTCTTCTCCATTGTGCATAATTAGGGTTCTTAAATCCCTAAAGATAAGGTATGAACTTCTATGTCTAAGTATCACTATAATTGGGTATTTTAGATAAATCTCAAGCTTATAAGTTGTTGTATGTTGTAAGTATACACATTTGTATGAGTAAAAATGAATTTTTATTTATGTTGGATGAAAGTTCATGAATGAGCTTGCTAATTGAGTGTATGATATGAATATTGTGAATTTGGTGATGTTTATAGTCTAGAATCAAGCCATGCACTCTAGGTGTTTGATGAAATGCCTCAATGAAGATGTTTATGAAATTTAGTTAATTTGTAAAGAAGATAGTTTATGTGTAAATTGTTGATGTTGTTGTAAGTAATGATATTTGGATGTATGATGATTTTAAGGATGTTAGTAGTTGAAATGGGTTTATGCACATTTGATGCTTGATGAAATGCTTGAAAGAATTACAAGTCATGTTTGTAAGAGATAAACTAGAGAAATTATGTGATTAGGGAATTGATGTTTGAATGTTAATGTTTATGATAATGGAATAAGGGAAAAGATGAGTTAAAATGTCATGTATGTAAGTGTTCATGTGATTAATGGGGTAAAAAGAGGATTAAGTCAAATGTGTAAGTATATGAAAGTGTTGTAAGTTTTTGAAAGATGTAATTTCGTTGAATTATGTTAATGATGAGACTAGCTTATGTATAGGTGTTAATCAAGGCAAAGGAGCTCCAAGTGATCAAGGAATCTCGCTTAATCAATGTGAGTTTATAGGGGGTAAATTGGGCGGGTCAAGAGTGACTTAGTGTTTCCGGATTGCATCCGTGCAAGAGGACAACGACTAAGTGCACTAGATGGATAGCTTAGATAGAATTATTAAGCATGCCTAGTAATTGTATCTATGGTTGATGATTAGCTTAGGCAAGGTCATTAAACTTGCTTAATGATCTTGTCTATGGTATGACTTAGCTTAGACATCTAGGGTGTCTATGTAAATATGTATGCAATGTGATTAAGGTAGCTTAGGCATGTGTTTATGCCTATGGTTATGTTTAGCTTAGACATAATTACTAGGATTGGCCTAAGTAAGTTATGTCTATGGTAAGGAACGGAGTCGGATCTGAAAGTAAGTAAGCAACCATTTGGGTTAGAAAAACTAAGTGATACATTGATTATGCTCAATGATATATGTTATTTTACTCGCCTATAACTCACTAAGCATGAAAGCTTACCCCCATGTTGTTTTATGTTTTTATAGGAACGAAAGGACATCGTGAAGGTAAGGAGCCCATGTAAGGATAGCGGAGCATTGTTCATATAGTAAGTGGTAATGCAAGTCCCTATTTTGAATCTAGCTCTAATGATACCGCTTATCAACGCTAAGTCTTTTGTACTCATAAACTATGTTTCTTTTGAGAATTGGGACCAAATGTTGTGTTTAAGTTGTGTAGACATGTTGTTTAGGATTAAAGGATTTTCGTAATGTTTGACGATGTAAGAAACTGTTTTAATTAAGTTTTTTTTATGTATTATGTTGTTAAAATATGTTGGGTGATAATGAAATGTTGAAAATGAGGTTTTTCTAACAAGTTGCAGCTTAGAACCAGTGTCAGTGTAAGTGATGTGTGCGAGGTGGGGTACGAAATACTATATATTTTTTATACAAAAGACGTTACAAATTACACAAGTTTTAATTATTTATTTACAGATCGGATATACCTAAGCCTTGCTACAACACTATAGGCAGTGTACCTAATTGTAGAGTAGTATAGTTTTTAGTAAGTCCGGTTCGTTCCACAGGGAGACTTTTAAACAAGCTTAACGCTATATTAGTTTTAACTTATAATTGTAAAAAATACAAATATATATAAATAATATTATTATTATAAAAAGGGGGTTTTTACCGTTTAATGACCGGTTTGTCGATTTTAAAACTTTTAGTCGCAGTTAAAACCTAATGTAAAATATTAAATATAAATATAACTTAATTTAAAGCGTAAAGTAAATAACGATAATGAAATTGCGATGAATAAAAGTGTGATAAAATAAAATTGCGATAATTAAAAAGTACAATAATTAAAAGTGCAATTAAATACAATGACAATAAATAAAAGTGCGATAATTAAAAGTGCAATTAAATATGAAATAAAAGAATTATGTTTATTTAAACTTCCATAATCATGATGTTTGACGTGTTGATTTTAGTTTATTCCCATGGGTTAATTGTCCTTTGTCCTGAATTATTCGATATGTCCATACGGATTTGTCCATAATAGTCCATCAGTCATAAATATAAAGTGCGAAAGTCTTCGTCAAATTATTCTTATTCCCGAAGTCAAATATTCCAACTAATTGGGGATTCGAATTGTAACAAGGTCTTAATATTTTGTTTAATGAATACCCCAGGTTATCGACTGCGTGTAAACCAAGGTTTTACTACTTTGTTAACAATTACACCAATTACCCTTGAATGTAATCCACCCCTGTTTCAACAAGTTTATTAACTATTAATCCAGTTCCGTGTCCGGTAAAATGAACAATTATTGGTATTTATAGATATCCCGCCCACCGTACTCAGTCAATCGTATGTGGTTATATATAAATACGTCAAATTATAAGTCTATATATTAAATTAACGAGGTATCATTTAGTTAATATAAAGCCCATTAATAGCCCATAGTCTAATTTCCACAAGTGTCGTTCTTTTGTCCAAATCTCAATTATGGTACAAAGCCCAATTACCCAATTTTAATATTTAGTTCAACATCACGATTACTTCGGTATTAAATAAGCATAATAATAACTTAGCTACGAGATATTAATATAAAAATAACATTAACCATAACTTACAGTGATTAAAAATAGCGTAGCATTACACGGACAGAATTTCGACTTACACCCTTACAACATTCGCTAACATACCCTTATTATTAGAATTAAAATTAAAATTAAAATTATAATATAAATATATATATATATATATATTTACGTATGAATGAGAAGAGAAAAAGATGTTCGAATTCGTGCAGAATTCGATGGCTTTTATAGGCCCACGTTGTACTGTAGAGTTCCGCAAGTGCTGTAGTTTCCTTCACAAAAGTACCGCGAGTGCGGAGCACTGGATTCCAGCTCACACACTTTGGATCCTAGCTTGCCGACGGATTTTAAAATATAAATATAATATATATATAATTTTAAGAATTATTTATATATTATATTATATTTATGTGCATAGTTGACTTGTAATTTTTAGTCCGTTGCGTCGAGCGTTGAGAGTTGACTTTGGTCCCGGTTCCGGATTTTTGAACGTCCTTTCGTACGATTTAATATCACGTACTTTGCGTTTTGCGTCTTGTACTCTTGTAATTCTGAGACGTTTCTCATCAATAATTTGAACCACTTTGATTGTAATTTGTACTTTTGAGCTTTTTGGTCGTTTGCGTCTTCAATTCGTCGAATCTGTCTTTTGTCTTCACCTTTTATTATTTAAACGAATATCACTTGTAAATAGAACAGTTGCAACTAAAAGCTTGTCTTTCTTGAGGGATAATGCTATGAAATATATGTTCGTTTTTAGCATTATCAAATATTCCCACACTTGAGCGTTGCTTGTCCTCAAGCAATATAGTCTTGAAATAAAATACATACTAGAATCACTTCTTTATTCTTCACACTTTGTACATCAGTGAATTCTATACGGCGGTATGAATAATGGTAGTAACGTTGTGGTTTACAGTCCCATATGACTATAAAAATTTAGATCCTTAAAAAAATTGGATCTTTATGAAAATATTTGATCTTTTGTAAATTCAATCTAGCTTTTACCCTAGATAAGTTTTCCGGAATAACCCTTCACCGGTGTTTGCAAATTATTTTTGTGGGTTTGGTGGGTTTCATATTTAAAAATTTTAGCTCAAAACGTGTAGTTTTGTGTCACCCACTTGCTAACCTTGTATTGGGAAAGCAACAAGTCCAGTATACTTGTTCCATATATTACCTTTCGGTAAACTACCGTCCGGTCGTAAAGGAAAGCGTTGAACAAGCAACTGTTGAGGCAATGTCCCGTGACATGCTTTTAATTATGGTCTATATCGTGTCGGATGCAATTACTATCCTTTGTAGGAGCAATATTAAAGATCACCCTATAGTTTTTCGGTCTGGCACAAGGTCCTGTCTTCGACCATGCTATGCAACCACCGTTCTTACGGTTGACACCCGATTTGGTTCAGGTGACCTAATGAATTCCAGGTGAATTCCTAGGATTTTACGTTCAATAGTAATGAACGCATTGAAAATGAATTTTCAGAAAACAAATCGGTTTGTAATTTTGATCAAAATATTTTCTCGTTCAAGCTCGAGTTTAGATATCATCGAATTCCATGAGTTTGTAATTCTCAATCTTTAAGGTCAATCTCTAGGATTGAGTAATATCAGGCTTAAAAGCTGATTTTTGATCTTTAAGGATATTATCCTTTTCCGGGGGTCTGATTCATTAGTCTTATCAAGCTAATTTGCACGGCGCCCTCCCCATTTTACGAGACAGATCCTCTCATGGTTAGGATAAGTCTGACCACTTGGCGACCCTGTTTGATGCTGAGGTCCGTGAATTTCCAGCTGATTTTCGAGAAAACTTTTCAAGGTTTTTCGTAGACTCTACAACTGGTCTGGATGACAACTTCTTGGCCTAAATCAAGAAGCGCGTGTCTTTTTCGGAAGACTTTACTTCCTTTTAATGATGGAATTGATTCATCGTGTAGATCCATCTATTCTTTCAAAGGTATTCCAATAAATCGGGTAAAACTGATTAGTTTAGTCCCAAACAAAAGTATTTTCAATTATTTGTATAAAAATATGTGATATGTGTTTTAAATAACTTGGTAAATTTTTCCCACACTTGGCTTTTATTTTCCTTTCTTTGCCTTTTTATTGTCCTATATTCCATTTTAAATGAATTCTAACATTTTGGGTTGTTTCTCAATTTATGTCCTTTCCGAGGTAACAATAATTTCGGTGTTAACACCTAGTTTTATCGTTCATAAATATGTATAAACATGATTTTGAATTCATTTAATTGAAAATTTTAAATTTTTTTACTAGAATTGGGTAGTCAGTATATAAGACTAGGGCTGTTCTTTATTATCAGAGAGTACTAGATTCTAATACAACTACTGCGTTACTAGTATTTCTAATGGTAACCAAGTGTATAAATCTAAAAATTTTAAAAATCCGAAAGAATTTAACCCCTTCCCACACTTAAGATCTTGCAATGCCCTCATTTGCAAGAAATCAGTACAATTTAAATTATTGAGGGTCATTAGCGTAGAAAAATGATTAAATTTTACCAAAGTTTCCAAACATATTGGCTTTTTTTTAATTAAAACCTTTACTTACTAAAACATAAATCAATAAATTTTTAAAAATTTGTTTCTTTTTAGGAGCGAGGGCGTTTCGGATCATTGTCCTAGTCCATCCCTCGACAAAATTTTAAAATTTCGTCATTTTAAAGCGTTGTTTTAAAAGCAAGGATTTTTGGCATACTTTAATTCAATAAGGCTAAAAATAATGATAAAAAAAGTTCTCGTCCCTCCCTTGGATAGAGCAATTTCGGTTCAACGACCTAGTTTTCAACTCACGACGAATTTTTGAAAATCATATTTTTAACTTAACGAAATAAAGTAAATTTTTGTTTTTAAATTCACACCAAACTTAAATTTAAAATGCATAAAATTAAAAATTCATATTAAAAATTCACACCAAACTTAAATTATATTTTTGTTTTTATACATACAAATTTATATTAAAAATATTAATTTTTCAAATATTTACAAATTTAAATATATTGATTTTAAAAAATTTACAATAATAATTTAATATTTAAATATTAATTTTAAAAACATGGTAAAAATAAAATTAAAAATCTTTTTGGTCTTTTATCCCACTTTAATCAATCAAATATTATCAAAAATATACGCCCCTCTTTTCGGTAAAGTAATTTCGGCTATTTTACCTAGTTTTACTCCTGACGAATTTCTGAAATATTTTGGTTTGATTGATTAAAGATATTTATACCTTAAGAATAAACGGTAATTTTCGCAGTGATGTAATAAATTTTTGTATGACATCAATAATTTCAGTCGCAAAACCTAATTTTATTGAATATCAATTTAATACTTTATAGCGAACAATTTAGCGTTTATTATCAAAAGGTTCAAAGCAATAAAAATAAAAATAAAAACTGTACATACTTACCTGTGAAATAGAATTCTTAGTGACCTTCTTTAGCCCACTCATAAGATAGTCGAACTAATTAGTTTTCCATAGCTACATAGGCGTAACCTCGAGCATTCAACGTTTTTTCTTCGAAACATATGAATGGTCCATCTCTGCATAAAGTAACGAATTTGGTATTGGAATATGTCTGATTCGTCGAACATTTTCCTTCGTGTGACCATTTTTCGCATTTGTGACATCTTTCAAGGTGTCGTGCTCTTCTTTTCGCTGCAGATTTCGATTTTTCTTTACCAAACTGTAACTTATTATTTTCGTTCCTGGATTCTTTTCTTACTCCGTCCAATTTACCTCTGATTAATGATGCCAATTCACTTGGAAGGGTGTCATTATTACGTTTAGTGATCAAAGCGTGTAGCATTAGACCATGGTTTAGTTCACAAGAAGTCTTCATCTCGTAAAACCTAAAAAAATAAAAATTCAGAATGGGGGGAGAAGACTAGTTCTTTATTGTCTGCTAGGGAAAGACCATTCAGATTCCATTCTCGAACTACAGGAAAACAGAATATCTAACTCTAACAGAAATACATATTACCCTAAAAAGATTCGAACCTCCCCACACTTAGTTGAAATTGTGATTAACGTTATTTTCAATTGGATCATCAACAACTTGTATATCTTTGACTTTTACTTCAATCCATTTGTTGATTTCCTCCGTAACTTTCACAAATTCAACTAACATCGCCTTTTCTTTTGGCGATAAATTGGATATTAATCGGTTACATAACTTAAAGTTTCCCTTAATCTTAGCATCGTGAATCCGTTTATAAAGTTTTTTCGTTGAACTGTTAAAAACGGGTTCATCTAATTTCTTATCATCAACGGGGTTCTTTGTGATCGGATCATCATTAAGTGTTTCTTCATCTTCCCCACACTTATGCATTTTTATTGGTTTAACAGTTTTGGTTGGTGGAGATCTAAACTTTCGGTTCACAAAGGTGATCGATGTATCACCATCCCTAAGTGTCATTCTACCTTCTCTTACATCAATGAATGCCTCGGTGGTTGCTAAAAATGGGCGACCTAAAATTAGAGGAATATCAAGGTTTTCCTCCATATTAATCACTACGAAGTTTGCAACAAAGGTCAAACTTCCCACGTTAACAAGTAAATTATTTGCTATTCCAACCGGGTGTTTAATGGCTAGGTCAAATGATTGAACACCTATTTTGGTTGGTTTTAATTTACCCATACCTAATCTTTTGTATAACGAAAGAGGCATAATATTTGCACTTGCTCCTAAATCTGCAAGTCCATTATATACAGTACCATCATTAAGCAAGCAAGAAATGATAAATTCACTCGGGTCTCCTGCTTTAGTAAGCCGAGTTGGTTTGTAAACCTTTTTCGGGTGTTCTTTTCTTGGTTCTTTCACTTCTATTTGAACTTCTTGTTTACATTTTTCTTCGTTTCTTGGAATGGGAGGTTTGTATAAGAATTCTTCTTCATCACTCCAATTTGAATCCTCCCTATTTTCCAATTTTGATTTTTCACATGTTGTTGATAACATATTTATGTTTTCATTTTGAGGGTTTTCTTAGGTGGTGAAATTATGATTGACTTCATTGTCAACTTCCATCGGACCATGTATGTAATGTTTAACTCTGTGACCATTAACCTTAAATTCAATCCCATTTGAATTTATTAACTCTATTGTTCCGTATGGGAAAACTCTTTTGACTATGAATGGTCCAGACCATCTTGATTTCAATTTTCCAGGAAATAGCTTGAATCGTGAATTGAAAAGAAGAACTCTGTCTCCTTCTTTAAATTCTTTTGAACTTCTGATTCTTTTATCATGCCATTTCTTCGTTCTTTCTTTATAGATTAATGAATTTTTGTATGCTTCATGTCTCAATTCTTCTAATTCGTTTAGTTGACTTAACCATAGACATCCGGCTTCATGTAAATCAAGATTACATGTCTTCAAAGCCCAAAATGCTTTGTGTTCAATTTCTACTGGAAGATGACATGCTTTTCTGTAAACGAGTTTAAAAGGTGTGGTTCCAATTGGAGTTTTGTAGGCTGTTCTAAAATCCCAGAGTGCATCCTCCAATTTAATGTACCATTCCTTCGGATTTGATCCTATGGTTTTCTCTAGAATACGTTTTAAAGCTCGGTTGGTATTTTCAACTTGTCCACTTGTTTGTGGATGATAAGCAGTGGAGATTTTATGAGTTACTCCATAACTTTTGAGAACTTTCTCAAGTTGATTGTTACAAAAATGAGTACCCCGATCACTTATTAAAGCTTTCGGTGTTCCGAACCTTGCAAAAAGACATTTTAAAAAGTTGACTACAACTCGTGCATCGTTAGTTGGGAGAGCTTGTGCTTCCGGCCATTTAGATACATAATCAATGGCTACGAGAATGTATAGATTATTATGAGATTTTGGAATTGGACCCATAAAGTCTATACCCCAAATGTCAAATACTTCACATACTTGAATGACATTTTGTGGCATTTCATCACGTTGACTTATTTTTCCGGCCCTTTGACAAGCATCACAGGATTTACAAAGAAGGTGTGCGTCTTTGAAAATTGTAGGCCAATAGAATCCAGCATCGTAAACTTTTCTTGCTGTGAGTTGAGGCCCATAATGCCCTCCTGTTGGTCCTGTGTGACAATGGTTTAAGATTTGACTAGCTTCATCCCCGAATACACATCGGCGTATTATTCCATCGGGACAACTTTTAAACAAATGTGGATCTTCCCAGAAATAGTGTTTTATATCACTAAAGAATTTCTTTCGTTTTTGGTACGATAATCCTTTTTCAAGAAATCCACATACTAAATAGTTTGCATAGTCTGCAAACCATGGAATTTCATTATAATCTATCTTCAATAGATATTCATCAGGAAAGTTGTCTTGTATGGCCTATTCATTTAGAACTTCTAATTCGAGATTTTCAAGACGAGAAAGATGATCAGCGGCGAGATTTTCTGCTCCCTTTTTATCTCGGATTTCAATATCGAACTCTTGTAAGAGTAAGATCCAACGAATTAATCTTGGTTTAGCATCTTGTTTTGAAAATAGGTATCTAAGAGTAGAATGGTCGGTATAGACCACCGTTTTTGCTAGAACGAGATATGAACGAAATTTGTCAAAAGCAAAGACAATAGCAAGGAGTTCTTTTTCAGTAGTTGTGTAATTTGTTTGTGCTCCTTGTAACGTCTTACTAGCATAATAAATAGGTTGAAATCGTTTTTCAATCTTTTGTCCTAAAACGGCTCCCATTGCAAAATCACTTGCATCGCACATAAGTTCGAATGGTAGATTCCAATTTGGAGTTATCATGATCGGCGCATTAGTGATTTTTTCTTTAAGAATATTAAAAGATTTGATGCATTCATCCGAAAAGATGAATGGAGCATCCTTTTCTAGGAGTTTATTCATAGGAGTGGCAATTTTAGAAAAATCTTTTATGAAACGTCGGTAAAAACCGGCATGCCCTAGAAAACTCCTAACTCCTCTAACATTGGTGGGATGTGGAAGTTTAGCAATTACATCTACTTTAGCTCTATCCACTTCAATTCCTTCCTTTGAAATTTTATGACCAAGAACGATGCCTTATTTAACCATGAAATGGCATTTCTCCCAATTAAGTACAAGATTTGATTGTTCGCATCTAATAAGCATTCGTTCAAGATTAACTAGACATGATTCAAAAGTATCACCGAAGACTGAAAAGTCATCCATGAAAACTTCCATGCATTCTTCTATCATGTCGTGAAAAATCGCCATCATGCACCTTTGAAAGGTTGCAGGGGCATTGCAAAGTCCAAATGGCATGCGTTTGTAAGCAAAAGTACCATAAGGGCACGTGAATGTGGTTTTCTCTTGGTCCTCGGGTGCTATTGGAATTTGAAAATATCCCGAAAAACCATCAAGAAAACAATAGTAACTATTTCCGGCTAATCTTTCCAACATTTGATCAATAAAAGGTAAGGGAAAGTGATCTTTTCTGGTGGCGTCATTTAATTTTCTATAATCAATACAAACACGCCATCCTGTTACAGTCCTAGTAGGAATAAGCTCATTTTTCTCATTTGTGATGACAGTCATGCCACCCTTCTTAGGTACGCATTGAACTGGGCTTACCCATGGACTATCAGAAATTGGATAAATTAAACCTGCATCAAGCAGTTTAATAATTTCTTTCTTAACAACATCTTGCATATTAGGATTTATTCTTCGTTGGCGTTGCACATATGTTTTATGACCTTCTTCCATAAGGATTTTATGTGTGCAATATGAAGGACTTATTCCTTTAATATCATGAATTTTCCATGCAATGGCTGGTTTATGAGCTTTTAGCTCAGAAATGAGTTAAGATTTTTCATTTTCAGTAAGAGAAGACGATATTATTATAGGTAATTCAGACTCACCATGTAAATAAGCATATTCCAAATGGTTTGGAAGTGGCTTTAACTCTAATGTCGGCGGTTCTTCTATCGATGATTTATATCGATATCTGTCTTCTTCTTTTAGCATTTGAATTTCTTCTGTTGTTTTTTTCATATCCATTAGCCATAAGTGTAGCTAACATTTCAGTTTCATCAACTGGTTCAGTTTCTTCTCCTAAAGAACATTCTCCCGTTCCTTGCAATTCTGGAAATTCTTCTAACAATTCTACATGTGAATCTATGATTTGAATATAATAACATGTATCATCTGCAGATTGCGGTTGTTGCATAGCTCTATCCACAGAAAAAGTAACACTCTCGTCCTCTATACTTAGGGTCAGTTTCTTACCAAAAACGTCTATTATTGCTTTGGCCGTGTTTAAGAATGGTCTTCCTAATATGAGAGGTACTCGAGAATCTTCTTCCATGTCCAGAATAACAAAATCTACTGGAAATACTAAAGTTCCAACTTTAACTAGCATATTCTCCATTATCTCTCTAGGATATTTTACTGATCGATCGGCTAGTTGTATGAAAAATTGAGTTTGATATTCAACTAGCTTCGACATCATGTCTTCTAAATTTGGCTTTTTATCATCGGTTTGTGGTGGTTTATTTTGAAAATTAGGTCTTTGCTGATTGTAAGTATTGTTAGATACTTGTTGATTGATAGGACCTTGTTGGTTGTTATATGGAACATTTCGGTTATAATTCTGGTTTTGATTGTAGTTTGGTCTTGGCGGTTGATAATTATTCTGATAATTATTTCCAGGCCTTTGGTTTATGTATGAAACATTCTCTCTTTGTTTCATTGTTAGTTCAATACTGAGATAATCTTTTGTCAAATGTGGTCCTCCACACTACTCACAACTAATTCATATTGAGTGAATATCTTTGCGGAAATGGAATCTAAGTCATGGCTAGAATCGGCTCTAGCTGCTTTAGATGATCTAACGATATCTTTTTCTTGATGCCAATCATGTGAGTGGGAAGCAGTGTTATCAATAATTTTGTAAGCGTCAGTTGCTGTTTTCTTCATAATGGAACCACCAGCTGCTATATCGATGTCTTTCCTTGTAGTGATGTCGCATCCTTGGTAGAATATTTGTACTATTTGACAAGTGTCTAAACCATGTTGCGGACATCCTCTTAATAACTTTCCAAATCTTGTCCACGCCTCATATAGAGTTTCATTTGGCTTTTGTGTGAACGTAACAATTTCTCCTTGAAGTCTTACGGCTTTAGATGCAGGAAAGAATTGTTTAAGAAAATTTTCAACATAAAACGTCCCATGTATCAATCGCCCCTTCAGGTAATGATTCCAACCAATCTTTGGCTTCTCCCTTTAAAGTCCAGGGAAATAACATGAGATATATCTGTTCATCCTCCACTTCTCTTATTTTAAATAGAGTGCAGATCCTATTAAAGGTACGAAGATATTCATTTGGATCTTCCTTCGGCACACCACTAAATTGGCATTGATTAGTCACCATGTGTAGGATTTGTCCCTTGATTTCATAATCTGGCGCATTAATGTCAGGTTGAGTAATTGCGTGACCTTGGCCAGTGCGTTTAGCTCGCATTCGGTCTTCCATACTTAGAGGTTCCAGATTCTCCATGATTGAATTTGTTGAATCTGAATCACTATAGGATTCTGATTTAATGGTTGGTTCTTCAACAATCTCTGTTTGAATGATTGGTGGTTCCGGAGGAAAGATTAATGGTTCAGGATCTATGAATTGTCCCTGAATATTCTCCGGATTCTCAATTGTGAGGTCGGGTTCAAAAAATGGATTATCGTAAATTTGAATTGGAGTACTTGGTCGACTGGATGACGATTCTAAAGAAAAATCAACGGCGAAAATATTTGCTAGATGTCTTGATCGAGTTACAGGTGGTGAACGTACAAAAGGTGGTGAACGTTTTGCTCGGTGCATTCACTGAATATCCTATTAGTTATAAAAGATAAAAATTATTAAAGTTATCAAATTAATAGACTTTTCTACTTTTGCCCACGTTTCGAATAGCCAATAGATGCAGCAGGGAGCCAGAACCCTTTAAATCGGAAGCTCACAACTCAGCCACTAACAAATCCAACTATTACTACGAAGCAGAAAATTTGGATGTCTATCAATTTAACCACTTAAAATATTTTTTCTTTGAAATTTAAAGAAATTTTAGAGAAGAAATAGAAAAAATCTAAGTCCTAAAAACTAGAGCGACGAAAAATAAGAAAGAAAAAGATTGCGTGTCGAAAAACGTCAAAAAACAAAAGGGTCGAAAACTAATAGGCGTCGAAAAATAAAAATAAGAAAGTAGCGCGTCGAAACTTAAAAAGGAACTAAAAACTAAGGATTAAAAGTTGCGTCTAAAAATATTAAAGCTTAAAAGAAATTCTATATCCCAAATGGCAATAACTTAAAAAGGTACTAAAACTTAAAAAGGCGTCGCAAAATTCTAAAGCACCTAAATCTTAGTCTAAAGAAAAAGCACTTAAGGAATTTTACGGCAAATCCTAAAAATCTAGAAATAAAAATAACTATGGCAAAAACTATATCTTAAAACTAAAAACGAGCGAAAAATACAAATATTACGCTAAAACGAATAAAAAGATACAAAATATAAAAATATACTTAAAGTTATAAAAAGTACAATTTTTATAAAAATATTATTTATTTTATAAAAGTATTAAGTTTTATAAATTAATTAAACTAATTAAACTTAAAAATACAAATTAAATAAAACTAAAACTAATTATTAATTTAAGCAAACCCTAATTAATATTAATAATAAATAAATTAACCCTAATTTCGTAATAAATGCATACTAGGTTTGACCTGTCAGAGTACCTCCGCGAGTGCGGATAAACCCAGTTCAAATAATCCGTGAGTGCTGAGGGTCCAAATTCAGCTGAGAATCAGGTCGATTTCTATGCAGGTTCAGTTATAATTTTAATAATAATTTTTTTTCAATATATATAAAAATATAGATATAACTTAAATAAAAATTTAATTTTAAAATTAAAATAAAAATACTTATTCACTTTATAAATATTATAAATTCTTAAAAATATAAATGTATTTTTCTTTCTTTTTGTATTTTTATATTTTTATTATTTTTTTTAAAACTTATATTTTTTAAAAAAGAACTTAATAAAAACTTTTATAATTTTTTTTTTATATATATAGCGTTGCGCTTTCGGCGTTTATGGTCCCCGGCAGCGGCGCCAAAAATACTTGATGTGTGCGAGGTGGGGTACGAAATACTATATATTTTTAATATGAAAGACGTTACAAATTACACAAGTTTTAATTATTTATTTACAGATGGGATATACCTAAACCTTGCTACAACACTATAGGCAGTGTACCTAATCGTAGAGTAGTATAGTTTTTAGTAAGTCCGGTTCGTTCCACAGGGAGACTTTTAAACAAGCTTAACGCTATATTAGTTTTAACTTATAATTGTAAAAATACAAATATATATAAATAATATTATTATTATAAAAAGGGGGTTTTTACCGTTTAATGACCGGTTTGTCGATTTTAAAACTTTTAGTCGCAGTTAAAACCTAATGTAAAATATTAAATATAAATATAACTTAATTTAAAGCGTAAAGTAAATAACGATAATGAAATTGCGATGAATAAAAGTGTGATAAAATAAAATTGCGATAATTAAAAAGTAAGATAATTAAAAGTGAAATTAAATACAATGACAATAAATAAAAGTGCGATAATTAAAAGTGAAATTAAATATGAAATAAAAGAATTATGCTTATTTAAACTTCCATAATCATGATGTTTGACGTGTTGATTTTAGTTTATTCCCATGGG
This sequence comes from Rutidosis leptorrhynchoides, assembly GCF_046630445.1. Classification (NCBI taxonomy): domain Eukaryota; kingdom Viridiplantae; phylum Streptophyta; class Magnoliopsida; order Asterales; family Asteraceae; genus Rutidosis; species Rutidosis leptorrhynchoides. The sequence goes on from NC_092334.1 coordinate 646,776,490, forward strand.
TTAATTGTCCTTTGTCATGAATTATTCGATATGTCCATACGGATTTGTCCATAATAGTCCATCAGTCATAAATATAAAGTGCGAAAGTCTTCGTCAAATTATTCTTATTCCCGAAGTCAAATATTCCAACTAATTGGGGATTCGAATTGTAACAAGGTCTTAATACTTTGTTTAATGAATACACCAGGTTATCGACTGCGTGTAAACTAAGGTTTTACTACTTTGTTAACAATTACACCAATTAACCTTGAATGTAATCCACCCCTGTTTCAACAAGTCTATTAACTATTAATCCAGTTCCGTGTCCGGTAAAATGAACAATTATTGGTATTTATAGATATCCCGCCCACCGTAACCAGTCAAGCGTATATGGTTATATATAAATACGTCAAATTATAAGTCTATATATTAAATTAACGAGGTATCATTTAGTTAATATAAAGCCCATTAATAGTCCATAGTCTAATTTCCATAAGTGTCGTTCTTTTGTCCAAACCCCAATTATGGTACAAAGCCCAATTACCCAATTTTAATATTTAGTCCAACATCACGATTACTTCGGCATTAAATAAGCATAATAATAACTTAGCTACGAGACATTAATATAAAAATAACATTAACCATAACTTATAGTGATTAAAAATAGCATAGCGTTACACGGACAGAATTTCGACTTACACCCTTACAACATTCGCTAACATACCCTTATTATTAGAATTAAAATTAAAATTAAAATTATAATATAAATATATATATTTACGTATGAATGAGAAGAGAAAAAGATGTTCGAATTCGTGCAGAATTCGATGGCTTTTATAGGCCCACGTTGTACTGTAGAGTTCCGTGAGTGCTGTAGTTTCCTTCACAAAAGTACCGCGAGTACGGAGCACTGGATTCCAGCTCACACACTTTGGATCCTAGCTTGCCGACGGATTTTAAAATATAAATATAATATATATATATATAATTTTAAGAATTATTTATATATTATATTATTGATAATGCTAAAAACGAACATATATTTCATAGCATTATTCCTCAAGAAAGACAAGCTTTTAGTTGCAATTGTTCTATTTACAAGTGATATTCGTTTGTATAATAAAAGGTGAAGACAAAAGACAGATTCGACGAATTGAAGACGCAAACGACCAAAAAGCTCAAAAGTACAAAAGACAATCAAAAAGGTTCCAATTATTGATAAGAAACGTCTCGAAATCACAAGAGTACAAGATTCAAAACGCAAAGTACAAGATATTAAATTGTACGCGAGGACGTTCGAAAATCCGGAACCGGGACCAGAGTCAACTCTTAACGCTCGACGCAACGGACTAAAAATTACAAGTTAACTATGTATATAAATATAATATAATATATAATTAATTATATTAATTATATATATATTATATATATATATATTAAAAACCGTCGGCAGAGAAAACTCCAAGGACTGAGCTGTAAAATTAACCTCCGCGACTCGCGGAGTTTGAAGGGGATTTTGCCGCGAGTCGCGGAGCCCCAAATTTCAACTCTGGCTATAAAGCAAACCGAATTCTGATCAAAATTTCATATTCTATTTTCTCTCTTCTCTCAATATATACGATATATATATATATATATATATAATTTATATTTTAATTTTAATTTTAATTATAATTCTAATAATAAGGGTATGTTAGCGAATGTTGTAAGGGTGTAAGTCGAAATTCTGTCCGTGTAACGCTACGCTATTTTTAATCATTGTAAGTTATGTTCAACCTTTTTATATTAATGTCTCGTAGCTAAGTTATTATTATGCTTATTTAAAACGAAGTAATCATGATGTTGGGCTAATTACTAAAATTGGGTAATTGGGCTTTGTACCATAATTGGGGTTTGGACAAAAGAACGACACTTGTGGAAATTAGACTATGGGCTATTAATGGGCTTTATATTTGTTTAACTAAATGAAAGTTTGTTAATGTTGATATAAAGATTTACAATTGGGCGTCCCTATAAATTACCATATACACTCGATCGGACACGATGGGCGGGTTATTTATATGTACGAATAATCGTTCATTTAACCGGACACGGGAATGGATTAATAGCCACTAGAATAATTAAAACAGGGGTGAAATTACATTCAAGGGTAATTGGTGTAATTGTTAACAAAGTAGTAAAACCTTGGTTTACACGCAGTCGATAACCTGGTGTATTCATTAAACAAAGTATTAAAACCTTGTTACAATTCGAATCCCCAATTAGTTGGAATATTTAACTTCGGGTATAAGAATAATTTGATGAGGACACTCGCACTTTATATTTATGACTGATGGACTGTTATGGACAAAAACCAGACGGACATATTAAATAATCCATGACAAAGGACAATTAACCCATGGGCATAAAACTAAAATCAACACGTCAAACATCATGATTACGGAAGTTTAAATAAGCATATTTCTTTTATTTCATATTTAATTTCCTTTATTTTATATTTAATTGCACTTCTAATTATCGCACTTTTATTTATTGTTATTTAATCGCACTTTTAATTATCGTACTTTTTAATTATCGCAATTTTATTTTATCGCATTTTTATTATTCGCAATTTCATTATCGTTATTTACTTTACGCTTTAATTTAAGTCTTGTATTTATTTTATATTTTACATTAGGTTTTAAAATCGACTAAAGTTTTAAAATCGACAAACCGGTCATTAAACGGTAAAAACCCCCCTTTATAATAATAATATTACTTATATATATATTTGTATTTTTATAAAAGTAAACTAATATAGCGTTGAGCTTTGTTTAAAGATTTCCCTGTGGAACGAACCGGACTTACTAAAAACTACACTACTGTACGATTAGGTACACTGCCTATAAGTGTTGTAGCAAGGTTTAAGTATATCCATTCTATAAATAAATAAATATCTTGTGTAAAATTGTATCGTATTTAATAGTTTTTCTTAGTAAAATATAAACTATTTTATATACACCTCGTACGACATCAAGTATTTTTGGCGCCGCTGCCGGGGAACTTATCTTAAAAGCCGGAAGCGCAACGCTAATATAAAAAAAAAAAAGATTTTTTGTTTACTTTTATTAAAATTCGTTTTGTAAAAATACGTTTTAAAAATTCGAAAATATAAAAAGAAAAACAAAAATATAAGTATTTTTTTTTTTTTAAGATTTTGTTAAATATTTAAGTTTTATAAGTTTCTTTATTTTTATTTTAGTTTATAAAAATATAAGTTTAATTTTAATATCTTTTATTTATATAAAAATTAAAAACAGAAAATAAATAAATAAATAAATAAAGAAAAACGCGTTGAAGATAAAACCTGTCAGCTGAAATTCTGAACCCCGCGACTCGCGGGGTTTTCTTCATTAATCACCGCAACTCGCGGAGTGTATCTGACAGGCGACAGGAAGCCCTAATCGAGCATTAATTACGGGTTATTATTAATTATAATTATTATTTAAACCTCATTATTATTATTATTATTATTAGTTTAATTTTTACTTTTACTTTTTATTTATATATTTTAGTTAAATTAGTTTAATTAATTTGTAAAATTAGTAGTTTTATTAAATAAATAATATAAAAATAATATTTTTATAAAAATTGTAATTTTTACAACTTTTTGTATATTTTTATATTTTGTACCTTTTTAATCGTTGTAGCGTAATATTTGTATTTCTTAGCTCATATTTAATTTTAAACTTAGTTTTTGCCATAGTCATTTTTACTCCTATATTTTTAGGCTTTGCCGTAGAATTCCTTAAGTGCTTTTTCTTTAGACTAAGATTTAGGTACTTTAGAATTTTGCGACGCCTTTTTAAGTTTTAGTTTCTTTTTAAGTTATATCCATTTGGGATTTAGTTTTTCCTTGTAAGCTTTAATATTTTTAGACCTTTTACTATGTACCAATTATCATTCCAATTAGTAATTTCAATTTACGATTATAATTTTAAGTTAGTTGTAGTAATAAGGTTAGGTTAGTCAAGTATTTTTAAGTTTTTATAAGTTTCTTTTATTTTTTTTCGTCACCTTTTATTTTTCAACCATTTTTTTTCTTTTTCTACCTTTTGCGACGAACTCTTTTTCTTTCTTATTTCTCGCTATTCTAGTTTTAGGACTTAGAATTTTTTCTACTTCTTATCTAAATTTCTTAAAATTACGAAAATTTATTTTAAGTGGTTAAATTAATAGACATCAAAATTTTCTGGTTCGTAGTAATAGTTGGATTTGTACGTGGACCGGGTTATTGGAGCCAAACAGTCCTCAATTATATTGAGACCAAACGAATCCTGCCCCTCTGCTACATCTTTTGGCTATTCGAAACGTGGGCAAAATCAGAAAAGTCTATTGATTGGATAACTTATTATAATTTTTCTTTCCTTTTTAAAACTAATAAGATATTCAGTGAATGCACCGAGCAAGACGTTCATCACCTTTTGTACGTTCACCACCTGTAACTAGATCAAGACATTTAGCAAATATAACCGCCGTTGATTTTTCTTTAGAATCGTCATCCAGTCAACCAAGTACTTCAGTTCAAATTTCTGATAATCCATTTTTTGAACCCAGCCTCACAATTGAGAATCCAGAGAATATTCAGGAACGGTTCATAGATCCTGAACCATTAAACTTTCCTCCGGAACCACCAATCATTCAAACAGAGATTGTTGAGGAACGAACCATTAAATCAGAATCATCTAGTGATACCGATTCAACAAATTCAATTATGGAGAATCTGGAACCTTTAAGTATGGAAGACCGAATGAGAGCTAAACGCACTGGCCAAGGTCACGCAATTACTCATCCTGACATTAATGCGCCAGATTATGAAATCAAAGGACAAATTCTACACATGGTGACTAATCAATGCCAATTTAGTGGTGCGCCGAAGGAAGATCCAAATGAACATCTACGTACCTTTAATAGGATCTGCACACTATTTAAAATACGAGAAGTAGAGGATGAACAGATATATCTCATGTTATTTCCCTGGACTTTAAAGGGAGAAGCCAAAGATTGGTTGTAATCGTTACCTGAAGGGGCGATCGATACATGGGATGTTTTAATTGACAAATTTCTTAAACAATTCTTTCCTGCATCTAAAGCCGTAAGACTTCAAGCAGAAATTGTTACGTTCACACAAAAGCCAAATGAAACTCTATATGAGGCGTGGACAAGATATGGAAAGTTGTTAAGAGGATGTCCGCAACATGGTTTAGACACCTGTCAAATAGTACAAATATTCTACCAAGGATGCGACATCACTACAAGGAAAGATATAGATATAGCAGCTGGTGGTTCTATTATGAAGAAAACCGAAACTGATGCTTACAAAATTATTGATAACACTGCTTCCAACTCACATGAGTGGCACCAAGAAAAAGATATCATTAGATCATCTAAAGCAGCTAGAGCCGATTCTAGCCATGACTTAGATTCCATTTCCGCAAAGATAGATGCTGTGGAGAGACGAATGGAAAAGATGACTAAGGATATTCACTCAATACGAATTAGTTGTGAGCAGTGTGGAGGGCCACATTTGACAAAAGATTGTCTCAGTATTGAATTAACAATGGAACAAAGAGAGAATATTTCATACATAAACCAAAGGCCTGGAAATAATTATCAGAATAATTATCAACCGCCAAGACCGATTTACAATCAAAACCAGAATTATAACCGAAATATTCCATACAACAACCAACAAGGTCCTAGCAATCAACAAGTATCCAATAATACTTATAATCAGCAAAGACCGAATTTTCAAAACAAACCACCACAACAAACCGATGATAAAAAGCCGAATTTAGAAGATATGATGACGAAGCTAGTTGAAACTCAAACGCAGTTTTTCACATCTCAAAAACAAACTAATGAACAAAATGCTCAAGCATTTAGAAATCAACAAGCTTCTATTCAAAATCTGGAACAAGAAGTAAGTAACCTAGCAAGGTTAATAGGTGAAAGAAAACCGGGAAGTCTACCTAGTGATACAAATGCTAACCCACGAAATGAAACAGCTAAAGCTATTACCACAAGAAGTGGTACAACACTTAAACCACCTGAAATACCTGTAACTTCTGATGAAACTATTCCTACTCCACAAGAACCACAACCTGATCAAGATAAGGAAAAAGAACCGGTAGTTGAAAAGATTAATGAAAATAACACAGTTAAGGATAAACCTTATGTTAAACCATACCAACCACCACTTCCTTACCCGAGTAAAATGAAGAAAGAAAAACTTGAAGCCGAGCAATCCAAATTTTTGGATATGTTTAAACAGATAAATGTAAATCTTCCTTTCATTGATGTGATTTCAGGAATGCCTAGATATGCTAAATTCTTGAAAGATCTAATCACAAATAGAAAGAAAATAGAAGAACTCTCGGCTGTCACTATGAATGCAAATTGTTCAGCAGTGCTGTTGAATAAGATACCAGAAAAATTATCTGATCCAGGAAGTTTCACAATTCCATGTTTTCTGGGTAGTCTTAGTTCAATAGAAGCATTGGCAGACTTAGGTGCTAGTATAAATCTAATGCCGTATTCACTATACGCTAAACTAGACCTTGGAGAATTGAAACCAACAAGAATAAGTATACAACTAGCCGACCGATCGGTAAAATATCCTAGAGGGATAATGGAGAACATGCTAGTTAAAGTTGGTACTTTAGTATTTCCAGTAGATTTTGTTGTTTTGGACATGGAAGAAGATTCTCAAGTTCCTCTCATATTAGGAAGACCATTCTTAAACACGGCTAAAGCAATGATAGACGTGTTCGGTAAGAAACTGACCCTAAGTATAGAGGATGAGAGTGTTACCTTTTCAGTTGATAGAGCAATGCAACAACCACAATCTGCAGATGATACATGTTATTATATTCAAACTATAGATGCACATGCAGAATTATTAGAAGAATTTCCAGAATTACAAGGAACAGGAGAATGTTCTTTAGGAGAAGGTAATGAACCAATTGATGAAGCTGAAATGTTAGCTACACTTATAGCTAATGGATATGAACCAACAACAGAAGAAATTCAAATGCTAAAAGAAGAAGACAGATATCGATATAAATCATCGATAGAAGAACCTCCGAAATTAGAGTTAAAGCCACTTCCAAACCATTTGGAATACGCTTATTTACATGGTGAATCTGAATTACCTGTAATAATATCGTCTTCTCTTACTGAAAATGAGAAATCACAACTCATTTCTGTGTTGAAAGCTCATAAACCAGCCATTGCATGGAAGATTCATGATATTAAAGGAATAAGTCCTTCGTATTGCACACATAAAATCCTTATGGAAGAAGGTCATAAAACGTATGTGCAACGCCAACGAAGACTAAATCCTAATATGCAAGATGTAGTTAAGAAAGAGATTATTAAACTGCTAGATGCAGGTTTAATTTATCCAATCTCTGATAGTCCATGGGTAAGCCCAGTTCAATGCGTACCTAAGAAGGGTGGCATGACTGTCATTACAAATGAGAAAAATGAGCTTATTCCTACTAGGACTGTAACAGGATGGCGTGTATGTATTGATTATAGAAAATTAAATGACGCCACCAGAAAAGATCACTTTCCCTTACCTTTCATAGATCAAATGTTGGAAAGATTAGCCGGAAACAGTTACTATTGTTTTCTAGATGGATTTTCCGGATATTTTCAAATTCCAATAGCACCCGAGGACCAAGAGAAAACCACATTCACGTGCCCTTATGGTACTTTTGCTTACAAAAGAATGCCATTTGGACTTTGTAACGCCCCTGCAACCTTTCAAAGGTGTATGATGGCGATTTTTCATGACATGATAGAAGAATGCATGGAAGTATTCATGGATGACTTTTCAGTCTTCGGTGATACATTTAAATCATGTCTAGTTAATCTGGAACGAATGCTAATTAGATGCGAAAAATCAAATCTAGTACTTAATTGGGAGAAATGCCATTTCATGGTTAAAGAAGGCATCGTTCTTGGACATAAAATTTCAAAAGAAGGAATTGAAGTGGATAGAGCTAAAGTAGATGTAATTGCTAAACTTCCACATCCCACCAATGTTAGAGGAGTTAGGAGTTTTCTAGGGCATGCCGGTTTTTACCGACGTTTCATAAAAGATTTTTCTAAAATTGCCACTCCTATGAATAAACTCCTAGAAAAGGATGCGCCATTCATCTTTTCAGATGAATGTATCAAATCTTTTAATATTCTTAAAGAAAAACTCACTAATGCGCCGATCATGATAACACCAAATTGGAATCTACCATTTGAACTAATGTGCGATGCAAGTGATTTTGCAATGGGAGCCGTTTTAGGACAAAGGATTGAAAAACGATTTCAACCTATATATTATGCTAGTAAGACATTACAAGGAGCACAAACAAACTATACAACTACTGAAAAAGAACTCCTTGCTATTGTCTTTGCTTTTGACAAATTTCGATCATATCTCGTTCTAGCAAAAACGGTGGTCTATACCGACCATTCTGCTCTTAGATACCTATTTTCAAAACAAGATGCTAAACCAAGATTAATCCGTTGGATCTTACTCTTACAAGAGTTTGATATTGAAATCCGAGATAAAAGAGGAGCAGAAAATCTCGCCGCTGATCATCTTTCTCGTCTTGAAAATCTCGAATTAGAAGTTCTAAATGAATCGGCCATACAAGACAACTTTCCTGATGAATATCTATTGAAGATAGATTATAAAGAAATCCCATGGTTTGCAGACTATGTAAACTACTTAGTTTGTGGATTCCTTGAAAAAGGATTATCGTACCAAAGACGAAAGAAATTCTTCAGTGATATAAAACACTATTTCTGGGAAGATCCACATCTGTTTAAAAGTTGTCCCGATGGAATAATACGCCGATGTGTATTTGGAGATGAAGCTAGTAAAATTTTAAACCATTGTCACACAGGACCAACAGGAGGGCATTATGGGCCTCAACTAACAGCAAGAAAAGTTTATGAAGCTGGATTCTATTGGCCTACAATTTACAAAGACGCACACCTTCTTTGCAAATCCTGTGATGCATGTCAAAGGGCCGGAAAAATAAGTCAACGTGATGAAATGCCACAAAATGTCATCCAAGTATGTGAAGTATTTGACATTTGGGGTATTGACTTTATGGGTCCATTTCCAAAATCTCATAATAATCTATATATACTCGTAGCCATTGATTATGTATCTAAATGGGCGGAAGCACAAGCTCTCCCAACTAACGATGCACGAGTTGTAGTCAACTTTTTAAAACGTCTTTTTGCAAGGTTTGGAACACCGAAAGCTTTAATAAGTGATCGGGGTACTCATTTCTGTAATAATCAACTTGAGAAAGTTCTTAAAAGATATGGAGTAACTCATAAAATCTCCACCGCATATCATCCACAAACAAGTGGACAAGTTGAAAATACCAACCGAGCTTTAAAACGTATTCTAGAGAAAACCGTAGGATCAAATCCGAAGGAATGGTCCATTAAATTGGAGGATGCACTCTGGGCTTTTAGAACAGCCTACAAAACTCCAATTGGAACCACACCTTTTAGACTTGTTTATGGAAAAGCATGTCATCTTCCAGTAGAAATTGAACACAAAGCATTTTGGGCTTTGAAGACATGTAATCTTGATTTACATGAAGCCGGACGTCTACGATTAAGTCAACTAAACGAATTAGAAGAATTAAGACATGAAGCATACGAAAATTCGTTAATCTATAAAGAAAGAATGAAGAAATGGCATGATAAAAGAATCAGAAGTTCAAAAGAATTTAAAGAAGGAGACAGAGTTCTTCTTTTCAATTCACGATTCAAGCTATTTCCTGGAAAATTGAAATCAAGATGGTCTGGACCATTCATAGTCAAAAGAGTTTTCCCATACGGAACGATAGAATTGATAAATTCAAATGGGATTGAATTTAAAGTTAATGGTCACAGAGTTAAACATTACATACATGGTCCGATGGAAGTCGACAACGAAGTTAATCACAATTTCGACACCACAGCTAACTAAGTGTGGGGAGAATCAAGTCTTTAAAGGATAATATGTATTTCTGTTAAAGTTAGATTGTCTGTTTTCGTGTAGTTCTCGAAAATGGAACACGTATGGTCTTTCCCTAGCAGACCCTAAAGAACTAGTCTTCTCCCCCCATTCTGAATTTTTATTTTTTTTAGGTTTTTACGAAATGAAGACTGCCTGTGAACTAAACCATGGTCTAATGCTACACGCTTTGATCACTAAACGTAATAATGACATACTACCGAGTGAATTAGTATCAGTAATCAGAGAAAGAATGGACGGAGTTAGAAAAGAATCCAGATGCGAAGATAATAAGTTACAATTTGGTAAAGGAAAATCAAAATCCGCAGCGAAAAGAAGAGCACGACACTTAGAACGATGTCACAAATGCGGAAAATGGTCACATGGAGGTAAATGTTCAAATAATCAAACCTATTCAAATACCGAATTTGTTACTTTATGCAGAGACGGACCGTTCATATGTTTAGAAGAAAAGACACTGAATGCTCGAGGTTACGCCTATGTAGCCATGGAAAACCAATTAAACCGACTATCTTATGAATGGAATAGATCATATAACTAAGAAATCTATTTCACAGGTATGTCTGTACAGTTTTTTATTTTTATTTTTATTTTTAACCTTTTGATAATAAACGCTAATTTGTTCGCTAAAAAGTATTAAATTGGTATTAAATAAAATTAGGTTTGGCGACCGAAATTATTGATATCATTCAAAAATTTATTACATCACTGCGAAATTTAACGTTTATTCTTAAGGTATAAATATCTTTAAACAATCAACCCAAAATATTTCAAAAATTCGTCATGAGTTAAATTAGGTCTTGGAACCGAAATTACTTTACCGAAAAGAGGGGCGCATATTTTTGATAATATTTGATTGATTAAAGTGGGATAAAAAGACAAAAAAAAAAAAAGATTTTTAATTTTATTTTTACCATGTTTTTAAAATTAATATTTAAATCTTAAATTAATATTGTAAACTTTGTAAAAACAATATATTTAAAATTGTAAATATTTGAAAAATTAAAATAAGTTTGGTGTGAATTTATAATATGAATTTTTAAATTAAGTCTGGTGTGAATTTTTAAAATATGAATTTTTAATTTTATGCATTTCAAATTTTAAGTTTGGTGTGATTTTTTATATATTAATTTTGAATTTTAGATTTAAGTTGTGTGAATTTAAAAACAAAAATTTACTTTATCTCATTAAGTTAAGAATATGATTTTTAAAATTCGTCGTAAGTTGAAGACTAGGTCTTTGAACCGAAATTGCTTTACCCGAGGGAGGGACGAAAACTTTTATTATCATTATTTTTAATCTTATTGAATTAGAGTATGCCAAAAACATTGAAAAAACCCAAAAATCTTAGCTTTTAAAACAATCGCTACAAAAAGACAAATTTTAAAATTTTGTCGAAGGACGGACTAGGACATCGATCCGAAACGACCTCGTCCTAAATAACAAGGGAAACAAAATTTTAAAATTAATTACTTAATTGTTTTAATAAGTTAATGATTATAAAAAAAAAAAAAAAAAAAAAAAAAAAACTCCGCGACTCGCGGAGTTTGAAGTGCAAAACCTCCGCGACTCGCGGAGGGACCGAAAATCAGAAAAAAAATATAAAGAACTGCACGATCAGTTCACTCCCCCACACAAAAACACTGCGAATTTCACAGCGAAAAAACCCGAAAAAACCCGAGAAAAAACCCCAAAAATCCCAATTTTTAACCGTTAATCACCAAATCTTTTGCTAAAATCATGTTGAGAAGGATGATATCTAAGAATTACTTAAGAAAAACGGTAAATTTCTACACCTAAACACCATTTAATTCTAAATTTGGTGTTCTTGAGCTATTTTTTTCCCCAATTTGATTTTGATGCTTTTTAGTGTAATTAGACTTAAATTGTTTATGTATTATGCTTGTATAACCTAGATTGATGCTGTTTAACATGATTAGAAGCCTTAAACTTCAAATTTTGAATAATCTAGGGTTTGTGTTCTTGAGCAAATTTGGGGCTTTTTGATATAAACAGGTTATGGTCGATTTTTGTCATGAATTGTTGCTAAATTGAGTAGTGTAACATGTCTAGGTAGTTAAATGATCCAAACTTTGAGCCTAAACATGATTTTGAGAATTAAAGTGGACTTTTTCAAGTCTAAAATTCATGAACTTGATTTTGAAAGATAATGCCATTTGAGACTTGTTTGATTGCTAGTAATGATTATTTTGACATGTTATTTGAGTTGAATGCTTATGAACTTGGCGAACATTTTCGTATATGCTTATTTGAAAAAGTGTAGATTTGATAAAAATGTGAAAATAAGCTTAAGTTTGATATAAATTGATAATGTCATTGTAATTATTTTGATTGATGATTTTGCTGACACTAATGCATATTTGGATGCACAAAATTTGTGTTTGATGTGTTTTGCAGAATGAAAGGGGTGAATCTTCATCCCAAGCCCGCAATGCTCCTGCTGAGAATTTGGAACAACAGGAGGTGGATAACTACTACAAGCAGGATGTACCTCATCCAGTCATGACTTTTTCCGATATGCATTTGGAAGAGTTGCACCCGAACCTAAGATTTGACAGACTTTGGATAGATTATCCAAAATATCAACGGGGTTTGCATACTCTTCATTCCAAGGTTGTTGAGGTACCGAGGGTCATAGAATGGGGACCCTTAGAAGCTGTAGAATTGGCCGGGCCAATTAGGGAATTACTTGTACAGAGGTATGGTAATTCTTCTTTTAATGACTGGATATGTTTATTCACCATACGTAGACCTGTATATAAAGTATGGTGTGAAGAATTGTTATGTAGTATAGAGTTGAATGATCGGGTAGCTAGTTTAACCGATCGTTCTTTTATTAGATTTTTGTTAGGCGGTTCGATGCGCCACATGTCTTTACTGGACATGGCTCAGGCTTTACGTATATATACGCCTGAGGAGTTAGCGTCTGCCGATTGTAGAGGATTGATACTAAACGGTAGAAAGATAGATGAAAATTTTGATACACACGGTGTGTGGAGTCAAATGACAAGCCATCACCGTTTCAAAGGGGGAAATTACTCTTATTTGGATATAGATAGAGCCGAATTAAGAGTGATACATAGGTTTTTAGCTAATTCGATTACACAAAGGGGTAAGAACAAAGAAAAGGTAAATGAACAAGATTTGTTTTACCATATGTGTATTCGAGACCCACAGAGCGCTGTAAGTATACCATATTGTGTGGGTTATTATTTATCAGCTATGGTTCGGGGGATGCGTCCACATAGCATAATAGGAGGTGGTATTTTTATTACTTTGATTGGTGAATATCTCGGTGTGGATATAAGTCAGGGGGGATTATTACTAGAAGAGCCGGAACCCCGCGATACTATAGGTTTAAATGTATACCATGGTGCAAAAGTTTTGAAGAGGCGAAATAACGCCGCAGTACGATTCCATGGTAGACATCCACAGGTGGAGAGAAACCAGCAACAAGGTAATGTAGGAGGGGGGAATGAGATACAAGAAATGCATAGGTTTATAGCTTCTCAGGAATACGAAAATGCTAGACAGAGAGCATTTGAAGATTGGCAAGTTCATCAGAACCAGATCATAGCTCATTGCCAACATATAGGTAGAAACTATATTCCTACACCGAAACCCGTCTTCCCTCCTTGGTCTATAGAGATGCAGCCACCATATCCTACGTATGACCCTGCCGAAGCATTCTATAGCACTTATGGTTATGCCTGGAAACCCTATTGGTACCAATATCATCCTTAGTTTACTTATTATTTTTTTTATTATTTTGTAATTTGTAATTATTGATACATTTAATATTTTTGTTAATATTGTAATCATTTTTATAATTATCTAACTTTTATTCTTAAACTTTAATAATTTTTGAATGTGGGGTAATATACCAAACTTCAAAAATATGTATATATGTTTGCAGTTTATCTTATGTACACAACAGGGTAAAACAACGCATTTTCAAAGACTGGCATTAAGTTCAGCAAAAGCAACTAATTTTGACGACAAGATGCAAAATATATGTGAAATAACAACAAGACGGAATGAACAAATGATGTGCACCATTTATCATTCAGCAAACAAACGCCAATATATTTGGAAACTTTGGTAAAAATTTAATCATTTTCACACAAATCACCCTCAATAATTTAAATTGTTACTGATTTCTTGCAAATGAGGGCATTGCAAGATCTTAAGTGTGGGAAGGGGTTAAATTCTTTCGGGTTTTAAAATTTTTATATTAAACACATGGTTACCATTAAAAATACTAGTAAAGCAGTAGTTGTATTAGAATCTAGTGCTCTCTGATAAAAAAAAGAACAGCCCTAGTCTTATATACTGACTACCCAATTCTAGTAAAATTTTTCAAAATTTTCAAATAAATGAATTCAAAATCATGTTTATACATATTTATGAACGATAAAACTAGGTTTTAACACCGAAATTATTGTTACCTCGGAAAGGACATAAATTGAGAAACAAACTAAAATGTTAAAATTCATTTAAAATGGAATAGAGGACGATAAAAAGGAAAATAAAAGCCAAGTGTGGGAAAATTTACCAAGTTATCTTAAACATATGTCACATATATCTGTAACAAATAACTGAAAATACTTTTGCTTTGGACTAAACTAAACTGTTTTACCTGATGAAAGAAAAGAAAAGATGGATCTACACGATGAATCAATTCCATCACTAAAAGGAAGTAAAGTCTTCCGAAAAAGACACGCGCTTCTTGATTTAGGTCATGAAGTTGTCGTCCAGACCAGCTGTAGGTTGACGAAAAATCTAGAAAAGTCATCACTAAAATCAGCAGGAAATCCACGGACCTCAGCATTAAACAGGGTCGCCATGTGGTCAGATTTATCCTAACCATGAGAAGGATTTATCGCGTACAATGGGGGGCACCTTGCAAATTAGCTGGATAAGACTAATGAATCAGATCCCCAGAAAGGATAATCTCCTTAAAGATTAAAAATCAGCTTTTAAGACTGATATTACTCAATCCTAGAGATTGACCTTAAAGATTGAGAATTACAAACTCATGGAATTCGATGATATCTAAACGCGAGCTTAAACGAGAAAATATTTTGATCAAAAATTACAAACCGATTTGTTTTCTGAAAACCCTATTTTCAATGCGTTCATTACCATTGAACGTAAAATCCTAGGAATTCACCTGGAATTCATTAGGTCACCTGAACTAAATCGGGTGTCAACCGTAAGAACGGTGGTTGCATAGTGGTCAAAGACAGGACCTTGTGCCATACCGAAAAATTATAAGGGTGAGCTTTACTATTGCTCCTACCAAGGATAGTAATTGCGTCCGACACGTTATAGACCATAATCAAAAGCATGTCACGGGACATTGCCTTAAACAGTTGCTTGTTCAACGCTTTCCTTTCAACCGGACGGTAGTTTACTGAAAGGTAATATATGGGACAAGTAAACTGGACGTGTTGCTTTCCAAATACAAGGTTAGCAAGTGGGTGACACAAAACCGCAAGTTTTGAGCTAAAATTTTCAAATCTGAAACCCACCAAACCCACAAAAATATTTTGCAAACACCGGTAAAGGGTTATTCCGGAAAACTTATCTAGGGTAAAAACTAGATTTAATTTTCAAAAGATCAAATGTTTTCATAAAGATCCAATTTCCTTAATGGATCTAAATTTTTATAGTCATGTGGGACTGTAAACCATATCGTTACTACCATTGTTTATACCGCCGTATAGAAATCACTGATGTACAAAGTGTGAAGAATAAAGAAGTGATTCTAGTATTTCAAGACGATATTGCTTGAGGACAAGCAACGCTCAAGTGTGGGAATATTTGATAATGCTAAAAACGAACATATATTTCATAGCATTATTCCTCAAGAAAGACAAGCTTTTAGTTGCAATTGTTCTATTTACAAGTGATATTCGTTTGTATAATAAAAGGTGAAGACAAAAGACAGATTCGACGAATTGAAGACGCAAACGACCAAAAAGCTCAAAAGTACAAAAGACAATCAAAAAGGTTCCAATTATTGATAAGAAACGTCTCGAAATCACAAGAGTACAAGATTCAAAACGCAAAGTACAAGATATTAAATTGTACGCGAGGACGTTCGAAAATCCGGAACCGGGACCAGAGTCAACTCTTAACGCTCGACGCAACGGACTAAAAATTACAAGTTAACCATGTATATAAATATAATATAATATATAATTAATTATATTAATTATATATATATTATATATATATATTAAAAACCGTCGGCAGAGAAAACTCCAAGGACTGAGCTGTAAAATTAACCTCCGCGACTCGCGGAGTTTGAAGGGGATTTTGCCGCGAGTCGCGGAGCCCCAAATTTCAACTCTGGCTATAAAGCAAACCGAATTCTGATCAAAATTTCATATTCTATTTTCTCTCTTCTCTCAATATATACGATATATATATATAATTTATATTTTAATTTTAATTTTAATTATAATTCTAATAATAAGGGTATGTTAGCGAATGTTGTAAGGGTGTAAGTCGAAATTCTGTCCGTGTAACGCTACGCTATTTTTAATCATTGTAAGTTATGTTCAACCTTTTTATATTAATGTCTCGTAGCTAAGTTATTATTATGCTTATTTAAAACGAAGTAATCATGATGTTGGGCTAATTACTAAAATTGGGTAATTGGGCTTTGTACCATAATTGGGGTTTGGACAAAAGAACGACACTTGTGGAAATTAGACTATGGGCTATTAATGGGCTTTATATTTGTCTAACTAAATGAAAGTTTGTTAATGTTGATATAAAGATTTACAATTGGGCGTCCCTATAAATTACCATATACACTCGATCGGACACGATGGGCGGGTTATTTATATGTACGAATAATCGTTCATTTAACCGGACACGGGAATGGATTAATAGCCACTAGAATACTTAAAACAGGGGTGAAATTACATTCAAGGGTAATTGGTGTAATTGTTAACAAAGTAGTAAAACCTTGGTTTACACGCAGTCGATAACCTGGTGTATTCATTAAACAAAGTATTAAAACCTTGTTACAATTCGAATCCCCAATTAGTTGGAATATTTAACTTCGGGTATAAGAATAATTTGATGAGGACACTCGCACTTTATATTTATGACTGATGGACTGTTATGGACAAAAACCAGACGGACATATTAAATAATCCATGACAAAGGACAATTAACCCATGGGCATAAAACTAAAATCAACACGTCAAACATCATGATTACGGAAGTTTAAATAAGCATAATTCTTTTATTTCATATTTAATTTCCTTTATTTTATATTTAATTGCACTTCTAATTATCGCACTTTTAATTATCGTACTTTTTAATTATCGCAATTTTATTTTATCGCATTTTTATTATTCGCAATTTCATTATCGTTATTTACTTTACGCTTTAATTTAAGTCTTGTATTTATTTTATATTTTACATTAGGTTTTAAAATCGACTAAAGTTTTAAAATCGACAAACCGGTCATTAAACGGTAAAAACCCCCCTTTATAATAATAATATTACTTATATATATATTTGTATTTTTATAAAAGTAAACTAATATAGCGTTGAGCTTTGTTTAAAGATTTCCCTGTGGAACGAACCGGACTTACTAAAAACTACACTACTGTACGATTAGGTACACTGCCTATAAGTGTTGTAGCAAGGTTTAAGTATATCCATTCTATAAATAAATAAATATCTTGTGTAAAATTGTATCGTATTTAATAGTTTTTCTTAGTAAAATATAAACTATTTTATATACACCTCGTACGACATCAATTATATTTATGTGCATAGTTGACTTGTAATTTTTAGTCCGTTGCGTCGAGCGTTGAGAGTTGACTTTGGTCCCGGTTCCGGATTTTCGAACGTCCTTTCGTACGATTTAATATTATGTACTTTGCGATTCACGAACGTTAAAAACTTGTAAAAACTACATGATATATATATATATATATATATATATATATATATATATATATATATATATATATATATATATATATATATATAGTTAACATGAGATTTTGAATAGTAAGTATCTCACTAACTATATTAACAATGAGTTATATACATAAAGATGAGACTATTGAATTAAGAAAACTCGAAACGATATATATAACGATTATCGTTATAACAACGTCGTACTAAATACATCTGAACCGTTTTAAGATATTGATACACTATGTTTAACATGGTAAAATGATAATTAAATATATCATTGAGTGTATTAACAATGAACTACACAGGTAAGATGAGACTACTAACTTAAGGATTTTGAAACAATATATATATGTAACAATTATCGTTGTAATAGCATTTTAACATATATATATATATATATATATATATATATATATATATATATATATATATATATATATATATATAATATTAAGATATATTAATACATCATGATATCATGATAATGTAACAATTTAACATCTCATTAGATATAATAACAATGGATTAATTACATTTAACAAGATCGTTAACTTAAAGGTTTCAAAACAACACTTACATGTAACGACTAACGGTGACTTAACGACTCAGTTAAAATGTATATACATGTAGTGTATTAAGATGTATTAATACACTTTTGGAAGGCTTCAAGACATATATCAAAACACTCATAGTTAACAAAAATGGTTAAAATTCCATTCTCATTCATTTTCATCAACAATTCTACTCGTATTCATCTGTATTCGTACTCGTACAATACCCAGCTTCTAGATGTATTTACTATTGGTATATACACCTCAATAATCAGCTCCTTAGCAGCCCTAAATGATTAATAACATGTGGGACTCAAAGCTTTGTCATCTAATACCAAATATCTAACTAGAAAACAAGTTACATGTTTTATATCATGAATTATTAAACTAAAATACAAACTAGAATTTCCTTTAAATCCCATCCATGATTCACGACCAAAAACACATACAAATACTTTCATTTTTCGATTTTATTCATCTAATTAATCTCTCTCAAGTTCTATCTTCAAGTTCTAAGTGTTCTTCATAAATTCTATAAGTTCTAGTTTCATAAAATCAAGAACACTTTCAAGTATACTAGTTTACTTCCAAGCTTTCTAAGCCACTCCAAGTAATCATCCAAGATCAAGAAATCTTTGTTATTTACAGTAGGTTATCATCTTAAATCAAGGTAATATTCACATTAAAGCTTTGATTCAATTTCTATAAATATAACTATCTTAAATCAAGTAGTAATCTTATTTGAACTTGTTCTCGTGTCATGATTCTGCTTCAAGAACTTCCAAGCTATCAAAGATTCTTTGAAGCTCAAGTTATTTTCTCATCATTTCTAGTAGGTTTATCTACTATACTTAAGGTAGTAATGATGTTCATAACATCATTCGATTCATATATATATAATTATTTTTTCGAAGATTTAAACTTGTAATAACTAGAACATAGTTTAGTTAATTCTAAACTTGTTCGCAAACAAAGTTAATACTTCTAACTTAACTTTTAAAATCAACTAAACACATGTTCTTTATCTATATGATATGCTAACTTAATGATTTAAAACCTGGAAAAAAGAAGAACACCGTAAAACAGGACATACGCCGTCGTAGTAAAACCGGGGGCTGTTTTGGGTTAGATAATTAAAAACTATGATAAAATTTGATTTAAAAGTTGTTCTTATGGGAAAATAATTTTTCTTATGAACATGAAACTATATCCAAAAATCATGGTTAAACTCAAAGTGGAAGTATGTTTTTCAAAATGGTCATCAAGACGTCGTTCTTTCGACTGAAATGACTACCTCTTACAAAAATGACTTGTAACTTATATTTTCGACTATAAATCTATACTTTTTCTATTTATATTAGTAATCTTTGGTTCAATATGAATCCATAGTAATTTGATTCCCTCAAAACGGATTTAAAACGAAGAAATTATGAGTAAAACAAAATTGGATATTTTTTACTTGTTTTAACTACGTGAAACTTTGTAACAAATCTATACTAACCATAATTTAACTAACTTATATTGTATTATACATGTATTCTAACATATATTATGTAATCTTGATAGACCATAGACACGTATACAATGTTTTGACATATTATATCGACGTCATCTATATATATTATTTAGAATAACCATAGACACTCTATATGCGGTAATGCTCGAGTTAGCTATACAGGGTTGAGGTTGATTCTAAAATAATATATATACCTTTAGTTGTGATCGAGTCTGAGACTTGTATACACTGGGTCGTGGATTGATTCGAGAAAATATATTGATTTATTTATGTACTACTAACTGTGGACTACTAATTGTGGACTACTAACGTTGGACCTAACTTAACAACTTAAAATGTCAACACGTAATAAAAATGTTGTGAATATATTTCGATCATACTTTGATATATATGTATATATTTGTTATAGGTTCGTGAATCGACCCGTGGCCAAGTCTTATTCTCGGCGAATTAAAAATCTGTGAAAGTGAGTTATAGTCCCACTTTTAAATATCTAATGGTTTTGGGATGAGAATACATGTAGTTTTATAAATGTTTTACCAAATAGACACAAGTAATTGAAACTACTTTCTATGTTGGATTATCGAACCGAATATGCCCCTTTTTAGCTTGATAGCCTAAGAATTAGGGAAATGGCCCCTAATTGACGCGAATCCTAAAGATAGATCTATTTGGCCCAACAAGCCTCGTTCGAGTTACGAATGCTTTAGTACTTCGATTTATCATATCCGATGAGAGTCCCGGAATGATGGGGATATTCTACATGCATCCTGTTAAGGTCGGTTACCAGGTGTTCAACATATGAATGAATTTTATCTCTATGCAGTTTGCGAAATGCCTGATATGAGATGTATATTTATGGAAAAAATGAAATCTTGTGGTCTATTATTACAATTTGATAATATATAGGTTAAACCTATAACTCACCAACATTTTTGTTGATGTTTTAAGCATGTTTATTCTCAGGTGATTATTAAGAGCTTCTGCTGTTGCATACTAAATTAAGGACAAGATTTAGAGTCCATGCTTGTATGATATTGTTTAAAAACTGCATTCAAGAACTTATTTTGATGTAACATATTATTATTGTAAATCATTATGTAATGGTCGTGTATAAACGGTATATTTTAGATTATCATTATTTGATGATCTACGTAATACTTTTTAAACCTTTATCGATAAAATAAAGATTATGGTTTGTTTTTAAAAACGAATGCAGTCTTTGAAAAACGTCTCATATAGAGGTCAAAACCTCGCAAAGAAACCAATTAATATGAAACGTTTATAATCAATATGAACGGGATATTTCAAACTAAACCCTAACTTAGTTTTTATGATTATAAATCTGTTTATATGCATGTTATATTGATATATAGTCGATTAGTGCTCATGCTTGTTGTTGTATATGTTTTAATTGCTTAAAACCAGTAACGTTGCTCAAAAACGAATCTATAAACTTTTGTTTTGGGATAGTAAACGACCTTGTATGATAAATCAGGTTGATGGTTAGATTCTGCTCAACAAATTACTAAAGTTAAACTCTGGATTCACTTGATTTCGATTTTTTATATGATATTTTAAAGTGTTGTTAAATGCTGATTGAAAACAGGACAAGTTACGTTCATATTCTCGGTTACTGCGATTGACTGGCTTTGAATTTGAACTTCATCTTTTGATAGAAAATACTTAACTCATTTAAGAAACTTTTGGCGCTGGCCTCGCGTAAATCGAAGTTACGGATAAATGTATAAAAATTCCCAATGCAGTAATAATATGTTTAAACCGGAATACAATTAATATATATAATGCGTTTTTACATCGTTTAAAAATAAAATTTGTTTTTGAAAGACATTTTTGGTCAAACCTGAGCACTTAGGACTATATGCATAACATGACATGACCTAGCATTCTTAGACTTTGCCCCCGGTGGATTTTTTTTGGTCCAAATCCAGTGGATGTTTTTTTTCGGTGTAAAAATTTTGGGTTCTTCGACTTTGCCCCTGGTGAATTTTTTTTTTGACCCCCAAACCTACATATTTTGCCCCAAGACTTTCAAATTTTGCCCAAAAATCTCCAACTTTTGCCCCAAAATCTTCAAATTTTGCCCTAATATCTCCAATTTCTGCCCAAAATCTTCAAATTTTGTCTCAAAAAATTGCTACGGTTTAAATTTTTTTTTTGCCCCCGGTGAAAAAAATCCTAGTTTTGCCTTTGATTCATGGCGTTATTTTGTTTTACGCAACTTTTTTAGTTCGCATTCCTTTTTACTATTGGTACTCTTATTTAATTTAGATATTGGTCTTGCTTGGTGACGGTTGAGTCATACTTTCTGCTTTGGGAAAACTTTTGATTTCTAGTAACTTTCTAATTTTACAAACTTTGAATAAATGAATGTGAACTTTGCGAAAATGTCTCAGGGCATAACATGCGATGGGACCGTTTGTTAACGTGCCACGTCATAGCGATTTTGGCGGGACGTTACAAAGTCCTCCCCTGACCCCTTGCCCTCGTAAATAACGTGAAACGAGCGCCAACAAGGTGGTGGGTCACCTGAACAGCCCACGGAGGACATCTCGTTGCATCCTCCCTCAATTGGCCATTGTCAGTGGCCACCACCAACTGGTTAGTGAACCACCACAACCACCAGCGTGAGAAGCAACAGTAAAAATAAAACAACCATCCGACTGATGAAATGCAAACCTGCAAATGTTGATAAGGATGTAGATGTGCTCTCAGTGCCTCTCACTTTTCAAAGTATTCATGTATCCCCGATTGGAGCTTTTAATTCCTATCTTACAAGATGGTGACTGCTTGTTTCTTTTGCTGTTATATTTGTTTCCCTCGGGCATGTTTACATGAAGTCGTGGATTGATGCAAGTCTAAAGTAGCTTTGCCATAGTAGTTTAGTTTTGTTACATTGTTTAGATTGTAGAAATCATTTGATTTGTTTTAGTGCGTGTCTCAGTTGTTTTTTCAAGGAAATTTCACTTAGATCGTTGAATCTTTTACATTTCACTTAGATCGTTGAATCTTTTCTCTTGTAGTTCCAATTGATCTTTGGATCTTTTCAATTAAAATTTATTTTTTTCGCCAAAAAAATTTAGTAATTTCCAAAGGAAACCATTTTCAACGCTCCTCTCTCTTAATTAGAGAACCATATCAACTATTTTGAAACCCTTCGTTCCCTCTTCTATTTCTTTACCTTTTTTCGGCCACCGGATTTGCGCCACTGGTTGGGACTCTTCCTATTCCTCTTCACGTTTTTCTGTTCTGTTGTTCCTTCCTCTTTCCCATTCGGTGTTAGTGTCTCGTGAACTGTTGGACAGTATAGAAAATGGTAACTCAATTCCAAGTTGAAGTCTATATTTGGCTACCTACTAATAACACGGGCACATGGTTTATTAATATTCAACAAAGACGGCAATTGAATTCAAATAAGGCAGATGTCATGACATGCAAAGTCACTTGTTTACACTTCATGTTCTCATGGTCTTCTTCACCTATATAAGGCCACCACACAACTTCATTTCATTCATCTCATTCTTCACATCTTAAATCCCATTTTTCATATCTCATCCCATCTCAAGTTACATAATACTTGAAAGAGTCTATAATACTCTTGTGAGAAGTATTGTAGAAAATAGAGAGAGTATAGAATTGTTAAATAAAATTCTATACGAGTGAGTTATGAGGGAAGTGTAATAATCTAGTGAGTGGTCCAAATACTTTGTTAGTATTTTCGGAGCCTAGATTGAGTGATACATTATAACCTCGGGTTTTCTATAACTGCTAGTAAAATCCATCTCTGCTTCCGCCAGTGGACTAGGCCTCACGCCGAACCACGTAAATCCTTGTGTCTTTATTTATTGCTTAATTGTTCTATTAATTTCTCGGGTCTTAAAAGTGCGCTAAATCACAACAAACTGGTATCAGAGCGTAGCTGTGATTAAATATTCAAGATGACAATAATAAGGTCCGATGTAGAAAAATTTAATGGCCAAAATGATTTTGGTCTTTGGCGAATGAAGACGCGGGCTCTACTGAGCCAACAAGGTTATTTGTTAGCTTTGAAAGGGAGAGAACATCTACCCAAAAAGTTGACAGATGAAGAGAATGATGAATTTCTGGAAAAGGCACACGGCATGATTATTCTAAATCTTTCCGATTGTGTGCTTAGAGAAGTTGCGGCAGAAACCACACCGGCTGGACTTTGGAAACAACTAGAATCTCTATATATGACTAAGAGTCTCACGAACCGGTTGTATATGAAACAACAGTTGTATACTCTTCGAATGAAAGAAGGTTCATTAAATGATCACATCGATGAGTTCAATAAAATAATTTTGGACTTGAATAATATTGGTGTGAAAATTGACGATGAAGATCAATCATTCATTTTCTTATGTTCCTTGCCAAAATCATATGAGCATTTGGTTACAACTCTACTATATAGTAAAGATACTATTTCCATGGAGGATGTCAAATCTACTTGAACTCTGTTGAGTTAAGGAAGAAATCCTCAGCGGATTATGTGGAAGAAAGTGCAAATGGTTTGGTGGTGAGAGGAAGAAGTAATGATAGAGCATCAAGTAGTAACAACAAAGGTCGTTCTAGATCGAAACCAAGATCTAGAAAGATCAAGTGTTACAATTGTCACAAGGAAGGTCACATGCGTAGAGACTGTCTAGACTTAAAAAGAAAAAGAGAGACTTGGAATGCAGCGAGAGCCGATAAAGTTTTCGCAGTTGCAGAAAATGATTCTGATGGTGCAAATGTTCTTAGTGTTACCGATGGCCGCTCAAGTAATGAGTGGATTCTTGACTCAGGTTGTTCTTTTCATATGTGTCCTATTAGGGACTGGTTTACTACCTATCAACAAATAGATGGTGGTAAAGTCCTTATGGGAAATGATGTAGCTTGTAAGGTTGTTGGCATAGGAACGATCCAAATCAAGATGTATGATGGCACGGTGAGGACGTTGACAGATGTTAGGCATGTTCCAGAATTGAAGAAGAATCTTATTTCCTTAGGTACGCTGGACTCCATCGGTTGCGAGTATCGAGCCCGAGGTGGAGTATTAAAAGTTTCTAGAGGTACACTTGTTGTGATGAAAGGTGAAAGGTATAATGGCCTTTACCTGTTAAAGGGTAGCACGGTTACTGGAGCGACTGGAGTTTCTTTATCGGCTAAAGATGTAGATACCACCAAGTTATGGCACATGGGCCTTGGGCACATGAGCGAGAGAGGAATGATGGAGCTTAGTAAACGAGGTTTACTGTGCGGTCAGAATATCGGAAGATTGGAATTCTACGAGCATTGTGTATTCGGAAAACAGAGCCGAATAAAGTTTGGCACAGCCGTTCACAAGACGAAAGGTACTTTGGATTATATACATTCAGATCTTTGAGGTCCATCTCCCGTTCCTTCAAAAGGTGGTGCGAGATACATGTTAACCTTTATTGATGACTATTCGAGAAGAGTGTGGGTTTATATCCTTAAACGTAAGGATGAAGTCTTTGTCAATTTCAAGCAATGGAAGATGATGATAGAGAAGCAGACTGGAAAATTCATCAAGCGCTTGAGAACTGACAATGGGCTGGAATTCTGCAAAGGCGAATTCAATGAGTTCTGCAAGAACGAAGGCATTGTGAGACAACACACAGTGCGGTTTACACCACAACAGAATGGCGTTGCAGAACGGATGAATAGAACGCTCCTTGAGCGAGCGAGGTGTATGCTCTCAAATGCAAAATTACCAAATATATTTTGGGCTGAAGCTGTCAACACAGCTTGTTATTTGGTAAAGCGGTCTCCATCAACGACAATTGATTGTCAAACTCCTTTGGAGAAATGGTCAGGTTCCCCTGCAAGTTACAGTGATTTGAAGATATTTGGTTGTCCTGCTTATGCTCATGTGAAAGATGGTAAACTTGAGCTGAGGGCCAAAAGATGCATATTTCTAGGGTATGCAGATGGGGTGAAGGGTTATAGATTGTGGTGCCCTGATAGTAAATCATCCCGGTTTCTTATTAGCAGGGATGTGACATTTGATGAGTCTGCTGTAGTGACCCGAACTTTTCCATGTTTATATATATATTAAATGAAATTGTTATTTACATGATTAAGTGTTTCCAACATGTTAAGCAATCAAACTTGTTAAGACTTGATTAATTGAAATAGGTTTCATATAGACAATTGACCACCCAAGTTGACCGGTGATTCACGAACGTTAAAACTTGAAAAAACTATACGATGACATATATATGGTTATATATATAGTTAACATGATTTTATTATAAGTATGTATCTCATTAGGTATTTTAACAATGAGTTATATACATAAAAATGAGACTATTAATTTAAGAAACTCGAAAACGATATATATAACGATTATCGTTATAACAACGTCTTACTAGGTACATATGAATCATATTAAGATATTGATACACTTGGTTAATTATGTTAAATGATAAGTAAATATATTATTAAGTGTATTAACAATGAAATACATATGTAAAAATAAGACTACTAACTTAATGATTTCGAAACGAGACATATATGTAACGATTATCGTTGTAACGACATTTAACTGTATATATATCATACTAAGATATATTATATATCATAATATCATGATAATATAACAATTTAACATCTCATTTATTATAATAAATAATGGGTTAACAACATTCAACAAGATCGTTAACCTTAAGGTTTCAAAACAACATTTACATGTAACGACTAACGATGACTTAACGACTCAGTTAAAATGTATATACATGTAGTGTTTTAATATATATTCATACACTTTTTAAAGACTTCAAGACACTTATCAAAATACTTCTACTTAACAAAAATGCTTACAATTACATCCTCGTTCAGTTTCATCAACAATTCTACTCGTATGCACCCGTATTCGTACTCGTACAATACACAGCTTTTAGATGTATGTACTATTGGTATATACACTACAATGATCAGCTCTTAGTAGCCCATGTGAGTCACCTAACACATGTGGGAACCATCATTTGGCAACTAGCATAAAATATCGCATAAAATTACAAAAATATGAGTAATCATTCATGACTTATTTACATGGAAACAAAATTACATATCCTTTATATCTAATCCATACACCAACGACCAAAAACACCTACAAACACTTTCATTCTTCAATTTTCTTCATCTAATTGATCTCTCTCAAGTTCTATCTTCAAGTTCTAAGTGTTCTTCATAAATTCCAAAAGTTCTAGTTTCATAAAATCAAGAATACTTCCAAGATTGCAAGTTTACTTCCAAGTTTTCTAAATCCATTCCAAGTAATCATCCAAGATCAAGAAACCTTTGTTACTTACAGTAGGTTATCTTTCTAATACAAGGTAATAATCATATTCAAACTTTAATTCAATTTCTATAACTATAACAATCTTATTTCGAGTGAAAATCTTACTTGAAATTGTTTTCGTGTCATGATTCTGCTTCAAGAACTTTCAAGCCATCCAAGGATCCTTTGAAGCTAGATCTATTTTTCTCATTTCCAGTAGGTTTATCCAAGGAACTTGAGGTAGTAATGATGTTCATAACATCATTCTATTCATACATATAAAGCTATCTTATTCGAAGGTTTAAACTTGTAATCACTAGAACATAGTTTAGTTAATTCTAAACTTGTTCGCAAATAAAAGTTAATCCTTCTAACTTGACTTTTAAAATCAACTAAACACATGTTCTATATTTATATGATATGCTAACTTAATGATTTAAAACCTGGAAACACGAAAAACACCGTAAAACCGGATTTACGCCGTCGTAGTAACACCGCGGGCTGTTTTGGGTTAGTTAATTAAAAACTATGATAAACTTTGATTTAAAAGTTTTTATTCTGGGAAAATGATTTTTATTATGAACATGAAACTATATTCAAAAATTATGGTTAAACTCAAAGTGGAAGTATGTTTTCTAAAATGGTCATCTAGACGTCGTTCTTTCGACTGAAATGACTACCTTTACAAAAACGACTTGTAACTTATTTTTTCGTCTATAAACCTATACTTTTTCTGTTTATATTCATAAAATAGAGTTCAATATGAAACCATAGCAATTTGATTCACTCAAAACGGATTTAAAATGAAGAAGTTATGGGTAAAACAAGATTGGATAATTTTTCTCATTTTAGCTACGTGAAAATTGGTAACAAATCTATTCCAACCATAACTTAATCAACTTGTATTGTATATTATGTAATCTTGAGATACCATAGACACGTATACAATGTTTCGACCTATCATGTCGACACATCTATATATATTTCGGAACAACCATAGACACTCTATATGTGAATGTTGGAGTTAGCTATACAGGGTTGAGGTTGATTCCAAAATATATATAGTTTGAGTTGTGATCAATACTGAGATACGTATACACTGGGTCGTGGATTGATTCAAGATAATATTTATCGATTTATTTCTGTACATCTAACTGTGGACAACTAGTTGTAGGTTACTAACGAGGACAGCTGACTTAATAAACTTAAAACATCAAAATATATTAAAAGTGTTGTAAATATATTTTGAACATACTTTGATATATATGTATATATTGTTATAGGTTCGTGAATCAACCAGTGGCCAAGTCTTACTTCCCGACGAAGTAAAAATCTGTGAAAGTGAGTTATAGTCCCACTTTTAAAATCTAATATTTTTGGGATGAGAATACATGCAGGTTTTATAAATGATTTACAAAATAGACACAAGTACGTGAAACTACATTCTATGGTTGAATTATCGAAATCGAATATGCCCCTTTTTATTAAGTCTGGTAATCTAAGAATTAGGGAACATACACCCTAATTGACGCGAATCCTAAAGATAGATCTATTGGGCCTAACAAACCCCATTCAAAGTACCGGATGCTTTAGTACTTCGAAATTTATATCATATCCGAAGGGTGTCCGGAATGATGGGGATATTCTTATATATGCATCTTGTTAATGTCGGTTACCATGTGTTCACCATATGAATGATTTTTATCTCTATGTATGGGATGTGTATTGAAATATGAAATCTTGTGGTCTATTGTTACGATTTGATATATATAGGTTAAACTTATAACTCACCAACATTTTTGTTGACGTTTAAAGCATGTTTATTCTTAGGTGAATACTAAGAGCTTCCGCTGTTGCATACTAAAATAAGGACAAGATTTAGAGTCCATGTTTGTATGATATTGTGTAAAAACTGCATTCAAGAAACTGACTTCGATGTAACATATTTGTATTGTAAACCATTATGTAATGGTCGTGTGTAAACAGGATATTTTAGATTATCATTATTTGATAATCTACGTAAAGCTTTTTAAGCCTTTATTTATGAAATAAAGGTTATGGTTTGTTTTAAAAATGAATGCAGTCTTTGAAAAACGTCTCATATAGAGGTCAAAACCTCGCAACGAAATCAATTAATATGGAACGTTTTTAATCAATAAGAACGGGACATTTCATCTGCTATGTTAAAAAAGATAGAGGAGGAACAAGTAGTTGCTGGAAAAGATCGTGAAGTTGAAGAGCAGGTGGAGCAAGAAATAGAAGTTCCACAAGGAGTAGTACAAGATACTCCCGTCGAGCACGTTGTAGAAGATGTACATGACTCTGGTGTTAATCAAATGACATCAGAAGATTAGTCAGATGAGCAACATGATCTACAGAATTATAATTTAGCAAGAAATAGAGAACGACGAGCAATAAAACCAGCACAACGATTCGGGCATGCAGATTTGGTAGCTTATGCCCTGAGTATGGCAGAAGATATAGAGGTCCAAGAACCTGCTACATATCGTGAAGCTATTAGTGGCCCAAAATCTGCAAAGTGGTCTATAGCTATGAATGAAGAGATGGAGTCTCTTTATAAGAATCATACGTGGGAGCTAATGAAACCGCCTAAAGGTCAGAAGATTGTTGGATGCAAATGGATCTTCAAGAAGAATGATGGAATTCCGGGTGTAGAAGATGAAAGGTTTAAAGTACGCCTTGTAGCAAAAGGTTTTACTCAGAGAGAGGGAGTTGACTTTAATGAGGTTTTCTCACCGGTCGTAAAGCATACATCTATTCGCGTGTTACTTGCCATGGTTGCTTTACTTGATATGGAGCTGCAGCAACTAGATGTCAAGACGGCATTCTTACATGGTGAGTTGGAGGAACGGATCTTTATGCACCAGCCAGAGGGATTTGTGGTCAAAGGAAAGGAAGATTATGCTTGTTTGCTGAAAAAGTCATTATATGGCTTGAAGCAATCACCTCGACAGCGGTTTGACGTATTCATGACTAGTAAATGTTACTCGCGGAGTGATTATGATAGTTGTGTATATCACAAGAAGCTTCCTGATAGCTCATACATTTATTTGCTATTATATGTGGATGATATGTTGATTGCTTCGAAAAACATGTCAGAGATCGATGAGTTAAAATCTCAACTCAAAAGTGAGTTTGAGATGAAAGATTTGAGTGCAGCTAAGAAGATATTGGGAATGGAGCTTATCAGAGATAGAGGTGAAGGAAAATTGTATTTGTCACAAAAGAAATATATTGAGAAGGTTCTTCAGCATTTTGAGATGGATAACTCCAAACTGGTTAGTACTCCACTTGCTGCACATTTCAAACTTTCATCGGCGTTGTCACCGGAAACTGAGGAGGAGGTGCAGAATATGTCACATGTTCCATATGCTAGTGCTATGGGTAGCATCATGTATGCCATGGTATGTACTAGACCGGATATTGCACAGGCGGTGAGCGTGGTGAGTAGATATATGGATTGTCCAGGAAAAGCTCATTGGAAAGCGGTGCAATGGATTCTTCGGTACCTCAGAGGGACAACTGATATTGGCTTATTATTTGATAGCGGTGGTAATACTAATGTTACCAGATATGTTGATTCAGACTATGCTGGTGATTTGGATCGGAGAAGGACTCAGACCGGGTATGTTTTTACTCTCGGAAGATGTGCTATTAGTTGGAAAGCAAAATTACAATCGACTGTTGCTTTGTCGACAACTGAAGCAGAATACATGGCTATGACTGAGGGTGTGAAAGAAGCAAAGTGGCTGAGGGGTTTGGTTGGTGATCTGGGTTTGCAACTGGATGAAACTGTGGTGCATTGTGATAACCAGAGTGCCATACATTTGACTAAAAATCAAGTGTATCATGAGAGAACCAAACACATTGATGTACGGTATCACTTTATTCGCGAAGTCATCTCTAAAGGAGTTGTAATTGTCAAGAAGATTGGTACGGCTAATAATCCAGCAGATATGTTGACTAAACCAGTTACTACAAATAAGTTCGAACATTGTTTGAACTTGATTGGCGTTCGAAGAAAGTGATGAGCCCGAAAGGGCTGTGGCGGATAGCGGAGGTTGAGAACAGATAGCAAATAAATGGAATGTTCGTTAAGGTGGAGATTTGTTGGACGGTATAGAAAATGGTAACTCAATTCCAAGTTAAGGCCACCACACAACTTCATTTCATTCATCCCATTCTTCACATCTTAAATCCCATTTTTCATATCTCATCCCATCTCAAGTTACATAATACTTGAAAGAGTTTATAACACTCTTGTGAGAAGTATTGTAGAAAATAGAGAGAGTATAGAATTGTTAAATAAAATTCTATACGAGTGAGTTACGAGGGAAGTGTAATAATCTAGTGAGTGGTCCAAATACTTTGTTAGTATTTTCGGAGCCTAGATTGAGTGATACATTGTAACCTCGGGTTTGCTAGGAAAATTCATCTCTGCTTCCGCCCGTGGACTAGGCCTCACGCCGAACCACGTAAATCCTCGTGTCTTTATTTATTGCTTAATTGTTCTATTAATTTCTCGGGTCTTAAAAGTGCGCTAAATCACAACATGAACAGATGCGTTTGTTTCAGACCTTCTTCTTGGACTCAAGAGATGAATACTTCAGTTTTATCTAGGTATTCCGAGTACCATGGGTGGGATGGTTGGACGTGTGTCTATTTTCATTAATTTTTAGCTTGTCATCAAAAGATTATATAGGTAAAAGTGTTTTAATTTAACCGGATATCATTAATCATCTTTATGTGACCATTTGATTTACAGACATGTATACACAATCTTGAACTTTAACAACGGCCTTAAGTCCTCTGGCTGTCGTAATTAAACCGTTTACCATACAACACAGTTAACATTATATTTTGTATCATGATATAGTTAGAGTCGCATTATATCTTCTTAAGCCGCAACATTTGCATGGTAGATTCGGGTCATCGGATTCAACATGCTACATCTCAATTTCTTTGATCCGTTCTAAGCTAGCCAAAACTTCTTTCATCGGAGGACGGTTTTGAGGGTCGTCATTAAGACAGCTCAAGATTAGCTCAACCGCTTTGCTTGCTCCTTTTGGAGGGTTGCCATGTTCCAACCATGGATCCATTATTCTTTGTAATTCGGTCTTGTTGGTTAAGATGGGTCAGACCCACTCTATTAAACTATGCGGTGAGGTGCACGAATAATCATGAAGAAAGTGTGAACCTGATATCATATCCAACATCATTACTCCAAAGGCATAGATATCACTCTCAATGTACCACTGACCTGCAATTGAATATCCTGTCACTCACACTCTTACATTGAATAAAATTGTCACAATTTTGTTACTATAAAGTTTTAATGATAGCGAAACAAACTTTAATTGCAATACATAAAAGGAACTGACTTGTTGTCATATACTCAGGAGGGGCGTAACGACTGGTGACCGCATAACTCATTACGACAGGCAACACACCATGGGTTCGGACTAATGATGCCGATCCAAAATAGAGCGTTGCTTCAAAATTCTAACACCAACAGCATAAAAATAAACAAGTTTTAAAAAAGTTCAACCTGATCATAAGTTGCAAGCATTTTTATAAATTTTCTTTCTTTTAGTACAACAATACCCAATCCGATCCAAATGTGGTGTATGGGGAGTTATGATGTAGACAATCATACCCCTACGCGAGGTCAGTCTATAAAAACCTATGGCAGACTATCTTTTAAGTACAATACCCTTAACAATCAGAATTAGGTAAGGTCTGATACATATACCTCATTTAATAATACACTTGAAGCACTGAAAGTCCTATTTATAGTTGTGCTCTCTACATAGTGCAAGAAAGCAAGACCCTGTGCTGCTCCAATGGCTATTTTCATTGTTGTATCCCATTCAAGTGGATGACCTGCAAAAATTGAATGAGGTAATCAAAGAAAAGTACAACTAATTTCATAGTTAAGCTTCTTCAAGCCTTATTTTTTGAGGAATTATCTTATATCTTTGTGTCTAACAATTGGTCACGGGTGAGTACTTACGGCGAAGAAGGTTTACTAAGTTTTGCTTTGGAATATTTTCATATATAAGGCAGAGTATTTTCTCTTGTGAACAATATCCCAATAGTTTAACAAGATTCGGATGCCTTAATTTTCCACGACTTACTTCAGCCTGTCACATTCAAACAAGTAACTAACCATTTCACAAATTAATCATACAAAAATATAATAGAAATTTGTCTATTCATCTAAAGCAGCCTACCACTGAACATTATACTGAACATTATAGGTGTTACACAAAGCAATATAGGATGTTATTAAACTATAACAGACCTGCCAGCTTTTGAGACATTGATTATTATCGGCGTTTGAAATCTTGATTGCAACCGGTATTCTGACACCAGATATTGATGGTGTATATGATGAACTTATTAGACTTATTTATTACTCCTACATTAATGTGTCCTAACCTATTAATAACAAGTCATCATATTATTGATATGGTGAGATCACAAGATATGATTATTAATAACAAGTCACTATCTTATTGATACAGTGAGATTACAAGACTCATGACATGTTGTCTTTTATGATCATACTTAAATACCATAATGAATGCACTTAATTAATCTTGATGGGAGATATTAAGTTGCATACTCTTTAATATTTGGAGTTGATCCCTCCTTGACCTCTCCTATAAATAGAGGCCCATTCTTCACCTCTATGTACACAAAAAAACAACACATTACAATTACTCTAAGTCCATCACTAAAGGAGATGATCAAGTAGATGATCAAACATCCTAGTTTGTTCTTATGGCTTCATTATCTTTCCATTCAAGTAAGCCTTACATCTTCATGTCTTAATCTTTATCTAATGAATTACATGATGAAATATTATGTTATGTCTAACATGTGGTATTCGAGCAAATAAATCTCATATATATTACAATTCGAGTTCTGTTTGATAATCATAAAGTTTATTATCTTGTTTTGTATTCGGATGTTATATGAAGATGATATGATCCAAATTATTATAAATCTAATCATGTAATTCATGACTTTCTAACATGACTTACGTATATATTCTGTGCTTATCATGCATACGATATTATTTTTATGACTAAATTTTGCAAAAGTGCTTATCATGTATGACAATTTCAATATATATATATATATATATATATATATATATATATATATATATATATATATATATATATATATATATATATATATATATATATATATATATATATATCTGTTAGATGTGATTTTTTTTTTCTTTCTTAATACTAAATTAATTCGTAAATATTGAATGAATATATGATAGTGATCTTATGTGATTGTAATCATGTAACCATTGCTATGCATGATGATACCTATTTGGTTAATTACTTAATAATTAGTTGGTCAATTAATATTCTTGAGACCACTATATTTGAGAACATGCGCATAACTGTTAATATAAATTGTTTATATGTGCACATATTTTACAAATGGTCCACCAAGTATATTGTGGATATATATTGTGGATATCAGTGATGTTACAAGTTAAATTGGTTCATTAAGGGTTTCACATGAAATATTTCCTTATATTAAATTTCACAAAGTATTAATTATTATATTGGGATTGTGATATTACGTCAATTAATTATTGTCGATTCAATTTTTTTATATGCTAATTGATTAGTAATTATTAATTATTATGTCTTGGAAAATATTTTATATTCAAGGCAAATAAATTTTTGGTTACATTACTATGATTGGTGTGATTATCGTGATTAAAATGCACCGGTTTTCTCCATTACCAAAAATTAAAGTTATTTGAATACTAATTATTTTGTTCAAACACAACATTAAGAGGGCATTACTAAATATGTATAATTTTTAACATGTTTAATGACTATTTAATTATTGAGATTAGTAGTTGGCCCAACGGAAGGCTGCTAGTTAATATAATTAGGTGAATGAAAAGTCATATTAAGTTACGTTTGATGTCTAAGGATTGTGGGATAGCCCAACGGTGACCCATAATTTTGAGACATTATATGGTATTTAGCAAATTATTTATAATTAGTTTACTTATATTTCTGCCCAACGGTGATGTATTTGTGGACTATTTTGCATTACCTAATTTAGAAGTTATAAGTGTATTGTTGATGGAACCAACGAGAAGTCAACAATTTCACCCAACTTCTTTGATAAATTTAATTTCGTGTTGTGATTAAATTTATACATACCAACTTTTGCCCTATAGTTGGTGTTATTATTATTATTAATATTAGTACTACGTCACTAATATAATCTTATTTTTTGTAACTTACTGTTGTACCACGAAAATTATTTTAGTCCTTAATCAAAATAATAATGAGCATAATGATGAGCATTATAGTAATGACCGTTACATTTCAGCTTTTACACCCACTGCTATTGCAAACTGTATTCCTCGCATAGAACACTTGAACGGAACTAATTTTGCATCGTGGAAAGATTAAATTAAGATTTCCCTCGGCATAACTGATTTGGACTATGCTTTAAGATTTGATCAACCTGCACCTCTTACCGACGAAACTACGGTTGAACAAAAGAGGACTTATGATATATGGGAAAGATCAAATCGCATGTTCCTTACGATAATGTAGAATTCTATATCGCCCGCTATTCGAGGAGCCATTCCAGACTCCGAAAATGCTAAAGAATTCTTAGAATTCGTCGAGGAATAACTTAAGGGCTCATCTAAATCTCATGTGAGTATCCTTATTCTTAAGATGCTTACCATGAAGTAGGATGGTGTTAGTGGGGTACGTGAGCACATCATGATGATGAATGACATGACCTCAAAATTAAAGGGCATGGACATGGAAATATCTGAAGGTTTTCTCGTTCACTTCATTATGACATCTCTCCCTTCTCAGTTTGGTCCTTTTAAGATTAACTATAACACTCAAAAGGAGAAATGGAAAATGAGCGAGTTGATTGCCATGTGTGTCCAGGAAGAGGAAAGGTTGAAAATTGAAAAACCCGATGTTGTTCACCTCACCACCGCTAATACTACTCGTAAGAAAGTTTTCAAAAGTAACAAAGGTTCAAAATGGGAGAAAGGAAGTTCCGCAAAAGAAAGTTCATTAAAGGCAAGTGCAAGTAAGGGCAAGGAAACTGGTCCAAAATGTAATTTTTGTAAGAAACATGGACACATTCAAAGAGAATGCCCAAAGTTTCGAGAATGGTTAGACAAGAAAGGTCCGTATATATCATATATTACTTACCATGAATGTTTTTCAATTAATGTTCCCTCTAATACTTGGTGGGCTGATAGTGGTGCTATGGTTCATGTTACTAACTCATTGCAGGGATTCCTTTCAAAGAAGCAGCTACAAAAGGGGGAAAGAATCATTAAGGTCGGTAACGGAGATGAGTTACATGTTGAAGCTATTGGGACTCTCTTATTAGTTTTAGAGGGTGGTTTCAATTTGTACTTAAATAATACACTTTATGTTCCATTAATGACTAGGAACCTTATTTCTGTTTCTAAACTTGATCGTTTTGGTTATGATTTTAAGTTTGGGCATAATTGTTTGGAAGTGTATTTTAATTCTCATGTTGTCGATACTGGTTCATTAAAAAATGACCTCTATAAGCTTCATTTAGATAACAACTTTACGGAATCCCTATTGACCATGGACGTAAATATAACCACTAATGGAAAAAGGAAAAAACTAGAAAATGAAAATTCCTCAAGATTGTGGCATAAACATTTAGGTCACATATCGAAAGACAGAATGCAATGTCTAACTAAAGAAGGAATTCTTCCTACTCTAGATTTTTTCGATTATAGCCAATGTATTGAATGTGTTAAGGGAAAATTTGTAAAAACAAATAAGAAAGGGTCCACAAGAAGTAAAGAACTTCTTGAAATTATTCATACTGACATTTATGGACCTTTCATCACTGATATAGGAGGACATAATTATTTTATCACTTTCATTGATGACTATTCTCGTTATACTTATGTTTACTTGATTAAGGAAAAATCTGAATCTCTTGATGTTTTCAAAATCTATAAGGCTGAAGTTGAAAATCAACTTAAATGCAAGATTAAGATTGTGAGATCGGATAGGGGTGTAGAGTATTATGGTAAACACTCTGATGTTGGACAAAGCCCCAGTCCATTTGCCTTATTTTTTCGTGAACATGGAATTATAAATCAATTTACTATGCCGGGAACACCGCAACAAAATGGTGTTGCCGAAAGACGTAACCGAACTCTTATGGATATGGTTCGAAGTATGATTTGTAATTCAAGTCTCCCAAAGTACTTATGGAGTGAGGCTTTAAAAACAGCCACTCATATCCTAAAGAGAGTGCCTTCCAAGTCTGTCCCTA
The DNA here is from genome assembly GCF_046630445.1 of Rutidosis leptorrhynchoides. Taxonomy (NCBI): domain Eukaryota; kingdom Viridiplantae; phylum Streptophyta; class Magnoliopsida; order Asterales; family Asteraceae; genus Rutidosis; species Rutidosis leptorrhynchoides. The sequence goes on from NC_092334.1 coordinate 646,814,298, forward strand.
AAACACTGTGATGACCCGGAAAATTTCGACTTATTTAAACCAATTCTCTATACGATTTATTATTTTGACACGTTAAGAAAAGTCTGTTAGATTGAGTCTCAAAATTTTAGAACTGTTTCATATATTCAATTACCTTTGACTGCTCTCGACGATGCATGAACAATTATATGTATATATATATATATATATATATATATATATATATATATATATATATATATATATATATATATATATATATATATATATATATATATATATATATATATATATATATATATTATAAGATGTACAAGTAAAACACTATTTGCTACAGTAAAAATCATTTTGCTACAGTAAACATTATTTGTTACAGTAAAACACTATTTTCTACAGTAATATTATGTCGACGAACTAGCAAACAAAAGGCCAGACTAGCCATGCGATCGCATGGCAGATACACCAAAAGCCCATGCGATCGCATGGGGACCAAAAACACTATTTGCTACAGTAAATATTATGTCAACAAACTAGCAAACAAAGCAGAAATGAGCTGTCCGGCCTAGCCATGCGATCGCATGGGCTACAGGAAATGAAAAAGTACTATAAATACGCCAGTTTGCTCGACGACTTCTTTACACCTTCTTTCTTTATTTTCTTCTGTAATCTATATTTATATTTATAACTTATAATGTATAATTTAAGTTCAATAATAATAAGGTATATACGAGGGTGTTTTTAATTTGGGTTTCAAACCGTTTTAAACTAAGGAAATATTGGGTATTGTTCGGGGTATTGTTCTTGAATTCAAGGTCAACCATACAGTCATCTACCATCATTACGTCTACGCAATTTGCCTACAATATTGAATCTCAATATTGAACCGTGAGTTTATAGTCTCCCTTTTTAAATACTTTAAATATTTTTGGGCTGAGAATACATGCAATTTATTTTAAACGCAATGGACACAAGTACATACTAAATTCTACACTGAGTTAAACCGAAAATCCCTTAGCTTTGGTAACTAGTAGCTGCCAGTACATAGGATATGAACTGGTGGGCGCGAATAATTGTATATGGATCCATAGGGCTTGACATCCCCGTCCAAGCTAGAGCGCTAGCCTTTTAATGGACGTATGTTATTTGAGTTTATGACACACTGTGATGTGCTTGTTGCCTGCATGGAGTCTCTCATGCTTTGTATAAAGTTTATTGCATTCGAAATAAAACTGCGTTGTGTAATAAATAATTTGACTGTGATGTCAAACTGTATGATAAAAACTTATGTATTTTGGGGATTTGCTTATACTTAAGCACTCGCCTACATGTTTATAACTTTCTATGTTTAGAAAGTCCCTTATTTTAATGAATGCAATATTTTATCAAAACGTATCATATAGAGGTCAAAACCTCACTGTGGAATCAATGATTAACGTGCCGCGTCAATAGCGATTTTGACGGGTCGTTACAGTTGGTATCCGAGCCTGAGGTCATAGGGAACCAGAATTTGCATTAGTGTGTTTAACTGGTAATTGTTAGGATGCATTAGTGAGTCTGGACTATGACTATATTTGTTTTTATCGATTTTTGCTTATCATTTTGTCAAAAACATTATATGTGATATATTTATATGCTAACGTAATTGTTGTTTCAATTATGTGATAGATGACTTCTTCTAATCCTATCATTTTGTACGACTCAGAATCGGACACTGAATCTATTCTCTCCACAACTGAAAAGGGCGTTTCAATACCTATTAAAGAAGAAATTGTGGTAGCCGGGGAATCTCAACTCCCGGTTAACCCAGAGGAGGTCCCAGCTCCACCAGCCCTGACTTTCTGGACCCAAAGTATTGTTTCGATAGTACCGTGATCCCTGGAATAAATGAGGGCCGTCCATTTCTAAACGAACATGGACACTGGACCAGATACACCGCCGACAAGCGGGTTGTGCCGATTACGCCTGGCAGATATCGGATCATGACCACCGGTTGAACATATTCTCCTACACATGACTCAGACAGTTCATTAGGTGAGATCAGTGAGGAGGAGGAGGAAGTAAAGGAGATTACTGAAAAAGAAGTTAACAAAGGAAAGGAACCTTTAGCCACCAACCCAGAATTGCCTAATCCAAAAATTAATAAAGCAATTGTTGCTCCTAATGTTGCTACCCCTAGTCATCCTTGTCTTACCAACTCTATTGAGGTATCAAGTATCTCAGAACCCCGACAAAAATATAAATGTGCCGCTCAAATAAGCGTTATGCAGTACCTGATAACAAGAAGCCCCGCCGTTTTTAAAAACCATTTCCGCTACGACATCACTTCACGCATTGTATAATATTAATTAGTGTGCTTTACTTTATTCTACATATGTTTTATGTAAAATAAATTTATGTGAATAAGTGGTATTGTATCGTTGTACCATAATGCATTGAAGAATAAAGCGTGAAATAAAAATGCATTAGTTTTCATAATAGAATATTATTTGAACGGTAGTATTTAATTGTTGTACTAAGCTATTAAGTATGAACTTTAACGGGTAGGTAATACCCGAGAAATAATTATAAAACGCTAATAAGAAGAAAATTCTTTTATAATAATTGGTTCATATTATTAATATGCTACGATTAACTATTAACTACTCATTATACCTATAATATTCTATATGATTAAATCATCCCTGTTGTGTTTATTGAAGAAACATGTCTCAAATGTCGGATGCTAAGTTTGAGGAACTAGCCGAGAAACGTGTGAATGAAAGAATTGCTGCAGCCGAGGCAGCAAAAGCAGCAACTAAAGCAGCAGCCAAAGCAGCAGCCGAAGTAGCAGTCGTGAACACAAACTCACGAAACAGATGCTCATACAAAACTTTTCAAGGATGTAAACCACAGACGTTTATTGGAACCGAGGGACCAGTCGATCTAACCCGATGGTTCGAAAAGATGGAGTCCGTTTTCAAAATCAGTAATTGTGCGAACGGAGACAAGTCAAAGTATGCTTCGTGCACATTGTAAGACGGTGCACTTACTTGGTGGAACAATTATGCTAAAGCAGAAGGAGTAGATACGACATACGATATCTCTTGGGAAGAATTGAAAAAGATGCTAATCGAGGAATATTGTCCTCGAAACGAGATCAGAAAAATAGAATCCGAGTTACGTAATTTGAAGGTTTTCGGTGCGAATCTCAAGAACTATGAAAAGCGTTTCATGGAACTAGCCTTGTTGTGTCCCGATTGTTATTCATGTAGGAAACCGGGTCATAAAGCCACCGAATGTCCTAAGAAGGGAAAACAGTGTTATTATTGTTTTGAAAAGGGTCATTTTCAAGCCGACTGTCCTGAGTATAAGAAAGATTTGGCAAGTGGTGGTGTTAAGAAGGAGGTTAAAACAGAACCAAAGACAAGTGATAGCCGACCAAGAGCCCGAGCTCATCAGATTACCGCTCTCGAAGCGAAGGAATCCCAAAATGTGGTGTCAGGTACCTTCGTTGTAAAATCTTTACCTGCGCATATTTTGTTTGATTCCGGTGCTACGCGGTCGTTTGTTTCTTATTCTTTTTGTAAACATTTTTATATGACCCCAAGTATGTTAGAGCATCCTTTAGAAGTTGAGATAGCGGACAATAAAACCGTTATGGTATATAGTGTAATTAAGGGATGTGAAATTATTTTGGATGATGAGAAGTTTGTTATAGATTTGATACCCATGCATATGGGAGAGTTTCAGGTAATTGTAGGTATGGATTGGCTAGATGACAATGAAGGAATAATATTATGTCGAAAGAAGATTGTATTAGTTCAAGCACCTAGTGGGAAGGTTATTTGAATTTATAAGGAACGGGCTAGACGTGCTATTCCTATATGCACGTATGCTAGAGCTAAACGATTTTTGTCCTATGGGTGTTGCACATTTTTGGCACATGTGATAGATGATTCGAAGAATGTTGTTGGAATAAGTGATGTACCGATATTTAATGAGTTTCCGGATGTGTTTCTGGATGAATTGCCCGGTGTTCCTCCCGAACGAGAAGTAGAGTTTAGAATAGAGTTGATTCCCAGAGCCACGCCAATTGCCAAAGCACCTTATCGATTAGCTCCGTCAGAAATGAGGGAAATGATGATTCAACTACAAGATTTGATAGATAAAGGTTTTATACGTCCTAGTAGCTCACCTTGGGGAGCTCCGGTTTTGTTTGTGAAAAAGAAGGATGGAACAATGAGAATGTGTATCAATTATCATGAATTAAATAAGGTCACTATTAAGAATAAATATCCATTGCCGAGGATAGATGACTTGTTTGATCAATTACAAGGTGCATGTTTATTTTCAAAGATAGATCTAAGGTCGGGTCATCATCAATTAAAGGTGAAGGAAGAGGATATCCCTAAAACAGCTTTTCGCATGAGGTATGGTCATTATGAATTCGTGTTCATGCCTTTTGGGTTAACTAATGCTCCGGCCGCGTTTATGGATTTGATGAATAGGGTTTGTCGACCAATGCTCGATAGGTTTGTGATAGTATTCATTGACGATATTTTAGTCTATTCTAAGGGGGAAGAGGAGCATGCGGTGCATTTACGACAAGTGTTAGAAACTTTAAGGAGAGAAAAGTTGTTTGCAAAGTTCTCTAAGTTCAAATTTTGGCTTCGTGAAGTTCAATTTTTAGGACATGTCATTAATAAGAAGGGTATTTGTGTTGATCCGACGAAGATTGAAGCGATAATGAGATGGGAACCGCCTATGAATCCCACCGAAGTTAGGAGTTTTCTAGGCTTAGCGGGGTACTATCGACAGTTTATACAAGATTTTTTAAGAATAGCCACCCCACTCACTAAGTTAACTCGTAAGAACGTGCAATGGAAATGGGAAGAAAAACAAGAACAAGCATTTCAACTCCTTAAGGAGAAACTTGTTCAAGCTCCTATACTAGTTTTACCTGAAGGGAATGAGAATATGACGGTTTATTGCGATGCTTCTAAGAAAGGCTTGGGGTGTGTGATAATGCAAAATGGGAAGGTCATAGCTTATGCTTCTCGTCAATTGAAAATGCATAAAAAACGTTATCCCACCCATGATTTAGAATTAACGACCGTCGTTTTTGCTCTGAAAATATGGTGTAATTATCTTTATGGTGTAAAGTTCTCCATTTATACCAATCATAAGAACTTAAAGTACTTATTCGATCAAAGAGATTTGAATGATAGGCAAAGAAGAGGGCTCGACTTGGTGAAAGATTGTGATTGTGAAATTTTGTATCACCCCGGGAAGGCTAATGTGGTGGCGGATGCTCTTAGTAGGAAGTCGAGCCACCAACCGATTAAGGTAACGAGTTTGGTCATGGTAATATCACCACAAATATTCGATAGTATCCGAGTAGCACAAGATGAAGCGTTAACCCCTGACAACATGAGGAAGGAAAGGATCAAAGGGCAAGTTAATGATTTTATGGTAGATTCCCGTGGTCTAAAGCTTAGATATGGAAGAATTTGGGTACCTTTACAAAGTGGTGTTAGAAATGAGCTCCTTGACTTAGCTCACAAATCTAAATATTCGATTCACCCCGGTGCTACAAAAATGTATAGAGACCTAAGGAAAGACTATTAGTGGCCAGGAATAAAGAGAGATATAGTAAAGTATGTTCATAAGTGTCTTACTTGCCTCCAAGTGAAAGCCGATCATCAAATGCCGTATGGTAAACTTCAACCATTAGAAGTACTGGTATGGAAATGGGAGCACATCACGATGGATTTAGTGACTAAGTTGCCTAAGACCCCTCGACAACATGACGCCATTTGGGTTATTGTTGATTGACTGACTAAGAGTGCGTTATTTTTGGCGATAAGAGAAGCTTCATCGTCGGAAGCAATGTCTAAACTATATATGAAGGAGGTTGTTGCAAGGCATGGAGTGCCGGTTTCCATTGTTTTGGAGTGTGACACCCGATTTACCTCTCGATATTGGAGGAAGTTTCAAGAAGAGATGGGCACCAAGTTGCATGTGAGTACCACGTTTCACCCACAAACGGATGGTCAAAGTGAGTGAACTATCCAAACTCTTGAGGATATGTTAAGGGCGTGTATCATTGATTTTGGTGGTAGTTGGGATACTCACCTACCTCTAGTTGAATTTTCGTACAATAATAGTTATCATTCTACCATCGAAATGGCTCCTTATGAGATGTTGTATGGGAGAAGGTGTAGGACCCCAATATGTTGGGGTGAAGTGGGTCAAAGAGAATTAGGAAGCACGGAAGTAGTACAACAAACAACCAAAATGATTGATCAAATTCGTGAAAGAATGAAAGCGGCACATGATCGACAAAAGTCATATACGGATAAGAGAAGGAAGCCGATAGAATTTCAAGTGGGTGATAAGATAATGCTTAAAGTTTCCCCGTGGAAGGGTATAATTCGGTTTAGAAATAGGGGAAAATTGGGTCCAAGATTTTTGGAACCGTTTGGAACCGTTTCGTGTGTCACAATTAAGGAAGTGTTTGGCGGATGAATCAACTTATGTTCCATTAAATAAGATTGAGGTCGATGATAAGTTAAGATACGCAGAAAAGCCAATAAAGATTTTGGATCAAAAGGTTAAGCAATTAAGAAATAAGTCGGTGACATTATTGAAAGTGTTATGGAAATTTAGAAAGGGTTCCGAATGTACGTGGGAACCCGAGGAATGGCTAATGAAGTATTATCCATCGTTGCACCAAGAGTGGTTCGCGAGGACGCGAACAATCCAACGGGGGGAGAGTTGTAACATCCCAAATAATTAAGGTAATATTTTATGAAATTTAAAATTTATATTCAATTTCGGTATTAATTTGTATAAAATAAGTGGTTAATATTTAAAGTTTGTTAGTTAAGTTGGTAAGGGACTAGAGATGCAAAGTTAGCCTAAGGACCTCTCACATTATGGTTTTGGTGGGGAGGGTAGAAAGTGCAATTATTGCAAAGTTAAATAAATAAAAGAGTTAAAATGCTGGAAATCTCTATCAGTTGTAAGAAAATAAAATTCAGAGTGTGCTTATGTGTGTGTGTCAACCCAAACAAGAAGAGAAGGAGAAACCTTCAATTGGAAGGATTTTGTACATGCAAGTGGAAACTCATGCAATCTAATGTGCCCTAATCACTATAGCAAGTTGTAAATCTTCCATTTCTTCTCTATTGTGCATAATTAGGGTTCTTAAATCCCTAAAGATAAGGTATGAACTTCTATGTCTAAGTATCACTATAATTGGGTATTTTAGATGAATCTCAAGCTTATAAGTTGTTGTATGTTGTAAGTATACACATTTGTATGAGTAAAAATGAATTTTTATTGATGTTGGATGAAAGTTCATGAATGAGCTTGCTAATTGAGTGTATGATATGAATATTGTGAATTTGGTGATGTTTATAGTCTAGAATCAAGCCATGCACTCTAGGTGTTTGATGAAATGCCTCAATGAAGATGTTTATGAAATTTAGTTAATTTGTAAAGAAGATAGTTTATGTGTAAATTGTTGATGTTGTTGTAAGTAATGATATTTGGATGTATGATGATTTTCAGGATGTTAGTAGTTGAAATGGGTTTATGCACATTTGATGCTTGATGAAATGCTTGAAAGAATTACAAGTTATGTTTGTAAGAGATAAACTAGAGAAATTATGTGATTAGGGAATTGATGTTTGAATGTTAATGTTTATGATAATGGAATAAGGGAAAAGATGAGTTAAAATGTCATGTATGTAAGTGTTCATGTGATTAATGGGGTAAAAAGAGGATTAAGTCAAATGTGTAAGTATATGAAAGTGTTGTAAGTTTTTGAAAGATGTAATTTCGTTGAATTATGTTAATGATGAGACTAGCTTATGTATAGGTGTTAATCAAGGCAAAGGAGCTCCAAGTGATCAAGGAATCTCGCTTAATCAATGTGAGTTTATAGGGGGTAAATTGAGCGGGTCAAGAGTGACTTAGTGTTTCCGGATTGCATCCGTGCAAGAGGACAACGACTAAGTGCACTAGATGGATAGCTTAGATAGAATTATTAGGCATGCCTAGTAATTGTATCTATGGTTGATGATTAGCTTAGGCAAGGACATTAAACTTGCTTCATGATCTTGTCTATGGTATGACTTAGCTTAGACATCTAGGGTGTCTATGTAAATATGTATGCAATGTGATTCAGGTAGCTTAGGCATGTGTGTATGCCTATGGTTATGTTTAGCTTAGACATAATTACTAGGATTGGTCTTAGTAAGTTATGTCTATGGTAAGGAATGGAGTCGGATCTGAAAGTAAGTAAGCAACCATTTGGGTTGGAAAAACTAAGTGATACACTGATTATGCTCAATGATATATGTTATTTTACTCGCCTATAACTCACTAAGCATGAAAGCTTACCCCCATGTTGTTTTATGTTTTTATAGGAACGAAAGGACATCATGAAGGTAAGGAGCCCATGTAAGGATAGCGGAGCATTGTTCATATAGTAAGTGGTAATGCAAGTCCCTATTTTGAATCTAGCTCTAATGATACCGCTTATCAACGCCAAGTATTTTGTACTCATAAACTATGTTTCTTTTGAGAATTGGGACCAAATGTTGTGTTTAAGTTGTGTAGACATGTTGTTTAGGATTAAAGGATTTTCGTAATGTTTGACGATGTAAGAAACTGTTTTAATTAAGTTTTTTTTATGTATTATGTTGTTAAAATATGTTGGGTGATAATGAAATGTTGAAAATGAGGTTTTTCTAACAAGTTGCAGCTTAGAACCAACGTCAGTGTAAGGCCGCGCCGCGACCTCATTTACCGCGCCGCGGCACCTAACACATTTGAATATCAGGAGGGCTATCAAAACAGTCTGAAATCATTTGATTTACCACGCCGCGACCAAGGATTGCCGCGCCGCGGCATATCACTTGGTCTGGGTAGTTACCTTTAAAAAAAAAAATTCGTTTAAGGGCGTTAAAGACTACCTCCACACTGATCTGTTGAATTTCAAATAGACCTTGTACCAGGAGCTGCACCAATAGCTCGTGCTCCATACAGACTCGCACCCAGCAAAATGAAGGAACTCCAGAGCCAATTACAGGAACTGTAACATCCTCAATAGGGCCTAGACGTAAGATTACTAAATTGCCCTTAAGTTAGTGTAGTGTTATTATATACTTTTATTTTTATTTAATGTTTATTATTAATTAATGATGAGGTTAGGACCAGTTTGTGACAAGGGTCACAGAACAGGTTTGTTTATTTAATTTGGACTTCGTTTGGTTTGCCAAATGATGTACGAAAGATATCAGATAACTGATAAATACCCGTGTGTCACTCAGTGTGGGAATTAAACCCAATTAAGTGACTAAGTGCTGGCTTCCCTTCTCATTTTCTAGAAAACTCCCAAACCCTCCCGTACCTTCATCTCTTTCACATACCAAACCCTAATTTCTAATCTTTGTTCTTGAGCTCAAATCATTTACATTTTCGTGTTCCTTATGATCTACTGATTCTATCAAGGTAAGAATCACAAGTTTTCATGATTTAATCTTCAAGAAAATTGGGTTTTTGTGATAGTTTTTACAAAGTGGGTAATTTGGGTCAAAAGAGTTGAATTTGATGTTGTTTGAGTCCAAATCTTGTGGGTTTATGTTTCTTGATGTATAGTGTCTTAGATTTGGTCAGTTTTGAGGTAAAAATCGAGCTCTAGAGCAAGAATTGGATGAATTTGGGTGAAACCCGTCACTTTGGCTTCAGCTTCTGCAGATGAACACGGTCGGCCGAGTGTCTCGAGACACTCGACCGACTGACTCGACCATCGACCGAGTGAGTGAGACCCACGGCCGAGTGTGTCTGTGAAAGACCATCGACCGAGTGACTTGTCAATCGGCCGAGTGTGTGTAGACAATCGGCCGACTGTCTCTGACAGTCGACCGAGTGTCTTGGGCAGTGGAAATTTTACCAAGTGTTGATTTCTAGCCGTTATGCTGCCCGTTTGTATTTTGAGATTTTGATGAAAATTTCAAAAGTGCACAAGTGTTAAACAGAAAAATTTTAGCGGACAGATTTTCTGACAAAATTTCTATATTTGTGTTATTTGGTGTTTATGGACATAAACTAACTCGTGTATATGTATTTCTCAGGAGAAAAGGAGAAAGAGAAGGTTCAGTGATTAGATAGCTGAACACCTTCTCGTTTGCTGGTAATCGGTGAGTGGGACTAACTGTGGAATTTAGTATAGAGTAGCATGTTATATTATGACTGCCATGCTAGTTAGTTGTACTTATTGATACAGTTAGTTAGTTTATTGTGATGACTGCATGTTAGTTGATGCTTGTCTGCTGGAGCCCAGTGCGTCCCTATTGTGTGGTAGCCTCGGTAGGAGAGATCAACCTGCGGGTTGGGTTCCTCTGTGGTAGCCTAGACAGCCGTGGTGTATATATATGTGAATGACGCGTCCGTCGCGTGTGGATTATGTATATACATACGGTGGTGGAGGAACTTCTGGTAAGCCCCAGCCCGATCAACTGGTGGTTAATATTTTGGCCGAGCCGCCAGAGTCTCTGTGGACGGCACTTGGGTGATGTTTGTGTGTTAGCTCTTTGTGACATGATTAGTATAACTGTTCTGTATACTATTGCCTGTGGTTAGTCGTACTCACTTAGCTTCGTGCTAATTCCCCTCCATCTCCTCCCTGCAGGTTATTAGCTTTTGTAGAGATGATGCTTTTGGGGAGAAGACGGGGCATGCTGATGTTATGTTTGACAGGAGCCAACTCTGATGTGTCTTTTCCTATAAAACTAAACTTTTGTTGAAACGTCACGTGACACCATATGTATTAGTTAAATGCTAGCTGTCAACTGTTTTGGTTATGTAATTATGATATGTTTATATTATTATAATGGTTTAATTAACGTTAATGCTTCCGCCACGTATTTATAAAAAAAAAAAAATCAGCGGTGTCACAAGTTGGTATCAGAGCTGAGTTTGGCAGCATGTGCATTGTGATCTGAATGTCATGTTCCCAAACTTAGTAAAGTCATGTCAAACATAACATGCCGGGGATGGGTTAAGTGAGTACTAGGACAGGTTGTGTGTTAGTTGGTAGTACTAACCGAGTTTATACTAAGCTTTGGTGTGAGTGTTGTGATAGTGCAGTAATGGCAGATAATGAAGCTAACGCTACTGGCCCTACCGCCCCCGGAACTGGTACATTCAGAGCCCCTGACGAAGATGGGCACGTTTCATCAGAGGAAGAAACCTCCCAAGAAGTTATAAACCTACAGAGTCGACTATTAGAAGCTCAGGAGAAAATAAAGGAACTAGAACAAGAACGGGCGCAATGGAACCCTAATACCACTGCATTAAACACAACTTTTCCTCCAAACTATTATAACCAAGCTGGTGGTAGTTCCCAATCCCAGTTTCCACAAAACACTTACCAAAATCTCCAAATGCCATTCCCGTTTAACCAGGCATTTCCAAACCAAATGATGTACCCATTCCAAGTTCCTGAAACAAGAAATAAGTGTACTTATAAACAGTTTATTGATTGCAAACCTCCAGAATATCATGGTCACACAAACCCTACCGTGACACTTAATTGGCTAAGAGAAGTAGAAAGAGCATTAGAAGCGTGTTTCTGTGAACCTGAATCTATGGTACTGTTTGCAAGTAGACTTCTCAAGGGTGAAGCGATGGAGTGGTGGGATTCTATTACAGCATACTTGCCTAGGGAACAGATCAGTCAGATTACCTGGGAACAATTTGCTGCTAAAGTTCGTGAGCAGTATTGTTCTGAGTATGAAATGGAAAGGTTGAAAACTGAGTTTTTGAATATGAGGATGACAGAAAGTATGATGATTGATGAAGTTTTCAGAGACTTCACATCTAAGTTAAGGTTTGTTCAGCAATGGGTACCAACTGAGAAGGATAAGATTCAGCATTTCATGCGGGTAATTAAAACAGAATATAGAACAGTTGCGAGATTTGCAACAACCTTGGCACAGGCTCATGAAATGGCTAAGGTTACGGAAGGTGATGTAATGGCAGCAAGAAGAGAAAGTTCACAAAGTGGATCTATTGGGGGAAAATCAGAAAGTCAATCAGGTGGTCAGTCTGTTCAACAATCAAGTAAACAATCTGGTTTTCGTGGTAAAAAGTCAGGTGGGTTTAAACAGAAAAGTAAATCTGGTATGAGTGGATCGGGTTCTACTCAGTCTGGTTGGTGCAATGTTTGTAAGTCAACCCATACAAGCCCGTGTTCTCCAATGACTAGAAGGTGTTTAAAATGCGGAGTGTTAGGTCATGAATCAACAGCTTGTTCCTTTAAGTCAAATGTTTGTTGGAGTTGCCATCAAGAGGGGCATAGATCAGCAAATTGTCCAACTGCGTCAAGATCCGGTTCTGGGGCAGGGTCAGGGGCGAGGTCGGCTACTTCTGGGGGATCTTCTGCTTCTACTGCCGGGCAGAAGAGAAAGAATCCTCCAACAGCAGAGGCGAGGGCGTTTCAGATGATGGTAGACGCTGCAACCGCTACCGATGACGTCATTACCGGTATGTTCTTGGTTAACTCCTTGCCAGCTCGTGTGTTGTTTGATTCAGGAGCGAATCGTTCTTTTATGTCCTTAGGCTTCTGTGATAAGTTGAAGTTGCCTGTTAGGAAGTTAGATGAACCTTTGGGAATAGAAGTAGCTGATGGTAAGAGGGTTCCATGCACATCATCTGTGTCTGGACTTACCATCGAGATTGACGGCCATTCTTTTCCTTTAACCTGTTTGTTGATGCCTATACCTAGCTTTGATGTAGTCATAGGCATGAATTGGTTAAGAGCTAATAGGGCTAATATTAAGTGTGATAAGAAGATGCTTTCTTTCCGTTTGGCCGACGGATCCCGAGTGATAGCTAGGGGAGAGCGCAGTGGATTTAACTTCCCTATGGTTTCCCTAATGAAAGCTCAGAAGGCGATATCGAAAGGGTGTGATACATTTTTAGCTTATGTGATTGATGTTAAGAAAGAAAAGAAACAGGTGACCGATATTTTCATTGTGTCAGAATTTCCCGAAGTGTTTCCAGATGATCTACCAGGGTTACCTCCAGTACGTGAAGTAGAGTATAAAATCGATTTGGTTCCAGGTGCTACGCCAGTTGCAAAAGCTCCTTACAGATTAGCTCCGTCAGAAATCCGAGAAATGATGTCTCAGATTCAGGAACTGTTAGATAAGGGGTTTATCCGACCAAGTTCTTCACCATGGGGTGCTCCTGTTTTGTTTGTGAAAAAGAAAGATGGGTCGCTTCGTATGTGTATAGATTACCGCGATTTTAATAAGAGAACGATAAAGAATAAGTATCCGATACCGAGAATAGATGATTTATTTGATCAGTTACAGGGTGCTTCCTACTTTTCAAAGATTGATCTACGTTCAGGGTATCATCAGGTACGTGTTGCAGAGAACGATATACCGAAAACAGCGTTCAGAACTAGATATGGTCATTATGAGTTTTTAGTTATGCCATTCGGGTTAACAAACGCGCCAGCAGTGTTTATGGATTTAATGAACAGGGTGTGTCGTCAGTATCTTGACAAATTTGTGATTGTCTTCATCGATGATATCTTGATATATTCGAAAACCGAGAAAGATCATGCTACGCATCTGAGGTTAGTATTAGAGCTTTTGAAACAGGAACAATTGTACGCTAAGTTCTCCAAGTGTGAATTTTGGTTACGAGAAGTACAGTTTCTGGGTCATGTGATTTGTGAGCAGGGTATCAAAGTAGATCAGTCAAAAATAGAAGCTGTAATGAATTGGAACTCGCCGAAAACGCCAACAGAAATTAAGAGTTTTCTGGGTTTAGCAGGTTATTACCGCAGATTTATCAAAGACTTTTCTAAAATAGCAGGTCCGTTGACTAAGTTAACCAGAAAAGATGTAGCCTTTCGATGGACTGATGAACAAGAAAAGGCTTTTCAGACTCTCAAACAGTTGTTATGTCAAGCGCCAGTTTTAGCTTTACCAGAAGGAACAGAAGATTTTGTAGTCTATTGCGATGCGTCACGTGCAGGTTTGGGATGTGTTTTGATGCAAAGAAATAAAGTTATAGCGTATGCTTCACGACAGTTAAAGAATCATGAACGAAACTACCCTACTCATGATTTAGAGTTAACTGCAGTTGTGTTTGCTTTGAAGCTTTGGAGACACTATTTGTATGGTACACATTGTGAAATTTATACAGATCATCACAGCCTTCAATATCTATTTTCGCAGAAGGAAGTCAATATGCGTCAACTACGAGGTTTAGAATTGATTAAAGACTATGATTGTGAGATTAAATACCATCCGGGTAAAGCAAATGTGGTTGCAGATGCTCTGAGTCGCAAGAAAACAGTCGAAAATGTCAGATTTATGAGAATTGAGCTAGTTTCAGACTTGATCGATCGTTTGAAAACCGTTCAGTTAGTAGCATTAAATGATGAAAACCTAAAGACTGAGCTAATGAAGAAAAGAAAATTTGACCTATGCAATGATTCTAGAGGATTAAAGACCTATAAAGACCGAATTTGGGTGCCTATGCTTGGAGATTTGAGGGATTTAATCCTTACTGAAGCGCATAAATCTCGATTGACCGTTCATCCAGGTAGTACAAAGATGTATAGAGACTTGAAAACGTTGTATTGGTGGCCGACAATGAAGACAGATGTTGCAAGTTTAGTCGAAAAATGTCATATTTGTGCACAAGTTAAAGCAGAACATCAGAAACCGTATGGGTCTCTACGACAGTTAGAAATTCCTCAGTGGAAATGGGATCATATAACGATGGATTTTGTAACCAAGTTACCCCGAACCAAGAAAGGACATGACATGATCTGGGTGATAGTGGATCGTCTGACAAAGAGTGCTCACTTTTTAGCTACTCGTGAAACAGATTCGTTGAGTGATTTAGCAGAATTGTACTTGAAAGAGATTGTTAGCCGACATGGTGTGCCGTTGTCTATAGTTTCCGACAGAGATACTAGGTTTGTATCGAACTTCTGGAACAGTTTGCAGCAGAATCTGGGTACGCGTGTGAATCTTAGTACAGCTTATCATCCTCAGACAGATGGTCAGAGTGAGCGAACAATTCAGACATTAGAAGACATGTTGAGAGCGTGTGTCTTAGAATATGGTGGTTCTTGGGATTCGCATCTTCCTTTGATAGAGTTTGCTTACAACAATTCATATCACTCGAGCATCGGTATGCCGCCGTATGAAATGTTGTATGGTCGAAAATGCAGAACTCCTACATGTTGGTTAGAAGCAGGTGAGAAACAATTTGCAGGTCCCGAAATTGTTCAGATAACCGCAGAAAAGGTTGAAATTACACGAGAGAAGTTAAAAGCAGCCAGAGACCGACAAAAGATGTATGCTGATCCGCGCAGACGTCCGGTGACATTTAATGTAGGTGGCCGAGTGTACTTGAAAGTTTCACCGTGGAAGGGCGTGATCAGATTCGGTAAACGTGGTAAACTAGCTCCGAGGTTTATTGGGCCATTTCCAATCAAAGAGATTTTAAATGATCAGACCGTTGTTTTAGATCTTCCTTCAGAGTTAGCAGGAATTCATAACACATTCAATGTGTGTTATTTAAGGAAATGTAAAGTAGAGGATGAAAGTCAGATTCTTCCGTTGAAAGATTTGAAAGTTGACTTAACCAAGAAATTAGTGGAAGAGCCAATTAAGATAGTGGACAAGAAAGTCACCAAGTTAAGAAGGAAGCTGATTCCAATGGTGTTAGTAGAGTGGCGGCACAGTTTAGGTTCCAACCTGACGTGGGAAACCGAGGAGTTAATGAGGGCGCGCTATCCCCAGTTGTTTGACCTTGATCAGATTCCGAGGACGGAATCTTCTTAAGGGGGGTAGATTTGTAACATCCTCAATAGGGCCTAGACGTAAGATTACTAAATTGCCCTTAAGTTAGTGTAGTGTTATTATATACTTTTATTTTTATTTAATGTTTATTATTAATTAATGATGAGGTTAGGACCAGTTTGTGACAAGGGTCACAGAACAGGTTTGTTTATTTAATTTGGACTTCGTTTGGTTTGCCAAATGATGTACGAAAGATATCAGATAACTGATAAATACCCGTGTGTCACTCAGTGTGGGAATTAAACCCAATTAAGTGACTAAGTGCTGGCTTCCCTTCTCATTTTCTAGAAAACTCCCAAACCCTCCCGTACCTTCATCTCTTTCACATACCAAACCCTAATTTCTAATCTTTGTTCTTGAGCTCAAATCATTTACATTTTCGTGTTCCTTATGATCTACTGATTCTATCAAGGTAAGAATCACAAGTTTTCATGATTTAATCTTCAAGAAAATTGGGTTTTTGTGATAGTTTTTACAAAGTGGGTAATTTGGGTCAAAAGAGTTGAATTTGATGTTGTTTGAGTCCAAATCTTGTGGGTTTATGTTTCTTGATGTATAGTGTCTTAGATTTGGTCAGTTTTGAGGTAAAAATCGAGCTCTAGAGCAAGAATTGGATGAATTTGGGTGAAACCCGTCACTTTGGCTTCAGCTTCTGCAGATGAACACGGTCGGCCGAGTGTCTCGAGACACTCGACCGACTGACTCGACCATCGACCGAGTGAGTGAGACCCACGGCCGAGTGTGTCTGTGAAAGACCATCGACCGAGTGACTTGTCAATCGGCCGAGTGTGTGTAGACAATCGGCCGACTGTCTCTGACAGTCGACCGAGTGTCTTGGGCAGTGGAAATTTTACCAAGTGTTAATTTCTAGCCGTTATGCTGCCCGTTTGTATTTTGAGATTTTGATGAAAATTTCAAAAGTGCACAAGTGTTAAACAGAAAAATTTTAGCGGACAGATTTTCTGACAAAATTTCTATATTTGTGTTATTTGGTGTTTATGGACATAAACTAACTCGTGTATATGTATTTCTCAGGAGAAAAGGAGAAAGAGAAGGTTCAGTGATTAGATAGCTGAACACCTTCTCGTTTGCTGGTAATCGGTGAGTGGGACTAACTGTGGAATTTAGTATAGAGTAGCATGTTATATTATGACTGCCATGCTAGTTAGTTGTACTTATTGATACAGTTAGTTAGTTTATTGTGATGACTGCATGTTAGTTGATGCTTGTCTGCTGGAGCCCAGTGCGTCCCTATTGTGTGGTAGCCTCGGTAGGAGAGATCAACCTGCGGGTTGGGTTCCTCTGTGGTAGCCTAGACAGCCGTGGTGTATATATATGTGAATGACGCGTCCGTCGCGTGTGGATTATGTATATACATACGGTGGTGGAGGAACTTCTGGTAAGCCCCAGCCCAATCAACTGGTGGTTAATGGTTTGGCCGAGCCGCCAGAGTCTCTGTGGACGGCACTTGGGTGATGTTTGTGTGTTAGCTCTTTGTGACATGATTAGTATAACTGTTCTGTATACTATTGCCTGTGGTTAGTCGTACTCACTTAGCTTCGTGCTAATTCCTGTAACGACCCGCACTTTTTCGATCATTCTATACTTATAAGATTAATATTTACATAAATTAAACTTTGCCAACATGATAAGCAATCCAAATTGTCGAGACTTATATTTCCGAAAAGAGTTTTACACAACGTTTGACCGTCTAGTTTGACCGATGATATCACGAACTATACAATATATGATAATTATACGTTTGTGTATATATATGTATATATACATATTTAACATGATTAAAGAATGTTTTAATACCTCATTTTATATTAATAACAACAAGTTATATGTGTATTTTGAAACTACTAACTTAAGTTTTCAAAACGATAACTATACGTAACGTTATTTGACATAAATACTTAAGACATATAATGTTTATACATATATTGTATAAGTAATGTATTTAATCACTTTTAAAGACTTAAATACATAAAACCATATAAGTGTATTCACAAAAGATAGCTATATTTGAATCCTCATTCCATTTTTCACAAAATTTCTATACGTATACCTAGAGTATTTATACTCGTATCATACCTAGCTTTTATACGTATTTACTAATAGTAAATACACATCAAATCACCACCAAACCTACTCTTGTTACTGCCCTTAGAGCTAGGTAATTGAACTTGGATGCAAATAAGACTAGATACATAAAATGATAGCTTGAATTTTTGTCTCCATACCCCCCCATTCACGTTTTTTTTTTGCTATATATGTATCACCATTTTCTTTCATTTTAACTCCAAATTTCTTAAGATAAACACACACTCTCTCTTCACTCTTAATCTCCATAATCATCCAGCAAGAAACCTTGAAGATCTAGCTTCAAAAACCATACTAAAACACCATAAGAAAACCATACAAAAACACTTCAAGAAAACCCTCCAAGAACACCAACTTACTTCCAAACTTTCATCCACTTCTATCACCCTTTTGATTCTAGCTTCTTACTCCTCTTTTACAGCAAACTTATCCAAGGAACTTGAGGTAGAATCTATGTTCATAACCTTATTCGATTCATATATATATAGCTATCTTATTTTGTGGTACAAAAGTTTAACAACAAGAACATAGTTTGAATGTTTTCAAACTTGTTTGCAAACTAAATAGATCCTTCTAACTTAACTTTTAAAATACTTCAAGACATGTAACATAACTTATTTATATGTTAATTTAACAAGGTAAAACTTGGTTTTTCAAAGTATAAGTATTTTTGGAAAAATGGTCATTAAATGATTTTGTTGTAACAAAATGTTTAACTTCATATGTTTCACTAAACTTTCACTTATGCCGTATGATTTTGAATACAAACCAAGGTATTTACAGTTCATAGTCTTAAAGAAGAACTCGATCCAAGAAGATGGCAATTTGAATCAACGAAAACGGACTTGTAACGAAGAAACTATGACCGAAACAAAATTGGCTATCCTAGACATTTTCAACTTCGGGATTCATTGGAAAAATTTACATAAAATCACATACTTCTAAGATAACATGATATTTTATATATATGTACTCATAATTCAATTTCATATGGTTCAGGATCACCCGTAAGCAACACGAGAAGATTAATCATAAGATCCCATGTTTGTACGCAATACGTCATTTGACAACACCGGTACTTTATGTACGCAATACGTCATTTGACAACACCGGTACCGTGGGTCAAGATTAATCTCGACCAATACATATACGATGGGGTTTTATTTATTTCGTTGGGGGTTTTGTTTATTGCGGGTATATTAAACATCTAAAAATGAACCATTAAAATTGAATTACTAACATCGGAATGCTAACTACGGACTAAGGAAATATTCAAAATATTAAAAGTATAACAAGTATATATATATATATAACGTTTGTTTTAAAAATGAAAACATATTGATATATTATATATGAATAGGTTCGTGATATCAACCGGAAGACCGAGTCAAAATATATATATCATCAAGACAAGGGTGAGTATATAGTCCCACTTTTAAACTCTAAATATTTCGGGATGAGAATACATGTATTTTATGTTTTACGATATGGACACAAGTAGCTGAAAAATATGTTCTACGTTGAGTTGTACCACTGGCATACTTCCCTGTAGCTTGGTAATTAATATTTACAGCGGTATTGTAAACGCGAATCCTGTTGATAGATCTATCGGGCCTGACAACCCCAACCGGACTGGACGACCAGTATTCAACGGTTGCACAGTACTTCGTTTTGTGACTACACTTGGTACGGTGTAGTAAGATTTCATATTAAAGGGAATATGCGACGTGAAAATGTTAAGTATGGTTACCAAGTGCTCAACCACTTAGAATACTTTTATTAAACTGTTTATATACGAAATCTTGTGGTCTATATATATATTGCTGCCGGCATTAAACCTATATCTCACCAACTTTATGTTGACCTTTTTAAAACATGTCTATTCTCAGGTGATTTCTAAAGCTTCCGCTGCATCATGTTGGATCTAACCAGGATCTTGCGTACGCATGTTTGTGTCAAAAATAAAACTGCATATCCGAGATGTTGTATTGTAAAATATGCTAGAAACCGTGTTGTTGTCATCATTTGTAAAGTTTGTAAGTCGAAGATTATCGCTAAACGTTAATCTTCTTTTTATTGTCTTAAGCTTGTAACAAAAATAATGGTTATGGTTTGTAATGTATAATATATGCAGTTTTCTTTCAAAAATGTCTCATATAGAGGTCAATACCTCGCAATGAAATCATACGTTATCTAACGCGTTCTTATGGTTAAGGACGGGTTATGACATGTGGTATCAGAGCGGTGGTCTTAGCGAACCAGGTTTGCATTAGTGTGTCTAACTGATAAGTCGTTAGGATACATTAGTAAGTCTGGACTTTGACCGTGTCTGATTTCAAAAACCATTGCTTATCACTGTTGGTTAAAATTTATATGTAAATATTATGTAGTACTAATGAGTTAGTTGTGGTGTGATAGATGTCGGGCTCGAAACTTATTATCACATTCAGCGACTCCGAATCAGAACCTTCAGATTGTGTTTCAGTCATTAACATATCCGATGACGAAAGTGGTATTTTTGGGGAAGACTCACAATTTCCGGATGAACCAACTATAGAAATATCGGAAAGTGAACTCGAGGAGGAAAGTGAACCCGAAGAGGAAAGTGAACCCGAGGAAATTACGAAAGAAAAATATAATCAAGGAAAGAAACGAAAAGCTAGTGAATTAGAAAATCCAAATCCCGAGTTTAATGAGAATGATGTGGCACCAATTCCACTCAACACTACCACCCCTATCCCCGCTATTCCTATTAGTGCTATCCCCGCATCTAGTTCTTCGGCACCTCAGCCAAAACGTAGGGAGACAGCTAGGATTCGCGTTGGGGGATTCCCTGGACATAAATGTTTTGGGAAATAGACCAAATGATGCGCTACCGTATTAAACCATGGAATCACATAATGTTTTGTATAATATTATTAGTGTGGTTTGTTTAAAGTTTGATGTAAGCATATGTAAAATAGCGAAGTATGAAATACAATAATTTTCCATGGTTAAGTATTATTTAGATTGTAGTAATTGATTCTGTACTAAGCTATTAAGTATGAACATTAACGGGTAGGTACTACCCTAGATATAATTATAAAACGCTAATAAGAAGAAAAGGCTTTTATAATAATACCTGGTTCATATTATTAATAAGCTATAATGTACTGTAAATATACACTACACCTATAATATTCCATGTGAATAATTATTTTCTTTTCATTCTTATAGAAGAATATGGCGCGATTGAACCGAATGACGGAACAAGAAATCCAGGAACTCATCAATCAGCGAGTGAATGACAGAATGTTATGGGTCGAGGCTGCAAGAGGTGCTGCAGTTAACCCAAATCCTCGTGTGGGGTGCACTTACAAAACTTTTCAAGCTTGCAAGCCCTCATCATTCAGTGGAACAGAAGGACCGATCGGTTTAACCCGGTGGATAGAAAAGATGGAAACTGTGTTCAAAATCAGTGGTTGTGTTGAAAAGGACATGACCAAATACGCATCGTGCACTTTACAAGATAGTGCACTCACGTGGTGGAAAAATTATGTGAAGGCTGTAGGATGAGATGTAGCTTATGATACTCCGTGGGAAGAATTCAAAACAATGTTAATCAATGAATATTGTCCAAGGAACGAGGTTAGGAAGTTGGAAGATGAGTTACGAAGTCTGAAGGTTATTGGTACTGAAATCACCAACTACAATCAGCGATTCATGGAATTAGTTTTGCTATGTCCTGAATTGGTTCCAACCGAAGAACGGAAGATTGAAATGTACAAAGATGGTTTGCCCAAAAAGGTCAAGGCAAATGTTACAGCATCGAAACCTAAGACAATTCATGAAGCTATAACCATGGCAAACGAGTTAATGGATCAGGTCATTCTGGATAAGAAAGCATTCACTACTGAGGTGAAGGTATCGAGTAACAAAAGGAAGTGGAACGGAAATTATGATCGAGGTTACCAACAGCAATCTTTTAAGAAACCAGAAACCCCGAAAGGTGCGGGTAGCGGTTCAGGCTTTGGTTACAAAGGACAAAGTCCTTTATGCAACCGTTGTCACAAACATCATTTTGGTTACTGTAGTGTGTTGTGCACTAAATGCAATAGACAGGGTCATCTTGCTGAAGATTGTAGGGCTCTCGTTACGAATACAAATGGGGCCAAGACTCCTGCCACCAACGCAAATAGAACTGCTTTGGCTACCATTACTTGTTTTGGGTGTGGAAAACAAGGCCACTATAAGAGCCAGTGCCCGAATCCAGAGAAGAATATCGGACCTGCACGTGGAAGAGCATTTGTTATTAATGCTAAAGAGGCATGTGAAGACCCGGAGCTTGTTACGGGTACGTTTACCATTAATAACTTATCCGCATCTATTATATTTGATACTGGTGCTGATAGAAGTTACGTGTGTAGAGACTTTCACGCTAAATTGAATTGTTCATCATTACCTCTCGATGCTAAGTACATGATTGAGTTAGCTAATGGTAAACTAATTAAAGCCGATAAAATTTGCCGTGATTGTAAAATAAATTTAGCCGGAGAAACGTTTAAAATTGACTTGATACCCGTAGAATTAGGAAGTTTTGATGTAATAGTCGGCATGGACTGGATGTCCAAAATAGGAGCTGAAGTTGTGTGTGCCAAGAAGGCAATTCGTATTCCTGGTAAGGATAAAATACCGGTGATGATTTATGGAGAGAAGGGTAATTCAAAGCTAAAACTCATTAGCTGTTTGAAAGCCAAGAAGTGTTTAGAAAAGGGATGTTACGCTATTTTAGCACATGTTAATAAAGTCGAAAAGAAAGAAAAGTGCATCAACGACGTGCCTGTGGCAAGAGATTTTCCTGAAGTTTTTCCGGAAGAATTGCCGGGATTACCTCCATTTAGATCGGTAGAATTTCAAATAGATTTAGTACCAGGAGCTGCACCAGTGGCTCGTGCTCCATATAGACTTGCACCGTCCGAGTTAAAAGAACTTCAAAGTCAGTTAAAAGAATTACTGGACCGTGGATTCATACGACCGAGTACTTCACCGTGGGGAGCTCCAATTTTGTTTGTTAAGAAGAAAGATGGATCTTTTAGGATGTGTATAGACTATCGTGAATTAAATAAGTTAACTATCAAGAATCGGTATCCACTACCGAGAATTGATGACTTATTTGATCAATTGCAAGGATCATGTGTTTATTCAAAAATCGACTTAAGATCGGGCTATCATCAACTACGCGTCAAAGAAGAGGACATTCCGAAAACTGCTTTTCGGACACGTTATGGTCATTACGAATTTTTGGTTATGCCGTTTGGATTGACGAATGCGCCAGCTGTATTCATGGACCTCATGAATCGAGTTTGTAGTCCGTATTTAGATAAGTTTGTTATCGTTTTCATTGATGATATTCTTATCTATTCCAAGAGTGAGCAAGAGCATGAAGAGCATTTAAGGTTGATATTAGAGTTGTTGAGAAAAGAACAACTATATGCTAAATTTTCTAAGTGTGCTTTTTGGTTGAAAGAAGTTCAATTTCTTGGCCACGTTGTTAGTAGCAAAGGAATTCAGGTTGATCCAGCAAAAACTGAAGCCATTGAAAAATGGGAGACTCCTAAGACACCAACGCAGATACGTCAATTTTTGGGTTTAGCCGGTTATTATAGAAGGTTTATTCAAGATTTTTCCCGAATAGCTAAGCCGTTGACAGCGTTAACGCAAAAAGGGAAGAAATATGAATGGACTTCTGAGCAGGAGAGTGCATTTCAATTACTAAAGAAGAAGTTAACTACGGCGCCTATTTTATCGTTACCAGAAGGGAACGATGATTTTGAAATATATTGTGACGCTTCGCGACAAGGTTTTGGTTGCGTTCTTATGCAACGAAAGAAAGTTATTGCATACGCATCCCGACAATTGAAGATTCACGAGCGGAATTATACGACGCATGATCTAGAACTGGGAGCAGTCGTGTTTGCATTGAAGATATGGAGACACTACTTGTATGGGGTTAAATGCACTATGTTTACTGATCATAAAAGCCTTCAACATATTTTTGATCAGAAACAGCTGAACATGAGACAACGTAGGTGGGTCGAGTTAATAAACGACTATGATTGTGAAATTCGTTATCATCCCGGGAAGGCGAACGTGGTGGCCGATGCTTTAAGCAGAAAGGAACGAGAACCAATTCGAGTACGAGCGATGAACATAAAAATTCGCATGAATCTCAACTCACAAATCAAAGAAGTTCAACGAGAAGCACTTACTAAAGAAAATATAGGAAATGAAATAATGAAGAAGTATGAGAAGCAACTCGTTATGCGGGAAGATGGAATTCGATATTTTGCAAATCGTATTTGGGTACCGAAGTTGGGTGGATTAAGGAAGTTGATATTAAATGAGGCACATAAGACAAGATACTCGATACATCCTGGAGTTGGAAAGATGTACCAAGATCTTAAGACACATTATTGGTGGTCTAATTTAAAGACAGACGTCGCAACATATGTTGGGGAATGTTTAACTTGTTCCAAAGTCAAAGCTGAACACCAGAAGCCGTCAGGGTTACTTCAACAACCAGAAATCCCAGAATGGAAATGGGATGGTATTACCATGGATTTCATCACGAAGTTACCAAAGACTGCCTGGGGATACGACACCATTTGGGTGATTGTTGATCGTCTCACCAAGTCTGCACACTTCTTGCCTATAAAGGAAACGGATAGAATGGAGAAACTATTACGATTGTATATAAAGGAAGTTGTTTCAAGGCATGGAATACCTATTTCCATTATATCCGATCGTGATAGTAGATTTACATCAAAGTTTTGGCAATCACTACAGGAGGCACTAGGAACTCGTTTGGATATGAGTACCGCATATCATCCACAAACCGATGGACAGAGTGAGAGAACGATTCAGACTCTCGAAGACATGCTCAGGGCATGTGTGATCGATTTTGGAAACGGATGGGATAAATATCTACCGTTAGCAGAATTCTCGTATAATAATAGTTATCATGCGAGCATTGGAGCTGCGCCATTCGAAGCATTGTACGGAAGGAAGTGTAGATCTCCTATCTGTTGGAATGAAGTAGGAGATCGACATTTAACTGGTCCCGAGATCATACACGAAACGACCGAGAAGATAGTACAAATCAAGGAGAGATTGAAAACAGCCCGTAGTCGCCAAAAGAGCTACGCCGATGTCCGAAGGAAACCATTAGAGTTTCAGGTCGGGGACATGGTTATGCTAAAGGTGTCACCTTGGAAAGGTGTGATACGTTTCGGCAAAAGGGGTAAACTAAACCCAAGGTACGTAGGCCCGTTCAAGATCATCGAACGCATTGGACCGGTAGCTTATCGACTCGAGTTACCGCAACAACTCGCCGGAGTACATAATACCTTTCACGTCTCAAACCTTAAGAAGTGTCTTGCAAAGGAAGACCTCACCATTCCTCTTGAAGAAATCCATGTCGACGAGAAACTACAATTCGTCGAAGAACCAATTGAAATCATGGACCGTGAAGTTAAACAGCTCAAACAGAGCAATATACCGATTGTTAAGGTTCGTTGGAATGCTAGAAGAGGTCCCGAGTTTACTTGGGAACGAGAGGATCAGATGAAACGAAAGTATCCGCATTTGTTTCTCGATGACGCAAAATAGGTACAATTTTAAAATTTCGGGACGAAATTTATTTAACGGGGAGGTAATGTAACGACCCGCACTTTTTCGATCATTCTATACTTATAAGATTAATATTTACATAAATTAAACTTTGCCAACATGATAAGCAATCCAAATTGTCGAGACTTATATTTCCGAAAAGAGTTTTACACAACGTTTGACCGTCTAGTTTGACCGATGATATCACGAACTATACAATATATGATAATTATACGTTTGTGTATATATATGTATATATACATATTTAACATGATTAAAGAATGTTTTAATACCTCATTTTATATTAATAACAACAAGTTATATGTGTATTTTGAAACTACTAACTTAAGTTTTCAAAACGATAACTATACGTAACGTTATTTGACATAAATACTTAAGACATATAATGTTTATACATATATTGTATAAGTAATGTATTTAATCACTTTTAAAGACTTAAATACATAAAACCATATAAGTGTATTCACAAAAGATAGCTATATTTGAATCCTCATTCCATTTTTCACAAAATTTCTATACGTATACCTAGAGTATTTATACTCGTATCATACCTAGCTTTTATACGTATTTACTAATAGTAAATACACATCAAATCACCACCAAACCTACTCTTGTTACTGCCCTTAGAGCTAGGTAATTGAACTTGGATGCAAATAAGACTAGATACATAAAATGATAGCTTGAATTTTTGTCTCCATACCCCCCCATTCACGTTTTTTTTTTGCTATATATGTATCACCATTTTCTTTCATTTTAACTCCAAATTTCTTAAGATAAACACACACTCTCTCTTCACTCTTAATCTCCATAATCATCCAGCAAGAAACCTTGAAGATCTAGCTTCAAAAACCATACTAAAACACCATAAGAAAACCATACAAAAACACTTCAAGAAAACCCTCCAAGAACACCAACTTACTTCCAAACTTTCATCCACTTCTATCACCCTTTTGATTCTAGCTTCTTACTCCTCTTTTACAGCAAACTTATCCAAGGAACTTGAGGTAGAATCTATGTTCATAACCTTATTCGATTCATATATATATAGCTATCTTATTTTGTGGTACAAAAGTTTAACAACAAGAACATAGTTTGAATGTTTTCAAACTTGTTTGCAAACTAAATAGATCCTTCTAACTTAACTTTTAAAATACTTCAAGACATGTAACATAACTTATTTATATGTTAATTTAACAAGGTAAAACTTGGTTTTTCAAAGTATAAGTATTTTTGGAAAAATGGTCATTAAATGATTTTGTTGTAACAAAATGTTTAACTTCATATGTTTCACTAAACTTTCACTTATGCCGTATGATTTTGAATACAAACCAAGGTATTTACAGTTCATAGTCTTAAAGAAGAACTCGATCCAAGAAGATGGCAATTTGAATCAACGAAAACGGACTTGTAACGAAGAAACTATGACCGAAACAAAATTGGCTATCCTAGACATTTTCAACTTCGGGATTCATTGGAAAAATTTACATAAAATCACATACTTCTAAGATAACATGATATTTTATATATATGTACTCATAATTCAATTTCATATGGTTCAGGATCACCCGTAAGCAACACGAGAAGATTAATCATAAGATCCCATGTTTGTACGCAATACGTCATTT
Source organism: Rutidosis leptorrhynchoides (assembly GCF_046630445.1). Lineage (NCBI taxonomy): Eukaryota > Viridiplantae > Streptophyta > Magnoliopsida > Asterales > Asteraceae > Rutidosis > Rutidosis leptorrhynchoides. The sequence continues at coordinate 646,841,563 of NC_092334.1, forward strand.
GACAACACCGGTACTTTATGTACGCAATACGTCATTTGACAACACCGGTACCGTGGGTCAAGATTAATCTCGACCAATACATATACGATGGGGTTTTATTTATTTCGTTGGGGGTTTTGTTTATTGCGGGTATATTAAACATCTAAAAATGAACCATTAAAATTGAATTACTAACATCGGAATGCTAACTACGGACTAAGGAAATATTCAAAATATTAAAAGTATAACAAGTATATATATATATATAACGTTTGTTTTAAAAATGAAAACATATTGATATATTATATATGAATAGGTTCGTGATATCAACCGGAAGACCGAGTCAAAATATATATATCATCAAGACAAGGGTGAGTATATAGTCCCACTTTTAAACTCTAAATATTTCGGGATGAGAATACATGTATTTTATGTTTTATGATATGGACACAAGTAGCTGAAAAATATGTTCTACGTTGAGTTGTACCACTGGCATACTTCCCTGTAGCTTGGTAATTAATATTTACAGCGGTATTGTAAACGCGAATCCTGTTGATAGATCTATCGGGCCTGACAACCCCAACCGGACTGGACGACCAGTATTCAACGGTTGCACAGTACTTCGTTTTGTGACTACACTTGGTACGGTGTAGTAAGATTTCATATTAAAGGGAATATGCGACGTGAAAATGTTAAGTATGGTTACCAAGTGCTCAACCACTTAGAATACTTTTATTAAACTGTTTATATACGAAATCTTGTGGTCTATATATATATTGCTGCCGGCATTAAACCTATATCTCACCAACTTTATGTTGACCTTTTTAAAACATGTCTATTCTCAGGTGATTTCTAAAGCTTCCGCTGCATCATGTTGGATCTAACCAGGATCTTGCGTACGCATGTTTGTGTCAAAAATAAAACTGCATATCCGAGATGTTGTATTGTAAAATATGCTAGAAACCGTGTTGTTGTCATCATTTGTAAAGTTTGTAAGTCGAAGATTATCGCTAAACGTTAATCTTCTTTTTATTGTCTTAAGCTTGTAACAAAAATAATGGTTATGGTTTGTAATGTATAATATATGCAGTTTTCTTTCAAAAATGTCTCATATAGAGGTCAATACCTCGCAATGAAATCATACGTTATCTAACGCGTTCTTATAGTTAAGGACGGGTTATGACAATTCCCCTCCATCTCCTCCCTGCAGGTTATTAGCTTTTGTAGAGATGATGCTTTTGGGGAGAAGACGGGGCATGCTGATGTTATGTTTGACAGGAGCCAACTCTGATGTGTCTTTTCCTATAAAACTAAACTTTTGTTGAAACGTCACGTGACACCATATGTATTAGTTAAATGCTAGCTGTCAACTATTTTGGTTATGTAATTATGATATGTTTATATTATTATAATGGTTTAATTAACGTTAATGCTTCCGCCACGTATTTATAAAAAAAAAAAAAAATCAGCGGTGTCACAGGAACTTTTAGAGCGTGGTTTCATCTGACCCGAACTTTTCCATGATTATATATTAAATGAAAACTATAATTACATGATTAAATGTTTCCAACATGTTAAGCAATCAAACTTGTTAAGACTTGATTAATTGAAATGAGTTTCATGTAGACAATTGACCACCTAAGTTGACCGGCGATTCACGAACGTTAAAAACTTGTAAAAACTATATGATATATATATATATATATATATATATATATATAGTTAACATGAGATTTTGAATAGTAAGTATCTCACTAACTATATTAACAATGAGTTATATACATAAAGATGAGACTATTGAATTAAGAAACTCGAAACGATATATATAACGATTATCGTTATAACAACGTCATACTAAATACATATGAACTGTATTAAGATATTGATACACTATGTTTAACATGGTAAAATGATAATTAAATATATCATTGAGTGTATTAACAATGAACTACACGGGTAAGATGAGACTACTAACTTAAGGATTTCGAAACAATATATATATATGTAACAATTATCGTTGTAATAGCATTTTAACATATATATATATATATATATATATATATATATATATATATATATATATATATATATATATATATATATATATATATATATATATATATATATATATATATATATATATATATATATATATATATATATATATATATATATATATATATGATATTAAGATATATTAATACATCATGATATCATGATAATGTAACAATTTAACATCTCATTAGATATAATAACAATGGATTAATTATATTTAACAAGATCGTTAACTTAAAGGTTTCAAAACAACACTTACATGTAACGACTAACGGTGACTTAATGACTCAGTTAAAATGTATATACATGTAGTGTATTAAGATGTATTAATACACTTTTGGAAGGCTTCAAGACATATATCAAAACACTCATAGTTAACAAAAATGGTTAAAATTCCATTCTCATTCATTTTCATCAACAATTCTACTCGTATTCATCCGTATTCGTACTCGTACAATACCCAGCTTCTAGATGTATTTACTATTGGTATATACACCTCAATAATCAGCTCCTTAGCAGCCCTAAATGATTAATAACATGTGAGACTCAAAGCTTTGTCATCTAATACCAAATATCTAACTAGAAAACAAGTTACATGTTTTATATCATGAATTATTAAACTAAAATACAAACTAGAATTTCCTTTAAATCCCATCCATGATTCACGACCAAAAACACATACAAACACTTTCATTTTTCAATTTTCTTCATCTAATTGATCTCTCTCAAGTTCTATCTTCAAGTTCTAAGTGTTCTTCATAAATTCTATAAGTTCTAGTTTCATAAAATCAAGAACACTTTCAAGTATACTAGTTTACTTCCAAGCTTTCTAATCCACTCCAAGTAATCATCCAAGATCAAGAAACCTTTGTTATTTACAGTAGGTTATCATCTTAAATCAAGGTAATATTCACATTCATGCTTTGATTCAATTTCTATAAACATAACTATCTTAAATCAAGTAGTAATCTTATTTGAACTTGTTCTCGTGTCATGATTCTGCTTCAAGAACTTCCAAGCTATCAAAGATCCTTTGAAGCTCAAGTTATTTTATCATCATTTCCAGTAGGTTTATCTACTATACTTGAGGTAGTAATGATGTTCATAACATCATTCGATTCATATATATATAATTATTTTTTCGAAGATTTAAACTTGTAATCACTAGAACATAGTTTAGTTAATTCTAAACTTGTTCGCAAACAAAGTTAATCCTTCTAACTTAACTTTTAAAATCAACTAAACACATGTTATTTATCTATATGATATGCTAACTTAATGATTTAAAACCTGGAAAAATGAAGAACACCGTAAAACAGGACATACGCCGTCGTAGTAAAACCGGGGGCTGTTTTGGGTTAGATAATTAAAAACTATGATAAACTTTGATTTAAAAGTTATTCTTATGGTAAAATGATTTTTCTTATGAACATGAAACTATATCCAAAAATCATGGTTAAACTCAAAGTGGAAGTATGTTTTTCAAAATGGTCATCAAGACGTCGTTCTTTCGACTGAAATGACTACCTCTTACAAAAACGACTTGTAACTTATATTTTTGACTATAAACCTATAATTTTTATGTTTATATTAGTAATCTTTGGTTCAATATGAATCCATAGTAATTTGATTCACTCAAAACGGATATAAAACGAAGAAATTATGAGTAAAACAAAATTAGATATTTTTTACTTGTTTTAGCTACGTGAAACTTTGTAACAAATCTATACTAACCATAATTTAACTAACTTATATTGTATTATACATGTATTCTAACATATATTATGTAATCTTGATAGACCATAGACACGTATACAATGTTTTGACATATTATATCGACGTCATCTATATATATTATTTAGAATAACCATAGACACTCTATATGCGGTAATGCTCGAGTTAGCTATACAGGATTGAGGTTGATTCCAAAATAATATATATACCTTGAGTTGTGATCGAGTCTGAGACTTGTATACACTGGGTCGTGGATTGATTCGAGAAAATATATTGATTTATTTATGTACTACTAACTGTGGACTACTAATTGTGGACTACTAACGTTGAGCCTAACTTAACAACTTAAAATGTCAACACGTAATAAAAATGTTGTGAATATATTTTGATCATACTTTGATATATATGTATATATTTGTTATAGGTTCGTGAATCGACCCGTGGCCAAGTCTTATTCTCGGCGAATTAAAAATCTGTGAAAGTGAGTTATAGTCCCACTTTTAAATATCTAATGGTTTTGGGATGAGAATACATGCAGTTTTATAAATGTTTTACCAAATAGACACAAGTAATTGAAACTACTTTCTATGTTGGATTATCGAACCGAATATGCCCCTTTTTAGCTTGATAGCCTAAGAATTAGGGAAATGACCCCTAATTGACGCGAATCCTAAAGATAGATCTATTTGGCCCACAAGCCTCATTCGAGTTACAGATGCTTTAGTACTTCGATTTATCATATCCGATGAGAGTCCCGGAATGATGGGGATATTCTATATGCATCCTGTTAAGGTCGGTTACCAGGTGTTCAACATATGAATGAATTTTATCTCTATGAAGTTTGAGAAATGCCTGATATGAGATGTATATTTATGGAAAAAAATGAAATCTTGTGGTCTATTATTACAATTTGATAATATATAGGTTAAACCTATAACTCACCAACATTTTTGTTGATGTTTTAAGCATGTTTATTCTCAGGTGATTATTAAGAGCTTCCATTGTTGCATACTAAATTAAGGACAAGATTTGGAGTCCATGCTTGTATGATATTGTTTAAAAACTGCATTCAAGAACTTATTTTGATGTAACATATTATTATTGTAAATCATTATGTAATGGTCGTGTATAAACGGTATATTTTAGATTATCATTATTTGATGATCTACGTAATGCTTTTTAAACCTTTATCGATAAAATAAAGATTATGGTTTGTTTTTAAAAACGAATGCAGTCTCTGAAAAACGTCTCATATAGAGGTCAAAACCTCGCAAAGAAACCAATTAATATGAAACGTTTATAATCAATATGAACGGGACATTTCAAACTAAACCCTAACTTAGTTTTTATGATTATAAATCTGTTTATATGCATGTTATATTGATATATAGTTGATTAGTGCTCATGCTTGTTGTTGTATATGTTTTAATTGCTTAAAACCAGTAACGTTGCGCAAAAACGAATCTATAAACTTTTGTTTTGGGATAGTAAACGATCTTGTATGATAAATCAGGTTGATGGTTAGATTCCGCTCAAAAAATTACTAAAGTTAGACTCTGGATTCACTTGATTTCGATTTTTTATATGATATTTTAAAGTTTTGTTAAATGCTGATTGAAAACAGGACAAGTTACGTTCATATTCTCGGTTACTGCGACTGACTGGCTTTGAATTTGAACTTCATCTTTTGATAGAAAATACTTAACTCATTTAAAAAACTTTTGGCGCTGGCCCCGCGTAAATTGAAGTTACGGATAAATGTATAAAAATTCCCAATGCAGTAATAATATGTTTAAACCGGAATACAATTAATATATATAATGCGTTTTTACATCGTTTAAAAATAAAATTTGTTTTTGAAAGACATTTTTGGTCAAACCTGAGCACTTAGGACTATATGCATAACATGACATGACCTAGCATTCTTAGACTTTGCTCCCGGTGGATTTTTTTTTGTCCAAATCCAGTGGATGTTTTTTTTCGGTGTAAAAATTTTGGGTTCTTCGACTTTGCCCCTGGTGAATTTTTTTTTTGACCCCCAAACCTACATATTTTGCCCCAAGACTTTCAAATTTTGCCCAAAATTCTCCAACTTTTGCCCTAAAATCTTCAAATTTTTCCCTAATATCTCCAATTTCTGCCCAAAATCTTCAAATTTTGTCCCAAAAAATTGCTACGGTTTAAATTTTTTTTTTTCCCCCAGTGAAAAAAATCCTAGTTTCGCCTTTGATTCATGGCGTTATTTTGTTTTACGCAACTTTTTTAGTTCGCATTCCTTTTTACTATTGGTACTTTTATTTAATTTAGATATTGGTCTTGCTTGGTGACGGTTGAGTCATACTTTCTGCTTTGGGAAAACTTTTGATTTCTAGTAACTTTCTAATTTTACAAACTTTGAATAAATGAATGTGAACTTTGCGAAAATGTCTCAGGGCATAACATGCGATGGGACCGTTTGTTAACGTGCCACGTCATAGCGATTTTGGCTGGACGTTACAAAGTCCTCCCCTGACCCCTTGCCCTCGTAAATAACGTGAAACGAGCGCTAACAAGGTGGTGGGTCACCTGAATAGCCCACGGAGGACATCTCGTTGCATCCTCCCTCAATTGGCCATTGTCAGTGGCCACCACCAACTGGTTAGTGAACCACCACAACCACTAGCGTGAGAAGCAACAATAAAAATAAAACAACCATCCGACTGATGAAATGCAAACCTGCAAATGTTGATAATGATGTAGATGTGCTCTCAGTGCCTCTCACTTTTCAAAGTATTCATGTATCCCCGATTGGAGCTTTTAATTCCTATCTTACAAGATGGTGACTGTAATGACCCGGAATTTTTCGACCAAATTATACTTATGAGATTAATATTTACATAAATTAAACCATACCAACATGATAAGCAATCCAAATTGTTAAGACTTGTGTTTTTGAAAAGAGTTTTACACAACGTTTGACCGTCCAATATGACCGATGATATCACGAACTATATAACATACGATAATTATACGTTTGTGTATATATATGTATTTATATATATTTAACATGATCTAAGGATGGTTTAACATCTCATTGTGTACTAATGACAATGAGTTATAAGTATATTTTGAAACTACTAACTTAAGTTTTCAAAACGATAACTATATGTAACATTCTTTGATATATATATACATATAATCTATAATGCTTATACATGTATCGTATATATAATGTATTTAATTACTTTTTAAGGACTTAAATACATAAAACAATATAAGTATATTCACAAAAGATAGCTATATTTGAATTCTCGTTCCGTTTCCTCAAGATTTCTATACGTATATCTAGGGTATATGTACCCGTATCATACCCAGCTTCTATACGTATTTACTATTGGTATATACACATCAAATCAACATCCTAATCAACATTATTACTGCCCTAGATATGAAGTAACTAGGATTTGTCAAGTAGTATGAATTATTAGTAAGAAAATAAAATTAGGAATCCTTTTCTTTCTTTATAAACTAAAAACGTTTTTATAAATGAACACCATTTCTTCACTCCATTTTCTCATACCTACACCCTCATTTCTCTCTCAAAATACTCCTAACTTCATACTTGATCATCTCCAAGCATTTTCCCCATCATTTAGCTTCAATTACAAGCCTTAAACACCATAAGAAAACTCTTTCAAGAACATATCAAAATAACCACCCATTTGAAGAAGTTTACTTCCAACCTTTTGATCTAACTCCACCACTCTTTGATTCCAAGATTATTTCTTATCTTTTGCAGTAACTTTGTCCAAGTAACTTGAGGTAGTAACCTTGTTCATAATCTTATTCAATTCATATAGCTATCTTATTTTGTGGTATAAAATTTTAACAACAAGAACATAGTTTGAATGATTTCAAACTTGTTCGCAAACTAAATAGATCCTTCTAACTTGACTTTTAAAATACTTCAAGACCTGTAATATATCATAATGATATGCTAACCTAACAAGATATAACTTGGTTTTACAAAGAACATCTTAAAAACTGAATCTACGTCTTCGGAGTGCAACCGGGGGCTGTTTTGGGTTGGATAATTAAAAACCATCTTGAACTTTGAATTGGAAGTTCATGTTCTGAAAAAATGATATTTCTTATGAATATGTTAACACATAAAAATTTCATGGTTTAACTCAAAGTGTAAGTATTTTTAGAAAAATGATCATTAAATGTTGTTTTTATGATGGAAAATGATCACTTTCATAAGTTTTACCAAAGTTTGACCTATAACCTATGATTTCGAATACAAACTAAGGTATTTTCAGTTCATATTCTTAAAATTTGACTCGATCCAAGGAAGTGGCAAGTTGAACCAACAAAAACGGAGTTGTAATGAGGAAACTACGACTAAAACAAGATTGGGTATCCGAAGCTAGTTTAGCTACGAAAATATTTGGAGAAAAAGTAAATTAATCATATATTTTCTAATTAATATGATATTTTATATATAATTACTTATGATTTGATTTTATATATTTCAGGACCACCCGTAAACAACACGAGAAGATTAATCATAAGACCTCATGATTGTACGCAACACGTCATTTGACAACACGATACTTTATGTACGCAACACGTCATTTGATAACATGGTACCATGGGTCGAGATTAATTCTGATCAATACGAATACGATGGGGTCTTTATTTATTTTATTTAAGCAACTAATTGTGGACCACTAACATCGGACTGCTAACTACGGACTAAGAAAATATTAAAAGTATATATATATGTAACGATTACTTAAAAAGAAAATATGTTGATATATTATATATATGGTTAGGTTCGTGATATCTATCGGAGACCAAGTCGAATTAAATACCTTCAAGGCAAAAGTGAGTTTCATTTGCTCCCTTTTTAATTGCTTTTGCAATATATATTTTTGGGCTGAGAATACATGCGCTGCTTTTATAAATGTTTACAAAATAGACACAAGTACTTAAAAATATATTCTACATTGAGTTGTACCACTGGCATATTTCCCTGTAGCTTGGTAACTACTATTTACATGGGTATTGTAAACGCGAATCCTGTTGATAGATCTATCGGGCCTGACAACCCCAACCGGACTGGACGACCAGTATTCAACGGTTGCACAGTACTTCGTTTTGGTGACTACACTTGGTACGGTGTAGTGAGATTTCATAATAAAGGGAATATGCGACGTTGATTAAATGTTAAGTATGGTTACGAAGTGCTCAACCACTTAGAATGCTTTACATACACTTGCGAGTGTATTATGTTTATGATTATGAAATCTTGTGGTCTATTAACATATTGAAATGATTGTTATGATAAAACTATGAACTCACCAACCTTTTGGTTGACACTTTAAAGCATGTTTATTCTCAGGTACGAATTAAGTCTTCTGCTGTGCATTTGCTCAATATAAGGACATTACTTGGAGCCGATCATCGCAATGGGACCAAATGTTGATGACTTCGTCCAGGTGGATTAGGACAGGTCCTTTCAGTTGGTATCAGAGCGGTGGTCGTAGCGAACCAGGTCTTGCATTAGTGTGTCTAACTAGTAGTTGTTAGGATGCATTAATGAGTCTGGACTTCGACCGTGTCTACATGTCAAAAGTTTTGCTTATCATTTCTAGTCGGAAATCATCTGCTTATCATCCGTAGGAAATTACCTGCTTATCATTCATAAGTCTAGACACGTTTTACTACATTTACTGCATTGATAGTGTATAGACGAATTCTTATCTTAGCATATCTGTTATTGCGAACTTTGACTGATATCTTTTCAAAGATTCTCCGTAATTTACGGGATTTTGGTATTATATATACATATGTAAATTATGTATTGAAGAGTACCAAATCTAACTCCTATAATCTATTCCATACCAAAAATTCATTTTCCCCATTATACAAGATGGATTCCGCATCTAGTTCGAATTCTTCAGATTCCGACAGTTATGCCGATATGGATTTCCATTCGGGCTCCGAAAGCAGCGTCACCGGAATGGATCAACCAATTTCCCATCATTTATTCTGGATGAATTGGGGATGGGTTCGTAATATACTAAATCACTGGAGACAAGAAGAAGGTGATCCATTCCATCCACCAAATTGCCCTCTTGGCGATGAACCTGAAGCACTTACCGGTGAACCTATTCGAAACACCATTTTCTCTCTCATTTCTAGAGTATCTCATCACGATTATATACTATCCCATATTACAAATCTTGTTCATTCGCTCGCTCCAACCGCCAATCATCCCGGTGTACTAGCAGAAGTTAACGAACTTCGCGCTCGCGTGACGGCTTTGGAGAACATGGTGCGAAGGTTACAAACACCAGCAGCAGCACCAGCAGCATAATCAGCACCACCATCAATAACATCAACAATACCATCATCACCACTAACAAACAACATCCGCATCACACGTCTCGACATCATAATCTGTCCCACAAATATCAACATCATACGCACGATAGATACCAATAAGTACCAACAATAATGAACGATGAAGTATTGATCCATAACTTCATTGATATTCTGCGAAGAATATGTGGTTTCAAAAAGTTTTAGAGATTTCTTATTCTAGCTCAAACCGAAAAGCAAATGAGATTAATATCATATTAACTCATTAAATTCATGATTTCATCTGAAGAAAATATATATGTATATATGTTTTCTAAAGATTGTAATTAAAAGTTCTTTTGTACAAAATAATAATGGTGAAATTTTTTTTTAACTGGTAGGTAATACCCGAGGAATAATTAGATTTCATCTTAATAAGTTACATTGTACATTCGTCGAAGCTGATTCAACAGTCATTTACTATCCTACTTACAACCACCGATATACGTATCCGTTCACCGCAGAATAACCATTTTCATTCAATTTCATATTTGGATTTTGACTTCCCAGAATTCAACAAGTGGCATAAGAAGAAAACATATGACAAAATAAAATCTGTTAGAAACAAACAAATTAACTATGAAAAATTTTGTTAAGAATCCACGCTAACTGTTCCAGCTAACTGTTCCTAGCTAACTGATTACATTTTATTTATCGCAGTTTATTTATCGCAATTTAATTATCGCACTTTTATTTATCGTCATTTAATTTCTGTAATTATTTTACGCACTTTAAATATCGGGACACGTATACAATGTTTTGACATATCATATCGACGCATCCATATATATTATTTGGAATCACCATAGACACTCTATATGCAGTAATGATCGAGTTCTCTATACAGGGTTGAGGTTGATTCTACAATAATATATATAGTTTGAGTTGTGATCGAGTCTGAGACGTATACTGGTCACGACACGTATTAATTAATTCGTATATTATATATTAAACTATATATGAATTATTGGACTGTTACTGTGGACTATCGACTGTGGACTAATGACATTGGACAATTAAAATGAATTAAAATATTGATTATAATATATGAAACTAAACATTTCTTCAAGATTGCCACTTGATTTCATCTTAAACCTCATAGAATCTCGACGATTACAATCAGCGTTCAAATCTATCATGATTCTTAAAAACACCTCAATCGAGAGGATAAACCAACCGCACTTCATCTACGGAAGAAAAGATTGATGCATATAGTTATGCACCTGAAAAACCCTCAGAAACTGAGTAAACGTTTGACACGTATCTGTTCTAGTTTCTTTGACATTGTTATTACCAAAGATCGTTTTGCAATCCCTTTCCAAAGTAGCTAATTTTGTCACAGCTCCAGCAAGTCAACTCCGACTTTTCATCCGAAACAACTTTATTATAACCGCGATATATATGCGTACTCTTTATTGTTACTGGGGAACCCTTTATATTCCACAATATTACCATCAGCGATTAATCATTCTAAAAAACACAATTCTCCTGAAACTACCTCGGTTTGATAACCGATGACTCAGATCAGTTAACTTTGAAAATGCTGACAAAGCAGCATGTTGTAGATGATCTTAATGGCCAAAAGTTTGATGATAAAGAAAGGAGTGTTAGGAACGCTCGATAGAAAATTTAGTACTGAAAAGCGGATTATGCGAAACTATGAAGAAAGCCGTGGACAAATCACAAAGAATAAGTTTGCCTTCAAAGAATCCAAATGATTCTGTGCCTGCTGAAATTGTTAGCAAACATCTTATTTCTCATTCTAAACCTTAACAGACAAATCTTCTTCATCATCCATTGATATTAGAAATTCTAAGATATTCTCGTATGTTCTATTATAAATATCCTCCATATTTCTGGCGATATTTTCACAACTATTCTTATCTGAGATCATTTATCTCTCCGTAATATCTGCAACATAAAAGAAACTATGTTAGTTTCTAAATTCTGAAACCTTCGAGTTTAAAATATGAATGTTTTGAAGTAGTGTTGGGAACTGAAGCATGGATTAGTATAATATAATGACACTTAATCAACGTCATTATATTACAGTAAGTCATGCTGAGTTTCTAATGAAGCATGATGATTCACAGTACCGTCATCATGTGCCATTTACACGACTCTTACATTCTATCTAATCTCTAAACATATCAAGAGAATATTTTTCTGGATGACTCAGTCTTCTCCTGGGTATTCTGATAATTTAACAAATCAAAATCGTTCTATTACCATTTTCTTCTTAGAGCATTAGTTATGTTCATTCTGAATTTCATATCTACGAATTCCGGACCATTACTCGCTTGACTCGAAGTCGGGAAGAGAAAACGAAAGCATGAAGCTCCGAAAAATAATGAAGAATATAAACTCCGATAATAACCCCGAAATTACAAATCGTGTATATTGATGCAGATAGCAATATAGAGACACGGGAGAATTAGAAACACTATAAACACAAGAGTATAGTAGAAGTAAATAGATTCTTCTGGTGGTAGATGAAAAAGAAGAATGACAGATATAAAAGTTAGGAGTATATCAAGAATCAGGACTGGATGGAGCATATTGATGAATGCTTTAAAGTAAGAATCAAGGGAGAAAGAATAGAAGGTGTGAGTCGTGGAAAATAAGGAAACGAAGGGGTGAATTTATAGTGAAATATCCGACAGAGCAATCGAAACAGATTATTGCATATAATCAAAGAAGATCCTGATTTCCTTAATCACCAAAGAACCAAATCTTATTACGTAAGATTCTCTTTAAATCCCTTAAATCTCGGAAATCAATCATAACTACGTCATCGGTTAAGACGAATATATTTTACTCATCTCACTCTTTTATGATGGTCTCATTTATATTCTCCGTATAATCGAATCGTTTTATCTACATTACTCAATGATGATAAAACTCCATTATCACCTTATATTTGTCATGAAAACCTTCTTATTGTTATCCATAACAACCTCTATCAAATTTCGGGGACGAAATTTCTTTAACGGGTAGGTACTGTAATGACCCGGAATTTTCCGACCAAATTATACTTATGAGATTAATATTTACATAAATTAAACCATACCAACATGATAAGCAATCCAAATTGTTAAGACTTGTGTTTTTGAAAAGAGTTTTACACAACGTTTGACCATCCAATATGACCGATGATATCACGAACTATATAACATACGATAATTATACGTTTGTGTATATATATGTATTTATATATATTTAACATGATCTAAGGATGGTTTAACATCTCATTGTGTACTAATGACAATGAGTTATAAGTATATTTTGAAACTACTAACTTAAGTTTTCAAAACGATAACTATATGTAACATTCTTTGATATATATATACATATAATCTATAATGCTTATACATGTATCGTATATATAATGTATTTAATTACTTTTTAAGGACTTAAATACATAAAACAATATAAGTATATTCACAAAAGATAGCTATATTTGAATTCTCGTTCCGTTTCCTCAAGATTTCTATACGTATATCTAGGGTATATGTACCCGTATCATACCCAGCTTCTATACGTATTTACTATTGGTATATACACATCAAATCAACATCCTAATCAACATTATTACTGCCCTAGATATGAAGTAACTAGGATTTGTCAAGTAGTATGAATTATTAGTAAGAAAATAAAATTAGGAATCCTTTTCTTTCTTTATAAACTAAAAACGTTTTTATAAATGAACACCATTTCTTCACTCCATTTTCTCATACCTACACCCTCATTTCTCTCTCAAAATACTCCTAACTTCATACTTGATCATCTCCAAGCATTTTCCCCATCATTTAGCTTCAATTACAAGCCTTAAACACCATAAGAAAACTCTTTCAAGAACATATCAAAATAACCACCCATTTGAAGAAGTTTACTTCCAACCTTTTGATCTAACTCCACCACTCTTTGATTCCAAGATTATTTCTTATCTTTTGCAGTAACTTTGTCCAAGTAACTTGAGGTAGTAACCTTGTTCATAATCTTATTCAATTCATATAGCTATCTTATTTTGTGGTATAAAATTTTAACAACAAGAACATAGTTTGAATGATTTCAAACTTGTTCGCAAACTAAATAGATCCTTCTAACTTGACTTTTAAAATACTTCAAGACCTGTAATATATCATAATGATATGCTAACCTAACAAGATATAACTTGGTTTTACAAAGAACATCTTAAAAACTGAATCTACGTCTTCGGAGTGCAACCGGGGGCTGTTTTGGGTTGGATAATTAAAAACCATCTTGAACTTTGAATTGGAAGTTCATGTTCTGAAAAAATGATATTTCTTATGAATATGTTAACACATAAAAATTTCATGGTTTAACTCAAAGTGTAAGTATTTTTAGAAAAATGATCATTAAATGTTGTTTTTATGATGGAAAATGATCACTTTCATAAGTTTTACCAAAGTTTGACCTATAACCTATGATTTCGAATACAAACTAAGGTATTTTCAGTTCATATTCTTAAAATTTGACTCGATCCAAGGAAGTGGCAAGTTGAACCAACAAAAACGGAGTTGTAATGAGGAAACTACGACTAAAACAAGATTGGGTATCCGAAGCTAGTTTAGCTACGAAAATATTTGGAGAAAAAGTAAATTAATCATATCTTTTCTAATTAATATGATATTTTATATATAATTACTTATGATTTGATTTTATATATTTCAGGACCACCCGTAAACAACACGAGAAGATTAATCATAAGACCTCATGATTGTACGCAACACGTCATTTGACAACACGATACTTTATGTACGCAACACGTCATTTGATAACATGGTACCATGGGTCGAGATTAATTCTGATCAATACGAATACGATGGGGTCTTTATTTATTTTATTTAAGCAACTAATTGTGGACCACTAACATCGGACTGCTAACTACGGACTAAGAAAATATTAAAAGTATATATATATATATATGTAACGATTACTTAAAAAGAAAATATGTTGATATATTATATATATGGTTAGGTTCGTGATATCTATCGGAGACCAAGTCGAATTAAATACCTTCAAGGCAAAAGTGAGTTTCATTTGCTTCCTTTTTAATTGCTTTTGCAATATATATTTTTGGGCTGAGAATACATGCGCTGCTTTTATAAATGTTTACAAAATAGACACAAGTACTTAAAAATATATTCTACGTTGAGTTGTACCACTGGCATATTTCCCTGTAGCTTGGTAACTACTATTTACATGGGTATTGTAAACGCGAATCCTGTTGATAGATCTATCGGGCCTGACAACCCCAACCGGACTGGACGACCAGTATTCAACGGTTGCACAGTACTTCGTTTTGGTGACTACACTTGGTACGGTGTAGTGAGATTTCATAATAAAGGGAATATGCGATGTTGATTAAATGTTAAGTATGGTTACCAAGTGCTCAACCACTTAGAATGCTTTACATACACTTGCGAGTGTATTATGTTTATGATTATGAAATCTTGTGGTCTATTAACATATTGAAATGATTGTTATGATAAAACTATGAACTCACCAACCTTTTGTTTGACACTTTAAAGCATGTTTATTCTCAGGTACGAATTAAGCCTTCTGCTGTGCATTTGCTCAATATAAGGACATTACTTGGAGCCGATCATCGCAATGGGACCAAATATTGATGACTTCGTCCAGGTGGATTAGGACGGGTCCTTTCAGTGACTGCTTGTTTCTTTTGCTGTTATATTTGTTTCCCTCGGGCATGTTTACATGAAGTCATGGATTGATGCAAGTCTAAAGTAGCTTTGCCATAGTAGTTTAGTTTTGTTACATTGTTTAGATTGTAGAAATCATTTGATTTGTTTTAGTGCGTGTCTCAGTTGTTTTTTCAAGGAAATTTCACTTAGATCGTTGAATCTTTTAAATTTCACTTAGATCGTTAAATCTTTTCTCTTGTAGTTCCAATTGATCTTTGGATCTTTTCAATTAAAATTTATTTTTTTGCCAAAAAAATTTAGTAATTTCCAAAGGAAACCATTTTCAACGCTCCTCTCTCTTAATTAGAGAACCATATCAACTTTTTTGAAACCCTTCGTTCCCTCTTCTATTTCTTTACCTTTTTTCGGCCACCGGCTTTGAGCCACTGGTTGGGACTCTCCCTATTCCTCTTCACATTTTTCTGTTCTGTTGTTCCTTCCTCTTTCCCCTTCGGTGTTAGTGTCTCGCGAACTGTTGGACGGTATAGAAAATGGTAACTCAATTCCAAGTTGAAGTCGATATTTGGCTACCTACTAATAACATGGGCACATGGTTTATTAATATTCAACAAAGACGGCAATTGAATTCAAATAAGGCAGATGGCATGACATGCAAAATCACTTGTTTACACTTCATGTTCTCATGGTCTTCTTCACCTATATAAGGCCACCACACAGCTTCATCTCATTCATCTCATTCTTCACATCTTAAATCCCATTTTTCATATCTCATCCCATCTCAAGTTACATAATACTTGAAAGAGTCTATAACACTCTTGTGAGAAGTATTGTAGAAAATAGAGAGAGTATAGAATTGTTAAATAAAATTCTATACGAGTGAGTTACGAGGGAAGTGTAATAATCTAGTGAGTGGTCCAAATACTTTGTTAGTATTTTCGGAGCCTAGATTGAGTGATACATTGTAACCTCGGGTTTTCCATATTTGCTAGTAAAATCCATCTCTGCTTCCGCCCGTGGACTAGGCCTCACGCCGAACCACGTAAATCCTTGTGTCTTTATTTATTGCTTAATTGTTCTATTAATTTCTCGGGTCTTAAAAGTGCGCTAAATCACAACAAACTGGTATCAGAGCGTAGCTGTGATTAAATATTTAAGATGACAATAATAAGGTCCGACGTAGAGAAATTTAATGGCCAAAACGATGTTGGTCTTTGGCGAATGAAGATGCGGGCTCTACTGAGCCAACAAGGTTAATTGTTAGCTATGAAAGGGAGAGAACATCTACCTGAAAAGTTGACAGATGAAGAGAAGGATGAATTTCTGGAAAAGGCACACGGCATGATTATTCTAAATCTTGTCGATTGTGTGCTTAGAGAAGTTGCGGCAGAAACTACACCGGCTGGACTTTGGAAACAACTAGAATCTCTATATATGACTAAGAGTCTCACGAACCGGTTGTATATGAAACAATGGTTGTATACTCTTCGGATAAAAGAAGGTTCATTAAATGATCACATCGATGAGTTCAATAAATTAATTTTGGACCTGAATAATATTGGTGTGAAAATTGACGATGAAGATCAATCATTAATTTTCTTATGTTCCTTGCCAAAATCATACGAGCATTTGGTTACAACTCTACTATATAGTAAAGATACTATTTCCATGGAGATTGTCAAATCTACTTGAACTCTATTGAGTTAAGGAAGAAATCCTCGGCGGATTATGTGGAAGAAAGTGCAAATGGTTTGGTGGTGAGAGGAAGAAGTAATGATAGAGCATCAAGTAGTAACAACAAAGGTCGTTCTAGATCGAAACCAAGATCTAGAAAGATCAAGTGTTACAATTGTCACAAGGAAGGTCACATGCGTAGAGACTGTCCGGACTTAAAAGGAAAAAGAGAGACTTGGAATGCAGCGGGAGCCAATAAAGTTGTCGCAGTTGCAGAAAATGATTTTGATGGTGCAAATGTTCTTATTGTTACTGATGGCCGCTCAAGTAATGAGTGGATTCTTGACTCAGGTTGTTCTTATCATATGTGTCCTATTAGGGACTAGTTTACTACCTATCAACAAATAGATGGTGGTAAAGTCCTTATGGGAAATGATGTAGCTTGTAAGGTTGTTGGCATAGGAATGATCCAAATCAAGTTGTATGATGGCACGGTGAGGACATTGACAGATGTCAGGCATGTTCCAGAATTGAAAAAGAATCTTATTTCCTTAGGTACGCTGGACTCCATCGGTTGCGAGTATCGAGCCCGAGGTGGAGCATTAAAAGTTTCTAGAGGTGCACTTGTCGTGATGAAAGGTGAAAGGTATAATGGCCTTTACCTGTTAAAGGGTAGCACGGTTACTGGAGCGGCTGGAGTTTCTTCATCTGCTAAAGATGTAGATACCACCAAGTTATGGCACATGGGCCTTGGGCACATGAGCGAGAGAGGAATGATGGAGCTTAGTAAACGAGGTTTACTGTGCGGTCAGAATATCGGAAGATTGGAATTCTGCGAGCATTGTGTATTCGGAAAACAGAGCCGAATAAAGTTTGGCACAGCCGTTCACAGGACGAAAGGTACTTTGGATTATATACATTCAGATCTTTGGGGTCCATCTCCCGTTCCTTCAAAAGGTGGTGCTAGATACATGTTAACCTTTATTGATGACTATTCGAGAAGAGTGTGGGTTTATATCCTTAAACGTAAGGATGAAGTCTTTGTCAATTTCAAGCAATGGAAGATGATGATAGAGAAGCAGACTGGAAAGTTCATCAAGCGCTTGAGAACTGACAATGGACTGGAATTCTGCAAAGGCGAATTCAATGAGTTCTGTAAGAACGAAGGCATTGTAAGACAACATAGTGCGGTTTACACCACAACAGAATGGCGTTGCAGAACGGATGAATAGAACGCTCCTTGAGCGAGCGAGGTGTATGCTCTCAAATGCAAAATTACCAAATATATTTTGGGCTGAAGCTGTCAACACAGCTTGTTATTTGGTAAATCGGTCTCCATCAACAGCAATTGATTGTCAAACTCCTTTGGAGAAATGGTCAGGTTCCCCTGCAAGTTACAGTGATTTGAAGATATTTGGTTGTCCTGCTTATGCTCATGTGAAAGATGGTAAACTTGAGCCGAGGGCCAAAAGATGCATATTTCTAGGGTATGCAGATGGGGTGAAGGGTTATAGATTGTGGTGCCCTGATAGTAAATCATCCCGGTTTCTTATCAGCAGGGATGTGACATTTGATGAGTCTGCTATGTTAAAAAAGACAGAGGAGGAACAAGTAGTTGCTGGAAAAGATCGTGAAGTTGAAGAGCAAGTAGAGCAAGAAATAGAAGTTCCACAAGGAGTAGTACAAGATACTCCGGTTGAGCCCGTTGTAGAAGATGTACATGACTCTGGTGTTGATCAAATGACATCAGAAGATCAGTCAGATGAGCAACATAATCTACAGAATTATAATCTAGCAAGAGATAGAGAACGACGAGCAATAAAACCAGCACAATGATTCGGGCATGCAGATTTGGTAGCTTATGCCCTGAGTATGGCAGAAGATATAGAGGTCCAAGAACCTGCTATATATCGTGAAGCTATTAGTGGCCCAAAATCTGCAAAGTGGTCTATAGCTATGAATGAAGAGATGGAGTCTCTTTATAAGAATCATACGTGGGAGCTAATGAAACCGCCTAAAGGTCAGAAGATTGTTAGATGCAAATGGATCTTCAAGAAGAATGATGGAATTCCGGGTGTAGAAGATGAAAGGTTCAAAGTACGCCTTGTAGTAAAAGGTTTTACTCAGAGAGAGGGAGTTGACTTTAATGAGGTTTTCTCACCGGTCGTAAAGCATACATCTATTTGCGTGTTACTTGCCATGGTTGCTTTACTTGATATGGAGCTGCAGCAACTAGATGTCAAGACGGCATTCTTACATGGTGAGTTGGAGGAACAGGTCTTTGTGCGCCAGCCAGAGGGATTTGTGGTCAAAGGAAAGGAAGATTATGTTTGTTTGTTGAAAAAGTCATTATATGGCTTGAAGCAATCACCTCGACAGCGGTTTGACGTATTCATGACTAGTAAATGTTACTCGCGGAGTGATTATGATAGTTGTGTATATCAAAAGAAGCTTCCTAATGGCTCGTACATTTATTTGCTATTATATGTGGATGATATGTTGATTGCTTCGAAAAACATGTCAGAGATCGATGAGTTAAAATCTCAACTCAAAAGTGAGTTTGAGATGAAAGATTTGGGTGCAGCTAAGAAGATATTGGGAATGGAGCTTATCAAAGATAGAGGTGAAGGAAAATTGTATTTGTTACAAAATAAATATATTGAGAAGGTTCTTCAGTGTTTTGAGATGGATAACTCCAAACCGGTTAGTACTCCACTTGCTGCACATTTCAAACTTTCATCGGCGTTGTCACCAGAAACTGAGGAGGTGGAGCATATGTCACATGTTCCATATGCTAGTGCTGTGGGTAGCATCATGTATGCCATGGTATGTACTAGACCGGATATTGCATAGGCGGTAAGCGTGGTGAGTAGATATATGGATTGTCCAGGAAAAGCTCATTGGAAAGCGGTGCAATGGATTCTTCGGTACCTCAGAGGGACAACTGATATTGGCTTAGTATTTGATAGCGGTGGTAATACTAATATTACCGGATACGTTGATTCAGACTATGCTGGTGATTTGGATCCGAGAAGATCTCAGACAGGGTATGTTTTTACTCTCGGAAGATGTGCTATTAGTTGGAAAGAAAAATTACAATCGACTGTTGTTTTGTCGACAATTGAAGCAGAATACATGGCTATGACTGAGGGTGTGAAAGAAGCAAAGTGGCTGAGGGGTTTGGTTGGTGATCTGGGTTTGCAACTGGATGAAACTGTGGTGCATTGTGATAACCAGAGTGCCATACATTTGACTAAAAATCAAGTGTATCATGAGAGAACCAAACACATTGATGTACGGTATCACTTTATTCGTGAAGTCATCTCTAAAGGAGTTGTAATTGTCAAGAAGATTGGTACGGCTGATAATCCGGCAGATATGTTGACTAAACCAGTTACTACAAACAAGTTCGAACATTGTTTGAACTTGATTGGCGTTCGAAGAAAGTGATGAGCCCGAAAGGGCTGTGGCGGATAGCGGAGGTTGAGAACAGATAGCAAATGAATGGAATGTTCGTTAAGGTAGAGATTTGTGGGACGGTATAGAAAATGGTAACTCAATTCCAAGTTAAAGTCTATATTTGGCTACCTACTAATAACATGGGCACATGGTTTATTAATATTCAACAAAGACGGCAATTGAATTCAAATAAGGCAGATGGCATGACATGCAAAGTTACTTGTTTACACTTCATGTTCTCATGGTCTTCTTCACCTATATAAGGCCACCACACAGCTTCATTTCATTCATCCCATTCTTCACATCTTAAATCCCATTTTTCATATCTCATCCCATCTCAAGTTACATAATACTTGAAAGAGTCTATAACACTCTTGTGAGAAGTATTGTAGAAAATAGAGAGAGTATAGAATTGTTAAATAAAATTCTATACGAGTGAGTTACGAGGGAAGTGTAATAATCTAGTGAGTGGTCCAAATACTTTGTTAGTATTTTCAGAGCCTAGATTGAGTGATACATTGTAACCTCGGGTTTGCTAGTAAAATTCATCTCTGCTTCCGCCCGTGGACTAGGCCTCGCGCCGAACCACGTAAATCCTTGTGTCTTTATTTATTGCGTAATTATTATATTAATATCTCGGATCTTAAAAGTGCGCTAAATCACAACATGAACAGATGCGTTTGTTTCAGACCTTCTTCTTGGACTCAAGAGATGAATACTTTAGTTTTATCTAGGTATTCCGAGTACCAGGGGTGGGATGGTTGAACGTGTGTCTATTTTCGTTAATTTTCAGCTTATCATCAAAAGATTATATAGGTAAAAGTGTTTTAATTTAACCGGATATCATTAATCATCTTTATGTGACCATTTGATTTACAGACATGTATACACAATCTTGAACTTTAACAACGGCCTTAAGTCCTCTGGCTGTCGTAATTAAACCGTTTACCATACAACATAGTTTACATTATATTTTGTATCATGATATAGTTAGAGTCGCATTATATCTTCTTAAGCCGCAACATTTGCATGGTAGATTCGGGTCATCGGATTCAACATGCTACATCTAAATTTCTTTGATCCGTTCTAAGCTAGCCAAAACTTCTTCCATCGGAGGACGGTTTTGAGGGTCGTCATTAAGACAGCTCAAGATTAGTTCAACTGCTTTGCTTGCTCCTTTTGGAGGGTTGCCATGTTCCAACCATGGATCCATTATTCTTTGTAATTCGGTCTTGTTGGTTAAGATGGGTCGGACCCACTCTATTAAACTATGCGGTGAGGTGCACGAATAATCATGAAGAAAGTGTGAACCTGATATCATATCCAGCATCATTACTCCAAAGGCATAGATATCACTCTCAATGTACCACTGACCTGCAATTGAATATCCTGTCACTCACACACTTACATTGAATAAAATTATCACAATTTTGTTACTATAAAGTTTTAATGATAGCGAAACAAACTTTAATTGCAATACGTAAAAGGAACTGACTTGTTGTCATATACTCAGGAGGGGCGTAACGACTGGTGACCGCATAACTCATTACGACAGGCAACACACCATGGGTTCGGACTAATGATGCCGATCCAAAATAGAGCGTTGCTTCAAAATTCTAACACCAACAGCATAAAAATAAACAAGTTTTAAAAAAGTTCAACCTGATCATAAGTTGTAAGCATTTTTATAAATTTTCTTTCTTTTAGTACAACAATACCCAATCCGATCCAAATGTGGTGTATGGGGAGTTATAATATAGACAATCATACCCCTACGCGAGGTCAGTCTATAAAAACCTATGGCAGACTATCTTTTAAGTACAATACCCTTAACAATCAGAATTAGGTAAGGTCTGATACATATACCTCATTTAATAATACACTTGAAGCACTGAAAGTCCTATTTATAGTTGTGCTCTCTGCATTGTGCAAGAAAGCAAGACCCTGTGCTGCTCCAATGGCTATTTTCATTGTTGTATCCCATTCAAGTGGATGACTTGCAAAAATTGAATGAGGTAATCAAAGAAAAGTACAACTAATTTCATAGTTAAGCTTCTTCAAGCCTTATTTTTTGAGGAATTATCTTATATCTTCGTGTCTAACAATTGGTCACGGGTGAGTACTTACGGCGAAGAAGGTTTACTAAGTTTTGCTTTGGAATATTTTCATATATAAGGCAGAGTATTTTCTCTTGTGAACAATATCCCAATAGTTTAACAAGATTCGGATGCCTTAATTTTCCACGACTTACTTCAGCCTGTCACATTCAAACAAGT
Source organism: Rutidosis leptorrhynchoides (assembly GCF_046630445.1). Lineage (NCBI taxonomy): Eukaryota > Viridiplantae > Streptophyta > Magnoliopsida > Asterales > Asteraceae > Rutidosis > Rutidosis leptorrhynchoides. The sequence goes on from NC_092334.1 coordinate 646,864,835, forward strand.
AACTAACCATTTCACAAATTAATCATACAAAAATATAATAGAAATTTGTCTATTCATCTAAAGCAGCCTACCACTGAACATTATACTGAACATTATAGGTGTTACACAAAGCAATATAGGATGTTATTAAACTATAACAGACCTGCCAGCTTTTGAGACATTGATTATTATCGGCGTTTGAAATCTTGATTGCAACCTGTATTCCGACACCAGATATTGATGGTGTATATGATGAACTTGTTAGACTTATTTATTACTCCTACATTAATGTGTCCTAACCTATTAATAACAAGTCATCATCTTATTGATATGGTGAGATCACAAGATATGATTATTAATAACAAGTCACTATCTTATTGATATGGTGAGATTACAAGACTCATGACATGTTGTCTTTTATGATCATACTTAAATACCATAATGAATGCACTTAATTAATCTTGATGGGAGATATTAAGTTGTATACTCTTTAATATTTGGAGTTGATCCCTCCTTGACCTCTCCTATAAATAGAGGCCCATTCTTCACCTCTATGTACACAAAAAAATAACACATTACAATTACTCTAAGTCCATCACTAAAGGAGATGATCAAGTAGAAGATCAAACATCCTAGTTTGTTCTTATGGCTTCATTATCTTTCCATTCAAGTAAGCCTTACATCTTCATGTCTTAATCTTTATCTAATGAATTACATGATGAAATATTATTTTATGTCTAACATGTGGTATCCGAGCAAATAAATCTCATATATATTACAATTCGAGTTCTGTTTGATAATCATAAAGTTTATTGTCTTGTTTTGTATTCGGATGTTATATGAAGATGATATGATCCAAATTATTATAAACCTAATCATGTAATTCATGACTTTCTAACATGACTTACGTATATATTCTGTGCCTATCATGAATACGATATTATTTATTATGACTAAATTTTGCAAAAGTGCTTATCATGTATGACAATTTCAATATATATATATATATATATATATATATATATATATATATATATATATATATATATATATATATCTTCTGTTAGATGTGATTTTTTTTTCTTTCTTAATACTAAATTAATTCGTAAATATTGAATGAATATATGATAGTGATCTTATGTGATTGTAATCATGTAACCATTGCTATGCATGATGATACCTATTTGGTTAATTACTTAATAATTAGTTGGTCAATTAATATTCTTGAGACCACTATATTTGAGAACATGCGCATAACTATTAACATAAATTGTTTATATGTGCACATATTTTACAAATGGTCCACCAAGTATATTGTGGATATATATTGTGGATATCAGTGATGTTACAAGTTAAATTGGTTCACTAAGGGTTTCACATGAATATTTCCTTATATTAAATTTCACAAAGTATTAATTATTATATTGGGATTGTGATATTACGTCAATTAATTATTGTCGATTCAATTTTTTTTATATGCTAATTGATTAGTAATTATTAATTATTATGTCCTGGAAAATATTTTATATTCAAGGCAAATAAACTTTTGGTTACATTACTATGATTGGTGTGATTATCGTGATTAAAATGCACCAGTTTTCCCCATTATCAAAAATTAAAGTTATTTGAATACTAATTATTTTTTTCAAACCCAACATTAAGAGGGCATTACTAAATATGTATAATTTTTAACATGTTTAATGACTATTTAATTATTGAGATTAGTAGTCGGCCTAACGGAAGGCTGCTAGTTAATATAATTAGGTGAATGAAAAGTCATATTAAGTTACGTTTGATGTCTAAGGATTGTGGGATAGCCCAACGGTGACCCATAATTTTGAGACATTATATGGTATTTAGCAAATTATTTATAATTAGTTTACTTATATTTCTGCCCAACGGTGATGTATTTGTGGACTACTTTTGCATTACTTAATTTAGAAGTTATAAGTGTATTGTTGATGGAACCAACGAGAAGTCAACAATTTCACCCAACTTCTTTGATAAATTTAATTTCGTGTTGTGATTAAATTTATACATACCAACTTTTGCCCTATAGTTGGTGTTATTATTATTATTAATATTAGTACTACGTCACTAATATAATCTTATTTTTTTGTAACTTACTGTTGTACCACGAAAATTATTTTAGTCCTTAATCAAAATAATAATGAGCATAATGATGAGCATAATAGTAATGACCGTTACATTTCAGCTTTTACACCCACTGCTATTGCAAACTGTATTCCTCGCATAGAACACTTGAACGGAACTAATTTTGCATCGTGGAAAGATCAAATTAAGATTTCCCTCGGCATAACTGATTTGGACTATGCTTTAAGATTTGATCAACCTGCACCTCTTACCGACGAAACTACGGTTGAACAAAAGAGGACTTATGATATATGGGAAAGATCAATTAACATGTCCCTTATGATAATGAAGAATTCTATATCGCCCGCTATTCGAGGAGCCATTCCAGACTCCGAAAATGCTAAAGAATTCTTAGAATTCGTCGAGGAATAATTTAAGGGTTCATCTAAATCTCATGCGAGTACCCTTATTCTTAAGATGCTTACCATGAAGTATGATGGTGTTAGTGGGGTACGTGAGCACATCATGATGATGAATGACATGACCTCAAAATTAAAGGGCATGGACATGGAAATATCTGAAGGTTTTCTCGTTCACTTCATTATGACATCTCTCCCTTCTCAGTTTGGTCCTTTTAAGATCAACTATAACACTCAAAAGGAGAAATGGAAAATGAGCGAGTTGATTGCCATGTGTTTCCAGGAAGAGGAAAGGTTGAAAATTGAAAAACCCGATGTTGCTCACCTCACCACCGCTAATACTACTCGTAAGAAAGTTTTCAAAAGTAACAAAGGTTCAAAATGGGAGAAAGGAAGTTCCACAAAAGAAAGTTCATTAAAGGCAAGTGCAAGTAAGGGCAAGGAAACTGGTCCAAAATGTAATATTTGTAAGAAACATGGACACATTCAAAGAGAATGCCCAAAGTTTCGAGAATGGTTAGACAAGAAAGGTCCGTATATATCATATATTACTTACCATGAATGTTTTTCAATTAATGTTCCCTCTAATACTTGGTGGGCTGATAGTGGTGCTATGGTTCATGTTACTAACTCATTGCAGGGATTCCTTTCAAAGAAGCAGCTACAAAAGGGGGAAAGAATCATTAAGGTCGGTAACGGAGATGAGTTACATGTTGAAGCTATTGGGATTCTCTTATTAGTTTTAGAGGGTGGTTTCAATTTGTACTTAAATAATACACTTTATGTTTCATTAATGACTAGGAACCTTATTTCTGTTTCTAAACTTGATCGTTTTGGTTATGATTTTAAGTTTGGGCATAATTGTTTGGAAGTGTATTTTAATTCTCATGTTGTCGATACTGGTTCATTAGAAAATGACCTCTATAAGCTTCATTTAGATAACAACTTTACAGAATCCCTATTGACCATGGACGTAAATATAACCACTAATGGAAAAAGGAAAAAACTAGAAAATGAAAATTCCTCAAGATTGTGGCATAAACGTTTAGGTCACATATCGAAAGACAGAATGCAACGTCTAACTAAAGAAGGAATTCTTCCTATTCTAGATTTTTCCGATTATAGCCAATGTATTGAATGTGTTAAGGGAAAATTTGTAAAAACAAATAAGAAAAGGTCCACAAGAAGTAAAGAACTTCTTGAAATTATTCATACTAACATTTGTGGACCTTTCATCACTGATATAGGAGGACATAATTATTTTATCACTTTCATTGATGACTATTATACTTATGTTTACTTGATTAAGGAAAAATCTGAATCTCTTGATGTTTTCAAAATCTATAAGGCTGAAGTTGAAAATCAACTTAAATGTAAGATTAAGATTGTGAGATCGGATAGGGTGGAGAGTATTATGGTAAACACTCTGATGTTGGACAAAGCCCCAGTCCATTTGCCTTATTTTGTCGTGAACATGGAATTATAAATCAATTTACTATGCCGGGAACACCGCAACAAAATGGTGTTGCCGAAAGACGTAACCGAACTCTTATGGATATGGTTCGAAGTATGATTTGTAATTCAAGTCTCCCAAAGTACTTATGGAGTGAGGCTTTAAAAATAGCCACTCATATCCTAAATAGAGTGCCTTCCAAGTCTGTCCCTAAAACACTGTGATGACCCGGTAAATTTCGACTTATTTAAACCAATTCTCTATACGATTTATTATTTTGACACGTTAAGCAAAGTCTGTTAGATTGAGTCTCAAAATTTTAGAACTGTTTCATATATTCAATTACCTTTGACTGCTCTCGACGATTCACGAACAATAATATGTATATATATATATATATATATAAATATATATATAAATATATATATATATATATATATATATATATATATATATATATATATATATATATATATATATATATATATATTAAGATGTACAAGTAAAACACTATTTGCTACAGTAAAAATCATTTTGCTACAGCAAACATTATTTGTTACAGTAAAATACTATTTGCTACAGTAATATTATGTCGACGAACTAGAAAACAAAAGGCCAGACTAGCCATGTGATCGCATGGCAGATACACCAAAAGCTCATGCGATCGCATGGGGACCAAAAACACTATTTGCTACAGTAAATATTATGTCGACGAACTAGCAAACAAAGCAGAAATGAGCTGTCCAGCCTAGCCATGCGATCGCATGGCAAAAGCACTGAAAACCCATGCGATCGCATGGGCTACGGGAAATGGAAAAGTACTATAAATACGCCAGTTTGCTCGACGAGTTCTTTACCCCTTCTTTCTTTATTTTCTTCTGTAATCTATATTTATATTTATAACTTATAATTTATAATTTAAGTTCAATAATAATAAGGTATATACGAGGGTGTTTTTAATTTGGGTTTCAAACCGTTTTAAACTAAGGAAATATTGGGTATTGTTCGGGGTATTGTTTCTTGAATCCAAGGTCAACCATACAGTCATCTACTATCATTACGTCTACGCAATTTGCCTACAATATTGAATCTCAATATTGAACCGTGAGTTTATAGTCTCCCTTTTTAAATACTTTAAATATTTTTGGACTGAGAATACATGCAATTTATTTTAAACGCAATGGACACAAGTACATACTAAATTCTACACTGAGTTAAACTGAAAATCCCTTAGCTTTGGTAACTAGTAGCTGCCAGTACATAGGATATGAACTGGTGGGCGCGAATAATTGTATATGGATCCATAGGGCTTGACATTCCCGTTCGAGCTAGAGCGCTAGCCTTTTAATGGACGTATGTTATTTGAGTTTATGACACGTTGGTTTGCGTGTATTAAAATGAATAGGGTAATTATCATTATAGCGTTAAGTTTAGTTACCAGGGTGCTCTGTTACGTAGAATCTATTGATAAACTTTTGATGAAATCTTGTGGTCTATCTTTATATACTTATGACTCGAGCAATTAAACATATAACTCACCAACATTCGTGTTGACCTTTTTAGCATGTTTTATTCTCAGGTTCTTAGACTGCTTCCGCTGTGATGTGCTTGTTGCCTGCATGGAGTCTCTCATGCTTTGTATAAAGTTTATTGCATTCGAAATAAAACTGCGTTGTGTAATAAATAATTTGACTGTGATGTCAAACTGTATGATAAAAACTTATGTATTTTGGGGATTTGCTTATACTTAAGCACTCGCCTACATGTTTATAACTTTCTATGTTTAGAAAGTCCCTTATTTTAATGAATGCAATATTTTATCAAAACGTATCATATAGAGGTCAAAACCTCACTGTGGAATCAATGATTAACATGCCGCGTCAATAGATATTTTGACGGGTCGTTACAGTTGGTATCCGAGCCTGAGGTCATAGGGAACCAGAATTTGCATTAGTGTGTTTAACTGGTAATTGTTAGGATGCATTAGTAAGTCTGGACTATGACTATATTTGTTTTTATCGATTTTTGCTTATCATTTTGTCAAAAACATTATCTGTGATATATTTATATGCTAACGTAATTGTTGTTTCAATTATATGATAGATGACTTCTTCTAATCCTATCATTTTGTACGACTCGGAATCGAACACTGAATCTATTCTCTCCACAACTGAAAAGGGCGTTTCAATACCTATTAAAGAAGAAATTGTGGTAGCCGGGGAATCTCAACTCCCGGTAAACCCAGAGGAGGTCCCAGCTCCACCCAGCCCTGATTTTCTGGACCCACAGTATCATTTCGATGGTACCGTGATCCCTGGAATAAACGAGGGCCGTACATTTCTAAACGAACATGGACACTAGGCCAGATACACCGCCGACGGGCGGGTTGTGCCGATTACGCCTGGCAGATATCGGATCATGACCACCGGTCAAACATATTCTCCTACACATGACTCAGACAGTTCATTAGGTGAGATCAGTGAGGAGGAGGAGGAAGTAAAGGAGATTACTGAAAAAGAAGTTAACAAAGGAAAGGAACCTGTAGTCACCAACCCAGAATTGCCTAATCCAAAAATTAATAAAGCAATTGTTGCTCCTAATGTTACTACTCCTAGTCACCCTTGTCTTACCAACTCTATTGAGGTATCGAGTACCTCAGAACCCCGACAAAAATATAAATGTGCCGCTCAAATAAGCGTTATGCAGTACCTGATAACAAGAAGCCCCGCCGTTTTTAAAAACCATTTCCGCTACGACATCACTTCACGCATTGTCTAATATTAATTAGTGTGCTTTACTTTATTCTACATATGTTTTATGTAAAATAAATTTATGTGAATAAGTGGTATTGTATCGCTGTACCATAATGCATTGAAGAATAAAGCGTGAAATAAAAATGCATTAGTTTTCATAATAGAATATTATTTGAACGGTAGTAGTTAATTGTTGTACTAAGCTATTAAGTATGAACTTTAACGGGTAGGTAATACCCTAGAAATAATTATAAAATGCTAATAAGAAGAAAATGCTTTTATAATAATTGGTTCATATTATTAATATGCTACGATTAACTATTAACTACTCATTATACCTATAATATTCTATATGATTAAATCATCCCTGTTGTGTTTATTGAAGAAACATGTCTCAAATGTCGGATGCTGAGTTTGAGGAACTAGCCGAGAAACGTGTGAATGAAAGAATTGCTGCAGCTGAGGCAGCAAAAGCAGTAACTGAAGCAGCAGCTAAAGCAGCAGCCGAAGCAGCAGCCGTGAACACAAACTCACGAAACGGATGCTCATACAAAACTTTTCAAGGATGCAAACCACAGAAGTTTATTGGAACCGAGGGACCAGTCGGTCTAACCCGATGGTTCGAAAAGATGGAGTCCGTTTTCAAAATCAGTAATTGTGCGGACGGAGACAAGTCAAAGTATGCTTCGTGCACATTGCAAGACGGTGCACTTACTTGGTGGAACAATTATGCTAAAGCAGAAGGAGTAGATACGACATACGATATCTCTTGGGAAGAATTGAAAAAGATGCTAATCGAGGAATATTGTCCTCGAAACGAGATCAGAAAAATAGAATCCGAGTTACGTAATTTGAAGGTTTTCGGTGCGAATCTCAAGAACTATGAAAAGTGTTTCATGGAAGTAGCCTTGTTGTGTCCCGAATTGGTGTCAAACGAGAAACGAAAGATAGAGATGTATATTGATGGTTTATCGATCAATATCAAAGGAAATGTTACATCGTCCAAATTGAATACGATGCAGGAAGCCATGACAATGGCACACAAACTCATGGACCAGATCACAGAGAGTTCGATTAAGGCACCAATTACAGAAGTCAAGACAATTGAAGGAAAGAGGAAATGGGAAGACTATAAGGGCAAAAGTACACACCTGAAGAGGCGAGAAACTTTTAAAGGTAAATAAGATGGGGCAACTGCTAGTCCAAACTATAAGGGACCCCATCCGTTCTGCAAAAGATGTTGATAATGCTAAAAACGAACATATATTTCATAGCATTATTCCTCAAGAAAGACAAGCTTTTAGTTGCAATTGTTCTATTTACAAGTGATATTCGTTTAAATAATAAAAGGTGAAGACAAAAGACAGATTCGACGAATTGAAGACGCAAACGACCAAAAAGCTCAAAAGTACAAAAGACAATCAAAAAGGTTCCAATTATTGATAAGAAACGTCTCGAAATTACAAGAGTACAAGATTCAAAACGCAAAGTACAAGATATTAAATTGTACGCAAGGACGTTCGAAAATCCGGAACCGGGACCAGAGTCAACTCTTAACGCTCGACGCAACGGACTAAAAATTACAAGTTAACTATGTATATAAATATAATATAATATATAATTAATTAATTATATTAATTATATATATATATTATATTTATAAATAAAAACCGTCGGCAGAGAAAGACTCCAAGGGACTGAGCTGTAATTTCATTCTCCGCGACTCGCGGAGTTTGAAGGCCAAAATGGCCGCGAGTCGCGGAGCCCCCAGTTTTGAAACTCCCTATAAAGCAAACCGAATTCTGATCATTTTCATCCATCTTTTTCTTCTTCTCTCATATATACGTAAAATATATATTTATAATTTATATTTTAATTTTAATTTTAATTATAATTCTAATAATAAGGGTATGTTAGCGAATGTGGTAAGGGTGTAAGTCAAAATTCTGTCCGTGTAACGCTACGCTATTTTTAATCATTGTAAGTTATGTTCAACCTTTTTACATTAATGTCTCGTAGCTAAGTTATTATTATGCTTATTTAAAACGAAGTAATCATGATGTTGGGCTAATTACTAAAATTGGGTAATTGGACTTTGTACCATAATTGGGGTTTGAACAAAAGAACGACACTTGTGGAAATTAGACTATGAGCTATTAATGGGCTTTATATTTGTTTAACTAAATGATAGTTTGTTAATGTTAATATAAAGATTTACAATTGGGCGTCCCTATAAATTACCATATACACTCGATCGGACACGATGGGCGGGGTATTTATATGTACGAATAATCGTTCATTTAACCGGACACGGGAATGGATTAATAGCCACTAGAATAATTAAAACAGGGGTGAAATTATGTACAAAGGACACTTGGTATAATTGATAACAAAATATTAAAACCTTGGGTTACACTCAGTCGACATCCTGGTGTAATTATTAAACAAAGTATTAAAATCTTGTTACAGTTTAAATCCCCAATTAGTTGGAATATTTAACTTCGGGTATAAGGATAATTTGACGAGGGCACTCGCGTTTTATATTTATGACTGATGGACTGTTATGGACAAAAACCAGACGGACATATTAAATAATCCAGGACAAAGGACAATTAACCCATGGGCATAAAACTAAAATCAACACGTCAAACATCATGATTACGGAAGTTTAAATAAGCATAATTCTTTTATTTCATATTTAATTTCCTTTATTTTATATTTAATTGCACTTCTAATTATCGCACTTTTATTTATTGTTATTTAATCGCACTTTTAATTATCGTACTTTTTAATTATCGCAATTTTATTTTATCGCACTTTTATTGCAATTTCATTATCGTTATTTATTTTACGCTTTAAATTAAGTCTTTTATTTATTTAATATTTTACATTAGGTTTTAACTGCGACTAAAGTTTTAAAATCGACAAACCGGTCATTAAACGGTAAAAACCCCCCTTTATAATAATAATATTACTTATATATATGTATTTGTATTTTTATAAAAGTAAACTAATATAGCGTTAAGCTTTGTTTAAAGATTTCCCTGTGGAACGAACCGGACTTACTAAAAACTACACTACTGTACGATTAGGTACACTGCCTATAAGTGTTGTAGCAAGGTTTAAGTATATTCATTCTCTAAATAAATAAATATCTTGTGTAAAATTGTATCGTATTTAATAGTGTTTCGTTGTAAACTTCAATAGTATTTTATACCCCTTAGCTTTGACATCAAGTATTTTTGGCGCCGCTGCCGGGGAACTTTCTAAACGCCGGAAGCGCAACGCTAATAAAAAAAAAAAAAGAGATTTTTTCTATTAAAAGTCGCTTTTGTAAAAATACGTTTTAAATATTCGAAAATATAAAAAGAAAAACAAAAATATAAGTATTTTTAAGATTTTGTTAAATATTTAAGTTGATTAAGTTTCTTTATTTTTATTTTAGTTTATAAAAAATATAAGTTTTATTTAAATATCTTTTATTTATATAAAAATAGAAAAAAAAAAATAAATAAAGAAAAACGCGTTGAAATTAAACCTGTCAGTTGAAATTCTGAACCCCGCGACTCGCGGGGTTTGATGTTTTAAATACCGCAACTCGCGGAGTGACTATGACACGAGACAGAACCCTAATTCAACATTAATTACGGGGTATTTAATAATTATTATTATTATTAACCCTAATTATTATTATTATTATTATAATTAATTTTATTTTAACTTTTACTTTTTATTTAATTTATGTATTTAGTATTAATTAGTTTTATTAAATTGTAAAATTAATAGTTTTAATAAATAAATAATATAAAAATAATATTTTTATAAAAATTGTACTTTTTACAACTTTTTGTATATTTTTATATTTTGTCCCTTTTTAATCGTTGTAGCGTAATATTTGTATTTTTTTTCGCTCATATTTAATTTTAAACTTAGTTTTTGCCATAGTCATTTTTAATCCTAGATTTTTAGTCTCTGCCATAGAATTCCTTAAGTGCTTTTTCTTTAGACTAAGATTTAGGTACTTTAGAATTTTGCGACGCCTTTTTAAGTTTTAGTTTCTTTTTAAGTTATTTCCATTTGGGATTTAGTTTTTCCTGTAAGCTTTAATATTTTTAGACACTTTTTACTATGTATCAATTATCATTCCAATTAGTAATTTGCGATTATAATTTTAAGTTAGTTGTAGTAATAAGGTTAGGTTAGTCAAGTATTTTTAATTTTTTATAAGTTTCTTTTATTTTTCCGTCACCTTTTATTTTTTCAACCATTTTTCTTTTTCGACCTTTTTCGACGAACTCTTTTTCTTTCTTATTTCTCGCTATTCTAGTTTTTAGGACATAGATTTTTATTCTACTTCTTATCTAAATTTCTTAAAATTACGAAAATTTATTTTAAGTGGTTAAATTAATAGACATCAAAATTTTCTGGTTCGTAGTAATAGTTGGATTTGTACGTGGACCGGGTTATTGGAGCCAAACAGTCCTCAATTATATTGAGACCAAACGAATCCTGCCCCTCTGCTGCATCTTTTGGCTATTCAAAACGTGGGCAAAATCAGAAAAGTCTATTGGTTGGATAACTTATTAAGTGAATGCACCGAGCAAGACGTTCATCACCTTTTGTACGTTCACCACCTGTAACTAGATCAAGACATTTAGCAAATATAACCGCCGTTGATTTTTCTTTAGAATCGTCATCCAGTCGACCAAGTACTTCAGTTCAAATTTCCGATAATCCATTTTTTGAACCCGACCTCACAATTGAGAATCCGGAAAATATTCAGGAACGGTTCGTAGATCCTGAACCACTAAACTTTCCTCCGGAACCACCAATCATTCAAACAGAGATTGTTGAGGAACGAACCATTAAATCAGAATCATCTAGTGATACCGATTCAACAAATTCAATTATGGAGAATCTGGAACCTTTAAGTATGGAAGACCGAATGAGAGCTAAACGCACTGGCCAAGGTCACGCAATTACTCATCCAGACATTAATGCGCCAGATTATGAAATCAAAGGACAAATTCTACACATGGTGACTAATCAATGCCAATTTAGTGGTGCGCCGAAGGAAGATCCAAATGAACATCTACGTACCTTTAATAGGATCTGCACACTATTTAAAATCCGAGAAGTGGAGGATGAACAGATATATCTCATGTTATTTCCCTGGACTTTAAAGGGAGAAACTGATGCTTACAAAATTATTGATAACACTGCTTCCCACTCACATGAGTGGCACCAAGAAAAAGATATCGTTAGATCATCTAAAGCAGCTAGAGCCGATTCTAGCCATGACTTAGATTCCATTTCCGCAAAGATAGATGCTGTGGAGAGACGAATGGAAAAGATGACTAAGGATATTCACTCAATACGAATTAGTTGTGAGCAGTGTGGAGGACCACATTTGACAAAAGATTGTCTCAGTATTGAATTAACAATGGAACAAAGAGAGAATATTTCATACATAAACTAAAGGCCTGGAAATAATTATCAGAATAATTATCAACCGCCAAGACCAATTTACAATCAAAACCAGAATTATAACAGAAATATTCCATACAACAACCAACAAGGTCCTAGCAATCAACAAATATCCAATAATACTTACAACCAGCAAAGACCTAATTTTCAAAACAAACCACCACAACAAACCGATGATAAAAAGCCGAATTTAGAAGATATGATGACGAAGCTAGTTGAAACTCAAACGCAGTTTTTCACATCTCAAAAACAAACCAATGAACAAAATGCTCAAGCATTTAGAAATCAACAAGCTTCTATTCAAAATCTGGAACAAGAATTGAGTAACCTAGCAAGGTTAATAGGTGAAAGAAAATCGGGAAGTCTACCTAGTGATACAAATGCTAACCCCCGGAGTGAAACAGCTAAAGCCATTACCACAAGAAGTGGCACAACACTTAAACCACCTGAAATACCTGTAACTTCTGATGAAACTATTCCTACTCCACAAGAACCACAACCTAATCAAGATAAGGAAAAAGAACCGGTAGTTGAAAAGGTTAATGAAGATAACACAGTTAAGGATAAACCTTATGTTAAACCATACCAACCACCACTTCCTTACCCGAGTAAAATGAAGAAAGAGAAACTTGAAGCCGAGCAATCCAAATTCTTGGATATGTTTAAACAGATAAATGTAAATCTTCCTTTCATTGATGTGATTTCAGGAATGCCTAGATATGCTAAATTCTTGAAAGATCTAATCTCAAATAGAAAGAAAATGGAAGAACTCTCGGCTGTTACTATGAATGCTAATTGTTCAGTAGTGCTGTTGAATGAGATACCAGAAAAATTATCTGATCCAGGAAGTTTCACAATTCCATGTTTTCTGGGTAGTCTTAGTTCAATAGAAGCATTGGCAGACTTAGGTGCTAGTATAAATCTAATGCCGTATTCACTATACGCTAAACTAGACCTTGGAGAATTGAAACCAACCAGAATAAGCATACAACTAGCCGATAGATCAATAAAATATCCTAGAGGGATAATGGAGAACATGCTAGTTAAAGTTGGTAATTTAGTATTTCCAGTAGATTTTGTTGTTCTGGACATGGAAGAAGATTCTCAAGTTCCTCTCATATTAGGAAGACCATTCTTAAACACGGCTAAAGCAATGATAGACGTGTTCGGTAAGAAACTGACCCTAAGTATAGAGGACGAGAGTGTTACCTTTTCAGTTGATAGAGCAATGCAACAACCACAATCTGCAGATGATACATGTTATTATATTCAAACTATAGATGCACATGCAGAATTATTAGAAGAATTTCCAGAATTACAAGGAACAGGAGAATGTTCTTTAGGAGAAGGTAATGAACCAATTGATGAAGCTGAAATGTTAGCTACACTTATAGCTAATGGATATGAACCAACAACAGAAGAAATTCAAATGCTAAAAGAAGAAGACAGATATCGATACAAATCATCGATAGAAGAACCTCCGAAATTAGAGTTAAAGCCACTTCCAAACCATTTGGAATACGCTTATTTACATGGTGAATCTGAATTACCTGTAATAATATCGTCTTCTCTTACTGAAAATGAGAAATCACAACTCATTTCTGTGTTGAAAGCTCATAAACCAGCCATTGCATGGAAGATTCATGATATTAAAGGAATAAGTCCTTCGTATTGCACACATAAAATCTTTATGAAAGAAGGTCATAAAACGTATGTGCAACGCCAACGAAGACTAAATCCTAATATGCAAGATGTAGTTAAGAAAGAGATTATTAAACTGCTAGATGCAGGTTTAATTTATCCAATTTCCGATAGTCCATGGGTAAGCCCAGTTCAATGTGTACCTAAGAAGGGTGGCATGACTGTCATTACAAATGAGAAAAATGAGCTTATTTCTACTAGGACTATAACAGGATGGCGTGTATGTATTGATTATAGAAAATTAAATGACGCCACCAGAAAAGATCACTTTCCCTTACCTTTCATAGATCAAATGTTGGAAAGATTAGCCGGAAATAGTTACTATTGTTTTCTAGATGGATTTTCCGGATATTTTCAAATTCCAATAGCACCCGAAGATCAAGAGAAAAGCACATTCACGTGCCCTTATGGTACTTTTGCTTACAAACGCATGCCATTTGGACTTTGCAACTCCCCTGCAACCTTTCAAAGGTGTATGATGGCGATTTTTCACGACATGATAGAAGAATGCATGGAAGTATTCATGGATGACTTTTCAGTCTTCGGTGATACATTTAAATCATGTCTAGTTAATCTGGAACGAATGCTAATTAGATGCGAAAAATCAAATCTAGTACTTAATTGGGAGAAATGCCATTTCATGGTTAAAGAAGGCATCGTTCTTGGACATAAAATTTCAAAAGAAGGAATTGAAGTGGATAGAGCTAAAGTAGATGTAATTGCTAAACTTCCACATCCCACCAATGTTAGAGGAGTTAGGAGTTTTCTAGGGCATGCCGGTTTTTACCGACGTTTCATAAAAGAGTTTTCTAAAATTGCCACTCCTATGAATAAACTCCTAGAAAAGGATGCTCCATTCATCTTTTCAGATGAGTGTATCAAATCTTTTAATATTCTTAAAGAGAAACTCACTAATGCGCCGATCATGATAACACCAAATTGGAATCTACCATTTGAACTAATGTGCGATGCAAGTGATTTTGCAATGGGAGCCGTTTTAGGACAAAGGATTGAAAAACGATTTCAACCTATATATTATGCTAGTAAGACGTTACAAGGAGCACAAACGAACTATACAACTACTGAAAAAGAACTCCTTGCTATTGTCTTTGCTTTTGACAAATTTCGATCATATCTCGTTCTAGCAAAAACGGTGGTCTATACCGACCATTCTGCTCTTAGATACCGATTTTCAAAACAAGATGCTAAACCAAGATTAATCCGTTGGATCTTACTCTTACAAGAGTTTGATATTGAAATCCGAGATAAAAGAGGAGCAGAAAATCTCGCCGCTGATCATCTTTCTCGTCTTGAAAATCCTGAGTTAGAAGTTCTAAATGAATCGGCCATACAAGACAACTTTCCTGATGAATATCTATTGAAGATAGATTATAAAGAAATACCATGGTTTGCAGACTATGCAAACTACTTAGTTTGTGGATTCCTTGAAAAAGGATTATCGTACCAAAGACGAAAGAAATTCTTCAGTGATATAAAATACTATTTTTGGGAAGATCCACATCTGTTTAAAAGTTGTCCCGATGGAATAATATGCCGATGTGTATTTGGAGATGAAGCTAGTAAAATATTAAACCATTGTCACACAGGACCAACAGGAGGGCATTATGGGCCTCAACTAACAGCAAGAAAAGTTTATGATGCTGGATTCTATTGGCCAACAATTTACAAAGACGCACACCTTCTTTGTAAATCCTGTGATGCATGTCAAAGGGCCGGAAAAATAAGTCAACGTGATGAAATGCCACAAAATGTCATCCAAGTAGGTGAAGTATTTGACATTTGGGGTATTGACTTTATGGGTCCATTTCCAAAATCTCATAATAATCTATATATACTCGTAGCCATTGATTATGTATCTAAATGGGCGAAAGCACAAGCTCTCCCAACTAACGATGCACGAGTTGTAGTCAACTTTTTAAAACGTCTTTTTGCAAGGTTTGGAACACCGAAAGCTTTAATAAGTGATCGGGGTACTCATTTCTGTAATAATCAACTTGAGAAAGTTCTTAAAAGATATGGAGTAACTCATAAAATCTCCACCGCATATCATCCACAAACAAGTGGACAAGTTGAAAATACCAACCGAGCTTTAAAACGTATTCTAGAGAAAACCGTAGGATCAAATCCGAAGGAATGGTCCATTAAATTGGAGGATGCACTCTGGGCTTTTAGAACAGCCTACAAAACTCCAATTGGAACCACACCTTTTAGACTTGTTTATGGAAAAGCATGTCATCTTCCAGTAGAAATTGAACACAAAGCATTTTGGGCTTTGAAGACATGTAATCTTGATTTACATGAAGCCGGACGTCTACGATTAAGTCAACTAAATGAATTAGAAGAATTAAGACATGAAGCATACGAAAATTCGTTAATCTGTAAAGAAATAATGAAGAAATGGCATGATAAAAGAATCAGAAGTTCAAAAGAATTTAAAGAAGGAGACAGAGTTCTTCTTTTCAATTCACGATTCAAGCTATTTCCTGGAAAATTAAAATCAAGATGGTCTGGACCATTCATAGTCAAAAGAGTTTTCCCATACGGAACGATAGAATTGATAAATTCAAATGGGATTGAATTTAAAGTTAATGGTCACAGAGTTAAACATTACATACATGGTCCGATGGAAGTCGACAACGAAGTTAATCATAATTTCGACACCACAGCTAACTAAGTGTGGGGAGAATCAAGTCTTTAAAGGATAATATGTATTTCTGTTAGAGTTAGATTGTCTGTTTTCGTGTAAATCTCGAAAATGGAACCCGAATGGTCTTTCCCTAGCAGACCCTAAAGAACTAGTCTTCTCCCCCCATTCTGAATTTTTTTTTTTAGGTTTTTACAAAATGAAGACTGCCTGTGAGCTAAACCATGGTCTAATGCTACACGCTTTGATCACTAAACGTAATAATGACATACTACCGAGTGAAATAGTATCAGTAATCAGAGAAAGAATGGACGGAGTTAGAAAAGAATCCAGATGCGAAGATAATAAGTTACAATTTGGTAAAGGAAAATCAAAATCCGCAGCGAAAAGAAGAGCACGACACCTAGAACGATGTCACAAATGCGGAAAATGGTCACATGGAGGTAAATGTTCAAATAATCAAACCTATTCAAATACCGAATTTGTTACTTTATGCAGAGACGGACCGTTCATATGTTTAGAAGAAAAGACACTGAATGCGCGAGGTTACGCCTATGTAGCCATGGAAAACCAATTAAACCGACTATCTTATGAATGAGATAGATCATATAACTAAGAAATCTATTTCACAGGTATGTCTGTACAGTTTTTATTTTTATTTTTAACCTTTTGATAATAAACGCTAATTTGTTCACTAAAAAGTATTAAATTGGTATTGAATAAAATTAGGTTTGGCGACCGAAATTATTGATATCATTCAAAAATTTATTACATCACTGCGAAATTTAACGTTTATTCTTAAGGTATAAATATCTTTAATCAATCAACACAAAATATTTCAAAAATTCGTCATGAGTTAAATTAGGTCTTGGAACCGAAATTACTTTACCGAAAAGAGGGACGCATATTTTTGATAATATTTGATTGATTAAAGTGGGATAAAAAGACAAAAAGATTTTTAATTTTATTCTTACCATGTTTTTAATATTAATATTTAAATCTTAAATTAATATTGTAAACTTTGTAAAAACAATATATTTAAAATTGTAAATATTTGAAAAATTAATATAAGTTTGGTATGAATTTATAAATTTTTAAATTAAGTTTGGTGTGAATTTTTAATTTTTAAAATATAAATTTTTAATTTTATGCATTTCAATTTTAAGTTTGGTGTGAATTTTTTTTTTTATATTTAAGTTGTGTGAATTTAAAAACAAAAATTTACTTTATCTCATTAAGTTAAAAATATGATTTTTAAAATTCGTCGTAAGTTGAAGACTAGGTCTTTAAACCGAAATTGCTTTACCCGAGGGAGGGACGAAAACTTTTATTATCATTATTTTTAATCTTATTGAATTAAAGTATGCCAAAAACATTGAAAAAACCCAAAAATCTTAGCTTTTAAAACAATCGCTACAAAAAGACAAATTTTAAAATTTTGTCGAGGGACGGACTAGGACATCGATCCGAAACGACCTCGTCCTAAATAACAAAGGAAACAAAATTTTAAAATTAAGTACTTAATTGTTTCATAAGTTAATGATTATAAAAAAAAAAAAAAAATAGCAAACTCCGCGACTCGCGGAGTTTGAAGTGCAATTCGCCGCGAGTCGCGGAGGAGTCGGATTACAGAAAAAAAATAAAGAGCTGCAACAGCTCAGTTTCACTCCCCACAACAGAAAATAAACTGCGAAAACCCACGAAAATACCCGAGAAAAAACCCCCAAAATCACAATTTTTAACCGTTAATCACCAAATCTTTTGCTAAAATCATGTTGAGAAGGATGCTATCTAAGAATTACTCAAGAAAAACGGTAAATTTCTACACCTAAACACCATTTAATCCGAAATTTGGTGTTCTTGAGTCATTTTTTTCCCAATTTGATTTTGATGCTTTTTAGTGTAATTAGGCTTAAATTGTTTATGTATTATGCTTGTATAACCTAGATTGATGCTGTTTAACATTATTAGAAGCCTTAAACTTCAAATTTTGAATAATCTAGGGTTTGTGTTCTTGAGCAAATTTGGGGCTTTTTGATATAAACAGGTTATGGCCGATTTTTGTCATGAATTGTTGCTAAAATAAGTAATGTAACATGTTTAGGTAGTTAAATGATCCAAACTTTGAGCCTAAATATGATTTTTGAGAATTAAAGTGGACTTTTTCAAGTCTAAAATTCATGAACTTGATTTTTGAAAGATAATGCCATTTGAGACTTGTTTAATTGCTAGTAATGATTATTTTGACATGTTATTTGAGTTGAATGCTTATGAACTTGGCGAACATTTTCGTATATGCTTATTTGCAAAAGTGTAGATTTGATAAAAATGTGAAAATGAGCTTAAGTTTGATATAAATTGATCATGTCATTGTAATTATTTTGATTGATGATTTTGCTGATACTAATGCATATTTGGATGCACAAAAATTGTGTTTGATGTGTTTTGCAGACTGAAAGGGGTGAATCTTCATCCCAAGCCCGCAATGCTCCTGCTGAGAATTTGGAACAACAGGAGGTGGATAACTACTACAAGCAGGATATACCTCATCCAGTCATGACCTTTTCCGATATGCACTTGGAAGAGTTACACCCGAACCTGAGATTTGACAGACTTTGGATAGATTATCCAAAATACCAAAGGGGTTTGCATACTCTTCATTCTAAGGTTGTTGAGGTACCAAGGGTCATAGAATGGGGACCCTTAGAAGCTGTAGAATTGGCCGGGCCAATTAGGGAATTACTTGTACAGAGGTATGGTAATTCTTCTTTTAATGACTGGGTACATTTATTCACCATGCGTAGACCTGTATATAAAGTATGGTGTGAAGAATTGTTATTGAAATGTCCCGTTCTTATTGATTAAAAACGTTCCATATTAATTGATTTCGTTGCGAGGTTTTGACCTCTATATGAGACGTTTTTCAAAGACTGCATTCATTTTTAAAACAAACCATAACCTTTATTTCATAAATAAAGGTTTAAAAAGCTTTACGTAGATTATCAAATAATGATAATCTAAAATATCCTGTTTACACACGACCATTACATAATGGTTTACAATACAAATATGTTACATCGAAATCAGTTTCTTGAATGCAGTTTTTACACAATATCATACAAACATGGACTCCAAATCTTGTCCTTATTTTAGTATGCAACAGCGGAAGCTCTTAATATTCACCTGAGAATAAACATGCTTTAAACGTCAACAAAAATGTTGGTGAGTTATAGGTTTAACCTATATATATCAAATCGTAACAATAGACCACAAGATTTCATATTTCAATACACATCCCATACATAGAGATAAAAATCATTCATATGGTGAACACCTGGTAACCGACATTAACAAGATGCATATATATATAAGAATATCCCCATCATTCCGGGACACCCTTCGGATATGATATAAATTTCGAAGTACTAAAGCATCCGATACTTTGGATGGGGTTTGTTAGGCCCAATAGATCTATCTTTAGGATTCGCGTCAATTAGGGTGTCTGTTCCCTAATTCTTAGATTACCAGACTTAATAAAAAGGGGCATATTCGATTTCAATAATTCAACCATAGAATGTAGTTTCACGTACTTGTGTCTATTTTGTAAATCATTTATAAAACCTGCATGTATTCTCATCCCAAAAATATTAGATTTTAAAAGTGGGACTATAACTCACTTTCACAGATTTTTACTTCGTCGGGAAGTAAGACTTGGCCACTGGTTGATTCACGAACCTATAACAATATATACATATATATCAAAGTATGTTCAAAATATATTTACAACACTTTTAATATATTTTGATGTTTTAAGTTTATTAAGTCAGCTGTCCTTGTTAGTAACCTACAACTAGTTGTCCACAGTTAGATGTACAGAAATAAATCGATAAATATTATCTTGAATCAATCCACGACCCAGTGTATACGTATCTCAGTATTGATCACAACTCAAACTATATATATTTTGGAATCAACCTCAACCCTGTATAGCTAACTCCAACATTCACATATAGAGTGTCTATGGTTGTTCCGAAATATATATAGATGTATCGACATGATAGGTCGAAACATTGTATACGTGTCTATGGTATCTCAAGATTACATAATATACAATACAAGTTGATTAAGTTATGGTTGGAATAGATTTGTTACCAATTTTCACGTAGCTAAAATGAGAAAAATTATCCAATCTTGTTTTACCCATAACTTCTTCATTTTAAATCCGTTTTGAGTGAATCAAATTGCTATGGTTTCATATTGAACTATATTTTATGAATCTAAACAGAAAAAGTATAGGTTTATAGTCAGAAAAATAAGTTACAAGTCGTTTTTGTAAAGGTAGTCATTTCAGTCGAAAGAACGACGTCTAGATGACTATTTTAGAAAACATACTTCCACTTTGAGTTTAACCATAATTTTTGGATATAGTTTCATATTCATAATAAAAATCATTTTCTCAGAATAACAACTTTTAAATCAAAGTTTATCATAGTTTTTAATTAACTAACCCAAAACAGCCCGCGGTGTTACTACGACGGCGTAAATCCGGTTTTACTGTGTTTTTCGTGTTTCCAGGTTTTAAATCATTAAGTTAGCATATCATATAGATATAGAACATGTGTTTAGTTGATTTTAAAAGTCAAGTTAGAAGGATTAACTTTTGTTTGCGAACAAGTTTAGAATTAACTAAACTATGTTCTAGTGATTACAAGTTTAAACCTTCGAATAAGATAGCTTTATATATATGAATTGAATGATGTTATGAACATCATTACTACCTTAAGTTCCTTGTATAAACCTACTGGAAAAGAGAAAAATGGATCTAGCTTCAACGGATCCTTGGATGGCTCGAAGTTCTTGAAGCAGAATCATGACACGAAAACAAGTTCAAGTAAGATCATCACTTGAAATAAGATTGTTATAGTTATAGAAATTGAACCAAAGTTTGAATATGATTATTACCTTGTATTAGAATGATAACCTACTGTAAGAAACAAAGATTTCTTGAGGTTGGATGATCACCTTACAAGATTGGAAGTGAGCTAGCAAACTTGAAAGTATTCTTGATTTTATGAAACTAGAACTTTTGGAATTTATGAAGAACACTTAGAACTTGAAGATAGAACTTGAGAGAGATCAATTAGATGAAGAAAATTGAAGATTGAAAGTGTTTGTAGGTGTTTTTGGTCGTTGGTGTATGGATTAGATATAAAGGATATGTAATTTTGTTTTCATGTAAATAAGTCATGAATGATTACTCATATTTTTGTAATTTTATGAGATATTTCATGCTAGTTGCCAAATGATGGTTCCCACATATGTTAGGTGACTCACATGGGCTGCTAAGAGCTAATAATTGGAGTGTATATACCAATAGTACATACATCTAAAAGCTGTGTATTGTACGAGTACGAATACGGGTGCATACGAGTAGAATTGTTGATGAAACTGAATGAGGATGTAATTGTAAGCATTTTTGTTAAGTAGAAGTATTTTGATAAGTGTATTGAAGTCTTTCAAAAGTGTATAAATAAATATTAAAACACTACATGTATATACATTTTAACTGAGTCGTTAAGTCATCGTTAGTCGTTACATGTAAGTGTTGTTTTGAAACCTTTAGGTTAACGATCTTGTTAAATGTTGTTAACCCAATGTTTATAATATCAAATGAGATTTTAAATTATTATATTATCATGATATTATCATGTATGAATATCTCTTAATATGATATATATACATTAAATGTCTTTACAACGATAATCGTTACATATATGTCTCGTTTAAAAATCATTAAGTTAGTAGTCTTGTTTTTACATATGTAGTTCATTGTTAATATACCTAATGATATGTTTACTTATCATAGTATCATGTTAACTATATATATATCCATATATATGTCATCATATAGTTTTTACAAGTTTTAACGTTCGTGAATCACCGGTCAACTTGGGTGGTCAATTGTCTATATGAAACCTATTTCAATTAATCAAGTCTTAACAAGTTTGATTGTATAACATGTTGGAAACATTTAATCATGTAAATATCAATCTCAATTAATATATATAAACATGGAAAAGTTCGGGTCACTACAGTACCTACCCGTTAAATAAATTTCGTCCCGAAATTTTAAGCTGTTGAAGGTGTTGACGAATCTTCTGGAAAAAGATGCGGGTATTTCTTCTTCATCTGATCTTCACGCTCCCAGGTGAACTCGGGTCCTCTACGAGCATTCCATCGAACCTTAATAATTGGTATCTTGTTTTGCTTAAGTCTTTTAACCTCACGATCCATTATTTCGACGGGTTCTTCGATGAATTGAAGTTTTTCGTTGATTTGGATTTCATCTAACGGAATAGTGAGATCTTCTTTAGCAAAACATTTCTTCAAATTCGAGACGTGGAAAGTGTTATGTACAGCCGCGAGTTGTTGAGGTAACTCAAGTCGGTAAGCTACTGGTCCGACACGATCAATAATCTTGAATGGTCCAATATACCTTGGATTTAATTTCCCTCGTTTACTAAATCGAACAACGCCTTTCCAAGGTGCAACTTTAAGCATGACCATCTCTCCAATTTCAAATTCTATATCTTTTCTTTTAATGTCAGCGTAGCTCTTTTGTCGACTTTGGGCGGTTTTCAACCGTTGTTGAATTTGGATGATCTTCTCGGTAGTTTCTTGTATAATCTCCGGACCCGTAATCTGTCTATCCCCCACTTCACTCCAACAAATCGGAGACCTGCACTTTCTACCATAAAGTGCTTCAAACGGCGCCATCTCAATGCTTGAATGGTAGCTGTTGTTGTAGGAAAATTCTGCTAACGGTAGATGTCGATCCCAACTGTTTCCAAAATCAATAACACATGCTCGTAGCATGTCTTCAAGCGTTTGTATCGTCCTTTCGCTCTGCCCATCAGTTTGTGGATGATAGGCAGTACTCATGTCTAGACGAGTTC
This sequence comes from Rutidosis leptorrhynchoides, assembly GCF_046630445.1. Classification (NCBI taxonomy): domain Eukaryota; kingdom Viridiplantae; phylum Streptophyta; class Magnoliopsida; order Asterales; family Asteraceae; genus Rutidosis; species Rutidosis leptorrhynchoides. Next base: position 646,888,342 of record NC_092334.1, read on the forward strand.
CTAATGCTTGCTGTAATGTCTGCCAGAATCTTGAAATAAATCTACCATCCCTATCAGAGATAATAGAGATTGGTATTCCATGTCTGGAGACGACTTCCTTCAAATACAGTCGTGCTAACTTCTCCATCTTGTCATCTTCTCTTATTGGCAGGAAGTGTGCTGATTTGGTGAGACGATCAACTATTACCCAAATAGTATCAAAACCACTTGCAGTCCTTGGCAATTTAGTGATGAAATCCATGGTAATGTTTTCCCATTTCCATTCTGGGATTTCGGGTTGTTGAAGTAGACCTGATGGTTTCTGATGCTCAGCTTTGACCTTAGAACACGTCAAACATTCTCCTACGTATTTAGCAACATCGGCTTTCATACCCGGCCACCAAAAATATTTCCTGAGATCCTTGTACATCTTCTCCGTTCCAGGATGTATTGAGTATCTGGTTTTATGAGCTTCTCTAAGTACCATTTCTCTCATATCTCCAAATTTTGGTACCTAAATCCTTTCAGCCCTATACCGGGTTCCGTCTTCCCGAATATTAAGATGCTTCTCCGATCCTTTGGGTATTTCATCCTTTAAATTTCCCTCTTTTAAAACTCCTTGTTGCGCCTCCTTTATTTGAGTAGTAATGTTATTATGAATCATTATATTCATAGATTTTACTCGAATGGGTTCTCTGTCCTTCCTGCTCAAGGCATCGGCTACCACATTTGCCTTCCCCGGGTGGTAACGAATCTCAAAGTCGTAATCATTCAATAATTCAATCCACCTACGCTGCCTCATATTCAGTTGTTTCTGATTAAATATGTGTTGAAGACTTTTGTGGTCAGTATATATAATACTTTTGACCCCATATAAGTAGTGCCTCCAAGTCTTTAATGCAAAAACAACCACGCCTAATTCCAAATCATGCGTCGTATAATTTTGTTCGTGAATCTTCAATTGTCTAGACGCATAAGCAATCACCTTCGTTCGTTGCATTAATACACAACCGAGACCTTGCTTTGATGCGTCACAATAAATCACAAAATCATCATTCCCTTCAGGCAATGACAATATAGGTGCCGTAGTTAGCTTTTTCTTCAATAACTGAAACGCTTTCTCTTGTTCATCATTCCATTCAAATTTCTTCCCTTTATGCGTTAATGCAGTCAAGGGTTTTGCTATTCTGGAGAAGTCTTGGATGAACCTTCTGTAGTAACCAGCTAGTCCTAAAAACTGGCGTATGTGTTTCGGAGTTTTCGGGGTTTCCCACTTTTCAACAGTTTCTATCTTTGCCGGATCCACCTTAATACCTTCTTTGTTCACTATGTGATCGAGGAATTGAACTTCTTCCAACCAAAATGCACACTTTGAAAACTTAGCGTACAATTCTTCCTTCCTCAATACTTCTAACACCTTTCTCAAATGTTCACCGTGTTCTTGGTCATTCTTTGAGTAAATAAATATGTCATCAATGAAAACAATGACAAACTTGTTAAGGTATGGTCCACACACTCGGTTCATAAGGTCCATGAACACAGCTGGTGCATTAGTTAAACCAAACGGCATGACCATAAACTCGTAATGACCGTAACGTGTTCTGAAAGCAGTCTTTGGAATATCATCTTCTTTCACCCGCATTTGATGATACCCGGAACGTAAGTCAATCTTTGAATAAACAGACGAGCCTTGTAGTTGATCAAATAAGTCGTCGATTCTCGGTAGTGGGTAGCGGTTCTTGATGGTAAGTTTGTTCAACTCTCGGTAGTCGATACACAACCTGAATGTACCATCTTTCTTCTTGACAAACAAAACAGGAGCTCCCCACGGTGATGTGCTTGGTCGAATGAAACCACGCTCTAAAAGTTCTTGTAATTGGCTTTGCAGTTCTTTCATCTCACTGGGTGCGAGTCTGTAAGGAGCACGAGCTATTGGTGCAGCTCCTGGTACAAGATCTATTTGAAATTCAACGGATCGATGTGGGGGTAATCCCGGTAATTCTTTCGGAAATACATCGGGAAATTCTTTTGCAATGGGAACATCATTGATGCTCTTTTCTTCAGTTTGTACTTTCTCGACGTGTGCTAGAACAGCATAGCAACCTTTTCTTATTAGTTTTTGTGCCTTCAAATTACTAATAAGATGTAGCTTCGTGTTGCCCTTTTCTCCGTACACCATTAAGGGTTTTCCTTTTTCTCGTATAATGCGAATTGCATTTTTGTAACAAACGATCTCTGCTTTCACTTCTTTCAACCAGTCCATACCGATTATCACATCAAAACTCCCTAACTCTACTGGTATCAAATCAATCTTAAATGTTTCGCTAACCAGTTTAATTTCTCGATTCCGACATGTATTATCTGCTGAAATTAATTTACCATTTGCTAATTCGAGTAAAAATTTACTATCCAAAGGCGTCAATGGACAACTTAATTTAGCACAAAAATCTCTACTCATATAGCTTCTATCCGCACCCGAATCAAATAAAACGTAAGCAGATTTATTGTCAATAAGAAACGTACCCGTAACAAGCTCCGGGTCTTCCTGTGCCTCTGCCGCATTAATATTGAAAACTCTTCCGCGGCCTTGTCCATTCGTGTTCTCCTGGTTCGGGCAATTTCTAATAATGTGGCCCGGTTTTCCACATTTATAACAAACTACATTGGCATAACTTGCTCCGACACTACTTGCTCCGCCATTACTCGTTCCGACACCATTTGTTCCTTTCGTTCTATTAACCCCTGGTCCGTAGACCTCACACTTCGCCGCGCTATGACCATTTCTTTTACACTTGTTGCAAAATTTGGTGCAGAACCCCGAGTGATACTTTTCACACCTTTGGCATAGCTGCTTCTGATTGTTGTTGTTGTTGCGGTTATTATTGTTGTTGGGATGATTGTTGTAGTTGCTGTTGTTGTTGTTGTTGTTGTTATTGTTGGGCCGTTTGTTGTAGTTGCGATTGATGTTGCGATTGTTGGGATAATTGTTGCGATTATTGTTGTAATTGCTGTTGTTGTTGTATTGGTGATTCTTATCACCGTTTTCCTCCCACTTTCTTTTGACTTGCTTCACATTGGCCTATTCAGCAGTCTGTTCTTTAATTCTTTCTTCAATCTGGTTCACTAGTTTGTGAGTCATTCTACATGCCTGTTGTATAGAGGCGGGCTCGTGTGAACTTATATCTTCTTGGATTCTTTCCGGTAATCCTTTCACAAATGCGTCGATCTTCTCTTCCTCATCTTCGAATGCTCCCGGACACAATAGGCACAATTCTGTGAATCGTCTTTCGTACGTGGTAATATCAAATCCTTGGGTTCGTAACCCTCTAAGTTCTGTCTTGAGCTTATTGACCTCGGTTCTGGGACGGTACTTCTCGTTCATCAAGTGCTTGAATGCTGACCACGGTAGTGTGTACGCATCGTCTTGTCCCACTTGCTCTAGATAGGTATTCCACCATGTTAACGCAGAACCTGTGAAGTTATGCATAGCGTACTTCACTTTGTCCTCTTCAGTACACTTACTTATGGCAAACACCGATTCGACCTTCTCGGTCCACCGTTTCAATCCGATTGGTCCTTCGGTTCCATCAAATTCCAAAGGTTTGCAGGCAGTGAATTCTTTGTAGGTGCATCCTACACGATTTCCTGTACTGCTAGATCCAAGGTTATTGTTGGTATGTAGCGCAGCCTGTACTGCGGCTATGTTTGAAGCTAGAAAAGTACGGAATTCCTCTTCATTCATATTCACGGTGTGTCGAGTAGTCGGTGCCATTTCCTTCAAAATAGTCAAATGGAACAAGTTAATCATACAGAATATTAAGAGTAGTTAATAGTATTTCGTAGCATAATATGAACTCATTTATAAAAGCTTTTTCTTCATATTAGCGTTTTATAAGTTTAAATTCGGGTAGTACCTACCCGTTAAGTTCATACTTAGTAGCTAATATACAATTCAACTACTACAATTCTATATGAAAAACTGATTATAATAATATTTCGCGTTCAAACTTTTATACAATATTTTACAAACTTACAATACCGCTTATTTTACATAAAGCATGAAATATAGCACACAATAACTTTGATACAAGATAGTTGTGAAGATAATTCTAGCTAGTACACAAGTCGTTCAGCAAAGGCAATAAAGACACGTAATTCATACGTCCAGAAACAAGTCATGCATTCTGGTTTTACTAGGACTACTTCCCATCCTTGGTCTTGTGCAACATAACCGTTATGGCCGTTGATAAGACAGCGTGTTGTAACGTCGTCAAAGGGACGAGGGTTACGTAATGTCCAACAGTCCCGTAATAATCTAAAAACCTCATTTCTTACCCCAATTACCGACTCCGTCACTTGTGGAAACGTTTTGTTTAATAGTTGTAGCCCGATGTTCTTGTTCTCACTTTGGTGAGAAGCGAACATTACTAATCCGTAAGCATAACATGCTTCTTTATGTTGCATGTTAGCCGCTTTTTCTAAATCACGAAGTCCAATATTCGGATATATTGAGTCAAAATAATTTCTTAACCCGTTGCGTAAAATAGCATTTGGGTTCCCCGCAATATATGCGTCAAAGTAAACACTTCGTAACTTATGGGTTTCCCAATGTGATATCCCCCATCTTTCAAACGAAAGTCTCTTATAAACCAAGACATTCTTGGAACGTTCTTCGAATGTCTTACAAACTGATCTCGCCTTAAATAGTTGTGCCGAGGAATTCTGGCCGACTCTAGACAAGATTTCATCAATCATGTCTCCGGGTAGGTCTCTTAAAATATTGGGTTGTCTATCCATTTTGTGTTTTTAAACTGTAAAATAGACAAGAGTTAGATTCATAAAAAAAATACTTATTAATACAAGCAATTTTTACATATATCATAAAGCATAAGAACACTATATTACATATATTACACCACACGAATACAACTATCTTATTCCGACTCGCTCGTTTCTTCTTCTTCGGTTTTGGTTCGTTTTGCCAAGTTTCTAGGGATATATGATGTTCCCCTAATACGAGCCGTCGTTGTCCACATTGGTTTAGAAAAACCTGGTGGTTTAGAGGTTCCCGGGTCATTGTTACAACTTAAGAACTTCGGGGGTTGACGATACATATAAAGTTCATCGGGGTTGGAATTAGATTTCTCTATTTTTATGCCCTTTCCCTTATTATTTTCTTTTGCCTTTTTAAATTCAGTTGGGGTAATTTCTATAACATCATCGGAATTCTCGTCGGAATCCGATTCATCGGAGAATTGGTAATCCTCCCAATATTTTGCTTCCTTGGCGGAAACACCATTGACCATAATTAACCTTGGTCGGTTAGTTGAGGATTCTCTTTTACTTAACCGTTTTATTATTTCCCCCACCAGTTCCGATTCTTCTTCCGGTTCCGATTCTTCGTCCGGTTCCGATTCTTCTTCCAGTTCCGACTCTTCTTCCGGTTCCTCTTCGGGAACTTGTGAATCAGTCCATGAATCATTCCAATTTACATTTGACTCTTCATTATTATTAGGTGAGTCAATGCGACTTGTTCTAGAGGTAGACATCTATCACATAATATCAAACACGTTAAGAGATTAATATATCACATAATATTCACATGTTAAAAATATATAGTTTCCAACAAAATTTGTTAAGCAATCATTTTTCAAGTAAACACGGTCGAAGTCCAGACTCACTAATGCATCCTAACAAGCTCGATAAGACACACTAATGCAAAATTCTGGTTCTCTAAGACCAACGCTCGGATACCAACTGAAATGTCCCGTTCTTATTGATTAAAAACGTTCCATATTAATTGATTTCGTTGCGAGGTTTTGACCTCTATATGAGACGTTTTTCAAAGACTGCATTCATTTTTAAAACAAACCATAACCTTTATTTCATAAATAAAGGTTTAAAAAGCTTTACGTAGATTATCAAATAATGATAATCTAAAATATCCTGTTTACACACGACCATTACATAATGGTTTACAATACAAATATGTTACATCGAAATCAGTTTCTTGAATGCAGTTTTTACACAATATCATACAAACATGGACTCCAAATCTTGTCCTTATTTTAGTATGCAACAGCAGAAGCTCTTAATATTCACCTGAGAATAAACATGCTTTAAACGTCAACAAAAATGTTGGTGAGTTATAGGTTTAACCTATATATATCAAATCGTAACAATAGACCACAAGATTTCATATTTCAATACACATCCCATACATAGAGATAAAAATCATTCATATGGTGAACACCTGGTAACCGACATTAACAAGATGCATATATATATAAGAATATCCCCATCATTCCGGGACACCCTTCGGATATGATATAAATTTCGAAGTACTAAAGCATCCGATACTTTGGATGGGGTTTGTTAGGCCCAATAGATCTATCTTTAGGATTCGCGTCAATTAGGGTGTCTGTTCCCTAATTCTTAGATTACCAGACTTAATAAAAAGGGGCATATTCGATTTCGATAATTCAACCATAGAATGTAGTTTCACGTACTTGTGTCTATTTTGTAAATCATTTATAAAACCTGCATGTATTCTCATCCCAAAAATATTAGATTTTAAAAGTGGGACTATAACTCACTTTCACAGATTTTTACTTCGTCGGGAAGTAAGACTTGGCCACTGGTTGATTCACGAACCTATAACAATATATACATATATATCAAAGTATGTTCAAAATATATTTACAACACTTTTAATATATTTTGATGTTTTAAGTTTATTAAGTCAGCTGTCCTTGTTAGTAACCTACAACTAGTTGTCCACAGTTAGATGTACAGAAATAAATCGATAAATATTATCTTGAATCAATCCACGACCCAGTGTATACGTATCTCAGTATTGATCACAACTCAAACTATATATATTTTGGAATCAACCTCAACCCTGTATAGCTAACTCCAACATTCACATATAGAGTGTCTATGGTTGTTCCGAAATATATATAGATGTGTCGACATGATAGGTCGAAACATTGTATACGTGTCTATGGTATCTCAAGATTACATAATATACAATACAAGTTGATTAAGTTATGGTTGGAATAGATTTGTTACCAATTTTCACGTAGCTAAAATGAGAAAAATTATCCAATCTTGTTTTACCCATAACTTCTTCATTTTAAATCCGTTTTGAGTGAATCAAATTGCTATGGTTTCATATTGAACTATATTTTATGAATCTAAACAGAAAAAGTATAGGTTTATAGTCGGAAAAATAAGTTACAAGTCGTTTTTGTAAAGGTAGTCATTTCAGTCGAAAGAACGACGTCTAGATGACTATTTTAGAAAACATACTTCCACTTTGTGTTTAACCATAATTTTTGGATATAGTTTCATGTTCATAATAAAAATCATTTTCTCAGAATAACAACTTTTAAATCAAAGTTTATCATAGTTTTTAATTAACTAACCCAAAACAGCCCGCGGTGTTACTACGACGGCGTAAATCCGGTTTTACTGTGTTTTTCGTGTTTCCAGGTTTTAAATCATTAAGTTAGCATATCATATAGATATAGAACATGTGTTTAGTTGATTTTAAAAGTCAAGTTAGAAGGATTAACTTTTGTTTACGAACAAGTTTAGAATTAACTAAACTATGTTCTAGTGATTACAAGTTTAAACCTTCGAATAAGATAGCTTTATATATATGAATTGAATGATGTTATGAACATCATTACTACCTTAAGTTCCTTGTATAAACCTACTGGAAAAGAGAAAAATGGATCTAGCTTCAACGGATCCTTGGATGGCTCGAAGTTCTTGAAGCAGAATCATGACACGAAAACAAGTTCAAGTAAGATCATCACTTGAAATAAGATTGTTATAGTTATAGAAATTGAACCAAAGTTTGAATATGATTATTACCTTGTATTAGAATGATAACCTACTGTAAGAAACAAAGATTTCTTGAGGTTGGATGATCACCTTACAAGATTGGAAGTGAGCTAGCAAACTTGAAAGTATTCTTGATTTTATGAAACTAGAACTTTTGGAATTTATGAAGAACACTTAGAACTTGAAGATAGAACTTGAGAGAGATCAATTAGATGAAGAAAATTGAAGAATGAAAGTGTTTGTAGGTGTTTTTGGTCGTTGGTGTATGGATTAGATATAAAGGATATGTAATTTTGTTTTCATGTAAATAAGTCATGAATGATTACTCATATTTTTGTAATTTTATGAGATATTTCATGCTAGTTGCCAAATGATGGTTCCCACATGTGTTAGGTGACTCACATGGGCTGCTAAGAGCTAATAATTGGAGTGTATATACCAATAGTACATACATCTAAAAGCTGTGTATTGTACGAGTACGAATACGGGTGCATACGAGTAGAATTGTTGATGAAACTGAATGAGGATGTAATTGTAAGCATTTTTGTTAAGTAGAAGTATTTTGATAAGTGTATTGAAGTCTTTCAAAAGTGTATAAATACATATTAAAACACTACATGTATATACATTTTAACTGAGTCGTTAAGTCATCGTTAGTCGTTACATGTAAGTGTTGTTTTGAAACCTTTAGGTTAACGATCTTGTTAAATGTTGTTAACCCAATGTTTATAATATCAAATGAGATTTTAAATTATTATATTATCATGATATTATCATGTATGAATATCTCTTAATATGATATATATACATTAAATGTCTTTACAACGATAATCGTTACATATATGTCTCGTTTAAAAATCATTAAGTTAGTAGTCTTGTTTTTACATATGTAGTTCATTGTTAATATACCTAATGATATGTTTAATTATCATAGTATCATGTTAACTATATATATATCCATATATATGTCATCATATAGTTTTTACAATTGTTAACGTTCGTGAATCACCGGTCAACTTGGGTGGTCAATTGTCTATATGAAACCTATTTCAATTAATCAAGTCTTAACAAGTTTGATTGTATAACATGTTGGAAACATTTAATCATGTAAATATCAATCTCAATTAATATATATAAATATGGAAAAGTTCGGGTCACTACAGTTATGTAGTATAGAGTTGAATGATCGGGTAGCTAGTTTAACCGATCGTTCTTTTATTAGATTTTTGTTAGGCGGTTCGATGCGCCACATGTCTTTAATGGACATGGCTCAGGCTTTACGTATATATACGCCTGAGGAGTTAGCGTCTGCCGATTGTAGAGGATTGATACTAAACGGTAGAAAGATAGATGAAAATTTTGATACACACGGTGTGTGGAGTCAAATGACAAGCCATCACAGTTTCAAAGGGGGAAATTACTCTTATTTGGATATAGATAGAGCAGAATTAAGAGTGATACATAGGTTTTTAGCTAATTCGATTACACAAAGGGGTAAGAACAAGGAAAAAGTAAATGAACAGGATTTATTTTACCATATGTGTATTCGAGACCCACAAAGCGCTGTAAGTATACCATATTGTGTGGGTTATTATTTATCAGCTATGGTTCGGGGGATGCGACCGCATAGCATAATAGGAGGTGGTATTTTTATTACTTTGATTGGTGAATATCTCGGTGTGGATATAAGTCGGGGGGGATTATTAGTAGAAGAACCAGAACCCCGCGATACTATAGGTTTAAATGTATACCATGGTGCGAAATTTTTGAAGAGGCGAAATAACGCCGCAGTACGATACCATGGTAGACATCCACAGGTGGAGAGAAACCAACAGCAAGGTAATGTAGGAGGGGGGAATGAGATGCAAGAAATGCAAAGGTTTATAGCTTCTCAGGAATACAAAAATGCTAGACAGAGAGCATTTGAAGATTGGCAAGTTCATCAGAACCAAATCATAGCTCATTGCCAACATATAGGTAGAAACTATATTCCTACACCGAAACCCATCTTCCCTCCCTGGTCTATAGAGATGCAGCCACCGTATCCTACGTATGACCCTGCCGAAGCATTCTATAGCACCTATGGTTATGCCTGGAACCCCTATTGGTACCAGTATCATCCCTAGTATACTTATTATTATTTTTTATTTTGTAATTTGTAATGATTGATACGTTTAATACTTTTGTTAATATTGTAATCATTTTTATAATTGTCTAACTTTTATTCTTAGATTTTAATAATTTTTGAATGTGGGGTAATATACCAAACTTCAAAAATATGTATATATGTTTGCAGTTTATCTTATGTACACAACAGGGTAAAACAACGCATTTTCAAAGACTGACATTAAGTTCAGCAAAAGCAACTAATTTTGACGACAAGATGCAAAATATATGTGAAATAACAACAAGACGGAATGAACAAATGATGTGCACCATTTATCATTCAGCAAACAAACGCCAATATATTTGGAAACTTTGGTAAAATTTAATCATTTTCACACAAATCACCCTCAATAATTTAAATTGTTACTGATTTCTTGCAAATGAGGGCATTGCAAGATCTTAAGTGTGGGAAGGGGTTAAATTCTTTCGGATTTTAAAAATTTTTACTTTATACACTTGGTTACCATTAAAAATACTAGTAAAGCAGTAGTTGTATTAGAATCTAGTGCTCTCTGATAATAAAGAACAGCCCTGGTCTTATATACCGACTACCCAATTCTAGTAAAATTTTTCAAAATTTTCAATTAAATGAACTAAAAATCATGTTTATACATATTTATGAACGATAAAACTAGGTTTTAACACCGAAATTATTGTTACCTCAAAAAGGACATAAATTGAGAAACAAACCAAAATGTTAAAATTCATTTAAAATGGAATAGAGGACGATAAAAAGGAAAATAAAAGCCAAGTGTGGGAAAATTTACCAAGTTATCTTAAACATATGTCACATATATCTGTAACAAATAACTGAAAATACTTTTGCTTTGGACTAAACTAAACTGTTTTTACCCGATGAAAGAAAAGAAGAGATGGATCTACACGATGAATCAATTCCATCATTAAAAGGAAGTAAAGTCTTCCGAAAAAGAAACGCGCTTCTTGATTTAGGTCATGAAGTTGTCGTCCAGACCAGCTGTAGGTTGACGAAAAATCTAGAAAAGTCATCACTAAAATCAGCAGGAAATCCACGGACCTCAGCATTAAACAGGGTCGCCAAGTGGTCAGATTTATCCTAACCATGAGAAGGATTTATCTCGTACAATGGGGGGGCACCATGCAAATTAGCTGGATAAGACTAATGAATCAGATCCCCGGAAAGGATAATCTCCTTAAAGATTAAAAATCAGCTTTTAAAACTGATATTACTCAATCCTAGAGATTGACCTTAAAGATTGAGAATTCAAACTGATGGAATTCAATGATATCTAAACTCGAGCTTGAACGAGAAAATATTTTGATCAAAAGTACAAACCGATTTGTTTTCTGAAAACCCTATTTTCAATGCGTTCATTACCATTGAACGTAAAAACCTAGGAATTCACCTGGAATTCATTAGGTCACCTGAACTAAATCGGGTGTCAACCGTAAGAACGGTGGTTGCATAGTGGTCAAAGACAGGACCTTGTGCCATACCGAAAAATTATAAGGGTGACCTTTACTATTGCTCCTACCAAGGATAGTAATTGCGTCCGACACGTTATAGACCATAATTAAAAGCATGTCAGGGGACATTGCCTTAACAGTTGCTTGTTCAACGCTTTCCTTTACAACCGGACGGTAGTTTACCGAAAGGTAATATACGGAACAAGTAAACTGGACGTGTTGCTTTCCAAATACAAGGTTAGCAAGTGGGTGACACAAAACCGCAAGTTTTGAGCTAAAATTTTCAAATCTAAAACCCACCAAACCCACAAAAATATTTTGCAAACACCGGTAAAGGGTTATTTCGGAAAACTTATCTAGGGTAAAAACTAGATTTAATTTTCAAAAGATCAAATGTTTTCATAAAGATCCAATTTCCTTAATGGATCTGAATTTTTATAGTCATGTGGGACTGTAAACCATATCGTTACTACCATTGTTTATACCGCCGTATAGAAATCACTGATATACAAAGTGTGAAGAATAAAGAAGTGATTCTAGTATTTCAAGACGATATTGCTTGAGGACAAGCAACGCTCAAGTGTGGGAATATTTGATAATGCTAAAAACGAACATATATTTCATAGCATTATTCCTCAAGAAAGACAAGCTTTTAGTTGCAATTGTTCTATTTACAAGTGATATTCGTTTAAATAATAAAAGGTGAAGACAAAAGACAGATTCGACGAATTGAAGACGCAAACGACCAAAAAGCTCAAAAGTACAAAAGACAATCAAAAAGGTTCCAATTATTGATAAGAAACGTCTCGAAATTACAAGAGTACAAGATTCAAAACGCAAAGTACAAGATATTAAATTGTACGCAAGGACGTTCGAAAATCCGGAACCGGGACCAGAGTCAACTCTTAACGCTCGACGCAACGGATTAAAAATTACAAGTTAACTATGTATATAAATATAATATAATATATAATTAATTATATTAATTATATATATATTATATTTATAAATAAAAACCGTCGGCAGAGAAAGACTCCAAGGGACTGAGCTGTAATTTCATTCTCCGTGACTCGCGGAGTTTGAAGGCCAAAATGGCCGCGAGTCACGGAGCCCCCAGTTTTGAAACTCCCTATAAAGCAAACCGAATTCTGATCATTTTCATCCATCTTTTTCTTCTTCTCTCATATATACGTAAAATATATATTTATAATTTATATTTTAATTTTAATTTTAATTATAATTCTAATAATAAGGGTATGTTAGCGAATGTTGTAAGGGTGTAAGTCGAAATTCTGTCCGTGTAACGCTACGCTATTTTAAATCATTGTAAGTTATGTTCAACCTTTTTACATTAATGTCTCGTAGCTAAGTTATTATTATGCTTATTTAAAACGAAGTAATCATGATGTTGGGCTAATTACTAAAATTGGGTAATTGGACTTTGTACCATAATTGGGGTTTGAACAAAAGAACGACACTTGTGGAAATTAGACTATGAGCTATTAATGGGCTTTATATTTGTTTAACTAAATGATAATTTGTTAATGTTAATATAAAGATTTACAATTGGGCGTCCCTATAAATTACCATATACACTCGATCGGACACGATGGGCGGGGTATTTATATGTACGAATAATCGTTCATTTAACCGGACACGGGAATGGATTAATAGCCACTAGAATAATTAAAACAGGGGTGAAATTATGTACAAAGGACACTTGGTATAATTGATAACAAAATATTAAAACCTTGGGTTACACTCAGTCGACATCCTGGTGTAATTATTAAACAAAGTATTAAAATCTTGTTACAGTTTAAATCCCCAATTAGTTGGAATATTTAACTTCGGGTATAAGGATAATTTGACGAGGGCACTCGCATTTTATATTTATGACTGATGGACTGTTATGGACAAAAACCAGACGGACATATTAAATAATCCAGGACAAAGGACAATTAACCCATGGGCATAAAACTAAAATCAACACGTCAAACATCATGATTACGGAAGTTTAAATAAGCATAATTCTTTTATTTCATATTTAATTTCCTTTATTTTATATTTAATTGCACTTCTAATTATCGCACTTTTATTTATTGTTATTTAATCGCACTTTTAATTATCGTACTTTTTAATTATCGTAATTTTATTTTATCGCACTTTTATTGCAATTTCATTATCGTTATTTATTTTACGCTTTAAATTAAGTCTTTTATTTATTTAATATTTTACATTAGGTTTTAACTGCGACTAAAGTTTTAAAATCGACAAACCGGTCATTAAACGGTAAAAACCCCCCTTTATAATAATAATATTACTTATATATATGTATTTGTATTTTTATAAAAGTAAACTAATATAGCGTTAAGCTTTGTTTAAAGATTTCCCTGTGGAACGAACCGGACTTACTAAAAACTACACTACTGTACGATTAGGTACACTGCCTATAAGTGTTGTAGCAAGGTTTAAGTATATCCATTCTCTAAATAAATAAATATCTTGTGTAAAATTGTATCGTATTTAATAGTGTTTCGTTGTAAACTTCAATAGTATTTTATACCCCTTAGCTTTGACATCAGATGTTACACACATCATGCAGGTTATTGCCAAGTGGTCTGTGATAAGTGCAACAAGAAAGGACATGTGGCGAAATATTGTTATGTCACCGTTTCTGAAGTAAAGACAAAACCGACCGATGTAAAGAAATATTTTGGATGCGGGAAGTCTGGTCACTTTATAAATCAATGCCCTGATAAGGAGAAGAACAAAGAACCCGCACGTGGGAGGGCATTTAACATTAATAAGAGCGAAGCACGTGAGGACGCAAATGACCAAAAAGAAGAAAACGATGATTTGTAAAGCTTTTAGTTACTATTGTTCTATTTTATGTAATAATCGTTTAAATAAATAAGTGCGAAGACAAAAGAAGAAAACGATGATTTGAAGATGCAAATGACCAAAAAGCTCAATGTACAAGATACAATCCAAGTGGTTCCATTTATTGATAAGAAACGTCTAAAAATGACAAGAGTACAAGTCGCGGAAAGCAAAGTACAAGATATCTACGCATACGAAAGGACGTTCGAAAATCCGGAACCGAGACATGAACCGAGCATCAACGTGCGAGTCAACGGAGCTAAAATTACGAGTCAACTATGCACAAGAATATAATATAATATATATATATATATATAATTATATAAAATTATATATATTATATTATATATTATTAAAATCGAGCAGCCCACGTTTTGAAAAGCAAAAATATCTGTCCCAGCTGGCCATGCGATCGCATGGCCTGGAAGCACAAATCTCATGCAATCGCATGAGCCCAGAATCCTAGCCAAATCCTATAAATTGCAACGAATTCAGTCGAATTGAACACATCTTTTTCTTTCTTTTCTTTCTATCAGTAACTTTTATATATATATATATATATATATATATATATATATATATATATATATATATATATATATATATATATATATATATATATATATATATATATATATATATATATATATATATATATATATATAATATTAAGTTTAATTTAAGTTTAATAATAATTGGGTTATTGTAAGAAATGTTTCACGGGTTTTAAAGTCAGAACTCTGTCCGGGTAACGCTACTCGATAAATAATCACTGTAAGCTATGTTTTTCCTTTTTCAATTAATGTATCGTAACTAAGTTATTATTATGCTTATTTAAGCCGAAGTAATTGTGATGTTAGACTAAATATTAAGACGGGGTTATTGGATTTTGTACCATAATTAGGGTTTGGACAAAAGACCGACACTTGTGAACATTGGACTATTGACTATTAATAGGTGGGGGGTATTGAATGAAAACTCATTGGAACCTGTCGAACCTATCTTCAAATTAGTTAATCTAATAATTATTAAAATGATTACGAATGTCCTATTTAGTGACGTTTATACGACATCGTTTACAATCATTTAATTAATCAATTGGATTGGGTAATTGATTATTCATTATGGCCAAGTGAATAAATTAATGTATCATGGACTAATTAAAACATAGATAGATTACATACAAGGAAAATTGGTGTAATTGTTAACAAAGTATTAAAACCTTGGATTACACTCAGTCGATAACCTGGTGTAATTATTAACAAAGTATTAAAATCTTGTTACAGTTTGAATCCCTAATTAGTTAGAATATTTGACTTCGGGAATAAGGTTAATTTGATGAGCATTTTATAATTATGACCGATGGACTATTATGGGCAAAACCCAGATAGGTATCAAATAAACCAGGACAAAGGACAATTAACCCATAGTAATAAATTAAAATCAAAATGTTAAAACATTATGATTACGGAAGTTTAAATAAGCATAATTCTTTTATTGTATTTCTCATCATACTTTTAATTACTGTCATTTTATTATTGGCAATTTTATATATCGTCATTGTTATTTATTTTACGCATTTTAAATATTGTCATTTATCTTTACGCTTAAAATATAAAATCGACAAACCGGTGATTAAACGGTAAAACCCCCTTTTATATAATATTATTACTACCTATAATTATATATATTTTATATAAATAGAGTTGTTAAAAATATAGTACGTAATCACTAGCTCCCTGTGGAACGAACCGGACTTACTAAAAACTACACTACTCTACGATTAGGTACACTGCCTATAGTGTTGTAGCAAGATTTAGGCATGTCCCATTCTATATAAATAAATAAAACTTGTGTAAATCGTATAATATTTCGTCGTATTTCGTAGTAAACAATAATAGTATTTCGTACTACACCGCTCGCACATCAAGTTTTTGGCGCCGCTGCCGGGGACCCGGCGAAACGCTATATTTTAGTAAAACTATATTTTTGTAAAAATATATTATTTCTTATTTCATAAAAATATTTTGTATTTATAATAAGTGTTAAAAAATTATAAAATATATATATATATATATATATATATATATATATTTTAAGAACTTAATATATAAAATTAAAAAGTATTTTTATTATTTTTAGTTTTTAAATATAAGTTTGTTTTTATTATTTTGTAAAAAATTAAAAATCAAATAAATATATAAATTATAGAAACTGGGCTGAGTCAGTTTAGAAGCCCGAAAACATTTCTGGAATCTTGGGCCATGCGATCGCATGAGCCCAAAACCATAAAACCATGCGATCGCATGGTTCGTGTTGACTGACAACCTTTGACGCATTTATTACAGTGTAGGGTTTATTATTTTTATTATTATTAATTAATTAAATATGGTTTATATTTAATAATAATTAGTTTTAGTTTTTAATTAATTTTGTGTTTTAAGTTTAGTATTTATTATTTACATATATAGATTAACTTTTTTATAAAATAATAATATAAAAATAATATTTTTATAAAATTTGTATTTTTATCATTTAGTTATAATTTGTATTTTTATCGTTTATTTCATAATATTTATCGTTCGCTATATAATTTTAAGTTTAGTATTTTTCCGTAGTTATTTTTTATATTTCTAGTTTTTAGGTTTTGCCGTAAAATCCCTTAAATGCTTTTTCTTTAGAATTAAGATTTAGGCGCTTTATAATTTTGCGACACCGTTTATATATTTTAGTACCTTTTAAGTTATTGCCGTTTTGGATATAGAATTCCTTTTAAGCTTTAATACCTTTAGGCGCAACTTTTTAGATTCAGTTTTTAGACTTTTAAGTTTCGATGTTTTCTTTCTTATTTTTATTTTTCGACGTTTTTCGACGCACTCTTTTTCTTTTTCATTTCTACGCTCTAGTTTTTTAGGACATAGATTTTTATTTCAAAATTTCAACGAAAAATTATTTTAAGCGATTAAATTAATAGACATCCAAATTTTCTGGTTCGTATTAATAGTTGGATTTGTTAGTGGCGAGTTGTGGGCTTCCAATTTAAAGGGTCCTGGCTACCTGCTGTATCTATTGGCTATTCGAAACATGGGTAAAATCAGAAAAGTTTATTAATTTGATAACTTATATAATTTTTATATTTATAACTAATAGGATATTCAGTGAATGCACCAAGCAAAACGTTCACCACCTTTCATACGTTCATCACCTGTAACTCGATCAAGACATCTAGCCAATATTATCGCCGTTGACTTTTCTTTAGAATCATCATCTAGTCGAACAAGTTCTCCAACTCAAATTTCTGATAATCCAATTGTTGAAACCGACTTCACAATTGAAAACCCGGAGGATATTCAAGGACAATTCAGAGATCCTGAACCACTAGTCATTCCTCCTGAACCACAAATTATTCATCCGAAGATTATCGAAGAAGAAACCGTTAAATCAGAATCCTCTAGTGATTCGGATTTAACAAATTCAGATATGGCAGAAACGGAACCTCAAAGTATGGAAGACCAAATGAGAGCCACACGCACCGGCCAAGGTCACACCATTATTAAGCCAGATGTTAATGCGTCAGATTATGAAATCAAATGACAAATCCTACACATGGTAACTAATCAGTGCCAATTTAGTGGTACGCCAAAAGAAGATCCAAATGAACATCTTCGAACCTTTAATAGGATCTGTACTCTATTCAAAATCAGAGAAATTGAGGATGAACAGATCTATCTCATGTTGTTTCCCTGGACATTAAAGGGAGAAGCCAAAGACTGGTTAGAATCATTACCCGAAGGAGCGATTGACACATGGGATGTTTTAGTTGAGAAATTTCTTAATAGATTCTTTCCGGCATCTAAAGCCGTGAGACTTCAAGGAGAAACTGCCACGTTCATGCAAAAGTCAAATGAAACGTTATATGAGGCATGGACAAGATTTGGAAAAATGTTGAGATGATGTCCTCAACATGGTCTAGATACTTATCAAATAGTTCAAATATTTTACAAAGGAGTCGACGTCGCCACACAAAAAGACATCAACACAGCAGCTGGTGGTTCCATTATGAAGAAAACCGCAACTGAAGCTCACAAGATAATTGATAATACAGCTTTCCACTCTCATGAGTGGCACCAGGAAAAAGATATCTTTCATTCATCTAAAGCGGCTAGAGCCGATTCTAGCCATGATTTTGATTCTGTTTCCACAAAAATAGATGCTTTCGAGAGACGAATGAAAAGATGAATAAAGATATTCATGCAATACGAATCAGTTGTGAGCAATGCGGTGGACCACACTTAACGAAAGATTGTCACATTGAATAAACGATGGAACAATGTGAGAATGTTTCCTACATGAACCAAAGGTCGGGAAATAATTATCAAAATAATTATCAACCGCCAAGGCCAAACTTCAATCGAAATCAAAACATTCTTTACAATCCAAATGGACCCAACAATAACTTGTACAACCAACAAGGTCCGAATAACCAACCAACTCAAAACAACACTTTTAATCAACAAAGACCTAGCTTGTATAAACCACCACAACAAACCGAAGAGAAAAAGTCAAATCTGGAAGAAATGGTACAAAAGCTAGTTGGATCTCAAACACAATTTATTGCAACTCAAACCCAAACGAATGAGAGGTTTGATCAGTCATTTAGAACTCAACAAGCTTCCATTTTGAATCTAGAAAAACACGTAGGTACTCTTGCTAGCATGATGAGTGAGAGGGAACAAGGAAAGCTACCGAGTAATAATGAAGTAAATCCTCGGAATGAGAATGTTAACATGGTTTCAACAAATTCTGAAAAACTAGCTCCAGAAGATGGGAAGGTTTTAGATGTAAGTAACAATGAAGAAGTTACAACACCACCACCACCTGATTATGTAAAGCCAGTGGTGGCACCATACAGACCACCCATCCCGTTTCCAAGAAAAGGAGTTGAGTATGAGCAAATGATATGTAATAAAGTTTGTGATACCTTAGGAAAAAAGAAGAAGAATAAGAAAGCACAAGAAACAAAAACCGTAAAAATAAACCCGGAGAAGACAGTTCTACCAAAACCTCCACCCAGGTTAGGTGGTCCGGGTGAATTTATTGTTCCTTGTATACTTAGTGATTGTGTCATGTATGATGCACTAGCAGATTTAGGTGCGAATATAAGTGTTATGCCTCTTTCATTATATTAAAAGATTAGGAGTAGGTAAGTTAAGTCCAACGGAAATGAGTGTTCGACTCTTTGATCAAACCATTAGGCACCCAGTTGGAATTGCTGACAACCTACCAGTTTAAGTAGGTAATTTAACCTTTCTAGTCGAATTCATTGTCATTGACATAGAAGAGGACTCAAACATTCCTCTAATTTTAGGTCGACCATTCTTAGCGTCCACCTGGGCATTATTTGATGTAAGAAAGGGTAAAATGACACTTAGTGATGGTGAAAAATCGGTCACCTTTGTGATTCGAAAGTCTAAATCTCCACCAAACAAAACCATTGAACCAAAAACAATTGGTAAAAACCATGCTGTTTTACCAACTCCAACGGTAGTGCTCAACAATAATAAAACACCTAAGTGTGGGGAAGATGAAGTAACACCTAATGATGATTTGATAACAAAGAACCCCGTTGTTGATACGAAATTAAATGACCTCGTTATTAATAGTTCAATGAAGAAACTTATTAAACGGATTCGCGATGCTAGAACCAACGGGAACTTTAAGTTATGTAACCGGTTAGTATCCAATCTTTCGCCTAAAGAAAAGGCGAAACTAGTTGAATTTGTGAATATTACACAGGAATCTGACCAATGGCTTAAAGCAAAAGTCACAGATATGCAAGTTGATTATGGTCCAAAAGAAATTGACAATGAAGTTAATCACAATTTCGACACCACAGCTACCTAAGTGTGGAGAAATTCAAATGTTCTAAGAAATAATGATGTCTAGAGTTATTTGTTATGTTCTTGTGTAGTTCCGAGAATGGAATCCGATTGGTCTTTTCCACTAGCAGACACTAAAGAACTAGTTTTCTCCCCCCATTCTGAATTTTTTTGTTTTGTAGGTTTTGTATGAAATTAATATGCATTTTAAATTTAAGTTTTGTGTGAATTTAAAAACAAATTTTACTTTATTTCATTAAGTTTAAAAAAAAATAATTTCTAAAATTCATCGTGAGTTAAACACTAGGTCATAGAACTGAAATTGCTTTACCCAATGATGGGGCGAAAAATTTTTTGTTATCATTATTTTAATATTATTGATCTAAAGTATGCCAAAAATATTATATGAACGTGGGGTTATATACCAAACTTCAAAAATATGTATATATATGTTTGTATTTTATGTTATATACAAAACAGGGTAAAACATCGCACTTTCAAAACCTGGCATTAAGTTCAGCAAAAGCTACTAATTTTAACGACAAGACGTAAAATATCAAATGTGATATAAAACAATATGTTTGCAAAATCGGTATTTTTAATCATTTTTCTACGCTAATCACCCTCATGAATTTAAATTTTTACTGATTTCTTGCAAATGAGGGCATTGCAAGATCTCAAGTGTGGGGAAGGGTTATAAATTCTCTCGGGTTTACACTTGGTTTAATTGCCAAATTTTGTGAAAATTTGAAAAATTTTCAACTAAATGAATTCAAAATCATGTTTATACATATTTATGAACGATAAAACTAGGTGATAATACCGAAATTATTGTTACCTCGGAGAGAACATAAATGGAGAAACAACCCAAAACGCTTGAATTCATTTAAAATGGAATAAAGGAGAATAAAAAGGCAAAGAAAAGAATAAATAAAAGCTAAGTATGGGAAGAATTTATCAAGTTCTTTAAAACATATATCACATATTTTGTACAAGATTATTGCAGATAATTTTGTTCTGGACTAAACTAATCAGTTTTACCCGATTTACTGTAATATATATGAATGAAAAGATGGATTTACACGATGAATCAATTCCATCATTAAAAGGAAGTAAAGTCTTCCGAAAAAGACACGCGCTTCTTAATTTAGGTCAGGAAGTTGTCGTCCAGACCAGCTGTAGGTTGACGAAAAACTAGAAAAGTCATCTTTAAAATCAGCAGAAAATCCACGGACCTCAGCATCAAACAGAGTCGCCAAGTGGTCAGACTTATCCTATCCGTGAGAGGATTTATCTCGTAAAATGGGGAGGGCGCCGTGCAAATTAGCTTGATAAGACTAATGAATCAGACCCCAGAAAGGATAATCTCCTTAAAGATTAAAAATCGGCTTTTAAGCCTGATATTACTCAACCCTTGAGATTGACTTTAAAGATTGAGAATTACAAACTCATGGAATTCAATGATATCTAAACTCGAGCTTGAACGAGAAAATATTTTGATCAAATTAAAACCGATTTGTTTTCTGAAAACCCTATTTTCATTGCGTTCATTACCATTGAACGTAAAATCCTAAGAATTCACCAGAATTCATTAGGTCACCCGAATCAAATCGGGTGTCAACCGTAAGAACGGTGGTTGCATAGCATGGTCGAAGACAGGACCTTGTGCCAGACCGAAAAATTATAGGGTGATCTTTACTATTTCTCCTACAAAGGATAGTAATTGCATCCGACACGTTGTGGACCATGAACATCTGCATGTCATTAGACATTGCCTTAACAGTTGCTTGTTCATCGCTTTCCTTTTCAACCGAACAGTAGTTTACCGAAAGGTAATATACGGAGCAAGTATATTGGACGTGTTTCTTTCCTAATATAAGGTTAGCAAGTGAGTGACACAAAACCGCAAGTTTTGAACTAAAATTTTAAAATCTGAAACCCACAAAAACATTTTGCAAACACCGGTGAAGGGTTATTTCGGAAAAATTATCTAGGGTAAAAGCTAGAATGAATTTTCAAAAGATCAAATGTTTTCATAAAGATCCAATTTCCTTAATGGATCTAAATTTTCATAGTCATGTGGGACTGTAAACCACATCGTTACTATCATTGTTTATACCGCTGTATCAAAATCACTGATGTATAAAGTGTGAGAATAAAAAAGTGATTCGAACGAAGTGTGATTTAATTTCAAGTTCTGTATTGCTTGAGGACAAGCAACGTTCAAGTGTGAGGATATTTGATAGTGCTCCAAATGAACATATATTTAGGCGCAATATCCTTCCAATATGTAAAGCTTTTAGTTACTATTGTTCTATTTTTATGTAATAATCGTTTAAATAAATAAGTGCGAATATAAAAGAAGAAACCGATGATTTGAAGACGCAAATGACCAAAAAGCTCAAATGTACAAGATACAATCCAAGTGGTTCCATTTATTGATAAGAAACGTCTAAAAATGGCAAGAGTACAAGTCGCAGAACGCAAAGTACAAGATATCTACGCATACGAAAGGATGTTCGAAAATCCGAAACCGAGACATGAATCGAGCATCAACGCGAGAGTCAACGGAGTCAAAATTATGAGTCAACTATGCACAAGAATATAATAATATATATATATATATATATATATATATATATATATATATATATATATATATATAATTATATAAAATTATATATTATATTATATATTATTAAAATCGAGCAGCTCACGTTTTGAAAAGCAAAAATATCTGTCCCAGCTGGCCATGCGATCGCATGGCCTGGAACCACAAATCTCATGCGATCGCATGAGCCCAGAATCCTGGCCAAGTCCTATAAATTGCAACGAATTCAGCCGAATTGAACACATCTTTTTCTTTCTTTTCTTTCTATCTGTAGCGTAAATATATATATATATATATATATATATATATATATATATATTTATAATATTAAGTTTAATTTAAGTTTAATAATAATTGGGTTATTGTAAGAAATTTTTTACGGGTTTTAAAGTCGGAACTCTGTCCGGGTAACGCTACGCGATAAATAATCACTGTAAGCTATGTTCTTCTTTTTTTAAATTAATGTATCGTAACTAAGTTATTATTAAGCTTATTTAAGCTGAAGTAATTGTGATGTTGGACTAAATATTAAGACGGGGTTATTGAATTTTGTACCATAATTAGGGTTTGGACAAAAGACCGACACTTGTGAACATTGGACTATTGACTATTAATAGGTGGGGGGTACTGAATGATAACTCGTTGGCACCTATCGAACCTATCTTCAAATTATTTAATATAATAATTATTAAAATGATTACGAATGTCCTATTTAGTGACGTTTATACGACATCGTTTACAGTCATTTAATTAATCAATTTAATTGGGTAATTAATTATTCATTATGGCCAAGTGAATAAATTAATGTATCATGAACTAATTAAAATAGGGGTAGATTACATACAAGGATCATTGGTGTAATTGTTAACAAAGTATTAAAACCTTGGATTACACTCAGTCGATAACCTGGTGTAATTATTAACAAAGTATTAAAATCTTGTTACAGTTTGAATCCCTAATTAGTTGGAATATTTGACTTCGGGAATAAGGTTAATTTGACGAGCATTTTATAATTATGACCGATGGACTATTATGGGCAAAACCCAGATAGGTATCAAATAAACCAGGACAAAGGACAATTAACCCAGAGTAATAAATTAAAATCAAAATGTCAAAACATTATGATTACGGAAGTTTAAATAAGCATAATTCTTTTATTGTATTTCTCATCATACTTTTAATTACTGTCATTTTATTATTGGCAATTTTATATATCGTCATTGTTATTTATTTTACGCATTTTAAATATTGTCATTTATCTTTACGCTTAAAATATAAAATCGACAAACCGGTGATTAAACGGTAAAACCCCCTTTTATATAATATTATTACTACCTATAATTATATATATTTTATATTAATAGAGTTGTTAAAAATATAGTACGTAATCACTAGCTCCCTATGGAACGAACCGGACTTACTAAAAACTACACTACTCTACGATTAGGTACACTGCCTATAGTGTTGTAGCAAGGTTTAGGTATATCCCATTCTATATAAATAAATAAAACTTGTGTAAATCGTATAATATTTTGTCGTATTTCGTAGTAAACAATAATAGTATTTCGTACTACACCGCTCGAACATCAGCACACGTGAAGAAGATCAATACCGAAGAAAGAAGCATTAATGACATGCCGGTTGTAAGAGAATATCCCGAAGTATTTCCAGGAGAATTACTAGGACTACCTCCACATAGATGTGTAGAATTCCAGATTGATCTCATACCAGGAGCTGCACCTGTAGCCCGATTCCCATAGAGACTTGCACATTCAGAAATGCAAGAATTACAAAACCAGTTGCAAGAATTACAAATTATCGGACCGTGGATTTATTCGTCCCAGTTTTTCACCTTGGGGTGCTCCTATTCTGTTCGTCAAGAAGAATGATGGATCTATGAGAATGTGCATAGATTATCGAGAATTAAACAAATTACTGATCAAGAATCGGTACCCATTACCGATGATTGATGATTTGTTTGATCAATTGCAAGGATCAAGTGTTTATTCTAAGGTTGATCTACGCTCCGGATATCATCAGCTGAGAGTGAAGGAAGAAGATGTTCCTAAAACCGCGTTCAGAACCCTTTACGGTCACTATGAGTTTTTAGTCATGCCTATTGGATTGACTAATGCTCCAGCAGTATTCATGGATCTAATGAATCGCATCTGTAGACCGTATTTAGAAAAATTTGTCATTGTTTTTATCGACGACATATTGATTTACTCGAAGAACAAGGAAGAACATGAGCAACACTTAAGATTGGTACTAGAGGTACTCAAGAAAGAAGAATTGTACGTAAAATTTTCGAAGTGTGATTTCTGGTTACAAGAAGTACAGTTTTTGGGACATGTTATCAGTAAACATGGAATTAAAGTTGACCCCGTCAAGATCGAAGCCATTAGTAAATGGGAAACCCCGAAGACTCCAACACAAATCTGCCAATTCTTAGGTCTTGCTGGTTACTACCGAAGATTCATTCAAGATTTCTCTAAAATCGCCAAACCCTTAACTGCATTGACAAAAAAGGGAAAGAAGTATGATTGGTTCACGGAACAAGAATCCGCATTCCAGTTATTAAAGAAGAAGTTAACGTCTGCACCCATTTTGTCATTACCAGAAGAAAATGATGATTTCGTGATCTATTGTGACGCTTCGCGCCAAGGTTAAGGATGTGTATTAATGCAACGCACAAAAGTTATCGCATACGCCTCATGACAACTAAAAGTTCATGAAAGGAACTACACGAAGCACGATTTGGAACTTGAAGCAGTAGTTTTTGCACTCAAAATATGGAGACACTATCTATATGGAACCAAGTGTACAGTGTACACCGACCATAAGAGTCTTCAGCATATTTTTGATCAAAAACAACTCAATATGAGGCAATGTCGCTGGGTAGAGTTATTGAACAATTACGATTGTGAAATTCGTTACCACCCCGGAAAGGCTAATGTAGTAGCTGATGCCCTAA
Organism: Rutidosis leptorrhynchoides; assembly: GCF_046630445.1. NCBI lineage: Eukaryota > Viridiplantae > Streptophyta > Magnoliopsida > Asterales > Asteraceae > Rutidosis > Rutidosis leptorrhynchoides. Next base: position 646,914,128 of record NC_092334.1, read on the forward strand.
GTAGGAAAGAGAGAGTAAAACCTCTTAGGGTCCGAGCTTTGAACATTACAATTCGTACTGATCTCACAAAGCAAATTCAAGCAGCACAGTTAGAGAGTTTAAAAGCAGAAAATGAAAAAGGTAAAATGAGCAAAGGGTTAGAAAAACAGCTTGAAGTAAAAGCCGATGGAACTCTGTATTTTGCTGGTAGGATATGGATACCAAGACATGGTAACCTAAGGCAACTAGTACTGGATGAAGCACACAAAACGAGGTACTCAATTCACCCAGGGAACGGGAAAATGTACCACGATCTCAAGAAGTTCCATTGGTGGCCTAATATGAAGACAGAAATTGCTACTTATGTAAGAAAATGTTTGACATGTGCGAAGGTCAAAGCTGAGCATCAAAAGCCGTCAGGGTTACTGCAACAACCGAAAATTCCTCAATGGAAATAGGAAAGAATAACCATGGATTTCATTACGAAACTGCCAAGGACTGCAAGTAGTCACGATACTATTTGGGTGATAGTTGATTGCCTCACTAAATCAGCTCACTTTCTACCAATAAAGGAGACAGAAAGTATGGAGAAATTAGCACACCTATATTTGAAGGAAGTAGTTTCCAGGCATGGTGTACCTATCTCCATCATATCTGATCGTGACACCCGATTCATATCACGTTTTTGGCAGTCATTACAAAAAGCATTAGGAACTCGATTAGATATGAGCACCGCTTATCACCCACAGACAGATCGTCAAAGTGAAAGAACAATACAAACATTAGAACACATGTTACAGACATGTGTCATTGACTTTGGAACCAGTTGGGATCGACACTTACCCTTGGCAGAATTCTCATACAATAACAGCTATCAAACGAGTATCAACGCAGCGCCATTTGAAGCACTTTACGAAAGAAAGTGCAGATCTCCTATTTGTTGGAGTGAAGTAGGAGAAAGACTACTTACTGGACCAGAAATTATTCATGAAACCACCGAAAAGATCATTCAAATACAACAACGATTGAAAACGGCCATGAGTCGCCAAAAGAGTTATGCTGATGTAAGAAGAAAACCGCTAGAATTTCAAGTGGCCAACAAAGTCATGTTGAAAGTGTCAACCTGGAAAGGCGTTGTACGATTTGGTAAACGAGGAAAGCTAAGTCCTAGGTACGTAGGACCCTTTGAAATCACCGAAAGAATTGGAACAGTTGCTTATCGATTAAAGCTACCGCAAGAACTTAGTAGTGTTCATGACACATTTCACGTGTCAAATTTGAAGAAATGTTTAGCTGAAAAGGACGTCGTAATTCCTCTTGACGAAATACGAATCAATGATAAACTCCATTTTATCGAAGAACCTGTTGAAATCATGGACCGTGAGGTCAAACAATTAAAACAAAGCAAAATACCGATAGTTAGAGTTCGTTGGAATGCAAGACGAGGACCCGAGTTTACTTGGGAACGTGAAGATCAAATGAAGCAAAATTATCCACATTTGTTCACTGATATCGCTCATAAAATAGGTACTACTCAAAATTTCGGGACGAAATTTTCTTTAACGGGGAGGTACTGTGATGACCCGGAAAATTTTGACTTATTTAAACCAATTCTCTATACAATTTATTATTTTGACAAGTTAAGAAAAGTCTGTTAGATTGAGTCTCAAAATTTTAGAACTGTTTCATATATTCAGTTACCTTTGACTGCTCTCGATGATTCACGAACAATTATATGTATATATATATATATATATATATATATATATATATATATATATATATATATATATATATTATAAGATGTACAAGTAAAACACTATTTGCTACAGTAAAAATTATTTTGCTACAGTAAAACACTATTTGTTACAGTGAAACACTATTTGCTACAGTAATATTATGTCGACGAACTAGCAAACAAAAGGCCAGACTAGCCATGCGATCGCATGGCAGATACACCAAAAGCCCATGCGATCGCATGGGGACCAAAAACACTATTTGCTACAGTAAATATTATGTCGACGAACTAGCAAATAAAGTAGAAATAAGCTGTCCAGCCTAGCCATGCGATCGCATGGCAAAAGCACTGAAAACCCATGCAATCGCATGGGCTACAGGAAATGGAAAAGTACTATAAATACGCCAGTTTGCTCGACGAGTTCTTTACACCTTCTTTCTTTATTTTCTTCTGTAATCTATATTTATATTTATAACTTATAATTTATAATTTAAGTTTAATAATAATAAGGTATATACGAGGGTGTTTTTAATTCGGGTTTCAAACCATTTTAAACTAAGGAAATATTGGGTATTGTTCGGGGTATTGTTCTTGAATCCAAGGTCAACCATACAGTCATCTACCATTATTACGTCTACGCAATTTGCCTACAATATTGAATCTCAATATTGAACCGTGAGTTTATAGTCTTCCTTTTTAAACACTTTAAATATTTTTGGGCTGAGAATACATGCAATTTATTTTAAACGAAATGGACACAAGTACATACTAAATTCTACACGGAGTTAAACTGAAAATCCCTTAGCTTTGGTAACTAGTAGCTGCCAGTACATAGGATATGGACTGTGAAATGCCCCGTTCATATACAATATAAACGATTCACAATAGCTGATTACATCGTGAGGTAATTGACCTCTATATGATACATTTTACAAATATTGCATTCGTTTTTAAAAGACAAACTTTCTTTACATCGAAAGTTGATGGCAAGCATACTATTTCATAATACCTCCAACTATAATTGACTTAATAATAATCTTGATGAACTCGACGACTCGAATGCAACGTCTTTTGAAATATGTCATGAATGACTCCAAGTAATATATCTAATATGAGCAAATGCACAGCGAAAGATTTCTTTCATACCTGAGAATAAACATGCTTTCAAGTGTCAACCAAAAGGTTGGTGAGTTCATAGGTTTATCATAAAACAATAAAATTCATCATTTTAATAGACCACAAGATTTAAATCCTGCATGGTACAAATGGGCCCGAATCCTATACCCACCTGTAATGTACATGCGATATCTTTTAAATACACTACACCTTTCTCGTGTACAAAATCATCTTTCATAAATCTTAGTAACCGTACACGTATCTTGTGTACAAAAATAACATACACATAACTTGTGTATAAAATCATTATCTCGATACATAACATTCACTTTTCATTATTTTCATAGCTTGGCTTGGTAACCGACCTTAACATATAATGCGCATAATAATATCCCCAAAACAGAACATCTCGTCTGTATAATAATCATATAAACTTCGAAGTACTAAACACCACGCCCACTAGCCTTTCCGTCTAGTGAACATTCTGGGTGGGGGTGTTAAACCCGGTAGCTACCTTTAGGATTCGCGTCAATTAGGCGTGCACTAATTCTCAAAATTAGTGATGTTCCCTAATTCTTAGGTTACCAAGCAATAATAATCAGAGGAAAAATGTTCATATCAATTGTGGCAATTATCACGTCCACATAATTCAATGGTGGCAATTACCACGTCCACATAATTCATTCGAGGAATGTTTTGCTTGTGTCTATCTCGTCAAACATTTATAAAAGCATTTCATGTATTCGCAGTTCAAAATGTATTTCAAAAGCATTTAATAAAGCAGTTGTAAAAGTAGCGCATGTATTCTCAGTCTCAAAAATGTAAAGAGTAAAAGGGAATCAAATGAACTCACTATACTCTATTTCGTAGTAAAAATACATATGACGTCATTGAACAAGTGTCATACCCCGTCCTAATCCATCTGGACGAATACATTACATTTGGTTACATCGTGAGGTACTTGACCTCTATATGATATATTTTACAAACATTGCATTCATTTTTAAAAGACAAACTTTCATTGCATCTTGACGGCATGCATACCATTTCATAATATATCCAACTGTAATTAACTTAGTAATAATCTTGATGAACTCGACGACTCGAATGCAACGTCTTTTGAAATATGTCATGAATGACTCCAAGTAATATCTCTAATATGAGCAAATGCACAGCGGAAGATTTCTTTCATACCTGAGAATAAACATGCTTTAAAGTGTCAACCAAAAGATTTGTGAGTTCATTAGTTTATCATAAACATTCATTTTCATCATTTTAATAGACCACAAGATTTTCATTTCTCATAAATACACATCTCGTATCAGGCATTTCACAAACTGCATAGAGATAAAAATCATTCATATGTTGAACGCTTGATAACCGAACTAACAGGATGCATATAGAATATCCCCATCATTCCGGGACTCTCATCGGACATGATAATCGAAGTACTAAAGCATTCGTAACCCGATTGGGACGTGTCAAGGTCCATAGATCTATCTTTAGGATTCGCGTTAATTAGGGGCCATTTCCCTAATTCTTAGGCTACCAAGCTAAAAAGAGGCATATTCGATTCGATAATCCAACCATAGAATGTAGTTTCGATTAATTTTGTCTATTTCGTAAAACATTTATAAAAGCAGCGCATGTATTCTCAGTCCCAAAAATATATATTGCAAAAGCATTTAAAAAGGGAGCAAATGAAACTCACAATACTGTATTTTGTTGTAAAAATACATATGACGGCACTGAATAAGTGCAGGGTTGGCCTCGGATTCATGAACCTATATCATTCGTATATATATTAAAACATATTCTTGTAATCGAACAATATTATATATATTATTATTGGTAATATAATTTTTATATTAATAACTTTTATATTTCATTATTATTATATATCCATTTTTATACATAAACTATAAATTTTGTTATGTTATGTGTATTAAATATATTTTATGTAAAGATCATTTATTAATAGTTGTAAATTTACTAGATTAAGGATAATAATAATAATGATAATACTAGTAATAATAAATGTTAATTTTTAATAATGATAACTTTAATAAAATAACAACTTTACTAGTAATGTTAAATCTTAAGAAAATGATAATTTTGTAAATTTTAATTCTAATGGTGAAAATAATGATAATAATAATAATGATATTACTAATTCTAATAATAATAATAAAATAATACTTTGCTTTAATATTATTATGATAATAATTCTATCAGTGGTAATAATAATAATCAGATTGATCATAACTTCGTTTTTAATTTCTCAGTTTATAACTACAATTTCTATAAAATTCATATTTGTACATATATTCATATAATTACAACCAATTTCACAATCTTTATCATATCATCTTTTACTATATATTTTTGTTATTAACATGTTTTATATTCTTGGAATCATAATAATAATATTCGCAATAATAATACAATAATAATAATATGACTAATAATTATAATTCTAATACTTAATGATAATAATAATAATAATCATAATATTCATAACAATTAATAATAATAATAATAATAATAATAATAATAATAATAATAACATTAGTAATACTTATAATACTTATAACTATAACTATGATATTAATAATAATTACTATATTTCTAATAATAACAATCATACTAATAATTATAATCATAGCAATAACAATAATAATAATAATAATAATAATAACAATAATAATAATAATGATAATAATAATAATTATAGGAAAGGAAAAACTACCTTTAAAGCCTTCCTTAAAAAAAATGCCCATAGCCGGGCTCGAACACGAGACCTCTCGTTCCCCTACACACACCCTTACCAACTGATCTGTTTCTGTTTCTGTTTCTTGATTATAATCCCACTTAATGAAATTTAACCCACTAAACTGTCTCTTCTTTTTTTTTCCTAATTCCATCGACCAGAATTTTATTACCATAATTACAACATACATTGAATTAGTTTTAGGATTTATACTAAAGCATAAACGATTATCCTATGATGATTAAATCATTTGAAATCAGAAAAAAAAGAGCTTTAACAGCTTTTTCTAAAAACACGATGAACACAATTACTGATTTTGAAATTTAGACAGTTTTGGACCACGCTTTCAACACGAAATTTGTTTCAAATCTTCCCTTTAATCTATCTGTATCATCAATTCAATTTGAAACATCAACATGTATTCGAATTTACTCAAGAACAAATTGGTTGACTTTTGTAAAACTAACTTTGACTCGGAAATTAAAGCTCAATATAAAGATTTGGAAGTTGAGATTTTTCAGTTAGTTTGAGTGAATGCTTTCTAACAAAACTGCATTAAAGGATTTTAAAAATTGTTTTGAAATCAAGCCTTTTAAAAATTTACTCAGAACAGGGTACCGTCGACTGTTTCTTTAAGGTTTTTTTTTTTTTTTTTTAGTTTTTCCAGTTTCGGTTTGCAGTCGTTATAATATAAGGTGATTGTATAATTGATGTAGAAACACAAATGGATTACAGGTATCTGTATTTGACAATTGAAATGGACATCTAACTGAATTCGACCTCAAGGACATAAACTTTTGAAATTAAAAGATTAAAATATAAATTGGATAGGGATGGCTAATAAATTGTGATTATTGATCGAATCTGTTATCTAAGAATTTTTGTACTAGACTGAATTTACCTATCCGAGGTTACATACGCGTTTCTTTTTGATTTACAGTTTATTTATATAATATAAATATATTAATAAGAATACAATTGATATTTATAAAACAAATACTATTAATAATAATAATTTAAATAATAATATTAATATTAACAATTAATACTAAAAATGTTATTAATAATAATGATAATAATATTGATAAAGATACTAAAATAATATTGATAATCTTTGATACGGTTGAAAATAATTAATAATAATGATAATAAAAATGATATAAATAAAATACTGATACAAATACTAAAAATGATAAAATACTAATAACATTAATAATAATCATGCCTAATAATAATACTCATATTTATCATAATATCTAACATTATAGCTTTACTACTAGTTATAACTTATAACAATGATGATAATCATAATATTATATTATTTATATTAATTATTTATATTATTAATGATAATAATATTACTAGTAAAAATAATAACATAACAATTTTTATATTTTATGTTTCATATTTATAACATAATATTATTTTAATAATAATGAAAGTAATAATATTATCATAACAATTATATTTTAATTTGTGATTACATTTTATGTATTAATATTACAAGTTATTACTTATGTAATGTAATGTTTACTAATTTTATAATATATAATTTAATATTTATGCACTGTATACATATTACAATATACATGTAATAGTTACATATATTTATACATAGATTCATTTTAAATTACAACATACTTATTTTGTATCTTATTTTATATATTTAACTCTAAGGTTTAAATTATATTTTATTGTTTTCATTTATCATATATACATATATAGTTATATATACATGTTCATTTACAAACACATATTCGTGAATCGTCAGAAATAGTCAAAGGTTAAATGATTCCATTTAAATAGTTCAAAATTTTGAGACTCAACATTACATACTTTGCTTATCGTATCGAAATCATATAAAGATTATGTTTAAATTTGGTCAAAAATTTTCGGGTCGTCACAGTACCTACCCGTTAAAGAAATTACGTCCCGAAATTTGATCGAGGTCGTCATGGCTAACAATAAAAATGTTTTCATGACAATTATGAGTTGATAACTAGAGTTTTATTACCATAGAGTAATAAGGATGAAATAATTCGAGTATTTGAAGAGTACGAATGAAGTTATCACAAAAGAGTGAAATAAAGAAATAGAGATTCGTCTTAGTTTTTGACGTAGTCACTGTCGAATTCCGAAATTCAAGGGATTTAAAGAAAATCTTCAGATCTATATAAGATTTGATTCTTCGATAATTCAGGAAATTAGGATCTCTCTAATTAAATGCGGAGATCTGCCTTGATTTCTTTATCAGATATTTTACTATAAATTAACTTTTTCCGTTCCATTACCTTTACCATTCCTATACACAATTCTCAAATTCAAAAGATTGTGAAAATGCTAAATCCAGTTCTGATCCTTGTCCTTATCCTTACTATCACAACAATCATTTTCCTTTTCCAACTTCCACCGGAGGAATCTATTTTCTTCTACTTCGCCCTTGGGGTTATAGTGTTTTTAATTCTCATGTGTCTTTATGTTGCGATAAACATTGATATACACGGTTTGTAGTTTAAGTGTTATTATTGGGCTTTATATTCCCCCTTATATTTTAAAGCTCTTTGCCTTTTTATTTTCTTCTCGACCTCTAGTAAAGCGAGTAACGATCCAGAATTCGTAATTATGGAGTTTCGAATGACTTAATGTTCTAAACAAGAAAGAACGTAATCGTACGATTTGATTTGTCAAATTACCAAAATCACTGAGAATAGAACTATTAAGAATATATATTCTTGATATGTTCAGAAGTTAAGCAGAATGAAAGAGTTATGTAACATGGCACCTGATGACGTTATGGTCTGTGAATCATCAAGTTCCATTAGAAACTCAGCATGACTTACTGTAATATAATCACGTTGATCAAGTGTCATTATATTATACTAACTTATGCTTCAGTTCCCAACACTACTTCAAAAACATTCATATTTTAAACTCGAAGTTTACAGAATATAGAAACTAAACAGTTTCCTTTATGATGTAATGCAGATAGCGCGAAGAGATAAATGATTTCAGATAAGAATAGTTATGAAAATATCTTCAGAAATATCGAGGATATTTATAATGAATGACATGATGATATCTTAGAATTTCTAATATCGAATGATGATGAAGAAGATTTGTCCGTAAAGGTTTAGAGTTAGGGGCAAGGTATTCGTTAATAACTTCAGCAGATACTGAATCATTTGGATTCTTTGAAGGCAGGTTTAGTCTTTGTGATTTGTCCATAGCCTCCTTCATGGTTTGCTCAATCCGTTTTCCAATTCCAACATTTTTGAGCTTTTCAACTTATCCTTCTTTATCATCGAACTTTTGACTGTTAAAATCATCTGTAGTTTTTGCTGCTTTATCAGTTCTTTTAGTACTCAAAAAATTGATTCGCAGACTGGGTGCTTTTCAGAATTTCAAAATAGAAGATCATAATTCTAAGAGATAAATGTTATATGTATTCATATAACTATTGATGTAGACATGCGGCGGATTTTCAAAATACTGATTGCTAATTCCGGGTAATTGGTATGGTCATTCTTGTTATAAGGTGTGGATGAGTATATGATAAGGTTTCAATGAATATAATGATTCTTCGAAAAATTAAAGATCAATGAAGTTGCTGGTATGTTTACTGCTAATGTGATGGGATGTAAACGGTTCTCCGGTAACGATGACGAAAGGAAAACTTATATATCAAGGTTATAATAGAGTTTATTCGAATGAAAAGTCGAAATTGATTTGCTGAAGCTGTGACAAAATTTGCTACTTTGGAAAGGGATTACAAAATTATTTTCGGTAATAATAACGCCAAAGGAGCTAGCACAGATACGTGTTAAACGTTTACTCAGGTTCCGAGTGTTTTCAGGTGCATAACTATATGCATCAATCTTTTCTTTCGTAGATGAAGTGCGGTTGGTTCATCCTCTCGAGTGAGGTGTTTTCAAGAATTATAAAAGGTTTGAACGCAGATCGTAATCGTCAAGATACAAATGAAGTTTAGGATAAAATCAAGTGGCAAACTTGAAGAATTGTTTAGTTTCATATGTTATAATCAATATTTTAATTCATTTTAATTGTCCAATGTTGGCAGTCCTCAGTTGATAGTCCACAGTTAGCAATATATAATATTCGAATTAATTAATACGTATCGTGACCCGTGTACATGTCTCAGACTCGATCACAACTCAAAGTATATATATTATTGTAGAATCAACCTCAACCTTGTATAGCTAACTCCAGCATTACTGCATATAGAGTGTCTATGGTTATTCCAAATAATATATATAGATGCGTCGATATGATATGTCAAACCTTGTATACGTGTCCCGATATTTAAATGCGTAAATAACAGTATTTAAATGAAGATAAATAAAGTGCATAAAATAAATAACAGAAATTAAATGACGATAAATAAAATTGCGAGAATTAAAATTGCGATAAATTAAATTGCGATAAATAAAATGTAATCAGTTAGCTAGGAACAGTTAGCTAGGAACAGTTAGCGTGGATTCTTAACAAAATTTCTCATAGTTAATTTGTTTGTTTCTAACATATTTTATTTTGTCCAACGTTTTCTTCATTATGCCACTTGTTGGATTCTGATAGATCAAAATCCAGATATGAAATTGAATGAAAATATTATTCTGTGCTGTGACAACCCGTAAATTTTCGGCAAAATTTAAACAAAAATCTTTATATAATTTCATTTAACCTCGACTAATTCCAACGATTCACGAACAATTATTTGTAAATTATTACGCATTAATTTGATATATTAATATTATTATTATTAATATCCTTTTTAAACAAGATATCAATAATTAATATCTTTATTATCAGTATTGTTATTATGAATAAAAAAATATTGACAAATATTCTTGGAAAAGTAGTAAATCAATTTGTTGATTTAAAAAAAATATATAAAATAAATCCTTAAAATAAATGATTTTTTTAATAAAATAAATAAATAAATAAATAAATTACTTTTTAATTAAAAATTATAATGGAAAACTACTTTTATTATTTTATTTTGTGCATTATCCCATGACCTAACATTTAATACTTTTGAATTTTAAAATCCCATTAAAAATTAAAATATTTCTTTTTCTTTTAATTATTTTATTTTTTTACCTAATTTTTTCAAGTATAAATACCCCTCATTTCTCATTCAAACTCACACTAAAATTTCTCTCATTCTCTCTTTGAAGAATTACTACTAGTAAGTATTCTTTTCTTACTTTTTACTTTTTACTTTTTACTTTTTACTTTTTACTATTTACTTCGGTTTATTATTTTTTTACCGAAACATGTAAATAATGTTATAAATTATATGCAATTAAAATTAAAATAAATAACATGTTATAATTAGTAATATATGTTACTAAAAATTATAAAAGTATTTTTATGAATTAATATATAGGAGTTATAATTAAAATCGAATTAATGAATATATATGTATATACGCACCTAACGTGAAGGTTATAATTAAAGATAGCGTACAAAGACTACAAACATCACCGCTACTTGTAGCCTAGGGTGATCCTTGTTACCATTATGGGACGCTTGTGTATCTTGAATGCCAAGACTTAGATTCTGGTCAAGAGATCCTGGGCCGCTCGGTAACAATAGATCATTCGAGTGACTTGCATGTTAGCGACGAAGTTTGGGCGAGATTGTACAACATCTTTGTTAAGAATTATAACCCGAACATTCTTAAACTAGAAGCTTACTATAAGTGAAATTTTTTCATAAATAGTAGGTTTCCAAAAATAGAAACTTTTGAGAAATAGGAACTTTTCTTGAAAACCGTCACTGTCAATATAGTTGCTATATTAATAAACATACTTTATGTCAAGTTAGACATTAACTAATCAAACGTTATACCTCAAGGTAGATATCCAGATCACTTACTTGCTTTACTTTCCTTCTTGTGTGAAATACTTCAACTGCTATTTAATGTGAGTTTTCATATGCTCCCTTTTACTCTTTACATTTTTGGGCTGAGAATACATGCACTACTTTTATAACCGTTTTTATGAAATGAATACAAATACTAAAACTAATTTTTCGTGAGTTCATCTGCTCCCTTTTTATATATCTTTGGGCTGAGAATACATGCGCAACTTTTATAACTGTTTTACACGTATCAAATATTAAACTGTGATATGTTGGGCTATGACCAGCAAGTCCCCAACCGACAAGTATAAACGATAACTTGTACGGGACAAACTTGAAAGTCTAGTCTAAATATCAGTACCAACTATTAAACTGTGATATGTTGGGCTATGACCAGCAAGTCCCCAACCGACAAGTATAAACGATAACTTATACGGGGTAAACTTGAAAGTCTAGTCTAAATATCAGTACCAACTATTACACTGTGATATGTTGGGCTATGACCAGCAAGTCCCCAACAGACAAGTATAAATGATAACTTGTACGGGGTAAACATGAAAGTCTAGTCTAAATATCAGTACCAACTGTTAAACTATGCTATACCCGGCTATGTCCGACTAAGTCCCTACAGTGATATTTTTAATTGCTGCGGCATTCTTAATTATTGGGGATAGGCCTATCGGGAGTAACCTCCCCGATACATTTGATTAAGTCTTTGTATTACTTGATAATGAAATTAAACGACAAGGACAGAACAACTTGTCACGGGGCAAACAACGTTTAGTTTAAATATCACGCACTGGCATAACTTTTTAATCCTGCGGGAGATCAACTTGACTGGATCTCTGTGATCTACTTATGAAAAACAAATCTTGTGGTCTAACACTATTACTGAAATCATTATTTATGACAAACCTATGAACTCACTCAACCTCGTGTTGACTTTTTAAGCATGTTTATTCTCAGGTACTTAAATATTGCTTCCGCTGTATATCTACTGCTTTGATGATGATTGCTTGCTATGCTTGGAGTCTTCATTACATATCATATCAATTAAAGACATATTTATCTTCCGCTGCAAAACTCAACAAAACGTCTCATGTAGAGTCGTTCTCGTTTATACAACTGTGATTTGATATAATTAGTCACAAATACCCCAGGCCCTATTTGGGGGTGTGACAGATTGGTATCAGAGCAGGTTGTTGTAGAGAACCAGGATTGCATTTTATGTGTGCCTTATACAATTAGGTACCTTAGCAATGTAGGACTACAACTTTCCTTGACCGTAGTGCCTTTACTTGTTGCCTTTAACTGTTAAATGCTATACTATACTTTAGAAATTTTACTTATCTTAGAATGCCGAGCCAACCTAAGAACTCTGCTCACTTTCCTAAGTATTATCCAATTACGCCAATGCATTTAAATGCGACACCATGATTTCTGAAATTCTTGACATTCCTATGTCATCTATCATGGTTTTGTATATTACATATGTATTACATGAAATATTATTCATGATTTTTGAAACTCCTATAATTGTTACTATTCATACTCAAACGTATATAACTCCCTGTTATATCACGTACCTATATGCCTTATACCTTTATGCATCAGTTTGCGAACCAGAAAATGTCATTGGGTTATCACAGTATACGAATTGAAAGTCTTTAATCGAAAGATTATTAGATTACATACTTATCATTTTATAATCTCGACACGTCATACTGCCATTATTGGAGTATAGACAAATCATATCTTATCATATCTATCCCAATAGACCTTGTCTACCACTTTTCCTAAATTTCCTCCGTAAATTACGGAAATCTTTTTGCTATAAATACGTATTCAAGGAGACGAATATATCATTTAGTATTCAATACCCATTTCATATCAAACCCTATTCCAAACACATAATAGGAATTTCTCGAACTCCTCGAGCTACAACGGCAGCGTAACCGGAACAAACGAACCAATCAGCCATCATCTATTCTGGATGAATTGGGGATGGGTTCGTAGCCGACTCAATCAATGGAGGCAAGAAGAAGGTGATTGTGATGACCCGGAAATTTCCGATCAAATTTAAACTTTAATCTTTATATGTTTCTGACACGATAAGCAAAATCTTTAATGTTGAGTTTAGAAAACTTTGGAAACGATGTTCATATATTAAATTACCAATTGGCCTCAACCATTCCCAACGATTCACGAACAACTATTTATAAATAGATATGTATATATTTAAATATATATATATATATATATATATATATATATATATATATATATATATATATATATATATATATATATATATATATATATATATATAATTTGAAATATAATTTATGATGTAATTGTTAGAAATTAGTTATGTAAAAATAACAATTATCATTTACAACATATGTGTATACAAATAATGTATATTAAAGATAGATATTATGATTGTGATACTCGTTGATGTTCGGATTGATATTAATCAAGTTAAAAACGAACTTATGTAATTTTAAATATAAACATTATTTAGTGGTGATTTAAATATTATTGTTATTATTATATTCTTTTACCATGTTTATTATCAATATTAAAATTACCATTTTTAACATGTGTATTAAAAATTATCATTTTTATTCAAAATTATTATTATCATTATTAACATTAATTTCATCCTCATGATTATTACTTGTATCATTATTAGTATTATATTCATTGACATCGTTATTGTATTTATTATTTATATTATTATTATTATTATTAAATATTAATAGTATTATTAATATAAATATTAATTAAAATTAGTTTATAAAGACATATGAATAAAAACAGATTCTGTTAGGCATCTCAATCATCTTTATTCCTATTTATACTTTTTCCCGATCTGTTACTATGCTGGTAAAATCCTGTCGAACGAATTATGCACTACAAAACAATCTTGACAAATTCATGATACTGTATCAATCAACTTGTATCTTAATTATATCCGTGAATTTAGTGAATGGAAAGAACACTCTTTGTCCATGGAATCTATCACCACTCTCCCATCTTCTTTTTTTTCTTCTTCTTACTTGTGAACCTCAAAACCACACAAACTTCAACTCTTTAAGTTTTTACTAATGCTCATCCTATCAACTTCGGTTCGGTTCCGACCCACAACGAAACCACCATCTTTTATCTTCCACCACCACCGAAGCCATCATGAACTACCACCAACGAACCACCTTCCTGTATATTTCTGTTCCACGATGTAACCACACGTAACCGCCATAACAACCTTCACCTTTGATCATCAAAACACCTCACCTCACCAACAATTATCCACCCTCTTATCAAACTACTGCTACGAATTCAACTCCACAACCATCCTCATATTTGTTTTGTTTTGAAACGGTGATCTTTAGCCTCCTGTGTTTTTCTGTTTTATCGGAGAATAATGAACTCGAAGAAAAACCTACAACTATGATGACCCGAATACTAATTTTTTTTTATTTAACACCAACAATGGAACCACGACCTCAATCCCCTTTACAACCGCTGCAGTTATGTAAACCTATATATATTTGAAATTTCAATCTTCAAACAATTTTATAAATCAAAACTGCTTTAGCTTGTTTATAATATCCTTTGTTTAGCCGACCATAGTGGAAGACAGGAGGATATGATTATTAAACTTTACAGGTGAGGATGGTGAGCTGTAAAGAACTTATATGATTATTAATTCTGTTTCCCAACAAACCCCACAACCACAACTAAACAAATATAGACTATCGAGCAGATTAGCCAGGAGTGAGCTTGTGAATACGATTGAGCTGGATTGGCATATATTTCTTGGGCTGCTATGTTCTGTTTTCAAATGGGCTGAAGAATTATTATAATGGACCGCTACTAGGTTCGTTATTTTTTTTTTCTTTTTGCTGTATTCAAGGATCCAAAAACCTGTTGAGGTGTTTCGTTCCTAATCCTGCCCCAACAAAACAATCACCATCACCTTAGCATCACCCTAAGAAACCACTGAACTGCGCGATTAGTTGCTGCTATCGTGTTTCTGTTTCTGTTTGAACCAACCAAAACAAACCACTACCACCATGTCTCGAACCACTGCTCATTATTTCTTTTGTGATAAGGTTATACGATGATGGTGCCCTGTTAACAAGTCTGTGAAATCTAAACATGAAGGGGTAATTAAGATCCATTCAGGATAATGACAGCGAGGTTATAAATAAAAATGATATCTTGATAGCTTTGAATACGGGATTGATGATAAATTATGATTTATGTGATAAGTTGTTAATGATTATAATCATGGTAATGATTAGATTATAATAATTATGATAATGATAATAGTAGGGTGACATAGTCGAATGAAGATGATAACGATGATGGTTAGAACGATATTATAACGACCCTCATTTTTTTCCATTCTATATTTTTCCAATATTAAAAGCCCAAACAATATAATTAAAACTTAATGATTAAACTTTAATCAACAATTGTTAAGTGTTAAGAGTTAGAAAACATATTAATTAACTTTGTACAAAAATTGACAAGTTAATAAAAGATGAAAATAATAAACTGTTAGTCAACACTCACTGCTAATTAAAATTTATGCATTTATGTAATATTATAACTAATAACCTATAAGTAATAAATAAAAAGTGACATTTATATAAATAATAAAACAATTGGGAACTAAATATATACAAGTCATGAATTAGTAAAAAGAAAATAATACTTATCATGTAGTAAATGTAAAAATAATAATAATAATAATAGTAATAATAATGAGACTAAAAAAAATCTTACATCCTTATGTTGACTAAAAATAAAGTGTAAACTAGTACATCCTTATGTTGACTAATTATAAACTAGTACCACCTATTGTTGACTAAAAATTATAAAACAAAATAAAATCATTAATTAGAACATCCTTATGTTGACTAACACTCTAATACTTGCACTATATAAACACCTAGTTTCTCATTCACAAATCACACCAAAATCCTCTCTCAAAAACAATCTCTCCCTCTCCCTCTCTTGTGGTATTCGGATCTTCAAGCTTGTTCTTCGTGTTCTTCAAGAATCTTCAAGGAGTTCTTCAAGATTTTCAAGGCTTTGATCTTCCATCTTCATCGTGTTCATCTTTTCTTTGTTAATTATCTTGAATCTTCAAAGGTATAACATAAACCCTAAACTATTTACATAAACTTTGATCTTTGATAATTCATATTCATATTATAAACTTGTTATTCATAAGTATATACATAAACACACCTAGATTTATATATACATATATACATGTAAAAAAAAATATTTATATATATATATATATATACATATATATACGAATTATATATACATATACATATTAAAACCTTAAACCCTAATTACACCTAAACTATAATTCTTAAACCCTAATTAATTAAACTCTAAACATTTATGAAACCCTAGGACATTAATTACTAAACCCTAGTTATTAATTACTACTTTAATTAACTAACCCTAATTAATGAAACCCTAATACTACTTATACTAGTACTTAACATGTATACACTATTACTATTACTAGCACCTATAACCTACTAATTATATTGTAGCACAAAAATATTTTGGGATATGTATTAGAGATGTATAGATCTTCGAACTTTCTTGACGAATGGTTTCTACGAGATTCTAGGCAGAGGGTTTGGATTTCCGATTTAAAGGGTCCTATGGCTCAAGCCCCTAGATCTAAATTAGCCATTCGAAGGGAAAGGGGTGATTGGAAGCTTATCTAATACGGCAAGTATTCTAAAATGGAAACACTCATAAAAGTAGAAACTCTCTAGTCATAGAAACTTAGTAAAATAAGAAACTTTCTAAAAATAGAAACTTTATAAAAATAGTAACTTACTAGGAATAGAAACTTAGTAAAACAAACTATACTTAAACACATACTTAAACTTAAACATGGGCAAAACACTTAACTACTCTTAAATGTCAATAGGTTGACTTTCCTGCTCACTCGTTCAACTCTCTATTCCGAGGAATAACTCTCTCTACTTACTAAGGTGAATTCATAGCCCCACTCTTTATTGCTAGCAAACTTATTTAACTTATATGGGGTGAGACACATGCTTGCTTTTAAATTTTTAACATGCAATATTTTAATAACTGTTTTACAATATTTATATACGTGAATTTCATAGCCCCACTTTTTACTATTTCATTACTGTTTTGAAACTATGGGGTGAGACACATGCTTGCTTTTAAATTTTTAACATGCAATATTTTAATAACTGTTTTACAATATTTATATACGTGAATTCATAGCCCCATTTTTTACTGTTTCATAAGTGTTTTATAACTTTTGGGGTGAGAATACATGCACAACTTTTATAACTGTTTTACACGTATTAACTATTAAACTGTGATATGTTGGGCTATGACCAGCTAGCCCCCAACCGATAAGTATAAACGATAACTTGTTACGGGGTAAACTTGAAAGTCTAGTCTAAATATCAGTACTTACACGTATCTACTATTAAACTGTGATATGTTGGGCTATGACCAGCAAGCCCCCAACCGACAAGTATAAACGATAACTTGACACGGGGTAAACTTGAAAGTCTAGTCTAAATATCAGTACCAACTGTTAAAACTATGCTATACCCGGCTATGTCCGACTAAGTCCCTACAGTGATATTTTTAATTACTGCGGCATGCTTAATTATTGGGGGTAGGCCTATCTGGAGTAACGTCCCCGATACATTTGACTCAGTCTTTGTATTACTTGATAATGAAATTTAAACCGACAAGGACAGACACAACTTGTCATGGGGCAAACTTGAACGTTTAGTCTAAATATCACGCACTGGCATAACTTTTGGATCTGCGAGATCTACTTTTTGATCCTGCGGGAGATCAACTTTACAACTAAATCTTGTGGTCTAAAAACAACGATAACTACTTTTGTTAAACCTATGAACTTCACTCAACCTTTTTGGTTGACACTTTAGCATGTTTTGTCTCAGGTGCTGTTTGATTCAAGCTTTCTTATCTACTACTTATGTGATGCTACTTGGACTTAGGATCAAGAGATATCGCATTTATTACTTCTGCATATGAACAATTACTTTATCGTTATTTCCATTATTGTAATGACATTTCATTTTCCGCTGCGTACTCAATAAAGTTAAATTTTCTCATTTAGTATTGTTCTCGTATTATAATATGTTGGTTTATTTGATATTAGTAACGTTTCTTCCAGACCCTATTGGGAGGACGTTACAGATTGGTATCAGAGCATAACCAGGCTGTTATAGAGAACCAGGATTGCAATTTTATGTGTGCCTTACTTGCTAGCTAGGGTGCCTTAGCAATCTAGGAAACTATAACCTTTCCTGCCTTACACTTAAAGCACTTAGGATTGCCTTATAATCTTAACAATCATGCTTGACCAAACTTGACTTAAAGATTCTAATCAAAGTCTCTTTCCTAATGTAGGACTACAACTTTTCTTGACCATGGTGCCTTTAATTGTTGCCTTTAACTGTTAAATGCTACACTATACTTTAGAAACTTTACTTATCTTAGAATGATGAGCTAATCTAAGAACTCTGCTCACTTTCCTGAGTACTATCCAATTACACCACCGCATCTAAATGCGACACAATGATTTCAGAAATTCTTGACATTCATAAGTCATCTATCATGGTTATGTGTATTACATATGTATTACATGAAATATTATCCATGATTTTGAAACTTTTATAATTGTTACTACTCACACACAAACGTATATAACTCCCTGTTATATCACGTACCTATATGCCTTATGCCTTTATGCATCGGTTTATGAATCAAAAAAATGTCATTGGGTTATCACAGTATACGAATTGAAAGTCTTTAATCAAAAGATTATTAGATTACATACTTATCACTTTATGATCTCGACACGTCATACTGCCATTATTAAAGTATAGACACATCATATCTTATTATATCTTATCGTATCTATCCCAATAGATTTTGTCTAACACTTTTCCTAAATTCCCTCCATAAATTACGGAAATCTTTTTGCTATATACACGTATTCGAGGAGACGAATATATCATCCAGTATTCAACACTAATCTCATATCAAAAACCCTAATTCCAAACACATAATATGGATTCCTCGAACTCTTCGAGCTCCAATGGCAGCGTAACCGGAATGAACCAACCAATCAGCCATCATCTATTTTGGATGAATTGGGGATGGGTTCGTAGTAAACTTAATCAATGGAGACAAGAAGAAGGTGATCCCTTCCACCAACCGAATTCACCTCTTGGTGAAGAACCTGAAGCACTTACTGGCGAACCCGTTCGGAACACTATTTTCACCCTCATTTCCAGGATATCCAGTCACGAATATATAATATCTAAAATTTTAGATCTTATTCATCCACTTGTCCGAACCGCCAATCATCCCGGAATAATAGAAGAAGTCAACGAGCTTCGCGCTCGAGTAGTGGCTCTGGAGAATATGGTGCGAAACCTACGAACACCAGCAGTAGCACCAGCAGCATAACCAGTACCACCAGTACCATCGGCATCACCACCAACATCACCAGCTTCACCAACGACAACATCCGCATTCCACGCCTCAACATCGCACTCAGTACCTCAAACATCAACATCATACGCCCCATAGATACCAAGGAATATTATTAATAATGAGTTAAGATGTATTGACTCATTCTTCCTGAAGAATTACATATGTATACTTTATATATATGGATTGGAACAATAATAAATCTTTTCGTACTAAGCTATTACGTGTGAATCTTAACTAGTATGTACTACATGGTTAATTCATATCACAATATGCTATGATGTACATCTTTTGTTAATAACTTAACAATCGTTAATCATTGCTTCAATACAATAAACTCCATTTCGTAATAAACCAAGTGTATTACTCAAATATATGATTGATTGTATACTTTAATTTTCGATGTACTCGAAACTTTCTAGAAAATATCATTAGTGCCTTATGAATTTCACAAGAATTCCAAGAGCACCAACATCATATACCAAAGTATATCAATAACAATGAACGATGAAGTATTAATTCATAACTTCATTAGCGAAATATTTCACGACAATTATGAAATCTCTAAGGTTTTGGAGATTATTTATTCTCGTTTCAACAGCAAATCAAATGAGTTTAATATTATATTAGCTCATTAAAACCATGATTACATCTGAAGAATACATATATGAACGTATATCTTCTCTTTTGTACAAACTGTTAATTGTAAAAAATATTTTAACGGGTAGGTAAAACCCGAGAGATATTCATATCTCATATAAATATGTTACATTGTACATTCTTCCATTCTGATTCAGCAGTTGTTAACTATACTACTTACATTCACATGATATATGTATATGTTCACCAAAGAAAAACCATTTTCATACAAATTCAGTTACATACTCTGATTTTGACATATCGGAACTTAAGTAAAGCTTTAGCAAGTGTTATCTTCCTAAAGATCACTACATTCATGAATTATATTCATTCGTATTCTATGATGAATTATCAAATCAAACCACCGAACTTACCATTCCTTACTTTTGAAAATCACAACATTTCTTCGTCAACCGTTAGATCCATTGATGGATGCATCTTACGCTTAAACACTTCAAATTTAAAATTCTTGAAAACATCCTTTGAATCTATCGCAATCAGCGTTTAATCATCTAAAAATGAAATTTCTTGAAACCATTTCGGATTGATAACCGATGATTCAAATATGGCTGCATTAAATGCAGAGGAAACAGAAAAATTGTAGATGGTCTTAAGGGCCAACAGTTTGATAATAAAGAATGGTACGTTGGAAAAGCTCAAAAGAAAATTTGGAACTGAAAAACGGATTGAGCTAACCATGGAGGAGACCAAGGACAAACACAAGGGCCAAACCCTATATTCAAAGAATCCAGGTAATTTTGGATCCGGTGAAATCTTTAGAGAATATCTTGCTCCGAAGTCATGTTAAAAGCTTGCGGAAAATTTTTCTTCATCAACTTTCGAACTTAGAAATTCCAAAATATCATCATAAATATCCTCTATATTTCGAAAGATATCTTCATAACGATTCATGTCCGCAATTAAGTATCTCTTTGCGATATCTTTATAAAGGAAACTGTTTTAGTTTCTATATTCTGTAAAATTCGAGTTTAAATTATAAATGCTTTGAAGAAGTGTTGGGAATTGAAGCATGAGTTAGTATAATATAATGACGTCAGGCCAACGTGATTATATTACAGTAAGTCATGCTAAGTTTTTAATGGAAGATGATGATTCATAGATTTTATAATCATCATTTTCCATGTTACACGACTCTTACATTCTATTTAACCTCTAAATATATCAAGAACATATTTTTCTTGATGATTCAGTCTTTTCCGGATATTCTGGTAATATGACAAATCAAATCGTGCTATTACCTTTCCTTTCTACTTTATATATTATGATCATTCGAAACTTCATACCTATGAATTCTGGACCATTACTCGCTTGACTTGAAGTCGGGAAGAAGAAACAAAAGCATAAAGCTCCGACATATAAGGGAAAATATAAAGCCCGATAACGACTCCGAAATTACAAACCGTGTATATCAATGCGTATAGCAATATAAAGACACGGGATAATTAAAAACACTATAACCCCAAGAGCATAGTAGAAGTAAACAGATTCCTCTGGCGGTAAAAGAAAAAGAAGAATGACTGCATAGATGGTCAATATAATAACCAGGATCAGAACTGGATTAAGCATTTTCTTAATCTTTTGGAAGTTTGAATTGAGAAAGAAAGTATAGAAGTGGTGAAGATAATGAAACGAAAGAAGCTAATTTATAGCAAAATTCCAAACACATCAATCGAGGCAAATCACCGCATTTAATCAAACAAATCTCAAAATTTCGTAAATACTGGAGAATCAAATCTTATAGATTACGAAGATTTCCTTTAATTCCTTGAATTCCGGAAATCAATCGTGACTACGTCAAAAGTTAAGGCGAACATTTAATTTTCTCATTTCACTCTTTTATGATAGCTTCATTTATACTCTTCCTATAAACGAATCGTTTTATCCATATTATTCAATAGTGATAAAACTTTATTTTTCAACTTATATTCATCATTAAAATATTCTTGTTGTAAACAATGAAGATCTCTATCAAATTTCATGACTGTGATTTTCACGAACTCCTCTTTGTTTGTCTGCCCTAATATTGTGGCATAAAATGCTCAAGGTTTTAAATGAGCTCAGTACTATTCATAACACATTTCATGTATCTAATTTACTGAAATGACTTGTATAACATCATCATTTTGAATGATATTCGCATTAATGATAAAATGCACTTCGTTGAATAACCTATAGAAATCATGGAAGGAGAGGTCAAACAAACGCGTAAAAGCAATATACCTATCGTTAAAGTCCGTTGGAATTCGCGTAGAGGCCCCGAATATACCTGGGAACGCAAAGACCATATAAAACGGAAATATCCCCATCTCTTCTCAACTGCTGATGCAAACGAGGAAACTACCTAAAAACTTCGGGACGAAGTTTTCAATAACGGGGAGGTACTATAACGACCCTCATTTTTTTCCATTCTATATTTTTCCAATATTAAAAGCCCAAACAATATAATTAAAACTTAATGATTAAACTTTA
The DNA here is from genome assembly GCF_046630445.1 of Rutidosis leptorrhynchoides. Taxonomy (NCBI): domain Eukaryota; kingdom Viridiplantae; phylum Streptophyta; class Magnoliopsida; order Asterales; family Asteraceae; genus Rutidosis; species Rutidosis leptorrhynchoides. Next base: position 646,937,308 of record NC_092334.1, read on the forward strand.
ATCAACAATTGTTAAGTGTTAAGAGTTAGAAAACATATTAATTAACTTTGTACAAAAATTGACAAGTTAATAAAAGATGAAAATAATAAACTGTTAGTCAACACTCACTGCTAATTAAAATTTATGCATTTATGTAATATTATAACTAATAACCTATAAGTAATAAATAAAAAGTGACATTTATATAAATAATAAAACAATTGGGAACTAAATATATACAAGTCATGAATTAGTAAAAAGAAAATAATACTTATCATGTAGTAAATGTAAAAATAATAATAATAATAATAGTAATAATAATGAGACTAAAAAAAATCTTACATCCTTATGTTGACTAAAAATAAAGTGTAAACTAGTACATCCTTATGTTGACTAATTATAAACTAGTACCACCTATTGTTGACTAAAAATTATAAAACAAAATAAAATCATTAATTAGAACATCCTTATGTTGACTAACACTCTAATACTTGCACTATATAAACACCTAGTTTCTCATTCACAAATCACACCAAAATCCTCTCTCAAAAACAATCTCTCCCTCTCCCTCTCTTGTGGTATTCGGATCTTCAAGCTTGTTCTTCGTGTTCTTCAAGAATCTTCAAGGAGTTCTTCAAGATTTTCAAGGCTTTGATCTTCCATCTTCATCGTGTTCATCTTTTCTTTGTTAATTATCTTGAATCTTCAAAGGTATAACATAAACCCTAAACTATTTACATAAACTTTGATCTTTGATAATTCATATTCATATTATAAACTTGTTATTCATAAGTATATACATAAACACACCTAGATTTATATATACATATATACATGTAAAAAAAAATATTTATATATATATATATATATACATATATATACGAATTATATATACATATACATATTAAAACCTTAAACCCTAATTACACCTAAACTATAATTCTTAAACCCTAATTAATTAAACTCTAAACATTTATGAAACCCTAGGACATTAATTACTAAACCCTAGTTATTAATTACTACTTTAATTAACTAACCCTAATTAATGAAACCCTAATACTACTTATACTAGTACTTAACATGTATACACTATTACTATTACTAGCACCTATAACCTACTAATTATATTGTAGCACAAAAATATTTTGGGATATGTATTAGAGATGTATAGATCTTCGAACTTTCTTGACGAATGGTTTCTACGAGATTCTAGGCAGAGGGTTTGGATTTCCGATTTAAAGGGTCCTATGGCTCAAGCCCCTAGATCTAAATTAGCCATTCGAAGGGAAAGGGGTGATTGGAAGCTTATCTAATACGGCAAGTATTCTAAAATGGAAACACTCATAAAAGTAGAAACTCTCTAGTCATAGAAACTTAGTAAAATAAGAAACTTTCTAAAAATAGAAACTTTATAAAAATAGTAACTTACTAGGAATAGAAACTTAGTAAAACAAACTATACTTAAACACATACTTAAACTTAAACATGGGCAAAACACTTAACTACTCTTAAATGTCAATAGGTTGACTTTCCTGCTCACTCGTTCAACTCTCTATTCCGAGGAATAACTCTCTCTACTTACTAAGGTGAATTCATAGCCCCACTCTTTATTGCTAGCAAACTTATTTAACTTATATGGGGTGAGACACATGCTTGCTTTTAAATTTTTAACATGCAATATTTTAATAACTGTTTTACAATATTTATATACGTGAATTTCATAGCCCCACTTTTTACTATTTCATTACTGTTTTGAAACTATGGGGTGAGACACATGCTTGCTTTTAAATTTTTAACATGCAATATTTTAATAACTGTTTTACAATATTTATATACGTGAATTCATAGCCCCATTTTTTACTGTTTCATAAGTGTTTTATAACTTTTGGGGTGAGAATACATGCACAACTTTTATAACTGTTTTACACGTATTAACTATTAAACTGTGATATGTTGGGCTATGACCAGCTAGCCCCCAACCGATAAGTATAAACGATAACTTGTTACGGGGTAAACTTGAAAGTCTAGTCTAAATATCAGTACTTACACGTATCTACTATTAAACTGTGATATGTTGGGCTATGACCAGCAAGCCCCCAACCGACAAGTATAAACGATAACTTGACACGGGGTAAACTTGAAAGTCTAGTCTAAATATCAGTACCAACTGTTAAAACTATGCTATACCCGGCTATGTCCGACTAAGTCCCTACAGTGATATTTTTAATTACTGCGGCATGCTTAATTATTGGGGGTAGGCCTATCTGGAGTAACGTCCCCGATACATTTGACTCAGTCTTTGTATTACTTGATAATGAAATTTAAACCGACAAGGACAGACACAACTTGTCATGGGGCAAACTTGAACGTTTAGTCTAAATATCACGCACTGGCATAACTTTTGGATCTGCGAGATCTACTTTTTGATCCTGCGGGAGATCAACTTTACAACTAAATCTTGTGGTCTAAAAACAACGATAACTACTTTTGTTAAACCTATGAACTTCACTCAACCTTTTTGGTTGACACTTTAGCATGTTTTGTCTCAGGTGCTGTTTGATTCAAGCTTTCTTATCTACTACTTATGTGATGCTACTTGGACTTAGGATCAAGAGATATCGCATTTATTACTTCTGCATATGAACAATTACTTTATCGTTATTTCCATTATTGTAATGACATTTCATTTTCCGCTGCGTACTCAATAAAGTTAAATTTTCTCATTTAGTATTGTTCTCGTATTATAATATGTTGGTTTATTTGATATTAGTAACGTTTCTTCCAGACCCTATTGGGAGGACGTTACAGATATGATGATGATGGAGAGGATATGATGTTGTTAGGGTTTTGATGATGATGATTATGTGATGAAGATGTTAAGGTAATGATAATTATATGATGATGATGAGGCTATTAAATGGGTTTTGAAGGGGGCATCAGGCATAGATAGTTTAAAATAATTTAAAGTGATAATTAAATCAGAAAGTAATAGGTGGAGGAAGGGTTGGAAGGAAACTGATAAAACGTGAGGTCTTGGGTTCGATCCCAGGCCAATACAATTTTTTTTTTAATTATCAGGAAAGACTATCTGGGTTGTGTTGAAAGTTTGGGCCTGTTGGGCTATCCGTACTTTAAATGAAATTATGGACTGCTTCTTGGACCGATAGATGGGCTGCCTTGTTTCTGGTTAGTCCGAAATAAAAATAAATCGGGTTAAATATAATTTAGGAGTAATTAAATTCAAGAAGAATAGAAATGGTTGAATGGCTGAAGGTGTTATCGGGTTAGTGAAACGTCGCGAGTTCAAACCCGGACTTGGACATTTTTTTGTCTAAGGGCTACTCCTTGAGGTAGTTTATTTGTTATTATCATCATTTTTATTATTATTATTATTATTACTATTATTGTTAAAAAAAAATATAACTCTTAAATTTATTATCATTATTATTACTACCTTTCATACTAACAAATAAATATTATCTATATAAGAAAATATTTATTACAAGTATCATAATATTACACAGAATTATAAATAAATATATAAATCTTAATATATTATAATATATATAGATATATATAATCTAGTTGATTAATATTAAATGTGTCAATATATATACTTTTTATAGGTTCGTGAATCCGAGGCCAACCCTGCACTTGTTAAATGTCGTCATATGTATTTTTACTACAAAATACAGTACAGTGAGTTCCATTATTCCCTTTTTAAATGCTTTTGCAATATATATTTTTGGGACTGAGAATACATGCGCTGTTTTATAACTGTTTTACGAAATAGACACAAGTAATTGAAACTACATTATATGGTTGAATGATCGAAATCGAATATGCCCCTATATAGTCTGGTAATCTAAGAATTAGGGAACAGACACCCTAATTGACGCGAATCCTAAAGATAGATCTATTGGGCCTAACAAACCCCATCCAAAGTACCGGATGCTTTAGTACTTCGAAATTTATATCATATCCGAAGGGTGTCCCGGAATGATGGGGATATTCTTATATATGCATCTTGTTAATGTCGGTTACCAGGTGTTCAATCCATATGAATGATATTTTTGTCTCTAGGTATGGGACGTATGTTTATGAGAAATAGAAATATGAAATCTTGTGGTCTATTAAAATTATGAAATGATTATTTATGATAAATTAATGAACTCACCAACCTTTTGGTTGACACTTTAAAGCATGTTCATTCTCAGGTACGAAAGAAATCTTCCGCTGTGCATTTGCTCATCTTAGAGATATTATTTGGAGTCATTCATGACATATTTCAAAAGACGTTGCATTCGACTCATTGAGTTCATCAAGATTATTATTAAGTAAATTATAGTTAGATATATTATGAAATGGTATGAATGCCGTCAACTTTCGATGTAATGAAATATTGTCTTTTCAAAAACGAATGCAATGTTTGTAAAATGTATCATATAGAGGTCAAGTACCTCGCGATGAAATCAACTATTGTGAATCGTTTATAATCGATACGGACTTCATCCGGATGGATTAGGATGGGTCCTTTCAGTTGGTATCAGAGCGGTGGTCTTAGCGAACCGGGTCTTGCATTAGTGTGTCTAACTGATAGACGTTAGGATGCATTACTGAGTCTGGACTTCGACCGTGTCTGCATGTCAAAAGTTTTGCTTATCATTTCGTGTCGAAAATTACCTGTTTATCATTCTTAGATAATCACTTGCTTATCATTCTTAGTCTAGACACGTTCTACTGCATTGACTGCATGAATAGTGTATAGACAAAATTCATATCTTAGCGTGTCTGCTAATTCTTATATGAGTGTATCTGTTTTTGTTATCTTTGCCTTACAGCCTCCGTAGATTCCTCTGTAACCTATGAGATTTTAGTATTATATATGCATATGTAAATTATGTATTGCAGGATACTAATCTACATCCTATAATCTATTTCTTATTGAAAATCCTTCATATGATCATACGAGATGAATCCTTCAACTAGTTCGAGTCCCTCAGATTTCGATAGCTATTCCGGTAGTTATTCCGACAACTATTCCGACATAGATGTTCACCTAAGCTCCGAAAACAGCGTCATCGGCATGAATAAACCAATCAGCCATTATCAATTCATCTGATGGTTCGTAGTTGACTTAATTAATGGAAACGCGCAGAAGGCAATCCCTTCCACCAACCGAATTCACCTCTTGACAATGAATCTGAAGCGTTTACCGGCGAACCTGTTCGAGACACCATTTTCAGTCTCATTTCCAGGGTAACTCGACAAGACTATATTTTATCCACAATTCTGAACCTTATTCATCCGCTCGTCCGAACCGACAATTATCCGGAATAATAGAAGAAGTCAACGAACTTCGCGCTCGTGTAATTAATTTGGAAAATATGGTGCAAAACATAACAGCTTCAGCAACATCACCGACACCAACAGTACCAACAATAACAGCACCAACACCAGCAACAATCCATGCCTCAACATCTCATTCTGTACCTCGAGTATAATCATCGTTCTACATGACGTTCTACATCATTTATCTTCGTTCGACATGATGGTTATGTAACCTCTAATGTTTTAGAGATTATGTACTCTAGTTCTAAATGTAACCCAAATGAGTTTAATATCATATTGACTCATTAAATCTATGATTACATCTGAAGAAAATATATATGTTTTCAAAAAGATTGTAATTAAAAATTCTTTTGTACAAACTGTTAATGGTGAAAATATTTTAACGGGTAGGTAATACCCGAGGAATATTTAAATTTCACATTAATAAGTTACACTGTATATTCTTCGAATCTGATTCAGCAGTTATTCACTATTCTATTTACAACCATCGAGAAACGTATCCGTTCACCAAAGAATAACTATTTTCATTCAAATTCAATTTCATATTTGGATTTTGACCTATCAGAATCCAACAAGTGGCATAATGAAGAAATAATGGACACAATAAAAATTGATTAGAAACAGATTAATTAACAATATGAAATTCTATTAAGAATCCACGCTGACAAAATCCTAGCTAACTGTTCCTAGCTAACTCCTAATTCCGTATTACCATTTAATTATCGCAAATTATTTATCGCAGTTTATTTATCGCAATTTACTTTCTCGCAATTTTATTTATCGTCATTTAATTTCTGTTATTTACTTTACGCACTTTATTTATCGTCATTTAATTTCTGTTATTTATTTTACGCACTTTAAATATCGGGACATGTATACAAGGTTTTGACATATCATATCGACGCATCTATATATATTATTTGGAATCACCATAGACACTCTATATGCAGTAATGATCGAGTTCTCTATACAGGGTTGAGGTTGATTCTCAAATAATATATATACTTTGAGTTGTGATCGAGTCTGAGACATGTACACGGGTCATGATATTTATTAATCAATTCGAATATTATATATGAATTACTGGACTGTTACTGTGGAATATCAACTGTGGACTACCAACACTGGACAATTAAAATGAATTAAAATATTGATTATAACATATGAAACTAAACAATTCTTCAAGTTTGCCACTTGATTTCATCTTAACCTCATTTGTATCTTGACAATTACAATCCGCGTTCAAACCTTTCATGATTCATGAAAACACCTCAATCAAGAGGATGAACTAACCGCACTTCATCTACGGATTGATGCATATAGTTATGCACCTGAAAATACTTGGAACCTGAGTAAACGTTTAACACGTATCTGTGCTAGCTCCTTTTGGCGTTGTTATTGCCGAAAATAACTTTTCAATCCCTTTTCCAAATTAGCCAATTTTGTCACAGCTCCAGCAAGTCAACTTCGACTTTCCATTCGAGATAACCTTATTATAACCTTGATATATATATGCGTGCTCTTTATTTATTACCGGAGAACCTTTTATATTCCACCATTTTACCAGCAGATGTACCAACAACCTCGTCGCTCATTGGTTTAAATCTCTCCGACCAATCACTAAATTTATCTATTGAAGTCTCATCATGTACTCATCCGCACCTTGTAACGAGAATTGTCGTACCAAATACCGAGAATCAGCAACCAGTATTTTGAAATCTCGTAGCATGTCTATATCAACAGTTATATGCAAACATATAACATTTATCTCTTAGAATTATGATCTTCCATTCTAAAATTCTGAAAAAGCTGAAATACAGCAGCATAAACTGTACATGACCTTAACTGTCAAAAATTTGATGATAAAGAATGGAGTTTTGGAAACACTCAATAGAAAATTTAGTACCGAAAAGCGGATTATGCGAAACTAAGAAGGAAGCCGTGGACAAATCACAAAAAAAAAATAAAAAAAAATAAGTTTGACTTCAAAGAATTCAAATGATTCTGTTTCTGATGAAATCTTTAGCGAATACCTTGCTTCCGAATCTAAACCCTTACGAATAAATCTTCTTCATCATCCATAGATATTAGAAATTCCAAGATATCATCGTATCTTTCATTATAGATATCCTCCATATTTCTGAAGATATTTTCATAACTATTCTTATCTGAAATCAATAATCTCTTCGTGCTATTAGTGTTACATCATATAGAAACTGTTAGTTTCTATATTCTGTAAACTTTCGAGCTTAAAATATGAATGTTTTTGAAGTAGTGTTGGGAACTGATGCATGAGTTAGTATAATATAATGACACTTGATCAACGTGATTATATTACAGTAAGTCATGCTGAGTTTCTAAATGGAACATGATGATTCACAGATCATAACGTCATCATGTGCCATGTTACACGACTCTTACGTTCTGTCTAATCTATAAACATATCAAGAACATATTTTTCTTGATAGTCCTATCTTTCCTTGAATTCTGGTAATTTGACAAGTCAAATTGTGCTATTACCATTTCTTTCTTAGGACATTAACGATGTTCATTCTGAAACTTATATCTGCAAATTCTGGACCATTACAAGAGATGCCCAATCGCAAGAAGAAGAAACGAAGGGACAAAGCTCCGAAATAGAAATTGAAGTATAAATCGCAGCAAATAGGGGGAGTATTACCTGGGGATGACAATGATTATAGAAAAACAGAAGCAAGGACTTCGAAGTATAAGAGAAAATATAAAGCCCAATGACAACACCGAAGTTACAAACTGTGGATATCAGTGCGTATAGCAATATAAAGACACGGGAGGATTATAAATACAATAATCCCCAGAGCATAGTAGAAATAAATAGATTCTTCCAGTGGGAGTAGGAAAAGAAGAACGATCATTGTGATAGTCAGAATAAGAACAAGGATTAGAATCGGATTAAACATTATTATAATCTTTTGGATATATGAACCGAGAAAGAAGGTATAGAAGTGGTAGAAACTAATGGAACAAAAAAGGTAAGTTTATAATGGAAATATCAGACAGATTAATCGAGACAGATCACCGCATTTAATTATAGAGATCTTAATTCCTTTATTCGCCGAAGAATCAAATTTTTTAGATTTCAAAAATTTTCTTAAAATCCCTTGAATTCCGGAATTCAACCATGACTATGTCAAAAGTTATGACACACTTTATTTTTCTAAATTCAACCCAGTTTACGTCAAAAGCTAAGGAAAAATCTTATTTTTCTTCAATTCACTCTTTTGCGATAGCTTCATTCGTAACCATAGAATAATCGAATTATTTTATCATTATTATTCAATGATGATAAACCTCTATTTACCAACTCAAATTGGTCATGAAAACCTTCTTATTGTTAGCCATGACCGCCTCACTCAAATTTCGGGACGAAATTTCTTTAACGGGTAGGTACTGTGATGACCCGGAAATTTCCGATCAAATTTAAACTTTAATCTTTATATGTTTCCGACACGATAAGCAAAATCTTTAATGTTGAGTTTAGAAAACTTTGGAAACGATGTTCATATATTAAATTACCAATTGGCCTCAACCATTCCCGACGATTCACGAACAACTATTTATAAATAGATATGTATATATTTAAATATATATATATATATATATATATATATATATATATATATATATATATATATATATATATATATATATATATATATATATATATATATATATATATATATAATTTGAAATATAATTTATGATGTAATTGTTAGAAATTAGTTATGTAAAAATAACAATTATCATTTACAACATATGTGTATACAAATAATGTATATTAAAGATAGATATTATGATTGTGATACTCATTGATGTTCGGATTGATATTAATCAAGTTAAAAACGAACTTATGTGATTTTAAATATAAACATTATTTAGTGATGATTTAAATATTATTGTTATTATTATATTCTTTTACCATGTTTATTATCAATATTAAAATTACCATTTTTAACATGTGTATTAAAAATTATCATTTTTATTCAAAATTATTATTATCATTATTAACATTAATTTCATCCTCATGATTATTACTTGTATCATTATTAGTATTATATTCATTGACATCGTTATTGTATTTATTATTTATATTATTATTATTATTATTAAATATTAATAGTATTATTAATATAAATATTAATTAAAATTAGTTTATAAAGACATATGAATAAAAACAGATTCTGTTAGGCATCTCAATCATCTTTATTCCTATTTATACTTTTTCCCGATTTGTTACTATGCTGGTAAAATCCTGTCGAACGAATTATGCACTACAAAACAATCTTGACAAATTCATGATACTGTATCAATCAACTTGTATCTTAATTATATCCGTGAATTTAGTGAATGGAAAGAACACTCTTTGTCCATGGAATCTATCACCACTCTCCCATCTTCTTTTTTTTCTTCTTCTTACTTGTGAACCTCAAAACCACACAAGCTTCAACTCTTTAAGTTTTTACTAATGCTCATCCTATCAACTTCGGTTCAGTTCCGACCCACAACGAAACCACCATCTTTTATCTTCCACCACCACCGAAGCCATCATGAACTACCACCAACGAACCACCTTCCTGTATATTTCTGTTCCACGATGTAACCACACGTAACCGCCATAACAACCTTCACCTTTCAAAACACCTCACCTCACCAACAATTATCCACCCTCTTATCAAACTACTGCTACGACTTCAACTCCACAACCATCCTCATATTTGTTTTGTTTTGAAACGGTGATCTTTAGTCTCCTGTGTTTTTCTGTTTTATCAGAGAATAATGAACTCGAAGAAAAACCTACAACTATGATGACCCGAATACTAATTTTTTTATTTAACACCAACAATGGAACCACGACTTCAATCCCCTTTACAACCGCTGCAGTTATGTAAACCTATATATATTTGAAATTTCAATCTTCAAACAATTTTATAAATCAAAACTGCTTTAGCTTGTTTATAATATCCTTTGTTTAGCTGACCATAGTGGAAGACAGGAGGATATGATTATTAAACTTTACAGGTGAGGATGGTGAGCTGTAAAGAACTTATATGATTATTAATTCTGTTTCCCAACAAACCCCACAACCACAACTAAACAAATATAGACTATCGAGCAGATTAGCCAGGAGTGAGCTTGTGAATACGATTGAGCTGGATTGGCATATATTTCTTGGGCTGCTATGTTCTATTTTCAAATGGGCTGAAGAATTATTATAATGGACCGCTACTAGGTTCGTTAATTTTTTTTTTCTTTTTGTTGTATTCAAGGATCCAAAAACCTGTTGAGGTGTTTCGTTCCTAATCCTGCCCCAACAAAACAATCACCATCACCTTAGCATCACCCTAAGAAACCACTGAACTGCACGATTAGTTGCTGCTATCGTGTTTCTGTTTCTGTTTGAACCAACCAAAACAAACCACTACCACCATGTCTCGAACCACTGCTCATTATTTCTTTTGTGATAAGGTTATACGATGATGGTGCCCTGTTAACAAGTCTGTGAAATCTAAACACGAAGGGGTAATTAAGATCCATTCAGGATAATGACAGCGAGGTTATAAATAAAAATGATATCTTGATAGCTTTGAATACGGGATTGATGATAAATTATGATTTTATGTGATAAGTTGTTAATGATTATAATCATGGTAATGATTAGATTATAATAATTATGATAATGATAATAGTAGGGTGACATAGTCGAATGAAGATGATAACGATGATGGTTAGAACGATATGATGATGATGGAGAGGATATAATGTTGTTAGGTTTTTGATGATGATGATTATGTGATGAAGATGTTAAGGTAATGATAATTATATGATGATGATGAGGCTATTAAATGGGTTTTGAAGGGGGCATCAGGCATAGATAGTTTAAAATAATTTAAAGTGATAATTAAATCAGAAAGTAATAGGTGGAGGAAGGGTTGGAAGGAAACTGATAAAACGTGAGGTCTTGGGTTCGATCCCAGGCCAATACAATTTTTCTTTTAATTATCAGGAAAGACTATCTGGGCTGTGTTGAAAGTTTGGGCCTGTTGGGCTATCCGTACTTTAAATGAAATTATGGACTGCTTCTTGGACCGATAGATGGGCTGCCTTGTTTCTGGTTAGTCCGAAATAAAAATAAATCGGGTTAAATATAATTTAGGAGTAATTAAATTCAAGAAGAATAGAAATGGTTGAATGGCTGAAGGTGTTATCGGGTTAGTGAAACGTCGCGAGTTCAAACCCGGACTTGGACATTTTTTTGTCTAAGGGCTACTCCTTGAGGTAGTTTATTTGTTATTATCATCATTTTTATTATTATTATTATTATTACTATTATTGTAAAAAAAAAATATAACTCTTAAATTTATTATCATTATTATTACTACCTTTCATACTAATAAATAAATATTATCTATATAAGAAAATATTTATTACAAGTATCATAATATTACACAGAATTATAAATAAATATATAAATCTTAATATATTATAATATATATAGATATATATAATCTAGTTGATTAATATTAATTGTGTCAATATATATACTTGTTATAGGTTCGTGAATCCGAGGCCAACCCTGCACTTGTTAAATGTCGTCATATGTATTTTTACTACAAAATACAGTACAGTGAGTTCCATTATTCCCTTTTTAAATGCTTTTGCAATATATATTTTTGGGACTGAGAATACATGCGCTGTTGTATAACTGTTTTACGAAATAGACACAAGTAATTGAAACTACATTATATGGTTGAATGATCGAAATCGAATATGCCCCTATATAGTCTGGTAATCTAAGAATTAGGGAACAGACACCCTAATTGACGCGAATCCTAAAGATAGATCTATTGGGCCTAACAAACCCCATCCAAAGTACCGGATGCTTTAGTACTTCAAAATTTATATCATATCCGAAGGGTGTCCCGGAATGATGGGGATATTCTTATATATGCATCTTGTTAATGTCGGTTACCAGGTGTTCAATCCATATGAATGATATTTTTGTCTCTAGGTATGGGACGTATGTTTATGAGAAATGGAAATATGAAATCTTGTGGTCTATTAAAATTATGAAATGATTATTTATGATAAATTAATGAACTCACCAACCTTTTGGTTGACACTTTAAAGCATGTTCATTCTCAGGTACGAAAGAAATCTTCCGCTGTGCATTTGCTCATCTTAGAGATATTATTTGGAGTCATTCATGACATATTTCAAAAGACGTTGCATTCGACTCATTGAGTTCATCAAGATTATTATTAAGTAAATTATAGTTAGATATATTATGAAATGGTATGAATGCCGTCAACTTTCGATGTAATGAAATATTGTCTTTTCAAAAACGAATGCAATGTTTGTAAAATGTATCATATAGAGGTCAAGTACCTCGCGATGAAATCAACTATTGTGAATCGTTTATAATCGATATGGACTTCATCCGGATGGATTAGGACGGGTCCTTTCAGTGATCCCTTCCATCAATCAAATTCACCTCTTGGCGAAGAACCTGAAGCACTTACCGGCGAACCAGTTCGGAACACCATTTTCTCTCTTTTTTCCAGGGTATCCCGTCACGAATATATAATATCGAAGATTTTAGATCTTATTCACCCTCTTGTTCCAACCGCCAATCATCCCGGAATGGTAGAAGAAGTCAACGAGCTTCGCACTCAAGTGGTGGCACTGGAGAATACGGTGCGATATCTACAAGCATCAGCTGCACCAGCAGCATAACCAGTACCATCAGCATCACAACCAACAGCATCAGCTTCATCAACAACAACATCTGCATCCCACGCCTCAACATCACACTCAGTACCTCAAACATCAAACGCCCATAGATACCAAGGAATATTAGTAATAATGAGCTAAGATGTATTGACTCATTCTTCATGAAGAATTATATATGTATATCTTATATATATATATATGATTTGGAACAATAATAAATCTTGTCGTACTAAGCAATTACGTGTGAATCTCAGCTAGTATGTACTACTTGGTTAATTCATATCACTAATATGCTATGAAGTACACCCTTCGTTAATGACTTAACAATTGTTAATCACTGCTTCAACACAATAAACTCCATTTCATAATAAATCAAGTGTAATGATGAATGTATTGATTCATAACTTCATTAGCGAAATATTTCGTGACAATTATGAAATCTCTAAGGTTTTGGAGATTATTTACTCTCGCTCCAAACCGCAAATCAGATGAGTTTAATATATATTAACTCATTAAATCCATGATTATATCTGAAGAATACATATATGAACGTATATCTTCATAAAGATTGTAAATTCTATTGTACAAACTGTTAATTGTGAAAATATTTTAACGGGTAGGTAATACCCTAGAAATATTTACATCTCACATTAATACACTGTACATTCTTCAATTTCGATTCATAAATCATTAATTATACGCACTACCTTCACAATGATACACAATCATCTTCATACAAAATCAATTACACATTCTGAAATTAACATAACGGAATTCAAGTAAAGCTTTAGCAGGTGTTATCTTCCTAAAGATTACTACATTCATGAATTATATTCATTCGTATTCTGCAATGAATTATCACATCGCCGAAATTATCATTCATCACTTTTAAAATCAATAACGCCTATTCGTTAACCATTAGATCCATTGACGATTACAATCAGCGTTTAATAATCTAAAAATAAAATTTCTTGAAACCATCTCGGATTGGTAACCAATGATTCAGATATGGTAGCATTAAATGCAGAGGAAACAGAAGAATTTTCCTCGTCATTGAATCTTAGAAATTCTAAGATATCACCGTATCTTTCGTTATAAATATCCTCTATATTTCTGAAGATATCTTTATAACGATTCTTGTCCGCAATTAATTATCTCTTTGCGATAACTTTATCACATCATAAAGGAAACTGTTTTAGTTTCTATATTCAAGTTTAAATTATAAATGTTTTGAAGAAGTGTTGGGAATTGAAGCATGAGTTAGTATAATATAATGACGTCAGGCCAACGTGATTATATTACAGTAAGTCATGCTAAATTTTTAATGGAAGATGATGATTCATAGACTTTATAATCATCATTTGCCATGTTACACGACTCTTACATTTAAACTCTAAAACATATCAAGAAAATATTTTTCTTGATAGTTCTATCTTTCCGTATATTCTACTAATTTGACAAATCAAATCGTGCTATTACCTTTCCTTCTGCTTTGTATATTATGATCATTCGAAACTTCATACCTACGAATTCTAGACCGTTACTTGCTTTATAAAAGCATGAAGCTTTAAAGGAAAATATAAATCCCGATAACAACACCGAAATTACAAACCATGTATATCAATGTGTATAGCAATATAAAGACACGGGAGAACTAAAAACACAATAAATCCTAGAGCATAATAGAAGTAAACAGACTCCTCTGGTGGGAGTTGGAAAAGAACGAATATTGTAGCGATAACCAGTATAAGGTTAAGAACAAGAATTGGATGGAGCATTTTCACAATCTTTGAAAGTATGAATTGAGGAAGAAAGTATATAAGTGGTGAAGATAATGAAACGGAAGAAGCTAATTTATAGCAAAATTCCATACATAGAAATTGAGGAAATTCACCGCATTTAATTAAAGAAAATCCTAGTTTCCTTAATTAACGGAGAATCAAATCTTATAAAGATTATGAAGATTTCTTTAATTCCTTAAATTCCGGAAATCAATCGTGACTAAGTCAAAAGTTAAAGCGAACATTTAATTTCCTTATTTCAATCTTTTACGATAGCTTCATTTATACTCTTCTTGTAATCGAATCATATCATTCCATATTACCCAATATTAGTAAAACTCTATTTCCCAACTCATATTCATCATTAAGATGTTCCTGTTGTAAACAATGACTATCTCTATCAAATATCGTGACCTTGATTTTCATGAACTCCTTTCTATTTTGTCTACCCTAATATTGTGGCATAAACGCTCAAGGTTTAAATAAGCTCACTATTATTCATCACACATTTCATGTATATTGAAATGCTTGTATAACGTCATCATCTCTTTCTGAGGAAAACCTAATCAATGACACTCTTGTTAAATCCTTTAGATAACCTCCGCATTAATAATAAAATGCACTTCATAGAATTTATGGATCGTAAGATTTAAACGCTAGAAACAAAACAATATCCTATTAGTTGAAATTCACGAAAGGCCCCGAGCATACCTGGGAATGTGAAGACCAAATAAAACGAAAATATCCTCACCTGTTTACAAACAACGCCGACTGATGGCAACAACTAAATTTCGGGACGAAATTTCTATTAACAGGGGGATACTGTGACAACCCGTAAATTTTCGGCAAAATTTAAACAAAAATCTTTATATGATTTCATTTAACCTCGACTAATTCCGACGATTCACGAACAATTATTTGTAAATTATTACGCATTAATTTGATATATTAATATTATTATTATTATTAATATCCATTTTAAACAAGATATCAATAATTAATATCTTTATTATCTGTATTGTTATTATGAATAAAAAAAATATTGACAAATATTCTTGGAAAAGTAGTAAATCAATTTGTTGATTTAAAAAAAATATATAAAAAAATCCTTAAAATAAATGATTTTTTTAATAAAATAAATAAATAAATAAATAAATTACTTTTTAATTAAAAATTATAATGGAAAACTACTTTTATTATTTTATTTTGTGCATTATCCCATGACCTAACATTTAATACATTTAAATTTTAAAATCCCATTAAAAATTAAAATATTTCTTTTTCTTTTAATTATTTTATTCTTTTTACCTAATTTTTTCAAGTATAAATACCCCTAATTTCTCATTCAAACTCACACCAAAATTTCTCTCATTTTCTCTTTGAAGAATTACTACTAGTAAGTATTCTTTTCTTACTTTTTACTTATTACTTATTACTTTTTACTTTTTACTTTTTACTATTTACTTCGGTTTATTATTTTTTTTACCGAAACATGTAAATAATGTTATAAATTATATGCAATTAAAATTAAAATAAATAACATGTTATAATTAGTAATATATGTTACTAAAAATTATAAAAGTATTTTTATGAATTAATATATAGGAGTTATAATTAAAATCGAATTAATGAATATATATGTATATACGCACCTAACGTGAAGGTTATAATTAAAGATAGCGTACAAAGACTACAAACATTACCGCTACTTGTGGCCTAGGGTGATCCTTGTAATCATTATGGGACGCTTGTGTATCTCGAATGCCAAGACTTAGATTCTGGTCAAGAGATCCTGGGCCGCTCGGTAACAATAGATCATTCGAGTGACTTGCATGTTAGCGACGAAGTTTGGGCGAGATTGTACAACATCTTTGTTAAGAATTATAACCCGAACATTCTTAAACTAGAAGCTTACTATAAGTGAAATTTTTTCATAAATAGTAGGTTTCCAAAAATAGAAACTTTTGAGAAATAGGAACTTTTCTCGAAAACCGTCACTGTCAATATAGTTGCTATATTAATAAACATACTTTATGTCAAGTTAGACATTAACTAATCAAACGTTATACCTCAAGGTTGATATCCAGATCACTTACTTGCTTTACTTTCCTTCTTGCGTGAAATACTTCAACTGCTATTTAATGTGAGTTTTCATATGCTCCCTTTTACTCTTTACATTTTTGGGCTGAGAATACATGTGCTACTTTTATAACTGTTTTTATGAAATGAATACAAATACTAAAACTGATTTTTCGTGAGTTCATCTGCTCGCTTTTTATATATCTTTGGGCTGAGAATACATGCGCAACTTTTATAACTGTTTTACACGTATCAAATATTAAACTGTGATATGTTGGGCTATGACCAGCAAGTCCCCAACCGAAAAGTATAAAAGATAACTTGTACAGGGCAAACTTGAAAGTCTAGTCTAAATATCAGTACCAACTATTAAACTGTGATATGTTGGGCTATGACCAGCAAGTCCCCAACCGACAAGTATAAACGATAACTTGTACGGGGTAAACTTGAAAGTCTAGTCTAAATATCAGTACCAACTATTACACTGTGATATGTTGGGCTATGACCAGCAAGTCCCCAACAGACAAGTATAAATGATAACTTGTATGGGGTAAACTTGAAAGTCTAGTCTAAATATCAGTACCAACTGTTAAACTATGCTATACCCGGCTATGTCCGACTAAGTCCCTACAGTGATATTTTTAATTGCTGCAGCATTCTTAATTATTGGGGATAGGCCTATCGGGAGTAACGTCCCCGATACATTTGACTAAGTCTTTGTATTACTTGATAATGAAATTAAACGACAAGGACAGAACAACTTGTCATGGGGCAAACAACGTTTAGTTTAAATATCACGCACTGGCATAACTTTATGATCCTGCGGGAGATCAACTTGACTGGATCTGAGTGATCTACTTATGAAAAACAAATCTTGTGGTCTAACACTATTACTGAAATCATTATTTATGACAAACCTATGAACTCACTCAACCTCGTGTTGACTTTTTAAGCATGTTTATTCTCAGGTACTTAAATATTGCTTCCGCTGTATATCTACTGCTTTGATGATGATTGCTTGCTATGCTTGGAGTCTTCATTACATATCATATCAATTAAAGACATATTTATCTTCCGCTGCAAAACTCAACAAAACGTCTCATGTAGAGTCGTTCTCGTTTATACAACTGTGATTTGATATAATTAGTCACAAATACCCCAGGCCCTATTTGGGGGTGTGACATGTGGTGAACGGATACGTATATCTGTGGTTGTGAGTAGGATAGTAAATGACCATTGAATCAGATTCGAAGAATGTACAGTGTGAATTATTAATGTGAAATCTAAATATTCCTCGGGTATTACCTACCCGTTAAAATATTTTCACCATTAACAGTTTGTACAAAAGAATGTTTAATTACAATCTTTATGAAAACATATATACATATATATTTTCTTCTGATGTAATCATGGATTTAATGAGTTAATATGATATTAAACTCATTTGATTTACCGTTAGAACTAGAATACATAATCTCTAAAACATTAGAGATTACATAATCGCCAGGAAGAATGAAGATAAATGATGTAGAATGATTGGTAGAATGATGATTATACTCGAGGTACATAATGAGATGTTGAGGCGTGTGATGTTGAAACTTGAGTTGTTGTGTTACTGGTATTAATGTTGGTGGTACTATTGGTGCTGTTGATGTTGGTGAAGCTGGTACGTTTTGCACCATATTTTCCAAATTGATTACTCGAGCGCGAAGTTCGTTGACTTCTTCTATTATTCCGGGATGATTGTCGGTGGGAACGAGTGGATGAATAAGGTTTAGAATTTTAGATAGAATATAATCGTGGCGAGATATTCTGGAAATGAGGGTGAAAATGGTGTTTCGGACTGGTTCGCCGGTAAGTGCTTTGGGTTCTTCGTCAAGAGGGGAATGTGGTGGATGGAAAGGGTCGCCTTCTTTGCGTCTCCATTGTTTAAGTCGACTACGAACTCATCAAATGAATTGGGGATGACTGATTGGTTGATTCATTCTAGTGACGCTGCTTTCGGAGCTTAGGTGAACATCCGTGTCGGAATAGCTGTCGAGTTTCAAAGAACTTGAACTAGTGACGAGTTCCATTTCGTACGATTGAGTAAAGGATTTTTCGATATGAAATTATTTCTAGCTATCGGATGGTATTCTAATTACATAGAATATTTATATATATATAACAAAAGATTTCGTAGATTGCGGAGGAATATACTAGGCAAAGTTTACAGTAACAGATACGCTAAAATATGAATTAGCAGATATGTTAAGATATGAATTTTGTCTATACACTATTCATGCAATCAATGAAGTAAGATGTGTCTAGACTAAGAATGATAAGCAAGTGATTCCCTAAGAATGATAAGCAGGTAATTTTCGACACGAAATGATAAGCAAAACTTTTGACATGCAGACACGGTCGAAGTCCAGACTCACTAATGCATCTAATCAACTATCAATTAAACACACTAATGCAAGACCTGGTTTGCTAAGACCACCGCTCTGATACGACATGTCATACCCCGTCCTAATCCATCTGGATGAATACATTACATTTGGTTACATCGCGAGGTACTTAACCTCTATATGATACATTTTACAAACATTGCATTCGTTTTTAAAAGACAAACTTTCATTTCATCGAAAGTTGACGGCATGCATACCATTTCATAATATATCCAACTGTAATTGACTTAGTAATAATCTTGATGAACTCGAGGACTCGAATGCAACGTCTTTTGAAATATGTCATGAATGACTCCAAGTAATATCTCTAATATGAGCAAATGCACAGCGGAAGATTTCTTTCATACCTGAGAATAAACATGCTTTAAAGTGTCAACCAAAAGGTTGGTGAGTTCATTAGTTTATCATAAACATTCATTTTCATCATTTTAATAGACCACAAGATTTTCATTTCTCATAAATACACATCTCGTATCAGGCATTTCACAAACTGCATAGAGATAAAAAATCATTCATATGGTGAACGCTTGATAACTGAACTAACAGGATGCAAATAGAATATCCCCATCATTCCGGGACTCTCATCGAACATGATAATCGAAGTACTAAAGCATTCGTAACTCGAATGGGATGTGTCAAGGTCCATAGATCTATCTTTAGAATTCACGTCAATTAGGGGCCATTTCCCTAATTCTTAGGCTACCAAGCTAAAAAGGGGCATATTCGATTCGATAATCCAACCATAGAATGTAGTTTCGATTACTTGTGTCTATTTCGAAAAACATTTATAAAAGCAGCGCATGTATTCTCAGTCCCAAAAATATATATTGCAAAAGCATTTAAAAAGGGAGCAAATGAGACTCACAATACTGTATTTTGTAGTAAAAATACATATGACGGCACTGAACAAGTGCAGGGTTGGCCTCGGATTCACGAACCTATATCATTCGTATATATATTAAAACATATTCTTGTAATCGAACAATATTGTATATATTATTATTGGTAATATAATTTTTATATTAATAACTTTTATATTTCATTATTATTATATATCCATTTTTATACATAAACTATAAAATTTTTTATGTTATGTGTATTAAATATATTTTTATGTAAAGATCATTTATTAATAGTTGTAAATATACTAGATTAAGGATAATAATAATAATGATAATACTAGTAATAATAAATGTTAATTTTTAATAATGATAACTTTAATAAAATAACAACTTTACTAGTAATGTTAAATCTTAAGAAAATGATAATTTTGTAAATTTTAATTCTAATGGTAAAAATAATGATAATAATAATAATGATATTACTAATTCTAATAATAATAATAAAATAATACTTTGCTTTAATATTATTATGATAATAATTATATCAGTGGTAATAATAATAATCAGATTTATCATAACTTCGTTTTAATTTCTCAGTTTATAACTACAATTTCTATAACTTAATGTCTTAGTCAAATTCATATTTGTACATATATTCATATAATTACAACCAATTTCACAATCTTTATCATATCATCTTTTACTATATATTTTTGTTATTAACATGTTTTATATTCTTGGAATCATAATAATAATATTCGCAATAATAATACAATAATAATAATACGACTAATAATTATAATTCTAATACTTAATGATAATAATAATAATAATCATAATATTCATAACAATTAATAATAATAATAATAATAATAATAATAATAATAACATTAGTAATACTTATAATACTTATAACTATGATATCAATAATAATTACTATATTTCTAATAATAACAATCATACTAATAATTATAATCATAGCAATAACAATAATAATAATAAGAATAATAACAATAATAATAATAATGATAATAATAATAATTATAGGAAAGGAAAAACTACCTTTAAAGCCTTCCTTAAAAAAAATGCCCATATCTGGGCTCAAACCCGAGACCTCTCATTCCCCTACACACACCCTTACCAACTGATCTGTTTCTATTTCCTGATTATAATCCCACTTAATGAAATTTAACCCACTAAAGTGTCTCTTCTTTTTTTTTTTCCTAATTCCATCGACCAGAATTTCATTACCATAATTACAACATACATTGAATTAGTTTTAGGATTTATACTAAAGCATAAAAGATTATCCTATGATGATTAAATCATTTGAAATCAGAAAAAAAAAAAGAGCTGTAAAAGCTTTTTCTAAAAACACGATGAACACAATTACTGATTTTGAAATTTAGACAGTTTTGGACTACGCTTTCAACACGAAATTTGTTTCAAATCTTCCCTTTAATCTATCTGTATCATCAATTCAATTTGAAACATCAACATGTATTCGAATTTACTCAAGAACAAATTGGTTGACTTTTGTAAAACTAACTTTGACTCAGAAATTAAAGCTCAATATAAAGATTTGGAAGTTGAGATTTTTCAGTTAGTTTGAGTGAATGCTTTCTAACAAAACTGCATTAAAGGATTTTAAAAATTGTTTTGAAATCAAGCCTTTTAAAATTTTACTCAGAACAGGGTAACGTCGACTGTTTCTTTAAGTTTTTGTTTTTGGTTTTTCCAGTTTCGGTTTGCGGTCGTTATAATATAAGGTGATTGTATAATTGATGTGGAAACACAAATGGATTACAGGTATCTGTATTTGACAATTGAAATGGACATCTAACTGAATCCGACATCAAGGACATAAACTTTTGAAATTAAGAGATTAAAATATAAATTGGATAGGGATGGCTAATAAATTGTGATTATTGATCGAATCTGTTATCTAAGGATTTTTGTACTGGACTGAATTTACCTATCCGAGGTTACATACGCATTTCTTTTATATTTACAGTTTATTTATATAATATAAATATATTAATAAGAATACAATTGATATTTATAAAACAAATACTATTAATAATAATAATTGAAATAATAATATTAATATTAACAATTAATACTAAAAATGGTATTATTAATAATGATAATAATATTGATAAAGATACTAATAATAATATTGATAATCTTTGATACGGTTGAAAATAATTAATAATAATGATAATAAAAATGATATAAATAAAATACTGATACAAATACTAAAAATGATAAAATACTAATAACATTAATAATAATCATGCCTAATAATAATACTAATATTTATCATAATATCTAACATTATAGCTTTACTACTAGTTATAACTTATAACAATGATGATAATCATAATATTATATTATTTATATTAATTATTTATATTATTAATGATAATAATATTACTAGTAAAAATAATAACATAACAATTTTTATATTTTATGTTTCATATTTATAACATAATATTATTAGTACAGATGTTTATTTTAATAATAATGAAAGTAATAATATTATCATAACAATTATATTTTAATTTGTGATTACATTTTATGTATTAATATTACAAGTTATTACTTATGTAATGTAATGTTTACTAATTTTATAATATATAATTTAATATTTATGCACTATATACATATTACAATATACATGTAATAGTTACATATATTTATACGTAGATTCATTTTAAATTATAACATACTTATTTTGTATCTTATTTTATATATTTAACTCTAAGGTTTAAATTATATTTTATCGTTTTCATTTATCATATATACATATATAGTTACATATACATGTTTATTTATAAACACATGTTCGTGAATCGTCAGAAATAGTCAAAGGTTAAATGATTCCATATAAAAATTCAAAATTTTGAGACTCAACATTACAGACTTTGCTTATCGTATCGAAATCATATAAAGATTAAGTTTAAATTTAGTCAAAAATTTCTGGGTCGTCACAACAAGTGCATGGATGGCCTCGGATTCACGAACCTATTTCATTTGGATATTTATTAATACACATAATTGTAATCGAACAATTATAAATTTATTAATTATATCCTTTTTATTTTGATAAGATACATATGTTTCTTATATTCATTTTGTATATAAAAATTTATTAAATTTTTGTTATGTTATGTGTATTAACTATATTGTTATATGAATATCATCTGTTAGTTAATTTAATGAAAATGCTAAAATAAGGATAATAATACCATTAGGTTTAATAATAATATTAATATAAAAATGAAACTTTTTATAAAAAGATAATTTTAATAATATTTATAATGTTAGTAATAGTGATACTACTAATAATATTCTTAATAATAATACTAGTTTTTAATAAAATGATAGATAAAAAAAATAATAATGATACTTTTAGTATTAATGATAATAATAATACTGATATTAATAGTAACTATAAAATTAACCAATTTATTACTGATGTTAATGATTTTAGCAGTAATTCATTAATAATGATACTCATAATGATAATGTTAATAATAACACTTGTATTAATATTAATAATAATACTTACTTTAATTATTACTAATAATCTTAATGATAATAATACTAAATATTAATTCTTAGTAATGATAATAGCATTAGTAATAATATCATTAATAATAACTTACCTACTATAATCATAATACTAATAATACATGATAAATAATAATACTTAATGATTATAACACTAATATTAACAATAATACTAATAATAATAATAATAATAATAACTAAAATTTTAATAATAATAATAATAATAATAATAGTGAGTGTTAATTAATAATACTAATAGTTACAATCTAATAATAATAATAATAATAATAATAATAATAATAATAATAATAATAATAATAATAATAATAATAATAATAATAATAATAATAATAATAATAATAATAATCAAAATAATGATAATAAAAATGATAATAATTTTAACAATAATAATAATAACAATAATAATAAAAATAATAATTTTTGTAAAGAAAACTACCTTCCAAAGAAACTTTAAAAAAAAAATGCCTCGAACCGGGATCGAACACGAGACCTCTCGTTCCCAAAATCACCCTCTAACCAGCTGAGCTACTTCATTTTTCTGATTATAATTCAAACCCCATTTTATTTAACCCCTTTCTAGTGTTCATCATCTTTTTCTTCTTTTAATCGATCAGAAACCAACAATCCAAATTAACATCGAGTTTCCCATTTATTTTTAAGACTTGTGATTTAAATAAAATGACCTATTGTGAACGAGTTGTATTAATAGAGATCAACTAAAAAAAATTATACAGCAAGCAAAACAGTTCGTGAAATAACTCGATGAACTCAAACACAAAAATCGAATTTTAGGGTGTTTTAGATCAAGGTTCCTGAATGAAATACATTTTAAAACATGTCTAGAATCTTTCTCCAACCTCAAATGAAGCAGAAACATAATAATGAACATGAATTTGATCAAGAACAATCCGTTTGACTTTTGAAATTGAAAGTTTGACCTTCAAATTCGAACTCATTATGTAAAATTGAAGATTGAGGTTTTACAGAAAGTTTGTTTAGAAATTTCCTAACAGAATAGCATTAACACAAATTGAAATTGGTTACAAAATCGTTTAATTTGAAAAAAAAAGTTGAAAACAGGGAAGTACCTGTTCTTCTTATAATTTCTGTTTTGAAAATCGTATTTTTTGTGGATTGTAGGTTGTGTCT
Source organism: Rutidosis leptorrhynchoides (assembly GCF_046630445.1). Taxonomy (NCBI): domain Eukaryota; kingdom Viridiplantae; phylum Streptophyta; class Magnoliopsida; order Asterales; family Asteraceae; genus Rutidosis; species Rutidosis leptorrhynchoides. Next base: position 646,962,307 of record NC_092334.1, read on the forward strand.
GAGAAGTTTAATAGTTTATAATAACTATAAATAATCTACATTGTTTTGTTACGATCAACTTGTTCGACAGTTTTAACCACTCAGACAGAAAATAAAATAAAAAGAATATAAAGGTGAAATCGACAGGTTTTTGGTTTGTATCGATTTGGAATCAATTAGTACGATCATTTAGACAAATTGAATGAAATCAGATAGTAATCCATAACTGAATTGTACGATTTCTATTTTATATTATTATTTTATTTTTATTATTATTAGTTTTTTTAAATTTTAAATAATATAATTATAATAATAATAATAATAATAATAATAATAATAATAATAATAATAATAATAATAATTAATAATTATATTAATAATAATAATGATATTTTTATTTATAAGATAATAATAATAATACATTTGAAAATAATGATAATAATAATAATATGATGATAGGAAAATAAATGATAATTTCAATAAGTTTACTAATAAGGATATTAATAATAATAATAATAAGTTGTTTTATAGAATTTTTAGTAATGCTAATACTAGTAATACTAATAATCCTAATATGAATAATATAACAACTATCATTAAACTTGTAATTATATTTAATATATAAATATTACTATTTATTAATAATGTATTATTATATGATAACATTTATTGAATATTTATTTACAATATAATAGCTACTGACAACAATTATATATATATATATATATATATATATATATATATATATATATATATATATATATATATATATATATATATATATATATATATATATATATATATATATATATATATTCTTTTTAATAGTAACTTATTTATTCTATTTATTATTTTATAATTTTAATTCCAATTGATTATTATGTATTTGATTACTCAAATATTAGATATACTCTTATATATATATATATATATATATATATATATATATATATATATATATATATATATATATATATATATATATATATATTACACAATTTGTTCGTGAATCATCGGGCATAGTCAAAGATCAAATGTATACATGAAACAATTCAATTATTTTGAGACTCAACCTTACAGGCTTATCGCGTCGAAATTATTCAAAGATTAAGTTTAAATTTGGTCGGAAATTTCCGGGTCGTCACAGTACCTACCCGTTAAAGAAATTTCGTCCCGAAATTTGAGTGGGATGGTCATGAATAATAATAAGTATGTTTTCATGATTCATATAAGCTGATAAATAGAGTTTTATTATTATTGAGTAATATGGAATAAGGAATTTGATTACGCGAAGAGTACAAGTGGAGCTATCACAAAAGAGTGAAATGAGAAAGACAAGTTTCATCATGACTTTTGACTGCTCATGGTTGAATTCCGGAATTCAAGGGATTTAAAGAAAATCTTCGAAATCTATAAGATCTAATTCTTTGGGATTTAAGGGATTTAGGATCTCTTTAATTAAATGTGATCATCTGTCCCGCTTGTTACGTCTGATTTTTCCTTTATAAATTAAACTCTTCCGTTCCATTATTCTCACCATTCCTATACTTTCTTTCTTAGTTCATATATCCAAAAGATTGTGAAAATGCTTAATTCTGTTCTAATCCTTGATATTTTTCTAATTATCACTTCTGTCATCCTTATTTTCAATCTTCCACCAGAAAAATCTGTTTACTTCTACTATTGCCTTGGGGTGATACTATTCTTAATTATACCATGTCTTTATATTGCTATTCGTATTAATATTCACGGTTTGTAACTTTCGTGTTGTTATTGAGCTTTATATTTTCTCTTATATTTTGGAGCTCTTTGCCTTTTTTATTATCCTCCCGACCTCTAGTAAATCGAGTAACGGTCCAGAATGCGTAAGTATGGAGTTTTGAATGAACTTCATGTTCTAAACAAGAAAGAATGTAATAGCACGATTTGATTTGTCAGATTACCAGAATCACTGAGAATAGAACTATCAAGAATATACTTTCTTGATATGTTCAGAAATTAAGCAAAATGAAAGAGTTATGTAACATGGCACGTGATGATGTTATGGTCTGTGAATCATCACGTTCCATTAGAAACTCAGTATGACTTACTATAATATAATCACATTGATCAAGTGTCATTATATTATACTAACTCATGCTTCAGTTCACAACACTACTTCAAAAACATTCATAATTTAAACTTGAATTTTTCAGAATTTAGAAACTAAAACAGTTTTCTTTCTGATGTAATATAGATAGCACGAAGAAATGAATAATTTCAGACAAGAATATTTATGAAAATATCCTCAGAAATATCGAAGATATTTATGATGATATTTTGGAATTTCTAAGATCGAAAGTTGATGAAGAAAAATTTTCCGCAAGATTTTAACATGAGTACGGAGCAAGATATTCGTTGAAGGTTTCATCGGATCCAGAATTACCTGGATTCTTTGATTATATGATATGATACTTGTATTTGGCCTTGGTCTCCTTCATGGTTTGCTCAATCCGTTTTCCAGTTCCAACTTTTCTGAGTTTGCCCACATACTATTCTTTATGTTTATACCTTCGACTGTTAAGGTCGTGTACAGTTTTTGCTGTTGCATTCAGCTTTTTCAGAATTCAGAGTATTGATTCGTAGACTTGGTGTTTTTTCAGAATTCCAGGATGGAAGATCAAAATTTCCAAGAGTTACCCGTTATATATATATATATATATATATATATATATATATATATATATATATATATATATATATATATATATATAACTGTTGTAGTGAAAACGCTTGCGAGATTCGAGATTGTTGATTGATGATTCCTGAGTATTGGTATAGCAAGATGTAGATGGATATATGATAGGGTTTCGATAAATATAATGATTTTTCGGAAAATCAAAGATCAATGAAGTTGTTGGTAAGTTTACTGCTAATTTGGTGAGTTATAAACGGTTCTTCGGTAACGATGACAAAAAGACATTGTATATATCAATGTTATAATAAGATTGTTTCGAACGAAAAATCGAAGTTGACTTGTCGGAGTTGTGACAAAATTAGCTATTTTGGAAAGAGATTTGCAATGTTATTTTCGGTAATAACAATGCCAAAGGAGCTAGCACAGATACGTGTTAAACGATTTACTCAGGTTCCGAGTGTTTTCAGGTGCATAACTATATGCATAAATCTTTTCTCCGTAGATGAAGTGTGATTGGTTCATCCTCTCGATTGAGGTGTTTTCAAGAATCATGAAAGATTTGAACGCATATTGTAATCGACAATATACAAATGAGGTTTAAGATGAAATCAAGTGGCAAACTTGAAGAATTATTTAGTTTCATATGTTATAATTAGTATTTTAATTCATTTTAATTGTCCAATATTATTCGTCCACAGTCGATAGTCCACAGTTAACAGTCCAATCATTCATATATAGTTTAATATATAATATTTGAATTAATTAATATGTATCATGACCCGTGTACATGTCTCAGACTCGATCACAACTCAAATTATATATATTATTGTAGAATCAACCTCAACCCTGTATAGCTAACTCAAACATTACTGCATATAGAGTGTCTATGGATATTCCAAATAATATATATATATATATATATATATATATATATATATATATATATATATATATATATATATATATATATATATATATATATATATATATATATATATATATATATATATATATATATATATATGCGTCGATATGATATGTCAAAACCTTGTATACGTGTCCTGATATTTAAAGTGCGTAAAATAAATAACAGAAATTAAATGACGATAAATAAAATTGTGAGAATACAAATTGCGATAATTAAATTGCGATAAATAAAATGTAATCAGTTAGCTAGGAACAATTACCTAGGAACAGTTAGCGTGGATTCTTAACAAAAATTTCTCGTAGTTAATTTGTTTGTTTCTAACAAATTTTATTTTGTCTAGTGTTTTTTTCATTATGCCACTTGTTGTATTCTGATAGGTCAAAATCCAAATATGAAATTGAATGAAAATGGTTGTTCTGCGGTGAACGGATACGTATATCGGTGGTTGTAAGTAGGATAGTAAATGACTGTTGAATCAAATTCGAAGAATGTACAGTGTAACTTATTAATGTGAAATCTAAATATTTCTAGGGTATTACCTACCCGTTAAAATATTTTTACCATTAACAGTTTGTACAAAAGAATTTTTAATTACAATCTTTATGAAAATATACTTACGTATATATTTTCCTCAGATGTAATCATGGATTTAATGAGTTAATATGATATTAATCTCATTTGATTTTCGGTTTGAGCTAGAATAAATAATCTCTAAGACTTTAGAGATTACATAATCGCCATGAAGAACGAAGGTAATTGATGTAGATCGATACGTAGAATGGTGATTATACTCGAGGTATAGAATGAGATGTTGAGGCGTGTGTTGTTGATGGTATGGGTGCTATTGTTGGTGTTCATGTTGATGTCGGTGATGTTGCTCAAGCTGGTAAGTTTGCACCATATTTTCCAAAACTATAACTCGAGCACGAAGTTCGCTGACTTCTTCTATTACTCCGGGATGATTGTCGGTCGGAACGAGTGGATGAATAAGGTTTAGAATTGTGGATAGAATATAATTGTGACGAGATACTCTGGAAATGAGAGAGAAAATATTGTCTCGAACAGGTTCGCCGGTATGTGCTTCAGGTTCATCGTCAAGAGGGTAATTTGGTTGGTAGAAAGGATCGCCTTCTTCGCGTCTCCATTGATTAAGTCGACTACCAACCCATCTCCAATTCATCCAGAATAGATGATGGCTAATTGGTTGATTCATTCCGGTTACACTGCTTTCGGAGCTCGAGTGGAAATCCATATCGGAATAGCTGTCGGAATAACTATCAGAATAGCTATCGAAATATGAGGGACTCGAACTGATTGAGGGATTCATCTCGTACAATCAGATGAAGTATTTTCGATAAGAAATAGATTGTAGGATGTAGATTAGTACCCTGTAATACATAATTTACATTTGCATATATAATACTAAAATCCCATAAGTTACGGAGGAATCTACGGAAGCTGTCATGTAAAGGTAACAATAACAGATACGCTAAGATATGAATTTATCTATACACTGTCTATGCAATAGAGGCAGTAAGACGTGTCTATACTTTAAGGATGATAAACAAATAATTTTTCGACACTAAATGATAAGCAAAACTTTTGACATGCAGACACGGTCGAAGTCCAGACTCACTAATGTATCTAAACAACTATCAGTTAGACACACTAATGCAAGACCTGGTTTGCTAAGACCACCGCTCTGATACCAACTGAAATGCCCCGTTCATATACAATATAAACGATTCACAATAGTTGATTACATCGCTAGGTACTTGACCTCTATATGATACATTTTACAAACATTGCATTCGTTTTTAAAAGACAAACTTTCTTTACATCGAAAGTTGACGGCAAGCATACTATTTCATAATACCTCCAACTATAATTGACTTAATAATAATCTTGATGAACTCGACGACTCGAATGCAACGTCTTTTGAAATATGTCATGAATGACTCCAAGTAATATCTCTAATATGAGCACATGCACAGCGGAAGATTTCTTTCATACCTGAGAATAAACATGCTTTCAAGTGTCAACCAAAATGTTGGTGAGTTTATAGGTTTATCATAAAACAATAAAATTCATCATTTTGATAGACCACAAGATTTAAATCCTGCATGGTACAAATGGGCCCGAATCCTATACCCACCTGTAATGTACATGCGATATCTTTTAAATACAGTACACATTTCTCGTGTACAAAATCATCTTTCATAAATCTTAGTAACCGTACACGTATCTTGTGCACAAAAATAACATACACATAACCTGTGTATAAAATCATTCTCTCGATACATAACATTCACTTTTCATTACTTTCATAGCTTGGCTTAGTAACCGACTTTAACATATAATGCGCATAATAATATCCCCAAAACAGAACATCTCGTCTGTATAATAATCATATAAACTTTGAAGTACTAAACACCACGCCCACTAGCCCTTCCGTCTAGTGAACATTCTGGGTGGGGGTGTTTAACCCGATAGCTACCTTTAGGATTCGCGTCAATTAGGCGTGCACTAATTCTCAAAATTAGTGATGTTCCCTAATTCTTAGGTTAACAAGCAATAATAATCAGGGGAAAAATATTCATATCAATTGTGGCAATTATCACGTCCACATAATTCAATGGTGGTAATTATCACATCCACATAATTCATTCGAGGAATGTTTTGCTTGTGTCTATTTCGTCAAACATTTATAAAAGCATTTCATGTATTCGCAGTTCAAAATGTATTTCAAAAGAATTTAATATAGCAGTTGTAAAAGTAGCGCATGTATTCTCAGTCCCAAAAATGTAAAGAGTAAAAGGGAATCAAATGAACTCACTATACTGTATTTCGTAGTAAAAATACATATGACGTCATTGAACAAGTGTCATACCCTGTCCTAATCTATCTGGACGAATACATTACATTTGGTTACATCGCGAGGTACTTGACCTCTATATGATACATTTTACACATTGCATTCGTTTTTAAAAGACAAACTTTCATTTCATCGAAAGTTGACGGCATGCATACCATTTCATAATATATCCAACTGTAATTGACTTAGTAATAATCTTGATGAACTCGACGACTCGAATGCAACGTCTTTTGAAATATGTCATGAATGACTCCAAGTAATATCTCTAATATGAGCAAATGCACAGCGGAAGATTTCTTTCATACCTGAGAATAAACATGCTTTAAAGTGTCAACCAAAAGGTTGGTGAGTTCATTAGTTTATCATAAACATTCATTTTCATCATTTAAATAGACCACAAGATTTTCATTTCTCATAAATACACATCTCGTATCAGGCATTTCGCAAACTGCATAGAGATAAAAATCATTCATATGGTGAACTCTTGATAATCGAACTAACAGGATGCATATAGAATATCCGCATCATTCCAGGACTCTCATCGGATATGATAATCGAAGTACTAAAGCATTCGTAACCCGAACAGGACATGTCAAGGTCCATAGATCTATCTTTAGGATTCGCGTCAATTAGGGGCCATTTTCCTAATTCTTAGGCTACCAAGCTAAAAAGGGGCATATTCGATTCGATAATCCAACCATAGAATGTAGTTTCGATTACTTGTGTCTATTTCGTAAAACATTTATAAAAGCAGCGCATGTATTCTCAGTTCCAAAAATATATATTGCAAAAGCATTTAAAAAGGGAGCAAATGAAACTCACAATACTGTATTTTGTAGTAAAAATACATATAACGGCACTGAACAAGTGCAGGGTTGGCCTCAGATTCACGAACCTATATCATTCGTATATATATTAAAACATATTCTTGTAATCGAACAACATTGTATATATTATTATTGGTAATATAATTTTTATATTAATAACTTTTATATTTCATTATTATTATATATCCATTTTTATACATAAACTATAAATTTTGTTATGTTATGTGTGTTTTTATGTAAAGATCATTTATTGATAGTTGTAAATATACTAGATTAAGGATAATAATAATAATGATAATACTAGTAATAATAAATGTTAATTTTTAATAATGATAACTTTAATAAAATAACAACTTTACTAGTAATGTTAAATCTTAAGAAAATTGATAATTTTGTAAATTTTAATTCTAATGGTGAAAATAATGATAATAATAATAATGATATTACTAATTCTAATAATAATAATAAAATAATACTTTGATTTAATATTATTATGATAATAATTATAACAGTGGTAATAATAATAATAATCAGATTTATCATAACTTCGTTTTTAATTTCTCAGTTTATAACTACAATTTCTATAACTTAATTTCTTAGTCAAATTCATATTTGTACATATATTCACATAATTACAACCAATTTCACAATCTTTATCATATCATCTTTTACTATATATTTTTGTTATTAACATGTTTTATATTCTTGGAATCATAATAATAATATTCGCAATAATAATACAATAATAATAATACGACTAATAATTATAATTCTAATACTTAATGATAATAATAATAATAATCATAATATTCATAACAATTAATAATAATAATAATAATAATAATAATAATAATAATAATAATAATAATAATAATAATAATAATAATAATAATAATAATAATAATAATAATAATAATAATAATAATAACATTAGTAATACTTATAATACTTATAACTATGATATCAATAACAATTACTATATTTCTTATAATAACAATCATACTAATAATTATAATCATAGCAAAATAACAATAATAATAATAAGAATAATAACAATAATAATAATGATAATAATAATAATTATAGGAAAGGAAAAACTACCTTTAAAGCCTTCCTTAAAAAAAATGCCCATAGCCGGGCTCGAACCCGAGACCTCTCATTCCCCTACACACACCATTACCAACTGATCTGTTTCTGTTTCCTGATTATAATCCCACTTAATGAAATTTAACCCACTAAACTGTCTCTTTTTTTTTCCTAATTCCATCGACCAGAATTTCATTACCATAATTACAACATACATTGAATTAGTTTTAGGATTTATACTAAAGCATAAACGATTATCCTATGATGATTAAATCATTTGAAATCAGAAAAAAAAAGAGCTGTAACAGCTTTTTCTAAGGTACGATGAACACAATTACTGATTTTGAAATTTAGACAGTTTTGGACCACGCTTTCAACACGAAATTTGTTTCAAATCTTCCCTTTAATCTATATGTATCATCAATTCAATTTGAAACATGATGTCGTGCGAGGTGTATATAAAATAGCTTTATATTTTACAAGGAAATACTATTAAATACGAAACAATTTTACACAAGATATTTATTTATTTAGAGAATGGATATACTTAAACTTTACTACAACACTTATAGGCAGTGTACCTAATCGTACAGTAGTGTAGTTTTTAGTAAGTCCGGTTCGTTCCACAGGGAAAATTTTTAAACAAAGCTTAACGCTATATTAGTTTACTTTTATAAAAATACAAATATATATATATAAGTAATATTATTATTATAAAGGGGGATTTTTACCGTTTAATGACCGGTTTGTCGATTTTAAAACTTTAGTCGCAGTTAAAACCAAATTTAAAATAATAAATAAATATAAGACTTAATTTAAAGCGTAAAGTAAATAACGATAATGAAATTGCGATAAATAAAAGTGCGATAAAATAAACTTGCGATAATTAAAAAGTACGATAATTAAAAGTGCAATTAAATACAATAACATTAAATAAAAGTGCTATAATTAGAAGTGCAATTAAATATAAAATAAAGGAAATTAAATATGAAATAAAAGAATTATGCTTATTTAAACTTCCGTACTCATGATGTTTGACGTGTTGATTTTAGTTTTATGCCCATGGGTTAATAGTCCTTTGTCCTGGATTATTTAATATGTCCGTCTGGTTTTTGTCCATAACAGTCCATCAGTCATAAATATAAAGTGCGAGTATCCTCGTCAAATTATCCTTATACCCGAAGTCAAATATTCCAACTAATTGGGGACTTAAACTGTAACAAGATTTTAATACTTTGTTTAATAATTACACCAGGATGTCGACTGAGTGTAACCCAAGGTTTTAATACTTTGTTAACAATTATGCCAAGTGTCCTTGTACATAATTTCACCCCTGTTTTAATAATTCTAGTAGCTATTAATCTATTCCTGTGTCCGGTTAAATGAACGATTATTCGTACATATAAATATCCCGCCCATCGTGTCCGATCGAGTGTATATGGTTATTTATAGGGACGTCCAATTGTAAATCTTTATATTAAAATCAACAAACTATCATTTAGTTAAACAAATATAAAGCCCATTAATAGCCCATAGTCTAATTTCCACAAGTGTCGTTCTTTTGTCCAAACCCCAATTATGGTACAAAGCCCAATTACCCAATTTTAGTAATTAGCCCAACATCATGATTACTTCGTTTTAAATAAGAATAATAATAACTTAGCTACGAGACATTAAATTAAAAAGTTTGAACATAACTTACAATGATTAAAAATAGCGTAGCGTTACACGGACAGAATTTCGACTTACACCCTTACAATATTCGCTAACATACCCTTATTATTAGGATTAAAATTAAAATTAAAATTAAATTATAAATTATAAATATAAATATTACGTATAGATAGATGGATGGATATATATTGATATATAAAATGATCAGAATTCGTTTGCTTTTATAGGGAATTGAGTTCAGGGGGTCTCCGCGACTCGCGGCTTTTTCTGCCTTCAAACTCCGCGAGTCGCGGAGTTTGAAATTCTAGCTCACCGACTTTGGAGTCTTTCTTGCCGACGGATTTTTATTATTTATATAATATATAAATAATTATAAGAATTATTTAAATATTATATTATATTTATGTGCATAGTTGACTTGTAATTTTTAGTCCGTTGCGTCGAGCGTTGAGAGTTGACTCTGGTCCCGGTTCCGGATTTTCGAACGTCCTTGCGTACAATTTAATATCTTGTACTTTGCGTTTTGAATCTTGTACTCTTGTAATTTCGAGATGTTTCTTATCAATAATTGGAACCTCTTTGATTGTATTTTGTACTTTTGAGCTTTTTGGTCGTTTGCGTCTTCAATTCGTCGAATCTGTCTTTTGTCTTCACCTTTTAATATTTAAACGAATATCACTTGTAAATAGAACAATTGTAACTAAAAGCTTGTCTTTCTTGAGGAATAATGCTATGAAATATATGTTCGTTTTTAGCATTATCAAATATTCCCACACTTGAGCGTTGCTTGTCCTCAAGCAATATAGTCTTGAAATACTAGAATCACTTCTTTATTCTTCACACTTTGTACATCAGTGATTTCTATACGACAGTATAAACAATGGTAGTAACGATATGGTTTACAGTCCCACATGACTATAAAAATTTAGATCCATTAAGGAAATTGGATCTTTATGAAAACATTTGATCTTTTGAAAATTAAATCTAGTTTTTACCCTAGATAAGTTTTCCGGAATAACCCTTCACCGGTGTTTGTAAATTATTTTTGTGGGTTTGGTGGGTTTCATATTTGAAAATTTTAGCTCAAAACTTATGGTTTTGTGTCACCCACTTGCTAACCTTGTATTTGGAAAGCAACACGTCCAGTATACTTGTCCCGTATATTACCTTTCGGTAAACTACCGTCCGGTTGTAAAGGAAAGCGTTGAACAAGCAACTGTTAAGGCAATGTCCCCTGACATGCTTTTAATTTTGGTCTATAATGTGTCGGACGCAATTACTATCCTTTGTAGGAGAAATAGTAAAGCTCACCCTTATAATTTTCCGGTCTGGAACAAGGTCCTGTCTTTGACCATGCTATGCAACCACCGTTCTTACGGTTGACACCCGATTTGGTTCAGATGACCTAATGAATTCCAGGTGAATTCCTAGGATTTTACGTTCAATGGTAATGAACGCATTGAAAATGGGTTTTCAGAAAACAAATCAGTTTATAATTTGATCAAAATATTTTCTCATTCAAGCTCGAGTTTAGATATCATTGAATTCCATGAGTTTTTAATTCTCAATCTTTAAGGTCAATCTCTAGGATTGAGTAATATCAGTCTTAAAAGCTGATTTTTGATCTTTAAAGGAGATTATCCTTTCTGGGGATCTGATTCATTAGTCTTATCAAGCTAATTTGCACGGTGCCCCCCATTGTACGAGATAAATCCTTCTCATGGTTAGGATAAATCTGACCACTTGATGACCCTGTTTTATGCTGAGGTCCGTGGATTTCCTGCTGATTTTAGTGATGACTTTTCTAGATTTTTCGTCAACCTACAGCTGGTCTGGACGACAACTTCCTGACCTAAATCAAGAAGCGCATTTCTTTTTCGGAAGACTTTACTTCCTTTTAATGATGGAATTGATTCATCGTGTAGATCCATCTCTTCTTTTCTTTCATCGGGTAAAACAGTTTAGTTTAGTCCAAAGCAAAAGTATTTTCAGTTATTTGTTACAGATATATGTGACATATGTTTAAGATAACTTGGTAATTTTTCCCACACTTGGCTTTTATTTTCCTTTTTATTGTCCTCTATTCCATTTTAAATGAATTCTAACATTTTGGTTTGTTTCTCAATTTATGTCCTTTCCAAGGTAACAATAATTTCGGTGTTAACACCTAGTTTTATCGTTCATAAATATGTATAAACATGATTTTGAGTTCATTTAATTGAAAATTTTGAAAAATTTTACTAGAATTGGGTAGTCAGTATATAAGACTAGGGCTGTTCTTTATTATCAGAGAGCACTAGATTCTAATACAACTACTACTTTACTAGTATTTCTATTGGTAACCAAGTGTATAAAGTAAAAATTTTAAAATCCGAAAGAATTTAACCCCTTCCCACACTTAAGATCTTGCAATGCCCTCATTTGCAAGAAATCAGTAACAATTTAAATTATTAAGGGTGATTTGTGTCAAAATGATTAAATTTTACCAAAGTTTCCAAACATATTGGCTTTTGTTTGCTGAATGATAAATGGTGCATATCATTTGTTCATTCCGTCTTGTTGTTATATCACATTTATTTTGCATCTTATCGTCAAAATTAGTTGCTTTTGCTGAACTTAATGCCAGTCTTTGAAAATGCGTTGTTTTACCCTGTTGTGTACATAAAATAAACTGCAAACATATATACATATTTTTGAAGTTTGGTATATTACCCCACATTCAAAAATTATTAAAATCTAATAATAAAATTTAGAAAATTATAAAAACTAATACAAATCCAACATAAGTATTAAATGTATCAACATTACAAATTATAAAATAAATAAAACTAAGTAGACTAGGGATGATACTGATACCAGTAGGGGTTCCATGCATAACCATAGGTGTTATAAAATACTTCGGCTGGGTTATACGTAGGATACGGTGGTTGAATCTCTATAGACCAGGGAGGGAATATGGGCGAGGGAGTAGGAATATAGTTTCTACCTATATGTTGGCAATAAGCTATGATTTGGTTTTGATGAACTTGCCAATCTTCAAATGCTCTATGTCTAGCATTTTCATACTCTTGTGAAGCTATAAATCTTTGCATTTCTGCCATTTCATTTCCCCCTCCTACATTACCTTGCTGTTGGTTTCTCTCAACCTGTGGATGTCTACCATGGTATTGTACTGCGGCGTTATTTCGCCTCTTCAAAACCTTCGCACCATGGTATACATTTAAACCTATTGTATCGCGGGGTTCTGGTTCTTCGACTAATAATCCCCCCCGACTTATATCCACACCGAGATATTCAGCAATCAAAGTAATAAATATACCACCTCCTATTATGCTATGCGGTCTCATCCCCCTAACCATAGCTGATAAATAATAACCCACACAATAAGGTATACTTACAGTGCTTTGTGGGTCTCGAATACACATATGGTAAAACAAATCCTGTTCATTTACCTTTTCCTTATTCTTACCTCTTTGTGTAATCAAATTAGCTAAAACCTATGAATTACTCTTAACTCTGCTCTATCTATATCCAAATAAGAGTAATTTCCCCCTTTGAATCGGTGATGGCTAGTCATTTGACTCCATACACCATGCGTATCAAAATTTTCGTCTATCTTTCTACCATTTAGTATCAACCCTCTACAATCGGCAGATGCTAACTCCTCAGGCGTATATATACGTAAAGCCTGAGCCATGTCTAGTAAAGACATGTGGCGCATCGAACCTCCTAACAAAAATCTAATAAAAGATCGATCGGTTAAACTAGCTACCCGATCATTTATTTCTATACTACATAACAATTCTTCACACCATACTTTATATACAGGTCTACGCATGTTGAATAACCGTACCCAATCGTTAAAAGTATAATTACCATACCTCTGTGCAAGTAATTCCCTAATTGGCCCGGCCAATTCTATAGCTTCTAATGGTCCCCATTCTATGACCCTAGGTACTTCAACAGCTTTAGAATGAAAAGTATGCAAACCCCTTTGGTATTTTGGATAATCTATCCAAAGTCTGTCAAATCTCAGGTTCGGGTGTAAATCTTCCAAGTGCATATCAGAAAATGTCATAACTGGATGAGGTGTATCATGTTTGTAGTAGTTATACACCTCATGTTGTTCCGTATTCTCAGCAGGAGCATTGCGAGCTTGGGATGAAGATTCACCCCTTTCAGTCTGCAAAACACATCAAACACAATTTTTGTGCATCCAAATATGCATTAGTGTCAGCAAAATCATCAATCAAAATAATTACAATAACATTTCCAATTTATATCAAACTTAAGCTCATTTTCATATTTTTATCAAATCTACACTTTTTCAAATAAGCATATACGAAAATGATCATCAATTTCATAAGCATTCAACTCAAATAAGATGTCAAAATAATCATTAATAGTAATTAAACAAGTTTCAAATGGCATTATCTCTCAAAAATCAAGTTCATGAATTTTAGACTTGAAAAAGTCCACTTTAATTCTCAAAATCATGCTTAGGCTCAAAGTTTAGATCATTTAACTACCTAAACATGTTACACTACTTAATTTAGCAACAATTCATGACAAAAATCGACCATAACCTGTTTATATCAAAAAGCCCCAAATTTGCTCAAGAACACAAACCCTAGATTACTCAAAATTTGAAGTTTAAGGCTTCTAATCATGTTAAATAGCATCAATCTAGGTTATACAAGCATAATACATAAGCAATTTAAGCATAATTACACTAAAAAGCATCAAAATCGAATTGGGTATAAAATTGCTCAAGAACACTAATTTTCGGATTAAATGGTGTTTAGGTGTAGAAATTTACCGTTTTTCTTGAGTAATTCCTTGATAGCATCCTTCTCAATATGATTTTAGTAAAAGATTTGATGATTAACGGTCAAAAATTGCGAATTTGGTCTGTATTTTTTGGGTTTTTTCGGGTTATTTTCGCAGTTTTTGTGGTGTTAGGATGTTCAGCTGATCAGTTTTGGCGTTTTATTTTTTTCTGTATTTTGGTCCCTCCGCGAGTCGCGGTGTTTGACCCTTCAAACTCCGCGAGTCGCGGAGTTTGTAATTTTTTTTTTTTTGGTATACTTTAATTCAATAAGATTAAAAATAATGATAATAAAAGTTCTCGTCCCTCCCTCGGGTAAAGCAATTTCGGTTCAACGACCTAATCTTCAACTTACGACGAATTTTAAAAATCATATTTTTAACTTAATGAGATAAAGTAAATTTTTGTTTTTAAATTCACACCAAACTTAAAATAAAAATGCATAAAATTAAAAATTCACACCAAACTTAAATTATATTTTTGTTTTTATACATACAAACTTATATTAAAAATATTAAGTTTTCAAATATTTACAATTTTAAATATATTGATTTAATTTTAACAAGTTTACAATATTATTTTAATATTAATTTTAAAAACAAAGTAAAAATAAAATTAAAAATCTTTTTGGCTTTTATCCCACTTTAATCAATCAAATATTATCAAAAATATGCGCCCCTCTTTTCGGTAAAGTAATTTCGGTTCCAAGACCTAATTTAACTCATGACGAATTTTTGAAATATTTTGGGTTGATTGATTAAAGATATTTATACCTTAAGAATAAACGTTAAATTTCGCAGTGATGTAATAAATTTTTGTATGATATCAATAATTTCGGTCGCCAAACCTAATTTTATTCAATACCAATTTAATACTTTATAGCGAACAAATTAGCGTTTATTATCAAAAGGTTAAAAATAAAAATAAAAACAAAAAACTGTACAGACTTACCTGTGAGATAGTATTCTTAGTTATATGATCTATCCCATTCATAAGATAGTCGGTTTAATTGGTTTTCCATGGCTACATAGGCGTAACCTCGAGCATTCAGTGTTTTTTCTTCTAAACATATGAACGGTCCGTCTCTGCATAAAGTAACAAATTCGGTATTTGAATAGGTTTGATTATTTGAACATTTACCTCCATGTGACCATTTTCCGCATTTGTGACATCTTTCAAGGTGTCGTGCTCTTCTTTTCGCTGCGGATTTTGATTTTCCTTTACCAAATTGTAACTTATTATCTTCGCATCTGGATTCTTTTCTTACTCCGTCCAATCTTTCTCTGATTACTGATACTATTTCACTCGGAAGTGTGTCATTATTACGTTTAGTGATCAAAGCGTGTAGCATTAGACCATGGTTTAGTTCACAGGCAGTCTTCATTTCCTAAAAAAAATAAAAATTCAGAATGGGGGGAGAAGACTAGTTCTTTAGGGTCTGCTAGGGAAAGACCATTCGGGTTCCATTTTCAAGAACTACACGAAAACAGACAATCTAACTCTAACAGAAATACATATTATCCTTTAAAGACTTGATTCTCCCCACACTTAGTTAGCTGTGGTATCGAAATTGTGATTAACTTCGTTGTCAACTTCCATTGGACTATCTATGTTGTGTTTAACTCTGTGACCATTAACTTTAAATTCAATCCCATTTGAATTTATTAATTCTACTGTTCCGTATGGGAAAACTCTTTTGATTATGAATGGTCCAGACCATCTTGATTTCAATTTTCCAGGAAATAGCTTGAATCGTAAATTGAAAAGAAGAACTCTGTCTCCTTCTTTAAATTCTTTTAAACTTCTGATTCTTTTATCATGCCATTTCTTCATTCTTTCCTTATAGGTCAACGAATTTTCGTATGCTTCATGTCTTAATTCTTCTAATTCGTTTAGTTGACTTAACCGTAGACGTCCAGCTTCATGTAAATCAAGATTACATGTCTTCAAAGCCCAAAATGCTTTGTGTTCAATTTCTACTGGAAGATGACATGCTTTTCCGTAAACGAGTCTAAAAGGTGTGGTTCCAATTGGAGTTTTGTAGGCTGTTCTAAAAGCCCAGAGTGCATCCTCCAATTTAATGGACCATTCCTTCGGATTTGATCCTACGGTTTTCTCTAAAATACGTTTTAAAGCTCGGTCGGTATTTTCAACTTGTCCACTTGTCTGTAGATGATAAGCGGTGGAGATTTTATGAGTTACTCCATATCTTTTAAGAACTTTCTCAAGTTGATTATTACAAAAATGAGTACCCCGATCACTTATTAAAGCTTTCGGTGTTCCAAACCTTGCAAAAAGATATTTTAAAAAATTGACTACAACTCGTGCATCGTTAGTTAGGAGAGCTTGTGCTTCCGCCCATTTAGATACATAATCAATGGCTACGAGAATGTAGAGATTATTATGAGATTTTGGAAATGGACCCATAAAGCCAATACCCCAAATGTCAAATACTTCACATACTTGAATGACATTTTGTGCCTTTTCATCACGTTGACTTATTTTTCCGGCCCTTTGACATGCATCACAGGATTTGCAAAGAAGGTGTGCGTCTTTGAAAATAGTAGGCCAATAGAATCCGGCGTCATAAACTTTTCTTGCTGTGAGCTGAGGCCCATAATGCCCTCCTGTTGGTCCTGTGTGACAATGGTTTAAGATTTTACTAGCTTCATCTCCGAATACACATCGGCGTATTATTCTATCGGGACAACTTTTAAACAAATGTGGATCTTCCCAGACATAGTGTTTTATATCACTAAAGAATTTCTTTCGTTTTTGGTACGACAATCCTTTTTCAAGGAATCCACATACTAAGTAGTTTGCATAGTCTGCAAACCATGGAATTTCATTATAATCTATCTTCAATAGATATTCATCAGGAAAGTTGTCTTGTATGGCTGATTCATTTAGAACTTCTAATTCAGGATTTTCAAGACAAGAAAGATGATCAGCGGCGAGATTTTCTACTCCCTTTTTGTCTCGGATTTCAATATTGAACTCTTGTAAGAGTAAGATCCAACGGATTAATCTTGGTTTGGCATCTTTTTCGAAAATAGGTATCTAAGAGCAGAATGGTCGGTATAGACCACTGTTTTAGCTAGAACGAGATATGAACGAAATTTGTCAAAAGCAAAGACAATAGCAAGGAGTTCTTTTCAGTAGTTGTGTAATTTGTTTGTGCTCCTTGTAACGTCTTACTAGCATAATATATAGGTTGAAATCGTTTTTCAATCCTTTGTCCTAAAACGGCTCCCATTGCAAAATCACTTGCATCGCACATTAGTTCAAACGGTAGATTCCAATTTGGAGTTATCATGATCAGAGCATTAGTGAGTTTCTCTTTAAGAATATTAAAAGATTTGATGCATTCATCTGAAAAGATGAATGGAGCATCCTTTTCTAGGAGTTTATTCATAGGAGTGGCAATTTTAGAAAAATCTTTTATGAAACGTCGGTAAAAACCGGCATGCCCTAGAAAACTCCTAACTCCTCTAACATTGGTGGGATGTGGAAGTTTAGCAATTACATCTACTTTAGCTCTATCCACTTCAATTCCTTCCTTTGAGATTTTATGACCAAGAACGATGCCTTCTTTAACCATGAAATGGCATTTCTCCGAATTAAGAACTAGATTTTATTGTTCGCATCTAATAAGCATTCGTTCAAGATTAACTAAATATGATTCAAATGTATCACCGAAGACTGAAAAGTCATCCATGAAAACTTCCATGCATTCTTCTATCATGTCGTGAAAAATCGCCATCATGCACCTTTGAAAGGTTGCAGGGGCGTTGCAAAGTCCAAATGGCATACGTTTGTAAGCAAAAGTACCATAAGGGCATGTGAACGTGGTTTTCTCTTGATCTTCGGGTGCTATTGGAATTTGAAAGTATCCGGAAAATCCATCTAGAAAATAATAGTAACTATTTCCGGCTAATCTTTCCAACATTTGATCAATGAAAGGTAAGGGAAAGTGATCTTTTCTGGTGGCGTCATTTAATTTTCTATAATCAATACATACATGCCATCCTGTTACAGTCCTAGTAGGAATAAGCTCATTTTTCTCATTTGTAATGACAGTCATGCCACCCTTCTTAGGCACGCATTGAACTGGGCTTACCCATGGACTATCAGAGATTGGATAAATTAGACCTGCGTCTAGCAGTTTAATAATCTATTTCTTAACTACATCTTGCATATTAGGATTTAGTCTTCGTTGGCGTTGCACATACGTTTTTCGACCTTCTTCTATAAGGATTTTATGTGTGCAATACGAAGGACTTATTCCTTTAATATCATGAATATTCCATGCAATGGCTGGTTTATGAGCTTTCAACACAGAAATGAGTTGTGATTTCTCATTTTCAGTAAGAGAAGACTATATTATTACAGGTGATTCAGATTCACCATGTAAATAAGCGTATTCCAAATGGTTTGGAAGTGGCTTTAACTCTAATTTCGGAGGTTCTTCTATCGATGATTTATATCGATATCTGTCTTCTTCTTTTAGCATTTGAATTTCTTCTGTTGTTGGTTCATATCCATTAGCTATTAGTGTAGCTAACATTTCAGCTTCATCAATTTGTTCAGTTCCTTCTCCTAAAGAACATTCTCCTGTTCCTTGTAATTCTGGAAATTCTTCTAACAATTCTGCATTTGTGCATCTATAGTTTGAATATAATAACATGTATCATCTGCAGATTGTGGTTATTGCATTGCTCTATCAACTGAAAAGGTAACACTCTCGTCCTCTATACTTAGGGTCAATTTCTTACCGAACACGTCTATCATTGCTTTAGTCGTGTTTAAGAATGGTCTTCCTAATATGAGAGGAACTTGAGAATCTTCTTCCATGTCCAGAACAACAAAATCTACTGGAAATACTAAAGTACCAACTTTAACTAGCATGTTCTCCATTATCCCTCTAGGATATTTTATTGATCTATCGGCTAGCTGTATGCTTATTCTGGTTGGTTTCAATTCTCCAAGGTCTAGTTTAGCGTATAGTGAATACGGCATTAGATTTATACTAGCACCTAAGTCTGCTAATGCTTCTATTGAACTAAGACTACC
Source organism: Rutidosis leptorrhynchoides (assembly GCF_046630445.1). Classification (NCBI taxonomy): domain Eukaryota; kingdom Viridiplantae; phylum Streptophyta; class Magnoliopsida; order Asterales; family Asteraceae; genus Rutidosis; species Rutidosis leptorrhynchoides. The sequence continues at coordinate 646,982,254 of NC_092334.1, forward strand.
CAGAAAACATGGAATTGTGAAACTTCCTGGATCAGATAATTTTTCTGGTATCTTATTCAACAGCACTGCTGAACAATTAGCATTCATAGTAACAGCCGAGAGCTCTTCCATTTTCTTTCTATTTGAGATTAGATCTTTCAAGAATTTAGCATATCTAGGCATTCCTGAAATCACATCAATGAAAGGAAGATTTACATTTATCTGTTTAAACATATCCAAGAATTTGGATTGCTCGGCTTCAAGTTTCTCTTTCTTCATTTTACTCGGGTAAGGAAGCGGTGGTTGGTATGGTTTAACATAAGGTTTAGCCTTAACTGTGTTATCTTCATTAACCTTTTCAACTACCGGTTCTTTTTCCTTATCTTGATCAGGTTGTGGTTCTTGTGGAGTAGGAATAGCTTCATCAGAAGTTACAGGTATTTCAGGTGGTTTAAGTGTTGTACCACTTCTTGTGGTAATGGCTTTAGCTGTTTCATTCCGGGGTTTGCATTTGTATCACTAGGTAAACTTCCCGATTTTCTTTCACCTATTAACCTTGCTAGGTTACTTACTTCTTGTTCCAAGTTTTGAATAGAAGCTTGTTGATTTCTAAATGCTTGAGCATTTTGTTCATTGGTTTGTTTTTGAGATGTGAAAAACTGCGTTTGAGTTTCAACTAGCTTTGTCATCATATCTTCTAAATTCGGCTTTTTATCATCGGTTTGTTGTGGTGGTTTGTTTTGAAAATTAGGTCTTTTCTGATTGTAAGTATTATTGGATACTTGTTGATTGCTAGGACATTGTTGGTTGTTGTATGGAATATTTCGATTATAATTCTGGTTTTGATTGTAGATCGGTCTTGGCGGTTGATAATTATTCTGATAATTATTTCCAGGCCTTTGGTTTATGTATGAAATATTCTCTCTTTGTTCCATTGTTAATTCAATACTGAGACAATCTTTTGTCAAATGTGGTCCTCCACACTGCTCACAACTAATTCGTATTGAGTGAATATCCTTAGTCATCTTTTCCATTCGTCTCTTGACAGCATCTATCTTTGCGGAAATGGAATCTAAGTCATGGCTAGAATCGGATCTAGCTGCTTTAGATGATCTAACGATATCTTTTTCTTGGTGCCACTCATGTGAGTGGGAAGCAGTGTTATCAATAATTTTGTAAGCATCAGTTTCGGTTTTCTTCATAATGGAACCACCAGCTGCTATATCGATGTCTTTTCTTGTGGTGATGTCGCATCCTTGGTAGAATATTTGTACTATTTGACAGGTGTCTAAACCATGTTGCGGACATCCTCTTAATAACTTTCCAAATCTTGTCCACGCCTCATATAGAGTTTCATTTGGCTTCTGTGTGAACGTAACAATTTCTCCTTGAAGTCTTACGGCTTTAGATGCCGGAAAGAATTGTTTAAGAAATTTTTCAACTAAAACGACCCATGTATCAATCGCCCCCTCAGGTAACGATTCCAACCAATCTTTGGCTTCTCCCTTTAAAGTCCAGGGAAATAACATGAGATATATCTGTTCATCCTCCACTTCTCAGATTTTAAATAGAGTGCAGATTCTATTAAAGGCACGAAGATGTTCATTTGGATCTTCCTTCGGCGCACCACTAAATTGGCATTGATTAGTCACCATGTATAGAATTTGTCCTTTGATTTCATAATCTGGCGCATTAATGTCTGGATGAGTAATTGCGTGACCTTGGCCAGTGCGTTTAGCTCTCATTCAGTCTTCAATACTTAAAGGTTCCAGATTCTCAATAATTGAATTTGTTAAATCCGAATCACTAGAGGATTCTGATTTAATGGTTCGTTCCTCAACAATCTCTGTTTGAATGATTGGTGGTTCCGGAGAAAAATTTAATGGTTCAGGATCTATGAATCGTCCCTGAATATTCTCCGGATTCTCAATTGTGAGGTCGGGTTCAAAAAAAAGATTATCGGAAATTTGAACTGGAATACTTGGTCGACTGGATGACGATTCTAAAGAAAAATTAACGGCGGTAATATTTGCTAAATGTCTTGATCTAGTTACAGGTGGTGAACGTACAAAAGGTGGTGAACGTCTTGCTCGGTGCATTCACTGAATATCCTTTTAGTTTTTAAAAAGAAAGAAAAATTATATAAGTTATCCAATTAATAAACTTTTCTGATTTTGCCCACGTTTCGAATAGCCAAAAGATGTAGCAGAGGGGCAGGATTCGTTTGGTCTCAATATAATTGAGGACTGTTTGGCTCCAATAACCCGGTCCACGTACAAATCCAACTATTACTACAAACCAGAAAATTTTGTGTCTATCAATTTAACCACTTAAAATAAATTTTCGTAATTTTAAGAAATTTAGATAAGAAGTAGAATAAAAATCTATGTCCTAAAACTAGAATGACGAGAAATAAGAAAGAAAAAGAGCGTGTCGGAAAAAGATCAAAAAATAAAAATAAGAAAGAAAAAGAGTGACTTATAGAACTTAAAAACACTCGACTAACCCAATCTTATTACTATCACTAACTTAAAATTATAATCGCAAATTGAGATTACTAATTGGAATGATAATTGATACATAGGTAAAAGGTGTCTAAAAATATTAAAGCTTACAAGAAAAACTATATCCCAAATGGCAATAACTTAAAAAGAAACTAAAACTTAAAAAGGCGTCGCAAAATTCTAAAGTACCTAAATCTTAGTCTAAAGAAAAGGCACTTAAGGGATTTTACGGCAAAGTCTAAAAATCTAGAAGTAAAAAATAATTATGGCAATAACTTAGTTTAAAACTAAAAATTAACGAAAAATACGAATATTACGCTAAAACAATTAAAAAGGGAGAAAATATAAAAATATACAAAAAGTTGTAAAAAGTACAATTTTTATAAAAATATTATTTTTATATTATTTATTTATTAAAACTAGTAATTTTACATTAATTAAACTAATTTAACTAAATATATAAATTAAATAAAAAGAAACTTAAAACTAATTATAATAATAATAAGTAATTAGGGTTAATAATAATAATAATTAATAATTACCCCGTATTTAATGCCTGATTAGGGTTTTTGTCGGCGTGTCAGAGTGTCTCCGCGAGTCGCGGTATTCGAAGCTGCAAACTCCGCGAGTCGCGGGGTTCCAATTTTCAGATGACAGGTTGATTAAAATTCGACGCGTTTTTTTTTATGTTTTAATAAAAACAAAATATTTAAATAAAACTTATATTTTTATAAAATAAAAATAAAGAAACTTTACAAAACTTAAATATTTAACAAATTCTTAAAAATATTTATATTTTTGTTTTTCTTTTTATGTTTTCGAATAATTAAAAACGTATTTTTACAAAAGTGAATTTTAATAAAAGTAAACTAAAAATAAATTTTTTTTTTTTAAAATTGAGCGTTACGCTTCCGGCTTTTAAGCTAGATTGTCCCCGGCAGCGGCGCCAAAAATATACTTGATGTCGTGCGAGGTGTATATAAAATAGCTTTATATTTTACAAGGAAATACTATTAAATACGATACAATTTTACACAAGATATTTATTTATTTAGAGAATGGATATACTTAAACCTTGCTACAACACTTATAGGCAGTGTACCTAATCGTACAGTAGTGTAGTTTTTAGTAAGTCCGGTTCGTTCAACAGGGAAAATCTTTAAACAAAGCTTAACGCTATATTAGTTTACTTTTATAAAAATACAAATATATATATATAAGTAATATTATTATTATAAAGGGGGATTTTTACCGTTTAATGACTGGTTTGTCGATTTTAAAACTTTAGTCGCAGTTAAAACCAAATTTAAAATAATAAATAAATACAAGACTTAATTTAAAGCGTAAAGTAAATAACGATAATGAAATTGCGATAAATAAAAGTGCGATAAAATAAACTTGCGATAATTAAAAAGTACGATAATTAAAAGTGCAATTAAATACAATAACAATAAATAAAAGTGCTATAATTAGAAGTGCAATTAAATATAAAATAAAGGAAATTAAATATGAAATAAAAGAATTATGTTTATTTAAACTTCCGTAATCATGATGTTTAACGTGTTGATTTTAGTTTTATGCCCATGGGTTAATTGTCCTTTGTCCTGGATTATTTAATATGTCCGTCTGGTTTTTGTCCATAACAGTCCATCAGTCATAAATATAAAGTGCGAGTATCCTCGTCAAATTATCCTTATACCCGAAGTCAAATATTCCAACTAATTGGGGACTTAAACTGTAACAAGATTTTAATACTTTGTTTAATAATTACACCAGGATGTCGACTGAGTGTAACCCAAGGTTTTAATACTTTGTTAACAATTATGCCAAGTGTCCTTGTACATAATTTCACCCCTATTTTAATAATTCTAGTGGCTATTAATCCATTCCCGTGTCCGATTAAATGAACGATTATTCGTACATATAAATATCCTGCCCATCGTGTCCGATCGAGTGTATATGGTTATTTATAGGGACGTCCAATTGTAAATCTTTATATTAAAATTAACAAACTATCATTTAGTTAAACAAATATAAAGCCCATTAATAGCCCATAGTCTAATTTCCACAAGTGTCGTTCTTTTGTCCAAACCCCAATTATGGTACAAAGCCCGATTACCCAATTTTAGTAATTAGCCCAACATCATGATTACTTCGTTTTAAATAAGCATAATAATAACTTAGCTACGAGACATTAAATTAAAAAGGTTAAACATAACTTACAATGATTAAAAATAGCGTAGCGTTACACGGATAGAATTTCGACTTACACCCTTACAATATTCGCTAACATACCCTTATTATTAGGATTAAAATTAATATTAAAATTAAATTATAAATTATAAATATAAATATTACGTATAGATAGATGGATGGATATATATTGATATATAAAATGATCAGAATTCGTTTGCTTTTATAGGGAATTGAGTTCAGGGGGTCTCCGCGACTCGCGGCTTTTTCTGCCTTCAAACTCCGCGAGTCGCGGAGTTTGAAATTCCAGCTCACCAACTTTGGAGTCTTTCTTGCCGATGGATTTTTATTATTTATATAATATATAAATAATTATAAGAATTATTTAAATATTATATTATATTTATGTGCATAGTTGACTTGTAATTTTTAGTCCGTTGCGTCGAGCGTTGAGAGTTGACTCTGGTCCCGGTTTCGGATTTTCGAACGTCCTTGCATAAAATTTAATATCTTGTACTTTGCGTTTTGAATCTTGTACTCTTGTAATTTCGAGACGTTTCTTATCAATAATTGGAACCTCTTTGATTGTATTTTGTACTTTTGAGCTTTTTGGTCGTTTGCGTCTTCAATTCGTCGAATCTGTCTTTTGTCTTCACCTTTTAATATTTAAACGAATATCACTTGTAAATAGAACAATTGCAACTAAAAGCTTGTCTTTCTTGAGAAATAATGCTATGAAATATATGTTCATTTTTAGCATTATCAAAACATCAACATGTATTCGAATTTACTCAAGAACAAATTGGTTGACTTTTGTAAAACTAACTTTGACTCAGAAATTAAAGCTCAATATTAAGATTTGGAAGTTGAGATTTTTCAGTTAGTTTGAGTGAATGCTTTTTAACAAAACTGCATTAAATGATTTTAAAAATTGTTTTGAAATCAAGCCTTTTAAAAATTTACTCAGAACAGGGTACCGTCGACTGTTTCTTTAAGTTTTTTTTTTTTTTTTGGTTTTTCCAGTTTCGGTTTGCAGTCGTTATAATATAAGGTGATTGTATAATTGATGTGGAAACACAAATGGATTACAGGTATCTGTATTTGACAATTGAAATGGACATCTAACTGAATCCGACATCAAGGACATAAACTTTTGAAATTAAGAGATTAAAATATAAATTGGATAAAGATGGCTAATAAATTGTGATTATTGATCGAATCTGTTATCTAAGGATTTTTGTACTGGACTGAATTTACCTATCCGAGGTTACATACGCGTTTCTTTTAGATTTACAGTTTATTTATATAATATATGTGACGACCAGAAAATTTTCGACCAAATTTAAACTTAACCTTTATATGTTTCCGACACGATAACCAGAATTTATAATGTTGAATCTCAAAAAGTTTGGAACTACATTCATGTAATCAATTACCCTTTGACCGTGTTCGACGATTCACGAACAATTATGAGTATATAGATATGTATATATAATATATAATATTAACTGAAAACATTAACAAAGTATTAGATATATGATACTTTACATGAACGTATTTGTTTCGATATATTTATCGACAAAATTAAGAGATAATATCAAATGATTAAATTATCAGATACATTATGATATGATTACGGGCCTATGTTATGAGGTCCACTGTGATTTAAGAAATCTATTCTTTTTGGCAACATTCGGAAAATGGTAAAGTGATTTATAAATAAGAACAAATGTGTCAATTAACGGGAACTAGACAAGGGTTAGTGGAAATTCCTGTTTAATTTTCAAGGCATGTTTTATAATATTTTCCTCGTGACCTTGATAAGATAACTATGTTAACTTTCATTTTATTTAATATGAAAATAAGAACGTAGAGTGTAAATAACTTAGATGTTGGATATCGACAAGTTAAGTAACTCGACATTTTTCATTAAGATGATTTCATACGTTTATTTAACCTTTGGACTTTATCCCATGCTTCACCAACAGACTGTAATTTAAAAACTTGAAACCTATTATGAATATATATAATTCTACTTTTCTAAAATGTTTTGTGGTATAACGATTTCCATTATTTTAACCTTTTAACAAAATGATTCTTAAATATATTTAGTTTTGGAAAACAAAATTATCATATTTATTTGATTTAGTTTCAAAAGTACAAAAAACGTTTTCAGTTTAAAAAGAACTTTATTATTAAAACGTATATATCTTTTATAAATATCTAGAACCACTTTTGACAACTCATTACTTAACCAGTATGATAAAGATAACGATATTTATATTTTATTTTATTAAATATATATAACGATTTAAATTAATATTATATATATTTATACGCATATTATACGTATATAGTTTTATACTTTTACTATACTTTAACTTTACCTTTACTTTACTTTTATTTTACTTTAACTTTTATAATTCATACTTTAATAATTCACTTTAATAATTCATACTTTAATAATTCACTTTAATAATTCACTTTAATAATTCATACTTTAATAATTCACTTTAATAATTCACTTTAATAATTCATACTTTAATAATTCACTTTAATAATTCACTTTAATAATTCATACTTTAATAATTCACTTTAATAATTCACTTTAATAATTCATACTTTAATAATTCACTTTAATAATTCATACTTTAATAATTCAAAAATTTATTACAAATAGAATTCAATAGGTTTCATTATTTCATAGAAACTTGAAAATATATTTCTCTGAACTCTCTCAATCGAATTACATATATATATATATATATATATATATATATATATATATATATATATATATATATATATATATATATATATATATATATATATATATATTTTGTATTATTTCAAGATATTATTAGTATACATAAAATACTACTACGGAGTTATACTCGGACGATTTCAAAATAAGTTTTTAAACGGGATAGAGCTAAGGAAATTATGGGTTATAGCTATGGAAGTTATGGTTATTGATCGAGGGTATTGCTCGTGAGGTCAACCTAACGTTTATCATTTTCGTTGCGTCTACGTACTTTCCTGCAATATTGAATCACAATATTGATACGTTCGTGAATCCGAGATAAACCTTGCACTTGTTCAGTGCCGTCATATACATAATTGCTACGAAATACAGTATTGTGAGTTTCATTTGCTCAATATATATATATATATATATATATATATATATATATATATATATATATATATATATATATGTATATATATATATATGTATATATATATATATATATGTATATATATATATATATATGTATATATATATATATATGTATATATATATATATATGTATATATATATATATATGTATATATATATATATATATATGTTTGTATTTTAATTGCTTTTGCAATATATATTTTTGGGCTGAGAATACATGCGCTGTTTTATAAATGTTTTACGAAGTAGGCTCAAGTACTAAAACTAATTCTATGTGGGTTTAAACCAGAAATATACCCTTAGCTTGGTAACATTAAACTACTTGTCTATGTATGGTAGGCGCGAATCCTAAAGATAGATCTATTGGGCCTGACAAACCCCATCCTGACTATGGGATGCTTTAGTACTTCGAGGTTATTTTAAACACACCTGATCTGGTGTACTTCAGAGGGTAAAACATGAATGTTAAGGCTTGTTACCGGGTGCCTACAACTTATAGAATACTTTTAAACACTTGTGAGTGTACGGATATTTATGGAAACTGAAATCTTGTGGTCTATTACTATTACGGAAATGATTGATTATGATAAACTAATGAACTCACCAACCTTTTGGTTGACACTTTAAAGCATGTTTATTCTCAGGTATTAAAGAAATCTTCCGCTGAGCATTAGCTCATTGTAAAGATATTACCTGGAGTCATTCATGACATACTTTGAAAGATGTTGCATTCGAGTCGTTGAGTTCATCAAGATTAATATTAAGTCAATTATAGTTGGATGTAATATGAAATGGTATGCATGCCGTCAATTTTTGATGTAAAGAAAGTTTGTCTTTTAAAAACGAATGCAATGTTTGTAAAACGTATCATATAGAGGTCAAATACCTCGCGATGTAATCAACTATTGTGAATCGTTTATAATGTATATGAACGGGTCCTTTCAGTTGGTATCAGAGCTGGTTTAATACCATTTATTAGCGGGTTAATCGTAGAGGGGGTTCTCACAGTGTTACCTGTGACGAAGCATTGGCTCTTACTCCTCGCGGTCCCTATTAGGGTTGGCTGTACGTTGCCGAGAGGCGGGCCGTAAAATCAGTGTCTGAGGTACGCTCAGTGGTCACCAGGCGGTTAGCTGGGAAGGCACTGAGTGGGATGCGTCCCCAACTTTCAGTTGGTATCAGAGCGGTGGTCTTAGCGAACCAGGTCTTGCATTAGTGTGTCTAACTGATAGTTGTTAAGATGCATTAGTGAGTCTGGACTTCGACCGTGTCTGCATATCAAAAGTTTTGTTTATCATTTTTAGTCAGAAATCATCTACTTACCATCCTTAGGAAATTACCTGCTTATCATTCTTAGTCTAGACACGTCTTGCTGCATTGATTGCATGAATAGTGTATAGACAAAATTCATATCTTAGCGTATCTGCTAAATCATATCTTATCGTATCTATTACCGTAAACTTTGCCTGACATATTCCGTAAATTCCTCCGTAATCTATGAAATCTTTTGATCTATATATATAGATATTCTATGTAGTTAGAATACCACCCGATAGCCGGAAAATCATTTCGTATCGAAAAATCCTTTATCAAATCGTCCGAAATGGAATTCGTCATCAGTTCAAGTTCCTCGGATTCCGAAATGGAATCCCACTCAAGCTCCGAAAGTAGTGTGACTGGAATGGATCAACCAATCAGCCATCATCTATTCTGGATGAATTGGAGATGGGTTCGTAGCCTCCTTAATCATTGGAGACAAGAAGAAGGTGATCCTTTCCATCCACCACATTGCCCTCTTGGCAATGAACCTGAAGCACTTACCGGCGAACCTGTTCGAAACACCATTTTCTCTCATTTCCAGAGTATCTCGTCATGATTATATACTACACCAAATTCTAGATCTTATTTATCCGCTCGTCCGAACCGACAATCACCCAGGTGTAATAGAAGAAGTCAACGAGCTTCGCTCTCGGGTAGTGGCTTTGGAGAATATGGTGCAAAGGTTACAAACACCAGCAGCAGCACCAGCAATATAACAAGTACCACCATCAACAACATCAACAGTACCATTACCACCACCAACAACAGCCGCATCGCAAACCTCAACTTCACAATCTGTCCCATGAGCATCGACGTCATACGCCCTGTAGATACTAAGGAATACCACAACGATGAAGTATTGATTCATAATTTCATTGGGAAAACATTCTACGACGATTATGTAATTTCTAAAGTTTATAAATTATCTATCCTAGCCTTAACCATTAATCAAGTGAGTTTAATTTAATATTAACTCATTAAATCTATATTACATCTGAAGAAATATACACATATATTTCCATAAAGACTGTAATAAAATTCTTTTGTACAAAATATTAATTGTGACATTTTTTTTAACGGGTAGGTAATACCCGAGAGATATATAAATTCACAATTAGTATGTTACATTCTTCAAATCTGATTCAGCAGATCATCCATTATACTCCCTACTTTCACAACAATATACATTCTTTTATAGAAATCAAAACAACCATACTCATTCAAAAATCTAATTACATATTCTGATTTTGAAATCGCCGAATTCAATTCAAGTTATAACCGGTATCATCACTCTTAGATTCTTACATCTTTCAAAGCTATACTTTAACTTCAAAACTGTGTTAGAACATCGTATGTATATTAACGATTATAATCTGTGTTCAAACCCTTCGAAATACCTGAAGACACTTCAAATAATGAACAATTGAGATGATGATCCAACCACATGTTATCCACAGTTACTTACCTGAAAAACTCTTGAAACTAAAGTCATAATTTAACATGTATCCATGTCAGACCTTTTGACATTTACTAGCTAAAATAACTTTTCAATCCCTTCTAAAAATAGACGGTTTTGTCACAGCTCCAGCAAACCAACTTCAATTGTTCAATCGAATAAGCCTTATTATAATGATTACCCCTTCATCATTATTACCGGGGAACCTTTCATATCTCGCCACATTTGCAGTAAACTTATTAACAACTTCATTGATCTTTGACTTTCCGAAAAATCTTTATATTTATCAAAACCCCATCATTTACTCATCTGCATCTTGTAACGAGAATTGCCATACGAATCATCGGAAATTAGCAATCAGTATTTTGAAATCTCGCAGCATGTCTACACCAACAATTATATGTGTCTATCTTCTGGACTTATATACTTTGAATGTGAATTTTCTGAAAAACACCCTAAACTGCGAACTAGTTCTCGAAATACTGATGAAGCAGCAAAAACTATAAACGACCTTAATAGTAAAAAGTTTGATGATAAAGAGTAGTGTGTTAGCAAAGCTCAGAAAAAGAGAAGATTTGGTACTGAAAAATACGGATTGACCAAACCATGAAGAAGGCTGAGGATAAATCACAAGGACGAAATCTACCTTCAAAGAATCCAAATGATTCCATGTCTGCTGAAGTCATTATCGAATACCTTGCTCCTGACTCTAAACCCTTACGGATAATATTCTTCATCATCCTCTGATATTAAAAATTTTAAGATATCATCGTATCTTTCATTATAAATATCCTCCATATTTCTGAAGATATTTCCATAATTATTCTTATCTGAAATCATTTACCTCTTCGTGCTGTCTGTATTACATCATAAAAGAAACTATTTTAGTTTCTAAATTCTGAAACTTTCGAATTTAAAATAGGAATATTTTTGAAGTAGTGTTGGGAACTGAAGCATGAACTAGTATAATATAATGACACTTGATCAACGTGATTATATTACAGTAAGTCATGCTGAGTTTCTAAATGGAACGTGATGATTCACAGATTATAACGTCATCATGTTCTATGTTACACGACTCTTGTATTCTCTTTAACCTCTAAAATATCAAGAAAATATTTCTTGATGATTCGGCCTTATCCAAGGTATTCTAGTAATTTGACAAGTTAAGATCGTGCCATTACAATTTCCTTCTTAGAACATTAACAATGTTCATTCCGAAATTCATATATGCGAATTCTGGACCATTACAAGCGGTGCTTAATCGCAAGAAGAAGAAACGAAAGGACAAAACTCCGAAATAGAAATTGGGGTATAAATCGCAGCAAATAAAAGAGAGCATTAATTGGGGATGACAATGATTATAGAAGACAGAAGCAGGGACATCGAAATATAAGGGAAGATATAAAACCCAACAACAACCCAAAAACTATAAACCGTATATATCAATGCATATAGCAATATAAAGATACGGGAGAATAAAAAACACTATAAAACCAAGAGTATAGTAGAAGTAAATAGATTCTTCCAGAGGTAGATGAAAAAGAAGAACGACAGATATGAAAGTGCGGAATATATCGAGAATCAGCACTGGATGAAGCATATTGACGAATAATTTTTAAGTAAGAATTGAGGGAGAAAGAATAGAAGGTGTGAATTAAAAGGAAACGAAGGAGGTGGATTTATAGTGAAATATCCAACAGAAAAATCGAGATGAATCATCGCATTAAATCGAAGAGGATCATAATTTCCTTAATCATCGAAGAATCAAATCCTATATAGATTACAAAGATTTTCTTTAATCCGGAGATCAACCGTGATGACGTCAAAAGATAAGATGAATCCCTATTTTCTCATTTCACTCTTTTACGATAGCTTCACTTATACGTTTCGAGTAATCGAATTATTTTATCCATATTTCTCAATCATGATAAAACCCTATGAATCAACTTATATTCGTCATAATAACATTCTTATTGTTAGCCATGACGACCTCGATCAAATTTCGGGACGAAATTTCTTTAACGGGTAGGTACTGTGACGACCCGAAAATTTTCGACCAAATTTAAACTTAACCTTTATATGTTTCCGACACGATAAGCAGAATTTGTAATGTTGAATCTCAAAAAGTTTGGAACTACATTCATGTAATCAATTACCCTTTGACCGTGTTCGACGATTCACGAACAATTATGAGTATATAGATATGTATATATAATATATAATATTAACTGAAAACATTAACAAAGTATTAGATACATGATACTTTACATGAACGTATTTGTTTCGATATATTTATCGACAGAATTAAGATATAATATCAAATGATTGAATTATCAGATACATTATGATATGATTACGGGCCTATGTTATGAGGTCCACTGTGATTTAATAAATCTATTCTTTTTAGCAACATTCGGAAAATGGTAAAGTGATTTATAAATAAGAACAAATGTGTCAATTAACGGGAACTAGACAAGGGTTAGTGGAAATTCCTGTTTAATTTTCAAGGCATGTTTTATAATATTTTCCTCGTGACCTTGATAAGATAACTATGTTACCTTTCATTTTATTTAATATGAAAATAAGAACGTGGAGTGTAAATAACTTAGATGTTGGATATCGACAAGTTAAGTAACTCGACATTTTTCATTAAGATGATTTCATACGTTTATTTAACCTTTGGACTTTATCCCATGCTTCACCAACAGACTGTAATTTAAAAACTTGAAACCTATTATGAATATATATAATTCTACTTTTCTAAAATGTTTTGTGGTATAACGATTTCCATTATTTTAACCTTTTAACAAAATGATTCTTAAATATATTTAGTTTTGGAAAACAAAATTATCATATTTATTTGATTTAGTTTCAAAAGTACAAAAAACGTTTTCAGTTTAAAAAGAACTTTACTATTAAAACGTATATATCTTTTATAAATATCTAGAACCACTTTTGACAACTCATTACTTAACCAGTATGATAAAGATAACGATATTTATATTTTATTTTATTAAATATATATAACGATTTAAATTAATATTATATATATTTATACGCGTATTATACGTATATAGTTTTATACTTTTACTATACTTTAACTTTACCATTACTTTACTTTTATTTTACTTTAACTTTAATAATTCATACTTTAATAATTCACTTTAATAATTCATACTTTAATAATTCACTTTAATAATTCATACTTTAATAATTCACTTTAATAATTCACTTTAATAATTCATACTTTAATAATTCACTTTAATAATTCATACTTTAATAATTCACTTTAATAATTCACTTTAATAATTCATACTTTAATAATTCACTTTAATAATTCATACTTTAATAATTCACTTTAATAATTTATACTTTAATAATTCACTTTAATAATTCAAAAATTTATTATAAATAGAATTCAATAGGTTTCATTATTTCATAGAAACTTGAAAATATATTTCTCTAAACTCTCTCAATCGAATTATATATATATATATATATATATATATATATATATATATATATATATATATATATATATATATATATATTTTTGTATTATTTCAAGATATTATTAGTATACATAAAATACTACTACGGAGTTATACTCGGACGATTTCAAAATAAGTTTTCAAACGGGATAGAGCTAAGGAAATTATGGGTTATAGCTATGGAGGTTATGGTTATTGATCGAGGGTATTGCTCGTGAGGTCAACCTAACGTTTATCATTTTCGCTGCGTCTACGTACTTTCCTGCAATATTGAATCACAATATTGATACGTTCGTGAATCCGAGATAAACCTTGCACTTGTTCAGTGCCGTCATATACATAATTGCTACGAAATACAGTATTGTGAGTTTCATTTGCTCCCTTTTTAATTGCTTTTGCAATATATATTTTTGGGCTGAGAATACATGCGCTGTTTTATAAATGTTTTACGAAGTAGGCACAAGTACTAAAACTAATTCTATGTGGGTTTAAACCAGAAATATACCCTTAGCTTGGTAACATTAAACTACTTGTCTATGTACGGTAGGCGCGAATCCTAAATATAGATCTATTGGGCCTGACAAACCCCATCCTGACTATGGGATGCTTTAGTACTTCGAGGTTATTTTAAACACACCTGATCTGGTGTACTTCAGAGGGTAAAACATGAATGTTAAGGCTTGTTACCGGGTGCCTACAACTTATAGAATACTTTTAAACACTTGTGAGTGTACGGATATTTATGGAAACTGAAATCTTGTGGTCTATTACTATTACGGAAATGATTGATTATGATAAACTAATGAACTCACCAACCTTTTGGTTGACACTTTAAAGCATGTTTATTCTCAGGTATTAAAGAAATCTTCCGCTATGCATTAGCTCATTGTAAGGATATTACCTGGAGTCATTCATGACATACTTTGAAAGACGTTGCATTCGAGTCGTTGAGTTCATCAAGATTAATATTAAGTCAATTATAGTTGGATGTAATATGAAATGGTATGCATGCCGTCAATTTTTGATCTAAAGAAATTTTGTCTTTTAAAAACGAATGCAATGTTTGTAAAACGTATCATATAGAGGTCAAATACCTCGCGATGTAATCAACTATTGTGAATCGTTTATAATGTATATGAACGGGTCCTTTCAATATAAATATATTAATAAGAATACAATCGATATTTATAAAACAAATACTATTAATAATAATAATTGAAATAATAATATTAATATTAACAATTAATACTAAAAATGTTATTAATAATAATGATAATAATATTGATAAAATACTAATAATAATATTGATAATCTTTGATACGGTTGAAAATAATTAATAATAATGATAATAAAAATCTTATAGATAAAATATTGATACAAATACTAAAAATGATAAAATACTAATAACATTAATAATAATCATGCCTAATAATAATACTAATATTTATCATAATATCTAACATTATAGCTTTACTACTAGTTATAACTTATAACAATGATGATAATCATAATATTATATTAATTATATTAATTATTTATATTATTAATGATAATAATATAACTAGTAAAAATAATAACATAACAATTTTTATATTTTATGTTTCATATTTATAACATAATTTATTAGTACAGATGTTTATTTTAATAATAATGAAAGTAATAATATTATCATAACAATTATATTTTAATTTGTGATTACATTTTATGTATTAATATTACAAGTTATTACTTATGTAATGTAATGTGTACTAATTTTATAATATATAATTTAATATTTATACACTGTATACATATTACAATATACATATAATAGTTACATATATTTATACATAGATTAATTTTAAATTACAACATACTTATTTTGTATCTTATTTTATATATTTAACTCTAAGGTTTAAATTATATTTTATTGTTTTCATTTATCATATATACATATATAGTTATATATACATGTTTATTTGCAAACACATGTTCGTGAATCGTCAGAAATAGTCAAAGGTTAAATGATTCCATATAAATAGTTCAAAATTTTGAGACTCAACATTACAGACTTTGCTTATCGTATCGAAATCATATAAAGATTAAGTTTAAATTTGGTAAAAAATTTCTGGGTCGTCACAGTACCTACCCGTTAAAGAAATTTCGTCCCGAAATTTGATCGAGGTCATCATGGCTAACAATAAAAATGTTTTCATGATGATTATGAGTTGATAACTAGAGTTTTATTACCATTGAGTAATAAGGATGAAATAATTCGAGTATTCGAAGAGTACGAATGAAGTTATCACAAAAGAGTGAAATGAAGAAATAGAGATTCGTCTTAGTTTTTGACGTAGTCTCTGTTGAATTCCGGAATTCAAGGGATTTAAAGAAAATCTTCGGATCTATATAAGATTAGATTCTTCGGTAATTCAGGAAACTAGGATCTCTCTTGTAGTGACCCGAACTTTTCCATGTTTATATATATTAATTGAGATTGATATTTACATGATTAAATGTTTCCAACATGTTAAGCAATCAAACTTGTTAAGACTTGATTAATTGAAATAGGTTTCATATAGACAATTGACCACCCAAGTTGACCGGTGATTCACGAACGTTAAAACTTGTAAAAACTATATGATGACATATATATGGTTATATATATAGTTAACATGATATTATGATAAGTAAACATATCATTAATTATATTAACAATGAACTACATATGTAAAAACAAGACTACTAACTTAATGATTTTGAAACGAGACATATATGTAACGATTATCGTTGTAACGACATTTAATGTATATATATCATATTAAGAGATATTCGTACATCATAATATCATGATAATATAATAATTTAAAATCTCTTTTGATATTATAAACATTGGGTTAACAACATTTAACAAGATCGTTAACCTAAAGGTTTCAAAACAACATTTACATGTAACGACTAACGATGACTTAACGACTCAGTTAAAATGTGTATACATGTAGTGTTTTAATATGTATTCATACACTTTTGAAAGACTTCAAGACACTTATCAAAATACTTCTACTTAACAAAAATGCTTACAATTACATCCTCGTTCAGTTTCATCAACAATTCTACTCGTATGCACCCGTATTCGTACTCGTACAATACACAGCTTTTAGATGTATGTACTATTGGTATATACACTCCAATGATCAGCTCTTAGCAGCCCATGTGAGTCACCTAACACATGTGGGAACCATCATTTGGAAACTAGCATGAAATATCTCATAAAATTACAAAAATATGAGTAATCATTCATGACTTATTTACATGAAAACAAAATTACATATCCTTTATATCTAATCCATACACCAACGACCAAAAACACCTACAAACACTTTCATTCTTCAATTTTATTCATCTAATTGATCTCTCTCAAGTTCTATCTTCAAGTTCTAAGTGTTTTTCATAAATTCCAAAAGTTCTAGTTTCATAAAATCAAGAATACTTTCAAGTTTGCTAGCTCACTTCCAATCTGGTAAGGTGATCATCCAACCTCAAGAAATCTTTATTTCTTATAGTAGGTTATCATTCTAATACAAGGTAATAATCATATTCAAACTTTGGTTCAATTTCTATAACTATAACAATCTTATTTCAAGTGATGATCTTACTTGAACTTGTTTTCGTGTCATGATTTTGCTTCAAGAACTTCGAGCCATCCAAGGATCCATTGAAGCTAGATCCATTTTTCTCTCTTCCAGTAGGTTTATCCAAGGAACTTAAGGTAGTAATGATGTTCATAACATCATTCGATTCATACATATAAAGCTATCTTATTCGAAGGTTTAAACTTGTAATCACTAGAACATAGTTTAGTTAATTCTAAACTTGTTCGCAAACAAAAGTTAATCCTTCTAACTTGACTTTTAAAATCAACTAAACACATGTTCTATATCTATATAATATGCTAACTTAATGATTTAAAACCTGGAAACACGAAAAACACCGTAAAACCGGATTTACGCCGTCGTAGTAACACCGCGGGCTGTTTTGGGTTAGTTAATTAAAAACTATGATAAACTTTGATTTTAAAGTTGTTATTCTGAGAAAATGATTTTTATTATGAACATGAAACTATATCTAAAAATTATGATTAAACTCAAAGTGGAAGTATGTTTTCTAAAATGGTCATCTAGACATCGTTCTTTCGACTGAAATGACTACCTTTACAAAAACGACTTGTAACTTATTTTTCCGACTATAAACCTATACTTTTCTGTTTAGATTCATAAAATAGAGTTCAATATGAAACCATAGCAATTTGATTCACTCAAAACGGATTTAAAATGAAGAAGTTATGGGTAAAACAAGATTGGATAATTTTTCTCATTTTAGCTACGTGATAATTGGTAACAAATCTATTCCAACCATAACTTAATCAACTTGTATTGTATATTATGTAATCTTGAGATACCATAGACACGTATACAATGTTTCGACCTATCATGTCGACACATCTATATATATTTCGGAACAACCATAGACACTCTATATGTGAATGTTGGAGTTAGCTATACAGGGTTGAGGTTGATTCCAAAATATATATAGTTTGAGTTGTGATCAATACTGAGATACGTATACACTGGGTCGTGGATTGATTCAAGATAATATTTATTGATTTATTTCTGTACATCTAACTGTGGACAACTAGTTGTAGGTTACTAACGAGGACAGCTGACTTAATAAACTTAAAACATCAAAATATATTAAAAGTGTTGTAAATATATTTTAAACATACTTTGATATATATGTATATATTGTTATAGGTTCGTGAATCAACCAGTGGCCAAGTCTTACTTCCCGACGAAGTAAAAATCTGTGAAAGTGAGTTATAGTCCCACTTTTAAAATCTAATATTTTTGGGATGAGAATACATGCAGGTTTTATAAATGATTTACAAAATAGACACAAGTACGTGAAACTACATTCTATGGTTGAATTATTGAAATCGAATATGCCCCTTTTTATTAAGTCTGGTAATCTATGAATTAGGGAACATACACCCTAATTGACGCGAATCCTAAAGATAGATCTATTGGGCCTAACAAAGCCCATCCAAAGTACTGGATGCTTTAGTACTTCGAAATTTATATCATATCCGAAGGGTGTCCCGGAATGATGGGGATATTCTTATATATGCATCTTGTTAATGTCGGTTACCAGGTGTTCACCATATGAATGATTTTTATCTCTATGTATGGGATGTGTATTGAAATATGAAATCTTGTGGTCTATTATTATGATTTGATATATATAGGTTAAACCTATAACTCACCAACATTTTTGTTGACGTTTTAAGCATGTTTATTCTCAGGTGATTATTAAGATCTTCCGCTGTCGCATACTTAAATAAGGACGAAATTTGGAGTCCATGCTTGTATGATATTGTGTAAAAACTGCATTCAAGAAACTTATTTTGTTGTAACATATTTGTATTGTAAACCATTATGTAATGGTCGTGTGTAAACAGGATATTTTAGATTATCATTATTTGATAATCTACGTAAAGCTTTTTAAACCTTTATTGATGAAATAAAGGTTATGGTTTGTTTTAAAATGAATGCAGTCTTTGAAAAACGTCTCATATAGAGGTCAAAACCTCGCAACGAAATCAATTAATATGGAACGTTTTTAATCAATAAGAACGGGACATTTCAGTTGGTATCCGAGCGTTGGTCTTAGAGAACCAGAATTTTGCATTAGTGTGTCTTATCGAGTTTGTTAGGATGCATTAGTGAGTCTGGACTTCGACCGTGTTTACTTGAAAAATGATTGCTTAACAAATTTTGTTGGAAACTATATATTTTTAACATGTGAATATTATGTGATATATTAATCTCTTAACGCGTTTGATATTATGTGATAGATGTCTACCTCTAGAACAAGTCCCATTGACTCACCTAATAATAATGAAGAGTCAAATGTAAATTGGAATGATTTGTGGACTGATTCACAAGTTCCCGAAGAGGAACCGGAAGAAGAGTCGGAACCGGAAGAAGAATCGGAACCGGAAGAAGAATCGGAACCGGATGAAGAAATAGAACCGGTGGGGGAAATAATAAAACGGTTAAGTAAAAGAAAATCCTCAACCAACCGACCAAGGTTAATTATGGTCAATGGTGTTTCCGCCAAGGAAGCAAAATATTGGGAGGATTACCAATTCTCCGATGAATCGGATTCCGACGAGAATTCCGATGATGTTATAGAAATTACCCCAACTGAATTTAAAAAGGCAAAAGAAAATAATAAGGGAAAGGGCATAAAAATAGAGAAATCTAATTCCAACCCCGATGAACTTTATATGTATCGTCAACCCCCGAAGTCCTTAAGTTGTAACAATGACCCGGGAACCTCTAAACCACCAGGTTTTTCTAAACCAATGTGGATCACGATGGCTCGTATTAGGGGAACATCATATATCCCTAGAAACTTGGCAAAACGAACCAAAACCGAAGAAGAAGAAACGAGCGAGTCGGAATAAGATAGTTGTATTCGTGTGGTGTAATATATGTAATATAGTGTTCGTATGCTTTATGATATATGTAAAAATTGCTTGTATTAATAAGTATTTTTTATGAATCTAACTCTTGTCTATTTTACAGTTTAAAAACACAAAATGGATAGACAACCCAATATTTTAAGAGACATACCCGGAGACATGATTGATGAAATCTTGTCTAGAGTCGGTCAGAATTCTTCGGCACAACTATTTAAGGCGAGATCAGTTTGTAAGACATTCGAAGAACGTTCCAAGAATGTCTTGGTTTATAAGAGACTTTTGTTTGAAAGATGGGGGATATCACATTGGGAAACCAATAAGTTACGATGTGTTTACTTTGACGCATATATTGCGGGGAACCCAAATGCTATTTTACGCAATGGGTTAAGAAATTATTTTGACTCAATATATCCGAATATTGGACTTCGTGATTTAGAAAAAGCGGCTAACATGCAACATAAAGAAGCATGTTATGCTTACGGATTAGTAATGTTCGCTTCTCACCAAAGTGAGAACAAGAACATCGGGCTACAACTATTAAACAAAACGTTCACACAAGTGACGGAGTCGGTAATTGGGGTAAGAAATGAGGTTTTTAGATTATTACGGGACTGTTGGACATTACGTAACCCTCGTCCCTTTGACGACGTTACAACACGCTGTCTTATCAACGGCCATAACGGTTATGTTGCACAAGACCAAGGATGGGAAGTAGTCCTAGTAAAACCAGAATGCATGACTTGTTTCTGGACGTATGAATTACGTGTCTTTATTGCCTTTGCTGAACGACTTGTGTACTAGCTAGAATTATCTTCACAACTATCTTGTATCAAAGTTATTGTGTGCTATATTTCATGCTTTATGTAAAATAAGCGGTATTGTAAGTTTGTAAAATATTGTATAAAAGTTTGAACGCGAAATATTATTATAATCAGTTTTTCATATAGAATTGTAGTAGTTGAATTGTATATTAGCTACTAAGTATGAACTTAACGGGTAGGTACTACCCGAATTTAAACTTATAAAACGCTAATATGAAGAAAAAGCTTTTATAAATGAGTTCATATTATGCTACGAAATACTATTAACTACTCTTAATATTCTGTATGATTAACTTGTTCCATTTGACTATTTTGAAGGAAATGGCACCGACTACTCGACACACCGTGAATATGAATGAAGAGGAATTCCGTACTTTTCTAGCTTCAAACATAGCCGCAGTACAGGCTGCGCTACATACCAACAATAACCTTGGATCTAGCAGTACAGGAAATCGTGTAGGATGCACCTACAAAGAATTCACTGCCTGCAAACCTTTGGAATTTGATGGAACCGAAGGACCGATCGGATTGAAATGGTGGACCGAGAAGGTCGAATCGGTGTTTGCCATAAGTAAGTGTACTGAAGAGGACAAAGTAAAGTACGCTACGCATACCTTCACAGGTTCTGCGTTAACATGGTGGAATACCTATCTAGAGCAAGTGGGACAAGACGATGCGTACGCACTACCGTGGTCAGCATTCAAGCACTTGATGAACGAGAAGTACCGTCCCAGAACCGAGGTCAATAAGCTCAAGACAGAACTTAGAGGGTTACGAACCCAAGGATTTGATATTACCACGTACGAAAGACGATTCACAGAATTGTGCCTATTGTGTCCGGGAGCATTCGAAGATGAGGAAGAGAAGATCGACGCGTTTGTGAAAGGATTACCGAAAAGAATCCAAGAAGATATAAGTTCACACGAGCCCGCCTCCATACAACAGGCATGTAGAATGGCTCACAAACTAGTGAACCAGATTGAAGAAAGAATTAAAGAACAGACTGCTGAAGAGGCCAATGTGAAGCAAGTCAAAAGAAAGTGGGAGGAAAACGGTGATAAGAATCACCAATACAACAACAACAGCAATTACAACAATAATCGCAGCAATTATCCCAACAATCGCAACATCAATCGCAACTACAACAAACGGCCCAACAACAACAACAACAACAGCAACTACAACAATCATCCCAACAACAATAATAACCGCAACAACAACAACAACAATCAGAAGCAGCTATGCCAAAGGTGTGAAAAGAATCACTCGGGGTTCTGCACCAAATTTTGCAACAAGTGTAAAAGAAATGGTCATAGCGCGGCGAAGTGTGAGGTCTACGGACCAGGGGTTAATAGAACGAAAGGAACAAATGGTGTCGGAACGAGTAATGGCGGAGCAAGTAGTGTCGGAGCAAGTTATGCCAATGTAGTTTGTTATAAATGTGGAAAACCGGGCCACATTATTAGAAATTGCCCGAACCAGGAGAACACGAATGGACAAGGCCGTGGAAGAGTTTTCAATATTAATGCGGCAGAGGCACAGGAAGACCCGGAGCTTGTTACGGGTACGTTTCTTATTGACAATAAATCTGCTTACGTTTTATTTGATTCGGGTGCGGATAGAAGCTATATGAGTAGAGATTTTTGTGCTAAATTAAGTTGTCCATTGACGCCTTTGGATAGTAAATTTTTACTCGAATTAGCAAATGGTAAATTAATTTCAGCAGATAATATATGTCGGAATCGAGAAATTAAACTGGTTAGCGAAACATTTAAGATTGATTTGATACCAGTAGAGTTAGGGAGTTTTGATGTGATAATCGGTATGGACTGGTTGAAAGAAGTGAAAGCGGAGATCGTTTGTTACAAAAATGCAATTCGCATTATACGAGGAAAAGGAAAACCCTTAATGGTGTACGGAGAAAAGGGCAACACGAAGCTACATCTTATTAGTAATTTGAAGGCACAAAAACTAATAAGAAAAGGTTGCTATGCTGTTCTAACACACGTCGAGAAAGTACAAACTGAAGAAAAGAGCATCAATGATGTTCCCGTCGCAAAAGAATTTCCTGATGTATTTCCGAAAGAATTACCGGGATTACCCCCACATCGATCCGTTGAATTTCAAATAGATCTTGTACTAGGAGCTGCACCAATAGCTCGTGCTCCTTACAGACTCGCACCCAGCGAGATGAAAGAACTACAAAGCCAATTACAAGAACTTTTAGAGCGTGGTTTCATTCGACCAAGCACATCACCGTGGGGAGCTCCTGTTTTGTTTGTCAAGAAGAAAGATGGTACATTCAGGTTGTGTATCGACTACCGAGAGTTGAACAAACTTACCATCAAGAACCGCTACCCACTACCGAGAATCGATGACTTATTTGATCAACTACAAGGCTCGTCTGTTTATTCAAAGATTGACTTACGTTCCGGGTATCATCAAATGCGGGTGAAAGAAGATGATATTCCAAAGACTGCTTTCAGAACACGTTACGGTCATTACGAGTTTATGGTCATGCCGTTTGGTTTAACTAATGCACCAGCTGTGTTCATGGACCTTATGAACCGAGTGTGTGGACCATACCTTGACAAGTTTGTCATTGTTTTCATTGATGACATACATATTTACTCAAAGAATGACCAAGAACACGGTGAACATTTGAGAAAGGTGTTAGAAGTATTGAGGAAGGAAGAATTGTACGCTAAGTTTTCAAAGTGTGCATTTTGGTTGGAAGAAGTTCAATTCCTCGGTCACATAGTGAACAAAGAAGGTATTAAGGTGGATTCGGCAAAGATAGAAACTGTTGAAAAGTGGGAAACCCCGAAAACTCCGAAACACATACGCCAGTTTTTAGGACTAGCTGGGTACTACAGAAGGTTCATCCAAGACTTTTCTAGAATAGCAAAACCCTTGACTGCATTAATGTATAAAGGGAAGAAATTTGAATGGAATGATGAACAAGAGAAAGCGTTTCAGTTATTGAAGAAAAAGCTAACTACGGCACCTATATTGTCATTTCCTGAAGGGAATGATGATTTTGTGATTTATTGTGACGCATCAAAGCAAGGTCTCGGTTATGTATTAATGCAACGAACGAAGGTGATTGCTTATGCGTCTAGACAATTGAAGATTCACGAACAAAATTATACGACGCATGATTTGGAATTAGGCGCGGTTGTTTTTGCATTAAAGACTTGGAGGTACTACTTATATGGGGTCAAAAGTATTATATATACCGACCACAAAAGTCTTCAACACATATTTAATCAGAAACAACTGAATATGAGGCAGCGTAGGTGGATTGAATTATTGAATGATTACGACTTTGAGATTCGTTACCACCCGGGGAAGGCAAATGTGGTAGCCGATGCCTTGAACAGGAAGGACAGAGAACCCATTCGAGTAAAATCTATGAATATAATGATTCATAATAACCTTACTACTCAAATAAAGGAGGCGCAACAAGGAGTTTTAAAAGAGGGAAATTTAAAGGATGAAATACCCAAAGGATCGGAGAAGCATCTTAATATTCGAGAAGACGGAATCCGGTATAGGGCTGAAAGGATTTGGGTACCAAAATTTGGAGATATGAGAGAAATGGTACTTAGAGAAGCTCATAAAACCAGATACTCAATACATCCTGGAACGGGGAAGATGTACAAGGATCTCAAGAAACATTTTTGGTGGCCGGGTATGAAAGCCGATGTTGATAAATACGTAGGAGAATGTTTGACGTGTTCTAAGGTCAAAGCTGAGCATCAGAAACCATCAGGTCTACTTCAACAACCCGAAATCCCGGAATGTAAATGGGAAAACATTACCATGGATTTCATCACTAAATTGCCAAGGACTGCAAGTGGTTTTGATACTATTTGTTTAATAGTTGATCGTCTCACCAAATCAGCACATTTCCTGCCAATAAGAGAAGATGACAAGATGGAGAAGTTAGCACGACTGTATTTGAAGGAAGTCGTCTCCAGACATGGAATACCAATCTCTATTATCTCTGATAGGGATGGCAGATTTATTTCAAGATTCTGGCAGACATTACAGCAAGCATTAGGAACTCGTCTAGACATGAGTACTGCCTATCATCCACAAACTGATGGGCAGAGTGAAAGGACGATACAAACGCTTGAAGACATGCTACGAGCATGTGTTATTGATTTCGGAAACAGTTGGGATCGACATCTACCGTTAGCAGAATTTTCCTACAACAACAGCTACCATTCAAGCATTGAGATGGCGCCGTTTGAAGCACTTTGATATTGCTCATAATGAACATATTTTTAGTCGCAATATCAATCCTAAGTTGGAGAATTTTAATTGTAATTGTGTAATTTTAAGATGTAATTTGTATAAAATTCCAAAGTGTTACGAAGAGCGAAAATGAAGAATTTATCAAGAAAACGTCAAAACACGCGAAAAAGTACAAGTTAGTAATGCTCAAGGTACAAGATAACAAAGAATGCAAAGTGACTGTCGACCAGATCATTTTTTCTAGTGCATCTCACAAATATGGCACTCATGTTATTATATGATATATTGTTAGGTAAATGTCTACTTTCTAGTTTAATAATGTTGAATGGATAATGCAAGGAGCAATAATTCAAGAAAGGAGTAAACAAATGAAAAAAGTTAGTCAAAGAATTATCTGACACCATTTGCAAATGAATAAACAAAGGAAATAATAAAAAGCAAAAGAAAGGAGTATATGTAGAGGACGCAGGGGCGAGAGAAATCACATACAAACTAAAAAGATATCACAACTCATTTTTTAGCTACTATTGTTGTTTACTTCAAGTAATCCGTATAATTTAGTTCCATATTAATTTTCAAAGTTCAAGATTAGGATAGTTTCAAATATTAAGGGTGTATTGTTCGTGATTAAGGGTATTATTGTACGCGTGAAAGGGTGTTGTTATTGTAATTTTTCTACCGTTTGAAGTTAATGAAAGTGAAGAATTTTTAGTAAGTATATTCCGTTAAAATTATCGTTATCAATTTTTATCGTTATTATTATGTTTGTATATTTTTATTTTTATGTTTTCCTTAGTATAATGAGTAGCTAATTTCCCTAGTGTTTGCTTAGATGTAGAGCCCCTAGTGAAATGGATTGTTATCATTTGCAAAATAAAAATGTAACTTAAGTGTTTTTAATATTGAGCCTAATTAAATGAACCATTATTATGTAATTGGATATTTAACCCCTGTCACTTAATTTATGAGATAAAAATAACGAAAGTTATTTTTATTTATATAAATTAAGCTTCAACATTAAAAGTGATTTAGACGAGTTTTATGAATAATTTACTAACACTAAATTAGAAATAAAGTTCGGTGGTTTGGGTAATATCACTAGTCACATAAAAGTGAAATTGTAAAAAGGGAAACCGTTATGATTTGGGTTTTGGCGAAGGTCAAAACTGGGTTGGGTCTCAATTTAAACACTTAGGGACTAGTAACTAACTAAATAAAATCCGGTGAAAATTAGATTTAATTCAGTTAGTCAAAACTTTATATTTTTTCGAAAGGAAAATATAAGTTTATTACTAAACATTTTTATACGAGCTTAAACTTAAAACAATCCATGGATCTAGGGGTGACACATTTAAGTAAACACTCCTATTTTTATATATTGTAAAATCATTATTATCATTATTATTTACGTATTATTATTATTCACTAAAAAAAATTATCACTCCGTATAATTAAACATATCACTCCGTATCATTAACATATCATGTAAATTAGGGTTTCATATAATTTAAGTTAAAATTTAGGGTTTCATATAATTTAGGTTAAAATTTAGGGTTTCATATATTTTAGGTTAAAAATTAGGGTTTCATATAATTTAGGTCAAAATTAGGGTTTTGAATAGAATATTATTATAATTAGGTTATTAATTTATATTAGGTTATAATTAGGTTATAATTAGGTTAGAATGTTTTAATCTTATAATTAGTATTAATATAATTTAAAATTAGTAATTAGCTAATTATTATAATTCCTATTAGTTTATATTAATTTTAATTAAAACATTCTAACCTAATTCTAACCTAAATCACTTAAAAAGGAACTAGATGAAATTGTACTAATTATGGTTCAACAATTTTATTACTAAATGATAATTAATTAAAACAATAACTTTTAATAAAATTATATGATTAGAATTTTGTTTTGAGCAATTATAATATAAATTTATTTAAATTAACTAAATGACATGTTTTAATTAAAATTAATATAAACTAATAGGAATTATAATAATTAGCTAATTACTAATTTTAAATTATATTAATACTAATTATAAGATTAAAACATTCTAACCTAATTATAACCTAATTATAACCTAATATAAATTAATAACCTAATTATAATAATATTCTATTCAAAACCCTAATTTTGACCTAAATTATATGAAACCCTAATTTTTAACCTAAAATATATGAAACCCTAAATTTTAACCTAAATTATATGAAACCCTAAATTTTAACTTAAATTATATGAAACCCTAATTTACATGATATGTTAATGATACGGAGTGATATGTTTAATTATACGGAGTGATAATTTTTTTTAGTGAATAATAATAATACGTAAATAATAATGATAATAATGATTTTACAATATATAAAAATAGGAGTGTTTACTTAAATGTGTCACCCCTAGATCCATGGATTGTTTTAAGTTTAAGCTCGTATAAAAATGTTTAGTAATAAACTTATATTTTCCTTTCGAAAAAATATAAAGTTTTGACTAACTGAATTAAATCTAATTTTCACCGGATTTTATTTAGTTAGTTACTAGTCCCTAAGTGTTTAAATTGAGACCCAACCCAGTTTTGACCTTCGCCAAAACCCAAATCATAACGGTTTCCCTTTTTACAATTTCACTTTTATGTGACTAGTGATATTACCCAAACCACCGAACTTTATTTCTAATTTAGTGTTAGTAAATTATTCATAAAACTCGTGTGGTGTGTGTGTGATCCAATAAAATTGTGGTGTTTCCAATTCATTTCATAAAGCGTGTGTTTTCATTTCGTGTGGTGTGTGTGTGATGAATGTATGATATGGGAATTATGTTGTATTCCGAGTCTATTAAAAACTGTTATTGCTTGAGGACAATCAATGTTCAAGTATGGGGTATTTTGATATTGCTCATAATGAACATATTTTTAGTCGCAATATCAATCCTAAGTTGGAGAATTTTAATTGTAATTGTGTAATTTTAAGATGTAATTTGTATAAAATTCCAAAGTGTTACGAAGAGCGAAAATGAAGAATTTATCAAGAAAACGTCAAAACACGCGAAAAAGTACAAGTTAGTAATGCTCAAGGTACAAGATAACAAAGAATGCAAAGTGACTGTCGACCAGATCATTTTTTCTAGTGCATCTCACAAATATGGCACTCATGTTATTATATGATATATTGTTAGGTAAATGTCTACTTTCTAGTTTAATAATGTTGAATGGATAATGCAAGGAGCAATAATTCAAGAAAGGAGTAAACAAATGAAAAAAGTTAGTCAAAGAATTATCTGACACCATTTGCAAATGAATAAACAAAGGAAATAATAAAAAGCAAAAGAAAGGAGTATATGTAGAGGACGCAGGGGCGAGAGAAATCACATACAAACTAAAAAGATATCACAACTCATTTTTTAGCTACTATTGTTGTTTACTTCAAGTAATCCGTATAATTTAGTTCCATATTAATTTTCAAAGTTCAAGATTAGGATAGTTTCAAATATTAAGGGTGTATTGTTCGTGATTAAGGGTATTATTGTACGCGTGAAAGGGTGTTGTTATTGTAATTTTTCTACCGTTTGAAGTTAATGAAAGTGAAGAATTTTTAGTAAGTATATTCCGTTAAAATTATCGTTATCAATTTTTATCGTTATTATTATGTTTGTATATTTTTATTTTTATGTTTTCCTTAGTATAATGAGTAGCTAATTTCCCTAGTGTTTGCTTAGATGTAGAGCCCCTAGTGAAATGGATTGTTATCATTTGCAAAATAAAAATGTAACTTAAGTGTTTTTAATATTGAGCCTAATTAAATGAACCATTATTATGTAATTGGATATTTAACCCCTGTCACTTAATTTATGAGATAAAAATAACGAAAGTTATTTTTATTTATATAAATTAAGCTTCAACATTAAAAGTGATTTAGACGAGTTTTATGAATAATTTACTAACACTAAATTAGAAATAAAGTTCGGTGGTTTGGGTAATATCACTAGTCACATAAAAGTGAAATTGTAAAAAGGGAAACCGTTATGATTTGGGTTTTGGCGAAGGTCAAAACTGGGTTGGGTCTCAATTTAAACACTTAGGGACTAGTAACTAACTAAATAAAATCCGGTGAAAATTAGATTTAATTCAGTTAGTCAAAACTTTATATTTTTTCGAAAGGAAAATATAAGTTTATTACTAAACATTTTTATACGAGCTTAAACTTAAAACAATCCATGGATCTAGGGGTGACACATTTAAGTAAACACTCCTATTTTTATATATTGTAAAATCATTATTATCATTATTATTTACGTATTATTATTATTCACTAAAAAAAATTATCACTCCGTATAATTAAACATATCACTCCGTATCATTAACATATCATGTAAATTAGGGTTTCATATAATTTAAGTTAAAATTTAGGGTTTCATATAATTTAGGTTAAAATTTAGGGTTTCATATATTTTAGGTTAAAAATTAGGGTTTCATATAATTTAGGTCAAAATTAGGGTTTTGAATAGAATATTATTATAATTAGGTTATTAATTTATATTAGGTTATAATTAGGTTATAATTAGGTTAGAATGTTTTAATCTTATAATTAGTATTAATATAATTTAAAATTAGTAATTAGCTAATTATTATAATTCCTATTAGTTTATATTAATTTTAATTAAAACATGTCATTTAGTTAATTTAAATAAATTTATATTATAATTGCTCAAAACAAAATTCTAATCATATAATTTTATTAAAAGTTATTGTTTTAATTAATTATCATTTAGTAATAAAATTGTTGAACCATAATTAGTACAATTTCATCTAGTTCCTTTTTAAGTTAAATCTTGTAATCTTGTAATTTTATTTATGAAGTAAATTAGTTAAGTTATTTTCCATTATTGTTATATTATAAATTCCTAATACAAAACCCCCTTTAAATTAGTTTAACATCAAAGACTATTAAAAACCATTAAACACTCCATCTCCCTGTGGAACGAATCGGATTTACCAATAAACTAAACTACACGGATAGGACCAGTTGCCTATATATGTGTGAAATCAACCCGAATTCATTAAAACACCATATATACAAGAAATCAATTCGTGTAACAAAATAACTCAAATCCGTTCAAAATAAAGGTTACGTTTCGCAGCATCAACTTTTTGGCGCCGCTGCCGGGGAGTTGGCAGTTAAATAAATAGATAATTTTTCTGATTCGTAGTAGTAGTTGGATTTGTACGTGGACCGGGTTGTTGGATCACCAATTTTATTGGTCTTTGAAGGATCCTGCCCCTCTGCTGCATCTTTTGGCTATTCGAAACGTGGGCAAAATCAGAAGGAAAATCTGTTTGTTTAAGGGTTTTTATCATTGTTTTTATGTTATTCGATCCTCTCGAGGAAATTCATTTCCAAGAAAGTTCAAAGTTTTTGAATAAATCCTTTAGTTCTTTGTACAATTTCCCAAATTGTATGATCCGTTCAATCCTAAACTCGTTAAACTTAATCTGGAATCACAAAGAATTAATAAAGGACAAAAACAACAAAAAGAAGTAGGAAGTACTAGTAATTTTAAAACACAACCTTAGGTAAACCTTTAGTGTTGTGATTTCATAAAATAAATTAATGTATGAACTTACGTTCCTCCAACGCTGAATTAACACCTTCACATCCTGAACCCGAAAGAAAACTTCACGAACGCTTAAGAGCTCAAGACGTAGAAACTCTTGCTAAGAATTTAGAATCACTTTCCTTAGAATCCGATTCTAAACCAATAATTCAACCAATCATAGAGCCAATTATTAAAGAAGAAGAAGAAATGGCTGACACAAATTTAACGATGGAAGCATTAATGAAGGCCACAAGAAAAGGTCAAGGCCACGCAATCATCCAACCCGAGATGACTGATGGCTTTGAAATAAAAGGTCAATTTTTACACATGGTAACTAACACATGCCAATTCGGTGGAGCTCCAAACGAGGATGCTAACGAGCATCTTCGTAAGTTTGTAAGCATTTGCAAACTATTCAAAATTAAGGATGTCACCGATGATGTCGCATGTTTAAAAATCTTTCCATGGTCATTAAAGGATGAAGCTAGAGATTGGCTAGACTCATTACCTGAAGGCTATATTGAAGACTGGAATGATATGATGGACAAATTTTTGTCAGAATTCTTTCCTGCTTCAAAAGCAGCAAAATTACAAAGTGATATAAATCATTTTAAACAAAAACCTAATGAAACTCTTTATGAAGCTTGGACTAGATTCAACAAAATGCTTCGAATATGTCCTCAACACGGGTTGAGTACATTTCAAAAAGTTTGTATATTTTATAAAGGAGTCAATGTAGCAACTAGAAAAGATATAGATGTTGCAGCCGGAGGATCGGTTATGAAGAAAACACCTGAAGACGCTCATACAATCATTGCTGATTTAGCGTCCCATTCTCATAATTGGCATCAAGAGATAGAATTCTCTAGATCATCAACCGTTGCTAATATCGAAAGCAATGATGAAATTGCTTCTTTAAAAGTTCAAATGGCAAATCAAGCCAGACAAATTGAGAAAGTAACCAAGGAAATGCATGCTATCAGAGTAGGATGTGAACTATGCCAAGGTCCCCATCTTACTAAAGATTGTAATCAAGCAACGATGGAAGAGCAAGCAAATTTCTTAGGTTACTTACGAAAAGGTGAAATGAATTTTAGCGATTTTCCAGCAATAGAAGCAAATAACCGAAGATATCCTCCTATCAACAGCTATCAAATAGGAGGACCTTCAGGTTCAAATAATAATAACTATCAAGGAGGAAATCCAGGTTACCAAAATAACCGAAATTACCCAAATCAAAATCAAAATCAAATTCAAAGAAATCCACCACCAGGTTATAATAACCTAAACAACCGTAATCAACCTCAACGAATTTATCAAAATAATTTCCAACACAATCAACCACAACCACAACAATTAGCACTTACACAACCACAACCCGAGAAGAAATCCGGTTTAGAAGATCTCTTGAGAGATTTTATGGTTAGGAACGAGCAAACCGCGGAACTTCAAAATCAGCAAATTCGAAATCAACAAGCTACGATTCAGAATTTAGAAAGAGATGTTGGAAGGATTTCACAGTTACTAGCAGAGAGACCGCCTGGTACTCTCCCCTCAAATACTCAAGTGAATCCCAACAACAGTCAAACAAGGAATGAGCAAGTAAATTCCATAACTACGAAAAGTGGGTTAACCATTAACCCCGATATTCCAAAACCTCCTGCTCGTGTTTCTATTCCTAACGAAAAAGAGTCTTCCGTGGAAGAGGATAAAGTGCCAACCACAAGTGCACCTAAAACTCAACCGCCATTAAAAGAATACAAACATCCAATTCCATACCCACAACGTTTGAAGAAAGATAAATTACAAGCACAGTACAACAAGTTTGCCGAAATGATTAAGCAAATTTGTATCAATGTACCACTTGTAGATGTTCTTGCGGGTATGCCAAATTACGGAAGGTTTATCAAGGATCTCATAGCCGATAAAGGTAAATATGAAGAAGTTTCAACCACATTCCTCAATGAGGAATGCTCAGCAATTTTGCAAAAGCAAAAGATGCCACCGAAACTTGGAGATCCTGGTAGTTTCATTATTCCGTGTCTGATGGGAGATTCAGTAATGTACGATGCATTAGCTGACTTAGGGGCAAGTATTAATCTTATGCCACACTCCCTATACTTAAAACTAAACCTAGGTGATCTAAAACCAACTAGGATGTGTATACGCCTAGCCGATAGAACTTTTAACTATCCTATTGGTATTGCCGAAAACCTACCGGTTAAAGTTAATCATTTAATCTTTCCTGCCGATTTCGTTGTCCTTGAAATGGAAGAAGATAGCAAGGTTCCCTTAATTCTAGGGCGACCTTTTCTAAATACCGCCGACGCGATTGTGCGTGTTAAAGATAAGAAACTTAGTCTAGGTATAGGGGAAGATAGAGTTACCTTAAACATTGATAAAGCTATGAAACAACCTATCTCCTCCGATGACGAAGTTTATAAGGTAGACATTGTGGATTGTTGTGTTGAAAAAGAATTGCAAGAATTACTAAATGTAGACACCTCGGATTTAACCTCGACGGGTGAAAGTGAAGAATTTGATGTCGAGGTTGAACTTGAAGAATTGTTGAAGGTAGTCATCGATGAAGATGACATTGAGGAAGAAATTCTCAAGGAAGATGAACCCTTTGAAGAAATTACCGATGGTAATAGGTTCCGAATAAAATCTTCCTTGGAAGAACCACCAACCTTAGAACTTAAAGAATTACCGGAACATTTGGAGTATGCTTATCTCCAAGGTACGTCACAATTACCCGTTATAATTTCATCAAAACTCTCTGATAACGAAAAGGGTAGGTTAATGTCCGTTCTAAAAGCTCACAAAAGGGCAATTGCTTGGAAAACAACCGATATTCCTGGGATTAACCCAGCTTATTGTACTCATAAGATTCTAATGGAAGAAGATTTTAAACCCGTGGTACAAAGGCAACGAAGGTTAAACCCTAACATGAAAGAAGTTGTCAAGAAGGAGGTTATCAAGTTACTTGATGCCGGGTTAATATACCCTATATCCGATAGTCCGTGGATTAGTCCTGTTCAAGTAGTACCCAAGAAAGGGGGTACAACTGTCGTCCTTAATGATAAAGATGAACTCGTTCCTACGAGGACAGTCACTGGTTGGAGAGTCTGTATAGACTACCGTCGTTTAAATGACGCCACAAGGAAAGATCATTTCCCACTTCCTTATATTGACCAAATGTTAGAACGTTTAGCGGGAAAAGAGTACTATTGTTTCCTTGATGGATTCTCCGGTTATTTTCAAATTCCCATTGATCCAAAAGACCAAGACAAGACAACTTTTACTTGTCCATTTGGTACCTTCGCATACCGACGAATGCCGTTCGGATTATGCAATGCGCCAGGCACCTTCCAAAGGTGTATGATGGCAATATTTCATGACATGATAGAAGGAAGTATGGAAGTCTTCATGGACGATTTCTCTGTTTTTGGAGACTCCTTCGATTCATGCCTTTCAAACCTCGAGCGAATGTTAATTCGTTGCGAGGAATCAAATCTTGTTTTAAATTGGGAAAAATGCCACTTCATGGTGAAGGAAGGCATTGTTTTAGGACACAAGATTTCTCGAGATGGAATGGAAGTAGACAAAGCTAAGATTGATGTAATCTCAAAGCTTCCTCCTCCAACTAACGTTAAAGGAATTCGTAGTTTCTTAGGTCATGCGGGATTCTATCGACGATTCATAAAGGACTTTTCCAAAATCGCTCGACCCATGACTAAACTTCTTGAGAAAGATAGTACATTCGATTTCAATGACGAATGCTTACAAGCTTTCTCCATTCTAAAAGATAAACTTACGAATGCACCTATCATAGTATCTCCCGATTGGTCCAAACCATTCGAACTAATGTGTGATGCTAGTGATTTCGCACTAGGAGCCGTTTTAGGACAACGCCAAGATAAGAAATTTCAACCAATATATTATGCAAGTAAAACACTAACAGGAGCACAAATTAACTATACAACTACCGAAAAAGAACTCCTTGCAATTGTATTTTCTTTCGATAAATTTAGATCGTATCTTGTGTTATCCAAAACGATTGTTTTTACCGATCATTCAGCCCTAAAGTACTTGTTCAAGAAACAAGATGCAAAGCCTAGATTAATACGTTGGATTCTTCTCTTACAAGAATTTGATATAGAAATCAAGGATAAAAAGGGTGCTGAAAATCTCGCTGCTGATCACTTGTCTCGTCTTGAGAATCCCGACCTAGAAAAACTAGACGAGTCAGTTATTCATGACACTTTTCCCGATGAGTTTCTAATGAGAATAGAAACCGAATTTGAAGTTCCATGGTTTGCTGATTTTGCAAACTATCTTGCTGCAGGAGTATTAATTAAAAACCAAACGTACCAGCAAAAGAAGAAATTCTTTGCTGACTTAAAGTTTTACTTCTGGGAAAACCCTAATCTTTTTCGAATAGGAGCCGATCAAGTTATCCGCCGATGCGTATATGGTAAAGAAGCTCAACAAATATTGGAGCACTGTCATCAAGGCCCAGCTGGTGGTCATTTCGGACCTAGCTATACAGCTAAAAAGGTCTTTGACTCAGGCTTTTATTGGCCAACTATTTTCAAAGATGCACACCACATGGTTAAAACATGTGATTCTTGTCAAAGATCTGGAAATATCTCCAAGAGAGACGAAATGCCACAACAAAGCATCCTAGTATGCGAAGTATTTGACATTTGGGGTATTGACTTCATGGGTCCATTCCCCGCTTCTAACAAATGTAAATACATTCTCGTAGCAGTCGATTACGTTTCTAAATGGGCTGAAGCAAAAGCCCTACCCACTAACGATGCTCGAGTTGTTGTCAGCTTTCTTAAAAACCTTTTCTCACGTTTTGGGATTCCAAAGGCATTAATCAGTGATCGTGGAACTCATTTTACAAATCAATTACTCGAGAAAGTGCTTAAAAAGTACGGAGTTAATCATCGTTTCTCAACTTCTTACCACCCTCAAACGAGTGGCCAAGTTGAAAACACGAATCGAGGTCTTAAACGAATTTTAGAAAGAACGGTAAAAAACAATCCAAAAATCTGGCATCAAAAGCTAGATGATGCGCTGTGGGCATTTAGAACCGCATTTAAAACGCCAATTGGTACTACACCTTTCCGATTAATTTATGGAAAGGCGTGTCATCTACCTGTCGAAGTCGAACACAAGGCATATTGGGCTTTAAGAGAATGTAACACCGACCTTGTGCAAGCCGGAGAAAACCGATTCTTACAACTAAATGAATTAGATGAATTAAGACTACAAGCATATGAAAACTCTAAAACATATAAAGAGAAAACTAAAGTATGGCACGATGCACGATTAAAAAAGAAAGAATTTGAACAAGGGGATAAAGTATTGGTATTCCAATCACGTTTCAAGTTTTCACCTGGTAAACTTAGATCCCGATGGACTGGGCCATATATAATAAAACAGGTTTTTCCATCTGGATATGCAGAGTTATATAGCAAGGACGGTGGAACTTTCAAGGTGAACGGTCATCGACTAAAACTATACTTTGAAGGGATCAACACTACGGAAAGAGACGAAGCCACATTCTACCCTAAGGACAACTAAATTCAGGGTAACTCTAAGGTTTTAAAACTCCATTCTCGATTTTCATTTTTTATCTTTAAGAGTGGGGTTAGATTGGTCTTTCCCTAGCAGACCCTAAAGAACTAGCCTTCTCCCTCCATTCTACCTTTTTAATTTTTTTTTTTGGTTTGTTTTTATTTTTTATTTTCAAGATGCGGAGTCAATATATCTACAACCATTTCATTTTAATGTGCGATAAGATTTTACCAAGGGATGTGGTGTTAGATATTAAGAAAAGATGCGATGCGACGAGAAAAGAAGAGAGACAAGATTATAATGAGAAAAATTATGGAAAAGGCAAATCAAAATGCGCTAAGAGACGTCGAGCACGTCAATTGGGTAAATGTGAAAAATGTGGAAAACCGGCTCACTCCGGAGATTGCCCAAAGAACCAAACGGACTCTAATTTCGAGTACGTAACTTTATGCCGAGAAGGGCCTTTCAAATGTTTAGAAAAAAACCTCTTAAACCCACGAGGTTACGCCTACGAGGCAATGGGAAGCGAAATTTCACGACTCGACTACGAGGCGAGTCAACGTGGGTTCACTATCTAATTCTTTTTCTCGTCGATTGTATGTATGTGCATATTTTATTTTTATTTTTTATTTTGTGTGTATTTTGGTTTATATTTGTTTGCAGTGAGTTTTATAAAAAGATCTACTATTTAAAATTGATTAAACTTGAATTTAACCTGTTTTCATTGAAAACGATAATGTTAAAGTGTTAAAACTGAATTATTGTTGTTCAAATTGCACGAAATTAATTGTTAAATTTTTAAGATATCATTTAAATAGTAAATCACGAAAACAAAATA
Source organism: Rutidosis leptorrhynchoides (assembly GCF_046630445.1). Classification (NCBI taxonomy): domain Eukaryota; kingdom Viridiplantae; phylum Streptophyta; class Magnoliopsida; order Asterales; family Asteraceae; genus Rutidosis; species Rutidosis leptorrhynchoides. The sequence goes on from NC_092334.1 coordinate 647,020,017, forward strand.
AAAAAAAAAAAAAAAAATTCTTTCTACTAAATTGAGGTGAAACGCCTTGAGTTTAACTTGTTTCTTTGAAAATGAAAATGTTAGGTGTCACAACTGAATTTTCATTCTTCAAAATTGTACAGAGTATTTGTTAAATTCTAAAAGTCTATAGTAGATTGCAAAAAAATATACCTTTTTATCAATAACCGTAAAAATATATAACTTGTAAATCTTTGTCGTGGATAATGATAGGTTTGACAACCGAAATTAATCTCTACCTAGACGATAGGAAACAAAGTTTTAAGTTTGAAAATTAGTTGATTTAAGGGTATATAACAAAAATAGAGTGAATTTTTATTTATTTATTTTTATTTTTCATGTACTTGTTTTTATTTTATTTATTTTCGATAAAATTATAAAAACTTTAAACTTTTAATTAATTGAATTTTATAAATTGAAATTAAAAATTTATAAACGGATTAAGATCAGGTGTAAAAACCGAATTTCCGTTACAAATATAAATTTTCAAAAGATATTTTAAATTCAATTGATTTTAAGTTATATAAACAAAAATAGAGTGTATTTTACATTGTGTAATTTTTATTTTTCATGTACTTGTTCTAAAATTAAAAATGTTAATATTTTTAACACAAAAATAGAGTGTTTTTATTTTATTTTGAATTTGTTTTCGAAAAAGATTTAAAACTTTAACTTTTAATGGATTGAATTTTATAAATTGAAATTAAAAATTTATAAACGGATTAAGATCAGGTATAACAACCGAATTTCCGTTCCAAATATAAATTTATAAAAGATATTTTAAAATCAATTGATTATAAGTTTTAAAATAAAAAAAAAAATATTAGCGGTGTGTTTTAATATTCTCTTTTGCTTTTATTTGTATATACAGAAATTTTAAGTGTGAGGTAAAATTTTTGTACTCTTGAAGTACAACCCCATATTTTGTATGTTTTTAACATGGTTTTGACAGGTACAGACGAAAATGCAATTAGACGAAACGAAACATCAAATTACATTGTGATACAAACATTGGATATGATCATAGGTAAAACAATTTAAAAATCCAAATCGGTTAACAAAGGAAGTTCCAAATACTCTACACTTTTTGTCCTCTCAAATTTATACATTATTATCTGATTTTATGTAATGAGGGCATTACATAATCTTAAGTGTGGGGTGGGAATATATAAATTCTCGAGAACTAATAAGTTATTGGTTTTTATGAAAATTTGAAAATTTTTAAACAAATGTATCTAATCAATTTTTAAGGTAACTACGAGCAATTAAAGATCAGGTGTAAAAACCGAAATTGTTGTCTCCATACATTAAAAATACATAAGTTTATTTGTTTAAAACTTATAAAAGAAAACCATTTATAACAAGAATTTATAAATCCTTATATTGAGAACCATTTATCACATGTTTCTTTGAAGTTTATTGCAGATATCATTGCTACAGAATGTATAAACCTGAATATTCCATTATCACGAGTAATAGAGGATGAATCAAATCCATCCCGTAAGGAAGTAAAGTCTTCCGAATTGACACACTTGCTAACTTATGTTAGAAGATGTAGTCCAGAACAGCTGTAGGTTGACGAAAAATCTTGAAAAGTCATCCCTAAAATCGGCTGGAAATCCACCTAACCTCAGCATCAAACAGGGTTTTTGGTGGTCAGACTTATCCTAACCATGAGATGGATCTGTCTCGTACAATGGGGGGGCACAATGCAAATTAGCTTTTAAGACTAATGAATCTAATCCCCAGATGGATGATCTCCGTAAAGATTAATAGCATCTATGTTTGACCGCGGTCAACATACATATGCCATAACAAATTGAGGTGTGCAAACTCATGGTTCACCGATGATATTTGGACACGATATAATTTTGTTCTAAAACTTATGCTATTTTATGAATTATATTGTGTAAAACTATTTTTGGACATTTGGCTTCAAGTTCCATGATACTACAATCATGGGGGCGAATAGCTTGCTTATCGCCGACTGAGACTTCGGTTTTCAGTTACCCTCAACCGGAATTTGAGGTTAAAACCGGAAAACGTGTCTAGTGTAAAAACTAGCATGACATTTTATAAAAATCATAAAACGTTTTCACAAGGTCCAATTTTCCCTAAGGATCCAAATTTTTAAACCTTAATCACGAATTTCAACTTTGTTTCTGTTGCCAGGATTTTCATTTCGTGTGGTGTGTGTGTGATCCAATAAAATTGTGGTGTTTCCAATTCATTTCATAAAGCGTGTGTTTTCATTTCGTGTGGTGTGTGTGTGATGAATGTATGATATGGGAATTATGTTGTATTCCGAGTCTATTAAAAACTGTTATTGCTTGAGGACAATCAATGTTCAAGTATGGGGTATTTTGATATTGCTCATAATGAACATATTTTTAGTCGCAATATCAATCCTAAGTTGGAGAATTTTAATTGTAATTGTGTAATTTTAAGATGTAATTTGTATAAAATTCCAAAGTGTTACGAAGAGCGAAAATGAAGAATTTATCAAGAAAACGTCAAAACACGCGAAAAAGTACAAGTTAGTAATGCTCAAGGTACAAGATAACAAAGAATGCAAAGTGACTGTCGACCAGATCATTTTTTCTAGTGCATCTCACAAATATGGCACTCATGTTATTATATGATATATTGTTAGGTAAATGTCTACTTTCTAGTTTAATAATGTTGAATGGATAATGCAAGGAGCAATAATTCAAGAAAGGAGTAAACAAATGAAAAAAGTTAGTCAAAGAATTATCTGACACCATTTGCAAATGAATAAACAAAGGAAATAATAAAAAGCAAAAGAAAGGAGTATATGTAGAGGACGCAGGGGCGAGAGAAATCACATACAAACTAAAAAGATATCACAACTCATTTTTTAGCTACTATTGTTGTTTACTTCAAGTAATCCGTATAATTTAGTTCCATATTAATTTTCAAAGTTCAAGATTAGGATAGTTTCAAATATTAAGGGTGTATTGTTCGTGATTAAGGGTATTATTGTACGCGTGAAAGGGTGTTGTTATTGTAATTTTTCTACCGTTTGAAGTTAATGAAAGTGAAGAATTTTTAGTAAGTATATTCCGTTAAAATTATCGTTATCAATTTTTATCGTTATTATTATGTTTGTATATTTTTATTTTTATGTTTTCCTTAGTATAATGAGTAGCTAATTTCCCTAGTGTTTGCTTAGATGTAGAGCCCCTAGTGAAATGGATTGTTATCATTTGCAAAATAAAAATGTAACTTAAGTGTTTTTAATATTGAGCCTAATTAAATGAACCATTATTATGTAATTGGATATTTAACCCCTGTCACTTAATTTATGAGATAAAAATAACGAAAGTTATTTTTATTTATATAAATTAAGCTTCAACATTAAAAGTGATTTAGACGAGTTTTATGAATAATTTACTAACACTAAATTAGAAATAAAGTTCGGTGGTTTGGGTAATATCACTAGTCACATAAAAGTGAAATTGTAAAAAGGGAAACCGTTATGATTTGGGTTTTGGCGAAGGTCAAAACTGGGTTGGGTCTCAATTTAAACACTTAGGGACTAGTAACTAACTAAATAAAATCCGGTGAAAATTAGATTTAATTCAGTTAGTCAAAACTTTATATTTTTTCGAAAGGAAAATATAAGTTTATTACTAAACATTTTTATACGAGCTTAAACTTAAAACAATCCATGGATCTAGGGGTGACACATTTAAGTAAACACTCCTATTTTTATATATTGTAAAATCATTATTATCATTATTATTTACGTATTATTATTATTCACTAAAAAAAATTATCACTCCGTATAATTAAACATATCACTCCGTATCATTAACATATCATGTAAATTAGGGTTTCATATAATTTAAGTTAAAATTTAGGGTTTCATATAATTTAGGTTAAAATTTAGGGTTTCATATATTTTAGGTTAAAAATTAGGGTTTCATATAATTTAGGTCAAAATTAGGGTTTTGAATAGAATATTATTATAATTAGGTTATTAATTTATATTAGGTTATAATTAGGTTATAATTAGGTTAGAATGTTTTAATCTTATAATTAGTATTAATATAATTTAAAATTAGTAATTAGCTAATTATTATAATTCCTATTAGTTTATATTAATTTTAATTAAAACATGTCATTTAGTTAATTTAAATAAATTTATATTATAATTGCTCAAAACAAAATTCTAATCATATAATTTTATTAAAAGTTATTGTTTTAATTAATTATCATTTAGTAATAAAATTGTTGAACCATAATTAGTACAATTTCATCTAGTTCCTTTTTAAGTTAAATCTTGTAATCTTGTAATTTTATTTATGAAGTAAATTAGTTAAGTTATTTTCCATTATTGTTATATTATAAATTCCTAATACAAAACCCCCTTTAAATTAGTTTAACATCAAAGACTATTAAAAACCATTAAACACTCCATCTCCCTGTGGAACGAATCGGATTTACCAATAAACTAAACTACACGGATAGGACCAGTTGCCTATATATGTGTGAAATCAACCCGAATTCATTAAAACACCATATATACAAGAAATCAATTCGTGTAACAAAATAACTCAAATCCGTTCAAAATAAAGGTTACGTTTCGCAGCATCACACTTTATGGTAGAAAGTGCAGGTCTCCGATTTGTTGGATTGAAGTGGGGGATAGACAGATTACGGGTCCGGAGATTATACAAGAAACTACCGAGAAGATCATCCAAATTCAACAACGGTTGAAAACCGCCCAAAGTCGACAAAAGAGCTACGCTGACATTAAAAGAAAAGATATAGAATTTGAAATTGGAGAGATGGTCATGCTTAAAGTTGCACCTTGGAAAGGCGTTGTTCGATTTGGTAAACGAGGGAAATTAAATCCAAGGTATATTGGACCATTCAAGATTATTGATCGTGTTGGACCAGTAGCTTACCGACTTGAGTTACCTCAACAACTCGCGGCTGTACATAACACTTTCCACGTCTCGAATTTGAAGAAATGTTTTGCTAAAGAAGATCTCACTATTCCGTTAGATGAAATCCAAATCAACGAAAAACTTCAATTCATCGAAGAACCCGTCGAAATAATGGATCGTGAGGTTAAAAGACTTAAGCAAAACAAGATACCAATTGTTAAGGTTCGATGGAATGCTCGTAGAGGACCCGAGTTCACCTGGGAGCATGAAGATCAGATGAAGAAGAAATACCCGCATCTATTTCCAGAAGATTCGTCAACACCTTCAACAGCTTAAAATTTCGGGACGAAATTTATTTAACGGGTAGGTACTGTAGTGACCCGAACTTTTCCATGTTTATATATATTAATTGAGATTGATATTTACATGATTAAATGTTTCCAACATGTTAAGCAATCAAACTTTTTAAGACTTGATTAATTGAAATAGGTTTCATATAGACAATTGACCACCCAAGTTGACCGGTGATTCACGAACGTTAAAACTTGTAAAAACTATATGATGACATATATATGGTTATATATATAGTTAACATGATATTATGATAAGTAAACATATCATTAATTATATTAACAATGAACTACATATGTAAAAACAAGACTACTAACTTAATGATTTTGAAACGAGACATATATGTAACGATTATCGTTGTAACGACATTTAATGTATATATATATCATATTAAGAGATATTCGTACATCATAATATCATGATAATATAATAATTTAAAATCTCTTTTGATATTATAAACATTGGGTTAACAACATTTAACAAGATCGTTAACCTAAAGGTTTCAAAACAACATTTACATGTAACGACTAACGATGACTTAACGACTCAGTTAAAATGTATATACATGTAGTGTTTTAATATGTATTCATACACTTTTGAAAGACTTCAAGACACTTATCAAAATACTTCTACTTAACAAAAATGCTTACAATTACATCCTCGTTCAGTTTCATCAACAATTCTACTCGTATGCACCCGTATTCGTACTCGTACAATACACAGCTTTTAGATGTATGTACTATTGGTATATACACTCCAATGATCAGCTCTTAGCAGCCCATGTGAGTCACCTAACACATGTGGGAACCATCATTTGGCAACTAGCATGAAATATCTCATAAAATTACAAAAATATGAGTAATCATTCATGACTTATTTACATGAAAACAAAATTACATATCCTTTATATCTAATCCATACACCAACGACTAAAAACACCTACAAACACTTTCATTCTTCAATTTTCTTCATCTAATTGATCTCTCTCAAGTTCTATCTTCAAGTTCTAAGTGTTCTTCATAAATTCCAAAAGTTCTAGTTTCATAAAATCAAGAATACTTTCAAGTTTGCTAGCTCACTTCCAATCTTGTAATGTGATCATCCAACCTCAAGAAATCTTTGTTTCTTACAGTAGTTTATCATTCTAATACAAGGTAATAATCATATTCAAACTTTGGTTCAATTTCTATAACTATAACAATCTTATTTCAAGTGATGATCTTACTTGAACTTGTTTTCGTGTCATGATTTTGCTTCAAGAACTTCGAGCCATCCAAGGATCCATTAAAGCTAGATCCATTTTTCTCTCTTCCAGTAGGTTTATCCAAGGAACTTAAGGTAGTAATGATGTTCATAACATCATTCGATTCATACATATAAAGCTATCTTATTCGAAGGTTTAAACTTGTAATCACTAGAACATAGTTTAGTTAATTCTAAACTTGTTCGCAAACAAAAGTTAATCCTTCTAACTTGACTTTTAAAATCAACTAAACACATGTTCTATATCTATATAATATGCTAACTTAATGATTTAAAACCTGGAAACACGAAAAACACCGTAAAACCGGATTTACGCCGTCGTAGTAACACCGCGGGCTGTTTTGGGTTAGTTAATTAAAAACTATGATAAACTTTGATTTTAAAGTTGTTATTCTGAGAAAATGATTTTTATTATGAACATGAAACTATATCTAAAAATTATGATTAAACTCAAAGTGGAAGTATGTTTTCTAAAATGGTCATCTAGACGTCGTTCTTTCGACTGAAATGACTACCTTTACAAAAACGACTTGTAACTTATTTTCCCGACTATAAACCTATACTTTTCTGTTTAGATTCATAAAATAGAGTTCAATATGAAACCATAGCAATTTGATTCACTCAAAACGGATTTAAAATGAAGAAGTTATGGGTAAAACAAGATTGGATAATTTTTCTCATTTTAGCTACGTGAAAATTGGTAACAAATCTATTCCAACCATAACTTAATCAACTTGTATTATATATTATGTAATCTTGAGATACCATAGACACGTATACAATGTTTCGACCTATCATGTCGACACATCTATATATATTTCGGAACAACCATAGACACTCTATATGTGAATGTTGGAGTTAGCTATACAGGGTTGAGGTTGATTCCAAAATATATATAGTTTGAGTTGTGATCAATACTGAGATACGTATACACTGGGTCGTGGATTGATTCAAGATAATATTTATCGATTTATTTCTGTACATCTAACTGTGGACAACTAGTTGTAGGTTACTAACGAGGACAGCTGACTTAATAAACTTAAAACATCAAAATATATTAAAAGTGTTGTAAATATATTTTAAACATACTTTGATATATATGTATTTATTGTTATAGGTTCGTGAATCAACCAGTGGCCAAGTCTTACTTCCCGACGAAGTAAAAATCTGTGAAAGTGAGTTATAGTCCCACTTTTAAAATCTAATATTTTTGGGATGAGAATACATGCAGGTTTTATAAATGATTTACAAAATAGACACAAGTACGTGAAACTACATTCTATGGTTGAATTATCGAAATCGAATATGCCCCTTTTTATTAAGTCTGGTAATCTATGAATTAGGGAACAGACACCCTAATTGACGCGAATCCTAAAGATAGATCTATTGGGCCTAACAAACCCCATCCAAAGTACTGGATGCTTTAGTACTTCGAAATTTATATCATATCCGAAGGGTGTCCCGGAATGATGGGGATATTCTTATATATGCATCTTGTTAATGTCGGTTACCAGGTGTTCACCATATGAATGATTTTTATCTCTATGTATGGGATGTGTATTGAAATATGAAATCTTGTGGTCTATTATTATGATTTGATATATATAGGTTAAACCTATAACTCACCAACATTTTTGTTGACGTTTTAAGCATGTTTATTCTCAGGTGATTATTAAGAGCTTCCGCTGTCGCATACTTAAATAAGGACGAAATTTGGAGTCCATGCTTGTATGATATTGTGTAAAAACTGCATTCAAGAAACTTATTTTGTTGTAACATATTTGTATGGTAAACCATTATGTAATGGTCGTGTGTAAACAGGATATTTTAGATTATCATTATTTGATAATCTACATAAAGCTTTTTAAACCTTTATTGATGAAATAAAGGTTATGGTTTGTTTTAAAATGAATGCAGTCTTTGAAAAACGTCTCATATAGAGGTCAAAACCTCGCAACGAAATCAATTAATATGGAACGTTTTTAATCAATAAGAACGGGACATTTCATCTCTAATTAAATGTGGAGATCTGCCTTGATTTCTTTATCAGATATTTTACTATAAATTAACTTCTTCCGTTCCATTACCTTTACCATTCCTATAATCAATTCTCAAATTCAAAAGATTGTGAAAATGCTAAATCCAGTTCTGATCCTTGTCCTTATCCTTACTATCACAACAATCATTTTCCTTTTCTAACTTCCACCGGAGGAATCTGTTTTCTTCTACTTCGCCCTTAAGGTTATAGTGTTTTTAATTCTCCGGTGTCTTTATGTTGCGATAAACATTGATATACACGGTTTGTAGTTTAAGTGTTGTTATCGAGCTTTATATTCCCCCTTATATTTCGAAGCTCTTTGCCTTTTTATTTTCTTCTCGACCTCTAGTAAAGCGAGTAACAATCCAGAATTCGTAATTATGGAGTTTCGAATGACTTAATGTTCTAAAAAAGAAAGAACGTAATCGTACGATTTGATTTGTCAAATTACCAAAATCAATGAGAATAGAACTATTAAGAATATATATTCTTGATATGTTCAGAAGTTAAGCAGAATGAAAGAGTTATGTAGCATGGCACCTGATGACGTTATGGTCTGTGAATCATCAAGTTCCATTAGAAACTCAGCATGACTTACTGTAATATAATCACGTTGATCAAGTGTCATTATATTATACTAACTTATGCTTCAGTTCCCAACACTACTTCAAAAACATTCATATTTTAAACTCAAAGGTTTACAGAATATAGAAACTAAATAGTTTCCTTTATGATGTAACGCAGATAGCGCGAAGAGATAAATGATTTCAGATAAGAATAGTTATGAAAATATCTTCAGAAATATCGAGGATATTTATAATGAATGACACGATGATATCTTAGAATTTCTAATATCGAATGATGATGAAGAAGATTTGTCCGTAAAGGTTTAGAGTTAGGAGCAAGGTATTCGTTAATAACTTTAGCAGATACTGAATCATTTGGATTCTTTGAAAGCAGGTTTAGTCTTTGTGATTTGTCCACAGCCTCCTTCATGGTTTGCTCAATCCGTTTTCCAATTCCAACATTTTTGAGCTTTTCCAACTTATCCTTCTTTATCATCGAACTTTTGACTGTTAAAGTCATCTGTAATTTTTGCTGCTTTATCAGTTCTTTTAGTACTCAGAAAATTGATTCGCAGACTGGGTGCTTTTCAGAATTTCAAAATAGAAGATCATAATTCTAAGAGATAAATGTTATATGTATTCATATAACTGTTGATGTAGGCATGCGGCGGATTTTCAAAATATTGATTGCTAATTCTGGGTAATTGGTATGGTCATTCTTGTTATAAGGTGTGGATGAGTATATGATAAGGTTTCAATGAATATAATGATTCTTCGGAAAATTAAAGATCAATGAAGTTGCTGGTATGTTTACTGCTAATATGATGGGATGTAAACGGTTCTTCGGTAACGATGACGAAAGGAAAACTTATATATCAAGGTTATAATAGAGTTTATTCGAATGAAAAGTTGAAATTGATTTGCTGAAGCTGTGACAAAATTTGCTACTTTGGAAAGGGATTACAAAATTATTTTCGGTAATAATAACGCCAAAGGAGCTAGCACAGATACGTGTTAAACATTTACTCAGGTTCCGAGTGTTTTCAGATGCATAACTATATGCATCAATCTTTTCTTCCGTAGATGAAGTGCGGTTGGTTCATCCTCTCGAGTGAGGTGTTTTCAAGAATTATAAAAGGTTTAAACGCAGATCGTAATCGTCAAGATACAAATGAAGTTTAGGATGAAATCAAGTGGCAAACTTGAAGAATTGTTTAGTTTCATATGTTATAATCAATATTTTAATTCATTTTAATTGTCCAATGTTGGTAGTCCTCGGTTGATAGTCCACAGTTAGCAATATATAATATTCGAATTAATTAATACGTGTCGTGACCCGTGTACATATCTCAGACTCGATCACAACTCAAAGTATATATATTATTGTAGAATCAACCTCAACCCTGTATAGCTAACTCCAGCATTACTGCATATAGAGTGTCTATGGTTATTCCAAATAATATATATAGATGCGTCGATATGATATGTCAAAACCTTTTATACGTGTCCTGATATTTAAATGTGTAAATAACAGTATTTAAATGACGATAAATAAAGTGCGTAAAATAAATAACAGAAATTAAATGACGATAAATAAAATTGCGAGAATTAAAATTGCGATAAATTAAATGTAATCAGTTAGCTAGGAACAGTTAGCGTGGATTCTTAACAAAATTTCTCATAGTTAATTTGTTTGTTTCTAACAAATTTTATTTTGTCCAACATTTTCTTCATTATGCCACTTGTTGGATTCTGATAGATCAAAATCCAGATATGAAATTGAATGAAAATGGTTATTCTGTGGTGAACGGATACGTATATCTGTGGTTGTGAGTAGGATAGTAAATGACCGTTGAATCAGATTCGAAGAATGTACAGTGTGAATTATTAATGTGAAATCTAAATATTCCTCGGGTATTACCTACCCGTTAAAATATTTTCACCATTAACATTTTGTACAAAAGAATTTTTAATTACAATCTTTATGAAAACATATATACATATATATTTTCTTCAGGTGTAATCATGGATTTAATGAGTTAATATGATATTAAACTCATTTAATTTACCATTAGAACTAGAATACATAATCTCTAAAACATTAGAGATTACATAATCGCCAGGAAGAACGAAGATAAATGATGTAGAATGATTCGTAGAACGATGATTATGCTCGAGGTATATAATGAGATGTTGAGGCGTGTGATGTTGAAACTTGAGTTGTTGTGTTACTGGTATTGATGTTGGTGGTACTGTTGGTGCCGTTGATGTTGTTGAAGCTGGTACGTTTTGCACCATATTTTCCAAATTGATTACTCGAGCGCGAAGTTCGTTGACTTCTTCTATTATTCCAGGATGATTGTCGGTCGGAACGAGTGGATGAATAAGGTTTAGAATTTTAGATAGAATATAATCGTGGTGAGATATTCGGGAAATGAGGGTGAAAATGGTGTTTCGGACTGATTCGCCGGTAAGTGCTTTGGGTTCTTCGTCAAGAGGGGAATGTGGTGGATGGAAATGGTCGCCTTCTTCGCGTCTCCATTATTTAAGTCGACTACGAACTCATCAAATGAATTGGGGATGGCTGATTGGTTGATTCATTCTGGTGACGCTGCTTTCGGAGCTTAGGTGAACATCCGTGTCGGAATAGCTGTCGGGTTCCGAAGAACTTGAACTAGTGACGAGTTCCATTTCGTACGATTGAGTAAAGGTTTTTTCGATATGAAATGATTTCCGGCTATCGGATGGTATTCTAATTACATAGAATATCTATATATATAGAACAAAAGATTTCGTAGATTGCGGAGGAATATACTAGGCAAAGTTTACAGTAACAGATACGCTAAAATATGAATTAGCAGATACGCTAAGATATAAATTTTGTCTATACACTATTCATGCAATCAATGCAGTAAGATGTGTCTAGACTAAGAATGATAAGCAAGTGATTCCCTAAGAATGATAAGCAGGTAATTTTCGACACGAAATGATAAGCAAAACTTTTGACATGCAGACGCGGTCGAAGTCCAGACTCACTAGTGCATCTAATCAACTATCAGTTAAACACACTAATGCAAGACCTGGTTTGCTAAGACCACCGCTCTGATATCACATGTCATACCCCGTCCTAATCCATCTGGACGAATACATTACATTTGGTTACATCGCGAGGTACTTGACCTCCATATGATACATTTTACAAACATTGCATTCGTTTTTAAAAGACAAACTTTCATTTCATCGAAAGTTGACGGCATGCATACCATTTCATAATATATCCAACTGTAATTAACTTAGTAATAATCTTGATGAACTCAACGACTCGAATGCAACGTCTTTTGAAATATGTCATGAATGACTCCAAGTAATATCTCTAATATGAGCAAATGCACAGCGGAAGATTTCTTTCATACCTGAGAATAAACGTGCTTTAAAGTGTCAACCAAAAGGTTGGTGAGTTCATTAGTTTATCATAAACATTCATTTTCATCATTTTAATAGACCACAAGATTTTCATTTCTCATAAATACACATCTCGTTTCAGGCATTTAGCAAACTGCATAGAGATAAAAATCATTCATATGGTGAACGCTTGATAACCGAACTAACAGGATGCATATAGAATATCCCCATCATTCCGGGACTTTCATCGGACATGATAATCGAAGTACTAAAGCATTCGTAACCCGAATGGGACGTGTCAAGGTCCAGGATTCGCGTCAATTTGGGGCCATTTCCCTAATTCTTAGGCTACCAAGCTAAAAAGGGGCATATTCGATTCGATAATCCAACCATAGAATGTAGTTTTGATCACTTGTGTCTATTTCGTAAAACATTTATAAAAGCAGCGCATATATTCTCAGTCCCAAAAATATATATTTCAAAAGCATTTAAAAAGGAAGCAAATGAAACTCACAATACTGTATTTTGTAGTAAAAATACATATGACTGAACAAGTGCAGTGTTGGCCTCGGATTCACGAACCTATATCATTCGTATATATATTAAAACATATTCTTGTAAACGAACAATATTGTATATATTATTATTGGTAATATAATTTTTATATTAATAACTTTTATATTTCATTATTATTATATATCCATTTTTATACATAAACTATAAATTTTGTAATGTTATGTGTATTAAATATATTTTTATGTAAAGATCATTTATTAATAGTTGTAAATATACTAGATTAAGGATAATAATAATAATGATAATACTAGTAATAATAAATGTTAATTTTTAATAATGATAACTTTAATAAAATAACAACTTTACTAGTAATGTTAAATCTTAAGAAAATGATAATTTTGTAAATTTTAATTCTAATGGTGAAAATAATGATAATAATAATAATGATATTACTAATTCTAATAATAATAATAAAATAATACTTTGCTTTAATATTATTATGATAATAATTATATTAGTGTTAATAATAATAATCAAATTTATCATAACTTCATTTTTAATTTCTCAGTTTATAACTACAATTTCTATAACTTAATTTCTTAGTCAAATTCATATTTGTACATATATTCATATAATTACAACCAATTTCACAATCTTTATCATATCATCTTTTACTATATATTTTTGTTATTAACATGTTTTATATTCTTGGAATCATAATAATAATATTCGCAATAATAATACAATAATAATAATACGACTAATAATTATAATTCTAATACTTAATGATAATAATAATAATAATCATAATATTCATAACAATTAATAATAATAATAATAATAATAATAATAATAATAATAATAATAATAATAATAATAATAATAATAATAATAATAATAATAATAATAACATTAGTAATACTTATAATGCTTATAACTATGATATCAATAATAATTACTATATTTCTAAAAATAACAATCATACTAATAATTATAATCATAGCAATAACAATAATAATAATAATAAGAATAATAACAATAATAATAATAATGATAATAATAATAATAATTATAGGAAAGGAAAAACTACCTTTAAAGCCTTCCTTTAAAAAAATGCCCATAGCCGGGCTCGAACCCGAGACATCTCGTTCCCCTACACACACCCTTACCAACTGATCTATTTCTGTTTCCTGATTATAATCCCACTTAATGAAATTTAACCCACTAAACTGTCTTTTTTTTTTTCCTAATTCCATTGACCAGAATTTCATTACCATAATTACAACATACATTGAATTAGTTTTAGGATTTATACTAACGCATAAACGATTATCCTATGATGATTAAATCATTTGAAATCAGAAAAAAAAAAGAGTTGTAACAGCTTTTTTCTAAAAACACGATGAACACAATTACTGATTTTGAAATTTAGACAGTTTTGGACCACGCTTTCAACACAAAATTTGTTTCAAATCTTCCCTTTAATCTATCTGTATCATCAATTCAATTTGAAACATCAACATGTATTCGAATTTACTCAAGAACAAATTGGTTGACTTTTGTAAAACTAACTTTGACTCAGAAATTAAAGCTCAATATAAAGATTTGGAAGTTGAGATTTTTCAGTTAGTTTGAGTGAATGCTTTCTAACAAAACTGCATTAAAGGATTTAGATATGAAACATTCTCTCTTTGTTCCATTGTTAATTCAATACTGAGACAATCTTTTGTCAAATGTGGTCCTCCACACTGCTCACAACTAATTCGTATTGAGTGAATATCTTTAGTCATCTTTTCCATTCGTCTCTCTACAGCATCTATCTTTGCGGAAATGGAATCTAAGTCATGGCTAGAATCGGCTCTAGCTGCTTTAGATGATCTAACGATATGTTTTTCTTGGTGCCACTCATGTGAGTGGGAAGCAGTATTATCAATAATTTTGTAAGCATCAGTTTCTGTTTTCTTCATAATAGAACCACCAGCTGCTATATCTATGTCTTTCCTTGTAGTGATGTCGCATCCTTGGTAGAATATTTGTACTATTTGGCAGGTATCTAAACCATGTTGCGGACATCCTCTCAATAACTTTTCAAATCTTGTCCAAGCCTCATATAGAGTTTCATTTGGCTTCTGTGTGAATGTAACAATTTCTCCTTGAAGTCTTACGACTTTAGATGCAGGAAAGAATTGTTTACGAAATTTTTCAACTAAAACGTCCCATGTATCAATCGCCCCTTCAGGTAACGATTCCAACCAATCTTTGGCTTCTCCCTTTAAAGTCCAGGGAAATAACATGAGATATATCTGTTCATCCTCCACTTCTCGGATTTTAAATAGTGTGCAGATCCTATTAAAGGTACGAAGATGTTCATTTGGATCTTCCTTCGGCGCACCACTAAATTGGCATTGATTAGTCACCATGTGTAGAATTTGTCCTTTGATTTCATAATCTGGCGCATTAATGTCTGGATGAGTAATTGCGTGACCTTGGCCAGTGCGTTTAGCTCTCATTCGGTCTTCCATAGTTAAAGGTTCCAGATTCTCCATAATTGAATTTGTTGAATCGGAATCACTAGAGGATTCTGATTTAATGGTTCGTTCCTCAACAATCTCTGTTTGAATGATTGGTGGTTCCGGAGGAAAATTTAATGGTTCAGGATCTATGAATCGTCCCTGAATATTCTCCGGATTCTCAATTGTGAGGTCGGGTTCAAAAAATGGATTATCGGAAATTTGAACTGGAGTACTTGGTCGACTGGATGACGATTCTAGAGAAAAATCAACGGCGGTAATATTTGCTAAATGTCTTGATCTAGTTACAGGGGGTGAACGTACAAAAGGTGGTGAACGTCTTGCTCGGTGCATTCACTGAATATCCTATTAGTTTTTAAAAGGAAAGAAAAATTATATAAGTTATCCAATCAATAGACTTTTCTGATTTTGCCCACGTTTCGAATAGCCAAAAGATGCAGCAGAGGGGCAGGATTCGTTTGGTCTCAATATAATTGAGGACTGTTTGGCTCCAATAACCCAGTCCACGTACAAATCCAACTATTACTACGAACCAGAAAATTTTGATGTCTATCAATTTAACCACTTAAAATAAATATTCGTAATTTTAAGAAATTTAGATAAGAAGTAGAATAAAAAATCTATGTCCTAAAACTAGAATGACGAGAAATAAGAAAGAAAAAGAGCGTGTCGGAAAAAGATCGAAAAATAAAAATAAGAAAGAAAAAGAGTGACTTATAGAACTTAAAAACACTAGACTAACCTAACCTTATTACTATTACTAACTTAAAATTATAATCGCAAATTGAGATTACTAATTGGAATGATAATTGATACATAGGTAAAAGGTGTCTAAAAATATTAAAGCTTACAAGAAAAACTATATCCCAAATGGCAATAACTTAAAAAGAAACTAAAACTTAAAAAGGCGTCGCAAAATTCTAAAGTACCTAAATCTTAGTCTAAAGAAAAGCACTTAAGGGATTTTACGGCAAAGCCTAAAAATCTAGAAGTAAAAAAAAATAACTATGGCAAAAACTATGTATTAAAACTAAATACGAGCAAAAAATACAAAAAATTACGCTAAAACAATTAAAAAAAGGGACAAAATATAAAAATATACAAAAAGTTGTAAAAAGTACAATTTTTATAAATATATTATTTTTATATTATTTATTTTATAAAACTATTAATTTTATATATATTAAACTAATTAAAACTAAATAAAATAAGAAAATTAAAACTAAATATTATACTAATAATACCCTAATTAGGGTTTAAATAATAATAATTAATTAATTACTTCGTATTAAATGCGAGATTAGGGTTCTGGTCTGGCCTGTCAGGGCGGCTCCGCGAGTTACGGTATTCGAGGCTAAACTTCGCGAGTCGCGGGGTTCCAAAATTCAACTCAGGTACAGTTTAAAATTCGACGCGTTTTTTTTTTTATATTTTTTTTTCTGTTTTCTGTTTTAAAATCTAAAATATTTATATAATAAAAACTTATATTTAAAAACTAAAATAAAAATAGAACTACTTTATAATTTTAAAAATATCTTAAAAATAGATTTATATATATATTAATTTTTTTTTAAATAAAAATATTTAAATTAAACTTATATTTTCATAAAATAAAAATAAAGAAACTTTATAAAACTTAAATATTTGACAAAATCTAAAAAATATATATAAATTTTTGTTTTCTTTTTATATTTTCGAATAATAATAAAAACGTATTTTTACAAAAGTGAATTTTAATAAAAGTAAACTAAAAATAAAAATCTTTTTTTTTAAATATTTAGCGTTGCGCTTTCGACGTTTAAGAGTTCCCCGGCAGCGGAGCCAAAAATACTTGATGTTTAAGCAGAGGGGTATAAAATACTATTAAATTTTACAAGGAAATACTATTAAATACGATATAATTTTACACAAGATATTTATTTATTTATTGAATGGATATACTTAAACCTTGCTACAACACTTATAGGCAGTGTACCTAATCGTACAGTAGTGTAGTTTTTAGTAAGTCCGGTTCGTTCCACAGGGAATCTTTTTAAACAAAGCTTAACCCTATATTAGTTTACTTTTATAAAAATACAAATATATATATAAGTAATATTATTATTATTATTATAAAGGGGGTTTTTACCGTTTAATGACCGGTTTGTCGATTTTAAAACTTTAGTCGCAGTTAAAACCAAATGTAAAATAATAAATAAATACAAGACTTAATTTAAAGCGTAAAGTAAATAACGATAATGAAATTGCGATAAATGAAAGTGCGATAAAATAAACTTGCGATAATAAAAAGTACGATAATTAAAAGTGCAATTAAATACAATAATAATAAAATAAAATGCGATAATTAGAAGTGCAATTAAATATAAAATAAAGGAAATTAAATATGAAATAAAAGAATTATGCTTATTTAAACTTCCGTAATCATAATGTTTGACGTTTTGATTTTAGTTTTATGCCCATGGGTTAATTGTCCTTTGTCCTGGATTATTTAATATGTCCGTCTGGTTTTTGTCCATAACAGTCCATCAGTCATAAATATAAAGTGCGAGTGTCCTCGTCAAATTATTCTTATTCCCGAAGTCAAATATTCCAACTAATTGGGGATTCGAATTGTAACAAGGTTTTAATACTTTGTTTAATGAATACACCAGGTTATCGACTGCGTGTAAACCAAGGTTTTACTACTTTGTTAACAATTACACCAATTACCCTTGAATGTAATTCACCCCTGTTTCAACAAGTCTATTTAACTATTAATCCAGTTCCGTGTCCGGTAAAATGAATAATTATTGGTATTTATAGATATCCCGCCCACCGTACCCAGTCAAGCGTATGTGGTTATATATAAATACGTCGAATTATAAGTTTGTATATTAAATTAACAAGGTATTGTTTAGTTAATATAAAACCCATTAATAGCCCATAGTCTAATTTCCACAAGTGTCGTTCTTTTATCCAAACCCCAATTATGGTACAAAGCCCAATTACCCAATTTTAGTAATTAGCCCAACATCATGATTACTTCAGATTTAAATAAGCATAATAATAACTTAGCTACGAGACATTAATGTAAAAAGGTTGAACATAACTTACAATGATTAAAAATAGCGTAGCGTTACACGGACAGAATTTCGACTTATACCCTTACAACATTCTCTAACATACCCTTATTATTAGGATTAAAATTAAAATTAAAATTAAAATATAAATTATAAATATAAATATTACGTATATAGATAGAGAGATTGATGGATATTGGATGAAAAATTGATCAGAATTCGTTGGGCTTTATAGGGAGTTTCAGTTTTTGGGGCTCCACGACTCGCGGCCCATTCCTTCTTCAAACTCCGCGAGTCGCGGAGATCGTTTTCACAGCTCACCCACATTTGGCTCTTTGTTTGCCGACGATTTATTTTATAAATATAATATATATATAATTAATATAATTAATTATATATTATATTATATTTACATACATAGTTAACTTGTAATTTTTAGTCCGTTGCGTCGAGCGTTGAGAGTTGACTCTGGTCCCGGTTCCGGATTTTCGAACGTCCTTGCGTACAATTTAATATCTTGTACTTTGCGTTTTGAATCTTGTACTCTTGTAATTTCGAGACGTTTCTTATCAATAATTGGAACCTCTTTGATTGTATTTTGTACTTTTGAGCTTTTTGGTCGTTTGCGTCTTCAATTCGTCGAATCTGTCTTTTGTCTTCACCTTTTAATATTTAAACGAATATCACTTTTAAATAGAACAATTGCAACTAAAAGCTTGTCTTTCTTGAGGAATAATGCTATGAAATATGTGTTCATTTTTAGCATTATCAAATATTCCCACACTTGAGCGTTGCTTGTCCTCAAGCAATATCATTTTGAAATACTAGAATCACTTCTTTATTCTTCACACTTTGTACATCAGTGATTTCTATACGGCGGTATAAACAATGGTAGTAACGATATGGTTTACAGTCCCACATGACTATAAAAATTTAGATCCATTAAGGAAATTGGATCTTTATGAAAACATTTGATCTTTTGAAAATTATATCTAGTTTTTACCCTAGATAAGTTTTCCGGAATAACCCTTCACCGGTGTTTGCAAAATATTTTTGTGGGTTTGGTGGGTTTCAGATTTGAAAATTTTAGCTCAAAACTTGCAGTTTTGTGTCACCCACTTGCTAACCTTGTATTGGGAAAGCAACACGTCCAGTTTACTTGTCCCGTATATTACCTTTCGGTAAACTACCGTCCGGTTGTAAAGGAAAGCATTGAACAAGCAACTGTTAAGGCAATGTCCCCTGACATGCTTTTAATTATGGTCTATAACGTGTCGGACGCAATTACTATCCTTTGTAGGAGCAATAGTAAAGCTCACCCTTATAATTTTTCGGTCTGGCACAAGGTCCTGTCTTTGACCATGCTATGCAACCACCGTTCTTACGGTTGACACCCGATTTGGTTCAGGTGACCTAATGAATTCCAGGTGAATTCCTAGAATTTTACGTTCAATGGTAATGAACACATTGAAAATGGGTTTTTAGAAAACAAATCGGTTTGTAATTTTATCAAAATATTTTCTCGTTCAAGCTCGAGTTTAGATATCATTGAATTCCATGAGTTTGAATTCTCAATCTTTAAGGTCAATCTCTAGGATTGAGTAATATCAGGCTTAAAAGCTGATTTTTAATCTTTAAGGAGATTATCCTTTCTGGGGATCTGATTCATTAGTCTTATCTAGCTAATTTGCACGGTGCCCTCCCCATTTTACAAGACAGATCCTCTCATGGTTAGGATAAGTCTGACCACTTGGCGACCCTGTTTGATGCTGAGGTCCGTGGATTTCCTGCTGATTTTAGTGATGACTTTTCTAGATTTTTTGTCAACCTACAGCTGGTCTGGACGACAACTTCCTGACCTAAATCAAGAAGCACGTGTCTTTTTCGGAAGACTTTACTTCCTTTTAATGATGGAATTGATTCATTGTGTAGATCCATCTCTTCTTTTCTTTCATCGGGTAAAACAGTTTAGTTTAGTCCAAAGCAAAAGTATTTTCAGTTATTTGTTACAGAAATATGTGACATATGTTTAAGATAACTTGGTAATTTTTCCCACACTTGGCTTTTATTTTCCTTTTTATTGTCCTCTATTCCATTTTAAATGAATTTTAACATTTTGGTTTGTTTCTCAATTTATGTCCTTTCCGAGGTAACAATAATTTCGGTGTTAAAACCTAGTTTTATCATTCATAAATATGTATAAACACGATTTTGAGTTCATTTAATTGAAAATTTTGAAAAATTTTACTAGAATTGGATAGTCAGTATATAAGACTAGGGCTGTTCTTTATTATCAGAGAGCACTAGATTCTAATACAACTACTACTTTACTAGTATTTTTTTTAATGGTAACCAAGTGTTTAAGATAAAAATTTTAAAAATCCGAAAGAATTTAACCCCTTCCCACACTTAAGATCTTGCAATGCCCTCATTTGCAAGAAATCAGTAACAATTTAAATTATTGTGGGTGATTTGTGTGAAAATGATTAAATTTTACCAAAGTTTCCAAACATATTTGTGTTTGCTTGCTGAATGATAAATGGTGCATATCATTTATTCATTCCGTCTTGTTGTTATTTCACATATATTTTGCATCTTGTCGTCAAAATTAGTTGCTTTTGCTGAACTTAATGCCAGTCTTTGAAAATGCGTTGTTTTACCCTGTTGTGTACATAAGATAAACTGCAAACATATATACATATTTTTGAAGTTTGGTATATTACCCCACATTCAAAAATTATTAAAATCTAATAATAAATTTTAGAAAATAATAAAACTATTACAAATCCAACATAAGTATTAAATGTATCAACATTACAAATAATAAAATAAAAAAAAACTAAGTAGACTAGGGATGATACTGATACCAATAGGAGTTCCATGCATAACCATAGGTGCTATAAAATGCTTCGGCTGGGTTATACGTAGGATACGGTGGTTGAATCTCTATAGACCAGGGAGGGAATATGGGCGATGGAGTAGGAATATAGTTTCTACCTATATGTTGGCAATAAGCTATGATTTGGTTTTGATGAACTTGCCAATCTTCAAATGCTCTATGTCTAGCATTTTCGTACTCCTGTGAAGCTATAAACCTTTGCATTTCTTGCATTTCATTTCCCCCTCCTACATTACCTTGCTGTTGGTTTCTCTCAACCTGTGGATGTCTACCATTATATCGTACTGCGGCGTTATTTCGCCTCTTCAAAACTTTCGCACCATGGTATACATTTAAACCTATTGTATCGCGGGGTTCTGGTTCTTCGACTAATAATCCCCCCCGACTTATATCCACACCGAGATATTCAGCAATCAAAGTAATAAATATACCACCTCCTATTATTCTATGCGGTCTCATCCCCCTAACCATAGCTGATAAATAATAACCCACACAATAAGGTATACTTACAGCGCTTTGTGGGTCTCGAATACACATATGGTAAAACAAATTCTGTTCATTTACCTTTTCCTTGTTCTTACCTCTTTGTGTAATCGAATTAGCTAAAAACCAATGAATTACTCTTAATTCAGCTCTATCTATATCCAAATAAGAGTAATTTCCCCCTTTAAATCGGTGATGGCTAGTCATTTGACTCCATACACCATGCGTATCAAAATTTTCGTCTATCTTTCTACCATTTAGTATCAACCCTCTACAATCGGCAGATGCTAACTCCTCAGGCGTATATATACGTAAAGCCTGAGCCATGTCTAGTAAAGACATGTGGCGCATCGAACCTCCTAACAAAAATCTAATAAAAGATCGATCGGTTAAACTAGCTACCCGATCATTTAATTCTATACTACATAACAATTCTTCACACCATACTTTATATACAGGTCTACGCATGGTGAATAAACGTACCCAGTCGTTAAAAGTAGAATTATCATACCTCTGTGCAAGTAATTCCCTAATTGGCCCGGCCAATTCTACAGCTTCTAATGGTCCCCATTCTATGACCCTAGGTACCTCAACAACTTTAGAATGAAGAGTATGCAAACCCCTTTGGTATTTTGGATAATCTATCCAAAGTTTGTCAAATCTCAGGTTCGGGTGCAAATCTTCCAAGTGCATATCAGAAAATGTCATGACTGGATGAGGTATATCTTGTTTGTAGTAGTTATCCACCTCTTGTTGTTCCGCATTCTCAGCAGGAGCATTGCGAGCTTGGGATGAAGATTCACCCCTTTCAGTCTGCAAAACACATCAAACACAATTTTTGTGCATCCAAATATGCATTAGTGTCAGCAAAATCATCAATCAAAGTAATTACAATGACATGATCAATTTATATCAAACTTAAGCTCATTTTCATATTTTCATCAAATCTACACTTTTTCAAATAAGCATATACGAAAATGTTCGCCAAGTTCATAAGCATTCAACTCAAATAACATGTTAAAATAATCATTACTAGCAATTAAACAAGTTTCAAATGGCATTATCTTTCAAAAATCAAGTTCATGAATTTTAGACTTGAAAAAGTCCACTTTAATTCTCAAAATCATGTTTAGGCTCAAAGTTTGGATCATTTAACTACCTAAACATGTTACACTACTTAATTTAGCAACAATTCATGACAAAAATCGGCCATAACCTGTTTATATCAAAAAGCCCCAAATTTGCTCAAGAACACAAACCCTAGATTACTCAAAATTTGAAGTTTAAGGCTTCTAATCATGTTAAATAGCATCAATCTAGGTTATACAAGCATAATACATAAACAATTTAAGCATAATTACACTAAAAAGCATCAGAATCAAATTGGGGAAAAAATTGCTCAAGAACACTAATTTTCGGATTAAATGGTGTTTAGGTGTAGAAATTTACCGTTTTTCTTGAGTAATTCCTTGATAGCATCCTTCTCAACATGATTTTAGTAAAAGATTTGATGATTAACGGTCAAAAATTGTGAATTTGGGGGTGTTTTTTCGGGTTATTTCGGGTTATTTTCGCAGTATTTTGTGTGTTGTGGTGTTCAACTGATCAGTTTTTTTGCGTTTTATTTTTTCTGTATTTCGGTCCCTCCGCGAGTCGCGGTGTTTGACCCATCAAACTCCGCGAGTCGCGGAGTTTGTATTTTTTTTTTATATATCTTATACTAATTAAAACAATTAAGTAATTAATTTTAAAATTTTGTTTCCCTTGTTATTTAGGACGAGGTCGTTTCAGATCGATGTCCTAGTCCGTCCTTCGACAAAATTTTAAAATTTGTCTTTTTCAAGCGATTGTTTTAAAAGCTTAGATTTTTTTAGTTTTTTAAATGTTTTTGGCATACTTTAATTCAATAAGATTAAAAATAATGATAATAAAAGTTCTCGTCCCTCCCTCGGGTAAAGCAATTTCGGTTCAACGACCTAGTCTTCAACTTACGACGAATTTTAAAAATCATATTTTTAACTTAATGAGATAAAGTAAATTTTTGTTTTTAAATTCACACCAAACTTAAAATATAAAATTCAAAATTAATATTAAAAATTCACACCAAACTTACAATTTAAAATGCATAAAAATAAAATTCATATTTTAAAAATTAAAAATTCACACCAAACTTAAAATTTAAAATTTCATATTATAAGTTCACACCAAACTTATATTATATTTTTCAAATATTTACAATTTTAAATATATTGATTTTACAAAGTTTACAATATTAATTTAAGATTTATATATTAATTTTAAAAACATGGTAAAAATAAAATTAAAAATCTTTTTGGCTTTTTATCCCACTTTAATCAATCAAATATTATCAAAAATATGTGCCCCTCTTTTCGGTAAAGTAATTTCGGTTCCAAGACCTAATTTAACTCATGACGAATTTTTAAAATATTTTGGGTTGATTGATTAAAGATATTTATACCTTAAGAATAAACGTTAAATTTCGCAGCGATGTAATAAATTTTTGAATGATATCAATAATTTCGGTCGCCAAACCTAATTTTATTCAATACCAATTTAATACTTTATAGCGAACAAATTAGCGTTTATTATCAAAAGGTTAAAAAAATAATAATAATAAAAACTGTACAGACTTACCTGTGAGATAGTATTCTTAGTTATATGATCTATCCCATTCATAAGATAGTCGGTTTAATTGGTTTTCCATAGCTACATAGGCGTAACCTCGAGCATTCAGTGTCTTTTATTCTAAACATATGAACGGTCCGTCTCTGCATAAAGTAACAAATTCGGTGTTTGAATAGGTTTGATTATTTGAACATTTACCTCCATGTGACCATTTTCCGCATTTGTGACATCTTTCTAGGTGTCGTGCTCTTCTTTTCGCTGCGGATTTTGATTTTCCTTTACCAAATTGTAACTTATTATCTTCGCATCTGGATTCTTTTCTTACTCCGTCCAATATTTCTCTGATTACTGATACTATTTCACTCGGAAGTGTGTCATTATTACGTTTAGTGATCAAAGCGTGTAGCATTAGACCATGGTTTAGTTCACAGGCAGTCTTCATTTCCTAAAAAAAATAAAAATTCAGAATGGGGGGAGAAGACTAGTTCTTTAGGGTCTACTAGGGAAAGACCATTCGGGTTC
The DNA here is from genome assembly GCF_046630445.1 of Rutidosis leptorrhynchoides. Lineage (NCBI taxonomy): Eukaryota > Viridiplantae > Streptophyta > Magnoliopsida > Asterales > Asteraceae > Rutidosis > Rutidosis leptorrhynchoides. The sequence goes on from NC_092334.1 coordinate 647,045,227, forward strand.
CATTTTCGAGAACTACACGAAAACAGACAATCTAACTCTAACAGAAATACATATTATCCTTTAAAGACTTGATTCTCCCCACACTTAGTTAGCCGTGGTATCGAAATTGTGATTAACTTCGTTGTCAACTTCCATTGGACTATCTATGTAGTGTTTAACTCTGTGACCATTAACTTTAAATTCAATCCCATTTGAATTTATTAATTCTACTGTTCCGTATGGGAAAACTCTTTTGACTATGAATGGTCCAGACCATCTTGATTTCAATTTTCCAGGAAATAGCTTGAATCGTGAATTGAAAAGAAGAACTCTGTCTCCTTCTTTAAATTCTTTTAAACTTCTGATTCTTTTATCATGCCATTTCTTCATTCTTTCCTTATAGGTCAACGAATTTTCGTATGCTTCATGTCTTAATTCTTCTAATTCGTTTAGTTGACTTAACCGTAGACGTCCAGCTTCATGTAAATCAAGATTACATGTCTTCAAAGCCCAAAATGCTTTGTGTTCAATTTCTACTGGAAGATGACATGCTTTTCCATAAACAAGTCTAAAAGGTGTGGTTCTAATTGGAGTTTTGTAGGCTGTTCTAAAAGCCCAGAGTGCATCCTCCAATTTAATGGACCATTCCTTCGGATTTGATCCTATGGTTTTCTCTAGAATACGTTTTAAAGTTCGGTTGGTATTTTCAACTTGTCCACTTGTTTGTGGATGATATGCGGTGGAGATTTTATGAGTTACTCCATATCTTTTAAGAACTTTCTCAAGTTGATTATTACAGAAATGAGTACCCCGATCACTTATTAAAGCTTTCGGTGTTCCAAACCTTGCAAAAAGACGTTTTAAAAAGTTGACTACAACTCGTGCATCGTTAGTTGGGAGAGCTTGTGCTTCTGCCCATTTAGATATATAATCAATGGCTACGAGAATATAGAGATTATTATGAGATTTTAGAAATGGACCCATAAAGTCAATACCCCAAATGTCAAATACTTCACATACTTGTATGACATTTTGTGGCATTTCATCACGTTGACTTATTTTTTAGGCCCTTTGACAAGCGTCACAGGATTTGCAAAGAAGGTGTGCGTCTTTGTAAATTGTAGGCCAATAGAAGCCAGCATCGTAAACTTTTCTTGCTGTTAGTTGAGGCCCATAGTGCCCTCTTGTTGGTCCTGTGTGACAATGGTTTAAAATTTTACTAGCTTCATCTCCGAATACACATCGGCGTATTATTCCATCTGGACAACTTTTAAACAAATGTGGATCTTCCCAAAAATAGTGTTTTATATCACTGAAGAATTTCTTTCGTTTTTTGTACGATAATCCTTTTTCAAGGAATCCACAAACTAAGTATTTTGCATAGTCTGTAAACCATGGAATTTCATTATAATATATCTTCAATAGATATTCATCAGGAAAGTTGTCTTGTATGGCCGATTCATTTAGAACTTCTAATTCGGGATTTTCAAGACGAGAAAGATGATCAGCGGCGAGATTTTCTGCTCCTCTTTTATCTCGGATTTCAATATCAAACTCTTGTAAGAGTAAGATCCAACGGATTAATCTTGGTTTGGCATCTTGTTTCGAAAATAGATATCTAAGAGCAGAATGGTCGGTATAGACCACCGTTTTAGCTAGAACGAGATATGAACGAAATTTGTCAAAAGCAAAGACAATAGCAAGGAGTTCTTTTTCAGTAGTTGTGTAATTCGTTTGTGCTCCTTGTAACGTCTTACTAGCATAATATATAGGTTGAAATCGTTTTTCAATCCTTTGTCCTAAAACGGCTCCCATTGCAAAATCACTTGCATCGCACATTAGTTCAAATGGTAGATTCCAATTTGGTGTTATCATGATCGGCGCATTAGTGAGTTTCTCTTTAAGAATATTAAAAGATTTGATACATTCATCTGAAAAGATGAATGGAGCATCCTTTTCTAGGAGTTTATTCATAGGAGTGGCAATTTTAGAAAAATCTTTTATGAAATGTCGGTAAAAACCGGCATGCCCTAGAAAATTCCTAACTCCTCTAAGATTGGTTGGATGTGGAAGTTTAGCAATTACATCTACTTTAGCTCTATCCACTTCAATTCCTTCCTTTGAAATTTTATGTCTAAGAACAATGCCTTCTTTAACCATGAAATGGCATTTCTCCCAATTAAGTACTAGATTTGACTGTTCGCATCTAATCAGTATTCGTTCAAGATTAACTAGACATGATTCAAATGTATCACTGAAGACTGAAAAGTCATCCATGAAAACTTCCATGCATTCTTCTATCATGTCGTGAAAAATCACCATCATGCACCTTTGAAAGGTTGCAGGGGCGTTGCAAAGTCCAAATGGCATGCGTTTGTAAGCAAAAGTACCATAAGGTCACGTGAATGTGGTTTTCTCTTGATCTTCGAGTGCTATTGAAATTTAAAAATATCCGAAAAATCCATCTAGAAAACAATATTAACTATTTCCGGCTAATCTTTCCAACATTTGATCAATGAAAGGTAAGGGAAAGTGATCTTTTCTGGTGGCGTCATTTAATTTTCTATAATCAATACACACACGCCATCCTGTTACAGTCCTAGTAGGAATAAGCTCATTTTTTTCATTTGTAATGACAGTCATGCCACCCTTCTTAGGCACGCATTGAACTGGGCTTACCCATGGACTATCAGAAATTGGATATATTAAACCTGCATCTAGCAGTTTAATAATCTCTTTCTTAACTACATCTTGCATATTAGGATTTAGTCTTCGTTGGCGTTGCACATACGTTTTATGACCTTCTTCCATAAGGATTTTATGTGTGCAATACGAAGGACTTATTCCTTTAATATCATGAATCTTCCATGCAATGGCTGGTTTATGAGCTTTCAACACAGAAATGAGTTGTGATTTCTCATTTTCAGTAAGAGAAGACGATATTATTACAGGTAATTCAGATTCACCATGTAAATAAGCATATTCCAAATGGTTTGGAAGTGGCTTTAATTCTAATTTCGGAGGTTCTTCTATCGATGATTTATATCGATATCTGTCTTCTTCTTTTAGCATTTGAATTTCTTCTGTTGTTGGTTCATATCCATTAGCTATTAGTGTAGCTAACATTTCAGCTTCATTAATTGGTTCATTACCTTCTCCTAAAGAACATTCTCCTGTTCCTTGTAATTCTGGAAATTCTTCTAATAATTCTGCATGTAAATCTATAGTTTGAATATAATAACATGTATCATCTGCAGATTGTGGTTGTTGCATTGCTTTATCAACTGAAAAGGTAACACTCTCGTCCTCTATACTTAGGGTCAATTTCTTACCAAACACGTCTATCATTGCTTTAGCCGTGTTTAAGAATGGTCTTCCTAATATGAGAGGAACTTGAGAATCTTCTTCCATGTCCAGAACAACAAAATCTACTGGAAATACTAAAGTACCAACTTTAACTAGCATGTTCTCCATTATCCCTCTAGGATATTTTATTGATCTATCGGCTAGCTGTATGCTTATTCTGGTTGGTTTCAATTCTCCAAGGTCTAGTTTAGCGTATAGTGAATACGACATTAGATTTATACTAGCACCTAAGTCTGCTAATGCTTCTATTGAACTAAGACTACCCAGAAAACATGGAATTGTGAAACTTCCTGGATCAGATAATTTTTCTGGTATCTTATTCAACAGCACTGCTGAACAATTAGCATTCATAGTAACAGCCGAGAGCTCTTCCATTTTCTTTCTATTTGAGATTAGATCTTTCAAGAATTTAGCATATCTAGGCATTCCTGAAATCACATCAATGAAAGGAAGATTTACATTTATCTGTTTAAACATATCCAAGAATTTGGATTGCTCGGCTTCAAGTTTCTCTTTCTTCATTTTACTCGGGTAAGGAAGTGGTGGTTAGTATGGTTTAACAAAAGGTTTATCCTTAACTGTGTTATCTTCATTAACCTTTTCAACTACCGGTTCTGTTTCCTTATCTTGTTCAGGTTGTGGTTCTTCTGGAGTAGGAATAGCTTCATCAGAAGTTACAGGTATTTCAGGTGGTTTAAGTGTTGTACCACTTCTTGTGGTAATGGCTTTAGCTGTTTCATTCCGGGGGTTAGCATTTGTATCACTAGGTAAACTTCCCGATTTTCTTTCACCTATTAACCTTGCTAGGTTACTTACTTCTTGTTCCAGATTTTGAATAGAAGCTTGTTGATTTCTAAATGCTTGAGCATTTTGTTCATTAGTTTGTTTTTGAGATGTGAAAAACTGTGTTTGAGTTTCAACTAGCTTCGTCATCATATCTTCTAAATTCGGCTTTTTATCATCGGTTTGTTGTGGTGGTTTGTTTTGAAAATTAGGTCTTTGCTGATTGTAAGTATTGTTGGATACTTGTTGATTGCTAGGACCTTGTTGGTTGTTGTATGGAATATTTCTGTTATAATTCTGGTTTTGATTGTAAATAGGTCTTGGCGGTTGATAATTATTCTGATACTTATTTCCAGGCCTTTGGTTTAGATATGAAACATTCTCTCTTTGTTCTATTGTTAATTCAATACTGAGACAATCTTTTGTCAAATGTGGTCCTCCACACTGCTCACAACTAATTCGTATTGAGTGAATATCTTTAGTCATCTTTTCCATTCCTCTCTCGACAGCATCTATCTTTGCGAAAATGGAATCTAAGTCATGGCTAGAATCGGCTCTAGCTGCTTTAGATGATCTAACGATATCTTTTTCTTGGTGCCACTCATGTGAGTGGGAAGCAGTGTTATCAATAATTTTGTAAGCATCAGTTTCTGTTTTCTTCATAATAGAACCACCAGCTGCTATATCTATGTCTTTCCTTGTAGTGATGTCGCATCCTTGGTAGAATATTTGTACTATTTGGCAGGTATCTAAACCATGTTGCGGACATCCTCTCAATAACTTTCCAAATCTTGTCCAAGCCTCATATAGAGTTTCATTTGGCTTCTGTGTGAATGTAACAATTTCTCCTTGAAGTCTTACGGCTTTAGATGCAGGAAAGAATTGTTTAAGAAATTTTTCAACTAAAACGTCCCATGTATCAATCGCCCCTTCAGGTAACGATTCCAACCAATCTTTGGCTTCTCCCTTTAAAGTCCAGGGAAATAACATGAGATATATCTGTTCATCCTCCACTTCTCGGATTTTAAATAGTGTGCAGATCCTATTAAAGGTACGAAGATGTTCATTTGGATCTTCCTTCGGCGCACCACTAAATTGGCATTGATTAGTCACCATGTGTAGAATTTGTCCTTTGATTTCATAATCTGGCGCATTAATGTCTGGATGAGTAATTGCGTGACCTTGGCCAGTGCGTTTAGCTCTCATTCGGTCTTCCATACTTAAAGGTTCCAGATTCTCCATAATTGAATTTGTTGAATCGGAATCACTAGAGGATTCTGATTTAATGGTTTGTTCCTCAATAATCTCTGTTTGAATGATTGGTGGTTCCGGAGGAAAATTTAATGGTTCAGGATCTATGAATCGTCCCTGAATATTCTCCGGATTCTCAATTGTGAGGTCGGGTTCAAAAAATGGATTATCGGAAATTTGAACTGGAGTACTTGGTCGACTGGATGACGATTCTAGAGAAAAATCAACGGCGGTAATATTTGCTAAATGTCTTGATCTAGTTACAGGTGGTGAACGTACAAAAGGTGGTGAACGTCTTGCTCGGTGCATTCACTGAATATCCTATTAGTTTTTAAAAGGAAAGAAAAATTATATAAGTTATCCAATCAATAGACTTTTCTGATTTTGCTCACGTTTCGAATAGCCAAAAGATGCAGCAGAGGGGCAGGATTCGTTTGGTCTCAATATAATTGAGGACTGTTTGGCTCCAATAACCCGGTCCACGTACAAATCCAACTATTACTACGAACCAGAAAATTTTGATGTCTATCAATTTAACCACTTAAAATAAATTTTCGTAATTTTAAGAAATTTAGATAAGAAGTAGAATAAAAAATCTATGTCCTAAAACTAGAATAACGAGAAATAAGAAAGAAAAAGAGCGTGTCGGAAAAAGATCGAAAAATAAAAATAAGAAAGAAAAAGAGTGACTTATAGAACTTAAAAACACTAGACTAACCTAACCTTATTACTATTACTAACTTAAAATTATAATCGCAAATTGAGATTACTAATTGGAATGATAATTGATACATAGGTAAAAGGTGTCTAAAAATATTAAAGCTTACAAGAAAAACTATATCCCAAATGGCAATAACTTAAAAAGAAACTAAAACTTAAAAAGGCGTCGCAAAATTCTAAAGTACCTAAATCTTAGTCTAAAGAAAAGCACTTAAGGGATTTTACGGCAAAGCCTAAAAATCTAGAAGTAAAAAAAAATAACTATGGCAAAAACTATGTATTAAAACTAAATACGAGCGAAAAATACAAAAAATTACGCTAAAACAATTAAAAAAAGGGACAAAATATAAAAATATACAAAAAGTTGTAAAAAGTACAATTTTTATAAATATATTATTTTTATATTATTTATTTTATAAAACTATTAATTTTATATATATTAAACTAATTAAAACTAAATAAAATAAGAAAATTAAAACTAAATATTATACTAATAATACCCTAATTAGGGTTTAAATAATAATAATTAATTAATTACTCCGTATTAAATGCGAGATTAGGGTTCTGGTCTGGCCTGTCAGGGCGGCTCCGCGAGTTGCGGTATTCGAGGCTGCAAACTCCGCGAGTCGCGGGGTTCCAAAATTCAACTCAGGTACAGTTTAAAATTCGACGCGTTTTTTTTTAATTTTATTTTATATTTTTTTTTTATGTTTTCTGTTTTAAAATCTAAAATATTTATATAATAAAAACTTATATTTAAAAACTAAAATAAAAATATAACTACTTTATAATTTTAAAAATATCTTAAAAATAGATTTATATATATATTAATTTTTTTTAAATAAAAATATTTAAATAAAACTTATATTTTTATAAAATAAAAATAAAGAAACTTTATAAAACTTAAATATTTGACAAAATCTAAAAAATATATATAAATTTTTGTTTTCTTTTTATATTTTCGAATAATAAAAAAACGTATTTTTACAAAAGTGAATTTTAATAAAAGTAAACTAAAAATAAAAATCTTTTTTTTTTAAATATTTAGCGTTGCGCTTTCGGCGTTTAAGAGTTCCCCGGCAGCGGCGCCAAAAATACTTGATGTTTGAGCAGAGGGGTATAAAATACTATTAAATTTTACAAGGAAATACTATTAAATACGATACAATTTTACACAAGATATTTATTTATTTATTGAATGGATATACTTAAACCTTGCTACAACACTTATAGGCAGTGTACCTAATCGTACAGTAGTGTAGTTTTTAGTAAGTCCGATTCGTTCCACGGGGAATCTTTTTAAACAAAGCTTAACGCTATATTAGTTTACTTTTATAAAAATACAAATATATATATATATAAGTAATATTATTATTATAAAGGGGGTTTTTACCGTTTAATGACCGGTTTGTCGATTTTAAAACTTTAGTCGCAGTTAAAACCAAATGTAAAATAATAAATAAATACAAGACTTAATTTAAAGCGTAAAGTAAATAACAATAATGAAATTGCGATAAATGAAAGTGCGATAAAATAAACTTGCGATAATAGAAAGTACGATAATTAAAAGTGCAATTAAATACAATAATAATAAAATAAAATGCGATAATTAGAAGTGCAATTAAATATAAAATAAAGGAAATTAAATATGAAATAAAAGAATTATGCTTATTTAAACTTCCGTAATCATAATGTTTGACGTTTTGATTTTAGTTTTATGCCCATGGGTTAATTGTCCTTTGTCCTGGATTATTTAATATGTCCGTCTGGTTTTTGTCCATAACAGTCCATCAGTCATAAATATAAAGTGCGAGTGTCCTCGTCAAATTATTCTTATTCCCGAAGTCAAATATTCCAACTAATTGGGGATTCGAATTGTAACAAGGTTTTAATACTTTGTTTAATGAATACACCAGGTTATCGACTGCGTGTAAACCAAGGTTTTACTACTTTGTTAACAATTACACCAATTACCCTTGAATGTAATTCACCCCTGTTTCAACAAGTCTATTTAACTATTAATCCAGTTCCGTGTCCGGTAAAATGAATAATTATTGGTATTTATAGATATCCCGCCCACCGTACCCAGTCAAGCGTATGTGGTTATATATAAATACGTCGAATTATAAGTTTGTATATTAAATTAACAAGGTATTGTTTAGTTAATATAAAACCCATTAATAGCCCATAGTCTAATTTCCACAAGTGTCGTTCTTTTATCCAAACCCCAATTATGGTACAAAGCCCAATTACCCAATTTTAGTAATTAGCCCAACATCATGATTACTTCGGATTTAAATAAGCATAATAATAACTTAGCTACGAGACATTAATGTAAAAAGGTTGAACATAACTTACAATGATTAAAAATAGCGTAGCGTTACACGGACAGAATTTCGACTTATACCCTTACAACATTCTCTAACATACCCTAATTATTAGGATTAAAATTAAAATTAAAATTAAAATATAAATTATAAATATAAATATTACGTATATAGATAGAGAGATTGATGGATATTGGATGAAAAATTGATCAGAATTCGTTGGGCTTTATAGGGAGTTTCAGTTTTTGGGGCTCCACGACTCGCGGCCCATTCCTTCTTCAAACTCCGCGAGTCGCGGAGATCGTTTTCACAGCTCACCCACATTTGGCTCTTTGTTTGCCGACGATTTATTTTATAAATATAATATATATATAATTAATATAATTAATTATATATTATATTATATTTACATACATAGTAAACTTGTAATTTTTAGTCCGTTGCGTCGAGCGTTGAGAGTTGACTCTGGTCCCGATTCCGGATTTTCGAACGTCCTTGCGTACAATTTAATATCTTGTACTTTGCGTTTTGAATCTTGTACTCTTGTAATTTCGAGACGTTTGTTATCAATAATTGGAACCTCTTTGATTGTATTTTGTACTTTTGAGCTTTTTGGTCGTTTGCGTCTTCAATTCGTCGAATCTGTCTTTTGTCTTCACCTTTTAATATTTAAACGAATATCACTTTTAAATAGAACAATTGCAACTAAAAGCTTGTCTTTCTTGAGGAATAATGCTATGAAATATGTGTTCGTTTTTAGCATTATCAATACCATTAGGTTTAATAATAATATTAATACAAAAATGAAAGTTTTTATAAAAAGATAATTTTATTAATATTTATAATGTTAGTAATAGTGATGCTACTAATAATATTCTTAATAATAATACTAGTTTTTAATAAAATGATAGATAAAAAAATAATGATACTTTTAGTATTAATGATAATAATAATACTGATATTAATAGTAACTATAAAATTAACTAATTTATTACTGATGATAATAATTTTAGTAGTAATTCATTAATAATGATACTCATAATGATAATGTTAATAATAACACTTGTATTAATATTAATAATAATACTTACTTTAATTATTACTAATAATCTTAATGATAATAATACTAAATATTAATTCTTAGTAATGATAATAGCATTAGTAATAATATCATTAATAATAACTTATCTACTATAATCATAATACTAATAATACATGATAAATAATAATACTTAATGATTATAACACTAATAATAATAATAATAATAATAATAATAATAATAATAATAATAATAATAATAATAATAATAATAATAATAATAATAATAAATAAATAAATAAATAAATAAATAAATAAATAAATAAATAAAATTTTAATAATAATAATAATAATAATAATAATAATAATAGTGAGTGTTAATTAATAATACTAATAGTTACAATCCAATAATAATAATAATAATAATAATAATAATAATAATAATAATAATAATAATAATAATAATAATAATAATAATAATAATAAAAATAATAATAATAATAATAATAATAATAATAATAATAATAATAATAATAATAATCAAAATAATGATAATAAAAATGATAATAATTTTAACAATAATAATAATAACAATAATAATAAAATAATAATTTTTGTAAAGAAAACTACCTTCCAAAGAAACTTTTAAAAAAAATACCTCGAACCGGGATCGAACCCGAGACCTCTCGTTCCCAAAATTACCCTCTAACCCGCTGAGCTACTTCACTTTTCTGATTATAATTCAAACCCCATTTTATTTAACCCCTTTCTAGTGTTCATCATCTTTTTCTTCTTTTAATCGATAAGAAACCAACAATCCAAATTAACATTGAGTTTCCCATTTATTTTTTAGACTTGTGATTTAAATAAAATGACCTATTGTGAACGAGTTGTATTAATAGAGATCAACTAAAAAAAATATACAGCAAGCAAAACAGTTCGTGAAATAACTCGATGAACTCAAACACAAAAATCGAATTTTAGGGTGTTTTAGATCAAGGTTCCTGAATGAAATACATTTTAAAACCTGTTTAGAATCTTTCTCCAACCTCAATTGAAACAGAAACATAATAATGAACACGAATTTGATCAAGAACAATCCGTTTGACTTTTGAAATTGAAAGTTTGACCTTCAAATTTGAACTCATTATGTAAAATTGAAGATTGAGGTTTTACAGAAAGTTTGTTTAGAAATTTCCTAACAGAATAGCATTAACACAAATTGAAATTGGTTACAAAATCGTTTAATTTGAAAAAAAAGTTGAAAACAGGGCAGTACCTGTTCTTCTTATAATTTCTGTTTTGAAAATCGTATTTTTGTAGATTGTAGGTTGTATCTGAGAAGTTTAATAGTTTGTAATACCTATAAATAATCCACATTGTTTTGTTATGATCAACTTGTTCGACAGTTTTAACCACTCAGACAGAAAATAAAATAAAAAGAATATAAAGGTGAAATCGACAGGTTTTTGGTTTGTATCGATTTGGAATCAATTAGTACGATCATTTAGACAAATTGAAAGAAATCAGATAGTGATCCATAACTGAATTGTATAATTTCTGTTTTATATGATTATTTTATTTTTATTATTATTATTTTTTAAAATTTTAAATAATATAATTATATTAATAATAATAATAATAATAATAATAATAATAATAATAATAATAATAATAATAATAATAATAATAATAATAATAATAATAATAATAATAATTAGTAATAATTATATTAATAATAATAATGATAATTTTATTTATAAGATAATAATAATACATTTGAAAATAATGATAATAATAATAATATGATGATAGGAAAATAAATGATAATTTCAATAAGTTTACTAATAAGGATATTAATAATAATAATAATAAGTTGTTTTATAGAATTTTTAGTAATGCTAATACTAGTAATACTAATAATCCTAATATGAATAATATAACAACTATCATTAAATTTGTAATTATATTTAATATATAAATATTACTATTTATTAATTATGTATTATTATATGATAACATTTATTGAATATTTATTTACAATATAATAACTACTGACAACAATTATATATATATATATATATATATATATATATATATATATATATATATATATATATATATATATATATATATATATATATATATATATATATATATATATATATTATATATATTCTTTTTAATAGTAACTTATTTATTTTATTTATTATTTTACATTTTTAATTCCAATTGATTATTATGTATTTGATTACTCAAATATTAGATATACTCTTATATTTATATATATATATATATATATATATATATATATATATATATATATATATATATATATATATTACATAATTTGTTCGTGAATCATCGGGCATAGTCAAAGGTCAAATGTATACATGAAACAATTCAATTATTTTGAGACTCAACCTTACAGACTTTGCTTATCGTGTCGAAATTATTCAAAGATTAAGTTTAAATTTGGTCGGAAATTTCCGGGTCGTCACAGACTGGTGGGCGCGAATAATTGTATATGGATCCATAGGGCTTGACATCCCCGTCCGAGCTAGAGCGCTAGCCTTTTAACGGACGTATGTTATTTGAGTTTATGACAAGTTGGTTTGCGTGTATTAAAACGAATAGGGTAGTTATCATTATAGCGTTAAGTTTAGTTACCAGAGTGCTCTGTTACGTAGAATCTATTGATAAACTTTTGATGAAATCTTGTGGTCTATCTTTATATACTTATGACTCGAGCAATTAAACCTATAACTCACCAACATTCGTGTTGACCTTTTTAGCATGTTTTATTCTCAGGTTCTTAGACTGCTTCCGCTGTGATGTGCTTGTTGCCTGCATGGAGTCTCTCATGCTCTGTATAAAGTTTATTGCATTCGAAATAAAACTGCGTTGTGTAATAAATAATTTGACTGTGATGTCAAACTGTATGATAAAAACTTATGTATTTTGGGGATTTGCTTATACTTAAGCACTCACACACATGTTTATAACTTTCTATGTTTAGAAAGTCACTTATTTTAATGAATGCAATATTTTATCAAAACGTATCATATAGAGGTCAAAACCTCACTGTGGAATCAATGATTAACGTGCCACGTCAATAGCGATTTTGACGGGTCGTTACAAACACCGTTTGAACTTTCGACATGAAGGACACCTAACTTGAACTATCTTCGGGTATGGGGTTGTCCAGCCGAGGTTAAAATTTTCAATCCTCAAATAAAGAAACTTGACTCCAAAACCATTAGTTGTTATTTTATCGGATACCCTGAACGTAGTAAAGGTTATCGGTTCTATTGCCCTAATCATACTACAAGAATTGTCGAATCAAGAAATGTTGAGTTCATTGAGAATGGTGAAAATAGTGGGAGTGGGGAAAGAAATATTGAACTTGAAGAGAGTGTAAACACTCATAATTCTTATATTCAATTACCACTGAACATGGTAACTACACCATCATTAACACAAAATGAGGATGGTGTCCCTGTTGGTAATGAATCACAACATAATGAGTTACCACATGACACTCCCATCATCAATGAACAAACACATGATGATGAAGAAAATCATGAACCCGATACTCAACAACCATTACGAAGATCTACGAGAGCTAGAAGATCTGTCAACTATGATGATTTCGTAGTCTACCTAAATGAGATTGACTATGACTTAAGCAAAGTTGAAGATCATACTTCCTATAAAGAAGCCATTACGAGCAATCAATCAACTCAATGGCTTGAAGACATGCATGACGAGTTGAAGTCGATGGAAATAAATGATGTCTGGGAACTTACAAAATTACGCAATGGTGCAAAACCTGTTGGGTGTAAGCGGGTCTAGAAGACAAAACTAGACCAAAAAGGCAACATTGAACGATATAAAGCACGACTGGTTGCTAAAGGCTACACTCAAAAGGAAGGAATAGATTATAATGAAACTTTTTCTCCTGCTTCGAGAAAAGAATCATTAAGGATCGTTATGGCTTTAGTAGTTCATTATGATTTGGAATTGCATCAAATGGATGTTAAAACTGCATTCCTAAATGGTAACTTGCATGAAGAAGTCTATATGACACAACCCGAAGGTTTTAAGGTTCAAGGCAAGGAACACATGGTTTGTAAATTGAAAAAATCCATATATGGGTTAAAGCAAGCTTCTCGACAATGGTATCTGAAATTTCATGAAGTTATTGATAAGTTTCAGTTCAAGAAAAACGCAGTGGATCAATGTATATACCTTAAGATCGGTGGGAGCAAATTTGCTATCCTAGTATTATACGTTGATGATATTCTTTTGACATGTAATGATAAAGATATGTTGTATGAGACCAAAAGATTCCTTTCAAGCAATTTTGACATGAAGGATCTCAAGGAAGCCTCTTACGTGATTGGCATTGAAATCCACCGAGATAGGTCTCGTGGCATTTTGGGTTTGTCACAAAGGGCATATATTGAAAAAGTCCTTAAGAAATACAAAATGCATAATTGCTCACCATCAGTTGCCCCTGTTGTTAAGGGTGATCGTTTTGGCTCATTTCAATGTCCTAAAAATGAGTTGGAATGCGAAGAGATGAGACTTATACCATATGCTTCGGTTGTTGGAAGTCTTGTTTACGCTCAAGTTTGTATGCGTCCTGATATCGCTTACATAACGGGCATGCTTGGACGTTATCAATCCAATCCAGGAATGGATCATTGAAAAGCAGCCAAAAAAGTTTTGTGATATCTTCAAGGAACTAAGGATTTAATGTTGACTTATCGAAGAATGGATAACCTTGAAGTTATGGGTTACTCGGACTCCGATTTTGCCAAACGTAAGGACGATAAGAAATCCACTTCAGGGTACATCTTTATGCTTTTCAGGGGGTCCTATTTCATAGAAGAGTCATAAGCAAGAATTAACCACCACTTCTACCATGATGGTTGAGTATGTTGCATGTTATCACGCTACTAGTCATGCTATTTGGCTCAAGAACTTAATTTCCGGACTTAAGGTGGTTGACTCCATAACACGACCCATTAGACTATACTGTGACAATAGTGCTGCTGTTAGTTTCTCAAATAGCACTAGTTTTAGTGGAGTTGGTTTGTATCTCGACACTAAGTACTTGTACGTTCGAGAAAGAGTTTAAGAAAAGAGCATTGCCATTGAGTACGTACGCACTAATGACATGTTGGCTGATCCACTAACTAAAGGTTTACCTCCCAAGTTCTTTCTAGAGCATGTTGCCGGCATGGGATTATGTAATAACCTTATTTAAGGATTAGGTTCTTTTTTATTATGTTTTATCCACATCATGTTTAAGTTTATTATTCTCTATATTGTGCACATTATGAGATATTATTAACAAACGATTATTAATGGATCATTATTATGAATGGTTTATGTTGGTTACCACTTATGTTCTAATCACCATTCGAATTCATTATGGATTATGAGAATTATGAATTATGTGAATGACTAAATGTATAATTGATAGGGGTCATGTATCGAAAAATGATACATGTGACTATATTGATTTGCGTTAGTAATTCTACTTGATGACGATTAATTATTAAATCAATTAATTGGCCAAATTTATACAAAACATTAATAGGTATACGGCCAAGTGGGAGAATGTTAGACTTATTTATTACTCCTACATTAATGTGTCCTAACCTATTAATAACAAGTCACCATCTTATTGATATGGTGAGATCACAAGATATGATTATTAATAACAAGTCACTATCTTATTGATATGGTGAGATTACAAGACTTATGACATGTTGTCTTTTATGATCATACTTAAATATCATAATGAATGCACTTAATTAATCTTGATGGGAGATATTAAGTTGCATACTCTTTAATATTTGGAGTTGATCCCTCCTTGACCTCTCCTATAAATAGAGGCTCATTCTTCACCTCTATGTACACAAAAAAACAACACATTACGATTACTCTAAGTCATCACTAAAGGAGAGGATCAAGTAGAAGATCAAACATCCTAGTTTGCTCTTATGGCTTCATTATCTTTCCATTCAAGTAAGTCTTACATCTTCATGTCTTAATCTTTATCTAATGAATTACATGATGAAATATTATATTATGTCTAACAGAACTATCCACCCACCCTTTATAGACCGACTCTCCAATAGAAACTCCAAGTATTGCTGATGGCCGAAAATTCCTTGTGGCTCGTCGTAACTCATCAAATTTAAATATCTTTAAATCATCTTCAAAACCTTTTATACCTTCATCAGTCCTTTCTACCGTTGACATAAGGATTTTTCTTTTGTTACTCCGGTACGAATTTGGCCGGCTGTAAACCTGAATTCTAAATAAATAGTCCTATTCAGTTTGGTCTGAATTTTGCTATATTATACTGAGCAACCCTATATTCATTAAATTACTATGAAAAGCCTTTCATGAACATATTAAGTCAACGATTGTATGCATTAGTCAGCTTTGGTACCCACATAAATAAATTAATATTAATATAGGTGGTAAGTCAAGAATTTGCTAGTATGAATTGACAGGAGTTGACCCAAATTTTGAAGCACTGACCTCCAACTATACAAATTTATAAACAAACATGGATATGTATTTTCATAACCAAAAGTTTTCAAATGTTTAATAACTTAATAACTTATAACTTGAAGTATTCCTACCTATTAAGAAGGCCTAGATATTTTACTATCCTTACTTGTTAAGGAATTATAAATTTGTGATACTTACATCTTAAGATTACTTAGAGGTTAAGAGAAGTCTGTGTACTAAGTTTTGTAACCCATAAATAAATAGAGGTTGTAATCAAGAGTTGGAATGCATAACCAACCTAGCTATATCTATTCTACACTTGTATTATTTATTGTAAAATTCGTAGCAACACAAAATCTTGCTACCTTAATCTTTCAAGAGTAGACACTTACAAGAAATACTCGGCAGGGCCCACTTTTGGTACCCTCTTGTTAAGTCCGTCATTAGTGACGGTTAGTATATACATACTCCGTATTAGATTCATCCAACATCTAGTAATGAAAATTAAAGTTATGATATAATTTGATAAGACATACCTAAGTAGATATATCAGTTATACAGTAACTAAACAGGACAACTGAAAGATACAATTTAGTATATTCAAATGGAATAAAATAGGATATATTTGGTTTCTGGTATTTGATCAGGATATTAAGAATTGCATTTGGTGTTGTGATGATTACTCAACATGCTTCAGAGACTCAAAGTGTTTGTGAAGCTCTTGAAGTATCCTTCCTTCTAAGATTAATATTTATTTAGTTTCATTTATTTTTTCAAGATCATTCTAAAATTTGGTTCCCTGTAAATCATAATGGTATCTTAGAGAGTTGACACTAGTTTTTGGGATGTGATATTGTTGTTTGAAGTTGCAGTAATCTTGTGGTCAGATATTTGAGCGTTTGGTATTATAATTCTACAAAAAATAAAATTAATGTGAGAACAGAGGGTTTTAAAAAATTCAGCATTATAGTTATGTTAAAAAAAGGGGTTAGAAGCGAAGGACAAAATGCATAATTTTCAAGAAGACTTTGAGTTATGCTTTATGATTATTATGTGAATCAAGTACTTACGTTTCAAGATCTCTAGTATCTAATCTGGGGCCACTTTCATAATTGTCATAGGCCGTTGACCTAAGAAGTTGCGAATACCACGTCAACCGTGGAAGATCAAGAAAGCAAGACACTCGTTAAGGAAGATCCAGCTAGTGATGGAATCAGTTAACAGTGGTTCGGATTCAAAACTCGCTTCCCCAGACCCATCAAAACCGACCCGTCTCCGGTTATCTTCTACAATGATAAAAACTTTTGACTAAGGCAGATAAAGATGACCCAAATGTTGAAGCAGTGGCCTCCAATTAGCAATCAATAACTGTAACATATAGTAGCGAAAATTTCCATTTTCAATGTTACTAAAAACGAAAAAAGTTAGAAAAAAATTATTTTAAGTTATTATTATATTAAAATTAATTAATATTAATTATATATATATATATATATATATATATATATATATATATATATATATATATATATATATATATATATATATATATATATATATATATATATGTATATGCATGAAGATTACAAAATTAGAAGACAAAATTTCATTCCTCGTTCCTGAACTGTACATCGATTTTGACTCTCTGTCCTTTTTCTTTTTTTTGTGCATTCCTCGTCCCTAAACTATCAAAAGAGTACATCCCTCGTCCCCCGTCTACTTTCTATCAATTTCAGCCGTTAAGTCAAGCATGTGCAAAACATGTGAGGGTAATTTAGTCTTTCTTCCTCTTTGTTCCCTTTACCCCTTCCTTATCTACTTAACTTCTCCCCAATTCATCCCTAAAAAAATATAAACCCTAATTTCCAATCAAGAAACCAAATCAATTAACCAACACCCTTTATTAAATCAATAACACAAACACAATTCATTACAGGATTACACTTTCCGATCTTCATTATAGATTATTCAAAATCAGATTACAATATTAAAAAAAAAAAAAAAAGCATCAGATTCATTTTCATATCTGAATTTCAACAAATCATATTAATATTCAAGTTACTGTACGAACGAGTTCATGGAGGAAAATTACATTAATCATTCAGTGATGATTCTTATTACAATTTGATCTAAATCAGAATCCTAATGTTCGTACATCATTGATTCTATACAACATCAACATATTCTTCATCAACTTGTTCGAGTTCTTCATTAACCGAAACGATAACCGATTTGAGCTCCGGATTAATTCGTGATGATTTGAGCAAATGTAAAAGTGCAGATCTGTTTCAATTCATCAAGTGATCGTGTTCGAAAATTTACAGATCCTAATTCGAATTATCGAGTTCGAATTTCGAGGTCAAAGTTTGTATTCAAAAGTCAACAGAAATTTCATTGCTCAAATTCGGATGATATATGTCGATTCAGATCATGTTGATAATTTCGAGTGTTTTGGGATGGATTTGAAACACTTTTCATCAAGGTATCATAAGCTAACACATCTCAGATCTCGATTTTAATTTCGAGGTTCTTCATGAAGAAGACGCTACTGTACATCGATTGAATCAGATATTTGTTGCTGTTTGGATGTTAATTTCTTCATATAAAGCTTAATCGCTGCTATTAGATGTTACTGGTACTTATGTGTATTATTCTATGAATATTAATATTAATGATAGGGAATGGATTAAGCTTTGAGACTTGCACAACTTTTGTATGATTGATTCGCTGGTAACTACCATATTTATCAAATAACATCTGCTCTTATTAATATTAAGTAACTTTTTTATTTTTTAAGTTTGTAAGTAGAAAATTAGTAGAAAACATAATGCGTTTCATGGGATTCATTCTATAAATCTACTGAATTAATCAATGTCAAACTAGGGTTTTTTAATTTGGGAATGATGAACATGAGATGATGAGGATGAGGTTGAAAAAATAAGTTAAATAATAAAGAAAAGAAATAAAATAAAAAGACCAAATTACCCTCACATGTTTTGCACATGCTTGACTTAACGGCTGAAATTGACTGAAAGTAGACGGGGGACGAGGGATGTACTCTTTTGATAGTTTAGGGACGAGGAATGCACAAAAAAAAAGAAAAAGGACAGGGAGTCAAAATCGATGTAAAGTTCAGGGACGAGGAATGAAATTTTGTCAAATCAGAACCTAAACTTTTCATATCTTTAGTGCCTCTAAATACAAGAAAAAATAGCACTACTTGTTACTTTGTTGTATTACGTCTTCTCAATATAAGGATACATAGACCAACCAGAAACAAAAACAGAACCGCCATTTTTCTCTCTATATCTCATTTTCGTTTCACTTTTGTTGGCCATTGTTTCAGTCCAGGTATCATTTACTTGCTTTAAACCGACACACTTTTGCAAACCTAATAACCGAGTGCCGGTTGACCAAACTCCTCTACCTTGCTTTGACCGAACGGGAGACCAACAATGGCTTTGATGATAACAATTATTAGATCTATTTTGATTACGCACGCTCATTGTTTTATCCTTCACTATTATCCTTGATTCGTTCGGTTTCATTTTTATTGTGTTTATAGCTTGCAAAGCCAACATGTAACATCCGTGTTACATCCGTCCCACATCGGTTGGAGAGGGGAACGAAGCATGCCTTATAAGGGTGTGGAGACCTTTCCTAGCATGACGCGTTTTGGGACCACAAGCGCAGCAGATCCCATGAAAACTTTGCAGTTAAGCGTGCTCAGGCGAGAGCATTACCAGGATGGGTGACCTCCTGGGAAAGTGCTCGTCGTGTTTGGTCGCCAAGAAAAATCCGTGCGCCTACGGGCAAAGCGGACAATATCATGCTACGGGGAACATGTTACCTGAACTGGGATGTCACTCAAGACAACTTCCTTCATAGGAGGCCGGTTCTTAGGTTCTAATTCAAGACAACTTAGGATGAGCTCAGCAAATTTGATACCACCTTTTGTAGGGTACGCTTGGTCTAATCGTGGGTCAATGATTATTTGTAGTTTCTTTGTGTCGGCTAAGAAAGCTTTAGCCCACTCCACCAAGTTTCGTTTCATGCCGTTTTGGATATAATCCGATGCTCGTAACCCTGTTATAATCTCAAGCATCACCACTCCAAAAGCATAAACATCACTCTTAACATATAACCGACCTGTAGTTACAAAGAAACATCATGTAAAAAGCAATATTATAGATTCTGCCAAAATGAGATATCTGTTTTCTAGAAGTGCTAGTACTAAGGTGCTTTTTACTTTTAAGATGTTTTGTTTGAAGATCTACGGACCATGCTATAGAAAAGAAGTGGTCAAAATATTTGTATGCTAAATAGTGAAGAGTAAAGAGTGAAGACGGTTTGTTTTTATGTTTGCAAAATAACTTAATATTGTCTGCAGCCTCAAGAATCACAGTTCTAAGTTTGCGAGTTTGCAGACACAATAAGATATTATTTATTTTATGTATTCAAAGAAACAAACAGTCTATCGTAAAAATGTCTGATGACGCTTATACAAAAGACATAATAAGATCTATAAATTTAAAAACAAACAACACATAAATAAAAAGCAAAAATATAAGAGAACTAACCGGTAGCCACATACTCAGGAGCCATATAACCATATGTGCCTGCGATGCCTGTTGAGACATGAGACGCTCCATCAACCGGACCTAACTTAGCAAGCCCAAAATCTGTGAGCTTCGAATTAAAATCCTGAAAGGTCGATATGTAAACTGTGATAAGGTAACAATTTTTACTTAAGTATTCAGCCCAAAACAACGTAGATTTCATTAGTTTTTTACTTGCCTTATCCAAACAAATATTTGAAGATTTTACATCCCTGCAAATGACATTATTTTCTGTAGTGTGCAAGAAAGCAAGACCTTGAGCTGCTCCCATGGCTATTTTAATCCTTTTGTCCCAAGAAAGTGGCATTGCACCTTCTGTAAATCAAAGTTTCAACTAATAAATTTGTAAAACACGTTTTTCGGTTAGTTTGATTAAAATACTTACCCCTGAAGAGATGCATATCTAAACTTCCTTTGTATTACATAATTCATAAACAAGCAGAAACTCCTTATTTTCCCAGCAATACCCAAAGAGTTTAACGACATTCGGATGGCTAAATGTTCCCAAAAATTTCACTTCTGCCTGTTTTTCAAGAAAACACACAAAACATTATCAATTGTATGCTGTAATGATAATACAACTCCAAATGGTTCAATATAGATTTTTGAACGGTTTAAGCATCATTTATCATTCACATGTCAAAAACAAATGCAATGAATATTGAACGGTCCAACATTCAGTCATGAACCATTCAATTTACATACAAACAAACGCACCCTAAACATAAAATATAAATATAATACGTTAAAGTTTAGTGTAATGACAATCTCTATACACATATAAAACAAGTTTTAACTAACAAACCTGCCACTCGTTGAGACCTTGAGTCCTGTTAGGACTGGATTTTTTAATCGCCACAGCAAGTCCCTCACCAGCTTTCTCTGGGGAGAACGTAACACTGTCCAACGACCCTTTAAAAACCTTCCCATAACCACCCTCTCCAAGAAACCGTTCCTGTCTGAAACTCAGTGGCGGTCCGTCGCTCAGAATATGTAAACATCTTCAAAATTGGTACTTTCGCGGGTCCCTTAGGCGGCAGTGGCACCACCTGTCGAGAAGCAGCTGCAACGCCACCTCTGTTTGCGGTCATCGCAAACCCTTGACTTTTCTTGCCAAATCTTTGCCAAGGTTTCATTGTATCAACACTCATACGCCCTGATTAAACAATAACTAAATTTTTTTTTAAAAAAAAACATCAAAGAAAGATGTATTCAACGACACCAAGGTTGCATAACTTGCTACTCGGGAGTACTCGGGTCGGGACTTTGGAGTGAGTAATCGGCAACTCGGGATAATCGGATTGGACTATTTATACATTTAAATAAAATATTTCAAAATTATATGTGTAAATATAGAAGAAAACCATAAACATAAACTTTAACATAATTGTCTAAAACATAATCTTTCATTTGTTAAAAAACTCTAAAATTAAAGTTTAAATTCATTATTACAGCGTTGACCAATTGACTTTGACCAACACATCCGATTTTGATCCATCAACCGACGTTAACTAATTATTTAATCAGATTTTGAAAAATCGGATGGGTTTGTTCTTAAAAGGATTAATGTTGGATTAATCGGGAGTAATTTGGTTTTTTACAACAGTGACAACTGAGAATAATCGTACTAATTTGGAAATTTGGTCAAGACCATTGACCATGGCTTCTCAATAAACACGGTTCTTCCAATTTGTTTCCGATAACTAGCACTTTGGGCGCTCTGTTGACTCCGCAAAGTCCACGCTAACACGAACTCAAGCCTAGCCAGCACATTAGTCATCGTGGGCCGATCATTCGAAGAATTACGTACACATTCATATGCAATTTGTCCAAATTCCTTCAAACAGTTACCTTCGACTTGCTCCCTCAAACACGGATCAATAATTCGATCAGTTTTACCTTCTTTAATACATTGTTTGGCCCACCCAGCTAGACTATGTTGCTGTTCATCCAACGTAAAATCCAAAGCGGGCCTACCACACAACGCTTCTAATAACACCACACCAAATGCATACACGTCAGACTTTCTTGTGAGTCTACGAGTCGTGAAATATTCGGCATCCATATACCCAAAAGTCCCTTTTATCTGATCTGTATACACATTTGTTGTAGATAATCCTAACTTATAAGCCGGACAAAATCTCGACAACCCAACATCAGAAATTTTAGCTGATAAATTCCCATCCAATAAAACGTTTGAGCTCTTTACATCGCGATGTATGACTCCGTATTCGACACCTGTACCCGTGTGAAGATACTCCAAACCACTTGCCGCACCTATGCAAATATTAACCCTCTGCACCCATGTCAATTGAGAATAAATTTTTCCATTAACATTTATTTTGTGTAAATGATCCTCTAAACTTTCATTCGGTATATATTCATATACAAGGATCATTTCTTCTTCACAATAACCTAATAAAGAGACGATAACTTCTTAATGGCAACTTCAATATGTGATCCGCAGTCAATCGTACCTTTGTATACCATCCCAAAACCACCTTTTCCAATTACAAATGCATCATCAAAATTGCAAGTAGATTGTGTACACTTCTGAGGTTAAACTTTGGAACTTATTTCACCTGCATCATACTCATTGCATCATACTCATAGACACTGGCCCGGGGAGATGAGCAATCCGAGGGCAACGGTGTTATGGATGATCAATACCCGTTGCACTATTTATGATATCGGGATGAGGATACAATTTTTGTTACGAAACCATTCGCTAATTTTATTTGAAGGGCCAATTCTCTGAGCTTTACCTATGGTTCATGGGTTTAGCATTGAGGTGAACAGGAAGTTATCGAATAAAAGTGAGCATTATCTTGCAGTGTGTGAGCATGCGCACCCATGAGAAGTCCTTTAACCTATTTTTTAATTTATCTTAAGAGTTCCTGCCTATCTTTGAGGATATCATCACTCTATTGTATCAATGAAGACCTAACTTGGTACGAATTCATCCCACGTATTCCCTCTCATCATCTTCCGTCACCAATGCTCATCATCCTCTTCTCAAACCATCACATTGATGAGAGTGATACGTATTGAGCTTCTCCATCACTATACACAGCTCGCTGTTAAAGGATATGATACGTGATATTCTCGTATGATACGACCAGCAGAACCTGGTTCTCAATAAAGTCAATAGTTTACTTTAATGCATTGGTGGCTTTCCGAAGTTTTCAACGCGTCTTCACCTTATTTCATAAGGTAATGTATGCTTTTTGTTTATAAATAATAAAGAGACCAATGAACCGAAAGCATACTTTACCTTATGGAATGAGGTGCAGATGTGTCGAAAATGTTAAGGAAGCAACGAATGCATAGTCAACTGTTCACCTTCTCGAAAACCACTTACCGATGTGTGTATCAAATGAGAATATCATGTATTCCGTCCTCAAAAAAACGTGTCGGTGTGTAGTGCGAAAGTAGCTCAGAACGCCCTCACTCTCCTCAAAATGATGGCTAGAGAAAAATATAATGGGCAGTAACGACGAAAGAAGATGAGTTGGAACACATGAGATGAATTCATACCAAGTTAGATCCCTGATATGAAAAGTGATATCTTCACAGCTGGACAGAAACGCGTAAGATAAATTGAGACAATGTTAAAAGAACTCCCCACAGGGTGTATGCTCTCACACATAATGCTCAATTTCCTTGCATACGAACTTCTGTTCACCTCAATGTGGAACCCATTAACCATGGGTAAAGCTTGAGGCATTGCAAGTCGTTAAGTCGATGCATGGTTTGGTAACAAAGATTGTCTCCTCATCCCAAAATGATGTATAGAGCATGGTATTAGTTCATCCATACCACCATTGCCCTCGGAACACTCATTTCCTCAGGCCGGAGACAAAATACGCGTGCAATGAGTTACAAAGTCTAGTCCCGAAATTGCATAAATGATAGACGACGAAAGCCTAGAGCCTTTGTACCTAGATTATATTGGAATCTAAAAAACTTTCGGGATAAGAAATCACCTTCAGTTGATCTTTACTAATAGTATAGGGTGGATCGATGTCAAAAATTGGCGCCTGAATAGAAAGGACAATCCATTACAGTTCCCAAATGATATATGGACAATAACATATACCTTGATGGGTTTATCTGAAAGGGCATTAACCCGAGGTGTCGTGATGAGACCTTTCTTAGTGGGAAGATCAGAATTCTAATTCTCTTCATCATGAGACTGATCGGATCAGACACTCGAGAGACCACACAATTGAGTAAGTAAGAGGTTAACAAGCAAAGAGTTGTGCTTTCTTGACACTGAAAAAACCCACCAGACGCACTTAAGAATAAATTTTGATCTTCACCGTCGTAATCGCCAAAGGATATTTGTACAATCAAAAAATCTTGTGTGTTCCATCAGGGGTTTGAAAGGTCACAACTAGGGATGGCAATGGATACCCGATCCAGTGGATATCCATCCGATCCACCCGATTATTCGTGGATATGGACGATCTAAATGGATATGGATATGGATGTGGATGAAAAAATTTCATCCATGGATGAACCCGCTTTCACCAGAAATAACTAAATATATAAATTTATCACTCAAATTAGTATCATTTATGTAGTGATATTTCATTAATTATATTCATATTCATCTTTCTTTATATTTTCTCTAAAAATATAACTTTCTTCTTATATTTTGTTTTGTTTAAATAATCAAATGTATTTATCGTACTTTGGTGGTTCAAATGTGATTCCATGTAACTAAAAGTAAGCAACTTACATGTCGATATCTTTACACGTTTAATAGGTTATATATTGAATATTTGTTATATAGATTAGTAAAATGTGACTTTCGGTCGCATAAACTATTAAAAATATTACTTTTGATCGTATATAGTGAATCACCGCTTATAATTGTTAAAAATAAAATAAATTTAAAAGGATATGGATAATTATCCATTAACCCGCTTCACCCGACGGATATGGATATGGATGGATGAAAAGTAAAAAAAATAAATGGATATGGATATGGATACGGATACGGCCTCACCCGATCCATATCCGATCCATTGCCATCCCTAGTCACAACTGACCTAAACCGGACGCTATCATCGACCATGTAATAGGATATATCCCATAAGTGATTAATATTGCGCCCGTTGCACTGTTTCGACAAATTAAGAATCAAAAACCAATTTCGTGATTTAGTGATTCTAATCAAGGCGATCTCACACACATTCGAATGGAGACATATATAGATCTTAGTTTATCATCGCCAAAGTGATCAAGACTTTCCATAATTCAATGAAAGATAAGTGAAAAGTGCAACTGATTACTAGTAAAATCAAACCTTAGAGAAAACACGGAGAAAATGTAACCTAGATAAACGAAAAGTAATTTTGAATGAAAAGTGCGAACCTGATTTCATTAAAAAAAAAAAAAAAAAAAAAAAAACATTGAATTTGCAAATTAGCCCTTCATGTTGTGCTAATTTCTGAGTGAAAATTGCAATCTTCACCATATATGTTCAAATCAACAGCAAATCTATTCAAATTGTATATAGGCGACCTCTTTTTAAGGTGTAATGTTGAAAATTAGGGTTAGGGTTTTATGATTTTGGGATGAAGTTAGAGAAGAGGTGAAAAGATTTTATAAAACAAGGTAGAATCTCTGATCAACACTCAGAATAACACTCGATTGATTATTTCAATTGATTTGATTGAAAAATTAATCTGAATACAAAAATATAAAAGAAGAGTTGATTGCATCAAGATGATGAATCTAATTAGAGAAGTGTGCTGTAACCCTAGAACAGAATGAGAGCGTGTGAACGAAGTGTGTGAAAAAGATTAATGCATTTAATTTAAAAAAGGAGTTAATTGGTATATTTTCTTTAGAATGATGATGATTCACGAGATGAAAAAATATAAACATGTCAAGAATGGGTTTTAGTTTTTGAGAATTGTTTGCTTCAATTATCAACAGGTTAGAAGGAGTTACACGTGAAATTATTAAGTCCCCCAATTTTTTATAGAGAAAGAGTTAAGCTCACCGGAAAATTTATGGGCCATTTGCCGTTAATACCGTAACACCGGTTCCAACCAATTTCCGTGCGTTGACGTAGACGACCATCTCCGATCGACGTCCGCCGACGTAACCACTTTCTGGCCTAAAGCTGAACTTCCGCCGACAAATTTGCGACGAGAAGTTGGTTGGTCCTCCCTCCGCGCAACCACCATAAAACAGAAATAGTTTAGCATGAATCTGGGTACTTTATAAACACAATGAATGTGTATTATCGAGAACAAAAGTGGACATTTATAAGGCCACATGCAATGGTTGTTCTTTCACCGAACTTATCTCTTCACATCATCCTCACATCAACACAAACCATTTAACATTTCTTTCACATTTTTTTCACTAAACACTCACAATCATAAACTTCACCACATCACTTTACACATTTTTTATTATTATTTATATACATAATATAAATATAAATAACATTGCAAATTCAATTCGGGCCCACAAGTCTTGTTAAAGCAATCACAAACGGACCCTCCCACTAATTGGTGTTGGCGGCAGTGAGCGGGTGTGGGTGGCGACCACTACAAGTGGCCTAACTTCAGTGATACATGCGTTTGTCTAAAGAGTAAAATTGATAAGGGTAAAATTGAAAATTTATAAGAATTAGTTGGACATTGATTAAAACTTGTTATATGAGGATCAGCCGTTTACTGAACATATCATGTTAGTTGCTTTGTACACTACTACAATTTTTACGGTCCTTCTTTTGGACTAGTTTTTTTTTTTATAAATGAAATCACGTGGAGGAGAATATTGTACTTTTGTTGTTCAGTTTTTATCCTACCACTTTTCCCAAGTTGACTTTTTATTTGTAGTTTAAAATTTGACATGATAACTGAAACTGTTGAAATAAAAACTAAAATGACAAAAAACTATGAGTTTTCAATTAGCTTTTAACTTTTTTCTTCCTTAAAAAAACTTTAAACTCCTTTACCTAAACGAAACTTTGGACTTAAAACGAGTTTTTTCATAAAAATAGAAGATAAAACCTTTAAAAAAACTTCGTGCCAAACATGTCATAAGTCATTCTTTTAATCGCTTTTTAATTAATCAGCTTTAAGCCAAAAAGAATCAGTTACTAATACTTTTTGGGTAATACACAATTAATCAGGTATATAAATTACAATTTAATAATTTACAACAACAACAATATCAAATTTCGCGCTTGCGAGTTATGGGGAGGTGAAGATGTAGAGAATCTCTCAGAGAGATATATAATATACCAATAAAAATAAGTACATCTGAAGATCCCACAGAAAACAAGCCATTTTCATACAAAGTATTCAACACAATACTCGACTATTAATGTAGTGACCCGAACTTTTTTATGTTTATATATATTAAATGAAATTGATATTTACATGATTAAGTGTTTCCAACATGTTAAGCAATCAAACTTGTTATGACTTGATTAATTGATATAGGTTTCATATAGACAATTGACCACCCAAGTTGACCGGTGATTCACGAACGTTAACACTTGTAAAAACTATATGATGACATATATATATATATATATATATATATACATATATATATATATATATACATATATACATATATATATATATATATACATATATATATATATATATACATATATATATATATATATATATATATATATATATACAGTTAACATGATATTATGATAAGTATGTACCTCATTAAGTATTTTAACAATGAGTTATATACATAAAAATGAGACTATTAAATTAAGAAACTCGAAACGATATATATAACGATTATCGTTATAACAACGTCTTACTAAATACATATGAATCATACTATGATATTGTTACACTATGTTTAAATATGATAATTAATAAGTAAACATATCATTAAGTATATTAACAATGAACTACATATGTAAAAACAAGACTACTAACTTAAGGATTTCGAAACGAGTCATATATGTAACAATTATTGTTGTAACAATATTTAACTGTATATATATCATACTAAGATATACTAATATGTAATAATATCATGATAATGTAATAATTTAACATCTCTTTTGATATAATATACAATGGGTTAACAACTTTTAACAAGATCGTTAACCTAAAGGTTTCAAAACAACACTTAAATGTAACGACTAACGATGACTTAACGACTCAGTTAAAATGCATATACATGTAGTGTTTTAATATGTATTCATACACTTTTGAAAGATTTTAAGACACTTATCAAAGTACTTCTACTTAACAAAAATGCTTACAATTACATCCTCATTCATTTTCATCAACAATTCTACTCGTATGCACTCGTATTCGTACTCGTACAATACCCAGCTTCTAAATGTATTTACTATTGGTATATACACTCCAATGATCAGCTCTTAGCAGCCCTTGTGAGTCACCTAACACATGTGGAAACTATCATTTAACATCTAGCATGAAATATCTAACAAAACAACAAACTAATGGAGCCTATATGGAAGGCCTAAGTTCACGTGAATGATCAACCTCACAAACACATTCTCATTCAATTTTTATGCATCAAATTACTCTCTCTCAAACTCTCTCTTCATGTTCTAAGTGTTCTTCATCACCTTCATCAAAATCTACATCAATCTAGTTCATAAATCCATACATAAACCAACTTACAAAACAACAACTCAAGAACACATCAAGAACACTTACAAGTTTGCTAGCTTACTTTCAATCTTGCAAATTCACTTTGAGTGATCATCCAATCTCAAGAAGTCTTTCTTATTTACAGTAAGATATCTTTCTAATACAAGGTAATACTCATATTCAAACTTTGATTCAATTTCTATAACTCTAACAATCTTATTTCGAGTGGAAATCTTACTTGAACTTGTTTTCGTGTCATGATACTACTTCAAGAACTTTCAAGCCATCCAAGGATCCTTTGAAGCTAGATCTATTTTTCTCATTTCCAGTAGGTTTATCCACAAAACCTAAGGTAGTAATAATGTTCATAACATCATTTGATTCATATATATAAAACTACCTTATTCGAAGGTTTAAGCTTGTAATCACTAGAACATAGTTTAGTTAATTCTAAACATGTTCGCAAACAAAAGTTAATCCTTCTAACTTGACTTTTAAAATCAACTAAACACATGTTCTATATCTATATGATATGCTAACTTAATGATTTAAAACCGAAAAACACGAAAAACACCGTAAAACCGGATATACGCCGTCCTAGTAACACCGCGGGCTGTTTTGGATTAGTTAATTAAAAACTATGATAAACTTTGATTTAAAAGTTGTTCTTCTGAGAAAATGATTTTTCTTATGAACATGAAACTATATCCAAAAATCATGGTTAAACTCAAACTGGAAGTATGTTTTCCAAAATGGCCATCTAGACGTCGTTCTTTCGACTGAAATGACTACCTTTACAAAAATGACTTGTAATCTGTATTTCCAACTATAAACTTATACTTTTTCTGTTTAGATTCATAAAATTAAGTTCAATATGAAACCATAGCAACTTAAATCACTCAAAACGGATTTAAAACGAAGAAGTTATGGGTAAAACAAGATTGGATAATTTTTCTTGTTGTAGCTACGTGAAAATTGGTAACAAATCTATATTAATCATATCCTAGCTAACTTATATTGTATTATACATGTATTCTAATATATTATATAATCTTGGGATACCATAGACACGAATACAATGTTTTGACATATCATATCGACCCATCTATATATATATTTCGGAACAACCATAGAGACTCTATATGCAGTAATGTTGGAGTTAGCTATACAGGGTTGAGGTTGATTCCAAAATATTATATATACTTTGAGTTGTGATCTAGCCTGAGGCCTTTATACACGAGGTCGTGGATTGATTCGAGATAATATATATTACTTTATTTTCTGTACATCTAACTGTGGACAACTAGTTGTAGGTTACTAACGAGGACAGCTGACTTAATAAACTTAAAACATTAAAACGTATTAAAAATGTTGTAAATATATTTTGAACATACTTTGATATATATGTACATATTTGTTATAGGTTCGTGAATCGACCAGTGGCCAAGTCTTACTTCCCGACGAAGTAAAAATCTGTGAAAGTGAGTTATAGTCCCACTTTTAAAATCTAATATTTTGGGATGAGAATACATGCAGTTTTATAAATGTTTTACAAAATAGAAACAAGTAAATGAAACTACATTCTATGGCTGGATTATTAAACCAAATATGTGTAGTGACCCGAACTTTTCCATGTTTATATATATTAATTGAGATTGATATTTACATGATTAAATGTTTCCAACATGTTAAGCAATCAACTTGTTAAGACTTGATTAATTGAAATATGTTTCATATAGACAATTGACCACCCAAGTTGACCGGTGATTCACGAACGTTAAAACTTGTAAAAACTATATGATGACATATATATGGATATATATATAGTTAACATGATACTATGATAAGTAAACATATCATTAAGTATATTAACAATGAACTACATATGTAAAAACAAGACTACTAACTTAATGATTTTTAAACGAGACATATATGTAACGATTATCGTTGTAAAGACATTTAATGTATATATATCATATTAAGAGATATTCATACATGATAATATCATGATAATATAATAATTTAAAATCTCATTTGATATTATAAACATTGGGTTAACAACATTTAACAAGATCGTTAACCTAAAGGTTTCAAAACAACACTTACATGTAACGACTAACGATGACTTAACGACTCAGTTAAAATGTATATACATGTAGTGTTTTAATATGTATTTATACACTTTTGAAAAACTTCAATACACTTATCAAAATACTTCTACTTAACAAAAATGCTTACAATTACATCCTCGTTCAGTTTCATCAATAATTCTACTCGTATGCACCCGTATTCGTACTCGTACAATACACAGCTTTTAGATGTATGTACTATTGGTATATACACTCCAATGATCAGCTCTTAGCAGCCCATGTGAGTCACCTAACACATGTGGGAACCATCATTTGGCAACTAGCATGAAATATCTCATAAAATTACAAAAATATGAGTAATCATTCATGACTTATTTACATGAAAACAAAATTACATATCCTTTATATCTAATCCATACACCAACGACCAAAAACACCTACAAACACTTTCATTCTTCAATTTTCTTCATCTAATTGATCTCTCTCAAGTTCTATCTTCAAGTTCTAAGTGTTCTTCATATATTCTACAAGTTCTAGTTACATAAAATCAAGAATACTTTCAAGTTTGCTAGCTCACTTCCAATCTTGTAAGGTGATCATCCAACCTCAAGAAATCTTTGTTTCTTACAGTAGGTTATCATTCTAATACAAGGTAATAATCATATTCAAACTTTGGTTCAATTTCTATAACTATAACAATCTTATTTCAAGTGATGATCTTACTTGAACTTGTTTTCGTGTCATGATTCTGCTTCAAGAACTTCGAGCCATCCAAGGATCCGTTGAAGCTAGATCCATTTTTTTCTTTTCCAGTAGGTTTATCCAAGGAACTTAAGGTAGTAATGATGTTCATAACATCATTCGATTCATACATATAAAGCTATCTTATTCGAAGGTTTAAACTTGTAATCACTAGAACATAGTTTAGTTAATTCTAAACTTGTTCGCAAACAAAAGTTAATCCTTCTAAATTGACTTTTAAAATCAACTAAACACATGTTCTATATCTATATGATATGCTAACTTAATGATTTAAAACCTGGAAACACGAAAAACACCGTAAAACCGGATTTACGCCGTCGTAGTAACACCGCGGGCTGTTTTGGGTTAGTTAATTAAAAACTATGATAAACTTTGATTTAAAAGTTGTTATTATGAGAAAATAATTTTTATTATGAACATGAAACTATATCCAAAAATTATGGTTAAACTCAAAGTGGAAGTATGTTTTCTAAAATGGTCATCTAGACGTCGTTCTTTCGACTGAAATGACTACCTTTACAAAAACTACTTGTAACTTATTTTTCCGACTATAAACCTATACTTTTTCTGTTTATATTCATAAAATAGATTTCAATATGAAACCATAGCAATTTGATTCACTCAAAACGGATTTAAAATGAAGAAGTTATGGGTAAAACAAGATTGGATAATTTTTCTCATTTTAGCTACGTGAAAATTGGTAACAAATCTATTCCAACCATAACTTAATCAACTTGTATTGTATATTATGTAATCTTGAGATACCATAGACACGTATACAATGTTTCGACCTATCATGTCGACACATCTATATATATTTCGGAACAACCATAGACACTCTATATGTGAATGTTGGAGTTAGTTATACAGGGTTGAGGTTGATTCCAAAATATATATAGTTTGAGTTGTGATCAATACTGAGATACGTATACACTGGGTTGTGGATTGATTCAAGATAATATTTATCGATTTATTTATGTACATCTAACTGTGGACAACTAGTTGTAGGTTACTAACGAGGACAGCTGACTTAATAAACTTAAAACATCAAAATATATTAAAAGTGTTGTAAATATATTTTAAACATACTTTGATATATATCTATATATTGTTATAGGTTCGTGAATCAACCAGTGGCCAAGTCTTACTTCCCGACGAAGTAAAAATCTGTGAAAGTGAGTTATAGTCCCACTTTTAAAATCTAATATTTTTGGGATGAGAATACATGCAGGTTTTATAAATGATTTACAAAATAGACACAAGTACGTGAAACTACATTCCATGGTTGAATTATCGAAATCGAATATGCCCCTTTTTATTAAGTCCGGTAATCTAAGAATTAGAGAACAGACACCCTAATTGACGCGAATCCTAAAGATAGATCTATTGGGCCTAACAAACCCCATCCAAAGTACCGGATGCTTTAGTACTTCGAAATTTATATCATATCCGAAGGGTGTCCCGGAATGATGGGGATATTCTTATATATGCATCTTGTTAATGTCGGTTACCAGGTGTTCACCATATGAATGATTTTTATCTCTATGTATGGGATGTGTATTGAAATATGAAATCTTGTGGTCTATTATTATGATTTGATATATATAGGTTAAACCTATAACTCACCAACATTTTTGTTGACGTTTTAAGCATGTTTATTCTCAGGTAATTATTAAGAGCTTCCGCTGTCGCATACTTAAATAAGGACGAGATTTGGAGTCCATGCTTGTATGATATTGTGTAAAAAACTGCATTCAAGAAACTTATTTTGTTGTAACATATTTGTATTGTAAACCATTATGTAATGGTCGTGTGTAAACAGGATATTTTAGATTATCATTATTTGATAATCTACGTAAAGCTTTTTAAACCTTTATTGATGAAATAAAGGTTATGGTTTGTTTAAAAATGAATGCAGTCTTTGAAAAACGTCTCATATAGAGGTCAAAACCTCGCAACAAAATCAATTAATATGGAACGTTTTTAATCAATAAGAACGGGACATTTCAGTTGGTATCAGAGCGTTGGTCTTAGAGAACCAGAATTTTGCATTAGTGTGTCTTATCGAGTTTGTTAGGATGCATTAGTGAGTCTGGACTTCGACCGTGTTTACTTGAAAAATGATTGCTTAACAAATTTTGTTGGAAACTATATATTTTTAACATGTGAATATTATGTGATATATTAATCTCTTAACGCGTTTGATATTATGTGATAGATGTCTACCTCTAGAACAAGTCCCATTGACTCACCTAATAATAATGAAGAGTCAAATGTAAATTGGAATGATTCGTGGACTGATTCACAAGTTCCCGAAGAGGAACCGGAAGAAGAGTCGGAACCGGAAGAAGAATCGGAACCGGAAGAAGAATCGGAACCGGATGAAGAAATAGAACCGGTGGGGAAAATAATAAAACGGTTAAGTAAAAGAAAATCCTCAACCAACCGACCAAGGTTAATTATGGTCAATGGTGTTTCCGCCAAGGAAGCAAAATATTGGGAGGATTACCAATTCTCCGATGAATCGGATTCCGACGAGAATTCCGATAATGTTATAGAAATTACCCCAACTGAATTTAAAAAGGCAAAAGAAAATAATAAGGGAAAGGGCATAAAAATAAAGAAATCTAATTCCAACCCCGATGAACTTTATATGTATCGTCAACCCCGAAGTCCTTAAGTTGTAACAATAACCCGGGAACCTCTAAACCACTAGGTTTTTCTAAACCAATGTGGAAAATTACGGCTCGTATTAGGGGAACATCATATATCCCTAGAAACTTGGCAAAACGAACCAAAACCGAAGAAGAAGAAACAAGCGAGTCGGAATAAGATAGTTGTATTCGTGTGGTGTAATATATGTAATATAGTGTGCTTATGCTTTATGATATATGTAAAAATTTCTTGTATTAATAAGTATTTTTTTTTTATGAATCTAACTCTTGTCTATTTTACAGTATAAAAACACAAAATGGATAGACAACCCAATATTTTAAGAGACCTACCCGGAGACATGATTGATGAAATCTTGTCTAGAGTCGGTCAGAATTCTTCGGCACAACTATTTAAGGCGAGATCAGTTTGTAAGACATTCGAAGAACGTTCCAAGAATGCCTTGGTTTATAAAAGGCTTTCGTTCGAAAGATGGGGGATATCACATTGGGAAATCCATAAGTTACGATGTGTTTACTTTGACGCATATATTGCGGGGAACCCAAATGCTATTTTACGCAATGGGTTAAGAAATTATTTTGACTCAATATATCCGAATATTGGACTTCATGATTTAGAAAAAGCGGCTAACATGCAACATAAAGAAGCATGTTATGCTTACGGATTAGTAATGTTCGCTTCTCACCAAAGTGAGAACAAGAACATCGGGCTACAACTATTAAACAAAACGTTCCCACAAGTGACGGAGTCGGTAATTGGGGTAAGAAATGAGGTTTTTAGATTGTTACGGGACTGTTGGACATTACGTAACCCTCGTCCCTTTGACGACGTTACAACACGATGTCTTATCAACGGCCATAATGGTTATGTTCCACAAGACCAAGGATGGGAAGTAATCCTAGTAAAACTAGAATGCATGACTTGTTTCTGGACGTATGAATTACGTGT
Organism: Rutidosis leptorrhynchoides; assembly: GCF_046630445.1. NCBI lineage: Eukaryota > Viridiplantae > Streptophyta > Magnoliopsida > Asterales > Asteraceae > Rutidosis > Rutidosis leptorrhynchoides. The sequence goes on from NC_092334.1 coordinate 647,080,951, forward strand.
CTTTATTGCCTTTGCTGAACGACTTGTATACTAGCTAGAATTATCTTCACAACCATCTTGTATCAAATTTATTGTGTGATATATTTCATGCTATATGTAAAATAAGCGGTATTGTAAGTTTGTAAAATATTGTGTAAAAGTTTGAACGCGAAATATTATTATAATCAGTTTTTCATATAGAATTGTAGTAGTTGAATTGTATATTAGCTACTAAGTATGAACTTAACGGGTAGGTACTACCCGAATTTAAACTTATAAACGCTAATATGAAGAAAAAGCTTTTATAAATAAGTTCATATTATGCTACGAAATACTATTAACTACTCTTAATATTCTGTATGATTAACTTGTTCCATTTAACTATTTTAAAGGAAATGGCACCGACTACTCGACACACCGTGAATATGAATGAAGAGGAATTCCGTACTTTTCTAGCTTCAAACATAGCCGCAGTACAGGCTGCGCTACATACCAACAATAACCTTGGATCTAGCAGTACAGGAAATCGTGTAGGATGCACCTACAAAGAATTCACTGCCTGCAAACCTTTGGAATTTGATGGAACCGAAGGACCGATCGGATTGAAACGGTGGACCGAGAAGGTCGAATCGGTGTTTGCCATAAGTAAGTGTACTGAAGAGGACAAAGTGAAGTACGCTACGCATACCTTCACAGGTTCTGCGTTAACATGGTGGAATACCTATCTAGAGCAAGTGGGACAAGACGATGCGTACGCACTACCGTGGTCAGCATTCAAGCACTTGATGAACGAGAAATACCGTCCCAGAACCGAGGTCAATAAGCTCAAGACAGAACTTAGAGGGTTACGAACCCAAGGATTTGATATTACCACGTACGAAAGACGATTCACAGAATTGTGCCTATTGTGTCCGGGAGCATTCGAAGATGAAGAAGAGAAGATCGACGCGTTTGTGAAAGGATTACCGGAAAGAATCCAAGAAGATATAAGTTCACACGAGCCCGCCTCCATACAACAGGCATGTAGAATGGCTCACAAACTAGTGAACCAGATTGAAGAAATAATTAAAGAACAGACTGCTGAAGAGACCAATGTGAAGCAAGTCAAAAGAAAGTGGGAGGAAAACGGTGATAAGAATCACCAATACAACAACAACAGCAATTACAACAATAATCGCAACAATTATCCCAGCAATCGCAACATCAATCGCAACTACAACAAACGGCCCAACAACAACAACAACAACAATAGCAGCAGCAACTACAACAATCATCCCAACAACAATAATAACCGCAACAACAATAGCAATCAGAAGCAACTATGCCAAAGGTGTGAAAAGTATCACTCGGGGTTCTGCACCAAATTTTGCAACAAGTGTAAAAGAAATGGTCATAGCGCTGCGAAGTGTGAGGTCTACGGACCAGGGGTTAATAGAACGAAAGGAACAAATGCTGTCGGAATGAGTAATGGCGGAGTAAGTAGTGTCGGAGCAAGTTATGCCAATGTAGTTTGTTATAAATGTGGAAAACCGGGCCACATCATTAGAAATTGCCCGAACCAGGAGAACACGAATGGACAAGGCCGCGGAAGAGTTTTCAATATTAATGCGGCAGAGGCACAGGAAGACCCGGAGCTTGTTACGGGTACGTTTCTTATTGACAATAAATCTGCTTACGTTTTATTTGATTCGGGTGCGGATAGAAGCTATATGAGTAGAGATTTTTGTGCTAAATTAAGTTGTCCATTGACGCCTTTGGATAGTAAATTTTTACTCGAATTAGCAAATGGTAAATTAATTTCAGCAGATAATATATGTCGGAATCGAGAAATTAAACTGGTTAGCGAAACATTTAAGATTGATTTGATACCAGTAGAGTTAGGGAGTTTTGATGTGATAATCGGTATGGACTGGTTGAAAGAAGTGAAAGTAGAGATCGTTTGTTACAAAAATGCAATTCGCATTATACGAGAAAAAGGAAAACCCTTAATGGTGTACGGAGAAAAGGGCAACACGAAGCTACATCTTATTAGTAATTTGAAGGCACAAAAACTAATAAGAAAAGGTTGCTATGCTGTTCTAGCACACGTCGAGAAAGTACAAACTGAAGAAAAGAGCATCAATGATGTTCCCATTGCAAAAGAATTTCCCGATGTATTTCCGAAAGAATTACCGGGATTACCCCCACATCGATCCGTTGAATTTCAAATAGATCTTGTACCAGGAGCTGCACCAATAGCTCGTGCTCCTTACAGACTCGCACCCAGCGAGATGAAAGAACTGCAAAGCCAATTACAAGAACTTTTAGAGCGTGGTTTCATTCGACCAAGCACATCACCGTGGGGAGCTCCTGTTTTGTTTGTCAAGAAGAAAGATGGTACATTCAGGTTGTGTATCGACTACCGAGAGTTGAACAAACTTACCATCAAGAACCGCTACCCACTACCGAGAATCGACGACTTATTTGATCAACTACAAGGCTCGTCTGTTTATTCAAAGATTGACTTACGTTCCGGGTATCATCAAATGCGGGTGAAAGAAGATGATATTCCAAAGACTGCTTTCAGAACACGTTACGGTCATTACGAGTTTATGGTCATGCCGTTTGGTTTAACTAATGCACCAGCTGTGTTCATGGACCTTATGAACCGAGTGTGTGGACCATACCTTGACAAGTTTGTCATTGTTTTCATTGATGACATACTTATTTACTCAAAGAATGACCAAGAACACTGTGAACATTTGAGAAAGGTGTTATAAGTATTGAGGAAGGAAGAATTGTACGCTAAGTTTTCAAAGTGTGCATTTTGGTTGGAAGAAGTTCAATTCCTCGGTCACATAGTGAACAAAGAAGGTATTAAGGTGGATCCGGCAAAGATAGAAACTGTTGAAAAGTGGGAAACCCCAAAAACTCCGAAACACATACGCCAATTTTTAGGACTAGCTGGTTACTACAGAAGGTTCATCCAAGACTTTTCCAGAATAGCAAAACCCTTGACTGCATTAACGCATAAAGGGAAGAAATTTGAATGGAATGATGAACAAGAGAAAGCGTTTCAATTATTAAAGAAAAAGCTAACTACGGCACCTATATTGTCATTGCCTGAAGGGAATGATGATTTTGTGATTTATTGTGACGCATCAAAGCAAGGTCTCGATTGTGTATTAATGCAACGAACGAAGGCGATTGCTTATGCATCTAGACAATTGAAGATTCACGAACAAAATTATACGACGCATGATTTGGAATTAGGCGTGGTTGTTTTTGCATTAAAGACTTGGAGGCACTACTTATATGGGAGCGTAGGTGGATTGAACAAAAGTCTCTCAAAAGTATTATATATACCGACCACAAAAGTCTTCAACATATATTTAATCAGAAACAACTGAATATGAGGCAGCGTAGGTGGATTGAATTATTGAATGATTACGACTTTGAGATTCGTTACCACCCGGGGAAGGCAAATGTGGTAGCCGATGCCTTGAGCAGGAAGGACAGAGAACCCATTCGAGTAAAATCTATGAATATAATGATTCATAATAACCTTACTACTCAAATAAAGGAGGCGCAACAAGGAGTTTTAAAAGAGGGAAATTTAAAGGATGAAATACCCAAAGGATCGGAGAAACATCTTAATATTCGGGAAGACGGAACCCGGTATAGGGCTGAAAGGATTTGGGTACCAAAATTTGGAGATATGAGAGAAATGGTACTTAGAGAAACTCATAAAACCAGATACTCAATACATCCTGGAACGGGGAAGATGTACAAGGATCTCAAGAAACATTTTTGGTGGCCGGGTATGAAAGCCGATGTTGCTAAATACGTAGGAGAATGTTTGACGTGTTCTAAGGTCAAAGCTGAGCATCAGAAACCATCAGGTCTACTTCAACAACCCGAAATCTCGGAATGGAAATGGGAAAACATTACCATGGATTTCATCACTAAATTACCAAGGACTGCAAGTGGTTTTGATACTATTTGGGTAATAGTTGATCGTCTCACCAAATCAGCACACTTCCTGCCAATAAGAGAAGATGACAAGATGGAGAAGTTAGCACGACTGTATTTGAAGGAAGTCGTCTCCAGACATGGAATACCAATCTGTATTATCTCTGATAGGGATGGCAGATTTATTTCAAGATTCTGGCAGACATTACAGCAAGCATTAGGAACTCGTCTAGACATGAGTACTGCCTATCATCCACAAACTGATGGGCAGAGTGAAAGGATGATACAAACGCTTGAAGACATGCTACGAGCATGTGTTATTGATTTCGGAAACAGTTGGGATCGACATCTACCGTTAGCAGAATTTTCCTACAACAACAGCTACCATTCAAGCATTGAGATGGCGCCGTTTGAAGCACTTTATGATAGAAAGTGCAGGTCTCTGATTTGTTGGAGTGAAGTGGGGGATAGACAGATTACGGGTCCGGAGATTATACAAGAAACTACCGAGAAGATCATCCAAATTCAACAACGGTTGAAAACCGCCCAAAGTCGACAAAAGAGCTACGCTGACATTAAAAGAAAAGATATAGAATTTGAAATTGGAGAGATGGTCATGCTTAAAGTTGCACCTTGGAAAGGTGTTGTTCGATTTGGTAAACGAGGGAAATTAAATCCAAGGTATATTGGACCATTCAAGATTATTGATCGTGTCGGACCAGTAGCTTACCGACTTGAGTTACCTCAACAACTCGCGGCTGTACATAACACTTTCCACGTCTCGAATTTGAAGAAATTTTTTGCTAAAGAAGATCTCACTATTCCGTTAGATGAAATCCAAATCAACGAAAAACTTCAATTCATCGAAGAACCCGTCGAAATAATGGATCGTGAGGTTAAAAGACTTAAGCAAAACAAGATACCAATTGTTAAGGTTCGATGGAATGCTCGTAGAGGACCCGAGTTCACCTGGGAGCATGAAGATCAGATGAAGAAGAAATACCCGCATCTATTTCCAGAAGATTCGTCAACACCTTCAACAGCTTAAAATTTCGGGACGAAATTTATTTAACGGGTAGGTACTGTAGTGACCCGAACTTTTCCATGTTTATATATATTAATTGAGATTGATATTTACATGATTAAATGTTTCCAACATGTTAAGCAATCAAACTTGTTAAGACTTGATTAATTGAAATATGTTTCATATAGACAATTGACCACCCAAGTTGATCGGTGATTCACGAACGTTAAAACTTGTAAAAACTATATGATGACATATATATGGATATATATATAGTTAACATGATACAATGATAAGTAAACATATCATTAAGTATATTAACAATGAACTACATATGTAAAAACAAGACTACTAACTTAATGATTTTTAAACGAGACATATATGTAACGATTATCGTTGTAAAGACATTTAATGTATATATATCATATTAAGAGATATTCATACATGATAATATCATGATAATATAATAATTTAAAATCTCATTTGATATTATAAACATTGGGTTAACAACATTTAACAAGATCGTTAACCTAAAGGTTTCAAAACAACACTTACATGTAACGACTCAGTTAAAATGTATATACATGTAGTGTTTTAATATGTATTTATACACTTTTGAAAGACTTCAATACACTTATCAAAATACTTCTACTTAACAAAAATGCTTACAATTACATCCTCGTTCAGTTTCATCAACAATTCTACTCGTATGCACCCGTATTCGTACTCGTACAATACACAGCTTTTAGATGTATGTACTATTGGTATATACACTCCAATGATCAGCTCTTAGCAGCCCATGTGAGTCACCTAACACATGTGGGAACCATCATTTGGCAACTAGCATGAAATATCTCATAAAATTACAAAAATATGAGTAATCATTCATGACTTATTTACATGAAAACAAAATTACATATCCTTTATATCTAATCCATACACCAACGAACAAAAACACCTACAAACACTTTCATTCTTCAATTTTCTTCATCTAATTGATCTCTCTCAAGTTCTATCTTCAAGTTCTAAGTGTTCTTCATATATTCTACAAGTTCTAGTTACATAAAATCAAGAATACTTTCAAGTTTGCTAGCTCACTTCCAATCTTGTAAGGTGATCATCCAACCTCAAGAAATCTTTGTTTCTTACAGTAGGTTATCATTCTAATACAAGGTAATAATCATATTCAAACTTTGGTTCAATTTCTATAACTATAACAATCTTATTTCAAGTGATGATCTTACTTGAACTTGTTTTCGTGTCATGATTCTGCTTCAAGAACTTCGAGCCATCCAAGGATCCGTTGAAGCTAGATCCATTTTTTTATTTTCCAGTAGGTTTATCCAAGGAACTTAAGGTAGTAATGATGTTCATAACATCATTCGATTCATACATATAAAGCTATCTTATTCGAAGGTTTAAACTTGTAATCACTAGAACATAGTTTAGTTAATTCTAAACTTGTTCGCAAACAAAAGTTAATCCTTCTAAATTGACTTTTAAAATCAAATAAACACATGTTCTATATCTATATGATATGCTAACTTAATGATTTAAAACCTGGAAACACGAAAAACACCGTAAAACCGGATTTACGCCGTCGTAGTAACACCGCGGGCTGTTTTGGGTTAGTTAATTAAAAACTATGATAAACTTTGATTTAAAAGTTGTTATTCTGAGAAAATGATTTTTATTATGAACATGAAACTATGTCCAAAAATTATGGTTAAACTCAAAGTGGAAGTATGTTTTCTAAAATGGTCATCTAGACGTCGTTCTTTCGACTGAAATGACTACCTTTACAAAAACGACTTGTAACTTATTTTTCCGACTATAAACCTATACTTTTTCTGTTTAGATTCATAAAATAGAGTTCAATATGAAACCATAGCAATTTGATTCACTCAAAACGGATTTAAAATGAAGAAGTTATGGGTAAAACAAGATTGGATAATTTTTCTCATTTTAGCTACGTGAAAATTGGTAACAAATCTATTCCAACGATAACTTAATCAACTTGTATTGTATATTATGTAATCTTGAGATACCATAGACACGTATACAATATTTCGACCTATCATGTCGACACATCTATATATATTTCGGAATAACCATAGACACTCTATATGTGAATGTTGGAGTTAGCTATACAGGGTTGAGGTTGATTCCAAAATATATATAGTTTGAGTTGTGATCAATACCGAGATACGTATACACTGGGTCGTGGATTGATTCAAGATAATATTTATCGATTTATTTATGTACATCTAACTGTGGACAACTAGTTGTAGGTTACTAACGAGGACAGCTGACTTAATAAACTTAAAACATCAAAATATATTAAAAGTGTTGTAAATATATTTTGAACATACTTTGATATATATGTATATATTGTTATAGGTTCGTGAATCAACCAGTGGCCAAGTCTTACTTCCTGACGAAGTAAAAATCTGTGAAAGTGAGTTATAGTCCCACTTTTAAAATCTAATATTTTTGGGATGAGAATACATGCAGGTTTTATAAATGATTTACAAAATAGACACAAGTACGTGAAACTACATTCCATGGTTGAATTATCGAAATCGAATATGCCCCTTTTTATTAAGTCTGGTAATCTAAGAATTAGGGAACAGACACCCTAATTGACGCGAATCCTAAAGATAGATCTATTGGGCCTAACAAACCCCATCCAAAGTACCGGATGCTTTAGTACTTCGAAATTTATATCATATCCGAAGGGTGTCCCGGAATGATGGGGATATTTTTATATATGCATCTTGTTAATGTCGGTTACCAGGTGTTCACCATATGAATGATTTTTATCTCTATGTATGGGATGTGTATTGAAATATGAAATCTTGTGGTCTATTATTATGATTTGATATATATAGGTTAAACCTATAACTCACCAACATTTTTGTTGACGTTTTAAGCATGTTTATTCTCAGGTAATTATTAAGAGCTTCCGCTGTCGCATACTTAAATAAGGACGAGATTTGGAGTCCATGCTTATATGATATTGTGTAAAAAACTGCATTCAAGAAACTTATTTTGTTGTAACATATTTGTATTGTAAACCATTATGTAATGGTCGTGTGTAAACAGGATATTTTAGATTATCATTATTTGATAATCTACGTAAAGCTTTTTAAACCTTTATTGATGAAATAAAGGTTATGGTTTGTTTTAAAATGAATGCAGTCTTTGAAAAACGTCTCATATAGAGGTCAAAACCTCGCAACGAAATCAATTAATATGGAACGTTTTTAATCAATAAGAACGGGACATTTCAATATGCCCCTTTTTAGTCTGGTAATCTAAGAATTTGGGAACAGACACCCAATTGACGCGAATCCTAAAGATAGATCTATTGGGCCTAACGAGCCCCATCCAAAGTACCGGATGATTTAGTACTTCGAATTCATCATGTCCGAAGGGAGTCCCGGAATGATAGGGGATATTCTATATGCATCTTGTTAAGGTCGGTTACCAGGTGTTCACCATATGAATGATTTTTATCTCTATGTATAGGATGTATATTGAAATATGAAATCTTGTGGTCTATTATTACAATTTGATAAATATATAGGTTAAACCTATAACTCACCAACATTTTTGTTGATATTTAAAGCATGTTTATTCTCAGTGATTATTTAGAGCTTCCTCTGTTGCATGCTAAAATATGGACAAGATTTGGTGTCAGCATGCTTGTATAATATTGTTTAAAACTGCATTCGAGATTTACTTTGTTGTAACATATTAATATTGTAAACCAATATGTATTGGTAGTGTGTAAGTGTGATATTTTAGATTATTATTTTTGGATAATCCAGGTGGTGACTTTTTAACCTTGTCGATAAAATAAAGGTTATGGTTTGTTTTAAAAACGAATGCAGTCTTTGAAAAACGTCTCATATAGAGGTCAAAACCTCGCAACGAAATCGATTAATATGGAACGTTTATAATCAATATGAACTGGACATTTCAGTTGGTATCCGAGCGTTGGTCTTAGAGAACCAGAATTTTTGCATTAGTGTATCTTACCAAGTTTGTTAGGATGCATTAGTGAGTCTAGACTTCGACCGTGTTTTTCTTCAAAAACGATTGCTTAACATTTTTTGTTGGAAACTATATATTATTAACATGTAAATATTATGTGATATATTAATCTCTTAACGTGTTTGATATTGTGTGATAGATGTCTACCTCTAGTACAAATCCCATCGACTCACCTAATAATAATGAAGAGTCGAATATACTTTGGGAAGATTCACAAATTCCCGAAGAGGAACTGGAAGAGGAGGAATCGGAAGAGGAGGAACCGGAAGAAGAGGAACCGGAAAAGGAAGAACCGGAAGAGGAAGAACCGGAAGAAGAAGAGGTTCTGGAGAAAGAAATATTGATACCTACAGTAAATCGATTAAATAAAAGAAAATCCTCAACCAACGGACCAAAGTCAAAAATGGTCAATGGTGTTTCCGCCAAGGAAGCAAAATATTGGGAAGATTACCAATTTTCCGATGATTCGGATCCCGATGAGGATTCCGATGATGTTATAGAAATTACCTCGACCCAATTTAATAAAGCAAAAGAAAATAATAAGGGAAAAGGTATAAAAATAGAGAAACCTGATTCCAACCCGGATGAACTTTATATGTATCGGCAACGTCCGTATTTCCTAAAATGTAACAATAACCCGAGAACCTCTAAACCACCAGGTTTTTCTAAACCATTGTGGAAAACAACGGCTCGTATTAGAGGAACACCATATATCCCTAGAAAATTAGGAAAACGAACCAAGTCCGAAGAAGATGAAACCAGTGATTCGGATTAGAGGGTTGTAATCATGTTGTGTATAATATGTATTGTAGTGTGCTTGTACTTTTATGTTCTATGTAAAAATTGTTTGTATTGTTTGTTAATTATCTTTTACGAATCTAATCCTTATCTATTTTACAGTATTAAAACAAAATGGACGTTAAGGGTAGACAACCGAATATTTTAGAAGTCCTACCAGAGGATATAATTGAGGAAATCTTGTCTAGAGTCGGTCAGAATTCATCAGCACATTTAGTTATGGCGAAATTAACTTGTCAAACATTTGAAAGACTTTCCAGAAATGCCTTAGTTTATAAAAGGCTTTCCTTTGATAGGTGGGGTATATCACATTGGGGAGACCGTAAGTTACACCGTGTTTTTTTTAAAGCGTTAAATGCAGGGAACCCAAATGCAATTTTACGCTACGGGTTAAGAACCTATTTTGACTCAACATATCCCAACATAGGATTTCGTGAGTTAGAAAGAGCTTCTAACATGCAACATAAAGAAGCATGTTATATTTACTGGTTAGTGATGTTCGCTTCTTACCAAAGTGAGAAAAAGAATATCGGATTACAACTTTTAAATAAAATCTTCCCACAAGTGACGGATTCAGTAGTTGGGGTGAGAAACAAGGTTTTTAGATTATTACGGGTCTGTTGGACATTATGAAACCCTCGTCCTTTTGACGACATTACAACATGCTCCCTAGCCAATGGTCATAACGATTACTTTCCACAAGACCAAGGATGGGAAGTCGTCTTAGTAAAACCAGAATGCATGACTTGTTTCTGGACTTATGAATTACGTGTATTTATTTCTTTTGCTGAACAACTTGCGTATTAACTAGAATTGCCTTCATAGCTGCCGAGTAGCAAAGTTATTATGTACTATATTTCATCCTATATGTATAATAGCGGTATTGTAAGTTTGTAAAATATTGTATAAAATTTGAACGTGAAATTTTATTATAATCAGTTTTTTCATATAGAATTGTAGTAGTGGAATTGTATATTAGCTACTAAGTATGAACTTAACGGGTAGGTACTACCCGAATTAAAACTATAAAACGCTAATATGAAGAAAAAGCTTTTATAAATGAGTTCATACTATGCTACGAAATACTATTGACTACTCTTAAAATTCTATATGATTAACTTAATTCTTTTGGGCTATTTTTGAAGAAAATGGCACCGACGACTCGTCAGAATTTGAACATGAGCGAAGAAGACTTCCGTGTTTTCCTTACAGCAAACATAGCTGCAGTACAGGCTGCGATGCAAAATAACAATAACTCTAGATCTAGCAGTGGATCTAATTCCACAAGAAATCGTGTAGGATGCTCCTACAAAGAATTCACTGCCTGCAAACCTTTGGAATTTGATGGAACCGAAGGACCAATTGGATTGAAACGGTGGACCGAGAAGGTCGAATCGGTGTTTGCCATAAGTAAGTGTACTGAAGAGGAAAAAGTTAAGTACGCTACGCATACCTTCACAGGTACTGCGTTAACGTGGTGGAACACCTATCTTGAACAGGTAGGACAAAATGCTGCTTACGCACTACCGTGGTCGGCATTCAAGCAATTGATGAACGAGCAGTACGGTCCTAGAAACGAAGTCAATAAGCTCAAGGTAGAACTTAGAGAGTTACGAACACAAGGATTCGACATTACCACATATGAACGACGATTTACAGAGTTGTGCCTATTGTGTCCGGAAGCTTTCGAAGATGAAGAAGAGAAGATCGACGCGTTTGTAAAAGGGTTACCAGTAAGGATTCAAGAAGATGTGAGTTCACAAGAGCCCGCTTCCATACAGAAGGCAAGTCGAATGGCTCATAAATTCATAAATCAGATTGAGGGGAGAATTAAAGAACAGGCGGCCGAAGAAGCCAACACGAAACAACTTAAGAGGAAGTGGGAGGAAAATGGTGACAAGAGTCACCAGTACAACAACAATCACAATTACAACCACAACCGCAACAACAATCACAACAATAACCGCAATCCTAACAATAACTACAACAAATGTCCCAACAACAACAATAACTACAAAAACCGTTTCAACAACAATAACAATCCCAACAACAACCTCAATAACAACAAACAACAGAAACAACCATGCTTCAGGTGTGCAGAGTACCATCCGAATGCGTTTTGCACAACAGTTTGGACCAAGTGTAAGAGAAGTGGTCATGGCGCGGCAAAATGTGAGGTTTACAGACCAAAGAACAACAAAAATAAAGAAACAAATATGGTCGGAACAAATAATGCCGACGTAGTTTGTTATAAATGTGGAAAACCGGGCCACATTATTAGAAATTGCCCAAACCAAGGGAATACTAATGGGCAAGGCAGCGGAAGAGTTTTCAATATTAATGCGGTAGAAGCGCAGGAAGACCCGGAGCTTGTTACGGGTATGTTTCTTATTGACAATACATCTGCTTATGTTTTATTTGATTCGGGTGCGGATAGAAGCTATATGAGTAGAGATTTTTGTGCTAAATTAAATTGTCCACTGACGCCTTTGGATAATAAATTTTTACTCGATTTAGCAAATGGTAAATTAATTACAGCAGATAATATATGTCGGAATCGAGAAATTAAGCTGGTTAGTGAAACATTTAAGTTTGATTTGATACCAGTAGAGTTAGGAAGTTTTGATGTGATAATTGGCACGGACTAGTTGAAAAAGGTGAGATCAGAGATCGTATGTTACAAAAATGCAATTCGCATTGTACGAAAAAAAGGAAAACCCTTAATGGTGTACGGAGAAAAGAATAACGTGAAATTAAATCTTATTAGTAGTATGAAGGCATAAAAACTAATAAGAAAAGGTTGTTACGTCATTCTAGCATACATCGAGGAAGTTAAACCTGAAGAAAAGAACATCAGTGACGTTTCCGTCGCAAAAGAATTTTACGATGTATTTCTGAAAGAATTACCGGGATTACTGTAGTGACCCGAACTTTTCCATGTTTATATTTATTAACTGAGATTGATATTTACATGATTAAATGTTTCCAACATGTTAAGCAATCAAACTTGTTAAGACTTGATTAATTGAAATATGTTTCATATAGACAATTGACCACCCAAGTTGACCGGCGATTCACGAACATTAAAACTTGTAAAAATGACATGAAGATATATATATGGATATACATATGGTTAACATGAGATTATGATAAGTAAGTATCTCCGTAAGTATATTAACAATGAGTTATATACATATAAACAAGACTACTAACTTAAGGATTTCGAAACGAGACATATATGTAACGATTATCGTTGTAACGACATTTAAATGTATATATATCATATTAAGATATATTAATATGTCATAATATCATGATAATATAATAATTTAACATCTCATTAGATATAATAAACAATGGGTTAACAACATTAATTGAGATCGTTAACTTAAAGGTTTCAAAACAACACTTACATGTAACGACTAACGATGACTTAACGACTCAGTTAAAATGTATATACATGTAGTGTATTTAGATGTATTAAAATACTTTTGGAAGACTTCAAGACATATATCAAAACACTCATACTTAACGAAAATGGTTACAGTTACTTTTCCATTCTTTTCTTCCATCAAGAATTCTAGTCGTATTCTTACCCGTATTATATACAGCTTCAAAACGTACTTACTATGAGTATATACCAATAGGTAGCATGGAATTCCACTCTTGATTATGTCATGTATGACTAATCAATTTTAACTTCTACCATGAGCTAGTCAACTAACTAGAACTCCTTTTAACCCCACTCACCACTCACCAATTACCACTCATCATTCACTCCATTTCACTTCCAATTCTCTTTCTAATTCTCTCTCAACACACACATACACTATTATGAACGTATTTTTCCAGTAGTTAATCATCATCTTCATCAAAAATTACTTCAAGAATCAAGCTATAATCATCATAGGAAGAACACTTCAAGAACACTTCAAAAATCCCTTCAAGTTTACTAATTTACTTCCAAGCTTTCTAATCCATTCCAAGTAATCATCTAAGATCAAGAAACCTTTGTTATATACAGTAGGTTATCTTTCTTATTCAAGGTAATATTCATATTCAAACTTTGATTCAATTTCTATAACTATAAACTATCTTAATTCGAGTAAAAATCTTACTTGAACTTGTTTTTGTGTCATGATCCTACTTCAAGAATTTTCAAGCCATCCAAGATCCTTTGAAGCTAGATCATTTCTTGTCACTTCCAGTAGGTTTACCTACTAAACTTGAGGTAGTAATGATGTTCATAACATCATTCGATTCGTATATATAAAACTATCTTATTCGAAGGTTTAAACTCGTAATCACTAGAACATAGTTTAGTTAATTCTAAACTTGTTCGCAAACAAAAGTTAATCCTTCTAACTTGACTTTTAAAATTAACTACACACATGTTCTATATCTATATGATATGCTAACTTAATGATTTAAAGCCTGGAAACCCGAAAAACACCGTAAAACCGGATTTACGCCGTCGTAGTAACACCGCGGGCTGTTTTGGGTTAGTTAATTAAAAACTATGATAAACTTTGATTTAAAAGTTGTTATTCTGAGAAAAGGATTTTTATTATGAACATGAAACCATATCCAAAAATTATGGTTAAACTCAAAGTGGAAGTATGTTTTCTAAAATGGTCATCTAGACGTCGTTCTTTCGACTGAAATGACTACCTTTACAAAAATGACTTGTAACTTATTTTTCCGACTATAAACCTATACTTTTCTGTTTAGATTCATAAAATAGAGTTCAATATGAAACCATAGCAATTTGATTCACTCAAAACGGATTTAAAATGAAGAAGTTATGGGTAAAACAAGATTGGATAATTTTTCTCATTTTAGCTACGTGAAAATTGGTAACAAATCTATTCCAACCATAACTTAATCAACTTGTATTGTATATTATGTAATCTTGATATACCATAGACACGTATACAATGTTTCGACCTATCATGTCGACACATCTATATATATTTCGAAACAACTATAGACACTCTATATGTGAATGTTGGAGTTAGCTATACAGGGTTGAGGTTGATTCCAAAATATATATAGTTTGAGTTGTGATCAATACTGAGATACGTATACACTGGGTCGTGGATTGATTCAAGATAATATTTATCGATTTATTTCTGTACATCTAACTGTGGACAACTAGTTGTAGGTTACTAACGAGGACAGCTGACTTAATAAACTTAAAACATCAAAATATATTAAAAGTGTTGTAAATATATTTTAAACATACTTTGATATATATGTATATATTATTATAGGTTCGTGAATCAACCAGTGGCCAAGTCTTACTTCTCAACGAAGTAAAAAATCTGTGAAAGTGAGTTATAGTCCCACTTTTAAAATCTAATATTTTTGGGATGAGAATACATGCAGGTTTTATAAATGATTTACAAAATAGACATAAGTACGTGAAACTACATTCTATGGTTGAATTATCGAAATCGAATATGCCCCTTTTTATTAAGTCTGGTAATCTAAGAATTAGGGAACAGACACCCTAATTGAAGCGAATCCTAAAGATAGATCTATTGGGCCTAACAAACCCCATCCAAAGTACCGGATGCTTTAGTACTTCGAAATTTATATCATATCCGAAGGGTGTCCCGGAATGATGGGGATATTCTTATATATATGCATCTTGTTAATGTCGGTTACCAGGTGTTCACCATATGAATGATTTTTATCTCTATATATGGGATGTGTATTGAAATATGAAATCTTGTGGTCTATTGTTACGATTTGATATATATAGGTTAAACCTATAACTCACCAACATTTTTGTTGACGTTTAAAG
This sequence comes from Rutidosis leptorrhynchoides, assembly GCF_046630445.1. NCBI lineage: Eukaryota > Viridiplantae > Streptophyta > Magnoliopsida > Asterales > Asteraceae > Rutidosis > Rutidosis leptorrhynchoides. The sequence goes on from NC_092334.1 coordinate 647,096,571, forward strand.
CATGTTTATTCTCAGGTGAATACTAAGAGCTTCCGCTGTTGCATACTAAAATAAGGACAAGATTTGGAGTCCATGTTTGTATGATATTGTGTAAAAACTGCATTCAAGAAACTGATTTCGATGTAACATATTTGTATTGTAAACCATTATGTAATGGTCGTGTGTAAACAGGATATTTTAGATTATCATTATTTGATAATCGACGTAAAGCTTTTTAAACCTTTATTTATGAAATAAAGGTTATGGTTTGTTTTAAAAATGAATGCAGTCTTTGAAAAACGTCTCATATAGAGGTCAAAACCTCACAACGAAATCAATTAATATGGAACGTTTTTAATCAATAAGAACGGGACATTTCAGTTGGTATCAGAGCGTTGGTCTTAGAGAACCAGAAAATTTGCATTAGTGTATCTTATCGAGTTTGTTAGGATGCATTAGTGAGTCTGGACTTCGACCGTGTTTTCTTTAAAAATGATTGCTTAACATTTTTGTTGGAAACTATATATTTTTAACATATAAATATTATGTGATATATTAATCTCTTAACGTGTTTGATATTATGTGATAGATGTCTACCTCTAGAACAAGTCCCATTGACTCACCTAATAATAATGAAGAGTCAAATGTAAATTGGAATGATTCGTGGACTGATTCACAAGTTCCCGAAGAGGAACCGGAAGAAGAGTCGGAACCGGAAGAAGAATCGGAACCGGATGAAGAATCGGAACCGGAAGAAGAAATAGAACCGGTGGGGGAAATAATAAAACGGTTAAGTAAAAGAGAATCCTCAACCAACCGACCAAGGTTAATTATGGTCAATGGTGTTTCCGCCAAGGAAGCAAAATATTGGGAGGATTACCAATTCTCCGATGAATCGGATTCCGACGAGAATTTCGATGATGTTATAGAAATTACCCCAACTGAATTTAAAAAGGCAAAAGAAAATAATAAGGGAAAGGGCATAAAAATAGAGAAATCTAATTCCAACCCCGATGAACTTTATATGTATCGTCAACCCCCGAAGTCCTTAAGTTGTAACAATGACTCGGGAACCTCTAAACCACCAAGTTTTTCTAAACCAATGTGGACAACGACGGCTCGTATTAGGGGAACATCATATATCCCTAGAAACTTGGCAAAACGAACCAAAACCGAACAAGAAGAAACGAGCGAGTCGGAATAAGATAGTTGTATTCGTGTGGTGTAATATATGTAATATAGTGTGCTTATGCTTTATGATATATGTAAAAATTGCTTGTATTAATAAGTATTTTTTTTATGAATCTAACTCTTGTCTATTTTACAGTATAAAAACACAAAATGGATAGACAACCCAATATTTTAAGAGACCTACCCGGAGACATGATTGATGAAATCTTGTCTAGAGTCGGTCAGAATTCATCGGCACAACTATTTAAGGCGAGATCAGTTTGTAAGACATTCGAAAAACGTTCCAAGAATGCCTTGGTTTATAAAAGGCTTTCGTTTGAAAGATGGGGGATATCACATTGGGAAATCCATAAGTTACGATGTGTTTACTTTGACGCATATATTGCGGGGAACCCAAATGCTATTTTACGCAACGGGTTAAGAAATTATTTTGACTCAGTATATCCGAATATAGGACTTCGTGATTTAGAAAAAGCGGCTAACATGCAACATAAAGAAGCATGTTATACTTATGGGTTAGTAATGTTCGCTTCTCACCAAAGTGAGAACAAGAACATCGGGCTACAACTATTAAACAAAACGTTCCCACAAGTGACGGAGTCGGTAATTGGGGTAAGAAATGAGGTTTTTAGGTTATTACGAGACTGTTGGTCATTACGTATCCCTCGTCCCTTTGACGACGTTACAACACGCTGTCTTATCAACGGCCATAACGGTTATGTTCCACAAGACCAAGGATGGGAAGTAGTCCCAGTAAAACCAGAATGCATGACTTGTTTCTGGACGTATGAATTACGTGTCTTTATTGCCTTTGCTGAACGACTTGTGTACTAGCTAGAATTATCTTCACAACTATCTTGTATCAAAGTTATTGTGTGCTATATTTCATGCTTTATGTAAAATAAGCGGTATTGTAAGTTTGTAAAATATTGTATAAAAGTTTGAACGCGAAATATTCTTACAATCAGTTTTTCATATAGAATTGTAGTAGTTGAATTGTATATTAGCTACTAAGTATGAACTTAACGAGTAGGTACTACCCGAATTTTAACTTATAAAACGCTAATATGAAGAAAAAGCTTTTATAAATGAGTTCATATTATGCTACGAAATACTATTAACTACTCTTAATATTCTGTATGATTAACTTGTTCCATTTGACTATTTTGAAGGAAATGGCACCGACTACTCGACACACCGTGAATATGAATGAAGAGGAATTCCGTACTTTTCTAGCTTCAAACATAGCCGCAGTACAGGCTGCGTTACATACCAACAATAACCTTGGATCTGGCAGTACATGAAATCGTGTAGGATGCACCTACAAAGAATTCACTGCCTGCAAACCTTTGGAATTTGATGGAACCGAAGGACCGATCGGATTGAAACGGTGGACCGAGATGGTCGAATCGGTGTTTGCCATAAGTAAGTGTACTGAAGAGGACAAAGTAAAGTACGCTACGCATACCTTCACAGGTTCTGCGTTAACATGGTGGAATACCTATCTAGAGCAAGTGGGACAAGATGATGCGTACGCACTACCGTGGTCAGCATTCAAGCACTTGATGAACGAGAAGTACCGTCCCAGAACCGAGGTCAATAAGCTCAAGACAGAACTTAGAGGGTTACTAACCAAAGGATTTGATATTACCACGTACGAAAGACGATTCACAGATTTGTGCCTATTGTGTCCGGGAGCATTCGAAGATGAGGAAGACAAGATCGACGCGTTTGTGAAAGGATTACCGGAAAGAATCCAAGAAGATATAAGTTCACACGAGCCCGCCTCCATACAACAGGCATGTAGAATGGCTCACAAACTAGTGAACCAGATTGAAGAAAGAATTAAAGAACAGACTGCTGAAGAGGCCAATGTGAAGCAAGTCAAAAGAAAGTGGGAGGAAAACGGTGATAAGAATCACCAATACAACAACAACAGCAATTACAACAATAATCGCAACAATTATCCCAACAATCGCAACATCAATCGCAACTACAACAAACGGCCCAACAACAACAACAACAACAACAACAACAACAACTACAACAATCATCCCAACAACAATAATAACCGCAACAACAACAACAATCAGAAGCAGCTATGCCAAAGGTGTGAAAAGTATCACTCGGGGTTCTGCACCAAATTTTGCAACAAGTGTAAAAGAAATGGTCAGAGCGTGGCGAAGTGTGAGGTCTACGGACCAGGGGTTAATAGAACGAAAGGAACAAATGGTGTCGGAACGAGTAATGGCGGAGCAAGTAGTGTCGGAGCAAGTTATGCCAATGTAGTTTGTTATAAATGTGGAAAACCGGGCCACATTATTAGAAATTGCCCGAACCAGGAGAACACGAATGGACAAGGCCGCGGAAGAGTTTTCAATATTAATGCGGCAGAGGCACAGGAAGACCCGGAGCTTGTTACGGGTACGTTTCTTATTGACAATAAATCTGCTTACGTTTTATTTGATTCGGGTACTGATAGAAGCTATATGAGTAGAGATTTTTGTGCTAAATTAAGTTGTCCATTGACGCCTTTGGATAGTAAATTTTTACTCGAATTAGCAAATGGTATATTAATTTCAGCAGATAATATATGTCGGAATCGAGAAATTAAACTGGTTAGCGAAACATTTAAGATTGATTTGATACCAGTAGAGTTAGGGAGTTTTGATGTGATAATCGGTATGGACTGGTTGAAAGAAGTGAAAGCAGAGATCGTTTGTTACAAAAATGCAATTCGCATTATACGAGAAAAAGGAAAACCCTTAATGGTGTACGGAGAAAAGGGCAACACGAAGCTACATATTATTAGTAATTTGAAGGCACAAAAACTAATAAGAAAAGGTTGCTACGCTGTTCTAGCACACGTCGAGAAAGTACAAACTGAAGAAAAGAGCATCAATGATGTTCCCATTGCAAAAGAATTTCCCGATGTATTTCCGAAAGAATTACCGGGATTACCCCCACAGCGATCCGTTGAATTTCAAATAGATCTTGTACCAGGAGCTGCACCAATAGCTCATGCTCCTTACAGACTCGCACCCAGCGAGATGAAAGAACTGCAAAGCCAATTACAAGAACTTTTAGAGCGTGGTTTCATTCGACCAAGTACATCACCGTGGGGAGCTCCTGTTTTGTTTGTCAAGAAGAAAGATGATACATTCAGGTTGTGTATCGACTACCGAGAGTTGAACAAACTTACCATCAAGAACCGCTACCCACTACCGAGAATCGACGACTTATTTGATCAACTACAAGGCTCGTCTGTTTATTCAAAGATTGACTTACGTTCCGGGTATCATCAAATGCGGGTGAAAGAAGATGATATTCCAAAGACTGCTTTCAGAACACGTTATGGTCATTACGAGTTTATGGTCATGCCGTTTGGTTTAACTAATGCACCAGCTGTGTTCATGGACCTTATGAACCGAGTGTGTGGACCATACCTTGACAAGTTTGTCATTGTTTTCATTGATGACATACTTATTTACTCAAAGAATGACCAGGAACACGGTGAACAATTGAGAAAGGTGTTAGAAGTATTGAGGAAGGAAGAATTGTACGCTAAGTTTTCAAAGTGTGCATTTTGGTTGGAAGAAGTCCAATTCCTCGGTCACATAGTGAACAAAGAAGGTATTAAGGTGGATCCGGCAAAGATAGAAACTGTTGAAAAGTGGGAAACCCCGAAAACTCCGAAACACATACGCCAGTTTTTAGGACTAGCTGGTTACTACAGAAGGTTCATCCAAGACTTTTCCAGAATAGCAAAACCCTTGACTGCATTAACGCATAAAGGAAAGAAATTTGAATGGAATGATGAACAAGAGAAAGCGTTTCAGTTATTGAAGAAAAAGCTAACTACGGCACCTATATTGTCATTGCCTGAAGGGAATGATGATTTTGTGATTTATTGTGACGCATCAAAGCAAGGTCTCAGTTGTGTATTAATGCAACGAACGAAGGTGATTGCTTATGCGTCTAGACAATTGAAGATTCAAGAACAAAATTATACGACGCATGATTTGGAATTAGGCGCGGTTGTTTTTGCATTAAAGACTTGGAGGCACTACTTATATGGGGTCAAAAGTATTATATATACCGACCACAAAAGTCTTCAACACATATTTAATCAAAAACAACTGAATATGAGGCAGCGTAGGTGGATTGAATTATTGAATGATTACGACTTTGAGATTCGTTACCACCCGGGGAAGGCAAATGTGGTAGCCGATGCCTTGAGCAGGAAGGATAGAGAACCCATTCGAGTAAAATCTATGAATATAATGATTCATAATAACCTTACTACTCAAATAAAGGAGGCGCAACAAGGAGTTTTAAAAGAGGGAAATTTAAAGGATGAAATACCCAAAGGATCGGAGAAACATCTTAATATTCGGGAAGACGGAACCCGGTATAGGGCTGAAAGGATTTGGGTACCAAAATTTGGAGATATGAGAGAAATGGTACTTAGAGAAGCTCATAAAACCAGATACTCAATACATTCTGGAACGGGGAAGATGTACAAGGATCTCAGGAAATATTTTTGGTGGCCGGGTATGAAAGCTGATGTTGCTAAATACGTAGGAGAATGTTTGACGTGTTCTAAGGTCAAAGCTGAGCATCAGAAACCATCAGGTCTACTTCAACAACCCGAAATCCCGGAATGGAAATGGGAAAACATTACCATGGATTTCATCACTAAATTGCCAAGGACTGCAAGTGGTTTTGATACTATTTGGGTAATAGTTGATCGTCTCACCAAATCAGCACATTTCTTGCCAATAAGAGAAGATGACAAGATGGAAAAGTTAGCACGACTGTATTTGAAGGAAGTCGTCTCCAGACATGGAATACCAATCTCTATTATCTCTGATAGGGATGGCAGATTTATTTCAAGATTCTGGCAGACATTACAGCAAGCATTAGGAACAAACTGATGGGTAGAGCGAAAGGACGATACAAACGCTTGAATACATGCTACGAGCATGTGTTATTGATTTCGGAAACAGTTGGGATCGACATCTACCATTAGCAGAATTTTCCTACAACAACAGCTACCATTCAAGCATTGAGATGGCGCCGTTTGAAGCACTTAATGGTAGAAAGTGCAGGTCTCCGAATTGTTGGAGTGAAGTGGGGGATAGACAGATTACGGGTCCAGAGATTATACAAGAAACTACCGAGAAGATCATCCAAATTCAACAACGGTTGAAAACCGCCCAAAGTCGACAAAAGAGCTACGCTGACATTAAAAGAAAAGATATAGAATTTGAAATTGGAGAGATGGTCATGCTTAAAGTTGCACCTTGGAAAGGCGTTGTTCGATTTGGTAAACGAGGGAAATTAAATCCAAGGTATATTGGACCATTCAAGATTATTGATCGTGTCGGACCAGTAGCTTACCGACTTGAGTTACCTCAACAACTCGCGGCTGTACATAACACTTTCCACGTCTCGAATTTGAAGAAATGTTTTGCTAAAGAAGATCTCACTATTCCGTTAGATGAAATCCAAATCAATGAAAAACTCCAATTCATCGAAGAACCCGTCGAAATAATGGATCGTGAGGTTAAAAGACTTAAGCAAAACAAGATACCAATTGTTAAGGTTCGATGGAATGCTCGTAGAGGACCCGAGTTCACCTGGGAGCGTGAAGATCAGATGAAGAAGAAATACCCGCATCTATTTCCAGAAGATTCGTCAACACCTTCAACAGCTTAAAATTTCGGGACGAAATTTATTTAACGGGTAGGTACTGTAGTGACCCGAACTTTTCCATGTTTATATATATTAATTGAGATTGATATTTACATGATTAAATGTTTCCAACATGTTAAGCAATCAAACTTGTTAAGACTTGATTAATTGAAATATGTTTCATATAGACAATTGACCACCCAAGTTGACCGGCGATTCACGAACATTAAAACTTGTAAAAACGACATGACGATATATATATGGATATACATATGGTTAACATGAGATTATGATAAGTAAGTATCTCCATAAGTATATTAACAATGAGTTATATACATATAAACAAGACTACTAACTTAAGGATTTCGAAACGAGACATATATGTAACGATTATCGTTGTAACGACATTTAAATGTATATATATCATATTAAGATATATTAATATATCATAATATCATGATAATATAATAATTTAACATCTCATTAGATATAATAAACAATGGGTTAACAACATTAATTGAGATCGTTAACTTAAAGGTTTCAAAACAACACTTACATGTAACGACTAACGATGACTTAACGACTCAGTTAAAATGTATATACATGTAGTGTATTTAGATGTATTAAAATACTTTTGGAAGACTTCAAAACATATATCAAAACACTCATACTTAACGAAAATGGTTACAGTTACTTTTCCATTCTTTTCTTCCATCAAGAATTCTAGTCGTATTCTTACCCGTATTATACACAGCTTCAAAACGTACTTACTATGAGTATATACCAATAGGAACTAGCATGGGATTCCACTCTTGATTATGTCATGTATGACTAATCAATTTTAACTTCTACCATGAGCTAGTCAACTAACTAGAACTCCTTTTAACCCCACTCACCAATTACCACTCATCATTCACTCCATTTCACTTCCAATTCTCTTTCTAATTCTCTCTCAACACACACACACTATTATGAACGTATTTTTCTAGTAGTTAATCATCATCTTCATCAAAAATCACTTCAAGAATCAAGCTATAATCATCATAGGAAGAACACTTCAAGAACACTTCAAAAATCCCTTCAAGTTTACTAATTTACTTCCAAGCTTTCTAATCCATTCCAAGTAATCATCTAAGATCAAGAAACCTTTGTTATATACAGTAGGTTATCTTTCTTATTCAAGGTAATATTCATATTCAAACTTTGATTCAATTTCTATAACTATAAACTATCTTAATTCGAGTAAAAATCTTACTTGAACTTGTTTTTGTGTCATGATCCTACTTCAAGAACTTTCAAGCCATCCAAGATCCTTTGAAGCTAGATCATTTATTGTCACTTCCAGTAGGTTTACCTACTAAACTTGAGGTAGTAATGATGTTCATAACATCATTCGATTCGTATATATAAAACTATCTTATTCGAAGGTTTAAACTCGTAATCACTAGAACATAGTTTAGTTAATTCTAAACTTGTTCGCAAACAAAAGTTAATCCTTCTAACTTGACTTTTAAAATTAACTACACACATGTTCTATATCTATATGATATGCTAACTTAATGATTGAAAACCTGGAAACACGAAAAACACCGTAAAACCGGATTTACGCCGTCGTAGTAACACCGCGGGCTGTTTTGGGTTAGTTAATTAAAAACTATGATAAACTTTGATTTAAAAGTTGTTATTCTGAGAAAATGATTTTTATTATGAACATGAAACCATATCCAAAAATTATGGTTAAACTCAAAGTGGAAGTATGTTTTCTAAAATGGTCATCTAGACGTCGTTCTTTCGACTGAAATGACTACCTTTACAGAAACGACTTGTAACTTATTTTTCCGACTATAAACCTATACTTTTCTGTTTAGATTCATAAAATAGAGTTCAATATGAAACCATAACAATTTGATTCACTCAAAACGGATTTAAAATGAAGAAGTTATGGGTAAAACAAGATTGGATAATTTTTCTCATTTTAGCTACGTGAAAATTGGTAACAAATCTATTCCAACCATAACTTAATCAACTTGTATTGTATATTATGTAATCTTGAGATACCATAGACACGTATACAATGTTTCGACCTATCATGTCGACACATCTATATATATTTCGGAACAACCATAGACACTCTATATGTGAATGTTGGAGTTAGCTATACAGGGTTGAGGTTGATTCCAAAATATATATAGTTTGAGTTGTGATCAATACTGAGATACGTATACACTGGGTCGTGGATTGATTCAAGATAATATTTATTGATTTATTTATATACATCTAACTGTGGACAACTAGTTGTAGGTTACTAACGAGGACAGCTGACTTAATAAACTTAAAACATCAAAATATATTAAAAGTGTTGTAAATATATTTTAAACATACTTTGATATATATGTATATATTATTATAGGTTCGTGAATCAACCAGTGGCCAAGTCTTACTTCCCAACGAAGTAAAAAATCTGTGAAAGTGAGTTATAGTCCCACTTTTAAAATCTAATATTTTTGGGATGAGAATACATGCAGGTTTTATAAATGATTTACAAAATAGACACAAGTACGTGAAACTACATTCTATGGTTGAATTATCAAAATCGAATATGCCCCTTTTTATTAAGTCTGGTAATCTAAGAATTAGGGAACAGACACCCTAATTGACGCGAATCCTAAAGATAGATCTATTGGGCCTAACAAACCCCATCCAAAGTACCGGATGCTTTAGTACTTCAAAATTTATATCATATCCGAAGGGTGTCCCGGAATGATGGGGATATTCTTATATATATGCATCTTGTTAATGTCGGTTACCAGGTGTTCACCATATGAATGATTTTTATCTCTATATATGGGATGTGTATTGAAATATGAAATCTTGTGGTCTATTGTTACGATTTGATATATATAGGTTAAACCTATAACTCACCAACATTTTTGTTGACGTTTAAAGCATGTTTATTCTCAGGTGAATACTAAGAGCTTCCGCTGTTGCATACTAAAATAAGGACAAGATTTGGAGTCCATGTTTGTATGATATTGTGTAAAAACTGCATTCAAGAAACTAATTTCGATGTAACATATTTGTATTGTAAACCATTATGTAATGGTCGTGTGTAAACGGGATATTTTAGATTATCATTATTTGATAATCGACGTAAAGCTTTTTAAACCTTTATTTATGAAATAAAGGTTATGGTTTGTTTTAAAAATGAATGCAGTCTTTGAAAAATGTCTCATATAGAGGTCAAAACCTCGCAACGAAATCAATTAATATGGAACATTTTTAATCAATAAGAACGGGACATTTCAATTACCCCCACATCGATCCGTTGAATTTCAAATAGACCTTGTACCAGGAGCTGCACCAATAGCTCGTGCTCCATACAGACTCGCACCCAATGAAATGAAAGAATTACAAAGTCAGTTACAAGAACTTTTAGAGCGTGGTTTCATTCGACCAAGCACATCACCATGTGGAGCTCCTATTTTGTTTGTCAAGAAGAAGGATGGTACATTTAGGTTGTGTATCGACTACCGATAGTTGAACAAACTTACCATCAAGAACCGCTACCCACTACCGAGAATCGACGACTAATTTGATCAACTACAAGGCTCATCGGTTTATTCAAAGATTGATTTACGTTCTGGGTATCATCAAATGTGGGTGAAGGAGGATGATATTCCAAAGACTACTTTTAGGACGCGTTACGGTCATTACGAGTTTATGGTTATGCCGTTTGGGTTGACTAACGCACCAGCTGTGTTCATGGACCTCATGAACCGAGTGTGTGGACCATACCTTGACAAGTTTGTCATTGTTTTCATCGATGACATACTTATTTACTCAAAGATTGACCAGGAGCACGAAGAACATTTGAGAAAAGTGCTAGAGTTGTTAAGGAGAGAAAAACTGTACGCTAAGTTTTCAAAGTGTGCATTTTGGTTGGAAGAAGTTCAAATCCTCGGTCATATAGTGAACAAAGAAGGTATTCAGGTGGACCCAGTAAAGATTGAAACCGTTGAAAAGTGGGAAACCCCGAAAACTCCGAATCATATACGCCAATTTTTAGGATTAGCTGGTTACTACAGAAGGTTCATCCAAGATTTTTTCAGAATAGCAAAACCCTTGACTGCATTAACGCATAAAGGGAGGAAATTTGAATGGAAGGATGAACAAGAGAAAGCGTTTCAATTGTTAAAGAAAAAGTTAACTACGGCACCTATATTGTCATTACCTGAAGGGAATGATGATTTTGTGATATATTGTGACGCCTCAAAGCAAGGTCTCGGTTGTGTATTAATGCAACGAACAAAAGTAATTGCTTATGCGTCTAGACAATTGAAGATTCACGAGCAGAATTATACGACGCATGATTTGGAATTAGGCGCGGTTGTTTTTGCATTAAAGACTTGAAGGCATTACTTATATGGGGTCAAAAGTATTATATATACCGACCACAAAAGTCTTCAACACATATTTAATCAGAAACAACTGAACATGAGGCAGCGCAGGTGGATTGAATTGTTGAATGATTATGACTTTGAGATTCGTTACCACCCAGGGAAGGCAAATGTGGTAGCCGACGCCTTGAGCAGAAAGGACAGAGAACCCATTCGAGTAAAAGCTATGAATATAATGATTCACAATAACCTTACTACTCAAATAAAGGAGGCGCAACAAGGAGTTTTAAAAGAAGGAAAGTTGAAGAATGAGATACCCAAAGGATCAGAGAAACATCTTAATATTCGGGCAGGCGTAACGGGGAATCTCACGTTGTAAGCATTCTTCAACCATATATATATGTCTATATATACCACAACATGTAGTTTTTACAAATTTGTAACGTTCGTGAATCGCCGGTCAACTTGGGTGATCAATTGTCTATATGAAACTTATTTCATTTAATCAAGTCTTAACAAGTTTGATTTCTTAACACGTTGGAAACATTTAGTCATGTAAATATTAATCTCAATTAATATATATAAACATGGAAAAGTTTGGGTCACTACAGTACCTACCCGTTAAATAAATTTCGTCCCGAAATTTTAAGCTATTGAAGGTGTTGACGAATCTTCTAGAAATAGATGTGGGTATTTCTTCTTTATCTGATCTTCACGCTCCCAGGTGAACTTAGGTCCTCTACGAGCATTCCATCGAACCTTAACAATCGGTATCTTATTTTGCTTAAGTCTCTTAACCTCACGATCCATTATTTCGACGGGTTCTTCAATGAATTGAAGTTTTTCATTGATTTGGATTTCGTCCAACAGAATAGTGAGATCTTCTTTAGCAAAACATTTCTTCAAATTCGAGATGTGGAAAGTGTTATGTACAACCGCGAGTTGTTGAGGTAGCTCCAGTTGATAAGCTACTGGTCCGACACGATCTATAATCTTGAATGGTCCAATGTACCTTGGATTTAGTTTCCCCCGTTTACCAAATCGAACAACGCCTTTCCAAGGTGAAACCTTAAGCATGACCATTTCTCCAATTTCAAACTCTATATCTTTTCTTTTACTGTCCGCGTAGCTCTTTTGTCGACTCTGGGCAGTTTTCAATCGTTGTTGAATTTGGATGATTTTCTCGATAGTTTCTTGTATTATCTCCGGACCCGTAATCTGTCTATCCCCCACTTCATTCCAACAAATCGGAGACCTGCACTTTCTACCATAAAGTGCCTCAAACGGCTCCATCTCAATACTAGTGTGACGACCCGGAGATTTCCGTCCAAATTTAAACTTAATCTTTATATGTTTCCGATACGATAAGCAATGTCTGTTAGGTTAAGTCTCAAAAATTTTGAACTGTTTACATGGATTCATTTAACCTTCGACCATTTCCGACGATTCACGAACACTTAATTGTTGATAGATATGTGTGTGTGTGTATATATATATATATATATATATATATATATATATATATATAAATATATATATGGTATATTAAAAATAAATATTAAATGATTGTAATACTCGTTTGATGTTCCGATTGATATTAAGTAAATTAAATTCAAACTTATATATAAACGGTGATCCGAAAATGAGTGATATAAATTATAGGCTTATTAAAGATGTATTTAGGAGCTACTTATTAAATTTTAACACTTTTATTATTTTACCCAGGATCAAACGCTGACAGTTGAGATAATTTTTATTTAATCAATTAATGACCAAATTTATCTCATAATGACAAAAATAAATAAAGATATTTAAATTAAAATTTTGGGATTTATCCTTAGATTTTATCCTAAACTGATTAGCAATAGAGCATGAGATATTATTCCGTAAATTGGATGTCGATTAAAACAAGACAAAAGTTAGGCTGCTAATTATATCTTATTAATTTAAATAATTGCACGTTTAATTACTTGATGATATTTTGTTATCAATTTGCCTATTATATAATATACTACATATAGAGATTAGATTGAAAACAACCCGACACCCACTTGTATTTAACTTTATAGTACTCATGCAATTGTTATTGTTAGTAAGACTGGGGCTTCATTGATATATTTTTTTTTATTTTCACATGGATATACATATACATATATGATATTATCCATGCACAGTCCCTTTCTTGTTTTATGTTATTACTTTATTAATCACCAACATCTAAATCTTTTTTTCTCTGTATGTGTGAGACCCGATTCATTTGTCTCTGATTGATATTATTCCATACTTGTGATCTATCGATTTGTCTATTATGTTTACCATTTTATCAATATATCATATTCTATATGTGATGGACACATATGTATACGATAACCAACCATGTTAAGCAACCCATTATCTATCTTACTGTGTATAATTGGTACTAAATGAATTATGATTTATTTCCTATTTATTCATCTCTTATATATATACAAATGAGATATATCGTGCATATTCATCTATCTCCCTCACTCTCTTTTGTATAAACTGAGACCATCATCCACCATCAACACCTTAAAAAACTCGTCCACCTTAATCCGTCACCTGCAATAACCCGTTACCACCACCCACTTCTAATCAACCACCACAAGATCACCACGAGTCACCATCATCATGTTGTTGTTCGTGACCACATCCATCCACAACTGAAACCTACCTCATCACCAACACCCCTAATACTGCTACTTCTGCTCCTTTGATGATACTCGAACAGACCCCAAAAACCCAATCAACAACCCATCACCTGCAACTTGTTTATGCTACAGTTGCTGCATTTTTTTTTTTCCTGTTTTCTGGTTATCACCGCTGCAAACAATCACCTTCACCATCGAAAACTTGCACCTGCTGCTGTTGCTTCTGTCCCATCATCATAAACCACCACTTCACCTCCATTAAAACACCGAAACCCATCTGCAATATTACTGTTCCTGTTGTCATGATGATAATGATGATGAATAAACGAAGATTGATGATGATCGTGATTCTATGATAATGATAAGATGATAATGGTGTGTGAGCTGTAAAAGTTGCGGCTGCAACTTTCCTTTTATATTTTTTTTTCTATCGAAACCCCACTTGGTTAGTAAAGGGAATCGAATTTTACAGAAAAGGTTGGTTGGGCCGAGAGTTTTATTTTGTATGTTGGGCCAAACAAATTCATTTGCACTAGTGGACCGCCGTGTTATTCCTCTTGGGCCATCGAAAACCCAGACTCACCTTTGCTAATCATTTCCATTGATACTGTCCTGTGATTTTGATGAAGATGATGGTAATATGATCATATGAGATTTACGATAAATAATGATGATAATATGATTATTAGGATGACCATAAAATGATGATGATCTTAGAAGATTATGTATTACACGTATGATTATGATTATGATACGTGAAACTTAATTGGATTGATGAATGACGTTTTGATAGAAAATAAAGATAAAGTGTGATGATGATAGGTTGATTTACAAGATGTTTGAACCACTTTTGTTGATGTTAGTGGGGACTGTCGAAGATAAAGGAGCTAGAAGACAACCGTGTTTTCTGTTTAATTGCTAATTAATGCAACTTGAGTTAACTATATGTTTTTATTACTATCGGGCTTTAAATGGGCTAAGGGACTTGAAACGTTGGGCTTGATTATAATGGCTGTTGGGCCGAAGTATTATAAGGAGTACGATGTTGTGCATGATACATATGATAAAAATGTTACGCGTAAGTTATATTACTGCAGTTCATTTTTTTTTCTCTTTACGAAGATGTGAATGAAGGAAGTAAGAAGATGATGATACGAATGATTATGTAATGATGATTATGATGTTGATGATGGCATGTTGATGATGAGGATGGTGCCACGATGATGCCTATGTTATCATAGAAATAGAGATGATTGTGATATTATAATGAGGATGATATTAGATCACGATAATGATGAAGAAGTTATGAGTGTTTGATGAAGATGAACTAGTTAATCATGCGGGTTAATATAAAAATAAAACGTTGGTTCATTGGTTTAAAGGTGTTAATTGGGTTAGCGGGAAGTCGCGGGTTCAAACCCGGACTTGGGCATTTTTTTTAAAAGGCTAATTCTTTGAGGTAGTTATCTATATATTTATTTATTATTATTATTAACTTATTATTAATGTTGTTATTATTATTATTATTATTATTATTATTATTATTATTATTATTATTATTATTATTATTATCATTATTATTATCATCATTATTATTATTATTAGTGCAAATAAATATTATCTATATAAAAAGATATATATTCATTCCATATATCATAACTAAATTAATATTACATACTAATTTTTAAATAAAGTGTTATTATATAAAATAGTTTTAATTAATCTAGTTATTACTATCACATATAAATTTTCAAGATAAAAAGTATATTAATATTAATAAATAAAACTGCTTGGATATTATTACATGTTTTAATATATATATAAATGATATAGGTTCGTGAATCCGAGGTCAACCCTACACTTGTTAAATGATGTCATATGTATTTTTACTACAAAATACAGTATGGTGAGTTTCATTTGCTCTCTTCTTAATTGCTTTTGCAATATATATTTTTGGGCTGAGAATACATGCGCTGCTTTTATAAATGTTTACAAAATAGACACAAGTACTTAAAAATATATTCTACATTGAGTTGTACCACTGGCATATTTCCCTGTAGCTTGGTAACTACTATTTACATGGGTATTGTAAACGCGAATCCTGTTGATAGATCTATCGGGCCTGACAACCCCAACCGGACTGGACGACCAGTATTCAACGGTTGCACAGTACTTCGTTTTGGTGACTACACTTGGTACGGTGTAGTGAGATTTCATAATAAAGGGAATATGCGACGTTGATTAAATGTTAAGTATGGTTACCAAGTGCTCAACCACTTAGAATGCTTTACATACACTTGCGAGTGTATTATGTTTATGATTATGAAATCTTGTGGTCTATTAACATATTGAAATGATTGTTATGATAAACCTATGAACTCACCAACCTTTTGGTTGACACTTTAAATCATGGTTATTCTCAGGTACGAATTAAGTCTTCCGCTGTGCATTTGCTCAATTTAAGGACATTACCTGGAGTCGGTCATCGCAATGGGACCAAATGTAGATGACTTCGTCCAGGTGGATAAGGACAGGGTCGTTACAGGTGGTATCAGAGCGGTGGTCTTAGCGAACCAGTTCTTGCATTAGTGTGTCTAACTGATAGTTGTTTAGATGCATTAGTGGGTCTGGACTTCGACAGTGTCTGCATGTCAAAAGTTTTGCTTATCATTTCTTGTCGGAAATTACCTGCTTATCATTCTTAGTCTAGACACGTTTTACTGCATTGACTGCATGAATAGTGTATAGACAAAAATTCATATCTTAGCGTATCTGCTACTGTAGACTTTACCTGACAGCTTCCGTAGATTCCTCCGTAACTTATGGGATTTTAGTATTATATATGCATATGTAAATTATGTATTGCAGGGTACTAATCTACATCCTATAATCTATTTCTTATCGAAAATCATTCATCTGATCGTACTAGATGAATCCCTTAACCAGTTCGAATTCCTCGGATTCCGACAGCTATTCTGATATGGATGTTCACCTAAGCTCCGATAGCAGCGTCACCAGAATGAACCAATCAATCAGCCATCCCCAATTCATCTGATGGGTTTGTAGTTGACTTAACCAATGGAGACAAGAAGAAGGCGATTCTTTCCATCAACCAAATTCACCTCTTGGTGAAGAACCTTAAGTACTTACCGACGAACCTGTCCGAAACACCATTTTCACACTCATTTCTAGGATACCACGCAATGATATTATGATATCAAAAACTCTAAAACTTTATTCATTCGCTCGCTCCTACCGACAATCATTCTGGAGTAATAATTTAACGAGCTTCGAGCCCGAGTTGTAGCCTTGGAAAAATATGGTGCAAAATGTACCAGCTTCAGCAACATCACCGGCACCGGTAGTACCATCAATAACAGCATCAGTACCATCAACAATCCATGCCTCAACATCTCATTCTGTACCTCGAGCATAATCTTCATTTTACACCTTGTTCTACATCGATTAATTTTCGTTCTACGAATCGTTCTATATCATTTATCTTCACGGAACATGGCGATTATGTAATCACTAATGTTTCAGAGATTATATATTCTTGTTCTAACGGTAAATCAAATGAGATTAATATCACATTAACTCATTAAATCCATGATTATATCTGAAGAATATATATATGTATATATATTTTCATAAATATTGTAATTAAAAATTCTTTAGTACAAACTGTTAATGATGAAAATATTTTAACGGGTAGGTAATACCCGAGGAATATTTAGATTTCACATTAATAAGTTACACTGTACATTCTTCGAAGCTGATTCAACAGTCGTTTACTATCCTACTTACATCCACCGATATATAAATCCATTCACCGCAGAATAACCATATTCATCCAATTTCATATTGGGATTTTGATTTATCAGAATCCAACAAGTAGCATAATGAAGAAAACATTTGACAAAATAAAATTTATTAGAAACAAACAAATTAACTATGAGAAATTTTGTTAAGAATCCACGCTAACTGTTCCTAGCTAATTGTTCCTAGCTAACTGATTACATTTTATTTATCGCAATTTATTTATTGCAATTTACATTCTCGCAATTTTATTTATCATCATTTAATTTCTGTTATTTACTTTACGCACTTTATTTATCGTCATTTAATTTTTGTTATTTATTTTTACGCACTTTAAATATCGGGACACGTATACAAGGTTTTGACATATCATATCGACGCATCTATATATATTATTTGGAATAACCATAGACACTCTATATGCAGTAATGCGGGAGTTAGCTATACAGGGTTGAGGTTGATTCTACAATAATATATATAGTTTGAGTTGTGATCGAGTCTGAGACGTATACGGGTCACGAAACGTATTAATTAATTTGAATATTAAATATTAAACTATATATGAATTATTGGACTGTTACTGCGGACTATCGACTATGGACTAATAACAGTGGACAATTAAAATGAATTAAAATACTGATTATAACATATGAAACTAAATAATTCTTCAAGTTGCCACTTGACATCATCTTAAACCTCATTTGAATCTTGACGATTCCAATCCGTGTTCAAACCTTTCATGATTCTTGAAAATACTTTAATCAATAGGATGAACCAACCGCACTTCGTCTACAGCAGAAAAGATTGATGCATATAGTTATGCACCTGAAAAACTCTCGAAACCTGAGTAAACGTTTAATACATAGCCGTACTAATTCCTTTAGTGTTATTATTACCCAAAATAACTTTGCAGTTCTTTTTTAAAATAGCCAATTTTGTCACAGCTCCAACAAGACAACTTCGACTTTTCATTCGAAACAACCTTATTATAACGTTGATATATATGCGTGCTCTTTTATTGCTATTGGAGAACCTTTTATATTCCACCATATTACCATCAGCGTTTAATCATCTAAAAACACAATTCTCTTGAAAACACCTCAATTTGATAACCAATGATTCAAATCCGTTAACTTTGAAAATGCTGACGAAGCAGCGGATGCTATAGATGGTCTTAATGGTCAAAAGCTTGACAATAAGAATGAAGTGTTGGGAACGCTCGATTAAAATTTTGGTACTGAAAAACGGATTGAGATAACCATGAAAGAGACCAAGGACAAATACAAGGACCAAACCCTATATTCAAAGAATCCAGGGGATTCTGGATCCGATGAAATCTTTAGAGAATAACTTGTTTCGAAATCATATTAAAATCTTGCAGAATTTTTTTTTTCTTCATCAACCTTCGAACTTAGAAATTCCAAAATATCATCATAAAATATCTTCGATATTTCTGAGGATATTTTCATAAATATTCTTGTCTGAAATTATCTATCTCTTCGTGCTATCTGTATTCCATTATATTGGAAACTTCTGTAAAATATAAGTTTAAATTATGAATGTTTTTGGAGAAATGTAGGGAATTGAAGCATGAGTTAGTATAATATAATGACTTCAGGCCAACGTGGTTATATTACAGTAAGTCATGCTAAATTTCTAATGTAACGTGATGATGATTCACAAATCTTACCCTCATCATGTGCCATGTTACATGACTCTTTCATTCTACTTAATCTCTAAGCATATCACGGAAATATTTCCTTGATATTTCGGTTCTTCCGTAATTCTGATAGTTTGCTAATAAATCGTGCGATTACATTTTAATTCTGATTAGAAGATTTCTTTAAATTCCTTGAATTCTGAAAATCAACCGTGACTACGTC
Source organism: Rutidosis leptorrhynchoides (assembly GCF_046630445.1). Lineage (NCBI taxonomy): Eukaryota > Viridiplantae > Streptophyta > Magnoliopsida > Asterales > Asteraceae > Rutidosis > Rutidosis leptorrhynchoides. The sequence continues at coordinate 647,116,206 of NC_092334.1, forward strand.
AGAAGTTAAGACGAACCTCTAATCACTTCATTTCACTATTTTGTGATAGCTTCATTCGTACGCTTCAAGTAATCGAATCGTTTTGTCTATAATGATAAAACACTATTTATCAACTCATATTCGTCATGAAAACATTTTTATTGTTAGCCATGACGACCACATTCAAATTTCGGGACGAAATTTCTTTAAGGGTAGGTACTGTGACGACCCGGAGATTTCCGTCCAAATTTAAACTTAATCTTTATATGTTTCCGATACGATAAGCAATGTCTGTTAGGTTAAGTCTCAAAAATTTCGAACTGTTTACATGGATTCATTTAACCTTCGACCATTTTCGACGATTCACGAACACTTAATTATTGATAGATATGTGTGTGTGTATATATATATATATATATATATATATATATATATATATATATATATATATATATATATATATATATATATATATATATATATATATATATGGTATATTAAAAATAAATATTAAATGATTGTAATACTCGTTTGATGTTCCGATTGATATTAAGTAAATTAAATTCAAACTTATATATAAACGGTGATCCGAAAATGAGTGATATAAATTATAAGCTTATTAAAGATGTATTTAGGAGCTACTTGTTAAATTTTACCACTTTTATTATTTTACCCAGGATCAAACGCTGACAGTTGAGATAATTTTTATTTAATCAATTAATGACCAAATTTATCTCATAATGACAAAAATAAATAAAGATATTTAAATTAAAATTTTGGGATTTATCCGGAGATTTTATCCTAAACTGATTAGCAATAGAGCATGAGATATTATTCCGTAAATTGGATGTCGATTAAAACAAGACAAAAGTTAGGCTGCTAATTATATCTTATTAATTTAAATAATTGCACGTTTAATTACTTGATGATATTTTGTTATCAATTTGCCTATTATATAATATACTACATATAGAGATTAGATTGAAAACAACCCGACACCCACTTGTATTTAACTTTATAGTACTCATGCAATTGTTATTGTTAGTAAGACTGGGGCTTCATTGATATATTTTTTTTATTTTCACATGGATATACATATACATATATGATATTATCCATGCACAGTCCCTTTCTTGTTTTATGTTATTACTTTATTAATCACCAACATCTAAATCTTTTTTTCTCTGTATGTGTGAGACCCGATTCATTTGTCTCTGATTGATATTATTCCATACTTGTGAATCGATTTGTCTATTATGTTTACCATTTTATCAATATATCATATTCTATATGTGATGGACACATATGTATACGATAACCAACCATGTTAAGCAACCCATTATCTATCTTACTGTGTATAATTGGTACTAAATGAATTATGATTTATTTCCTATTTATTCATCTCTTATATATATACAAATGAGATATATCGTGCATATTCATCTATCTCCCTCACTCTCTTTTGTATAAACCGAGACCATCATCCACCATCAACACCTTAAAACCCTCGTCCACCTTAATCCGTCACCTGCAATAACCCGTCACCACCACCCACTTCTAATCAACCACCACAAGATCACCACGAGTCACCATCATCATGTTGTTGTTCGTGACCACATCCATCCACAACTGAAACCTACCTCATCACCAACACCCCTAATACTGCTACTTCTGCTCCTTTGATGATACTCGAACAGACCCCAAAAACCCAACCAACAACCCATCACCTGCAACTTGTTTATGCTACAGTTGCTGCATTTTTTTTCCTGTTTTCTGGTTATCACCGCTGCAAACAATCACCTTCACCATCGAAAACTTGCACCTGCTGCTGTTGCTTCTGTCCCGTCATCATAAACCACCACTTCACCTCCATTAAAACACCGAAACCCATCTGCAATATTACTGTTCCTGTTGTCATGATGATAATGATGATGAATAAACGAAGATTAATGATGATCGTGATTCTATGATAATGATAAGATGATAATGGTGTGTGAGCTGTAAAAGTTGCGGCTGCAACTTGCCTTTTCTATTTTTTTTTCTATCGAAACCCCACTTGGTTAGTAAAGGGAATCGAATTTTACAGAAAAGGTTGGTTGGGCCGAGAGTTTTATTTTGTATGTTGGGCCAAACAAATTCATTTGCACTAGTGGACCGCCGTGTTATTCCTCTTGGGCCACCGAAAACCCAGACTCACCTTTGCTAATCATTTCCATTGATACTGCCCTGTGATTTTGATGAAGATGATGGTAATATGATCATATGAGATTTACGATAAATGATGATGATAATATGATTATTAGGATGACCATAAAATGATGATGATCTTAGAAGATTATGTATTACACGTATGATTATGATTATGATACGTGAAACTTAATTGGATTGATGAATGACGTTTTGATAGAAAATAAAGATAAAGTGTGATGATGATAGGTTGATTTACAAGATGTTTGAACCACTTTTGTTGATGTTAGTGGGGACTGTCGAAGATAAAGGAGCTAGAAGACAACCGTGTTTTCTGTTTATTTGCTAATTAATGCAACTTGAGTTAACTATATGTTTTTATTACTATCGGGCTTTAAATGGGCTAAGGGACTTGAAACGTTGGGCTTGATTATAATGGCTGTTGGGCCGAAGTATTATAAGGAGTACGATGTTGTGCATGATACATATGATAAAAATGTTACGCGTAAGTTATATTACTGCAGTTCATTTTTTTTTCTCTTTACGAAGATGTGAACGAAGGAAGTAAGAAGATGATGATACGAATGATTATGTAATGATGATTATGATGTTGATGATGGCATGTTGATGATGAGGATGGTGCCACGATGATGCCTATGTTATCATAGAAATAGAGATGATTGTGATATTATAATGAGGATGATATTAGATCACGATAATGATGAAGAAGTTATGAGTGTTTGATGAAGATGAACTAGTTAATCATGCGGGTTAATATAAAAATAAATCGTTGGTTCATTGGTTTAAAGGTGTTAATTGGGTTAGCGGGAAGTCGCGGGTTCAAACCCGGACTTGGGCATTTTTTTTTAAAAGGCTAATTCTTTGAGGTAGTTATCTATATATTTATTTATTATTATTATTAACTTATTATTAATGTTATTATTATTATTATTATTATTATTATTATTATTATTATTATTATTATTATTATTATTATTATTATTATTATTATCATTATTATTATCATCATTATTATTATTATTAGTGCAAATAAATATTATTTATATAAAAAGATATATATTCATTCCATATATCATAACTAAATTAATATTACATACTAATTTTTAAATAAAGTGTTATTATATAAAATAGTTTTAATTAATCTAGTTATTACTATCACATATAAATTTTCAAGATAAAAAGTATATTAATATTAATAAATAAAACTGCTTGGATATTATTACATGTTTTAATATATATAAATGATATAGGTTCGTGAATCCGAGGTCAACCCTACACTTGTTAAATGATGTCATATGTATTTTTACTACAAAATACAGTATGGTGAGTTTCATTTGCTCTCTTCTTAATTGCTTTTGCAATATATATTTTTGGGCTGAGAATACATGCGCTGCTTTTATAAATGTTTACAAAATAGACACAAGTACTTAAAAATATATTCTACGTTGAGTTGTACCACTGGCATATTTTCCTGTAGCTTGGTAACTACTATTTACATGGGTATTGTAAACGCGAATCCTGTTGATAGATCTATCGGGCCTGACAACCCCAACCAGACTGGACGACCAGTATTCAACGGTTGCACAGTACTTCGTTTTGGTGACTACACTTGGTACGGTGTAGTGAGATTTCATAATAAAGGGAATATGCGACGTTGATTAAATGTTAAGTATGGTTACCAAGTGCTCAACCACTTAGAATGCTTTACATACACTTGCGAGTGTATTATGTTTATGATTATGAAATCTTGTGGTCTATTAACATATTGAAATGATTGTTATGATAAACCTATGAACTCACCAACCTTTTGGTTGACACTTTAAATCATGGTTATTCTCATGTACGAATTAAGTCTTTCGCTGTGCATTTGCTCAATTTAAGGACATTACTTGGAGTCGGTCATCGCAATGGGACCAAATGTAGATGACTTCGTCCAGGTGGATAAGGACAGGGTCGTTACAACTAGAATGATAACTGTTGTTGTAGGAAAATTCTGCTAACGGTAGGTGTCAATCCCAACTGTTTCCAAAATCAATAACACATGCTTGTAGCATGTCTTCAAGCGTTTGTATCGTCCTTTCACTCCGCCCATTAGTTTGTGGATGATAGGCAGTACTCATGTCTTGACAAGTCCCCAATGCTTGTTGCAACGTCTGCCAGAACCTTGAAACAAATCTACCATCCCAATCAGAGATAATAGAGACGGGTATTCCATGTCTGGAGACAACCTCCTTCAAATACAATCGCGCCAACTTCTCTATTTTGTCATCTTCTCTCATTGGCATGAAGTGTGCTGACTTGGTGAGACGATCAACTATTACCCAAATAGTATCATAACCACTTGCAGTCCTTGGCAATTTAGTAATGAAATCCATGGTAATGTTTTCCCATTTCCATTCCGAGATTTCAGGTTGTTGTAGTAGACCTGATGGTTTCTGATGTTCAGCTTTGACCTTAGAACACGTCAAATATTCTCCTACATATTTAGCAATATCGGCTTTCATACCCGGCCACCAAAAGTGTTTCTTGAGATCTTTATACATCTTCCCCGCTCCGGGATGTATTGAATATCTGGTTTTATGTGCTTCCTTAAGTACCATTTCTCTCACATCTCCAAACTTTGGTACCCAAATTCTATCAGCCCTATATCGGGTTCCGTCTTCCCGAATATTAAGATGTTTCTCTGATCCTTTGGGTATCTCATTCTTCAATTTTCCTTCTTTTACAACCCCCTGTTGCGCCTCCTTTATTTGAGTAGTAAGGTTAGTACGAATAATTATATTCATAGCTTTTACCCGTATAGGTTCTCTGTCCTTTCTACTCAAAGCGTCAGCTACCACGTTCGCCTTCCCCGGGTGGTATCGAATCTCAAAATCATAATCATTCAACAGTTCAATCCACCTGCGTTGTCTCATATTCAGTTGCTTCTGATTAAATATATGTTGGAGACTTTTGTGGTCGGTATATATAATACTTTTGACCCCATATAAATAATGCCTCCAAGTCTTTAATGCAAAAACAACAGCACCCAATTCCAAATCGTGAGTCGTATAATTTTGCCCGTGCATCTTCAATTGTCTTGACGCATAAGCAATCACCTTCGTTCGTTGCATTAATACACAACCGAGACCTTGCTTTGATGCGTCACAATAAATCACAAAATCATCATTCCCTTCAAGAAATGACAATATAGGTGCCGTAGTTAGCTTTTTCTTCAATAACTGAAACGCCTTCTCTTGTTCATCCTTCCATTCAAATTTCTTCCCTTTATGCGTTAATGCAGTCAAGGGTTTTGCTATTTTGGAGAAATCTTGGATGAATCTTCTGTAGTAACCATCCAATCCTAAAAATTGACGTATATGCTTCGGAGTTTTTGGGGTTTCCCACTTTTCAACGGTTTCGATCTTTGCTGGGTCCACCTGGATACCTTCTTTGTTCACTATGTGACCGAGGAATTGAACGTCTTCCAACCAAAATGCACACTTTGAAAACTTAGCGTACAGTTTTTCTTTCCTCAATACTTCTAGCACTTTTCTCAAATGTTCTTCGTGCTCTTGATCATTCTTTGAGTAAATAAGTATGTCATCGATGAAAACAATGACAAACTTGTCAAGATATGGCCCACATACTCGGTTCATAAGGTCCATGAACACAGCTGGTGCATTAGTCAATCCAAACGGCATAATCATAAACTCGTAATGACCATAACGCGTCCTAAAAGCAGTTTTTGGAATATCATCCTCCTTTACTCGCATTTGATGATATCCAGAACGTAAATCGATTTTCGAATAAACCGACGAGCCTTGTAGTTGATCAAATAAGTCATCAATTCTAGGCAGTGGATAACGGTTTTTGATGGTAAGTTTATTCAACTCTCTGTAGTCAATACACAACCTAAATGTACCATCCTTCTTCTTGACAAACAAAACAGGAGCTCCCCATGGTGACGTGCTTGGTCGAATGAAACCACATTCTAATAGTTCTTGCAGTTGGCTTTGCAGTTCTTTCATCTCACTGGGTGCGAGTCTGTAAGGAGCACGAGCTATTGGTGCAGCTCCTGGTATAAGATCTATTTGAAATTCAACAGATCGATGTGGAGGTAGTCCCGGTAATTCTTTCGGAAATACATCGGGAAATTCTTTTGCGACGGGAACATCATTGATGCTCTTTTCTTTAGTTTGTACTTTCTCGACGTGTACTAGAACAACATAGCAACATTTTCTTATTAGTTTTTGTGCCTTCAAATTACTAATAAGATGTAGCTTCGAGTTGCCCTTTTCTCCGTACACCATTAAGGGTTCTCCTTCTTCTCGTACAATGCGAATTGCATTTTTGTAACATACGATCTCTGCTTTCATCTCCTTCAGCCAGTCCATGCCAACTATTACATCAAAACTCCCTAACTCTACCCAGTTTAATTTCTCGATTCCGGCATATATAATCTGCTGAAATTAATTTACCGTTTGCTAATTCGAGTAAAAATTTACTATCCAACGGCGTCAATAGACAACTTAATGTAGCACAAAAATCTCTACTCATATAGCTTCTATCCGTACCGGAATCAAATAAAATGTAAGCAGATTTATTGTCAATAAGAAACGTACCCGTAACAAGTTCCGAATCTTCCTGTGCCTCTGTCGCATTAATATTGAAAACTCTTCCGCGGCCTTGTCCATTCGTGTTCTCCTGGTTCGGGTAATTTCTAATAATGTGGCCCGGTTTTCCACATTTATAACAAACTACATTGGCATAACTTGCTCCGACACTACTTGCTCCGCCATTACTCGTTTCGACACCATTTGTTCCTTTCGTTCTGTTAACCCCTGGTCCGTAGACCTCACACTTCATCGCGCTATGACCATTTCTTTTACACTTGTTGCAAAATTTGGTGCAGAACCCCGAGTGATACTTTTCACACCTTTGGCATAGCTGCTTCTGATTGTTGTTGTTGTTACGGTTGTTATTGTTGTTGGGATGATTGTTGTAGTTGTTGTTGTTGTGCCGTTTGTTGTAGTTGCGATTGATGTTGTGATTGTTGGGATAGTTGTTGTTGTATTGGTGACTCTTATCACCGTTTTCCTCCCACTTTCTTTTGACTAGCTTCACGTTGGCCTCTTCAGCCGCCTGTTCTTTAATTCTTCCCTCAATCTGATTCACTAGTTTGTGAGCCATTCTACATGTCTTTTGTATGGAGGCAGGCTCGTATGAACTTATATCTTCTTGGATTCTCTCCGGTAACCCTTTCACAAACGCGTCGATCTTCTCTTCCTCATCTTCGAACGCTCTCGGACACAATAGGCACAATTCTGTGAATCGTCTTTCGTACGAAGTAATATCGAATCCCTGTGTTCGTAACCCTCTAAGTTCTGACTTGAGCTTATTGACCTCAGTTCTGGGACGGTACTTCTCGTTCATCAAGTGCTTGAATGCTGACCACAGTAGCGCGTAAGCAGCATCTTGTCCCACTTGCTCTAGATAGGTATTCCACCATGTTAACGCAATACCTGTGAAGGTATGCGTAGCGTACTTCACTTTTTCTCCTTCAGTACACTTACTTATGGCAAACACCGATTCAACTTTCTCGGTCCACCGTTTCAATCCGATTGGTCCTTCGGTCCCATCAAATTCTGAAGGTTTGCAGGCAGTGAATTCTTTGTAGGAGCATCCTACACGATTTCTTGCGCCGTTAGCTGTATTGCTAGATTCAGAGTTATTGTTGGTATGTAGCGCGGCCTGTACTGCGGCTATGTTTGAAGCAAGAAAGGCATAAAATTCCTCTTCGCTCATATTCAAGGTGTGTCGAGTAATCGGTGCCATTTCCTTCAAAATAGTCAAATGAAACAAGTTAATCATACAGAATATTAAGAGTACACAATAGTATCTCGTAGCATAATATGAACTCATTTATAAAAGCTTTTTCTTCATATTAGCGTTTTATAAGTTTAAATTCGGGTACTACCTACCCGTTAAGTTCATACTTAGTAGCTAATATACAATTCAACTACTACAATTCCATATGAACTCATTTATAAAAGCTTTTTCTTCATATTAGCGTTTTATAAGTTTAAATTCGGGTACTACCTACCCGTTAAGTTCATACTTAGTAGCTAATATACAATTCAACTACTAAAATTCCATATGAAAAACTGATTATAATAATATATCACATACAAATATTCTTCAAACTTACAACTTCGCTATATTACATATAACATGAAATATAGTACACTATGATAGAGGACAGTTTTGAAGATAAATCTAGTTAATACACAAGTTGTTCAGCAAAGGAAATAAAGACACGTAATTCATAAGTCCAGAAACAAGTCACGCATTCTGGTTTTACTAAGACGACTTCCCATCCTTGGTCTTGTGGAAAATAACCGTTATGACCATTGGCTAGACAGCATGTTGTAATGTCGTCAAAAGGACGAGGGTTTCGTAATGTCCAACAGCCCCGTAATAATCTAAAAACCTTGTTTATCACCCCAACTATTGAATCCGTCACTTGTGGGAAAGTTTTATTTAAAAGCTGCAATCCGATGTTCTTTTTCTCACTTTGGTAAGAAGCGAACATCACTAACCCGTAAGCATAACATGCTTCTTTATGTTGCATGTTAGAAGCTCTTTCTAATTCACAAAATCCTATGTTGGGATATGTTGAGTCAAAATAGGTTCTTAACCCGTAGCATAAAATTGCATTTGGGTTCCCCGCATTTAACGCTTTAAAGAAAACACGGCGTAACTTAAAGTCTCCCCAATGTGATATACCCTACCTATCAAAGGAAAGCCTTTTATAAACTAAGACATTTCTGGAAAGTCTTTCAAATGTTTGACAAGTTAATTTCGCCATAACTAAATGTGCTGATGAATTCTGACCGACTCTAGACAAGATTTCCTCAATCATATCCTCTGGTAGGTCTTCTAAAATATTCGGTTGTCTACCCTTAACGTCCATTTTGTTTTTATACTGTAAAATTGACAAGGATTAGATTCGTAATAACAAACAATACAAGCAATTTTTACATAGAACATAAAAGTACAAGCACACTACAATACATTTATTACACAACATGCTCACACCCCTCTAATCTGAATCACTGGTTTCTTCTTCTTCTTCTTCGGAGTTGGTTCTTTTTCCTAATTTTCTAGGGATATATGATGTTCCTCTAATACGAGCCGTCGTTTTCCACATTGGTTTAGAAAAACCTGGTGGTTTAGAGGTTCCCGGGTTATTGTCACGATATTGAAAATACGGGTGTTGACGGTACATATAAAGTTCATCGGGGTCGGAATCAGATTTCCCTATTTTGATGCCTTTTCCCTTATTATTTTCTTTTGCCTCATTAAATTGGGTCAGGGTAATTTCTATAACATCATTGGAATCCTCATCAGGATTTGATTCATCGGAAAATTGGTAATTTTCCCAATATTTTGCTTCCTTAGCGAAAACACCATTGACCATTATTAACTTTGGTCCATTGGTTGAGGATTTTCTTTTATTTGACCGGTTTTCTGTGGTTCCTACTATTCCCCCTCCGGAACCTCTTCTTCTTCTGGTTCCTCTTCTTCTGGTTCCTCTTCTTTCGGTTCCTCTTCTTCTAGTTCCGTTTCCTCTTCTTCCGGTTCTTCGGGAACTTGTGAATCTTGCCAATATATATTCGACTCTTCGTTATTATTAGGTGAGTCAATGGGATTTGTGCTAGAGGTAGACATCTATCACACAATATCAAACATGTTAAGAGATTAATATATCACATAATATTTACATGTTAATAATATATAGTTTCCAACAAAAATGTTAAGCAATCATTTTTAAAGAAAACACGGTCGAAGTCCAGACTCACTAATGCATCCTAACAAACTCGATAAGACACATTAATGCAAATTTTCTGGTTCTCTAAGTCCAACGCTCGGATACCAACTGAAATGTCCCGTTCATATTGATTGTAAACGTTCTATATTAATTGATTTCGTTGCGAGGTTTTGACCTCTATATGAGACGTTTTTCAAAGACTGCATTCATTTTTAAAACAACCATAACCTTTATTTTATCAATAAAGGTTTTAAAAGCATTATGTAGATTATCAAATAATGATAATCTAAAATATACTGTTTACACATGACCATTACATAATGGTTTACAATAGAAATATATTACATCGACATATGTTTCTTGAATGCAGTTTTTACACAATATCATACAAACATAGACTCCAAATCTTGTCCTTATTTTAGTATGCAACAGCGGAAGCTCTTAGTATTCACCTGAGAATAAACATGCTTTAAACGTCAACAAAAATGTTGGTGAGTTATAGGTTTAACCTATATATATCAAATCGTAACAATAGACCACAAGATTTCATATTTTAATACACATCCCATACATAGAGATAAAAATCATTCATATGGTAAACACCTGGTAACCGACATTAACAAGATGCATATATAAGAATATCCCCATAATTCCGGGACACCCTTCGGATATGATATAAATTTCAAAGTACTAAAGCATCCGGTACTTTGGATGGGGTTTGTTAGGCCCAACAGATCTATCGTTAGGATTCGCGTCAATTAGGGTGTCTGTTCCCTAATTCTTAGATTACCAGACTTAATAAAAAGGGGCATACTCGATTTCTATAATTCAACCATAGAATGTAGTTTCACGTACTTGTGTCTATTTTGTAAATCATTTATAAAACCTGCATGTATTCTCATCCCAAAAATATTAGATTTTAAAAGTGGGACTATAACTCACTTTCACAGATATTTCCTTCCTCGGAAATAAGACTTGGCCACGGATCGATTCACGAACCTATACAAATATGTACATATATATCAAAGTATGATCAAAATATAATTACAACCATTTTTATTATGTTTTAAAGATTTTAGTGTATTAAGTCAGCTGTCCTCGTTAATAATCTACAACTAGTTGTCCACAGTTAGATGTACAGAAATAAATCGATATATATTATCTTGAATGAATCCACGACCCAGTGTATACATGTCTCAGGCAAGATCACAACTCAAAGTATATATATTTTTGGAATCAACCTCAACCCTGTATAGCTAACTCCAACATTACTTTATATAGAGTGTCTATGGTTGTTCCAAATAATATATATATATATATATGGGTCGATATGATATGTCAAAACATTTGCATACGTGTCTATGGTATCCCAAGATTACATAATATATTAGAATACATGTATAATACAATATAAGTTAGCTAGGATATGATTTGTATAGATTTGTTAAACATTTCCCGTAGCTAAAAAGATCAAAAATATCCAATCTTGTTTTACCCATAACTTCTTCATTTTAAATCCGTTTTGAGTGAATCAAATTGCTATGGTTTCATATTGAACTCTAATTTAAGAATCCAAACAGAAAAAGTATAGGTTTATTGTCAGAAATTTAAGTTACATGTCAATTACTAAAGAGCTAGTCATTTCCGTCGAAAGAACGACATCTTGATGACCATTTTGAAAAACATACTTTCACTTTGAGTTTAACCAAGATTTTTGGATATAGTTTCATGTTCATATGAAAAATCATTTTCCCAGAAGAACAACTTTTAAATCAAAGTTTATCATAGTTTTTAATTATCCAAACCAAAACAGCCCCCGGTTTCACTACGACGGCGTATATCCGATTTTATGGTGTTCATCGTGTTTCCAGGTTTTAAATCATTAAGTTAGCATATCATATAGATATAGAACATGTGTTTAGTTGATTTTAAAAGTCAATTTAGAAGGATTAACTTTTGTTTGCGAACAAGTTTAGAATTAACTAAACTATGTTCTAGTGATTACAAGTTTAAACCTTCGAATAAGATAGCTTTATATGTATGAATCGAATGATGTTATGAACGTCATTACTACCTCAATTTTTCTGGATAAAGCTACTGGAAATGAAAAAAATGGATCTAGCTTCAAAGGATCCTTGAATGGCTTGAAAGTTCTTGAAGCATAATCATGACACGAAAACAGTTCAAGTAAGATTTTCACTCGAAATAAGATTGTTATAGTTGTAGAAATTGAATCAAAGTTTGAATATGAATATTACCTTGAATTAGAAAGATAACCTAATGTATATAACAAAGGTTCCTTGATCTTAGATGATTACTTGGAATGGATTAGAAAGCTTGGAAGTAGACTTGCAAACTTGGAAGTATTCTTGATTTTTATGAAACTATACTTATGGAATTTATGAAGAACACTTAGAACTTGAAGATGAAACTTGAGAGAGATCAATTAGATGAAAAAAATTGAAGAATGAAAGTGTTTGTAGGTGTTTTTGGTCGTTGGTATATGGATTAGATATAAAGGATATGTAATTTTGTTTTCATGTAAATAAGTCATGAATGGTTACTAATATTTTTGTAATTTTATGAGATATTTCATGCTAGTTGCCAAATGATGGTTCCCACATATGTTAGGTGACTCACATGGGCTGCTAAGAGCTAATCATTAGAGTGTATATACCAATAGTACATACATCTAAAAGCTGTGTATTGTACGAGTACGAATACGGGTGCATACGAGTAGAATTGTTGATGAAACTGAACGAGGATGTAATTGTAAGCATTTTTGTTAAGTAGAAGTACTTTGATATGTGTCTTGAAGTCTTTAAAAAGTGTAAGAATACATATCAAAACACAACATGTATATACATTCTAATGGAGTCGTTAAGTCTTCGTTAGTCGTTACATGTAAGTGTTGTTTTGAAACCTATAAGTTAACGATCTCAATTAATGTTATTAACCCAATGTTTATTATATCAAATGAGATGTTAAATTATTATGTTATCATGATATTATGATGTATGAATATCTCTTAATATGATATATACATTAAAATATCGTTACAAAGATAATCGTTACATATAAGTCTCGTTTCGTAATTCTTGAGTTAGTAGTCTTGTTTTTACATATATAGTTCATTGTTAACACACTTAATGATATATTTAAATATCATTTTATCATGTTAAATATAGTGTATCAATATCTTAATATGATACATATGTATTTAGTAGACGTTATCATAATGATAATCGTTATATATATCATTTCGAGTTTCTTAACTTAGTAATCTCATTTCTTATGTATATCACACATTGTTAATATACTTAGTGAGATACTTACTCATCATAATCTCATGTCAACCATATATATATGTCTATATATACCACAACATGTAGTTTTTACAAATTTGTAACGTTCGTGAATCGCCGGTCAACTTGGGTGATCAATTGTCTATATGAAACTTATTTCATTTAATCAAGTCTTAACAAGTTTGATTGCTTAACACGTTGGAAATATTTAGTCATGTAAATATCAATCTCAATTAATATATATAAACATGGAAAAGTTCGGGTCACTACAATAATGTTCATAACATCATTCGATTCATATATATAAAACTACCTTATTCGAAGGAGCTTGTAATCACTAGAACATAGTTTAGTTAATTCTAAACTTGTTCGCAAATAAAAGTTAATCCTTATAACTTGACTTTTAAAATCAACTAAACACATGTTCTATATCTATATGATATGCTAACTTAATGATTTAAAACCAAAAAACACCGTAAACCAGGATATACGCCGTCGTAGTAACACCGCGGGCTGTTTTGGGTTAGTTAATTAAAAACTATGATAAACTTTGATTTAAAAGTTGTTCTTCTGGGAAAATGATTTTTCTTATAAACATGAAACTATATCCAAAAATCATGGTTAAACTCAAACTGGAAGTATGTTTTCCAAAATGGCCATCTAGACGTCGTTCTTTCGACTGAAATGACTACCTTTACAAAAACGACTTGTAATCTGTATTTCCGACTATAAACTTATACTTTTTTTGTTTAGATTCATAAAATTAAGTTCAATATGAAACCATAGCAACTTAAATCACTCAAAACAGATTTAAAACGAAGAAGTTATGGGTAAAACAAGATTGGATAATTTTTCTTGTTGTAGCTACGTGAAAATTGGTAACAAATCTATATTAATCATATCCTAGCTAACTTATATTGTATTATACATGTATTCTAATATATTATGTAATCTTGGGATACCATAGACACGAATACAATGTTTTGACATATCATATCGACCCATCTATATATATATTTCGGAACAACCATAGAGACTCTATATGCAGTAATGTTGGAGTTAGCTATACAGGGTTGAAGTTGATTCCAAAATATTATATATACTTTGAGTTGTGATCTAGCCTGAGGCCTTTATACACGAGGTCGTGGATTGATTCGAGATAATATATATTACTTTATTTTCTGTACATCTAACTGTGGACAACTAGTTGTAGGTTACTAACGAGGACAGCTGACTTAATAAACTTAAAACATTAAAACGTATTAAAAATATTGTAAATATATTTTGAACATACTTTGATATATATGTACATATTTGTTATAGGTTCGTGAATCGACCAGTGGCCAAGTCTTACTTCCCGACGAAGTAAAAATCTGTGAAAGTGAGTTATAGTCCCACTTTTAAAATCTAATATTTTGGGATGAGAATACATGCAGTTTTATAAATATTTTACAAAATAGACACAAGTAAATGAAACTACATTCTATGGCTGGATTATTAAACCGAATATGCCCCTTTTTAGTCTGGTAATCTAAGAATTAGGGAACAGACACCCTAATTGACGCGAATCCTAAAGATATATCTATTGGGCCCAACGAGCCCCATCCAAAGTACCGGATGCTTTAGTACTTCGAATTCATCATGTCCGAAGGGAGTCTCGGAATGATAGGGGATATTCTATATGCATCTTGTTAAGGTCGGTTACCAGGTGTTCACCATATGAATGATTTTTATCTCTATGTATGGGATGTATTGAAATATGAAATCTTGTGGTCTATTATTACAATTTGATAAATATATAGGTTAAACCTATAACTCACCAACATTTTTGTTGACGTTTAAAGCATGTTTATTCTCAAGATTTGGTGTCAACATGCTTGTATAATATTGTTTAAAACTGCATTCGAGATTTACTTTATTGTAACATATTAATATTGTAAACCAATATGTATTGGTAGTGTGTAATCTAGGTGGTGACTTTTTAACCTTGTCGATAAAATAAAGGTTATGGTTTATTTTAAAAACGAATGCAATCTTTGAAAAACTGCATGCTAAAATATGGACAAGATTTGGTGTCAACATGCTTGTATAATATTGTTTAAAACTGCATTCGAGATTTACTTTATTGTAACATATTAATATTGTAAACCAATATGTATTGGTAGTGTGTAATCTAGGTGGTGACTTTTTAACCTTGTCGATAAAATAAAGGTTATGGTTTATTTTAAAAACGAATGCAATCTTTGAAAAACATCTCATATAGAGGTCAAAACCTCGCAACGAAATCGATTAATATGGAACGTTTATAATCAATATGAACGGGACATTTCAATTAACCTACAATTGCTTACTGCTTATGCATAACTAGACTAGTAAGGATGATGAGGTAGCATTCAAAAAGTTACGATGATGACAAATAAAATTGCAGATTCACTAGCCAAACATGCCAATCTAGGATCATCCCTTTTATTCTTCGTGATATCCATTCGAAGCTCGTGATTTGGATCTCATTTAAAGTCGAAGACCCACTACAATGCGTGTTTTTGAAAACATTATTGTTTCTACTCTTCCATATCAAATAGCCACATGACCATTCGACTACTTGTCATATTTTTGAACCAATCATAGTTGATACGGCATTGGGTGGATTTCCTGCAAATGACTTGAGAGCATGTGTTTTGGAATAGTTACCAAATCCCTACCACTTGTATACTCGAGTCCATACATCTATAGACTTATTACATAAAACCAAGGAGTGATCAATTGTCTCGATGTCTTCGTCACAAATACGGCACCGGACCGAGTGTATATCGATACCCCGTTTATATAATTCGATTAGGACCAGGATCCTTTTGTGAGTAACACGCCAAATAAACACCTCAACTTTCTTTGGAACCAAGGAATTGCGCATGGTAACCAATTGGCCTCTACCTGTTATAAGGGACTTTTTCCTCAATGAGATTTTGTAGCTTCTTAGTTGTGAAGTTACCAGTAGGTGATAACATCCAAAACCATGAATCAACCTCGCTGCCTGAATGTACATATGAATTCAACGCGTTAATGAGCTCCTGAAATTCGCCATTTGCCCGACCAATCAACCCCCTGCTCCAGTTCCATGTAAAAACACGATTACCATCAACCCAACGAACACGATCATTTACTTTCGCCTCTTTGTTTGTCTCCAGTCGATAAAGTCTATCAAATTTGTGCTCCAATTTTTCTTCCCCTAACCAAAGGTCTCGCCAGAAAGCTGTTGTTGAACCATCCCCTAAATCGAATTTGAGAAAGGGACGCCGGCATCAGTTACATTTTTACCTGCATTTATGATGTTAAGCCAAGTACCAGTTTTATTAGAAAAAGAAATTAGCCTGCTATTGAAAAGCCCACCAAGAGGCCCATATATGTTAATAATGACTTTGGCTCATTGAGAACTAGTCTCAGTATGGAGCCGCCACCACCATTTGCATAATAGAGCCATATTTTTACATTTCAACGATCTGAAATTTAAACTGCCTTCCGAATATGGAAGGAGAATTTTTTCACATTTAATCCACGATATTTTTTCCCCGACCCGGAAACCCCCCAAAAGAACTCTCTCCTCACCCTCTCAAGTTCATTAATCACAGAAGGCGGGGCAAGGAATATCGAAAAGTAATACAAAGGAAGACTCGAAAGAACCGACTTAATAAGAGTGACATGGCCACCAAAAGAAATCAAATGCGCTTTCCAATCTGACAACCTATTTTTAAATTTATCAATTACCACTTTCCAAACGTTAAGCTTCCTCATTTTGGACCCGATAGGAATTCTATATACTACACTTTAAAAGACATGTAAGCATAATAAGAATCTATAAATCATACACATAAATTCTAATTCAATAAACATAATAAAATATTAATATCCTACTCAATTAACTAATTCTACTCCTCCACATGTTCCTATCAAAAGTCATGTCCTCGGTCAATAGAAGCTCATTCGTGTCAAGCTTCAATCTATTCTCTAACCTACGTCTAGGTCTACCTCTTCTCCTTACACCGCCAACAGTGACGACCTCAACTTTCCTAATCGGAGATGTAGGTGGGCGCCTCATAACATACCCAAACCATCTAACTCGTCCATTCCATTGACATCTTTGTGCTTCTAAATGTTGTGTTGAAAAGGTTTGTCATCCATCTAACCTCATCATCGCCTAGGCACCACCACACCTCTATGTGAATTTCATCAAGTCCTACTGCTTTGTTACGCCCCGTCTTTTATAAGTCGATCTAAGTGCAAAAATAGTTGTTTTGATAATGGATTACCTGGTGTAGATCAATGTTCCTCTCGGGTCCTCCCGTACTGAAAATAGATGAGAAATACTTTTCCCATCTTTTCCTAATACAGTCTTCTCTCACTATACTATGACTCACTTCATCTTAGATATATTTGATGTTATCTAGATCCCTTCTTCTTTGCTCCGTAGCTTTAGCTATCATATATATGACGTTTTCTCCCTCTTTAGAGTCTAGTTTCCTATATAACTCTTCATAGGCTTTGTCTTTTACAATTGCTACGGGCCTTCTTTGCTTCTCTTTTGGATTCTTTATACCTATCTTCAACCCTAGCTCTCTCAACTGGTGTCCCCTCTCTAAAAGTTGTGAGCTCCTTAAACCTCGCTTGCTTTAAAGCGACTTTTGTTTCGACCTCGTCACTAAGCCACCACGATTCTCTAATACCCTTTTGGGCTCACGATGTCCCAGCTGCCACTCCTAATGAAATGTCCCGTTCATATCGATTATAAACGTTTCATATTAATTGATTTCGTTGTGAGGTTTGACCTCTATGTGAGACGTTTTTCAAAGACTACATTCGTTTTATTTAAAAACAAACCATAACCTTTATTTTTTTCAATAAAGGTTCAAGAACCATAACATAGATTATCAAGTAATGATAATCTAAAAGATAACGTTTTACACACGAATATTACATATTGGTTTACAACAATATTACACATCGATTTAAATCTCCGAATGCAGTTTTTAAACAATATATTACAAGCATGCTGACTCCAATTCTTGTCCTTAAATTAGCATGCAACAGCGGAAGCTCTTAATAATCACCTAAGAATAAACATGCTTAAAAGTCAACAAAAATGTTGGTGAGTTATAGGTTTAACCTATATATTTATCAAATCGTAATAATAGACCACAATATTTCCATTTCCATTTCCATTTTTCAATAACATGCGAACTGCATAAAAACCATTCATATGTTGAACACCTGGTAACCGACATTAACAAAATGCATATAGAATATCCCCAAAACAGAAATCCATATGTATTAATAACTCGAAGTACTAAAGCATACCATTTTCCAGTATGGGGGGAGTTAGTGCCCGTAGATCTACCTTTAGGATTCGCGTCAATTAGGGTGTCTGTTCCCTAATTCTTAGGTTACCAAACTAAAAGGGTGATATTCGGTATTCATAATCCAACATAGAATGTAATTTCAAGTACTTGTGTCTATTTTGTAAAACATTTACAAAACTGCATGTATTCTCATCCCAAAATATTAGATAGTAAAAATAGGACTATAACTCACTTTCACAGATTATCACTTCGTCGAAAAATAACACTTGGCCACTGGTCGATTCACGAACCTATAACAAATATGTATATATATATCAAAGTATGATCGAAATATAATTATACCATATTTTATTATGTTTTAACGATTTAAGTTTGTTAAGTTGATAGTCCAACGTTTGTAGTCCACAAATAATTGTCCACAGTTAGTAGTACAGAAATAAATCAATATATATTATCTCGAATCAATCCACGACCCAGTGCATACAAGTCTCAGACTCGATCACAACTCAAAGTATATATATTATTTTAGAATCAACCTCAAGCCTGTACAGCTAACTCGATCATTACCGCATATAGAGTATCTATGGTTGTTCCAAATAATATATATAGATGACGTCAATATGATATGTCAAAACATTGCATACGTGTCTATGGTCTATCAAGGTTACATAATATGTTAGAGTACATTTATAATACAATATAAGTTAGTTAAGTTATGGTTAGTATAAATTTGTTACAAATTTCACGTAGCTACAACAAGAAAAATTATCCAATTTTGTTTTACCCATAACTTCTTCGTTTTAAATCCGTTTTGAGTGATTCAAGTTGCTATGGTTTCATAATGAACTGAAATTTATGAAACTAAACAGAAAAATTATAAGTTTATAGTCAGAAATATAGGTTACAAGTCAATTTTGTAAGAGGTAGTCATTTCAGTCGATAGAACGACGTCTTGATGACCATTTTGAAAAACATACTTTCACTTTAAGTTTAACCATGATTTTTGGATATAGTTTCATGTTCATAAGAAAAATCATTTTCCCAGAAGATCAACTTTTAAATCAAAGTTTATCATAGTTTTTAATTATCTAACCCAAAACAGCCCCCGATTTCACTACGACGGCGTATGTCCGGTTTTACGGTGTTCTTCGTGTTTCCAGGTTTTAAATCATTAATTTAGCATATCACATAGATATATAACATATGTTTAGTTGATTTTAAAAGTCAAGTTAGAAGGATTAACTTTGTTTGCGAATAAGTTTGGAATTAACTGAACTATGTTCTAGTGATTATAAGTTTAAATCTTCGAATAAGATAGTTATATATATATATGAATTGAATGATGTTATGAACATCATTACTACCTTAAGTTTAGTAGGTAAACCTACTGGAAGTGACAAAAATTAATCTAGTTTCAAAGGATCTTGGATGGCTTGAAAGTTCTTGAAGTAGAATCATGACACAAAAACAAGTTCAAGTAAGATTTTTACTCGAATTAAGATAGTTTATAGTTATAGAAATTGAATCAAAGTTTGAATGTGAATATTACCTTGAATTAGAATGATAACCTACTATAAATAACAGAGGTTTCTTGATCTTAGATGATTACTTGAAATGGATTAGAAAGCTTGGAAGTAGACTTGTAAACTTGAAAGTATTCTTGATTTTATGAAACTAGAACTTATAGAATTTATGAAGAACACTTAGAACTTGATTGGAGATAGAAATTGAGAGATATCAATTAGATGAAGAAAATTGAAGAATGAAAGTGTTTGTAGGTATTTTTGGTCGTTGGTATATGGATTAGATATAAAGGATGTGTAAGTTTGTTTTCTTGTAAATAATTCATGAATGATTTATAATATTTTTTGTAATTTTGTGAGATATTTCATGCTAGTTGCCAAATGATGGTTCTCACATGTTTAGGTGACTTACAAGGGCTGCTAAGAGCTGATCATTGAAGTGTATATACCAATAGTAAATACATCTAGAAGCTGTGTATTGTACGAGTACGAATACGGGTGCATACGAGTAGAATTGTTGATGAAAATGAATGAGGATGTAATTGTAAGCATTTTTGTTAAGTAGAAGTACTTTGATATGTGTCTTAAAGTCTTTCAAAAGTGTACTAATAAATCTAAATACACTACATGTATATACATTTTAACTGAGTCGTTAAGTCATCGTTAGTCGTTACATGTAAGTGTTGTTTTGAAACCTTTAAGTTAACGATCTTGTTAAATGTAATTAATTCATTGTTATTATACTTAAATGAGATGTTAAATTGTTATGTTAACATGATAACATGGTGTATGAATATATCTTAACATCATATATATATGTTAAAATACTATTACAACGATAATCGTTACATATATATATATTGTTTCGAAATCCTTAAGTTAGTAGTCTCATCTTACTTGTATAGTTCATTGTAAATACACTCAATGATATACATAATTATCATTTTATCATGTTAAATATAGTATATCAATATCTTAATACAATACATATGTATTTAGTAAGATGTTGTTATAACGATAATCGTTATGTATATCGTTTCGAGCTTCATAATTCAATATTCTCATTTTTATGTATATCACACATTGTTAATATACTTAGTGAGATACTTACTTATCATAATCTTATGTTAACCATATATATGTCCATATATATATCATCATGTCGTTTTTACAAGTTTTAACGTTCTTGAATCGCCGGTCAACTTGGGTGGTCAATTGTCTACATGAAACTCATTTCAAATAATCAAGTCTTAACAAGTTTGATTGCTTAACATGTTGAAAACATTTAATCATGCAAATATAGTTTTCATTTAATATATAATCATGGAATAATCATGGAAAAGTTTGGGTCACTACAACTAAGACTTCTTTGGCAACATTCTCTGATAATGGACGCAAGGTGGTTCCACATCTGGTCTGCGGCAATAGAGGCTACATCTTCTACTTCTACTCTCATTCTTTCGACAACTGTCGCTCTAAAGGTCTCTGCCTTCGCTCCATTTAGGTTCTTCCAAAGGATTCTATGTTGTACAACCCTTACCCTCCTGCCTACTCCTCCTTGGGTGACTAAATCCATGACAAGCAATCTATGTTAGGAGGAGCAAGTCAGGGCTGGGAGGACCTTACAGTCCCTACAATTCCTAAGGTCCCCTTTAGGAAGAAGTAAAAATTCAATCTGGGCACTACGACCCCTGCTCAGAAAGGTGGCTAATTGGGTATCCCTCTTCTTGAAAAAAGAGTTTGTAACAACCAAATCATGGGCAATGGAAAACTCGTGGAGTGAGTGCCCTTCTTCATATCTAACACCATAACCAAAGCCTCCATGAGCTCCCTCATATCCTTCTGCCTCAGTTCCTATGTGTCCATTCAAATTGCCCCCTATAATCAGTTGATGGTCAGCTGGGCACCTCCTCACAATCTCATTAAACAGTTCCTAAAAACTCTTCTTTTTCTCGTCTCCTAAACCCGCATGAGGTGCGTACGCACTAATGAACGTGAAAGTCTCCTTCTTGATAATAAAACTAACTAACATAATCCTATCTCCAAACCTACCCACGTCAACAACATGTTCGTTATGCGGTTTTACTATAACAATTCCTACCTCATTTCGAGCTATTCTAGAACCTCAGAACCACAACTTGTGTTCATTAATCTCTACCGCCTTTGAACCCTTCCATTTAGCTCTTGCAAAGATGGTGGAAGACACTATGATCAATCCATTGATGAATCTGACCAATAGTTTTTCGGTTTGATTTCTTCCACTCTATTTCTTTGGCAGAATCAGGAATTGTACCCTTCAATTCAATAGGATCGAAGCTGAGGAGATCTTCCATCCGAGGTTTCCACAACGTGTAGTTGGTGGCAGTGAGCATAATCATGACTCCGGAAGATGATCCTGACTCTTTCGTGGACATTATCACCTTACAAATAATTTTTCAACACAAACGGTGTTGAAAACTTCAGAAAACTCACCAACGCCTCTAACCTAGCTCTGATACCACTTATTGTGATTAGGAGAGGATCGCCTGGACATTGAGAGATACAAATTTGAGAGAAAATAACTCTATTACTCACAAGAATAAATTACACGAGTATAACAAAACTCAAATAAATAAAAACTCTCAAACTCACACACACTAACTAGGTTGTAATTACACTTTTCTGAATGATTTTACAACTGACTAACTCACTAGGAATTCTCACCACTCTCTAAATGACTGATTTTACAACTCAGTAACTCACTAGGAATTCTCACCAATATCTAGGGATGTATTCACTCTTGGTTAGGATTACATTTCACTGAATGAATGATATTTCAACTGAGGTTTGCACCTCTATTTATAGAGAACTTCGAGAATGTGGAATGGTGTGAACGCATAATGGTGTGAACGCAAAATGGTGGCTAGCCGTTATTGTTTCCAACTTTGCTACTTCCTTATGAGGAGGTGGAATGGTGTGAACGTAGAACAAGTGGCTAACCGTCATTGTTATCAATTTTGCTTCTTCCATTTTGGTGCTCAAAGTTGGCTACTTTGAACGTCTAAAAGATACTAGATTACGGCTGGAAGTTATCGCATTTAACATAAAAAATAAAAATAAAAAATAATAGTAGAGTTTATATTAAACAAAAACTGCCTTGTTACATTCCACCATTATTCTCTTTTTATCAGCGGTGATCATCAGTTCGGTTTTCGGTTCAGTTTCCTCGCTTTTAAAAATTTTTGGACCAAAACTGATAACCAAAACAGATAACCGAACCGAAAATCGAATTCAATTTCAAAATCAAAACCGAACCGAAAACAGAATTCGAATTCGGTTCTGTTTCAATTAAAACTTAAAACTGAAAAAGTTATAATTAATCAAAATAAACATAACAATTGACTTTGATTCTCAATTTGAGTTTTTAAATTAATTTTTAGTCTATATAAATTAATAATATATAGTTCAATTCAATTTTAAATTTGGTTTCAATTTAACCGTTTTGGAATTAAATATTGAACACCCAAAACTTTTTATAAAGAATTTAAGTTCTAGAACCTTCTATTCACTAAACAAAAGTTACAAGAGGAGGTTGTTACATTGTACAACAATCTTCACCCAATAAAATAACAAATAGAAAATAACAAAAGAAAATCACTTGGGAACATTTTATGAGACCACTTCATGTTGCTCCCACTTTCTCGTGATTAAAATATCTTTTACTCGTACCTCATTATAAATATGTTTTAAATCACTCCTAACCACGACATACTTCATTACTAGGACTAAGCAGTGGCGATTCAGGATCAGAATATAATAGAGTCCTCTAGAATCTGAATGATACTTTGTAAATTGTTTTCCCCAAAAATATAGCTATTTAGTTCAAAAAAACTATCGATTTTAAAAATATATGGGGTCTTATCTTTAAATTTAGTGGTGTCATTTAAAATTTTAGTAGTAATTTATAAAAAGAAATTATAATATAGTGGGGTCCAAGGACCCCATTGCTCTGTATGTAAAGTCGCCTCTGGGACTAAGCGCCACATTAATAATTCCTCACCAGCACTAACCCATGATTAATCATTTTGAATTATCACATTCTTTCTCAGAAAAATTGAAACCCATTTTATATCAATGTACAAGTATAAAATGTAACTGTATAAGTTTTTTATTCGGTACATTGCATTACATCTACCCACGACGATGGCAATGCCATCAAAGCCCTCGTTGTGATGGAGCTGGGCGGCCAGGGTTAACAGCCCGGAGGGAGTTTCCTTACTAGATATGTATTAGCTTATGTCCTCCGGTAATTTGGTTCTTCTATCGCTTGTTTTTCCATTTAAACTTTTCATCTTGGGATGGTCATTTTCATTTTGTGTGCGATAACGCATCTTCATCATCATTTCTCCACCTTTTGACTTAGCTACCTCGTTTTGTTTCTCTTTCTGAATTTTTACTTCGCTCTACTCTCACGGTCGTTCCCTGATAATGCTAAAAACGAACATATATTTCATCGCATTATCCCTCAAGAAAGACAAGCTTTTAGTTGCAGTTGTCCTATTTACAAGGAATATTTGTTTAAAAATTAAAAGGTGAAGACAAAAGACAGATTCGACGAATTGAAGACGCAAACGACCAAAAAGATCAAAAGTACAAAGTACAATCAAAATGGTTCAAATTATTGATGAGAAACGTCTCAAAATTACAAGAGTACAAGACGCTTAACGCAAAGTACAAGATATTAAATTATACGAAAGGACGTTCGAAAATCCGGAACCGAGACATGAACCAGCTTTCAACGTACGGCGCAACGGACCGAAAGTTACAAATTAATTATGTATATAAATATAATATAATATATAATTAATTATATAAATTATATATTTATATTATATTTATATAATAAAATCCGTCGGCAAGCTAGGAGCCAAACTTGTGTGAGCTGGATTCCACAGCTCCGCACTCGCGGAGCTTATAAAGGCAAAACCCACCGCACTCGCGGAGCACACAAAAACAGTAATCTACCTATAAAAGGTCATGCAATTCGACGGATTATAGACATCTTTTTCTTCTTCCTTCATACGTAATATATATATATATATATATATATATATATATATATATATATATATATATATATATATATATATATATATATATATATATATATTATAATTTTAATTTTAATTTTAATTTTAAATTCTAATAATAAGGGTATGTTAGCGAATGTTGTAAGGGTGTAAGTCGAAATTTTGTCCGTGTAACGCTACGCTATTTTTAATCATTGTAAGTTATGTTCAACCTTTTTAATTTAATGTCTCGTAGCTAAGTTATTATTATGCTTATTTAATACCGAAGTAATCATGATGTTGGGCTAAAAATATTAAAATTGGGTAATTGGGCTTTGTACCATAATTGGGGTTTGGACAAAAGAACGACACTTGTGGAAATTAGACTATGGGCTATTAATGGGTTTTATATTAACTAAACAATACCTTGTTAATTTAATATATAAACTTATAATTTGATGTATTTATATATAACCACATACGCTTGACTGGGTACGGTGGGCGGGATATCTATAAATACCAATAATTGTTCATTTTACCGGACACGGAACTGGATTAATAGTTAATAGACTTGTTGAAACAGGGGTGGATTACATTCAAGGGTAATTGGTGTAATTGTTAACAAAGTAGTAAAACCTTGGCTTGCACGCAGTCGATAACCTGGTGTATTCACTAAACAAAGTATTAAAACCTTGTTACAATTCGAATCCCCAATTAGTTGGAATATTTGACTTCGGGAATAAGAATAATTTGACGAAGACTTTTGCACTTTATATTTATGACTGATGGACTATTACGGATAAATCCGTATGGACATATCGAATAATCCAGGACAAAGGACAATTAACCCATGGGAATAAACTAAAATCAACACGTCAAACATCATTATTATGGAAGTTTAAATAAGCATAATTCTTTTATTTTCATATTTAATTGCACTTTTAATTATCGCACTTTTATTTATTGTCATTGTATTTAATTGCACTTCTAATTATCGTACTTTTTAATTATCGCAATTTTATTTTATCGCACTTTTATTTATCACAATTTCATTATCGTTATTTACTTTACGCTTTAAATTAAGTTATATTTATTTTTAATATTTTACATTAGGTTTTAACTGCGACTAAAGTTTTAAAAATCGACAAACCAGTCATTAAACGGTAAAAACCCCCTTTTTTATAATAATAATATTACTTATATATATATATATATATATATATATATATATATATATATATATATATATATATATATATATATATATATTTGTATTTTTATAAATTAAAACTAATATAGCGTTAAGCTTGTTTAAGAGTATCCCTGTGGAACGAACCGGACTTACTAAAAACTACACTACTGTACGATTAGGTACACTGCCTATAAGTGTTGTAGCAAGGTTTAGGTATATCCATTCTATAAATAAATAAATATCTTGTGTAAAATTGTATCATATTTAATAGTATTTCCTAGTAAAATATAAGCTATTTCATATACACCTCGCATAACATCAAGTATTTTTGGCGCCGCTGCCGGGGAACATAAACGCCGAAAGCGCAACGCTATATTTAAAAAAAAAAGTTTTTATCAAGTTCTTTTTATAAAAATATAAGTTTAAAAAAAAAAACTGAACATATAGAAATCGAACCTTCTGAGCTGAAATTGAACATTCCGCGACTCGCGGAGAATTTGAACTGGACCATACCGCACTCGCGGAGGTCCTCTGACAGGTCAAACCTGGTACTCATTTAATGCGAAATTAGGGTTTAATTATATTAATATTAATATTAATTAGGTTTTAATTTTAAATGAATTAGTTTTAGTTTTTATTTAATTTGTATTTTTAAGTTATATTAAGTTTTATAAAATATATAAAATTAATAGTTTTATATAAAAATAATATTTTTATAAAAATTGTACTTTTTACAACTTTTAATATATTTTTATATTTTGTCCCTTTTTATTCGTTTTAGCGTAATTTTTGTATTTTTCGCTCGTATTCATTTTTAAGTCATAGTTTTTGCCATATTTATTTTTATTTCTAGATTTTTAGGCTTTGCCATAAAATCCCTTAAGTGCTTTTTCTTTAGACTAAGATTTAGGTGCTTTAGAATTTTGCGACGCCTTTTTAAGTTTTAGTACCTTTTTAAGTTATTGCCATTTGGGATATAGTATTTCTTTTAAGCTTTAATATTTTTAGACTCAACTTTTAATTTTTAGTTTTTAGTTCCTTTTTAAATTTCGACGCGCTACTTTCTTATTTTTATTTTTCGACGCCTATTATTTTTCGACCTTTTATTTTTCGACGTTTTTTGACGCGCTCTTTTTCTCTCTTATTTCTAGCCATTCTAGTTTTAGGATATAGAATTCTCTATCTTCTTCTCTAAAATTTATTTAAATTACGAAAATTTATTTTAAGTGGTTAAATTGATAGACATTAAAATTTTCTGGTTCGTAGTAATAGTTGGATTTGTACGTGGACCGGGTTATTGGAGCCAAACAGTACTCAATTATATTGAGACCAAACTAATCCTGCCCCTCTGCTGCATCTTTTGGCTATTCGAAACGTGGGCAAAATCAGAAAAGTCTATTAATTGGATAACTTATATAATTTTTCTTTCTTTTTAAAAACTAATTGGATATTCAATGAATGCACCGAGCAAAATGTTCACAACCTTTTGTACGTTCACCACCTGTAACTCGATCAAGACATCTAGCAAATATTGTCGCCATTGATTTTTCTTTAGAATCGTCATCCAGTCGACCAAGTACTCCAATTCAAATTTTCGATAATCCATTTTTTGAACCCGACCTCACAATTGAGAATCCGGAGAATATTCAGGGACAATTAATAGATCCTGAACCATTAATCTTTCCTCCGGAACCACCAATCATTCAAACAGAGATTGTTGAGGAACCAACCATTAAATCAAAATCCTCTAGTGATTCAGATTCAACAAATTCAATCATGGAGAATCTAGAACCTTTAAGTATGGAAGACCGAATGAGAGCTAAACGCACTGGCCAAGGTCACGCAATTACTCAACCAGACATTAATGCGCCAGATTATGAAATCAAAGGACAAATTCTACACATGGTAACTAATCAATTCCAAATTAGTGGTGCGCCGAAGGAAGATCCAAACGAACATCTTCGTACCTTTAATAGGATCTGCACTCTATTTAAAATAAGAGAAGTGGAGGGTGAACAGATATATCTCATGTTATTTCCGTGGACTTTAAAGGGAGAAGCCAAAGATTGGTTGGAATCGTTACCTGAAGGGGCGATTGATACATGGGACGTCTTAGTTGAAAATTTTCTTAAACAATTCTTTCCGGCATCTAAAGCCGTAAGACTTCAAGGAGAAATTGTTACGTTCACACAGAAACCAAATAAAACTCTATATGAGGCATGGACCAGATTTGGAAAGTTATTGAGAGGATGTCCGCAACATAGTTTAGACACTTGCCAAATAGTATAAATATTATACCAAGGATGCGACATCACTACAAGGAAAGACATAGACATAGCAGCTGGTGGTTCCATTATGAAGAAAACAGAAACTGATGCTTACAAAATTATTGATAACACTGCTTCCCACTCACATGAGTGGCATCAAGAAAAAGATATCGTTAGATCATCTAAAGCAGCTAGAGCCGATTCTAGCCATGACTTAGATTCCATTTCTGCAAAGATAGATGCTGTCGAGAGACGAATGGAAAAGATGACTAAGGATATACAATTAATACGAATTAGTTATGAGCAGTGTGGAGGACCACATTTGACAAAAGATTGTCTCAGTATTGAACTAACAATGGAACAAAGAGAGAATGTTTCATACATAAACCAAAGGCCTGGAAATAATTATCAGAATAATTATCAACCGCCAAGACCAATTTACAATCAAAACCAGAATTATAACCGAAATGTTCCATACAACAATCAACAAGGTCCTAGTAATCAACAAGTATCCAATAATACTTACAATCAGCAAAGACCTAATTTTCAAAACAAACCACCACCAACCGATGATAAAAAGCCGAATTTAGAAGATATGATGACGAAGCTAGTTGAATCTCAAACACAGTTTTTCACATCTCAGAAACAAACCAATGAACAAAATGCTCAAGCATTTAGAAATCAACAAGCTTCTATTCAAAATTTGGAACAAGAAGTAAGTAACCTAGCAAGGTTAATAGGTGAAAGAAAACCGGGAAGTCTACCTAGTGATACAAATGCTACCCCCGAAATGAAACAGCTAAAGCCATTACCACAAGAAGTGGTATGATACTTAAACCACCTGAAATACCTGTAATTTCTAATGAAGCTATTCCTACTCCACAAGAACCACAACCTGAACAAGATAAGGAAAAAGAACTGGTAGTTGAAAAGGTTAATGAAGATAACACAGTTAAGGCTAAACCTTATGTTAAACCATACCAACCACCACTTCCTTACCCGAGTAAAATGAGAAAAGAGAGACTTGAAGCCGAGCAATCTAAATTCTTGGATATGTTTAAATAAATAAATGTCAATCTTCCTTTCATTGATG
The DNA here is from genome assembly GCF_046630445.1 of Rutidosis leptorrhynchoides. Classification (NCBI taxonomy): domain Eukaryota; kingdom Viridiplantae; phylum Streptophyta; class Magnoliopsida; order Asterales; family Asteraceae; genus Rutidosis; species Rutidosis leptorrhynchoides. The sequence goes on from NC_092334.1 coordinate 647,145,985, forward strand.
TGATTTCAGGAATGCCTAGATATGCTAAATTTCTGAAAGATCTAATCACGAATAGAAAGAAAATGGAAGAACTCTCGGCTGTTACTATGAATGCTAATTGTTCAACAGTGCTGTTGAATAAGATACCAGAAAAATTATCAGATCCAGGAAGTTTCACAATTCCATATTTTCTGGGTAGTCTTAGTTCAATAGAAGCATTGGTAGACTTAGGTGCTAGTATAAATTTAATGTCGTATTCACTATACGCTAAACTAGACCTTGGAGAATTGAAACCAATACGAATAAGTATACAACTAGCCGATAGATCAGTAAAATATCCTAGAGGGATAATGGAGAACATGCTAGTTAAAGTTGGTACTTTAGTATTTCCAGTAGATTTTGTTATTCTGGACATGGAAGAAGATTCTCGAGTACCTCTCATATTAGGAAGACCATTCTTAAACACGGCTAAAGCAATAATTGACGTGTTTGGTAAGAACCTGACCCTAAGTATAGAGGACGAGAGTGTTACCTTTTCTGTTGATAGAGCCATGCAACAACCGCAATCTGCAGATGATACATGTTATTATATTCAAACTATAGATTCACATGCAGAATTATTAGAAGAATTTCCAGAATTACAAGGAACAGGAGAATGTTCTTTAGGAGAAGGAACTGAACCAATTGATGAAACTGAAATGTTAGCTACACTTATGGCTAATGGATATGAACCAACATCAGAAGAAATTCAAATGCTAAAAGAAGAAGACAGATATCGATATAAATCATCGATAGAAGAACCACCGACATTAGAGTTAAAGCCACTTCTAAATCATTTGGAATACGCTTATTTACATGGTGAATCTGAATTACCTATAATAATATCGTCTTCTCTTACTGAAAATGAAAAATCTCAACTCATTTCTGTGCTAAAAGCTCATAAACCAGCCATTGCATGGAAAATTCATGATATTAAACGAATAAGTCCTTCGTATTGCACACATAAAATCCTTATGGAAGAAGGTCATAAAACATATGTGCAACGCCAAAGAAGACTAAATCCTAATATGCAAGATGTTGTTAAGAAAGAAATTATTAAACTACTTGATGCAGGTTTAATTTATCCCATCTCTGATAGTCTATGGGTAAGCCCAGTTCAATGCGTACCTAAGAAGGGTGGCATGACTGTCATCACAAATGAGAAAAATGAGCTTATTCCTACTAGGACTGTAACAGGATGGCGTATTTGTATTGATTATAGAAAATTAAATGACGCCACCAGAAAAGATCACTTTCCCTTGCCTTTCATTGATCAAATGTTGGAAAGATTAGCCGAAAATAGTTACTATTGTTTTCTTGATGGTTTTTCCGGATATTTTCAAATTCCAATAGCACCCGAGGACCAAGAGAAAACCACATTCACGTGCCCTTATGGTACTTTTGCTTACAAACGCATGCCATTTGGACTTTGCAACGCCCCTGCAACCTTTCAAAGGTGCATGATGACGATTTTTCATGACATGATAGAAGAATGCATGGAAGTTTTCATGGATGACTTTTCAGTCTTCGGTGATACATTTGAATCATGTTTAGTTAATCTTGAACGAATGCTTATTAGATGCGAACAATCAAATCTAGTTCTTAATTGGGAGAAATGCCATTTCATGGTTAAAGAAGGCATCGTTCTTGGTCATAAAATCTCAAAGGAAGGAATTGAAGTGGATAGAGCTAAAGTAGATGTAATTGCTAAACTTCCACATCCCACCAATGTTAGAGGAGTTAGGAGTTTTCTAGGGCATGCCGGTTTTTACCGACGTTTCATAAAAGATTTTTCTAAAATTGCCACTCCTATGAATAAACTCCTAGAAAAGGATGCTCCATTCATCTTTTCAGATGAATGCATCAAATCTTTTAATATTCTTAAAGAGAAACTCACTAATGATCCGATCATGATAACTCCAAATTGGAATCTACCGTTTGAACTAATGTGCGATGCAAGTGATTTTGCAATGGGAGCCGTTTTAGGACAAAGGATTGAAAAACGATTTCAACCTATATATTATGCTAGTAAGACGTTACAAGGAGCACAAACAAATTACACAACTACTGAAAAAGAACTCCTTGCTATTGTCTTTGCTTTTGACAAATTTCGTTCATATCTCGTTCTAGCTAAAACAGTGGTCTATACCGACCATTCTGCTCTTAGATACCTATGAAACAAGATGCCAAACCAAGATTAATCTGTTGGATCTTACTCTTACAAGAGTTCGATATTGAAATCCGAGACAAAAAGGGAGCAGAAAATCTCACCGCTGATCATCTTTCTTGTCTTGAAAATCCTGAATTAGAAGTTCTAAATGAATCAGCCATACAAGACAACTTTCCTGATGAATATCTATTAAAGATAGATTATAATGAAATTCCATGGTTTGCAGACTATGCAAACTACTTAGTATGTGGATTCCTTGAAAAAGGATTGTCGTACCAAAAACGAAAGAAATTCTTTAGTGATATAAAACACTATTTCTGGGAAGATCCACATTTGTTTAAAAATTGTCCCGATTGAATAATACGCCGATGTGTATTCGGAGATGAAGCTAGTAAAATCTTAAACCATTGTCACACAGGACCAACAGGAGGGCATTATGGGCCTCAGCTCACAGCAAGAAAAGTTTATGATGCTGGATTCTATTGGCCTACAATTTTTAAAGACGCACACCTTCTATGCAAATCCTGTGATGCATGTCAAAGGGCCGGAAAAATAAGTCAACGTGATGAAATGGCACAAAATGTCATTCAAGTATGTGAAGTATTTGACATTTGGAGTATTGGCTTTATGGGTCCATTTCCAAAATCTCATAATAATCTCTACATTCTCGTAGCCATTGATTATGTATCTAAATGGGCGGAAGCACAAGCTCTCCCAACTAACGATGCACGAGTTGTAGTCAATTTTTTAAAATGTCTTTTTGCAAGGTTTGGAACACCGAAAGCTTTAATAAGTGATCGGGGTACTCATTTTTGTAATAATCAACTTGAGAAAGTTCTTAAAAGATATGGAGTAACTCATAAAATCTCCACCGCTTATCATCCACAGACAAGTGGACAAGTTGAAAATACCGACCAAGCTTTAAAACATATTTTAGAGAAAACCGTAGGATCAAATCCGAAGGAATGGTCCATTAAATTGGAGGATGCACTCTGGGCTTTTAGAACAGCCTACAAAACTCCAATTGGAACCACACCTTTTAGACTCATTTACGGAAAAGCATGTCATCTTCCAGTAGAAATTGAACACAAAGCATTTTGGGCTTTGAAGACATGTAATCTTGATTTACATGAAGCTGGACGTTTACGGTTAAGTCAACTAAACGAATTAGAAGAATTAAGACATGAAGCATACGAAAATTCGTTGACCTATAAGGAAAGAACGAAGAAATGGCATGATAAAAGAATCAGAAGTTCAAAAGAATTTAAAGAAGGAGACAGAGTTCTTCTTTTCAATTCACGATTCAAGCTATTTCCTGGAAAATTAAAATCAAGATGGTCTGGACCATTTATAGTCAAAAGAGTTTTCCCATACGGAATAGTAGAATTAATAAATTCAAATGGGATTGAATTTAAAGTTAATGGTCACAGAGTTAAACATTACATACATGGTTCGATGGAAGTTGACAATGAAGTTAATCATAATTTCACCACCCAAGAAAATCTTCAAAATGAAAACATAAATATGTTATCAACAACATATGAAAAATCAAAATTGGAAAATAGGGAGGATTCAAATTTGAGTGATGAAGAAGAATTCTTATACAAACCTCCCATTCCAAGAAACGAAGAAAAATGTGAACAAGAAGTTCAAATAGAAGTGAAAGAACCAAGAAAAGAACACCCAAAAAAGGTTTACAAACCAACTCGACTTACTAAAGCAGGAGACCCGAGTGAATTTATCATTTCTTGCTTGCTTAATGATGGTGCTGTATATAATGGACTCGCAGATTTAGGAGCAAGTGCAAATATTATGCCTCTTTCCTTATACAAAAGATTAGGCATGGGTAAATTAAAACCAACCAAAATAGGTGTTCAATCATTTGACCAAACCATTAAACACCCGGTTGGAATAGCAAATAATTTACTTGTTAACGTGGGAAGTTTGACCTTTGTTGCAAACTTCATAGTGATTAATATGGAGGAAAACCTTGATATTCCTCTAATTCTAGGTCGCCCATTTTTAGCAACCACCGAGGCATTCATTGATGTAAGAGAAGGTAGAATGACACTTAGGGATGGTGATACATCGATCACCTTTGTGAACCGAAAGTTTAAATCTCCACCAACCAAAACTGTTAAACCAATAAAAACGCATAAGTGTGGGGAAGATGAAGAAACACTTAATGATGATCCAATCACAAAGAATGCCTTTGATGATAAGAAATTAGATGAACCCGTTTTTAACAGTTCAACGAAGAAACTTTATAAACGGATTCATGATGCTAAGATTAAGGGAAACTTTAAGTTATGTAACCAATTAGTATCTAATTTATCGCCAAAAGAAAAGGCGATGTTAATTGAATTTGTGAAAGCTACGGAGGAAATCAACAATTGGATTGAAGTAAAAGTCAAAGATATACAAGTTGTTGATGATCCAATTGAAAATAACGTTAATCACAATTTCAACTAAGTGTGGGGAGGTTCGAATCTTTTTAGGGTAATATGTATTTCTGTTAGAGTTAGATTTTCTGTTTTCGTGTAGTTCTCGAGAATGGAATCCGAATGGTCTTTCCCTAGCAGACCCTAAAGAACTAGTCTTCTCCCCCCATTCTGAATTTTTATTTTTTTTAGGTTTTACGAGATGAAGACTTCCTGTGAACTAAACCATGGTCTAATGCTACACGCTTTGATCACTAAATGTAATAATGACACCCTTCCAAGTGAAATAGTATCATTAATCAGAGGTAAATTGGACGGAGTAAGAAAAGAATCCAGATGCGAAAATAATAAGTTACAATTTGGTAAAGGAAAATCAAAATCCACAGCGAAAAGAAGAGCACGACACCTTGAAAGATGTCACAAATGCGGAAAATGGTCACACGAAGGTAAATGTTCAAATAATCAAACATATTCCAATACCGAATTTGTTACTCTATGCAGAGACGGACCATTCATATGTTTAGAAGAAAAAACGTTGAATGCTCGAGGTTACGCCTATGTAGCCATGGAAAACCAATTAGTCTGACTATCTTATGAGTGGGCTAGAGCATATCACTAAGAAATCTTTTTCACAGGTAAGTTTGTACAGTTTTCAGTTTTTATTTTTATTTTTTTTATTTTTAACCTTTTGATAATAAACGCTAATTTGTTCGCTATAAAGTATTAAATTGGTATTCGATAAAATTAGGTCTTGCGACCGAAATTATTGATATCATACAAAAATTTACTACATCACTACGAAATTTACCGTTTATTCTTAAGGTATAAATATCTTTAATCAATCAACCCAAAATATTTCAAAAATTCGTCATGAGTTAAACTAGGTTATGAAACCGAAATTACTTTACCGAAAAGAGGGGCGTGTATTTTTGATAATATTTGATTAATTAAAGTGGGACAAAAGACCAAAAAGATTTTTAATTTTATTTTTACTTTTTTTTAAAATTAATATTAAAATAATATTGTAAACTTTTTAAATCAATATATTTAGTTTGTAAATATTTGAAAAATTAATATTTTTAATATAAGTTTGTATGTATAAAAACAAAAATATAATTTAAGTTTGGTGTAAATTTAAAAACAAAACTTACTTTGTTTCGTTAAGTTAAAAATATGATTTTTAAAATTCGTCGTAAGTTGAAGACTAGGTCATTGAACCGAAATTGCTTTACCCAAGGGAGGGATGAGAACTTTTATTATCATTATTTTTAGCCTTATTGAATTAAAGTATACCAAAAATATTAAAAAAAAAACAAAAATCTTTGCTTTTAAAACAAACGCCAATATGTTTGGAAACTTTGGTAAAATTTAATCAATTTTCTACGCTAATCACCCTCAATAATTTAAATTGTTACCGATTTCTAGCAAATGAGGGCATTGCAAGATCTTAAGTGTGGGAAGGGGTTAAATTGTTTCGGATTTTAAAAAAAAAAAATTTGATTTAAACACTTGGTTACCATTAAGAATACTAGTAACGCAGTAGTTGTATTAGAATCTAGTGCTCTCTGATAATAAAGAACAACCCTAGTCTTATATACTGACTACCCAATTCTAGTAAAAATTTTCAAAATTTTCAAATAAATGAATTCAAAATCATGTTTATAATATTTATGAACGATAAAACTAGGTGTTAACACCGAAATTATTGTTACCTCAGAAAGGACATAAATTGAGAAACAAACCAAAATGTTAAAATTCATTTAAAATGGAATAGAGGACAACAAAAAGGAAAATAAAAGCCAAGTGTGGGAAAATTTACCAAGTTATTTAAAACATATATCACATATTTTTGTACAAATAACTGAAGATACTTTTGCTTTGGACTAATCTAAACAGTTTTACCCAATTTACTGTAATATATTTGAAAGAAAAGATGGATCTACACGATGAATCAATTCCATCATAAAAAGGAAGTAAAGTCTTCCAAAAAAGAAACGCGCTTCTTGATTTAGGTCATGAAGTTGTCGTCCAGACCAGCTGTAGGTTGACGAAAAATCTAGAAAAGTCATCACTAAAATCAGCAGGAAATCCACGGACCTCAGCATAAAACAGGGTCACCAAGTGGTCAGACTTATCCTAACCATGAGAGGATCTGTCTTGTAAAATGGGGAGGACGCCGTGCAAATTAGCTGGATAAGACTAATGAATCAGATCCCCAGAAAGAATAATCTCCTTAAAGATCAAAAATCAGCTTTTAAGCCTGATATTACTCAATCCTAGAGATTGACCTTAAAGATTGAGAATTACAAACTCATGGAATTCGATGATATCTAAACTCGAGCTTGAACGAGAAAATATTTTGATCAAAATTACAAACCGATTTGTTTTCTGAAAACCCATTTTCAATGCGTTCATTACCATTGAACGTAAAATCCTAGGAATTCACCTGGAATTCATTAGGTTACCTGAACCAAATCGGGTGTCAACCGTAAGAACGGTGGTTGCATAGCATGGTCAAAGACAGAACCTTGTGCCAGACCGGAAAATTATAAGGGTGAGCTTTACTATTGCTCCTACAAAGGATAGTAATTGCATCCGATAAGTTATAGACCATAATTAAAAAACATGTCAGGGGACATTGCCTTAACAGCTGCTTGTTCAACGCTTTCCTTTACAACCGGACGGTAGTTTATCGAAAGGTAATATACGGAGCAAGTATACTGAACGTGTTGCTTTCCTAATACAAGGATAGCAAGTGGGTGACACAAAACCTTAAGTTTTGAGCTAAAAATTTCAAATATGAAACCCACCAAACCCATAAAAAGAATTTGCAAACACCGGTGAAGGGTTATTCCGGAAAACTTATCTAGGGTAAAAGCTAAATTGAATTTTCAAAAAGATCAAATGTTTTCATAAAGATCCAATTTCCTTAAAGGATCTAAATTTTTATAGTCATGTGGGGCTGTAAACCACAACGTTACTATCATTGTTCATACCGCCGTAATGAAATCACTGATGTACAAAGTGTGAAGAATAAAGAAGTGATTCTAGTATGTTTTTATTCAAGACTATATTGCTTGAGGACAAGCAACGCTCAAGTGTGGGAATATTTAATAATGCTAAAAACGAACATATATTTCATCGCATTATCCCTCAAGAAAGACAAGCTTTTAGTTGCAGTTGTCCTATTTACAAGGAATATTTGTTTAAAAATTAAAAGATGAAGACAAAAGACAGATTCGACGAATTGAAGACGCAAACGACCAAAAAGCTCAAAAGTACAAAGTACAATCAAAGTGGTTCAAATTATTGATGAGAAACGTCTCAAAATTACAAGAGTACAAGATGCAAAACGCAAAGTACAAGATATTAAATTATACGAAAGGACGTTTGAAAATCCGGAACCGAGACATGAACCAGCTTTCAACGTACGACGCAACGGACCGAAAGTTACAAATTAATTATGTATATAAATATAATATAATATATAATTAATTATATAAATTATATATTTATATTATATTTATATAATAAAATCCGTCGGCAAGCTAGGAGCCAAACTTGTGTGAGCTGGATTCCACAGCTCCGCACTCGCGGAGCTTATAAAGGCAAAACCCACCGCACTCGCGGAGCACACAAAAACAGTAATCTGCCTATAAAAGGCCATGCAATTCGACGGATTATAGACATCTTTTTCTTCTTCCTTCATACGTAAAATATATATATATATATATATATATATATATATATATATATATATATATATATATATATAATTTTAATTTTAATTTTAAATTCTAATAATAAGGGTATGTTAGCGAATGTTGTAAGGGTGTAAGTCGAAATTCTGTCCGTGTAACGCTACGCTATTTTTAATCATTGTAAGTTATGTTCAACCTTTTTAATTTAATGTCTTGTAGCTAAGTTATTATTATGCTTATTTAATACCGAAGTAATCATGATGTTGGGATAAAAATATTAAAATTGGGTAATTGGGCTTTGTACCATAATTGGGGTTTGGACAAAAGAAAGACACTTGTGGAATTAGACTATGGACTATTAATGGGTTTTATATTAACTAAACAATACCTTGTTAATTTAATATATAAACTTATAAATTGACGTATTTATATATAATCACATACGCTTGACTGGGTACGGTGGGCGGGATATCTATAAATACCAATAATTGTTCATTTTACCGGACACGGAACTGGATTAATAGTTAATAGACTTGTTGAAACAGGGGTGAATTACATTAAAGGGTAATTGGTGTAATTGTTAACAAAGTAGTAAAACCTTGGTTTGCACGCAGTCGATAACCTGGTGTATTCACTAAACAAAGTATTAAAACCTTGTTACAATTCGAATCCCCAATTAGTTGGAATATTTGACTTCAGGAATAAGAATAATTTGACGAAGACTTTTGCACTTTATATTTATGACTGATGGACTATTATGGATAAATCCGTATGGACATATCGAATAATCCAGGACAAAGGACAATTAACCCATGGGAATAAACTAAAATCAACACGTCAAACATCATGATTATGGAAGTTTAAATAAGCATAATTCTTTTATTTTCATATTTAATTGCACTTTTAATTATCGCACTTTTATTTATTGTCATTGTATTTAATTGCACTTCTAATTATCGTACTTTTTAATTATCGCAATTTTATTTTATCGCAATTTCATTATCGTTATTTACTTTACGCTTTAAATTAAGTTATATTTATTTTTAATATTTTACATTAGGTTTTAACTGCGACTAAAGTTTTAAAAATCGACAAACCGGTAATTAAACGGTAAAAACCCCCTTTTTATAATAATAATATTACTTATATATATATTTGTATTTTTATAAATTAAAACTAATATAGCGTTAAGCTTGTTTAAGTGTATCCCTGTGGAACGAACCGGACTTACTAAAAACTACACTACTGTACGATTAGGTACACTGCCTATAAGTGTTGTAGCAAGGTTTAGGTATATCCATTCTATAAATAAATAAATATCTTGTGTAAAATTGTATCATATTTAATAGTATTTCCTAGTAAAATATAAGCTATTTCATATACGCCTCGCATAACATCAAGTATTTTTGGCGCCGCTGCCGGGGAACATAAACGCCGAAAGCGCAACGCTATATTAAAAAAAAAAAAAGTTTTATCAAGTTCTTTTTATAAAAATATAAGTTTAAAAAAAAACTGAACATATAGAAATTGAACCCTTCTGAGCTGAAATTGAACCCTCCGTGACTCGCGGAGGAATTTGAACTGGACCATACCGCACTCGCGGAGGTCCTCTGACAGGTCAAACCTGGTACTCATTTAATGCGAAATTAGGGTTTAATTATATTAATATTAATATTAATTAGGTTTTAACTTTAAATTAATTAGTTTTAGTTTTTATTTAATTTGTATTTTTAAATTATATTAAGTTTTATTAAATATATAAAATTAATAGTTTTATATAAAAACAATATTTTTATAAAAATTGTACTTTTTACAACTTTTAGTATATTTTTATATTTTGTCCCTTTTTATTCGTTTTAGCGTAATTTTTGTATTTTTCGCTCGTATTTATTTTTAAGTCATAGTTTTTGCCATAGTTATTTTTATTTCTAGATTTTTAGGCTTTGCCGTAAAATCCCTTAAGTGCTTTTTCTTTAGACTAAGATTTAGGTGCTTTAGAATTTTGCGACGCCTTTTTAAGTTTTAGTACCTTTTTAAGTTATTGCCATTTGGGATATAGTATTTCTTTTAAGCTTTAATATTTTTAGACTCAACTTTTAATTTTTAGTTTTTAGTTCCTTTTTAAATTTCGACGCGATACTTTCTTATTTTTATTTTTCGACGCCTATTATTTTTCGCCCTTTTATTTTTCGACGTTTTTTGACGCGCTCTTTTTCTCTCTTATTTCTCGCCATTCTAGTTTTAGGACATAGCATTTTCTATCTTCTTCTCTAAAATTTATTTAAATTACGAATATTTATTTTAAGTGGTTAAATTGATAGACATTTAAATTTTCTGGTTCGTAGTAATAGTTGGATTTGTACGTGGACCGGGTTATTGGAGCCAAACAGTACTCAATTATATTGAGACCAAACGAATCCTGCCCCTCTGCTGCATCTTTTGGCTATTCGAAACGTGGGCAAAATCAGAAAAGTCTATTAATTAGATAACTTATATTATTTTTCTTTCTTTTTAAAAACTAATAGGATATTCAGTGAATGCACCGAGCAAAACGTTCACAACCTTTTGTACGTTCACCACCTGTAACTCGATCAAGACATCTAGCAAATATTGTCGCCGTTGATTTTTCTTTAGAATCGTCATCCAGTCGACCAAGTACTCCAATTCAAATTTCCGATAATCCATTTTTTGAACACGACCTCACAATTGAGAATCCGGAGAATATTCAGGGACAATTAATAAATCCTGAACCATTAATCTTTCCTCCGGAACCACCAATCATTCAAAAAGAGATTGTTGAGGAACCAACCATTAAATCAGAATCATCTAGTGATTCAGATTCAACAAATTCAATCATGGAGAATCTGGAACCTTTAAGTATGGAAGACCAAATGAGAGCTAAACGCACTGGCCAAGGTCACGCAATTACTCAACCAGACATTAATGCGCCAGATTATGAAATCAAAGGACAAATTCTACACATGGTAACTAATCAATGCCAATTTAGTGGTGCGCCGAAGGAAGATCCAAACGAACATCTTCGTACCTTTAATAGGATCTGCACTCTATTTAAAATAAGAGAAGTGGAGGATGAACAGATATATCTCATGTTATTTCCGTGGACTTTAAAGGGAGAAGCCAAAGATTGGTTGGAATCGTTACCTGAAGGGGCGATTGATACATGGGACGTCTTAGTTGAAAAATTTCTTAAACAATTCTTTCCGGCATCTAAAGCCATAAGACTTCAAGGAGAAATTGTTACGTTCACACAGAAACCAAATGAAACTCTATATGAGGCAGGGACCAGATTTGGAAAGTTATTGAGAGGATGTCCGCAACATGGTTTAGGCACCTGTCAAATAGTATAAATATTATACCAAGGATGCGACATCACTACAAGGAAAGACATAGACATAGCAGCTGGTGGTTCCATTATGAAGAAAACAGAAACTGATGCTTACAAAATTATTGATAACACTGCTTCCCACTCACATGAGTGGCATCAAGAAAAAGATATCGTTAGATCATCTAAAGCAGCTAGAGCCAATTCTAGCCATGACTTAGATTCCATTTCTGCAAAGATAGATGCTGTCGAGAGACGAATGGAAAAGATGACTAAGGATATACACTCAATACGAATTAGTTGTAAGCAGTGTGGAGGACCACATTTGACAAAAGATTGTCTCAATATTGAACTAACAATGGAACAAAGAGAGAATGTTTCATACATAAATCAAAGGCCTGGAAATAATTATCAGAATAATTATCAACCGCCAAGATCAATTTACAATCAAAACCAGAATTATAACCGAAATGTTCCATACAACAATCAACAAGGTCCTAGTAATCAACAAGTATCCAATAATACTTACAATCAGCAAAGACCTAATTTTTAAAACAAACCACCACCAACCGATAATAAAAAGCCGAATTTAGAAGATATGATGACGAAGCTAGTTGAATCTCAAACACAGTTTTTCACATCTCAGAAACAAACCAATGAACAAAATGCTCAAGCATTTAGAAATCAACAAGCTTCTATTCAAAATTTGGAACAAGAAGTAAGTAAACTAGCAAGGTTAATAGGTGAAAGAAAACCGGGAAGTCTACCTAGTGATACAAATGCTAACCCCCGAAATGAAACAGCTAAAGCCATTACCACAAGAAGTGGTATGACACTTAAACCACCTGAAATACCTGTAATTTCTGATGAAGCTATTCCTACTCCACAAGAACCACAACTTGAACAAGATAAGGAAAAAGAACCAGTAGTTGAAAAGGTTAATGAAGATAACACAGTTAAGGCTAAACCTTATGTTAAACCATACCAACCACTACTTCCTTACCCGAGTAAAATGAGAAAAGAGAGACTTGAAGCCGAGCAATCCAAATTCTTGGATATGTTTAAATAAATAAATGTCAATCTTCCTTTCATTGATGTGATTTCAGGAATGCCTAGATATGCTAAATTTCTGAAAGATCTAATCATGAATAGAAAGAAAATGGAAGAACTCTCGGCTGTTACTATGAATGCTAATTGTTCAGCAGTGCTGTTGAATAAGATACCAGAAAAATTATCAGATCCAGGAAGTTTCACAATTTCATGTTTTCTGGGTAGTCTTAGTTCAATAGAAGCATTGGCAGACTTAGGTGCTAGTATAAATTTAATGTCGTATTCACTATACGCTAAACTAGACGTTGGAGAATTGAAACCAACACGAATAAATATACAACTAGCCGATAGATCAGTAAAATATCCTAGAGGGATAATGGAGAACATGCTAGTTAAAGTTGGTACTTTAGTATTTCCAGTAGATTTTGTTATTCTGGACATGGAAGAAGATTCTCGAGTACCTCTCATATTAGGAAGACCATTCTTAAACACGGCTAAAGCAATAATAGACGTGTATGGTAAGAAACTGACCCTAAGTATAGAGGATGAGAGTGTTACCTTTTCTCTTGATAGAGCCATGCAACAACCGCAATTTGCAGATGATACATGTTATTATATTCAAACTATAGATTCACATGCAGCATTATTTGAAGAATTTCCAGAATTACAAGGAACAGGAGAATGTTCTTTAGGAGAAGGAACTGAACCAATTGATGAAACTGAAATGTTAGCTACACTTATGGCTAATGGATATGAACCAAAAACAGAAGAAATTCAAATGCTAAAAGAAGAAGACAGATATCGATATAAATCATCGATAGAAGAACCACCGACATTAGAGTTAAAGCCACTTCCAAATCATTTGGAATACGCTTATTTACATGGTGAATCTGAATTACCTGTAATAATATCGTCTTCTCTTACTGAAAATAAAAAATCTCAACTCATTTCTGTGCTAAAAGCTCATAAACCAGCCATTGCATGGAAAATTCATGATATTAAAGGAATAAGTCCTTCGTATTGCACACATAAAATACTTATGGAAGAAGGTCATAAAACAAATGTGCAACGCCAAAGAAGACTAAATCCTAATATGCAAGATGTTGTTAAGAAAGAAATTATTAAACTACTTGATGCAGGTTTAATTTATCCCATCTCTGATAGTCCATGGGTAAGCCCAGTTCAATGCGTACCTAAGAAGGGTGGCATGACTGTCATCACAAATGAGAAAAATGAGCTTATTCCTACTAGGACTGTAACAGGATGGCATGTTTGTATTGATTATAGAAAATTAAATGACGCCACCAGAAAAGATCACTTTCCCTTACCTTTCATTGATCAAATGTTGGAAAGATTAGCCGGAAATAGTTACTATTGTTTTCTTGATGGTTTTTCGAGATATTTTCAAATTACAATAGCACCCGAGGACCAAGAGAAAACCACATTCACGTGCCCTTATGGTACTTTTGCTTACAAACGCATGCCATTTGGACTTTGCAACGCCCCTGCAACCTTTCAAAGGTGCATGATGGCGATTTTTCACGACATGATAGAAGAATGCATGGAAGTTTTCATGGATGACTTTTCAGTCTTCGATGATACATTTGAATCATGTTTAGTTAATCTTGAACGAATGCTTATTAGATGCGAACAATCAAATCTAGTTCTTAATTGGGAGAAATGCCATTTCATGGTTAAAGAAGGCATCGTTCTTGGTCATAAAATCTCAAAGGAAGGAATTGAAGTGGATAGAGCTAAAGTAGATGTAATTGCTAAACTTCCACATCCCACCAATGTTAGAGGAGTTAGGAGTTTTCTAGGGCATGCCGGTTTTTACCGACGTTTCATAAAAGATTTTTCTAAAATTGCCACTCCTATGAATAAACTCCTAGAAAAGGATGCTCCATTCATCTTTTCAGATGAATGCATCAAATCTTTTAATATTCTTAAAGAGAAACTCACTAATGCTCCGATCATGATAACTCCAAATTGGAATCTACCGTTTGAACTAATGTGCGATGCAAGTGATTTTGCAATGGGAGCCGTTTTAGGACAAAGGATTGAAAAACGATTTCAACCTATATATTAAGCTAGTAAGACGTTACAAGGAGCACAAACAAATTACACAACTACTGAAAAAGAACTCCTTGCTATTGTCTTTGCTTTTGACAAATTTTGTTCATATCTCGTTCTAGCTAAAACAGTGGTCTATACCGACCATTCTGCTCTTAGATACCTATTTTCGAAACAAGATGCCATACCAAGATTAATCCGTTGGATCTTACTCTTACAAGAGTTCGATATTGAAATCTGAGACAAAAAGGGAGCAGAAAATCTCGCCGCTGATCATCTTTCTCGTCTTGAAAATCCTGAATTAGAAGTTCTAAATGAATCAGCCATACAAGACAACTTTCCTGATGAATATCTATTGAAGATAGATTATAATGAAATTCCATGGTTTGCAGACTATGCAAATTACTTAGTATGTGGATTCCTTGAAAAAGGATTGTCGTACCAAAAACGAAAGAAATTCTTTAGTGATATAAAACACTATTTCTAGGAAGATCCACATTTGTTTAAAAGTTGTCCTGATGGAATAATACGCCGATGTGTATTCGGAGATGAAGCTAGTAAAATCTTAAACCATTGTCACACAGGACCAACAGGAGGGCATTATGGGCCTCAGCTCACAGCAAGAAAAGTTTATGATGCTGGATTCTATTGGCCTACAATTTTCAAAGACGCACACCTTCTTTGCAAATTCTGTGATGCATGTCAAAGGGCCGGCAAAATAAGTCAACGTGATGAAATGGCACAAAATGTCATTCAAGTATACGAAGTATTTGACATTTGGGGTATTGACTTTATGGGTCCATTTCCAAAATCTCATAATAATCTCTACATTCTCGTAGCCATTGATTATGTATCTAAATGGGCGGAAGCACAAGCTCTCCCAACTAACGATGCACGAGTTCTAGTCAATTTTTTAAAACGTCTTTTTGCAAGGTTTGGAACACCGAAAGCTTTAATAAGTGATCGGGGTACTCATTTTTGTAATAATCAACTTGAGAAAGTTCTTAAAAGATATGGAGTAACTCATAAAATCTCCACCGATTATCATCCACAGACAAGTGGACAAGTTGAAAATACCAACCGAGCTTTAAAACGTATTTTAGAGAAAACCGTAGGATCAAATCCGAAGGAATGGTCCATTAAATTGGAGGATGCACTCTGGGCTTTTAGAAGAGCCTACAAAACTCCAATTGGAACCACACCTTTTAGACTCGTTTACGGAAAAGCATGTCATCTTCCAGTAGAAATTGAACACAAAGTATTTTGGGCTTTGAAGACATGTAATCTTGATTTACATGAAGCTGGACGTCTACGGTTAAGTCAACTAAACGAATTAGAAGAATTAAGACATGAAGCATACGAAAATTCGTTGATCTATAAGGAAAGAACGAAGAAATGGCATGATAAAAGAATCAGAAGTTCAAAAGAATTTAAAGAAGGAGACAGAGTTCTTCTTTTCAATTCACGATTCAAGCTATTTCCTGAAAAATTGAAATCAAGATGGTCTGGACCATTTATAGTCAAAAGAGTTTTCCCATACGGAACAGTAGAATTAATAAATTCAAATGGGATTGAATTTAAAGTTAATGGTCACAGAGTTAAACATTACATACATGGTCCGATGGAAGTTGACAATGAAGTTAATCATAATTTTACCACCCAAGAAAACCTTCAAAATGAAAACATAAATATGTTATCAACAGCATATGAAAAATCAAAATTGGAAAATAGGGAGGATTCAAATTTGAGTGATGAAGAAGAATTCTTATACAAACCTCCCATTCCAAGAAACGAAGAAAAATGTGAACAAGAAGTTCAAATAGAAGTGAAAGAACCAAGAAAAGAACACCCGAAAAAGGTTTACAAACCAACTCGACTTACTAAAGCAGGAGACCCGGGTGAATTTATCATTTCTTGCTTGCTTAATGATGGTGCTGTATAGAATGGACTCGCAGATTTAGGAGCAAATGCAAATATTATGCCTCTTTCCTTATACAAAAGATTAGGCATGGGTAAATTAAAACCAACCAAAATAGGTGTTCAATCATTTAACCAAACCATTAAACACCCGGTTGGAATAGCAAATAATTTACTTGTTAACGTGGGAAGTTTGTGTAGTGACCCGAACTTTTCCATGTTTATATATATTAATTGAGATTAATATTTACATGATTAAATGTTTCCAACATGTTAAGCAATCAAACTTGTTAAGACTTGATTAATTGAAATATTTTTCATATAGACAATTGACCACCCAAGTTGACCGGCGATTCACGAACGTTAAAACTTGTAAAAACGACATGACGATATATATATGGATATACATATGGTTAACATGAGATTATGATAAGTAAGTATCTCCATAAGTATATTAACAATGAGTTATATACATATAAACAAGACTACTAACTTAAGGATTTCGAAATGAGACATATATGTAACGATTATCGTTGTAACGACATTTAAATGTATATATATCATATTAAGATATATTAATATATCATAATATCATGATAATATAATAATTTAACATCTCATTAGATATAATAAACAATGGGTTAACAACATTAATTGAGATCGTTAACTTAAAGGTTTCAAAACAACACTTACATGTAACGACTAACGATGACTTAACGACTCAGTTAAAATGTATATACATGTAGTGTATTTAGATGTATTAAAATACTTTTGGAAGACTTCAAGACATATATCAAAACACTCATACTTAACGAAAATGGTTACAGTTACTTTCCCATTCTTTTCTTTCATCAAGAATTCTAGTCGTATTCTTACCCGTATTATACACAGCTTCAAAACGTACTTACTATGGGTATATACCAATAGGAACTAGCATGGGATTCCACTCTTGATTATGTCATGTATGACTAATCAATTTTAACTTCTACCATGAGCTAGTCAACTAACTAGAACTCCTTTTAACCCCACTCACCACTCACCAATTACCACTCACCATTCACTCCATTTCACTTCCAATTCTCTTTCTAATTCTCTCTCAACACACACACACTATTATGAACGTATTTTTCCAGTAGCTAATCATCATCTTCATCAAAAATCACTTCAAGAATCAAGCTATAATCATCATAGGAAGAACACTTCAAAAATCCCTTCAAGTTTACTAATTTACTTCCAAGCTTTCTAATCCATTCCAAGTAATCATCTAAGATCAAGAAACCTTTGTTATATACAGTAGGTTATCTTTCTTATTCAAGGTAATATTCATATTCAAACTTTGATTCAATTTCTATAACTATAAACTATCTTAATTCGAGTAAAAATCTTACTTGAACTTGTTTTTGTGTCATGATCCTACTTCAAGAACTTTCAAGCCATCCAAGATCCTTTGAAGCTAGATCATTTCTTGTCACTTCCAGTAGGTTTACCTACTAAAATTGAGGTAGTAATGATGTTCATAACATCATTCGATTCATATATATAAAACTATCTTATTCGAAGGTTTAAACTCGTAATCACTAGAACATAGTTTAGTTAATTCTAAACTTGTTCGCAAACAAAAGTTAATCCTTCTAACTTGACTTTTAAAATTAACTAAACACATGTTCTATATCTATATGATATGCTAACTTAATGATTTAAAACCTGGAAACACGAAAAACACCGTAAAACCGAATTTACGCCGTCGTAGTAACACCGCGGGCTGTTTTGGGTTAGTTAATTAAAAACTATGATAAACTTTGATTTAAAAGTTATTATTCTGAGAAAATAATTTTTATTATGAACATGAAACTACATCCAAAAATTATGGTTAAACTCAAAGTGGAAGTATGTTTTCTAAAATGGTCATCTAGACGTCGTTCTTTCGACTGAAATGACTACCTTTACAAAAATGACTTGTAACTTATTTTTCCGACTATAAACCTATACTTTTTATGTTTAGATTCATAAAATAGAGTTCAATAAGAAACCATAGCAATTTGATTCACTCAAAACGGATTTAAAATGAAGAAGTTATGGGTAAAACAAGATTGGATAATTTTTCTCATTTTAGCTACGTGAAAATTGGTAACAAATATATTCCAACCATAACTTAATCAACTTGTATTGTATATTATATAATCTTGAGATACCATAGACACGTATACAATGTTTCGACCTATCATGTCGACACATCTATATATATTTCGGAACAACCATAGACACTCTATATGTGAATGTTGGAGTTAGCTATACAGGGTTGAGGTTGATTCCAAAATATGTATAGTTTGAGTTGTGATCAATACTGAGATACGTATATACTGGGTCGTGGATTGATTCAAGATAATATTTATCAATTTATTTCTGTATATCTAACTGTGGACAACTAGTTGTAGGTTACTAACGAGGACAGCTGACTTAATAAACTTAAAACATCAAAATATATTAAAAGTGTTGTAAATATATTTTGAACATACTTTGATATATATGTATATATTGTTATAGGTTCGTGAATCAACCAGTGGCCAAGTCTTACTTCCCGACGAAGTAAAAATCTGTGAAAGTGAGTTATAGTCCCACTTTTAAAATCTAATATTTTTGGGATGAGAATACATGCAGGTTTTATAAATGATTTACAAAATAGACACAAGTACGTGAAACTACATCCTATGGTTGAATTATCGAAATCGAATATACCCCTTTTTATTAAGTCTGGTAATCTAAGAATTAGGGAACAGACACCCTAATTGACGCGAATCCTAAAGATAGATCTATTGGGCCTAACAAACCCCATCCAAAGTATCGGATGCTTTAGTACTTCGAAATTTATATCATATCCGAAGGGTGTCCCGGAATGATGGGGATATTCTTATATATGCATCTTGTTAATGTCGGTTACCAGGTGTTCACCATATGAATGATTTTTATCTCTATGTATGGGATGTGTATTGAAATATGAAATCTTGTGGTCTATTGTTACGATTTGATATATATAGGTTAAACCTATAACTCACCAACATTTTTGTTGACGTTTTAAGCATGTTTATTCTCAGGTGATTATTAAGAGCTTCCGCTGTCGCATACTTAAATAAGGACGAGATTTGGAGTCCATGCTTGTATGATATTGTGTAAAAACTGCATTCAAGAAACTTATTTTGTTGTAACATATTTGTATTGTAAACCATTATGTAATGGTCGTGTGTAAACAGGATATTTTAGATTATCATTATTTGATAATCTACGTAAAGCTTTTTAAACCTTTATTGATGAAATAAAGGTTATGGTTTATTTTAAAATGAATGCAGTCTTTGAAAAACGTCTCATATAGAGGTCAAAACCTCGCAACGAAATCAATTAATATGGAACGTTTTTAATCAATAAGAACGGGACATTTCAGTTGGTATCCGAGCTTTGGTCTTAGAGAACCAGAATTTTGCATTAGTGTGTCTTATCGAGTTTGTTAGGATGCATTAGTGAGTCTGGACTTCGACCGTGTTTACTTGAAAAATGATTGCTTAACAAATTTTGTTGGAAACTATATATTTTTAACATGTGAATATTATGTGATATATTAATCTCTTAACGCGTTTGATATTATGTGATAGATGTCTACCTCTAGAACAAGTCCCATTGACTCACCTAATAATAATGAAGAGTCAAATGTAAATTGGAATGATTCGTGGACTGATTCACAAGTTCCCGAAGAGGAACCGGAAGAAGAGTCGGAACCGGAAGAAGAATCGGAACCGGAAGAAGAATCGGAACCGGATGAAGAAATAGAACCGGTGGGGGAAATAATAAAACGGTTAAGTAAAAGAAAATCCTCAACCAACCGACCAAGGTTAAATATGGTTAATGGTGTTTCCGCTCAGGAAGCAAAATATTGGGAGGATTACCAATTCTCCGATGAATCGGATTCTGACGAGAATTCCGATGATGTTATAGAAATTACCCCAACTGAATTTAAAAAGGCAAAAGAAAATAATAAGGGAAAGGGCATAAAAATAGAGATATCTAATTCCAACCCCGATGAACTTTATATGTATCGTCAACCCCCGAAGTCCTTAAGTTGTAAGAATGACCCGGAAACCTCTAAACCACCAGGTTTTTCTAAACCAATGTGGATAACGACGGTTCGTATTAGGGGAACATCATATATCCCTAGAAACTTGGCAAAACGAACCAAAACCGAAGAAGAAGAAACGAGTGAGTCGGAATAAGATAGTTGTATTCGTGTGGTGTAATATATGTAATATAGTGTGCTTATGCTTTATGATATATGTAAAAATTGCTTGTATTAATAAGTATTTTTTTTATGAATATAACTCTTGTCTATTTTACAGTATAAAAACACAAAATGGATAGACAACCCAATATTTTAAAAGACCTACCCGGAGACATGATTGATGAAATCTTGTCTAGAGTCGGTCAGAATTCTTCGGCACAACTATTTACGGCGAAATCAGTTTGTAAGACATTTGAAGAACGTTCCAAGAATGTCTTGGTTTACAAGAGACTTTCGTTCGAAAGATGGGGGATATCACATTGGGAAATCCATAAGTTACGATGTGTTTACTTTGACGCATATATTGCGGGGAACCCAAATGCTATTTTACGCAATGGGTTAAGAAATTATTTTGACTCAATATATCCGAATATTGGACTTCGTGATTTAGAAAAAGTGGCTAACATGCAACATAAAGAAGCATGTTATGCTTACGGATTAGTAATGTTCGCTTTTCACCAAAGTGAGAACAAGAACATCGGCCTACAACTATTAAACAAAAGGTTCCCACAAGTGACAGAGTCGGTAATTGGGGTAAGAAATGAGGTTTTTAGATTGTTACGGGACTGTTGGACATTACGTAACCCTCGTCCCTTTGACGACGTTACAACACGCTGTCTTATCAACGGCCATAACGGTTATGTTCCACAAGACCAAGGATGGGAAGTAGTCCTAGTAAAACCAGAATGCATGACTTGTTTCTGGACGTATGAATTACGTGTCTTTATTGGCTTTGCTGAACGACTTGTGTACTAGCTAGAATTATCTTCACAACCATCTTGTATCAAATTTATTGTGTGCTATATTTCATGCTATATGTAAAATAAGCAGTATTGTAAGTTTGTAAAATATTGTGTAAAAGTTTGAACGCGAAATATTATTATAATCAGTTTTTCATATAGAATTGTAGTAGTTGAATTGTATATTAGCTACTAAGTATGAACTTAACGGGTAGGTACTACCTGAATTTAAATTTATAAAACGCTAATATGAAGAAAAAGCTTTTATAAATGAGTTCATATTATGCTACGAAATACTATTAACTACTCTTAATATTCTGTATGATTAACTTGTTCCATTTGACTATTTTGAAGGAAATGGCACCGACTACTCGACACACCGTGAATATGAATGAAGAGGAATTCCGTACTTTTCTAGCTTCAAACATAGCCGCAGTACAGGCTGCGCTACATTCCAACAATAACCTTGGATCTAGTAGTACAGGAAATCGTGTAGGATGCACCTACAAAGAATTCACTGCCTGCAAACCTTTGGAATTTGATGGCACCGAAGGACCGATCGGATTGAAATGGTGGACCGAGAAGGTCGAATCGGTGTTTGCCATAAGTAAGTGTACTGAAGAGGACAAAGTGAAGTACGCTACGCATACCTTCACAGGTTCTGCGTTAACATGGTGGAATACCTATCTAGAGCAAGTGGGATAAGACGATGCGTATGCACTACCGTGGTCAGCATTCAAGCACTTGATGAACGAGAAGTACCGTCCCAGAACCGAGGTCAATAAGCTCAAGACAGAACTTAGAGGGTTACGAACCCAAGGATTTGATATTACCACGTACGAAAGACGATTCACAGAATTGTGCCTATTGTGTCCGGGAGCATTCGAAGATGTGGAAGAGAAGATCGACGCGTTTGTGAAAGGATTACCGGAAAGAATCCAAGAAGATATAAGTTCACACGAGCCCGCCTCCATACAACAGGCATGTAGAATGGCTCACAAACTAGTGAACCAGATTGAAGAAAGAATTAAAGAGCAGACTGCTGAAGAGGCCAATGTGAAGCAAGTCAAAAGAAAGTGGGAGGAAAACGGTGATAAGAATCACCAATACAACAACAACAGCAATTACAACAATAATCGCAACAATTATCCCAACAATCGCAACATCAATCGCAACTACAACAAACGGCCCAACAACAACAACAACAACAACAACAACAGCAACTACAACAATCATCCCAACAACAATAATAACCGCAACAACAACAACAATCAGAAGCAGCTATGCCAAAGGTGTGAAAAGTATCACTCGGGGTTCTGCACCAAATTTTGCAACAAGTGTAAAAGAAATGGTCATAGCGCGGCGAAGTGTGAGGTCTACGGACCAGGAGTTAATAGAACGAAAGGAACAAATGGTGTCAGAACGAGTAATGGCGGAGCAAGTAGTGTCGGAGCAAGTTATGCCAATGTAGTTTGTTATAAATGTGGAAAACCGGGCCACATTATTAGAAATTGCCCGAACCAGGAGAACACGAATGGACAAGGCCGCGGAAGAGTTTTCAATATTAATGCGGCAGAGGCACAGGAAGACCCGGAGCTTGTTACGGGTACGTTTCTTATTAACAATAAATCTGCTTACGTTTTATTTGATTCGGGTGCGGATAGAAGCTATATGAGTAGAGATTTTTGTGCTAAATTAAGTTGTCCATTGACGCCTTTGGATAGTAAATTTTTACTCGAATTAGCAAATGGTAAATTAATTTCAGCAGATAATATATGTCGGAATCGAGAAATTAAACTGGTTAGCGAAACATTTAAGATTGATTTGATACCAGTAGAGTTAGGGAGTTTTGATGTGATAATCGGTATGGACTGGTTGAAAGAAGTGAAAGCAGAGATCGTTTGTTACAAAAATGCAATTCGCATTATACGAGAAAAAGGAAAACCCTTAATGGTGTGCGGAGAAAAGGGCAACACGAAGCTATATCTTATTAGTAATTTGAAGGCACAAAAACTAATAAGAAAAGGTTGCTATGCTTTTCTAGCACACGTCGAGAAAGTACAAAATGAAGAAAAGAGCATCAATGATGTTCCCATTGCAAAAGAATTTCCCGATGTATTTCCGAAAGAATTACCGGGATTACCCCCACATCGATCCGTTGAATTTCAAATAGATCTTGTACCAGGAGCTGCACCAATAGCTCGTGCTCCTTACAGACTCGCACCCAGCGAGATGAAAGAACTGCTAAGCCAATTACAAGAACTTTTAGAGCGTGGTTTCATTCGACCAAGCACATCACCGTGGGGAGCTCCTGTTTTGTTTGTCAAGAAGAAAGATGGTACATTCAGGTTATGTATCGACTACCGAGAGTTGAACAAACTTACCATCAAGAACCGCTACCCACTACCGAGAATCGACGACTTATTTGATCAACTACAAGGCTCGTCAGTTTATTCAAAGATTGACTTACGTTCCGGGTATCATCAAATGCGGGTGAAAGAAGATGATATTCCAAAGACTGCTTTCAGAACACGTTACGGTCATTACGAGTTTATGGTCATGCCGTTTGGTTTAACTAATGCACCAGCTGTGTTCATGGACCTTATGAACCGAGTGTGTGGACCATACCTTGACAAGTTTGTCATTGTTTTCATTGATGACATACTTATTTACTCAAAGAATGACCAAGAACACGGTGAACATTTGAGAAAGGTGTTAGAAGTATTGAGGAAGGAAGAATTGTACGCTAAGTTTTCAAAGTGTGCATTTTGGTTGGAAGAAGTTCAATTCCTCGGTCACATAGTGAACAAAGAATGTATTAAGGTGGATCCGGCAAAGATAGAAACTGTTGAAATGTGGGAAACCCCAAAAACTCCGAAACACATACGCCAGTTTTTAGGACTAGCTGGTTACTACAGAAGGTTCATCCAAGACTTTTCCAGAATAGCAAAACCCTTGACTGCATTAACGCATAAAGGGAAGAAATTTGAATGGAATGATGAACAAGAGAAATCGTTTCAGTTATTGAAGAAAAAGCTAACTACGGCACCTATATTGTCATTGCCTAAAGGGAATGATGATTTTGTGATTTATTGTGATGCATCAAAGCAAGGTCTCGGTTGTGTATTAATGCAACGAACGAAGGTGATTGCTTATGCGTCTAGACAATTGAAGATTCACGAACAAAATTATACGACGCATGATTTGGAATTAGGCACGGTTGTTTTTGCATTAAAGACTTGGAGGCACTACTTATATGGGGTCAAAAGTATTATATATACCGACCACAAAAGTCTTCAACACATATTTAATCAGAAACAACTGAATATGAGGCAGCGTAGGTGGATTGAATTATTGAATGATTACGACTTTGAGATTCGTTACCACCAGGGGAAGGCAAATGTGGTAGCCAATGCCTTGAGCAGGAAGGACAGAGAACCCATTCGAGTAAAATCTATGAATATAATGATTCATAATAACCTTACTACTCAAATAAAGGAGGCGCAACAAGGAGTTTTAAAAGAAGGAAATTTAAAGGATGAAATACCCAAAGGATCGGAGTAGCATCTTAATATTCGGGAAGACGGAACCCGGTATAGGGCTGAAGGGATTTGGGTACCAAAATTTGGAGATATGAGAGAAATGGTACTTAGAGAAGCTCATAAAACCAGATACTCAATACATCCTGGAACGGGGAAGATGTACAAGGATCTCAAGAAACATTTTTGGTGGCCGGGTATGAAAGCCGATGTTGCTAAATACGTAGGAGAATGTTTGACGTGTTCTAAGGTCAAAGCTGAGCATCAGAAACCATTAGGTCTACTTCAACAACCCGAAATCCCAGAATGGAAATGGGAAAACATTACCATGGATTTCATCACTAAATTGCCAAGGACTGCAAGTGGTTTTGATACTATTTGGGTAATAGTTGATCGTCTCACCAAATCCGCACACTTCCTACCAATAAGAGAAGATGACAAGATGGAGAAGTTAGCACGACTGTATTTGAAGGAAGTTGTCTTCAGACATGGAATACCAATCTCTATTATCTCTGATAGGGATGGCAGATTTATTTCAAGATTCTGGCAGACATTACAGCAAGCATTAGGAACTCGTCTAGACATGAGTACTGCCTATCATCCACAAACTGATGGGCAGAGCGAAAGGACGATACAAACGCTTGAAGACATGCTACGAGCATGTGTTATTGATTTCGGAAACAGTTGGGATCGACATCTACCGTTAGCAGAATTTTCCTACAACAACAGCTACCATTCAAGCATTGAGAAGGCATCGTTTGAAGCACTTTATGGTAGAAAGTGCAGGTCTCCAATTTGTTGGAGTGAAGTGGGGGATAGACAGATTACGGGTCCGGAGATTATACAAGAAACTACCGAGAAGATCATCCAAATTCAACAACGGTTGAAAACCGCCCAAAGTCGACAAAAGAGCTACGCTGACATTAAAAGAAAAGATATAGAATTTGAAATTGGAGAGATGGTCATGCTTAAAGTTGCACCTTGGAAAGGCGTTGTTCGATTTGGTAAACGAGGGAAATTAAATCCAAGGTATATTGGACCATTCAAGATTATTGATCGTGTCGGACCAGTAGCTTACCGACTTGAGTTACCTCAACAACTCGCGGCTGTACATAACACTTTCCACGTCTCGAATTTGAAGAAATGTTTTGCTAAAGAAGATCTCACTATTCCGTTAGATGAAATCCAAATCAACAAAAAACTTCAATTCATCGAAGAACCCGTCGAAATAATGGATCGTGAGATTAAAAGACTTAAGCAAAACAAGATACCAATTGTTAAGGTTTGATGGAATGCTCGTAGAGGACCCGAGTTCACCTGGGAGCGTGAAGATCAGATGAAGAAGAAATACCCGCATCTATTTCCAGAAGATTCGTCAACACCTTCAACAGCTTAAAATTTCGGGACGAAATTTATTTAACGGGTAGGTACTGTAGTGACCCGAACTTATCCATGTTTATATATATTAATTGAGATTGATATTTACATGATTAAATGTTTCCAACATGTTAAGCAATCAAACTTGTTAAGACTTGATTAATTAAAATATTTTTCATATAGACAATTGACCACCCAAGTTGACCGGCGATTCACGAACGTTAAAACTTGTAAAAACGACATGAAGATATATATATGGATATACATATGGTTAACATGAGATTATGATAAGTAAGTATCTCCATAAGTATATTAACAATGAGTTATACACATATAAACAAGACTACTAACTTAAGGATTTCGAAACGAGACATATATGTAACGATTATCGTTGTAACGACATTTAAATGTATATATATCATATTAAGATATATTAATATATCATAATATCGTGATAATATAATAATTTAACATCTCATTAGATATAATAAACAATGGGTTAACAACATTAATTGAGATCGTTAACTTAAAGGTTTCAAAACAACACTTACATGTAACGACTAACGATGACTTAACGACTCAGTTAAAATGTGTATACATGTAGTGTATTTAGATGTATTAAAATACTTTTGGAAGACTTCAAGACATATATCAAAACACTCATACTTAACAAAAATGGTTACAGTTACTTTCCCATTCTTTTCTTTCATCAAGAATTCTAGTCGTATTCTTACCCGTATTATACACTGCTTCAAAACGTACTTACTATGGGTATATACCAATAGGAACTAGCATGGGATTCCACTCTTGATTATGTCATGTATGACTAATCAATTTTAACTTCTACCATGAGCTAGTCAACTAACTAGAACTCCTTTTAACCCCACTCACCACTCACCAATTACCACTCACCATTCACTCCATTTCACTTCCAATTCTCTTTCTAATTCTCTCTCAACACACACACACACACTATTATGAACGTATTTTTCCAGTAGTTAATCATCATCTTCATCAAAAATCACTTCAAGAATCAAGCTATAATCATCATAGGAAGAACACTTCAAAAATCCCTTCAAGTTTACTAATTTACTTCCAAGCTTTCTAATCCATTCCAAGTAATCATCTAAGATCAAGAAACCTTTGTTATATACAGTAGGTTATCTTTCTTATTCAAGGTAATATTCATATTCAAAATTTGATTCAATTTCTATAACTATAAACTATCTTAATTCGAGTAAAAATCTTACTTGAACTTGTTTTTGTGTCATGATCCTACTTCAAGAACTTTCAAGCCATCCAAGATCCTTTGAAGCTAGATCATTTCTTGTCACTTCCAGTAGGTTTACCTACTAAACTTGAGGTAGTAATAATGTTCATAACATCATTCGATTCATATATATAAAACTATCTTATTCGAAGGTTTAAACTCGTAATCACTAGAACATAGTTTAGTTAATTCTAAACTTGTTCGCAAACAAAAGTTAATCCTTCTAACTTGACTTTTAAAATTAACTAAACACATTTTCTATATCTATATGATATGCTAACTTAATGATTTAAAACCTGGAAACACGAAAAACACCGTAAAACCGGATTTACGCCGTCGTAGTAACACCGCGGGCTGTTTTGGGTTAGTTAATTAAAAAATATGATAAACTTTGATTTAAAAGTTGTTATTCTGAGAAAATGATTTTTATTATGAACATGAAACTACATCCAAAAATTATGGTTAAACTCAAAGTGGAAGTATGTTTTCTAAAATGGTCATCTAGACGTCGTTCTTTCGACTGAAATGACTACCTTTACAAAAATGACTTGTAACTTATTTTTCCGACTATAAACCTATACTTTCTCTGTTTAGATTCATAAAATAGAGTTCAATATGAAACCATAGCAATTTGATTCACTCAAAACGGATTTAAAATGAAGAAGTTATGGGTAAAACAAGATTGGATAATTTTTCTCATTTTAGCTACGTGAAAATTGGTAACAAATATATTCCAACCATAACTTAATCAACTTGTATTGTATATTATGTAATCTTGAGATACCATAGACACGTATACAATGTTTCGACCTATCATGTCGACACATCTATATATATTTCGGAACAACTATAGACACTCTATATGTGAATGTTGGAGTTAGCTATACAGGGTTGAGGTTGATTCCAAAATATGTATAGTTTGAGTTGTGATCAATACTGAGATACGTATACACTGGGTCGTGGATTGATTCAAGATAATATTTATCGATTTATTTCTGTATATCTAACTGTGGACAACTAGTTGTAGGTTACTAACGAGGACAGCTGACTTAATAAACTTAAAACATCAAAATATATTAAAAGTGTTGTAAATATATTTTGAACATACTTTGATATATATGTATATATTATTATAGGTTCGTGAATCAACCAGTGGCCAAGTCTTACTTCCCGACGAAGTAAAAATCTGTGAAAGTGAGTTATAGTCCCACTTTTAAAATCTAATATTTTTGGGATGAGAATACATGCAGGTTTTATAAATGATTTACAAAATAGACACAAGTACGTGAAACTACATCCTATGGTTGAATTATCGAAATCGAATATGCCCCTTTTTATTAAGTCTGGTAATCTAAGAATTAGGGAACAGACACCCTAATTGATGCGAATCCTAAAGATAGATCTATTGGGCCTAACAAACCCCATCCAAAGTATCGGATGCTTTAGTACTTCGAAATTTATATCATATCCGAAGGATGTCCCGGAATGATGGGGATATTCTTATATATGCATCTTGTTGATGTCGGTTACCAGGTGTTCACCATATGAATGATTTTTATCTCTATGTATGGGATGTGTATTGAAATATGAAATCTTGTGGTCTATTGTTACGATTTGATATATATAGGTTAAACCTATAACTCACCAACATTTTTGTTGACGTTTTAAGCATGTTTATTCTCAGGTGATTATTAAGAGCTTCCGCTATCGCATACTTAAATAAGGACGAGATTTGGAGTCCATGCTTGTATGATATTGTGTAAAAACTGCATTCAAGAAACTTATTTTGTTGTAACATATTTGTATTGTAAACCATTATGTAATGGTCGTGTGTAAACAGGATATTTTAGATTATCATTATTTGATAATCTACGTAAAGCTTTTTAAACCTTTATTGATGAAATAAAGGTTATGGTTTGTTTTAAAATGAATGCAGTCTTTGAAAAACGTCTCATATAGAGGTCAAAACCTCGCAACGAAATCAATTAATATGGAACATTTTTAATCAATAAGAACGGGACATTTCAGTTTGACCTTTGTTGCAAACTTCATAGTGATTAATATGGAGGAAAACATTGATATTCCTCTAATTCTAGGTCGCTCATTTTTAGCAACCACCGAGGCATTCATTGATGTAAGAGAAGGTAGAATGACACTTAGGGATGGTGATACATCGATCACCTTTGTGAACCGAAAGTTTAGATCTCCACCAACCAAAACTGTTAAACCAATAAAAACGCATAAGTGTGGGGAAGATGAAGAAACACTTAATGATGATCCAATCACAAAGAATGCCTTTGATGATAAGAAATTAGATTAACCCATTTTTAACAGTTCAACGAAGAAAATTTATAAACGGATTCACGATGCTAAGATTAAGGGAAACTTTAAGTTATGTAACCGATTAGTATCCAATTTATCGCCAAAATAAAAGGCGATGTTAGTTGAATTTGTGAAAGCTACGGAGGAAATCAACAAATGGATTGAAGTAAAAGTCAAAGATATACAAGTTGTTGATGATCCAATTGAAAATAACGTTAATCACAATTTCAACTAAGTGTGGGGAGGTTCGAATCTTTTTAGGGTAATATGTATTTCTGTTAGAGTTAGATTTTCTGTTTTCGTGTAGTTCTCGAGAATGGAATCCGAATGGTCTTTCCCTAGCAGACCCTAAAGTACTAGTCTTCTCCCCCCATTCTGAATTTTTATTTTTTTTTTAGGTTTTACGAGATGAAGACTTCCTGTGAACTAAACCATGGTCTAATGCTACACGCTTTGATCACTAAACGTAATAATGACACCCTTCAAAGTGAAATAGTATCATTAATCAGAGGTAAATTGGACGGAGTAAGAAAAGAATCCAGATGCGAAACTAATAAGTTACAATTTGGTAAAGGAAAATCAAAATCCGCAGCGAAAAGAAGAGCACGACACCTTGAAAGATGTCACAAATGCGGAAAATGGTCACACGAAGGTAAATGTTCAAATAATCTAACATATTCCAATACTGAATTTGTTACTCTATGCAGAGACGGACCGTTCATATGTTTAGAAGAAAAAAGGTTGAATGCTCGAGGTTACGCCTATTTAGCCATGGAAAACCAATTAGTCCGACTATCTTATGAGTGGGCTAGAGCATATCACTAAGAAATCTTTTTCACAGGTAAGTTTGTACAGTTTTCAGTTTTTATTTTTATTTTTTTTATTTTTAACCTTTTGATAATAAACGCTAATTTGTTCGCTATAAAGTATTAAATTGGTATTCGATAAAATTAGGTCTTGCGACCGAAATTATTGATATCATACAAAAATTTACTACATCACTGCGAAATTTATCGTTTATTCTTAAGGTATAAATATCTTTAATCAATCAACCCAAAATATTTCAAAAATTCGTTATGAGTTAAACTAGGTTATGAAACCGAAATTACTTTACCGAAAAGAGAGGCGTATATTTTTAATAATATTTGATTAATTAAAGTGGGACAAAAGACCAAAAAGATTTTTAATTTTATTTTTACTTTGTTTTTAAAATTAATATTAAAATAATATTGTAAACTTTTTAAATCAATATATTTAGTTTGTAAATATTTGAAAAATTAATATTTTTAATATAAGTTTGTATGTATAAAAACAAAAATATAATTTAAGTTTGGTGTGAATTTTTAAAATGAATTTTTAATTTTATGCATTTTAAATTTAAGTTTGGTGTAAATTTAAAAACAAAATTTACTTTATTTCGTTAAGTTAAAAATATGATTTTTAAAATTCGTCGTAAGTTGAAGACTAGGTCATTGAACCGAAATTGCTTTACCCAAGGGAGGGACGAGAACTTTTATTATCATTATTTTTCGCCTTATTGAATTAAAGTATGCCAAAAACATTTAAAAAAACCAAAAATCTTTGCTTTTAAAACAAACGCCAATATGTTTGGAAACTTTGGTAAAATTTAATCAATTTTCTACGCTAAACACCCTCAATAATTTAAATTTTTACTGATTTCTTGCAAATGAGGGCATTGCAAGATCTTAAGTGTGGGAAGGGGTTAAATTCTTTCGGATTTTAAAAAAAAAAATTGATTTAAACACTTGGTTACCATTAAGAATACTAGTAACGCAGTAGTTGTATTAGAATCTAGTGCTCTCTGATAATAAAGAACATCCCTAGTCTTATATACTGACTACCCAATTCTAGTAAAAATTTTCAAAATTTTCAAATAAATGAATTCAAAATCATGTTTATACATATTTATGAACGATAAAACTAGGTGTTAACACCGACATTATTGTTACCTCAGAAAGGACATAAATTGAGAAACAAACCAAAATGTTAAAATTCATTTAAAATGGAATAGAGGACAATAAAAAGGAAAATAAAAGCCAAGTGTGGGAAAATTTACCAACTTATTTAAAACATATATCACATATTTTTGTACAAATAACTGAAGATACTTTTGCTTTGGACTAATCTAAACAGTTTTACCCAATTTACTGTAATATATTTGAAAGAAAAGATGGATCTACACGATGAATCAATTCCATCATAAAAAGGAAGTAAAGTCTTCCGGAAAAAAAACGCGCTTCTTGATTTAGGTCATGAAGTTATCGTCCAGACCAGCTGTAGGTTGACGAAAAATCTAGAAAAGTCATCACTAAAATCAGCAGGAAATCCACGGACCTCAGCATAAAACAGGGTCGCCAAGTGGTCAGACTTATCCTAACCATGAGAGGATCTGTCTTGTAAAATGGGGAGGACGCCGTGCAAATTATCTGGATAAGACTAATGAATTAGATCCCCAGAAAGGATAATCTCCTTAAAGATCAAAAATCAGCTTTTAAGCCTGATATTACTCAATCCTAGAGATTGACCTTAAAGATTGAGAATTACAAACTCATGGAATTCGATGATATCTAAACTCGAGCTTGAACGAGAAAATATTTTGATCAAAATTACAAACTGATTTGTTTTCTGAAAACCCATTTTCAATGCGTTCATTACCATTGAACGTAAAATCCTAGGAATTCAACTGGAATTCATTAGGTCACCTGAACCAAATCGGGTGTCAACCGTAAGAACGGTGGTTGCATAGCATGGTCAAAGACAGAACCTTGTGCCAGACCAGAAAATTATAAGGGTGAGCTTTACTATTGCTCCTACAAAGGATATTAATTGCATCCGATACGTTATAGACCATAACTAAAAAATATGTCAGGGGACATTGCCTTAACAGTTGCTTGTTCAACGCTTTCCTTTACAACCGGACGGTAATTTACCGAAAGGTAATATACGGAGCAAGTATACTGGACGTGTTGCTTTCTTAATACAAGGATAGCAAGTGGGTGACACAAAACCTTAAGTTTTGAGCTAAAAATTTCAAATATGAAACCCACCAAACCCATAAAAAGAATTTGCAAACACCGGTGAAGGGTTATTCTGGAAAACTTATCTAGGGTAAAAGCTAGATTGAATTTTTAAAAAGATCAAATGTTTTCATAAAGATCCAATTTCCTTAAAGGATCTAAATTTTTATAGTCATGTGGGGCTGTAAACCACAACGTTACTATCATTGTTCATACCGCCGTAATGAAATCACTGATGTACAAAGTGTGAAGAATAAAGAAGTGATTCTAGTATGTTTTTATTCAAGACTATATTGCTTGAGGACAAGCAACGCTCAAGTGTGGGAATATTTGATAATGCTAAAAACGAACATATATTTCATCGCATTATCCCTCAAGAAAGACAAGCTTTTAGTTGCAGTTGTCCTATTTACAAGGAATATTTGTTTAAAGATTAAAAGGTGAAGATAAAAGACAGATTCGACGAATTGAAGACGCAAACGACCAAAAAGCTCAAAAGTAGAAAGTACAATCAAAGTGGTTCAAATTATTGATGAGAAACGTCTCAAAATTATAAGAGTACAAGACGCAAAACGCAAAGTACAAGATATTAAATTATACGAAAGGGCGTTCGAAAATCCGGAACCGAGACATGAACCAGCTTTCTACGTACGACGCAACAGACCGAAAGTTACAAATTAATTATGTATATAAATATAATATAATATATAATTAATTATATAAATTATATATTTATATTATATTTATATAATAAAATCCGTCGGCAAGCTAGGAGCCAAACTTGTGTGAGCTGGATTTCACAGCTCCACACTCGCGGAGCTTATAAAGGCAAAACCCACCGCACTCGCAGAGCACACAAAAACAGTAATCTGCCTATAAAAGGCCATGCAATTCGACGGATTATAGACATCTTTTTCTTCTTCCTTCATACGTAAAATATATGTATATATATTATAATTTTAATTTTAATTTTAATTTTAAATTCTAATAATAAGGGTATGTTAGCGAATGTTGTAAGGGTGTAAGTCGAAATTCTATCCGTGTAACGCTACGCTATTTTTAATCATTGTAAGTTATGTTCAACCTTTTTAATTTAATGTCTCGTAGCTAAGTTATTATTATGCTTATTTAATACCGAAGTAATCATGATGTTGGGCTAAAAATATTAAAATTGGGTAATTGGGCTTTGTACCATAATTGGGGTTTGGACAAAAGAACGACACTTGTGGAAATTAGACTATGGGCTATTAATGGGTTTTATATTAACTAAACAATACCTTGTTAATTTAATATATAAACTTATAAATTGACGTATTTATATATAACCACATACGCTTGACTGGGTACGGTGGGCGGGATATCTATAAATACCAATAATTATTCATTTTACCGAACACGAAACTGGATTAATAGTTAATAGACTTGTTGAAACAGGGGTGGATTACATTCAAGGGTAATTGGTGTAATTGTTAACAAAGTAGTAAAACCTTGGTTTGCACGCAGTCGATAACCTGGTGTATTCACTAAACAAAGTATTAAAACCTTGTTACAATTCGAATCCCCAATTAGTTGGAATATTTGACTTCGGGAATAAGAATAATTTGACGAAGACTTTTGCACTTTATATTTATGACTGATGGACTATTATGGATAAATCCGTATGGACATATCGAATAATCCAGGACAAAGGACAATTAACCCATAGGAATAAACTAAAATTAACACGTCAAACATCATGATTATGGAATTTTAAATAAGCATAATTCTTTTATTTTCATATTTAATTGCACTTTTAATTATCGCACTTTTATTTATTGTCATTGTATTTAATTGCACTTCTAATTATCGTACTTTTTAATTATCGCAATTTTATTTTATCGCACTTTTATTTATCGCAATTTCATTATCGTTATTTACTTTACGCTTTAAATTAAGTTATATTTATTTTTAATATTTTACATTAGGTTTTAACTGCGACTAAAGTTTTAAAAATCGACAAACCGGTAATTAAACGGTAAAAACTCCCTTTTTATAATAATAATATTACTTATATATATATTTGTATTTTTATAAATTAAAACTAATATAGCGTTAAGCTTGTTTAAGTGCATCCCTGTAGAACGAACCGGACTTACTAAAAACTACACTACTGTACGATTAGGTACACTGCCTATAAGTGTTGTAGCAAGGTTTAGGTATATCCATTCTATAAATAAATAAATATCTTGTGTAAAATTGTATCATATTTAATAGTATTTCCTAGTAAAATATAAGCTATTTCATATACGCCTCGCATAACATCATTCCCAATGCATCTTTGAGTTGACATAGGGTTTTCTGTGGTGTTTGGTCGGTGGTGGTTTGATGGTGTGAGGTGGTTCAGCTTTTTATGATGGCTTGTTTCTTTGGTTACACATATTCTTCTTTTCTCGTTTTCTCCATCATTTTTCATCAAATTGTTACCGGTCATTGTCGTCAATTACTTTAAGGCGATCAACTTATTTATGGGTGTTTGTGCAATGCGAAGATGCTGGGTTTAATTGTTTATATCAATATCAAATGTTTTGCTTATCATTTGTATTAGTGCAACGGTTGCTAAGGTCGTTGTCAACAATTAGTATTAAATATATCGTTAGATCTTCTCAATCAGACTATATATTGTCAAAATCAATTTATATTCTAATTTTTTTTTCCAGCGAAATATTTAGAATATATAAATAAAACCTCACTTCATCAAAACAATGAAGAAGATTAAAGTACATGATACAAAGAAGGGCTAAAATGCCAAACTCATGAAACGACAAAACATTAAAGCCTATCCAAACCACTAGAGATCTTGAATTAAAATCCAAGAATTGAAATCTCAATCAAAATATTGCTAAAGATCTTTAAATCCAATTCAACTTAAATTCCGGTTTTGAAAGAAAGAAAAACTCCAATATAAGCATTTATGAAAGTAAGCCTAAATTGTTGACAAAAAAATCATCAACATGTGACACAAAAGAAGTTACTCTGTATTTGTCAAGTAATATGCAAATTACAAATATAAATATGAATTTTTTTCAACTACAATCAAACACGTTTAAAGTTGTTAAACATATGAATAATAGCCACCATAAAATATAATCAACTGCTATATACAACTCTTTCTATTGTGTTAATGGCGACCTAAAAGTTGTCGTTAGAAAGATTCTGAGTAGCACATCGCAATTCGCATAAACTGACTTTCAATTTGCGATTCTCAAGTAAAGATACGTGTCCGGCTTAGGCTATTCGCAAAAGCCATTCGCAAATCTCAAACTCGGATTGACGATTCCAGAGGTCATTATAGTAATTAGTATATTGGTTAATTCTTAGACAAATTTCATTCATCGTCCCTGAACTTTACATCAAATACTTTACAATTGAACCCTGTTCTTATCTTCTTAAGTTTCAGATAATCAAACAAAAATTCACGTAATTCACAAATCTGGGTCACCCTTGATATACTGATGTAATATACAAACGTGAGTGTTCAATTCTGGTTGTTAGTCATCCATTGACGGCCACCACAAACAGTGACAGAATATTGCCACTATAATATAGATGGAAGTAGAACGAGATCTGAAACGAAATATGAACCTATTACACCACCATGTCTCCGCCGCAACTAGCACCACCGTATCTCTCCCGCAACAATCACTACTACCGTATGACAGAATCCAACCACCACCGGAAAATCAAAGCTTGAAACCACCAGATCTGGATTTGAAGTATACCTGCAGGAATCCAACTTCCACCGGAAAATCGAAACTTGAAACCACCAGATCTGGATTTGAAGCTACGCAATCTTGCGATTTTGTGTTTCTATATATATATATATATATATATATATATATATATATATATATATATATATATATATATATATATATATATATATATATATATATATATATATATATATTCATAAATATAAATATGTGTTCATGAATCTTTGATGTAGTGACCCGAACTTTTCCATATTTATATATATTAATTGAGATTGATATTTACATGACTAAATGTTTCCAACGTGTTAAGCAATCAAACTTGTTAAGACTTGATTAAATGAAATAAGTTTCATATAGACAATTGATCCCCCAAGTTGACCGGCCATTCACGAACGTTACAAAATTGTAAAAACTACATGTTGTAGTATATATAGACATATATATATGGTTGACATAAGATTATGATGAGTAAATATCTCACTAAATATATTAACAATGTGTGATATACATAAGAAATGAGATTACTAAGTTAAGAAACTCGAAATGATATATATATATATATATATATATATATATATAACGAATATCGTTATGATAACGTCTACTAAATACATATGTATCATATTAAGATATTGATACACTATATTTAACATGATAAAATGATATTTAAATATATCATTAAGTGTGTTAATAATGAACTACATATGTAAAAACAAGACTACTAACTCAAGAATTACAAAAACGAGACTTATATGTAACGATTATCGTTGTAACGATATTTTAATGTATATATCATATTAAAAGATATTCATACATCATAATATCATGATAATATAATAATTTAACATCTCATTTGATAATAAACATTGGGTTAACAACATTAATTGAGATCGTTAACTTAAAGGTTTCAAAACAACACTTACATGTAACGACTAACGATGACTTAACGACTCCATTAGAATGTATATACATGTTGTGTTTTGATATGTATTCTT
Source organism: Rutidosis leptorrhynchoides (assembly GCF_046630445.1). Lineage (NCBI taxonomy): Eukaryota > Viridiplantae > Streptophyta > Magnoliopsida > Asterales > Asteraceae > Rutidosis > Rutidosis leptorrhynchoides. Next base: position 647,184,055 of record NC_092334.1, read on the forward strand.
ACACTTTTTAAAGACTTCAAGACACATATTAAAGTAATTCTACTTAACAAAAATGCTTACAATTACATCCTCGTTCAGTTTCATCAACAATTCTACTCGTATGCACCCGTATTCGTACTCGTACAATACACAGCTTTTAGATGTATGTACTATTGGTATATACACTCCAATGATCAGCTCTTAGCAGCCCATGTGAGTCACCTAACACATGTGGGAACCATCATTTGACAACTAGCATGAAATATCTCATAAAATTACAAAAATATTAGTAATCATTCATGACTTATTTACATGAAAACAAAATTACATATCCTTTATATCTAATCCATATACCAACGACCAAAAACACCTACAAGCACTTTCATTCTTTAATTTTCTTCATCTAATTGATCTCTCTCAAGTTACATCTTCAAGTTCTAAGTGTTCTTCAGAAATTCCATAAGTATAGTTTCATAAAAATCAAGAATACTACCAAGTTTGCAAGTTTACTTCCAAGCTTTCTAATCCATTCCAAGTAATCATCTAAGATCAAGGAACCTTTGTTATTTAAAGTAGGTTATCTTTCTAAATCAAGGTAATATTCATATTCAAACTTTGATTCAATTTCTACAACTATAACAATCTTATTTTGAGTGAAAATCTTACTTGAACTGTTTTCGTGTCATGATTCTGCTTCAAGAACTTTCAAGCCATCCAAGGATCCTTTGAAGCTAGATCCATTTTTCTCATTTTCAGTAGTTTTATCCAGAAAACTTGAGGTAGTAATGATGTTCATAACATCATTCGATTCATACATATAAAGCTATCTTATTCGAAGGTTTAAACTTGTAATCACTAGAACATAGTTTAGTTAATTCTAAACTTGTCCGCAAACAAAAGTTAATCCTTCTAACTTGACTTTTAAAATCAACTAAACACATGTTCTATATCTATATGATATGCTAACTTAATGATTCAAAACCTGGAAACACGATGAACACCATAAAATCGGATATACGCCGTAGTAGTGAAACCGTGGGCTGTTTTGGTTTGGATAATTAAAAACTATGATAAACTTTGATTTAAAAGTTATTCTTCTGGGAAAATGATTTTTCATATGAACATGAAACTATATCCAAAAATCATGGTTAAACTCAAAGTGAAAGTATGTTTTTCAAAATGGTCATCAAGATGTCGTTCTTTCGACGGAAATGACTACCTCTTTAGTAATTGACATGTAACTTAAATTTCAGACAATAAATCTATACTTTTTCTGTTTGGATTCTTAAATTAGAGTTCAATATGAAACTATAGCAATTTGATTCACTCAAAACGGATTTAAAATGAAGAAGTTATGGGTAAAACAAGATTGGATATTTTTGATCTTTTTAGCTACGAGAAATGTTTAACAAATCTATACAAATTATATCATAGCTAACTTATATTGTATTATACATGTATTCTAATATATTATGTAATCTTGGGATACCATAGACACGTATGCAAATGTTTTGACATATCATATCGACCCATGTATATATATTATTTGAAACAACCATAGACACTCTATATGCAGTAATGTTGGAGTTAGCTATACAGGGTTGAGGTTGATTCCAAAAATATATATACTTTGAGTTGTGATCTAGCCTGAGACGTGTATACACTGGGTCGTGGATTGATTCAAGATAATATTTATCGATTTATTTCTGTACATCTAACTGTGGACAATTAGTTGTAGGTTACTAACGAGGACAGCTGACTTAATACACTCAAATCTGTAAAACATAATAAAAATGGTTGTAATTATATTTTGATCATACTTTGATATATATGTACATATTTGTATGGGTTCGTGAATCGATCCGTGGCCAAGTCTTATTTTCGAGGAAGGAAATATCTGTGAAAGTGAGTTATAGTCCCACTTTTAAAATCTAATATTTTTGGGATGAGAATACATGCAGGTTTTATAAATGATTTACAAAATAGACACAAGTACGTGAAACTACATTCTATGGTTGAATTATCGAAATCGAATATGCCCCTTTTTATTAAGTCTGGTAATCTAAGAATTAGGGAACAGACACCCTAATTGACGCGAATCCTAAAGATAGATCTATTGGGCCTAACAAACCCCATCCAAAGTACCGGATGCTTTAGTACTTCAAAATTTATATCATATCCGAAGGGTGTCTCGGAATGATGGGGATATTCTTAAATATGCATCTTGTTAATGTCGGTTACCAGGTGTTCACCATATGAATGATTTTTATCTCTATGTATGGGATGTGTATTGAAATATGAAATCTTGTGGTCTATTGTTACGATTTGATATATATAGGTTAAACCTATAACTCACCAACATTTTTGTTGACGTTTAAAGCATGTTTATTCTTAGGTGAATATTAAGAGCTTCCGCTGTTGCATACTAAAATAAGGACAAGATTTGGAGTCCATGTTTGTATGATATTGTGTAAAAACTGCATTCAAGAAACATATGTCGATGTAATATATTTCGATTGTAAACCATTATATAATGGTCGTGTGTAAACAGTATATTTTAGATTATCATTATTTGATAATCTACGTAATGTTTTTAAAACCTTTATTGATAAAATAAAGGTTATGGTTGTTTTAAAAATGAATGCAGTCTTTGAAAAACGTCTCATATAGAGGTCAAAACCTCGCAACGAAATAAATTAATATGGAACGTTTATAATCAATATGAACGGGACATTTCATTTGATATATGTTCATAAATATGTGTTTCGATCTTCCTTGTTGTTGCTCCAATTTTTTCAATGAAAGATTCTTTTTCTTGTATTTTATCTATTAAAATGTCAGGGACTCATCACTCATGTTGATGAGATTTTAGGATGGGTCATACCCCTCTTACCCTCGATGGGACTAATAAAATAATAATAATAATAATTAACTGAGTATCTATATAACTAATGGGTCCTACTCAAATCATCTATATGCAATTTTGTTTTATTATATTTTTCAATTATTTTTGAAGTATGGAAAAAAGTATAAGATGATGGACAAATTGATGGGCTAACATTATCAACTGCATTTAGTGGCTTTATATGTATTTTTTTTTACTTCATCATTTAGTTTTAACGTCTTTCTATATATTTATTTTTTTCTTTATATATAAATTTGAATTATTTGACGCGACTAAAGTAAAAGTTAAATTATTTGACGCGACTAAAGCAAAAGCTACAATTATTTGACGGGACTAAAGCAAAAGCTTGAATTATTTGACGGCACTACAGTTAAAGTTGAAATTTTGGTAACTATATAAGGCAAACTTCTATTGAATACTTTTACAATTCCAGGACAATTGTATTGTGTTATTGCATCTCAAACAATAGATTACATCAAATATATATAGGTTAATACAACTTGGAGCCTAAGTCAATACTAAACCCTAAAGCCCATGGGCTAATATGTCTAACAAGCCCCCGCAAGCTAAGGGCGGGGAACGACCTGTAGCTTGGATCTCATAGAAACCGATTGGTAGGTAATGGCTTTGTAAAGATATCTGCAATCTGGTCATCCGTAGATATGAATTGTGTAACACCCCGTTTTCCCCGTATATGATTTATAGGTGTATTGTGTATGTACGATAGGCGTATGAAGGGTTCGGGACATGTTTGGGTATTGAGGTCTTGTATGCAAGGAAAGGTATCAGACCACGTTGAACGCCGGCGCGACGAAGGAGGCCGCGGCGCAGCAATTAACTAGAATCCAGATCAGAAGTCCGATTAAAAATGATCCCAGACCTAGGCAAATGTCGCGGCGCGACACTTAAGGCCGCGGCGCGGCGATACGGGCAAACTGGTACCAGATTCTTGTAATTTTAAATAAGGTTCAAGGGCAATTTGGTCATTTCGCATTTGAGCCAGATTTGAGGTTTTAACCTCATCCACTCATTTCATTTTCCTAATTTCCTTTTCCTTTTCTTTTCATTTTTTCTCTCAAAACTCAAACACCCAATTGAATTCAAAGAGATTTTTGGAAAGGAAGAAGCGGGATTTGATCTTTGGAGTAGTTGACAAGCTTGTTCTCCTCGTTCTTAGCTACACGGTGATACTAGTGGTAAGCTCTAACTCTGAATTTCATTTTTGTGTTCATCATTCAAAATTAGGGCTTTTGGTTTGTATGTTCGAAAATGGAACTCATTTAGTTGTTAATTGAAGATTAACACCAAGATTTGGGTTTGTTGTTGGTATTGGTGGGTTTTGGGTTTGGTGTGCAAGTTTATGCTTGTAAGGCTTGCAAAGAGTGAATAATCACTAGTATTAGTGATTATTGATGTTTTGGAGACCATTAGGGTTCCTTGGTTGACTAATTTTGACCGAGAGTCAAAATTAGGGTTTGGTGATGATTTTGATCCGATTGTTGATTTAATAAGGTTTATAAACTCAAAATGGATTAAGTTGAAGTATAAACCCGAGTCCAATATGTTTTAGTGTTAAAACTTGGAAATGGTGAGATATTGGCTTTTAAGGGTCAAAATGGGTGATTTTGAGAAGGTTAAGTGTTTAACACTTGTGTCTGGGTTTAATTGGCATATTAGGACCATTGTCACTCATGTTAGTGATTATTGGTTAGTTTGGGCGCGGTTTGTGCTTGGAAGTGCAGTTGGGTCGAAATTACACTAGTTGTCAATTTGGGTTGATTTGTAAGTCCACCCTAATTGTGTTGCTTGTATTGTGATAATGGAATAGGTACTTTCCATTGACGAGTTGCGGATTACTTGGAAGCATTCTTCAAGGCGACAAGGTGAGTGTTAATATCCTATATGCATATGTATGTGTAGGATGGGTGCGGGTCGGGTGAAGTGGTTCTCGGTTATAGAGCTCACTTCAGATATAGGTGGAATTGATGGACTTGTGTACATATCCAATTGGCACGGATGTGCGTTTTGGTTGACCACCTTTGGCGAGGTGCACACTTCGTGTGTACATTATCACATGGGCTTGTGAGTGGAATAATTATATACGTATGTATACGAGTTATTTATTTGTGGGGTATGGGTTGAAGTTCGATGTTGACGATACCATACCCTAGAGTATATTTGTGATGTTGATGAGGGTTTAGAGTTCGTTGTTGACGATACCTCATACATATGGAATTAAAGTTCGATGTTGACGATGCCATACGATTATTGTAGTGATGTTGATGAGGGTTTAAAGTTCGTTGTTGACGATACCTCATATGTGGGTTTAAAGTTCGGTGTTGACGATACCACATTAATATAGGCGAATGGGATTTAAGTTCGATGTTGATGATACCATTCGTTGGGCTAGCCATGAGATCTTGAGTACTATGGATGTTGTGAACATCGATGTTTGTCGTATTGTTGTATATATATATATATATATACATATATATATATATATATATATATATATATATATATATATATATATATATATATATATATATATATATATATATATATATATATATATATATATATATATATATACACACATATATATTAATGTATTGTTGTGGTGTAGCTAAACCTTCAGGTGTAGCTTATTGGCGTTGTTCATATCGTCGTTGGTGAACTTATATTTTGTTGATGTATCTTTAGCTCGTTGCTTAGTGATCGTACGGTATGCTTAGTATTAGCTTGCCTTTATGCTTGGATGCTCCGGTATGCGGTATTTGATATTTTGTGGCGTGTCCATTTTATGCATATATATGTATGTAGTATATTTCCACTCACTAAGTATTAGCTTACCCTCTCGTTGTTGATATTTTTATAGGTTCGCATGCTTGGCGGCTCGGGTGAGCTTGGGGATTAGAGATCTTGGCTAGGTTGCTTTAGAAGATCTTGCTTTTGTACTCGATTAGGATTTGGGTAGCATAGTCCCAAATCACCATGCTCGGTTTTGGTTAGAAAATAAACTAGTCGTGTCGTGTATGTCCGTTTGGACAATTAACTAAAGTATTATTTAAAGCGTATTAAAAGGAAAAATTTTATTGGGCCGGTTTTAATACGGGTTGGGATGTTTCAAGTGGTATCAGAGCATGGTCTAAGGGATTTAGGTGACTTGAGATATGTGCCTAGACTTAGACTTTTGTGTGTGCTTAATTTGTTGCGGGGCTTGTAAGATTACGGGTCGGAATGGGTTATAGTTAGTACCTTGTTTGTAGGTGGACTAACGTTTATATTAGTAATGCGGATATTATTAATATACTATTGTGATGTGATAATAATTCTCGCGTGTGTTTGTATCACATAGAATTTTGGTTGTGTTTGTTTATATCATCGAGCGAGGCGGTCGTTGTACTAACAAGTCGATGCGGCGTGTGTGCGTAATAAGGACTTGCAAACCTTATTACGGGTGCAAATCGTGTCTAACAAGTGATGTATGACGAGTGTTTAGCAAGATGGGGCGGTGTTGTGTGTGTGGTTTATACGTTCGTGATCTAATCGCTTTGCATTCCTTGGAATGGTGACGGGAAATGGAATCGAGACGAACGATTTGGGGTTCAACGCAAGAGTTGCGGCCGCCGTTGCGGAGCAAGTGGGTGCGTTACGAGAAGAAATGGATAGGAAGTATTCCGAATTGCGGGGTAGTAGTGAAATGGAGCGTTGTCTTAAGAGCTTCATGAGGACTAAACCTCCGATGTACGATGGGAAACCGGATCCTTTGATAAGCACAACTTGGATCTCAAATGTCGAAGGGTGTTTTCGTACTATTGATTGCCCTCCCGAGAAAAAAAAACGAGACTCGCTACGAGTTTGTTGCGGGGCAGGGCGAGGAAATGGTTGGATGGTATGATTGATCTTGCCGGTGGTGAAACGTTTATGGCTTTATCGTGGAACGAGTTTAAGAAGGAATTCTTCGAGGAGTTCCGAACTTCAGCCGATTTGTCAGAAATGCGAAACGAGTTGCGAAATTTGCAACAAGGTTCTATGGACTTGAAAACTCTCAAGATGACCTTTATGGCAAAGGCTCGTTTTTGCCCGGAGTATTTGGGGAATGATCATTTGTTGATGCAAGATTTCTACCGAACCTTGAATGATGACTTGAAGAGTAAGATTAGCAGAGTTCAGGCGAAATCATTTGCGGAGTTATTCACCGCGGCTAGAGGTTTCGAGTCGTATTCGCGATCGAAGGTTGGTGAACCTTCAAGTGAGAGAAGGGTTGTTTCTTATGGTGCTCCAAGTAAGAGGACTAAGGGTTCGAGCGTGAGCACGGATGGTACACGGACGGGTATATCGGATTCTAGTGCGTCTAGGTGTTATAATTGTGGCGTGAGGGGTCACAAGTCTTGGGAATGTTCGGTACCAAAGGGTGATGGCATGGTGTGCTTCATTTGCCAAAAAGAAGGACATCGTAAGTCGGAATGTCCCAAGTTAGCGGGGACGGGTGCGGCAAGGAGACGTTAAGGTACGTTTCATTTTAATAAATATGTCTTTGATTATTTATTAAGTGCCGTTGAGTTTGAGTTGGTTAAATGCATTGTGTTGTGCATGATATTATGGTTATGGGTGACGTTCCTAATGGAAGTACCCTATGGTGACGTTTGATTGTCGGGCGAAGGGCGTAAGACTTGGTGCAACCAAGCATTCCTTAGTATTTGGGAAATGTTTCTACCAAGTCATGGAAAAGGGTTTTTGGTGTTCGGTTGTTAAGTGCGTGTTCGCTTTTATATTGAAGTTGATGAACCATGATGTTCAACGGGTGGGATGAAACCCTAGAGATCGAGTGTTTAAAATCTCGATGTATGTTGGTAATGGAGTCTACGTGACGCGACATTAGGTACCTCTTTTATACCTACCAGCGTGGTGTTCGACTCTGATTGTGTTGCGGTTACATTGTACTTAGGGTACCGAAGCCAAATCCTTAGGTACATGAGTGACTAGGTGGAATTTAAAAAACTAAAGCAATTGGATGATTGCGAAGTTATGATTTGTGAAATCGTGGTGCACTTTTCGTTCGAAGTGTTTGAGTATGGTTTGAAATCCTTCGTATGCTCAAGGTTGGAGCAAGATATGGTAATGGGCCGTGTGAACCCAATTGTTGGTAAAGTCTATCTTTAGTAGCACTGTACGGTAGTACGAGTTGTGGATATGGAACGTAGTTCCAAGTGGGGGAGTTACACTCCCGCACGAGGAGGCCTTAGGGTGAAAATTCGGATAATGCTTATGGTAGATCCGAAACTTGTGTTGGGACCTAGTTTTGGTCGATTTGTAGTAGAGTACAATTTTGGTTAAAATTGTACTTATGAATTTGGATTTGAAATATCACCGGGGTGGTAATGTGGTGAATCTCGTTGGGAGATAATGGGCGTATTTGACGAGCAAGGTGAAATCCCTCGGTTAAGGGATGTGTGTGTCGGGTTCTCTTCTAAGAGAAATATTGTTTTGTGCCTATGGGCGTGATAGGTGGTTCTTGCTCGATCTTGTTAGCAATGTTTTATGCCTACGTATGGTTCGTGTGCGGGAGATTCCAAGTTGAGTGGAATGATTCTATGTATGCGTATATACTTAGTTTGCTTGTTGTATTGTGGTAAGTGCTATCCAATGGCGAGGATTCACTTTTCGTTGACCACGGTTGGAATGAGATAAGTAGTAAGTGTTATCCGTTAGGATTCGCTTTTCGTTGGCTACTTATTGGTATGTGGAATGCATTTTCTGTTAGGAATCGCTTTGGTTTGGCCATGTGTGAGGCATGTGACGAGTGATTAATGTTTGACTTATCGCTCTTCGTCGGTCACATGTAGGTAGTTGGTTATGTGGCGAGTGATTAACGTTTGACCTATCGCTCTTCGTCGGCCACATGTGTGATTGAGGTAAGTGTTAACGTCTCGGTGGCACTTTTGGTCGGCCTCTTCGGTCACGTGCGCATTGCGATGGTTGGTGAGTGGTTAACGTATTTGACCTACCGCTCTTCGTCGACCAACATCGAGTCGAATGTCGACATTGCGTATTGTTGTTGATGTGCGATCTATTGGGTGTTTTATACGCCAATGGTGGGGTCGTGAGGACCATGTTGTATGATTAGTGATGCGATAGCCGTGTTTCGCTCACCTGTTGCTACGGGTATGACGATAGTCGATTTTGTACACCTTGGTTTAGCGTTGCCATGGTCGTTTTGGGCGCTAACAGTTTTAGCTGTTGCTTGTGATGTTGTACGGTAGTTGCGTATTGGTCGTATTGCACATTACAAGGGATGTTTAGTGATTAGTGTTATCCGTAAGGATTCGTTTGGTTCGGTCTTCATCGTTTCTGGTTGTTGACCTTAGGTTTAGACTGGTTGCTTTTAGCATTGTACTCGGTAATGGTACGCTAAGGGATCGATATCTTAGTAAGAGATTGGTTGAGTTTTCCGATGTGAGGGATTGAGCAAGTTTTAGTACTCGGATTGTGGAATTGATAAATCGCGGGTGACGATTTAGTTGGTAAAGGCAATTCATTGAGAAGAATTGCTTAGGAAAGTCAGTTGGAACTTATGTTTGAGGACCGTGAAGTGTGGTCCGTTTGGTTAAGTGACGAGGATCACGAGGACGTGATCGAGTCTAAGTGGGGGAGAGTTGTAACACCCCGTTTTCCCCGTATATGATTTATAGGTGTATTGTGTATGTACGATAGGCGTATGAAGGGTTCGGGACATGTTTGGGTGTTGAGGTCTTGTATGCAAGGAAAGGTGTCAGACCACGTTGAACGTCGCGGCGCGGCAATTAACTGGAATCCAGATCAGAAGTCCGATTAAAAATGATCCCAGACCTAGGCAAATGTCGCGGCGCGACACTTAAGGCTGCGGCGCGGCGATACGGGCAAACTGGTACCAGATTCTTGTAATTTTAAATAAGGTTCAAGGGCAATTTGGTCATTTCGCGTTTGAGCCAGATTTGAGGTTTTAACCTCATCCACTCATTTCATTTTCCTAATTTCATTTTCCTTTTCTTTTCATTTTTTCTCTCAAAACTCAAACACCCAATTGAATTCAAAGAGATTTTTGGAAAGGAAGAAGCGGGATTTGATCTTTGGCGTAGTTGACAAGTTTGTTCTCCTCGTTCTTAGCTACACGGTGATACTAGTGGTAAGCTCTAACTCCGAATTTTATTTTTGTGTTCATCATTCAAAATTAGGGCTTTTGGTTTGTATGTTCGTAAATGGAACTCATTTAGTTGTTAATTGAAGATTAACACCAAGATTTGAGTTTGCTGTTGGTATTGGCGAGTTTTGGGTTTGGTGTGCAAGTTTATGCTTGTAAGGCTTGCAAAGAGTGAATAATCACTAGTATTAGTGATTATTGATGTTTTGGAGACCATTAGGGTTCCTTGGTTGACTAATTTTGACTGAGAGTCAAAATTAGGGTTTGGTGATGATTTTGACCCGATTGTTGATTTAATAAGGTTTATAAACTCAAAATGGATTAAGTTGAAGTATAAACCCGAGTCAAATATGTTTTAGTTTTAAAACTTGGGAATGGTGAGATATTGGCTTTTAAGGGTCAAAATGGGCGATTTTGAGAAGGTTAAGTGTTTAACACTTGTGTCTGGGTTTAATTGGCATATTAGGACCATTGTCACTCATGTTAGTGATTATTGGTTAGTTTGGGCGCGGTTTGTGCTTGGAAGTGCAGTTGGGTCGAAATTGCATTAGTTGTCAATTTGGGTTGATTTGTAAGTCCACCCTAATTGTGTTGCTTGTATTGTGATAATGGAATAGGTACTTTCCATTGACGAGTTGCGGATTACTTGGAAGCATTCTTCAAGGCGACAAGGTGAGTGTTAATATCCTATATGCATATGTATGTGTAGGATGGGTGCGGGTCAGGTGAAGTGGTTCTCGGTTATAGAGCTCACTTCACATATAGGTGGAATTGATGGACTTGTGTACAGGTCCAATTGGCACGGATGTGCGTTTTGGTTGACCACCTTTGGCGAGGTGCACACTTCGTGTGTACATTATCACATGGGCTTGTGAGTGGATTAATTATATACGTATGTATACGAGTTATTTATTTGTGGGGTATGGGTTGAAGTTCGATGTTGACGATACCATACCCTAGAGTATATTTGTGATGTTGATGAGGGTTTAAAGTTCGTTGTTGACGATACCTCATACGTATGGAATTAAAGTTCGATGTTGACGATGCCATATGATTATTGTCGTGACGTTGATGAGGGTTTAAAGTTCGTTGTTGACGATACCTCATATGTGGGTTTAAAGTTTGGTATTGACTGTAACATCCCGCCTTTTTCCATTTATTTTTCCGTTATACTAATATAAAGTCCGTTATATGTTTATAACATCTCCCGTTGATACGCGTTTTAAATTATCTCGTTTAGGTAATTCCCGCACCCGAGCGAAAGTTGAGGGACTAAACTTGACAAGGGATCAAACCCTTGACTAGGTCAAAGGGTCAAACCCCTTTCACCCATTCATTTCATCTTCATCTCTCTCTCTCTTTCTCTCTAGCAAGAACACACACACCCAATTTCCTTTCTCATTCATTCATCATCTAAATCCGGATTAGGGAGCTAGCAACCAAATAAATTACATATTCGTGATCCTCTCTTCATCCTCTTCAGTTTGGTACCAACTTCATCTCATTTGGGTAACTTTCTAAAATCACTAGATTTTGTGTTCTTGATGTTTTTAACTTATAAAAGTGTTAATTAGTGTCTATGGCTCAAGTCTAACATGAATATATGATTTATATGCTCGATCTCGTTGATTTAGTGTAACTAGCATGAACTTGAATTTTGGTGTGTTGTTCTTGAATTTTGGATGATCATATGTTGTTAGATGTTGAAAGTTGATGTTTTAATTGTGTTACTAGCATCACTAGCTTCCATTTGATGTGTAGGTTGCCTTAGAAAAGTTCATGAACTCGATTTATGATTTTGGTGAAATTGGGTTAGGGTTTGATGAACTTGAAATGGACTTTTGATGCATTGAATGCCATGGATTATGGTTGGTAAGTGTTTAGTTAGAATGTATGCTTGATTACCTTCGAAACGGCATATCATTCATGTAAATTGGTTGCCCGAATCATTGAATTGCATTTATGAACTTGTATGCGATTAATGTTGAGCATTAGATGCGATTTTGGTTGTTATAATAGGTAGATTGATTGATGAAATGTGTTTAGTTGTGTTCTTTGTCAAAAGAGCTTTCCAACGGTATAAGATACGTCTTCTAATTGTTTGCGGTTTGCGTTTTGCGTTTGTTTGAAGTTTTGACCAAGACTTGAACCTTGAAAACGACCTGACACCAGACCATGTGTTATGTCGCGGCGCGACACCCCTTGCCGCGGCGCGACATAAGCCTTGGTCAGGCTCTGACCACCATGTCCAAATTACGAAAAATGTTTGGCATACTACGGACCTCCGATTCCCATGAAACTTGTTCTAACATGTTCATATATGATTAAAAACCTCAGAAAAATAGTTCGGAACCCGACCCGAACGTGTTGACTTTCGTTGACTTTGACCGACCAAAGTTTGACTTTTAATCAAACTTAACCAAATATTTGTGCAATCGTTCTAACATGTTTTTATACTTGTACCTTGCATGAAACATGACAATTTGATTCACATGCTATTATGATCGAGTCTTAACGAGCCATAGGACTAATTGAACATCTTTGACCTATCGTGTTTACCGTTATTGATACAACCTATTGTTTAGGTCAAGACTAGCATTGTTCTTTGCACACGTTTACTTGTTGAAGTACTTTACTACTCGTGCACTCAAGGTGAGATCATAGTCCCACTTTTACTCTTTTTGAACTTATATTGGGATGAGAAAACATAAACGATTCTTTTGAACTAAGTGAACACAAGAACGGGAAAACAAACATTCTACATACGAGTTTAGAACAAAATCCTCAATTCGATTATCATTAGTTACACTTGCCGGGTGTAAGCGAGAACTTATGTTATATGGCCATATGGGTTTGACAGCCCTCATCCTTGACGGTTCGCTACCGTCTACGGATGAAATATATTTTCGAGAATCAGTGTTTGTTCTAGCACTAAGTGATGGGGTATACAATGGAAGGAATGTTAAGCTTTGATAATTGGGTGCTCGTGAAACAAACTTTTGGAATGTATTACTATTATTTCATTGATGCAAATCTTGTGGTTCACTTGTACTTACTTACTTAAACCTATGATTTCACCAACGTTTTCGTTGACAGATTTCTATGTTTTTCTCAGGTCCTTGAACGATACATGATACATGCTTCCTCTCATTATTTGATACTTGCATTGGATGTCGAGTATATGTGCATTTCATGGAGCGTCTTTTGACTTTACTTTAAACCGTGTCGCCTAGATTTCATTCGTATTATAACGTTGTAACTTAACTATTGGTTGAACAATTCTTGTAAACTTTGGGAACAAATCTTTATTTTGAAATGAAGGCGACATATTTTGGTCAAACTTTGTTTTAAAGACTTATGACCACGTAACGGGACCTAAGTAGACGGCGCCGTCAAACATGATTTGGTCGGGTCGCTACAGATGGTATCAGAGCGTTGGTTGTAGGGATTTAGAGTTCATTAGTGTCAACCCCGAGTCATAGGGTACATTGGTGAGTCTAGACTACAACCGGCATATAGACTTGAAGTAGGAATTACTTGACTACTTGTGCATTTATACTCGAACGCTTCTACTCATATCTACTCTTAGTTCATCTTAATCTCACGTTGTTTAATTTGATTGACACGCCACCTTGACTATATGAAATGATGTCGAATGCACATATGAATCAGGGTAATATAATTTCCGGGATTATATTACGGTGACTCATATGAACGTTCCGACATTATGACATAAAGAATTTAAGGCGAGTCGAGAAAAAAAAAAAAAAAAAAAAAAAAAAAAAAAAAAAAAAAACTTCTCTTTATCTTTATTCTATATCACGGTTAGTATTATTGAGAATACTAATCAATGATATTCTTGTGTCTTGAAGGAACAATGGCTCCTCGTCGTGTACGCCGCAATGAAACTCCCGAACAAGCTCTCGAACGGATGATAGCCACCGCCGTAGATGCGGCCATGGCCGGTCACTCATCCAACAATAATAATAATAACAACCACAACAACAACAACAACAACAACAACAACAACCAAGGAGCCGGTAACTCTAGCGAAGGGTGCTCCTACAAAGCTTTCATGGGGTGCAAACCCCACACTTATGATGGAACCGGGGGACCGGTTGTGCTTACTCGTTGGTTTGAACAAACCGAGGCCGTCTTTAGCATAAGCGGTTGTCGGGACCAAGACAAGGTCAAATACTCCACTCACACTTTCTCCGGAATTGCTCTAACATGGTGGAACACCTATGTTCAATCGGTGGGTACCGATGAAGCTCATGCCCTCTCTTGGGCCGATCTAAAGGAAAAGATGATTGTTGAATACTTTCCGCGCGAAGAAACCCGAAAGCTCGAGGAAGAACTAAGAGCTTTGAAAGCGGTCGGAAACGATCTTAAAGCTTATAATCAACGCTTCGCCGAACTATCCTTGATGTGTCCTAATCTTGTTAACCCCGAATCTCAAAGGATTGAGCTCTACATGCTCGGTCTTCCAAAAAGCATCAAACAAGGGGTGATGTCATCCAAACCCACTACTCATCAAGCCGCTATGAACATGGCTCGCCAACTAATTGAAACGGTTGACGAAATCGTAGTTTCGGCACCTAAGGCCGAGGATAAATCGGGCGGCAACAAAAGAAAGTGGGAACCCTCCCAATCAAGCAACAACAACTTTGCTAAGAAGCCTTACACCTCCGACGGCAAGAAAGGTTATGCCGGGAACCTACCTCTTTGCAACAAATGCAACAAACATCACTTTGGCGAATGTAGTAAGTTAATTTGCCACCGGTGCCAAGGAGTTGGTCATAAGGCCAACGATTGTAAAAGTGCTACTCCCGTCGCTCGAAAGTGGCCCAATGCACCAAAGACGGGCACTTGTTACGAATGTGGCCAAACGGGTCATTATAGAAATGCATGCCCGAAAAGGAAAGATAACACCAATACGCGCGGCCGAGCTTTTAACATCAACACCGAGGAAGCCCGGGATGACACTGAACTAGTCACGGGTACGTTTCTTCTCAACAATTCTTATGTCTCTTGCTTATTCGATTCAGGTGCCGATAAATGCTTTGTATCCAAGACTTTGACTCATTCTTTTAGCACTCCACCTCTTCCATTAGATACCACTTACACCATTGAAGTGGCTAACGGGAAACTATTAAGTGCCGACACATATTACCGGGGGTGTGCGTTAAACATTTTGGGTAAAGAATTTGAAATTGACTTGATACCCATGGAACTAGGAAGCTTTGATGTAATAATCGGTATGAATTGGTTAGTCAAAACGAAATCTCACATCCTTTGTGATCTTAACGCAATCCGAATTCCTATCGAGAATGGTGAACCTTTGATTGTTTATGGCGATAAGAGTTGCACCAGACTCAACCTCGTTTCGTGCCTTAAAGTTAGAAAACTGCTCCGTAAGGGTTGTTTTGCGATCCTTGCCCACGTTAAGAAAGTCGAGTCCGATGAGAAGCATATCGATGATGTGCCAATTGTTAGTGACTTTTCCGATGTATTTCCCGACGAATTGCCGGGTCTTCCACCTCATCGACCGGTTGAATTCCAAATCGATCTTATTCCGGGAGCCGCACCCGTAGCGCGTGCACCATATAGACTCGCTCCATCTGAAATGCAAGAATTGCAAAGTCAAATCCAAGAACTACTTGATCGTGGTTTTATCCAACCTAGCCATTCACCTTGGGGCGCTCCGATTTTGTTTGTTAAAAAGAAAGACGGATCCCTACGAATGTGCATTGATTATCGTGAACTAAATAAATTGACGGTTAAGAACCGATATCCTCTTCCTCGCATCGATGACCTCTTTGATCAACTACAAGGGTCTTGTGTATATTCGAAAATTGATCTCCGCTCAGGTTATCATCAATTGAGGGTTAAGGGGGAAGATGTCTCCAAAACCGCTTTCCGAACTCGTTATGGTAGTTATGAATTCCTTGTCATGCCATTTGGTCTCACTAACGCACCGGCGGTGTTCATGGATCTTATGAACCGCGTGTGCAAACCGTATCTCGATAAATTCGTTATTGTGTTCATCGATGACATATTGATCTATTCTAAAAATGAAGAAGAGCACGAACAACATCTCCGACTTGTGCTTGAACTTTTAAGACAAGAACAACTCTATGCCAAATTCTCCAAGTGTGAATTTTGGTTAAAGGAAGTTCAATTTCTTGGTCATGTTGTAAGTGACCAAGGTATTAAAGTCGATCCCACAAAGATCGAAGCCATTAGTAAATGGGAGACTCCTACTACTCCTACTCACATTCGTCAATTTTTGGGTCTCGCCGGGTACTATCGTAGATTCATCGAAAATTTCTCTTTGGTTGCACGTCCTCTAACCGCATTGACTCACAAGGGAAAGAAATTCATTTGGGCGACCGAACATGAATCCGCATTCCAAATCTTGAAAACGAAGCTAACCACCGCTCCTATCTTGTCACTTCCCGAAGGCAATGATGACTTTGTTGTATATTGCGATGCCTCAAAACATGGTTTTGGGTGTGTATTGATGCAACGAACGAAAGTCATTGCTTATGCTTCTCGACAACTCAAAATTCATGAACGAAACTATACGACACATGATCTCGAACTCGGAGCCGTTGTCTTTGCACTTAAAATGTGGAGACACTATCTTTATGGAACCAAGAGTACTATCTTCACCGATCACAAAAGCCTTCAACACATTTTCGATCAAAAGCAACTAAACATGAGACAACGACGGTGGATTGAAACTTTGAACGATTACGATTGCGAGCTTCGTTACCATCCCGGGAAGGCAAATGTAGTAGCCGATGCCTTAAGTCGAAAAGAAAGAGCGGTGCCTCTCCGTGTCCGAGCTTTAAACATCACCATTCACACCAACCTTAATAGCCAAATTCGGGTAGCCCAAGATGAGGCTCTCAAGGATGAAAACATCTCTCTCGAACACTTGAACGTCCTCACCTCTCGATTCGAAGTTAAAGAAACCGGACTCCGATATTTCGCCGGAAGGATTTGGGTGCCTAGTTATGGGGACCTACGAAGCCTTATTTTAGACGAAGCCCATAAGTCACGATACTCGATTCACCCCGGTGCCAATAAGATGTACCACGACCTTAAACAGCTATATTGGTGGCCGAACATCAAAAGGGACGTAGCTATTTATGTTTCCAAGTGTTTGACATGTTCCAAAGTCAAAGCCGAACACCAAAGACCGTCCGGACTACTTCGACAACCCGAGATTCCGCAATGGAAGTGGGAAGGGATAACGATGGATTTTATCACCAAGCTACCAAAAACGACGGGCGGTTATGATACCATTTGGGTTATTGTTGACCGTCTCACCAAATCCGCACACTTCCTTGCCATGAAAGAAACGGACAAAATGGAGAAACTTGCGCAACTTTACATTAAGGAGGTCGTAGCCCGACACGGTGTACCTTTATCGATTATCTCCGACCGAGATGGCCGTTTCGTTTCTAGATTTTGGCGTACATTGCAAGAAGCGTTGGGAACGCGTTTAGACATGAGCACCGCATATCATCCTCAAACCGATGGACAGAGCGAACGAACAATTCAAACCTTAGAGGACATGTTACGAGCTTGCGTGGTTGATTTCGGAAAAGCTTGGGACAAGCACTTACCTCTCGCCGAGTTCTCTTACAACAATAGTTATCACGCGAGTATTAAAGCCGCACCTTTTGAAGCGCTATATGGCCGCAAATGTCGTTCACCTCTTTGTTGGGCCGAGGTAGGCGACGTGCAAATCACCGGACCAGAACTCATTCACGAAACCACCGAGAAAATCGTTCAAATCCGAGATAGGCTTAGGACGGCCCGAAGTCGTCAAAAGAGCTATACCGACAAACGACGCAACGATCTCGAATTTCAAGTCGGTGACCGAGTAATGTTAAAAGTCGCACCTTGGAAGGGTGTAATCCGTTTTGGGAAACGCGGGAAGCTAAATCCGCGGTATATTGGTCCTTTCGAAATCTTGGAGCGTATTGGAACCGTTGCTTATCGTTTAGATCTTCCGCCTCAATTGAACTCCGTTCATCCTACCTTCCATGTATCTAACTTGAAAAAGTGTCTTGCCGAACCCGATATCGTCATCCCTCTCGAAGAACTTACCATTGATGACAAACTTCATTTTGTGGAGGAACCGGTTGAAATTGTGGATACCTCCGTCAAGACATTGAAACAAAGCCGAATCCCGATTGTTAAAGTCCGTTGGAACGCCAAAAGGGGACCCGAGTTTACTTGGGAAAGACAAGATCAAATGCAAAGGAAGTATCCTCATCTATTTGTGAATTCAGAAACGCAAGATCTCGAGAAAGAAACAACGACTACTACGCCTACTTAAATTTCGGGACGAAATTTCTTTTAAGGAGTAGGTAATGTAACATCCCGCCTTTTTCCATTTATTTTTCCGTTATACTAATATAAAGTCCGTTATATGTTTATAACATCTCCCGTTGATACGCGTTTTAAATTATCTCGTTTAGGTAATTCCCGCACCCGAGCGAAAGTTGAGGGACTAAACTTGACAAGGGATCAAACCCTTGACTAGGTCAAAGGGTCAAACCCCTTTCACCCATTCATTTCATCTTCATCTCTCTCTCTCTTTCTCTCTAGCAAGAACACACACACCCAATTTCCTTTCTCATTCATTCATCATCTAAATCCGGATTAGGGAGCTAGCAACCAAATAAATTACATATTCGTGATCCTCTCTTCATCCTCTTCAGTTTGGTACCAACTTCATCTCATTTGGGTAACTTTCTAAAATCACTAGATTTTGTGTTCTTGATGTTTTTAACTTATAAAAGTGTTAATTAGTGTCTATGGCTCAAGTCTAACATGAATATATGATTTATATGCTCGATCTCGTTGATTTAGTGTAACTAGCATGAACTTGAATTTTGGTGTGTTGTTCTTGAATTTTGGATGATCATATGTTGTTAGATGTTGAAAGTTGATGTTTTAATTGTGTTACTAGCATCACTAGCTTCCATTTGATGTGTAGGTTGCCTTAGAAAAGTTCATGAACTCGATTTATGATTTTGGTGAAATTGGGTTAGGGTTTGATGAACTTGAAATGGACTTTTGATGCATTGAATGCCATGGATTATGGTTGGTAAGTGTTTAGTTAGAATGTATGCTTGATTACCTTCGAAACGGCATATCATTCATGTAAATTGGTTGCCCGAATCATTGAATTGCATTTATGAACTTGTATGCGATTAATGTTGAGCATTAGATGCGATTTTGGTTGTTATAATAGGTAGATTGATTGATGAAATGTGTTTAGTTGTGTTCTTTGTCAAAAGAGCTTTCCAACGGTATAAGATACGTCTTCTAATTGTTTGCGGTTTGCGTTTTGCGTTTGTTTGAAGTTTTGACCAAGACTTGAACCTTGAAAACGACCTGACACCAGACCATGTGTTATGTCGCGGCGCGACACCCCTTGCCGCGGCGCGACATAAGCCTTGGTCAGGCTCTGACCACCATGTCCAAATTACGAAAAATGTTTGGCATACTACGGACCTCCGATTCCCATGAAACTTGTTCTAACATGTTCATATATGATTAAAAACCTCAGAAAAATAGTTCGGAACCCGACCCGAACGTGTTGACTTTCGTTGACTTTGACCGACCAAAGTTTGACTTTTAATCAAACTTAACCAAATATTTGTGCAATCGTTCTAACATGTTTTTATACTTGTACCTTGCATGAAACATGACAATTTGATTCACATGCTATTATGATCGAGTCTTAACGAGCCATAGGACTAATTGAACATCTTTGACCTATCGTGTTTACCGTTATTGATACAACCTATTGTTTAGGTCAAGACTAGCATTGTTCTTTGCACACGTTTACTTGTTGAAGTACTTTACTACTCGTGCACTCAAGGTGAGATCATAGTCCCACTTTTACTCTTTTTGAACTTATATTGGGATGAGAAAACATAAACGATTCTTTTGAACTAAGTGAACACAAGAACGGGAAAACAAACATTCTACATACGAGTTTAGAACAAAATCCTCAATTAGATTATCATTAGTTACACTTGCCGGGTGTAAGCGAGAACTTATGTTATATGGCCATATGGGTTTGACAGCCCTCATCCTTGACGGTTCGCTACCGTCTACGGATGAAATATATTTTCGAGAATCAGTGTTTGTTCTAGCACTAAGTGATGGGGTATACAATGGAAGGAATGTTAAGCTTTGATAATTGGGTGCTCGTGAAACAAACTTTTGGAATGTATTACTATTATTTCATTGATGCAAATCTTGTGGTTCACTTGTACTTACTTACTTAAACCTATGATTTCACCAACGTTTTCGTTGACAGATTTCTATGTTTTTCTCAGGTCCTTGAACGATACATGATACATGCTTCCGCTCATTATTTGATACTTGCATTGGATGTCGAGTATATGTGCATTTCATGGAGCGTCTTTTGACTTTACTTTAAACCGTGTCGCCTAGATTTCATTCGTATTATAACGTTGTAACTTAACTATTGGTTGAACAATTCTTGTAAACTTTGGGAACAAATCTTTATTTTGAAATGAAGGCGACATATTTTGGTCAAACTTTGTTTTAAAGACTTATGACCACGTAACGGGACCTAAGTAGACGGCGCCGTCAAACATGATTTGGTCGGGTCGCTACATTGACGATACCACATTAATATAGGCGAATGGGATTTAAGTTCGATGTTGACGATACCATTCGTTGGGCTAGCCATGAGATCTTGAGTACTATGGATGTTGTGAACATCGATGTTTGTCATATTGTTGTATATATATATATATATATATATATATATATATATATATATATATATATATATATATATATATATATATATATATATTAATGTATTGTTGTGGTGTAGCTAAACCTTCGGGTGTAGCTTATTGGCGTTGTTCATATCGTCGTTGGTGAACTTATATTTTGTTGATGTATCTTTAGCTTGTTGCTTAGTGATCGTACGGTATGCTTAGTATTAGCTTGCCTTTATGCTTGGATGCTCCGGTATGCGGTATTTGATATTTTGTGGCGTGTCCATTTTATGCATATATATGTATGTAGTATATTTCCACTCACTAAGCATTAGCTTACCCTCTCGTTGTTGATATTTTTATAGGTTCGCATGCTTGGCGGCTCGGGTGAGCTTGGGGATTAGAGATCTTGGCTAGGTTGCATTAGAAGATCTTGCTTTTGTACTCGATTAGGATTTGGGTAGCGTAGTCCCAAATCACCATGCTCGGTTTTGGTTGGAAACTAAACTAGTCGGGTCGTGTATGTCCGTTTGGACAATTAACTAAAGTATTATTTAAAGCATATTAAAAGGAAAAATTTTATTGGGCCGGTTTTAATACGGGTTGGGATGTTTCAAATTATACTCTCAAATCTCCTTGAGCAACCTTTTCACGAACAAAGTGAAAGTCGACTTCTATGTGTTTTGTCCGTGCATGAAAGATAGGATTGGCTGATAAGTATGTTGCACCTAGATTATCGCACCATAGTATAGGTGTTGAAGATGTGCGAATGCCAAGTTCACGAAGAAGAGCTTGAAGCCATGTAAGCTCAGCAACTGTATCAGCAAGGGCTTTGTATTCTGATTCAGTAGAAGAACGAGAAATGGTGCGTTGTTTACGGGCAGTCCATGAGATGAGATTAGAGCCTAAATAGATGGCAAATCCCCCCGTGGATCTCCTATCATCTGGATATCCAGCCCAATCAGCATCAGAGAATGCTTCAAAAGATGACGGTTTTGTGGATGAAGTATCTTGCCAATGACTGTCTGTAAATGCCTGAAGAGTAGTGTCGGAGGCTCGACGAATGATCATACCATGATTTATAGTACCATGAAGATATCGCAATATTCTTTTAACAGCACACCAATGGTTTTGAGTTGGGGCATGCATAAATTGACAGACTTTGTTGACAGCATATGCAATATCTGACCGAGAAAGAGTAACATATTGGAGTGCACCAACAACTTATCGATATTTGACCGGATCCGAGAACGTGGCACTATCAGCTAGATGAAGCAGGCTAGATGTAGCCATAGGAGTAGGCATAGATTTTGGCATAGACTTACAGTCAGAGAAGCCAGCTCGTTGTAAAATTTCCAATATGTACTTTCGTTGAGAAAGAATAATGTTAGAACCAAATGGAACAATTTCAACACCTAAAAAATAGTTGAGGGGGCCAAGATCCTTTAATGCAAAAGTAGAACCAAGCTGTCGAGCAAGTCTCTCTATAACATCAGGGTTGTTTCCTGTAACAATGATATCATCCACATAAACAAGATTATACATGACATTGCCATCACGAGAATAGATAAAAAGATATGAATCCGTTTTTGAGCTTGTAAAGCCGAGATCGTGAAGTGACTTGGAGAGTCGGTGAAACCATGCTCGCGGGGCTTGCTTTAGACCATAAATCGACTTATGCAGTAGACACACATGATCCGAACGTTGTGGGTCAATAAAGCCTGGTGGTTGTTTCATATAAACTGTTTCCTTCAGATTGCCATGAAGAAACGCATTTTGTACATCAAGTTGTCTGAGTGGCCAATTTTGAGTAATTGCAAGGGATAGGACAACCCTTATAGTTGTTGATTTGACAACATGACTAAATGTCTCTTGAAAATCAATCCCTAGTTGTTGCCGGAAGCCTTTAGCAACAAATCTCGCTTTGTAACGAGTAATAGCACCATGTTGATCCCGTTTTAACCTGTAAACCCACTTACAATCAACAACATTAGTATTAGGAATACGAGGAACTAAAGTCCAAGTGCCATTTTTAACAAGAGCAGAATATTCTTCGGCCATTGCACGACGCCACTCGGGATATTTGTTGGCAACGGTAAAAGAGGTGGGTTTCGTAATTGGAGTTTTTGAAGTGATGACATGATTAGCAGAAGGATTGTACGATACACGTTGTTTTGGATTTTGACGTATATTGGAAGGACGTGGACGAGGTGGTGGTGGTGATTGTGATTGGGAAGTAGATTGGGAGGTATTAGATGTTGTAGGAGTTGGTTCATGAGATGTGTGTTGAGTATTAGTAGGTGTAGGTGTGGGTGAAGGTTCTGAAGAGTCTAGAATAGACGAAGACGGTGTAGTAGGACAAGGTGGTTCAGTTAGTTCTTGTGATGGAATTGTATCAGCAACTACATGTGGTGGTGCCGATGAAGAGTATGGGCATGATGTATTTGGTGATGAAGAAGGGTTTGAGACAACTGCAAACGAAAAGTGATCCTCATCAAAGCGGACATGACGAGCAATATAGAGTCGCTCACTTGATAGATCAAGGCATCTATAACCATGATGAATGAGACTGTAACTAAGGAAGACACACGAAGTTGATCTAAAATCCATTTTGTGACGATTATATGCACGAAGATGTGGACACGCATCCAAAAACACGAAGGAATGAGTAATCAGGGGAACGCTTGAATAGATATTCGAAAGGTGACTTGTTTGTGGATACTCGAGTTGGCATGCATTTAATAAGATAAACAGCTGTGTCAAAAGCAAAGTGCCAAAAACGGCGAGGAACATTGCCTTGAGCAAGAAGAGTAAGACCAGTTTCAATAACATGACGATTGCGACGCTCAACAAATCTGTTTTGCTCACTCGTGTGAGGACAAGAATGACGATGGATGATGCCAAGAGATGAGAAAAATGAAGTCAAATTGCGAAATTCACCACCCCGGTCGGTTTGAACATTTTTTATTTTAGTATTGAATTGTCTTTCAACCATGATTACAAAACGTTTGAATGTATCATAAACATCAGATTTTTGAGTTAAAGGATAAATTCACATGTAACGAGAGTGATGATCTACACATAACATGAAATATCGATGTCCATCAAAAGACAAAACTGGTGCAGGACCCCAAACATCACAATAAATCAAATCTAAAATTTTATTACTTCGAAATGTAGAAACTGGTAAAGATAATTTTGATGATTTTCCCATTTGACAAGAACTACACAAAGTTGATAAAGATCTATTTGTAACTGGAAGACAAAATTTAGAAAGCATAAACTGTAAAAGACGTTGATGTGGATGCCCAAGTCGCCTATGCCAAATTGTAGAAGACGTATGAGCAATTGAAAATGCAACTTTATTGAGTGGCTGGAATTGTGGAAGGTGGAGCGAGTAAAGACCATGTTCACTGGGGCCCGTGAGAAGGGTAGTGCGTGTAGACTCGTCCTTCACAACAAAATAATTAGAGCGAAATTCAAAAAAGACATGATTATCATCACAAAATTTTTGAACAGAAAGAAGATTCTTTTTGATTTCAGGAACATGAGTTGTAAGCGGTGAGTAAATTTTAGATGAACCAATATGAAGGATAGGGAGTCCCATACCATTACCAAAATGGAGCGCGTCATTGCCATGATATGCCTCAGAATTGCCCATACTTGCTAAATCTGGCGTGACATGGCTGTTTGCACCCGTGCCTGGAAACCAAGCGTTAAATGCTGCTGTAGAAAAGCTGCGACTGTCTGCAAAGTTAGCCGTTGGCCTAGCACAAATAGTAGACGGGTCACGATTTGGACACTGTGATGGAATGTGCCCAATCCCACATTGATGACAAGTACCATAAACAGTGTTTTGGTTGGATGCCCAATTAAAGTTACGACTATCACCTCGACCACGATTGTTATAACCTCGAGAAGCTCCACGACGACGATTACCATGATTGTTATTATTGTTGTTAATCTGACGAGCACCGTAGAAAGTATGAGAATCTGATGGTGTGATAGGGGTGACTTGAAGTCCAAGAGAGGCCAATTGTTGTTGTATGGCCAATAGTGGAGATTGTGGTAACGATGATTGGTGCAGTAAGTTTCCAGATCCAATGTTGGCGGTAAAAACTTGAGTAACAGATGGAACAGATTCACGAGTTCTACCCAACATGTAATCGTGGTCACTAAGAAGAGCATGAAGTTCACTAAACGTAGTCTCAGACTGACGTGTAGCGATGTTAGACTTTAGACCATTGTACTCCTCCCTGAGACCAGAAACTGCAAGCAAGGTGAGGTCTTTATCTTTCATTGTTGCACCAATAGCTGCAAGGGCATATGCATACTCCTGTACACGATTGATATAAGCATCAATGGTTTCATATCCTTTCATCTTAATATTGAAAAGTTGTGTTTTCAATGTGTATTCTCGAGAGGAAGTATTGGGTGCATAGGCTTTCTCTAGAGAAAGCCAAACATCACGAGAAGTTTCTCCATGTACATGTTGAAAAGAAGCTTCAGAAATCGTCGATATTATCAACATACGGACGCGCACATCATTAGCAATCCATATTGGATAATTGGGATTATCCTTTTGAGCTACATTAGGTTCGGTTGATTTTAATTCTTTTGAAGGACAAGGAATTGTGCCGTCCACATAACCGAACATATTATTTGTAACAAGGAATGGAGTAATCATTGTCTTCTAATAGCCATAATTAGTTGGTGAAAGAGTAAAACCAAACTTGTGTGAATTATGAGAGGTTTTCTCGGCGGTTGTAAATGCTCCAATCATAGCCATTTGAATTAACCTGCAAAAGAAAAATAAAGTAGATGCCTTTTTTTTGTTTTTTATTTTTTTATATCTGGAAAAAAAATAAAAAAATAAAAAATTAGGGTTCCGGAGACTGTAGCGGCGGCGGCTAGCGGAGCTACAGTAAATTTCCGGTAAAAATGTAAATTGAAAAAGGGGTTTTGGTCGGAATTTAACAAGGATTTTAACTGTGATGGCGGTGAATAGAAACGCACATGAAAAATTGTAAAAATCGACAAAACAGTAAAAATCCTGCGACTGACTGTGGCGGCGCGTGGCGGCTGTGGCGGAGATGAAATTTCAGGGTTTTGTTCGGTTTATCGTTGAGGTTGTAGTGGTATAGGTGGTGTTGTTTAATTTTGAGTGAAACGAAGCAGATCTTAAAAGATAAGACACGGCAGTTGAAATTGCCGGATTTGCTTGCCGGAATTGTGCCAGAATTCGAGTCGCGAATTGTGTCAGGTTTTAACCTAGCTCGATACCATACAATTCCAGGACAATTGTATTGTGTTATTGCATCTCAAACAATAGATTACATCAAATATATATATAGGCTAATACAACTTGGAGCCTAAGTCAATACTAAACCCTAAAGCCCATGGGCTAATATGTCTAACAACTTTCATAATATTGAAACATTCAAACTTATATTGGTTCATACGATTCAAATATTCAAACTTATATTGATAGTTTCATAACATTTAAACATTCAAAACTTATATCGATTCATAACCTTACAAGAAAAAGATGTCAAGTGTGTCAGATTTTTCCACCGATCAGGTAAAATAATATATACAATGTCAATTTAAATCATATTTTGTTTTCAGGTTCAAACTAAATGAATTCACAATTTCAGGTGTTCAGCAATCGTGATGAATTGATTGAATGGGTGAAAAAGGAGGCACGTTCTCATAGTCAAGTTATTGTCATCAAAAGATCAAAAACAAAAAATGGTTACTTAGCCAAAATTATATTTATGTGTGAGCGTGGTGGTATATACAAAAGTAAAACAACGCCGAAAAAAAGTTTACCAAGTAAAAAAATAGACTGTAAATTTGAGATGGTAGCAAAGTTTTCAAAAACACATGGTTTTTGGTGGATAACAATGAAAAATCCACTACATAATCATGAACGTATAATGTATATGGAAGGTCATGCATATGCAACGCGATTGACTAATGATGAATTTCGTTTCGTCAAAGATTTGTCTAATAATAATGTAAAGCCTAGTGAAATTCTTGCGTCGTTGAAGGAGCGGAATCCAGAAAATGTATCTTCAAGTAAAACGGTGTATAAAGAAAAAGCAAAATTTCGCACGATCAGTCAAGCAAATATGACTCCTATACAGGTAGTAATGTCATTTTTGAAGTTAAAAGGCTATGACTTTCAGTATCGTACAAATAATTCTACTAATCAATTAGAAGAATTATTTTGGATCCATCCAGTTTCATATGATATATTTCGTACATTTCCGCACATTTTATTGATGGATGCTACGTACAATACAAATATTTATAAGTTACCGTTTTTTGAAATTGTTGGTGTTACTTCTACCAACAAGACATTTTCAATAGCATTCGTCTTGATGGATAAAGAAAAAACGAATAACTTTATTTGGGCATTAAATTGTCTAAAGTTAGTCATTGGCAAAATGTACGAACCGCGGGTTATCGTCACAGATAGAGATTTGTCTCTAATAAATGCATGTGAAAAAGTATTTCCAAACGCCAATAAATTACTTTGTAGATGGCATATCTGGCAAAATATTCTTAAGAATTGCAAGAAGTATTTTAATTTAGACGAAGAATGGGATTCTTTTCATCGTACATGGAAGGCGTTAGTTAAAGCTCCTACAATGCCAGCATATACGCATTACTATAACCGGCTTCAAGTCAAGTTGTTTGATTATCCAGGTATTACTTTTACGCATTTTATATTAAATAAAGAAATTATCATATATATTTAACAAGTTGTGATATCAATTTTCAGATGTTTTGAAGTACCTCCACGAGGTCTGATAAATCACTTAACTTTGGTAATTCAACCACTAACAGGGTTGAGAGTCAGCATGCAAAAGTGAAATCAAATTTGGGTTCGTCGCAATCAAGATTAGACACATTTGTGCCTATTATAGGTAAAATTGTGGAATCGCAAGTTAATATAATCAAAGAAAGCTTTGAACGAAGCAGAATTTTTCGATGGTCAAAATATGACCATCCAAGTTTCAAGCTATTACGGAATTGTGTTTCCATTACTGCTATAAAAAAATTCCATGCTTAACTTGGGCGTCTGAACGGGCTTGAAATAACAAATGAGAATTGTGGTTGTCAGCTAAGGACGTGTTTTGGGCTACCATGTGCCCACGAACTTTCAAGTTATTTAAATGCAGGTATGTTTATTCCATTAGAGTCGATTGATAGTTTTTGGAAGATACTCTCGTTTTTGTCGTGTATACTAGCACAAGATGGCAATTTTCATAACGACCTTGAGTTGGGCATGTTCTCTCATATTCTAGAACCTGCTGTTCACAATAATACTCGTGGGCGTCCAAGTGTAAAGGTACAAAAACAAAAGGCTTCATTTAACCAACAACATGAACCTGCAAGACATAGTTCTTATGCACGAGATAGGCTCAATATACCAGACTTGAACCAAGAACCCGCCAGGCATAGTTCTTACGTACACCGACCTTTTTTTTCAGATCCATTATTGGATCAAATTCCATATATATTTCAACTGTTCGTAACGAACATACACAACGTATTAGGTGACGGTAACTGTGGATTTAGATCTGTAGCTTCATTTCTTGGTCTTCATGAAAACTGTTGGTAACAAATTAGAATGGAGTTGCTAGAAGAGTTGATAATGCACCAAACAACTTACGCTGAGATGTTTGGAATAGTTGAATTGCAAGAACTTTATCAAGCGATCGATATTCCACCAGATACTATGGCAGTTGAAAGGTATTGGATGAGTTTGCCGTCAATGGGTTTCCTAATTGCTTCAAGGTACAATGTGGTTTTGCTTTTTTGAGAAATTTAGGAGATACAACATGTTTTCCACTTTGGTCTAGTCCACCAGAGTCACAACAACATAATATATGTGTAATTGCTCGTGTATATGGTAATCACTTTGTGAAAGTGGACTTGCAAGGGTGTTATCCGGTACCTCCAACACATCCACTATGGAATACATACAAATGGGATGGTGAATGGGAACATCCATATAAACATCAACAAGATATGTATATTCAACTTAGATGTTCCAATTATAAGTCTTCTTTTGAAAATCTGGATAAGTGAGTTAATGTAAAATTATTTTATTATTGTTAATGTTAATTGTTTGCTACTCTCTCCATTCCAAATTAAGTGTCTAGTAGAAATTTTTGTTGAATTTAAAATATGTGTGATAAATATTAGTTTTGTCCTTATATTAAAAGTATGTTTGACTGAATTTATTAAAAATATGAATGAAAGAGCGTAATAAATGAGGGTAAATTAAAGAGATGAATGATATTTAAGAGTTATATTTTAAAAATGGACAATTATTTTGGGACATATACAAATAGTAAGGTAGACATTTATTTTGAGAAGGAGAGAGTAGTATATAGTTCTAGTTAGTCGTTATAAAAAATAAAAGGTAATATAATAAATTAAAAGGAATAAAGATTAAAAACTTACGGAGTATAAATATAAATATTACGTGCATATAAATACGGTGCAGTAGACAAGAGTTGAATCATACTATGAATTGGAAAAAAACTAAAACAAGAAACAAAATCAAATATTACGCAGTATTATTATTTATTTATTATTTTATTTATTTATTAAAAAGAATACAAAGATGTCAGATATAGGGGGGAGGGGGGGTCGATTGGGACTATCCATTTTAGGATTTATGATATGTGTTCAATTAAAGAATTGGGGTTTATATTATAGAAGAATACAAAACAATGACAAAAATACCCTCACATGATATGCACGTGATAAGAGGTAACGATTGGTTTTGACAGAAAGTAGACGGGAGGACGAGGGATGTAGATTTTTGATACATTAGAGACGAGGAATGCACAAAAAAAAATGTGGAATCAAATTTGATATAAAATTCAGGGACGATGAATGAAATTTTGTCTAATTCTTATAATACATTTGAAAAAATTGACCTTTAGATTAATATTAATATCATACTATACACTATACATTAAAAGAGAGTCTTTATTAGGTAATAAATGTTTTCAAAACCCCCTTAATCACCGTTAAATTGGAAATTACGTTAGAATACCCCTTAATCCAACGACCATTAATCATCTCCTAAAAAAATTACGAAATAAATCAATTGTTAAAACACTCGTCCCTAAAATACCCTTAATCATCTAAACACACGGGACAAAATTAACAAGAAGGGTTTCATGAAAGTTAAATTCATTCACGACATTCGGGAAGAATTAAACCCTAGCTTTCTCTCCCAAATCATCTACACTTAAATTTCATCATCTATATTTATGTTAGAAAATCGTTTAGTTGAAAATCTAAATCTAGCGCCCTAAATCCTTTGTTCTTTCCCAAGTTATCTTCCTTCAACTTCCTTCGCGTGCATCACCACCGAATTGAATTGTCCGTTTAGTGATTAGATATTTGTGTATGGAATACGATTCGAAAGGTATTAATTAAATTTAAATGAAGTTATTATCTTTATTTTATGATTTATATTTGAATGTAAGTAATTTAATATTTTTTGCAGACGTACGATTTATTGTTGAAAGCATATGTAGAACATAATAAGGTAACATTCATTCGTTTGTTTATTCATGTGCTAGATAAACATTATTATTGTGACGACCTGAAAAATTTCGACTAATTTTAAACCAAACTCTCGATACGATATTATATTTTTGACACGATAAGCAAAGTCTACAATGTTGAGTCTCAAAATTTTTGAACTATTTTTATGAATTCATTTAACCTTCGACTACTCCCGATGATTCACGAACAGTTGTTTATGATTAGATGTGAATATATGTATAATAAAACTTTAACAAAGTATTAAATGATCTATTATGAGTTTAATTATTTCAATATATAATTAATATATTTGAGAATTTTAAAACATAATATTATATATGGTAGTTTGAATAGATACACACACACACACACACACATACATACATATATATATATATATATATATATATATATATATATATATATATATATATATATATATATATATATATATATATATATATATATATATATATATATATATATATTGTAAAATATATAAAGTATAAATATTATGTGTTGAAATTATAATATCTATTTATGTTATAAAATAACAGAATATTTTAAGTAAACATATAATACTTATATATATAAAACCTTATTAATATTTTCATAGTTACATATATAGTATAATATAATATGCAAACATATATTATATAATAATATATATATTAAAATGTATAAATTAAATATTCAATATATGTTAGATAATTATTGAATATTACATCAGAGGCGGAGCTACTCACAACCTTACGTGGGCACATGACACCATCGACTTGTCCAGAAATTCAACATACCTATAGCTCACATAGTGTAAAAGAGTTGGAAATTTAATAAGTGACCCCACTTTTAATTTGATAGCCCATTTATATGTGAATCTAGGTCGGTACATGGATATTATGGATATGAGAATATCAATCAATTAGTTATTTAAATTAAAATATATCAATCAATTACATTTAATTAAAACCCAATCACTCGTTATATTATAATATTCTATATTTTTGACGAAAATCACCAATCCGTTAATTTGAATCTTTGAGCAGCGCACTTTTGTTTTTATACATTAAAATAAAGAACCATCTTAACTTTTAAAGTTTACTTAGTTAATCATCAATACTTTTCTTCTTTATTATTTTGTGCTATTCAGTATTTTAGGCTTTACTAAGTTTAGATTGTATGTTTGATTTGGTTTTCAATAAATTTAATTTACATAATGTATTTGTTCATTCTACGCATTTGTTATATGTACACTTTATTTAGTACATACACATATAGTATTTGTTATTTGTTCATTCTTTATATGTACACTTTATTTAATACATATGAATTTGTTATGTGTATTTTTTCATTCCATGTTTGATTTAGTTCGGGGTGTCATATAAAGAGAAGCTTTTACTAGTGTTATAGATGAAACAATTATGGATTGCTTTCAACGAATAAAATGTCATTGAAGACATATATGTTAGACGATATTTGAATTTTTTTATGATTTAATTTTAGTTTGCCAATTAAATTTTATGACTTGATGTATTTGAATTTTAATTTGTGACACCATCCCTTTGAAATCCTGGCTTCGCCACTGTATTACATAATTAATAATATGTAATATCAATATATTAAAGATACTTACAAATTAAAATGTAGTTGTTATATTATTAAAATAAATTTTAATATTAATATTAATATTAGTATTATTATAATTAGTACTAAAAATTATGATTTTAGTTATTATTAAGATTATCATTTTTATTATTATCATTATCATCAAAATCATTATTAATATTATAAATACTATTATGAAGATAATATAAATTATTATTATTATCATTAATAATATCATATTTAAGAGTATTATTAATAGTTATTTTTATCATCAGTGTTTTTAGGATTATTATTAACTATTATTATTATTATTTATATAATTATTATAATTATTAGTATTATTATTATTATTAATATGATTATATATACTAATTATTAATATTAATCTTATATAGAAAATCAGAAGAAGAAAAAAAGGATTTGGATTCAGTTGAACGTACCCATCATTCTGTAGTTAGTTTTGTTCTTGTCTCTAATCTTGTTATAAAGATCGAATCCAATCACATTAACAAACAAAGTCAGTTGCAAATCGTATGCTGCTTTTATTTTTTTTATTTTTTTTCTTCTTGAACGAATATTGCCTGTCTGCTTAGATACTCTGTCGACTTCAATTTTTACTAGAAAACAACCTCAATTAGTGACTACAACAATCAATCAACTACATTATATAATCTCTGCTATTGCAAGTCGATTAGGAAAACAGAAAAAAAACCAGTCGACCCTGTTCTTGCTTCCATTTTTTCGAAAGCTCGATTTCGTATTTAATTTCAAATTCTATATATGTAGCGTTGTTAGGAATATCTTACTCAAGCTCTCTGTAAATTTTCAAACCCCAATTCATCGTATTGATTATCGATTTTGGAGTCAAAGTTTCGAATCAAAAAGTCAAACGGATTGTTCATCACGAAATTCGTATTTGTTTTAGTGTTTCTGTTGAAATTAAGAATTCACAAAGTTTCTAGGAGAGATTTAGAACTTATTTCATTTAGAAATCTTGATCTAAAACGTTCGAAAATCTGAATTTGATGTTTGAGTTTGTGTGTTCTTCGCACGACTGTTTCAGTAATTTAAAAATTCTTTTCTGGTCTGGTAATCTGAATCAATCACTACTGGTTAGTTCCATTTCAGTTAAAGAAACTAAATTATATAATTAATTAGATGATATAATTGATCTTGTTGTGATCGATTGTTTAATGAAGAAGAAGAAATATAAACAGAAAGAGAAACGGGTTTTATATAATTAAAAATGGATATTAATCAGATAAAGAGTGATAGAAGAATGGTTAGAGGAAGTGGCGGGGTAGCGAGAGGTCGAGGGTTCGAGCCCGGGCGATGGCAATTTTTTTTAGAAAAGGCTTATCAGGTAGTTCTCATTTTTATTATTATTATTATTATTATTATTATTATTATTATTATTATTATTATTATTATTATTATTATTATTATTATTATTATTATTATTATTATTATTATTATTATTATAATTATCATTATTATTATTATTATTATTATTATTATTATTATTATTGTTATTATTAAGTATTAGTATTATTATTATTATTACTAATTATTATGAATATTATGTTTGTTATTATTATTATTATTATATTATTATTATTGTTATTATTATTATTAGTATTATAATTATTAAGATTATTATCACTAATATAAGTATTATGATAGAAATTTCACTTATTATTATTATGATTATAGTTACAAATATGATTTTTAATGTTATTACTAATATTATTATTATCATTTAAAATATAACTTTATCATTTTACTACTAATATAAGTATTATTATTATTATTATGATTATGATTATTATCATTTTTATTATTATGAAAATAATGAAATTTATTATTATTTTCATTAATATTAGTATTAGTATCATTTTAGAATTTTTATTATTAACATAAGTATTATTATTAATATTATCATTAGTAATAAGATAGTTATAATTATTATTATTATTAAGTATTAAGTATTATTATCAAGATTATCATTTTCATTACCTTTATTATTAAATTTTTCATTTTATTAGAAACTACTGTTATTATCATTATTATAAGATTTAATATTAAAACTATCATTAGTATTATCATTAATAGAATTATTAATATTATTATCTTTAGTATTAATATGAGTATTATCATTATCATTATTTTTATCATTACAAATATTATCTTAGTATTATTAAAAATACTGTTTTAACAAACAAATGATATATATAAATAAAAATGTATTTAGTACATATAACATGACAAAAATTTATATTTTTATTTATTTAAAATATATAAAATGAATATAATAAAATATATAAGTTATTGATATAAAAAGTATATCACTAATAATAATATATATTTGTTCGATTACAAGTATATGTTTTAATATATATATGAATGATATAGGTTCGTGAATCCGAGGCCAACCCTGAATTGTTCAGTATCGTCATATGCATATTTTTACTACACAAAATATCGTATCGTGAGTTTCATTTGCTCCCTTTTTAAATGCTTTTGCAATATATATTTTTGGGACTGAGAATACATGAGCGGCTTTTATAAATGTTTGACGAAATAGTCACAAGTACTCAAAACTACATTCTATGGTTGGATTATTAAACCGAATATCACCCCTTTTAGCTTGGTAGCCTAAGAATTAGGGAAATGGCCCCTAATTGACGCGAATCCTAAAGATAGATCTATGGACCTTGACAAGTCCCATTCGGGTTACGAATGCTTTAGTACTTTGCTTGATATATACTGATTGCGACGGCCGGTATATAGCATACTGATTGCGATGTGCCGGTATGCGAGGGATATTCTATATGCATCCTGTTAGTTCGGTTACCAAGTGTTCACCATATGAATGATTTTATTGTTATGCAGATTGCGAAATGCCTGTATGACGTTTATGAAAATGGAAATGAAAAATGAAATCTTATGGTCTATTAAAATTATTGAAATGATTGTTTATGATAAACCTATGAACTCACCAACCTTTTGGTTGACACTTTAAAGCATGTTTATTCTCAGGTATGAAAGAAATCTTTCGTTGTGCATTTGCTCATTTTAGAGATATTACTTGAAGTCATTAATGGCATATTTCAAAAGATGTTGCATTCGAGTCGTTGAGTTCAAAAAGATCATTATTAAGTGAATGACAGATTAAGTCATTTATAGTTTGGATATATTATAAAATGGTATGCATACCTGTCCACTTTCGTTGAAATGAAAGTTTGTCTTTTAAAAACGAATGCAATGTTTGTAAAACGTATCATATAGAGGTCAATACCTCGAAATGAAATCAACTATTGTGAATCGCTTATAATCGGTATGAACGGGTCCTTTCAATTATCATGTAATTTTGAGTAGAATGTAATGAGAAAGTTGTGTTATGACTTTCAGTTTGGTCTTATAGAATCTTACTATGGTCAGGTGATGTGTGCAGTGGTGTATAAGAAATACTATTATTGTTTACTACGAAATACGGCGAAATATGATACAAGTTTTATTTATTTATATAGATGGGATATACTTAAACCTTGCTACAACACTATAGGCAGTGTACCTAATCGTAGAGTAGTGTAGTTTTTAGTAAGTCCGGTTCGTTCCACAGGGAGCTAGCTGAGTTTAACGCTATATATATTTTAAACTATATTTGTATATATATATATATATATATATATATATATATATATATATATATATATATATATATATATATATATATATATATATATATATATATATATATATTAGTAATATAGTATTATTATTATTATTATTATTATTATTATTATTATAAAAGGGGGTTTTACCGTTTAATGACCGGTTTGTCGATTTTAAATAAAGCGTAAAGATAAAAGACGATAATATAAATGACGAAATTTAAATTGCGAAAAAGTAAATTGCAGTAATTAAAATGAAAGTAAATAAAGGTACGATGAAATATGAAATAAAAGTATTATGGTTATTTAAACTTCCGTAATCATGATGTTTGACGTTTTGATTTTAATTAATTGTTACCCTAGTTAATTGTCCTTTGTCCTGGTTTATTTGATACATATCTGGTTTTTGTCCATAATAGTCTGATATTGGTTAAAAAGTCACGTTTTCACCCCGGTATTAAGGCCCAAAAACAAGAAAGATTCGAACTTTATCTGCAAAATACCCACTTCATTGGTTAGAATTGAAGAACAAGTAATTACGAAGGCGGTGCAAAAAGAATCAAGAGAATCGGAGCTAAAACGAAGATTCTAGAGCAAAAACGGTGAAAGACAAGAAATCAAGTTACGATACAAAGAATCAAGGCTGACCAGCACACCATACGGCCTACCATACGGCCTGTCACTATGGATACGGCCTGCCATATACATGCCACCAGGTGCCTTCACCATACGGCCTGCCAAATACGCCCCACCATACGGCCTGTCATACGGCCTGCCAGATGTATTTTGGCATTTTCCTAGTCTATTTAATGGGTCTTTGTCATTCATTTCAACACACACTTCAATTCACTTCTTTCTCTCTGTTGTACAATATTAGTCATACTTTCAAGGCCTTCTCACCTCCGAGCGGGAAATTAAGTACCCGGAGGCGAACGCTGAAGATTGTATTAGGAGCGGTCTGGAGTCTTGAAGTTGTCACTTTTGTATTCGGAACTCGTTTAATCTACTAGTACTCTATCCTTTATCTTATATAATGTTTTATTATATTGTTTCCATGATTAGCGAGTAGTTATCTTTAGTGTATGCTATGATGTAAGCAGTTATAATGCCGAAATAATATTATGGTTTGTGTATGCTGTTGAAATGCTTTCCGATTATGCTTTAAACTCAATCGCTTTTCCAACTAATAGAACGTAGTTACAGGCTCTGTTGTTGGGAAGTCGCGAACCCCGATTCAGAGTACACTATCTGTGTCACCCCTTGGTAAGAGAAGTCTATCGGATACAACGTAAGATCGATTGAGGCACACCGGTTGTAGTAAGTCTATCAAGCTTTAGATTCCAACTGAGGACTCTTTCGTAGTGAAACATCTGACTAGACCCTTAGTACATTGTCGGTCCCAGACCATGCTAGTGTAGTCACCAAGCATATAAACTTCGTACGTGCATGCTGAAGCACAGCGGTTGTTGTAAGCTGTACCTCTGCTAAGTAAGACCAGGGAACACGGTTAGTGTTGACCAGTACACTGCACCATAACGCGGTCTCGAGCATTGCACCCTGCTTTAGGGATTCTTAGTTAATTAAGAAACTGTTTGTTTAGATACATAAAGGATTGGACTGTTAGGATAACCGAACGTGTTCATGGAAGTCATCTTGACTTGGCCATGATGTTCTTTGTGGTTGAACTCTTTTTAAGGGCCTAACTATCTTTTACCAATCATTAACGAAAGCATTGAAGCACATCATGTCTCTCGGATATGGTGAACCATGTATTCTATTATGCTTAAGAAAGTTTAGACTATTTTAGAATGTTAATACGTCACCCAACCGAGTCGCTCAATTGGATGAGCCGTCTAAACGTGTATGCCTGTAGTCAGACTGCACGGGCGTCGGGGGTAAGGGATGTTGCTATCTATTCAGAATCTTCAAGCCTAACGCAGTACCCAGTGACATGTCTTATGACAGGGGCGTTTAGGACCAGTGTAATGAATACAAGGCCTCTGCCTATTCATGAGCCAGCATTCCATAATCTCGGCAGAATAACTGATGAAGTCATAGTATGCGCTTACTTTAACCTTATCGGAATTACAAATTTTATCGCATTTACTTTATCTATCTTATAAACTAGAAAATCCCAAAATAAATATTTACTACTCCCTAACTATCTTAGGCTAAAATATAGGTTCGATGTTACTGATATCTCAAAAAATACGACTCTAGGTCATACTTCCCTTACTCATAAGGAGTAGTAAGATTTAAGCCCCGCTAAATATAAATTTAAAACTGTACCCTCTCCCACGAGTGGCTGATTCTGGTGAGCCGCAGCCTAATGACACCGCGCAAATAAAAACCGTCCGTTTTAGCCATATCAAGAGAGACTACTAGTTTTTGGCGTCGCTGCCGGGGAACTGGTATCAGGCAATATTGCTCTCTATCAAACTTATTCACAAGCATTTAGTGGTGTCTAAGAAAGACAATTATACACGGACTTGGTTATTGGATTTTCCGAACAGTCGCCAATTATATTGGGACCAAAAGGATCTTGCCTCTCCGTAGTCGGCCTGGCCACTTGGTTTGTTAAATAGTTCGTGCGGAGCTCTGTTACCGAAATACCAGGGAATCAGTAGCCAGAACCAAAAGCATATTCTACCATAGGATAGTTAGTTAATTAGATTAGATTACCTTAGATTACCTTAAACTACCTTAGATTAGATTACCTTAGATTAAAATTAGATTATCTTAGATTAGCTTAGTTTAGTTTATTATAATTTAGCTTATTTGCGAAAATTAAAAACAAAAAGGCATACCTAGTGTATGACCCAAACCCGATCTAGACCAGGGCCGTTGTTATTCGTACCTGATCCAGACGCAATAATCTCTAAAGCACGGAAGGAAGCAAGAATCAGAAACTAAATGGCGTTACGAGTTACTTTAGCAGAAAATACCAAACCCTCGATTGAAGGTCGAGGAGGACCAATCAGATTTCCAGAGATTCAAGGACACTCGTTCGAGTTAAAACATCACATCATCCAGCTCATTCAGAATAGCTGTCAGTTTCACGGATTACCGAATGACGATCCTAATTCTCACCTTGATAAATTCATATCTCTTTCGAACTCCTATAAATAGCCAGGGATAGGACAAGATATAGACCAGCTATACTTGTTCCCCTATTCTCTCACTCATCATGCTCAAACCTGGTTTGAAGGACTGGAAAAAGATTCCATCAAGTCGTGGACGGAGATGGCTACTAAATTCCTAACCAAATATTTCCCTCCTTACAAACAAACCAAACTGAAGAATGACATCATTAACTTCAAACAAAGTTACGATGAATCTCTTTACACCGCATGGGACTGATTCAAAACCCTGCTAAAAAAATGCCCTAATCACCAGCTAGAACGGTCAGCCCAAATCTGTACCTTCTACAATGGTCTTACGGTAAATCATAGGACAACGATCGATGCAGCAGCTCAAGGGAATCTGATGAACCAAACCGCAGACGAAGCATGGGAATTGCTCGAGAACATGACGATGCATCATCATGACTGGAACAGTGGTGAAACAACCTGATCATCTGCACCACTCTCTGCACTTAACAATCAAACGGAGGCCATCAAATCCCTCACTGATAAGATGGAATCTCTTGCCAAACAACTCGGAGAATTGAAGACGCAACCGCAGCAGGTTTACCAAGCTCAGGCTTGTGTTAATTGTACCAACCCGCAACCCACTGAAGATTATCCAGTTGAGTACGAAAACCCTGACGGTTCAGTCTGTTACGTCCAATACCCAGCTCGTCCACCAAATCCCGGATTCAATCAACCACCTAGGGTTAATCAATTTCAGCAAAGCAATCAACCTTTTCGCTATCGCTATCCTCCTTATCTAGCCCAACAATCTCAATTGACCTACGATCAACCACTTCCACTCACTGGTCCCCTAGTTGAGGAAAATTCCCCTACCACCCAGATTACAAAAGCAGCTAACCTCACTCTCGGAGCTGATGATCAGTTAACTCAGTTCATCCAAGGACAACAACAGTTAAATCAGAGAACTGCAACCAGACAAGATCAGACGGAGATACTAATGAGAAATCAATTGGCTCTGCTCAAAAGTTTGGAAACGCAGCTCGGACAGTTATCACAACGCCTTGAAACCCGACCGCAGGGAAGATTGCCAAGTAATACTATCCAGAATCCCCACATAGAAGAAGCAAAGCAAATGGATTCCGTAATCCAGAGGAAGAACCACGGAGAAGGTTAACTAGGCTCAAGCACAAATCGAAATATACTCAGAAGCTGACCCCTGAAACTCCAGTTCGCGTACCTTATCCTGGAAGGCTACAAGAAGAACCATCCAAACTTGATTCCTTCAAACTTGATGGAAGACTCTTGGACACCATGTCCAAAGTTCCCAACCAGAAGAGATACATCCGAAGGCTTCTTTCTATAAAGGAGAGGATACCAGACTCTAACAATATTCCACTGAGTGAAGAATGCTCTGCATTACTCAGAAACTCTCTACCACCTAAGCTAGGAGATACGGGCCGATTAGTTTTCCCGTGTTCAATCTACTACGCTAGCAGATTTAGGACAAGTATCAACCTAATCCCCTACTCTCTCTACAAGAGATTAGAGTTAGGAGACTTGTCACCAGCCAAAATGACAATCCAACTTGCCGATCATACAATTCAATATCCTAAGGGCATAGTTGAGAACGTCTTGGTGAAAGTTGACAAATTCTTGTATTCTACGGATTTCGTAGTGATGGATATCAAGGAAGACCTACACACCCCCAGTAGTGTTAGGAAGACCTTTCATGAATACGGCTAGGACTGTCCTTGATGTGTACAATCAAACCATGATCTTACGATCACATGCGGAGAGCGTTACCTTCAAAATTGACCGACCAACCGATCTTTCTGGACAGGCAGAGATGTTTGCTATTTCCACTAGACGGATCACTTCCGATGATGAGTCTTCACCACCAGCCGATGATGTCGAGATGGGTGTTGAATCACAGTCTGTAGACGACCCAGAAATGGAAGAAGAGGATCCCAGCGAAGAAATAGAGGAAGAGGAAGAATCTGAGGAGGAAGAGGAAATGGAAGACGTAAAAGAAACTGCGACAGCACCCGTTCCAAGCACTGAGCGTCATGAAGAATTAATGAGGCTTGAGACGGCAGATCACAGTTTAATCATTCACTTCAAGAAGAAGACCGACAAGGCTGAGGTTAAGGATATAGAAATTGATCCTGTTAGTATCAAAGTGGAGAATCAGAATACTGAAGAAACCCGTCCATCAGAACCAGATACCGATGATGACAAGGAAGAACATCATGAAGACATTCTGAGCAACTCACACTCTCCAGTCGAATTAGATCAAGGGGAGCTAGACTCTTCTTCAGATCGAATTCCAGTTATATCCACACATGCAAACATGATCACCTTCATCAATGACACCGATGAATTTGAAGACATTCTCGAAGTCATCCGAAAGTCAACCACTAATTTTTCGCTACGCTTAATAGAACGAATTATGGCTATCAGAGAAGAGCACCACCTCTATCTCCAAAGAGAAGACAATGATGTTGAAATCCTAGAAGAACGCATTCAAGACTTTATCAATTCTCTTCACGATCATATCTATCATAAAGAAAGGCAACGAGAGCATAACTCAGTAGTTTGCACTATTCTTGAAACAAGATTCTGTCGAGATCAGAAGATCATTTACTCTAGGTTTTACAACGCCTTAGCCGGATATGCACTTCCGTTCTCGCGAAACCAACGAGCACTACTGACTCTCATCCGGAAGCACATGGATCTTTCCACCGGTCGCACGACTTATCACTCTGATTTGCAAATGATCGAGGATATTCACAGTCTTTTCGCTCTCTTGGAAAGAGATAATTTCGAAAGCACACCAGACAGACTAGTGATTTACGTAACAATTGATCACCACGCTGATCTGATTATTAAAGAGTTACAAGACGCTGTTATGAAGGAAGCAAGACGAAACAATCCGTTCTCTCATCTTGAACCAGATCGAGTCAACATTGCCACCTATGTTACGAAGCAGCTATCACGTATCTTCCACGAGTCCACAGATCCTAGTTTCACATTTAAAGCTGGATGTCGGGAGATATACTCAAAGACGGTGAAATTAATACTCGGATCAGGATTGCTGTTCACTTCTTTCCAGCTTCATCTCTTAACTAATCTGTGCAAAGCTACAGACTCCTAATATGGAGATCACCGTTCCGAAGACTTCAAAATTCTAAAGATACAGTTTCTGACACTATTTGAAGACCTCCGAAATGAGCATCCTGTCAGAGAAATCATCAACACCAGCACTGCTTCTATGATTGACATTCATGGGTCAACCAGCAGAGCTGTGGATCATATTCTCATCAGACTGCAAGACTTATCAAGAGCCGAAACTGCGCACTACTTATCTTTCAGAAGATCTTCAAGAGAAGTACCGGATTTGTTACCACTATTGGCCCGACACTTTCTCAGGACTTATCCACCAAAACTCACATTCCTTCAAGAAGACCAAGATCACAACCATCAACAAGGAATGTTCGCTTTTTGAAGCATCACTACGGTCCAGCCAATGACCTTAAACAAAAGCGCTTCTCGGGAGGCAACCCGTGCAATAAAGTAGAGTAGAAGAATAAAGGATGACAAATGAGCCGATAAAGAAGCGAAGGAAGCCAGCCGCATCTGCCAGGGGTATTTCTTTCTTTTCGCTACTAGCTCAAGATTCAAAATATGCCACATCCTAGCTTATCACTAAGTGTGGGATAACACCCTAATCAAAACACTAGACAAATACTCCCAAATCTTCAACTAAAACTCCTAAGTGTGGGATACACTAGGAACATTGAGGACAATGTTCGTCTAAGTGTGGGATGTTGGTATCTTTTT
Organism: Rutidosis leptorrhynchoides; assembly: GCF_046630445.1. Classification (NCBI taxonomy): domain Eukaryota; kingdom Viridiplantae; phylum Streptophyta; class Magnoliopsida; order Asterales; family Asteraceae; genus Rutidosis; species Rutidosis leptorrhynchoides. The sequence continues at coordinate 647,226,705 of NC_092334.1, forward strand.
ATGCTGTATTATAATAAACCATTACAAAGATTCCAAGTCCTTAAGCCAAATTTCAAAATTTTTGCAAAAAGAAACCTTTTTCGAAAGAGTATTTTTGAAAACCTAAATGTTTGTCAATAAAAATAAGGCTTAAGTAAGGAGGAATTCTTGTTAGATTGAAACCTCTATTAGAGCATTGCATGACTAAGGCATTATCGACCTAAATTGATTATGGTGAGGCACCCCAAATAAGACCAGCATTCATCTTTAATGCTTCACTATTTTCTGTTGAGAGTGCCGATGTCTGTGCTCAGAATCAGAACTTGCTTTAGATCTATATCTCCAAGCAGCAAAACGTGGTTCGGTTGTAATCAAAATAGCTACCCATTTGTCAAACATAAACCTTCCACACCTCCACTACTTCTACTCCACCACCACATCCATATCACCTTTACTATTTCTCGAAAAACCCAGAAAATGAGATTCCTTCCGAAAACCTGATGTTATAAACCTCTCAAGTATCATGGCAAAGGTCTTGAAAAAGTTTACCAGCAAAAAGTTTCTCGAGATGAAGTCTCCAAAAAAAGAAATTCAAGTTCTGAAAAAGGAGCAGAACTGTAACGACCCGGATTTTTCCGATCATTTTACACTTATAAGATTAATATTTACATAAATTAAACCTTACTAACATGATAAGCAATCTAAATTGTTGAGATTTATGATTTTGAAAAGAGTTTTACATAACGTTTGACCGTCCAATTTGACCGATGATATCACGAACTATATAACATAAGATAATTATACGTTTGTGTATATATATGTATATATACATATTTAACATGATTTATGGATGTTTTAATATCTTATTTTGTATTAATAACAATAAGTTATAAGTATATTTTGAAACTACTAACTTAAGTTTTCAAAACGATAACCATACGTAACGTTATTTGACATAAATACTTATGACCTATAATGTTTATACATATATCGTATATATAATGTATTTAATCACTTTTTAAGAACTTAAATACATAAAACAATATAAGTATATTCACAAAAGATAGCTATATTTGAATTCTCATTCCATTTTTCACAAGATTTCTATACGTATATCTAGAGTACATGTACTCGTATCATACCTAGCTTCTATACGTATTTACTATTGGTATATACACATCAAATCACCACCAACCAGCCCTTGTTCATGCCTTATGTATAAGGTAACTACTTTTGTTATCTAGTATGACAATTTCACATGATTAAAAGATTTTTTCACAAAATTACAAACTTATACACCTTTTACACCACCATTTATACTCCATTCCATTTTCATTTTACTACACATTTCCTTTAACTAAAACACACTCTTTTAAGAAAGAAAAGAATCCCTTAAACACTCCAGCAAATTTTCATCATGAACTAGCTTCAAAAACAACATTTAAACATCATAAGAAAATCCTTTCAAGAACACTTCAAAAATTCTTCCAACTATACAAGTTTACTTCCAATCTTTCATCTAATTCCATCACTCTTTTGGTTCTAGGTTTTTACTCCTCTTTTACAGCAATCTTGTCCAAGTAACTTGAGGTAGTAACTTTGTTCATAACCTTATTCGATTCATATATATATAGCTATCTTATTTTGTGGTATAAAATTTTAACAACAAGAACATAGTTTGAATGTTTTCAAACTTGTTTGCAAACTAAATAGATCCTTCTAACTTAACTTTTAAAATACTTCAAGACCTGTAATATAACATAAATATATGCTAATTTAACAAGGTATAACTTGGTTTTTCAAAGAACACCTTAAAAACTGATTTTACGACGTCGGAGTGCAACCGGGGGCTGTTTTGGGTTGGATAATTAAAAACCATCTTGAACTCTGAATTGGAGGTTTATATCCTGGAAAAATGATATTTCTTATGAATATGTTAACACATAAAAATTTCATGATTTAATTCAAAGTATAAGTGTTTTTAGAAAAATGGTCATTAAATGATATTTTTGTAACAAAAATGATTAACTTCATAAGTTTCACCAAAGTTTGACCTATGACCTGTGATTTCGAATACAAACTAAGGTATTTACAGTTCATATTTTTAAAGAGGGACTCGATCCAAGGAAGTGGTAAGTTGAACCAACGAAAACGGAGTTGTAACGAAGAAACTATGACCAAAACGAAATCGGATATCCAAGACTAGTTTAGCCACGAAAATAATTGGAGGAAAATTAAATAAATCACATCTTTTTAAAATAACATGATATTTTATATATATGTACTCATAATTTAATTTTATATGGTTCAGGATCACCCATAAACAATACGAGAAGATTAATCATAAGATCCCATGATTGTACGCAACACGTCATTTGACAACACCGGTACTTTATGTACGCAACACGTCATTTGACAACACCGGTACCGTGGGTCAAGATTAATCTCGACCAATACATATACGATGGGGGTTTTATTTATTTCATTGGGGGTTTATTAAACACCTAAAAATGAACCATTAAAATTGAATTACTAACATCGGACTGCTAACTACGGACTATGGAATTATTAAAAGTATTAAAAGTATTATAAGTATATATATGTGACGATTGTTTTAAAAAGAAAAAGTATTGATATATTATATATGGATAGGTTCGTGATATCAATCGGAGACCAAGTCGAAATTACATATCTTCAAGACAAAAGTGAGTATATAGTCCCCTTTTAAATTCTAAATATTTTTGGGCTGAGAATACATGCGCTGTTTTTATAAATGATTTACGTTATGGACACAAGTAACTGAAAAATATATTCTACGTTGAGTTGTACCACTGGCATACTTCCCTGTAGCTTGGTAACTATTATTTACAGCGGTATTGTAAACGCGAATCCTGTTGATAGATCTATCGGGCCTGACAACCCCAACCGGACTGGACGACCAGTATTCAACGGTTGCACAGTACTTCATTTCGTGACTACACTTGGTACGGTGTAGTAAGATTTCATAATAAAGGGAATATGCGACGTGATTAAATGTTAAGTATGGTTACCAAGTGCTCAACAACTTAGAATATTTTTATTAAAATGTTTATATATGAAATCTTGTGTTCCATTGTTATAACACTGCTAGCATCAAACCTATATATCTCACCAACTTTATGTTGACGTTTTAAAGCATGTTATTCTCAGGTATGAATTAAGTCTTCCGCTGTGCATTAGCTCATGTTAAGGATACTACTTGGGACCTTTAAAGCCATGATACAAAGACGTTGCATTCGAGTCATTGGAGTTCAATAGAGAATATTAATAAGTAAATGACAGATTAGGTCATTTGGATATTATGAAATGTTAGACGAAAATGTCAAATATTGATGTAATGATAGTTTGCCTTTTAAGAATAAATGCAACATTTGTAAAATGTATCATATAGAGGTCAAGTACCTCGCAATGTTATCATATGTTATTGTATTCGTCCCTATGGATTGGGTCGGGTCGTCTCATGTGGTATCAGAGCGTTGGTCTTAGCGAACCAGGCCTTGCATTAGTGTGTCTAACTGGTAGTTGTTAGGATGCATTAGTGAGTCTGGACTTTGACCGTGTCTACATGTCAAAAGTTTTGCTTATCATATCTAGTCGAAAAATCATCTGCTTATCATCCTTAGGAATTGCCTGCTTAGTATTCTTAAGTCTAGACACGTCTTACTGCATTTAGTGCATCGATAGTGTATAGACAAAATTCGTATCCTAGCGTATCTGTTGCTATAGACATTGCCTGATGAATTTCAAAGATTCTCCGTAATTCACGGGATTTTGAGTATTATAAATACATATGTAAATTATGTATTGAAGAATACCAAACCCAACTCCTATAATCTATTCCAAACCAAAAATTCATTTCCCCGACTATACAAGATGAACTCCGCGTCCAGTTCGAATTCCTCCGACTCCGACAGCTACGCTGATATGGATTTCCATTCGGGCTCCGAAGGCAGCGTCACTGGAATGGATCAACCAATTTCTCATCATCTATTCTGGATGAATTGGGGATGGGTTCGTAGTATACTAAATTATCGGAGACAAGAAGAAGGTGATCCCTTTCACCCACCGAATTGCCCCATTGGCGACGAACCTGAAGCACTTACCGGCGAACCTGTTCAAGAAACCATTTTCTCTCTCATTTCTCGAGTATCTCGTCACGATTATATCCTATCCCATATTTCGGATCTTGTTCATTCGCTCACTCCAACCGCCAATCATCCTGGTGTACTAGCAGAAATTAACGAACTTCGCGCTCGTGTGACGGCTTTGGAGAACACGGTACGAAGGTTACAAACACCAGCAGCAGCACCAGCAGCATAACCAGTACCGTTAACAACATCAACCTCGCAATCTTCAGTACCAGTAGCATCATCGACGTCAACGGCATCATCAGCATCAACACCAACCGTATCATTACCACCACCAACAATCACATCCGCACCACGTACCTCAACATCATCATCTGAACTTCGAATATGATCTTTGTTCTACATATCATTCTACACCGATTACCTCTTCTTTACGTATCGTTCTTCGTTCGACATGACAATTATGTAATCTCTAATGTTCTGGAGATTATGTAATCTAGTAGTAACGATAAATCAAATGAGTTGAATATTTTATTGACTCATTAAATTCATAGTTACATCCGAAGAAAATATATATGCAAATATATTTTCATAAAGATTGTAATTAAAAATTTCTTTCGTACAAACTGTTAATGATGAAAATATTTTAACGGGTGGGTAGTACCCAAGGAATATTTAGAATTCACATTAACAAGTTACACTGTACATTCTTCAAATCTGATTCAACGATCATTTATTATCCTACTTACAATTACCGATATACGTATCCGTTCACCCCAGATTAACCATTTCCATTTAAATTTCATATTTGGATTTTTACCTATCCGAATCCAACAAGTGGCATAATGAAGAAACATTGGCAAAAATAAAAATTGTTAGAAACAGATGAATTAATTAATTGAAATTGTCATAGGATTACACGCTAAGTGTTCCGGCTAACTGTTCCCAGCTAACTGATTAATATTTAATTTATCGCAATTTACATTCTTGCAATTTTAATTTCTGTACTTTACATACCGTCGGAACACATGTACAACAACACGTCGGATTAATTCTGAGACAACACGTTGTATAATGGGTCATGATATATATTTATTTATTTTACGCATTTAAAATAACGGGACACGTATACAAGGTTTCGACTTATCATATTGACCCATCTATATATATATTTCGGAACAACCATAGACACTCTATATGTGAAGGTGGGAGTTGGCTATACAGGGTCAGAGTTGATTCCAAAATATTTATATACTTTGAGTTGTGATCGACACCGAGACCGGTACACGGGTCACGATACGTATTAAGTAATTCGAATATTATATATTTAGTTCATATATGAATTTACTGAACCATTGGACAATCGGACTATTGGACTGCTAACTTTGGACAATTAAAAATGAGTTAAAATGATGATTATTACATATGAAACTAAACAATCCTTCAAGTTTGCCACTTGATTCTATTTTAAACCTCATTTGTATCTTGACGATTACAATTCGCATTCACAACTTTTCATGATTCTTGAAAACATCTCGATCGAGAAGTTGAACCAGCCGCACCTCGTCTACGGAAGAAAGATTTATGCATACAGTTATGCACCTGAAAATTTTCGAACTCGAAGTTATAGTTAAAACGTATCTGCATCGAATTCCTTATCATCCATTAGCAAAAACAATCGCGTGATTCCTTTTCAATTAACTAATTTTGTCACAGCTCCACTTCGATATCTCAGTAAGACTACTCTTATTACAATCTCGATATATATATATATATATATATACGTTGTTCTTTCGCCATCGTTACCGGAGAACCTTTTATATTCCATCATATTACCATCAGCGTTTAATCATCTAAAAATACAATTCTCCTTAAACCATCTTGGTTTGATAACCAATGACCCAGATCCGATAACTTTGAAAATACTGACGAAGCAGCATGTTATAGAAGGTCTTAATGACCAAAAGTTGATGATAAAAGAAGGAAGTGTTAGGAACGCTCGATAGAAAATTGGTACTGAAAACCGGATTGAGCAAACCATGAAGGAGACTCTGAACAAGTTACAAGGACTAAACTTGTACATAAAGAATTATGACGATTCTGTAGCAAACACCTTGCTTCTGAATCTAAACCCTTACGGGTCAATCTTCATCATCATCCTTCGACATTAGAAATTCCAAGATATTATCATATCTTTCATTATAAATATCCTCAATATTTCTGAAGATATTTTCACCACTATCCTTATCTGAAATCATTTGTCTCTCTGTAATATCTGCGTTACAATATAAAGGAAACTGTGTTAGTTTCTAAATCCTTCAAGTTTAAAATAGGAATGTTCTGAAGCAGTGTTGGGAACTGATGCATGAATTAGTATAATATAATGAAACTTGATCAACTTCATTATATTACAGTAAGTCATGTTAAGTTTCTAATGGAATGTGATGATTCACAGTACCGTCATCATGTGCCATGTTACACGGCTTTTACATTCTATCCAATTCCGAAACGTATTAAGAACAAATCATCTTGATAGTTCTATTTTCCTGGATATTCTGGTAATTTGACAAATCAAAATCGTGCCATTACCATTCCTTTCTTAGAGCATTAGCTATGTTCATTCCGAATTTTATACCTACGAATTCCGAACTATTGATCGCTTGACTCAAGGACGGGAAGAAGAAACGAAGGGACAAAGTCCCAAAATAGAAATTGGGGTATAGATCACAGCAAATAGGAGAGAGTATTAACTATGGATGACAATGATTATGGAAAACAGAAGCAGGAGCATCGAAATATAAGGAAAGATATCAAACCCAATAACCACCCAGAAACTACAAACCGTGTATATCAATACGTATGGCAACGTAAAGACACGGGAGAATTAGAAACATTATAATTCCAAGAAAATCATAAAAGTGAATAGATTCTTCTAGCGGTAGATGAAAGAGAAGAATGAAAGATATGAAAGTTAGAAGTATAACAAAAATCAGAACGGGGTGAAGCATTTCAAAGGATACCTTAAGGTATGAATTAGAGGAGGAAGAGTAGGAGATGTGAGGTATGGAAGTAAGAAAGGGAAGGAGGTGAATTTATAGTGAAATATCCGACAAAGAAATCGAAACAGATTATCGCATTAAATCAAAGGAGATCCTATTTTCTAAATCATCGAAGAACCAAATCTTATTACATAAGATTTTCTTTAAATCCCTTAAAATCTGAAAATCAATCCTAATCTCGACATCGGTTAAAACAATTCCATATTCACTCATTTCATTCTTTTGTGATAGCTTCACTCGTGCGCTTCACATGATCGAATCGTTTTATCCATATCTTCCAATAATGATAAAACTCTATTAATACCTCATATTCGTCATGAAAACATTCCTATTGTTATTTATGACAACCTCTACCAAATTTCGGGACGAAATTTCTTTAACGGGTGGGTACTGTAACGACCCGGATTTTTCCGATCATTTTACACTTATAAGATTAATATTTACATAAATTAAACCTTACTAACATGATAAGCAATCTAAATTGTTGAGATTTATGATTTTGAAAAGAGTTTTACATAACGTTTGACCGTCCAATTTGACCGATGATATCACGAACTATATAACATACGATAATTATACGTTTGTGTATATATATGTATATATACATATTTAACATGATTTATGGATGTTTTAATATCTTATTTTGTATTAATAACAATAAGTTATAAGTATATTTTGAAACTACTAACTTAAGTTTTCAAAACGATAACCATACGTAACGTTATTTGACATAAATACTTATGACCTATAATGTTTATACATATATCGTATATATAATGTATTTAATCACTTTTTAAGAACTTAAATACATAAAACAATATAAGTATATTCACAAAAGATAGCTATATTTGAATTCTCATTCCATTTTTCACAAGATTTCTATACGTATATCTAGAGTACATGTACTCGTATCATACCTAGCTTCTATACGTATTTACTATTGGTATATACACATCAAATCACCACCAACCAGCCCTTGTTCATGCCTTATGTATAAGGTAACTACTTTTGTTATCTAGTATGACAATTTCACATGATTAAAAGATTTTTTCACAAAATTACAAACTTATACACCTTTTACACCACCATTTATACTCCATTCCATTTTCATTTTACTACACATTTCCTTTAACTAAAACACACTCTTTTAAGAAAGAAAAGAATCCCTTAAACACTCCAGCAAATTTTCATCATGAACTAGCTTCAAAAACAACATTTAAACATCATAAGAAAATCCTTTCAAGAACACTTCAAAAATTCTTCCAACTATACAAGTTTACTTCCAATCTTTCATCTAATTCCATCACTCTTTTGGTTCTAGGTTTTTACTCCTCTTTTACAGCAATCTTGTCCAAGTAACTTGAGGTAGTAACTTTGTTCATAACCTTATTCGATTCATATATATATATAGCTATCTTATTTTGTGGTATAAAATTTTAACAACAAGAACATAGTTTGAATGTTTTCAAACTTGTTTGCAAACTAAATAGATCCTTCTAACTTAACTTTTAAAATACTTCAAGACCTGTAATATAACATAAATATATGCTAATTTAACAAGGTATAACTTGGTTTTTCAAAGAACACCTTAAAAACTGATTTTACGACGTCGGAGTGCAACCGGGGGCTGTTTTGGGTTGGATAATTAAAAACCATCTTGAACTCTGAATTGGAGGTTTATATCCTGGAAAAATGATATTTCTTATGAATATGTTAACACATAAAAATTTCATGATTTAATTCAAAGTATAAGTGTTTTTAGAAAAATGGTCATTAAATGATATTTTTGTAACAAAAATGATTAACTTCATAAGTTTCACCAAAGTTTGACCTATGACCTGTGATTTCGAATACAAACTAAGGTATTTACAGTTCATATTTTTAAAGAGGGACTCGATCCAAGGAAGTGGCAAGTTGAACCAACGAAAACGGAGTTGTAACGAAGAAACTATGACCAAAACGAAATCGGATATCCAAGACTAGTTTAGCCACGAAAATAATTGGAGAAAAATTAAATAAATCACATCTTTTTAAACTAACATGATATTTTATATATATGTACTCATAATTTAATTTTATATGGTTCAGGATCACCCGTAAACAATACGAGAAGATTAATCATAAGATCCCATGATTGTACGCAACACGTCATTTGACAACACCGGTACTTTATGTACGCAACACGTCATTTGACAACACCGGTACCGTGGGTCAAGATTAATCTCGACCAATACATATACGATGGGGGTTTTATTTATTTCATTGGGGGTTTATTAAACACCTAAAAATGAACCATTAAAATTGAATTACTAACATCGGACTGCTAACTACGGACTAAGGAATTATTAAAAGTATTAAAAGTATTATAAGTATATATATGTGACGATTGTTTTAAAAAGAAAAAGTATTGATATATTATATATGGATAGGTTCGTGATATCAATCGGAGACCAAGTCGAAATTACATATCTTCAAGGCAAAAGTGAGTATATAGTCCCCTTTTAAATTCTAAATATTTTTGGGCTGAGAATACATGCGCTGTTTTTATAAATGATTTACGTTATGGACACAAGTAACTGAAAAATATATTCTACGCTGAGTTGTACCACTGGGATACTTCCCTGTAGCTTGGTAACTATTATTTACAGCGGTATTGTAAACGCGAATCCTGTTGATAGATCTATCGGGCCTGACAACCCCAACCGGACTGGACGACCAGTATTCAACGGTTGCACAGTACTTCGTTTCGTGACTACACTTGGTACGGTGTAGTAAGATTTCATAATAAAGGGAATATGCGACGTGATTAAATGTTAAGTATGGTTACCAAGTGCTCAACAACTTAGAATATTTTTATTAAAATGTTTATATATGAAATCTTGTGTTCCATTGTTATAAGACTGCTAGCATCAAACCTATATATCTCACCAACTTTATGTTGACGTTTTAAAGCATGTTATTCTCAGGTATGAATTAAGTCTTCCGCTGTGCATTAGCTCATGTTAAGGATACTACTTGGGACCTTTAAAGCCATGATACAAAGACGTTGCATTCGAGTCATTGGAGTTCAATAGAGAATATTAATAAGTAAATGACAGATTAGGTCATTTGGATATTATGAAATGTTAGACGAAAATGTCAAATATTGATGTAATGATAGTTTGCCTTTTAAGAATAAATGCAACGTTTGTAAAATGTATCATATAGAGGTCAAGTACCTCGCAATGTTATCATATGTTATTGTATTCGTCCCTATGGATTGGGTCGGGTCGTCTCAAGAACTAAATAAGATTATCAAATGAAAACTCGACCGAAAATGATTATCAAATGAAGAAAAAGTTCAAAAGTGCTTCTCAAAATACTTCAGCACTCCTATCTATCCGAATAAAAGTCTGTGTAAAGACTACATTACCCGTTATCTCACCCTTCAAAAACAACTTCACTACCACTCCAAAATTCCTTTCCCATCATTGACAAATGACCTATAAAGCTGAGATTACTACCGTTCTCGAATTAGCAGCAAGGATTTGAGTCTTTATCAAGCCTATGACGATGGGTGCAGCATGACTGGCTATGAGCGTACTTCATTTCTTAGATCTATAGGGAACCCTAAACACTTGAGTAATTTGAGTGACCCGTGAAAGCTAGCCTATGTCATGTAACCTCCTCGCATGCTTGCAGAGATAATTTCAATCCTAACATAAATGGCTCACCTTATCTTTTTGCTCTTATAATAAAAGCAAACCGCTTAGGCTATTAGAAAAGAAACACCGAAAAGATTCTTAAGAATGAGAGTTTGCTTGAGGACAAGCAAAGTCTAAGTGTGGGATATTTGATATCGGCTAAAAAGTCACGTTTTCACCCCAGTATTAAGGCCCAAAAACAAGAAAGATTCGAACTTTATCGGCAAAATACCCACTTCGTCAGTTAGAATTGAAGAACAAGTAATTACGAAGGCAGTGCAAAAAAAAATCAAGAGAATCGGAGCTAAAACGAAGATTCTAGAGCAAAAACGGTGAAAGACAAGAAATCAAGTTACGATCCAGGGAATCAAGGCTGACCAGCACACCATACGGCCTGCCATACGGCCTGCTACTAGGGATACGACCTGCCAGATACGTGCCACCAGGTGCCTTCACCATACAGCCTGCCAGCCATACGACCCGCCAAATACACCCCACCATACGGCCTACCATACGACCTGCCAGGCGTATTTTGGCATTTTCCTAGTCTATTTAATGGGTCTTTGTCATTCATTATAACAGACACTTCAATTCACTTCTTTCTCTCTCTTGTACAATATTAGTCATACTTTCAAGGCCTTCTCACCTCCGAGCGGGAAATTAAGTATCCGGAGGCGAACGCTGAAGATTGTATTAGGAGCGGTCTGGAGTCTTGAAGTTGTCACTTTTGTATTCGGAACTCGTTTAATCTACTAGTACCTCTATCCTTTATCTTATATAATGTTTTATTATATTGTTGCCATGATTAGGGAGTAGTTATCTTTAGTGTATGCTATGATGTAAGCAGTTATAATGCTGAAATAATATTATGGTTTGTGTATGCTGTTGAAATGCTTTCCGATTATGCTTTAAACTCAATCGCTTTTTCAACTAATAGAACGTAGTTACAGGTTCTGTTATTGGCAAGTCGCGAACCCCGATTCAGAGTACACAATCTGTGTCACCCCTTGGTAAGAGAAGTCTATCGGATACAATGTAAGATCGATTGAGGCACACCGGTTGTAGTAAGTCTATCAAGCTTTGGATTCCGACTGAGGACTCTTTCGTAGTGAAACATCTGACTAGACCCTTAGTACATTGTCGGTCCCAGACCATCCTAGTGTAGTCACCAAGCATATAAACTTCGTATGTGCACGCTGAAGCACAGCGGTTGTTGTAAGCTGTACCTCTGCTAAGTAAGGCCATGGAACACGGTTAGTGTTAACCAGTACACTTCACCATAACGCGGTCTCGAGCATTGCACCCCGCTTGAGGGATTCTTAGTTAATTAAGGAACTGTTTGTTTACACACATAAAGGATTGGACCGTTAGGATAATCGAACGTATTCATGGAAGTCATCTTGACTTGGCCATGGTGTTCTTTATGGTTGAACTCTTTTTAAGGGCCTAACTATCTTTTACCAATCATTAACGAAAGCATTGAAGCACATCACGTCTCTCGGATATGGTAAACCATGTATTCTATTATGCTTAAGAAAGTTTAGACCATTTTAGAATGTTAATACGTCACCCAACCGAGTCGCTCAATTGGATGAGCCGTCTGAACGTGTATGCCTGTAGTCAGACTGCACGGGCGTCGGGGGTAAGGGACGTTGCTGTCTATTCAGAATCTTCAAGCCTAACGCAGTACCCAGTGACATGTCTTATGACGGGGGGCGTTTAGGACCAGTGTAATGAATACAAGGCCTCTGCCTATTCATGAGCCAGCATTCCATAATCTCGACAGAATAACTGATGAAGTCATAGTATGCGCTTACTTTAACCTTATCTGAATTACAAATTTTATCGCATTTACTTTATCTATCTTATAAACTAGAAAATCCCAAAATAAATATTTACTACTCCCTAACTATCTTAGGATAAAATATAGGTTTGATGTTACTGATATCTCAAAAAATACGACTCTAGGTCATACTTCCCTTACTCATAAGGAGTAGTAAGATTTAGGCCCCGCTAAATATAAATTTAAAACTGTACCCTCTCCCACGAGTGGCTGATCCTGGTGATCCGCGGCCTAACGACACCACGCAAATAAAAATCGACTGTTTCGGCCATATCATATATAACGACCCGGAAAATTTCGACTAATTTTAAACCAAATTCTTGATAAGATGTAATATTTTTGACACGATTAGCAAAGTCTGTTAGGTTGAGTCTCAAAAATTTTGAACTATTTCATATAATCATTTGACCTTTGACCAATCCCGACTATTCACGAACAACTATTAGTTAACAGATACATATATTTGTGTGTGTATATAAATGTGTATATAAATACTACTTGGAAATATATAAAATAATATTAAATCTATTTGTTTAAAAATATATAATTATATTTAGGTGATAAAACTTGTTATTTAAAACGGATGGAAAATAAATGATTTCGAACCTTTTTCATCAGCTTTCAAACAGATAATAAGTGAAATAATAAAATATGTTTAATCTAAATATTTGGGATTTTTATGGACACTTTTATACATTAACTGTTTAGCAACGGAGCACGATATATCACTTTCCGTAGAAAACTGTCGGCACTAAATTACACATATGTGTGTTAAGATTGAAATTATGTTTAATTTGTGCGCGTTCTTAACCCAATTGTAATTTTATTATATTATATATGATAGATCTATATATAACAATTTTTTTTTGTTCTTATCGTCCCACCATCATTTGGTAAATTATAATATACATCAATCATTCGATTACTATTCCAAATTGGAGATTCTAATTCTCCTTTAAACTGTTTCACGTCTTTTCTGCACAATGAGATTTTTGGATTTATATTATTATATTTATTATTATTATTATATCATTATACACTATATACATATATTATATATGATATATGGAGTTGAAACACATATCATCACCAAACAACACCCTCACTCGCTAATATTTCCTTATTATTATTTCTCTGTTTCTCCTTCAGCTACTAACGCGATTCGATTATTATTGTTTCCTATTTCGATCAAATCATGAATCAAGAACTTCACCTTCATTTATTCATCTCAAAAACTGAAACATGTTGCTACTCTTAGTTTCGATTCTGTGTGTTTGTCGTGAGAACTACACCACGACACCACGCAAGGGTTGATGCTCCTAAGCTTCTGTTCCTACGAACACCCACACCACCTTCATCAAGTAAACCCATACCACCGAAACCCATAAATTGCAGCAGCTGCTACGCCATTTTTTTTCCTTTTGTGATCAAAACCACCCATGTCGCCACTATCATTACCATCCTACAACCAACCTCTGCCACCTTAAACTACTCGGTCACCACCAATACCACCAAACCGTCACTGCTAACCTGCAACTGTTATCAAGGTTGTGAAAACGAAGATGAAAGAGGATAATGATGATGAACAGTGAAGAATAAACGATAGGATGATGATTATGATAAATAAACTATTTTTGTTGCTCAGACCCAAACAAAACGTTCATCAAACTACCATCAATGAAATACTATCATTCATCATCTATTCTTATGATTTGTTGTTCGACTCCAACCCAAAAAGAATCCGTCACCCATTTAACTACCATCGAACAAAACCATTACAGTAAAACCACCACAACCATCGGAGTATCTATTGCTTCTATCAATCTTTTATTTTCATTATTTTTGTTCGGTTTAAACATCAGGGGAATCATCATAAATTAGTACCTGCCACTGTTTCGGCTTAATGTTATTGAATACTGCTACTATTCCGACCATAAGATCACCACTACCTGCTCGATATAAACCTTTAACCGAATACCCTAAACACCCGACTGTTAATACTATCGTTTTTACTATTGTTTTGTGCAAAACCATGATGACACATTGAATAACAAAGATAACTAAATGATGATGGTTATGTGGTTTATTGATAATGATATGTGTGATAAAAGTGATGAACGATGATAGTGATATGGGATGTGGATAATGATAAAAAGTAACGAAGAAGAGGAAGGAACGAGATGAATAAAGATGATGATAAATGTAGAAGACGATGAATAGCGTATAGGGATGAACGAGCTGTTTATTCCTCTTTTTCTGTCGCATCTACTATCTGCCTTTTTATTTACGAACAGGAATGGATTAAAAGACCAGGTTAATTGGTCTCTTGGGCTTTTATAATTGATCTAGTTGAAAATAGACACCATATAGATGGGTTTAGCTAGTTGGGCCGAGAGTTTTCATGTTGTTTGTTGGGTCGAAATGAAACTGGGCCAGAAAACAGAAAATACGTGTATATAGATTAAGTTAGGATCTAAAACAGAAAGTTAACGGTATAGCAGTTGGTTTGTGGTGTTTGTGAGTAATTGGGAGGTCCCAGGTTCGAGCCCGGGCTAGGTCAAATATATTCTTTTTAGAAAGCCTTTGAGGTAGTTACTAAATTTTATTATTATTATTATTATTATTATTATTATTATTATTATTATTATTATTATTATTATTATTATTATTATTGTAGTTATTAATATAAATAATAGTATCATTAATATTATTAGTAAAATTATTACTTTTAGAATTATTATTATTATTATACAAATTAACATTTTTATTAAAAGTATTATTTTTATTAAAGTTATCATTTTATCATTAATATTAAAAGTTTCATTTTTAACTATATTATCATTAGTATTATTTTTATCATTTCTAATATTATTTTAGTATTAATACAATTTTAACAAACAAAAGATATATATATATATATATATATATATATAGATAATGTATTAAATACATATAACATAACAAAATTTAATATTTTATTTATTTTAAATATATAAAATAAATATATGAAACATATAGGTTATTAATATAAAAATGATATAACTAATAAATTATTATATATATAAATTTGTTTGATTACAATTATGTGCGTTAATATATATATGTACATGATATAGGTTCGTGAATCCGAGACCAACCCTGCATAGTTCAATATAGTCATATGTATTTTTACTACAAAATACATTAGGTGAGTTTCATTTGCTCCCTTTTTAATTGCTTCTGCAATATATATTTTTGGACTGAGAATACATGCGCTGCTTTTATAAATGTTTTACGAAATAGACACAAGTACTCAAAATACATTCTACGTTGAGTTGTACCACTGCCATACTTCCCTGTAGCTTGGTAACTACTATTTACATGGGTATTGTAAACGCGAATCCTGTTGATAGATCTATCGGGCCTGACAACCCCAACCGGACTGGACGACCAGTATTCAACGGTTGCACAGTACTTCGTTTTGGTGACTACACTTGGTACGGTGTAGTGAGATTTCATAATAAAGGGAATATGCGACGTTGATTAAATGTTAAGTATGGTTACCAGGTGCTCAATCACTTAGAATGCTTTACATACACTAGCGAGTGTATTATGTTTATGATTATGAAATCTTGTGGTCTATTAAGATATTGAAATGATTGTTATGATAAACCTATGAACTCACCAACCTTTTGGTTGACACTTTTAAGCATGTTTATTCTCAGGTATGAAAGAAACCTTCCGCCGTGCATTTGCTCATTTTAGAGATATTACTTGGAGTCGTACATGGCATATTTAAGATCAGTACCTCGCAATGGGACCAAATGATGATGACTTCGTCCAGGAGGATTAGGACGGGTCGTTACAGGTGGTATCAGAGCGGTGGTCTTAGCGAACCAGGCCTTGCATTAGTGTGTCTAACTAGTAGTTGTTAGGATGCATTAGTGAGTCTGGACTTCGACCTAGTAGTTGTTAGGTTATATTAATAAGTCTGAACTTGGAACCTGGTCTGCATGTCAAAAGTTTTTGCTTACCACCATTTGTCGAAAAATATCTACTTTCAGTCTCGACGCGTCTTATTGCAATTATTGCATAGACGGTGTACAGACAAATTCACATCCCATCACATTAAGTCTTGTCTGACACGTTTCCTTAATTCTCTCCGTAATCTACGAGATCTTCTGTACTATACATAGATATTCTATGTAATTAGAATATCATCCGATATCCGAAATTCATTTCATACCAAAAACTCTTTATCTAACCGAGCAAAATGGAGCTCACCACTAGTTCAAACCCCTCGTATTCCGATATGGAGTCCCACTCAAGCTCCGAAAGCAGTGTAACTGGAATGGATCAACCAATTAGTCATCACCAATTCATCTGACGTGTTCGTAGTTAACTTAATCAATGGAGACGAGAAGAAGGCGATCCTTTCCTTCCACCAACCGAATTCATCTCTTGGCGAAAAACCTGAAGCACTTATCGACGAACCAGTTCGAAACACCATCTTCACTCTCACTTCCAGAATATCTCGCAACGATTATATAATATCTCAAATTCTAAACCTTATCCATCCCCTTGTTCAAACCGCCAATCATCCCGAAATAATAGAAGAAGTTAACGAATTTCGCGCTCGAGTTGTAGCTTTGGAAAATATGATGTAGAACCTACCAGCTTCAGCAACATCACCGGCACCAACAGTACCACCAACATCAACACCAGTACCACCAACAACCCAAGTTTCAGCATCACATGCCTCAACATCTCGTTCTGTACCTCGAGCATAATCATCGTTCTACGTATTGTTCTATCTACTTTATCTTCATTCTACATATCGTTCTACATCGATTATCTTCGCTTTACGTATCGTTCTACCTCATTAATCTTCATTCGACATGACGATTATGTAATCTCTAATATTTTAGAGATCATGTAATCTAGTACTAACGATAAATCAAATGAGTTTAATATCTTATTGACTCGTTAAATCCATGATTACATCTGAAGAAAATATATATGCAAGTATATTTTCATAAAGATTGTAATTAAAAATTCTTTTGTACAAACTGTTAATGGTGAAAATATTTTAACGGGTGGGTAATACCCGAGAAATATTTAGATTTCACATTAATAAGTTACACTGTACACTCTTCAGTTCTAATTCAGCAGTCATTAACAACACTGCTCAAGTCCGCACATATACGTATCCGTTCACCAAAGAACAACTATTTTCATTCAAATTCAATTTCATATTTGGATTTTGATCTAACAAAATTCAACAAGTGGCATAATGAAGAAAACATTGGACAAAATAAAATTTGTTAGAAACAAACGAATTCACTAATTGAAATATTGATAAGTATCCACGCTAACTGTTCCTAGCTAACTGGTTACATTTTATTTATCGCAATTTAATTATCGCAATTTACATTCTCGCAATTTTATTTATCATCATTTAATTTCTTTTATTTACTTTACGCACTTTATTTATCGTCATTTAATTTCTGTTATTTATTTTTACGCACTTTAAATATCGGGACACGTATACAAGGTTTTGACATATCATATCGACGCATCTATATATATTATTTGGAATAACCATATACACTCTATATGCAGTAATGCGGGAGTTAGCTATACAGGGTTGAGGTTGATTCTACAATAATATATATAGTTTGAGTTGTGATCGAGTCTGAGACGTATACGGGTCACGAAACGTATTAATTAATTCGAATATTATATATTAAACTATATATGAATTATTGGACTGTTAACTGTGGACTATCGACTGTGGACTAATAATATTGGACAATTAAAATGAATTAAAATATTGATTATAACATATGAAACTAAATATTTCTTCAAGTTTGCCACTTGATTTCATTTTAAACTTCATCTGTATCTTGGCGATTACAATCTGCGTTCAAATCTTTCATGATTCTTGAAGACACCTCAATCGAGAGGATGAGCCAACCGCACTTCATCTACGGAAGGAAAGATTTATGCGTACAGTTATGCACCTGAAAAAAAAAACTCTCGGAAACTGAGTAAACGTTTAACACATAGCTGTGCTAATTCCTTTAGTGTTATTATTACCCAAAATAACTTTGCAGTTCTTCTTCAAAGTAGCAAATCTTGTCACAGATCCAACAAGTCAACTTCGAATTTTCACTCAGATTAGCATATTATAACCCTGATATATACGTTGTCTTTTCGCCTTCTTTACCGGAGAACCTTTTATATTCCACGATATTACCATCAGCGTTTAACCATCTAAAAACACAATTCTCCTGAAACCACCTCGGTTTGATAAACGATGACCCAGATCCGTTAACTTTGAAAATGCTGACGAAGCAGCATGTTGTAGATGGTCTTAATGGCCAAAAGTTGATGATAAAGGAGGAAGTGTTAGGAATGCTCGATAGAAAAATTTGGTACTGAAAATCGGATTGAGCAAACCAAGAAGGAGACTGTGGACAAATCATAAACACTAAACCTGTACTTAACGAATACAGATGATTTAGTATCTGCTGAAACTTTCAAACGAATATCTTGTTCCTTACTTATTCTAAATCCTTGCGGAAACATTTTCTTCACCATCCTTCGATCTAGAAATTTCAAAATATCGTCATAAATCTCTTCAATATTTCTGAAGATATCTTCATAAATATCTTTGACCGAAATTATCCATCTTCTCGTGCTATCTATGCTACCTCATAAAAGAAACTGTTTCAGTTTCTATCCTTCTATAAAATTTGAGTTTAAATCATGGATGATTTTTGGAGAAGTGTAGGGAATTGAAGCATGAGTTAGTATAATATAATGACGCCGGGCCAACGTGGTTATATTACAGTAAGTCATGCTAAATTCCTAATGGAATGTGATGATGGTTCAGAGATCTTACCTCATTATGTGCCATGTTACATAACTCTTTCATTCTATTTAACCTCTAAACATATCCAAGAAATATTTTCTTGATATTTCTGTTCTTCTGTAACCCCGACAATCTGCTAATAAATCGTGCGATTACATTTTCTTTCTGATTAGAAGATTTCTTTAAATTCCATGAATTCCGAAAATCAACCATGACTATGTCAAAAGTTAAGACGAACCTTAATTTTATCATTTCGCTCTTTTGCGATAGCTTCACTCGTACTCTTCGAGTAATCGAATCGTTTTATCTATATTAATCAAAAATGACAAAACCCTATTTTGTCAACTCCTAATCATCATGAAAACATTCTTAGCTATAACGACCTCGATCAAAATTCGGGGACGAAATTTCTTTAACGGGTGGGTACTATAATGACCCGGAAAATTTCGACTAATTTTAAACCAAATTCTCGATAAGATGTAATATTTTTGACACGATTAGCAAAGTCTGTTAGGTTGAGTCTCAAAAATTTTGAACTATTTCATATAATCATTTGACCTTTGACCAATCCCGACGATTCACGAACAACTATTAGTTAACAGATACATATATATGTGTGTGTATATAAATGTGTATATAAATACTACTTGGAAATATATAAAATAATATTAAATCTATTTGTTTAAAAATATATAATTATATTTAGGTGATAAAACTTGTTATTTAAAACGGATGGAAAATAAATGATTTCGAACCTTTTTCATCAGGTTTCAAACAGATAATAAGTGAAATAATAAAATATGTTTAATCTAAATATTTGGGATTTTTATGGACACTTTTATACATTAACTGTTTAGCAACGGAGCATGATATATCACTTTCCGTAGAAAACTGTCGGCACTAAATTACACATATATGTGTTAGGATTGAAATTATGTTTAATTTGTGCACGTTCTTAACCCAATTGTAATTTTATTATATTATATATGATAGATCTATATATAACAATTTTTTTTTTGTTCTTATCGTCCCACCATCATTTGGTAAATTATAAAATACATCAATCATTCGATTACTATTCCAAATTGGAGATTCTAATTCTCCTTTAAACTGTTTCACGTCTTTTCTGCACAATGAGATTTTTGGATTTATATTATTATATTTATTATTATATCATTATACACTATATACATATATTATATATGATATATGGAGTTGAAACACATATCATCACCAAACAACACCCTCACTCGCTAATATTTCCTTATTATTATTTCTCTGTTTCTCCTTCAGCTACTAACGCGATTCGATTATTATTGTTTCCTATTTCGATCAAATCATGAATCAAGAACTTCACCTTTATTTATTCATCTCAAAAACTGAAACATGTTGCTACTCTTAGTTTCAGTTCTGTGTGTTTGTCGTGAGAACTACACCACGACACCACGCAAGGGTTGATGCTCCTACGCTTCTGTTCCTACGAACACCCACACCACCTTCATCAAGTAAACCCATACCACCGAAACCCATAAATTGCAGCAGCTGCTACGCCATTTTTTTTCCTTTTGTGATCAAAACCACCCATGTTGCCACTATCACTACCATCCTACAACCAACCTCTGCCACCTTAAACTACTCGGTCACCACCAATACCACCAAACCGTCACTGCTAACCTGCAACTGTTATCAAGGTTGTGAAAACGAAGATGAAAGAGGATAATGATGATGAACAGTGAAGAATAAACGATAGGATGATGATTATGATAAATAAACGATTTTTGTTGCTCAGACCCAAACAAAACCTTCATCAAACTACCATCAATGAAATACTATCATTCATCATCTATTCTTGTGATTTGTTGTTCGACTCCAACCCAAAAAGAAACCGTCACCCATTTAACTACCATCGAACAAAACCATTACAGTAAAACCACCACAACCATCGGAGTATCTATTGCTTCTATCAATC
The DNA here is from genome assembly GCF_046630445.1 of Rutidosis leptorrhynchoides. Taxonomy (NCBI): domain Eukaryota; kingdom Viridiplantae; phylum Streptophyta; class Magnoliopsida; order Asterales; family Asteraceae; genus Rutidosis; species Rutidosis leptorrhynchoides. The sequence continues at coordinate 647,248,221 of NC_092334.1, forward strand.
TTTTATTTTCATTATTTTTGTTCGGTTTAAACATCAGGGGAATCATCATAAATTAGTACCTGCCACTGTTTCGGTTTAATGTTATTGAATACTGCTACTATTCAGACCATAAGATCACCACTACCTGCTCGATATAAACCTTTAAACGAATACCCTAAACACCCGACTGTTAATACTATCGTTTTTACTATTGTTTTGTGCAAAACCATGATGACACATTGAATAACAAAGATAACTAAATGATGATGGTTATGTGGTTTATTGATAATGATATGCGTGATAAAAGTGATGAACGATGATAGTGATATGGGATGTAGATAATGATAAAAAGTAACGAAGAAGAGGAAGGAACGAGATGAATAAAGATGATGATAAATGTAGAAGACGATGAATAGCGTATAGGGATGAACGAGCTGTTTATTCCTCTTTTTCTGTCGCATCTACTATCTGCCTTTTTATTTACGAACAGGAATGGATTAAAAGACCAGGTTAATTGGTCTCTTGGGCTTTTATAATTGATCTAGTTGAAAATAGACACCATATAGATGGGTTTAGCTAGTTGGGCCGAGAGTTTTCATGTTGTTTGTTGGGTCGAAATGAAACTGGGCCAGAAAACAGAAAATACGTGTATATAGATTAAGTTAGGATCTAAAACAGAAAGTTAACGGTGGAGCAGTTGGTTTGTGGTGTTTGTGAGTAATTGGGAGGTCCCAGGTTCGAGCCCGGGCTAGGTCAAATATATTCTTTTTAGAAAGCCTTTGAGGTAGTTACTAAATTTTATTATTATTATTATTATTATTATTATTATTATTATTATTATTATTATTATTATTGTAGTTATTAATATAAATAATAGTATCATTAATATTATTAGTAAAATTATTACTTTTAGAATTATTATTATTATTATACAAATTAACATTTTTATTAAAAGTATTATTTTTATTAAAGTTATCATTTTATCATTAATATTAAAAGTATCATTTTTAACTATATTATCATTAGTATTATTTTTATCATTTCTAATATTATTTTAGTATTAATACAATTTTAACAAACAAAAGATATATATATATATATATATATATATATATATATATATATATATATATATATATATATATATATATATATATATATATATATATATATATATATATATATATATATATATATATATATATAATGTATTAAATACATATAACATAACAAAATTTAATATTTTATTTATTTTAAATAAATAAAATAAATATATGAAACATATAGGTTATTAATATAAAAATGATATAACTAATAAATTATTATATATATAAATTTGTTTGATTACAATTATGTGCGTTAATATATATATGTACATGATATAGGTTCGTGAATCCGAGACCAACCCTGCATAGTTCAATATAGTCATATGTATTTTTACTACAAAATACATTAGGTGAGTTTCATTTGCTCCCTTTTTAATTGCTTTTGCAATATATATTTTTGGACTGAGAATACATGCGCTGCTTTTATAAATGTTTTACGAAATAGACACAAGTACTCAAAATACATTCTACGTTGAGTTGTACCACTGCCATACTTCCCTGTAGTTTGGTAACTACTATTTACATGGGTATTGTAAACGCGAATCCTGTTGATAGATCTATCGGGCCTGACAACCCCAACCGAACTGGACGACCAGTATTCAACGGTTGCACAGTACTTCGTTTTGGTGACTACACTTGGTACGGTGTAGTGAGATTTCATAATAAAGGGAATATGCGACGTTGATTAAATGTTAAGTATGGTTACCGAGTGCTCAATCACTTAGAATGCTTTACATACACTTGCGAGTGTATTATATTTATGATTATGAAATCTTGTGGTCTATTAAGATATTGAAATGATTGTTATGATAAACCTATGAACTCACCAACCTTTTGGTTGACACTTTTAAGCATGTTTATTCCCAGGTATGAAAGAAACCTTCCGCTGTGCATTTGCTCATTTTAGAGATATTACTTGGAGTCGTACATGGCATATTTAAGATCAGTACCTCGCAATGGGACCAAATGATGATGACTTCGTCCAGGAGGATTAGGACGGGTCGTTACATCATAGTCCATCGGTCATAATTATAAAATGCTCGTCAAATTAACCTTATTTCTGAAGTCAAATATTCCAACTAATTAGGGATTCGAACTGTAACAAGGTTTTAATACTTTGTTTAACGATTACACCAGGTTATCGACTGCGTGTAATCCAAGGTTTTATTACTTTGTTAAAAATTACACCAATTATCCTTGTATGTAATCCACACCTGTTATAATTAGTCCATGATTATTAATTTACCCACTTGATCAGAATGAATAATCAATTACCCAACCCGAATAATTAATTAAATGATTGTAAACGATGTCGTATAAACGTCACTAAATAGGACATTCGTAATCAATTTAACAATTATTAGTTTAACTAATTTGAAGATAGGTTCGACCGGTTCCAATGAGTTGTTGTTCAATTAGACAATACCCCCTACCTATTAATAGTCAATAGTCCAATGTTCACAAGTGTCGGTCTTTTGTCCAAACCCGAATTATGGTACAAAATCCAATAACCCCATTTTAATATTTAGTCCAACATCACGATTACTTCGGCTCAAATAAGCATAATAATAACTTAGTTACGAGACATTAAATTAAAAAGGAAGAACATAGCTTATAGTGGTGATTAATTGCGTAGCGTTGCACGGACAGAATTTCGACTTACAAAACCTTAAAACATTTCTTACATTAACCCAATTATTATTAAACTTAATTTAAACTTAATATTATAAATATACATATATATTATCGTTAAAGAGAAGGAAAAGAAAAAGATGTGTATTACTCGTCCAATTCGCTGCCTTTTATAGATGTGAGCTGAGTTTGGGAGCCATGCGATTGCATGGGTTCTCTTTGTTATTTCCATGCGATCGCATGGATAGGCTGGCCAGCATACATCCTTCAATTAAACGTGGGCTGCTTGATTTATTTAATATATAATATAATATATATAATTTTATATAATTATATATATATTATATTATATTCTTGTACATAGTTGACTTGTAATTTTAGGTCCGTTGCGTCGCGCGTTGATAGTTAGCTCAGGTCCCGGTTTCGAATTTTCGAACGTCCTTTCGTACGCGGAGATATCTTGTACTTTGCATTCCACGACTCGTACTCTTGTCATTTTTAGACGTTTCTTATCAATAAATGGAACCACTAGAATTATATCTTGTTCATTTGAGCTTTTTGGTCATTTGCGTCTTCAAATCGTCGTTTTCTTCTTTTGTCTTCGCACTTATTTATTTAAATGAATATTACATAAAAATAGAACAATTGCAACTAAAAGCTTTACATATTGGAAGGATATTGTGCCTAAATATATGTTCATTTGGAGCACTATCAAATATCCCCACATTTGAACGTTGCTTGTCCTCAAGCAATACAGAACTTAAAATAAAATCACACTTCACTCGAATCACTTTTTTTATTCTCACACTTTATACATCAGTGATTTTGATACGGCTGTATAAACAATGATAGTAACGATGTGGTTTACAGTCCTACATGACTATGAAAATTTAGATCCTTTAAGAAAATTGGATCTTTATGAAAACATTTGATCTTTTGAAAATTCAATCTAGCTTTTACCCTAGATAAGTTTTCCAGAATAACCCTTCACCGGTGTTTGCAAAATGTTTTTTTGGGTTTTGTGGGTTTTGTGGGTTTCAGTTTTGAAAATTTTAGCTCAAAAACTTGTGGTTTTGTGTCACCCACTTGCTAATCCTTGTATTAGGAAAGCACACGTCCAGTATACTTGCTCCGTATATTACCTTTCGATAAACTACCATACGGTTGTAAAGGAAAGCGTTGAACAAGCAACTGTTAAGGCAATGTCTAATGACATGCAGATGTTCATGGTCTAAAACGTGTCGGATGCAATTACTATCCTTTGTAGGAGCAATAGTAAAGATCACCCTATAGTTTTTTGGTCTGGCACAAGGTCCTGTCTTCGACCATGCTATGCAACCACCGTTCTTACGGTTGACACCCGATTTGGCTCAGGTGACCTAATGAATTCCAGGTGAATTCCTAGGATTTTACGTTCAATGGTAATGATCGCATTGAAAATAGGTTTTCAGAAAACAAATCGGTTTTAATTTGATCAAAATATTTTCTCGTTCAAGCTCGAGTTTAGATATCATCGAATTCTATGAGTTTATAATTCTCAATCTTTAAGGTCAATCTCAAGTACTGAGTAGTATCAGGCTTAAAAGCTGATTTTTAATCTTTAAGGAGATTATCCTTTCTGAGGGTCTGATTCATTAGTCTTATCAAGCTAATTTGCACGGCGCCCTCCCCATTTTACGAGACAGATCCTCTCATGGTTAGGATAAGTCAGACCACTTGGCGACCCTGTTTGATGCTGAGGTCCGTGGATTTCCTGCTGATTTTAGAGATGACTTTTCTAGATTTTTCGTCAACCTACAGCTGGTCTGGACGACAACTTCCTGACCTAAATCAAGAAGCGCGTGTCTTTTTCGGAAGACTTTACTTCTTTTTAATGATGGAATTGATTTATCATGTAGATCCATCTATTCTTTCAAAGGTATTACAGTAAATCGGGTAAAACTAATTAGTATCGTCCAAAGCAAAAGTACCTGCAATAATCTTGTACAAAATATGTGATATATGTTTTAAAGAACATGATAAATTCTTCCCACACTTAGTTTTTATTTATTTTTTCTTTGCCTTTTTATTCTCCTCTATTCTATTTTAAATGAATTCAAGCGTTTTGAGTTGTTTCTCAATTTATGTCTTTTCCGAGGTAACAATAATTTTGAATTCACCTAGTTTTATCGTTCATAAATATGTATAAACATGATTTTGAATTCATTTAGTTGAAAATTTTTCAAATTTTCACAAAATTTGGCAATTAAACTAAGTGTAAACCCGAGAGAATTTATAACCTTTCCCCACACTTGAGATCTTGCAATGCCCTCATTTGCAAGAAATCAGTAAAAATTTAAATTCATGAGGGTGATTAGTGTAGAAAAATGATTAAAAATATCGAGTTTGCAAACATATTGTTTTATATCACATTTGATATTTTACGTCTTGTCGTCAAAATTAGTAGCTTTTGCTGAACTTAATGTCAGTCTTTGAAAGTGCGCTGTTTTACCCTGTTTTGTACATAAGATAAACTACAAACATATATATAATATATATATATTTTTTTTATAAAACCTTTATTTATTAAAACAATTTAAATAAATAATTTTTTTAAAATTTTGTTTCCTTTTACTTTAGGTAGTTTCGGTACGTTTACCTAGTCTGTCCCTCGACAAAATTTAAAATTTGTCGTTTTTAAAGCGATTGTTTTAAAAGCAAAGATTTTTTTTGGGTTTTTTAATTTTTTTGGTATACTTTAGATCAATAAATTTAAAAATAATGATAACAAAATTTTTCGTCCCGCCCTTGGGTAAAGCAATTTTGGTTCCATGACCTAGTCTTTAACTTACGACGAATTTTAGAAATCATTTTTTTAAACTTAATGAAATAAAGTAATTTTTGTTTTTAAATTCACACAAAACTTAAATTTAAAAATGCATATTAATTTCATACATAACCTACCAAACAAAAATTCAGAATGGGAGAAGAAAACTAGTTCTTTAGTGTCTGCTAGTGGAAAAGACCAATCGGATTCCATTCTCGGAAACTACACGAGAACAGAACAACTAACTCTAGACAGCATTTTTTTTAGAACATTTGAATCTCCCCACACTTACGTACATGTGGTGTCGAAATTGTGATTAACTTCATCGTCAATTTCTTTTGGACCATGATCAACTTGCATATCTGTGATTTTTGCTTTTAGCCATTGGCCGGCTTCTTCTGTATTATCCACAAATTCAACTAGTTTCACCTTTTCTTTAGGCGACAGATTGGATACTAACCGGTTACCTAACTTAAAGTTCCCCTTAATTCTAGCATCTTAAACCCGTTTATAAAGTTTCTTCATTGAACTGTTAATAACGGGGTCATTTAATTTCGTATCAACAACTGGGTTCTTTGTTATCAGGTCATCGTTAGGTATTACTTCATTTTCCCCACACTTAGGCATTTTATTATTGCTAAGCACTACCGTTGGAGTTGGTAAAACAACACGGTTCTTACCAATCATTTTTGTTGGTTTAACGGTTTTGGTTGGTGGAGATTTAGACTTTCGACTCACAAAGGTGATCGATTTTTCATCATTACTAAGTGTCATTCTACCCTCTCTTACATCAAATAACGCCCTGGTGGATGCTAAGAATGGTCGACCTAAAATTAGAGGAATGTTTGAGTCCTCTTCTATGTCAATGACAATAAATTCGACTAAAAAGGTTAAATTACCCACTTGAACGGGTAGGTTGTCAGCAATTCCAACTGGGTGCCTAATGGTTTGATCAAAGAGTCGAACACTCATCTCTGTTGGACTTAACTCACCTACTTCTAATCTCTTATATAATGAAAGAGGCATAACACTCGCACTCGCACCTAAATCTGCTAGTGCATCATACATGACACAATCACTAAGTAGACAAGGAACAATAAATTCACCCGGATCACCCAACCTGGGTGGAGGTTTTGGTAGAACTGTCTTCACGTTGTTTATCTTTACGATTTTTGTTTCTTGTACTTTCTTATTCTTCTTCTTCTTTCCAGAGGTATCACAAACTTTATTACCTATTACTTGCTCATACTCAACTCCTTTTCTTGGAAACGGGATGGGTAGTCTGTATGGTGCCACCACTGGTTTTACATACTCGGGTGGTGGTGGTGTTGTAACTTCTTCATTGTTACTCATATCTAAAACCTTCACATCTTCTGATGCTGGTTTTTTAGAATTCGTTGAAACCATATTAACATTCTCATTCCGAGGATTTACTTCAGTATTACTCGGCAGCTTTCCTTGTTCCCTCTCACTCATCATGCTAGCAAGAGTACCTACGTATTTTTCTAGATTCAAAATGGAAGCTTGTTGAGTTCTTAATGACTGATCAAACCTCTCATTTGTTTGGGTTTAAGATGTAATAAATTGTGTTTGAGATTCCATTTGCTTTGACATCATTTCTTCCAGATTTGGCTTTTTCTCTTCGGTTTGTTGTGGTGGTTTATACAAACCAGGTCTTTGTTGATTGAAAGTGTTGTTTTGAGTTGGTTGGTTATTCGGACCTTGTTATTTATACGAGTTATTGTTTGGCCCATTTTGTGACGCCTTGTACAAAACCATCGTGTACGATTCGTCAACAACAGGATCTTCACACGATCAAACACTATATGTTGTTTGAAAACCATTTTGCATTCATAAAAAGATAGCGTTTTACAAAAGATAACGTGCATCCTACGAATAGGAGCATAAACATAAGTATTTGACCCTAAGGTCGTTACAAAGCCATTGTTTGAAATTAACATAAACTACGAATGCAAAAGAAAAGTTCCATGAATGAGACATCTCTAGTAATGCAGCGGATAAATAATACAGCAGGTCCTTAACAGCAATTCAATAACAGCATGACAGCAAATCTAACAGCGGATGCAAGAAACCTCTAGGTACCTGAGAAATACACGCTTAAAAGTCAACACGAATGTTGGTGAGCTATAGTTTAAGTTGTAACAGTAACGTAAGGTAGGCCACGAGATTTCAGTGTAACAAAACAGTATGAAAAGTATATGTATAACCGTGGGCACCCGGTAACTAGACTTAACGTTTATAACCCCCTAAAAGTACACTTGGCGAGTGCGTATGTTCACGAAGTACTAAACACCCGTTAAATGTTAGTGCGACTAGCCCGAGTGGGGATGTCAAACCTTATGGATCCATATTTAAGATTCGCGTTCACCGGTTCAAAAGCCAATGACTAAACGTTACCGTGCTAAGGGAATGTTTATGCCGTTGTATAATCCACACACATATAAAGTTTAAGTACTCGTGCCTAGTATGTAAAACGTAAAAATCGCATGTATTCTCAGTCCCAAAATAATTAAAGTAAAAAGGGATGCTATAACTCACAGTGATAAAAGCGGTAAAGTCGGTAATGAAAGTACGCAAGTAGTAAGTCGGTCCGAAAGGTCATCAACCTAAATCAAGAGTTAATAGGTCAGTAGGTTGTCTTTATAAATTCTAATAGTGCATAAAATAAGTTTAAGTGTCATCATCATAAAAGCTAAGTAAGTTCGACAAGAATAGAGATCGAAACAATAGGATGACTTCGGTCAGCTGTTACGACCTCTACGTAAATCGAAAAGACGCATAGTCACTGGCTATGGCTCCGTATATGAGTCCCCTAACCGCTGACCAATTTTCAGAACCTAACTCGTCTTCGTTTGACCGTGGCGATGGTTTAAGTGTGAGTAGGTCCGAATTTTCAGCACAACGTTACAAAGGAGTATCGACTTTCGGAAGGCCATAGATCCTAAACCGTAACTCGGATTAAGACGACGTCTAAATGGAAAATCATCTACTCGAAACGAAATAACTGAAAATAAACTTTCCATTAGTCCAGGTGGTGTGATCAGATACGAAAAACAGTAGGTAAGTGCTCCGGTGGGGTTCTTAATGCTTGATGCTCATCACGGTTCTCATCCTTGATGCTTGTAGCTTCAAGTGTACAACTCGTTGATAGATTAGCATCACCTTGACTAAGATTCCACCATCAATACACAATATGTTAAGACTAAGTAAGGATACAACTCAATCAAGAGTCTTAGATGGATGATGAACCAAGGTTACATCATATCCTTAGTCTTAACACAAATACAAGTCCTATTTACAAACAAAGTTACAAACTTTACATCAATCAAACAAGTATGAACATGATCTAAGTCAAATGAAGTGATGGAACCCTAAGCTAGAGAGCTTGGATCCCTTTCACACAATTTATAAGGTCACAAAGCTAGAAAGCTTGAACCTTTATTGTTCTTGAAGATCTTGAAGCATAAAGCTTGGATCTTTAAGTTACATGAAGATAACAAACACAAGTTTGAATATTTTTAACAAAATAACAAGATCTTAAGTTAGAAAACTTAGATCTAACAAAAAGATATGGAGATTCAAGCTAGAAAGCTTGCATCTTGATTGTTCTTGAAGATCTTAAAGCATAAAGCTTGGATCTTTAAGATACATGAAGATTACAAACACAAGTTTGAATCTTTATAACAAAATAACAAGATTAAAGTAAAAAGATTTAGATCTACAAAGTAGGTGAAGATTCAAAGCTAGAAAGCTTGAATCTTCCATGTTCTTGAAGGATTCAAATCCAAGTTTGAAACTTACAAGATATAATCAAGATCAAAGCTAGAAAGCAAGACCTTTAATGATGATGATGACCACGAAAATGATAAGAAAAGAAGAAGAAAAAGATCAAAAACTTACAAGTTTTAGAGTGAGAAAGACTAGAGAGAAGATAGGAGATTATGTGTGTATGAAATACAAATGAGAGCAAGTGTAAAATGGATGAAATGAAGCTAGTATTTATAGGCAAATGAGGGTGTGGGTGAGGCCATATGGCGTTTGGAAATGGGAGGGGGCAAGGGGGACAAAAAGTTGCTTTTTGGTTAATGGTTGTCTAAAGTAGGTACTTATGCTAGGATCCCATGTAACATTATGGATAATACTTGACATTTTTGCTAGCATGTTCCCTCTAATTAAATGGGTAATTGTCTTATATATTAATGGGTCACTAGTAATTAATAAGTGGGCTAATTAATTGGGCCACTAGCTAGAGTAGGGTGGGCTTAAGTCCAACAAGGTAGAAAGTCCAACAAGACTAACTAGTAAGCTTAATTAAATTCCTACGCGTAATTAAGCATCCAAAAACTCAGGTAATTATTATTATAAAATAATAATTAATATTTCGCAGTCATAATATTCCGGTTACGACAAAAGTCAAACGTGTGCGCAGTCCGCGGTTTATTCGAAACGTCAAGTAACACTACGGTTATAAAGGCTTCCAGTGAACAAGTTAAGTATCCTACGTACTCTAAGGCACGTTTTAACATATAATTGGAAGTAAACCACGTATATCAAGTTTCTAGAGTATAAAGTAGCATAGTACACACAAAATAGCAGTTTCGCAAAAAAAATACAAGGCACGAAAGCAAGTCGAAAAAGTCGGGTCGTTACACATTTGGATTGTAAAGAATGTTTTGATTTCGATTGAAGTTTGGCCTTGGCAGTTGATAATTATTCTGATAATTATTTTCCGGCCTTTGGTTCATGTAGGAAAAATTATCTCGTTGTTCCATGGTTTCTCAATGTGACAATCTTTTGTTAAGTGTGGTCCACCGCATTGCTCACAACTGATTCGTATTGCGTGAATATCTTTAGTCATCTTTTCCATTTGTCTCTCAAAAGCATCTATTTTTGCGGAAACGGAATCAAAGTCATGGCTAGAATCGGTTCTAGCCACTTTAGATGAACGAAAAATATCTTTTTCTTGATGCCACTCATGCGAGTGGGAGGTTGTGTTATCAATGATTTTGTAAGCTTCAGTTGCGGTTTTCTTCATAATGGAACCACCAGCTGCTGTGTCTATGTCTTTTCGTGTAGCAACGGCGACACCTTGGTAGAATATTTGTACTATTTGATAAGTGTCTAAACCGTGCTGAGGACATCCTCTCAACAACTTTCCAAATCTTGTCCACGCCTCATATAGAGTTTCATTTGGCTTCTGCGTGAACTTAACAATTTCTCCTTGAATTCTCATGGCTTTAGATGCCGGAAAGAATCTTTTAAGAAATTTCTCAACTAAAACATCCCATGTATCAATCGCCCCTTCAGGTAACGATTCTAACCAATCTTTGGCTTCTCCCTTTAAAGTCCAGGGAAATAACATGAGATATATCTGTTCATCCTCCACTTCTCTGATTTTGAATAGAGTACAAATCCTATTAAAGGTTCGAAGATGTTCGTTTGGATCTACCTTCGGCGTACCACTATATTGGCATTGATTAGTTACCATGTGTAGGATTTGTCCTTTGATTTCATAATCTGACGCATTAATATCTGGCTTAATAATGGCGTGACCTTGGCCCGTGCGTGTGGCTCTCATTCGGTTTTCCATACTTAGAGGTTCCGTTACTTCCATAATTGAATTTGTTAAATACGAATCACTGGAGGATTCTGATTTAATGGTTTCTTCCTCGACAATCTCTGGATGAGTAATTTGTGGTTCCGGAGGAATGATTAGTGGTTCAGGATCTCTGAATTGTCCCAGAATATCCTCTGGATTCTCAATTGTGAGGTTGGGTTCAAAAAAAGGATTATCGGAAATTTGAATTGGAGTACTTGGTCGACTGGATGATGACTCTAAAGAAAAATCAACGGCGATAATGTTGGCTAGATGTCTTGATCGAGTTACAGGTGGTGAACGTATGAAAGGTGGTGAACGTTTTGCTCGGTGCATTCACTGAATATCCTATTAGTTATAAAAGATAAAAATTATATAAGCTATCATATTAATAGACTTTTCTGATTTTGCCCACGTTTCAAATAACCAATAGATGCAGCAGGTAGCCAGGACCCTTTAAATCGGAAGCCCACAACTCGCCACTAACAAATCTAACTATTACTACGAACCAGAAAATTTTGGATGTCTATCAATTTAACAGCTTAAAATAATATTTCGTTTTGAATTTTTAGAGAAGAAATAGAAAATTCTATGTCCTAAAAACTAGAGCGTCGAGAAATAAGAAAGAAAAAGAGCGCGTCAAAAAACGTCGAAAAATAAAAGGTCGAAAAATAAAAATAAGAAAGAAAAACGTCGAAACTTAAAAGTCTAAAAACTAAAAATTAAAACATACGTCTAAAGGTATTAAAGCTTAAAAGGAATTCTATATCCAAAACGCAATAATTTAAAAAGTACTAAAATCTTAAAACGGCGTCGCAAAATTCTAAAGCACCTAAATCTTAGTCTAAAGAAAAAGTACTTAAGGGATTTTACGGCAAAGCTTAAAAATCTAGAGCTAAAAATAAACTACGGCAAAATACTACACTTAAAACTAATTACGAACGAAAAATTATAAAATTACGCTTTAATAAAAAGATACAAAATATAAAATAAGCTTAAAGTTATAAAAATACAATTTTATAAAAATATTATTTTTATATTATTTATTTTATAAAAGTATCAATTTATAATTAATAAAACTAATTTAAACTAAATATTACAAATTAAATACAACTAAAACTAAATATTATTAAATTAAAAACCCTAATTATAATTAATTAATAATAATAATTATTAATAATTAATACTCCGTAACCCTAATTCGTACAGCTAAGGTTTCAGACCTGTCAGACAGGCTCATGCGATCGCATGGGGATATAGTTATGATATCATGCGGTTGCATGAACAAGGAGTCCAGCAATATTTTGCGCTTTTAATCGGCTCAGCCCAAATTTCTATTTATTAATTATTTGATTTCAGTTTTCTCTAATTTTTTTTAAACTTAATTATAAGTAAAATTTATATATATAAAAAAAACTTAAATTTTAAGAACTTAAAAATAAAAACACTTTTTATACTTTAAATAAGATCTTAAAAATATATTTTCTTTTTATTTTAAATACTTATATATATATATATATATATATATAGATATATATATTTCTTTTTTATGTAAAATAATATTTTTACAAATTTATATATTTTACAAAAATATAGTTTTAATAGATGTGCGTTTTCCACCGAGTTCCCGGCAGCGGTGCCAAAAACTTGATGTGTGCAGCGGTGTATACGAAATACTATTATTGTTTACTACGAAATACGGTGAAATATGATACAAGTTTTATTTATTTATTTATATAGATGAGATATACTTAAACCTTGCTACAACACTATAGGCAGTGTACCTAATCGTAGAGTAGTGTAGTTTTTAGTAAGTCCGGTTCGTTCCACAGGGAGCTAGCTGAGTTTAATGCTATATATATTTTAAACTATATTTGTATATATATATATATATATATATATATATATATATATATATATATATATATATATATATATATATATATATATATATATATATATATATATATATATATATATATATATATATATATTAGTAATATAGTAGTATTATTATTATTATAAAAGGGGGTTTTACCTTTTAATGACCGGTTTGTCGATTTTAAATAAAGCGTAAAGATAAATGACGATAATATAAATGACGGAATTTAAATTGCGATAAAGTAAATTGCAGTAGTTAAAATGACAGTAAATAAAGGTACGATGAAATATGAATTAAAAGTATTATGCTTATTTAAACTTCCGTAATCATGATGTTTGATGTTTTGATTTTAATTAATTGTTACCCGGGTTAATTGTCCTTTGTCCTGGTTTATTTGATACCTATCTGGTTTTTGTCCATAATAGTCCATCGGTCATAATTATAAAATGCTCGTCAAATTAACCTTATTTTCGAAGTCAAATATTCCAACTAATTAGGGATTCGAACTGTAACAAGGTTTTAATACTTTGTTTAACAATTACACCAGGTTATCGACTGCGTGTAATCCAAGGTTTTATTACTTTGTTAACAATTACCCCAATTATCCTTGTATGTAATCCACACCTGTTATAATTAGTCCATGAATATTAATTTACCCACTTGATCAGAATGAATAATCAATTACCCAACCCGAATAATTAATTAAATGATTGTAAACTGTAGTGACCCGAACTTTTCCATGTTTATATATATATTAAATGAAATTGTTATTTACATGATTAAGTGTTTCCAACATGTTAAGCAATCAAACTTGTTAAGACTTGATTAATTGAAATAGGTTTCATATAGACAATTGACCACCCAAGTTGACCGGTGATTCACGAACGTTAAAACTTGTAAAAACTATACGATGACATATATATGGTTATATATATAGTTAATATGATTTTATTATAAGTATGTATCTCATTAGGTATTTTAACAATGAGTTATATACATAAAAATGAGACTATTAATTTAAGAAACTCGAAAACGATATATATAACGATTATCGTTATAACAACGTCTTACTAGGTACATATGAATCATATTAAGATATTGATACACTTGGTTAATTATGTTAAATGATAAGTAAATATATTATTAAGTGTATTAACAATGAAATACATATGTAAAAATAAGACTACTAACTTAATGATTTCGAAACGAGACATATATGTAATGATTATCGTTGTAACGACATTTAACTGTATATATATCATACTAAGATATATTGTATATCATAATATCATGATAATATAACAATTTAACATCTCATTTGTTATAATAAACAATGGGTTAACAACATTCAACAAGATCGTTAACCTAAAGGTTTCAAAACAACATTTACATGTAACGACTAACGATGACTTAACGACTCAGTTAAAATGTATATACATGTAGTGTTTTAATATGTATTCATACACTTTTGAAAGACTTCAAGACACTTATCAAAATACTTCTACTTAACAAAAATGCTTACAATTACATCCTCGTTCAGTTTCATCAACAATTCTACTCGTATGTACCCGTATTCGTACTCGTACAATACACAGCTTTTAGATGTATGTACTATTGGTATATACACTCCAATGATTAGCTCTTAGCAGCCCATGTGAGTCACATAACACATGTGGGAACTATCATTTGGCAACTAGCATGAAATATCTCATAAAATTACAAAAATATGAGTAATCATTCATGACTTATTTACATGAAAACAAAATTACATATCCTTTATATCTAATCCATACACCAACGACCAAAAACACCTACAAACACTTTCATTCTTCAATTTTCTTCATCTAATTGATCTCTCTCAAGTTCTATCTTCAAGTTCTAAGTGTTCTTCATAAATTCCAAAAGTTCTAGTTTCATAAAATCAAGAATACTTCCAAGATTGCAAGTTTACTTCCAAGTTTTCTAAATCCATTCCAAGTAATCATCCAAGATCAAGAAACCTTTGTTACTTACAGTAGGTTATCTTTCTAATACAAGGTAATAATCATATTCAAACTTTAATTCAATTTCTATAACTATAACAATCTTATTTCGAGTGAAAATCTTACTTGAACTGTTTTCGTGTCATGATTCTGCTTCAAGAACTTTCAAGCCATCCAAGGATCCTTTGAAGCTAGATCTATTTTTCTCATTTCCAGTAGGTTTATCCAAGAAACTTGAGGTAGTAATGATGTTCATAACATCATTCGATTCATACATATAAAGCTATCTTATTCGAAGGTTTAAACTTGTAATCACTAGAACATAGTTTAGTTAATTATAAACTTGTTCGCAAATAAACGTTAATCCTTCTAACTTGACTTTTAAAATCAACTAAACACATGTTCTATATCTATATGATATGCTAACTTAATGATTTAAAACCTGGAAACACGAAAAACACCGTAAAACCGGATTTACGCCGTCGTAGTAACACCGCGGGCTGTTTTGGGTTAGTTAATTAAAAACTATGATAATCTTTGATTTAAAAGTTGTTATTCTGGGAAAATGATTTTTATTATGAAAATGAAACTATATCCAAAAATTATGGTTAAACTCAAAGTGGAAATATGTTTTCTAAAATGGTCATCTAGACGTCGTTCTTTCGACTGAAATGACTACCTTTACAAAAATGACTTGTAACTTATTTTTCCGACTATAAACCTATACTTTTTCTGTTTAGATTCATAAAATAGAGTTCAATATGAAACCATAGCAATTTGATTCACTCAAAACGGATTTAAAATGAAGAAGTTATGGGTAAAACAAGATTGGATAATTTTTCTCATTTTAGCTACGTGAAAATTGGTAACAAATCTATTCCAACCATAACTTAATCAACTTGTATTGTATATTATGTAATCTTGAGATACCATATACACGTATACAATGTTTCGACCTATCATGTCGACACATCTATATATATTTCGGAACAATCATACACACTCTATATGTGAATGTTGGAGTTAGCTATACAGGGTTGAGGTTGATTCCAAAATATATATAGTTTGATTTGTGATCAGTACTGAGATACGTATACACTGGGTCGTGGATTGATTCAAGATAATATTTATCGATTTATTTCTGTACATCTAACTGTGGACAACTAGTTGTAGGTTACTAACGAGGACAGCTGACTTAATAAACTTAAAACATCAAAATATATTAAAAGTGTTGTAAATATATTTTGAACATACTTTGATATATATGTATATATTGTTATAGGTTCGTGAATCAACCAGTGGCCAAGTCTTACTTCCCGATGAATTAAAAATCTGTGAAAGTGAGTTATAGTCCCACTTTTAAAATCTAATATTTTTGGGATGAGAATACATGCAGGTTTTATAAATGATTTACAAAATAGACACAAGTACGCGAAACTACATTCTATGGTTGAATTATCGAAATCGAATATGCCCCTTTTTATTAAGTCTGGTAATCTAAGAATTAGGGAACAGACACCCTAATTGACGCGAATCCTAAAGATAGATCTATTGGGCCTAACAAACCCCATCCAAAGTACCGGATGCTTTAGTACTTCGAAATTTATATCATATCCGAAGGGTGTCCCGGAATGATGGGGATATTCTTATATATGCATCTTGTTAATGTCGGTTACCAGGTGTTCACCATATGAATGATTTTTATCTCTATGTATGGGATGTGTATTGAAATATGAAATCTTGTGGTCTATTGTTACGATTTGATATATATAGGTTAAACCTATAACTTACCAACATTTTTGTTGACGTTTAAAGCATGTTTATTCTCAGGTGAATACTAAGAGCTTCCGCTGTTGCATACTAAAATAAGGACAAGATTTGGAGTCCATGTTTGTATGATATTGTGTAAAAACTGCATTCAAGAAACTGATTTCGATGTAACATATTTGTATTGTAAACCATTATGTAATGGTTGTGTGTAAACAGGATATTTTAGATTATCATTATTTGATAATCTACGTAAATCTTTTTAAACCTTTATTTATGAAATAAAGGTTATGGTTTGTTTTAAAAATGAATGCAGTCTTTGAAAAACGTCTCAAATAGAGGTCAAAACCTCGCAACGAAATCAATTAATATGGAACGTTTTTAATCAATAAGAACGGGACATTTCAGTTGGTATCCGAGCGTTGGTCTTAGAGAACCAAAAAATTTGCATTAGTGTGTCTTATCGAGTTTGTTAGGATGCATTAGTGAGTCTGGACTTCAACCGTGTTTTCTTTAAAAATGATTGCTTAACATTTTTGTTGGAAACTATATATTATTAACATGTATATATTATGTGATATATTAATCTCTTAACATGTTTGATATTGTGTGATAGATGTCTACCTCTAGCACAAATCCCATTGACTCACCTAATAATAACGAAGAGTCGAATATATATTGGACTGATTCACAAGTTCCCGAAGAGGAACCGGAAGAAGAATCAAAACCGGAAGAGGAGGAACCGGAGGAGGAAATAGAACCGGTGGGGGAAATAATAAAACGATTAAGTAAAAGAAAATCCTCAACCAACCGACCAAGGTTAATTATGGTCAATGGTGTTTCCGTCAAGGAAGCAAAATATTGGGAGGATTACCAATTCTCCGATGAATCGGATTCCGACGAGAATTCCGATGATGTTATAGAAATTACCCCAACTGAATTTAAAAAGGCAAAAGAAAATAATAAGGGAAAGGGCATAAAAATAGAGAAATCTAATTACAACCCCGATGAACTTTATATGTATCGTCAACCCTCGAAGCCCTTAAGTTGTAACAATGACCCGGGAATCTCTAAACCACCAGGTTTTTCTAAACCGTTGTGGAAAATGACAGCTCGTACTAGGGGAACATCATATATCCCTAGAAACTTGGCAAAACGAACCAAAACCGAAGAAGAAGAAACGAGCGAGTCGGAATAAGATAGTTGTATTCGTGTGGTATAATATATGTAATATAGTGTGCTTATGCTTTATGATATATGTAAAAATTGCTTGTATTAATAAGTATTTTTTTTATGAATCTAACTCTTGTCTATTTTACAGTATAAAAACACAAAATGGATAGACAACCCAATATTTTAAGAGACCTACCCGGAGACATGATTGATGAAATCTTGTCTAGAGTCGGTCAGAATTCTTCGGCACAACTATTTACGGCGAAATCAGTTTGTAAGACATTCGAAGAACGTTCCAAGAATGCCTTGGTTTATAAGAGACTTCCGTTTGAAAGATGGGGGATATCACATTGGGAAACCCATAAGTTACGATGTGTTTACTTTGACGCATATATTGCGGGGAACCCAAATGCTATTTTACGCAACGGGTTAAGAAATTATTTTGACTCAATGTATCTAAATATAGGACTTCATGATTTAGAAAAAGTGGCTAACATGTAACATAAAGAAGCATGCTATGCTTACGGGTTAGTAATGTTGGCTTCTCACCAAAGTGAGAAAAAGAACATCGGGCTACAACTATTAAACAAAATGTTCCCACAAGTGACGGAGTCGGTAATTGGGGTAAGAAATGAGGTTTTTAGATTATTAGAGATTGTTGGTCATTACGTAACCCTCGTCCCTTTGACGACGTTACAACACACTATCTTATCAACGGCCATAATGGTTATGTTCCACAAGACCAAGGATGGGAAGTAGTCCTAGTAAAACCAGAATGCATGACTTGTTTCTGGACGTATGAATTACGTGTCTTTATTGCCTTTGCTGAACGACTTGTGTACTAGCTAGAATTATCTTCACAACTATCTTGTATTAAAGTTATTGTGTGCTATATTTCATGCTTTATGTAAAATAAGCGGTATTGTAAGTTTGTAAAATATTGTATAAAAGTTTGAACGCGAAATATTATTATAATCAATTTTTCATATAGAATTGTAGTAGTTGAATTGTATATTAGCTACTAAGTATGAACTTAACGGGTAGGTACTACCCGAATTTAAACTTATAAAACGCTAATATGAAGAAAAATCTTTTATAAATGAGTTCATATTATGCTACGAAATACTATTAAATACTCTTAATATTCTGTATGATTAACTTGTTCCATTTGGCTATTTTGAAGGAAATGGCACCGACTACTCGACACACCGTGAATATGAATGAAGAGGAATTCCGTACTTTTCTAGATTCAAACATAGCCACAGTACAGGCTGCGCTACATACCAACAATAACCTTGGATCTAGCAGTACAGGAAATCGAGTAGGATGCACCTACAAAGAATTCACTGCCTGCAAACCTTTGGAATTTTATGGAACCGAAGGACCGATCGGATTGAAACGGTGGACCGAGAAGGTCGAATCGGTGTTTGCCATAAGTAAGTGTACTGAAGAGGACAAAGTGAAGTACGCTACGCATACCTTCACAGGTTCTGCGTTAACATGGTGGAATACCTATCTAGAGCAAGTGGGACAAGACGATGCGTACGCACTACCGTGGTCAGCATTCAAGCACTTGATGAACGAGAAGTACCGTCCCAGAACCGAGATCAATAAGCTCAAGACAGAACTTAGAGGGTTACGAACCCAAGGATTTGATATTACCACGTACGAAAGACGATTCACAAAATTGTGCCTATTGTGTCCGGGAGCATTCGAAGATGAGGAAGAGAAGATCGACGCGTTTGTGAAAGGATTACCGGAAAGAATCCAAGAAGATATAAGTTCACACGAGCCCGCCTCCATACAACAGGCATGTAGAATGGCTCACAAACTAGTGAACCAGATTGAAGAAAGAATTAAAGAACAGACTGCTGAAGAGGCCAATGTGAAGCAAGTCAAAAGAAAGTGGGAGGAAAACGGTGATAAGAATCACCAATACAACAACAACAGCAATTACAACAATAATCGCAACAATTATCCCAACAATCGCAACATCAATCGCAACTACAACAAACGGCCCAACAACAACAACAACAACAACAACAACAACAACAACAACAACAACAACAACAACAACAACAACAACAACAACAACAACAGCAACTACAACAATCATCCCAACAACAATAATAATTGCAACAATAACAACAACAACAACAACAATAACTACAACAATCATCCCAACAACAATAACAACCGCAACAATAACAACAATCAGAAACAGCTATGCCAAAGGTGTGAAAAGTATCACTCGGGGTTCTGCACCAAATTTTGCAACAAGTGTAAAAGAAATGGTCATAGCGCGGCAAAGTGGGAGGTCTACGGACCAGGGGTTAACAGAACGAAAGGAACAAATGGTGTCGGAACGAGTAATGGTGGAGCAAGTAGTGTCGGAGCAAGTTATGCCAATGTAGTTTGTTATAAATGTGGAAAATCGGGCCACATTATTAGAAATTTCCCTAACCAGGAGAACACGAATGGACAAGGCCGCGGAAGAGTTTTCAATATTAATGCGGCAGAGGCACAGGAAGACCCGGAGCTTGTTACGGGTACGTTTCTTATTGACAATAAATCTGCTTACGTTTTATTTGATTCGGGTGTGGATAGAAGCTATATGAGTAGAGATTTTTGTGCTAAATTAAGTTGTCCATTGACGCCGTTGGATAGTAAATTTTTACTCGAATTAGAAAACGGTAAATTAATTTCAGCAGATAATATATGTCGGAATCGAGAAATTAAACTGATTAGCGAAACATTTAAGATTGACTTGATACCAGTAGAGTTAGGGAGTTTTGATGTAATAGTTGGCATGGACTGGCTGAAGAAGATGAAAGCAGAGATTGTATGTTACGAAAATGCAATTCGCATTGTACGAGAAGAAGGAGAACCCTTAATGGTGTACGGAGAAAAGGGCAACACGAAGCTACATCTTATTAGTAATTTGAAGGCACAAAAACTAATAAGAAAAGGTTGCTATGTTGTTCTAGCACACGTCGAGAAAGTACAAACTGAAGAAAAGAGCATCAATGATGTTCCCGTCGCAAAAGAATTTCCCGATGTATTTCTGAAAGAATTACCGGGACTACCTCCACATCGATCTGTTGAATTTCATATAGATCTTGTACCAGGAGCTGCACCAATAGCTCGTGCTCCTTATAGACTCGCACCCAGCGAGATGAAAGAACTGCAAAGCCAACTGCAAGAACTATTAGAACGTGGTTTCATTCGACCAAGCACATCACCATGGGGAGCTCCTGTTTTGTTTGTCAAGAAGAAGGATGGTACATTTAGGTTGTGTATTGACTACAGAGAGTTGAACAAACTTACCATCAAAAACCGTTATCCACTGCCGAGAATTGACGACTTATTTGATCAACTACAAGGCTCGTCGGTTTATTCGAAGATCGATTTTCATTCTGGATATCATCAAATGCGAGTAAAGGAAGATGATATTCCAAAAACTGCTTTTAGGACGCGTTATGGTCATTACGAGTTTATGGTTATGCCGTTTGGATTGACTAACGCACCAGCTGTGTTCATGGACCTTATGAACCGAGTGTGTGGGCTATATCTTGACAAGTTTGTCATTATTTTCATCGATGACATACTTATTTACTCAAAGAATGATCAAGAGCACGAAGAACATTTGAGAAAAATGCTAGAAGTATTGAGGAAAGAAAAACTGTACGCTAAGTTTTCAAAGTGTGCATTTTGGTTGGAAGAAGTTCAATTCCTCGGTCACATAGTGAACAAAGAAGGTATCCAGGTGGACCCGGCAAAGATCGAAACCGTTGAAAAGTGGGAAACCCCAAAAACTCCGAAGCATATACGTCAATTTTTAGGATTGGCTGGTTACTACAGAAGATTCATCCAAGATTTCTCCAAAATAGCAAAACCCTTGACTGCATTAACGCATAAAGGGAAGAAATTTGAATGGAAGGATGAACAAGAGAAGGCGTTTCAATTATTGAAGAAAAAGCTAACTACGGTACCTATATTATCATTGCCTGAAGGGAATGATGATTTTGTGTTTTATTGTGACGCATCAAAGCAAGGTCTCGGTTGTGTATTAATGCAACGGACGAAGGTGATTGCTTATGCGTCTAGACAATTAAAGATTCACGAGCAAAATTATACGACGCATGATTTGGAATTAGGCGCGGTTGTTTTTGCATTAAAGACTTGGAGGCACTACTTATATGGGGTCAAAAGTATTATATATACCGACCACAAAAGTCTTCAACACATATTTAATCAGAAACAACTGAATATGAGGCAGCGTAGGTGGATTGAATTGTTGAATGATTACGACTTTGAGATTCGTTACCACCCGGGGAAGGCAAATGTGGTAGCCGACGCCTTGAGCAGAAAGGACAGAGAACCCATTCGAGTAAAATCTATGAATATAATGATTCACACTAATCTTACTACTCAAATAAAGGAGGCACAACAAGGAGTTTTAAAAGAGGGAAATTTAAAGGATGAAATACCCAAAGGATCAGAGAAGCATCTTAATATTCGGGAAGATGGAACCCGGTATAGGGCTGAAAGAATTTGGGTACCAAAATTTGGAGATATGAGAGAAATGGTACTTAGAGAAGCTCATAAAACCAGATACTCAATACATCCTGGAACGGGGAAGATGTACAAGGATCTTAAGAAACATTTTTGGTGGCCAGGTATGAAAGCCGATATTGCTAAATATGTAGGAGAATGTTTGACGTGTTCTAAGGTCAAAGCTGAACATCAGAAACCATCAGGTCTACTACAACAACCTGAAATCCCGGAATGGAAATGGGAAAACATTACCATGGATTTCATTACTAAATTGCCAAGGACTGTAAGTGGTTATGATACTATTTGGGTAATAGTTGATCGTCTCACCAAGTCAGCACACTTTCTGCCAATAAGAGAAGATGACAAGATGGAGAAGTTAGCACGACTGTATTTGAAGGAAGTCGTCTCCAGACATGGAATATCAATCTCTATTATCTCTGATAGGGATGGCAGATTTATTTCAAGATTCTGGCAGACATTACAGCAAGCATTGGGAACTCGTCTAGACATGAGTACTGCCTATCATCTACAAACTGATGGGCAGAGCGAAAGGACGATACAAACCCTTGAAGACATGCTACGAGCTTGTGTTATTGATTTCGGAAACAGTTGGGATTGACATCTACCGTTAGCAGAATTTTCCTACAACAACAGCTACCATTCAAGCATTGAGATGGCACCGTTTGAAGCACTTTATGGTAGAAAGTGCATGTCTCCGATTTGTTGGAGTGAAGTGGGGGATAGACAGATTACGGGTCCAGAGATAATACAAGAAACTACCGAGAAAATCATCCAAATTCAACAAAGATTGAAAACCGCCCAGAGTCGACAAAAGAGCTACGCGGACAGTAAAAGAAAAGATATAGAGTTTGAAATTGGAGAAATGGTCATGCTTAAGGTTTCACCTTGGAAAGGCGTTGTTCGATTTGGTAAACGGGGGAAACTAAATCCAAGGTACATTGGACCATTCAAGATTATAGATCGTGTCGGACCAGTAGCTTACCAACTGGAGCTACCTCAACAACTCGCGGTTGTACATAACACTTTCCACGTCTCAAATTTGAAGAAATGTTTTGCTAAAGAAGATCTCACTATTCCGTTGGACGAAATCCAAATCAATGAAAAACTTCAATTCATTGAAGAACCCGTCGAAATAATGGATCGTGAGGTTAAGAGACTTAAACAAAACAAGATACCGATTGTTAAGGTTCGATGGAATGCTCATAGAGGACCCGAGTTCACCTGGGAGCGTGAAGATCAGATGAAGAAGAAATACCCACATTTATTTCCAGAAGATACGTCAACACCTCCAACTGCTTAAAATTTCGGGACGAAATTTATTTAACGGGTAGGTACTGTAGTGACCCGAACTTTTCCATGTTTATATATATATTAAATGAAATTGTTATTTACATTATTAAGTGTTTCCAACATGTTAAGCAATCAAACTTGTTAAGACTTGATTAATTGAAATAGGTTTCATATAGACAATTGACAACCAAGTTGACCGGTGATTCACGAACGTTAAAACTTGTAAAAACTATATGATGACATATATATGGTTATATATAGTTAACATGATTTTATTATAAGTATGTATCTCATTAGGTATTTTAATAATGAGTTATATACATAAAAATGAGACTATTAATTTAAGAAACTCGAAAACGATATATATAACGATTATCGTTATAACAACGTCTTACTAGGTACATATGAATCATATTAAGATATTGATACACTTGGTTAATTATGTTAAATGATAAGTAAATATATTATTAAGTGTATTAACAATGAAATACATATGTAAAAATAAGACTACTAACTTAATGATTTCGAAACGAGACATATATGTAATGATTATCGTTGTAACGACATTTAACTGTATATATATCATACTAAGATATATTATATATCATAATATCATGATAATATAATAATTTAACATCTCATTTGTTATAATAAACAATGGGTTAACAATATTCAACAAGATCGTTAACCTAAAGGTTTCAAAACAACATTTACATGTAACGACTAACGATGACTTAACGACTCAGTTAAAATGTATATACATGTAGTGTTTTAATATGTATTCATACACTTTTTAAAGACTTCAAGATACTTATCAAAATACTT
Organism: Rutidosis leptorrhynchoides; assembly: GCF_046630445.1. Lineage (NCBI taxonomy): Eukaryota > Viridiplantae > Streptophyta > Magnoliopsida > Asterales > Asteraceae > Rutidosis > Rutidosis leptorrhynchoides. The sequence continues at coordinate 647,272,858 of NC_092334.1, forward strand.
CTACTTAACAAAAATGCTTACAATTACATCCTCGTTCAGTTTCATCAACAATTCTACTCGTATGTACCCGTATTCATACTCGTACAATACACAGCTTTTAGATGTATGTACTATTGGTATATACACTCCAATGATCAGCTCTTAGCAGCCCATGTGAGTCACCTAACACATGTAGGAACCATCATTTGGCAACTAGCATGAAATATCTCATAAAATTACAAAAATATGAGTAATCATTCATGACTTATTTACATGAAAACAAAATTACATATCCTTTATATCTAATCCATACACCAACGACCAAAAACACCTAAAAACACTTTCATTCTTCAATTTTCTTCATCTAATTGATCTCTCTCAAGTTCTATCTTCAAGTTCTAAGTGTTCTTCATAAATTCTAAAAGTTCTAGTTTCATAAAATCAAGAATACTTCCAAGATTGCAAGTTTACTTCCAAGTTTTCTAAATCCATTCCAAGTAATCATCCAAGATCAAGAAACCTTTGTTACTTACAGTAGGTTATCTTTCTAATACAAGGTAATAATCATATTCAAACTTTAATTCAATTTCTATAACTATAACAATCTTATTTCGAGTGAAAATCTTACTTGAACTGTTTTCGTGTCATGATTCTGCTTCAAGAACTTTCAAGCCATCCAAGAATCCTTTGAAGCTAGATCTATTTTTCTCATTTCCAGTAGGTTTATCCAAGGAACTTGAGGTAGTAATGATGTTCATAACATCATTCGATTCATACATATAAAGCTATCTTATTCGAAGGTTTAAACTTGTAATCACTAGAACATAGTTTAGTTAATTCTAAACTTGTTCGCAAATAAAAGTTAATCCTTCTAACTTGACTTTTAAAATAAACTAAACACATGTTCTATATCAATATGATATGCTAACTTAATGATTTAAAACCTGGAAACACGAAAAACACCGTAAAACCGGATTTACGCCGTCGTAGTAACACCGCGGGCTGTTTTGGGTTAGTTAATTAAAAACTATGATAAACTTTGATTTAAAAGTTGTTATTCTGGGAAAATTATTTTTATTATGAACATGAAACTATATCCAAAAATTATGGTTAAACTCAAAGTGGAAGTATGTTTTCTAAAATGGTCATCTAGACGTCGTTCTTTCGACTGAAATGACTACCTTTACAAAAACGACTTGTAACTTATTTTTCTGACTATAAACCTATACTTTTTCTGTTTAGATTCATAAAATAAAGTTCAATATGAAACCATAGCAATTTTATTCACTCAAAACGGATTTAAAATGAAGAAGTTATGGGTAAAACAAGATTGGATAATTTTTCTCATTTTAGCTACGTGAAAATTGGTAACAAATCTATTCCAACCATAACTTAATCAACTTGTATTGTATATTATGTAATCTTGAGATACCATAGACACGTATACAATGTTTCGACCTATCATGTCGACACATCTATATATATTTCGGAACAACCATAGACACTCTATATGTGAATGTTGGAGTTAGCTATACAGGGTTGAGGTTGATTCCAAAATATATATAGTTTGAGTTGTGATCAATACTGAGATACGTATACACTGGGTCGTGGATTGATTCAAGATAATTGATAATGCTAAAAACGAACATATATTTCATAGCATTATTCCTCAAGAAAGACAAGCTTTTAGTTGCAATTGTTCTATTTACAAGTGATATTCGTTTAAATAATAAAAGGTGAAGACAAAAGACAGATTCGACGAATTAAAGACGCAAACGACCAAAAAGCTCAAAAGTACAAAAGACAATCAAAAAGGTTCCAATTATTGATAAGAAACGTCTCGAAATTACAAGAGTACAAGATTCAAAACGCAAAGTACAAGATATTAAATTATACGCAAGGACGTTCGAAAATCCGGAACCGGGACCATAGTCAACTCTTAACGCTCGACGCAACGGACTAAAAATTACAAGTTAACTATGTATATAAATATAATATAATATATAATTAATTATATTAATTATATATATATTATATTTATAAATAAAAACCGTCGGCAGAGAAAGACTCCAAGGGACTGAGCTGTAATTTCATTCTCCGCGACTCGCGGAGTTTGAAGGCCAAAATGGCCGCGAGTCGCGGAGCCCCCAGTTTTGAAACTCCCTATAAAGCAAACCGAATTCTGATCATTTTCATCCATCTTTTTCTTCTTCTCTCATATATACGTAAAATATATATTTATAATTTATATTTTAATTTTAATTTTAATTATAATTCTAATAATAAGGGTATGTTAGCGAATGTTGTAAGGGTGTAAGTCGAAATTCTGTCCGTGTAACGCTACGCTATTTTTAATCATTGTAAGTTATGTTCAACCTTTTTACATTAATGTCTCGTAGCTAAGTTATTATTATGCTTATTTAAAACGAAGTAATCATGATGTTGGGCTAATTACTAAAATTGGGTAATTGGACTTTGTACCATAATTGGGGTTTGAACAAAAGAACGACACTTGTGGAAATTAGACTATGAGCTATTAATGGGCTTTATATTTATTTAACTAAATGATAGTTTGTTAATGTTAATATAAAGATTTACAATTGGGCGTCCCTATAAATTACCATATACACTCAATCGGACACGATGGGCGGGGTATTTATATGTACGAATAATCGTTCATTTAACTGGACACGGGAATGGATTAATAGCCACTAGAATAATTAAAACAGGGGTGAAATTATGTACAAGGACACTTGGTATAATTGATAACAAAATATTAAAACCTTGGGTTACACTCAGTCGACATCCTGGTGTAATTATTAAACAAAGTATTAAAATCTTGTTACAGTTTAAGTCCCCAATTAGTTGGAATATTTAACTTCGGGTATAAGGATAATTTGACGAGGGCACTCGCATTTTATATTTATGACTGATGGACTGTTATGGACAAAAACCAGACGGACATATTAAATAATCCAGGACAAAGGACAATTAACCCATGGGCATAAAACTAAAATCAACACGTCAAACATCATGATTACGGAAGTTTAAATAAGCATAATTCTTTTATTTCATATTTAATTTCCTTTATTTTATATTTAATTGCACTTCTAATTATCGCACTTTTATTTATTGTTATTTAATCGCACTTTTAATTATCGTACTTTTTAATTATCGCAATTTTATTTTATCGCACTTTTATTGCAATTTCATTATCGTTATTTATTTTACGCTTTAAATTAAGTCTTTTATTTATTTAATATTTTACATTAGGTTTTAACTGCGACTAAAGTTTTAAAATCGACAAACCGGTCATTAAACGGTAAAAACCCCCCTTTATAATAATAATATTACTTATATATATGTATTTGTATTTTTATAAAAGTAAACTAATATAGCGTTAAGCTTTGTTTAAAGATTTCCCTGTGGAACGAACCGGACTTACTAAAAACTACACTACTGTACGATTAGGTACACTGCCTATAAGTGTTGTAGCAAGGTTTAAGTATATCCATTCTCTAAATAAATAAATATCTTGTGTAAAATTGTATCGTATTTAATAGTGTTTCGTTGTAAACTTCAATAGTATTTTATACCCCTTAGCTTTGACATCAAGTATTTTTGGCACCGCTACCGGGGAACTTTCTAAACGCCGGAAGCGCAACGCTAATAAAAAAAAAAAAGATTTTTTCTATTAAAAGTCGCTTTTGTAAAAATACGTTTTAAATATTCGAAAATATAAAAAGAAAAACAAAAATATAAGTATTTTTAAGATTTTGTTAAATATTTAAGTTGATTAAGTTTCTTTATTTTTATTTTAGTTTATAAAAAATATAAGTTTTATTTAAATATCTTTTATTTATATAAAAACAGAAGAAAAAAAAATAAATAAATAAATAAATAAAGAAAAACGCGTTGAAATTAAACCTGTCAGTTGAAATTCTGAACCCCGCGACTCGCGGGGTTTGATGTTTTAAATACCGCAACTCGCGGAGTGACTCTGACACGAGACAGAACCCTAATTCAGCATTAATTACGGGGTATTTAATAATTATTATTATTATTAACCCTAATTATTATTATTATTATAATTAATTTTATTTTAACTTTTACTTTTTATTTAATTTATGTATTTAGTATTAATTAGTTTTATTAAATTGTAAAATTAATAGTTTTAATAAATAAATAATATAAAAATAATATTTTTATAAAAATTGTACTTTTTACAACTTTTTGTATATTTTTATATTTTGTCCCTTTTTAATCGTTGTAGCGTAATATTTGTATTTTTTTTCGCTCATATTTAATTTTAAACTTAGTTTTTGCCATAGTCATTTTTACTCCTAGATTTTTAGTCTCTGCCATAGAATTCCTTAAGTGCTTTTTCTTTAGACTAAGATTTAGGTACTTTAGAATTTTGCGACGCCTTTTTAAGTTTTAGTTTCTTTTTAAGTTATTTCCATTTGGGATTTAATTTTTCCTGTAAGCTTTAATATTTTTAGACACTTTTTACTATGTATCAATTATCATTCCAATTAGTAATTTGCGATTATAATTTTAAGTTAGTTGTAGTAATAAGGTTAGGTTAGTCAAGTATTTTTAATTTTTTATAAGTTTCTTTTATTTTTCCGTCACCTTTTATTTTTTCAACCATTTTTCTTTTTCGACCTTTTTCGACGAACTCTTTTTCTTTCTTATTTCTCGCTATTCTAGTTTTTAGGACATAGATTTTTATTCTACTTCTTATCTAAATTTCTTAAAATTACGAAAATTTATTTTAAGTGGTTAAATTAATAGACATCAAAATTTTCTGGTTCGTAGTAATAGTTGGATTTGTACGTGGACTGGGTTATTGGAGCCAAACAGTCCTCAATTATATTGAGACCAAACGAATCCTGCCCCTCTGCTGCATCTTTTGGCTATTCAAAACGTGGGCAAAATCAGAAAAGTCTATTGGTTGGATAACTTATTATAATTTTTCTTTCCTTTTTAAAACTAATAGGATATTCAGTGAATGCACCGAGCAAGACATTCATCACCTTTTGTACGTTCACCACCTGTAACTAGATCAAGACATTTAGCAAATATAACCGCCGTTGATTTTTCTTTAGAATCGTCATCCAGTCGACCAAGTACTTCAGTTCAAATTTCCGATAATCCATTTTTTGAACCCGACCTCACAATTGAGAATCCGGAAAATATTCAGGAACGGTTCGTAGATCCTGAACCACTAAACTTTCCTCCGAAACCACCAATCATTCAAACAGAGATTGTTGAGGAACGAACCATTAAATCATAATCATCTAGTGATACCGATTCAACAAATTCAATTATGGAGAATCTGAAACCTTTAAGTATGGAAGACCGAATGAGAGCTAAACGCACTGGCCAAGGTCACGCAATTACTCATCCAGACATTAATGCGCCAGATTATGAAATCAAAGGACAAATTCTACACATGGTGACTAATCAATGCCAATTTAGTGGTGCGCCGAAGGAAGATCCAAATGAACATCTACGTACCTTTAATAGGATCTGCACACTATTTAAAATCCGAGAAGTGGAGGATGAACAGATATATCTCATGTTATTTCCCTGGACTTTAAAGGGAGAAGCCAAAGATTGGTTGGAATCATTACCTGAAGGGGCGATTGATACATGGGACGTTTTAGTTGACAAATTTCTTAAACAATTCTTTCCTGCATCTAAAGCCGTAAGACTTCAAGCAGAAATTGTTACGTTCACACAGAAGCCAAATGAAACTCTATATGAGGCGTGGACTAGATATGGAAAGTTGTTAAGAGGATGTCCGCAACATGGTTTAGACACCTGTCAAATAGTACAAATATTCTACCAAGGATGCGACATCACTACAAGAAAAGACATAGATATAGCAGCTGGTGGTTCTATTATGAAGAAAACCGAAACTGATGCTTACAAAATTATTGATAATACTGCTTCCCACTCACATGAGTGGCACCAAGAAAAAGATATCGTTAGATCATCTAAAGAAGCTAGAGCCGATTCTAGCCATGACTTAGATTCCATTTCCGCAAAGATAGATGCTGTGGAGAGACGAATGGAAAAGATGACTAAGGATATTCACTCAATACGAATTAGTTGTGAGCAGTGTGGAGGACCACATTTGACAAAAGATTGTCTCAGTATTGAATTAACAATGGAACAAAGAGAGAATATTTCATACATAAACCAAAGGCCTGGAAATAATTATCAGAATAATTATCAACCGCCAAGACCAATTTACAATCAAAACCAGAATTATAACAGAAATATTCCATACAACAACCAACAAGGTCCTAGCAATCAACAAATATCCAATAATACTTACAACCAGCAAAGACCTAATTTTCAAAACAAACCACCACAACAAACTGATGATAAAAAGCCGAATTTAGAAGATATGATGACGAAGCTAGTTGAAACTCAAACGCAGTTTTTCACATCTCAAAAACAAACCAATGAACAAAATGCTCAAGCATTTAGAAATCAACAAGCTTCTATTCAAAATCTGGAACAAGAATTGAGTAACCTAGCAAGGTTAATAGGTGAAAGAAAACCGGGAAGTCTACCTAGTGATACAAATGCTAACCCCCGGAGTGAAACAGCTAAAGCCATTACCACAAGAAGTGGCACAACACTTAAACCACCTGAAATACCTGTAACTTCTGATGAAACTATTCCTACTCCACAAGAACCACAACCTGATCAAGATAAGGAAAAAGAACCGGTAGTTGAAAAGGTTAATGAAGATAACACAGTTAAGGATAAACCTTATGTTAAACCATACCAACCACCACTTCCTTACCCGAGTAAAATGAAGAAAGAGAAACTTGAAGCCGAGCAATCCAAATTCTTGGATATGTTTAAACAGATAAATGTAAATCTTCCTTTCATTGATGTGATTTCAGGAATGCCTAGATATGCTAAATTCTTGAAAGATCTAATCTCAAATAGAAAGAAAATGGAAGAACTCTCGGCTGTTACTATGAATGCTAATTGTTCAGCAGTGCTGTTGAATAAGATACCAGAAAAATTATCTGATCCAGGAAGTTTCACAATTCCATGTTTTCTGGGTAGTCTTAGTTCAATAGAAGCATTGGCAGACTTAGGTGCTAGTATAAATCTAATGCCGTATTCACTATACGCTAAACTAGACCTTGGAGAATTGAAACCAACCAGAATAAGCATACAACTAGCCGATAGATCAATAAAATATCCTAGAGGGATAATGGAGAACATGCTAGTTAAAGTTGGTAATTTAGTATTTCCAGTAGATTTTGTTGTTCTGGACATGGAAGAAGATTCTCAAGTTCCTCTCATATTAGAAAGACCATTCTTAAACACGGCTAAAGCAATGATAGACGTGTTCGGTAAGAAACTGACCCTAAGTATAGAGGACGAGAGTGTTACCTTTTCAGTTGATAGAGCAATGCAACAACCACAATCTGCAGATGATACATGTTATTATATTCAAACTATAGATGCACATGCAGAATTATTAGAAGAATTTCCAGAATTACAAGGAACAGGAGAATGTTCTTTAGGAGAAGGTAATGAACCAATTGATGAAGCTGAAATGTTAGCTACACTTATAGCTAATGGATATGAACCAACAACAGAAGAAATTCAAATGCTAAAAAGAAGAAGACAGATATCGATACAAATCATCGATAGAAGAACCTCCGAAATTAGAGTTAAAGCCACTTCCAAACCTTTTGGAATACGCTTATTTACATGGTGAATCTGAATTACCTGTAATAATATCGTCTTCTCTTACTGAAAATGAGAAATCACAACTCATTTCTGTGTTGAAAGCTCATAAACCAGCCATTGCATGGAAGATTCATGATATTAAAGGAATAAGTCCTTCGTATTGCACACATAAAATCTTTATGGAAGAAGGTCATAAAACGTATGTGCAACGCCAACGAAGACTAAATCCTAATATGCAAGATGTAGTTAAGAAAGAGATTATTAAACTGCTAGATGCAGGTTTAATTTATCCAATTTCCGATAGTCCATGGGTAAGCCCAGTTCAATGTGTACCTAAGAAGGGTGGCATGACTGTCATTACAAATGAGAAAAATGAGCTTATTCCTACTAGGACTGTAACAGGATGGCGTGTATGTATTGATTATAGAAAATTAAATGACGCCACCAGAAAAGATCACTTTCCCTTACCTTTCATAGATCAAATGTTGGAAAGATTAGCCAGAAATAGTTACTATTGTTTTCTAGATGGATTTTCCGAATATTTTCAAATTCCAATAGCACCCGAAGATCAAGAGAAAACCACATTCACGTGCCCTTATGGTACTTTTGCTTACAAACGCATGCCATTTGGACTTTGCAACGCCCCTGCAACCTTTCAAAGGTGTATGATGGCGATTTTTCACGACATGATAGAAGAATGCATGGAAGTATTCATGGATGACTTTTCAGTCTTCGGTGATACATTTAAATCATGTCTAGTTAATCTGGAACGAATGCTAATTAGATGCGAAAAATCAAATCTAGTACTTAATTGGGAGAAATGCCATTTCATGGTTAAAGAAGGCATCGTTCTTGGGCATAAAATTTCAAAAGAAGGAATTGAAGTGGATAGAGCTAAAGTAGATGTAATTGCTAAACTTCCACATCCCACCAATGTTAGAGGAGTTAGGAGTTTTCTAGGGCATGCCGGTTTTTACCGACGTTTCATAAAAGATTTTTCTAAAATTGCCACTCCTATGAATAAACTCCTAGAAAAGGATGCTCCATTCATCTTTTCAGATGAGTGTTTCAAATCTTTTAATATTCTTAAAGAGAAACTCACTAATGCGCCGATCATGATAACACCAAATTGGAATCTACCATTTGAACTAATGTGCGATGCAAGTGATTTTGCAATGGGAGTCGTTTTAGGACAAAGGATTGAAAAACGATTTCAACCTATATATTATGCTAGTAAGACGTTACAAGGAGCACAAACGAACTATACAACTACTGAAAAAGAACTCCTTGCTATTGTCTTTGATTTTGACAAATTTCGATCATATCTCGTTCTAGCAAAAACGGTGGTCTATACCGACCATTCTGCTCTTAGATACCTATTTTCAAAACAAGATGCTAAACCAAGATTAATCCGTTGGATCTTACTCTTATAAGAGTTTGATATTGAAATCCGAGATAAAAGAGGAGCAGAAAATCTCGCCGCTGATCATCTTTCTCGTCTTGAAAATCCTGAGTTAGAAGTTCTAAATGAATCGGCCATACAAGACAACTTTCCTGATGAATATCTATTGAAGATAGATTATAAAGAAATACCATGGTTTGCAGACTATGCAAACTACTTAGTTTGTGGATTCCTTGAAAAAGGATTATCGTACCAAAGACGAAAGAAATTCTTCAGTGATATAAAACACTATTTTTGGGAAGATCCACATCTGTTTAAAAGTTGTCCCGATGGAATAATACGCCGATGTGTATTTGGAGATGAAGCTAGTAAAATATTAAACCATTGTCACAAAGGACCAACAGGAGGGCATTATGGGCCTCAACTAACAGCAAGAAAAGTTTATGATGCTGGATTCTATTGGCCAACAATTTACAAAGACGCACACCTTCTTTGCAAATCCTGTGATGCATGTCAAAGGGCCAGAAAAATAAATCAACGTGATGAAATGCCACAAAATGTCATCCAAGTATGTGAAGTATTTGACATTTGGGGTATTGACTTTATGGGTCCATTTCCAAAATCTCATAATAATCTATATATACTCGTAGCCATTGATTATATATCTAAATGGGCGGAAGCACAAGCTCTTCCAACTAACGATGCATGAGTTGTAGTCAACTTTTTAAAACGTCTTTTTGCAAGGTTTGGAACACCGAAAGCTTTAATAAGTGATCGGGGTACTCATTTCTGTAATAATCAACTTGAGAAAGTTCTTAAAAGATATGGAGTAACTCATAAAATCTCCACCGCATATCATCCACAGACAAGTGGACAAGTTGAAAATACCAACCGAGCTTTAAAACGTATTTTAGAGAAAACCGTAGGATCAAATCCGAAGGAATGGTCCATTAAATTGGAGGATGCACTCTGGGCTTTTAGAACAGCCTACAAAACTCCAATTGGAACCACACCTTTTAGACTTGTTTATGGAAAAGCATGTCATCTTCCAGTAGAAATTGAACACAAAGCATTTTGGGCTTTGAAGACATGTAATCTTGATTTACATGAAGCCGGACGTCTACGATTAAGTCAACTAAACGAATTAGAAGAATTAAGACATGAAGCATACGAAAATTCGTTAATCTATAAAGAAAGAACGAAGAAATGGCATGATAAAAGAATCAGAAGTTCAAAAGAATTTAAAGAAGGAGACAGAGTTCTTCTTTTCAATTCACGATTCAAGCTATTTCCTGGAAAATTGAAATCAAGATGGTCTGGACCATTCATAGTCAAAAGAGTTTTCCCATACGGAACGATAGAATTGATAAATTCAAATGGGATTGAATTTAAAGTTAATGGTCACAGAGTTAAACATTACATACATGGTCCGATGGAAGTCGACAACGAAGTTAATCATAATTTCGACACCACAGCTAACTAAGTGTGGGGAGAATCAAGTCTTTAAAGGATAATATGTATTTCTGTTAGAGTTAGATTGTCTGTTTTCGTGTAAATCTCGAAAATGGAACCCGAATGGTCTTTCCCTAGCAGACCCTAAAGAACTAGTCTTCTCCCCCCATTCTGAATTTTTATTTTTTTAGGTTTTTACAAAATGAAGACTGCCTGTGAGCTAAACCATGGTCTAATGCTACACGCTTTGATCACTAAACGTAATAATGACATACTACCGAGTGAAATAGTATCAGTAATCAGAGAAAGAATGGACGGAGTTAGAAAAGAATCCAGATGCGAAGATAATAAGTTACAATTTGGTAAAGGAAAATCAAAATCCGCAGCGAAAAGAAGAGCACGACACCTAGAACGATGTCACAAATGCGGAAAATGGTCACATGGAGGTAAATGTTCAAATAATCAAACCTATTCAAATACCGAATTTGTTACTTTATGCAGAGACGGACCGCTCATATGTTTAGAAGAAAAGACACTGAATGCTCGAGGTTACGCCTATGTAGCCATGGAAAACCAATTAAACCGACTATCTTATGAATGGGATAGATCATATAACTAAGAAATCTATTTCACAGGTATGTCTGTACAGTTTTTATTTTTATTTTTATTTTTAACCTTTTGATAATAAACGCTAATTTGTTCGCTAAAAAGTATTAAATTGGTATTGAATAAAATTAGGTTTGGCGACCGAAATTATTGATATAATTCAAAAATTTATTACATCACTGCGAAATTTAACGTTTATTCTTAAGGTATAAATATCTTTAATCAATCAACCCAAAATATTTCAAAAATTCGTCATGAGTTAAATTAGGTCTTGGAACCGAAATTACTTTACCGAAAAGAGGGGCGCATATTTTTGATAATATTTGATTGATTAAAGTGGGATAAAAAGCCAAAAAGATTTTAAATTTTATTTTTACCATGTTTTTAAAATTAATATTTAAATCTTAAATTAATATTGTAAACTTTGTAAAAACAATATATTTAAAATTGTAAATATTTGAAAAATTAATATAAGTTTGGTATGAATTTATAATATGAATTTTTAAATTAAGATTGGTGTGAACTTTTAATTTTTAAAATATGAATTTTTAATTTTATGCATTTCAAATTTTAAGTTTGGTGTGAATTTTTAATATTAATTTTGAATTTCATATTTAAGTTGTGTGAATTTAAAAACAAAAATTTACTTTATCTCATTAAGTTAAAAATATGATTTTTAAAATTCGTCGTAAGTTGAAGACTAGGTCTTTGAACCGAAATTGCTTTACCCGAGGGAGGGACGAGAACTTTTATTATCATTATTTTTAATCTTATTGAATTAAAGTATGCCAAAAACATTAAAAAAAACCCCAAAAATCTTAGCTTTTAAAACAATCGCTACAAAAAGACAAATTTTAAAATTTTGTCGAGGGACGGACTAGGACATCGATCCGAAACGACCTCGTCCTAAATAACAAAGGAAACAAAATTTTAAAATTAAGTACTTAATTGTTTCATAAGTTAATGATTAAAAAAAAAAAATTAGCAAACTCCGCGACTCGCGGAGTTTGAAGTGCAATTCGCCGCGACTCGCGGAGGAGTCGGATTACAGAAAAAAATAAAGAGCTGCAACAGCTCAGTTTCACTCCCCACAACAGAAAATAAACTGCGAAAACCCACGAAAATACCCGAGAAAAAACCCCCAAAATCACAATTTTTAACCATTAATCACCAAATCTTTTGCTAAAATCATGTTGAGAAGGATGCTATCTAAGAATTACTCAAGAAAAACGGTAAATTTCTACACCTAAACACCATTTAATCCGAAATTTGGTGTTCTTGAGTCATTTTTTTCCCAATTTGATTTTGATGCTTTTTAGTGTAATTAGGCTTAAATTGTTTATGTATTATGCTTGTATAACCTAGATTGATGCTGTTTAACATGATTAGAAGCCTTAAACTTCAAATTTTGAATAATCTAGGGTTTGTGTTCTTGAGCAAATTTGGGGCTTTTTGATATAAACAGGTTATGGCCGATTTTTGTCATGAATTGTTGCTAAAATAAGTAATGTAACATGTTTAGGTAGTTAAATGATCCAAACTTTGAGCCTAAATATGATTTTTGAGAATTAAAGTGGACTTTTTCAAGTCTAAAATTCATGAACTTGATTTTTGAAAGATAATGCCATTTGAGACTTGTTTAATTGCTAGTAATGATTATTTTGACATGTTATTTGAGTTGAATGCTTATGAACTTGGCGAACATTTTCGTATATGCTTATTTGCAAAAGTGTAGATTTGATAAAAATGTAAAAATGAGCTTAAGTTTGATATAAATTGATCATGTCATTGTAATTATTTTGATTGATGATTTTGCTGACACTAATGCATATTTGGATGCACAAAAATTGTGTTTGATGTGTTTTGCAGACTGAAAGGGGTGAATCTTCATCCCAAGCCCGCAATGCTCCTGCTGAGAATATGGAACAACAGGAGGTGGATAACTACTACAAGCACGATATACCTCATTCAGTCATGACCTTTTCCGATATGCACTTGGAAGAGTTACACCCGAACCTGAGATTTGACAGACTTTGGATAGATTATCCAAAATACCAAAGGGGTTTGCATACTCTTCATTCTAAGGTTGTTGAGGTACCGAGGGTCATAGAATGGGGACCCTTAGAAGCTGTAGAATTGGCCGGGCCAATTAGGGAATTACTTGTACAGAGGTATGGTAATTCTTCTTTTAATGACTGGGTACATTTATTCACCATGCGTAGACCTGTATATAAAGTATGGTGTGAAGAATTGTTATGTAGTATAGAGTTGAATGATCGGGTAGCTAGTTTAACCGATCGTTCTTTTATTAGATTTTTGTTAGGCGGTTCGATGCGCCACATGTCTTTAATGGACATGGCTCAGGCTTTACGTATATATACGCCTGAGGAGTTAGTGTCTGCTGATTGTAGAGGATTGATACTAAACGGTAGAAAGATAGATGAAAATTTTGATACACACGGTGTGTGGAGTCAAATGACAAGCCATCACCGTTTCAAAGGGGGAAATTACTCTTATTTGGATATAGATAGAGCAGAATTAAGAGTGATACATAGGTTTTTAGCTAATTCGATTACACAAAGGGGTAAGAACAAGGAAAAAGTAAATGAACAGGATTTGTTTTACCATATGTGTATTCGAGACCCACAAAGCGCTGTAAGTATACCATATTGTGTGGGTTATTATTTATCAGCTATGGTTCGGGGGATGTGACCGCATAGCATAATAGGAGGTGGTATTTTTATTACTTTGATTGGTGAATATCTCGGTGTGGATATAAGTCGGGGGGGATTATTAGTAGAAGAACCAGAACCCCGCGATACTATAGGTTTAAATGTATACCATGGTGCGAAAGTTTTGAAGAGGCGAAATAACGCCGCAGTACGATACCATGGTAGACATCCACAGGTGGAGAGAAACCAACAGCAAGGTAATGTAGGAGGGGGGAATGAGATGCAAGAAATGCAAAGGTTTATAGCTTCTCAGGAATACGAAAATGCTAGACAGAGAGCATTTGAAGATTGGCAAGTTCATCAGAACCAAATCATAGCTCATTGCCAACATATAGGTAGAAACTATATTCCTACACCGAAACCCATCTTCCCTCCCTGGTCTATAGAGATGCAGCCACCGTATCCTACGTATGACCCTGCCGAAGCATTCTATAGCACCTATGGTTATGCCTGGAACCCCTATTGGTACCAGTATCATCCCTAGTATACTTATTATTTTTTTTATTTTGTAATTTGTAATGATTGATACGTTTAATACTTTTGTTAATATTGTAATCATTTTTATAATTGTCTAACTTTTATTCTTAGATTTTAATAATTTTTGAATGTGGGGTAATATACCAAACTTCAAAAATATGTATATATGTTTGCAGTTTATCTTATGTACACAACAGGGTAAAACAACGCATTTTCAAAGACTGGCATTAAGTTCAGCAAAAGCAACTAATTTTGACGACAAGATGCAAAATATATGTGAAATAACAACAAGACGGAATGAACAAATGATGTGCACCATTTATCATTCAGCAAACAAACGCCAATATATTTGGAAACTTTGGTAAAATTTAATCATTTTCACACAAATCACCCTCAATAATTTAAATTGTTACTGATTTCTTGCAAATGAGGGCATTGCAAGATCTTAAGTGTGGGAAGGGGTTAAATTCTTTCGGATTTTAAAAATTTTTACTTTATACACTTGGTTACCATTAAAAATACTAGTAAAGCAGTAGTTGTATTAGAATCTAGTGCTCTCTGATAATAAAGAACAGCCCTGGTCTTATATACTGACTACCCAATTCTAGTAAAATTTTCAAAATTTTCAATTAAATGAACTAAAAATCATGTTTATACATATTTATGAACGATAAAACTAGGTTTTAACACCGAAATTATTGTTACCTCAAAAAGGACATAAATTGAGAAACAAACCAAAATGTTAAAATTCATTTAAAATGGAATAGAGGACGATAAAAAGGAAAATAAAAGCCAAGTGTGGGAAAATTTACCAAGTTATCTTAAACATATGTCACATATATCTGTAAGAAATAACTGAAAATACTTTTGCTTTGGACTAAACTAAACTGTTTTACCCGATGAAAGAAAAGAAGAGATGGATCTACACGATGAATCAATTCCATCATTAAAAGGAAGTAAAGTCTTCCGAAAAAGAAACGCGCTTCTTGATTTAGGTCATGAAGTTGTCGTCCAGACCAGCTGTAGGTTGACGAAAAATCTAGAAAAGTCATCACTAAAATCAGCAGGAAATCCACGGACCTCGGCATTAAACAGGGTCGCCAAGTGGTCAGATTTATCCTAACCATAAGAAGGATTTATCTCGTACAACAGGGGGCACCATGCAAATTAGCTGGATAAGACTAATAAATCAGATCCCCAGAAAGGATAATCTCCTTAAAGATTAAAAATCAGCTTTTAAGACTGATATTACTCAATCCTAGAGATTGACCTTAAAGATTGAGAATTCAAACTCATGGAATTCAATGATATCTAAACTCGAGCTTGAACGAGAAAATATTTTGATCAAAATTACAAACCGATTTGTTTTCTGAAAACCCTATTTTCAATGCGTTCATTACCATTGAACGTAAAATCCTAGGAATTCACCTGGAATTCATTAGGTCACCTGAACTAAATCGGGTGTCAACCGTAAGAACGGTGGTTGCATAGTGGTCAAAGACAGGACCTTGTGCCATACCGAAAAATTATAAGGGTGAGCTTTACTATTGCTCCTACCAAGGATAGTAATTGTGTCCGACACGTTATAGACCATAATTAAAAGCATGTCAGGGGACATTGCCTTAACAGTTGCTTGTTCAACGCTTTCCTTTACAACCGGACGGTAGTTTACCGAAAGGTAATATACGGGACAAGTAAACTGGACGTGTTGCTTTCCAAATACAAGGTTAGCAAGTGGGTGACACAAAACCATAAGTTTTGAGCTAAAATTTTCAAATCTGAAACCCACCAAACCCACAAAAATATTTTGCAAACACCGGTAAAGGGTTATTCCGGAAAACTTATCTAGGGTAAAAACTAGATTTAATTTTCAAAAGATCAAATGTTTTCATAAAGATCCAATTTCCTTAATGGATCTAAATTTTTATAGTCATGTGGGACTGTAAACCATATCGTGACTACCATTGTTTATACCGCCGTATAGAAATCACTGATATACAAAGTGTGAAGAATAAAGAAGTGATTCTAGTATTTCAAGACGATATTGCTTGAGGACAAGCAACGCTCAAGTGTGGGAATATTTGATAATGCTAAAAACGAACATATATTTCATAGCATTATTCCTGAAGAAAGACAAGCTTTTAGTTGCAATTGTTCTATTTACAAGTGATATTCGTTTAAATAATAAAAGGTGAAGACAAAAGACAGATTCGACGAATTGAAGACGCAAACGACCAAAAATCTCAAAAGTACAAAAGACAATCAAAAAGGTTCCAATTATTGATAAGAAACGTCTCGAAATTACAAGAGTACAAGATTCAAAACGCAAAGTACAAGATATTAAATTGTACGCAAGGACGTTCGAAAATCCGGAACCGGGACCAGAGTCAACTCTTAACGCTCGACGCAACGGACTAAAAATTACAAGTTAACTATGTATATAAATATAATATAATATATAATTAATTATATTAATTATATATATATTATATTTATAAATAAAAACCGTCGGCAGAGAAAGACTCCAAGGGACTGAGCTGTAATTTCATTCTCCGCGACTCGCGGAGTTTGAAGGCCAAAATGGCCGCGAGTCGCGGAGCCCCCAGTTTTGAAACTCCCTATAAAGCAAACCGAATTCTGATCATTTTCATCCATCTTTTTCTTCTTCTCTCATATATACGTAAAATATATATTTATAATTTATATTTTAATTTTAATTTTAATTATAATTCTAATAATAAGGGTATGTTAGCGAATGTTGTAAGGGTGTAAGTCGAAATTCTGTCCGTGTAACGCTACGCTATTTTTAATCATTGTAAGTTATGTTCAACCTTTTTACATTAATGTCTCGTAGCTAAGTTATTATTATGCTTATTTAAAACGAAGTAATCATGATGTTGGGCTAATTACTAAAATTGGGTAATTGGACTTTGTACCATAATTGGGGTTTGAACAAAAGAACGACACTTGTGGAAATTAGACTATGAGCTATTAATGGGCTTTATATTTGTTTAACTAAATGATAGTTTGTTAATGTTAATATAAAGATTTACAATTGGGTGTCCCTATAAATTACCATATACACTCAATCGGACACGATGGGCGGGGTATTTATATGTACGAATAATCGTTCATTTAACCGGACACGGGAATGGATTAATAGCCACTAGAATAATTAAAACAGGGGTGAAATTATGTACAAGGACACTTGGTATAATTGATAACAAAATATTAAAACCTTGGGTTACACTCAGTCGACATCCTGGTGTAATTATTAAACAAAGTATTAAAATCTTGTTACAGTTTAAGTCCCCAATTAGTTGGAATATTTAACTTCGGGTATAAGGATAATTTGACGAGGGCACTCGCATTTTATATTTATGACTGATGGACTGTTATGGACAAAAACCAGACGGACATATTAAATAATCCAGGACAAAGGACAATTAACCCATGGGCATAAAACTAAAATCAACACGTCAAACATCATGATTACGGAAGTTTAAATAAGCATAATTCTTTTATTTCATATTTAATTTCCTTTATTTTATATTTAATTGCACTTCTAATTATCGCACTTTTATTTATTGTTATTTAATCGCACTTTTAATTATCGTACTTTTTAATTATCGCAATTTTATTTTATCGCACTTTTATTGCAATTTCATTATCGTTATTTATTTTACGCTTTATATTAAGTCTTTTATTTATTTAATATTTTACATTAGGTTTTAACTGCGACTAAAGTTTTAAAATCGACAAACCGGTCATTAAACGGTAAAAACCCCCCTTTATAATAATAATATTACTTATATATATGTATTTGTATTTTTATAAAAGTAAACTAATATAGCGTTAAGCTTTGTTTAAAGATTTCCCTGTGGAACGAACCGGACTTACTAAAAACTACACTACTGTACGATTAGGTACACTGCCTATAAGTGTTGTAGCAAGGTTTAAGTATATCCATTCTCTAAATAAATAAATATCTTGTGTAAAATTGTATCGTATTTAATAGTGTTTCGTTGTAAACTTCAATAGTATTTTATACCCCTTAGCTTTGACATCAATAATATTTATCGATTTATTTCTGTACATCTAACTGTGGACAACTAGTTGTAGGTTACTAACGAGGACAGCTGACTTAATAAACTTAAAACATCAAAATATATTAAAAGTGTTGTAAATATATTTTGAACATACTTTGATATATATGTATATATTGTTATAGGTTCGTGAATCAACCAGTGACCAAGTCTTACTTCCCGACGAAGTAAAAATCTGTGAAAGTGAGTTATAGTCCCACTTTTAAAATCTAATATTTTTGGGATGAGAATACATGATGGTTTTATAAATGATTTACAAAATAGACACAAGTACGCGAAACTACATTCTATGGTTGAATTATCGAAATCGAATATGCCCCTTTTTATTAAGTCTGGTAATCTAATAATTAGGGAACAGACACCCTAATTGACGCGAATCCTAAAGATAGATCTATAGGGCCTAACAAACCCCATCCAAAGTACCGGATGCTTTAGTACTTCGAAATTTATATCATATCCGAAGGGTGTCCCGGAATGATGGGGATATTCTTATATATGCATCTTGTTAATGTCGGTTACCAGATGTTCACCATATGAATGATTTTTATCTCTATGTATGGGATGTGTATTGAAATATGAAATCTTGTGGTCTATTGTTACGATTTGATATATATAGGTTAAACCTATAACTCACCAACATTTTTGTTGACGTTTAAAGCATGTTTATTCTCAGGTGAATACTAAGAGCTTCCGCTGTTGCATACTAAAATAAGGACAAGATTTGGAGTCCATGTTTGTATGATATGTGTAAAAACTGCATTCAAGAAACTGATTTCGATATAACATATTTGTATTGTAAACCATTATGTAATGGTCGTGTGTAAACAGGATATTTTAGATTATCATTATTTGATAATCTACGTAAAGCTTTTTAAACCTTTATTTATGAAATAAAGGTTATGGTTTGTTTTAAAAATGAATGCAGTTTTTGAAAAACGTCTCATATAGAGGTCAAAACCTCGCACCGAAATCAATTAATATGGAACGTTTTTAATCAATAAGAACGGGACATTTCATAAACGATGTCGTATAAACGTCACTAAATAGGACATTCGTAATCAATTTACTAATTATTAGTTTAACTAATTTGAAGATAGGTTCGACAGGTTCCAATGAGTTGTTGTTCAATTAGACAATACCCCCTACCTATTAATAGTCAATAGTCCAATGTTCACAAGTGTCGGTCTTTCGTCCAAACCCGAATTATGGTACAAAATCCAATAACCCCATTTTAATATTTAGTCCAACATCACGATCACTTCGGCTCAAATAAGCATAATAATAACTTAGTTACGAGACATTAAATTAAAAAGGAAGAACATAGCTTACAGCGGTGATTAATTGCGTAGCGTTGCACGGACAGAATTTCGACTTACAAAACATTAAAACATTTCTTACATTAACCCAATTATTATTAAACTTAATTTAAACTTAATATTATTTATATATATATATATATATATATATATATATATATATATATATATATATATATTATCGTTACAGAGAAGGAAAAGAAAAAGATGTGTATTACTCGTCCAATTCGCTGCCTTTTATAGATGTGAGCTGAGTTTGGGAGCCATGCGATCGCATGGGTTCCCTTTGTTATTTTCATGCGATCGCATGGACAGGCTGGCCAGCATACATCCTTCAATTAAACGTGGGCTGCTTGATTTATTTAATATATAATATAATATATATAATTTTATATAATTATATATATATTATATTATATTCTTGTGCATAGTTTACTTGTAATTTTAGGTCCGTTGCATTGCGCGTTGATAGTTGGCTCAAGTCCCGGTTCCGGATTTTCGAACGTCCTTTCGTACGCGGAGATATCTTGTACTTTGCATTCCACGACTCGTACTCTTATCATTTTTAGACATTTCTATCAATAAATGGAACCACTTGAATTATATCTTGTTCATTTGAGCTTTTTTGTCATTTGCGTCTTCAAATCGTCGTTTTCTTCTTTTGTCTTCGCACTTATTTATTTAAACGAATATTACATAAAAATAGAACAATTGTAACTAAAAGCTTTACATATTGGAAGGATATTGTGCCTAAATATATGTTCATTTGGAGCAATATCATCAGGTAAGTGTCTTTGATTCGTTGAACATGTTAATTTGATAGTATTGTTAGTAATTAGATTTTATTTTGTATGCACACCAACTGTTTGTTGTATTGTCTGTGAGAGTTATACGAATGGATTATTGAAGTATATGTAGTAATTTAGGAAGTATATATATTATACGAACAGATTGTTGAGGTATATAGGCTAATTCAATAATTAACGATATTATGTTATTGTCCTACGAATTGGTAAATTTTGGCTTAGGCGTTATAACTTACTATTTCATATTTTCTGATGGAGATCACTCAGGTTTAATTAAAGAGGCGTTGGTTCTTTGAAGAATTATCAACGTCTCCGGGCTCTCTGGTTGCCAAAAAGCATTCGTCTTTCGCCGTTAGATCACCTCCATTCGGATTTTCCTCATTTGGATAAGCAGGTCGTTTATCTTTGTTTGTATATGTGTTAAAATACATAATATACATGGTTAATGATCGATTGTTAATTACATTAGATGATTTGAACAAAGTAGGTATCACGTTAAATAGTGATAATGACAGTGATATATACTACGTATGTATCAGCAGCAACGAAGCTCACATACAAGTACTGAGTCTCTGGCCTAATGGAAGTCACTGAATTGTATGGATTAATTTCCCATGAGTACATACACTCCAATATGAAATTATTAAGGTAGAGTTTCAATATCGTCCACATACAATATATAGTTAGATTTTCAATCGTTAATTCTAGAGGGTAAGGGGGTATCTTTGATGCTAAGGTTTTTGCAATTATCAGTTGTCATCTTATTGTAAAATTGTTTGAACTTTTATTTTAGCAGTTTTTTTCTTAGTATAAACTTGTAGTGCTCTGGCCAAAGGTTCTGAGACACAAATCATAATTTGACACAAAAGATTGATGATGAATACTGTGCGGTTACGAAAAGTGATGTCATTACAGGTTCGGATTTACAAAATGTCAAATGCCTGATCTCAAATCCTTATTTTATAATGAGTGGTAATTACGTAATCAAAGCAGTCCCATCATCTGAAGTGCTTGCAATATTTCCTTGAGGATTTGAGTTATTTAAACTCCGACAATCCTTCTTCAGGTGACCTTTCTTGCCACAATTGTAGCATGTATAGGTCTTCTTCTTTTTAGACTTCGGTTTACCATGATTGTGACTCCCACTTGGGCCACGTTCTATTGATCTCCCTCCTGACACCACCAAGGCCTCCACTTGTCGTGAACCGGCCTGTTTGTCCTCCTTGTTATTGCGCCAATTTTCTTCTTCTAGAATAGCAGCCGCAACTTCATCATAGACTAGATACTCCGAGAGAACATTATTGGTTAAGTTAATAATGAGTTGATCATACGAATCAGGTAGACTCTGAAGTAAAAGTTCAGCACGTTCTTTTGGCTCTATATTACAACTTAATGAAGCGAGTTGAGAAAATAGAGTATTCAAAGAATTAATGTGCTCATTAACTGAAGTAGATTCATTCATGCGTAGCGCATAAAGTTTCCTCTTAAGGAATATCTTGTTGTGGAGTGATTTGGTCTCGTACAATTTTACGAGGTGATCCCAAATCTCTTTCACCGTCTTCTTTTCTTCAATGCTAGACAAAACGGCATCTGCTAGTGCCAGATGAAGATTTGCGATAGCCTGGCCGTCCATCTCTTCCCATTTTTCATCAGTGACTTCGGCGGAACGTCCACTGATGGCCGCCAAACACTTATCCTTTCTCAGGATAGCTTTCATCTTTAGTTTCCATAACGAGAAGTTACTCCCATTGAACTTTTCAATTTCGAATTTCGTAGACATTGCTATAATCACAATCTTCTTTTCGACAATACTATTTTTCTGAGAAATAGTACCCGGGAACTTTTATCGAGTGAAATTAATCTTACTTATTTTCTGATGTGGACGATCCACTCCCGTGACAACCACAGAGCATACGATAAGTAAATTAATACACACTGGATATTAGAACCTTAGCTCTGATACCACTTGTTGAGAAAAGCGACACCGAATTATAGCAAACCGCTAGTAATACTTGAAATAATGACAATAAAGGAACACCGAGATTTAACGTGGAAAACCCCAATAGGGTAAAAACCACAGGCAAGGAAAGAAACGCTTCACTAATAAGAATAATAGGATTTACACTTCTCTCTAATTACAAGGATAATCACTAATCTTTATATCTCTTGTAATTAGGAGACTAAACACTCAAACTCTCTATTAACTCTTTTAATACATAAGAAAGGAGAAGTATTTTTGGGATGCAAGAAATGTGTCTGCATGAAGGCCTATTTATACTAATACAATATGGGGTTGGTGAGCTGTGAATGCAAATTCACAAAAGTCTTATGCAGTATAGTAAGTCTTTAACAAAATAGTAATACCACAAAATACATGTGGCAATTGACTATTTCCATCCATGCACTATTCCACCGTCCAATATTATTTCAACAATCTCCCACTTGAAGATTTGATTGAAATCAAATCAATCTTCACACGATAATCCTTCCTTGCCAATGATGTTGCTTACGTCTCTGCTAGGCCGCATGAGGAACGGCACCAAATAAACTTGTCACGGTTGATTGACTTTGTAAGAAAATCAGCCACATTTTTATCAGTATGAATTTTCTGCACATCCACGGTTCCTTCTTCCACTTTTTCACGAACGAAGAAATACTGAACTCGTATATGCTTTGTCTTTGAATGAAATGCCGGATTCCTTGCAAGATGCAAGGCACTCTGGTTGTCACAAAATAGAGTGATATTCTTTTGTTTGTGTCCGAGTTCCTCCAACAACATCTTCAACCATACTGTCTCTTTAGTAGCTTGAGTAGCTGCTACATATTCTGCCTCTGTTGTTGACGTCGCCACAACTGACTGCAGTTTTGAAACCCAGCTTACTATTCCACCACAAAGTGTGAAAACATATGCAGTGGAAGATTTACTTTTATCGATATCACCTGCATAATCTGAATCAACATACCCTTTGACAATAAATTTCGGTTCCCCATAACATAATGCAACAACTAAGGTTCTCTTGATATATTTAAGAATCCTATTTACCGCATTCCAATGCTCTTTACCAAGATTCGCCATGTACCGACTAACTACTCCCACTGCATGTGCAATGTCTGGTCTTGTACATATCATTGCGAACATTAAACTTCCCACTGCTGATGCATACGGTGCTCGAGACATCTCCTTCCTCTCGTCTTCACTGCTAGGATACATAACGGAGGATAACTTGAGATTAGTAGGAAGTGGGGTTGGGATTGGCTTACTATCTTGCATATTGAAACGCTCTAAGATTTTTCTCAAATAATTCTTTTGAGAAAGCCAAATCTTCCTATTATCTCTGTCTCAGTGAATTTACATCCCTAGAATCTTGTTTGCGGCACCCAAGTCTTTCATTTCAAACTCCCTAACCAATTGAGCCTTCAGCTTATTAATACGATCTTTATTGGGGCCTGCAACCAACATGTCGTCTACATATAACAGCAAAATGACAAAATTATTGTCCCCAAACCTCTTAAAATATACACAAGGGTCTGCATAAAGTCTGTTATATTCAAGGCTCATTATGAAAGAATCAAATCTCTTGTACCAACATCTTGGCGCCTGTTTGAGACCATACAGAGATTTCTTTAACCTGCAAACCAAGTTCTTTTTTCCTTGTAGTTCAAAACCTTCTGGTTGAAGCATATAAATTTCTTCTTCAAGATTTCCATGAAGAAATGCTGTTTTCACATCTAGCTGCTCTAGATGCAAATTAAATGTAGCACACATCGCTAGAACTACTCGAATTGTTGTAAGTCGAACCACAGGAGAAAATATTTCATTAAAGTTCGTACCTTCTTTCTGAGCATATCCTTTAACCACCAGTCTTTCACGATACCGCTCCACTTGATCATCGCCATTTTGCTTAATCTTATACACCCATTTATTTCTAATAGGTTTTCTACCTTTTGGCAATGGCACAAGTTCCCATGTTTTATTTTTATGAAGAGCTTCAATTTCTTCCTGCATAGCTGTCATCCACTGAGATGCATCTGAATGATTCAGTGCCTCGCGAAGAGTTGTTGGCTCTCCTTCCTCGGTTAGAAGACAATATGCAACATTGCTTTCCATAATATAATCTGAGTGCCACCCTGGACGTTTCCTTTCCCGATTAGAAATACGAGTCGCTGGAGCTTCATCAACGACTACTTGATTTTCATCGTGCTCTGGTACTGCTTCAGAAGAATCTTTATGAAATTCATTACCCACCTGTATCGGTATAGTTTCTTTTGAAGTGCTAACATCTTCAATATCTTTATCTTCTGTAAAGACAACATCTCTGCTGATGACTACTTTGTGGGCAGTGGGGTCCCACAAACGATACCCCTTAACTCCATCAGCATACCCCAAGAACAAACACTTTCTGGACTTCGGATCCAACTTTGTCATTTCTTGAGAATTGTACATTACGTACACAGGACTTCCAAATACATGAAGGTCAGAATAATTAACTGGTTTTCCAATCCACATTTCCATCGGCGATTTCAACTCAATTGCAGTTGATGGTGACCGATTTATCATGTAACAGGCAGTACTTACTGCTTCTGCCCAGAATGATTTTTCTAAGCTTGCAGTTGCCAACATCGCCCTTGTTCTATCTAACAAGGTTCTGTTCATCCGCTCTACCACTCCGTTTTGTTGAGGAGTGTATGGCGTCGTGAACTGCCTTTTGATACCTTCTTGTTTGCAGAACTTATCAAATTCATCACCAGTGTATTCTCCTCCATTATATGTCCTTAAACACTTGATCTTTTTACCAGATTCAAGTTCAACCCGCGCTTTGTAAACTTTGAAAACTTCAAACACATCTGCTTTCCTCTTGATTGGGTACACCCAACATCTCCTAGTGTAATCATCAATAAATGATACAAAATACTTTGCTCCTCCTAGGGATTGAACTGGTGCTTGCCACACATCAGAGTGAACCAATTCTAGAACCAATTTACTTCTAGAATTTGATGTGTTAAACTTCAGGCGATGCTGCTGCTGATTACACAATGCTCACAGAAAGGTAGCGATACCTTTGTAAGACCAGGAATAAGATTTCTTTCAACAAGAACCTTCATACCTTGTTCAGACATGTGTCCAAGCTTTTGATGCCATGTTATAGCAACCTTATCACTTGAACTATTCGAAGCAATGGATGCTTCCGATTCCTGTACCGTCTCGCCTTTCAGAATGTATAAATTAGCACCCACCTTTTCTCCTTTCATAAGTACAACCGCGCCTTTCTTGATTATCATGATCTTCTCATGTATCACCATCTTACAACCAAGATCATTCAATTGTCCTAAAGACAATAAGTTCTTCTTCAAACCCTCCACGTGTCGTACACCTTGAATAGTACGAACTGTACCATCGTGCATCTTCAGAATGATATCTCCAAATCCAATGATCTTTAGTTCATGATCATTGCAACTGTATACAGATCCTCCTGAGATACGTTCATATTGTTTGAACCATTCTCTTCTAGGGGTCATGTGAAAGGTAGCTTCCGAGTCAAATAACCAGACCTCAACAAATGTCTTTCTGCCTTCATTTGCTACCACTGCCTCACTAACCAAAGCAGTCCCATCATCTGAAGTGCTTGCAATATTTCCTTGAGGATTTGAGTTATTTAAACTCCGGCAATCCTTCTTCAGGTGACCTTTCTTGCCACAATTGTAGCATGTATATGTCTTCTTCTTTTTAGACTTCAGTTTACCATGATTGTGACTCCCACTTGGGCCACGTTCCGTTGATCTCCCTCCTGACACCACCAAGGCCTCCACTTGTCGTGAACCGGCCTGTTTGTCCTCCTTGTTATTGCGCCGATTTTCTTCTTCTAGAATAGCAGCCGCAACTTCATCATAGACTAGATACTCCGAGAGAACATTATTGGTTAAGTTAATAATGAGTTGATCATACGAATCAGGTAGACTCTGAAGTAAAAGTTCAGCACGTTCTTTTGGCTCTATATTGCAACTTAATGAAGCGAGTTGAGAAAATAGAGTATTCAAAGAATTAATGTGCTCATTAACTGAAGTAGATTCATTCATGCGTAGCGCATAAAGTTTTCTCTTAAGGAATATCTTGTTGTGGAGTGATTTGGTCTCGTACAATTTTACGAGGTGATCCCAAATCTCTTTCGCCGTCTTCTTTTCTTCAATGCTAGACAAAACGCCATCTGCTAGTGCCAGATGAAGATTTGCGATAGCCTGGCCGTCCATCTCTTCCCATTTTTCATCAGTGACTTCGGCGGAACGTCCACTGATGGCCGCCAAACACTTATCCTTTCTCAGGATAGCTTTCATCTTTAGTTTCCATAACGAGAAGTTACTCCCATTGAACTTTTCAATTTCGAATTTCGTAGACATTGCTATAATCGCAATCTTCTTTTCGACAATACTATTTTTCTGAGAAATAGTACCCGGGAACTTTTATCGAGTGAAATTAATCTTACTTATTTTCAGATGTGGACGATCCACTCCCGTGGCAACCACAGAGCATACGATAAGTAAATTAATACACACTGGATATTAGAACCTTAGCTCTGATACCACTTGTTGAGAAAAGCGACACCGAATTATAGCAAACCGCTAGTAATACTTGAAATAATGACAATAAAGGAACAACGAGATTTAACGTGAAAAACCCCAATAGGGTAAAAACCACGGGCAAGGAAAGAAACGCTTCACTAATAAGAATAATAGGAATTACACTTCTCTCTAATTACAAGGATAATCACTAATCTTTATATCTCTTGTAATTAGGAGACTAAACACTCAAACTCCCTATTAATTCTTTTAATACATAAGAAAGGAGAAGTATTTTTGGGATGCAAGAAATGTGTCTGCATGAAGGCCTATTTATACTAATACAATATGGGGTTGGTGAGCTGTGAATGCAAATTCACAAAAGTCTTATGCAGTATAGTAAGTCTTCAACAAAATAGTAATACCACAAAATACATGTGGCAATTGACTACTTCCATTCATGCACTATTCCACCGTCCAATATTACTTCAACATTTTTGTCGAAGTGCATCATAGTTTTTTCATGCACTAGACGTTACTCATGATTGAAAATGAAAACAAAGAAACTTAACGATGTATGTAATATGGACCAATAACATTTTCCTCAATTTGCTTCTGTTTTGTCATACTTTAGGAGGCCAATCTCTATTGTTTTACTTCCAAAGTAGCAGTTATTAAGTAAGAAAATATAAATGAGAACTTGGTACTGTATATGCAATAGTCTCCTAATATTTGACATCTTGTTGGTAGGAGGTATTACTTTTTTATAGTAACTTTTTGAATGGCATAGCTGGATTCAAGTGTAACAACAGTAGCAATATTTGCTCAACATTGTTTCAAAACATGTGTATGGAAGGGACATGTTAGCGCTGTGTTGACTCCTACTTTTTAGGAGCTTTCGTTGTCTCTTTTTCCTTGATACACAAATACTATTATGATGTGGTGCATAGACATTAGCATTCTTGGTGAATCTGTTGAACCAACACCAAACATAATAT
Organism: Rutidosis leptorrhynchoides; assembly: GCF_046630445.1. Taxonomy (NCBI): domain Eukaryota; kingdom Viridiplantae; phylum Streptophyta; class Magnoliopsida; order Asterales; family Asteraceae; genus Rutidosis; species Rutidosis leptorrhynchoides. The sequence continues at coordinate 647,301,018 of NC_092334.1, forward strand.
TATTTTTTTTGAACGGCGATTTTTTTGACATTAGTAGATCATTACAACATACATTATGATTATGATTTTCCCGTTCTTTTTGCGACTTTGTAACTTTGCTTATCTTAACTTTTTATATAAATTAATAGGAATTGTTACAATTATAATGATTTTTCATTCTTGTCAAACGCTTAGCTTATCTTAATTTTGTGTTTCCGGGAATTGCAGTTGCTCCTATCCACATGTCTCGACTATCAAGATTGGCGTTTGACTAAATTCAAGAGTTTTTTGTGTAAACTTTTAGTCACGGGAAATGATTACTTGATATGTACTGACATCAAATTAGTTGTGTAAAATATTGTAAAAAAACATGCCCATTTTTAGGATATTTATATATGTCCCAAATAATTGTTCACTTTCAAAAAATAACTCTTAAATATCATTAAACTTTTTAATTTACTCTCTCATTTAATACTTTTAGCCACTTGTATTTTAATAAATAAATTCAATCAAACAAATTTACTATGAAAATAAGGACAGAATTGACATATCTCACATCTATCTATATTAAATCTAACAAAAATTTCTACGCGACACTCCATTTGAAACGTAATGAATATAACATTTAGTACATAGTAATTTAGGTTTTAGTCCCCCACCACACCATATATAAGCACTAAAACAGACATTTTCTAATGAAATTAAATATAACCAAAATTACCAAACGGTCTAAAGTAAACAATATTTTCTAATTGATAACATGCATGTCTTGAATACTTTCATTTAGTTTATTCTGTTTTAGTAACTGGTAATCCTTTATGTATTTACATTGATGTTTTTACACTTATTTTGTTCTTCAATTAGTTTATCCTAATATAAATTTTTCTAATTGTATATAGATGTTGATGCTGTTTGAGTAATCATCCTAGATATTGATGGTAAGCTGTTTTTTTTTTTTATGTTATTCGAAATAGTTGATGGAATCTGATTCTCTAACAATATGCATACTATTAACTAGTTTTAATATGTGTTATGCATTATTATGTAAATTGTATGAATGCCTTTTATGTACTTATTTTTTTTTTGTTTTATGTTTAAATGTACGTGTAATGAGTTTCTATCGAGATTTAGGGGTTTGTGATCGTGTTTGCACTTATTGTTCTGCAACAATTTGGTTTGACGAACGGGTAAAAGCTTATGCATCTGATAATCGCCCGCGTTACCATAAATGTTGAGAAGACGGGCGGGTGATGTTGATTAAAGGGAACAAATGTACATATTCGATGAAGTGTAAACACTAGATTATGTTGCTTAATCGGTCAAGTTTACGATATTGAACAACATCAAACCGAAGTTCATACTCGATGAAGTGTACATTGTTAAACCCGTAGTTCATAACCGATTAATCAACAACATCAACCCGGAGTTCATTCTTGATGAAGTGTAAATTCTGGTAAATAATTTCACATTGACATTCTCTCCAAACTAATAGATGTAAAACTTCTTAATAATTTATAACAAAACAGATGTCACCACACCAGTGCAAGAGACAAAAATCGAAACAAAAAGTTCAGAAAACCAGTGAGTGCAACCACAAGCAAAGGGCGCACTTTTCAAAGACCGAGGTAAACTAACACCTTTAGATTTGTGTGATTTTTACACTCGCGCAACTGTTATGGGTCATAATTATTTATGATCCACTCACCATTACTCATTTTGACCAATTTCAGTGCTCTCCGCACGGTTACACAAAAACACCAACTATTATTCATTGAAATGGGTAAAAAATAATATTAATATCCATATTACTGATTAACACCTGGAGATTAGTAAGGTCATATTTGTTTATGATCCATTGACTATTACTTATCTAAAGGTGTTAGTTTTGACCCGTTTCAATAATAGTAAATGACCAGAAGTATTTTGATCCATCTCAGTGCTTTCCGCACGGTATGGTTACACAAAAACATTTCTTATATAAACTTATATAAACTTGCTTTTGTGTAAATAAAATTGTGACGACCCGGAAATTTTTGATCAAATTTAAACTTAATCTTTATATGATTTCGACAAGATAAGCAAAGTCTGTAATATTGATTCTCAAAATTTTTGAACTAATGTTATATATTCAGTTAACCTTTGACTATTGACCGACAATTCACGAGCATCTATTTGTAAATAAATAAATAAATAAATAAATAAATATATATATATATATATATATATATATATATATATATATATATATATATATATATATATATATATATATATATTGTAGTGACCCGAACTTTTCCATGTTTATATATATTAAATGAAGTTGATATTTACATGATTAAATGTTTTCAACATGTTAAGCAATCAAACTTATTAAGACTTGATTAATTGAAATAGATTTCATGTAGACAATTGACCACCCAAGTTGACCGGCGATTCACGAACGTTAAAACTTGTAAAAACTATATGATGATATATATATATGGATATGTATATAGCTAACATGATATTATGAAAAGTAAGTGTCTCACTAGGTATATTAACAATGAGTTATATACATAAAATGAGACTATTGAATTATGAAACTCGAAATGATATATATAACGATTATCGTTATAGCAATGTCTTACTAAATACATATGTATCATATTAAGATATATTCATTGTTGGTGATTTGTGTCACCAATATGATTTAAGTGTAATGGGATTAATTTCTTAACCAAAATAACTTTGATAAATATCGAACAAGTTTGGGAAAGTGTAGAGTGCACACTTGTTTGAACTTATCTTGATTATGACGGGGGTTCGGGGGCAGCGCCCCTGATAGCGGGGTCCAAGGGGTGGCAACCCCTGGCGGGGTCCAAGGGGCAGAGCCCCTGGCTGGGATCGAGCTGCCAGGTCAGCTCGGAGATTTTTTTTTTTGGGTTAATATCGCTTTATTAAAAATGTGTTAAAATTTGATTTAAAGCTTTCAACAACATTAAATGAGATCGTTAACTTAAAGCTTTCAAAAACAACACTTACATGTAACGACTAACGATGACTTAACGACTCAGTTAAAATGAATATACATGTAGTGTATTAAGATGTATTAGTATACTTTTGAAAGACTTCAAGACACATATCATAGTGCTTCTACTTAGCAAAAATGCTTACAATTACATTTCCATTCATTTTCATCAACAATTCTACTCGTAGTCATTCAGTATTCGTACCCGTATTATACACAGCTTCTAGACGTACTTACTATGAGTATATACCAATAGGAACTAGCATGGAATTCCACTCTTGATTATGTCATGCATGACTAATCAAATTTAACTTCTACCATGAACTAGTCAACTAACTAGAGCTTCTTTAAACCCCACTCACCACTCATCATTCACCACTCACCAATCAATCCATTTCACTTCCAATTCTCTTTCTAATTCTCTCTAAACACACACACACACACACACACACTTAGGAACGAAATTTCCAGTAAACTAATCATCATCTTCATCAAAAAATTACTTCAAGAATCAAGCTATAATCATCATAGGAAGAACACTTCAAGAACACTTCGAAAATCCTTTCAAGTTTGCTAGTTTACTTTCAATCTTGCAAATCCATTCCAAGTAATCATCTAAGATCAAGAAACCTTTGTTAATTACAGTAGGTTATCTTTCTTATTCAAGGTAATATTCATATCCAAACTTTGATTCGATTTCTATAACTATAAACTATCTTAATTCGAGTGATAATCTTACTTGAACTTGTTTTCGTGTCATGATTCTACTTCAAGAACTTTCAAGCCATCCAAGAATCCTTTGAAGCTAGATCAATTTTTGTCACTTACAGTAGGTTTACCTACTAAACTTAAGGTAGTAATGATGTTCTTAGCATCATCCGATTCATATATATATAACTATTTTATTCGAAGATTATAACATGTAATCACTAGAACATAGTTTAGTTAGCTCTAAACTTGTTCGCAAACAAAGTTAATCCTTCTAACTTAACTTTTAAAATCAACTAAACACATGTTCTATATCTGTATGATATGCTAACTTAATGATTTAAAACCTGGAAACACGAAGAACACCGTAAAATCGGGTATACGCCGTCGTAGTAAAACCGGGGACTGTTTTAGTTTGGATAATTAAAAACAATGATAAACTTTGATTTAAGAGCTATTCTTCTGAGAAAATGATTTTTATTATGAACATGAAACTAAATCCAAAAATCATGGTTAAACTCAAAGTGAAAGTATGTTTTCCAAAATGGTCATCCAGACGTCGTTCTTTCGACTAAAATGACTACCTTTACAAAAACGACTTGTAACCTGTATTTCCGACTATAAACTTGTACTTTTTCTGTTTATAATCATAAACTTAAGTTCAATATGAAACCATAGCAACTTGAATCACTCAAAACGGATTTAAAACGAAGAAGTTATGGGTAAAACAAGATTGGATAATTTTGCTTGTTGTAGCTACGTGAAATTTGTAACAAATTTATACAAATCATAACTTAACTAACTTATATTGTATTATACATGTATTCTAACATATATTATGTGTGACGATCGCTTCAAATCCATATGGACGAACACGTCATTCATCGATTTCATTGCGAGGTATTTGACCTCTATATGATACGTTTTGTAAACATTGCATTCTTTTGAAAAGGCACACCATAAATGAAAATTTAAATCAAAGGTTTTCGACATCTGATGATTTCTACATATACACAATCACCATAAATAATAGTTTACAACAGTACTTCCGTTGACAATGCAGTCAAAATAAGATACATGGTGATGATTTGGTGAATGCAACGTTTCCTTGAAAAAATATGCCACGTAAGACTCCATGCACATAGCTTGTCTAACATATAAGTAAACAGCGGAAGACTTCTAGGGAACCTGAGAATAAACATTTTAAAAGTGTCAACACAAAGGTTGGTGAGTTCATAGTTTTAATGTTTTGCATAATCTGTATATAAAGGTGGATCACAAGATTTCAGTTGTTTCATCCGAAACGGTTATCAAAATATTCTATAAGATTGAGCACCCTGGTAACTAAACTTTAACGTTTATATAATAAGTACCCCTGTTTTAACATACATGCAACCAACATGTATAATACACGCAAACCAACGTGTACTAAACTCAAATAGCATACGTCTGTTTTATAGTTCAGGCTAGGGTTTCTATACCTGGAACAGACGGGGATGTCAAGCCCTATGGATCCACATATAACTACTCGCGCCCACCAGTTCTTATAACTGGCAGTTACTAGTTACCAAAGCTAAGGGATTTTCGGTTCAAACTCGGTGTAGAATTTAGTATGTACTTGTATCCATTGCGTTTAAAATAAAGTGCATGTATTCTCAGCCCAAAAATATTGATTGCAAAAGCAATTAAAAAGGGAGCAAATGAAACTCACCTTAGCAGCATATAAAGTCGTTCACCAAAATGTGACCGAAACTCATATTACCAAATAACCATAGATCTCAACCTAGAGAACATATGTTGGTCAATAAATGTCTATCAAGCTAGGTCAGGTCATAGTGTATCATAATCCTAATGCTCGAGATCGACATACAAAAGTTATCCAAAGTCGTTTCAAAAAGTCAATTTTGACAGTTGTCTAACAAAACGAGACGTACCTTATATAAGGATTCATTTGCTCGGTTGGTAATATTCAAAAATCCAAATTATCAATCTCGTAAACAAGTTGTTTAAATCTTAATTGTAGATTCAAAAGCAATTTCAATAAACGTCAATCATAATTCAGTTGATCATATCTTTTAATCCGTTAATCGAAATTATTCGATATCTAAATGAAAAGTTATTGATTTTTCGCCAGCTTTCCAAAAACATGTATATCATATACCTTTTACCAGTAATATATGTATTTAATTCGTGATTCATTATAAACTGTTTAACGACGAAATTTAGCATACATGCATGCATAAATATATATACTCGAGCACTAGACATGGATACACAATTAATATATAAAAGATAAGATACGAATGCTCACGTATCAATATTGTGATTCAATATTGCAGGAAAGTACGTAGACGTAACGGAGATGATAAACACCAGGTTTGACTTGCGAATATTACCCATGAATATTACCCATAACCTCCATGGAAATAGCCCATAATTTCCTTAGCTCTAGCTTGCTCGAAAACTCTTTTTCAAATCATTTGGACATCACTCCGTCGTAATATTTTATGTATATTATTATTTTTGTATCGTAAAAATAATAATACTAATACTATTAATAATAAGATTAATAATAATAATCTTAATATTAATAATATATATATATATATATATATATATATATATATATATATATATATATATATATATATATATATATATATATATATATATATATATATATATATATATATATATAGAGAGAGAGAGAGAGAGAGAGAGTCGAGAGATAGATATATGAATGAATCAGAAACAGAAATCGCGAATTTATAGATGTGGCCAGCAAAAGGGTGCCATGCGATTGCATGGCTTCCCAAGCCATTTCCCATGCGATCGTATGGGAAGGTATGACAGCTCACAAATGTTTTTGTCCTACGCTTGTCGACATATTTATTAATTATATTTATAATATATAATTTATATAATTAATTATATATTATATTAAATTCACGTGCATAGTTGACTTGTAATTTTTGTTCCGATAAGTCGTACGTCATCACGCGACTTATGTCCCGGTTCTGGTTTTTCGAACGTCCTTTCGTACACTAAGAAAACTTGCATTTTACGTTTCGTGACACGTACCTTTGTTAAAATATAGTCTTAAATTATCAATAAACTATATCACTCAAAGTGTATCTTAAACTTTCGAGTGTTTTGGTCATTTACTTCTATAAATCATCGTCTCGTAGTATATACATATACATATATACATTTACATTTTGAAATAGTGTTTTACTGTAGCAAAGTTAATGTAGCAAAGTTTTTTTACTGTAGCAAATAGTGATTTTCGAAAACACTGTAGCTTTTCGGGTACTGTAGTAATTCGAAAATACTGTAGCAAATTAGTGTTTTACTGGTTCATCTTAAACGTTTTAGTTAACTTATCTAAATATCAATCGAATTAATAATCGAATGTCACCATAGTTTACTAAATAACTTGAAATCATATATATTCAAATAGATATATAAACCAATAAGTTTAATGTACGGTATCATGCAATTAAAACTTTGTTACGTTTTCAAGTTATAGTATATATATGTATCTATTTTCATATAATGGTTCGCGAATCGTTGAGAACAACCGAAGGGTACTTGAATAGTTCAAAAATTTTGAGATTCGGTTTTACAGACTTTGCTTATCGTGTCAGAAACGTTAAATCATTTAAAGATAAAGTTTAAATTTGGTCAAAATTTTCTGGGTTGTCACATTATGTAATCTTGGGGTACCATAGACACGAATACAATGTTTTGACATATCATATCGACCCATCTATATATATATATATATATATATATATATATATATATATATATATATATATATATATATATATATATATTGAAACAACCATAGACACTCTATATGCAGTAATGTTGGAGTTAGCTATACAGGGTTGAGGTTGATTCCAAAATATTATATATACTTTGAGTTGTGATCTAGCCTGAGAATTGTATACACGAGGTCGTGGATTGATTCGAGATAATATATATTGCTTTATTTCTGTACATCTAACTGTGGACAACTAGTTGTAGGTTACTAACGAGGACTGCTGACTTAACAAACTCAAATCATTAAAACGTAATAAAAAATGTTGTAATTATATTTTGATCATACTTTGATACATATGTACATATTTGTTATAGGTTCGTGAATCAACCCGTGACCAAGTCTTATTTTCCGACGAAGTGAAAATCTGTGAAAGTGAGTTATAGTCCCATTTTTTACTATCTAATTTTTTTGAGATGAGAATACATGCAGTTTTGAAAATGATTTACAAAATAGACACAAGTATTGAAACTACATTCTATGTTGAATCGTTATACCGGATATCGCCCTTGTTGAACTTGGTAGCCTAAGAATTGGTGTTTATTATAATTGCCACCAATTGATGCGAATCCTAAAGATAGATCTATGGGCTTTGACACGCCCCAGTCAGAGAATTTGAACTACTTTAGTACTTCGATATTTATATATGGGGATATTCTAGATGCATTTGTTAATGTCGGTTACCAGGTGTTCAACCATATGAATGATTTTTATGCAGATTGCATGTTATTGAAAGATGAAATCTTGTGGTCTATTATTACAATTTGATATATAGGTTAAACCTATAACTCACCAACATTTTTGTTGACGTTTAAAGCATGTTTATTCTCAGGTGATTATTAAGAGCTTCCGCTATTGCATGCTAATTTATGGACAAGAGTTGGAGTCAGCATGCTTGTATAATATTGTTTAAAAACTGCATTCGAAGACATATATATTGATGTGTAATATTATTGTAAACCATTATGTAATGATCGTGTGAAAACGATATATTTTAGATTATCATTATTTGATAATCGTCGTAATATTTTAAAGGTTATGGTTTGTTTTAAAAATCGAATGCAGTCTTTAAAAAAACGTCTCATATAGAGGTCAAAACCTCGCAACGAAATCAATTAATATGGAACGTTTATAATCGATATGAACGGGACATTTTATATATATATATATATATATATATATATATAATAAGTTGGAATATTAATTATTAAAATTAATTATAAATAACTTGCAATGTGTATTTAAAAACTAATTTATGTATATTAAATAAAGATATATACATATATATAATTTCAAGCTATTTAGTAAACGATAGTAACATTTGTTTATTGATTCGATTGATATTTAGATAAGTTAACTAAAACGTTTAAGATGAACAAGTAAAACACTAATTTGCTACAGTATTTTCGAATTGCTACAGTACCCCGAAAAGCTACAGTGTTTTCGAAAACCACTATTTGCTACAGTAAAAATCATTTTGCTACAGTATAATACTATTTCAAAATGAAAATGTATGTATATTTTACAAATGTTATAAAATATAATATTAACTTAGATATAAAACGTTTTGATTTAAAATAATATTATTATATATTAAGATGTTAATTTATAGACGCAAATGACCAAAACACTAAAACGTACAAGATACACTTCGGGTAATATAGTTATTGGTAATGTAAGTCTATATTTTGACAAAGGTACACATCGCGAAACGTAAAGTGCAAGTTTTCTAAGTATACGAAAGGACGTTCGAAAAATCAGAATCGGGACATAAGTCGAGTGACAACGTACGAGTCATCGGAACAAAAATTACAAATCAACTATGCACGAGAATATAATATAATATATAATTAATTAATATATATTATATTATATATATATATATATATATATATATATATATATATATATATATATATAATAATATGTCGACAAACAAGAAAACAAAATAATCATGAGCTGGATTTTTAGGCCATGCAATCTCATGGCCAAAGGCTTATAAACCCATGCGATCGCATGGGAGGCTGGGAGTGGCTCGGTCTATAAAGCTCGCAGTTTTTGCTCCGAATTCATTTACTTTCTTCTTCTCAATCTCTCAGCTCTCTAATATACATATATATAATTATTATTATTATTATTATTATTATTATTATTATTATTATTATTATTATTATTATTATTATTATTATTATTATTATTATTATTATTATTATTATTTTTATTATTATTATTATTATTATTATTATTATTATTATTATTATTAAGATTAATGATATTATTAATCTTATTATTATTATCAGTAGTATTAATATTATTTTTGTTAGTAATATACATAAAATACTACGACGAGGTTATGTCCAAATGATTTCAAAACGGGTTTTTCGAATGGGATAGAGCTAAGAAAATTATGGGTTATAGCTATGGAGGTTATGAGTATTGTCCGGGAGTATTGCTCGTAAGTCAAACTAGTGTTTATCATCTCTGTTGCGTCTACGTACTTTCCTGCAATATTGAATCACAATATTGATATGTGAGCATTCATATCTTATCTTTTTATATATTAATAGTGTATCCATGTCTAGTGCTCGAGTATATATGTTTATGCATGCTTGTATGCTTTAATTTTGTCGTTAGATAGTTTATGATGAATCACGAATTTGATACATATGCTACTGATATAAAGTATATGATATGTATGTCGTTGGAAAGCTATCGAAAAATTAATAACTTTTCATTTAGAAATCGCGTGATTTCGAAGAACGGATTAAAAGATATGGTCAACTGAATTGTGTTTGAAACTGTAAATTAATATTTTAATAACTTGTATATGAGATTGATAAATTGAATTTTTAGATATTACTAAGCGAGTAAATAAATTTCTATATAAGGCACATTTTGTTTTGTTGATCAATTATCAAGGTTGACTGTGTTATCATGTTTTAGAGCTTTATAAACACTATAATCTGATTTTACAAGTATTGAAAAACTATGTGAAAAAATAAAATATGTTCGATTGCCATGATAATTCAAATATAATATAGCTCCTGAAATAAATAATATTTTGAGTTTGATAAACTATAAATTCATTCAATTATCAAGACTTATACTATGTTAATAAACATATATAGATTCAAAGATCATATTGGGTCAGGTTGACTTTTGAGATGACTTTTGTTAACTTTTGCATGTCGGTCTCGAGCATTAGGATTGTGATACACTATGACCCGACCTAGCTTGTTAGACATGTATTGACCAAAATATGTTCTCTAGGTTGAGATCTATAGTTATTTTGCATGCCGAGTTTCAGTCACATTTCGGTGAATGACCATATGTGCTGCTAAGGTGAGTTTCATTTGCTCCCTTTTTAATTGCTTTTGTAGTCTATATTTTTGGGCTGAGAATACATGCACTTTATTTTAAACACAACGGACACAAGTACATACTAAATTCTACACCGAGTTTGAACCGAAAATCCCTTAGCTTTGGTAACTAGTAACTGCCGGTTATAAGACTGGTGGGCGTGAGTAGTTATATATGGATCCATAGGGCCTGACATCCCCGTCTGTTCCAGGTATAGAAACCCTAGCCTGAACTATAAAACAGACGTATGCTATTTGAGTTTAGTACACGTTGGTTTGTGTGTATTGTACATGTTGGTTGCATGTATGTTAAAACATAGGGACTTATTATATAGATGTTAAAGTTTAGTTACCAGGGTGCTCAATCTTGTAGAATAATTTGATAAACGTTTCTGGATGAAACAACTGAAATCTCGTGATCCACCTTTATATATAAATTATGCGAAACATTAAAACTATGAACTCACCAACCTTTGTATTGACACTTTTAAGCATGTTTATTCTCAGGTTCCTAGAAGTCTTCCGCTGTTTGCTTATACGTTATATATGTTATGTGCATGGAGTCATACATGCTTTATTCGAGAAAACTTTGTATTCACAAAATCATCACCATGTATCTTATTTTGACTGCATTGTCAACGGATGTATTATGGTAAACTATTATTTACGGTGATTGTCTATATGTAGAAATCATCAGATGTCGAAAACATTGGAATTTGATATTCATTTATGGTGTGCCTTTTCAAAAGAATACAATGTTTACAAAATGTATCATGTAGAGGTCAGTACCTCACTATGAAATCGATGAATGATGGATTCGTCCAATTGGATTTGGACGGGTTATCACAGTTGGTATCAGAGCTTGAGGTCATAGGGAACCAGAATTTGCATTAGTGTGTTTAACTGGTAATTGTTAAGATGCATTAGTGAGTCTGGACTATGACCGTATCTGTTTTTACCGAGTTTTACTTATCATTTCTTGTCAGAAATTACATGCTTATCATTCTTAAGTCTAGACACGTTTCCTGCATTTATTGCATACATAGTGTACAGACGAATTCATATCTTAGCATATCTATTACTGTAAACTTTGCTTGACATCTTCCAAAAATTCCTCCGTGATTTATGGAATTTTGGTATTATATATATATATATATAAATTATGTATTGAAGAGTACCAATCTAAATTCTATAATTTATTTCATATCAAAAATCATCTCTCTAATTATACAAGATGGATCCTGTATCTAGTTCAAATTCCTTAAACTCCGACAGCTATTCCGATATGGATATTTACCTGAACTCCGAAGACAGTGTAACCGAAATGGATCAACCAATCAGCCATCATCTATTCTGGATGAATTGGGGATGAGTTCGTAGTCTACTTAATCATTGGAGACAAGAAGAAGGTGATCCCTTCCATCCACCACATTCCCCTCTTGGCGAAGAACCTGAAGCACTTACCGACGAACCTGTTCGTAATACCATTTTCTCTCTCATCTCCAGAGTATCTCGTCATGATTATATACTATCTCAAATTCTAGATCTTATTCATCCGCTCATCCGAACCACCAATCATCCCGGTGTAGTAGAAGAAGTCAACGAGCTTCGCGCTCGGGTAGTGACTTTGGAGAATATGGTGCAAAGATTACAAGCACCAGCAGCATCACCGGCATCAACAGTACCACCATCATCAACACCAACAGTATCATTACCACCACTAACAACAACATCTGCATCCCACACCTCAACATCACAATCTGTACCTCGAAGATCAACGTCATACGCACCATAGATACCAAGGAATACCAACAACAACAAACGATGAAGTATTGTTCATAACTTCATCGAAGAAACATTCTACAGAGAATATGTAGTTTCTAAAAGTTTTAGAGATTACTTATTCTAGTTCTAATTGTAAACCAGATGAGTGAACGAATAGAAATGATGAAATAAATCCCTGATCAGAATGTGCACGATTTACAAGCTAGATCTGTTTTACCAGTAGCATCAACAGTACCATCAGCATCACCAGCACCGTCAGTACCGTCAGCATCGTCAGCATCAGCAGCATCTACAACATCACAAGCTCCGCCAGATCCATAATCACCGCAAACATCATCACTAATCAACAACGCGTATATCGTATCAACGAGTTATGAAGTATTAACTCATTCCCTCTGAAGAAATTATATGTATATTTTATATATATATGAATTTTGAGATCAAAATAAATCTTTTCGTACTAAGCTATTACGTGTGAATCTTAACTACTCGGTTAGTTCATGTTATTAATATGTTATGATGTACATCCTTCGTTAATGACTTAACAATCGTTAACTATAATCTCTACTTCGACTTAATAGATTCCATTTCATAATAAATCAATTGTATTATTCAAATACATGTTTGACTTTACACTTTCATTTTTGATGTACTTGAAACTTTCTAGAAAACATCATTCGTACCTTGCGAAGTTAGCAAGAGTTCCATAAGCACCAACATGATTCACTGAGGAAATATCAATAAAACTAAATAATGAAGTATTGATTACATTAGTGAAATACTCCGTGAAGATTATGAAATCTTTAATGTTTTAGAGATTATTCATTTCTAACCCAGCTTAAAATCAAATGAGCTTCATATGATATTAACTCATAAAATCTGTATTACATCTGAAGAAAATATATACACATATATTTTCATAAAGACTGTAATAAAATTCTCTGGTACAAAATATTACTTGTGAAACTTTTAACGGGTAGGTAATACCCGAAAGATATATAAATTTACAATTAATATGTTACATTCTTCGATTCTGATTCAACAAATCATCAACTATACTCACTACTTTTACAGCGATATACATTCTTTCCTAGAAATCAAAACAACAATTCGCATCCAGATTTGATTACATATTCTGATTTTGAAAAATCAGAATCCAAGCCAAGATTTAACAGAAAACATCACTCTTAGATTCTTACAAATGCCATATTTTGAATTCAAAACTATACTAGAACAGCATATGTATACATATAACATTCATCTCTTAGAATTATGAGCTTTCATTCTGAAATTCTGAAAAGCAACCAGTCTACGAATTAATACTCTGAATGTTGAAAAAGCTGATGAAGCAGCAAAAACTGTAAACGACCTTAACAGTCAAAAGTTTGACGATAAAGAATAACGTGTTGGCAAAGCTCAGAGAAAGAGAAAATTTGGTACTGAAAAACGAATTGAGCAAACCATGAAGGAGGCTGTGGACAAATCACACAGACTAAACTTGCCTTCAAAGAATCCAAATGACTCAGTATCTGCTGAAGTCATTAACCAATATCTTGCTCCTGACTCTAAACCTTTATGGACAAAACTTCTTCATCATCCTTCGATATTAGAAATTCTAAGATATTATCGTATCTTTCATTATAAATATCCTCGATATTTCTGAAGATATTTTCATAACTATCCTTATCTGAAATCATTTATCTCCTCGCGCTATTTGCGTTACGTCATAAAGGGAACTGTTTTAGTTTCTAAATCTATGAAAAGTTCGAAATTGAAAATATGAATGTTTTTGAAGTAGTGTTGGGAATTGAAGCATGAGTTAGTATAATATAATGACACTTGATCAACGTGATTATATTACAGTAAGTCATGCTGAGTTTCTAATGGAACGTGATAAAGGTTCACAGATCATACCCTCATCATGAACCATGTTACATAACTCTTTCATTCTATTTAACCTCTAAACTATCAAGAAAATATTTTTTCTTGATGATTCGGTCTTTTTCGGATATTCTGATAATTTGACAAATCAAATCGTGCTATTACCTTTCCTTTCTGCTTTGTATATTATGATCATTCGAAAATCCATACCTACGAATTCTGGACCATTATTCGCTTGACTTGAACTCGGGAAGAAGAAAACAAAAGCATGAAGCTCTGAAATAGAAATGGGAGTATAAATCGTAGCAAATAGGAGAGAGCATTAACTGTGGATGTCAATGACTATAGAAAGACAGAAACAGGAACTCCGAAATATAAGGGAAGATATAAAACACAACAATAACTCAGAAATTACAATCCGTGTATATCGATGCATATAGCAATATAAAGACACGGGAGAACTAAAAACACTATAAAACCAAGAGTATGGTAGAAGTAAATAGATTCTTCCGGCGGCAGATGAAAAAGAAAAATGAAAGATATGAAAGTTAGGAGTATATCAAGAATCAGAACTGGATGGAGCATATTGACGAATACTTTAAAGTATGAATTGAGGGAGAAAGAATAGAAGATGTGAGCTGTGGAAATAAGGAAACGAATGGAGTGGATTTATAGTAAAATATCCCACAGAACAATTGAAATAGATTATTGCATTTAACCAAAGAAGATCCTAATTTCCTTAATTACCGAAGAACCAAATCTTATTACGAAGATTTTCTCTAAATCCCTTGAAATCCGGAAATCCACCGTAGCTACGTCACCAGTTAAAGCGAACATGTATTTACTCATCTTCACTCTTTTGCGATAGCTTCACTCGTACTCTTCACATAAATGAATTGTTTTATTCATATTACTCAATGATGATAAAACTCTAATTTTCAACTCATATTAGTCATGAAAACATACTTATTGTCAGTGTAACAACCCTGGTTTTTCCAACATCATTTATTAATAATTATTATTATTAATACGTGTGATTAAACGAATGTATGTTATTACATTTGCATGTTGCCTTGATTGCCCGTACTTGACTTTTAAGTGCCCGAAACGTCTTTGTGACACACGAAACTTCACGAATAATATTTTTTAGATATTATTTGCATTCATGATTAGTTTTACTAATCATTTTAATTAACTATGGCTATTAGTTAATTACTTGGGCTTTAATTGGGTTTAACTTGTGATTTATCGAACTCGGGCTTTAATTAATGAAATGGACACTTGACTTGGGCTTACAAGCCCACCCTACAATTATTAGTGGACATTTAGCCCACTCTTTTAAGTGTAAGTATCAATTAGATCATGAACTAGTTAGTTAATACTTAAAGGAATCTAGTTTGCTCATTATCCCCATGTAAACAACCCTTTTAACCAACTTTTAACCTCTTTACTTGCAAGTAACCATCAAACAAACCTCTCCCTCTTTGTGGGCTGCAAACCGTCGACTTCAATAAGGCTAGGAGGAGTTTTTTTTCACATTTTATAATACCTTATCTTGTAATCTCACACACACACTTCATTTCAAACTTACACCATACTTTCCTCTCATAGTTTTCTCTCATCTTTCCTTTACTTGTAAGTACCAAGAACATCTTTCTCTCTTCTTTTCTTCTTGCCAAAAACGAATTCAAAAGACCCTTGAATCATCATCATGCTTTGTTATTTTTTTAATCTTTGTTTACATGTGTTGATTACTAGTTACTTGTTACTTACCTTCTAGCTTTCAAGAACAAACTTACTAGTTTGATTTCTTCATCTTTATCTTGTTATAACAAGAACATTCAAGAACATAATCTATCTAGTTATGTTCTACATATTTTGTTTCAAAAGATTTAAAGTTTAAATCTTTATAATTGTTACTTGTGTTCTTGTTTGTTGTATGTTACTAGAATACCACCTTCATGGTTGGTTTAGGCTTATCTTTCATTTTCTTTATTTCTTATTGTTAGTTGCTTACTACACATTTGAACAAGGACATGAAACCAACAAGAGCTTACACTTTGGTGCAAGTACCATGGATCCAACACTTGGTTGTGATCTTTCTTAGTGTTCATGAACTTGTTCATAAACTTACATGTAACTTTGGTCATGATTACTAGTTAATCTTGATCTTATATTTCTTGGATCTAACTTGTTAGTTCAAGAACAACACTTTAAACTCTCTAACTTGTGTTGATTTGACTTAAGAACTATAGATCTAGACTTTGAGTCTTGAATCTTCAAGACCTAACTAAGAACTATGTTCTACAAGCTAAGATCTTGCTTACTTAAGTTCAATTCAAAGTTTGTAACTTATTATTGTTTTAAAAGTTCATGTGTGTGTAAATCTAGGACTTGATGTAACTTTGGTTCATCAAATTCATGTCTTAGACTTGCACTAAGGTTATGATGGACAAATCTTGGTTAAGATGATGTATACACATCCATGAGTGGTGCACTTGAAGCTAGACGCATCAAGGATGAGAACCATGATGAGCATCCAACACCAAGATCACCGGAACCCTTGAAAACCCACTGCATTCTGTCCAAAAGTTTCTGACCTACTGCTTCTGGAACAGACCAGCAGACCTGGGCTGTTCTAACCTTGATTTTTAGATAGAACTTTTCGAGTAGATAACTTTTCATATAGGACTCGTCTTAATCCGAGTTACGGTTTAGGATTTATGGCCCTCCGATCGTTACCATGTCCTTTAACGTTGTGCAGAAATTTCTGACCTACTCGCACTTAGACCGTCGCCACGGTCAAACCAAGACGAGTTTGCTTCTGTAAATTTTACCACACTTAAGGGACTCATAGACGGAGCCATGACCACTGGTCTCACCTTAATTCGGTAAGGGTAGAGGCCGTGGTGACTGACCGAAGTCAGCCTTTGTTTTAAACGACTTTCATAAACGAGTCTTACTTGTTACCTTTTGTTTAATGATGATTGATGATGACCCTTATGACCTTAATTACGTACTTGTAAACCTTTTGAGACGACTTATTGACTTAGTGCTATTTGACTTAGGTTGAGGACGTTTGGACCGTTACTTGCACACCACTTTCCGACTACTACCTTACCATTACTACTAATCATTGTGAGTTATAGCATTCCCTTTTTACTTTAACTTATTTTGGGAACTGAGAATGCATGCGGATTTTATGTTTTACATACTAGGCACGAGTACTTAAACTTTATATATGTGTGGGTTATATAACGGCAGAAACATTCCCTTTAGCTCGGTAACGTTTAATCATTGGTTTTTGAACCGTGAACGCGAATCTTAGATATGGATCCATAGGGTTTGACATCCCCACTCGGGCTAGTAGCGCTAGCATTTAACGAGTGTTTAATACTTCGAGGTTATACGCACTTGCCAAGTGCACTTTAAGGGGGTACATTAAACGTTAAGTTAGTTACCGGGTGCCCACGGTTAAGCATATACTTTTACATACTTTTGAAACGCTCGTTGTAGCACTGAAATCTCGTGGCCTACTTACATTACTGTTATACTTAAACTATAGCTCACCAACCTTTGTGTTGACCTTTTTAAGCATGTATTTTCTCAGGTGTTTGAAGTCGCTTCCGCTATCTTACTAGTCGTGCTGTAGAACCCGCTGCCTAGAGTTGTTATCGCATGACTACTTATGTTGCATTCAAACTTTTTACTTATGAACTTATGTTATGTAACGACCATTATGGTCACGTACACTTATTTAATGCTTCTACTTAGCGAAGCATACTTTTGATTTGTAAAACAATTGACGTATGTTATGACGTCACTTTTATTTATGAATGTAAACTCTGTTTTGAAAACGCATATAGTACTTAACCTTGTAATGATCCTGTTGTTGATGGTCCGTACATGATGATTTAGTACGGGGCGTCACATTTGGTATCAGAGCATTGGTTGTAGGGAATTAGGATGCATTAGTGAGTCTAAGACCGACCCGAGTAGGATTCACTAATAGGGCTAATCTACAACTTGTTAGTTTACTTGTTTCCGCTGAACTTACTGCATGCTGCTGCTTACTGTTACTGCTATATGCCGTATGCTACTACGTGATTTCACTACCGCATGCTATTACTTGCTTTCGATTGCATGCTAGTTTCGTACGATTACTGATATTGCCATGCTACTTATTGTTATACATGATTTAAACTGTTGGCCTATTATTTGCTTGCTTTATGACATACTGACATGGAAAATTTATTTTTCCTTGTTCAGATGTCGGACGTTCCACCTACTGACATCCCGAGCGGCTCAGGCCCCATTGTTCCTCCCACTGCTGCACCTGTTGCTGCTGCTGCTGCTGCCGACATTCCGGCCCCGACACCCACTGGCGACCCCGGCGCCTCTAGTTCTGGAGCTAGCTCTAGTGTGCCTATCCCGGCGTCTTCTTCCAGACCCCTGAGGCAACTGGCTCGCATTGGTGGCATGGAGATCCCCGCGGAGTTCGGGGAAGGTCCCTTCCGTAACCACTGGCGCACACCTTGCCGACGCACTGCCGACGGCCGCTTAGCGTTGATTACGCCAGGCCGACACCGACAGATGTTGGCCGCTTTCGGATATGTTGAGCCACCCGCACCACCACCGCATGATTCAGACGACGGTTCTTCCACCGATGCTTCTTCAGACGACACCTCATCTGACGACTCCAGTGATGAGGAGGATCCCGCTGACCGACCGATTCAGGCACCTTCTACCCCGCCGAAGAAGCGGTATCGCTTCGCTGGCATAATTCCTGGTCGTACTGTCACTGACGCTTATGGTCGGCGTCGTAGGATCACTGCTCGTAAACGGCTGGTGCCGTACCCCGCCGACCCACAGATATTACCGTCTCCGCCCAGAGCCGGACCATCCACTTCAACACCACCGGCTCCACCTGCACCGCCAGCACCACCTGCCCCATCATCTTCCTCTAATGAGGAAATGAGGCGGGAGATTGAGATTCTCCAGACTCGAGTTACTGAGCTCGAGGAGCAGTTGGCTCATGTTTTGGACATCTTGTACCCACCATCGCCGTAGGACTTTGTACTAGATTCTGTATTGTAATCTCTTTTGTAATTTCATATTTCACTTATGTAATGTACGAACTTATTGTAATGTATGAACTTATTATCATTAATGAATGGAATTTGTGTTGCTTACTTCTTGCGCAAGTGTTCTATTTACGTTATCATCTCATGGTTTTGTGGTACCTATATCTGCTTGCGTTATTTAATCAACATGTGTTGTGCTGTTTTCATGTTGGTTGTTATATAATGTACTATTATTATTTGCATAATGGATTTTGACTTGAGTCAAAATGTTTGTATAGAACATCATGGCCAACGGGAGATCTATCCCCACCGCGGCACAAATTGAGGAAATGATTAACGAGCGAGTCGCTGCTGCACTAGCTGAAAGACAACCCCAAGTTCCACCACCACCGCCTGTCAATCCACCTGTCGTCCGAGATGGGTGTACTTACAAGGAATTCCAAAACTGCAAGCCACACTACTTCAGTGGCACTGAGGGACCCGTCGGTCTCACCAGATGGTTCGAAAAGTTGGAATCGGTATTCAGGGTTAGCAATTGTTCTGAGGCTAACAAAACGAAATTTGCATCTTGCACACTTTCTGATGGCGCGCTCACATGGTGGAATACCATGGCCCAAGCGAAAGGAATTGATGAGGCGTATGCTACGCCTTGGGAAGAATTTAAATGTGCTATGATCGAGGAATACTGTCCGAGAACCGAGATTCAAAAGATGGAAATCGAATTTATGCAATTGAAAACCGTAGGGAACGACCTTAACAGCTACAACCGTAGGTTTTTGGAATTGGCTCTTATGTGTCCAACCATGGTCACCCCCGAATTTAAGCGTTTGGAGAAATACTTCTCGGGACTTCCCAAGTCCATCAAGGGTAATGTTACCTCATCCAAGCCACCAAGTGTTCCCGAAGCAATGCGCATGGCGCATACTCTCTTGAATCAAATCATCCTTGACGAGCCGGAGAAGGCTAAGTTTGAAACTGTTAGCGGTGAAAAGAGGAAATGGGACAACAACCACAATAACAACAGGGGTAGGAACTATGATCAAAACCCGGCAAAGCGACATGAAGGGTTTAGGCAAAACAACAATATGCACAACAACAACACCAACCCCAACAACAACAACCGCACCAATCCGAACTACAAAGGAACCTTACCACAATGCAATAGGTGCTACAAGCACCAGACTGGGTATTGCAATGTTATCTGTGAGAAGTGCCAACGATCTGGACATGTTGGCAAGGATTGCAAGGTTACCACTTTGAATGTGAAGCCAAACCACAACAACAATGGGCCTAAGAAGTGTTATGAATGTGGAAAGACGGGCCATTTCAGAAATGAGTGTCCTAACAAGCGTAAGGATGGCGGACCACCACGTGCTAGAGCCTTCAATGTTAATGCAAGGGACGCTCGCGACAACCCCGACTTGGTGACAGGTATATTCAAGATCAACAATCTTTTAGCTTCTGTCCTATTTGATACTGGTGCCGATAGGAGCTATGTGTGTAGACATTTTTGTGATAAGTTAGATTGGTCGTTAGTTCCTTTGAAGGAAAGTATGCTTGTCGAGGTCGCCAATGGAAAACTTGAAAAGGTTGACCATATTAGTCGTGGAGCTATTATCAACATAGCTGGTGCAGATTTCGAAATTGATTTGATACCTATCAAACTGGGAAGTTTTGACGCGATCGTCGGTATGGATTGGTTGAGCAAGATAAAGGCCGATGTTATCTGTGGAGATAAAGCACTTCGCATACCACAAGGAGATAGCGAACCACTGGTTATCTATGGAGAGAGATGTACCTCGAAGTTGAACCTCATTAGTTGCGTGAAAGCGCAAAAGATTATGAAGAAGGGACGCTTTGCTGTCCTAGCACATGTGAAAGCGGTAGAAACTGAGATGAAGAACGTGAACGACGTTCGAATTGTGAACGAATTTTCTGATGTCTTCCCAGAGGAATTGCCTGGATTACCGCCGCAGAGAGCAGTAGAGTTTCAGATTGACTTAGTGCCAGGAGCTGCACCTGTAGCTCGCGCACCTTATAGACTCGCACCTTCCGAGATGCAAGAATTACAGAGTCAACTACAAGAGCTATTAGATCGAGGGTTTATCCAACCAAGCTTCTCACCTTGGGGCGCACCTGTGTTGTTTGTAAAGAAGAAGGATGGATCCTTCCGTATGTGTATCGACTACCGTGAACTCAACAAATTGACTATCAAGAATCGATATCCTCTTCCACGAATTGATGACCTTTTTGATCAACTACAAGGATCGAGCATTTATTCAAAGATCGATTTGCGATCCGGATATCACCAGCTGAGGGTGAAGGAAAGTGACGTGATGAAAACTGCATTCAGGACCCGTTATGGTCATTATGAGTTCCTCGTGATGCCATTCGGTTTGACAAATGCCCCTGCCGTGTTCATGGATCTCATGAATCGTGTCTGCAAGCCTTACTTGGATAAGTTTGTTATCGTCTTCATAGATGATATCCTCATCTACTCTAAGAGCGAAGAAGAACATGAGCAACACCTTCGGCTTGTGCTTGAACTCTTAAGACAAGAGCAACTTTACGCCAAATTCTCCAAGTGCGAATTTTGGTTGAAGGAAGTACAGTTTTTGGGTCATGTTGTGAGCGACCAGGGTATCAAAGTTGATCCCGCCAAGATTGAAGCCATCAGCAAGTGGGAGACCCCCACTACTCCAACGCATATTCGCCAATTTCTAGGTCTCGCCGGTTATTATCGAAGGTTTATCGAAGGATTTTCTCTGATTGCGCGTCCTTTGACCGCACTGACTCACAAGGGCAAGAAGTTCATTTGGGAACCCACACACGAATCAGCATTCCAAATTTTGAAGAAGAAGTTAACCTCCGCACCTATCCTATCACTTCCTGAAGGCAGTGACGACTTTGTTGTTTATTGCGATGCATCGAAGAGTGGTTTTGGTTGTGTACTGATGCAACGATCAAAGGTTATTGCCTATGCCTCCCGCCAATTGAAGATTCACGAGCGGAACTACACTACACATGATCTTGAACTTGGAGCCGTTGTCTTTGCACTCAAATTGTGGAGACATTATTTGTATGGAACTAAGAGCACTATCTTCACCGATCACAAGAGTCTCCAGCACATCTTCGATCAGAAGCAATTGAATATGAGACAGCGTCGATGGATCGAGACGCTCAACGACTACGATTGTGAACTCCGTTATCACCCTGGCAAGGCCAATGTTGTAGCTGACGCTTTAAGCCGAAAGGAGAGGACGGCACCTCTCCGTGTTAGGGCTCTGAACATCACCATCCATTCGAACCTCAACAACCAGATCAGAGTAGCCCAAGTTGAGGCTCTCAAGGAGGAGAACATATCTCACGAGCATTTGAACATACTTGTCTCTCGATTCGAGGATAGAGAGTCTGGACTCCGATGTTATGCCGGAAGAATTTGGGTACCTTACTATGGAGATCTACGAAGCCTGATACTTGATGAAGCACACAAATCGAGATATTCGATTCACCCTGGTGCAGGTAAGATGTACCACGACCTTAAAGAACAGTATTGGTGGCCGAATCTTAAGAAGGACGTTGCGACTTATGTTGGTAAGTGTTTGACTTGCTCGAAGGTTAAAGCCGAACATCAGAGATCTTCTGGGTTACTTCAACAGCCGGAAATCCCACAATGGAAGTGGGAAAGGATCACAATGGATTTCATTACTAAGCTGCCGAAGACGGTGGGCGGATGCGATACTATTTGGGTTATTGTTGACCGCCTCACCAAATCTGCACACTTCCTAGCGATGAAGGAAACTGATACAATGGAAAGACTTGCTCAGCTGTACATCAAAGAGGTTGTATCTCGTCATGGTGTACCTTTATCAATCATCTCAGATCGCGATCCCCGTTTTGCTTCCAGATTTTGGCGTTCTTTGCAAGAAGCCATGGGAACTCGTCTTGACATGAGTACTGCTTATCATCCTCAGACTGACGGGCAAAGTGAACGAACGATTCAGACCTTGGAGGACATGCTGCGTGCATGTGTCATCGATTTTGGAAAGGCCTGGGAAAGGAATTTGCCACTCGCCGAATTCTCGTACAACAACAGTTATCACTCAAGCATTAATGCTGCACCTTTTGAAGCATTGTATGGTCGTAAGTGCCGATCTCCTATTTGTTGGGCCGAAGTAGGCGAAAAGCAAATCACCGGACCCGAGGTAGTTCATGAAACCACGGAGAAGATTGCTCAGATCCAAGCTAGACTTAAGACTGCCCGTGATCGCCAAAAGAGCTATGCCGATCTTAAACGGAAAGACTTTGAATTTAATGTTGGTGATCGTGTAATGTTGAAGGTTGCACCTTGGAAAGGTGTGATCCGTTTTGGAAAACGTGGAAAGTTGAACCCACGATACATTGGTCCATTCGAGATCTTGGAACGTGTTGGACCAGTTGCATACCGTTTGGATCTACCAGCACAATTGAGCTCAGTTCATCCTACCTTCCATGTGTCAAACTTGAAGAAGTGTCTTGCTGCACCCGAACTCATCATACCTTTGGAAGAACTTACTATTGATGACAAACTCCACTTTGTGGAGGAACCTGTTGAGATTATGGATCGTGAGATCAAAACTTTGAAACGCAACAAGATTCCGATTGTACGAGTACGATGGAATGCCAAACGAGGACCTGAGTTTACTTGGGAACGAGAGGATCAAATGATGCGGAAATATCCTCATCTTTTCCCGACTCCTCCATCTACTTCAGCTTAAATTTCGGGACGAAATTTTCTTTAACAGGTGGGTAATGTAACGACCCTGGTTTTTCCAACATCATTTATTAATAATTATTATTATTAATACGTGTGATTAAACGAATGTATGTTATTACATTTGCATGTTGCCTTGATTGCCCGTACTTGACTTTTAAGTGCCCGAAACGTCTTTGTGACACACGAAACTTCACGAATAATATTTTTTAGATATTATTTGCATTCATGATTAGTTTTACTAATCATTTTAATTAACTATGGCTATTAGTTAATTACTTGGGCTTTAATTGGGTTTAACTTGTGATTTATCGAACTCGGGCTTTAATTAATGAAATGGACACTTGACTTGGGCTTACAAGCCCACCCTACAATTATTAGTGGACATTTAGCCCACTCTTTTAAGTGTAAGTATCAATTAGATCATGAACTAGTTAGTTAATACTTAAAGGAATCTAGTTTGCTCATTATCCCCATGTAAACAACCCTTTTAACCAACTTTTAACCTCTTTACTTGCAAGTAACCATCAAACAAACCTCTCCCTCTTTGTGGGCTGCAAACCGTCGACTTCAATAAGGCTAGGAGGAGTTTTTTTTTCACATTTTATAATACCTTATCTTGTAATCTCACACACACACTTCATTTCAAACTTACACCATACTTTCCTCTCATAGTTTTCTCTCATCTTTCCTTTACTTGTAAGTACCAAGAACATCTTTCTCTCTTCTTTTCTTCTTGCCAAAAACGAATTCAAAAGACCCTTGAATCATCATCATGCTTTGTTATTTTTTTAATCTTTGTTTACATGTGTTGATTACTAGTTACTTGTTACTTACCTTCTAGCTTTCAAGAACAAACTTACTAGTTTGATTTCTTCATCTTTATCTTGTTATAACAAGAACATTCAAGAACATAATCTATCTAGTTATGTTCTACATATTTTGTTTCAAAAGATTTAAAGTTTATAATCTTTATAATTGTTACTTGTGTTCTTGTTTGTTGTATGTTACTAGAATACCACCTTCATGGTTGGTTTAGGCTTATCTTTCATTTTCTTTATTTCTTATTGTTAGTTGCTTACTACACATTTGAACAAGGACATGAAACCAACAAGAGCTTACACTTTGGTGCAAGTACCATGGATCCAACACTTGGTTGTGATCTTTCTTAGTGTTCATGAACTTGTTCATAAACTTACATGTAACTTTGGTCATGATTACTAGTTAATCTTGATCTTATATTTCTTGGATCTAACTTGTTAGTTCAAGAACAACACTTTAAACTCTCTAACTTGTGTTGATTTGACTTAAGAACTATAGATCTAGACTTTGAGTCTTGAATCTTCAAGACCTAACTAAGAACTATGTTCTACAAGCTAAGATCTTGCTTACTTAAGTTCAATTCAAAGTTTGTAACTTATTATTGTTTTAAAAGTTCATGTGTGTGTAAATCTAGGACTTGATGTAACTTTGGTTCATCAAATTCATGTCTTAGACTTGCACTAAGGTTATGATGGACAAATCTTGGTTAAGATGATGTATACACATCCATGAGTGGTGCACTTGAAGCTAGACGCATCAAGGATGAGAACCATGATGAGCATCCAACACCAAGATCACCGGAACCCTTGAAAACCCACTGCATTCTGTCCAAAAGTTTCTGACCTACTGCTTCTGGAACAGACCAGCAGACCTGGGCTGTTCTAACCTTGATTTTTAGATAGAACTTTTCGAGTAGATAACTTTTCATATAGGACTCGTCTTAATCCGAGTTACGGTTTAGGATTTATGGCCCTCCGATCGTTACCATGTCCTTTAACGTTGTGCAGAAATTTCTGACCTACTCGCACTTAGACCGTCGCCACGGTCAAACCAAGACGAGTTTGCTTCTGTAAATTTTACCACACTTAAGGGACTCATAGACGGAGCCATTACCACTGGTCTCACCTTAATTCGGTAAGGGTAGAGGCCGTGGTGACTGACCGAAGTCAGCCTTTGTTTTAAACGACTTTCATAAACGAGTCTTACTTGTTACCTTTTGTTTAATGATGATTGATGATGACCCTTATGACCTTAATTACGTACTTGTAAACCTTTTGAGACGACTTATTGACTTAGTGCTATTTGACTTAGGTTGAGGACGTTTGGACCGTTACTTGCACACCACTTTCCGACTACTACCTTACCATTACTACTAATCATTGTGAGTTATAGCATTCCCTTTTTACTTTAACTTATTTTGGGAACTGAGAATGCATGCGGATTTTATGTTTTACATACTAGGCACGAGTACTTAAACTTTATATATGTGTGGGTTATATAACGGCAGAAACATTCCCTTTAGCTCGGTAACGTTTAATCATTGGTTTTTGAACCGTGAACGCGAATCTTAGATATGGATCCATAGGGTTTGACATCCCCACTCGGGCTAGTAGCGCTAGCATTTAACGAGTGTTTAATACTTCGAGGTTATACGCACTTGCCAAGTGCACTTTAAGGGGGTACATTAAACGTTAAGTTAGTTACCGGGTGCCCACGGTTAAGCATATACTTTTACATACTTTTGAAACGCTCGCTGTAGCACTGAAATCTCGTGGCCTACTTACATTACTGTTATACTTAAACTATAGCTCACCAACCTTTGTGTTGACCTTTTTAAGCATGTATTTTCTCAGGTGTTTGAAGTCGCTTCCGCTATCTTACTAGTCGTGCTGTAGAACCCGCTGCCTAGAGTTGTTATCGCATGACTACTTATGTTGCATTCAAACTTTTTACTTATGAACTTATGTTATGTAACGACCATTATGGTCACGTACACTTATTTAATGCTTCTACTTAGCGAAGCATACTTTTGATTTGTAAAACAATTGACGTATGTTATGACGTCACTTTTATTTATGAATGTAAACTCTGTTTTGAAAACGCATATAGTACTTAACCTTGTAATGATCCTGTTGTTGATGGTCTGTACATGATGATTTAGTACGGGGCGTCACAGTCAGCCATGACGATCCCAATCAAATTTCGGAACGAAATTTCTTTAACGGGTAGGTACTGTGAAGACCCGGAAATTTTTGACCAAATTTAAACTTAATCTTTATATGATTTCGACAAGATAAGCAAAGTCTGTAATATTGATTCTCAAAATTTTTGAATTAATGTTATATATTCAGTTAACCTTTGACTATTAACCGACGATTCACGAACATCTATTTGTAAATAGGTATATATATATATATATATATATATATATATATATATATATATATATATATATATATATATATAAATAAGTTATAATATTAATTATTAAAATTAATTATAAATAACTTGCAATGTGTATTTAAAAACTGATTTATGTATATTAAATAAAGATATATACATATATATAATTTCAAGTTATTTAGCAAACGATAGTAACATTCGTTTATTGATTCGATTGATATTTAGATAAGTTAACTAAAACGTTTAAGATGAACAAGTAAAACACTAATTTGCTATAGTATTTTCGAATTGCTACAGTACCCGAAAAGCTACAGTGTTTTCGAAAACCACTATTTGCTACAGTAAAAATCATTTTGCTACAGTAAAACACTATTTCAAAATGAAAATGTATGTATATTTTACAAATGTTATAAAATATAATATTAACTTAGATATAAAACGTTTTGATTTAAAATAATATTATTATATATTAAGACATTAATTTATAGACGCAAATGACCAAAACACTCGAACGTACAAGATACACTTCGGGTAATATAGTTATTGGTAATGTAAGTCTATATTTTGACAAAGGTACACGTCGCGAAACGTAAATTGCAAGTTTTATAAGTATACGAAAGGACGTTCGAAAAACCGGAACCGGGACATAAGTCGAGTGACAACGTACGAGTCATCGGAACAAAAATTACAAATCAACTATGCACGAGAATATAATATAATATATAATTAATTAATATAAATTATATATATATTATATATATATTATATTATATATATATATATATATATATATATATATATATATATATATATATATATATATATAATATGTCGACAAACAAGAAAACAAAATAATCATGAGCTGGATTTTTAGGCCATGCGATCGCATGGCCAAAGGCCTATAAACCCATGCGATCGCATGGGAGGCTGGGAGTGGCTCAGTCTATAAAGCTCAGAGTTTTTGCTCCGAATTCATTTACTTTCTTCTTCTCAATCTCTCTGCTCTCTAATATACATATATATATATATATATATATATAATAATAATAATAATAATTATTATTATTATTATTATTATTATTATTATTAAGATTAATGATATTATTAATCTTATTATTATTATCAATAGTATTAATATTATTTTTATTAGTAATATACATAAAATACTACGACGAGGTTATGTCCAAATGATTTCAAAATGGGTTTTTCGAGTGGGATAGAGCTAAGGAAATTATGGGTTATAGCTATGGAGGTTATGAGTATTGTTCGGGAGTATTGCTCGTAAGTCAAACTAGTGTTTATCATCTCCGTTGCGTCTACGCACTTTCCTGCAATATTGAATCACAATATTGATATGTGAGCATTCATATCTTATCTTTTATATATTAATAGTGTATCCATGTCTAGTGCTCGAGTATATATGTTTATGCATGCTTGTATGCTTTAATTTTGTCATAAGATAGTTTATGATGAATCACGAATTTGATACATATGCTACTGATATAAAGTATATGATATGTATGTCGTTGGAAAGCTATCGAAAAATTAATAACTTTTCATTTAGAAATTGCGTGATTTCGAAGAACGGATTAAAAGATATGGTCAACTGAATTGTGTTTGAAACTGTAAATTAATATTTAAATAACTTGTCTATGAGATTAATAAATTGAATTTTTAGATATTACTAAGCGAGTAAATGAATTTCTATATAAGGCACATTTTATTTTGTTGATCAATTATCAAGGTTGACTTTCTTATCATGTTTTAAAGCTTTATAAACACTATAATCTGATTTTACAAGTGTTGAAAAACTATGTGAAAAAAATAAAATATGTTCGATTGCCATGATAATTCAAATATAATATAGCTCCTGAAATAAATAATATTTTGAGTTTGATAAACTATAAATTCGTTCAATTATCAAGACTAATACTATGTTAATAAACATGTATAGATTCAAAGATCATATTGGGTCAAGTTGACTTTTGAGATGACTTTTGTTAACTTTTGCATGTCGGTCTCGAGCATTAGGATTGTGATACACTATGACCCAACCTAGCTTGTTAAACATGTATTGACCAACATATGTTCTCTAGGTTGAGATCTACGGTTATTTTGTATTCCGAGTTTCGGTCACATTTCGGTGAATGACCATATGTGCTGCTAAGGTGAGTTTCATTTGCTCTCTTTTTAATTGCTTTTGCAATCTATATTTTTGGGCTGAGAATACATGCACTTTATTTTAAACACAACGGACACAAGTACATACTAAATTCTACACCGAGTTTGAACCGAAAATCTCTTAGCTTTGGTAACTAGTAACTGCCGGTTATAAGAACTGGTGGGAGCGAGTAGTTATATATGGATCCATAGGGCCTGACATCCCCGTATGTTCCAGGTATAGAAATCCTAGCCTGAACTATAAAACAGACGTATGCTATTTGAGTTTAGTACACGTTGGTTTGCG
The DNA here is from genome assembly GCF_046630445.1 of Rutidosis leptorrhynchoides. Taxonomy (NCBI): domain Eukaryota; kingdom Viridiplantae; phylum Streptophyta; class Magnoliopsida; order Asterales; family Asteraceae; genus Rutidosis; species Rutidosis leptorrhynchoides. The sequence continues at coordinate 647,331,092 of NC_092334.1, forward strand.
TGTATTGTACATGTTGGTTGCATGTATATTAAAACAGGGGTACTTATTATATAGGCGTTAAAGTTTAGTTACCAGAGTGCTCAATCTTGTAGAATAATTTGATAAACTTTTCTGGATGAAACAACTGAAATCTTGTGATTCACCTTTATATACAGATTATGCGAAACATTAAAACTATGAACTCACCAACCTTTGTGTTGACACTTTTAAGCATGTTTATTCTCAGGTTCCTAGAAGTCTTTCGCTGTTTGCTTATACGTTATACAAGCTATGTGCATGGAGTCATACATGCTTTATTCGAGAAAACTTTGCATTCACAAAATCATCACCATGTATCTTATTTTGACTGCATTGTCAACGGATGTATTATGGTAAACTATTATTTACGGTGATTGTCTATATGTAGAAATCATCAGATGTCGAAAACATTGGAATTTGATATTCATTTATGGTGTGCCTTTTCAAAAGAATGCAATGTTTACAAAACGTATCATGTAGAGGTCAGTACTTCACTATGAAATCGATGACTGATGGATTCGTCCAAGTGGATTTGGACGGGTCATCACAACAATCTTTTGTTCAACTACTCCTTCCTTCAACAGTAAGGTAGCTAAAATTAAATACTTTGTGATTATACAGTCATGTTATGACAACCTTTTGTAACCATATGAATTTATGCTTAGCCTTTAACTACCATGAAAGCAGATAACTGTCTAATTAAGAGCCCTATAACTCTCTTTTGTAACTATATTTAGCTTAGATCTTTTGTAACTACTTATGAAATACAACTCTTCTGTAACTATCTTTAGTAACCATGTAATGTAACTACTCTATGTAACAACAAACAACTGCACAACATGATAAAGAAATCCAAAGCGACACAGTGTAGCAAGTTGGACCTAACTCTTGTTTTTTTCCCGATATTTTACTTACGTATATTGTTCGTTCGTATAGAATACTTTTACATCTTTGATTAGTGGGGAAGAAAATTTTATTTGGTTAATTTTAAGAAATTAGTGATTTTTAGATGAAGTGTGAAGATTGCATGTGGGTTAGGGTTGGTTTGTTTTAACATTTATTAGAGTTTATTACTTGGTTTTGAATTTTGTGTGAAATGTGAAATGGGGTTTGCTTTTTGAGGGTAAAGTTAGGGTCTTTTAGTATTTTGGGGATTTGAATGTTTGATTTGTGGGAAAGAAAACATTATTTTTTTCTTTTTAAGAAATAAGTGATTTTTATTGATTAATTTGTGAAGATCTAACGTGGTTTAGGGTTTGTTTGTTTTATGTTTTGTTAGGATTGATTGAATGTATATGTGGAACTTGGGAAATTTAGTAATTTCTTTGCGAAATGTGGTTGATGTACAATTGTTAATTTGTAACAGGACATTAGTGGTTGAATTAAGTAAGGAGGTGAACATCTGTTTAAAATTGATTCTGATTATAGGATTAGTTAATGTTACAATCATTTGGAGAAGTAGCTAATTGCACCATATCTTATTTTACTTAATCTTTTCTATAATCCATTACAACACTTACTACTTAAGAACTTTCTATGTTATTATTATTGAAGTGACACTTACTCTTTGTTCATTATTGACAATTTCAGCTTAAAAGTTAGTATAAACTTTCTTTGTTGTTTTCATAATTACAGATTCTTGCTGTCTTCTGTGGACCCGGTCCGGTAAGAGTGAATGTCATCTGTTGGATTACAACACAAATAATGAACAAATAAAGTTTAAGCCGTCAAATAATAGTAGTGTAAAGTCACCTTACAAACCAGGCTATGAAATCCGTGATGCTTTTCTCATTCGAAGTTGAAATATTCCAAGTAAGCGTTACATTCATCTCTTAGTTGTTTATGTAAATATTTAGCATCAGATCATGTATACACACACGGTACACTTAACTGTCTATGGAGTTTATTGAACAAGCTTGAAAGTAAACAGGTCACATCCGTTGAAAAATTCAAATGTCTACAAGTGACAACCTTTTTACAACATTTATATGGAAAACATTATATAATAATTCCAACAGTATACAGTATAATTTTTATTTTAACCCAGAAGTATAAAATGTCTCACAATATATGCTTCATTGGTCTATTTGCAGATAACTGATTTGCTTGTTAACATTACCGAACAAGTGCTGAAACAGAAGCATAGGGTAATAATAGATTAAGAGAAAGAAAAACTATTGAAGAAGTTCAATTTGAATGAGAAGCAGCAGGTTAGCATGTAATTGTTTATCTATAACATATAGATGAGCCTGATCCGACCCGTGCTAAGTGAAGAGAGAGAGAGAGAGAGAGAGAGAGAGAGAGAGAGAGAGAGAGTGTGTGTGTGTGTGTAATACATAATAAGGTAGTAGTTTCGTCATCAATAAGTTAATGTAATTTTTCAATATATACATTTTTTTATTTATGTTGCTTATCGTATAGTTTGTTAATTATAATCGACGACTTGGGCGAGTCATGTGAGTTGGTAAAGAAGTGGGTTACGACCCCACTTATCTTAGTCTTAATATTTATAATATAATCATTTAGTCATCTTAACATTCATTATATAATCATTTACTTTAAGTAGTTTATCACATTAAAAGTTGTAGCTAAACTTATAATATCATTCATTGTGTTATTACAGTTAGTAATCACGTTGAGATGATTGACAATCAAATGTCAAAAGTTAAATCTTTGAAAGCTGCTATTTATAAGAAGAGATTGCACTAACTACGGATCCTAATAAGTTAGAAGCCACTATAACATATGCTTGCTTTAACTGGGTACGATTTTGTCAAGTTTAGTTAGAAAATTAAGTGTTATGCACAACTTTATGGATCAGGTAAACCAATCAATACATTTTCAGCTTTGAATATTTTTATACTATACAATTCATGATCAACTCAAAAAATTAACGACGTTAATGAATTTGTGAGAGACTACACCGGAGAATTGAGAAAAACATCAAAAACTTAAACCATACCCCCTAAAAACAAACTTTAATTAAGACATTACATATGATTCATGTTATCATTTATTTCTTTGAGCGTTTTTCCGCCAAAATAATAACATTTATCATAAAGTGTCTTTTTAAATGTTCATATTTTCATGTGATCTTAATGCTTGAAAAAAAAATTCAAAAAAACATAAAAAAATTACTTCCCCACACTTCCCCTCCAAAAAATTGTTTTCCTCTTGATTAAAACACTACATATATATATATATATATATATATATATATATATATATATATATATATATATATATATATATATATATATATATATATATATATATATATATATATATATATATATATATATATATGTATGGATGGATATATGGAATATGGATATGGAGGTTTTAGTTAAAACATGGGTTGCATATGTTTGAGGCTAATAAAAATGAATGAGATTCATTGAAAGAAGGCTAATAAAAGAGGTTGTGATGATGAATTTGTAAGGGTTTAGATTTTAGGGTTTAGGGTTTAGGTTTATAGTTTTTAGGGTTTGGAGTTTAGGTTTAGGGTTTAGGGTTAGGGTTTAGATTTTAGGGTTTATAGTTTAGGTTTAGGGTTTAGGGTTTAGATTTAGGGTTTAGGGTTTAGATTTAAGGTTTATGGTTTAGATTTTAGAATTTAAAGTTTAGATTTAGGGTTTTAGGTTTAGATTTAGGGTTTAGGTTAAGGTTTAAGGTTTAGGTTGTAGATTTAGAGTTGGGGGTTTAGATTTTAAGGTTTAGAGTTTAGGTATAGGGTTTTAGTTTTAGGGTTTTGGGTTTAAATTTAGGGTTTAGGGTTTTTTAGGGTTAGAGTTTAGGTTTAGGATTTAGTGTTTAGATTTAGGGTTTAGATTTAGGGTTTAGGATTTAGAGTTTAGGTTTAGGGTTTTGGGTTGAGGGTTTAGATTTAGGGTTTAGGGTTTAGTGTTTATGTTTAGGGTTTAGATTTTAGGGTTTAGGTTATAGTTTATGGTTTAGGGTTTAGATCTAGGGTTTAGGGACAAAATTGCTGAAATAGTCCTGTGATTTGTACCAAAATGCTAGTTTCATCCCTGTGCTTTTTTTTTATGGATTTGGTCCCGGTGGTTTGTAAAAGTTGCTGATTTAGTCCCTCTGACCGACGGCCGTCAAAAAATGCCGTTAACTCTAGTCATGTGCCAGACATGTGAGGGTATTTTTGTCAGTTTCTTTCATTTATTTACAATATTGCTGAAATGGTCCCTGTGGTTTGTAACAAAGTTGCTGAATTGGTCCTTGTGGTTTGTAACAAAATTGCTGAAATCTTTATCCCCAAAATTTCTATCTTCCTTACATCAACACTGTTTGAGATCATCATTCATTTCAGTTTATTCAATCTCAGATTCAGTTTACATAATTCACAAAAGTCACTTAATCAGATTCAAGCTACCTCCTACAGTAATCGTATGAATGTTCATAGCTCATAAAATCCAAATCTTCAAATATTGAGTGTTAACTTTAATTGATTACCACAACATGATTCTGATACAATTCCTAAACCTCATCGGTCACAACTTCAGTTCTACAACAACATATTTGAGCAAATTGATCTCGAGTTCGTCGTTCTTCAGAAAGTCATGATGACTTGAGCTCCGGATCGTTTTAGAATTAAATCGAGAAAAGTAAAAGTGCAGAGTTGTTTATTTTCATCTCATGAAGGTGTATGAACAATCTCATATCTCAATTTGATGTATCGAGTTTGAATTTTGGAGTCAAAGATTCGTATAAAAAGTCAATCGAATCTTCATCCTTCAAATTCGTAATTTCTGTTATGACTCAAGTCTGGATGATAATTGTCGAGTGTTTGTGGATACATTTGCAACCACTTTTGTGAAGGATTCATATGCTAAACAACATCAAATCTTGTTTTTTAATTTTGAAGTTCATAAAGAAGGATATGAGCTGTTCTTGATCGAATTCAGGAATTTCATGGTGTTTTGATGGAAGTTGCTTCACAACACATGTTAGTCGCTGCATATAGATGAGGTTTCAATTGATTTTCGAGCTCAATTTACTATGAATCCAGATTTTGATTTTGTGTTCTTATGAAAGTGACGACATGCTCAATTTGAAAACCACAGGGACCAATTCAGCAACTTTATTACAAACCACAGGGACCATTTCAGCAATATTGTAAATAAATGAAAGAAACTGACGAAAATACCCTCACATGTCTGGCACATGACTGGAGTTAACGGCATTTTTTGACGGCCGTCGGTCAGAGGGACTAAATCAACAACTTTTACAAACCACCGGGACCAAATCCATAAAAAAAAGCACAGGGACTAAACCAGCGTTTTGGTACAAACCACGGGGACTATTTCAGCAATTTTGTCTATTTTAGGATTTTGAGTTTAGGTTTAGGGTCTTGGGTTTAGGTTAGGGTTTATGGTTTTGATTTTGGGGCTTAGGGGCAGATCAACATAATTTCAAGGTAAATAACTCAATTGTTGTATTCAATTAGAAAAAATAATTTTTTTTACTATTATTTAAGTTACAAAATGCTATCTTTGATGTGTCTTTCATGGGAAGCTTATAGATGAAAAGTCAGTTGCATCCATAGGTCCAAATATTGAAATAGATAATGAGAATCATGTTAAAAAAAGATAAACCTGTAAATTTAGAGAATTGGCCCATTCTAGGTTAATAAATTTGAAAGCTCTGTGATAAAATATACTCGGATTATCTGCAAAGCAAAAAATTTATACGGAGTACTACTTATAGTGACACTAATTGACCTTGGTTGAGTTGGATTCGTTTATCTGTATATAAGTAAAATTATGATATTATTTTTATTTAAACTAATTTTACGTGTGAAAAACTGTGTATTATGAAACTTTATTGGAAGCGAAGAATCAATGGAGTATATGTTGTTCAAGGAATCATTGAAACATAGGTAAAGTTGATGTAATCAAACCAGATCGCCGAGAATTTGTTGTTTATCTGTGCGTATAACGTACAAATATGAGCTATTTATATACAGTAGTCCCAGTCTATCTTTATAATGATAATAGAACCCTAAAAGTTAAAAAGATTTCAACTTCTTTATCATTTTGTACATCAGTGGGTTTATTATTTGTTAGGGGTAAACTTTCTAATGTCCTCTTGAACCTTCTTGTTTGATTATTTGGTCAGTCTGAGCCTTGTGTAATTTAGCTGGGTTTATCAATTCATATAAGTTATAATAGATGCATTATATTCGTTATAAGTTTGTTTCTTCTATGATGATTATACAGGTTGTTACATTTGTCCTAATCCGGTGTTACAACCGAAGTTTCTTTGCAGCTACTAGATTATGTTAAGTTCGTTGTGAAGAGAGTCTTGAGACAATAGAAAAGATAATAAAGACAAAATTTGGTGTTTATTGTTGGTGTTCAATTTATGAGAAGCTATTTCTAATCTCTCAGTTTAATTTTCATACATTGTATCTTTCATTCGTTGTAATTGTACATATTTTTGAGTTTTAGTTACATTGGATGTTTTTTTGGGGGTTCCGTCCCCTTTATCCCAAAAAAAAAAATGGTTAAATTTTCGTTTTATACAATTTTGGGCCAATGTTGATACCTACTTGTCAAATAATTTTTGCAACATTATTCAATTTAATTACATCAATATGGAAATTATAATTTTACTCATTTAAACTTTTAAAATGCTTTAATGTTTATTTTTTTGGTCAGATCGTCTTACATATCATTATTCAACATCCTCGCAAAATCGCGGGTCTTTAACTAGTTTTATATAATAAGATGGCATGGTTATAACTATTGTTATGATACCGACGAATTAATATTTTAGGTACGTAAAACATAGCTTTATTTCAAGTTTGATATACTCTTTTTAATATAAAATAGAAGCTGAATTTGTATTAAGTATTTGATCAGTATTTCACTTAGAATTTGATACATTTACAATACATAGCTAATCTATTTATATTAGAGAACTTGTAACAGCTAATTCTATATTTACAATGGGGCTTTGTTACTTTAGAGGGGAATCTACTTTATATTCCTTTTTGTATTCACTGTATTGCTTGTATACGTTATATGGTGTTGTATCCGTTGTGATGTGTTGACTTGTAATCTTCCATATTTGGAAATGATGAAAGTTCCTTTCTGATCCAAAAAGTTATTTTGTTTTAGCTTTCTAACACTCCCCCTCAAGTTGAATAGTGGGGTTTCAAACATTCAACTTGACCAATACGTCGTTGAATAGTCTTCCGTTGACTGACTTAGTGAGAGTGTCTGCGAGCTGGTCTTCTGATCTGATAGATGGGAGAGAGATGATTTCACCATCTAACTTTTCTCGAATAAAATGTCGGTCTATTTCCACATGCTTGGTTCGGTCGTGCTGAACTGGGTTCTCTGAAATGGCAATTGCTGCTTCATTGTCGCATAAGATTTGAATTGCTTCATTTGGAGGGAAACCAATTTCTGTCAGTAATTTCTTGATCCATAGCGCTTCAACAACCCCTTTTGCTATTCCCCTAAATTCTGACTCGGCACTTGAAAGAGATACAACTTTTTGTTTTTTACTTTTCCATGCCACCAGATTACCTCCAACAAATGTGAAGAATCCGGATGTGGATTTTCTATCCCCTTTTTCTCCAGCCCAACTTGCATCTGTATATATTTGAGTTTTTAAGTGTCCATGTCTTTTAAACATAACTCCATGATCCGCCGTTTTCTTCAAATATCTGATGATTCTCATTACAGCTCCCATATGGTGAACTTGTGGTTGATGCATGAATTGACTCACAACTCCAACTGCATGTGCTATATCTGGTCGAGTGTGAGCAAGATAGATGAGTTTTTCCACCATCCTTTGGTATTGCCCTTTGTCAGCAAGATCAGCTTCATCTTCCATATATAGCTTTTGGTTTGGAATCATTGGAGTATTAGCAGGTTTGCAATCAATCATACCTGTTTCTGCAAGAAAATCAAGAACATACTTCTTTTGACAGATAAATATTCCCTGTTGGGATCGTAATACCTCAATCCCCAAAAAATATTTAAGCCTGCCCAAGTCTTTCATTTCAAATTCTTTAAATAAGTTCATTTTTAAGTTAGAAATTTCCTCTTTATCATTTCCTGTTATAATCATATCATCGACATAAATGATTAAGCATGTAATAAAATTTCCTTTTCGTTTAAAAAAGAGAGTATGATCCGAGTTACTTTGTTTGAAATCATATTTTTTCATAAATAAAGTAAATCTCCCAAACCAAGCCCGTGGAGATTGTTTTAACCCATATAAAGATTTCTTAAGTCGACAAGCTTCCCCATTTTTGAAGTTTCCGGAGAATCCTGGGGGAGCTTCCATATAGACTTCTTCTTTTAATTCACCATGTAGAAAGGCATTTTTCACGTCAAATTGGTGAAGAGGCCATTCTTCATTTGCAGCAACTGAGAAAAGAACCCTGATGGTATCAATTTTCGCAACTGGTGAGAAAGTCTCGGAATAATCTATTCCATATTTTTGAGTATATCCCTTGGCAACAAGACGAGCTTTATATCTTTCAACGGTTCCATCTGGTTTGTGTTTTATTGTAAATACCATCGAGATCCTACGGGTTTCTTTTCTTGAGGAATAACACATTTTTTTCATGTATCATTTTTCTTAAGTGCTTCTATTTCTTCCTCCATTGCTTTTTTCCATTTTTCAGATTTCATAGCTTGGTCAACAGTTGATGGGATTTCTTCAGAATATAATGCCGAATTGAATTTTTGAGCCTCACTTGATAGGTTTCCTTGTGCAATATTAGCCATAGGATACCTTGATCTTTTAGCTTCTTATTCTGGAGAGTATCTTTTTGGCGGTATACCTCTGTTGACTCTCTGAGGTAAGACATATCTTTCTGTAGTTTCATTTTCATTTACGGTATCGGAAGTTGTGTTGTTTTGTTCCTCTTGAACTGGATATTCATTGTTTGAGGAGGTTTCGGTGGGTTCAGAATCTTGTGGCATAGTATTTGGTGAATCGGAACTTGGGTTTGATGACTCGGGACTTGAGTTCGGTGAATCGGGACTTGGGTTTGGTGAATCGAGACTTGAGTTCGGTGAATCAGGACTTGGGTTTGATGACTCGGGACTTGAGTTCGGTGAATCGGGACTTGGGTTTGGTGAATTGGGACTTGAGTTCGGTGAATCAGGATTTGGGTTTGGTGAAGATGTTTGGATATTGTCGGGTCTAGGTATCCATTGTATCCAACTTAGAGTGTCATTATCCTCTTTCTCCCCCTCACTCGAGAGTTGGGTATGATAAAAATATTCAGCTTCGAGAAAGTCACAATTCATGGTAGTGTAGACATGACGTTTCTTTGGACTATAGCACCGATACCCTTTTTGGTTGATCCCATAACCAACCATCACACACTTTTCCGCACATGGATCTAGTTTGGTGCGCTCACTTTTTGGGATGTGGACAAAGACGGAACACCCAAATATGCGAGGTTCAATGCTAAATGAGGTCGGAAGGGTATGAAATTGGGAGAGAGTGTCTTTAGGAGTTTTTGTGCCCAAAACTTTAGTAGGTAATCGGTTGATAAGATAGGTAGCGGAAGCAAGAGCTTCGGGCCAAAAACTTTTTGGAGCCTTGGATTCAATTAATAAAGCTCTTGTCATTTCTAAAAGTAGTCGATTTTTACGTTCGGCTACGCCATTTTGCTCGGGAGTATGAGCACACGAGGTTTGATGAATAATCCCATTATTTTCGCAAAAAAGTTTCATTGATGAGTTTACAAACTCACCCTCATTATCGGATCTTAACATTTGTATATTTTTGTTAAATTAGGTTTGTATCATTTTATAAAAATGAGAAAATTTCTCAAAAACTTCTGATTTATGGGTTAAAAAATAAATCCAAGTCATTCGGGTATGATCATCAATAAATAAAACAAAATATCGGAAACTTTTTCCCCCAATAACCGGAGTCGGACCCCATACATCAGAATGAATTAAAGCAAAAGGTTTATCTTTTCTCGTACTACTAGGTTTAAACGTACTCCGGTGGCTTTTAGCCAAAATACACGTTTCACAATTTAAATTCATATTAGACGGAAAAAGGCTAGGAAATAAAGCATGTAAATATCCGGCTGATGGGTGACCCAACCTCCTATGCCATAACCAATCTTCCCTCGTAGGTGTTCCGTGAGCAAGCATCACAGTACCTTGTTGGGTTACTTCGTCTACATAGTACAACCCACCCCGTTCAGTACCTCGCCCAATAATCACCCCTGTTCTAATATCTTGTAATATACAGAACGTTGGGTATAGTAATACGGTGCAATTTAGCTCCTTTGTAACGTGACTAACAAATAATAGTTTATGGGACAAGTCCGGGATATATAGACAGTTTGATAGCTTTATGGTTGGGGAAATTTCAATAGTACCTCCCCCTTTGACTTCAACCACCCCACCGTTAGCTGTCTGAATTCGGGTTTTTCGAGGTTTTGAGTTAGAGTAAAAATCAGATTTTTCAAATGTCATGGTGTCTGTAGCACCACAATCAAAAATCCATTCATTACTTTTTATGTTTGAAATTGCGTTTGCTTTTCCAATATTATAAGATTTATGTAAAGGGTCTGACTTTTCTAGGAAATCTTTACAAAAAGAATAGTTAGTAATGATACCGCAACCCGCAGGCGCACCGCAAATGTATGCGGACAATCACTATTATGCGTATGCTTGTTCTTGTGTGCGGTATGCGGCGTGCGAATGCCTTTGTTCCCGGTACGGCGGTTGCTTAGCTGTCAAGTAAATATCTTTTCCATAATTATATCCGTGATTCGGGGGAGTCAGTTATGGATGAGATTAACGTGATCTGGGACGGTTCTAGAATTAGGGTTTGCCTATAAATACAAACCCTAATCATCATTCACCAGACAGCATATTAGGTAACCATCACCTACGATACAAAAGCATCATTCGGCATCTTTTCAAGGTTAACAGGTTGGTCTTTCGTAAGCTAGTACCTACGACCTTATTTGGGGCCTCTTGATCGACGACCGTTATCGGAGGTGAACTTAATCACTTGGCCACCCCGCCGACATCATCATGTCGGCCAGGGTTATTCACGGTAGCCGGACCGGAGAGCCACGTTCTAAGATCCTTAAACCCCTCTTCATGTATTGAGCAGACATATTAAACCCCACGGTTAAAATATGCATGATCAAGTGGTGCTTTCATTGAGAGTCGAATTAATTCAAGACTGTGTAATTGCTTTTTCTTTTAAGGTTTTGAATTGTATGACTCGTTATTTACAAAATTTTTGAATTTTTTCTTTAACAGTATCATGACTTCCGAGGAATCATCGGAACATACCCAAACAGATGTTCAGAACGCACCGTCTGGTAGTCAACAGACACCGGTTATGACTACGGGGGCCGCTATTCAGGCGGGGTACACGATGTACCCTCCACCTATATCCGGCGAACCCTTTCAGAGGTACAAGCCGATATATTCAAACGGGGTTACACCGCCAAGAGCAAACTCACCAGTCACAACCACACGGCTGGACTTTTCGTCAGTGGATCCAAGGGTCATCTTTGCAGGCACTAGCAGTGGAACAACGGGGCCGCATGTGGTTTGCTGCGGCCAGGTACCTATTTATAGTACCACTGTTTCAATACCTCTGCATACACAGAGCATTTAGCAGAATTCGTCATTTACACCGTTGCAACCTTGGCAACCACCGCGCCCAGTTTCACAATTTTTAACTCCTGCGAATGCGCAGGCGTTACTTAATAGTTGGGGATTTGGTGTCATCCCAGATGCAAACTCTCATTGGGCGCCGATACAGCGCAGCAGCAAAGCACAGCGCATACAGTGTAGTGACCCGAACTTTTCCATGTTTATATATATTAATTGAGATTGATATTTACATGATTAAATGTTTCCAACATGTTAAGCAATCAAACTTGTTAAGACTTGATTAATTGAAATAGGTTTCATATAGACAATTGACCACCCAAGTTGACCGGTGATTCACGAATGTTAAAACTTGTAAAAACTATACGATGACATATATATGGTTATATATATAGTTAACATGATTTTATTATAAGTATGTATCTCATTAGGTATTTTAACAATGAGTTATATACATAAAAATGAGACTATTAATTTAAGAAACTCGAAAACGATATATATAACGATTATCGTTATAACAACGTCTCACTAGGTACATATGAATCATATTAAGATATTGATACACTTGGTTAATTATGTTAAATGATAAGTAAATATATTATTAAGTGTATTAACAATGAAATACATATGTAAAAATAAGACTACTAACTTAATGATTTCGAAACGAGACATATATGTAACGATTATCGTTGTAACGACATTTAACTGTATATATATCATACTAAGATATATTATATATCATAATATCATGATAATATAACAATTTAACATCTCATTTGTTATAATAAACAATGGGTTAACAACATTCAACAAGATCGTTAACCTAAAGGTTTCAAAACAACATTTACATGTAACGACTAACGATGACTTAACGACTCAGTTAAAATGTATATACATGTAGTGTTTTAATATGTATTTATAAACTTTTGAAAGACTTCAATACACTTATCAAAATACTTCTACTTAACAAAAATGCTTACAATTACATCCTCGTTCAGTTTCATCAACAATTCTACTCGTATGCACCCGTATTCGTACTCGTACAATACACAGCTTTTAGATGTATGTACTATTGATATATACACTCCAATGATCAGCTCTTAGCAGCCCATGTGAGTCACCTAACACATGTGGGAACCATCATTTGGCAACTAGCATGAAATATCTCATAAAATTACAAAAATATGAGTAATCATTCATGACTTATTTACATGAAAACAAAATTACATATCCTTTATATCTAATCCATACACCAACGACCAAAAACACCTACAAACACTTTCATTCTTCAATTTTCTTCATCTAATTGATCTCTCTCAAGTTCTATCTTCAAGTTCTAAGTGTTCTTCATATATTCTACAAGTTCTAGTTACATAAAATCAAGAATACTTTCAAGTTTGCTAGCTCACTTCCAATCTTGTAAGGTGATCATCCAACCTCAAGAAATCTTTGTTTCTTACAGTAGGTTATCATTCTAATACAAGGTAATAATCATATTCAAACTTTGGTTCAATTTCTATAACTATAACAATCTTATTTCAAGTGATGATCTTACTTGAACTTGTTTTCGTGTCATGATTCTGCTTCAAGAACTTCGAGCCATCCAAGGATCCGTTGAAGCTAGATCCATTTTTCACTTTTCCATTAAGTTTATCCAAGGAACTTAAGGTAGTAATGATGTTCATAACATCATTCGATTCATATATATAAAGCTATCTTATTCGAAGGTTTAAACTTGTAATCACTAGAACATAGTTTAGTTAATTCTAAACTTGTTCGCAAACAAAAGTTAATCCTTATAACTTGACTTTTAAAATCAACTAAACACATGTTCTATATCTATATGATATTCTAACTTAATGATTTAAAACCTGAAAACACGAAAAACACCGTAAAACCGGATTTACGCCGTCGTAGTAACACCGCGGGCTGTTTTGGGTTAGTTAATTAAAAACTATAATAAACTTTGATTTAAAAGTTGTTATTCTGAGAAAATGATTTTTATTATGAACATGAAACTATATCCAAAAATTATGGTTAAACTCAAAGTGGAAGTATGTTTTCTAAAATGGTCATCTAGACGTCGTTCTTTCGACTGAAATGACTACCTTTACAAAAACGACTTGTAACTTATTTTTCCGACTATAAACCTATACTTTTCTGTTTAGATTCATAAAATAGAGTTCAATATGAAACCATAGCAATTTGATTCACTCAAAACGGATTTAAAATGAAGAAGTTATGGGTAAAACAAGATTGGATAATTTTTCTCATTTTAGCTACGTGAAAATTGGTAACAAATCTATTCCAACGATAACTTAATCAACTTGTATTGTATATTATGTAATCTTGATATACCATAGACACGTATACAATGTTTCGACCTATCATGTCGACACATCTATATATATTTCGGAACAACCATAGACACTCTATATGTGAATGTTGGAGTTAGCTATACAGGGTTGAGGTTGATTCCAAAATATATATAGTTTGAGTTGTGATCAATACTGAGATACGTATACACTGGGTCGTGGATTGATTCAAGATAATATTTATCGATTTATTTCTGTACATCTAACTGTGGACAACTAGTTGTAGGTTACTAACGAGGACAGCTGACTTAATAAACTTAAAACATCAAAATATATTAAAAGTGTTGTAAATATATTTTGAACATACTTTGATATATATGTATATATTGTTATAGGTTCGTGAATCAACCAGTGGCAAAGTCTTACTTCCCGACGAAGTAAAAATCTGTGAAAGTGAGTTATAGTCCCACTTTTAAAATCTAATATTTTTGGGATGAGAATACATGCAGGTTTTATAAATGATTTACAAAATAGACACAAGTACGTGAAACTACATTCTATGGTTGAATTATCGAAATCGAATATGCCCCTTGTTATTAAGTCTGGTAATCTAAGAATTAGGGAACAGACACCCTAATTGTCGCGAATCCTAAAGATAGATCTACTGGGCCTAACAAACCCCATCCAAAGTACCGGATGCTTTAGTACTTCGAAATTTATATCATATCCGAAGGGTGTCCCGGAATGATGGGGATATTCTTATATATGCATCTTGTTAATGTCGGTTACCAGGTGTTCACCATATGAATGATTTTTATCTCTATGTATGGGATGTGTATTGAAATATGAAATCTTGTGGTCTATTGTTACGATTTGATATATATAGGTTAAACCTATAACTCACCAACATTTTTGTTGACGTTTAAAGCATGTTTATTCTCAGGTGAATACTAAGAGCTTCCGCTGTTGCATACTAAAATAAGGACAAGATTTGGAGTCCATGTTTGTATGATATTGTGTAAAAACTGCATTCAAGAAACTGATTTCGATGTAACATATTTGTATTGTAAACCATTATGTAATGGTCGTGTGTAAACAGGATATTTTAGATTATCATTATTGATAATCTACGTAAAGCTTTTTAAACCTTTATTTATGAAATAAAGGTTATGGTTTGTTTTAAAAATGAATGCAGTCTTTGAAAAACGTCTCATATAGAGGTCAAAACCTCGCAACGAATCAATTAATATGGAACGTTTTTAATCGATAAGAACGTGACAGTACCTACCCGTTAAATAAATTTCGTCCCGAAATTTTAAGCTGTTGAAGGTGTTGACGAATCTTCTGGAAATAGATGCGGGTATTTCTTCTTCATCTGATCTTCACGCTCCCAGGTGAACTCGGGTCCTCTACGAGCATTCCATCGAACCTTAACAATTGGTATCTTGTTTTGCTTAAGTTTTTAACCTCACGATCCATTATTTCGACGGGTTCTTCGATGAATTGAAGTTTTTCGTTGATTTGGATTTCATCTAACGGAATAGTGAGATCTTCTTTAGCAAAACATTTCTTCAAATTCGAGACGTGGAAAGTGTTATGTACAGCCGCGAGTTGTTGAGGTAACTCAAGTCGGTAAGCTATCGGTCCGACACGATCTATAATCTTGAATGGTCCAATGTACCTTGGATTTAGTTTCCCCCGTTTACCAAATCGAACAACGCCTTTCCAAGGTGAAACCTTAAGCATGACCATTTCTCCAATTTCAAACTCTATATCTTTTCTTTTACTGTCCGCGTAGCTCTTTTGTCGACTCTGGGCGGTTTTCAATCTTTGTTGAATTTGGATGATTTTCTCGGTAGTTTCTTGTATTATCTCCGGACCCGTAATCTGTCTATCCCCCACTTCACTCCAACAAATCGGAGACCTGCACTTTCTACCATAAAGTGCTTCAAACGGCGCCATCTCAATGCTTGAATGGTAGCTGTTGTTATAGAAAAATTCTGCTAACGGTAGATGTCGATCCCAACTGTTTCCGAAATCAATAACACAAGCTCGTAGCATGTCTTCAAGCGTTTGTATCGTCCTTTCGCTCTGCCCATCAGTTTGTGGATGATAAGCAGTACTCATGTCTAGACGAGTTCCCAATGCTTGCTGTAATGTCTGCCAGAATCTTGAAATAAATCTGCCATCCCTATTAGAGATAATAGAGATTGGTATTCCATGTCTGGAGACGACTTCCTTCAAATACAGTCGTGCTAACTTCTCCGTCTTGTCATCTTCTCTTATTGGCAGGAAGTGTGCTGACTTGGTGAGACGATCAACTATTACCCAAATAGTATCATAACCACTTGCAGTCCTTGGCAATTTAGTAATGAAATCTATGGTAATGTTTTCCCATTTCCATTCCGGGATTTCAGGTTGTTGTAGTAGACCTGATGGTTTCTGATGTTCAGCTTTGACCTTAGAACACGTCAAACATTCTCCTACATATTTAGTAATATCGGCTTTCATACCTGGCCACCAAAAATGTTTCTTAAGATCCTTGTGCATCTTCCCCGTTCCAGGATGTATTGAGTATCTGGTTTTATGAGCTTCTCTAAGTACCATTTCTCTCATATCTCCAAATTTTGGTACCCAAATTCTTTCAGCCCTATACTGGGTTCCGTCTTCCCGAATATTAAGATGCTTCTCCGATCCTTTGGGTATTTCATCCTTTAAATTTCCCTCTTTTAAAACTCCTTGTTGCGCCTCCTTTATTTGAGTAGTAAGGTTAGTGTGAATCATTATATTCATAGATTTTACTCGAATGGGTTCTCTGTCCTTTCTGCTCAAGGCGTCGGCTACCACATTTGCCTTCCCCGGGTGGTAACGAATCTCAAAGTCGTAATCATTCAACAATTCAATCCACCTACGCTGCCTCATATTCAGTTGTTTCTGATTAAATATGTGTTGAAGACTTTTGTGGTCGGTATATATATAACGACCCTCATTTTTCCATTCTATATTTTTCCAATATTAAATGCCCAAACAATATAATTAAAACTTAATGATTAAACTTTAATCAACAATTGTTAAGTGTTAAGAGTTAGAAAACATATTAATTAACTTTGTACAAATATTGACAAGTTAATAAAAGATGAAAATAATAAACTGTTAGTCGAAACTCACTGCTAATTAAAATTTATGGATTTATGTAATATTATAACTAATAACCTATAAGTAATAAATAAAAAGTGACATTTATATAAATAATAAAACAATTGGGAACTAAATATATACAAGTCATGAATTAGTAAAAAGAAAATAATACTTATCATGTAGTAAATGTAAAAATAATAATAATAATAATAATAATAATAATAGTAATAATAATGAGACTAAAGAATCTTAAACAATTGCATCCTTATGTTGACTAAAAATAAAGTATAAACTAGTACATCCTTATGTTGACTAATTATAAACTAGTACCACCTTTTGTTGACTAAAAATTATAAAACAAAATAAAATCATTAATTAGAATATCCTTATGTTGACTAACACTCTAATACTTGCACTATATAAACACTCCTAGACTCATAGTTTCTCATTCACAAATCACACCAAAATTCTCTCTCAAAAACAATCTCTCCCTTTCCCTCTCTTGTGGTATTCGAATCTTCAAGCTTGTTCTTCGTGTTCTTCAAGAATCTTCAAGGAGTTCTTCAAGATTTTCAAGGCTTTGATCTTCCATCTTCATCGTGTTCATCTTTTCTTTGTTAATTATCCTGAATCTTCAAAGGTATAACATAAACCCTAAACTATTTACATAAACTTTAATCTTTGTTAATTCATATTCATATTATAAACTTGTTATTCATACGTATATACATAAACACACCTAGATTTATATATACATATATACATGTAAAAATAAAATATTTTTATATATATATACATATATATACGAATTATATATACATATACATATTAAAACCTTAAACCCTAATACTACTTATACTAGTACTTAACATGTATACACTATTACTATTACTAGCACCTATAACCTACTACTTATATTGTAGCACAAAAACATTTTGGGATATGTATTAGAGATGTATAGATCTTCGAACTTTCTTGACGAATGGTTTCTACGAGATTCTAGGCAGAGGGTTTGGATTTCCGATTTAAAGGGTCCTATGGCTCAAGCCCCTAGATCTAAATTAGCCATTCGAAGGGAAAGGGGTGATTGGAAGCTTATCTAATACGGCAAGTATCCTAAAATGGAAAACACTCATAAAAGTAGAAACTCTCTAGTCATAGAAGCTTAGTAAAATAAGAAACTTTCTAAAAATGAAAACTTTATAAAAATAGTAACGTACTAAGAATAGAAACTTAGTAAAACAAACTATACTTAAACACATACTTAAACTTAAACATGAGCAAAACACTTAACTACTCTTAAATGTCAATAGGTTGACTTTCCTGCTCACTCGTTCAACTCTTTATTCCGAGGAATAACTCTCTCTACTTACTAAGGTGAATTCATAGCCCCACTCTTTATTGCTAGCAAACTTATTTAACTTTTTGGGGTGAGACACATGCTGCTTTTACTATTTACAATTTAGACACAAGTACCAACTGCTAAAACTATGCTATACCCGGCTATGTCCGACTAAGTCCCTACAGTGATATTTTTAAGTGCTGCGGCATGCTTATTTATTGGGGGTAGGCCTATCGGGAGTAACGTCCCCGATACATTTGACTAAGTCTTTGTATTACTTGATAATGAAATTAAACCGACAAGGACAGACACAACTTGTCATGGGGCAAACTTGAATGTTTAGTCTAAATATCACGCACTGGCATAACTTTTGGATCTGCGAGATCTACTTTTTGATCCTGCGGGAGATCAACTTTACAACTAAATCTTGTGGTCTAAAAACAACGATAACTACTTTTGTTAAACCTATGAACTTCACTCAACCTTTTTGGTTGACACTTTAGCATGTTTTGTCTCAGGTGCTGTTTAATTCAAGCTTTCTTATCTACTACTTATGTGAGGCTACTTGGACTTAGGATCAAGAGATATCGCATTTATTACTTCTGCATATGAAAAATTACTTTATCGTTATTTCCATTATTGTAACGACATTTCATTTTCCGCTGCGTACTCAATAAAGTTAAATTTTCTCATTTAGTATTGTTCTCGTATTATAATATGTTGGTTTATTTGATATTAGTAACGTTTCTTCCAGACCCTATTGGGAGGACGTTACAATATATAATACTTTTGACCCCATATAAGTAGTGCCTCCAAGTCTTTAATGCAAAAACAACCGCGCCTAATTTCAAATCATGCGTCGTATAATTTTGCTCGTGAATCTTCAATTGTCTAGACGCATAAGCAATCACCTTCGTCCGTTGCAATAATACACAACCGAGACCTTGCTTTGATGCGTCACAATAAATCACAAAATCATCATTCCCTTCAGGCAATGACAATATAGGTGCCGTAGTTAGCTTTTTCTTCAATAATTGAAACGCCTTCTCTTGTTCATCCTTCCATTCAAATTTCTTCCCTTTATGCGTTAATGCAGTCAAGGGTTTTGCTATTTTGGAGAAATCTTGGATGAATCTTCTGTAGTAACCAGCCAATCCTAAAAATTGACGTATATGCTTCGGAGTTTTTGGGGTTTCCCACTTTTCAACGGTTTCGATCTTTGCCGGGTCCACCTGGATACCTTCTTTGTTCACTATGTGACCGAGGAATTGAACTTCTTCCAACCAAAATGCACACTTTGAAAACTTAGCGTACAGTTTTTCTTTTCTCAATACTTCTAGCACTTTTCTCAAATGTTCTTCGTGCTCTTGATCATTCTTTGAGTAAATAAGTATGTCATCGATGAAAACAATGACAAACTTGTCAAGATATGGCCCACACACTCGGTTCATAAGGTCCATGAACACAGCTGGTGCATTAGTTAAACCAAACGGCATGACCATAAACTCGTAATGACCGTAACGTGTTCTGAAAGCAGTCTTTGGAATATCATCTTCTTTCACCCGCATTTGATGATATCCAGAACGTAAATCGATCTTCGAATAAACCGACGAGCCTTGTAGTTGATCAAATAAGTCGTCAATTCTCGGCAGTGGATAACGGTTTTTTGATGGTAAGTTTGTTCAACTCTCTGTAGTCAATACACAACCTAAATGTACCATCCTTCTTCTTGACAAACAAAACAGGAGCTCCCCATGGTGATGTGCTTGGTCGAATGAAACCACGTTTTAATAGTTCTTGCAGTTGGCTTTGCAGTTCTTTCATCTCGCTGAGTGCGAGTCTATAAGGAGCACGAGCTATTGGTGCAGCTCCTGGTACAAGATCTATTTGAAATTCAACAGATCGATGTGGAGGTAGTCTCGGTAATTCTTTCGGAAATACATCGGGAAATTCTTTTGCGACGGGAACATCATTGATGCTCTTTTCTTCAGTTTGTACTTTCTTGACGTGTGCTAGAACAGCATAGCAACCTTTTCTTATTAGTTTTTGTGCCTTCAAATTACTAATAAGATGTAGCTTCATGTTGCCCTTTTCTCCGTACACCATTAAGGGTTTTCCTTTTTCTCGTATAATGCGAATTGCATTTTTGTAACAAACGATCTCTGCTTTCACTTCTTTCAACCAGTCCATACCGATTATCACATCAAAACTCCCTAACTCTACTGGTATCAAATCAATCTTAAATGTTTCGCTAACCAGTTTAATTTCTCGATTCCGACATATATTATCCGCTGAAATTAATTTACCATTTGCTAATTCGAGTAAAAATTTACTATCCAAAGGCGTCAATGGACAACTTAATTTAGCACAAAAATCTCTACTCATATAGCTTCTATCCGCACCCGAATCAAATAAAACGTAAGCAGATTTATTGTCAATAAGAAACGTACCCGTAACAAGCTCCGGGTCTTCCTGTGCCTCTGCCGCATTAATATTGAAAACTCTTCCGTGGCCTTGTCCATTCGTGTTCTCTTGGTTCGGGCAATTTCTAATAATGTGGCCCGGTTTTCCACATTTATAACAAACTACATTGGCATAACTTGCTCCGACACTACTTGCTCCGCCATTACTCGTTCCGACACCATTTGTTCCTTTCGTTCTGTTAACCCCTGGTCCGTAGACCTCACACTTCGCCGCGCTATGACCATTTCTTTTACACTTGTTGCAAAATTTGGTGCAGAACCCCGAGTGGTACTTTTCACACCTTTGGCATAGCTGCTTCTGATTGTTGTTGTTGTTGCGGTTGTTATTGTTGTTGGGATGATTATTGTAGTTGCTGTTGTTGTTGTTGTTGTTGTTGTTGTTGTTGTTGTTGTTGGGCCGTTTGTTGTAGTTGCGATTGATGTTGCGATTGTTGGGATAATTGTTGCGATTATTATTGTAATTGCTGTTGTTGTTGTATTGGTGATTCTTATCACCGTTTTCCTCCCACTTTCTTTTGACTTGCTTCACATTGGCCTCTTCAGCCGTCTGTTCTTTAATTCTTTCCTCAATCTGGTTCACTAGTTTGTGAGCCATTCTACATGCCTGTTGTATGGAGGCGGGCTCGTGTGAACTTATATCTTCTTTGATTCTTTCCGGTAATCCTTTCACAAACGCGTCGATCTTCGCTTCCTCATCTTCGAACGCTCCCGGACACAATAGGCACAATTCTGTGAATCGTCTTTCGTACGTGGTAATATCAAATCCTTGGGTTCGTAACCCTCTAAGTTCTGTCTTGAGCTTATTGACCTCGGTTGTAGTGACCCGAACTTTTCCATGTTTATATATATTAATTGAGATTGATATTTACATGATTAAATGTTTCCAACATGTTAAGCAATCAAACTTGTTAAGACTTGATTAATTGAAATATGTTTCATATAGACAATTGACCACCCAAGTTGACCGGCGATTCACGAACGTTAAAACTTGTAAAAACGACATGACGATATATATATGGATGTACATATGGTTAACATGATATTATGATAAGTAAGTATCTCCATAAGTATATTAACAATGAGTTATATACATATAAACAAGACTACTAACTTAAGGATTTCGAAACGAGACATATATGTAACGATTATCGTTGTAACGACATTTAAATGTATATATATCATATTAAGATATATTAATATATCATAATATCATGATAATATAATAATTTAACATCTCATTAGATATAATAAACAATGGGTTAACAACATTAATTGAGATCGTTAACTTAAAGGTTTCAAAACAACACTTACATGTAACGACTAACGATGACTTAACGACTCAGTTAAAATGTATATACATGTAGTGTATTTAGATGTATTAAAATACTTTTGGAAGACTTCAAGACATATATCAAAACACTCATACTTAACGAAAATGGTTACAGTTACTTTTCCATTCTTTTCTTTCATCAAGAATTCTAGTCGTATTCTTACCCGTATTATACACAGCTTCAAAACGTACTTACTATGAGTATATACCAATAGGAACTAGCATGGGATTCCACTCTTGATTATGTCATGTATGACTAATCAATTTTAACTTCTACCATGAGCTAGTCAACTAACTAGAACTCCTTTTAACCCCACTCACCACTCACCAATTACCACTCATCATTCACTCCATTTCACTTCCAATTCTCTTTCTAATTCTCTCTCAACACACACACACTATTATGAACGTATTTTTCCAGTAGTTAATCATCATCTTCATCAAAAATCACTTCAAGAATCAAGCTATAATCATCATAGGAAGAACACTTCAAGAACACTTCAAAAATCCCTTCAAGTTTACTAATTTACTTCCAAGCTTTCTAATCCATTCCAAGTAATCATCTAAGATCAAGAAACCTTTGTTATATACAGTAGGTTATCTTTCTTATTCAAGGTAATATTCATATTCAAACTTTGATTCAATTTCTATAACTATAAACTATCTTAATTCGAGTAAAAATCTTACTTGAACTTGTTTTTGTGTCATGATCCTACTTCAAGAACTTTCAAGCCATCCAAGATCCTTTGAAGCTAGATCATTTCTTGTCACTTCCAGTAGGTTTACCTACTAAACTTGAGGTAGTAATGATGTTCATAACATGATTCCATTCATATATATAAAACTATCTTATTCGAAGGTTTAAACTCGTAATCACTAGAACATAGTTTAGTTAATTCTAAACTTGTTCGCAAACAAAAGTTAATCCTTCTAACTTGACTTTTAAAATTAACTACACACATGTTCTATATCTATATGATATGCTAACTTAATGATTTAAAACCTGGAAACACGAAAAACACCGTAAAACCGAATTTTCGTAGTAACACCGCGGGCTGTTTTGGGTTAGTTAATTAAAAACTATGATAAACTTTGATTTAAAAGTTGTTATTCTGAGAAAATGATTTTTATTATGAACATGAAACTATATCCAAAAATTATGGTTAAACTCAAAGTGGAAGTATGTTTTCTAAAATGGTCATCTAGACGTCGTTCTTTCGACTGAAATGACTACCTTTACAAAAACGACTTGTAACTTATTTTTCCGACTATAAACCTATACTTTTTCTGTTTAGATTCATAAAATAGAGTTCAATATGAAACCATAGCAATTTGATTCACTCAAAACGGATTTAAAATGAAGAAGTTATGGGTAAAACAAGATTGGATAATTTTTCTCATTTTAGCTACGTGAAAATTGGTAACAAATCTATTCCAACCATAACTTAATCAACTTGTATTGTATATTATGTAATCTTGAGATACCATAGACACGTGTACAAAGTTTCGACCTATCATGTCGACACATCTATATATATTTCGGAACAACCATAGACACTCTATATGTGAATGTTGGAGTTAGCTATACAGGGTTTGGGTTGATTCCAAAATATATATAGTTTGAGTTGTGATCAATACTGAGATACTTATACACTGGGTCGTGGATTGATTCAAGATAATATTTATCGATTTATTTCTGTACATCTAACTGTGGACAACTAGTTGTAGGTTACTAACGAGGACAGCTGACTTAATAAACTTAAAACATCAAAATATATTAAAAGTGTTGTAAATATATTTTAAACATACTTTGATATATATGTATATATTGTTATAGGTTCGTGAATCAACCAGTGGCCAAGTCTTACTTCCCGACGAAGTAAAAATCTGTGAAAGTGAGTTATAGTCCCACTTTTAAAATCTAATATTTTTGGGATGAGAATACATGCAGGTTTTATAAATGATTTACAAAATAGACACAAGTACGTGAAACTACATTCTATGGTTGAATGATCGAAATCGAATATGCCCCTTTTTATTAAGTCTGGTAATCTAAGAATTAGGGAACAGACACCCTAATTGACGCGAATCCTAAAGATAGATCTATTGGGCCTAACAAACCCCATCCAAAGTACCGGATGCTTTAGTACTTCGAAATTTATATCATATCCGAAGGGTGTCCCGGAATGATGGGGATATTCTTATATATATGCATCTTGTTAATGTCGGTTACCAGGTGTTCACCATATGAATGATTTTTATCTCTATGTATGGGATGTGTATTGAAATATGAAATCTTGTGGTCTATTGTTACGATTTGATACATATAGGTGAAACCTATAACTCACCAACATTTTTGTTGACGTTTAAAGCATGTTTATTCTCAGGTGAATACTAAGAGCTTTCGCTGTTGCATACTAAAATAAGGACAAGATTTGGAGTCCATGTTTGTATGATATTGTGTAAAAACTGCATTCAAGAAACTGATTTCGATGTAACATATTTGTATTGTAAACCATTATGTAATGGTCGTGTGTAAACAGGATATTTTAGATTATCATTATTTGATAATCTACGTAAAGCTTTTAAACCTTTATTTATGAAATAAAGGTTATGGTTTGTTTTAAAAATGAATGCAGTCTTTGAAAAACGTCCCATATAGAGGTCAAAACCTCGCAACGAAATCAATTAATATGGAACGTTTTTAATCAATAAGAATGGGACATTTCATCGGTTCTGGGACGGTACTTCTCGTTCATCAAGTGCTTGAATGCTGACCACGATAGTGCGTACGCATCGTCTTGTCCCACTTGCTCTAGATAGGTATTCCACCATGTTAACGCAGAACCTGTGAAGGTATGCGTAGCGTACTTCACTTTGTCCTCTTCAGTACACTTACTTATGGCAAACACCGATTCGACCTTCTCGGTCCACCGTTTCAATCCGATCGGTCCTTCGGTTCCATCAAATTCCAAAGGTTTGCAGGCAGTGAATTCTTTGTAGGTGCATCCTACACGATTTTCTGTACTGCTAGATCCAAGGTTATTGTTGGTATGTAGCGCAGCCTGTACTGCGGCTATGTTTGAAGCTAGAAAAGTACGGAATTCCTCTTCATTCATATTCACGGTGTGTCGAGTAGTCGGTGCCATTTCCTTCAAAATAGTCAAATGGAACAAGTTAATCATACAGAATATTAAGAGTAGTTAATAGTATTTCGTAGCATAATATGAACTCATTTATAAAAGCTTTTTCTTCATATTAGCGTTTTATAAGTTTAAATTCTGGTAGTACCTACCCGTTAAGTTCATACTTAGTACATAATATACAATTCAACTACTACAATTCTATATGAAAAACTGATTATAATAATATTTCGCGTTCAAACTTTTATACAATATTTTACAAACTTACAATACCGCTTATTTTACATAAAGCATGAAATATAGCACACAATAACTTTGATACAAGATAGTTGTGAAGATAATTCTAGCTAGTACACAAGTCGTCCAGCAAAGGCAATAAAGACACGTAATTCATACGTCCAGAAACAAGTCATGCATTCTGGTTTTACTAGGACTACTTCCCATCCTTGGTCTTGTGGAACATAACCGTTATGGCCGTTGATAAGACAGCGTGTTGTAACGTCGTCAAAGGGACGAGGGTTACGTAATGACCAACAGTCTCGTAATAACCTAAAAACCTCATTTCTTACCCCAATTACCGACTCCGTCACTTGTGGGAACGTTTTGTTTAATAGTTGTAGCCCGATGTTCTTTTTCTCACTTTGGTGAGAAGCGAACATTACTAACCCGTAAGCATATCATGCTTCTTTATGTTGCATGTTAGCCGCTTTTTCTAAATCACGAAGTCCAATATTCGGATATATTGAGTCAAAATAATTTCTTAACCCATTCCGTAAAATAGCATTTGGGTTCCCCGCAATATATGCGTCAAAGTAAACACATATATTGCGGGGAACCCAAATGCTATTTTACGCAACGGGTTAAGAAATTATTTTGACTCAGTATATCCGAATATAGGACTTCGTGATTTAGAAAAAGCGGCTAACATGCAACATAAAGAAGCATGTCATGCTTACGGGTTAGTAATGTTCGCTTCTCACCAAAGTGAGAACAAGAACATCGGGCTACAACTATTAAACAAAACGTTCCCACAAGTGACGGAGTAATTGGGGTAAGAAATGAGGTTTTTATGTTATTACGAGACTGTTGGTCATTACGTAACCCTCGTCCCTTTGACGACGTTACAACACGCTGTCTTATCAATGGTCATAACGGTTATGTTCCACAAGACCAAGGATGGGAAGTAGTCCTAGTAAAACCAGAATGCATGACTTGTTTCTGGACGTATGAATTACGTGTCTTTATTGCCTTTGCTGGACGACTTGTGTACTAGCTAGAATTATCTTCACAACTATCTTGTATCAAAGTTATTGTGTGCTATATTTCATGCTTTATGTAAAATAAGCGGTATTGTAAGTTTGTAAAATATTATATAAAAGTTTGAACGCGAAATATTATTACAATCAGTTTTTCATATAGAATTGTAGTAGTTGAATTGTATATTAGCTACTAAATATGAACTTAACGGGTAGGTACTACCCGAATTTAAACTTATAAAACGCTAATATGAAGAAAAAGCTTTTATAAATGAGTTCATATTATGCTACGAAATACTATTAACTACTCTTAATATTCTGTATGATTAACTTGTTCCATTTGACTATTTTGAAGGAAATGGCACCGACTACTCGACACACCGTGAATATGAATGAAGAGGAATTCCGTACTTTTCTAGCTTCAAACATAGCCGCAGTACAGGCTGCGCTACATACCAACAATAACCTTGGATCTGGCAGTACAGGAAATCGTGTAGGATGCACCTACAAAGAATTCACTGCCTGTAAACCTTTGGAATTTGATGGAACCGAAGGACCGATCGGATTGAAACGGTGGACCGAGAAGGTCGAATCGGTGTTTGCCATAAGTAAGTGTACTGAAGAGGACAAAGTGAAGTACGCTACGCATACCTTCACGGGTTCTGCGTTAACATGGTGGAATACCTATCTAGAGCAAATGGGACAAGATGATGCGTACGCACTACCGTGGTCAGCATTCAAGCACTTGATGAACGAGAAGTACCGTCCCAGAACCGAGGTCAATAAGCTCAAGACAGAACTTAGAGGGTTACGAACCCAAGGATTTGATATTACCACGTACGAAAGACGATTCACAGAATTGTGCCTATTGTGTCCGGGAGCATTCGAAGATGAGGAAGAGAAGATCGACGCGTTTGTGAAAGGATTACCGGAAAGAATCCAAGAAGATATAAGTTCACACGAGCCCGCCTCCATACAACAGGCATGTAGAATGACTCACAAACTAGTGAACCAGATTGAAGAAATAATTAAAGAACAGACTGCTGAAGAGGCCAATGTGAAGCAAGTCAAAAGAAAGTGGGAGGAAAACGGTGATAAGAATCACCAATACAACAACAACAGCAATTACAACAATAATCGCAACAATTATCCCAACAATCGCAACATCAATCGCAACTACAACAAACGGCCCAACAACAACAACAACAACAACAACAGCAACTACAACAATCATCCCAACAACAATAATAACCGCAACAACAACAACAACAATCAGAAGCAGCTATGCCAAAGGTGTGAAAAGTATCACTCGGGGTTCTGCACCAAATTTTGCAACAAGTGTAAAAGAAATGGTCATAGCGCGATGAAGTGTGAGGTCTACGGACCAGGGGTTAATAGAACGAAAGGAACAAATGGTGTCGGAACGAGTAATGGCGGAGCAAGTAGTGTCGGAGCAAGTTATGCCAATGTAGTTTGTTATAAATGTGGAAAACCGGGCCACATTATTAGAAATTGCCCGAACCAGGAGAACACGAATGGACAAGGCCGCGGAAGAGTTTTCAATATTAATGCGGCAGAGGCACAGGAAGACCCGGAGCTTGTTACGGGTACGTTTCTTATTGACAATAAATCTGCTTACGTTTTATTTGATTCGGGTGCGGATAGAAGCTATATGAGTAGAGATTTTTGTGCTAAATTAAGTTGTCCATTGACGCCTTTGGATAGTAAATTTTTACTCGAATTAGCAAATGGTAAATTAATTTCAGCAGATAATATATGTTGGAATCGAGAAATTAAACTGGTTAGCGAAACATTTAAGATTGATTTGATACCAGTAGAGTTAGGGAGTTTTGATGTGATAATCGGTATGGACTGGTTGAAAGAAGTAAAAGCAGAGATCGTTTGTTACAAAAATGCAATTCGCATTATACGAGGAAAAGGAAAACCCTTAATGGTGTACGGAGAAAAGGGCAACACGAAGCTACATATTATTAGTAATTTGAAGGCACAAAAACTAATAAGAAAAGGTTGCTATGCTGTTCTAGCACACGTCGAGAAAGTACAAACTGAAGAAAAGAGCATCAATGATGTTCCCATTGCAAAAGAATTTCCCGATGTATTTCCGAAAGAATTACCGGGATTACCCCCACAGCGATCCGTTGAATTTCAAATAGATCTTGTACCAGGAGCTGCACCAATAGCTCGTGCTCCTTACAGACTCGCACCCAGCGAGATGAAAGAACTGCAAAGCCAATTACAAGAACTTTTAGAGCGTGGTTTCATTCGACCAAGCACATCACCGTGGGGAGCTCCTGTTTTGTTTGTCAAGAAGAAAGATGGTACATTCAGGTTGTGTATCGACTACCGAGAGTTGAACAAACTTACCATCAAGAACCGCTACCTACTACCGAGAATCGATGACTTATTTGATCAACTACAAGGCTCGTCTGTTTATTCAAAGATTGACTTACGTTCCGGGTATCATCAAATGCAGGTGAAAGAAGATGATATTCCAAAGACTGCTTTCAGAACACGTTACGGTCATTACGAGTTTATGGTCATGCCGTTTGGTTTAACTAATGCACCAGCTGTGTTCATGGACCTTATGAACCGAGTGTGTGGACCATACCTTGACAAGTTTGTCATTGTTTTCATTGATGACATACTTATTTACTCAAAGAATGACCAAGAACACGGTGAACATTTGAGAAAGGTGTTAGAAGTATTGAGGAAGGAAGAATTGTACGCTAAGTTTTCAAAGTGTGCATTTTGGTTGGAAGAAGTTCAATTCCTCGGTCACATAGTGAACAAAGAAGGTATTAAGGTGGATCCGGCAAAGATAGAAACTGTTGAAAAGTGGGAAACCCCGAAAACTCCGAAACACATACGCCAGTTTTTAGGACTAGCTGGTTACTACAGAAGGTTCATCCAAGACTTTTCCAGAATAGCAAAACCCTTGACTGCATTAACGCATAAAGGGAAGAAATTTGAATGGAATGATGAACAAGAGAAAGCGTTTCAGTTATTGAAGAAAAAGCTAACTACGGCACCTATATTGTCATTGCCTGAAGGGAATGATGATTTTGTGATTTATTGTGACGCATCAAAGCAAGGTCTCGGTTGTGTATTAATGCAACGAACGAAGGTGATTGCTTATGCGTCTAGACAATTGAAGATTCACGAACAAAATTATACGACGCATAATTTGGAATTAGGCGCGGTTGTTTTTGCATTAAAGACTTGGAGGCACTACTTATATGGGGTCAAAAGTATTATATATACCGACCACAAAAGTCTTCAACACATATTTAATCAGAAACAACTGAATATGAGGCAGCGTAGGTGGATTGAATTATTGAATGATTACGACTTTGAGATTCGTTACCACCCGGGGAAGGCAAATGTGGTAGCCGATGCCTTGAGCAGGAAGGACAGAGAACCCATTCGAGTAAAATCTATGAATATAATGATTCATAATAACCTTACTACTCAAATAAAGGAGGCGCAACAAGGAGTTTTAAAAGAGGGAAATTTAAAGGATGAAATACCCAAAGGATCGGAGAAACATCTTAATATTCGGGAAGACGGAACCCGGTATAGGGCTGAAAGGATTTGGGTACCAAAATTTGGAGATATGAGAGAAATGGTACTTAGAGAAGCTCATAAAACCATATACTCAATACATCCTGGAACGGGGAAAATGTACAAGGATCTCAGGAAATATTTTTGGTGGCCGGGTATGAAAGCCGATGTTGCTAAATACGTAGGAGAATGTTTGACGTGTTCTAAGGTCAAAGCTGAGCATCAGAAACCATCAGGTCTACTTCAACAACCCGAAATCCCGGAATGGAAATGGGAAAACATTACCATGGATTTCATCACTAAATTGCCAAGGACTGCAAGTGGTTTTGATACTATTTGGGTAATAGTTGATCGTCTCACCAAATCAGCACATTTCCTGTCAATAAGAGAAGATGACAAGATGGAGAAGTTAGCACGACTGTATTTGAAGGAAGTCGTCTCCAGACATGGAATACCAATCTCTATTATCTCTGATAGGGATGGCAGATTTATTTCAAGATTCTGGCAGACATTACAGCAAGCATTAGGAACTCGTCTAGACATGAGTACTGCCTATCATCCACAAACTGATGGGCAGAGGACGATACAAACGCTTGAAGACATGCTACGAGCATGTGTTATTGATTTCGGAAACAGTTGGGATCGACATCTACCATTAGCAGAATTTTCCTACAACAACAGCTACCATTCAAGCATTGAGATGGCGCCGTTTGAAGCACTTTATGGTAGAAAGTGCAGGTCTTCGATTTGTTGGAGTGAAGTGGGGGATAGACAGATTACGGGTCCGGAGATTATACAAGAAACTACCGAGAAGATCATCCAAATTCAACAACGGTTGAAAACCGCCCAAAGTCGACAAAAGAGCTACGCTGACATTAAAAGAAAAGATATAGAATTTGAAATTGGAGAGATGGTCATGCTTAAAGTTGCACCTTGGAAAGGCGTTGTTCGATTTGGTAAACGAGGGAAATTAAATCCAAGGTATATTGGACCATTCAAGATTATTGATCGTGTCGGACCAGTAGCTTACCGACTTGAGTTACCTCAACAACTCGCGGCTGTACTTCCACATCTCGAATTTGAAGAAATGTTTTGCTAAAGAAGATCTCACTATTCCGTTAGATGAAATCCAAATCAACGAAAAACTCCAATTCATCGAAGAACCCGTCGAAATAATGGATCGTGAGGTTAAAAGACTTAAGCAAAACAAGATACCAATTGTTAAGGTTCGATGGAATGCTCGTAGAGGACCCGAGTTCACCTGGGAGCGTGAAGATCAGATGAAGAAGAAATACCCGCATCTATTTCCAGAAGATTCGTCAACACCTTCAACAGCTTAAAATTTCGGGACAAAATTTATTTAACGGGTAGGTACTGTAGTGACCCGAACTTTTCCATGTTTATATATATTAATTGAGATTGATATTTACATGATTAAATGTTTCCAACATGTTAAGCAATCAAACTTATTAAGACTTGATTAATTGAAATATGTTTCATATAGACAATTGACCACCCAAGTTGACCGGCGATTCACGAACGTTAAAACTTGTAAAAACGACATGACGATATATATATGGATATACATATGGTTAACATGAGATTATGATAAGTAAGTATCTCCATAAGTATAATAACAATGAGTTATATACATATAAACAAGACTACTAACTTAAGAATTTCGAAACGAGACATATATGTAACGATTATCGTTGTAACGACATTTAAATGTATATATATCATATTAAGATATATTAATATATCATAATATCATGATAATATAATAATTTAACATCTCATTAGATATAATAAACAATGGGTTAACAACATTAATTGAGATCGTTAACTTAAAGGTTTCAAAACAACACTTACATGTAACGACTAACGATGACTTAACGACTCAGTTAAAATGTATATATATGTAGTGTATTTAGATGTATTAAAATACTTTTGGAAGACTTCAAGACATATATCAAAACACTCATACTTAACGAAAATGGTTACAGTTACTTTTCTATTCTTTTCTTTCATCAAGAATTCTAGTCGTATTCTTACCCGTATTATACACAGCTTCAAAACGTACTTACTATGAGTATATACCAATATGAACTAGCATGGGATTTCACTCTTGATTATGTCATGTATGACTAATCAATTTTAACTTCTACCATGAGCTAGTCAACTAACTAGAACTCCTTTTAACCCCACTCACTACTCACCAATTACCACTCATCATTCACTCCATTTCACTTCCAATTCTCTTTCTAATTCTCTCTCAACACACACACACTATTATGAACGTATTTTTCCAGTAGTTAATCATCATCTTCATCAAAAATCACTTCAAGAATCCAGCTATAATCATCATAGGAAGAACACTTCAAGAACACTTCAAAAATCCCTTCAAGTTTACTAATTTACTTCCAAGCTTTCTAATCCATTCCAAGTAATCATCTAAGATCAAGAAACCTTTCTTATATACAGTAGGTTATCTTTCTTATTCAAGGTAATATTCATATTCAAACTTTGATTCAATTTCTATATAAACTATCTTAATTCGAGTAAAAATCTTACTTGAACTTGTTTTTGTGTCATGATCCTACTTCAAGAACTTTCAAGCCATCCAAGATCCTTTGAAGCTAGATCATTTCTTGTCACTTCCAGTAGGTTTACCTACTAAACTTGAGGTAGTAATGATGTTCATAACATCATTCGATTCATATATATAAAACTATCTTATTCGAAGGTTTAAACTCGTAATCACTAGAACATAGTTTAGTTAATTCTAAACTTGTTCGCAAACAAAAGTTAATCCTTCTAACTTGACTTTTAAAATTAACTACACACATGTTCTATATCTATATGATATGCTAACTTAATGATTTAAAACCTGGAAACACGAAAAACACCGTAAAACCGGATTTACGCCGTCGTAGTAACACCGCGGGCTGTTTTGAGTTAGTTAATTAAAAACTATGATAAACTTTGATTTAAAAGTTGTTATTCTGAGAAAATGATTTTTATTATGAACATGAAACTATATCCAAAAATTATGGTTAAACTCAAAGAGAAAGTATGTTTTCTAAAATGGTCATCTAGACGTCGTTCTTTCGACTGAAATGACTACCTTTACAAAAACGACTTGTAACTTATTTTTCCGACTATAAACCTATACTTTTCTGTTTAGATTCATAAAATAGAGTTCAATATGAAACCATAGCAATTTGATTCACTCAAAACGGATTTAAAATGAAGAAGTTATGGGTAAAACAAGATTGGATAATTTTTCTCATTTTAGCTACGTGAAAATTGGTAACAAATCTATTCCAACCATAACTTAATCAACTTGTATTGTATATTATGTAATCTTGAGATACCATAGACACGTATACAATGTTTCGACCTATCATGTCGACACATCTATATATATTTCGGAACAACCATAGACACTCTATATGTGAATGTTGGAGTTAGCTATACAGGGTTGAGGTTGATTCCAAAATATATATAGTTTGAGTTGTGATCAATACTGAGATACGTATACACTGGGTCGTGGATTGATTCAAGATAATATTTATCGATTTATTTCTGTACATCTAACTGTGGACAACTAGTTGTAGGTTACTAACGAGGACAGCTGACTTAATAAACTTAAAACATCAAAATATATTAAAAGTGTTGTAAATATATTTTAAACATACTTTGATATATATGTATATATTGTTATAGGTTCGTGAATCAACCAGTGGCCAAGTCTTACTTCCCGACGAAGTAAAAATCTGTGAAAGTGAGTTATAGTCCCACTTTTAAAATCTAATATTTTTGGGATGAGAATACATGCAGGTTTTATAAATGATTTACAAAATAGACACAAGTACGTGAAACTACATTCTATGATTGAATGATCGAAATCGAATATGCCCCTTTTTATTAAGTCTGGTAATCTAAGAATTAGGGAACAGACACCCTAATTGACGCGAATCCTAAAGATAGATCTATTGGGCCTAACAAACCCCATCCAAAGTACCGGATGCTTTAGTACTTCGAAATTTATATCATATCCGAAGAGTGTCCCGGAATGATGGGGATATTCTTATATATATGCATCTTGTTAATGTCGGTTACCAGGTGTTCACCATATGAATGATTTTTATCTCTATGTATGGGATGTGTATTGAAATATGAAATCTTGTGGTCTATTGTTACGATTTGATACATATAGGTTAAACCTATAACTCACCAACATTTTTGTTGACGTTTAAAGCATGTTTATTCTCAGGTGAATACTAAGAGCTTCCGCTGTTGCATACTAAAATAAGGACAAGATTTGGAGTCCATGTTTGTATGATATTGTGTAAAAACTGCATTCAAGAAACTGATTTCGATGTAACATATTTGTATTGTAAACCATTATGTAATGGTCGTGTGTAAACAGGATATTTTAGATTATCATTATTTGATAATCTACGTAAAGCTTTTAAACCTTTATTTATGAAATAAAGGTTATGGTTTGTTTTAAAAATGAATGCAGTCTTTGAAAAACGTCTCATATAGAGGTCAAAACCTCGCAACGAAATCAATTAATATGGAACGTTTTTAATCAATAAGAACGGGACATTTCATCGGTTCTGGGACGGTACTTCTCGTTCATCAAGTGCTTGAATGCTGACCACGGTAGTGCGTACGCATCGTCTTGTCCCACTTGCTCTAGATAGGTATTCCACCATGTTAACGCAGAACCTGTGAAGGTATGCGTAGCGTACTTCACTTTGTCCTCTTCAGTACACTTACTTATGGCAAACACCGATTCGACCTTCTCGGTCCACCGTTTCAATCCGATCGGTCCTTCGGTTCCATCAAATTCCAAAGGTTTGCAGGCAGTGAATTCTTTGTAGGTGCATCCTACACCATTTCCTGTACTGCTAGATCCAAGATTATTGTTGGTATGTAGCGCAGCCTGTACTGCGGCTATGTTTGAAGCTAGAAAAGTACGGAATTCCTCTTCATTCATATTCACGGTGTGTCGAGTAGTCGGTGCCATTTCCTTCAAAATAGTCAAATGGAACAAGTTAATCATACAGAATATTAAGAGTAGTTAATAGTATTTCGTAGCATAATATGAACCCATTTATAAAAGCTTTTTCTTCATATTAGCGTTTTATAAGTTTAAATTCGGGTAGTACCTACCCGTTAAGTTCATACTTAGTACATAATATACAATTCAACTACTACAATTCTATATGAAAAACTGATTATAATAATATTTCGCGTTCAAACTTTTATACAATATTTTACAAACTTACAATACCGCTTATTTTACATAAAGCATGAAATATAGCACACAATAACTTTGATACAAGATAGTTGTGAAGATAATTCTAGCTAGTACACAAGTCGTCCAGCAAAGGCAATAAAGACACGTAATTCATACGTCTAGAAACAAGTCATGCATTCTGGTTTTACTAGGACTACTTCCCATCCTTGGTCTTGTGGAACATAACCGTTATGGCCGTTGATAAGACAGCGTGTTGTAACGTCGTCAAAGGGACGAGGGTTACGTAATGACCAACAGTCTCGTAATAACCTAAAAACCTCATTTCTTACCCCAATTACTGACTCCGTCACTTGTGGGAACGTTTTGTTTAATAGTTGTAGCCCGATGTTCTTTTTCTCACTTTGGTGAGAAGCGAACATTACTAACCCGTAAGCATATCATGCTTCTTTATGTTGCATGTTAGCCGCTTTTTCTAAATCACGAAGTCCAATATTCGGATATATTGAGTCAAAATAATTTCTTAACCCATTGCGTAAAATAGCATTTGGGTTCCCCGCAATATATGCGTCAAAGTAAACACATCCTAACTTATGGATTTCCCAATGTGATATCCCCCATCTTTCGAACGAAAGCCTTTTATAAACCAAGGCATTCTTGGAACGTTCTTCGAATGTCTTACAAACTGATCTCGCCTTAAATAGTTGTGCCGAAGAATTCTGTCCGACTCTAGACAAGATTTCATCAATCATGTCTCCGGGTAGGTCTCTTAAAATATTGGGTTGT
The DNA here is from genome assembly GCF_046630445.1 of Rutidosis leptorrhynchoides. Classification (NCBI taxonomy): domain Eukaryota; kingdom Viridiplantae; phylum Streptophyta; class Magnoliopsida; order Asterales; family Asteraceae; genus Rutidosis; species Rutidosis leptorrhynchoides. The sequence goes on from NC_092334.1 coordinate 647,367,399, forward strand.
CTATCCATTTTGTGTTTTTATACTGTAAAATAGACAAGAGTTAGATTCATAAAAAAAATACTTATTAATACAAGCAATTTTTACATATATCATAAAGCATAAGCACACTATATTACATATATTACACCACACGAATACAACTATCTTATTCCGACTCGCTCGTTTCTTCTTCTTCGGTTTTGGTTCGTTTTGCCAAGTTTCTAGGGATATATGATGTTCCCCTAATACGAGCTGTCATTTTCCACAATGGTTTAGAAAAACCTGGTGGTTTAGGGGTTCCCGGGTCATTGTTACAACTTAAGGGCTTCGGGGGTTGACGATACATATAAAGTTCATCGGGGTTGGAATTAGATTTGTCTATTTTTATGCCCTTTCCCTTATTATTTTCTTTTGCCTTTTTAAATTCAGTTGGGGTAATTTCTATAACATCATCGGAATTCTCGTCGGAATCCGATTCATCGGAGAATTGGTAATCCTCCCAATATTTTGCTTCCTTGGCGGAAACACCATTGACCATAATTAACCTTGGTCGGTTGGTTGAGGATTTTCTTTTACTTAACCGTTTTATTATTTCCCCCACCGGTTCTATTTCCTCCTCCGGTTCCTCCTCTTCCGGTTCTGATTCTTCTTCCGGTTCCGACTCTTCTCCCGGTTCCTCTTCAGGAACTTGTGAATCAGTCCACGAATCATTCCAATTTACATTTGACTCTTCATTATTATTAGGTGAGTCAATGGGACTTGTTCTAGAGGTAGACATCTATCACATAATATCAAACGCGTTAAGAGATTAATATATCACATAATATTCACATGTTAAAAATATATAGTTTCCAACAAAATTTGTTAAGCAATCATTTTTCAAGTAAACACGGTCGAAGTCCAGACTCACTAATGCATCCTAACAACTCGATAAGACACACTAATGCAAAATTCTGGTTCTCTAAGACCAACGCTCGGATACCAACTGAAATGTCCCGTTCTTATTGATTAAAAACGTTCCATATTAATTGATTTCGTTGCGAGGTTTTGACCTCTATATGAGACGTTTTTCAAAGACTGCATTCATTTTTAAAACAAACCATAACCTTTATTTCATAAATAAAGGTTTAAAAAGCTTTACGTAGATTATCAATAATGATAATCTAAAATATCCTGTTTACACACGACCATTACATAATGGTTTACAATACAAATATGTTACATCGAAATCAGTTTCTTGAATGCAGTTTTTACGCAATATCATACAAATATGGACTCCAAATCTTGTCCTTATTTTCGTATGCAACAGCGGAAGCTCTTAGTATTCACCTGAGAATAAACATGCTTTAAACGTCAACAAAAATGTTGGTGAGTTATAGGTTTAACCTATATATATCAAATCGTAACAATAGACCACAAGATTTCATATTTCAATACACATCCCATACATAGAGATAAAAATCATTCATATGGTGAACACCTGGTAACCGACATTAACAAGATGCATATATAAGAATATCCCCATCATTCCGGGACACCCTTCGGATATGATATAAATTTCGAAGTACTAAAGCATCCGGTACTTTGGATGGGGTTTGTTAGGCCCAATAGATCTATCTTTAGGATTCGCGTCAATTAGGGTGTCTGTTCCCTAATTATTAGTTTACCAGACTTAATAACAAGGGGCATATTCGATTTCGATAATTCAACCATAGAATGTAGTTTCACGTACTTGTGTCTATTTTGTAAATCATTTATAAAACCTGCATGTATTCTCATCCCAAAAATATTAGATTTTAAAAGTGGGACTATAACTCACTTTCACAGATTTTTACTTCGTCGTGAAGTAAGACTTGGCCACTGGTTGATTCACGAACCTATAACAATATATACATATATATCAAAGTATGTTCAAAATATATTTACAACACTTTTAATATATTTTGATGTTTTAAGTTTATTAAGTCAGCTGTCCTCGTTAGTAACCTACAACTAGTTGTCCACAGTTAGATGTACAGAAATAAATCGATAAATATTATCTTGAATCAATCCACGACCCAGTGTATACGTATCTCAGTATTGATCACAACTCAAACTATATATATTTTGGAATCAACCTCAACCCTGTATAGCTAACTCCAACATTCACATATAGAGTGTCTATGGTTGTTCCGAAATATATATATAGATGTGTCGACATGATAGGTCGAAACATTGTATACGTGTCTATGGTATCTCAAGATTACATAATATATAATACAAGTTGATTAATTTATGGTTGGAATAGATTTGTTACCAATTTTCACGTAGCTAAAATGAGAAAAATTATCCAATCTTGTTTTACCCATAACTTCTTCATTTTAAATCCGTTTTGAGTGAATCAAATTGCTATGGTTTCATATTGAACTCCATTTTATGAATCTAAACAGAAAAAGTATAGGTTTATAGTCGGAAAAATAAGTTACAAGTCGTTTTTGTAAAGGTAGTCATTTCAGTCGAAAGAACGACGTCTAGATGACCATTTTAGAAAACATACTTCCACTTTGAGTTTTAACCATAATTTTTGGATATAGTTTCATGTTCATAATAAAAATCATTTTCTCAGTATAACAACTTTTAAATCAAAGTTTATCATAGTTTTTAATTAACTAACCCAAAACAGCCCGCGGTGTTACTACGACGGCGTAAATCCGGTTTTACGGTGTTTTTCGTGTTTCCAGGTTTTAAATCATTAAGTTAGCATATCATATAGATATATAACATGTGTTTAGTTGATTTTAAAAGTCAAGTTAGAAGGATTAACTTTTGTTTGCGAACAAGTTTAGAATTAACTAAACTATGTTCTAGTGATTACAAGTTTAAACCTTCGAATAAGATAGCTTTATATATATGAATCGAATGATGTTATGAACATCATTACTACCTTAAGTTCCTTGGATAAACCTACTGGAAAAGTGAAAAATGGATCTAGCTTCAACGGATCCTTGGATGGCTCGAAGTTCTTGAAGCAGAATCATGACACGAAAACAAGTTCAAGTAAGATCATCACTTGAAATAAGATTGTTATAGTTATAGAAATTGAAACAAAGTCTGAATATGATTATTACCTTGTATTAGAATGATAACCTACTGTAAGAAACAAAGATTTCTTGAGGTTGGATGATCACCTTACAAGATTGGAAGTGAGCTAGCAAACTTGAAAGTATTCTTGATTTTATGTAACTAGAACTTGTAGAATATATGAAGAACACTTAGAACTTGAAGATAGAACTTGAGAGAGATCAATTAGATGAAGAAAATTGAAGAATGAAAGTGTTTGTAGGTGTTTTTGGTCGTTGGTGTATGGATTAGATATAAAGGATATGTAATTTTGTTTTCATGTAAATATGTCATGAATGATTACTCATATTTTTGTAATTTTATGAGATATTTCATGCTAGTTGCCAAATGATGGTTCCCACATGTATTAGGTGACTCACATGGGCTGCTAAGAGCTGATCATTGGAGTGTATATACCAATAGTACATACATCTAAAAGCTGTGTATTGTACGAGTACGAATACGGGTGCATACGAGTAGAATTGTTGATGAAACTGAACGAGGATGTAATTGTAAGCATTTTTGTTAAGTAGAAGTATTTTGATAAGTGTATTGAAGCCTTTCAAAAGTGTATAAATACATATTAAAACACTACATGTATATACATTTTAACTGAGTCGTTAAGTCATCGTTAGTCGTTACATGTAAATGTTGTTTTGAAACCTTTAGGTTAACGATCTTGTTGAATGTTGTTAACCCATTGTTTATTATAACAAATGAGATGTTAAATTGTTATATTATCATGATATTATGATATATAATATATCTTAGTATGATATATATATACAGTTAAATGTCGTTACAACGATAATCGTTACATATATGTCTCGTTTCGAAATCATTAAGTTAGTAGTCTTATTTTTACATATGTATTTCATTGTTAATACACTTAATAATATATTTACTTATCATTTAACATAATTAACCAAGTGTATCAATATCTTAATATGATTCATATGTACCTAGTAAGACGTTGTTATAACGATAATCGTTATATATATCGTTTTCGAGTTTCTTAAATTAATAGTCTCATTTTTATGTATATAACTCATTGTTAAAATACCTAATGAGATACATACTTATAATAAAATCATGTTAACTATATATATAACCATATATATGTCATCGTATAGTTTTTACAAGTTTTAACGTTCGTGAATCACCGGTCAACTTGGGTGGTCAATTGTCTATATGAAACCTATTTCAATTAATCAAGTCTTAACAAGTTTGATTGCTTAGCATGTTGGAAACATTTAATCATGTAAATATCAATCTCAATTAATATATATAAACATGGAAAAGTTCGGGTCACTACATACAGTTGGGCTTTTAAGTGTGTATCCTCAAGTTTCGCAGATATCTGCGCCACAGGTTTCGCTTCCTTTATAGCCACCTGTGTACTCTGCGTCTTCAAGTTATCCCTCTTTTCCAACGCAACAGCCTTGGTTATATCCGCAGACGCAGGGTCAACCTTGGCAAAATGTTCAAGGGCAGGCAAATCTTGCAAGTCAATTCATGCAGGCTGCACCTCCTGATATGGTTCACTTATTTTCACAACCTGACTTTGTTCAGGACATGATGAAGCGTTTCTTTGCAAACTTGAAAGGGGATCCTGTTAAACCACCCTTCGAGCTACCGACTACCTTTGACAAGTTTCCTCCGCATATATCCGCATACCTGTTTCCATCAGCACCAAAGATACCTAGCACGTTGGGTACTTACAATGGCCTGATCGATCCAGATGATTTTTTACAGCATTTCGAAGGCGCAATGCGCACTCAAGGCTGGGTGGATCCGGTTGCGTGTCAGATATTTCCTATGACACTACAGGGTATTGCTCGTGAGTGGTTTAATAAGTTGCCGGCGGGTAGTATTGCCGGGTTTATGGATCTGCGGACAAAGTTTTTGCTGCAATATCAGAATCAGAGACCACGCAAGCGCACTCACATTGAATGCCATGACATCGTGCAGAAGTTCAAGGAATCTTTGGGCGAATTTCTCACAAGGTATACTAATGAGTGCCTGCGTATACCAGATCTCAAACCAGAGCAACAGATTTCCGGACTCATACATGGTATAAACTCAGAACGTCATCCAACACTGGTAAGGCGTCTGCGCCATACAGTCCCAACAACTTATGCTGAGGCGCTTAATGAATGCCACGACTATATGCGGAGTGGCGAAGATAATGACATCCCAACAGCTAGCTCACGCAACGAGAGGAAGGACGATGATGATCGTTCGCGCGATCAAAATCGTGGTAACAACTCTCGCGGAAGGTATCCTAGCGGTGGTCCTATCAGGAATGATAAAGGGAAATCAAGTGGCAATTATCGAAACAATAATCAGCGCGGCATCAATAATCAGAACTATGCGCTGCTCAAAAGTTTGTCCAAAACGCCCAAGGAAATTTTGGCAAAGGAGCCAGTATGCGCGACCTTCGCGGTTCCAACTCCGCTTACAGAATTTGGCAAGCGGGACAAAACAAAGTATTGTGAATTTCATGACGATTATGGTCACGACACCAATCGGTGTAAAAACTTGATGGAACGGGTTCTGGAAGCGCTTCGCGCGGGCAAATTGGATCATCTAAAACCACCTAAAAAGGACAAGGGAAAGGCCGCAGAAGAGGCTTCGAAGTCTAAGACTTTCGCGTGGCAGAAAGTTGACAAAGTGAAAAATGCCGACTTAACCATTAACATGGTTGACGCAGAGAAAATCAGCCAGCGGAGAAAGTACAACGATCACCAGGATTGGGAGCTTCTCCCAATCACTTTCCCTCCTGTAATGTCAATTGATTCTATTAATGAGCCCATTATCATCAAGTGTCGCATCCCCGATTGCGGAATCCAGGTTAAGCGCATGCATGTTGACACTGGCAGCGGTGTCGATATTATGTATGAGCATTGTTATCGTTTCCTTCCGGCAGAAGTCAAAGCGCAGTTACGCCAGCCTGATATTACGCTATCAGGGTTTTCCGGAGAAAACTCGTGGCCGCTAGGCCGAATAGAATTAATGATAGAGCTTGCGGATGACAGGAACCCGCAGATGATCAGGCATGAATTGATCGATTTTTATGTGGTTCGTTCAACTTCACGATATAACGCACTGCTAGGGAGAAACTTCATACGGCGTTTCAACATCATCCCATCGGTAGTGCATGGTTTGATTTTCCCACAGTAGGAGGCGTTGCCACAGTTGCGTCACATCAAGCAACCGAGCTGTGTGGCTCTGTCGCGTCTGTAAGCGCTCCTAGCGTAGGAGAGCAACTTGCAAACTGTGCAGTAATAGCAAACCGCTTGCATCCGGATAAGCGAATTATGATCAATCAGAGTTAAGTGAAAGTTTGTTTGGTAAATAAGCAAAACTTGTGAATTTTAATGGAGAATTTAACCTTTTTTTATTTAAACAAAAATTAAAATTTGACTTCTCATTATATTGAAAGTCATCGATATCTGACGTTTTATTTTTTGAAAAATCACATGAGAGTTTTGCTTTATAACTACTTTTCATCTCAACCACTTTTTCCCCATTATTCCCATTCCTACTTTCATCAGTTCTTTGTGATGAGCCACAAAAAGAGTTTAAATTCTCTGGTTCAATTTTTTCTTGAAGACAAGAAAATCGATTACGGGTTTCCCATGAACCTTCATCATTTATTGATATCTGATTTGTATTTGCTTTCATGAACGATTTGAAGCTATTAGGGTTTACCCTTTTTGCTCCGGCTAATTGAAAACCGTCATATGTCACCTTTGGGTGTGAGGGTTTTACCCTCACCCATTTGGTCGTTTTTTGAGATGAATTGGGTTTAGGGTTACCTCTTGTTTTTCGTGATGAACAGCTGCATTTGTGGTTGCATATTCCGGTACCGTTATTGGTAGCCATATGACTGCCGCTGGTCGCCGCTGCCACTGTTGTCACCACTCTGCCGTGCTTCTGTTTGCTCCACCATTCGGGATAACCGATACGTTTAAAACACTGAATAATTGTGTGTCTTGACATACCACAGTATATGCAAATCGGTTGTTCTAGTGGTTTATGGTGGTTTGCAGTGATGGTTTCTCTTTTGGTGATGGAAGGTGATGGGTGACAGAGAATATCCAGGTAACTTGTTATTTGATGGTTTACTAATTGATCACTTTTGAGTTGTAGTTGGTTTGGGTTGCTGTTGACCGAGCTACCGTCATATTTTGACATGGCAGCTTGGTTTAAGAAGCTGGTTTTCTGCTTCAACATTTCTGAGCTACCGTCAATTTTTGACATGGCAGCTTATTTTTGGTAGATGATTGAAGCTAAAACGTGTGTATTAATTCCAAGATCTACACCGTAAGCTCTGATACCATAATATAAAATAGAAGCTGAATTTGTATTAAGTATTTGATCAGTATTTCACTTAGAATTTGATACATTTACAATACATAGCTAATCTATTTATATTAGAGAACTTGTAACAGCTAATTCTATATTTACAATGGGGCTTTGTTACTTTAGAGGGGAATCTACTTTATAATCTACTTTATATTCCTTTTTGTATTCACTGTATTGCTTGTATACGTTATATGGTGTTGTATCCGTTGTGATGTGTTGACGTGTAATCTTCCATATTCGGAAAGGGAATTGATATTTCCACGTTTATATTTACTTCATCCACCATTATTTTCTTTAACTTCCTAAAATACCCCTAGGTAATTATTTTCTTTAATTTTCTTTGATGTTCATTCAGCCACCTTATCAAATTGCCTTATTCTCTCATATAACGTCATTCTAGATTCTCTGTTCCTAGTTCAAAGATTAAAAAACAACCCTAAAATTATGAACGCAATTCGCACTTAAATCCTAGCAATTTAGAAACCACCACCTACACTAATAAACCCGCTGAATTTTTCTGAACCTGATGATACAAATTTCTCCGGCAACCGTCACCAAACACGCCGCCACGCGCCACCCATTATGGTCACCGGAATATTTGCCGTCAGCAACTTCGGTGGTGACTTCTTCAACGGTGCCGTCGGAGGTTTCAGCACCACCACCTTCATTTTCAGTCTATCTAGATCTTTTATAATTTCAGTTTGGGTGTTTTTCTTTTAGATCTAATTTGGTTTTTGGGTTTAGATCTATAACTAACTTAAAATTTCAGATCCAAAGTTCATTTTAGATTTAGCATATGTTACAAGTCGTCGCCGATTTCAACATCACCACTATCCTTTTTGTTGCATGAACGATCAATTTCAAACAGTAACTTATATTAGCAAGTCATATGAACTTCTCCTGCTATTGGCGAATTGATGTGCAAAATGTTGAATAACAATAAAAATGATTGGATTGGATTTGCTATGGAATGCAGATTTTATCAAACGGATTCAAAATTTGGTGTGTTTGTGTAATGCGCGAAACATATTTAGTAAGTTTGTGTTTTGAGTGCGAGGAAGTTTGTGTGTTGATTTTGAGCAGTTGTGTTCAGTATATCTTCACTAAGTTGGTGATGAAATGAAGGATTTAAGTTTGGTTGATGGAAACATGAAGATGAAGTTTGGGTGAAGGAGAAAAAAAGGGTGGATGATGAAAATTATTAAAGAATATAATTTACCTTCATTAAAGTAGGGGTATTTTAGGAAGTTAACAATAATAATGTTGGATGTAGTAAAAATAAAGGTGGAACACCTCCCGTTTAGAAATGATGGAAGTTCCTTTCTGATCCAAAAAGTTACTTTTGTTTTAGCTTTCTAACACTTTTATCTATTTAAAAGACTGCAATTGCGTTACACACAAAAATGGCTTATGTGGGGACCAACCTTAAAATTTGTTCAACGACACAAATTAACAACCCGAGCAGATCAGTTGGTCCAAATTGACTTGACCTGTGACGATCGCTCCAAATCTATATGGACAATACGTCATTCATTGATTTCATTGCGAGGTATTTGACCTCTATATGATACGTTTTGTAAACATTGCATTCTTTTAAAAAGGCACACCATAATGAATATTTAAATCAAAGGTTTTCGACATCTAATAATTTCTACATATATACAATCACTGTAAATAATAGTTTACAATAGTACTTCCGTTGACAATGCAGTCAAAATAAGATACATGGTGATGATTTGGTGAATGCAACGTTTCCTTGAAAAATATGCCATGTATGACTCCATGCACATAGCTTGTCTAACATATAAGCAAACAGCGGAAGACTTCTAGGAAACCTGAGAATAAACATGCTAACAAGTGTCAACACAAAGGTTGGTGAGTTCATAGTTTTAATGTTTCGTATAATCTGTATATAAAGATGGATCACAAGATTTCAGTTGTTTCATCCAGAAACGTTTATCAAAAATATTCTACAAGATTGAGCACCCTGGTAACTAAACTTAACGTATATATATTTTATACCCTTTGTATAATCATCTTAATAATACACGCAAACCAACGTGTACGCTTCTCAAATAGCATACATCCGTTAAAAGGCTAGCGCTCTAGCTCGGACGGGGATATCAAGCCCTATGGATCCATATACTACTACTCGCGCCCACCAGTTCTTATAACCGGCAGTTACTAGTTACCAAAGCTAAGGGATTTTCGGTTCAAACTCGGTGTAGAATTTAGTATGTACTTGTATCCAGTGCGTTTAAAATAAAGTGCATGTATTCTCAGCCCAAAAATATATATTGCAAAATCATTTAAAAAGGGAGCAAATGAAACTCACACTTTATAATTATTGTAAAACAGTTATTAAAGCATTTGCATGTATTCTCAGCCCAAAAATGTAAAGGGTAAAAGGGATCATATGAACTCACTGTTTAATATTGATATACAATATTGCAGGAAAGCACGTAGACGCATCGGAGATGATAAACACGAGGTTTGATTCACAAAAAAATACCCCCGAACATTACCCATAAACTCCTTGGCAATAACCCATAATTTCCTTAGCTCTAGCTTGCTCGAAAACTCATTTTGAAAATTACTTGGACAGCACTCCGTCGTAATATTTGATGTACATTATTATTTTTGTATCGCAAAAATAATAACACTAATAATAAAAAAAATAATAAGATTAATAATAATCTTATTAATAATAATAATAATAATAATAATAATATAAATAATAAATAAAATAAATACGGAGTAATATGTATGTGTGTGTTTTTTTTTTTTTCTTTCTTTACTCGGCAGAAAATGTTGCAATTTATAGAACCTGGCCTGAAATCTGGGGTCATGCGACTCGCATGGAAATGGCCTTCTGGCCATGCGACTCGCATGAGGACCAGGGACAGCTCACATTGTTTTGGCTCCTAGCTTGTCGACATAATATAAAATAAATATAAATATATAAATAATTAATATAATTATTTATATATTATATTTTATTCTTGTGCATAGTAGACTAGATATTTTAGGTCCGTTGCGTCGGGCGTTTCTTCTTGACTCGGGTCCCGGTTCCGGATTTTCAGACGTCCTTGCGTACTATTTTATATCGTGTACTTTGCGTTCCGCAACTTGTACTCTTGTCATTTTTAGACGTTCTTCATCAATAATTTGAACCTTTTTAATTGTATCTTGTACATTTGAGCATTTTGGACCTTTCCGTCTTCAATTCTTCGTTTTCGCCTTTTGTCTTCGCACTTATTAAATATAAACGAATATTACTTGAATATGGAACAATTACAACTAAAATCCTGTCTTTTTTGGGGGATAATGCTATGAAATATATGTTCCTTTTTAGCCTTATCAATAGCCTTAAATTATCCCTTAATTATATCACTCAAAGTGTATCTTAAACTTTCGAGTGTTTTGGTCATTTACTTCTATAAATCATCGTCTCGCTATTTGTTAAAATACATTTTTATAATAGCGTTTTACTGTAGCAAAGTTACTGTAGCAAAGTCAAATTTTACTGTAGCAATTCACTGTAGCAAAGTCAATTTCACTGTAGCAAATAGTGATTTTCGAAAACACTGTAGCATTTTGAGTAATGTGGCAATTTGAAAACACTGTAACAAATTAGTGTTTAACTGGTTCATCTTAAACGCTTTAGTTAACTTATCTAAATATCAATTGAATCAATAAACGAATGTTACTATCGTTTATTATATATATGTATATATCTTTTTAATATACATAAATCAGTTTTTAAATACACATTGGAAGTTATTTATAAATAAATTTTAATAATAAATATTTCAACTTATCATATACATTCAAATAGATATTTAAACCAATAAGTTTAATGTACGGTATCAAACAATTAATACATTGTTACCTTTTCATGTTATAGTATATATGTATCTATTTACATATAATTGTTCGCGAATCGTCGAAAACAACCGAAGGGTATTTAAATATATAAAAGTAATTCAAAAATTTTGAGATTCAGTTTTACAGACTTTGCTTATCGTGTCGGAAATGTTAATCATACAAAGATTAAGTTTAAATTTAGTCGAAATTTCTGGGTCATCACATGACCAAACGAAAAAATTCAAAATCCTCAAGTACCTTTTGTATTCGGGTTCCATTATATGCAAAAACCAGCACGAGCCGGACCAACAGCACCCAAACTTAGTAGAACAAATGTACAAATACTACTTACTACTCTTGATAGTATTAGCATGTATAAAACAAAAGGTCACATGTTAGCTTTTTTTAAATATTTGTAGCGAATAACTATAATATCTTAGCGAAAAACTTTTGACATATTCCGGTCCAAACTATTTAGCATTTAGCAACAAAAGCATCATATGGATTCAACTGTCAAACTCTTATGATCCTCAGATATTTCAGCTTGAGACGACAAATACTCAAGTGCAACAACAACATCACCAATTAATGGCCGAAAATTTGCTTGCTCCTGGAGACACATTGCAGTAACAGCAACAACATGATGAACAGAACGTGCAGAGACATGACCATGCAATAGCGGGTCAACCAACTGAACAAACTTCTTACGGTCTTTTAAAAACGGACGTGACTGCATTTATTCAAAACAAGAGAATATTATATATAGCAAAGGAAATGTGTACAATATCAAAAGATTAAAAATCCAGATGCTGTGGACAATAATTAATAAATTAAATAGTGTTGAAATGCAAAAAAACAAAAAAAAAAAAAACTAAACTTACCCAAGCGACTAAATTCTGCTCTCCGGGTTTTTTGGTCGAGTCGATTGCCTTACGTCCAGTGATCAGCTCCATCAATATTACACCAAAGCTATATATATCGGACTTTAAAGTTAGTTTTCCACTCATTGCATATTCAGGGGCACAATAACCATATGTGCCCATGACTCTAGTTGATACATGAGTGTTTTCGCCAACGGGCCCCAATTTAGCGAGTCCAAAGTCTGAAAGCTTAGGATTAAAGTCATTGTCCAACAATATATTCGAAGATTTTAAATCGCGATAAATTACAGGTGGGTTTGCTTTGCAATGAAGATACTCGAGCCCACGAGCTGCACCAACTGCAATCTTTAGTCTCGTGTGCCAATCCAACGGCTCCTGATCAGCCCCTAAATCCGAAAATAATAATTATTTTTGGTTAAAACTTGCAGCAGGACGTTAGTCACATTAATGCATTAAAGGAAGTCACAAGAATCATGCAACATCTTATTCATGTAATAGATAATGTAAGAGCTGACTAAGATGAAGACTTTAATTTGACTTTTTTGAAACATTAAATACATAACTATAATGCAGCAAAATGACCATGGTTGCAAACGGCTGTTGCGGCGGTTTGGTGACTAGTCCGTGCCTTGCCGCCCAAAAACGTCTAATTAGTCGTTCAACGCTAAAATCAGGTCAAAATCGGGAAAAGTCGGTCAATGTTGGTCAAAATTTGACGTTTTGTAGTGTTAACGGAAGTCTCAAGCCCATATAAAAATTAGCGGGAAAAACACTTACTTGCATAGTATTTCATAAAGATAAATGAATAAATACACTATACACTATAATATATTAAACACTATAAAAGACATACTCTGTATATATTATCTAAACTGATGATCATATCATCTTATTTATGAATTATCTACTATTTTAGAAAAATTTATAGGTTTAAAATATTTAAGTTTCAAACATATATATTTAATATATTTTTATTTAAAAGTCAACGCTGATCGACGTCCATCTCAACCCTCTTTCTAGCCCGACTTGACCTTTCAAAGTCCTGACGGACTCGTCTCCGTCTCGCATCTTTTCATCCTTGACAAAATCTATTATCCATTTACGTTCCCTTAGATGTAGATCATAAATTCAGCCCTAGTACTCTTATTCGAACCACTAAATGAAATTAAGGCAGTAGTTACATGCTAAATGACAAATATTTAACAAGAACTTTAAGAGCTTGAAAGAAAATTCTTACCATTACTAAAAAAAATTTAACCGAAAATCTCACCATTAGTAGAATACTAGAGGAATTATCATGGGTTTCATGTTCTGTTATCAAACAAATACTACTAATAAAATTTTAGGCCTACCAAAAAGATGATTTTCAAGGCTTCCCATAGGCATGTATTCATAAACCAAGAGTCTTTGATCACCATCCGCGCAGTAACCAATTAAAGTGACAAGGTTTGAATGACGCAGTAGACTCAACATAAGAACCTCGACAATAAACTCATGGTTCCCTTGAAGCCCATTGAGGTTGAGCTGCTTTACAGCAACCGCCTGTTTATCAAATTCAACAATCAACAACAAATTTTAGTACCCAAAACTAAGTAACAACCATTAACATATTATAGGGTGGTTGGCATATTGCATTTTAAAAACTGATTCTAGTTTAAATTATCTGATTATTTAGCTGCAGCAAAACTGATTATTATCACCTGATTACTTAAAATTTCAAGATAAAAAGTAAAGTAAACAAAGAAAAAAAACTTACTTTCCCAAATTCTAACAAGCCCTTGTAGACGCGTCCGAATCCACCTTCTCCAATCAAATTAGTGTCCTTAAAATTCTGTGTAGCAACCGCAAGATCACGAAAAGTAATACTACGTGCCGCTTTCGCCCTCACAGAATCTGTCACCTTCCTATCTACAAACCAACATAGTAAACAATTCGAAACACAAACATGTCAATACAAGATTCACACATAATATATATACAATACATAATTTCGATTACGATAAGCTTACCATTAACAACACCCTTACACGCATTTCCCTTCTCATCAACTGTAAATAAGTACCAGAACGATTACAAATGATCAAAATCAACAGCAGTGAACATACTGCTATGACTAATTAACTACCAATAACATTAACAATTATCAAACCTGTAAATTTATTTGTGATATTGCCATCGAAATTCTCGATATCTTTCGAGCAACAATTAATGCACAAAAAACAAGTCATCTGCAATAGTAGCTTATAGCACACAAACTCACCTCCTTTATACAAATAACAAAATCAACAAAATTACACACAGAATCAAACAAAAAATGAAATTGAGCAGACAAATAACTAACCTAGGGTTTCTTCTAAAGTACGAAAAATACAAATGCCCTAAATATTTAATAATAAGACATATAACAAATCAACGCGGCATTGCCAAAAAATTCAACAGCCTTAAACAAAATTGAAATCACAAAAAAACAAATTGTACAATAAATAAATAAAGGTGTAAATGTAAGTAGTTGGAATTCAGCAGCGAAAATTGAAGACAACGTTTGAATCTGGTGATTCGGCTCTCTCTGCTTTTAGCGCGCACTACTCTGTATACGTATGTAGTGTGTGGATATGTGTATATATATTTATAAGATTTATTAATTGTTGAAAATTGAAAAATCAAATTCAAGTTCAAATACTCCGTAGTTTAATACCACGGTCAACTCGTAACAAGTGTGGTAACATCGCAATGAATATGGATCGAATCTATACTTTCTATTAAAATTCTATAATGATTATGATATTATTAGGCTAATTTCTTTTTTTTTAAAAATCAAAAACAAAAGAAAAAAAATATAACCATAGTAGGTGATATCATTAATCTATATAATTTTGAATTAAAATTAAATCTTATTAATTAATTATTATTATTAAATCTTATTAATAATTAATTTAATTAATAAAATTAAATAATTTTAAATTATTTTAATTAATTATTTTGAATTGGTTACGAGAAGGTATAAAAATCAATATTATCTCATATGATTGGATGTGGATTTTTTTAATATGCATTTTAGATGTTTGAGGAAATGTTCAGCTGACGAGTTTCTTAGTCGGACTCTGTGGTTCCACGGGTCATTAAACTAAATGACTTTAGCATTTACATTCACTTAATACCTAAAACATATCATTAAACCGTTTCGTTTAAACAAACTCGTGGTTCCACATGTCATTTAACTAGTGATATGTATCTATCTATTTAATTTTTAAAATTCACATTTATTTATATTAATATTTATATTAATTAGATAAAATTCACTCATATCCATTTTAATATTTATATATTTATATATTTAAATATTTATATTTTCAAAAATTCATTCGTTGATATCCATATCTATCGAATTAAACAAGTATATTGAATTAGTGAAAGAAAATTATTTTTGAGAAATGATTATATTTAATTTTAATGTACATATAAATGATACATATCCGAATGCTATAACAACGAACCTTAAGTCGTCATTTCGAAAATGATTTCCATACGATTACTCAAAGTGCGGGCAAAAGTGGATCATCTTCGGGCAAATATTCTAGTTTTTTCGAGGAGGGTACGAAGGAATCTAAAGATTGTTGGGTTGAAGGGAAGGTTTTTAATTCGAGTACGGCTCCTAAACCAAATCCAAAAGCTAAGAAGGTTAAACCTATGAAAATCCATGGTGAGGTATTGAGAAATTCAACGTCGACGGCATGTGAGGCGCTTCGATTTGGTAGTTTGTTTTTGTTGTAGTGTTTTGTAATTGGTTGTTTATTGTTGTGCTGTCTTTTAGGTCGATTTAATGTTTTGTTGATTTGGTTTGGGTTTGTTGTCATAGTTAGGTAGGTTTTTAGTTTGGTCTTTTGTTTTGATTAGCTCATTTTGTTTGATTTCTTTGTGTGTTTTTAGCCGTTCGAGGTTGGTTTTTCTTGTTTATTGTTTAAATTTTTATCTTTTTGATGAAGTGATCCGTTTAAATAAAGTTCTACGGGGTAGGTTGTTTTTTTTTTTTTTTTTTTTTTTTTTTGAAAAAAGTTCAAACTAAATAATGTTAGTAATAAATATGTATGTGGGCCAAAAATGGTTCTCACTTTCAAAACTTTCACCGCTCATGTCTCATGTCTCATGTCTCATGTCTCATGTCTCATGTCTCATGTCTCATGTCTCATGTCTCATGTCATTGATTATACAGGCCCATCAATAAAAAAAGCATTTTAAGTTAAAGAGATTATTAATACTTTATAATGCAACTTGACTTCAACTCAATGTTCATTTTACTCTAACTCATTTTGAATTAACAATTAAATAATTGTGATTTACATGTTAGTTCTATTTTTAATATATATTTACATTTATATGTGTTAATATAAACATAAAAGGTAAAAGTACGTGTAATCATAAACATATGTATAATGATGAATCAGGGATGTCCCAATGATTTTGAAGGCTTTGTTCGAGACATAAAAATAGACCCCCTCATAGATATTAAATTTTTTGATACATAAGAAAGAAAAAAAAAAGACAATACTATTAAAATTATCAATACAAAAAAGTTATCGAAACAAGTGTAGCAATTTATTTTATTTATAAGTAATTGTCATTTCAATAATATTCTACTACTGTATATAAAACTATGGTATTACTTCGTAAAATTTTGTGCTCCTTAAAGGTATGGGGCCCTGTTCGGTTGCACACTCTGCACATGTACCGAGGACGCCCTTGTGATGAGCTCAAAATATAAAATGTAAAATAAATGTAATCGTAAGCTTAAAACAATGGAAACATAAAATGCAAGCATAAACTTAAAAGTAAATGTAACACGTAAAACATCACACGTAAAATGTCAAACGTAAAAATGTAAACAGTTTTATAAAACTAATATAGACATTGACGTTAAAACTTTTTTCAGTCCATTACATTATAAATAATATTGTATCATACTAATACTCCCTCCATCTCATTTCAAGATGCTTACATAGAAAGCAGGGGCGGAGACAAGGGGGAACTGAGGGGTGCTCAGCCTCCCCCAAAGCCCAATCAAGACTGAAATTTTAATTGTATTATTAAGTTCAAATAATTGTAAGACTCTCAAAGTCTAAGTTCCAATTATAAAATTATGTTTAAAAAAATTGTTAATTAAATGACTCAAGTTTCTAAGTCTCGTATTTTCATTTGGTTGTCTTTAAAAATGGTTATGATCGCTTACTTTTTTTCTCAAATAGTATTTTGTAATGGCTTGTTACTTGTTAATATAGTCATTTTTGTAATGATTGGATATATGTTTTTCGAGTAAGCCACCCTTATCTTCAAATTCTGACTCCGCCTCTGATAGAAAAGTGAATCACACTAATGAAAAGAAAGGAGTATAAGTGTTGATTTTCACCTTCTGCGTTTAATATAAGTGAAATCAACATTAATATTAATTACGGAGTATGATACAATACAACTTACTTTGATTTCAAAAGCATTTTTTTTCTAACTAAGAAGCAACAAAAACATGAGGCTATACTGAACTTTATCACAGCTTGCAATTGCTTTTCCGGGACTTTCCGCAAGTGATTTATAGAGTACTAGATTTAAGAGCCCGTGCGTTGCACGGCAGCTCTATAAAACAGTAATCGAAAACGTTATTATGGTACCGATTACTTATATGACATACTTACAAATAACGAAACCCTTCATTATTGATAGTATTCGTATTGAAACTAAATTTATTGTAAATTTAAGTATTATAAACGTTATGAATGAATACACTTTTAATGCAAAAATCAATTTTATATAGTCATTACCAAGTTTTCATCATCTACTATTGATTTCCAAACCTTGGTTTAGTTAACAAATGTTAGTTGCACAACAATATGAGCATTCACATACGCCAAGTTTTTATCACCTACAAAAATAATATAAGTATAAATAAAGATTTAATTTGACACATTTGACATTTAAGTCGATTTATTTTTAATAAGTATTATTGTACACTGTGCATATTGTAAGTATTATTCTTTATGAGTATTATTGTACATTAAAAGTAAAAAATTGAATAGATTTTAAATAAGACTACATGTCAACGTGATAGAGAAAAGGAGTCTTCTCATCCGTATTAAGCCATTAGTATAAAATTAGATCTAAATCTAAATTGGCACCTATCATATAGTATAAGTTATGTTCAAAACCTTTATATAAACAATTTATGAATATCTAAGAGCCCCCCGTAGTTAAGAAAAAGTCATCCGGAGTATAACTTGGTGTTGATTTGTTGCTAAAATATTAACAAACTTAACTATAACTTCAAGACCAACTTTTTACTTTCAACATCCATATCTAAATTTGATCAAGGGTTAAAGCCAAAAAATAGGCTACAAACTTACACAAATGTACCGATGTCGCCCACAAATCCATTTCCGTCCTACTGTCGCCTACAAACTTTCAAAAAGTGTACCAATGTAAACAAAAATGACTTGATACCGGCTAAATCGGTTAAAAATGATATCAAATCAACATGTGTCGTTCGTGGATTGGATCTTAATTTAAAAAAAAAAAATATCAGGTCAAATTTAGTATTTAACAGGTCAAAAATACAAAATGTTGATATTAGCACATTTTTTGAAAGTTTGTAGGCGACAGTAGGACGAAAATGAGTTTGTGGATGACATCGGTACATTTGTGTAAGTTTGTAGCCTATTTTTGGCTTTAACCCTTTGATCAACTACAACTTTTCACTTTCAACATCCATATCTATACAATAATTAATGTCCATCAAAGGTAAATTTGAAGATAACTCTATACAACATAGAAGTAGTTCACTTTTTAGAGAGGTTTATTTAATTGTATTATATATTCGTTAAGTGAGTAGACATGTATATATGTATATGCAATTACATATGTTAACAACTTAGAATATGAGAATAATTGTCTACATCTTAGCTAACACATATCCCACGTATGTGGGATTGAGTTTTGTTGTTGTTGTTGTTGTTGTAAACGACCTAGTAGTTGGTTAGTGCATATCAATGACTCATTAAGGTCCCAACTTTTCAAACTCGAAAATTGATAACATTTGAACAATTGTAAACAACAGATTCGTTGAATTCAATTTAATAAGAATAAATTTCAACTTAAACAACTAAAATTATAAAAAAAATTGTATACAATAAGATTCTCGCTAGGCACAATCTTACTCTTTACACAGTTGCATTAAATGCTTATGACCGTTTATGTTAGGCTACAAATCTTAAAAAAACTCTTGTTAACTTTTAAATGTTAATCTACAGTTGACTAAGAACCAATGTTTTTTTAAGCTAGCAATTTATTGATTATCAACCAATTTATACATGATCTGTCCACAGGGAATGAACTATTCCAACAATACACCAATTTTCACCAATTGTCTATATTGACACCCTTACAGTGTAACATACAACCCATTTCACCAAAGGTATATTTCTGCCTTAACAGCTAGCGCGTTGCACTAACAGGAACTAAATGCCATGCTTCAAAAGAGTCCGAAATCTTATTCCCTCTACGCGCAATCCAAAGATGCGAGGTAGTTCGGAGACTTGTTACAACATCCTCATTTAATATTGTCCTTCTTTCTAACGACTCGTAAAAGCATTTATTCCTCAACTTCCAAATGTGCCATAGAAGTACATACCTTGTAGCCATGTACAATCATATTATGCTCTTTAGAACCAAAATTGCAGGTTTACTGACAAATTATGCTTTCTACATTCAAAGGGGGTCAGTTCGGAATACTCTACCAGCTTTTAAAGCCTCGCCAAAGAGGGGAGATAAACATCTCTTTTGACATGTCGAAAGTTGTGCTATGACCCGGTCACTTCCATTAGAGATGTACTTGAGCGAATATTTTATTAGCATCGTCCATCCACAATACTTGACGTTTATGTGTGTGTGAAACATAAAGCGAACGTTTATGCGGGACTACGAAACTGTTATGTAGATCAACCCCTTGCCTTGTTGTGACATCTGTATTCCCACGTTGATAGTGCATATAAGCATACATGTCAAAGATTGTTTGGTTATTGAACTTTTTGGGGAAATTTTTCGAACAACATAATTCATGCATACAGGGAGCCTTTGAGATGCCAAACCAAACGGTCCGTGGACGACCATTAGTTCTAAAATCACATCGTATCCACAATTATAGACTACATCAGATGATTACGACAAATATTTATTTGATCAATGTTGAATAGATGTGTTAATTTAGAAAACGGAGAAAATTTAAAGAGTGATACCAATTAGGCTACGAACGATAGGAAACTTGTCGCTTAGTCATTTAACCTTTCCTTGAACATCACCAAACATGGCCCTCTGAGACTCCAAGGCTGCTCTGGTTGTGTGAGCCTGAGCTATTAGATCATCCATCTGCAGAAATCAAGAAAAGTGGCAAGCTTGGACCGATTTACATGATAAAATAGAATGGTGTGGCAATTAATTGTTACATGTGCTATGTTTCCATAGATAGCAGCTCGCTCCTTTAGTAATTGCATTTTTGGCGACATGTCCCAGAGGCCTGCATATGTTCAAAATTATACTATCCCCATAATGGAAAAATAATAATCCATATATCTTATCGAGATTTGATAGAGGTTTAAAGATTCATGTTTCACGTTATACTCATTGATATCAGCTCAACAGCTTAGCATAAATGAATCTATCGATATCATCTTGCGAGAATGTAGAAGTGGTAACAAAAACCCATAAAAGGATATGGCAGTGCGGTAACCCACGTTTTTGGAACTTGATCGTACAGCTCAACAGCTTAACATATTATTAATGATATCTAACAAAGCATAGGAGTAAAGCAAAACCACATTGCAATCTAAAACCAAAAGTAAAAAAAAAAAAAAAAAAAAAGTAAAAGAAATACTTTGAGGGATTACATGATGACATAAATGTGAAAATGTGGATTTGCAGCAGAACAATGTTGGGGCAGTATGTTAAAGGAACAAATAGTAGTAGTCGTAACAGTTTAGCATGTTAAAACACAACAATATTGGTTAATTCTACAAAAGAATACCATTTACAGCATATTAGTTTGAGATTCATAATGATATCATGGTTAAAATAAGTCACGATAATAAGAATGATAACATGGTTAGAATTTACAGATTGGTACCCACCTGCAACTTAATGTTAAAAGTATTAATCTGATAAACAATTCCTTTAACACATTGAGACCTTGAAATCGACTTATTAAGTTTATTAACATATATAGTTAATATTTTGTACCTGTTTGCATAAGTTGAATCGAAATATTGCAGTAAGATTCATCGATTGTTCTTGCCATTCCGATTTGATTTCCAATTCTGTGACTTGATTTGATATTGCCGACCCGATCTGGATATCAATCGTTTTTGAATTGTTGGATTAAACAATCTTCTCGTCCAGATCAAGATTTTGACTGTTTAATCATTAAAAGCATAAAGCGAACAACATCGATCTGTAACTATTTTTTTTTATCTGGAAGATCTATTTTGGATGAGAGAGAAACTGTAGGACGAACCCTTTATAGTTACCCATTTTCTCCTACGTACCCCATTAATTGTGTTATGAACCCTAATCAAAGAATATTGTATGTATAATACAAATCACGTTCATAAGTAGTGTTTATGGCGATTGGTTTTTTGATTTATCAATCGCATCTGCTTGATTGCGCATCTTTGTCCGGTTGAATCAATTGTGATATTAGGATTTGTAGGAAATGGAAAGGAGAGGAGCGTAGGAGAAGGAAGTTTGTGATTTTCTACTGCGTTATTTTTTATTGTCGATTGAAGATGCCAGCATTATTAGGTTGATTAATCAGTGTTAATTGTGATTAAATATGGGTTTTACACAACATTTGAGATTAAGGAGTTTTTAAGAGATTGACACCTAGGATTAACATTCATGATTTATATGATGTTATAGATATAGATAGATAGATTATAGATAGATAGATAGATAGATAGATAGATTATAGATTTCTTTAATTCAAATACTTTGGGAGGCATAAAATGCATTTGGCTGGACAAGATTATGTGTTTTTTTTTTTTTTTTTTTTTTTTTTTTTTTCGTGGGACTTTACGTATTTGCTGGACATGTTTTATGGATATATAATATATCTATACTTATTGTAGCATATTCACATGCTTTATTGCACTATATGGTTACATGTTTGTTTTACATTATATATCAATTAATTTATACGTACTTACATATCACATGTTTTTATGCTAACATAGCATACTTATTTGTCTATGCCTACATAGTATACCATCTATTTTATACTGCATATTATACCTACATGCTTCTTACCAACATGTTTACGTATACTTATTGTACTTACATGACTTGTTATACTTGCATATTTGACACTCACATATTTTAATTATATGTTATATTACTCAATATTGTTATATGCTTTATTTACCTATATATATCGTATTTGAGTATACATTATTCATGGTAAAACTTCTATTTTGCCAACTTTACTTGTATATTTTTACTTCACATATCGGATTTCATGGTTCTTTCTGGTCGGAGGTCCCTAGGAAGCAGCCTCTCTGCTCTACAGAATAGGGAGGGACGACTTCCTCTACCTGGGGACCGATAGGTATCCTGGGTAGAAGAATGACTTCCCTTTTACTTTAGGGTAGAGGAAAAGACTGCCTACATCTAACCTCTCCCATACTCCACTTTAGTGGAATTGGGTATTGTTGTTGTTGTTGTTGCATAAAATGCATTTGGTTTTTACACATGCATAGTCTATAATAAATGTTTTAAAATCTTAAAGTGTATGGACCTAGATGGGATATATTACTTAAAATTTGAAAGAAAAATAAAGGTAGATTCTGAAAGCTATTGTTATTAAAACTTTATTAATCCAAATCTTTAAAGATAATGTATATTTAATTTAAGTATTTAACTTTTTTTTTAAAAGCAAAAAGTATTATTATAATATATGGAATGTATCGTTACAAGACCCTACATTCAAACTATACATGATATGAACAATATCGGAACAGTTGGAAATATTGGAATATAAACAATAAAGTAAAAGTCGGGAGCGACGAAGCCTTCTTAGCAAAATGAGGGAACGAACTTGAAAGAGACAAGCGGGGAAGGAGGATGCAACCGTACCGATCAAGCGGCGACAAAGTTGACAAAACACCAACCCATTTAATCTACCCACATAAGCTAACAAGGAACTTCGGACACTATCCGATTTTTGTAGAGTCGAATTAACCAATTCCCATGCGATTTGGAGGTGGTGCCGTGTAAAAAGAAGGGTTCAGGAGCCATTGGTGCCATTCAATAGGATTTTTCTTCCGTGATCGGATTGAGATCCAGCTATAGTTTTGAGTTTGAATTTCGGAGATAAGCATAGCAGGGTTCCACATTTTATTTGAGAAGACTTTTAGGTTTCTATGTTTCCATATAATATAGCACGCTATCCATTTAGTAGCTTGCCATATAGAGGATCTAACGGTGTTATGTGGGAAACCTTGGTCGGAGATGATGGCCCCGTTGATATCGGAAATTGAAGAGTTATTTTGGTTCCACCAATCAAGTATTTGTGTCCAGATTAAAGAAACCTTAGGGCAAGTAATCAACGCGTGTTCAATGGTTTCGATATGATGGTCGCATAAGGGACATAGAATGGTGTGTAAATCAATTCCTTTTTTATCTAGTTCACTTCTAACAGGTATCTTTAGCTGTATGACCCTCCATGTAAATATGAAAACCTTTTGTGGAACGAATTTGTTGCGGGCTAGTGCTATGTTTCGAGAATGAACACCGTATTTGAGTGCATTGATCAGATTTGATAATGATGATGTAGTGAATATGCCGGAGGCGTCAAGGGAAAATTTTCATGCATCGGGGCGATCTGTAATACACACGGATGATATTAAATTATTGAGTTCCGTCAGTTCGTCCAATGCCCGGCCGCTGGGTGGACGGGACCAATCCCAGATTCCAATTGAATTGGAATTAACATACGATATTCTGTCGGCAACAGTTGCTTCTTTTTGAGATTCCAACATGAATAGTCTATGGAAAAGAGATTTGAGGTTTTCGGATCCGATCCATATGTCATGCCAGAAACTAATCGATGTGCCATTGCCGATGCGCTTTGAAATTGATGTTGTGAAGTGAGTTCCTAATTTGTCCGCAGCTTTTCCCGCCTTAATAATCTCTTTCCAAATGGTGCGACCTGAAATATTCCTGCATAAAACATTAGTATCCAACCCCCCAGCCCATAAATACTTTTTATAATTTTTACCCACAAAACATTATGTTCATTTTTGAACCGCCGCCACCATTTACAAAGAAGTGATATGTTTTTAGCAAAAAGAGACCCCACGTTTAAACCCCCATTTTCGTATGGTAAGATAATCTGATCCCATTTAATCCAATTAATTTTGTTATCATTTGAAGAACCTCCCCAGAAAAATTTACGTCTTTTAGATTCAAGTACCTTAAGGATAGCGGTAGGTGCATGGAATAATGAGAAGTAGTATAACGGAATGCTACTAAGAATGGATTTGATGATCGTAAGGCGACCCCCGAAGGAGATAGATTTGGCAGCCCAATCTGAGAGTCTCTTGTCGAATTTTTCGACAATTGGTTGCCAAGAAGATGCGTGGGCTGTGGGTACACCAATAGGGAGGCCGAGGTAAGAAAACGGGGTAGAACCCGCAGAGCAGTTAATGTAACTAGCCATTAGTTCGGTTTCAGTGATGGATGTTCCGATACCATAAAGTTTGCTTTTGCGAAAGTTGACTTTGAGGCCTGAAATGTTTTCGAAGCACTTTAGGAGTTTAGAAATATATTTGGCATTTCTTTTATTCCACTCACCAAAGAAAATTGTATCGTCCGCATATTGGAGATGTGTGATGACAAGGTTGTCATGGCCAATTTTTAAACCTTGCAGGTGACCATTGGATATTGCTCTTTTGACCAGAATATTAAGACCTTCAGCGACGATGATAAAAAGAAACGGTGGTATGGGATCACCTTGTCGAATTCCCCTTTCAGGGGCGAATTCTCTGGTGGGTGAGCCGTTGATTAGTATGGAGATGGATGATGATGAGAGGCATGCTCGAATGAAGCTAATCCATTTTGGGCCAAAGCCCATGAAGCGCATGGTATTAAAGAGAAAATCCCATTCGATGCAATCGAATGCCTTTTCGAAATTAACTTTGAAAATTAGGCCTTTTTGTTTTTTGCGTTTTAATTCATCGATTATTTCATTTGCAATTAATACACTATCTAAGATGTTGCGGCCCTTGAGGAAGGCGATTTGTTCGGAACCTATGACTTTATGAATGACTTTGGCAAGACTGTTGGAGAGAATTTTCGTGAGAATTTTGTAGTAGCTACCTATTAGGCAAATTGGGCGATATTCGTTAAGACCGATAGGGTTAGGTTTTTTCGGGATTAAGGTGAAGAAAGAGGCGTTACATCCTTTGGATATTTCCGAATTATCCCAGAACCAATCTAGAGATTTTATGAGGTCGTTTTTGATCAGTTCCCAGTGCTTTTTAAAGAATTTCATATTGAAACCGTCTGGCCAGGTGCTTTTGAGCTATCACAATTAGATATGGCTTCCCATATTTCTTTTTCGCTGAATTTAGATTCTAATATTTGATTGTCCAAGGAGGTGATATAATCGAGGTGTGGAACATTATCGAATGGGCATTCATCACGAAGATGTTTGGATTTAAAGAGGTTGTTAAAATATGAGAATGCTTCTTGTTTTATAAGGGTAGGATCTTCGGACCATGTACCGTTTATTGACAAACCATGAATATTATTTTTACTTGTTCTACGCTTAATGTAGTTGATATTTTCACTAATAAAATTGATAAATCCACTCATTTTATGCTTAACAATTATGTACAAAATACAAATACAAATACCTAATGCATAATATAATTAGACCATTTGTAGTGGTTGGGGCCGTGGGTTGCTTTTTGTACCTTTTTGATGACTAGAACGTGTGAGTTGTTTTTGTGGAGTAGTGGTTGTGTGGGTTTTTGGTGTGGGTTGAGAGTATTGTGATGATGTGTTAAAATATAATTGGGTTAAGTATTAAAAAAGAGTATAAAATAATATTTTTAAATTAATAAAAAATTAAAAAAATATGGTCACGGGTGTTGCTTGTTGCGTGGTTTGGCAACGGGCAGCTCCATTTTTCCTCCCTCCCACACATTGATAAGGCACATAGGAGGCGTTGGTGGGTGCCAAATAGGATGGCCACGCCCATGAAACACACCGATACAACAAGTCTTATATAGCAACTTTATTGCTTGTTTCTGTTCTTTTTTTTTTTTTGCTGCAAATTTACTTTAAGAAATTTAGAGTAGATGTAATTTTATTTTTTATAGAGTACTGGGGATCAAGTCACTCTTCTTATAACTATTTGATGGGATCAACTCGTAAAAATTAAAACCAAAATAGTGCTTTTTCATGAAAAAAAATCCACTAATGCAGCTGGTTCTTTATGATACTCCGTATTATTTTGGTTGGAACTAAGAGGTAGCTCTTTCTCATTATTAGGGGTTGATAAACATTAAACATACAAGGGCTACATGACGTTGAGCAAGAACAAGAGATGCCAAGGTACATTTAGAACCATTAATTAAATTTTGAATAAATGATTATGAACACTATTGCACATTACTATAGACATAAACATAGATCCATCTCGATTAATTGTTGTGGTTTTCACGAAGGATTAATGTACAAGGTACAATATATAACTATATGACCAAATTCATTTGAGCCTTCGGGGTCACACACATATACACCGAGACGTCAAATAAAATATATATATAATGTATATATATTACTCAATTAACAAAATAGTAAATTGAAATTAATTCATTTACTATTCATATGAATAGTAAATGAAACGAAATTAATTAATTTACTATTCACATAAAAGCGACATGATAGAAACTATTAATTGTAAGTTACATAATATACCCCTAAAGTATTTGAGAAATACGACTTTGAAAATGATCTTGATTCATTTTGATTTGCTACAAAACAAAAAGAGTTTTTGGATTGATTTTATCATATCTTAAAAGTAGATTTATTTATTTAAAATTAGATTTGAAAATCTAATTGTTAGCACACGTTTTTTAACAAGTCTACAACTGGATTGATTTTATTCTCTATATATACATGCCATGTTTTGTTTTGAGAAGAGCAGACGAATGAAAAAGAATCAAACACTTCTATTTTCTTTAGATTACTATACGGGAGTATTATTTATCTATTCTATTTGATTATATTAATTTGTTACTTGGGTTTGGACTAGCATCCATTGGCATTGTTTGAAGTGTAGTGTGGACTATCCAAAGAGACGATGTAACGACCCGACCTTTTCAACTTGCTTTGTGCTTTCTGCGAAACTGCGTATTTGTGCATACTGAACTATATTATGCTTTGGGAACTTTCTACATGTGTATTACTTTCGTTTACATATTAAAATGTTCCTTTAAGTACGTAGGTTACTTAACTTGAACCCCGGAAGCCTTTATGACCGTTAGTGTCACTTGACGTTTTGAACGAACTGCGTATTGTGTACACGTTTAACTTTTGTCGTAACCGGAATATTACGACTACGAAATACTAATTTTTATTTTATAATAACAATTACTTGGGTTTTTGGATGCTTAATTACGCTTAGTAATTTACTAGAGCACACTAGTTAGTCTTGTTGGACTTTCTACCTTGTTGGACTTTAACCCACCCTACACTAGCTAGTGGACTATTTAATTAGCCCAATTTAAATAAGTTAGTGACCCATAATAATGAAAGACAAATGTCATTTATTAGAGAGAACATAATAGCATTTTTGTTAAGCATTATCCTTAATATTGCATGAGATCCTAACATAAGCACCTACTTTAGACAACCATTAACCAAAAAGCAAAAAGTTTTCCCCCTTGTCCCCCCCACTAACCCAAGACCTAAACCACCCCACCCTCACCTCACCACCTATAAATACAAGTCTTATTTCACTCATTTCACACTTGATCAAATTTGCAATTTACACACACTTACTCTCTAATTCTCTCTCTAGTCTTTCTCACTCTAAAAAGTGTAAGTTTTTGATTTACTTCTTCTTCTTCTCCCTTCATCACCCACGACATCATCATCATCATCAAAGGGATCAAACTTTTTAGCTTTTGATCTTGATTACATCTTGTAGATTCAAACTTGGGTTTGAATCCTTCAAGATCATGGAAGATTCAAGCTTTCTAGCTTTGAATCTTCACTTATTTTGTAGATCTAAATCTTTTTAGCTTTAATCTTGTTATTTTGTTATAAAGATTCAAACTTGTGTTTGTAATCTTCATGTATCTTAAAGATCCAAGCTTTATGCTTCAAGATCGTCAAGAACACTAAAGATCCAAGCTTTTTAGCTTAGGGTTTCATTATTATGTTAAAGATCTTAGCTTTTTAGCTTATAGTCTCATTACTTTCATTATTTTTTTAAAGATCTTAGCTTTCTAGCTTATGGTCTCATTAATCTTGTAAAGATCCAAGCTTTCTAGCTTAGCGTTTTCTTAATACTTGAGATCTAAGTTATTATTGTAGATCTTACTTACTTGGAACCTTTTTGTGTTTGTTGTGATGATAAAGATCAAGTCTTCATCATCACATATGATATAGATGCATGAACTTGTGTAAAATGGATAAAGGTTGAAGCTTTATTGGATTTATGCAATAAAGAGGCAATCTTGATGTTCAAAACTTGTAGAATGATAGATTTTACTCTTAGTTGTGTGTTGATGGTTGAACCTTGGTCAAAGTGATGCTAAAACATCAAAGAGTTGTACACTTGAAGCTTACAAGCATCAAGGATGAGAACCGTGATGAGCATCAAGCACCAAGAACCTTACCGGAGCACTTGTTTGCTATTTTTTGGGGTCTGATCAGACTCCTGGGCTTCTGAAAAATTAATTTTCAAATAGTTCGTTTTGATTAGATGACTTTTCGTTTAGGCCTCGACTTAATCCGATATACGGTTTAGGATTTATGGCCTTCCGAAAGTCACTACGCCCTTGTAACGTCGTGCTAAAATTTCTGACCTACTCGTACTTAAACCATCGCCACGGTCAAACGAAGATGTGTTAGGTTCTGAAAATTGGTCAGCGGTTAGAGGACTCACATACGGAGCCATAGCCACTGATTACGCATCTTTTCGATTTGTATAGAGGTCGTAACAGCTGTCCGAAGTCAGCCTTTTGTTTCGATCTCTATTCTTGTTAAACTTACCTTAGTGTTGATGAATGATGATGATAATGATGATGTCGATGATGACACTTAAACTTAATTTATTCACTTTTAACTTTTTGGGACAACATACTGACCTAGTGACCTATGACTTTGTAGTGACCCTAAATTTTCCATGATTATATATTAAATGAAAACTATATTTGCGTGATTAAATGTTTCCAACATGTTAAGCAATCAAACTTGTTAAGACTTGATTAATTGAAATGAGTTTATGTAGACAATTGACCACCCTGTTTGCCTGATGATTCACGAACGTCATAACTTGTGATAATTATATAATCGTTTTATTTTTTTATGATGTAAGTTTTTATTATATATATATATATATATATATATATATATATATATATATATATATATATATATATATATATATATATATATGTATATATATATATATATATATATATATAAGAAGAAATACAATTAAATCAAAGATGTACAACTAAAACACTATTTGCTACAGTAAAATACTATTTGCTACAGTAAATTTTCGCTTTGCTACAGTAAAGTACTATCCGCTACAGTAAAATACTATTTGCTACAGTAAAACTATTTGCTACAGTACACTATTTACTCGTATTCAATTCGTATTCGTACTCGTACAATACGCAACTTCTAAATGTATATACTATTGGTATATACACTTCAATGATTAGCTCTTAGCAGCCTTAATGAGTCACCTAAACATGTGGAAACCATCATTTGGCAACTAGCATGAAATATCTAACAAAAATACAAACTAATGGAACCTTATATTCAAGGGTAGGATCACGTTTTTCTTCACCAACCATAACACTTTTATTTTTCAACTTTCATGCATCAAACTTATCTCTCTTAAGTTCTCTCTTGGTGTTCTAAGTGTTCTTCATCATCTTCAACAAAATCTAGCTCAATCTAGTTAATAAATCCTAACCTAGATCAACTTTCAAAACAACTACTCAAGTAAACTTCAAGAACACTTTCAAGTTTGCAAGTCAACTTTCAAGCATTCTAATCCATTCTAAGTAATCATCTAAGATCAAGAAACCTCTGTAATTTACAGTAGGTTATCATTCTAATTTAAGGTAATACTTATATTCCAACTTTGATTCAATTTCTATAACTATAACAATCTTAATTCGAGTAGGAATCTTACTTGAATTTGTTTTCGTGTCATGATTCTACTTCAAGAACTTTCAAGCCATTCAAGATCCTTTGATGCTAAATCATTTCTTGTCACTTCCAGTAGGTTTACCTACTAAACTTGAGGTAGTAATGATGTTCATAACATCATTCGATTCATATATATATAACTATCTTATTCGAAGATTTAAACTTAACTAGAACATAGTTTAATTAATTCTAAACTTGTTTGCAAACAAAGTTAATCCTTCTAACTTTATTATTAAAATTAACTAAACACATGTTCTATATCTATATGATATGCTAACTTAATGATTTAAAACCTAGAAACACGAAGAACACCGTAAAACCGGACATACGCCGTCGTAGTAAAATCGGGGGCTGTTTTGGGTTAGATAATTAAAAACTATGATAAACTTTGATTTAAAAGTTGTCCTTCCGAGAAAATGATTTTCTTATGAACATGAAACTATATCCAAAAATCACGTATAAACTTAAAGTGGAAGTATGTTTTTCAAAATGGTCATCAAGACGTCGTTCTTTCGACTGAAATGACTACCTCTTACAAAAATGACTTGTAACCGGTATTTCCGACTATAAACTTATACTTTTCTATTTAGTTTCATGAATTTCAGTTCATTTTGAAATCATAGCAACTTGAATCACTCAAAACGGATTTAAAACGAAGAAGTTATGGGTAAAACAAAATTGGATATTTTTGTTTGTTGTAGCTACGTGAAATTTGTAACAAATTTATTCTAACCATAACTTAACTAACTTATATTGTATTATACATGTACTCTAACATATTATGTAATCTTGATAGACCATAGACACGTATACAATGTTTTGACATATCATATCTGTCAAAACCCGACCTTAACCATAAGGACGAATACAATAACATATGATTTCATCGCGAGGTATTGACCTCTATATGCGACATTTTTCAAAAACTGCATTCGTTTTTACAATATCAACATATTTTCTTTTTAAGTAATCGTTACATATATATATATATATATATATATACTTTTAATACTTTTAATATTTTCTTAGTTCGTAGTTAGCAGTCCGATGTTAGTGGTCCACAATTAGTTGTTTAAATAAAATAAATAAAGACCCCATCGTATTCGTATTGATCAGAATTAATCTCGACCCATGGTACCATGTTGTCAAATGACGTGTTGCGTACATAAAGTACCGTGTTGTCAAATGACGTGTTGCGTACAATCATGAGGTCTTATGATTAATCTTCTCGTGTTGTTTACGGGTGGTCCTGAAATATATAAAATCAAATCATAAGTAATTATATATAAAATATCATATTAATTAGAAAAGATATGATTAATTTACTTTTTCTCCAAATATTTTCGTAGCTAAACTAGCTTCGGATACCCAATCTTGTTTTAGTCGTAGTTTCTTCATTACAACTCCGTTTTTATTGGTTCAACTTGCCACTTCCTTGGATCGAGTCAAATTTTAAGAATATGAACTGAAAATACCTTAGTTTGTATTCGAAATCATAGGTTATAGGTCAAACTTTGGTGAAACTTATGAAAGTGATCATTTTCCATCATAAAAACAACATTTAATGATCATTTTTCTAAAAATACTTACACTTTGAGTTAAACCATGAAATTTTTATGTGTTAACATATTCATAAGAAATATCATTTTTTCAGAACATGAACTTCCAATTCAAAGTTCAAGATGGTTTTTAATTATCCAACCCAAAACAGCCCCCGGTTGCACTCCGACAACGTAGATTCAGTTTTTAAGATGTTCTTTGTAAAACCAAGTTATATCTTGTTAGGTTAGTATATCATTATGATATATTGCAGGTCTTGAAGTGTTTTAAAAGTCAAGTTAGAAGGATCTATTTAGTTTGCGAACAAGTTTGAAATCATTCAAACTATGTTCTTGTTGTTAAAATTTTATACCACAAAATAAGATAGCTATATGAATATGAATTGAATAAGATTATGAACAATGTTACTACCTCAAGTTACTTGGACAAAGTTACTGCAAAAGATAAGAAATAATCTTGGAATCAAAGAGTGGTGGAGTTAGATCAAAAGGTTGGAAGTAAACTTCTTCAAATGGGTGGTTATTTTGATATGTTCTTGAAAGAGTTTTCTTATGGTGTTTAAGGCTTGTAATTGAAGCTAAATGATGGGGAAAATGCTTGAAGATGATCAAGTATGAAGTTAGGAGTATTTTGAGAGAGAAATGAGGGTGTAGGTATGAGAAAATGGAGTGAAGAAATGGTGTTCATTCATAAAAACGTTTTTAGTTTATAAAGAAAGAAAAGGATTCCTAATTTTGTTTTCTTACTAATAATTCATGCTACTTGACAAATCCTAGTTACCTCATATCTAGGGCAGTAATAATGTTGATTAGGATGTTGATTTGATGTGTATATACCAATAGTAAATACGTATAGAATATGGGTATGATACGGGTACATATACCCTAGATATACGTATAGAAATCTTGAGGAAACGGAATGAGAATTCAAATATAGCTTTCTTTTGTGAATATAATTATATTGTTTTATGTATTTAAGTCCTTAAAAAGTGATTAAATACATTATATATACGATACATGTATAAGCATTATAGATTATAAGTATATATATATCAAAGAATGTTACGTATAGTTATCGTTTTAAAAACTTAAGTTAGTAGTTTCAAAATATACTTATAACTCATTGTCATTAGTACACAATGAGATGTTAAACCATCCTTAGATCATGTTAAATATATATAAATACATATATATACACAAATGTATAATTATCGTATGTTATATAGTTCGTGATATCATCGGTCAAATTGGACGGTCAAACGTTGTGTAAAACTCTTTTCAAAAACATAAGTCTCAACAATTTGGATTGCTTATCATGTTGGTATGGTTTAATTTATGTAAATATTAATCTCATAAGTATAAAATGATCGGAAAAATTCGGGTCGTTACAATATCGACCCATCTATATATA
This sequence comes from Rutidosis leptorrhynchoides, assembly GCF_046630445.1. Lineage (NCBI taxonomy): Eukaryota > Viridiplantae > Streptophyta > Magnoliopsida > Asterales > Asteraceae > Rutidosis > Rutidosis leptorrhynchoides. The sequence goes on from NC_092334.1 coordinate 647,401,058, forward strand.
TTATTTGGAACAACCATAGACACTCTATATGCAGTAATGCTTGAGTTAGCTATACAGGGTTGAGGCTGATTCCAAAATAATATATATACTTTGAGTTGTGATCGAGTTTAACACTTGTAGACACTAGGTCGTGGATTGATTCGAGATAATATATATTGATTTATTTCTGCACATCTAACTATGGACAACTAGTTGTAGATTACTAACGTTGGACCGCTAATTTAATAAACTTAAATCATTAAAAAGTAATAAAAAATGTTGTGAATATATTTCGATCATACTTTGATATTGAAACAACCCAACCCGTATTCCATACGATAAATTTTTTTTTATATATAATACACATTTACGCGCCAATTAAATATGTAAACAATTCCACAAGTTCCATTTAAACGTACATCAATTTAAATGTTTACAAAAGGCACGAAGGCCATTAATTAAGTTTTATACAAGTTTGACCCACTACAATGATAGTTTATAATCCAAATGACACTCAAGCACGGTTTGGGGCTAAACTACCCAAAACGTTAGGCCAAACTTCAAAAGCTATGCCAAAAGCACCCCCTGTCAACATAAACGGGAGACAACTAATCCAACCCTATGCCCTTACCCTTGTCCAAGCCGGAACCTATAAAATAATAAACAACGAGAGGGTAAGCAATGCTTAGTGAGTGCAACAATTATACATACATATATATAACCTATCCATTTGCAATCACAATACCAAATACCTCATACGAACTTGTAACTCAAATAGCATGTCAACATACCCGTAACACTAACAAGTTGTACATTATCACACCACTTCATTAGCATATACTCAACTCAGTATATATATATAATATGCTAAACAAAAACAACAATCTCAATATGGTTAACCAATATCGCTATGGTGCTACCGGCTCGTGGTTCACACCATACGCTTTTGAGTCATACTCGTTTATAGTGCTACCGGCTCGTGGTTCACACTCGATGCTACCGGCTCGTGGTTCACATCTTAGTTTATAGTGCTACCGGCTCGTGGTTCACACTCGATGCTACCGGCTCATGGTTCACATCCTAACCCACACATGTTACGGCACTACCGGCTCGGTGGTTCATACCATAACATTCACAAATAAATACGCTATATACACATACGTATAATTACTCCACTCACCTTGTCACAAGGATGATGATTTAGTACTTCCGAGCTTCAACGCAATGTACCTAAATCATTAAGTGCACATTCAATTTCACAACTAGTGGGATTAACCACAATACTCCCACTTGAGCATTTAATGACCCAATTTGGATTAAATGACTCAACTACACACAACCGCCTATAAATGGCCAAGACTCGACTTTAATCACTAAGGCTAGTGAATTAAAGTCTACTAACTTCAATTAATACAAAACTTAGGGTAATCCATACCCATTTCATCTAATTAGGTCAACTAGTACATTTTGACCCATTTTATATTACTTAGACTCACAATCAAGTCAAACTTAGTTCATTAACTTTTTTCATCATCATTAACAAGTGTATTAGTGACAAAGAACCCATTTAACACTTTCAACTTCAAATCTTAAGTCCAAACCCTAGATTAGAGTTACTTAGGGTTTTCGTTCATCAACACAACTCAAGTTCACCCATTTTAACCCCAAATGGGTCACATAAGTTCCAAATGAACCAAAACCCTAGCATAACTAATTAAAACTCGAAACATAGAGTTAGAACTTACCAAGACTATCTTCTTGTAGATAACAACAAGGAGAACAACTTTAATTCTTGCTCCTAGGTTTGATTCACAAATCTTCACCTTCAAATCTCAAGATTAAACTAAGTGGGTTTTGTGTTTTGGGAGAGAAAATGGAAAGAAAAGATAAAAGGAAAAATGAAATAAATTGATAAGTGGTGGAGATTTAATGCTCCATCAGATCCACAAGTCAAATTACCAAATTGCCCATAAAAATCTCTTAAAATGAGCTAAGTCCAGAATCTGTCCAGCAGAAATGTCGCGGCGCGACCTAAATTCTCGCGGCGCGGCGTATAAAAGGAAAAAAGACCCTTCTTAACTCAACTTCTGATCCAGATTTCCTTTGTTTGTCGCGTCGCGGCCCAGATTGCTGCGGCGCGGCATTAGCCTAAGTCTGAACAGTTTGACAATCTAAAACACATTTTTATTTCATTTGATTTGTACAACTAAATCCCGCTTTCTACATTCGCCTACCCTTCAACAATAGTCTCACAAGACTTAATGCTATCAAAGCCCATGTATAAACTTGTATGCGCACACATTATCAAGTATATATATATATATATATATATATATATATATATATATATATATATATATATATATATATATATATATATATATATATATATATATATATATATATATATATATATATATATATATATATATATATATATATATATCTACACATATATCTATACAATTACGCATAATCTAGCGAGTTACAAACGTACAAATGATTAAGTATGTACCTTTCAATAAACTTGTTATAGGTTCGTGAATTGATCCGTGGCCAAGTCTTAAATTCCGATGAAGTAAAAATATGTGAAAGTGAGTTATAGTCCCACTTTTAAAATCTAATATTTTTGGGATGAGAATACATGCAGTTTTATAAATGTTTTACAAAATAGACACAAGTACGTGAAACTACATTTTATGGTTGAATGATCGAAATCGAATATGCCCCTTTTAGCTTGGTAGCCTAAGAATTAGGGGACTGGCCCCTAATTGACGCGAATCCTAAAGGTAGATCTACGGGAACTAACAACCCACATTCTGGAATTTGGAATGCTTTAGTACTTCGAGTTTATCATGTCCGATGGGTGTCCCGAAATGATGGGGATATTCTATATGCATCTTGTTAATGTCGGTTACCAGGTGTTCACCATATGAATGATTTTTATCTCTATGCAGTTTGCGAAATGCCTGATATGAGATGGATGTTTATAAAAAGTAAAATCTTGTGGTCTATTATTACAAATTGATATACATATAGGCTAAACCTATAACTCACCAACATTTTTGTTGATGTTTTAAGCATGTTTATTCTCAGGTGATTATTAAGAGCTTCCGCTGTTGCGTGCTAAATTAAGGACAAGATTTGGAGTCAGCATGCTTGTATGATAATGTTTAATGAAAAACTGCATTCGAAAAATAAATTGTTGTAATATATTATCGTAACCCATTATGTAATGGTCGTATGTAAACGTTGTACTTTAGATTACCATTATTTGGTAATCTACGCTATGTATTTTAAACCTTTATCGATAAAGTAAAGGTTATGGTTATTTTAAAAATCGAATGCAGTCTTTGAAAAACGTCTCATATAGAGGTCAAAACCTCGCAACGAAACCAATTAATATGAAACGTTTATAATCGATATAAACGGGACATTTCAAACTTAGGTTGATGACCTTTCGGACCGACTTACTACTTACATACATTTTGTATCGACTTTTACTGCTTATTCACTGTGAGTTATAGCTTCCCTTTTTACTTATACTATTTTTGGGACTGAGAATACATGCGCTTTTTTTGTTTTACTTACTTGACACGAGTACTTAAACTTTACATATGTGTGGGTTATATAATGGCATAAAGATTCCCCTTAGCACGGTAACGTTTAATCATTGGTTTTGAACCGGTGAACGCGAATATTAGATATGGATCCATAGGGTTTGACATCCCCACTCGGACTAGTCGCGCTAGCATTTAACGAGTGTTTGATACTTCGAGGACATACGCACTCGCCAAGTGTACTTTTAGGGGGTATTACTATTATGTTAAGTTAGTTACCGGGTGCCCACAGACAAGCATATACTTTTCATACTATTTTGAATACGATAACTCGTGGTCTACATTACTTTACTGATTACAAACTATAGCTCACCAACATTCGTGTTGACTTTTAAGCGTGTATTTCTCAGGTGCTTAGACGATGTTGCTTCCGCTATTAGACTTGCTGTCTTGGTGTTATATACTTGCTGTTATGGACCTGCTGTGTTAGATTTCCGCTGCATGACTTAAGATGTCTCAATCATGGAAATTTTATCTTGCATTCGTAACTTATGTTATTTTCAAATAATGACTTTGTAACGACCTTTGTGTCATGTTACCTTTTGTAAATGCTATCTTTTTATGAATGCAAAACTGGTTTTCAAACAGCATGTAGTAATTGACTGTGTAAAGATCCTGTTGTTGACGAATCGTACACGATGGTTTTGTACGGGGCGTCACAGACAATCATACTTTTGATCGTAAGTTTCTCTCCGTCTCATCAATTTCCCTAAGAAAGGTATATCGTTAACTCCTCTTTTGTTTTATATTCATGAAAATTATTATGGTGTAACTGGATCATTGAGAAAGATTAATCGTGTGCATGTTTCATTAAATAAGTGAAAATTTAATCTTGTTAAATTTTGTTTATAAAATAATAAAAGATTATTATTTTAACTATCCGCTGCGTTAATCTGATTTGATAAAAGTACACACGATTTTCCATCATTGGCATCCGAGCTGCTTTTACACCATGTTAATTGTCGTGTGACTATTCTTTAGATTTAGCTTTGTGGTATATTGGTGAAAGTCGAAACCTTTTTGGTTTTTAAAGTCAACTCGGTTGATCTAGACTTAACCTCATGACGCACAAATATGATTGAAAGAATATCACTATAAATTATAGATTTAATTGTTATGGCTTGAATATTTATTATAATTATTGATTGTTTTATTCCATGGTTATACACATGCATTGTAACCATGGACAAGCCATATTTAAGTTTTAATAATGTAGTTATTAAAATTGTGATTGCACTCATAGCTCATAATGCTCCGACCTATGTATGATTGTTGTGATTGTTGATTACGGCAATATTATGTCATGTTGATTATTTGTATTATTAGAAAGGCCATTTTGAAGCCAAAGTTGTATTATATTTATTTTTCATTTTCATAGTATTGTATTTAAGTTTATTTCAATTTATAAAAGTACTAGTTTAGTTGCATTTTCAAATTTAAATAAATGTAACAAGATGAAGATTGAAGATAAAATACAACATGCTTTTGGCTTAGAAGATGGCGAACAGGTCAAGTTGACAACGATGGCGTTTGTCAAGTTTTCACTTGATTCTTGAATCAAGTAAGAGCTACGATATTACCCTTAGTTTGACCTCTTGATCCCATGTCGGCTCATGGGATCAAGCATAGGATTTTTGGGCTAGGCTATGTGTGTGTGATGCATGATATGGTTGTGTTTTATTTTTATGCATTTATATTTAATTGTGGATTATAATATATGCTAAATGTTTTTGATAAAAACATCAAATAAAACTAGTAACGAGTTTCAAAGGTTAAAATTGATGATTTTAAAAAGTTAAACTCTATCGAGTTTAGAGTTAATTTTTTTTTTTTTGAAACTCAAATAATATATATGGGCGACATCTTTTAAAAATGTTTTAAAATGATACACAATGTGTATTTGTTATTTTTTATATAAAATAAAATAATAAACTAGACGCATAAACACGATCGACATATATAAAATTGGTTAAAATAATTTTTAACAAATAGTGTAGCGAATCTTGTGTGCATGCATTATTCGTTAACACAAACATTTTTCAAAATACCCGTTAAATTTAAGTCATGCCATCCAATGAGCTTGCAAACACTCCTCGTTATTTTTTGATTACGGTGAGACCTAATTGAATTATAGCCACGAGGTGGATTTTCAGTTACGAGTGAGACTAGGCTGAATTTTCACAGTTTCCAAATTGGACGACTTAATCGTATTCACGGTGAGACCTGAATTTGAGGCAATGATGGGACAAACATGCCAATAGATAATAGTGGTTTGTTGAACTACACATATCTCAAGGTCCCATAAAGATCTAAGAGTTGCACATGTGATGCAATTGGTACTCGCTACCTACCAGTAGACTCTATAACTACTAGCTGATCAACAGATGTAGTTATGGAACCTCTATGTTGATCTTGGGCTTTCGTAAATTAATTTTTTTTAAATATATTAAAACTCGGGTAATTAATTTATTAAAGTATTATATCAAAAATACTAAAATTGAACCATGTTCTTTTGTAGATGTCAAACAATTAAAACGTAAACCAAAATAACCTCCGTTCTTTGTTGGAGAAGGAGAAACTCAATGGTTCAAACTTCCTCGATTGGTACCGCAACCTGAGAATTGTTCTCAAATATGAAGGGAAGTTGAACAAAATTGAAGAACCCTTACCTGATTCTCCTGCTGAGACAGCTACTGCTACTCAAAAGAATGCTTATCAGAAGTTGTTTGATGAGCAAGAGAAGATAGCTTTAATCATGCTTGCTAGTATGACTTCTGACCTCCAAAAGGAAATGGAAGATCGTACAGCATATGATATGATGACTGAGCTGAAAAATATGTTTCAGAAACAGGCTAGTCAAGAGTTATATGAAACTTATAAGCTTCTTCAAACATGCAAAATAGAGGAGGGTCAATCAGTGAGCTCTCATGTCTTAAAAATGAAAAGCTACATTAACCGATTGGAAAAACTTGGAACTACCTTGCCGTCTAACTTGGCTGTGAACACGGTTTTGGTTTCACTACCAAAATCGTATCACCAATTTTTGATGAATTACAATATGCAAGGTTGGGAGAAATCTCTGGCAGAGGTGCACTCGATGCTTAAAACTGCTGAACAGAATATTCCATCCAAGGTTTCCAATCCAGATGTCCTTATGATTAAAGAAGGTAGGGTGAAAAAGAATAAGCCGAAAACTTAGGAAAAAAGAAAAGGCAAGTCAATTGCTAAGAAGAAAATTCCACCACCTCCCAAGAAAGAAAACCCAGCTAAAGACGCCGAATGTTTTCACTGTGGAAAGGTTGGCCACTGGAGGAGGAACTGTCCTTCCTACCTATCTGAGTTGAGAAAAGGCAAAGCTGATGAGACCAGTAAATCAGGTATATTTCATATATAGTTATACACTTTTTCTAGTGATTCCTTGATTTTTGATACTGGTTGTGGTACTCACATCTGTAACAATATTCAGGGAATGAGAAGAAGTAAGAGACTGAAGAAAGACATACTAGACTTAAGAGTGGGCAATGGGGATCGAGCTGCTGTTGAAGCTATTGGCACCTATGAGCTTACTTTACCTAGTGGTCTTATTGTTTTGTTGGAGCAATGTCATTATGCTCCAAGTATTACGAGCAATGTAATTTCAGTTTCTCTTTTGAAAGATGTTGGTTTTGAACTTACATTTACGCACCTTGGTATTTCAGTTTCTAAGAATAATATATTTTATTTTAATGCTATTCCACGTGATGGTATTTTTGAAATTGATATGCATGGTGTGATTTCAAATAATAATTCTGTATATATGAAAGGACCCGTTCATATACATTATAAACGATTCACAATAGTTGATTACATCACGAGGTATTTGACCTCTAAATGATACATTTTACAAATATTGCATTCGTTTTTAAAAGACAAACTTTCATTACATCGAAAGTTGACGACATGCATACCATTTCATAATATATCCAACTATAATTGACTTAGTAATAATATTAATGAACTCAACGACTCGAATGCAACGTCTTTTAAAATATGTCAAGAATGACTCCAAGTAATATCTCTAGAATGAGCAAATGCACAACGAAAGATTTCTTTCATACCTGAGAATAAACATGCTTTAAAGTGTCAACCAAAAGGTTGGTGAGTTCATAAGTTTATCGTAAACAATAAAATTCATCATTTTGATAGACCACACGATTCAAATACAGTACACCTATCTCGTGTACGAAACCATTTTCATAAATCTTAGTAACCGTACACATATCTCGTGTACAAAAATATCATACACATAACCTGTGTATAAAATCATTCTCTCGATACATAACATTCACTTTTCATTCATTGCTTGGCTTGGTAACCGACCTTAAAATATAATGCGCATCAATAATATCCCCAAAATAGAACATCTCGTCTGTATAAATATATAAACTTCGAAGTACTAAACACCACGCCCACTAGCTCTTCTTAGTGAACATTCTGGGTGGGGGTGTTAAACCCGGTAGCTACCTTTAGGATTCGCGTGAATTAGGGCCATACCCGATTCTAATTCTTAGGTTACCAAGCAATAATAATCAGGGGAAAATATTCACATCAATTGGTGGCAATTAGCATGTCCACATAATTCAATAATAATCCACAGAACTTCTGTCTGCATAATAATTCATTCGAGGAATGTTTTGCTTGTGCCTATCTCGTCAAACATTTATAAAAGCATTTTATGTATTCTCAGTTCAAAATATATTTCAAAAGCATTTAATAAAGCAGTTATAAAAACGGCGCATGTATTCTCAGTCCCAAAAATGTAAAGAGTAAAAGGGAGCAAATGAACTCACAATACGATATTTTGTAGTAAAAATATTCATATGACGAAACTGAACAATGCAAGGTTGGCCTCGGATTCACGAACCTATATCAATTGTATATCTATTAAAACATATAATCGTAATCAACAAATTTATATTTTATTATTAGTGTTATATTTGTTATATTAATAAATTATATGTCTTATTAATAAATTGATAACATATATATTTATATATATATATATATATATATATATATATATATATATATATATATATATATATATATATATATATATATATATATATATATATATATATATATTTTAAATGAAATCCTTATTATTTGTCGAAATAATGATATAGTTATGTTATGTATTAAATACATTTTCATGTAACTAATATTTATTTGGTACAATAAATAAAAAAAATTTGTATCTTTTTATGATGATAATAATGCTAAAAATAATTATATTTAATAATGATACTGATATTAATAGTTTTTATATAAATACTAATAATGATAATAATTATAACAGTAATTTTTAATATTAATGATAATGGTATTGATACTAATGAACTACTAATAATAACCTATTTGATAATACTAGTAATAATACTTATAATAATAATAATAATGATAATAATGATAATAATCTAATTTATATTAATGATAATAATAATAATAATTATGTTATTAGTCTTAGCAATAATAATAAGTAATTTAAATTAATAACAATAATAATAAAAATAAAATAATAATAATAATAATAATAATAATAATAATAATAATAAGATTGCTACCTCAAAAGAATAGGCTAAAAAAGTAACGCCATTGCCCGGGCTCGAACCCGTGACCTCTTGATAATCATCAAACATGCCTAACCACTCGTCTGTCCATTACATTTCTTCTTATTTCATGACTATAATATATATAACCCGTATTAGTTTAAATCGGCCCAACCTTTAAATACTTCCTCTTCTTCATTTAAATCGGCCCAACACAAATAAACTCTCCGGCCCAAGAAAGAAATAAATAGAGCTCTTGGCCCAAATCACTTAGCAACCTATTAAAAAGAAAAATCGTATAAACCCTTGGCTAGGAAAAATGTATTACACAGGTATACACTATCACCTCATCATCATCATCATAAAAAAATCGAATGTCTTGATACGTGGCCCCTTCATGGTCGGCCAAGAACTCTTAATTGTTTCTACTAAACTTAGTCCACTAAATCAAAAAGGGTGTTTGGTTTATAAAAAGAAATTGGAAAGGGAACGTATAACAACTTTAAAGTGGTTACTTTAGAAATAGGAATAAAAGTTGTACAAGTGATTATTTCCTTTGGTACTTGCCGGTCATGAAGAAAAAGTGAAGATAAAAAGGAACGCCTTTATCATTATTGAACCCATCCTCATTGTTGTTGTCGCTCATCGTAACAGAAGTGGCATGTTAGAAAATGAATATAATGTTGTTGATGATGGTTATCGAACAAAGACTGATAGCTGGTTTCATGATTGTGGGTTTGGGTTTGTGTTGATGTTTTCACGATGGCCGGCAATAGCAAAAAATAAAAATAAAAAATAATAACGATGGTTCCTTGTGGTGGAGTTCGAACAACATGGACTAGTTGCAGCAACCGTAATCAGAAAAACGATGGTGTTTCCAACAGAAAAATATAGTAGCTACAGTAAGTAATCAAAGGAGTTAGTTTGGGTTTTGTTCTAGCCATAACAGAAAAAAAATAAAGGCAGTAGTTTGTGTTGGTGTATCGAGCAGCTTGCAAAACACCTGGGTCTTCTTTGAGTTAGTTCGAAGAAAAAGAAAAGAAAATATAAAACGTAGTAGTAGTAATCGACAACCAGGATGATGATTGGGGTGTGGTTGCTTAACACGATTTGAAACAGAAACATAGTTCAATTACCGTAGATTAAGGTAGACTATGGTGATTGTTGTTGAGTTAATCAAAGTAGGAACAAAGTGTAGCAGTAGCAGAAGTTACACGATGAGATGTTTGTGGTGTTCAAACAGAAAAATAGAAACAAAAGTTAGCGAGTGGTGGTTTGTTGGTGGACGTTGTGAAGTTAGGAGATGACGGGTGGTGATTGTTTGTTTCGTTGAAGATGAAGAGTGGTTGTGATGGTGGGTACGGGTCTTGTTCGAACGACTGAAACAGAAGACTGGAGTAGAATGGAAATAGCAATTGTTAAGGATGATTTAATGGTGGTGTTTCAATAAAAAAAATATAAGGACACAAGAAGAAAGAAGTGGGAGTCTATCACTCTCTGCAAACAGAGCAACTTTAATGACCCGTCCTAATCCATCTGGATGAATACATTACATTTGGTTACATCGCGAGGTACTTGACCTCTATATGATACATTTTACAAACATTGCATTCATTTTTAAAAGACAAACTTTCATTTCATCGAAAGTTGACGGCATGCATACCATTTCATAATATATCCAACTATAATTGACTTAATAATAATCTTGATGAACTCAATGACTCGAATGCAAGGTCTTTTGAAATATGCCATGAATGACTCCAAGTAATATCTTTAAAATGAGCGAATGCACAGCGGAAGATTTCTTTCATACCTGAGAATAAACATGCTTTAAAGTATCAACCAAAAGGTTGGTGAGTTCATAGGTTTATCATAAGTAATAAAATTCATCATTTTGATAGACCACAAGATATAAATACAGTACACCTATCTAGTGTACGAAACCATTTTTCATAATGCTTAGCAGAGTAGGTTCGTATCCTTTTCTCCCCCGTAGGTGAAATGTCCCGTTCATATTGATTATAAACATTCCATATTAATTGATTTCATCGCGAGGTTTTGACCTCTATATGAGACATTTTTCAAAGACTGCATTCATTTTTAAAACAACCATAACCTTTATTTTATCGATAAAGGTTTAAAAAGCATTACGTAGATGATTAAATAATGGTAATCTAAAATATACCGTTTACACACGACCATTACATAATGGTTTACAATAAAAATATATTACATCAAAAATAAGTTTCTTGAATGCAGTTTTTACATAATATCATACAAGCATGGACTCCAAATCTTGTCCTTATTTTAGTATGCAACAGCGGAAGCTCTTAATAATCACCTGAGAATAAACTTGCTTAAAACGTCAACAAAAATGTTGGTGAGTTATAGGTTTAACCTATATATTATCAAATCATAATAATAGACCACAAGATTTCATATTTCAATATACATCCTATACATAGAGATAAAATTCATTCATATGGTGAACACTTGGTAACCGACATTAACAAAATGCATATAAGAATATCCCCTATCATTCTGGGAAATCCTTCGGACATGATATAAACAAATTCAAAGTACTAAAGCATCCGGTACTTTGGATGGGGTTCGTTAGGCCCAATAGGTCTATCTTTAGGATTCACGTCAATTAGTAGATCGGTTTACTAATTCTTAGGTTACCAAGAAAAAGGGACATATTCGGCTTTGATCATTCACCCATATAATGTAGTTTTAATTACTTGTGTCTATTTCGTAAAACATTTATAAAACTGCATGTATTCTCATCTCAAAATATTAGATTTTAAAAGTGGGACTATAACTCACTTTCACAGATTTTTACTTCATCGGGAAGTAAGACTTGGCCACTGGTCGATTCACGAACCTATAACAAATATGTACATATATATCAAAGTATGTTCAAAATATATTTACAACATTTTTAATACATTTTACTATTTTAAATTTATTAAGTCAGCTGTCCTCGTTAGTAACCTACAACTAGTTGTCCAAATTAGATGTACAGAAAAAAAAATTGATATATATTATCTTGAATCAATCCACGACCCAGTGTATACACGTCTCAGGCTAGATCACAACTCAAAGTATATATATATATATATTTGGAATCAACCTCAACCCTGTATAGCTAACTCCCACATTACTGCATATAGAGTGTCTATGGTTGTTCCAAATAATATATATACATGGGTCGATATGATATGTCAAAATATTTGCATACGTGTCTATGGTATCCCAAGATTACATAATATATTAGAATACATTTATAATACAATACAAGTTTGCTAGGATATAATTTGTATAGATTTGTTAAACATTTTCCGTAGCTAAAATAATCAAAAAATATCCAATCTTGTTTTACCCATAACTTCTTCATTTTAAATCCGTTTTGAGTGAATCAAATTGCTATGGTTTCATATTGAACTCTAATTTAAGAATCTAAACAGAAAATGTATAGGTTTATAGTCAGAAATTTAAGTTACATGTCAATTACTAAAGAGGTAGTCATTTCTGGCGAAAAAACGACATCTTGATGACCATTTTGGAAAACATACTTTCACTTTGAGTTTAACCATAATTTTTGGATATAGTTTCATGTTCATAATAAAAATCATTTTCCCAGAAGAACAACTTTTAAATAAAAGTTTATCATAGTTTTTAATTAACTAACCCAAAACAGCCCGCGGTGTTACTACGACGGCGTATGTCCGATTTTACGTGTTTCCAGGTTTTAAATCATTAAGTTAGCATATCATATAGATATAGAACATGTGTTTAGTTGATTTTAAAAGTCAAGTTAGAAGGATTAACTTTTGTTTGCGAACAAGTTTAGAATTAACTAAACTATGTTCTAGTGATTACAAGTTTAAACCTTCGAATAAGATAGCTTTATATGTGTGAATCGAATGATGTTATGAACATCATTACTACCTCAAGTTTTCTGGATAAAGCTACTGGAAATGAGAAAAATGGATCTAGCTTTAAAGGATCCTTGGATGGCTTGAAAGTTCTTGAAGCAGAATCATGACACGAAAACAGTTCAAGTAAGATTTTCACTCGAAATAAGATTGTTATAGTTGTAGAAATTGAATCAAAGTTTGAATATGAATATTACCTTGAATTAGAAAGATAACCTACTGTAAATAACAAAGGTTCCTTGATCTTAGATGATTACTTGGAATGGATTAGAAAGCTTGGAAGTAGACTTGCAAACTTGGAAGTATTCTTGATTTTTATGAAAATATACTTATGGAATTTATGAAGAACACTTAGAACTTGAAGATGGAACTTGATAGAGATTAATTAAATGAATAAAATTGAAGAATGAAAGTGTTTTTAGGTGTTTTTGGTCGTTGGTATATGGATTAGATATGAAGGATATGTAATTTTGTTTTCATGTAAATAAGTCATGAATGATTACTCATATTTTTGTAATTTTATGAGATATTTCATGCTAGTTGCCAAATAATGGTTCCCACATGTGTTAAGTGACTCACATGGGCTGCTAAGAGCTGATCATTGGAGTGTATATACCAATAGTACATACATCTAAAAGCTGTGTATTGTACGAGTACGAATACGGGTGCATACGAGTAGAATTGTTGATGAAACTGAACGAGGATGTAATTGTAAGAATTTTTGTTAAGTAGAAGTATTTTGATAAGTGTATTGAAGTCTTTCAAAAGTGTATGAATACATATTAAAACACTACATGTATATACATTTTAGCTGAGTCGTTAAGTCATCGTTAGTCGTTACATGTAAGTGTTGTTTTGAAACCTTTAGGTTAACGATCTTGTTAAATGTTGTTAACCCATTGTTTATTAAATCAATTGAGATATTAAATTATTACATTATCATGATATCATGATGTATTAATATATCTTAATATGATATATATACATTAAATGTCGTTACAACGATAATCGTTACATATATGTTTCGTTTCAAAATCATTAAGTTAGTAATCTTGTTTTTACATATGTAGTTCAATGTTAATATACTTAATGATATGTTTAATTATAATAATATCATGTTAACTATATATATATCCATATATTTGTCATCATATAGTTTTTACAAGTTTTAACATTCATGAATCACCGGTCAACTTGGGTGGTCAATTGTCTATATGAAACCTATTTCAATTAATCAAGTCTTAACAAGTTTGATTGCTTAACATATTGGAAATACTTAATCATGTAAATATCAATTTTAGTTAATATATATAAACATGGAAAAGTTCGGGTCACTACAGTACCTACCCGTTAAATAAATTTCGTCCCGAAATTTTAAGCAGTTGGAGGTGTTGACGTATCTTCTGGAAATAAGTGCGGGTATTTCTTCTTCATCTGATCTTCTCATTCCCAGGTGAACTCGGGTCCTCTACGAGCATTCCATCGAACCTTAACAATTCGTATCTTGTTTTGTTTAAGTCTTTTAACCTCACGATCCATTATTTCGACGGGTTCTTCGATGAGATGAAGTTTTTCGTTGATTTGGATTTCGTCTAACGGAATAGTGAGATCTTCTTTAGCAAAACATTTCTTCAAATTCGAGACGTGGAAAGTGTTATGTACAGCCGCGAGTTGTTGAGGTAACTCAAGTCGGTAAGCTACTGGTCCAACACGATCAATAATCTTGAATGGTCCAATATACCTTGGATTTAATTTCCCTCGTTTACCAAATCGAACAACGCCTTTCCAAGGTGCAACCTTAAGCATGACCATCTCTCCAATTTCAAATTCTATATCTTTTCTTTTAATGTCGGCGTAGCTCTTTTGTCGACTTTGGGCGGTTTTCAACCGTTGTTGAATTTGGATGATCTTCTCGGTAGTTTCTTGTATTATCTCCGGACCCGTAATCTGTCTATCCCCCACTTCACTCTAACAAATCAGAGACCTGCACTTTCTACCATAAAGTGCTTCAAACGGCGCCATCTCAATGCTTGTATGGTAGCTGTTGTTGTAGGAAAATTCTTCTAACGATAGATGTCGATCCCAACTGTTTCCGAAATCAATAACACATGCTCGTAGCATATCTTCAAGCATTTGTATCGTCCTTTCACTCTGCCCATCAGTTTGTGGATGATAGGCAGTACTCATGTCTAGACGAGTTCCTAATGCTTGCTGTAATGTCTGCCAGAATCTTGAAATAAATCTGCCATCCCTATCAGAGATAATAGAAATTGGTATTCCATGTCTGGAGATGACTTCCTTCAAATACAGTCGTGCTAACTTCTCCATCTTGTCATCTTTTCTTATTGGCAGGAAGTGTGCTGATTTGGTGAGACGATCAATTATTACCCAAATATTACCAAAACCACTTGCAGTCCTTGGAAATTTAGTGATGAAATCCATGGTAATGTTTTCCCATTTCCATTCCGGGATTTCGGGTTGTTGAAGTAGACCTGATGGTTTTTGATGCTCCGCTTTGACCTTAGAACACGTCAAACATTCCCCTACGTATTTAGCAACATCGGCTTTCATACCTGGCCAACAAAAATATTTCTTGAGATCCTTGTACATCTTCCCCGTTCCAGGATGTATTGAGTATCTGGTTTTATGAGCTTCTTTAAGTACCATTTCTCTCATATCTCTTAATTCTGGTACCCAAATTCTTTCAGCCCTATACCGGGTTCCATCTTCCCGAATATTAAGACGCTTCTCCGATCCTTTAGGTATTTCATTCTTTAAATTTCCCTCTTTTAAAACTCCTTATTGGGCCTCCTTTATTTGAGTAGTAAGGTTATTGTGAATCATTATATTCATAGATTTTACTCGAATGGGTTCTCTATCCTTTCTGCTCAAGGCGTCGGCTACCACATTTGCCTTTCCCGGGTGGTAACGAATCTCAAAGTCGTAATCATTCAACAATTCAATCCACCTACGCTGCCTCATGTTCAGTTGTTTCTGATTAAATATGTGTTGAAGACTTTTGTGGTCGGTATATATAATACTTTTGACCCCATATAAGTAGTGCCTCCAAGTCTTTAATGCAAAAACAACCGCGCCTAATTCCAAATCATGCGTCGTATAATTTTGCTCGTGAATCTTCTGTTGTCTAGACGCATAAGCAATTACTTTCATTCGTTGCATTAATACACAATCGAGATCTTGCTTTGAGGTGTCACAATATATCACAAAATCATCATTTCCTTCAGGTAATGACAATATAGGTGCCGTAGTTAACTTTTTCTTCAACAATTGAAATGCTTTCTCTTGTTCATCCTTCCATTCAAATTTCTTCCCTTTATGCGTTAATGCAGTCAAGGGTTTTGCTATTTTGGAAAAATCTTGGATGAATCTCCTGTAATAACCAGCCAGCCCTAAAAATTGGCGTATGTGTTTCGAAGTTTTCGGGGTTTCCCACTTTTCAACGGTTTCAATCTTTGCTGGATCCACCTGAATACCTTCTTTGTTCACTATATGACTGAGAAATTGAACTTCTTCCAACTAAAATGCACACTTTGAAAACTTAGCGTACAATTTTTCTTTTCTCAGCAACTCTAGCACTTTTCTCAAATGTTCATTGTGCTCTTGATCATTCTTCCAGTAAATAAGTATGTCATCGAAGAAAACAATGAAAAACTTGTCAAGATATGACCCACACACTCGGTTCACGAGGTCCATGAACATAGCTGGTGCGTTAGTCAGTCCAAACGGCATAACCATAAACTTGTAATGTCCGTAACGCGTCCTAAAAAGCAGTCTTTGGAATATCATCCTCCTTCACCCGCATTTGATGATACCCAGAATGTAAATCAATCTTCGAATAAACCGACGAGCCTTGTAGTTGATCAAATAAGTCGTCGATTCTCGGTAGTGGGTAGCGGTTCTTGATGGTAAGTTTGTTCAACTCTCGGTAGTCGATATACAACCTAAATGTACCATCCTTCTTCTTGACAAACAAAACAGGAGCTCCCCACGGTGATGTGCTTGGTCGAATGAAACTACGCTCTAAAAGTTCTTGTAATTGGCTCTGAAGTTCCTTCATTTTGCTGGGTGCGAGTCTGTATGGAGCACGAGCTATTGGTGCAGCTCCCGGTATAAGGTCTATTTGAAATTCAACGAATCGATGTGGGGGGTAATCCCAGTAATTCTTTCGGAAATACATCGGGAAATTCTTTTGCGACGGGAACATCACTGATGTTCTTTTCTTCAGGTTTAACTTCCTCGATGTGTGCTAGAATGATGTAACAACCTTTTCTTATTAGTTTTTGCGCCTTCAAACTACTAATAAGATTTAATTTCGCGTTGTTCTTTTCTTCGTACACCATTAAAAGTTTTCCTTTTTCACGCATAATGCGAATCGCATTTTTGTAACAAACAACCTCTGCTCTCACATTTTTCAACCAGTCCATGCCAATTATTACATCAAAACTCCCTAACTCGACTAGTATTAAATCAATTTTAAACGTTTCATCCCCCAGTTTTATTTCTCTCTCCCGACATATATTATCTGCTGAAATTAATTTACCGTTTGCTAATTCGAGTAAAAATTTACTATCCAAAGGCGTCAATGGGCAACTTAATTTAGCACAAAATTCTCTACTCATATAGCTTCTATCTGCACCCGAATCAAATAAAACATAAGCAGATTTATCGTCAATAAGAAACGTACCCGTAACAAGCTCCGGGTCTTTCTGTACTTCTGCAGCATTAATATTGAAAACTCTTCCACGGCCCTGCCCATTAGTATTCCCCTGATTCGGGCAATTTCTAATAATGTGATCCGGTTTTCCACATTTATAACAAACAGCATTGGTATTACTTGCTCTGACACTATTCGTTTCGGCATTACTTGTTCCAACATTATTTGTTCCTTTAGTTCTGTTAAACTTTGGTCCGTAGACCTCACACTTTGTTGCGCTATGACCATTTCTTTTACACATGTTGCAAAATGTCGTGCAAAACTGATAATGCTAAAAACGAACATACATTTCATAGCATTATTCCCCAAGAAAGACAAGCTTTTAGTTGCAATTGTTCTATTTACAAGTGATATTCGTTTAAATATTAAAAGGTGAAGACAAAAGACAGATTCGACGAATTGAAGACGCAAACGACCAAAAAGCTCAAAAGTACAAAATACAATCAAAGAGGTTCCAATTATTGATAAGAAACGTCTCGAAATTACAAGAGTACAAGATTCAAAACGCAAAGTACAAGATATTAAATTGTACGCAAGGACGTTCGAAAATCCGAAACCGGGACCAGAGTCAACTCTCAACGCTCGACGCAACGGACCGAAAGTTATAAATTAATTATGTATATAAATATAATATAATATATAATTAATTATATAAATTATATATTTATATTATATTTATATATTAAATTCCGTCGGAAGATTAAAAGACAAAGATGTGTGGGCTGGAAATACGATCTCCGTGACTTGCGGAGTTTGAAGAAGAAAAGGGCCGCGAGTCGCGGAGTCCCAAATGTTGAAACTGCCTATAAAGCTCGCGCATTCTGACCGTAAAAAAATATATCAATATATCAATCTCTCTATATCTATACGTAATATTTATATTTATATTTTAATTTTAATTTTAATTTTAATTTTAATTTTAATTTTAATTTTAATTTTAAAACCTAATAATAAGGGTATGTTAGCGAATGTTGTAAGGGTGTAAGTCGAAATTCTGTCCGTGTAACGCTACGCTATTTTTAATCATTGTAAGTTATGTTCAACCTTTTTAATTTAATGTCTCGTAGCTAAGTTATTATTATGCTTATTTAAAACGAAGTAATCATGATGTTGGGCTAATTACTAAAATTGGGTAATTGGGCTTTGTACCATAATTGGGGTTTGGATAAAAGAACGACACTTGTGGAAATTAGACTATGGGCTATTAATGGGGTTTATATTAACTAAACAATACCTTTTTAATTTAATATACAAACTTATAATTCGACGTATTTATATATAACCACATACGCTTGACTGGGTACGGTGGGCGGGATATCTATAAATACCAATAATTATTCATTTTACCGGACACGGAACTGGATTAATAGTTAATAGACTTGTTGAAACAGGGGTGAATTACATTCAAGGGTAATTGGTGTAATTGTTAACAAAGTAGTAAAACCTTAGTTTACACGCAGTCGATAACCTGGTGTATTCATTAAACAAAGTATTAAAACCTTGTTACAATTCGAATCCCCAATTAGTTAGAATATTTGACTTCGGGAATAAGAATAATTTGACGAAGGCTTTCGCTCTTTGTATTTATGACTGATGGACTATTATGGACAAATCCGTATGGACATATTAAATAATCCAGGACAAAGAATAATTAACCCATGGGCATAAAACTAAAATCAACACGTCAAACATCATGATTACGGAAGTTTAAATAAGCATAATTCTTTTATTTCATATTTAATTTCCTTTATTTTATATTTAATTGCACTTCTAATTATCGCACTTTTATTGTTTTCGTATTTAATTGCACTTCTAATTATCGCACTTTTATTGTTATCGTATTTAATTGCACTTTTATTATTCGCAATTTCATTATCGTTATTTACTTTACGCTTTAAATTAAGTCTTTTATTTATTTAAAATTTTACATTTGGTTTTAACTGCGACTAAAGTTTTAAAATCGACAAACCGGTCATTAAACGGTAAAACCCCCTTTATAATAATAATATTACTTATATATATATATTTGTATTTTTATAAAATAAAACTAATATAGCGTTAAGCTTTGTTTAAAAGATTCCCTGTGGACCGAACCAGACTTACTAAAAACTACACTACTGTACGATTAGGTACACTGCCTATAAGTGTTGTAGCAAGGTTTAAGTATATCCATTCAATAAATAAATAAATATCTTGTGTAAAATTGTATCGTATTTAATAGTATTTCCTAGTAAAATTTAAAGCTATTTTATATACACCTCGCATAACATCAAGTTATTTTTGGCGCCGCTGCCGGGGACCCTTAAACGCCGAAAGCGCAACGCTAAATACTTAAAGAAAAAAAAAGATTTTTATTTTTAGTTTACTTTTATAAAAATACATTTTTGTAAAAATACGTTTTAAATATTCGAAAACATAGAAAAGAAAAACAAAAATATAAATATTTTTAAGAATTTATTAAATATTTAAGTTTTATAAAGTTTCTTTATTTTTATTTTATAAAAATATAAGTTTTATTTAAATATTTTGTGTTTATTTAGAACATAAAATTAAAAACTGAAAAAAGCGTCAAATTTTAATCAACCTGTCATCTGAAAATTGGAACCCCGTGACTCGCGGAGTTTGCTGCTTGGAATACCGCGACTCGCGGAGACACTCTGACACGCTGACAGAAACCCTAATCAGCATTAAATACGGGGTAATTATTATTTATTTATTATTATTAACCCTAATTACTTATTTATTATTATAATTAGTTTTAAGTTTTTAAATTAAATTGTATTTTAGTTAAATTAGTTTAATTAAAATATAAAATTAATAGTTTAATAAAATAAATAATATAAAAATAATATTTTTATAAAAATTGTAATTTTTACAACTTTTTGTATATTTTTATATTTTGTCCCTTTTTAATTGTTTTAGCGTAATATTTGTATTTTTCGCTCGTATTTAGTTTTAAGATATAGTTTTTGCCATAGTTATTTTTTACTTCTAGATTTTTAGGCTTTGCCGTAAAATCCCTTAAGTGCCTTTTCTTTAGACTAAGATTTAGGTACTTTAGAATTTTGCGACGCCTTTTTAAGTTTTAGTTTCTTTTTAAGTTATTGCCATTTGGGATATAGTTTTTCTTGTAAGCTTTAATATTTTTAGACACCTTTTACTATGTATCAATTATCATTCCAATTAGTAATCTCAATTTGCGATTATAATTTTAAGTTAGTGATAGTAATAAGTTTGGGTTAGTCTAGTGTTTTTAAGTTCTATAAGTCACTCTTTTTCTTTCTTATTTTTATTTTTCGATTTTTTCAGACGCACTCTTTTTTTTTTCTTTCTTATTTCTCGCTATTCTAGTTTTAGGACATAGATTTTTTTTTATTCTAATTCTTATCTAAATTTCTTAAAATTACGAAAATTTATTTTAAGTGGTTAAATTGATAGATGTGACGATCGCTCCAAATCCATATGGACGAATACGTCATTCATCGATTTCATTGCGAGATATTTGACCTCTATATGATACGTTTTGTAAACATTGCATTCTTTTAAAAAGGCATATCATAAATGAATATTTAAATCAAAGGTTTTCGACATCTGATGATTTCTACATATAGACAATCACCGTAAATAATAGTTTACAATAATACTTCCGTTGACAATACAGTCAAAATAAGATACATGGTGATGATTTGGTGAATGCAACATTTCCTTGAAAAATATGTCATGTAAGACTCCATGCACATAGCTTGTCTAACACATAAGCAAACAGCGGAAGATTTCTAGGAAACCTGAGAATAAACATGCTAACAAGTGTCAACACAAAGGTTGGTGAGTTCATAGTTTTATAGTTTCATATAATCTGTATATAAAGGTGGATCACAAGATTTCAGTTGTTTCGTCCAGAAACGTTTATTAAAATATTCTACAAGATTGAGCACCCTGGTAACTAAACTTTAACGTCTATCTAATAAGTACCCCTGTGTTTAACATGCAACCAACATATACGATACACTCAAATAACATACATCTGTTTTATAGTTCAGGCTAGGGTTTCTATACCTGGAACAGACGGGGATGTCAAGCCCTATGGATCCATATATAACTACTCGCGCCCACCAGTTCTTATAACCGGCAGTTACTAGTTACTAAAGCTAAGGGATTTTCGGTTCAAACTCGGTGTAGAATTTAGTATGTACTTGTATCCATTGCGTTTAAAATAAAGTGCATGTATTCTCAGCCCAAAAATATATATTGCAAAAGCAATTAAAAAGGGAGCAAATGAAACTCACGCATATAATTATTGTAAAACAATTAATAAAGCATTTGCATGTATTCTCAGCCCAAAAATGTAAAGGGTAAAAGGGATCATATGAAACTCACCTTAGCAGCACATAAAGTTGTTCATCGTAATGTGACCGAAACTCGGATTACCAAATAATCGTAGACCTCAACCTAGAGAACATATGTTGGTCAATAAATGTCTATCAAGCTAGGTCAGGTCATAGTGTATCACAATCTTAATGCTCGATATCGACATACAAAAGTTATCCAATGTTGTTTCAAAAAGTCAATTTTGACAATAGTTCAACAAACGAGACGTACCTTATATAAGGATTCATTTACTCGGCTGGTAATATTTAAAAATCCATTTTATCAATCTTGTAAGCAAGTTGTTTAAATCTTAATTGCAAATTCATAAGCAATTCCAATTAACATCAATTATAATTCAGTTGATCATATCTTTTAATCCGTTCATCGAAACTATTCGATGTCTAAATGAAAAGTCATTGATTTTTCGCCAGCTTTCCAAAAACATGTATATCATATACCTTTTACCAGTAATATATGTATTTAATTCATGATTCATTATAAACTGTTTAGCGATGAAATTTAGCATACAAACATGTATAAATATATATATACTCGAGCACTAGACATGGATACACAATTAATATATAAAATATAAAATATGAGTGCTTACGTATCAGTATTGAGATTTAATATTGTAGGAAAGTACGTAGACGTAACGGAGATGATAAACAATAGGTTTGATTCACAAATATACCCCCGAACATTACCCATAACCTCCTTGGCAATAACCCATAATTTTCTTAGCTCTATCTCGCTTGAAAACCATTTTGAAAGTGACACGCTCATAACCTCGTCGTAGTATTTTATGTATAATACTAATTAATAATATTAATATTAATAATAATAAGATTAATAATAATATTAATCTTAATAATAATAATAATAATAATAATAATAATAATATAAATATAAATATAAATATATATACGAGTGTAATATGTATGTGTGCAAAACTGGAACGAATTCGACTGAATTTATAGATGTGGACTGATTTCCAACCCTATGCGATCGCATGGTTTTTAGGCATCAAGGCCATGCGATCGCATGGCCCTCTGATCCAGCTCACAAACTTTTGTTTTCTTGTTTGTCGACATATTTATTTATTAATATATAATATATATAATTTATATTAATTAATTATATATTATATTATATTCTCGTGCATAGTTGACTTGAAATTTTCGTTCCGATGTCTCGTACGTTGTCACTCGACTTATGCCCCGGTTTTGGTTTCTCGAACGCATTTTCGTACGTTTAGAAAACTTGCATTTTACGTTTCGTGTCACGTACCTTTGTCAAAATATAGTCTTAAATTATCCCTAAACTATACCACTCAAAGTATATATTAAACTTTCGAGTGTTTTGGTCATTTACTTCTATAAATCATTGTCTCGCTATTTGTTAATATATATATAATAACAATTCGTTTTATGACCATTTTAATATTATATTTTATATATTTTCAATATTAATATATACGTTTTAAAATACATATCACAAGTTATTCATATATCTAATTCCAACAGTTAATATTTCTTATTATTGTATGTCTCCAAATTACGTTATTTAAACAAACACTTTACCATTTATTTCGAATATCGTTAAAAATGAACAATTTCCCAAATCAACGTGGACCTCACAACAGAGACTCGTAATAATATCATAATCTTTAAGGGACTCAATAAATATCTTTTAATTCAACCATTTGGCATAATCTTTTAACTCCGTAGTTAAATATATCAATCAGATAATCAAACCAATAAGGTTAATGCACAGTATCGTTTTCATAACACTTTGTTACGTTTTCAAGTTATAGTATATATATGTATCTATTTACATATATTTGTTCGCGAATCGTTGAGAACAATCGAAGGGTATTTGAATAGTTCATGAATTTTAGGATTCAACTTCATAGACTTTGCTTATCGTGTCGGAAACGTTAAAGATTAAGTTTATATTTAGTCAGAAATTTCCGGGTCATCACAGTACCTCCCCGTTAAAGAAATTTCGTCCCGAAATTTGAGTGAGGTCGTCATGGCTAACAATAAAAATGTTTTCATGACGAATATGTGTTGATAAATAGAATTTTTATCACCGTTGAATAATATGGATAAAAAAAATACAATTATTCGAAGTGTATGAGGGAAGTTATCGTAATAGAGTGAAATGGAGAATAGAGATTCGTCTTATCTCTTGACGTAGTAACGATTGATTTTCGGAATTTAAGGAATAGAAAATCTTCATAATTTAAATAAGATTTGATTCTTCGGAATTTAAGAAAATTAGGATTTCCTTTGATTAAATACGTAATCTGCCTCGATTGCTATGTCTGATATTTTGTTATAAATTGACCTCATCCGTTTCATTTATTTTCACCACTCCTATAATCTTCTTCCTTATTTCATACTTACAAAAGATTTGTGAAAATGCTTCATCCAGTTTTGATTCTTGATATTTTCTTGGCTATCATATCATTCATTCTTCTTTTTCATCTGCCACCAGAGGAGTTATTTTCTTCTACTATTACCTTGGGGTTATATTGTTTTTCATTCTCCCGTGTCTTTATATTGCTATACGCATTGATATACACGGTTTGTAATTTCGGGGTTGTTTTCGGGCTTTATATTTTTCATTATATTTCGGAGCTTCATGCTTTCGTTTTCTCTTCCTGACTTTAAGTCAAGCGAATAATGGTCCAGAATTCGTAGGTATGAATTTCAGAATGAACATAAGTAATATTCTAAGAAAGAAACGGTAATGGCACAATCTGATTTGTCAAATTACCAGAATACCTCGAAAAAGACCGAATCATCAAGAAAAATATTTTCTTGATATGTTTAGAGGTTAAATAGAATGAAAGAGTTATGTAACATGGTTCATGATGAGGGTATGATCTGTGAACCTTTATCATGTTCCATTAGAAACTCAGCATGACTTACTGTAATATAATCACGTTGATCAAGTGTCATTATATTATACTAACTCATGCTTCAATCCCCAACACTACTTCAAAAACATCCATTTTTTCAAAATTTTCAGAAATTAGAAACTAAAATAGTTTCTTTTATGATGTAACACAGATAGCGTGAAGAGATAAATAATTTCAGATGATAATAGTTATGAAGATATCTTCAGAAATATCGAAGATATTTATAATGAAAGATATGATAATATCTTAGAATTTCTAATATCAGAGGATGATGAAGAATATTGTCCGCAAGGGTTTAGATTCGGAAGCAAGGTATTCGTTAATGGCTTCAGCAAATACTGAATCATTTGGATTCTTAGAAGGCAGGTTTCGTCTTTGTGATTTATCCACAACATCCTTCATACTTTGCTCAATCCGTTTTCCAGTTCCAAACCTTTTCTTTTTCTAAGCTTTGCCAACACACTATTCTTTATCATCAAACTTTTTCTTGTTAAGGTCGTTTACAGTTTTTGCTGCTTCATCAGTACTTTTCAAAATTTCGAGAACTAGTTCACGGTTTAAGGTGTTTTTCAGAAACTTCACATTCGAAGTAAGTAAGTATAGGAGATAGACATTATATGTATATATATAACTGTTGGCGTAGAATTGCTGCGAAATTCGAAATACTGATTGCTAATTCCCGGTAGTTGGTATGGTAATTACCGTTAGAAGATGTAGACGAGTATATGATAGGGTTTCAATGATTATAATGATTTTTCGGAGGGTCAAGGATCAATGAAGTTGTTGGTAAATTTACTGCATGTGTGGTGGAACATAAAAGGTTCCCCAGTAACAAAAATGTATATGTCAAAGTTATAATAAGGTTAATCTTGAAAAGTCGAAGTTAACTGGTTGGAAGTGTGATAAAACTGGATACTTTGAAAAGGGATTGCAAGATTATTTTCGTTAAAAACAATGTTGAAGGATCTTGCACAGTTTTGAAGTCAAAGTATTGCTTCGAAAGATGTAAGGATCTAAGAATGATGTCACCGGTTCAGAGTTATGACTTAGATTCTAATCCGTCAATATCAGAATATGTAATTGAATTTGTATGAAAAAGATTGTATATCGTTGTGAGATTTATTAAAAAAATTTGAATCAAAGTTGTACAGTGTAGCATATTAATTGCAAACTTAAATATTTCTCGGGTATTACCTACCCGTTAAAAAAATTTCACAATTAATACTTTGTACAAAGAATTTTCATTATAGTCTTTATGAAAATATCTGTATGTATATTTTCTTCAGATGTAATATAGATTTAATGAGTTAATATCATATTAAGCTCATTTAATTTTTGGCTTGAATGAATAATCTCCAAAACATTAGAGATTACCTAATCTTCTCGGAGTATTTCACTAATGAAATTAATACTTCATTATTTATTCTTATTGATATTCCTCGGTGAAGGATGTTGATGCTCGTGGAATTTTTGTAAACCTTACAAGGCACAGATGATGTTTTCTGGAAAGTTTCGAGTACATCGAAAATGAAAATGTAAAATCAATTATGTAATTGAATAATACACTTGGTTTATTAGGAAATGGAATTCATTGAGTTGAAACAGAGATTGTAGTTAACGATTGTTAAGTCATTAACGAAGGATGTATAGCATATTAGTAACATGAACTAACCGAGTAGTACCTACCAGTTATGATTCACATGTAATAGCTTAGTACGAAAAGATTTATTTTGTTTTCAAATTTCACACATATATATATAAAATATACATATAATTTCTTCAGGGAAAATGAGTTAATACTTCATAACTCGTTGATACAATATACGCGTTGTTGATTTGTGATGATGTTGGTGATTATGAAATTGGTGGAACTTGTAGTGCTACAGGTTTTGCCGGTGTTGGTGATACTGACGATACTGTTGATGCTGCTGGTAAAACAAGTCTAGCTTGTAAATCGTACACCATTCCGGTCAGGGTTTCTACTCTTCCTTCTATCATTTCGGTCTACTCATCTGATTTACGGTTACGGCTGGAATAGATAATCTCTAAGTGTAACAACCCAACCCGTTAACCAACCAATAACGCGGATAAAATTTTTTTTTGCTGGAACAACATATGGCGCGGCGCGCCATATGGCCGCGCGGCACGCCAAAGTGGCCTGTCCAAAAAGTCATGGAATGCGAAAATGTTTGACCACTTCCCGACGTATTTAGACAAAACGCTTTTAACCATACATTAATATATGCAGAACTAACACGTCCCATTAATAAAATTAGTCTTACGAAGACCGGGCCCACATCGGCTGTTTTACGACTTTCGTACGAAAATACAAGTTTTCAAACACATGATTTGTAATACAAAATAAAGGCCGAGCATGGCGATTGGGGATACGCTACCCAATCCTAATCAATCCAAAAGCAAGCCTTCTAAAGCAACTACGCAAGTCCACTAGTCCCCGCTTACCCGAGCCTTCGCATCCATGCAATCTATAAAAAAGTCAACAACGAGAGGGTAAGCTAACGCTTAGTGAATGCAATACTTATACATATACATATGTAATTTACTTACACGCATCCACTTACAATACCATGCAAACAAAATGCATAAATGAGCTAGCAACACCAAACATACGACTAGCAACAACGTTAGTATATAAATCGCCACAATAATATACTAAATCACAATAATGCATAAATATAACAAACCGTTCCTCGCTATGGCACTACCGACTTGTAGACGACCAATAATGTCGAGTCTCACTCGTATGTTGTCACTGACTTGTGACTCATCAAAGGGTGTCACCGACTTGTGAACTACCCACCAATATCTATGGGTCACCGACTTGTGAACGCCATGTGACATCACCGACTTGTGAAGCGCCACTAAGTGTCACCGACTTGTGAACACTATAGGGTGTCACCGACTTGTGAATCACCCAAGGGTATCACCGACTTGTGAACCCCCATCAATACATATGGGTCACCGACTTGTGAACGCCATGTGACATCACCGACTTGTGAAGCACCACTAAGTGTCACCGACTCGTGAACACTATAGGGTGTCACCGACTTGTGAATCACCCAAGGGTATCACCGACTTGTGAACCCCCATCAATACATATGGGTCACCGACTTGTGAACCTCCATGTGGCATCACCGACTTGTGAAGCACCACCTAGTGTCACCGGCTTGTGAACACTATGAAGTGTCACCGACTCGTGAATCACTTCCCCGACTTATGGTGACACCGACTTGTGAAACGCCAACCAACTACTAAGGGTCACCGCCCCGTGAACCACTATGAGGTGGCACCGACTTATAAATAACCTGTCGAGACACTACCGACTTGTAGTTCCCATCCCATCATACCAATAAATATGTCAACGTCTTGTGACATAACGCCCACTACTTACGATGTAGCACCAAAGGCCCACATCGCGTACGAGTAAATAAACCACATACATACATGTATAAATATTCCACTCACTTTGTCGCCTTGAAGAAATGCCACCGAATAATCCGCAACACACCGAAGGAATGTACCTATTCCATTATCACAAACACAACAACACAATTAGGGTGGATTTACAAATCAACCCAAAGTGACAACTAGTGCAATTCCGACCCAAATGCACTTCCAAGCACAAACCGTGCCCAAACTAACCAATAATCACTAACACAAGTGAGAATGGTCCTAATACGCCAATTAGACCCAATCATAGGTGTTAAACACATATCTTGCCCAAAATGGCACTTAAACACTAATTTGACCCAAAAGAAGTCAATATCGCGCCATTATCAAGTTTTAACAACAAAACATATTTAACTCGGTTTTATACTTCAACTTAATCCATTTTAAGTTTATAAACCTTATTAAATCGACAATTGGGTTATAATCATCACCAAACACTAATCTTTGACTCTAGTCAAAGTTAGTCAACCAAACATACCCAAAAGAGTTTCAACACTACTAGAATCACTAATACTAGAGATTACACACTACATACAAGCCTTAAACATGGTTAAATCATTAACCAACCCTAAACCCACCAACAACAACAATAACTAGTTACAATTTCCCATTTCACCTCCTAAATGGGTTTTATAACTAACTAGTTCAAAACCCTAAACTTGAATATCAAATTACAAAGATGAAGTTCGGAGTTTGAACTTACCAATACCGCCAAAATGATGCCGTTGACGAGTAGAACAACTTTAATACCCGAGGTTTGACCCGAAACACCCTTCTTCTTCTCCAATTGGAGCTCTCTCTCTCTCTAAAACTCTCCTCTCACTCTAGGGTTTGAAGATGAGAGTGTTTGATGAGTGAAAATGAGCTCCAATGGAGTTCTAGGTCAGTCTTGATGACCCCAAACCGACCCTAATTGAAAAGACCAAAGTACCCCTCATTTAAACCTTTTAAAAAGGCTGAAAATTGCCTCTGCAGCAATCGGCGCGCCGCGCCAGAAGGTGGAGCGCCGCTCCAAATAACTGGAAATTGTGGTCGAGCCCAAAACAGGTTTCAGCAACTTGTTTTGGCCATAACTTTTCAACCGTAACTCCGTGTTCGATGAATAAAATATCGTTGGAAACGTAATAAGATATTCTATCCAATGGTAAGGCTTTGAAACATCAATTCAAACTTTATTTGGGGTTGTAAAGATACGTACACACCTTGTCACTTCGGACAACGTCCAGTTTCCTTCGGCGTTCGAGCAAGCAACACGTACACTTCATACACGCATCGTACACCATAAATACATTATGTACAATAAATATTTGGGTCTTAAAACTAAGACTTTAGAGATTACATAATTGCCGCAGAATATTTCTTCAATGAAATTATGAATCAATACTTCATCGATTATTGTTGTTGGTACTCCTTGGTACCTACGGTGCGTATGATGTTGATATCCGAGGTATAGATTGTGATGTTGAGGCATGTGATGGGGATGTTATTGTTGGTGGTGGTAATGGTACTGTTGGTGTTGTTATCGGTGGTACTGTTTATGCTGCTGGTGCTGCTGCTGGTGTTTGTAATCCTTGCACTATATTCTACAAAGCCACTACCCGAGCAAGAAGCTCGTTAACTTCTTCTATTATACTGGGATGATTGGATGTTCGGATAAGCGGATGAATAAGATTTACAATATTGGATATTACATAGTCGTTGCGAGCTGTTCTGGAAATGAGGGTGAAAATGGTGTTACGAACGGGTTCACCGGTAAGTGCTTCAGGTTCTTCGCCAAGAGGTGAATGTGGTGGATGGAAGGGATCACCTTCTTCTTGTCTCCAATGATTAAGTAGATTATGAACCCATCCCCAATTCATCCAGAATAGATGATGGCTAATTGGTTGATCCATTCCGGTTACACTGTCTTCGGAATTCAGGTGAATATCTATATCGGAATAGATGTCAGAGTTTAAGGAATATGAACTAGATACGGGATCCATCTTGTATAATTAGGGAGATGATTTTTGATATGAATTAGATTATAGAATTTAGTTTGGTATTCTTCAATACATAATCTACATATGTATATATAATACCAAATTCCATAAATCATGGAGAAATTTTCAGAAGATGTCAGGAAAAGTTTACAGTAACAGATAAGCTAAGATATGAATTTTGTCTATACACTATTCATGCAATCAATGCAGTAAAATGTGTCTAGACTAGGAATGATAAGTAGGTAATTTCCGACAAAAATGATAAGCAAAACTTTTGACATGCAGACACGGTCGAAGTCCAAACTTACTAATGCATCCTAACAACTATCAGTTAGACACACTCATGCAAGACCTGGTTCACTAGGACCAACGCTCTGATACCAACTGTGACGATCGCTCCAAATCCATATGGACGAATACGTCATTCATCGATTTCATTGCGAGGTATTTGACCTCTATATGATACGTTTTGTAAACATTGCATTCTTTTAAAAAGGCACATCATAAATGAATATTTAAATCAAAGGTTTTCGACATCTGATGATTTCTACATATAGACCATCACCGTAAATAATAGTTTACAATAATACTTCCGTTGACAATACAGTCAAAATAAGATACATGGTGATGATTTGGTGAATGCAACGTTTCCTTGAAAAATATGTCATGTAAGACTCCATGCACATAGCTTGTCTAACACATAAGCAAACAGCGGAAGACTTATAGGAAACCTGAGAATAAACATGCTAACAAATGTCAACACAAAGGTTGGTGAGTTCATAGTTTTATAGTTTCATATAATCTGTATATAAAGGTGGATCACAAGATTTCAGTTGTTTCGTCCAGAAACGTTTATTAAAATATTCTACAAGATTGAGCACCCTGGTAACTAAACTTTAACGTCTATCTAATAAGTACCCCTGTGTTTAACATGCAACCAACATATACGATACACTCAAATAGCATACATCTGTTTTATAGTTCAGGCTATGGTTTCTATACCTGGAACAGACGGGGATGTCAAGCCCTATGGATCCATATATAACTACTCGCGCCCACCAGTTCTTATAACCGGCAGTTACTAGTTACCAAAGCTAAGGGATTTTCAGTTCAAACTCGGTGTAGAATTTAGTATGTACTTGTATCCATTGCGTTTAAAATAAAGTGCATGTATTCTCAGCCCAAAAATATATATTGCAAAAGCAATTAAAAAGGGAGCAAATGAAACTCACGCATATAATTATTGTAAAATAGTTAATAAAGCATTTGCATGTATTCTCAGCCCAAAAATGTAAAGGGTAAAAGGGATCATATGAAACTCACCTTAGCAGCACATAAAGTTGTTCATCGTAATGTGACCGAAACTCGGATTACCAAATAATCGTAGACCTCAACCTAGAGAACATATGTTGGTCAATAAATGTCTATCAAGCTAGGTCAGGTCATAGTGTATCACAATCCTAATGCTCGATATCGACATACAAAAGTTATCCAATGTTATTTCAAAAAGTCAATTTTGACAATAGTTCAACAAACGAGACGTACCTTATATAAGGATTCATTTACTCGGCTGGTAATATTTAAAAATTCATTTTATCAATCTTGTAAACAAGTTGTTTAAATCTTAATTGCAAATTCATAAGCAATTCCAATTAACATCAATTATAATTCAGTTGATCATATCTTTTAATCCGTTCATCGAAACTATTCGATGTCTAAATGAAAAGTCATTGATTTTTCGCCAGCTTTCCAAAAACATGTATATCATATACCTTTTACCAGTAATATATGTATTTAATTCATGATTCATTATAAACTGTTTAGCGACGAAATTTAGCATACAAACATGTATAAATATATATATACTCAAGCACTAGACATGGATACACAATTAATATATAAAATATAAAATATGAGTGCTTACGTATCAGTATTGAGATTCAATATTGTAGGAAAGTACGTAGACGTAACGGAGATGATAAACACTAGATTTGATTCACAAATATACCCCCGAACATTACCCATAACCTCCTTGGAAATAACCCATAATTTCCTTAGCTCTATCTCGCTTGAAAACCATTTTGAAAGTGACACACTCATAACCTCGTCGTAGTATTTTATGTATAATACTAATTAATAATATTAATATTAATAATAATAAGATTAATAATAATATTAATCTTAATAATAATAATAATAATAATAATAATAATAATAATAATAATAATAATAATATAAATATAAATATAAATATATATACGAGTGTAATATGTATGTGTGCAAAACTGGAACGAATTCGACTGAATTTATAGATGTGGCCTGATTTCCAACCCCATGCGATCGCATGGTTTTTAGGCCCTCTGATCCAGCTCACAAACTTTTGTTTTCTTGTTTGTCGACATATATATTTATTAATATATAATATATATAATTTATATTAATTAATTATATATTATATTATATTCTCGTGAATAGTTGACTTGTTATTTTCGTTCCGATGTCTCGTACGTTGTCACTCGACTTATGCCCCGGTTTTGGTTTCTCGAACGCATTTTTGTACGTTTAGAAAACTTGCATTTTACGTTTCGTGTCACGTACCTTTGTCAAAATATAGTCTTAAATTATCCCTAAACTATACCACTCAAAGTATATATTAAACTTTCGAGTGTTTTGGTCATTTACTTCTATAAATCATTGTCTCGCTATTTGTTAATATATATATAATAACAATTCGTTTTATGACCATTTTAATATTATATTTTATATATTTTCAATATTAATATATACGTTTTAAAATACATATCACAAGTTATTCATATATCTAATTCCAACAGTTAATATTTCTTATTATTGTATGTCTCCAAATTACGTTATTTAAACAAACACTTTACCATTTATTTCGAATATCGTTAAAAATGAACAATTTCCCAAATCAACATGGACCTCACAACAGAGACTCGTAATAATATCATAATCTTTAAGGGACTCAATAAATATCTTTTAATTCAACCGTTTGGCATAATCTTTTAACTCCGTAGTTAAATATATCAATCAGATAATCAAACCAATAAGGTTAATGCACAGTATCGTTTTCATAACACTTTGTTACGTTTTCAAGTTATAATATATATATGTATCTATTTACATATATTTGTTCGCGAATCGTTGAGAACAATCGAAGGGTATTTGAATAGTTCATGAATTTTAGGATTCAACTTCATAGACTTTGCTTATCGTGTCGAAAACGTTAAAGATTAAGTTTATATTTAGTCAGAAATTTCCGGGTCATCACAATAGACATCAAAATTTTCTGGTTCGTAGTAATAGTTGAATTTGTACGTGGACCGGGTTATTGGAGCCAAACAGTACTCAATTATATTGAGACCAAACGAATCCTGCCCCCTCTGCTGCATCTTTTGGCTATTCGAAACGTGGGCAAAATCAGAAAAGTCTATTAATTGGATAACTTATATAATTTTTCTTTCCTTTTTAAAAACTAATAGGATATTCAGTGAATGCACCGAGCAAGACGTTCACCACCTTTTGTACGTTCACCACCTGTAACTAGATCAAGACATTTAGCAAATATTACCGCCGTTGATTTTTCTTTAGAATCGTCATCCAGTCGACCAAGTACTCCAGTTCAAATTTCCGATAATCCATTTTTTGAACCCGACCTCACAATTGAGAATCCGGAGAATATTCAGGGACGATTCATAGATCCTGAACCACTAAACTTTCCTCCGGAACCACCAATCATTCAAACAGAGATTGTTGAGGAACGAACCATTAAATCAGAATCCTCTAGTGATTCCGATTCAACAAATTCAATTATGGAGAATCTGGAACCTTTAAGTATGGAAGACCGAATGAGAGCTAAACGCACTGGCCAAGGTCACGCAATTACTCATCCTGACATTAATGCGCCAGATTATGAAATCAAAGGACAAATTCTACACATGGTGACTAATCAATGCCAATTTAGTGGTGCGCCGAAGGAAGATCCAAATGAACATCTTCGTACCTTTAATAGGATCTGCACTCTATTTAAAATCTGAGAAGTGGAGGATGAACAGATATATCTCATGTTATTTCCCTGGACTTTAAAGGGAGAAGCCAAAGATTGGTTGGAATCGTTACCTGAAGGGGCGATTGATACATGGGACGTTTTAGTTGAAAAATTTCTTAAACAATTCTTTCCTGCATCTAAAGCCGTAAGACTTCAAGGAGAAATTGTTACGTTTACACAGAAATCAAATGAAACTCTATATGAGGCGTGGACAAGATTTAAAAAGTTATTAAGAGGATGTCTGCAACATGGTTTAGATACCTGTCAAATAGTACAAATATTCTACCAAGGATGCGACATCACTACAAGGAAAGACATCGATATAGCAGCTGGTGGTTCTATTATGAAGAAAACAGAAACTGATGCTTACAAAATTATTGATAACACTGCTTCCCACTCACATGAGTGGCACCAAGAAAAAGATATCGTTAGATCATCTAAAGCAGCTAGAGCTGATTCTAGCCATGACTTAGATTCCATTTCCGCAAAGATAGATGCTGTGGAGAGACGAATGGAAAAGATGACTAAGGATATTCACTCAATACGAATTAGTTGTGAGCAGTGTGGAGGACCACATTTGACAAAAGATTGTTTCAGTATTGAATTAACAATGGAACAAAGAGAGAATATTTCATACATAAACCAAAGGCCTGGAAATAATTATCAGAATAATTATCAACCGCCAAGACCTATTTACAATCAAAATCAGAACTATAACCGAAATATTCCATACAACAACCAACAAGGTCCTAGCAATCAACAAGTATCCAACAATACTTACAATCAGCAAAGACCTAATTTTCAAAACAAACCACCACAACCCGATGATAAAAAGCCGAATTTAGAAGATATGATGACGAAGCTAGTTGAAACTCAAACGCAGTTTTTCACATCTCAGAAACAAACTAATGAACAAAATGCTCAAGCATTTAGAAATCAACAAGCTTCTATTCAAAATCTGGAACAAGAAGTAAGTAACCTAGCAAGGTTAATAGGTGAAAAAAAATCGGGAAGTTTACCTAGTGATACAAATGCTAACCCCCGGAATGAAACAGCTAAAGCTATTACCACAAGAAGTAGTACAACACTTAAACCACCTGAAATACCTGTAACTTCTGATGAAGCTATTCCTACTCCACAAGAACCACAACCTGAACAAGATAAGGAAAAAGAACCGGTTGTTGAAAAGGTTAATGAAGATAACACAGTTAAGGATAAACCTTATGTTAAACCATACCAACCACCACTTCCTTACCCGAGTAAAA
Source organism: Rutidosis leptorrhynchoides (assembly GCF_046630445.1). NCBI lineage: Eukaryota > Viridiplantae > Streptophyta > Magnoliopsida > Asterales > Asteraceae > Rutidosis > Rutidosis leptorrhynchoides. The sequence continues at coordinate 647,436,999 of NC_092334.1, forward strand.
TGAAGAAAGAGAAACTTGAAGCCGAGCAATCCAAATTCTTGGATATGTTTAAACAAATAAATGTAAATCTTCCTTTCATTGATGTGATTTCAGGAATGCCTAGATATGCTAAATTCTTGAAAGATCTGATCACGAATAGAAAGAAAATGGAAGAACTCTCGGCTGTTACCATGAACGCTAATTGTTCAGCAGTGCTGTTGAATAAGATACCAGAAAAATTATCTGATCCAGGAAGTTTCACAATTCCATGTTTTCTGGGTAGTCTTAGTTCAATAGAAGCATTAGCAGACTTAGGTGCTAGTATAAATTTAATGCCGTATTCACTATACGCTAAACTAGACCTTGGAGAATTGAAACCAACCAGAATAAGTATACAACTAGCCGATCGATCAATAAAATATCCTAGAGGGATAATGGAGAACATGCTAGTTAAAGTTGGTACTTTAGTATTTCCAGTAGATTTTGTTGTTCTGGACATGGAAGAAGATTCTCAAGTTCCTCTCATATTAGGAAGACCATTCTTAAACACGGCTAAAGCAATGATAGACGTGTTCGGTAAGAAATTGACCCTAAGTATAGAGGACGAGAGTGTTACCTTTTCAGTTGATAGAGCAATGCAACAACCACAATCTGCAGATGATACATGTTATTATATTCAAACTATAGATTCACATGCAGAATTATTAGAAGAATTTCCAGAATTACAAGGAACAGAAGAATGTTCTTTAGGAGAAGGAACTGAACCAATTGATGAAGTTGAAATGTTAGCTACACTTATAGCTAATGGATATGAACCAACAACAGAAGAAATTCAAATGCTAAAAGAAGAAGACAGATATCGATATAAATTATCGATAGAAGAACCTCCGAAATTAGAGCTAAAGCCACTTCCAAACCATTTGGAATACGCTTATTTACATGGTGAATCTGAATTACCTGTAATAATATCGTCTTCTCTTACTGAAAATGAGAAATCACAACTCATTTATGTGTTGAAAGCTCATAAACCAGCCATTGCATGGAAGATTCATGATATTAAAGGAATAAGTCCTTCGTATTGCACACATAAAATCCTTATGGAAGAAGGTCATAAAACGTATGTGCAACGCCAACGAAGACTAAATCCTAATATGCAAGATGTAGTTAAGAAAGAGATTATTAAACTGCTAGATGCAGGTTTAATTTATCCAATCTCTGATAGTCCATGGGTAAGCCCAGTTTAATGCGTACCTAAGAAGGGTGGCATGGCTGTCATTACAAATGAAAAAAATGAGCTTATTCCTACTAGGACTGTAACAGGATGGCGTGTATGTATTGATTATAGAAAATTAAATGACGCCACAAGAAAAGATCACTTTCCCTTACCTTTCATTGATCAAATGTTGGAAAGATTAGCCGGAAATAGTTACTATTATTTTCTAGATGGATTTTCTGGATATTTTCAAATTCCAATAGCACCCGAAGATCAAGAGAAAACCACATTCACGTGCCCTTATGGTACTTTTGCTTACAAACGCATGCCATTTGGACTTTGCAACGCCCCTGCAACCTTTCAAAGGTGCATGATGGCGATTTTTCACGACATGATAGAAGAATGCATGGAAGTTTTCATGGATGACTTTTCAGTCTTCGGTGATACATTTGAATCATGTCTAGTTAATCTGGAACGAATGCTTATTAGATGCGAACAATCAAATCTAGTACTTAATTGGGAGAAATGCCATTTCATGGTTAAAGAAGGCATCGTTCTTGGTCATAAAATTTTGAAGGAAGGAATTGAAGTGGATAGAGCTAAAGTAGATGTAAAAGCTAAACTTCCACATCCTACCAATGTTAGAGGAGTTAGGAGTTTTCTAGGGCATGCCGGTTTTTACCAACGTTTCATAAAAGATTTTTCTAAAATTGCCACTCCTATGAATAAACTCCTAGAAAAGGATGCTCCATTCATCTTTTCAGATGAATGTATCAAATCTTTTAATATTCTTAAAGAGAAACTTACTAATGCGCCGATCATGATAACACCAAATTGGAATCTACCGTTTGAATTAATGTGCGATGCAAGTGATTTTGCAATGGGAGCCGTTTTAGGACAAAGGATTAAAAAACGATTTCAACCTATATATTATGCTAGTAAGACGTTACAAGGAGCACAAAAAAATTGCACAACTACTGAAAAAGAACTCCTTGCTATTGTCTTTGCTTTTGACAAATTTCGATCATATCTCGTTCTAGCTTAAACGGTGGTCTATACCGACCATTCTGCTCTTAGATACCTATTTTTAAAACAAGATGCCAAACCAAGATTAATCTGTTGGATCTTACTCTTACAAGAGTTCGATATTGAAATCCGAGATAAAAGAGGAGCAGAAAATCTCGCCGCTGATCATCTTTCTCGTCTTGAAAATCCTGAATTAGAAGTTCTAAATGAATCGGCCATACAAGACAACTTTCCTGATGAATATCTATTGAAGATAGATTATAATGAAATACCATGGTTTGCAGACTATGCAAACTACTTAGTATGTGGATTCCTTGAAAAAGGATTATCATACCAAAAACGAAAGAAATTCTTCAGTGATATAAAACACTATTTCTGGGAGGATCCACATCTGTTTAAAAGTTGTCCAGATGGAATAATACGCCGATGTGTATTCGGAGATGAAGCTAGTAAAATTTTAAACCATTGTCACACAGGACCAACAGGAGGGCATTATGGGCCTCAACTAACAGCAAGAAAAGTTTACGATGCTGGCTTCTATTGGCCTACAATTTACAAAGACGCACACCTTCTTTGCAAATCCTGTGATGCTTGTCAAAGGGCTGGAAAAATAAGTCAACGTGATGAAATGCCACAAAATGTCATTCAAGTATGTGAAGTATTTGACATTTAGGGTATTGAATTTATGGGTCCATTTCCAAAATCTCATAATAATCTATATATTCTCGTAGCCATTGATTATGTATCTAAATGGGCAGAAGCACAAGCTCTCCCAACTAACGATGCACGAGTTGTAGTCAACTTTTTAAAACGTCTTTTTGCAAGGTTTGGAACACCGAAAGCTTTAATAAGTGATCGGGGTACTCATTTCTGTAATAATCAACTTGAGAAAGTTCTTAAAAGATATGGAGTAACTCATAAAATCTCCACTGCATATCATCCACAAACAAGTGGACAAGTTGAAAATACCAACCGAGCTTTAAAACGTATTCTAGAGAAAACCGTAGGATCAAATCCGAAGGAATGGTCCATTAAATTGGAGGATGCACTCTGGACTTTTAGAACAGCCTACAAAACTCCAATTGAAACCACACCTTTTAGACTTGTTTATGGAAAAGCATGTCATCTTCTAGTAGAAATTAAATACAAAGCATTTTGGGCTTTGAAGACATGTAATCTTGATATACATGAAGCTGGACGTCTACGATTAAGTCAACTAAACGAATTAGAAGAATTAAGACATGAAGCATACGAAAATTCGTTAATCTATAAAGAAAGAATGAAGAAATGGCATGATAAAAGAATTAGAAGTTCAAAAGAATTTAAAGAAGGAGACAGAGTTCTTCTTTTCAATTCACGATTCAAGCTATTTCCTGGAAAATTGAAATCAAGATGGTCTGGACCATTCATAGTCAAAAGAGTTTTCCCATACGGAACGATAGAATTAATAAATTCAAATGGGATTGAATTTAAAGTTAATGGTCACAGAGTTAAACATTACATACATGGTCCGATGGAAGTTGACAATGAAGTTAATCATAATTTCACCACCCAAGAATACCTTCAAAATGAAAACATAAATATGTTATCAACAACATATGAAAAATCAAAATTAGAATATAAGGAGGATTCAAATTTGAGTGATGAAGAAGAATTCTTATACAAACCTCCCATTCCAAGAAACGAAGAAAAATGTGAACAAGAAATTCAAATAGAAGTGAAAGAACCAAGGAAAGAACACCCGAAAAAGGTTTACAAACCAACTCGACTTACTAAAGCAGGAGACCCGGGTGAATTTATCATTTCTTGCTTACTTAATGATGGTACTGTATATAATGGACTCGCAGATTTAGGAGCAAGTGCAAATATTATGCCTCTTTTCTTATACAAAAGATTAGGCATGGGTAAATTAAAACCAACCAAAATAGGTGTTCAATCATTTGACCAAACCATTAAACACCCGGTTGGAATAGCAAATAATTTACTTGTTAACGTGGGAAGTTTGACCTTTGTTGCAAACTTCATAGTGATTAATATGGAGGAAAACCTTGATATTCCTCTAATTCTAGGTCGTCCATTTTTAGCAACTACCGAGGCATTCATTGATGTAAGAGAAGGTAGAATGACACTTAGGGATGGTGATACATCGATCACCTTTGTGAACCGAAAGTTTAGATCTCCACAAACCAAAACTGTTAGACCAATAAAAACGCATAAGTGTGGGGAAGATGAAGAAACACTTAATGATGATCCAATCACAAAGAATGCCGTTGATGATATGAAATTAGATGAACCCATTTTTAACAGTTCAACGAAGAAACTTTATAAACGGATTCACGATGCTAAGATTAAAGGAAACTTTAAGTTATATAACCGATTAATATCCAATTTATCGTCAAAAGAAAAGACAATGTTAGTTGAATTTGTGAAAGTTACGGAGGAAATCAACAAATGGATTGAAGTAAAAGTCAAAGATATACAAGTTGTTGATGATTCAATTGAAAATAATGTTAATCACAATTTCAACTAAGTATAGGGGGTTTATGTATTTCTGTTAGAGTTAGATTTTCTGTTTTCGTGTAGTTCTCGAAAATGGAACTCGAATGGTCTTTCCCTAGCAGACCCTAAAGAACTAGTCTTCTCCCCCCATTCTGAATTTTTATTTTTTTTTAGGTTTTTATGAAATGAAGACTGCCTGTGAACTAAACCATGGTCTAATGCTACACGCTTTGATCACTAAATGTAATAATGACACACTTCCGAGTGAAATAGTATCAGTAATCAGAGAAAGATTGGACGGAGTAAGAAAAGAATCCAGATGAGAAGATAATAAGTTACAATTTGGTAAAGGAAAATCAAAATCCGCAGCGAAAAGAAGAGCACGACACCTAGAAAGATGTCACAAATGCGGAAAATGGTCACATGGAGGTAAATGTTCAAATAATCAAACCTATTCAAATACCGAATTTGTTACTTTATGCAGAGACGGACCGTTCATATGTTTAGAAGAAAAGACACTGAATGCTCGAGGTTACGCCTATGTAGCTATGGAAAACCAATTAAACCGACTATCTTATGAATGGGATAGATCATATAACGAAGAATACTATCTCACAGGTAAGTCTGTACAGTTTTTTTTATTTTAACCTTTTGATAATAAACGCTATTTTGTTCGCTATAAAGTATTAAATTGGTATTGAATAAAATTAGGTTTGGCGATCGAAATTATTGATATCATACAAAAATTTATTACATCACTGCGAAATTTAACGTTTATTCTTAAGGTATAAATATCTTTAATCAATCAACCCAAAATATTTCAAAAATTCGTCATGAGTTAAATTAGGTCTTGGAACCGAAATTACTTTACCGAAAAGAGGGGCGCATATTTTTGATAATATTTGATTGATTAAAGTGGGATAAAAGCCAAAAAGATTTTTAATTTTATTTTTACCATGTTTTTAAAATTAATATATAAATCTTAAATTAATATTGTAAACTTTATAAAATCAATATATTTAAAATTGTAAATATTTGAAAAAATTAATATAAGTTTGGTGTGAAACACCGCGACTCGCGGAGAGACCAAAACCCAAAAAAAAAATAAAAACGTAAAGAACAGCTCAGTTGCACACCACAACACAAAAATACTGCAAAAATACTGCGAAAAAACCCGAAAAAGACCTCCCAAATTCACAATTTTTCACCGTTAATCATCAAATCTTTTACTAAAATCATGTTAAGAAGGATGCTATCAAGAAATTACTCAAGAAAAACGGTAAATTTCTACACCTAAACACCATTTAATCCGAAAATTGGTGTTCTTGAGCAATTTTATACCCAATTTGATTTTGATGCTTTTTAGTGTAATTATGCTTAAATTGTTTATGTATTATGCTTTTATAACCTAGATTGATGCTATTTAACATGATTAGAAGCCTTAAACTTCAAATTTTTAGTAATCTAGGGTTTGTGTTCTTGAGCAAATTTGGGGCTTTTTGATATAAACAGGTTATGGCAGATTTTTGTCATGAATTGTTGCTAAATTAAGTAGTGTAACATGTTTAGGTAGTTAAATGATCCAAACTTTGAGCCTAAACATGATTTTGAGAATTAAAGTGGACTTTTTCAAGTCTAAAATTCATGAACTTGATTTTTTGAGAGATAATGCCATTTGAAACTTGTTTAATTGCTAGTAATGATTATTTTGACATGTTATTTGAGTTGAATGCTTATGAACTTGGCGAACATTTTCGTATATGCTTATTTGAAAAAGTGTAGATTTGATGAAAATATGTAAATGAGCTTAAGTTTGATATAAATTGATCATGTAATTGTAATTATTTTGATTGATGATTTTGCTGACACTAATGCATATTTGGATGCACAAAAATTGTGTTTGATGTCTTTTGCAGACTGAAAGGGGTGAATCTTCATCCCAAGCTCGCAATGCTCCTGCTGAGAATGCGAAACAACAGGAGGTGGATAACTACTACAAACAAGAAATACCTCATCCAGTCATGACATTTTCTGATATGCACCATTTATCATTCAGCAAGCAAACACAAATATGTTTGGAAACTTTGGTAAAATTTAATCATTTTCACACAAATCACCCTCAATAATTTAAATTGTTACTGATTTCTTGCAAATGAGGGCATTGCAAGATCTTAAGTGTGGGAAGGTGTTAAATTCTTTCGGATTTTAAAATTTTTACCTTATACACTTGGTTACCATTAGAAATATTAGTAAAGTAGTAGTTGTATTAGAATCTAGTGCTCTCTGATAATAAAGAACAGCCCTAGTCTTATATACTGACTACCCAATTCTAGTAAAATTTTTAAAAAAAATTTCAACTAAATGAACTCAAAATCATGTTTATACATATTTATGAACGATAAAACTAGGTGTTAACACCGAAATTATTGTTACCTCGGAAAGGACATAAATTGAGAAACAAACCAAAATGTTAAAATTCATTTAAAATGGAATAGAGGACAATAAAAAGGAAAATAAAAGCCAAGTGTGGGAAAATTCTCCAAGTTATTTTAAACATATATCACATATTTTTGTACAAATAATTGAAAATACTTTTGCTTTGGACTAAACTAAAAAGTTTTACCTGATTTACTGTAAGAAAGATGGATCTACATGATGAATCAATTCCATCATTAAAAAGAAGTAAAGTCTTCCGAAAAAGAAACGCGCTTCTTGATTTAGGTCATGAAGTTGTCGTCCAGACCAGCTGTAGGTTGACGAAAAATCTAGAAAAGTCATCACTAAAATCAGCAGGAAATCCACGGACCTCAGCATCAAACAGGGTCGCCATGTGGTCAGACTTATCCTAACCATGAGAGGATCTATCTCGTAAAATGGGGAGGGCGTCGTGCAAATTAGCTTGATAAGAGTAATGAATCAGACCCCCAGAAAGGATAATCTCCTTAGAGATCAAAAATCAGCTTTTAAGCCTGATATTACTCAATCCTTGAGATTGACTTTTAAAGATTGAGAATTACAAACTCATGGAATTCGATGATATCTAAACTCGAGCTTGAACGAGAAAATATTTTGATCAAAATTACAAACCGATTTGTTTTCTGAAAACCTATTTTCAATGCGTTCATTACCATTGAACGTAAAATCCTAGGAATTCACCTGGAATTCATTAGGTCACCTGAACCAAATCGGGTGTCAACCGTAAGAACGGTGATTGCATAGCATGGTCAAAGACAGGACCTTGTGCCAGACCGACAAATTAAAAGGGCGAGCTTTACTATTGCTCCTACAAAGGATAGTAATTGCATCCGACACGTTATAGACCATAATTAAAAGCATGTCAGGGGACATTGCCTTAACAGTTGCTTGTTCAACGCTTTCCTTTACAACCAGATGGTAGTTTACCGAAAGGTAATATACGGAGCAAGTATACTGGACATGTTGCTTTCCTAATACAAGGTTAGCAAGTGGGTGACACAAAACCGCAAGTTTTGAGCTAAAATTTTCAAATCTGAAACCCACCAAACCCACAAAAATAATTTGTAAACACCGGTGAAGGGTTATTCCGGAAAACTTATCTAGGGTAAAAACTAGATTTAATTTTCAAAAGATCAAATGTTTTCATAAAGATCCAATTTCCTTAATGGATCTAAATTTTTATAGTCATGTGGGACTGTAAACCATATCGTTACTACCATTGTTTATACCACCGTATAGAAATCACTGATGTACAAAGTGTAAAGAATAAAGAAGTGATTCTAGTATTTCAAGACTATATTGCTTGAGGACAAGCAACGCTTAAGTGTGGGAATATTTGATAATGCTAAAAACGAACATACATTTCATAGCATTATTCCCCAAGAAAGACAAGCTTTTAGTTGCAATTGTTCTATTTACAAGTGATATTCGTTTAAATATTAAAAGGTAAAGACAAAAGACAGATTCGACGAATTGAAGACGCAAACGATCAAAAAGCTCAAAAGTACAAAATACAATCAAAGAGGTTCCAATTATTGATAAGAAACGTCTCGAAATTACAAGAGTACAAGATTCAAAACGCAAAGTACAAGATATTAAATTGTACGCAAGGACGTTCGAAAATCCGGAACCGGGACCAGAGTCAACTCTCAACGCTCGACGCAACGGACCGAAAGTTATAAATTAATTATGTATATAAATATAATATAATATATAATTAATTATATAAATTATATATTTATATTATATTTATATATTAAATTCCGTCGGCAGATTAAAAGACAAAGATGTGTGGGCTGGAAATACGATCTCCGCGACTTGCGGAGTTTGAAGGAGAAAAGGGTCGCGAGTCGCGGAGTCCCAAATGTTGAAACTGCCTATAAAGCTCGCGCATTCTGATCGTAAAAAAATATATCAATATATCAATCTCTCTATATCTATACGTAATATTTATATTTATATTTTAATTTTAATTTTAATTTTAAATCCTAATAATAAGGGTATGTTAGCGAATGTTGTAAGGGTGTAAGTCGAAATTCTGTCTGTGTAACGCTACGCTATTTTTAATCATTGTAAGTTATGTTCAACCTTTTTAATTTAATGTCTCGTAGCTAAGTTATTATTATGCTTATTTAAAATGAAGTAATCATGATGTTGGGCTAATTACTAAAATTGGGTAATTGGGCTTTGTACCATAATTGGGGTTTGGATAAAAGAACGACACTTGTGGAAATTAGACTATGGGCTATTAATGGGTTTTATATTAACTAAACAATACCTTGTTAATTTAATATACAAACTTATAATTCGACGTATTTATATATAACCACATACGCTTGACTGGTTACGGTGGGCGGGATATCTATAAATACCAATAATTATTCATTTTACCGGACACGGAACTGGATTAATAGTTAATAGACTTGTTGAAACAGGGGTGAATTACATTCAAGGGTAATTGGTGTAATTGTTAACAAAGTAGTAAAACCTTGGTTTACACGCAGTCGATAACATGGTGTATTCATTAAACAAAGTATTAAAACCTTGTTACAATTCGAATCCCCAATTAGTTGGAATATTTGACTTCGGGAATAAGAATAATTTGACGAAGGCTTTCGCACTTTGTATTTATGACTGATGGACTATTATGGACAAATCCGTATGGACATATTAAATAATCCAGGACAAAGAACAATTAACCCATGGGCATAAAACTAAAATCAACACGTCAAACATCATGATTACGGAAGTTTAAATAAGCATAATTCTTTTATTTCATATTTAATTTCCTTTATTTTATATTTAATTGCACTCCTAATTATCGCACTTTTATTGTTATCGTATTTAATTTCACTTCTAATTATCGCACTTTTATTGTTATCGTATTTAATTGCACTTTTATTATTCGCAATTTCATTATCGTTATTTACTTTACGCTTTAAATTAAGTCTTTTATTTATTTAAAATTTTACATTTGGTTTTAACTGCGACTAAAGTTTTAAAATCGAAAAACCGGTCATTAAACGGTAAAACCCCCCTTTATAATAATAATATTACTTATATATATATTTGTATTTTTATAAAATAAAACTAATATAGCGTTAAGCTTTGTTTAAAAGATTCCCTGCGGACTGAACCGGACTTACTAAAAACTACACTACTGTACGATTAGGTACACTGCCTATAAGTGTTGTAGCAAGGTTTAAGTATATCCATTCAATAAATAAATAAATATCTTGTGTAAAATTGTATCGTATTTAATAGTATTTCCTAGTAAAATTTAAAGCTATTTTATATACACCTCGTATAACATCAAAAACCCCTGATGATTTTCTTCACACCTATGACATGGCTGTTTTTGGTTTTTGTTGCCGTTGTTGTTATTGAGGTTGTTGTTGGGATTGTTATTGTTGTTGAAACGGTTGTTGTAGTTATTGTTGTTGTTGGGATGTTTGTTGTAGTTATTGTTAAGATTGCGGTTATTGTTGCGATTGTTGTTGCGGTTGTTGGGATAGTTGTTGCGATTGTGGTTGTAATTGTTGTTGTTGTTGTACTGGTGACCCTTGTCACCGTTTTCCTCCCACTTCCTCTTGAGTTGTTTCATTTTGGCTTCTTCGGCCGCCTGCTCTTTAATTCTTCCCTCAATCTAATTTATGAGTTTATGAGCCATTCGACTTGCCTTCTGTATAGAAGCGGGCACGTGTGAACTCACATCTTCTTGTATCCTTACTGGTAACCCTTTTACAAATGCGTCGATCTTCTCTTCTTCATCTTCGAATGCACCCGGACACAATAGGCACAACTCTGTGAATCGTCGTTCATATGTGGTAACGTCGAACCCTTGTGTTCGTAACTCTCTAAGTTCTGCCTTGAGTTTATTGACTTCGTTTCTAGGACGGTACTGCTCGTTCATCAATTGCTTGAATGCCGACCACGGTAGTGCGTAAACAGCATTTTGTCCTACCTGTTCAAGATAGGTGTTCCACCACGTTAACGCAGTACCTGTGAAGGTATGCGTAGCGTACTTAACTTTGTCCTCTTCAGTACACTTACTTATGGCAAACACCGATTCGACTTTCTCGGTCCACTGTTTCAATCCAATTGGTCCTTCGGTTCCATCAAATTCCAAAGGTTTGCAGGCAGTGAATTCTTTGTAGGAGCATCCTACACGATTTCTTGCGCCGTTAGCTGCATTGCTAGATTCAGAGTTATTGTTGGTATGTAGCGCAGCCTGTACTGCGGCTATGTTTGCAGCAAGAAAGGTATGAAATTCCTCTTCGCTCATATTCATGGTGTGTCGAGTAGTCGGTGCCATTTCCTTCAAAATAGCCAACTGAATCGAGTTAATCATACAGAATATTAAGAGTAGTCAATAGTATTTCGTAGCATAATATGAACTCATTTATAAAAGCTTTTTCTTCATATTAGCGTTTTATAAGTTTAAATTCGGGTACTACCTACCCGTTAAGTTCATACTTAGTAGCTAATATACAATTCAACTACTACAATTCCATATGAAAAAACTGATTATAATAATATATCACATACAAATATTCTTCAAACTTACAACTTCGCTATATTACATATAACATGAAATATAGTACACTATGATACAGGACAGTTTTGAAGATAAATCTAGTTAATACGCAAGTTGTTCAGCAAAGGAAATAAAGACACGTAATTCATAAGTCCAGAAACAAGTCATGCATTCTGGTTTTACTAAGACGACTTCCCATCCTTGGTCTTGTGGAAAATAACCGTTATGACCATTGGCTAGGAAGCTGTAGTGACCCGGGAATTTCTGACTAAATTTAAACCTAATCTTTATATGATTTCGATACGATGGGCAAAGACTGTAATACTGAGTCTCAAAATTTTTTGAACTGTTTTAATGAATTCATTTAACAATTAACCATTGACTATTACCGACGATTCACGAACGATTGTTTATAAATAAATATGTACATGCATATATTTATACACATATAAATATATATAATTTTTTTTAAACATAATTAATATTATATGTATATTGTAATACGTATATAAAATGAATAAATATTAAACATTGAATATATGTTATTATATACCACATAGTTAAAAATATGTGATTTTAATTATAAGTTAAAATAAATGATATAGTAATATTATTATATTTTATATTAACATCGAAGATAGTACTACAAATATAATATACGAATATGAAACTTGATTGATATATTACCAATAATATTATTATCAATAATAATATAAATAGTTATTATAATTAATATTGTATCATGAATGTTATCATTATTAATATCATTATTACTATAATCTAGTAGTAGAATTTTAATTTTTGTTAATATGAGTAATCTTAGTATTACTATTAGGTATTATTTTTACTATTATCATTAAGAATTATTATTATTATTATTGTAAACTATTACTATTATTATTATTATTATAATTATAATGTCAAAATTTATGTGTATCAAAATGAGGATAATAAACATAAATATTATTATGAAAATGAATAAAATTATAAATTAGATTGTAACTTAAATATTATTAGTTATTATTATTACGAATTTCTATTTTAATATGATTATTATAAAAATTAACCTTTTATTTAAAATTACCATTTTCATTATTACTTTTACCATTTTATTATTATTACCAACTATATTTCGAATTTATTAATATAACATTATATTAACAGTATTTTTTTATCTATTATTAATATTAAATATAAATACAATTATATTATATACATATATAAATAAAATAATTATGTATGAAATCTTAAGAGAATCAATCGTACAGAATTTGTTAACTTTCACTTTCTACCTTTAATTATTTTGTTTGATATGTTTGGAACGGTCGACTGAATTCCGGATATAACTTGCCTTCTGTAATCAATCAAAAAGCAGTCACACAATTTATTTTATTTTACAGCTTGATAAAACTCTGTATCATCATTTTTTTTTTACATAATCCAATTTCGAATGAATTTACAAAATGTAATAATGAGGAGTTGTTAGAAATCCTCTATGAAAACTATCTGGAAAGTATTAGCTTCCAATTTCTAAAAACAAATTCGAATTTTTGAAGTCAAAGTTTCAAACAAAAGAAGTCAACAGTTGTTCTTTAATTGAATTCACAATTTCTGTTACGTATCAACTCAAATTGAGGATTTGGGAAGCTTACATGAATGTTTTCTAAACTATTTTATGTTATAATCATAGATTAAAACGTCCTTAATTTCTTAATCAATTTTTTTTTCTTGTGTTCTAACAGCGACGAACATCAGAGCTTTATATATATATATATATATATATATATATATATATATATATATATTTTTTATTTTTTTTAAAACAATACAATCACTTAATATTTACTAATTATGATTATTTTGAAGAGTAAAAAAAAATCATTTTTATGATGATATGATTATGGGCCGATTGATTTTTTTTTCTTAAGAAAAAGAAGATGGATATAGAACGATATATTAGATATATATTTGTAGGTTAAGTATATATTCAGAAAGTTAAGGTAGAGGGAATGGTTAAAGGGTGTTTGTTCTATTCAGGAGGTCACGGGTTCGAGTCCCGGCCTGGGCATGGGCTGCTAAATTTTTTTAGACACTCTCCTTTAAGGTAGTAATCATTTTCTTTTATTAAAATTAGTATTATTATTATCATTGCTATTATAAATTTTGTTATTATTATTATTATTATTATTATTATTATTATTACTATGGTTATTAATATTGTTATTGTAATTATTATTGTCATTGTTATTGTTATTATTGATAGTATTACGAATATTATTATTATTATTATTACTAATAAGTATTAGTTATCATTTATCATTATCATTATTACAATTAAAGTTATAACTAAAGATATTGTTATTACTACTATTATTATTATATTTATTAATATTAACTACCAATAGATATATTATTATTATTATTATCATTATGTTAACGTAAATACTATAACTAATATTATTATCAACTAGATTAAGTAACGTCATTAAGTATTACTAACGAGATTATTAGTAATCTTCATCTTATTATAATTAAATACAACTTTTTATATATAGCAAACATTATTATCTATGTAAAATATACTTATAAGTATACTACATGTAGGTATAAATTAATTAGATTACCAATATTTATATAAATATCCATATATAATAAATTAAGCATTTTTAATATATATATATATATATATATATATATATATATATATATATATATATATATATATATATATATATATATATATATATATATATATATATATATATATATGTAGATATATATAACTAAATTGATAATAATCATTATCAAAGATATATACAAATTAATTACATAAAGTTATAATTATTCGATTACGAATATATGTTTTAATATATATATATATGAATGATATAGGTTCGTGAATCCGAGGCCAACCCTGCATTGTTCGAAATATATATGTGTATTTTTACTACAAAATACATTAGGTGAGTTTCATTTGCCCTTTTTACTCTTTACGTTTTTGGGCTGAGAATACATGCAAATGCTTTATTAAATGTTTTACAATATTTATATGTGTGAGTTCATTTGCTCCCTTTTTACTCTTTACGTTTTTGGGCTGAGAATACATGCAAATGCTTTATTAACTGTTTTACAATATTTATATGCGTGAGTTTCATTTGCTCCATTTTTAAATGCTTTTGCAATATATAATTTTGGGACTGAGAATACATGCGCTGCTTTTATAAATGTTTTACAAGATAGACACAAGTAATCGAAACTACATTCTATGGTTGGATTATTAAACCGAATATGCCCCTTTTTATTAAGTCTGGTAATGTAAGAATTAGGGAACAGACACCCTAATTGACGCGAATCCTAAAGATAGATCTATCGGGCCCAACAAGCCCCATCCAAAGTACCGGATGCTTTAGTACTTCAAAATTTATATCATGTCCGAAGGAGGATCCCGGAATGATGGGGATATTCTTATATGTATATTGTGAATGTCGGTTACCAGGTGTTCAATCCATATGAATGATATTTTGTCTCTATGCATGGGACGTATGTTTATGAGAAATGGAAATATGAAATCTTTTGGTCTATTAAAATTATGAAATGATTATTTATGTTAAACTAATAAACTCACCAACCTTTTGGTTGACACTTGAAAGCATGTTTATTCTCAGGTATGAAAGAAATCTTCCGCTGTGCATTTGCTCATTTTAAGGATATTACTTAGAGTCATTCATGACATATTTCAAAAGACGTTGCATTCGAGTCGTCGAGTTCATCAAGATTATTATTAAGTTAATTATAGTTAGATATATTATGAAATGGTATGCATGCCGTTAACTTTCAATGTAATGAAAGATTGTCTTTTCAAAAACGAATGCAATGTTTGTAAAATGTATCATATAGAGGTCAAGTACCTCGCGATGTAATCAACTGTTGTGAATCGTTTATAATCAATATGGACTTCGTCCGGATGGATTAGGACGGGTCCTTTTAGTTGGTATTAGAGCGGTGGTCTTAGTGAACCGGGTCTGCATTAGTGTGTCTAACTGATAAGTCGTTAAGATGCATTAGTGAGTCTGGACTTCGACCTTGTCTGCATGTCAAAAGTTTTGCTTATCATTTTGGTCAGAAATCATTTGTTTATCATCCTTAGTAAATCACTTGCTTATCATTCTTAGTCTAGACACGTTTTACTGCATTAATTGCATGATTAGTGTATGGACAAAATTCATATCTTAGCATATCTGCTAATTCATATCTTAGCGTATCTGTTATTGTAAACTTTGCCTGACATTTTCTGTAGATTCCTCCGTAACTTATGGGATTTTAGTATTATATATGCATATGTAAATTATGTATTGAAGGGTACTAATCTACATCCTAAAATCCATTTCTTATCGAAAATCCTTCATCTGATTGTATGAGATGAATCCCTCAACCAGTTCGAGTCCCTCAGATTTCGATAGCTATTCCGATAGTTATTCCGACAGCTATTCCGACATGGATATTCACCTAAGCTCCAAAAGCGATGTCACCAGAATGAATCAATCAATCAGCCATTCCCAATTCATCTGATGCATTCGTAGTCGACTTAATCAATGGAGACGCGAAGAAGGCGATCCCTTCCACCAACCGAATTCACCTCTTGACAATGAACCTGAAGCGTTTATCGGCGAACCTATCCGAAACATCATTTTCAGCCTCATTTCCAGGGTAGCTAGTCACGATTATATTCTATCTAAAATTCTAAACCTTATTCATCTGCTCGTTCCGACCGAAAATCATCTTGAAATAATAGGAGAAGTAAACGAACTTCGCGCTCGAGTAATCAATCTGGAGAATATGGTACAAAATGTACCAGCTTCAGCAACATCACCGGCATCAACAGTACCATCAGTAACAGCACCAGTACCATCAACAATCCATGCCTCAACATCTCATTATGTACCTCGAGTATAATCATCGTTCTACGTATCGTTCTACATCAATTATATTCGTTCTTCATGACGATTAAGTAATCTCTAAATGTTTCAGAGATTATGTATTCTAGTTCTAATGGTAAACCAAATGAGTTTAATATCATATTAACTCATTAAATCCATGATTATATCTGAAGAAAATATATATGTATATATATTTTCATAAAGATTGTAATTAAAAATTCTTTTGTACAAACTGTTAATGATGAAAATATTTTAACGGGTAGGTAATACCTGAGGAATATTTAAATTTCACATTAGATAGTTACATTGTACGTTCTTCGAATCTGTTTCAACAGTCATATGCTATCCTACTTACATCCACCGATATACGTATCCGTTCACCAAAGAATAACTATTTTCATTCAAATTGAAATTTCATATTAGGATTTTGACATATCAGAATTCAACAAGTGGCATAATGAAGAAAAAATGGACACAATAAAAATTGATTAGAAACACACTAAATAACAATATGAAATTTTGTTAAGAATCCACGCTAACAAAATCCTAGCTAACTGTTCCTAGCTAACTGTTAATCCCGTATTACATTTTATTTATCACAATTTAATTATCGCAATTTATTTTATCGCAATTTAATTCTCGCAATTTTATTTATTGTTATTTAATTTCTATTATTTACTTTACGCACTTTATTTATCGTTATTTAATTTCTGTTATTTATTTTACGCACTTTAAATATCGGGACACGTATTCAAGGTTTTGACATATCATATTGACGCATCTATATATATTATTTGGAATCACCATAGACACTCTATATGCATTAATGATCGAGTTCTCTATACAGGGTTGAGGTTGATTCTACAATAATATATATAGTTTGAGTTGTGATCGAGTCTGAGATGTATACGGGTCACGACACGTATTAATTAATTCAAATATTATATATTAAACTATATATGAATTATTGGACTGTTACTGTGGACTATCAACTGTGGACTACCAACACTGGACAATTAAAATGAATTAAAATATTGATTATAACATATGAAACTAAACAATTCTTCAAGTTTGCCACTTGATTTCATTTTAAACCCCATTCGTATCATCACGATTACATTCTGCGTTCAAACCTTTCATGATTCTTGAAAACACCTCAATCGAGAGGATGAACCAACCGCACTTCATTTACGGGAAAAAATATTTATGCATATAGTTATGCACCTGAAAACACTCGAAATCTGAGTAAACGTTTAACACGTAGCTGTGCTAATTCTTTTAGCGTTATTATTACCGAAAATAACTTTGCATCTGCTGTTCGAGATAGCCAGTTTTGTCACAGCTCCAACAAGACAACTTCGACTTTTCGTTAGAAATAACCTTATTATAACCTTGATATATATGCGTGCTCTTTTATTGTTACCAGGGAACCTTTCATATTCCACCATATTACCATCAGTGTTTAATCATCTAAAAACACAATTTTCCTGAAACCACCTTGGATTAATAACCGATGATTCAGATATCATAGCATTAAATGCAGAGGAAACAGAAAAATGGTAGATGGTCTAAACGACCAAGAGTTTGATGATAAAGAATGGAGTGTTGGGAACGCTCGATAGAAAATTTGGTATTGAAAAACGGATTGAGCTAACCGTGAAGGAGACCAAAGACAAATGCAAGGACCAAACCCTATATTCAAAGAATTCAGGTAATTCTGGATCCGATGAAATCTTTAGAGAATATTTTGTTCCGAAGTCATGTTAAAATCTTGCGGAAAATCTTTCTCCATCAACCGTCGAACTTAGAAATTCCAAAATATCATCATCAATATCTTTGATATTTCTGAGGATATTTTCATAAATATTCTCGTCCGAAATTATATACCTCTTCGTGCTTCCTGTGTATCAATATATTGGAAACATTCAATAGAAAATATAGTACCGAAATGCAGATTATGCGAAACTATGAAGAAAGCCGTGGACAAATCACAAAGAATAAGTTTGACTTCAAAGAATCCAAATAATTCAATGTCTGCTAAAGTCTATAATGAATAACTTGCTCCTTACTCTAAACCCTTGCAGACAATAGTTTCTATCATCCTCTGATCTTAGATATTCCGAGATATTATCGTACCTTTCATTATAAATATCCTCCATATTTCTGGAGATATTTTTATAACTATTCTTATCTGAAATCATTAATCTTTTTGTGCTATCAGTATTACATCATATAGAAACTGTTAGTTTCTATATTCTGTAAATTTTCAAGCTTAAAATATGAATGTTATTGAAGTAATGATGGGAACTGATGCATGAGTTAGTATAATATAATGACACTTGATCAACGTGATTATATTACAGTAAGTCATGCTGAGTTTCTAAATGAAATGTGATGATTCACAGATCATAACGTCATCATGTGCCATGTTACATAACTCTTTCATCCTACTTAACTCCGTAACAAATCAAGAAAATGTATTCTTGATGGTTTTATCTTCCGTGATGTTGATAAATTTGAAAATCAAATCGTGCTATCACGTTCCTTCATGCTTAGAACATTATAATCATTCGAAACTCTATATCTATAAATTCTGGACCATTATTCGCTTGACTTGAAGTCGGGAAGAGAAAACAAAAGCATAGAGCTTTGAAATATAAGGGAGAATATAAAGTCCGATAACAACACATAAATTACAAACCATGTATATCAATGTTTATCGCAACATAAAGACACGGGAGAATTAAAAACATTATAATCCCGAGGGCGAAGTAGAAGAAAGCAGATTCCTCTGGTGGAATTTGGAAAAGGAGAATGATTATTGCGATAGTAAGGATAAGGACAAGGATCAGAACTGGACTAAGCATTTTCACAATCTTTTGAATGTATGAACTAAGAAATAAAGTATAGGAATGGTGAGAATAATGGAATGGAAGAGCTTAAATTTATAATGGAAATATCAGACAGTGTAATCGAGGCAGATCACCGTATTTAATTATAGAGATCTTAGTTTCCTTACTCGCCGAAGAATCAAATCTTTTAGATTTCGAAGATTTTCTTTAAATCCCTTGAATTCCGGAATTCAGCCCTCTACGTCAAAAATTAAGATGAATCTTTACTTTCCTATTTCACTCTTTGGTGATAGCTTCACTCATACGCTTCGAATAATCGAATTATTTTATTCAGGTTACACCCTGTGATAAAATTCTATTTATCAACTCATATTTGCCATGAAAACATTTTTATTGTTAGCCATGACAACCTCACTCAAATTTCGGGACGAAATTTCTTTAACGGGTAGGTACTGTAGTGACCCGGGAATTTCCGACTAAATTTAAACCTAATCTTTATATGATTTCGATACGATGGGCAAAGACTGTAATACTGAGTCTCAAAATTTTTGAACTGTTTTAATGAATTCATTTAACAATTGACCATTGACTATTACCGACGATTCACGAACGATTGTTTATAAATAAATATGTACATACATATATTTATACACATATAAATATATATAATTTTTTTAAACATAATTAATATTATATGTATATTGTAATACGTATATAAAATGAATAAATATTAAACATTGAATATATGTTATTATATACCACATAGTTAAAAATATGTGATTTTAATTATAAGTTAAAATAAATGATATAGTAATATTATTATATTTTATATTAACATCGAAGATAGTACTACAAATATAATATACGAATATGAAACTTGATTGATATATTACCAATAATATTATTATCAATAATAATATAAATAGTTATTATAATTAATATTGTATCATGAATGTTATCATTATTAATATCATTATTACTATAATCTAGTAGTAGAATTTTAATTTTTGTTAATATGAGTAATCTTAGTATTACTATTAGGTATTATTTTTACTATTATCATTAAGAATTATTATTATTATTATTGTAAACTATTACTATTATTATTATTATAATTATAATGTCAAAATTTATGTGTATCAAAATGAGGATAATAAACATAAATATTATTATGAAAATGAATAAAATTATAAATTAGATTGTAACTTAAATATTATTAGTTATTATTATTACGAATTTCTATTTTAATATGATTATTATAAAAATTAACCTTTTATTTAAAATTACCATTTTCATTATTACTTTTACCATTTTATTATTATTACCAACTATATTTCGAATTTATTAATATAACATTATATTAACAGTATTTTTTTTTATCTATTATTAATATTAAATATAAATACAATTATATTATATACATATATAAATAAAATAATTATGTATGAAATCTTAAGAGAATCAATCGTACAGAATTTGTTAACTTTCACTTTCTACCTTTAATTATTTTGTTTGATATGTTTGGAACGGTCGACTGAATTCCGGATATAACTTGCCTTCTGTAATCAATCAAAAAGCAGCCACACAATTTATTTTATTTTACAGCTTGATAAAACTCTGTATCATCATTTTTTTTACATAATCCAATTTAGAATGAATTTACAAAATGTAATAATGAGGAGTTGTTAGAAATCCTCTATGAAAACTATCTGGAAAGTATTAGCTTCCAATTTCTAAAAACAAATTCGAATTTTTGAAGTCAAAGTTTCAAACAAAAGAAGTCAACAGTTGTTCTTTAATTGAATTCGCAATTTCTGTTACGTATCAAGTCAAATTGAGGATTTGGAAAGCTTACATGAATGTTTTCTAAACTATTTTATGTTATAATCATAGATTAAAACGTCCTTAATTTCTTAATCAATTTTTTTTCCTTGTGTTCTAACAGCGACGAACATCAGAGCTTATATATATATATATATATATATATATATATATATATATATATATATATATATATATATATATATATATATATATATAAATTTTTTTTTTTATTATTTTTTTTAAAACAATACAATCACTTAATATTTACTAATTATGATTATTTTGAAGAGTAAAAAAAAATCATTTTTATGATGATATGATTATGGGCCGATTGATTTTTTTTTCTTAAGAAGAAGAAGATGGATATAGAACGATATATTAGATATATATCTGTAGGTTAAGTATATATTCAGAAAGTTAAGGTAGAGGGAATGGTTAAAGGGTGTTTGTTCTATTCAGGAGGTCGCGGGTTCGAGTCCCGGCCTGGGCATGGGCTGCTAAATTTTTTTAGACACTCTCCTTTAAGGTAGTAATCATTTTCTTTTATTAAAATTAGTATTATTATTATTATCATTGCTATTATAAATTTTGTTATTATTATTATTATTATTATTATTATTATTATTATTATTATGATTATTACTATGGTTATTAATATTGTTATTGTAATTATTATTGTCATTGTTATTGTTATTATTGATAGTATTACGAATATTATTATTATTATTATTACTAATAAGTATTAGTTATCATTTATCATTATCATTATTACAATTAAAGTTATAACTAAAGATATTGTTATTACTACTATTATTATTATATTTATTAACTACCAATAGATGTATTATTATTATTATTATTATCATTATGTTAACGTAAATACTATAACTAATATTATTATCAACTAGATTAAGTAACGTCATTAAGTATTACTAACGAGATTATTAGTAATCTTCATCTTATTATAATTAAATACAACTTTTTATATATAGCAAACATTATTATCTATGTAAAATATACTTATAAGTATACTACATGTAGGTATAAATTAATTAGATTACCAATATTTATATAAATATCCATATATAATAAATTAAGCATTTTTAATATATATATATATATATATATATATATATATATATATATATATATATATATATATATATATATATATATATATATATATATATATATATATATATAACTAAATTGATAATAATCATTATCAAAGAGATATACAAATTAATTACATAAAGTTATAATTATTCGATTACGAATATATGTTTTAATATATATATATATATATGAATGATATAGGTTAGTGAATCCGAGGCCAACCCTGCATTGTTCGAAATAGATATATGTATTTTTACTACAAAATACATTAGGTGAGTTTCATTTGCCCTTTTTACTCTTTACGTTTTTAGGCTGAGAATACATGCAAATGCTTTATTAAATGTTTTACAATATTTATATGTGTGAGTTCATTTGCTCCCTTTTTACTCTTTACGTTTTTGGGCTGAGAATACATGCAAATGCTTTATTAACTGTTTTACAATATTTATATGCGTGAGTTTCATTTGCTCCATTTTTAAATGCTTTTGCAATATATAATTTTGGGACTGAGAATACATGAGCTGCTTTTATAAATGTTTTACGAGATAGACACAAGTAATCGAAACTACATTCTATGGTTGGATTATTAAACCGAATATGCCCCTTTTTATTAAGTCTGGTAATGTAAGAATTAGGGAACAGACACCCTAATTGACGCGAATCCTAAAGATAGATCTATCGGGCCCAACAAGCCCCATCCAAAGTACCGGATGCTTTAGTACTTCGAAATTTATATCATGTCCGAAGGAGGATCCCGGAATGATGGGGATATTCTTATATGTATATTGTGAATGTCGGTGACCAGGTGTTCAATCCATATGAATGATATTTTGTCTCTATGCATGGGACGTATGTTTATGAGAAATGGAAATATGAAATCTTGTGGTCTATTAAAATTATGAAATGATTATTTATGTTAAACTAATGAACTCACCAACCTTTTGGTTGACACTTGAAAGCATGTTTATTCTCAGGTATGAAAGAAATCTTCCGCTGTGCATTTGCTCATTTAAAGGATATTACTTAGAGTCATTCATGACATATTTCAAAAGACGTTGCATTCGAGTCGTCGAGTTCATCAAGATTATTATTAAGTTAATTATAGTTAGATATATTATGAAATGGTATGCATGCCGTTAACTTTCAATGTAATGAAAGATTGTCTTTTCAAAAACGAATGCAATGTTTGTAAAATGTATCATATAGAGGTCAAGTACCTTGCGATGTAATCAACTGTTGTGAATCATTTATAATCGATATGGACTTCGTCCGGATGGATTAGGACGGGTCCTTTCAGCAGCATGTTGTAATGTCGTCAAAAGGACGAGGGTTTCGTAATGTCCAACAGCCCCGTAATAATCTAAAAACCTTGTTTCTCACCCCAACTACTGAATCCGTCACTTGTGGGAAGGTTTTATTTAAAAGTTGCAATCCGATATTTTTTTTCTCACTTTGGTAAGAAGCGAACATCACTAACCCGTAAGCATAACATGTTTCTTTATGTTGCATGTTAGAAGCTCTTTCTAATTCACGAAATCCTATGTTGGAATATGTTGAGTCAAAATAGGTTCTTAACCCGTAGCGTAAAATTGTATTTGGGTTCCCAGCATTTAATGCTTTAAAGAAAACACGGCGTAACTTACGGTCTCCCCAATGTGATATACCCCACCTATCAAAGGAAAGCCTTTTATAAACTAAGGCATTTCCGAAAAGTCTTTCAAATGTTTGACAAGTTAATTTCGCCATAACTAAATGTGCTGATGAATTCTGACCGATTCTAGACAAGTTTTCCTCAATCATATCCTCTGGTAGGTCTTTTAAAATATTCGGTTGTCTACCCTTAACGTCCATTTTGTTTTTATACTGTAAAATAGACAAGGATTAGATTCGTAAAAGATAATTAACAAACAATACAAGAAATTTTTACATAGAACATAAAAGTACAAGCACAGTACAATACATATAATACACAACATGATTACAACCCTCTAATCTGAATCACTGGTTTCTTCTTCTTCAGACTTGGTTCGTTTTCCTAATTTTCTAGGAATATATGATGTTCCTCTAATACGAGCCGTCGTTTTCCATAATGGTTTAGAAAAACCTGGTGGTTTAGAGGTTCCCGGGTCATTGTTACATTTTAGGAAATACGGATGTTGTCGATACATATAAAGTTCATCGGGGTTGGAATCGGGTTTCTCTATTTTTATACCTTTTCCCTTATTATTTTCTTTCACTTTATTAAATTGGGTTGAGGTAATTTCTATAACATCATCGGAATCCTCATCGGGATCCGATTCATCAGAAAATTGGTAATCCTCCCAATATTTTGCTTCCTCGGCAGAAACACCATTGACCATTATTAACTTTGGTCCGTTGGTTGAGGATTTTCTTTTATTTAATCGATTTACTATAGGTATCAATATTTCTTCCTCCGGAACCTCTTCTTCTTCTGGTTCCTTCTCTTCCGATTCCTCCTCTTCTGGTTCCTCTTCTTCCGGTTCCTCCTCTTCCGGTTCCTCCTCTTCCGGTTCCTCTTCGGGAATTTGTGAATCTTCCCAAAATATATTTGATTCTTCATTATTATTAGGTGAATCAATGGAATTTGTACTAGAGGTAGACATCTATCACACAATATTAAACACGTTAAGAGATTAATATATCACATAATATTTACATGTTAATAATATATAGTTTCCAACAACAAAAATGTTAAGCAATCGTTTTTGAAGAAAAACACGGTCGAAGTCCAGACTCACTAATGCATCCTAACAAACTCGGTAAGACACACTAATGCAATTTTCTGGTTCTCTAAGACCAACGCTCGGATACTAACTGAAATGTCCCGTTCATATTGATTATAAACGTTCCATATTAATTGATTTCATCGCGAGGTTTTGACCTCTATATGAGACATTTTTCAAAGATTGCATTCATTTTTAAAAAAACCATAACCTTTATTTTATCGATAAAGGTTTAAAAAGCATTACGTAGATTATCAAATAATGATAATCTAAAATATACCATTTACACACGACCATTACATAATGGTTTGCAATAAGAATATATTACATCAAAAATAAGTTTCTTGAATGCAGTTTTTACATAATATCATACAAGCATGGACTCCAAATCTTGTCCTTATTTTAGTATGCAATATCAGAAGCTCTTAATAATCACCTGAGAATAAACATGCTTAAAACATCAACAAAAATGTTAGTGAGTTATAGGTTTAACCTATATATTATCAAATCATAATAATAGACCACAAGATTTCATATTTCAATATACATCCCATACATAGAGATAAAATTTATTCATATGGTGAACACCAGGTAACCGACATTAACAAAATGCATATAAGAATATCCCCTATCATTCCGGGAAATCCTTCGGACATGATATAAACGAATTCGAAGTACTAAAGCATCCGGCACTTTGGATGGGGTTCGTTAGGTCCAATAGATCTATCTTTAGGATTCGCGTCAATTAGTAGATCGGTTTACTAATTCTTAGGTTACCAAGCAAAAGGGGCATATTCGGCTTCGATCATTCACCCATATAATATAGTTTCAATTACTTGTGTCTATTTCGTAAAACATTTATAAAACTGCATGTATTTTCATCCCAAAATATTAGATTTTAAAAGTGGGACTATAACTCACTTTCACAGATTTTTACTTCGTCGGGAAATAAGACTTGGCCACTGGTCTAATCACGAACCTATAACAAATATGTACATATATATCAAAGTATGTTCAAAATATATTTACAACATTTTTAATTCGTTTTACTGTTTTAAATTTATTAAGTCAGCTGTCCTCGTTAGTAACCTACAACTAGTTGTCCAAAGTTAGATGTACAGAAAAAAATTGATATATATTATCTTGAATCAATCCACGACCCAGTGTATACACGTCTTAGGCTAGATCACAACTCAAAGTATATATATTTTTAGAATCAACCTCAACCCTGTATAGCTAACTCCCACATTAATGCATATAGAGTGTCTATGGTTGTTACAAATAATATATATACATGGGTCGATATGATATGTCAAAACATTTGCATACGTGTCTATGGTATCCCAAGATTACATAATATATTAGAATACATGTATAATACAATATAAGTTAGCTAGGATATGATTTGTATAGATTTGTTAAACATTTCACGTAGCTAAAATAATCAAAAAATATCCAATCTTGTTTTACCCATAACTTCTTCATTTTAAATCCGTTTTGAGTGAATCAAATTGTTATGGTTTCATATTGAACTCTAATTTAAGAATCTAAACAGAAAAAGTATAGGTTTATAGTCAGAAATTTAAGTTACATGTCAATTACTAAAGAGGTAGTCATTTCCGTCGAAAAAACGACATCTTGATGACCATTTTGGAAAACATACTTTCACTTTGAGTTTAACCATAATTTTTGGATATAGTTTCATGTTCATAAGAAAAATCATTTTCCCAGAAGAACAACTTTTAAATCAAAGTTTATCATAGTTTTTAATTAACTAACCCAAAACAGCCCGCGGTGTTACTACGACGGCGTATGTCCGGTTTTACGGTGTTCTTCGTGTTTCCAGGTTTTAAATCATTAAGTTAGCATATCATATAGATATAGAACATGTGTTTAGTTGATTTTAAGAGTCAAGTTAGAAGGATTAACTTTTGTTTGCGAACAAGTTTAGAATTAACTAAACTATGTTCTAGTGATTACAAGTTTAAACCTTCGAATAAGATAGCTTTATATGTATGAATCGAATGATGTTATGAACATCATTACTACCTCAAGTTTTCTGGATAAAGCTACTGGAAATGAGAAAAATGGATCTAGCTTCAAAGGATCCTTGGATGGCTTGAAAGTTCTTGAAGCAGAATCATGACACGAAAACAGTTCAAGTAAGATTTCCACTCGAAATAAGATTGTTATAGTTGTAGAAATTGAATCAAAGTTTGAATATGAATATTACCTTGAATTAGAAATATAACCTACTATAAATAACAAAGGTTCCTTGATCTTAGATGATTACTTGGAATGGATTAGAAAGCTTGGAAGTAGACTTACAAACTTGGAAGTATTCTTGATTTTTATGAAACTATACTTATGGAATTTATGAAGAACACTTAGAACTTGAAGATGGAACTTGAGAGAGATTAATTAGATGAAGAAAATTGAAGAATGAAAGTGTTTGTAGGTGTTTTCGGTCTTTGGTATATGGATTAGATATAAAGGATATGTAATTTTGTTTTCATGTAAATAAGTCATGAATGATTACTCATATTTTTGTAATTTTATGAGATATTTCATGCTAGTTGCCAAATGATGGTTCCCAAATATGTTAGGTGACTCACATGGGCTGCTAAGAGCTAATCATTAGAGTGTATATACTAATAGTACATACATCTAAAATCTGTGTATTGTACGAGTACGAATACGGGTGCATACGAGTAGAATTGTTGATGAAACTGAACGAGGATGTAATTGTAAGCATTTTTGTTAAGTAGAAGCATTTTGATAAGTGTCTTGAAGTCTTTCAAAAGTGTATGAATACATATTAAAACACTACATGTATATACATTTTAACTGAGTCGTTAAGTCATCGTTAGTCGTTACATGTAAGTGTTGTTTTGAAACCTTTAGGTTAACGATCTTGTTAAATGTTGTTAACTCATTGTTTATTAAATCAAATGAGATATTAAATTATTACATTATCATGATATCATGATGTATTAATATATCATAATATGATATATATACATTAAATGTCGTTACAACGATAATCGTTACATATATATCTCGTTTCAAAATCATTAAGTTAGTAGTCTTGTTTTTACATATGTAGTTCAATGTTAATATACTTAATGATATGTTTACTTATCATAATATCATGTTAACTATATATATATATATATATATATATATATATATATATATATATATATATATATATATATATATATATATATATGTCATCATATAGTTTTTACAAGTTTTAACGTTCGTGAATCACTGGTCAAATTGGGTGGTCAATTGTCTATATGAAACCTATTTCAATTAATCAAGTCTTAACAAGTTTGATTGCTTAACATGTTGGAAACACTTAATCATGTAAATATCAATTTTATTTAATATATATAAAAATGGAAAAGTTCGGGTCACTACAGTAGGTTGCCTCGCGATTTTTTTAAATATCCGTACACATATCTCGTGCACAAAACTAATACACATAACCTGTGTATAAAAATCATTCTCTCGACACATAATATTCATTTCGATTTCATTGCTCAACATGGTAACCGAACTTAACATATAATGCACATCAATAATATCCTCAAAACAGAACATCTCGTCTGTATAATATATAAACTTCGAAGTACTAAACACCACGCCCACTAGCTCTTCCGTCTAATGAACATTCTGGGTGGAGGTGTTAAACCCGGTAGCTACCTTTAGGATTCGCGTGAATTAGGGCCATACTCGATTCTAATTCTTAGGTTACCAAGCAATAATAATCAGGGAAAAAATATATTCATCAATTGGTGGCAATTATCATGTCCACATAATTTAATAATAATCCACAGAACTTCTGTCTGCATAATAATTCATTCGAGGAATGTTTTTCTTGTGTCTATCTCGTCAAACATTTATAAAAGCATTTCATGTATTCACAGTTCAAAAATGTATTTCAAAAACATTTAATAAAGCAGTTGTAAAAACAGCGCATGTATTCTCAGTCCCAAAAATGTAAAGAGTAAAAGGGAGCAAATGAACTCACAATACGATATTTTTGTAGTAAAAATATGCATACGACGATACTGAACAATGCAGGGTTGACCTCGGATTCACGAACCTATAACATTTATATTTATATTAACACACATAATTGTAATTGAACAATTTCATATATCATAATTTATTTTACATATTATATATACTTTATTTGTGTATATATATTTTAAGTGATTAATATTTATATAGTTATATTAATATATATTTGGTTAGTACTATATTAGAAATACCTAATTTATTATCTATGAATATTCGTATCAAAATTGTTAATATGATTAATACGTACTTATGTAATATTACTTATAAATATAATTTTATAAACAAAATATTTATTTAGTAAAATAATATTAATAATGGTAAATAAAAAAATTGTATTTGGTTAATAATGATAATTTCAATATTAATAATACCGATAATAATGATAATTATAATAATAATAGTAATAATAGTATTAATAATGATAATGTTACTAGTAATAAAAATGTTAATAATAATAATAATAATAATAATAATAATAATAATAATAATAATAATAATAATATAGTTTTAACGACAGCAAAAATGATATTTTTGTAAACCTGATAATAATGATAATAATTTTTAATAATCACAATACTAATAGTGATAATTATACTTATGTTAATAATGATAATAATATTAATATTAATATTAATGATAATAATAATGTTAATTCTAATACTAGTGTTAGTAATAATAATAATAACAATAATCTTCTTAATCGTTTTAATAATAATACTAATAATAATAATAATAATAATAATAATAATAATAATAATAATAATAATAATAATAATGTTAATGATATTGATGATAATAATAATAATAATAAGATAATGATAATCATAAATAATTAAGTAAATAACTACCTCAATGACGTAGCCCTTAAAAAAAATACCCAAGTCCGGGTTTGAACCCACGATGTGATGACCCGAAAAATTTTTGACTTATTTAAACCAATTCTCTATACGATTTATTATTTTAACACGCTAAACAAAGTCTGTTAGATTGGGTCTCAAAATTTTAGAACTGTTTCATATATACAATTACCTTTGATTACTCTCGACGATTCAGGAACAATTATATGTATGTATGTATATATATATATATATATATATATATATATATATATATATATATATATGTACAAGTAAAAATGACTTTCCTACAGTAAAACCCTATTTACTACAGTGAAATCGTATTTTGCTACAGTGCTACAGGGAAAACGACTTTGCTACAGTGATTTGCTACAGTAGACACTACCTATATGGCACCAAGTGTACAGTGTACACCGACCATAAGA
This sequence comes from Rutidosis leptorrhynchoides, assembly GCF_046630445.1. Lineage (NCBI taxonomy): Eukaryota > Viridiplantae > Streptophyta > Magnoliopsida > Asterales > Asteraceae > Rutidosis > Rutidosis leptorrhynchoides. The sequence continues at coordinate 647,467,575 of NC_092334.1, forward strand.
GTCTTCAGCATATTTTTGATCAAAAACAACTCAATATGAGGCAACGTCGCTGGGTAGAGTTGTTAAACGATTACGATTGTGAAATCCGTTACCACCCCGGAAAAGGTAATGTTGTAGCTGATGCCCTAAGTCGAAAAGAAAGAGTAAAACCTCTTAGGGTCCGAGCTTTGAATATTACAATTCGTACTGATCTCACAAAGCAAATTCAAGCAGCAAAGTTAGAAGCTTTAAAAGAAGAAAACGAAAAAGGTGAAATGAGCAAAGGGTTAGAAAAACAACTTGAAGTAAAAGCCGATAGAACCCTGTATTTTGCTGGTAGGATATGGGTACCAAAACATAGTAACCTAAGGCAACTAGTACTGGATGAAGCACACAAAACGAGATACTCAATTCACCCAGGAAACGGGAAAATGTACCACGATCTCAAGAAGTTTTATTGGTGGCCTAATATGAAGACAGAAATTGCTACTTATGTAAGCAAATGTTTGACGTGTGCAAAGGTCAAAGCTGAGCACCAAAAGCCGTCAGGATTACTGCAACAACCAGAAATTCCGCAGTGGAAATGAGAAAGAATAACCATGGATTTCATTACGAAATTGCCAAGGACTGCAAGTAGTCATGATACTATTTGGGTGATAGTTGATCGTTTAACTAAATCAGCTCACTTCCTACCAATAAAGGAGACAGACAGTATGGAAATATTAGCACGCCTATATTTGAAGGAAGTAGTTTCCAGGCATGGTGTACCTATCTCCATCATATCTGATCGCGACACTCGATTCACATCACATTTTTGGCAGTCGTTACAAAAAGCATTGGGAACTCGATTAGATATGAGCACCGCTTATCACCCACAGACAGATGGTCAAAGTGAAAGAACAATACAAACATTGGAAGACATGTTACGGGCATGCGTAATTGACTTTGGAACCAGTTGGGATCGACACTTACCGTTGGCAGAATTTTCATACAATAACAGCTATCATACGAGCATCAACGCAGCGCCATTTGAAGCACTTTACGGTAAAAAGTGCAGATCTCCTATATGTTGGAGTGAAGTAGGAGAAAGACAACTTACTGGACCATAAATTATTCACGAAACCACCGAAAAGATCATTCAAATACAACAGCGATTGAAAACGGCCATGAGTCGCCAAAAGAGTTATGCTGATGTAAGAAGAAAATCGCTAGAATTTCAAGTGGGCGACAAAGTCATGTAGAAAGTGTCACCCTGGAAAGGTGTTGTGCGATTCGGTAAACGAGGAAAGCTAAGTCCTAGGTACGTAGGACCCTTTGAAATCACCGAAAGAATTGGAACAGTTGCTTATCGATTAAAGCTACCACAAGAACTTAGTAGTGTTCACAACACATTTCACGTGTCAAATTTGAAGAAATTTTTAGCTGAAGAGGATGTCGTAATTCCTCTTGACGAAATACGAATCAATGATAAACTCCATTTTATCGAAGAACCTGTTGAAATCATGGACCGTGAGGTCAAACAATTAAAACAAAGAAAAATACCGATAGTTAGAGTTCGTTGGAACGCTAGACGAGGACCCGAGTTTACTTGGGAACGTGAGGATCAAATGAAGCAAAAGTATCCACATTTGTTCACTGATATCGCTCATAAAACTGGTACTACTCAAAATTTCGGGACAAAATTTTCTTTAACGGGGAGGTTATGTGATGACCCGGAAAATTTTTGACTTATTTAAACCAATTCTCTATACGATTTATTATTTTAACACGCTAAACAAAGTCTGTTAGATTGGGTCTCAAAATTTTAGAACTGTTTCATATATACAATTACCTTTGATTACTCTCGACGATTCATGAACAATTATATGTATGTATATATATATATATATATATATATATATATATATATATATATATATATATATATATATACAAGTAAAAATGACTTTCCTACAGTAAAACCCTATTTGCTATGTAGTGACCCGAACTTTTCCATGTTTATATATTTTATATATATATATATATTAAATGAAATTGTTATTTACATGATTAAGTGTTTCCAACATGTTAAGCAATCAAACTTGTTAAGACTTGATTAATTGAAATAGGTTTCATATAGACAATTGACCACCCAAGTTGACCGGTGATTCACGAACGTTAAAACTTGTAAAAACTATACGATGACATATATATGGTTATATATATAGTTAACATGATTTTATTATAAGTATGTATCTCATTAGGTATTTTAACAATGAGTTATATACATAAAAATGAGACTATTAATTTAAGAAACTCGAAAACGATATATATAACGATTATCGTTATAACAACGTCTTACTAGGTACATATGAATCATATTAAGATATTGATACACTTGGTTAATTATGTTAAATGATAAGTAAATATATTATTAAGTGTATTAACAATGAAATACATATGTAAAAATAAGACTACTAACTTAATGATTTCGAAACGAGACATATATGTAACGATTATCGTTGTAACGACATTTAACTGTATATATATCATACTAAGATATATTATATATCATAATATCATAATATCATGATAATATAACAATTTAACATCTCATTTTTTATAATAAACAATGGGTTAACAACATTCAACAAGATCGTTAACCTAAAGGTTTCAAAACAACATTTACATGTAACGACTAACGATGACTTAACGACTCAGTTAAAATGTATATACATGTAGTGTTTTAATATGTATTCATACACTTTTGAAAGACTTCAAGACACTTATCAAAATACTTCTACTTAACAAAAATGCTTACAATTACATCCTCGTTCAGTTTCATCAACAATTCTACTCGTATGCACCCGTATTCGTACTCGTACAATACACAGCTTTTAGATGTATGTACTATTGGTATATACACTCTAATGATCAGCTCTTAGTAGCCCATGTGAGTCACATAACACATGTGGGAACCATCATTTGGCAACTAGCATGAAATATCTCATAAAATTACAAAAATATGAGTAATCATTCATGACTTATTTACATGAAAACAAAATTACATATCCTTTATATCTAATCCATACACCAACGACCAAAAACACCTACAAACACTTTCATTCTTCAATTTTCTTCATCTAATTGATCTCTCTCAAGTTCTATCTTCAAGTTCTAAGTGTTCTTCATAAATTCCAAAAGTTCTAGTTTCATAAAATCAAGAATACTTCCAAGATTGCAAGTTTACTTCCAAGTTTTCTAAATTCATTCCACGTAATCATCCAAGATCAAGAAACCTTTGTTACTTATAGTAGGTTATCTTTCTAATACAAGGTAATAATCATATTCAAACTTTAATTCAATTTCTATAACTATAACAATCTTATTTCGAGTGGAAATCTTACTTGAAATTGTTTTCGTGTCATGATTCTGCTTCAAGAACTTTCAAGCCATCCAAGGATCCTTTGAAGCTAGATCTATTTTTCTCATTTCCAGTAGGTTTATCCAAGGAACTTGAGGTAGTAATGATGTTCATAACATCATTCGATTCATACATATAAAGCTATCTTATTCGAAGGTTTAAACTTGTAATCACTAGAACATAGTTTAGTTAATTCTAAACTTGTTCGCAAATAAAAGTTAATCCTTCTAACTTGACTTTTAAAATCAACTAAACAAATTTTCTATATCTATATGATATGCTAACTTAATGATTTAAAACCTGGAAACACGAAAAACACCGTAAAATTGGATTTACGCCGTCGTAGTAACACCGCGGGCTGTTTTGGGTTAGTTAATTAAAAACTATGATAAACTTTGATTTAAAAGTTGTTATTCTGGGAAAATGATTTTTATTATGAACATGAAACTATATCCAAAAATTATGGTTAAACTCAAAGTGGAAGTATGTTTTCTAAAATGGTCATCTAGACGTCGTTCTTTCGACTGAAATGACTACCTTTACAAAAACGACTTGTAACTTATTTTTTCCGACTACAAACCTATACTTTTTATGTTTAGATTCATAAAATAGAGTTCAATATGAAACCATAGCAATTTTATTCACTCAAAACGGATTTAAAATGAAGAAGTTATGGGTAAAACAAGATTGGATAATTTTTCTCATTTTAGCTACGTGAAAATTAGTAACAAATCTATTCCAACCATAACTTAATCAACTTGTATTGTATATTATGTAATCTTGAGATACAATAGACACGTATACAATGTTTCGACCTATCATGTCGACACATCTATATATATTTCGGAACAACCATAGACACTCTATATGTGAATGTTGGAGTTAGCTATACAGGGTTGAGGTTGATTCCAAAATATATATAGTTTGAGTTGTGATCAATACTGAGATACGTATACACTGGGTCATGGATTGATTCAAGATAATATTTATCGATTTATTTCTGTACATCTAACTGTGGACAACTAGTTGTAGGTTACTAACGAGGACAGCTGACTTAATAAACTTAAAACATCAAAATATATTAAAAGTGTTGTAAATATATTTTGAACATACTTTGAGATATATGTATATATTGTTATAGGTTCGTGAATCAACCAGTGGCCAAGTCTTACTTCCCGACGAAGTAAAAATCTGTGAAAGTGAGTTATAGTCCCACTTTTAAAATCTAATATTTTTGGGATGAGAATACATGCAGGTTTTATAAATGATTTACAAAATAGACACAAGTACGTGAAACTACATTCTATGGTTGAATTATCGAAATCGAATATGCCCCTTTTTATTAAGTCTGGTAATCTAAGAATTAGGGAACAGATACCCTAATTGACGCGAATCCTAAAGATAGATCTATTGGGCCTAACAAACCCCATCCAAAGTACCAGATGCTTTAGTACTTTGAAATTTATATCATATCCGAAGGGTGTCCCGGAATGATGGGGATATTCTTATATATGCATCTTGTTAATGTCGGTTACCAGGTGTTCACCATATGAATGATTTTTATCTCTATGTATGGGATGTGTATTGAAATATGAAATCTTGTGGTCTATTGTTACGATTTGATATATATAGGTTAAACCTATAACTCACCAACAATTTTATTGACGTTTAAAGCATGTTTATTCTCAGGTGAATACTAAGAGCTTCCGCTGTTGCATACTAAAATAAGGACAAGATTTGGAGTCCATGTTTGTATGATATTGTGTAAAAACTGCATTCAAGAAACTGATTTCGATGTAACATATTTGTATTGTAAACCATTATGTAATGGTCGTATGTAAACAGGATATTTTAGATTATCATTATTTGATAATCTACGTAAAGCTTTTTAAACCTTTATTTATGAAATAAAGGTTATGGTTTGTTTTAAAAAATGAATGCAGTCTTTGAAAAACGTCTCATATAGAGGTCAAAACCTCGCAACGAAATCAATTAATATGGAACGTTTTTAATCAATAAGAACGGGACATTTCAGTTGGTATCCGAGCGTTGGTCTTAGAGAACCAGAAAATTTGCATTAGTGTGTCTTATCGAGTTTGTTAGGATGCATTAGTGAGTCTGGACTTTGACCGTGTTTTCTTTAAAAATGATTGCTTAACATTTTTGTTGGAAACTATATATTATTAACATGTATATATTATGTGATATATTAATCTCTTAACATGTTTGATATTGTGTGATAGATGTCTACCTCTAGCATAAATCCCATTGACTCACCTAATAATAACGAAGAGTCGAATATATATTGGACTGATTCACAAGTTCCCGAAGAAGAACCGGAAGAAGAATCAGAACCGGAAGAAGAATCAGAACCGGAAGAGGAGGAACCGGAGGAGGAAATAGAACCGGTGGGGGAAATAATAAAACGGTTAAGTAAAAGAAAATCCTCAACCAACCGACCAAGGTTAATTATGGTCAACGGTGTTTTCGCCAAGGAAGCAAAATATTGGGAGGATTACCAATTCTCCGATGAATCGGATCCCGATGAGGATTCCGATGATGTTATAGAAATTACCCCAACTGAATTTAAAAAGGCAAAAGAGAACAATAAGGGAAAGGGCATAAAAATAGAGAAATCTGATTCCAACCCCGATGAACTTTATATGTATCGTCAACACCCGTATTTCTTAAGTTGTAACAATAACCCGGGAACCTCTAAACCACCAGGTTTTTCTAGACCAATGTGGAAAACGACGGCTCGTATTAGGGGAACATCATATATCCCTAAAAACTTAGCAAAAAGAACCAAGTTTGAAAAAGAAGAAACGAGTGAGTCGGAATAAGATAGTTGTATTTGTGCGGTGTAATATATGTAATATAGTGTGCTTATGCTTTACGATATATGTAAAAATTGCTTGTATTAATAAGTATCTTTTATGAATCTAACTCTTGTCTATTTTACAGTATAGAAACACAAAATGGATAAACAACCCAATATTTTAGAAGACTTACCCGGAGACATGATTGATGAAATCTTGTCTAGAGTCGGTCAGAATTCCTCGGCACAACTATTTATGGCAAAATTAGTTTGTAAGACATTCGAAGAACGTTCCAAGAATGCCTTGGTTTATAAAAGGCTTTCGTTTGAAAGATGAGGGATATCACATTGGAAAACCCATAAGTTACGATGTGTTTACTTTGACGCATATATTGCGGGGAACCCAAATGCTATTTTACGCAACGGGTTACGAAATTATTTTGACTCAATGTATCCGAATATAGGACTTCATGATTTAGAAAAAGCGGCTAACATGCAACATAAAGAAGCATGTTATGCTTACGGGTTAGTAATGTTCGCTTCTCACCAAAGTGAGAAAAAGAACATCGGGCTACAACTATTAAACAAAACGTTCCCACAAGTGACGGAGTCGGTAATTGGGGTAAGAAATGAGGTTTTTAGGTTATTACAAGACTGTTGGTCATTACGTAACCTTCGTCCTTTTGACGACGTTACAACACGTTGTCATACTATCGGTCACAACGGTTACGTTCCACAAGACCAAGGATGGGAAGTGGTATTAGTAAAACCAGAATGCATGACTTGTTTTTGGACGTATGAATTACGTGTCTTTGTTGTCTTTGCTGAACGCCTTATTTATTAACTAGAATTATCGTCGCAACTACTTTGTATCAAAGTTTTATGTGCTATATTTCATGCTATATGTAAAATAGCGGTATTGTAAGTTTGCAAGTTATTGTATAAAGGTTTGAATATGATATATATTTTTTTTTGTGATTAGTTTTTCATATAGAATTGTAGTAGTTGAAATAGTATGTTAGCTACTAAGTATGAACTTAACGGGTAGGTACTACCCGAATTAAAGAGTATAAAACGCTAATATGAAGATAGAGCTTTTATAAATAAGTTCATATTACGCTACGAAATACTATTGACTACTCTTGATATTCTATATGATTAACTCGTTTCATTTGACTATTTTGAAGGAAATGGCACCGACTACTCGACACACCTTGAATATGAGTGAAGAGGAATTTCGTGCCTTTCTTGCTTCAAACATAGCCGCAGTACAGGCTGCGCTACATAGCAACAATAACCTTAGATCTAGCAGTATAGGAAATCGTGTAGGATGCACCTACAAAGAATTCACTGCCTGCAAACCTTTGGAATTTGATGGAACCGAAGGACCGATCGGATTGAAACGGTGGACCAAGAAGGTCGAATCGGTGTTTGCCATAAGTAAGTGTACTGAAGAGGACAAAGTGAAGTACGCTACGCATACCTTCACAGGTTCTGCGTTAACATGGTGGAATACCTATCTAGAGCAAGTGGGACAAGATGATGCTTACGAACTACCGTGGTCAGCATTCAAGCACTTGATGAACGAGAAGTACCGTCCCAGAACCGAGGTAAATAAGCTCAAGACAGAACTTAGAGGGTTACGAACCCAAGGATTTGATATTACCACATACGAAAGATGATTCACAGAATTCTGCCTATTGTGTCCGGGAGCGTTCGAAGATGAGGAAGAGAAGATCGACGCGTTTGTGAAAGGATTATCGGAAAGAATCCAAGAAGATATAAGTTCACACGAGCCCGCCTCCATACAACAGGCATGTAGAATGGCTCACAAACTAGTGAACCAGATTGAGGAAAGAATTAAAGAACAGACGGCTGAAGAGGCCAATGTGAAGCAAGTCAAAAAAAAGTGGGAGGAAAACGGTGATAAGAATCACCAATACAACAACAACAGCAATTACAATAATAATCGCAACAATTATCCCAACAATCGCAACATCAATCGCAACTACAACAAATGGCCCAACAACAACAACAACAACAACATCAACAACAACAACATCAACTACAACAATCATCCTAACAACAATAATAACCGCAACAACAACAACAATCAGAAGCAGCTATGCCAAATGTGTGAAAAGTATCACTCGGGGTTCTGCACCAAATTTTGCAACAAGTGTAAAAGAAATGGTCATAGCGCGGCGAAGTGTGAGGTCTACGGACCAGGGGTTAACAGAACGAAAGGAACAAATGGTGTCGGAACGAGTAATGGCGAAGCAAGTAGTGACGGAGCAAGTTATGCCAATGTAGTTTGTTATAAATGTGGAAAACCGGGCCACATTATTAGAAATTGCCCGAACCAGGAGAACACGAATGGACAAGGCCGCGGAAGAGTTTTCAATATTAATGCGGCAGAGGCACAGGAAGACCCGGAGCTTGTTACGGGTACGTTTCTTATTGACAATAAATCTGCTTACGTTTTATTTGATTCGGGTGCGGATAGAAGCTATATGAGTAGAGATTTTTGTGCTAAATTAAGTTGTCCATTGACGCCTTTGGATAGTAAGTTTTTACTCGAATTATCAAATGGTAAATTAATTTCAGCAGATAATATATGTCGGAATCGAGAAATTAAACTGGTTAGCGAAACATTTAAGATTGACTTGATACCAGTACAGTTAGGGAGTTTTGATGTGATAATCGGTATGGAATGGTTGAAAGAAGTGAAAGCAGAGATCGTTTGTTACAAAAATGCAATTCGCATTATACGAGAAAAAGGAAAACCCTTAATTGTGTACGGAGAAAAGGGCAACACGAAGCTACATCTTATTAGTAATTTGAAGGCACAAAAACTAATAAGAAAAGGTTGCTATGCTGTTCTAGCACACGTCGAGAAAGTACAAACTGAAGAAAAGAGCATCAATGATGTTCCCGTCATAAAAGAATTTCCCGATGTATTTCCGAAAGAATTACCGGGACTACCTCCACATCGATCCGTTGAATTTCAAATAGATCTTGTACCAGGAGCTGCACCAATAGCTCGTGCTCCTTACAGACTCGCACCCAGCGAGATGAAAGAACTGCAAAGCCAATTACAAGAACTTTTAGAGCGTGGTTTCATTCGACCAAGCACATCACCGTGGGGAGCTCCTGTTTTGTTTGTCAAGAAGAAAGATGGTACATTCAGGTTGTGTATCGACTACCGAGAGTTGAACAAACTTACCATCAAGAACCGCTACCCACTACCGAGAATTGACGACTTATTTGATCAACTACAAGGCTCGTCTGTTTATTCAAAGATTGACTTACGTTCCGGGTATCATCAAATGCGGGTGAAAGAAGATGATATTCCAAAGACTGCTTTCAGAACACGTTACGGTCATTACGAGTTTATGGTCATGCTGTTTGGTTTAACTAATGCACCAGCTGTGTTCATGTACCTTATGAACCGAGTGTGTGGGCCATATCTTGGCAAGTTTGTTATTGTTTTCATCGATGACATACTTATTTACTCAAAGAATGATCAAGAGCACGAAGAACATTTGAGAAAAGTGCTAGAAGTATTGAGGAAAGAAAAACTGTACGCTCAGTTTTCAAAGTGTGCATTTTGGTTGGAAGAAGTTCAATTCCTCGGTCACATAGTGAACAAAGAAGGTATCCAGGTGGACCCGGCAAAGATCGAAACCGTTGAAAAGTGGGAAACCCCAAAAACTCCGAAGCATATACGTCAATTTTTAAGATTGGCTGGTTACTACAGAAGATTCATCCAAGATTTCTCCAAAATAGCGAAACCCTTGACTGCATTAACGCATAAAGGGAAGAAATTTGAATGGAAGGATGAACAAGAGAAGGCGTTTCAATTATTGAAGAAAAAGCTAACTACGGCACCTATATTGTCATTGCCTGAAGGGAATGATGATTTAGTGATTTATTGTGACGCATCAAAGCAAGGTCTCGGTTGTGTATTAATGCAACGGACGAAGGTGATTGTTTATGCGTCTAGACAATTGAAGATTCACGAGCAAAATTATGCGACGCATGATTTGGAATTAGGCGCGGTTGTTTTTGCATTAAAGACTTGGAGGCACTACTTATATGGGGTCAAAAGTATTATATATACCGACCACAAAAGTCTTTAACACATATTTAATCAAAAACAACTGAATATGAGGTAGCGTAGGTGGATTGAATTATTGAATGATTACGACTTTGAGATTCGTTACCACCCGGGGAAGGCAAATGTGGTAGCCAACACCTTGAGCAGAAAGGACAGAGAACCCATTCGAGTAAAATCTATGAATATAATGATTCACACTAACCTTACTACTCAAATAAAGGAGGCACAACAAGGAGTTTTAAAAGAGGGAAATTTAAAGGATGAAATACCCAAAGGATCGGAGAAGCATCTTAATATTCGAAAAGACGGAACCCGGTATAGGGCTGAAAGAATTTGGGTACCAAAATTTGGAGATATGAGAGAAATGGTACTTAGAGAAGCTCATAAAACCAGATACTCAATACATCCTGGAACGGGGAAGATGTACAAGGATCTTAAGAAATATTTTTGGTGGCCAGGTATGAAAGCCGATATTGCTAAATATGTAGGAGAATGTTTGACGTGTTCTAAGGTCCAAGCTGAACATCAGAAACCATCAGGTCTACTACAACAACCTGAAATCCCGGAATGGAAATGGGAAAACATTACCATGGATTTCATTACTAAATTGCCAAGGACTGCAAGTGGTTATGATACTATTTGGGTAATAGTTGATCGTCTCACCAAGTCAGCACACTTCCTGCCAATAAGAGAAGATGACAAGATGGAGAAGTTAGCACGAATGTATTTGAAGGAAGTCGTCTCCAGACATGGAATACCAATCTATATTATCTCTGATAGGGATGGCAGATTTATTTCAAGATTCTGGCAGACATTACAGCAAGCATTGGGAACTCGTCTAGACATGAGTACTGCCTATCATCCACAAACTGATGGACAGAGCAAAAGGACGATACAAACGCTTGAAGACATGCTACGAGCTTGTGTTATTGATTTCGGAAACAGTTGGGATCGACATCTACCGTTAGCAGAATTTTCCTACAACAACAGCTACCATTCAAGCATTGAGATGGCGCCATTTGAAGCACTTTATGGTAGAAAGTGCAGGTCTCCGATTTGTTGGAGTGAAGTGGGGGATAGACAGATTACGGGTCCAGAGATAATACAAGAAACTACCGAGAAAATCATCCAAATTCAACAAAGATTGAAAACCGCCCATAGTCGACAAAAGAGCTACGCGGACAGTAAAAGAAAAGATATAGAGTTTGAAATTGGAGAAATGGTCATGCTTAAGGTTTCACCTTGGAAAGGCGTTGTTCGATTTGGTAAACGGGGGAAACTAAATCCAAGGTACATTGGACCATTCAAGATTATAGATCATGTCGGACCGGTAGCTTACCAACTGGAGCTACCTCAACAACTCGCGGCTGTACATAACACTTTCCACGTCTTAAATTTGAAGAAATGTTTTGCTAAAGAAGATCTCACTATTCCGTTGGACGAAATCCAAATCAATGAAAAACTTCAATTCATTGAAGAACCCGTCGAAATAATGGATCGTGAGGTTAAGAGACTTAAACAAAACAAGATACCGATTGTTAAGGTTCGATGGAATGCTCGTAGAGGACCCGAGTTCACCTGGGAGCGTGAAGATCAGATGAAGAAGAAATACCCGCATTTATTTCCAGAAGATACGTCAACACCTCCAACTGCTTAAAATTTCGGGACGAAATTTATTTAACGGGTAGGTACTGTAGTGACCCGAACTTTTCCATGTTTATATATATATATATATATTAAATGAAATTTTTATTTACATGATTAAGTGTTTCCAACATTTTAAGCAATCAAACTTGTTAAGACTTGATTAATTGAAATAGGTTTCATATAGACAATTGACCACCCAAGTTGACCGGCGATTCACGAACGTTAAAACTTGTAAAAACTATAAGATGACATATATATGGTTATATATATAGTTAACATGATTTTATTATAAGTATGTATCTCATTAGGTATTTTAACAATGAGTTATATACATAAAAATGAGACTATTAATTTAAGAAACTCGAAAACGATATATATAACGATTATCGTTATAACAACGTCTTACTAGGTACATATGAATCATATTAAGATATTGATACACTTGGTTAATTATGTTAAATTATAAGTAAATATATTATTAAGTGTATTAATAATGAAATACATATGTAAAAATAAGACTACTAACTTAATGATTTCGAAACGAGACATATATGTAACGATTATCGTTGTAACGACATTTAACTGTATATATATCATACTAAGATATATTATATATCATAATATCATGATAATATAACAATTTAACATCTCATTTGTTACAATAAACAATGGGTTAACAACATTCAATAAGATCGTTAACCTAAAGGTTTCAAAACAACATTTACATGTAACGACTAACGATGACTTAACGACTCAGTTAAAATGTATATACATGTAGTGTTTTATTATGTATTCATACACTTTTGAAAGACTTCAAGACACTTATCAAAATACTTCTACTTAACAAAAATGCTTACAATTACATCCTCGTTCAGTTTCATCAACAATTCTACTCGTATGCACCCGTATTCGTACTCGTACAATACACAGCTTTTAGATGTATGTACTATTGGTATATACACTCCAATGATCAGCTCTTAGTAGCACATGTGAGTCACCTAACACATGTGGGAACCATCATTTGGCAACTAGCATGAAATATCTCATAAAATTACAAAAATATGAGTAATCATTCATGACTTATTTACATGAAAACAAAATTACATATCCTTTATATCTAATCCATACACCAACGACCAAAAACACATACAAACACTTTCATTCTTCAATTTTCTTCATCTAATTGATCTCTCTCAAGTTCTATCTTCAAGTTCTAAGTATTCTTCATAAATTCCAAAAGTTCTAGTTTCATAAAATCAAGAATACTTCCAAGATTGCAAGTTTACTTCCAAGTTTTCTAAATTCATTCCAAGTAATCATCCAAGATCAAGAAACCTTTGTTACTTACAGTAGGTTATCTTTCTAATACAAGGTAATAATCATATTCAAACTTTAATTCAATTTCTATAACTATAACAATCTTATTTCGAGTGGAAATCTTACTTGAAATTGTTTTCGTGTCATGATTCTATTTCAAGAACTTTCAAGCCATCCAAGGATCCTTTGAAGCTAGATCTATTTTTCTCATTTCTAGTAGGTTTATCCAAGGAACTTGAGGTAGTAATGATGTTCATAACATCATTCGATTCATACATATAAAGCTATCTTATTCGAAGGTTTAAACTTGTAATCACTAGAACATAGTTTAGTTAATTCTAAACTTGTTCGCAAATAAAAGTTAATCCTTCTAACTTGACTTTTAAAATCAACTAAACACATGTTCTATATCTATATGATATGCTAACTTAATGATTTAAAACCTGGAAACACGAAAAACACCGTAAAATTGGAATTACGCCGTCGTAGTAACACCGCGGGCTGTTTTGGGTTAGTTAATTAAAAACTATGATAAAATTTGATTTAAAAGTTGTTATTCTTTGAAAATGATTTTTATTATTAACATGAAACTATATCCAAAAATTATGGTTAAACTCAAAGTGGAAGTATGTTTTCTAAAATGGTCATCTAGACGTCGTTCTTTCGACTGAAATGACTACCTTTACAAAAACGACTTGTAACTTATTTTTCTGACTACAAACCTATACTTTTTCTGTTTAGATTCATAAAATAGAGTTCAATATGAAACCATAGCAATTTGATTCACTCAAAACGGATTTAAAATGAAGAAGTTATGGGTAAAACAAGATTGGATAATTTTTCTCATTTTAGCTACGTGAAAATTGGTAACAAATCTATTCCAACCATAACTTAATCAACTTGTATTGTATATTATGTAATCTTGAGATACCATAGACACGTATACAATGTTTCGACCTATCATGTCGACACATCTATATATATTTCGGAACAACCATAGACACTCTATATGTGAATGTTGGAGTTAGCCATACAGGGTTGAGGTTGATTCCAAAATATATATAGTTTGAGTTGTGATCAATACTGAGATACGTATACACTGGGTCATGGATTGATTCAAGATAATATTTATCGATTTATTTCTGTACATCTAACTGTGGACAACTAGTTGTAGGTTACTAACGAGGACAGCTGACTTAATAAAGTTAAAACATCAAAATATATTAAAAGTGTTGTAAATATATTTTGAACATACTTTGATATATATGTATATATTATTATAGGTTCGTGAATCAACCAGTGGCCAAGTCTTACTTCCCGACGAAGTAAAAATCTGTGAAAGTGAGTTATAGTCCCACTTTTAAAATCTAATATTTTTGGGATGAGAATACATGCAGGTTTTATAAATGATTTACAAAATAGACACAAGTACGTGAAACTACATTCTATGGTTGAATTATCAAAATCGAATATGCCCCTTTTTATTGAAAGGACCCGACCTAATCCATCCGGACAAAGTCCATATCGATTACAGACGATTCACAATAGTTGGTTACATCGCGAGGTACTTGACCTCTATATGATACATTTTACAAACATTGCATTCGTTTTTAAAAGACAAACTTGCTTTATATCGAAAATTGATGACATGCAAATCATTTCATAATATATTCAACTATAATTGTTTAAATAATAATCTTGATGAACCCGACGACTCGAATGCAACATCTTTTGAAATATGTCATGAATGACTCCAAGTAATATCTTTTAAATGAGCAATTGCACAGCGGAAGACTTCTTTTATACCTGAGAATAAACATGCTTTCAAGTGTCAACCAAAAGGTTGGTGAGTTCATTAGTTTAGCATAAAGAACCATTTCCATCATTTTAATAGACCACAAGATTTTCATTTCCAGTTCTCATAAATATATGTTCCACACATGGAGACAAAAATCATTCATATGGATTGAACACCTGGTAACCGACATTCACAATATACATATAAGAATATCCCCATCATTCTGGGATCCTCCTTCGGACATGATATAAATTTCGAAGTACTAAAGCATCCGGTACTTTGGATGGGGCTTGTTGGGCCCGATAGATCTATCTTTAGGATTCGCGTCAATTAGGGTGTCTGTTCCCTAATTCTTAGATTACCAGACTAAAAAGGGGCATATTAGGTTTAATAATTCAACCATAGAATGTAGTTTCGATTACTTGTGTCTATTTCGTAAAACAGTTATAAAAGTTGCGCATGTATTCTCAGCCCAAAAATATAAAGGGTAAAAAGGCAAATGAAACTCACACATAAAAATATTGTAAAACAGTTAATAAAGCATTTGCATGTATTCTCAGCCCAAAAATGTAATGAGTAAAAAGAGAGCAAATGAACTCACCATACTGTATTTTGTAGTAAAAATACATATGACGTCATTTACAAGTGTAGGGTTGACCTTGGATTCACGAACCTATATCATTTATATATATATTAACACATAAAATGGTAATCGAACAAATTTATATATTATTGGAGATTTAATTGTTATTTTAATTAGATTTTTTCATTAATAACCTTATTAATTATATTTATTAATATTTATTGTAAAAGTATTAATATAGTTATGTTATGTGTAGTAAATATAGTTTTATATAACTAATAGTTATTTGATAATAATAATAAATAAAGGTTTGTTTTATTTTACAATAATAATAATAATTGATAATATAAAAATTATTAATCTCAAAATAATAATAATGATAGTAATAATAATAATTTTGTTAAAATGATAATTTCTCTAATAATGATAATAATAATACTAAAAATGATAGTTTTAATATGATTGATAGCTTTTAATAAAAATGATACTAATAATAATATTAATGATATTATTAATAATAATTTTAATAATACTAATAATAATAATAATAATAATAATAATAATAATAATAATAATAATAATAATAGTAATAATAATAATAATAATAATAATAATAATAATAATAATAATAATAATAATAATAATAGTAATAATAATAACTACCTTTCAAGAAAAAGTTCCAAAAAAACAAATGCCTATGCCCGGGTTCGAACCCGAGACCTCTCGTCTAGTAAACACACTCTCTAACCACTCATCTGTAACTGCTTTTCCTGAATATATTCCAACACATTTACATATAACCCGTACCCTGCTGTTTTCATATTCATCATCAATAATCGTATATATATATATATATATATCGTTATCATTCCATCATCGTCATATCATTCCATCATCATCTTAATCATCAATTATGACCATCATCGTATTACCATAATAATATCACTTCGTTCATCACCTTCATTCTTAAAAAAAATGTTCGGTTCATGCCTCTGGAACGACAGGAGCAATGGATACAGGACTTTCAAATAGCAGTTCGTCATCATATTCTCCTACACATGACTCAGACAGTTCGTCATCATACGAAATCAGTAAGGAGGAGGATTTCGCTAATGAAATAAAATAGGTCACTAAGGAGAAATTCCAACTTGCTATAGATAATAAAAACAACCACAATAATAAAAAGTCCTTAATTATTAAAAAGGAACATGACCATTCGATCCGTAACCACCCTTATTGTATTAAACCCACTGAGGCAACGGGTACCTCAAAACCCCAACCAAAAATAAAATACACTGCCAGAATGTCTGTTGGACCATGTGCACACAAACGATTGGCAGAGAGAACCAAATGGGAAGAAGTTTCTGATAGTTCTGAATAAACGACCCCGCAACCATAAATCTTCCATGCGCTATTCTATTGCTTATGTGTGTTACTCTATCTTATTATGTAAAATAAGCATATGTAAAATATCAGTATTGTATGGTATTGTATTATTTTGGTTTATTAATAATAAATGCATGGAATGATTATTTGTATTATTACTACTTCTTATTATTATTATTACATAATAATGTAGTAACTCGCTATAATTTTTCATAGTGGAATATTATTAGGATTTTAGTAGTTAATTCCTTTTACTAGCTATTATGTATGAACTTAACGGGTAGGTAATACCCTAGAAAAAATTATAAAATGCTAATAAGAAGAAAAGGCTTTTATAATAATCGGTTCATATTATTAATATGCTACGATTAACTATTGACAACTCATTTTACCTATAATATTCTATATGATTAAATTATATCTGTTGTGTTTATTGAAGAAACATGTCTCAAATGTCGGATGCTGAGTTTGAGCAACTAGTCGAGAAACGTGTGAATGAAAGAATTGCTGCAGCCGAGGCAGCAAAAGCAACAGCCGAAGCAGCAGCCAAAGCAGCAGCCGTAAACATAAACTCACGAAACGGATGCTCATACAAAACTTTTCAAGGATGCAAATCACAGACGTTTAGTGGAACCGAGGGACCAGTCGGTCTAACCTGATGGTTTGAAAAGATGGAGTCCGTTTTCAAAATCAGTAATTATGCGAACGGAGACAAGTCAAAGTATGCTTCGTGCACGTTGCAAGACGGTGCACTTACTTGGTGGAACAATTATGCTAAAGCAGAAGGAATAGATACGACATATGATATCTCTTGGGAAGAACTGAAAAAGATGCTAATCGAGGAGTACTGTCCTCGAAACGAGATCAGAAAAATGGAATCTGAGTTACGTAATCTGAAGGTTATCGGCATGAATCTCAATAACTATGAAAAGCGTTTCATGGAACTAGCCTTGTTGTGTCCCGAATTGGTGCCAAACGAGAAACGAAAGATAGAAATGTATATTGACGGTTTATCGATCAATATCAAAGGAAATGTTACATCGTCCAAACTAATTACGATGCAGGAAGCCATGACAATGGCACACCAACTCATGGACCAGATCACAGAGAGTTCGATTAAGGCACCAATTACCGAAGTCAAGACAACTGAAGGAAAGAGGAAATGGGAAGACTATAAGGGCAAAATTACTCAACTGAAGAAACAAGAAACTTTTAAAGGTAAACAAGATGGGGCAACTGCTAGTCCAAACTATAAGGGACCCCATCCGTTCTGCAAAAGATGTTACACACATCATACAGGTTATTGCCAAGTGTTCTGTGATAAGTGCAACAAGAAAGGACATGTGGCGAAAGATTGTTATGCCACCGTTTCTGAAGTAAAGACAAAATCGACCGATGTCAAGAAATGTTATGGATACGGGAAGTCTGGTTACTTTATAAATCAATTCCCTGATAAGGAGAAGAACAAAGAACCCGCACGTGGGAGGGCATTTAATGTTAGTGCCAGTAAAGCACGTGAGGATCCTAATCTTGTCACGGGTACGTTTACCATTAATAATCAACTAGCTTCTATTATGTTTAATACGGGTGCTGATAGAAGTTATATGTGTAAAGACTTTAGTTCTAAACTAAAATGTGCATCAATGCCTCTAGACGATAAATATACTATTGAATTAGCTAATGGTAAACTGATAAAAGCCGATAAAATTTGCCATGGTTGCGAAATAAATCTCGCTGGTGAAACCTTCAAAATCGATTTGATACCCGTAGAATTAGGAAGTTTTGACGTAATCGTTGGCATGGACTGGATGTCCAAAACAAAAGCAGAAGTTGTTTGCGCTGAGAAAGCAATCCGCATCCCTCGTAAGGATAAAACGTCATTAATGATTTATGGGGAGAAAAGCAACTCAAAGCTGAACTTTATCAGCTGTATGAAGGCCCAGAAACTTATAAGAAAAGGTTGTTATGCTATTCTGGCACACTTAAAGAAGATCGATACTGAAGAAAGAAGCATTGATGACATGCCGGTTGTAAGAGAATATCCCGGAGTATTTCCAGAAGAATTACCGGGGCTACCTCCACACAGATGTGTAGAATTCCAGATTGATCTCGTACCAGGAGCTGCACCTGTAGCCCGATCCCTATATAGACTTGCACCTTCAGAAATGCAAGAATTACAAGACCAGTTGCAAGAATTATCGGACCGTGGATTTATTCGTCCAAGTTTTTCACCTTGGGGTGCTCCTATTCTGTTCGTCAAAAAGAAGGATGGATCTATGATAATGTGCATAGATTACCTAGAATTAAACAAATTAATGATCAAGAATCGGTACCCATTACCGAGGATTGGTGATTTGTTTGATCAATTGCAAGGATCAAGTGTTTATTCTAAAATTGATCTACGCTCCAGATATCATCAGCTGAGAGTGAAGGAAGAAGATGTTCCTAAAACCGCGTTCAGAACCCGTTACGGTCACTATGAGTTTCTAGTCATGCCTTTTGGATTGACTAATGCTTCAGCAGTATTCATAGATCTAATGAATCGCATCTGTAGACCGTATTTAGACAAATTTGTCATTGTTTTTATCGACGACATATTGATTTACTCGAAGAACAAGGAAGAACATGAGCAACACTTAAGACTGGTACTGGAAGTACTCAAGAAAGAAGAATTGTACGCAAAATTTTCGAAGTGTGATTTCTGGTTACAAGAAGTACAATTTTTGGGCCATGTTGTCAGTAAACATGGAATTAAAGTTGACCCTGCCAAGATCGAAGCCATTAGTAAATGGGAAACACCGAAGACTCCAACAGAAATCCGCCAATTCTTAGGTCTTGCTGGTTACTACCGAAGATTCATTCAAGATTTCTCTAGAATTGCCAAACCCTTAACCGCATTGACTCAAAAGGGAAAGAAGTATGATTGGTCCACGGAACAGGAATCCTCATTCCAGTTATTAAAGAAGAAGTTAACGTCTGCACCCATTTTGTCATTACCAGAAGGAAATGATGATTTCGTGATCTATTGTGACGCTTCGCGCCAAGGTTTAGGATGTGTATTAATGCAACGCACAAAAGTTATCGCATATGCCTCACGACAACTAAAAATTCATGAAAAGAACTATACGACGCATGATTTGGAACTTGGAGCAGTAGTTTTTGCACTCAAGATATGGAGACACTATCTATATGGCACCAAGTGTACAGTGTACACCGACCATAAGAGTCTTCAGCATATTTTTGATCAAAAACAACTCAATATGAGGCAACGTCGCTGGGTAGAGTTGTTAAACGATTACGATTGTGAAATCCGTTACCACCCCGAAAAAGCTAATGTTGTAGCTGATGCCCTAAGTCGAAAAGAAAGAGTAAAACCTCTTAGGGTCCGAGCTTTGAATATTACAATTCGTACTGATCTCACAAAGCAAATTCAAGCAGCACAGTTAGAAGCTTTAAAAGAAGAAAACGAAAAAGGTGAAATGAGCAAAGGGTTAGAAAAACAACTTGAAGTAAAAGCCGATGGAACCCTGTATTTTACTGGTAGGATATGGTTCCAAAACATGGTAACCTAAGGCAACTAGTACTGGATGAAGCACACAAAATGAGATACTCAATTCACCCAGGAAACGGGAAAATGTACCACGATCTCAAGAAGTTTTATTGGTGGCCTAATATGAAGACAGAAATTGCTACTTATGTAAGCAAATGTTTGACATGTGCAAAGGTCAAAGCTGAGCACCAAAAGCCGTCAGGATTACTGCAACAACCAGAAATTCCGCAGTGGAAATGGGAAAGAATAACCATGGATTTCATTACGAAATTGCTAAGGACTGCAAGTAGTCATGATACTATTTGGGTGATAGTTGATCGTTTAACTAAATCAGCTCCATTCCTACCAATAAAGGAGACAGACAGTATGGAAAGATTAGCACGCCTATATTTGAAGGAAGTAGTTTCCAGGCATGGTGTACCTATCTCCATCATATCTGATCGCGACACTCGATTCACATCACGTTTTTGGCAGTCATTACAAAAAGCATTGGGAACTCGATTAGATATGAGCACCGCTTATCACCCACAGACAGATGGTCAAAGTGAAAGAACAATACAAACATTGGAAGACATGTTACGGGCATGCGTAATTGACTTTGGAACCAGTTGGGATCGACACTTACCGTTGGCAGAATTTTCATACAATAACAGCTATCATACGAGCATCAACGCAGCGCCATTTGAAGCACTTTACGGTAGAAAGTGCAGATCTCCTATATGTTGGAGTGAAGTAGGAGAAAGACAACTTACTGGACCAGAAATTATTCACGAAACCACCGAAAAGATCATTCAAATACAACAGTAATTGAAAACGGCCATGAGTCGCCAAAAGAGTTATGCTGATGTAAGAAGAAAACTGCTAGAATTTCAAGTGGGCGACAAAGTCATGTTGAAAGTGTCACCCTGGAAAGGTGTTGTGCGATTCGATAAACGAGGAAAGCTAAGTCCTATGTACGTAGGACCCTTTGAAATCACTGAAAGAATTGGAACAGTTGCTTATCGATTAAAGATGCCGCAAGAACTTAGTAGTGTTCACAACACATTTCACGTGTCAAATTTGAAGAAATGTTTAGCTGAAGAGGATGTCGTAATTCCTCTTGACGAAATACGAATCAATGATAAACTCCATTTTATCGAAGAACCTGTTGAAATCATGGACCGTGAGGTCAAACAATTAAAACAAAGTAAAATACCGATAGTTAGAGTTCGTTGGAACGCTAGACGAGGACCCGAGTTTACTTGGGAACGTGAGGATCAAATGAAGCAAAAGTATCCACATTTGTTCACTGATATCGCTCATAAAACAGGTACTACTCAAAATTTCAGGACGAAATTTTCTTTAACGGGGAGGTTATGTGATGACCCGGAAAATTTTTGACTTATTTAAACCAATTCTCTATACGATTTATTATTTTAACACGCTAAACAAAGTCTGTTAGATTGGGTCTCAAAATTTTAGAACTGTTTCATATATACAATTACCTTTGATTACTCTCGACGATTCATGAACAATTATATGTATGTATATATATATATATATATATATATATATATATATATATATATATGTACAAGTAAAAATGACTTTCCTACAGTAAAATCCTATTTTCTACAGTAAAAATTACTTTGCTACAGTAAAACACTATTTGCTACAGTAAAACACTATTTGCTACAGTGAAAACGTATTTTGCTACAGTAAAAATGACTTTGCTACAGTGATTTGCTACAGTAAACACTAGCAAACAAAAACAGAAAAGGCGGCCATGCGATCGCATGGCAAAAACACTGAAAACTCATGCGATCGCATGAGCTACAGTAAATCGAAAAGTACTATAAAAGGTCCGTTTTGCTCGACGAATATTTCATAAATTTTCTTCTGTAATTTATTTATATTTATATTATAATTATAATTTTAAATTTAAGTTTAATAATAATAAGGTATATACGAGAGTGTTTTAATTCGGGTTTCAAACCGCTTTAAGCTAAGGAAGTATTGGGTATTGTTCGGGGTATTGTTCTTGAATCCAAGGCCAACCATACAGTCGTCTACCATCATTACGTCTAAGCAATTTACCTACAATATTGAATCGCAATATTGAACTGTGAGTTTATAGTCTCCCTTTTTAAATACTTTAAATATTTTTGGGCTGAGAATACATGCAATTTATTTTAAACGCAATAAGACACAAGTACATACTAAATTCTCCACTGAGTTAAACCAAAAATCTCTTAGCTTTGGTAACTAGTAGCTGCCAGTACATAGGATATGGACTGGTGGGCGCGAATAATTGTATATGGATCCATAGGGCTTGACATCCCCGTCCGAGCTAGAGCGCTAGCCTTTTAACGGACGTATGTTATTTGAGTTTAAGACACGTTGGTTTGCGTGTATTAAAACGAATGGGGTAATTATCACTATAGCGTTAAGTTTAGTTACCAGGGTGCTCTGTTACGTTGAATCTATTGATAAACTTTTGATGAAATCTTGTGGTCTATCTTTATATATGTTTATGACTCGAGCAATTAAACCTATAACTCACCAACATTCGTGTTGACTTTTTAGCATGTTTTATTCTCAGGTCCTTAGAATGCTTCCGCTGTGATGTGCTTGTTGCCTGCATGGAGTCTCTCATGCTTTGTACAAAGTTTATTGCATTCAAAATAAAACTGCGTTGTGTAATAAATAATTGGACTGTGATGTCAACCTGTAAATTAAAGACTTATGTATTTCGGGGTTTTGCTTATACCTAAGCACTCGCCCACATGTTTATAACTTTCTATGTTTAGAAAGTCACTTATTTTAATGAATGCAATATTTTATCAAAACGTATCATATAGAGGTCAAAACCTTACTGTGGAATCAATGATTAACGTGCCGCGTCAATAGCGATTTTGACGGGTCGTTACAGTTGGTATCCGAGCTTGAGGTCATAGGGAACCAGAAATTACATTAGTGTGTTTAACTGGTAATTGTTAAGATGTATTAGTGAGTCTGGACTATGACCATATCTGTTTTTACTGATTTTTGCTTATCATTTGGTCAAAAACATTATATGTGATATATTTATATGCTAACGTAATTGTTGTTTCAATTATGTGATAGATGACTTCTTCTAATCCTATCATTTTGTACGACTCGGAATCGGACACTGAATCTATTCTATCCACAACTTAAAAGGGCGTTCCAATACCTATTAAAGAAGAAATTGTGTTAGCCGGGGAATCTCAACTCCCGGTAAACCCAGAGGAGGTTCCAACTCCACCCAGCTTTAGTTTTCCGGAGCCACAGTATCATTGGCATGGACCCATGATCCCTGGAGTAAACGAGGATCGTCCATTTCTAAACAGAAATGGACATTGGTCTAGATATACCACCGACGGGCGGGTTGTGCCGATTACGCCTGGCAGATTTCGGTTCATGACCACCGGTACATATTCTCGCAGTTCGTCATCATATTCTCCTACACATGACTCAGACAGTTCGTCATCAGACGAAATCAGTAAGGAGGAGGATTTCGCTAATGAAATAAAAGAGGTCACTAAGGAGAAATTCCAACTTGCTATAGATAATAAAAACAACCACAATAATAAAAAGTCCTTAATTATTAAAAAGGAACATGACCATTCGATCCGTAACCACCCTTATTGTATTAAACCCACTGAGGCAACGGGTACCTCAAAACCCCAACCAAAAATAAAATACACTGCCAGAATGTCTGTTGGACCATGTGCACACAAACGATTGGCAGAGAGAACCAAATGGGAAGAAGTTTCTGATAGTTCTGAATAAACGACCCCGCAACCATAAATCTTCCATGCGCTATTCTATTGCTTATGTGTGCTACTCTATCTTGTTATGTAAAATAAGCATATGTAAAATATCAGTATTGTATGGTATTGTATTAATTTTGGTTTATTAATAATAAATGCATGGAATGATTATTTGTATTATTACTACTTCTTATTATTATTATTACATAATAATGTAGTAACTCGCTATAATTTTTCATAGTGGAATATTATTAGGATTTTAGTAGTTAATTCCTTTTACTAGCTATTATGTATGAACTTAACGGGTAGGTAATACCCTAGAAATAATTATAAAATGCTAATAAGAAGAAAAGGCTTTTATAATAATCGGTTCATATTATTAATATGCTACGATTAACTATTGACAACTCATTTTACCTATAATATTCTATATGATTAAATTATATCTGTTGTGTTTATTGAAGAAACATGTCTCAAATGTCGGATGCTGAGTTTGAGCAACTAGTCGAGAAACGTGTGAATGAAAGAATTGCTGCAGCCGAGGCAGCAAAAGCAACAGCCGAAGCAGCAGCCAAAGCAGCAGCCGTAAACACAAACTCACGAAACGGATGCTCATACAAAACTTTTCAAGGATGCAAACCACAGACGTTTAGTGGAACTGAGGGACCAGTGAAAGGACCCGTCCTAATTCATCCGGACGAAGTCCATATCGATTATAAACGATTCACAACAGTTGATTACATCGCGAGGTACTTGACCTCTATATGATACATTTTACAAAAATTGCATTCGTTTTTGAAAAGACAATCTTTCATTACATCGAAAGTTGACAACATGCATACCATTTCGTAATATATCTTACTATAATTGACTTAATAATAATCTTGATGAACTCAACGACTCGAATGCAACGTCTTTTGAAATATATCATGAATGACTCCAAATAATATCTCTAAGATGAGCAAATGCACAGCGGAAGATTTCTTTCGTACCTGAGAATGAACATGCTTTAAAGTGTCAACCAAAAGCTTGGTGAGTTCATTAGTTTAACATAAATAATAATTTCATAATCTTAATAGACCACAAGATTTCATATTTCCATTTCTCATAAACATACATCCCATGCATAGAGACAAAAATATCATTCATATGGATTGAACACCTGGTAACCGATAATTCATATACAGTTTAATATATAATATTCGAATTAATTAATACGTATCGTGACCCGTATACATGTCTCAGACTCGATCACAACTCAAATTATATATATTATTGTAGAATCAACCTCAACCCTGTATAGAGAACTCGATCTTTACTGCATATAGAGTGTCTATGGTGATTCCAAATAATATATATAGATGTGTCGATATGATATGTCAAAACCTCGTATACGTGTCCCGATATTTAAAGTGCGTAAAATAAATAACAGAAATAAAATGACGATAAATAAAGTGCGTAAAGTAAATAACAGAAATTAAATGACAATAAATAAAATTGCGAGAATATAAATTGCGATAAAATAAATTGCGATAATTAAATTGCGATAAATAAAATGTAATACGGAATTAACAGTTAGCTAGGAACAGTTAGCTAGGATTTTGTTAGCGTGGTTTCTTAATAAAATTTAATATTGTTAATTAGTCTGTTTCTAATCAATTTTTATTGTGTCCATTATTTCTTCATTATGCCACTTGTTGGATTCTGATAGGTCAAAATCCAAATATGAAATTGAATTTGAATGAAAATAGTTATTCTTTGGTGAACGGATACGTATCTCGGTGGTTGTAAATAGGATAGTGAATAACTGTTGAATCAGATTCGAAGAATATACAGTGTAACTTATTAATGTAAAATTTAAATATTCCTCGGGTATTACCTACCCATTAAAATATTTTCACCATTAACAGTTTGTACAAAAGAATTTTTAATTACAATCTTTTTGAAAACATATATACATATATATTTTCTTCAGATGTAATCATGGATATAATGAGTCAATATGATATTAAACTCATTTGATTTATCGTTAGAACAAGAATATATATATATCTCTAACATTAGAGATTACCTAATCGCTATGTCGAACGAAGATAAATGATGTAGAACGCCATGTAGAACGATTATTATACTCGAGGTACAGAATGAGATGTCGAAGCATGGATTGTTGATGGTACTGATGCTGTTATTGATGGTACTATTGGTGTCGGTGATGTTGCTGAAGCTGGTACATTTTGCACCATATTTTCCAAGGTACAACTCGGGCGCGAAGCTCATTGACTTCTTCTATTACGCCGAAATGATTGTCGGTTCGGACGAGCGGATGAATGAGGTTTAGAATTTTAGATAGAATATAATCGTGACGAGCTACCCTGGAAATGAGGCTGAAAATGGTGTTTCGGATAGGTTCGCCGGTAAACGCTTCAGATTCATTGTCAAGAGATGAATTCGGTTGGTGGAAGGGATCGCCTTCTTCGCGTCTCCATTGATTAAGTCGACTACGAATGCATTAGATGAATTGGGATGGCTGATTGATTGATTCATTCTGGTGACATCGCTTTCGGAGCTTAGGTGGATATCCATGTCAGAATAGCTGTCGGAATAACTATCGGAATAGCTATCGAAATCTGAGGGACTCGAACTGGTTGAGGGATTCATCTCGTACAATCAAATAAAGGATTTTCGATAAGAAATAGATTATAGGATGTAGATTAATACCTTGTAATACATAATTTACATATGCATATATAATACTAAAATCCCATAAGTTACGGAGGAATCTACGAAATATGTCAGACGACGTTACAGTAATAGATACGCTAAGATATGAAGTAGCAGATACGCTAAGATATGAAGTTTGTCTATACACTATTCATGCAGTCAATGCAGTAAAACGTGTCTAGACTAAGAATGATAAGCAAATGATTCTCTAAGAATGATAAGCAGGTAATTTTTGACACGAAATGATAAGCAAAACTTTTGACATGCAGACCAGGTTCAAGTCCAGACTCCTTAAAGTAATCTAATAGCTATTAAGTCGAAGTCTAGACTCACTAATGCATCCTAACAACTCCTAGTTAGACACACTAATGCAAGACCTGGTTCGCTACGACCACCGCTCTGATACCAACTGAAAGGACCCGTCCTAATTCATCCGGACGAAGTCCATATCGATTATAAACGATTCACAACAGTTGATTACATCGCGAGGTACTTGACCTCTATATGATACATTTTACAAAAATTGCATTCGTTTTTGAAAAGACAATCTTTCATTACATCGAAAGTTGACAACATGCATACCATTTCGTAATATATCTTACTATAATTGACTTAATAATAATCTTGATGAACTCAACGACTCGAATGCAACGTCTTTTGAAATATATCATGAATGACTCCAAATAATATCTCTAAGATGAGCAAATGCACAGCGGAAGATTTCTTTCGTACCTGAGAATGAACATGCTTTAAAGTGTCAACCAAAAGGTTGGTGAGTTCATTAGTTTAACATAAATAATCATTTCATAATCTTAATAGACCACAAGATTTCATATTTCCATTTCTCATAAACATACGTCCCATGCATAGAGACAAAAATATCATTCATATGGATTGAACACCTGGTAACCGACATTCACAATATGCATATAAGAATATCCCCATCATTCCGGGATCCTCCTTCGGACATGATATTAATTTCGAAGTACTAAAGCATCCGGTACTTTGGATGGGGCTTGTTGGGCCCGATAGATCTATCTTTAGAGTTCGCGTCAATTAGGGTGTCTGTTCCCTAATTCTTAGATTACCAGACTTAATAAAAAGGGGCATATTCGGTTTAATAATCCAGCCATAGAATGTAATTTTAAGTACTTGTGTCTATTTCGTAAAACAGTTATAAAAACAGCGCATGTATTCTCAGTCCCAAAAATATATATTGCAAAAGCATTTAAAAAGGGATTAATGAAACTCACTTAATGTATTTTGTAGTAAAAATACATATGACGACATTGAACAACTAAACAATGCAGGGTTGGCCTCGGATTCACGAACCTATATTATATATATATATATATATATATATATATATATATATATATATATATATATATATATATATATATATATATATATATATATATATATATATATATATATATATATATATATATATTAACACATATGATTGTAATCGAACAAATTTATATTATTAGTAATATACTTGTTATTTTAATAAATAATATGTTATATGTTTTAAATATAGTGTTATGTACTAATTGTTATTTGGTAAAATAATACTAATACTAATAATTAAAAAGTTGTAGTAATGATAATAATAATATATTGAAAATAATGATACATATAATATTAATAATACTAGTAATAAAAATAATGATAATAATTTAATAATGAAAATAAAATCATATTTAATGATAATAATAAAAATAATAATAATAACGATACTTTTATTATTATGATGCTTTTGATGATAATGATAATTTTAATTATAATGATATCTTTAATAATAGAGTTACTCTTAATAATAATAATAATAATAATAATAATAATAATAATAATAATAATAATAATAATAATAATAATAATAATAATAATAATAATAATAATAATAATAATAATAATAATAATAATAATAATAATAATAATAATAATAATAATAATAATAATAATAATAATAATAATTTTTAGAACATAGAACTACCTCATAAAGGGTTAAAAAAATAGTTGACACCAGCAAGACTCGAACCCGCGACCTCACACTTAACCTGAAACACTCAACACCATTCCTCCATCTCAAATTTTCTGTTATATCATCAAACCCAACCATATTTAACCCGTCCACTATACGATTAATTTGGCCCAACAGCAAGGCAGCCCAACAAGAAAACTCGACCCAAGTTGATAATATAGTTAATATTTAATCGGCCCAACTAGATGTGATACATGGAAGAATTTCGTGGTTTTGGTTTGGTTCCAAATCGAACGGCAGGAGTTGCAAAAAAAATATGTGGTCGTCATCATCATTTTCACAACCATTCGCGTTTCACTTTACCATTCGAATCATTATCATCGTTATCATTTAATATCAAATCATCATCAAGTATCATTGATCATAGTAGTCACCGTATCAATATATTTATTTCTTTTCGGTTAAAATAGGGTCATAAAGACTGCAGTAGCCGCAACTTTAGGTTGAGTGGGTTGATGAAAGTGTCAATCGTGAGTGGTTTTTGGTGACAATAACAGCAGCCCAGTTGCTGTAGCAGGTGGCGGTGGTGGTGATTAAATAGGTGGGGTAGCGGTTTCAACAGAAAAAAAATAATTAGCAGCGTAGCAGCAGCCTGCGTGATCTACTCCTAACAGGAGACCTGCTCCGTTCTCTCTCATCACAAACCCATCGTTAAACAAAAACAGAAAAAAAAATGTACAGTAACCATTCGATAGAGGTGATTGATGGTTGTCTTGGTGGATTGAAACAAACGTACGCAGCAGCAGTTAGTTGTCCGTGTGGTGTTGTTGTGTCGTTCGAATAGAAGCATAATCATGGTAATTAAAAGTGGATCTCAATGGTAACCGATGGTTATCAAGGTGACTAATGGTTGTGATGGTTTTGGTTTGGTGATCGTGGTGGTGTTCTTGACATAAAGGTAGCAGTTTCAGAGCATCGCTAAGATGATAAGGATGAATGTTTTTTTTTCAAATTTTGGGATGAAGTTTATATCGAAAATAGCAGTAGCAAGTTCACGATGGTTTGTTGTGGTGGTGGAAGATGGCGATTTAATGGTGGTTTAAGGTGGTGGTCATTAGTGTTTGGCTTAGTTTTTATTGGACAAAAAAAGAAACAGAAGAAGAGAAGTGTAGATGTCGTGCATAAAAGAAAAAGGATGGAAGAAGGTGGTGACTATCATGCCTAACATATATCCATACATATATATATGTACACAGAGACAAGATTTATATAATATAATTATATTATAATATAGAATATTAATAATTCATTAAACAGTAATCGAAATAGTAATTGAGGTGATTAGCAGCCATCTCTTTGTCAATTTATGCCGACACTTAACTCGGGTATTATATCGTGTCCATTGCTAAACAGTTAAGGTATAAAGTTGTTCCTAAAAATCCCAAATTTTTAGATTAAATATATTTAATTATTCCACTCATTAACTGTTTGAAACCTGACCAAAAAGATTCGGTAATTATTTATTTTCTATTCCAATTAATATGTACGGAGTACTAAAATTTAAACTAAAAAGGTAAAAATATTTTTATCAAACCTAAAATCTTCGTAATCAATTTACAGTTCAACTTTTACTTCAATTCTTCCTGAACATGTACTATATCTATATTAAACGTCAACCGAGTGTTACTCACGTTTACTAATTAAGTACGAAATCATTTATTTTTAATATATTCACATTCTATATATATAAACAGTTTTAAAATAGCAAGTTTGATTACTAAAACAAATATATTATATATTTTAAACAAATAGATTTAATATAACTTCATATATTTACAAGTAATATTTATATACATAATTATATATATAAATATATACCTATATATTTATAATAATAGTTTTCATTACATCGCATATTATTTTTCATATTTATTTTCAACAATTAAATCATATATGATTTCAAATAATATTTTCAAATTAATGTATATGTATCTATTTATATATAGTTGTTCGTTAATCGTCGAGAATGGTTAAAGGTCAATTGAATATACAAAACAGTTCAAAGTTTTTGAGACTCAACATTACAGACTTTGCTTATCGTCTCAGAATCATATAAGAATTAAGTTTAAATTTGGTCGGAAATTGCCGGGTCGTCACAGTACCTACCCGTTAAAGAAATTTCATCCCGAAATTTGAGTGAGGTGGTCATGGCTAACAATAAAAATGTTTTCATGACCAATATGAGTTGATAATTAGAGATTTATCATCATTGAATAATAATGATAAAATGATTCGATTTTTCTAAGAATACGAATGAAGCTATCGCAAAAGAGTGAATTGAAGAAAATAAGATTTTTCTTAGCTTTTGACGTAAACAGGGTTGAATTCCGGAATTCAAGGGATTTATAGAAAATCTTCGAAATCGAAAAGATTTGATTCTTCGTTGAGTAAAGAAATTAAGATCTCTATAATTAAATACCGTGATCTGCCTCGATTACACTGTCTGATACTTCCATTATAAATCAAATTCTTCCATTCCATTATTCTCACCATTCCTATACTTTCTTTCTTAGTCCATACATCCAAAAGATTGTGAAATGCTTAATCCCGTTTTAATCCTTGATATTTTCCTAATTATCGTTTCTGTCATCCTTCTTTTCAATCTTTCTCCAGAAAAATCTGTTTACTTCTACTATTACCTTGGGGAGATACTATTCTTAATTCTATCATGTCTTTATATTGCTATTCGTATTAATATTCACGGTTTGAAACCTCCGTGTTGTTATTGGGCTTTATATTTTCTCTTATATTTTGGAGTACTTGTTTCCGTCTTCTATAATCATTGTCATTCACAGTTAATGCTTTCTCTTATTTGCTGCGATTTAGACTCCCTTTCTATTTCAGAGCTTCATGTTTTGGTTTTCTTTTTGCAAATAACGGTCCAGAATTCATAGGTGTGGAGTTTCGAATGAGTTTAAAGTTTTGAACAAGAAAGAACGTAATAGCACGATTTGATTTGTCAAATTACCAGAATATCCGGAAAAGATAGAACTATCAAGAAAATATGTTCTTGATATGTTTATATATCAGATAAAATGTAAGAGTCGTGTAACATGGCACATGATGATGTTAGAGTCTGTGAATCATCACGTTTCATTAGAAACTCAGCATAAATTACTCTAATATAATCACGTTGATCAAGTGTCATTATATTATACTAACTCATGCATCAGTTCCTAACATTACTTCAATAACATTCATATTTTAAGCTCGAAATTTTACAGAATATAGAAACTAACAGTTTCTATATGATGTAATACTGATAGCACGAAGAGATTAATGATTTTAGATAAGAATAGTTATATAAAAAATATCTCCAGAAATATGGGGGATATTTATAATGAAAGATACGATAATATCTCGGAATATCTAAGATCAAAGGATGATAGAAACTATTGTCTGCAAGGGTTTAGAGTAAGGAGCAAGATATTCACTAAAGACTTTAGCAGACATTGAATCATTTGGATTCTTTGAAGTCAAACTTATTCTTTGTGATTTGTCCACGGCTTTCTTCATAGTTTCGCATAATCTGCTTTTCGGTACTAAATTTTCTATTAAATGTTTCCAATATAATGATACACAGGAAGCACGAAGAGGTATATAATTTTGGACGAGAATCTTTATGAAAATATCCTCAGAAATATCGAAGATATTGATGATGATATTTTAGAATTTCTAAGTTCGATGATTGATGAAGAAAGATTTTTTTTTTTTCGCAAGATTTTAACATGAGTACGGAGCTAGATATTCGTGGAAGGTTTCACCGGATCCAGAATTACCTGGTTTCTTTGAATCTATGGTATGGTCCTTGTATTTGTCCTTGGTCACCTTCGTGGTTAGCCCAATCCGTTTTCCAGTTCTAATTTTTCTGAGCTTTTCCAACATACTATTCTTTATCATCAAACTTCCGATGATTAAGGTCGTTTACGGATGTCTATGGTTTCTGCTGCTTCATTTAGCTTTTTCAACATTCATAGTATTGATTTGTGACTGAGTGCTTTTCAGAATTTCAGAATGAGAGATCATAATTCTTAGAGATAAATGTCATACATATAACTGTTGATGTAGATATGCTGTGAGTTTTCAAAGTACTGATTGTCGATTTCTCTACATTTACTGCTACCATATTTGAATCATTGGTTATCGATCCGAGGTGATTTCAAGAAAATTGTGTTTTTAGATGATTAAACGCTGACGGTAATATGGTGGAATATAAAAAGTTTCCCGGTAACAATAAAAGAACATACATATAAATCAAGGTGATAATAAGGTTGTTTCGAACGAAAAGTCGAAGTTGATTTGCTGAAGCTGTGATAAAATTTGCTACTTTGAAAAGGAATCACAAAGTTATTTTTGCTAATAGATGTCAAAGGATCTGACGCGGCTACGTGTTAAACTTTTACTCAGTTGCCGAGAGTTTCTCAGGTGCAATTCTATATACATAAATCTTTCTTTCCGTAGACGAAGTGCGGTTGGTTCATCCTCTCGATCGAGGTGTTTTCAAGAATCATGAAAGGTTTGAACGCAGATTGTAATTGTCAAGATTTAAACGAGGTTTAAGATGAAATCAAGTGGCAACTTGAAGAATTGTTTAGTTTCATATGTTATAATCAATATTTTAATTCATTTTAATTGTCCAATGTTATTAGTCCACAGTCAATAGTCCACAGTTGACAGTCCAATAATTCATATATAGTTTAATATATAATATTCGAATTAATTAATACGTATCGTGACCCGTATACATGTCTCAGACTCGATCACAACTCAAATTATATATATTATTGTAGAATCAACCTCAACCCTGTATAGAGAACTCGATCATTACTGCATATAGAGTGTCTATAGTGATTCCAAATAATATATATAGATGTGTCGATATGATATGTCAAAACCTCGTATACGTGTCCCGATATTTAAAGTGCGTAAAATAAATAACAGAAATTAAATGACGATAAATAAAGTGCGTAAAGTAAATAACAGAAATTAAATGACAATAAATAAAATTGCGAGAATATAAATTGCGATAAAATAAATTGCGATAATTAAATTGCGATAAATAAAATGTAATACGGAATTAACAGTTAGCTAGGAACAGTTAGCTAGGATTTTGTTAGCGTGGTTTCTTAATAAAATTTAATATTGTTAATTAGTCTGTTTCTAATCAATTTTTATTGTGTCCATTATTTCTTCATTATGCCACTTGTTGGATTCTGATAGGTCAAAATCCAAATATGAAATTGAATTTGAATGAAAATAGTTATTCTTTGGTGAACGGATACGTATCTCGGTGGTTGTAAATAGGATAGTGAATAACTGTTGAATCAGATTCGAAGAATATACAGTGTAACTTATTAATGTAAAATTTAAATATTCCTCGGGTATTACCTACCCATTAAAATATTTTCACCATTAACAGTTTGTACAAAAGAATTTTTAATTACAATCTTTTTGAAAACATATATACATATATATTTTCTTCAGATGTAATCATGGATTTAATGAGTCAATATGATATTAAACTCATTTGATTTATCGTTAGAACAAGAATATATATATATATATATATATATATATATATATATATATATATATATATATATATATATATATATATATATATATATCTCTAACATTAGAGATTACCTAATCGCTATGTCAAACGAAGATAAATGATGTAGAACGCCATGTAGAACGATTATTATACTCGAGGTACAGAATGAGATGTCGAAGCATGGATTGTTGATGGTACTGATGCTGTTATTGATGGTACTATTGGTGTCGGTGATGTTGCTGAAGCTGGTACATTTTGCACTATATTTTCCAAGGTACAACTCGGGCGCGAAGCTCATTGACTTCTTCTATTACGTCGGAATGATTGTCGGTTCGGACGAGCGGATGAATGAGGTTTAGAATTTTAGATAGAATATAATCGTGACGAGCTACCCTGGAAATGAGGCTGAAAATGGTGTTTCGGATAGGTTCGCCGGTAAACGCTTCAGATTCATTGTCAAGAGATGAATTCGGTTGGTGGAAGGGATCGCCTTCTTCGCGTCTCCATTGATTAAGTCGACTACGAATGCATTAGATGAATTGGGATGGCTGATTGATTGATTCATTCTGGTGACATCGCTTTCGGAGCTTAGGTGGATATCCATGTCAGAATAGCTGTCGGAATAACTATCGGAATAGCTATCGAAATCTGAGGGACTCGAACTGGTTGAGGGATTCATCTCGTACAATCAAATGAAGGATTTTCGATAAGAAATAGATTATAGGATGTAGATTAATACCTTGCAATACATAATTTACATATGCATATATAATACTAAAATCCCATAAGTTACGGAGGAATCTACGAAATATGTCAGACGACGTTACAGTAATAGATACGCTAAGATATGAAGTAGCAGATACGCTAAGATATGAAGTTTTTCTATACACTATTCATACAGTCAATGCAGTAAAACATGTCTAGACTAAGAATGATAAGCAAATGATTCTCTAAGAATGATAAGCAGGTAATTTTTGACACGAAATGATAAGCAAAACTTTTGACATGCAGACCAGGTTCAAGTCCAGACTCCTTAAAGTAATCTAATAGCTATTAAGTCGAAGTCCAGACTCACTAATGCATCCTAATAACTCCTAGTTAGACACACTAATGCAAGACCTGGTTCGCTACGACCACCGCTCTGATACCAACTGAAAGGACCCGTCCTAATTCATCCAGACGAAGTCCATATCGATTATAAACGATTCACAACAGTTGATTACATCGCGAGGTACTTGACCTCTATATGATACATTTTACAAAAATTGCATTCGTTTTTGAAAAGACAATCTTTCATTACATCGAAAGTTGACAACATGCATACCATTTCGTAATATATCTTACTAAAATTGACATAATAATAATCTTGATGAACTCAACGACTCGAATGCAACGTCTTTTGAAATATATCATGAATGACTCCAAATAATATCTCTAAGATGAGCAAATGCACAGCGGAAGATTTCTTTCGTACCTGAGAATGAACATGCTTTAAAGTGTCAACCAAAAGGTTGGTGAGTTCATTAGTTTAACATAAATAATCATTTCATAATCTTAATAGACCACAAGATTTCATATTTCCATTTCTCATAAACATACGTCCCATGCATAGAGACAAAAATATCATTCATATGGATTGAACACCTGGTAACCGACATTCACAATATGCATATAAGAATATCCCCATCATTCCGGGATCCTCCTTCGGACATGATATTAATTTCGAAGTACTAAAGCATCCGGTACTTTGGATGGGGCTTGTTGGGCCCGATAGATCTATCTTTAGAGTTCGCGTCAATTAGGGTGTCTGTTCCCTAATTCTTAGATTACCAGACTTAATAAAAAGGGGCATATTCGGTTTAATAATCCAGCCATAGAATGTAATTTTAAGTACTTGTGTCTATTTTGTAAAACAGTTATAAAAACAGCGCATGTATTCTCAGTCCCAAAAATATATATTGCAAAAGCATTTAAAAAGGGATTAATGAAACTCACTTAATGTATTTTGTAGTAAAAATACATATGACGACATTGAACAACTAAACAATGCAGGGTTGGCCTCGGATTCACGAACCTATATTATATATATATATATATATATATATATATATATATATATATATATATATATATATATATATATATATATATATATATATATATATTAACACATATGATTGTAATCGAACAAATTTATATTATTAGTAATATACTTGTTATTTTAATAAATAATATGTTATATGTTTTAAATATAGTGTTATGTACTAATTTTTATTTGGTAAAATAATACTAATACTAATAATTAAAAAGTTGTAGTAATGGTAATAATAATATATTGAAAATAATGATACATATAATATTAATAATAATACTAGTAATAAAAATAATGATAATAATTTAATAATGAAAATAAAATCATATTTAATGATAATAATAAAAATAATAATAATAACGATACTTTTATTATTATGATGCTTTTGATGATAATGATAATTTTAATTATAATGATATCTTTAATAATAGAGTTACTCTTAATAATAATAATAATAATAATAATAATAATAATAATAATAATAATAATAATAATAATAATAATAATAATAATAATAATAATAATTTTTAGAACATAGAACTACCTCATAAAGGGTTAAAAAAAATAGTTGACACCAGCAAGACTCGAACCCGCGACCTCACACTTAACCTGAAACACTCAACACCATTCCTCCATCTCAGATTTTCTGTTATATCATCAAACCCAACCATATTTAACCCGTCCACTATACGATTAATCTGGCCCAACAGCAAGGCAGCCCAACAAGAAAACTCGGCCCAAGTTGATAATATAGTTAATATTTAATCGGCCCAACTAGATGTGATCCATGGAAGAATTTCGTGGTTTTGGTTTGGTTCCAAATCGAACGGCAGGAGTTGCAAAAAAAATATGTGGTCGTCATCATCATTTTCACAACCATTCGCGTTTCACTTTACCATTCGAATCATTATCATCGTTATCATTTAATATCAAATCATCATCAAGTATCACTGATCATAGTAGTCACCGTATCAATATATTTATTTCTTTTCGGTTAAAATAGGATCATAAAGACTGCAGTAGCCGCAACTTTAGGTTGAGTGGGTTGATGAAAGTGTCAATCGTGAGTGGTTTTTGGTGACAATAACAGCAGCCCAGTTGCTGTAGCAGGTGGCGGTGGTGGTGATTAAATGGGTGGGGTGGCGGTTTCAACAGAAAAAAATAATTAGCAGCGTAGCAGCAGCCTGCGTGATCTACTCCTAACAGGAGACCTGCTCCGTTCTCTCTCATCACAAACCCATCGTTAAACAAAAACAGAAAGAAAAAAAATGTACATTAACCATTCCATAGAGGTGATTGATGGTTGTCTTGGTGGATTGAAACAAACGTACGCAGCAGCAGATAGTTGTCCGTGTGGTGTTGTTGTGTCGTTCGAATAGAAGCATAATCATGGCAATTAAAAGTGGATCTCAATGGTAACCGATGGTTATCAAGGTGACTAATGGTTGTGATGGTTTTGGTTTGGTGATCGTGGTGGTGTTCTTGACATAAAGGTAGCAGTTTCAGAGCATCGCTAAGATGATAAGGATGAATGTTTTTTTTTTCAAATTTTGGGATGAAGTTTATATCGAAAATAGCAGTAGCAAGTTCACGATGGTTTGTTGTGGTGGTGGAAGATGGCGATTTAATGATGGTTTAAGGTGGTGGTCATTAGTGTTTGGCTTAGTTTTTATTGGACAGAAAAAGAAACAGAAGAAGAGAAGTGTAGATGTCGTGCATAAAAGAAAAAGGATGGAAGAAGGTGGTGATATCATGCCTAACATATATCCATACATATATATATATGTACACAGAGACAAGATTTATATAATATAATTATATTATAATATAGAATATTAATAATTCATTAAACAGTAATCGAAATAGTAATTGAGGTGATTAGCAGCCATCTCTTTGTCAATTTATGCCGACACTTAACTCGGGTATTATATCGTGTCCATTGCTAAACAGTTAAGGTATAAAGTTGTTCCTAAAAATCCCAAATTTTTAGATTAAATATATTTAATTATTCCACTCATTAACTGTTTGAAACCTGACCAAAAAGATTCGGTAATTATTTATTTTCTGTTCCAATTAATATGTACGGAGTACTAAAATTTAAACTAAAAAGGTAAAAATATTTTTTATCAAACCTAAAATCTTCGTAATCAATTTACAGTTCAACTTTTACTTCAATTCTTCCTGAACATGTACTATATCTATATTAAACGTCAACCGAGTGTTACTCACGTTTACTAATTAAGCACGAAATCATTTATTTTTAATATATTCACATTCTATATATATAAACAGTTTTAAAATAGCAAGTTTGATTACTAAAACAAATATATTATATATTTTAAACAAATAGATTTAATATAACTTCATATATTTACAAGTAATATTTATATACATAATTATATATATAAATATATACCTATATATTTATAATAATAGTTTTCATTACATCGCATATTATTTTTCATATTTATTTTCAACAATTAAATCATATATGATTTCAAATAATATTTTCAAATTAATGTATATGTATCTATTTATATATAGTTGTTCGTTAATCGTCGAGAATGGTTAAAGGTCAATTGAATATACAAAACAGTTCAAAGTTTTTGAGACTCAACATTACAGACTTTGCTTATCGTCTCAGAATCATATAAGAATTAAGTTTAAATTTGGTCGGAAATTGCCGGGTCGTCACAACCAGTCGGTCTAACCCGATGGTTTGAAAAGATGGAGCCCATTTTCAAAATCAGTAATTGTGCGAACGGAGACAAGTCAAAGTATGCTTTGTGTACGTTGCAAGACGGTGCACTTACTTGGAGGAACAATTATGCTAAAGCAGAAGGAATAGATACGGCATATGATATCTCTTGGGAAGAACTGAAAAAGATACTAATCGAGGAGTACTGTCCTCGAAACGAGATCAGAAAAATGGAATCTGAGTTACGTAATCTGAAGGATATCGGCGCGAATCTCAATAACTATGAAAAGCGTTTCATGGAACTAGCCTTGTTGTGTCCCGAATTAGTGCCAAACGAGAAACGAAAGATAGAAATGTTTATTGACGGTTTATCGATCAATATCAAAGGAAATGTTACATCGTCCAAACCAAATACGATGCAGGAAGCCATGACAATGGCACACCAACTCATGGACCAGATCACAGAGAGTTCGATTAAGGCACCAATTACCGAAGTCAAGACAACTGAAGGAAAGAGGAAATGGGAAGACTATAAGGGCAAAAGTACTCAACTGAAGAAACAAGAAACTTTTAAAGGTAAACAAGATGGGGCAACTGCTAGTCCAAACTATAAGGGACCCCATCCATTCTGCAAAAGATGTTACACACATCATGCAGGTTATTGCCAAGTGGTCTGTGATAAGTGCAACAAGAAAGGACATGTGGCGAAAGATTGTTATGCCACCGTTTCTGAAGTAAAGACAAAATCGACCGATGTCAAGAAATGTTATGGATGCGGGAAGTCTGGTCACTTTATAAATCAATGCCCTGATAAGGAGAAGAACAAAGAACCCGCACGTGGGAGGGCATTTAATGTTAGTGCCAGTAAAGCACGTGAGGATCCTAATCTTGTCACGGGTACGTTTACCGTTAATAATCAACTAGCTTCTATTATGTTTGATACGGGTGCTGATAGAAGTTATATGTGTAAAGACTTTAGTTCTAAACTAAAATGTGCATCATTGCCTCTAGACGATAAATATACTATTGAATTAGCTAATGGTAAACTGATAAAAGCCGATAAAATTTGCCATGGTTGCGAAATAAATCTCGCTGGTGAAACCTTCAAAATCGATTTGATACCCGTAGAATTAGGAAGTTTTGACGTAATCGTTGGCATGGACTGGATGTCCAAAACAAAAGCGGAAGTTGTTTGCACTGAGAAAGCAATCCGCATCCCTCGTATGGATAAAACGTCATTAATGATTTATGGGGAGAAGAGCAACTCAAAGCTGAACTTTATCAGCTGTATGAAGGCCCAGAAACTTATAAGAAAATGTTGTTATGCTATTCTGGCACATGTAAAGAAGATCGATACTGAAGAAAGAAGCATTGATGACATGCCGGTTGTAAGAGAATATCCCGGAGAAGAGCATTGATGATTTGCTACAGTAAACACTATTTGCTACAGTAAAATACTATTTGCTGCAGTAAAACACTATTTGCTACAGTAAAACACTATTTGCTACAGTAAATACTATTTGATGTCGACGAACTAGCAAACAAAAACAGAAAAGGTGGCCATGCGATCGCATGGCAAAAACACTGAAAACTCATGCGATCGCATGAGCTACAGTAAATCGAAAAGTACTATAAAAGGTCCGTTTTGCTCGACGAATATTTCATAAATTTTCTTCTGTAATTTATTTATATTTATATTATAATTATAATTTTAAATTTAAGTTTAATAATAATAAGGTATATACGAGAGTGTTTTAATTCGGGTTTCAAACCGCTTTAAGCTAAGGAAGTATTGGGTATTGTTCTTGAATCCAAGGCCAACCATACAGTCGTCTACCATCATTACGTCTACACAATTTACCTACAATATTGAATCGCAATATTGAACTGTGAGTTTATAGTCTCCCTTTTTAAATACTTTAAATATTTTTGGGCTGAGAATACATGCAATTTATTTTAAACGCAATAAGACACAAGTACATACTAAATTCTCCACTGAGTTAAACCGAAAATCCCTTAGCTTTGGTAACTAGTAGCTGCCAGTACATATGATATGGACTGGTGGGCGCGAATAATTGTATATGGATCCATAGGGCTTGACATCCCCATCCGAGCTAGAGCGCTAGCCTTTTAACGGACGTATGTTATTTGAGTTTAAGACATGTTGGTTTGATTGTATTAAAACGAATGGGGTAATTATCACTATAGCGTTAAGTTTAGTTACCAGGGTGCTCTGTTACGTTGAATCTATTGATAAACTTTTGATGAAATCTTGTGGTCTATCTTTATATATGTTTATGACTCGAGCAATTAAACCTATAACTCACCAACATTCGTGTTGACTTTTTAGCATGTTTTATTCTCAGGTCCTTAGAATGCTTCCGCTATGATGTGCTTGTTGCCTGCATGGAGTCTCTCATGCTTTGTACAAAGTTTATTGCATTCAAAATAAAACTGCATTGTGTAATAAATAATTGGACTGTGATGTCAACCTGTAAATTAAAGACTTATGTATTTCGGGGTTTTGCTTATACCTAAGCACTCGCCCACATGTTTATAACTTTCTATGTTTAGAAAGTCACTTATTTTAATGAATGCAATATTTTATCAAAACGTATCATATAGAGGTCAAAACCTCACTGTGGAATCAATGATTAACGTGCCGCCTCAATAGCAATTTTGACGGGTCGTTAAACACGACCTCCCACTAACCCAATAACATCCTCTACCATTCGTCTGATTCTGTTTTTCCGATTATATTACCAATCTAATTTCGTTTATCATGTTAATCGTATTCATCTTTTTCATCACAAATCTTTAAACCGGTTATCATGACCATTATCACGATCTCATCATCTTCATCTTAATCATCATCGTGTTTACCATTTCCATCATTATACGATATCATCATAAACATCATTCCCATCGTGAATTCATGTATTAATATATATCATCATCGTTTACAAATATTATTAACAATCGATCCATCATCATCGACATACTCATCAAAGCTTCGTATAATAACCATCATACTTATTCTCCAAACTATAAATGACTTAATAATAATCTTGTTGAACTCAACGACTCGAATGCAACGTCTTTTAAAATATGTCATGAAGAGGTCAAATACCTTGCAATGAAATTAACTATTATGAATCGTTTATAATCGATATGAACGGGGCATTTCAATATACCTGTACTGCCAAACGATTCAAGCAAGACTTGAACAACACCTATCTATGGCATTGTTGTCTTCGTCATATA
Source organism: Rutidosis leptorrhynchoides (assembly GCF_046630445.1). Lineage (NCBI taxonomy): Eukaryota > Viridiplantae > Streptophyta > Magnoliopsida > Asterales > Asteraceae > Rutidosis > Rutidosis leptorrhynchoides. The sequence goes on from NC_092334.1 coordinate 647,510,325, forward strand.
AATAAACAACGCATTTCAAAACTCCAATTGGATGGGCTTTTGGAATCAACTGGCTCTGAGTCATTTGATTTATGCGAGTCATGTTTATGTGGAAAGATGACAAAGGCTCCTTTCTCCGGTTTAGGTGAGAGAGCTGAAGATCTTTTAGGACTAATACATACTGATGTATGTGGCCCTTTTAGAACTATGTCTATAAATGGTGAATCATACTTCGTTACATTTACTGATGATTATAGTAGATATGGTTATGTTTATTTGCTGAAACATAAACATGAAGTTTTTGAAATATTCAAAATCTATCAAAATGAAGTAGAGAATCAACTTGGAAAGACCATTAAAGCCCTTCGCTCTGATAGAGTAGGGGAATATATGAGTCAAGAGTTTTTGGACCACCTGAAGAATCGTGGGATTGTTTCACAATTCACTCCACCCTACACACCACAACACAATGGCGTGTCTGAGTGGAGGAATCGAACTTTACTTGATATGGTTCGATCTATGATGAGTCTGATTACTCTACCACCGTCTTTTTGGGGATATGCATTAGAGTCTGCTGCACGCATAATCAATATGGTTCCAACCAAGAAGGTAGAAAAGACACCATATGAGCTATGGCATGGGAAGACTCCCAAGTTGTCTTATTTGAAAGTCTGGGGTTGTGAAGCGTATGTGAAACATGACACTTCAAACAAATTAGAACCTAAAAGTATCAAATGTTACTTTGTGGATACCTAAAGGAAATAATGGGTTACTACTTTAACTACCAAGCTGAAAACAAAGTGTTTATTGCTCGGTTTGCTGAATTCTTGGAAAGAGATCTTCTCTTACAAGAAGTTAGTGGGAGTAAAGTAGATCTTGAAGAAATTCAAGAATCACAAAGTAACATACCTTCTGAAGGCACTAGCCAACTGCACGTTGAAGCTGAACACACTGTTGGTGAGCCAGAACATGTTGCACCTATACTTCGTAGATCTAGTAGAACTCCTCATCAACCTGAGAGGTTAAATCTTCTGATTAATTCAGATGAACCTCATCTAGGGGATTATGATGAACCCTCTAGTTATGGTGAAGCCATGTCAGATCCACAATCTAAAGAATGGGGAGATGCTATGAAGGCAGAGATGCAGTCTATGAAAGATAATCAAGTATGGGACTTGATTGATCTTCCACCCAATTGCAAGACAGTGGGCAGTAAATGGGTCTTCAAGAAGAAGGCTGACATGGACTGTAAGGTAAACACTTTTAAGGCTCGATTGGTGGCAAAAGGTTATACTCAAACTCAAGGAATTGATTACGGGGAAACTTTTTCACTAGTCGCGAGCATTAAATCAATTAGGATACTTATTGCCATAGCTGCTTTTCATGATTATGAAATATGGCAAATGGATGTCAAAACCGTTTTCCTAAATGGCGACCTAAGCGAGGACGTATATACGGTTCAGCCGGAAGGGTTTGTGAATCCTAAGCATCCTACTAAAGTATGCAAGCTTCTAAAATCCATTTATGGATTAAAGCAAGCATCCAGGAGCTGGAATCTTAAGTTTGATGAGAAAATTAAAGAGTTTGATTTTTCTCAAAACGGAGATGGGCCATGTGTTTACATTAGAGCTAGTGGGAGCAAAGTTGTCTTCTTGATCTTGTATGTTGATGACATACTACTTATTGAAAATGACGTTCCAACTTTGCAAGATGTCAAATCTTGGCTTGGAAAAATATTTTGCCATGAAAGATCTTGGAGAAGCTAAGTATATTCTAAGAATTAGGATCTATAGAAATAGATCCAAAAGGCTTATTGGTTTAAGTGATAGGAAGAAAGTGATGATTTGATGCTGATGTGACACCGACTATGCAAGGTACAACATATAACTATATGGCTAAATTCATTTGAGCCTTCGGGGTCACACACATATACACCGAGACGTCAAATAAAATATATATATATATATGATGTATATATATTACTCAAGTAACAAAATAGTAAATCGAAATTAATTCATTTACTATTCATATGAATAGTAAATAAAACGAAATTAATTAATTTACTATTCACATGAAAGCGACATGATAGAAACTATTAATTGTAAGTTACATAATATACCCCTAAAGTATTTGAGAAATACGACTTTGAAAATGATCTTGATTCATTTTGATTTGCTACAAAACAAAAAGAGTTTTTGGATTGATTTTATCATATCTTAAAAGTAGATTTATTTATTTAAAATTAGATTTGAAAATCTAATTGTTAGCACACGTTTTTTAACAAGTCTACAACTGGATTGATTTTATTCTCTATATATACATGCCATGTTTTGTTTTGAGAAGAGCAGACGAATGATAAAGAATCAAACACTTCTATTTTCTTTATATTACTATACGGGAGTATTATTTATCTATTCTATTTGATTATATTAATTAGTTACTTGGGTTTGGACTATCATCCGTTGACATTGTTTTGAAGTGTAATGTGGACTATCCAAAGAGACGATCATACTTTTGATCGTAAGTTTCTCTCCGTCTCATCAATTTCTCCAAGAAAAGTATATCGTTAACTCCTTTTTTGTTTTATATTCATGAAAATTATTATGGTGTAACTGGATCATTGGGAAAGATTAATCGTGTGCATGTTTCATTAAATCAGTGAAAATTTAATCTTGTTAAATTTTGTTCATAAAATAATAAAAGATTATTATTTTAACTATCCGCTGCGTTAATCTGATTTGGTAAAAGTACACACGATTTTCCATCATTTCAGTCATGTCAAAAACAATTTGAAGATACTGATGGCGGCTTGAGGGACATATACATATTGATTCAGAATTATTTAAGATTACAAACACTATACAATGAAATCTTAATTAATTTACTTGATTTTGAATGAATCTAACAAGAATCTAGCCGATCACCCACGGACCGAATTCGAGGGTAAAGGATCAAAAATCGTGGGTAATGTGCGAATACCCACGAATTACCCACAAATACAAGGACATGGGTAAATCCTTCGAGGGTAAATGTTTACACTCAAAATATTCAACCGGTGGGCAATTTTTCCCACGACACTTTTAATGGGTGTTCGTATTCAGTTCGTGGCTAAATGTGTCGTGGTATTTTACATAAAACCACAAAATTACCCATAGAAAGTACTCATGCACATTGATATATACATGCAAAAGTTTTGGGTGAACTTTTTGTGATATTATATAGATTAGTTTGCGGGGTAACATTAAACATGAACATAATAACTATGTGCATAACTTTGTAAGTAAGTGTAGTTACCATATAAAAGCAAAAACCACAAACTAAAATTCAGAATGAAATTAAAACGCGATGCTATTATAAGAAATAATTATGATACATAAGTTGCATCTTGAAAGCAACATACACATTACGAACAAAAATTGGAATGCCTTTAAAAGTAAATCAAATAAGTGAGTACAAAGAAATAAAATAGAGATGGTGTTTGAAGTCTTGATGAGACCGCTGTTATCATCTTCATCACTTCCACTTTTTTACATGCCTATCACTTGAAGTTTAATTGATTAGCATATCTTGCACTTTCTTCCTTGACACGTAACATATCATCCTATTATTGTGCAAATTGGAATATGATGCCTGCAGACAACCAACTCAAATGAAGCATGTAGGGGAGTTCTGCATTGAAATCAAAATGAGTGGTTAATCAAGTTCAGGGAAAGAGAATTACAAGTGATGGCTGCCTTGATTTGAAGCTCATGGAGAATGATTAACTAATCAAGATCAACTCACAAAATATAACATAGAATCATACAAGAATACTAGTACGTGTGCTTATTTTCCTTAATTACATTATTAAAATAGATTTTAGATTTTATATATATGATACGTATATAATAGTAATTGTAGTTTAGAATTAGATTATTACCTCCAAACGAGAAGTCGGTGAACTGTGCATCTTCCATAGTTGCTTATGGACCATGAAATGTTCCTTATTTATTAATGTAGTAGTCAAATGCACTACAAGCAGTTTTACGGAGTACATCCGAGAATTTTGGTGATAACCGTAGGCTAATTTTTTAAAAAAGAGCGGGGGCACTAAAATTACATTTGAAAATTGCGGGTATTTTTATAAATTATGTTAAAATGCAATTTTAAGTTTTAACATATACTGTATTATTTAACGCAATTTTAACGTACCTTATTTTTTCTGTTTAATAAAAAAAGCGATTAAATTAGATTGATTACGGATGCATATGGTTACTTGGGACTTGGGAGGAATATATTATTTGATTGATGTAGACGAAGATTTAAGGATTTTAGGTCGCTTGCAAACAATTCTAGAGGCGGAATACACTAGAATTGGGTTAAACCGAGATATAGGTCGTATCGGGATCGAGTAGATCAAACCTAGGACAATTACTAGATTAGATCGACGCTTAAACGAAGTATTTCGGTGGTATTTGGTGTTAGGGTTCGGCAGAGACGAAAACCTGTCGATTAGGGTGAATGGGATGAGTAACCTCAACAAAGAAGTCTCAACCCGTATATATACTGCATATCAGACACACTCGGTCGAGTGTGTCTCTCAGTCGGTAGACTGTGTAACACAGTCGGTCGACTGTGTAACACAGTCGGTCGACTGTGTGGACACACTCGGTCGACTGTGTGTGCAGTTTAACTAATTGATTGTTTAACAAATTAAGCCCGCACAATCACAAACGTAATCAATAGTCACAAGTAAACATTATTACATAACCGAATGTATCAAACTATGAATCAATCTACGGCTGGGGATTGTTGGGGATTCGTGCACTAACAATTGATATTACTAGAATGCTATTAGTAGTCGTCAAGTAAGACATGATTAAAATATATAGTGGGTGGGTATTTACATATTTATTTGTTCTACACATGAAATAGACACAAAAATATAGTCAAAAGAACAAGATGGATGTAATTTGTGTTTACAAATTTACCCACAAATTAGTCACGTATAATACCCATGATCGTAAATGTTGTGTGTAATTTTTACACCATACACATTTACTCATGATATTACCCATATATTTACCCATGAAATCTTAATTTGTGAATAGTCTGTGTGAAATGTATTGAACTCGTTGATCTAGTCACAAATTAGACACGTAAAAATATTATGTGGGTAGTTTTGTGGGTAAATGTGTGAGAAATTCGAGGGTAATTTTCATCAACAAATTTAATATCCAATCATGGTTAATTCGTGGGTAATTTGTGGTTGTATACCCACGAATGGTAAAGATCAACATAATTTTTAATGAAGTTTGTAAATAAACTTTAGACGGGTTGAATCCAGATTGGTAGGGTAAAGTGACTACGTGACCCTTCGTGAAAGCAAGGTTCAATGGTTCCACTAGACATATAGTACACCCCGTATCTCTTCCCTTTACGCTCCCACTATATGAATCACAAACATCCTCACTAAAATATATGCAGTTCCCCTTTATCACCGCTTTAGCGCCCTCCTCCATCCAAAACGACTGACCATATCCCACAAACAATGTTTTCGTACCCAAATCCTTTACTTCCAACCATTCCTCACTATCTAAATTATACTTGAAAACCCTAAAACTCGTTGTCCTGTAATTTATCTTGTAAAATAAACTACGTAAGTCATCATCAATCCTATCATATACTCTTTCCCTAATAACCACCAACAATTCATTTTCTTCCAATCCCACAACGCTCCATTACGTGGTTCCAACCATTCACCATAAAGATCTTTCGGCAGCGTTGAAACAAACACGATAGTTGTAGGATTATTCCCTTCGGAAACATCACAAGCTTTGATTTGGTTGTCACGACCAAAACTATAAATACGGCCCTTGTGATACGTGATATCTAGAAACTTCTCAACCTGATCATCAACGATACCTGTCCACTTTTCATCTTCAGCCCGACAAAACATCAAGTTCCACAAACATCCCCATAACAGTACCACAACCAAATTAGATGATTTAACAAGGACTAACTTCCTTAAACCTGATTCTGGACAAGGGTAGATCTTTGGAAGATTGATGATTTCACTTGTGAAAGGATTAATGAGTTTTAACACATAATCGTCTCCGATAGTTAAGAGAAGCCCACCCGAAGACATGCATAACTTACCACTTGCTTCGGGTAGCCGTATCTTACGGATGATCTTGCTTGAGAGACAAAACAGTTTTAAATAATCATCCTCTTTTTTCTCAGTATCTTGCCACTGCAAGTAGTACTTTTTCCGAACATAATCCTCTTTTTTTTCTACAAGAAATAGAGATAAAAAACGGGATGGAAGTCCATTGGGGTAGTGGTCCTTGTTAGCGGTTCGGACGGCGGCTGAAAACCACGATTTACATACTCCGGCGAACTAGATGTAATCTTCATGATACAAATTATGCTTCTTGGCTATGATATCAAGTATTTCAGGGAGCATCTCAGACCAATCTTTCGAATCGAAAAGGACACACCTCGCTTTCTTCTTCAATCTCATAACTTTATACTGTATAATACTGGAGTATTATGATATACGATCGACTTAAAACCCTACGAATTAATTGTTTCTGAAATAATGAACCTTAAATAGATATCGTGCACATGTACCTATATAATAAAGTTTCGAATTTTTTTTTTTTTAATAGAAAAATAAGCCGGGTTCACAAAAATAAATATACGTAATTGCTTTAAAAATACTTAGGAATTTGAGATGTTAATAGTGTCGGATCAAAACTTAGATAATACTAGAAAACATATTAAAACTAAATATAATCAGCAAAAATTTTACAGTAATTACAACAGAAAAGTAAAATTCGTCACTTAGACAAGTAGACATCATCAACTTAATAAATTTTTATTACGGAGTATGTTATTACTAGTCATATCTGCATCATTTTTTGTATTGTTAATTCAGTCACGTACTATTTTAATGTCATCAAATATAACTTTTCTGTGTACCATTCAAATTTCCATATCAAATACTTTAGTAATTTGTACACGAATGGTCTCCTATTATGTTTAATGAATTTCATCTTTTCGTCGTTAAAAAATAAATAAATAAATAATTTGTACACGAGTACACGACTATGGCAATGAATGGAGTATTATTTGGATTGAGCTACATATGCATCCATATTCATTTTCATTTACATGGTATTATTTTTCATCGAAATTCATAGTCACATATCCAATAAAAAAATTTCATTTACACCCATATTCATTTTCTTTTACACCGTATTATTTATCATCCAAATTCATACTCATATATTCAATAAAAAATTTCATTTACACCGTATTATCTTCCATCCAAATTAATATTCATACGCATATTCAATAAAATTCGAAATTATCCATCATATCTGACGGCTGAAGCATGTTAATGCGGATGGATATCAATGAAATGCATATGTATATTTATATACTTGTATTTCTCTATTAGTTAGACTAGTAATATCAGTGCGCCGTTGATGCTCAACCACTCAAGCCATTGTAACGACTCTAGTACTAGCAAGAGTGGTTGCCAAGCCGTTGCAAGCATTCCCTTCTCTAAGCGGTTGCCAAGCATAATCAACCACTCAGCCCTTCGCTTGTACATTTTGTATTATGAGTGATACATTGTATTAATTCAATTTAGATGGGCCCAAAGTGGTGGTGAGAGGTATGTTATGAATGCTAGCGTTGTGAGATTAGTAAGTGATAAGAAGAAAGTGCTGATGTGACGCTGATGTGACACCGACCGAGTGGTTGTGAGTAAGACTAGTCTTAATGGATAACTTTTCATTCACATCCTATCTATATCCGTTATACATCAAAATCCATTACTGATAAGTGGACCGGCACATCTTTTTTACAAATATGAGCTTTTTAAAAACAAATTATAACTCACAAACTGTCAATGGAAAGAAAACCTAACAAAACGTAAAAAACAATGGCTAATTTTATTTCTACTTCAGTTTCATCTTACTCCGATCCATATGGAGTTCAACATTACAAAGAGATCCTTTAATAGAACTCGAAATGAAAAAAAAAAAAAATAGCTACATTTAATCTGTACAACATAGTTTGCTACACTATAATATCACCAGCAGTCAATTAACAATAAGTACCTTGTGTTGCAAATGTAGTACCTAACCACCGGCAAACTTCTTAACTGCCTAACACGAGTCAGTCCACACTCAAAGCTGCAACACTAAATCCGGCTGCTGAGGTGAACCCACCGAACAAATCTTCCGTCCAACAGTTGGTCCCTGTAAGCCCAACAATTAGGTCATCTGAATCCAAAACAATAAAGTTTCTATGATTCGACGACGATACATACCTGTTGCCAAGACGGTTTTGCAGGATTGCCCGTTTCACCTTTTGTACATTGTGCATCAACAATTGTACCATGAGCATGAAACATTCCCATTTTGGAAACATTATTTCCTAAAGCACCATTGAAACCATTTCTACCATATTGGGGTTGAGGTTCATTGGTTTTTATTCCAGAATCTTCCAATTTTGGCCCTGAAGTGGATGTTGTTTCAGGTTTGGTTAAAATATTGTTATTGGATAACTTTGGGGTATAATTTATTTTCCCGGGTGGGAAGAAAGATGTAGGAGGCGGAGAAGGTTCGTTTGGGCCCACAACACCGGGAGCAAATGTTACACCTGGCGGCAAAGATTTCTTTATTTTTGTTGAAGCAACGTTCCAGACAACGGGGCCCATATGAGCAGCAAATCGAGCTAGGCTTCTAGAGTAACCATGTTCAGCATGAAGACCTACCTGAATTCATAACATAAAAAATCAGCACCGCTTACATCATCAACTTTTTTTTGGAAGGCACCATTTACATTACTTGTCTAGAATTTTTAAAAGAAACAGATTTATGACATGCAGGTATTAGAATAGACATAAATTAGATTATAGATTGAGAAAACATACCGCCAGTAACTGTTTCCTTTCCCCGCCAAAGTTAGTTAGAAGAGAGTTTCTATTAGCAAAATTCAAAGGATGAAACTGCTTGTAAGTATCACGCCTGGTCTCGTCTATAACAAAATTTTTGTTCCCGTACTTCAAGTCAGCCCTCTTAATGCGAGCTGCATATTTAAAAAATCTACTTAGAAATGTAAACGGACAATGCGTAACTTGGTCATATAATCACTATTAATGTCCCATTGTATATGCTAGTCCGAAAGACAACTCATTTACTTGTTACGGTATTTGGGTTACAATTATCCCATCCCATTAACAGTAGAAGAAAAAAGCAAATGAGGTGTTGTTTGTTTTTCAGTATGCAGATCTTGTTATGTTTTATGTTTGTGCGCACGCAAACTGTTTGTTTTCTGAAAACATAAGATAAAAATATGCTTCTAAGTGTTGCGGACATTATTAAGTTATTTTGCAGACATAAAAACAAACATTGTTCACTATTCAACCAACAGATCTTTAGACCACATCTTCTCTACAGATATTGTCCGCAGATTTTCTGACAAAAACATCTAAAAAACAAACAACACCCAAAAGTGTTGAAGAGAGTACATGGTATTTTAGCTTTTTACTATACGAAAAGATGAACTAAGGTGTTAAAAGAACCTGGAAACTCTTCATTCCAATCTGTTAAGAGTTCGGAGTGTCCGTCACGAGTACGATTTGACGGAAGTCCACTGTCAGCATAATTCTTATACATCATGGGTCCTCGTCTTAAATTATAGGGAGTAGATTCATTTGTGGGGTCTACAACGTTTGCTACAGTGGGACCGGAGGTAGACTCGGGAGCGATTACCTCCACTGAGGTTCTGCCAGATTGCTTTTTCAAGTGCTTGCTTGGAGGCCTGCCTCTTTTAACTACCTTTGGTTGTAGCTCACCGTCATCACCCTCTTGTCTCAAATTTTCAAAATCTCTTTTTGCCAACTCTTGTATAGACCTCGCCTAAAAGGACAAAAAACCCCAAAGCGTAAAATAATTTGTAGAAAAAGAAATTACAGTTGACAAACAGTAAGGTAAAGTAAAGCATACCTGCCGAAAGAAGACGGTATCAGATGGGTTATATTGCATTGCGTTAGAACAAATCAAATACACATCTGCCTGCACGTATAAAAATGCAAACCTGTGAATTCAAGGTTCTGCAAACGTATGCATAAAGAAGGAAGAGCATAACAGATTGAGCAAGTGACTATAACTTTATAAAATATATCCACCAGTTGAAAACTGAAAGCACCACATTATTACAATTTATTTACTTTATCCTTAGTACATGCAAATTAATGAAAACTTTTGATATTAACTATTAAGCATGCCCCTTAAACAATAGATGTGAAAGATAGATGTTCCAAAGTCAAGGTACCTAACAAACCGTCAATTCCCTACAGTTACAACTTACAACTAGTATCTCCTAAGTTTCAAAATGAAATACAACTTTTATACTGGGTAATCAATAGAATGTTTTTAATCAAGTAGATGACTAAAAAATAAAAATAAAAAAGTTAAAAATATAGAGCCAGAAAAACTTTTAGAAATGTGACAAGATAGCGCAGGAAAATTCTTCTACCTAAAGGTAAGTTTTGATGAAGAACCATCCAACAGTTGTAATTTGAATTCGATAAAAATAATATATAAACCATGAAAGAGTTTTAAGTTTCGAATTTGAACTTCTTACAATACTAGTGTGCTAAACTTGAAAACCAGAATATTTTAGAAAGCATTGATACAAGGGCACACTATGATTCAAAGTATAAATAACCAACCTCCAATTCTTCCAGATTTTTATAACGACCCTCGTCAAGTTTGCTCCTGAGAGTACCAAAATCCATAGGTTGCTCTACAATTTCATGGTAATCAGGAAGCTACATATAAACAAAATTACTCGTATCAGCATTCAACTCTAACAAACACTTCATATCAATAACACAAACTACCGCCTGAACAAATCACCTCATCCGGATCCACAGGCTCAGAGAATACCGCATGAGTATCCTTCCTGCAAACAAATTCGACGTGCGGTTTCAATCAATGAACTGTTTTATATGAAATAAACTGTTTTTCATTGAAGTGAAAGAAAAAAGATTCATACTTTTGAAGTCTGTCAAGAATGAAAACCAACAACTTTTTGTCAGGCAAAGGAGTATTAGTGGGTCCAGGTTCCAATGGTGATCCTGCCCACAATTAAATAAAAACATCAACAAAACTAAATGCTGGAAATTAACCAACATAACATTTTGAAAAAAAAATAACAAAAGGGTTTTTGATTAAGACCATGAGAAGTGTCCATCGCTTTCACATTCTTTTCCCCCTACAAACATAAATTCAACATCCATCCATTTTGTTAAACAAATAAAAACCATACAAATAACTTATCACACAAGCAAAGATAATGAGCATACAAGTAGTATATAACCAATAGCCAGATGGCAAGTACAGGTGTTAAATAAGTGACAACTTTTAGCTTTTATTTCTGAGACCTGATGGTGGATCAATGTGCTTTTTTGTACACAAAAATACATATACATATAATTAATAAATAAAAATTAAATATATAATTATATAAATAGAGTATATTATACACAGAATGACCAGATTAACAGTTTAATTTACAGAAACAGAAAGTTGACAAAAACTTAAAAGTACGTTAGATTTCATTAAACCTAAAAACAGAAAATATTATTAAAAAAATAAATAAATGTAAACAAAACTTTACATATATACATACACATACAGGCACAGATCTTATACTCATCCCACTATTTACTACAAACAAAAATTGACTAAGTCAAACCAATACACCGACTTCCGAATCACGCGCGAAAATCCCCCAAAATCTCACAGATTTAAATAAAAAAGCACACCTTAATTCACAACAATTATAATCCTAATTTGAAACAATAACACCAAAAACCCTAATTTTTAGGGCGTACACAAAATAATTACCTGAGAATTAGTAGGTATACCACCGGATCCGCTGTTAATTTTACGATTATCAACATCAGCGATCGAATCAGAACCACATGAAGCCGAATTAGCCGATGAAGATCGAATTAAATCAGATTGTTGATCCAATTGAGGTAACCGAACAACTAATTTTACTTTTTTCTCTTCTCTTTCATCATCATCGTCATCATAATACTCTTCTTCATCATTTGATACATCTTCGGCGGCGGAATTAGGGTTCCGGCGAGTTGATTTACGGTTTTGAATTTGTAGTTGTTGTTGTTCTTCTTCAATTGCTGCTCGTCTTTTTAGATCTGCAAATGATGGACGGCCCTTTTTCTTCTTCCCCGTCGTAACTCCGCCGGATTTACCCATTTTTCCTCTCTCGCTCCGAGTTATGTTTCTCTCTCTATAATGAGCAGGCAGGGCAGGCATTAGACGGATTTTTGTGTTTTCTTGTTATAGTTTTTTGTTAAGTTGTACATTTGCCCCTTAAACTTTAAAGATATTGATAGTTTGTAACCTTTTACAAAATGAGATAGACACCAAACTTTACAACAACAACGAAGTTACAAAACTAAACTAAAAAGTTTCAAGTAGGATATTAGAGGGGTAAAATGTAGACAATCATTCTTTAATCCTAGAATAAACAGAATGTGTTTCTTCACTCCAATCCAAAAGTAGAGAAAATTATCTCTTTCAATGTTCTATCCAAATAGACCTTCGGCCAATAAGTAGATTGTAAAAAGTGTAAGACGCCATGAAAATGGTAGAATCAAATTTCCATGAGCTTTAAACATGCCTGAAGTTCAATTTAAGCTCTAAGCGACAATTAAATCGCCAAAAAATTGACGTTTGATGTTGACTCAATTAATAGAGTTATATAGACACCAAACTTTCTTTACCTTTAAAACTCTATGTATATGTATATGTATATGTATATGTATATGTATATGTATATGTATATGTATATGTATATACAAGGGGCGATCCTTACATATAGACGGGTCGTGTCTCGTGACCTCACTGGTCTGAAAATATTTTTAACAAACTACTCTTCAAGTTATGTAAGACACCATTAAATTTAACTATAGATTCCTATATATTTTTAGGATTTATGGCTTTCTCGAGGTAAATAATCACTAAAGCACTTTTCAAATATAATTGGTTTTAAAAAATAATTGTGTAACCCGGTTGAATTTTTATTGTAGATCCGCCATTCGTATATACACATGTAATTGTTGTATCTATTTCAAGTAGATCATTAGATTTTCCAAGAATATACAAATTAGAGTCTTATACGGAGTATTAATGTACAACTTTTACGAACTGTGAATCCCTTCAGTTTTAAAACGGATATATGTATAAACTAGTTAATGAGCTCGTATATTGCACAAAATTGTAAATATGCGTTTTTGCAAATGTTAATACAAGAGGGAATTAAGTTATAATTTTTGTGTTTTCTTGTTATAATTTTTTGTTAAGTTGTACATTTGACCCTTAAACTTTAAATATATTGATAGTTTGTAACCTTTTACAAAATGTGATAAGACACCAAACTTTATAACACCAACAACAGCAAAACTAAATTCCACATAAATGAGGTATGGAAAGATAAGATATAGGCAATTTTCCCTTATGTTAGAATAAAGAGAATTCATTTCTCCTACCCATGGTGAAACACCCGAAGTGTAGATAAAATCCTCCCTCTCAATGTTCTATGGAAGAAAGATTGCTTCCGAATGGATCTCCGGCCAATAAGTAGGTTAAAAAAGTGTGAAACGCCATGAAAATGGTAGAATCAAATTTTCATGGGTTTTAAAGATGTCTGAAGTTTAATTTAAGCTCTAAACGACAGTCAAGTTGTCAATAAATCGACATTTGATGTTGACTCGCTTAATAGAGCCATATAGACAACAAACTTTCTTTACCTTTAAAACTCATGTATATGTATATGAAAGGGGCGATCCTTACATATAGACCGGTCGTGTCTCGTGACTCCCACCAGTCTAAAGATATTTTTAGAAACTACTCTTCAGGCTATATATGACACCACTAAATTTAACTATAGATTTCCATATATTTTTAGAATTTATGGTTTTTTTCTCAAAGTAAACAATCACTAAAGTACCCTTCAAATATAATTGACTTTAGAAAATAATCGTGACTCCGTTGAATTTTTATCGTAGATCCGCCGTTGGTATATACACATGTAATTGTTGTATCTATTTCAAGTAGATCGTTGGATTTTCTAAGTATATAGGGATTAGAGTCTTATACGGAGTATTAATGTACAACTTTTACGAAATGTGAATCCCTTCAATTTTAAAACAGATATATGTATAAGCTAGTTTATGAGCTCGTGTGTTGCACGAAAATTGTAAATATACGTTTTTACAAATGTTAATAAAAGATGAAATTAAGTTATTGTTACGTAAATGTAGATAAAAAAGATTGCCTATCTTGATTAACAACTTGCAATTGTTGATTTTCATATTGTTGAATCCATAATATCCATAAATATAGTTTTAATCGATTACGGTTCAAATTGATAACATTTTTAAATGAAGATAACATGGTAACTAGAATATGTAGATTGATTATAATAGTTATAACGAGATGCGGATCGACCCGCGCGTTGTGGCGGGGCCTTTCGGCTTGTGTATTCGTATTTAATGTAACGTTCCGTGTTTACAGAAGAAAAAAACGGCTCATGTGTTAAACCCCGTTTTAGGTGTCGGCGTGTTTAGCTTCTTTAAAAAAGTGTTTGTTTTCGACGTAGCTAGTTTCGTTGGCGATGGCGGTAAAAAATAACTCACGTCAAATAGAAAGATAAGTCACATTGACGTTTTTGGTGGATTTTGTTTATTTGTTTTTGTTTTTTTTTTTTTAATAACAAACTGAATTTGTATTTTATACTCCTGGAGAAGTTTGAAATTGGACCCGGAAAGAGGGGGCAGAAGTGAACAAGTTTTTGTTGTCGTTTGGTAAACTTGGAATGGTCAAAACGATCAAAGTATGGGAGACTTTTAGTAGTATAAGGTTAATAATTACTCCGTATTAAATAAGTAGTTTTTTCTAATATTATTGTAATATCATTACCGCAAGTAACAAAATTGAATACTCCCATCCGTCTCATAATAAGTGTTATGTTTAACTTTTCAAGGTCTTACTTCTATAATTTTGACATCAAATATTCTTTTTTGTGCTATATACTATTTGATGATACTTATATTCACGAAAACACATTTTAAAACCGAATCTAATCAGATAAGTTTTATCAAATGCTATATAATATAAATAAAAATATTTGATGTTAAAAATTTAAAAATAAGACCTTAAAAAATAAAACATGACATTTATTATAAGACGGATAGAGTAATAGCTAACATTATTGAAACGGAGAAGTGAAATATGTTCATTGTCATCCATAAAAATGTTCAAATAAGAAACTTGATACATAACTGACAAGTAGGTTCATGACACTTGCCTGCAAACAGGGGCGGACCTATCAAGGGTCAGGGTGGGTCGTCCGCCTCTAGTGGATTTGCAATTTTTAGTGTGAATTTTTTCGGTTTTTCGATTTTGTCTCCGGTGGAACTTTTTTTTTTGCCCCAAACCCTTCATATTTTATCCCAAAACCTCCATATTTTGCCCCAAAACCTTCGTATTTTGTCCAAAAATCTCTAAATTTTGCTCAAAAAACTCTATATTTTGCCCCAAAACCTCCATATTTTGCCAAAAAAATTCTCTACGTTTTAGAAAAAAATTTCGCCCCCGGTGAAAAAATTTCCTGGATCTGCCACTGCCTGCAAAGTTCATCATAGTGAAATCTGTTGTTAGCATTTCAAAAATTTTATCAATCTAAGTTGAAATAAGTCTTCATTCAAAAGAAAGTCCCCCGTATTAGTTATTATGTGAACATAATAACTAGTAGTTAGTTGCGAGCCTGTGAGGTTCTTAAACAGTTAGTTTTATGAGCTTATCAATTTCTTCCATGCATACATGTTCACTCTACATTTGTGTGTTTTCTAACTAAATGTCAACTAAAATAGAAAAATTAACAAAGCTAAAACATGACTATTTAGTTCATAAAGTATGATCATAAGTTGTAAATACGGTCACAAATTTTATCCACAATATAACATTAAAATGTATTTTTATTTATTTATTTAGTGATTAAGTTTGAACTTGTTACATTCACTACACCCTTAATAAACCAACCAACTTTAAATAGAAGCAATACAAATGTATATACATTTTCATTTTCATGTCTCTAAAATACACTGTCTCTAAAATACACCGTCTCTAAAATACACCATAGTATATATTGAGAATTTGAGCCTACTCAGCCTATGTTTGACCCAAAATAAAGAAACGCAAATTAATGGCTCCACTTATGTAGTAATTTAAAGAATAAATACTATCTATGCCACGACAATCAACTAAGAATCTCATATATCAAGTACATATTAAAAATAGAATCGAAATTTAGGAATTATAGTGCAAAAAGCATGTTTTCCCACCATCCCATTTTGCATACAAGGGAAGTGTCAAACCAATATTCCTTAGTAAAGTAGAATAACATACAAATGACGAAAACGAAAACTTATCACCCACGTATTCACCCTACCATATATCTGCTATACTTCGGTACAGTCCACCTAATATGTTTATAAACAGATCTTCACTATGCAAAGCTCGATTATGTTTAGAAGTAGTACAACAATTAAAATCACATCACATATCACATATACTTAGTATAAAAGGTGTACATATATTCAGCTCTATTTTTGAGTCAACAACAAGCGTCGATTTATTGGTGTCTTGACTGCCGTTTAAAATCTAAATTGAATTCCAGACACGATTTAAAACTCATGGAAATTTGATTCTACCATTTTCATGGCGTCTCAATTTTATTTTTAATTTTATTTTACGAAATTTTTTTTAGAAAATTTTCCTACTTATTTGCTGGAGGTCCACTCGGAAGCAATCTCTTTATCCATTGAATAGAGAGAGATGATTTTCTCTACCTTTGAGAGTGTTTCACTCTGGTTGGAGAAATGACTTGTTATTATTCTCGGATAAGAGAAGGATTGTCTAAATCTCACCTCCCACATACACCACTCATGTGGTATTGGGTTTTGTTGTTATTGTAAAAGGTGTACATATATTTTAAACATAGAAACTAGACCTGGCAAAATGGACCCAAAGTCTTAAAAATGAGTCCATTGGGTTTACTTGAAGACCCAAATAGGTCTAAACACATAATATAACTAATATCTTAAAGACCCAAATGGGTCCAATCACATAATACAAAAATTACTTGAAGACCCAAATGGGTCCAAATGGGTTCACTTCAAAAGATCTGTTTTTCGGCGCGCGTTTTCAGGGCGCTTTTTCGGCGCGCGTTTCGGCGCGCATTTTCATTGCGCGATTTCGGCACGCGATTTCGGGGCCCGTTTTCGGCGCGCGATTTTGGGGCCCGTTTTCGGCTCGCGATTTCGGGGCCCGTTTTCGTCGCCCGTTTTCGGCGCGCGTTTTCGTCGCCCGTTTTCGGCGGCCTTTTTCGGCGCGCGATTTTCGGCGCGCAATTTCGGGGCCCGTTTTCATTGCGCGATTTCGGCGCGCGATTTCGTGGCCCGATTTCGGGGCCCGTTTTCGGTGCGCGTTTTCGGCGGCCGTTTTCGGCGCGTTTTTTCGGCGGCCGTTTTCGGCGCGCGTTTTTTGGCGCGCGATTTGGGGGCCCATTTTCGGCGGGCGATTTCGGGGCCCGTTTTCATTGCCCATTTTGGGCGCGCATTTTCGTCTCCTGTTTTTCTTCGCCCGTTTTCGGCGCGCGTGTTCGACGCGCTTTTCTGCGGCCGTTTTCGGTCCGCGGTTTTCGGCGCGCGTTTTTCGGCGCGCGTTTTCTGCTCGCTTTTTCGACGCCTGATCTCGGCGTGCGTTTTTGGTGCCCGTTTTCGGGGCTCGTGTTCGGAAGAGATACATCAAAAAATATAAACAAGAAAATTTTTACTAGCCTGACCCAACCGACCAGGGGCTTGATCCAACCCGACCCGGGTCTCGACCCAATCCGTTCGACCCATTTTAATTCTGACCCGTTTCGACCCATGACCCATTTCAACCCGAACCCATTTGATCTTTGACCCAACCCAACCCATCTCGACCCGTTTGCCAGGTATTAGAAACAACCACGTCAGTTTCACCCGATGAGAAAAATATTTAGCACATACCAAAATGATCTCATTTCAAAAAACATCTTAAACTAATATGCTTGAAATAACCAAATTCCATAAATAAATAAAAAAACAAGCTTTAACATCAATAATATTGGTAGAACTTTTATCTTTTTGACCCGTTAGAGGTGAAGAATAACTCAGGCATACCCATAATCATAACCATTGAACTTAAAGATTGATTCGTCATATGGATTTTATATTTTATATTAATATATAGAAGATCAAGTGCAAAAATTACCTTCAAAATTGAGTTTCATATGTTACTTACCTAGTGCCGCCATAGAAACCCAAAGCTACTAATAGATAAAAATACATGTCATAACCTGTTATGACCTAAGGACATTGCAGTGACCCATAGGCAACACATCCATTGATTGACCTTATTGGTCCACAATTAAATAACCTATAACTTTTGGAGATCAATTGAACAGAATATCTATGATAATAAAGAATATTAACAAGTTATAAAGTGTAGAATCAATTGATCTTTTCAATGATAAAGAACACAGAAAAGAATGAACATATAGAGAAGATTCATAGTATTGAATTGGCGAATTGGAATGAATTACAAGTTTTCTATTTATAGATTTGAGAAACACGTTTCTCAAATCTTAAAGGATCTATTCCATAACAAACTATTCGTATTATAAGGAAACTAGATAATATCAAATCTCTTTATAATCTTCTCCTAGAAATCAGAGATATTCGCTTTGATGGAATCTCTTCATTCTTATCTTCAAGGATTTCACTCGTATTTGATTCAGTCTTTATCTCTTATCGGCATCAACAGAATCTGTGTTTCAGTAGAGTAGAGTCTGTGTTCTTCAATCTTCCAGACTCTAGTTGTACAGACTCTAAATTTACATACTCTAAAATACTTTTAGCTAAGACTTCTTTGACTCATCAAATTCACATATTTCGTAATAGACCTTCTATAACCACACTATGAAATAGAGTCAGACTCCCCATATGAACATGTTGACTTTTTTTGAAGAGTTAGTGACTCCTACATGTCGTTAAAAAAACAAAAGATTCAACGATAGTAAGTATTGCTACTATCAAAATTGATCAGCTTGTCTTCAAGTACACTCGATAATTTCTTTACCCGAAAGTGCCCTTTTGAATCTAAATTCTAGCACTAACTATCGGGAACCTAGGAGAACAAAGGAAAATGTTCCAGTTTGTACCGTAACAGGAATAACTCATCTAGGGAACACCCACACACAAACACCTGCTAGACCATCCGAGTTGTCTTGAACTCAAAAACAACCTCTTTCCTGTTCTAGCAGCATTTTGGAGAATGTTGTGTTTTTGGATAGATGTTAGATCGTCTGCCCTGATAAATTTTTCTAATATCGTAACTAAACAGATGAGTATGGAATAGCAGCTGCAATTAACCAAGTCATTTTAGAAAGCAAATATACTAATATAAGTTCACAGTATTTGAACTATGAACACCAGACTCTCAATTGAATAGTAAATATGAATTATAAGAACAATAATTGAGAGAACACGATATGAAGATATAAGAAAGACAATGTTAATCGTGCAAAAGGGTGCTTTACAATGATAAACCATAGCCCTATTTATACAGAGTTAAACCAAATCTTGAAGATTTGGTTTTCTAAACTACTTGACTAAAACTTAGGAAAAGATAAACTTAAAACTAACAAATATTCTAAACAATGCAAAGTTTATCTTCTAGAGATAACACAGAATCAAAACACAATCTTCTTAATATTTAAACAAATCTCCAGAATTTTCCATAGCTTAATCATCAAGTAATCAAAACGTTGACTTTATCAGAATCTGCAACTTCAGACTCTAGGACTCCAGACTCTAACTCCTGCAAAACACTTTGACTCATCAGATCATTTTTCCAACAATCTCCCCCTATCTGATGATGTCAAAATCACCTGTTCACCTATTCCTTCAGTTTTGCATACTCCCTTTCAATCAATTTGCACTTGCTCTTCATAGACTTGAAACTCTTCAACATAGAAAGCTTACTGTATAAGTGCTTCACCAATTTAACTCTGAAGGGATGAGTCTACTCTGTCACACATCTAGTCAACAAGCCAAGCAACAATTCAATACCTGCTCCTTCAAATTGATCAACTCTTATCATCATTCTTTGATTACCAGTTGTTTTGAACATTAAAGCATCTAAATACTCGACATAACTATCATCAACAAACTCTAGATGCTCTGGAACAGAATACCTTTCTACATGACCTTTAACTCTCCTCTCCTTCATCTCTAACTCAAACATACCACAAAATACTTCATAATCTTTGAAACTTATAAACCCTTCTTCAAATACTAAGTGTACCAAACTAGATACCCTCTTCAATACTTCTTGCACTATAGCTTGATCATCTGCACACTCCTGGATACACACAGCTAACCCTTTCCATTCACAGAACCCTAAACGAACAATTTGGTTCAACTTAACTCTTAACCTCCTATCAGAAAAATGTGTCATAGTTAACAACAAAGTTACACCTTCAAGCTCTGATTTCTCAACCTTGACCACATCCCCTGCATACCTTCTGAATTTAAATCTTTTATTCATCTGAACCCTTAATTTATCTTGCATAGCAGCAACAACAGTAGCATTCTCCTGATCATTACCAACACCACCTGTTTGAACACCACATGTTTGAGTATGACTAGCAACCACCTGAGTTTCAACCATTTGAGTATCATCACAAACAATCACTTGAGTTTCACCAACAATCACTTGAGTTTCAACTCTATCAGCATCCTCCCCCTGAATCTGTTGCTCCCCCTCAACCTGAGCTCTCTTTGATGACTCCCCCTCAATACCTTCACCATCTAACCTTTTCCTTTTCTCCCCCTTTTTGACATCATCCACGGAGAGAGTAGACAAAAACTTCCAAATTTCAGCTTGTTGTTCTTGGAGTGTCTTAACATCAGAAGCAAAACCTGTAAAACATTCCTTAATTTCATCAACACCTGCTATCTTCTTTTCTAAAGCACTCAATCTGTCACCAATATCTGTCACACCCACTGCATCACTAGAACCACCCAAACCCTGCATATCCACTACCATCCTCCTGACCTCCATCAACTCATGCTTAGAAACAAAATTATTATTCAAGTGGAGATTAATTTTATCAAATTGAGACTGCACACCCAAAAGCTTGTCATCAAACTTCTTAGTCAAAGTAGTCAAAGTCTGGTTCAGACCAACCACATTGACTGGTGCCTCAGTCTGTGAAGAGCTACCAATGGTTAGGGGTAAGGTTTGCATGTCCTCACAACCTTCTTGTTGATAAGTAGGGCGATCCCTGGACATAGAAGGGTTTGAGACCTGTATTTCATCCTATGACATGGATGAAACATTGGCAGCCTGTGCAAGTAAGTGTAAGGATGGAATATTTGGATGGGTAGTGACAGACTTAAGTCTGGGGTAACAGTTGGCTTGGTCATTGCAGCTGGTTTTTGGATTTGGTTATTTGAGTCCAGGATTGGGACTTCTTCAAATAAGTCAACTGAGTGGGTTTCTTCAGTGACTGTAATGAGGGTATCCAAGTTTACTATCCTATCAGGTTTAGGTTGGGTCAAAGCACTGCTTTCACCAATCTCTAGCAGAGGTGATGAAGTAGTACTAGAAGCACCTTGCCTAGTGAATTTTTGAGGTGAATTCACAAGTGCTGTAACATCTAGGGTTTTAAGTATGGTGGTATTCTCAATATGAACTGGTGAGTTCATAAGGTTGGTTAAATGGAGATTTTGTTCAGTAGCAGCGGGTGAAGATGGGTTAAAATGAGGTGGGATTTCCTCATTCATGTCCTCAGCCTGCTCTGTATGTGAAACATCATGGGGTGGAGTATACCGTTAATTCCAATGATACCAAAAAGGTTCTCGTTATTGGTTTTAGCCCCAATAAGGCTCTAGTGTGCAGTTCATCCGCGGGTTACAAGATTGTGTATTCAAAGTTGTTCCCTGTTTCGAAACAACCACACGTTGAGTAAAATTACCGAGCCAACTAAACCCGGTGCCGGTGTAGGGCGGAAAAGATACTCAAGAATGGCAATTTGTACAATTAAATTCAAATCAATTCTTGGGTAACAACTTTGACTCTGATTGCTCAGAATCTGCAGGTTGGTCTGCACGGCCAAGATTGACCCAATGCATCATAAAAGAAAGTTATCAAAAAGATTGACACAATCATTATCAAATTAATACTCCTGACAAAAAATTTCAAAAAGTTACCATTAACTCCCTTCATTAATACCAAATTTGACCCTTTTATTTTAGGAAATAGAATAAAAAAAAAAATTAACCTAAAAACGAAATTTAAAAAAAACTTTATTTGACTAAAGAAGAAAACAAATTTATACAC
Organism: Rutidosis leptorrhynchoides; assembly: GCF_046630445.1. Classification (NCBI taxonomy): domain Eukaryota; kingdom Viridiplantae; phylum Streptophyta; class Magnoliopsida; order Asterales; family Asteraceae; genus Rutidosis; species Rutidosis leptorrhynchoides. The sequence continues at coordinate 647,532,830 of NC_092334.1, forward strand.
AAAAATACACTTGAGTAAACTTTTCCAGACTCTGAACAATATTACATCACCCAGACTCTAAGAAAATAATTCAGATTCAAGAAATATCATCACTGTACAACATTTCAATAGATGAATTTAACATTCCAAGTTGTCCAAGAAGATAAAAATGTCTTTCCTCAGGAAGTGCCTTAGTAAAAATATCTTCCAGTTGATCTTTAGTACCAATATGCTTTAAAACTACTTTGCCTTTCTCAACACAATCCCTTATAAAATGTTGCCTGATCTCTATGTGCTTGGTCCTGGAGTGAAACACTGGATTCTCTGTAATAGCAATAGCACTCTCATTATCACACATTATTGGAGTTTTGGTCAATGTTAACCCAAAATCCAAAAGTTGATGTTGCATCCAAAGTAACTGAGCACAACAACTTCCTACAGCAACATATTCAGCTTCTGCTGTGGACGTGGCCACAGAATTCTGCTTTTTACTAGTCCAGCTGACCAATTTTCCACCTAGCAATTGACATCCACCAGAAGTGCTTTTTCTGTCTAATTTGCAACCTGCATAGTCTGCATCTGTGTAACCAATTAGATCAAACCCTGAGTCTTTGGAGTACCAAAGACCCAGGTTAGGGGTACCTTTTAAGTACCTAAAAATTCTTTTCACAGCTTTAAAATGAGACTCCCTAGGATCTGATTGGTAACGTGCACAAAGGCATGTAGCAAACATTATATCAGGTCTACTAGCAGTTAAATATAACAAAGATCCAATCATACCTCTATAGCTTGATTGACAAGTGGGTTTTTCAGACTCATCTTTATCAAGTTTTTCAGAAACACTCATTGGAGTTCTTAAAGAGGAGCAATTTTTAAAACCATATTTAGTTAACATATCAAAAATGTAATTACTTTGGTTAATAAAAATACTATCATGACTCTGTTTTATTTGAAGTCCAAGAAAATAGTTTAAAGTACATAAATTACTCATTCTATATTCTTTAGACATTATGTCAGAAAACCATTTTCTCAAAAGTGGATTAGTAGACCCAAAAATAATGTCATCAACATAAATTTGAACAAGTAACACATCACCTTTGTCTTTTTTGATAAATAAAGTCTTGTCAATGGCCCCTCTAGAAAATTTCTTTTCTAGAAGAAATGTTGACAAAGTATCATACCAGGCTCTGGGAGCTTGCTTCAGACCATACAAAGCTTTCTTCAACTTGAAGACATGCTTGGGAAACTTCTTACTCTTGAAACCAGGAGGTTGCTTCACATAAACCTCTTCTTGCAATTTACTATTTAGAAAAGCACTCTTTACATCCATTTGGAACACCACAAAATCTTTGTGTGCAGCATATGCCAGAAACAGTCTAATAGCTTCAATTCTAGCAACAGGAGCAAAAGTCTCATCATAATCTATTCCTTCTTCTTGTCTATACCCTTGAGCCACTAACCTTGCTTTATTTCTAATCACAATACCATCTTTATCAACCTTGTTTCTGTAAACCCATTTAGTGCCAATTGCAGTTTTATCATCAGGTTTTGGAACCAACTCCCATACATCATTCCTTTCAAATTCTGTCAATTCTTCAGTCATAGCCTCAACCCAATCATTGTCAGTCAATGCTTCAAATACATCTTTGGGCTCAATTAGTGAAAGAAAAGAAGAAAAGAAGCAGTAGTTTGCAATAGCAAAGTCAGACACAGGTGTCTGAGAAGAAGAGCTAGGTTTAGGCAAACCAGTAGGATCCACAACATAATCCTCAAGATGCTTTGGAGGAACTATATTTCTAGATGATTTTCTAGTAGGAACAGCAGGATCCAAGGTGGTATTTGATGACTGATCACCCTCTTGAATAACAACAGACTCATCTTCTTGTGGAACATCTTCTGTATGAGAATTATCTGCAGAATCATTATTCAATCCAGACAAATTAGGTTATTCTGACTCAGACTCTGAATTCAGAGTCTGAATGCTATTTCCAGAAATTAAATTTGACAATTCACCAAGTACAGATTGCTCAGTGCTGGATGACTGATCCATTTCTATGGAACTTTCATCAAAAGAAACATTAATGGATTCTTCAATCTTCATTCTCCTCTGATTATATATTCTATAAGCTTTAGATACAGAAGAATATCCCATGAACACACCTTCATCAGATTTTGGCCTCATCTTTTCAAGCTGATCTCTTTGATTTAAAATATAGCACTTACACCCAAATACATGGAAGTAATGAATAGTAGGCACCTTTTTGTGGTATAACTCATAGGGAGTTTTGCCATTTTTCTTCACAATCAAAGACCTGTTTTGAGTATAACAAGCTGTATTAACAGCTTCTGCCCAGAATCTGAGTGCAATATTTGATTGGCATAGCATAGTTCTGGCTGCTTCAATAAGTGTTCTATTTCTTCTTTCAGCAACTCTATTTTGTTGTGGAGTTCTAACAGCAGAGAAATTTTGACCAATTCCAGACTCTTCACAAAAGTCAATTAGTGTAACATTTTTAAACTCAGTGCCATGATCACTCCTCAATTGTTTAACAAGAACACCTTTTTGAACCTGCTCTCTCTTGATTAAATTGATGATTTCTTCAGGAGAATCACTTTTTGCAGCTAAGAAAATAACCCAGGTAAATCTAGAATACTCATCAACAATTACCAAAGTATATCTTTTCCCACCCAAACTACTAGTGTTCATTGGACCAAATAGATCCATGTGAAGCATATGAAGTGGATCACTAATAGTAGCTAGGGTTTTTGAGGGAAACTTTGTTTTGGTTTGTTTACCCATAATGCAAGCAGAACAAGGTTTATCTTTCTTGAAAGGTTGTTGAGGCAACCCTCTAACAAGCTTCTTTTTGGAAAGCTCATTAATATTTTTGAAATTGAGATGAGATAACCTTTTATGCCAAAGCCAATTAAGTTCAGGAACAGTCTGAGAATACAAACAAGTTTCAATTCCAGTATCAACAGAATCTAAATCCAGCATGTACACATTTTGAACTCTCCAAGCTACAAGTGTTGGCCTTCCTTTTGGATCATAAATAATACCAGCTTTCTTTCTTATTCTAATCTCACAATCTTCATCAGCAATCTGACTCACACTTAGCAGATTATGCTTCAACCCTTCAACTAAAGCAACTTTCTTAAATGAAACACTTCCAGCTTTAACAGTACCATAACCAATAGTCTTTGCAACAGAATTATCACCATATCTTACAGAAGGACCTTTTTCTTCAACAAACCCTACAAGATGCTCTTTGTATCCAGTCATGTGTCTTGAGCAGCCACTGTCCAAATACCACAAATTACCCTGCTACACAAGACACAAAACAAAAAGAAAATGGTTAGTTTTTAAGAGGAACCCACTTTTCAGTGGGTTCAGTTGGAGTGCTCTTCACTCTCCAAACAAAAGCTTTGTTCCCAATCCAAATCAACTTGTCCTTAACAGTTTTCAAAACACTTTCACAAACTTTAGGTTTCCATACCTTTTCAATTTTCTCAGGAAAACAAGATGTTCTTTTAACTAAAGGTTTTTCTTGACTCTTGATTTTATCATTGAGTATTGAAATTTTCCTTTTGAGTTTTTGATTAGTCTTAGCTTGTTTTGACCTTCTTTTAGTTGACCTTATTGGATCTGGACAAGTGTCACTATCAGAGGATGATTCAGAACCACTTTTGCTACTTGACTCTTGGGTGTCAGACTCTAGGTCAGAACATACACTTTCACTTTTAGAGACTAAACTGTTAGAGTCTGAAGATTTTAAGAGTTCAGACTCTAGTGGATTTCTGCATTCTAGTATTATAGTCTCTGAGGGTTCAACAGGATCTAATGATCTTACAAATGCATTAGTTAAAATCTTTTTGTCACCATCAAATTTTACAAAAGTGTCAGGTAAAATGTCAGGTTTGAATACACTAGGACCAACTTCCACATTATTGTTTAATATGTAGTTTTCATCTAGTATAGCCTTGACATCATTTAGAATTTGTTTGGCAATAGCATCAGAATTCTTTTTGGAAGATACACACAAGATTTACAAATTGTTTCATAATATTTTGACCTTTTAACTGATCTTCCTAATTCAGTATTTAGCCTTTTTGTTTCTTCTGTGTATGCCATTTTATAGGTGTCAAGTTCTGCCTCACATTCTTTTAACTCTTAAATTTCAGCATCTTTGTTTTCGATGGTGTTTTTAAGATCAAAAATTTGTGTTCTTAACCTATCAATATCTTCTAAACACCACTTAAAGTCAAGTAACAAATACTGTAACATTCTCACTTTTTCATTATCATGATAGTTTACAAAATTTTGTACCTTATAGGCAGAAACTTTATTACAAGTAGAGTCTTTATCCATCTTTTCAATAGCTTTCAAATCTTCCTCAAACTTGCTAGAACCACTATCCCTTTCAGTTATAACCATAAGACACTTATCCTCTTCCTCATCAGATGATGAATCTTCATCCTCCCATGCTTCTGTGTACAAATCCTTTTCCTGATCTTTGTTCTTTGACTTTTCTGCTTCACTCTTCAACTTCATGTACTTGAGCTTATACTTTCTTGCCTTGTCAACAGACTTGTTGGTATTTGAACCTCCTTCACTCTTAGACCAGCAATCTGTAGCTATGTGACCTATCTTTCCACACTTAAAACATTTAGCTTTCTTTGGATCAAAAGTACTCTTACCTTTACCTTTTGTTATAACCAAACCTTTTCTGCTCAATCCTTTGTGTCAAAAGAGCCACCTGCCCTTCCAGATCTTGAATCTCCTCATCTTCATCAGAATCACTATCATCATCAGAAGTTTCATCACTTTCAGATTCAACCTTGCTAGAATAACTGGAGAATAATTGCTTATTCTTCTTTGTGGTAGCCACCAATGCAGCTTCTGGATCTTTAACAACCTTCTTAGCATTAATCTTGTTCTTTAATTGTGTTTCTTCAAAATTTGATAGTATACCAAACAGCTCACTTAATTCATAGTTGTCTATCTTCTCACTGATTACCATGGATGTAATCACAGACTCAAAATTTGATGGCAACAATTCAATGAACTTTTGACACAATACCTGTTGTGTTTTCTCTACGCCAACACTTCCAAGATCATTAATTAGAACCTGAAATCTTGAATGGAGATCACTCAAAGATTCTTTCGGCTGAGCAGTAAAGTTTTCATAACACCTTATCAGATTCTTTTTCTTTTGAGTCTTAACAACTGTGACTCCTTCATAGTCATTAAGCAAAAGATCCCACATAGCTTTAGCAGTCTTGGCATGGCTGATCTTTCTTAGAATTGAAACAGTAACAACATTGCCTATAATACTCCTTATCTTGCTATCAAGCTTGAATTTTATGGCTTGTGCTTCAGTCCATCTATCTCTTGGAGTTTCACGAAAATAAGCAGGTTGTGTAGCAACAGTATCTGTGGCAGGAACAGCTTCAACCATTGCACCAGGTATAATAGGTCCTGTTGTGAGGACTTGCTCAGCATCTTCATGAATGGAACCCAGAAACCAAAGAACTTTCAGTTTCCATGTTGCAAAGTCTGTGTCATCGAATATTGGCACACCTTTTTCAGCCATAACTGGGGCTGGAATGGTACTGGTAGACATCTTGATCAATATATGGATCGTTTTAAAAGATTACCAAGTTGGATTTACACCTTTCATGCTCTGATACTAGTTATAAGTTCACTGTATTTGAACTATGAACACCAGACTCTCAATTGAATAGTAAATATGAATAATAAGAACAATAATTGAGAGAACACGATATGAAGATATAAGAAAGACAATGTTAATCGTGCAAAAGGGTGCTTTACAATGATAAACTGTAGCCCTATTTATACAGAGTTAAACCAAATCTTGAAGATTTGGTTTCCTAAACTACTTGACTAAAACTTAGGAAAAGATAAACTTAAAACTAACAAATATTCTAAACAATGCAAAGTTTATCTTCTAGAGATAACACAGAATCAAAACACAATCTTCTTAATATTTAAACAAATCTCCAGAATTTTCCATAGCTTAATCATCAAGTAATCAAAACGTTGACTTTATCAGAATCTGCAACTTCAGACTCTAGGACTCCAGACTCTAACTCCTGCAAAACACTTTGACTCATCAGATCATTTTTCCAACAACTAATATAAACATATACAAATTAATAGACATACCAATACGTACTCCCTATTTTCATCCTAGTTTGAGCAACGGATATGAGAGTTGACTGGCCATTTGCTCGATCCGTGTTGGTGTTATATCCATCAGTTTTCTTCCGTTTAGTGCGAAGAGAATAGATGTCAATATCCTGTTGTATAACACAAGTGGTACATAACAACTCAATATCTCAATGAACCAGGTTTTTCATAACAAAACCAAATTTCATCATAAATTCTTTTGTTTAAACAAAATAAATAAATTAAGCAAAGCTATTAAACCTTGGATTGATGTGTAACACATTGGTCAGGCATAAAGCAAACCAAGCGATTATCACATCCAATAAATCACTGTTAGGATTCAATATGTATAAACAAACCTACAACAACAACAAAATCCAATACCACATGAGTGGTGTATGGGGGAGGTGAGATGTAGACAATCCTTCCCTTATCCAGAAATAAAAACAAGTCATTTCTCTACCTAAAGTGAAACACTCTCAAAAGTAGAAAAAGTCATCCCTCTCTTTATTCGACGGATAAAGAGATTGCTTCCGAGTGGACCTCTGGCCAATAAGTTGATATTTTTATAAAAAAAAATAGTAAAATGAAATTGAGACGCCGTGAAAATAGTAGAATCAAATTTCCATGGGTTTTAAATCCTACCTGGAAATCAATTTAGGCTCTAAACGGCAGTCAAGACGCCAATAATAAATTGACGCTGCTTGTTGACTCAAAAATAGAGCCAAGATATAAACCTAAGCAAACCTAAAGCTAAAGCAATCAAACTTGCATCGATGTGCAACACGTTCGTGTGTAACACATTCGTCAGCCATATCGCAAACCAAACAATATTTACATTCAGTAAATTTCCTGTTAGGGTTCAATCTATATGAACAAACCTATCTAACTTAATAATAAAGACTACAGAAATTAAACCTAGTGAATTGGAAGTTTAAGTTTCTGATACTAAGTAGCTTATTATTAGAAGTAGTATCCATCGTAAAATCGAGATTCTTCATAAGTGATTGTCAGGTGTCGAAACCCTAAGTTCAACCTTAAAATAAAATCGTGACTGGAATTCGATAATTGGGTGGGTATCTACTGTTGGATAATATTCTATTATTCAAATAATGGCTGCTACTTATATTAGTAAAAGATATGGTCTCTACTTTATTTTGATTATAAGTATCAATATATTTTGTGTACGTTTGATAGAGTTTGACCAAGTAACAAATTAGAATGAGTAGTCCTAAAGTTACTCTATGTACACCATATTTTTCTCAATAATACTGAAGAGTCAGTTATCCTTAATTGCTTTTAAATACCTCGTGTTAATTCCCTTCGAAGATACAGAAGAAAAAAACCGATCTCGTTATTTTTTTTTTCTATTGTTCCATCCTCACAAAACCTTCTGTTGAGATACACAATTCTTCCATCATTATTTGGTCATTAGTTTGGCAAGCTCCAAGTTGTACTACAACAAGTGCACGTTTTAGTCGACTAGTTGTGTTAACCTTGGGGAGCGAACGGCAGTCTCGGTTGCACCTCGATCGTGCCGAAATTTGCTTTCAAGGCAGTGATTTTCTCACGGCACAACTTCATTTATCGATAAGTGTTTTGATAATCGTTATTTCTTACATATATACATTCATATCTGTTTTGCATTTGTCCTTTGATACAGCTAATTCCAACAATTTGAAAGCGAATTTTTTTTTATTATTATCTTAATGGTTGTATCATTGAATAAGGTGCTACCAGATTTGTCAAAATTGGAACCACTTGATGGAACCAATTACAAAAGATGGTCTCAAAAGCTGTTAATTTTCTTTGAGCAACTTGAAATAGACTATGTTCTATTTTAAACATCTGAACACAATACCTCTAAGAGTCCTATTGATGTTACTGAAAAGTCAACTATTGATACCTCTAAGAGTCCTGATGTTACTGAAAAGTCAACAACTGAATTGGATAAATTGAAACTGAAATTTGAAAAAGATAATAGGACTGCTCGAGGTCATCTTTTAAATCATATGACTAATACTCTTTTTGATATTTTTATCAACCAAAAGTCTGCAAAGGTTATTTGGGAATCCCTTGAGAAAAAATATGGTGCAGATGATGCTGGTAAAAACAAATATGTAGTTGGAAATTGGCTACAATTTCAAATGGTAGATGACAAGCCAATCATGGAACAAATACATACATATGAGAACTTGGTGACTGATGATCTTAATGAAGGGATGAAGATGTGTGAAATCTTGCAAGCAAATGTGCTATTAGAGAAATTTCCTCCACTTTGGAATGACTACCGCAATCAACTCAAACACAAGAAACGTGATCCTTCACTACAAGAACTAATCAGTCACATGAGAACCGAAGAAGCCAACCGCTTAAAGGATAAGAATATCTCTAACCCTTCTGGTTCTATTAAAGCTAATTTAGTTGAATGTGTTGGTCCTTCAAAACACAGGTTTAAAGGCAAAAATAAGAACCATAAAAATGGGTACCAAAAGAAAACGTTTGTCCCGAGAAAGGTAGATGGCGGTATTCAGAATATCAAAGGCTCGTGCTATGTTTGTGGAAAGCCTGGGCACAAAGGTTTTTAATGCAATGACCGCAAGGATCAACAAAGCGCGAATCGAAAGCAATCTGCCCCACAAGTAAATGTTGTTGAAAATGAAATTATAGCAGCTGTGGTTGTTGAGACTAATCTGATAGAAGACAAATCCGTGTGGATAATGGATAGTGGTGCTACAGGGCACTTTTGTAATAACAAGGGACTTTTCCATCAGCTTGAGGAAGTGCCAGATGGTCAACACGTCTTCATGGGAAACTCCAATACGGCTGGGGTACTTGGTAAAGGAAAGGTTCTTTTAAAATTCACATCTGGTAAAACTTTGGCCTTAAATAATGTCTTATACGTGCCTTCTCTTCGTAGAAATATGGTTTCGGGCTCGTTGCTACTTAAGGCAGGCTTAAAAATTGTTCTTGAAGCTGATAAAGTAGTAATTTCCAAAAATAATGTATTTGTAGGGATGGGATATGAGACCGGGGGTTTATTTGTACTAAACATTGATACTTCTTCTAATGCAAGTTCTTCTGCTTCTGCTTATAATGTTGAGTCTACTAATATGTGGCATGGTAGATTAGGACACTTAAATATTTCTTCCATCAAGAAACTTAAAAACATGAATCTGATTAATGTTCTTGATGATAAAGAATTTTCAAAATGTTCAATATGTGTTGAAGCAAAATTTGCCAAAAAAACCTTTTAAAAGTGTTGCATACAAAACCACTCAATTACTTGAATTAATACACACTGATTTGGCTGATTTTAAGAATATAGCAAGTAAAGGAGGTAAAAAATACTACATAACTTTTGTGGATGATTATTCAAGATACACTAAAGTATACCTCCTAAAATCTAAAGACGAGGCTGAAGAGATGTTTTTAAAATTTAAAGCAGACGCAGAAAACCAATTAGATCGAAAAATCAAAAGACTTAGGTCCTATAGAGGTGGGGAATATAGTACTAATTTCCTTAAGGACTTTTGTGAGAAAAGTGGAATTATACACGAAACAAGTGCACCTTATACGCCTCAACAAAACGGTATAGCTGAAAGGAAAAATATGACACTTAAAGATATGATGAATGCTATGTTATTAAGTTCAGGAATGCCTAAAAATATGTGGAGTGAAACTATTCTTTCTGCTAGTTATATATTGAACAAAGTACCTCATAAAAAACTTGATAAAACTCCTTATGAGTTATGGAAAGGATTCCCGCCTAACCTAAAATATTTACGAGTGTGGGGGTGTTTGGCTAAGGTAGCTTTACCGAGTTTTCAAAAACCTAATGTTGGGTCTAAGACGTTTGATTGTGTCTTTATTGGTTATGCCTTGAATAGTGCTGCTTATATATTTATGTGTTTGTCTGATAACTCTATATGTGAATCTAGAGATGCTGAGTTTTTTGAGCATGTTTTTCCCTTAAAGAAATCTGATGGTGATAATACTATTTGTCCATCTAATACTACTAATGTAACCTCTTTCTTCTAGTACTACTAATCAAGTAAATGAACCTATAAGAAGTAAAAGACAAAGAGTTGAAAGTAGTTTTGGACCTGACTTTATAACTACATATTTAATCGAAGGTATTATTTCAGATAAAGTGAATGAGGATATTTTTACAACTTTTTTATTAGAAGAAGATCCTAAAACTTATAGAGAAGCAGTTACATCTATATATTCTAGCTTTTAGAAAGATGCCATCAATAGTGAATTAGAGTCAATAATGATTAATCACACTTGGGACTTAGTAGATTTGCCTAAGGGTTGCAAACCTATTAAATGTAAATGGATATTCAAAAGAAAATTAAAGCCTGATAATACTATAGAGAAGTATAAGGCTTGATTAGTTGTTGTAGGCTACTCTCAAAGGAAAGGCATTGATTTCTTTGACACTTATTCTCCTGTTACCAAGGTTGCTACAATTAGGTTACTTATCGCCCTTGCCGCGATCAATGACCTAGTTGTACACCAAATGGATGTAAAAACGGCTTTCTTAAATGGTGATCTAGATGAAGAAATTTATATGGAACAATCTGAAGGTCTAGTGATTCCAGGTAAAGAGAATAAAGTATGTAAACTCAAAAAATCACTATACGGCCTTAAACAAGCTCCTAAGCAATGGTATTTGAAATTTGATAGTACTTTAGTGAGCAATGGTTTTGTGGCTAATGAATCAGATGCATGTGTGTATTCTAAGTTAATTGGATCTGATTGTGATTATTTGCTTATATGTTGATGATATGCTAATATTTGGGACTAACTTAAATGTCGTTAAGGAAACGAAAATATTCTTATCTTCTCGTTTTGACATGAAAGATCTTGGAGAAGTTGATATAATTCTTGGAATTAAGGTGAGAAAAACTGAAAATGGATTTTCTTTGTGTCAATCTCACTACATTGAAAAAATGTTAAAACGATTTAACTATTTTGATGTAGAATCTGTAAAAACTCCTTATGATTCAAGCATATGTCTTAAAAAGAATAAAGGTAATAGTATTTCTCAAACTGAATATACTAAGATCATAGGAAGTGTTATGTTTCTCATGAATTATACTCGACCCGACATTGCCTATGCTGTTAGTAGACAAAGCAGGTATACCCATAACCCAAATAATGGGCATTGGAATGCTCTCTATTGTTTACTTAAGTATCTTAAAGGTACTATGAACTGGTGTTTGCAATTTAATAAACTACCTGTTGTTTTGGAAGGATTTTGTGATGCAAATTGGGTAACAGATAACGATGAAGTAAGCTCGACTAGTGGTTATGTTTTTACTTTGGGGGGATGTGCTATATCATGGAAGTCTTCAAAACAGACATGTATAGCACGTTCCTGAAATGACCCGTTCATATACATTATAAACGATTCACAATAGTTGATTTCATCGCGAGGTACTTGACCTCTATATGTTACATTTTACAAACATTGCATTCGTTTTTAAAAGACAAACTTTCTTCACATTAAAAGTTGACAGGCATGCATATCATTTCATAATATATCCAACTATAATTGACTTAATAATAATCTTGATGAACTCAATGACTCGAATGCAACATCTTTTGAAATATGTCATGAATGACTCCAGGTAGTATCTCTAAAATGAGCAAATGCACAGCGGAAGATTTCTTTAATACCTGAGAATAAACATGCTTTAAAGTGTCAACCAAAAGGTTGATGAGTTCATTAGTTTAACATAAATAATTATTTCCATCATTTTAATAGACCACAAGATTTTCATTTCTCATAAATATACGTCTCATGCATAGAGACAAAAATCATTCATATGGATTGAACACCTGGTAACCGACATTAACAAGATGCATATAAGAATATCCCCTATCATTCCGGGAAATCCTTCGGACATGATAAAAACAACATCGAAGTACTAAAGCATCCGGTACTTTGGATGGGGTTCGTTAGGCCCAATAGATCTATTTTTAGGATTCGCGTCAATTAGTAGATCGGTTTACTAATTCTTAGGTTACCAAGCAAAACGGGGCATATTCGGCTTCGATCCATTCAACCATATAATGTAGTTTCAATTACTTGTGTCTATTTCGTAAAACATTTATAAAAGCAGCGCATGTATTCTCAGTCCCAAAAATATATATTGCAAAAGCATTTAAAAAGGGAGTAATGAAACTCACTATACTGTATTTTGTAGTAAAAATACATATGACGATATTGAACAATGCAGGGTTGGCCTCGGATTCACGAACCTATATCATTTGTATATATATTAATACACAAAATCAAAATCGAATATATATTATTATTAGTAATATAATTTTTATATTAATAATATATATATATATATATATATATATATATATATATATATATATATATATATATATATATATATCATTATTAAATGTGTTCATTTTATATATTAAAATAAATAAAAGTATTAATATAGTTAGGTTATGTATTTTAAAAATATATTTTTATATATATCATTTATTTGTTAAGTTAATGATAATACTAAAATAGTAATAATATTATTATTACTTAGATTTAATAATGAAGTTGATAATAATTATTTTGATTATATCATTAGTCATCTTGTTAGTATTGATATTAATAATGATAATGGTAATATTAATAGTAATAATGAAAATATTAATTTTAAATAAAAATGCGAATTTTTTAAGGTTGATAGATTTTTAATAAAATCGGAACTGATGATGTCTAATAAAATGATATTCTTAATAAAAACGATAATAATACTAAAACATTGATTTAACCATAATGGTACTAGATTTTAACCTTAAATGATAATACTGATAATAATAATATTAATAATAATAATACTGTTAATAATAATGACTAAAATGATAATTTCACTGCTGGTGGTAATTTTGATAATACTACTAGTAATAACAATAATAATAATAATGATCATCATAATCGTAATTCTAATCATGATAATAGTAATAAATGATAACTAATACTTTTTGTAGTAAAGATAATAATAACTATTATACCTAATGATAATACTAGTAACAACAATAATGATAATATTATTAATTAGGTTGGTGTTAATAATAATAATTATAATACTTACATAAATGATAATAATATAAACTATGATAATAAAATCATGATATCTATGATAATAATCAACATAATAACACTAATTAATAATAATAATAATAATAATAATAATAATAATAATAATAATAATAATAATAATAATAATAATAATAATAATGATGGAAATAAAGGACTACCTTAAAAAGCTTTCAAAAATATTATGTCCCAGCCCGGTATTGAACCCGAGACGCCTCGTTCCTCAACACAACCTGGTAACCATCGATCTATCTCTTCTTTTCTGATTTATAATACACCCAAATTATATTTAACACGTTCTTATTTTTCCTCATCTTCTTCATAAGATCAAACCGTCCAGTAAACCAAAATCATATCAACGAGTATCAAAGTTTGAATTAAAATGTGTTTTTGGAATATAAGTTATAAGTAGTTGACTGAATTGATTAAAACAAAATAGAAAAAAAAAAAAAAAAAAAGAAGTGCAGTAGCAGGTCTGCATATTTCACGAAGAACACAACAATCAAAATAGATTTCTAGGTCATTTTAATTAATGAATCCTACACAAAATAGTTTTTAAATCGTTCACCGAAACTTTCTAAACCCTTAATTGGACTTAAAACATAAAAACGACATCGAATTTCATGATGAACAAGTTCTTTGACTTTTGAAGAAAATAACTTTGACTCCAAAATTGGAACTCGTTAAGAAAAATTGGAACTTGATACATTGTAGTTAGTTTAAACGAGATCTTTCTAACAATACTGCATTAACAAATTTTGAAATTTATTTAGAAATCAAACGAATTGAAAAATGGAGACTAAATAGAGACATCGTACTGGTTCCTTTAAAATTAAATCTGATTTTTGTTGTGTTCCTTCACATTGCATTAGTGGAGTGTTATATGGATGTTAACTGCTAAAATTACAGCTATTGTAACACTATTATAGTTTGTTTGCTAGCTCAATTAACTCGACAATTAACTTTATGTCAGAAGAAAATAAATAAAGATGAAATTGACCTCTAACGAAATTTGTTTGTGTTATAGATGATTGGATCCAGTAAGTTAATCCAGCAGACAATTCACACAGTTAAGATAACGACTAGCAACTGAATACATAATTATATATCAGTATTTAAATTTATATATACATCAGTATTTATATATATATATTAGTAATTATCTGTATTTAAATTTATATATCAATATTATATATATCTGAATCTGAATACCTGTATACCTGTATACGTATTTATATCTATATGTAACAGTATTTCTCATATGTATATGTATTTATATAATCTGTATTTATATATCTGATTATATGTATATAATTTGTAAATTTTGTTAATTACAAGTATAAATATATTGATATTATTAATATTACAATATTAATATTACTAATAATAATAAAATTATTGATAAAGGATCTAGTAATGATAATTGATAATATTAATACTAACAAAATGCTAATTTTAATAAATTTAATTAATAATAATGATTATAATAATATTTTTAATAATACAAATAATAATACTAGTTATAATAATCTTAATATTACTAATGAATATAATATTAATAATGATAATAGTATAATAGTTTATATATATAAAATTTCATTGTTTATATAATAATATTATTAATACTGATTTTTAGATATTAACATTTATTTTTAATGTAAGTAATACAAATATATTAATAATATTTTAACTTGTATGTAAATTTAATATGTAGAAATTATATCTTATTAACTATGTAACATTTAGTATTTATATTATATATCTTATAAAAACATTTGTTAGATATTAAATATATATATATATATATATATATATATATATATATATATATATATATATATATAATAATAATAATAATGATTAATAGAAATTATATATATATACATATAGATTCATAATAATATCATGTAAATGTTTATATTTATTCATTTTCATTGTACTTAATTATTTTGTTTTACATTCTTAATTAATTAAAGTGTATTTTTATTATTTCAAAACATTATATATACACTTATATTTATACATATATAATTTACATATTTATTTACACACAACTGTTCGTGAATCATCGGAAATCGGTCAAAGGTTAAATGAATCCATGACACAGTTCAAAGTTTTTGAGATTCAGTTTAACAGACTTTGCTTATCGTGTCGAGATCATATAAAGATTTAAGTTTAAATTTTATCAGAAATTTTCCGGGTCGTCACAGTACCTACCCGTTAAAGAAATTTCGTCCCGAAATTTGAGTGAGGTGGTTATGGCTAACAATAAAAATGTTTTCATGACGAATATGAGTTGATAAATAGAGTTTTCTCATCATTGAGTAATATGGATAAAACAATTCGATTATTCTAAGAGTACGAATGAAACTATCACAAAATAGTGAAATGAATAAATGCATATTCGTCTTGTCTGGTGACGTAGTCACGGTTGATTTCCAGAAATCAAGGAATTTAGAGAAAATCTTCGTAATAAGTTTTGATTCTTCGGTAATTAAGAAAATTAGGATTCTCTTTGATTAAATGTGATGATTTGTCTTGATTTCCTCGTTTGATATTTTACTATAATTACACTCCTTTCGTTTCCTTTATATTATGGAGTTCCATCCTTTTGTTTTCTTTTCCCGACTTTAAGTAAAGTGATCAGGACGTCTCGATTTGTAGGTATAAAGTTTGAAAGAACATAACTAAGATCCTAAGCAGAAAGGAAAAGTAATAACATAATTTGATTTGTTAAATTACTAGAAATCACGGAAAAGATAGAACTATTAAGAAAATAAGTTCTTGATATGTTCAGAGATTAGATAGAATGTAAGAGTCGTGTAACATGGTACATGATGACGTTATGGTCTGTGAATCATCATGTTTCGTTAGAAACTCAGCATGACTTACTGTAATATAATCACGTTGATCAAGTGTCATTATATTATACTAACTCATGCATCAGCTTCCAATACTACTTCAAAAACATTCAATATTTAAATTCAAATATTTCAGAATCTAGAAACTAAAATAGTTTCTTTTTATGATATATCACAGATAGCGCGAAGAGATAATTAATATTGGACGAGATATTTATGAAGATATCTTCAGAAATATTGAGGATATTCATAATGCAAGATACGATATTATCTTAGAATTTTAGAGTCAAATTGTGATGAAGAAATTCATTCACAATGATTTAAAGCAATTAAGAAGTAAGGTATTCGCTAAAGATTTCATCAGAAACAGAATCATCAGGATTTTTTTTTTTTGAAGGCAGATTTAGTCTTTATGATTTGTCCATAGCCTCCTTCATGGTTTGCTCAATTCGTTTTCCAGTTTCAAACCTTCCCTTTTTCCGAGCTTTGCCAACATACTATTCTTTTATCATCAACTTCCGACGGTTAAGGTTGTTTACAGTTTTTACTGCTTAATTCAGCTTTTTCAACATTCCGAGTATTGATTCACAGACTGGTGCTTTTCAGAATTTCAGAATGGAAGATCATAATTCTAGGAAGTGAATGTTATATGTATACATATAACTGTTGCTGTGACAACCCGGAAATTTCCGAGTTGATTTAAACAAAAAACTTTATATGATTTCATTAAATTTCGACTGTTTCCGACGATTCACGAACAATTATTTGTAAATAATTACGCATTAATTTGATATATTAATATTATTATTATTAATATCCTTTTTAAACAAGATATCAATAATTAATATCTTTATTATCAGTATTGTTATTATGAATAAAAAAATATTGACAAATATTCTTGGAAAAGTAGTAAATCAATTTGTTTATTTTAAAAAAAATATAAAAAAATTCTTAAAATAAATGATTTTTTTAATAAAATAAATAAATAAATAAATAAATTACTTTTTAATTAAAAATTATAATGGAAAACTGCTTTTATTATTTTATTTTGTGCATTATCCCATGACCTAACATTTAATACTTTTGAATTTTAAAATCCCATTAAAAATTAAAATATTTCTTTTTCTTTTAATTATTTTATTCTTTTTACCTAATTTTTTCAAGTATAAATACCCCTCATTTCTCATTCAAACTCACACCAAAATTTCTCTCATTCTCTCTTTAAAGAATTACTACTAGTAAGTATTCTTTTCTTACTTTTTACTTTTTACTTTTTACTATTTACTTCGGTTTATTATTTTTTTTACCGAAACATGTAAATAATGTTATAAATTATATGCAATTAAAATAAAAATAAATAACATGTTATAATTAGTAATATATGTTACTAGAAATTATAAAAGTATTTTTATGAATTAATATATAGGAGTTATAATTAAAATCGAATTAATGAATATATATGTATATACGCACCTAACGTGAAGGTTATAATTAAAGATAGCGTATAAATACTACAAACATCACCGCTACTTATGGCCTAGGGTGATCCTTGTTACCATTATGGGACGCTTGTGGATCTCGAATGCCAAGACTTAGATGTTGGTCAAGAGATCCTGGGCCGCTCGGTAATAATAGATCATTCGAGTGACTTGCATGTTAGCGACGAAGTTTGGGCGAGATTGTACAACATCTTTGTTAAGAATTATAACCCGAACATTCTTAAACTAGAAGCTTACTATAAGTGGAAGTTTTTCATAAATAGTAGGTTTCCAAAAATAGAAACTTTTGAGAAATAGGAACTTTTCTCGAAAACCGTCACTGTCAATATAGTTGCTATATTAATAAACATACTTTATGTTAAGTTAGACATTAACTAATCAAACGCTATACCTCAAGGTTGATATCCAGATCACTTACTTGCTTTACTTTCCTTCTTGCGTGGAATACTTCAACTGCTATTTAATGTGAGTTTCATATGATCCTTTTTACTCTTTACATTTTTGGGCTGAGAATACATGCGCAACTTTTATAACTGTTTTACACGTATCAACTATTAAACTGTGATATGCTGGGCTATGACCAGTAAGTCTCCAACCGACAAGTATAAACGATAACTTGTTACGGGGCAAACTTGAAAGTCTAGTCTAAATACAAGTACCAACTATTAAACTGTGATATGTTGGGCTATGACCAGCAAGTCCCCAACCGACAAGTATAAACGATAACTTGTTACGGGGCAAACTTGAAAGTCTAGTCTAAATATCAGTACCAACTGTAAACTATGCTATACCCGGCTATGTCCGACTAAGTCCCTACAGTGATATTTTTAATTGCTGCGGCATTCTTAATTATTGGGGATAGGCCTATCGGGAGTAACGTTCCCGATACATTTGACTAAGTCTTTGTATTACTTGATAATGAAATTAAACGACAAGGACAGAACAACTTGTCACGGGGCAAACAACGTTTAGTCTAAATATCACGCACTGGCATAACTTTTTGATCCTGCGGGAGATCAACTTGACTGGATCTTGCGAGATCTACTTTACAAACTAAATCTTGTGGTCTAACACTATTACTGAAATCATTATTTATGACAAACCTATGAACTCACTCAACCTCGTGTTGACTTTTTAAGCATGTTTATTCTCAGGTACTTAAATATTGCTTCCGCTGTATATCTACTGCTTTGATGATGATTGCTTGCTATGTTTGGAGTCTTCATTACATATCATATCAATTAAAGACATATTTATCTTCCGCTGCAAAACTCAACAAAATGTCTCATGTAGAGTCGTTCTCGTTTATACAACTGTGATTTGATATAATTAGTCACAAATACCCCAGGCCCTATTTGGGGGTGTGACAGATTGGTATCAGAGCAGGTTGTTGTAGAGAACCAGGATTGCATTTTATGTGTGCCTTATACAATTAGGTACCTTAGCAATGTAGGACTACAACTTTCCTTGACCGTAGTGCCTTTACTTGTTGCCTTTAACTGTTAAATGCTACACTATACTTTAGAAACTTTACTTATCTTAGAATGTCGAGCCAACCTAAGAACTCTGCTCACTTTCCTAAGAATTATCCAATTACGCCACCGCATTTAAATACGACACCATGATTTCTGAAATTCTTGACATTCCTATGTCATCTATCATGGTTTTGTGTATTACATATGTATTACATGAAATATTATCCATGATTTTTGAAACTCCTATAATTGTTACTATTCATACTCAAACGTATATAACTCCCTGTTATATCACGTACCTATATGCCTTATACCTTTATGCATCGGTTTGCGAACCAGAAAATGTCATTGGGTTATCACAGTATACGAATTGAAAGTCTTTAATCGAAAGATTATTAGATTACATACTTATCATTTTATAATCTCGACACGTCATACTGCCATTATTGGAGTATAGACAAATCATATCTATCCCAATAGACCTTGTCTACCACTTTTCATAAATTTCCTCCGTAAATTACGGAAATCTTTTTGCTATAAATACGTATTCAAGGAGACGAATATATCATTCAGTATTAAATACCCATTTCATATCAAACCCTATTCCAAACACATAATATGAATTTCTCGAACTCCTCGAGCTCCAACAGCAGCGTAACCGGAACAAACGAACCAATCAGCCATCATCTTTTCTGGATGAATTGGGGATAGGTTCGTAGCCGACTCAATCAATGGAGGCAAGAAGAAGGTGATCCCTTCCACCAACCGAATTCACCCCTTGGCGAAGAACCTGAAGCGCTTACCGGCGAACCAGTCCGAAACACCATTTTCTCTCTTCTTTCCAGGGTATCCCGTCATGAATATATAATATCGAAGATTCTAGATCTTATTCACCCCCTTATTCCAATAGCCAATCATCCCGGAATAGTAGAAGAAGTCAACGATCTTCGCGCTCGAGTGGTGGCTCTAGAGAATATGATGCGAATTCTACAAGCATCAACAGCACCAGCAGCATAACCATCACCACAAGTACCTTCCACCAACATCACCAACACCGTAAGCATCGTAAGCAACATCAGCATCACCACGTTTGAGGATGATACGCCGCGCTCAATTTCAATTGTGTACCCATATCTTCATGAAACTTTTCCCAAAACCGAGATGTAAAACGAGTATCTCTATCCGAAATAATCGATATAGGAACTCCGTGTCGAGAGATGACTTCCTTGATAAACAACTTAGCCAAGGTCTCCGACGATATCGCTTCCCGAATGGGAAGAAACAAAGCACTTTTCGTCAATCGATCAACTATAACCCAAATGGAATCAAATTGGGTTCTCGCCATTTTAGGTAACTTTGTGATGAAATCCATGGTAATGTGCTCCCATTTCCATTTCGGGATTTCCAACGGTTGTAACTTACCATACGGCTTTTGGTGCTAGGCCTTAACTTGCAAACACGTGACGCATTGCTCAACATACTTCACAACATCACGTTTCATGCCCGGACACCAATAATCTTTTCTTAAATCAAGATACATTTTCGTCGTGCCCGGATGAATGGAATACTTTGACTTATGTGCTTCATCAAGTAGCACTTGTCGATAATCACCCATCTTAGGCACCCACACTCTTCCTTGAAAAGACAACAAACCATGCGAGCCCATAGTAATGAACTCTGATTGCCCCATGATTCGTTCCGCATGTTTGTTGTGAACGTAAGCCTCTATTTGAATCACACCAAGTTTTTCAAGAAAATCGTTAGTAATAATCATACGTAACAATCCCAATCGTAACGCCGGGTGATGACTCTTTCGACTTAACACATCCGCGACCACATTCGTCTTGCCCGGATGATAAAGTGTCTCACAATCATAATCTTTCACCACATCCATCCACCTACGTTGACGATAATTCAAATCTCGTTGATTAAAGAGATGTTTCAAACTCTTATGATCCGAATAAATCGTACTCTTGACACCATACAAGTAGTGGCGCCAAATTTTCAATGCATGCACAACCGCCGCCAACTCAAGATCATGAGTCGGATATCTCGTTTCGTGTTCCTTTAGTTGTCGAGAGGCATAAGCGATGACTTTACCTCTTTGCATTAGAACACACCCGAGCCCATTTAACGAAGCATCACAATAAATCGTCATGTCTTCCACTCCTTCCGGCAACACTAACACCGGAGCTTGACACAATTTCTCTTTTAGCAATTGAAAAGCAATTTCTTGTTCGTTCTCCCAAGTAAATCTCGCGTTCTTCCTCGTCAATTTCGTCAACGAAGAAGCGATCTTAGAAAAGTCTTGGATAAACCGACGATAATAACCGGACAATCCGAGAAAACTTCGGATTTCCGTAGGCGTAGTCGGTCGTTCCCAACTCTTCACTGTCTCTATCTTCCCCGGATCTACTTGAATACCGTCTTTGTTCACAATGTGGCCAAGGAATTGAACCTCCCTTAGCCAAAATTCACATTTGGAGAACTTAGCATACAACTTCTCCTTTCGTAACGTCTTCAATACTTCGCTCAAATGACGCTCATGTTCGTTCATACTTTTCGAGTAGACTAGTATGTCGTCAATGAACACAATCACCGACTTGTCCAACATAGGTTGGCACACTCGGTTCATAAGATCCATGAATGCCGCCGGTGCATTCGTAAGACCAAAAGGCATTACCACAAACTCAAAATGCCCATAACGCGTTCGAAAAGCCGTTTTCTCGATATCTTCCTCACGGAACCGCATTTGGTGATAGCCAGATCGTAGGTCGATTTTAGAGAAATACGATGCTACCGGCTCGTGGTTCACATCTACTTTATAGTGCTACTGGCTCGTGGTTCACACTCGATGCTACTGGTTCACATCTTATCGCACACATGTTATGGCACTACCGGCTCGATGGTTCATACCATAACACCCACAAATAAACGCGTCATATACACATACTATAATTACTCCACTCACCTCAAAATCTCTTGTGAAAGATAATCAAGCTCGGAAATCTTCAATGTAACGTACCTATTACATTATACATAAATCAATCACAAACTCAAGTTGGTCAACCAATTAAAACTCCACTCTAGTGTTATCTTGACCCATGGTGCAATTTCGACCCATTTACACCCTTAACCCTAATATTTGGGTTAACATCCCCAAAACCCTAATCATTAGCCAAGTTAGGTTTAAAACGCATTTCAACACAAGGTTTATGCATTACACAACAACATTAACTAACTTAGGTCCATTTTGACCCATTTGACCAATTTAAGGTCAACACACGCATTTCGGGTCATCCACTAACCCACTTAACACCCATTTACATATGTATAAGTGTGCTAGTAATTTCACTAACCAATTTAGGCTCATAAACATAAATTGATACTTTGGAAACCCTAGTTAGTCATCTTTGAGTCTACATGACCCAAATTTACCCTAAACCCCCAAATCACTAGCAAAATGGGTTTTATGTGCAACCCAAACCCAAACCCTAACCCTTAATACAATTAAAGTAAGAAATTGGGTTTTATAACTTACCAACACAATCACCACGTAGCTAGCGACTAGATGAACAACTTTAGGACTCGCACTAAGACCCGATTCAACCTCCTTCTTCCTTTAATGGAGCTCTCTCACTCTAGAACTTCCTCTCTCTCTAGGATTTAATGGAAAGTGATAAGGTAGATGAAAATGGAGTAAATGAGGCTCCAAAACTAATCTAGAGCCTTTAATTCGGGCCCCCATGTATAATTACCAAAAAGCCCTCAAAATATCTAATTTAAAAAGAGAAGGGAATCTGTCACAGGCTACTGGCGCGGCGCGCCATATACTTGCGCGGCACGCAGATCCCCCAGATCAGAATCTGTCCCCTTTTTAAGATGTACAACAAAAACCCCACTTCAAGTATCTCAATTACACTTATGTACACAATAAATAAACGGGTCTTACACATAATTTATTAAAACTCATTCTGGAATGTGATTTGAGCTTTATGTAAAAATTCATTTTTATTAAAACTCATTTTATACTTTATGTAAGACATTTCAAAATTATATATAAATTTACCAAACTCTTATTTTGTGTTTAATTTGTTGTAAAATCATATTTTCTAGCATGCAAATATCGTATATTCAAACATGCAACACACAAACATAAACACAACAATTAAGAGGTGCATAGCCAAGCCTTTTCCTAGTTTGATTACGTGAGCCAAACGAAGGAACCAAGTCAATATAAGTACATAACAAATATCCATGCTCCATTGTGATGTTTTGAAGCTTTCACTTGCCTTGTCAACCTTTGGTGTTGCAAATGACTCCAAAGTTGCTTAGAACTCTATCTTAATTTTTCTTCATGTCTTGTTACAATTTTAAAGATAAAATATACAAATCTACACTAATACTTTTACATCTTCAAAATTAAAGAACATACGAAAGAATATGATGATGGTATATACGTTGATGACGAGATTCGTTAACGATATAACAGATCTACAATTTTACTTTTTGTTATATCGTTCCAGATCTGAAATGAATATGATGATGACGAGATTCGTTAATTTAGATCTCAGATATGAAATACTTGTTGTTTGATTTCGTGGATTTGATACTCCAAACTGATGCGAAAACTGATTTTTAGACGAATTCAGTAGCAGATCTGAAATAAAACGCATGAAAAGAATGAAGATGATGAAGAGGACGATGGGTATAATTTTTAAGAAACTTCAGGGACTAATCATGTAATTTTACTAACGATCGTTAATGAATTTGACGAATATTACCTCAATTTTAAAATTTTTGAACATGCAATCCTTTTCTTGAGCAAAAATAAAATTGAAATCCTTTTCGGACTTATGCGATTTGAAGGTTACCTTGATTGTCAAATTGAGTAACTTGTTTACTTTTTCGGGCCATTTGCCCTATAATTACATTTGACCTTGGACAAGTAGCAAGTAGCAAGTTGATGACTCTTTTTTCTTTATAACAAAGTATGTATTACTAACAGTGTACATCTCTTTTTACTTCTTCCACCAACATTTCTTCACTTTTTCCTAAAATACCCCTCTATAAATTATAATAAAGTTTTTTAAAAAGATCATGTAAGTTTATCATTAATGGCATTTTAGTAATTTTGGGTGGAAGAAGTAAAAAGAGAAGTGGATATATCATCTCCCTATAAGGACAAGATAAATTACAAGATAATTTATAAGTAACAAAGTTTACTTGCAATATATTTACATACGATATGCAAATGCAAGATTATTATTTCAATTAAATAATAGTATCATTTACATATACTAACGTTTATCATATTCGATCATATCTAAATATGTTATGAATTGGTATTTACTTGTTCTCCGTGTGTGACCCTATAGATACATATGTTATTAGTAGTGTTGAAATAAGTTACGTGTTGGGCATAATGAACCAACAATAAGAAGTAGTTAAAAGCCTGAGGACCATCAATATTACCCTTGAGCCCATAGTGGTTTCTTTGTGCCGTGATTACGATCTCACATGCCAATTTGTTGAACTCCTACAAGCGAACGAGTTTGATAAGGTTCAGATGGTTTCAGCTTTTGCTTTAGAAAATCCATCTAAAGAATCCAAGAACATGATGAAGCTTCTGAAAATCTTAAAACCGGGCTTTTGCGGGTCAATCTTTCCTTGTTCCGGGAACCAACCCGTGATGAGCGGGTTGTGTCAGGTTCATCGTGGTGCGTGTTGAAGAAAGGATACATTTTGTTTATTAGATGGGCCCGCTTTACAACGATTGGTAGCGCTTTTGGATCACACGAATGAAAAGGTAGTCGAAGCTTCATTAGCTGCGTTATCAACTATCAGTGGCGTGGTTAGTTAATAAGGAGTGGGTCCTGTGACCCCACTAGCCCGGAATTTTTTTTAACAAAATACTTTTCAAATTGTATAGAACACCACTAAATTTTACTACATGACCCCATATATTTTTAGGATTTATAGTTTTTAGAGGTAAACAACCGTCAAAGTACCCGTCAAATATAATTAGTTGTGGAAAAAAAAATTCAGGACCTCATTGAATTTTACAGCAACCTGAATTGACCCTCTTGCGGATAAAAAAATGAGGAAGTCAATAAAAAAGAGATGTTAATGAATCAAAGGTCCAACTGATCGCCGCGTCTGTATTGTAAATATGTAGTTACGAATAATCCAGCCAAAAACTAATAGGAATTAGGCCTAACACAAATCCAAATAGAAATCAATCATTTCGATTTTGTCAACTATGTTAGACGATGATGTTAATATAGAAGAAGGGGTGGCTATTTTATGCGAGATGGAAGGAACTTAAACTGATTCTTGATGTTTTAGTGGCAAACAAACTGAAAATTTGAGAGGACGAGCAGTGGGTGGTAGAAAGACTTTTTAAGAAGGAAGATATTGCGTATCAAGTTGCAACTAATCCTAATGCTAGTACAGCTCTTGTGGATGCGTTCCAGCATGGCGATTACAGGACACGTCAGATTAGAACACGCCCTGAGACACGTGAATTGACAAGATTCTATACTTCTCGGGGATTTATCCCAACACTTGAATAGTTAAATCGCACATGACTACATGAGGTATATATTGTACTGTCAAACAACCATAGTTATGTATCATCTTGTTTTCTCATCTTGTTTTCGTTCGTGCATTGTTGTAGTTTTTTTTTTTTTTTTTTTTTTTTTTAACTTTCATAGTGTATAGAGATTAGAGAAAACAAATATGAGGTGTTCTTATTACATTTGTATAAGTGATTTTGTTTTGCTTGTTTGAGGACATGGTAGAGAGATGTGCAGTTTTACTACCTTTTTCTTTTGTTGTATTTGAATTACTCCGTATTATTATACGTAACATTTTAATATTTTATACAGACAAGCAATTAAGGATCAAGTGTGAGGATTTTGATTTTTTTGAAGTTTTCTAATGACAACCCTAAGGGTTGTCATTAAGAAGTAATTGATGCATAAAATAGTGGTATAATTTGATTGTTGGAGGTGGTTATTTTCATGGAGTGGGTGGTTAATTATAATGTACAAATAAATTAAGCATGTCTTAATTTCTTAAAGACAACCCTTAGGGTTGTCATTAGAAATTTTCTTTTTTATATTATACACATTTTCAATAACAATATCATATATCATTTGAGTTAATTTCATGAATTTAAATTTAAATAAGTTTCAAATTTGAAATTTATTTATTTTGGAGTTAAATGTAAGTGTTCATATTGAAGTGTAAAGAGCTCATGATGTATGTAGTCTATCGGGCTGGACAACTAGGCTTGGCACATGTGCTACCATAAGAGTCTCTTTGCCAAAACCCTAATTCCCTCTTATGAATAGTGGGGTTAACCAAACAATTAGAGCACACAATCTACATTAGGATTTTTATCTATGTCTTCTCGTCCTCGTAGGGTTTTTTGGGGACGGGCAAGCAATAACCACCTTTTCGGGATCATCATCTCGGCTAGACTTATCACGGTAATCGGACCGGAAGTTAACGTCGTTGTATCCAAAAAACTCCTATTGCACTCACGCATATTTCTAGCCTTCGGCGAAAATATGTTTGATTAATTGGTGCTTTCATTGAGAGACGCAAACTTTATGATTTCACGGATGCGATACTGTCTTGAAAATCTGTGAGGAACGTATTTTGTATTATTTTAATCCTCCTTGAGAAATTTATTTATCGGTAAAACAAAGGTAGTAGTTCCTCTTTGTTTTTATTCCATATTGTTGACGTAATAGAAACAGAGAACTAGCTCCCTTTGGTTGACCTAATATTGCACGAAACATTTAGCTAATTTGCTTTGAATATCGCATGCGAAATCACTTAAACGTTTGATACTCGATTCATATACAGTACGAATATAAAACAGCTGTTTTAATATGTTTTGCTGGTCAGCCTGCCTCATATTAAAACATGCTGAGTTTCTGACATGAAACTGTTGGTGATTTGTGTCACCAATATGATTTAAGTGTAATGGGATTAATTTGTTAACCAAAATAATCTTGATAAATATCGAACAAGTTTGGGAAAGTGTGGAGTGCACACTTGTTTGAACTTATCTTGATTATGACGGGGGTTCGGGGGCAGCGCCCCGATAAGCGGGGTCCAAGGGGTGGCAACCCCTGGCGGGGTCCAAGGGGCAGAGCCCGTTTTGGGCTAACATTGCTTTATTAAAAATGTCTTAAAATTTTATTTTGGTCCGTTTTGACCCAAAATAAAAGCCCGGTTTTTTTAGCCTCTTTTTGCAGTTATGAAACTGCATCGGCAGTTGGAGATGGAACTGCCATTCGGCAGTTATAAACCCCACCCCGTTTTTGGTTATTTAATTCATTGGTACGTTTAATTAATTCATACACAAAAAACACATTCTCTGTTCTATATTTTCTGAGTTTTATCCGATTGAAGATTTCGATTGTACCATCGAAATACTTTGATCTGAAAGTGATTACACGACTCTCAGAAATCCGAAATCGAAACCCCGATTTACAACAGAAACTCAGGAAAGCACGAAAACGTTCATATCGGTTCTTAGTTTATTAAGATTATATGGGCAAAAGTCTTTCAGATTTGATCCCGATAATTTGTATATTGCGGATTATTTTGATTTGAATCTTAACTATGTTCCTGGATGCATATTTTAATTGTGTTTGATTTGGTCAAAACCCAAGAAAATTGGAGGTGTTTCACATATGAAATATCAGGTAACCTAAGGCCACCTGCAATCGATTGTGAAGGGACTCGTTAACGAGCATTAGCCGTTAACGTCGATTACTAGCAAATCGCCAAGGTGGTCGTTAGCCACCCCTGCAACGAGTCTAACGGACGGATGGTGGGCCCCATGTGATTTTATATATATATATATATATATATTTTTTTTTTTTTTTTTTTTTTTTTTGCAACGGCTTTTTTGTATTTTTTTTTCTTCTTTTAAACAAATACTACATTACATATCTCTCTATATATACTAACACACATATCACAAAAAAAAAAACACACACTTTCATTCCATATTTACCCAACACTCTCAACCTTCAATTCATATTTCCACAAACACAAAAAAAATTCAAATGACTTTGGAAGATTCATTACTTTCTGAGAGCGAAAGCGAGGAGACCGTGAAGGATAGTGATAGCGCAGAGTCCGATTTCGACGAAGATTTAATTCAAGACGGTTACAACACGCTTAACTTATTCGATTCGCTTGATGCAATAGACGAAGAAGATGAAGCTCGAAATCTCGTACAATTATTAGAAGACGCCGGTTACAAAGAAATCGGATTGATACCGGTAATCGTTTGTACAACGACTATTTCTCGGATAATCCAACATTTCCGGGTGATTATTTTCGAAATCGATACCGAATGAGTAAGTGATTGTTTATTCGTATTGGTCATGCTATTCTATCATATGATTCTCAACCGAGACCCGATTATTTAAAATATTTTGATCAACGTTACGATGCAACCGGTCAACTCGGTTTCAATATTTTTCAAAAGTGTACATCGGCCATACGTCAATTGGTGTATGGCATTGTGCCTGATGCATTCGATGAGTATTTGCACATGGGCGCATCAACGTCTCGTGATTGTTTAAAGAAATATTGTAAATGTATTATTCATATGTTTTCGCGAGAATATTTAAGGAAACCAACTGAAGAAGAAGATGTTCGTCGATTGCATGCATTGGGCTTGGAAAAATTGACCAGTTGCGTGGCAAGAGCATTACCACAGGGGTGATCACGAAGGACCAACAATAATGCTCGAGGCGGTTGCGTCCTACGATATGTGGATCTGGCACGCTTTCTTTACTCCAGCGGGTTCGAACAATGATATTAATGTTCTTAATGAATCGGATTTGTTCGAAATTTATTGGATGATCGAGCTCCGGAGGTCCGTTACACTATCAACGGGCACGAATTTACAAAATGGTATTACTTGGTAGATGGTATATACCCAGAATGGGCAACACTTGTCAAGTCGTTTAAATGTCCAATTGAGCCAAAAAATGTAAAGTTTAAACGTTTTCAAGAAGCCGCGAGAAAAGATTTGGAACGAGCTTTCGGTGTTCTTCAAAGTCGTTGGGAAATACTAAAACACACAGCAAGACCTTTTAGTATCAATAAAATACGTCGAATCATGTACACTTGTGTTATACTTCACAACATGATCACCGAAGACAACGCGCGCAACATATGCAACCTCGAAGAGGATTATATCCGAAATCGAGAAAACATGCCGCGACGTACTTGAGCGGAGAGAGTTGAGCTCCAAGATCGGGTGGATCGAGAGATGCGAGATAAAAGAGCGCATCATATCCTTCTCAACAATTTGATCGAACACATTTGGACACTCCCTGATGATTATATCGTTCGAAACAATTAGCGTTATTTATTGTGTTTTTTTTTTTAATTTATGCGTTGTCTTTTATTTTTTAATTATGTAATGTTTTTAATTTTGATAATGTAATGATTTTATTTTATTTAATAAAATGTTATTTGTATTTATTTATTGTATGTAAATAATAATTTTAAATTGGTTAAAGTTTGAAATGAAGTGTATGATATTGAGTGTTTAGTGAAACAAATGTTAAAGAGTTTATGCTGATGTGACGCTGATGTAGCAGGGAAAATGTTTCACAGTTTTTGAAAGAAGTGAACCATTGTAAGTGGCCTACCAGTAATATATCGGATACGTAATATTTGAAGAGATATGATTCTTAATATATCTAATTCTATTTTAGTGAGAGGACATATATAGTGTACTTCAAATATTACTTCTATAGATAGCCACCAACCTCTTTTTACCTAATCTTTTTATCTATATACGGGATACGGGATATATATATATATATATATATATATATATATATATATATATATATATATATATATATATATATATATATATATATATATATATATATATATATATATATATATATATATATATATATATATATATATATATATGATCAAGGGAGAAGTAACCAATCGGGGGAAGTGGGAGGAAGCAAAATGTTTATTTTTTTTTCCGTTTTTTGAAAAAATTTTGTTCACGAACATTATAGATTGGATGAAAATATGAACATTTAATAAAGACACTTTGTGATAAATGTTTTTATTTTGACGGGAAAACGCTCGAAGAAAGTAATATATACTAACAATTATCGTGTTTTTCGAGCGTATGTTGAGATTTTAGATATTATGGTTTAGATATTAGGGTTTATAGGGTTTAGATATTAGGGTTTAGAAAATTAGGGTTTAGGGTTTAGATTTAGAGTTTAGATTTAAGATTTAGATTGAGTTTTTAACGCGAACGGTTTAGATTTTAGGGTTTAGGGTTTGGGGTTTAGGGACTAAACTCAAAACACAGAACCCTAAACCCTAAACTCTAAATCGGGCTAAATTTTACTTCACAAAACATGAAAAAAAACGTTAACATTCTTCACGATCAATATTATATTGAATGTTATTTTTGTCGATCGTTTTCCCGCCTAAATAATAACATTGATCACGAAGTGTCTTTTCTAAATGTTCATATTTTCGTGTTATAAAGTGTCTTTTTTTCTTCACCCCTCTTCCCCCGATTGGTTACTTCCCCATTTATCCTGCCAATATATATATATATATATATATATAAAACAAAACTTTCGTACCTTATTTTACCATTTATAATTAATATTGGTATTGGTAAGAGGGCAAGTTCTGATGGGCAACGAGTTGGGTGTCCTCGCAACGCACTTCGCTGCGGGATGGTCTTTTTAGTTGTCTTGTACTGTTTTATGTGAATTGCTAAAATAGTACAGTATATACAAACAAATAGGTAAACCATATGCGGCAATTAACAAATGTATATAAAGCATATTGACTTTAACGTTTGGAGCATCTGGCTCAAAATTACAATGTATGACAGGTTCTATGTACAAATTGACTAAAAATTGCAAGAGACTAACCTTTAACTAATTATGCAGCAAAAAAATTGGTACACAAGTGTAGAACATATGTTAAGAATTATGATACACATATTGCAGTACAAGAAAATATGCAAAACCTATACTAATACAAATTATTACTACAGTCTACAACGTTGTTCTGGGTCAATCGAACAACGTTGAAGGGGAACCGAAGTAGAAACTGTATGTTGGTCACGTGAAAGCAAATGATGATATAGTAACCGAAGACTAAAACCGTAAACTAAGTAATGTAGCAAAAACTTTATAATTAACCAAGAAGCATTCATAAGTAGACAACCAAGGAATATAAAAACTTCAACCAACTTACCAGAATTACAGAATCAATCGTCGTAAACTGATGAACGCAAAACATGAAACAACAAACAGTCGCAATCAAATATTGTCCACTAATGATAAAAATTTAAAACAATCGAAACAATTAAAGTGAAAAATTTAATCGTCAGTGCCATTAGGGCTTAAAATCGAAACAACTTAATCTTTATTTCTCTACCCAGTCAGTCGCGAAATCCTGAAAATAAAACCACCGAATCCAAAAAAAAAAAAAGCTAAAACCATACGATTTCATCGCAATCAAACACAATGAAAGGAGCAAGAAAACCCTAGGGTTACATCGCGATTTAATAAGACGAACGGAGCAGGATAAAGACGATTTAACTCTATCTCTTCCCAATAACCAAGTATCACGATAAAACCACCGAATCCATAAAGTATAAATCTGAACATATAAGCTCTTTTATGTAGAGAATAATATTTAGTACATTACATTAATATATTGGCATGAAGTTATAAGCCGCTGGGTTTCAAAGATCATATATGAATTGTGATAGATACGTGTTCAAAAAGCAATTGTAGATCTAAAGCTACCCTGCACACTGTTAAAGAGTTTCAGATATATTAATATGTCATAGATCTGAAGTTGTTATGCATGTATTATTACATCTTTATTTGATATATGTGTATATCGCCATGATGTGCTATAACCCATCGGCTTCTGAAAATCAAATCGGATTGTGGTAGATATATGTACAGGTAACTTTCAGATTTGTTAATTTTATACGGTAGATCTTTAGTTACCATAGGTATGTTCTTTCTTTTATTTTATTTTCTATTGACATTTTCCTTAAAACTTTCAGATCTGTTAGATCTGAGGTTATTAACATCAATATTTTCTCATCTGAGATTTTGTATTTGTATTTTTGGTTTTTTCTTTTATTGTTAATTTTTATTTTATTGCATTCTAAAAAATTTATGTTACTATGAATAATTATAGAACTTACTAACTGATCGGTAATATGTTGAAGATGTTTATTATTTTGTTTGTTATAGGAAAACACATAAGTGAAAGAAACAAAAGGTAGGATAAGAGTTTGGGTTACATGAATGAATAAATAGATTTGCACATGAATAAACTTATAAGAATTGGATTAAGGAAAAAAAATAAATATGAAAATGCCATTTAGAAAAGAAAATCAAAATAATAATTAGAAAATGACAAAAATAGTTGATGTCCGTTGGCATGCCGTCTGTACCAGTTAGGTTACTACTGTTCATTTCAGCTTGTGTTTTCGTAAGGAGTATAATATAATATAAAATAATATATATTCACCTATTAAAACGTAGGTTGGATTCCTTTATCTTTTATGATATTTTCAGAGGTAGTTGTTAGCACAAGGTACAATAAGTCTCACCTGGTCCATGGCAGCTTCGCGTAAGCCTATGGCTACAGTTTTGTCCGTGCGTCTCGCAAATTGCGCCATGGCAGTTATGCGTAAGCCCATAGTTGCAGTTTAGGTGTCGCGCAACTTGCACGGTCCATTGTGTGGTTCTTTGTGCAATTATTTTCATGGCTCTTTGCGCAACGCACATGGTGCGTTGCATGGATATTTTTACAACAATTTGCGCGTTTCTTTGCTTTGTGCTTTGTGCTTTGTGCTTTGTGCGGTCCCATCAATTCAATGGGTGTGTGGTTCTAAACGCGTTCATCGCCCTTAAAGGCGTGTCAATTTAATGTTGGATTTCAACACCACTAAATATTTTTGTGGTATTAAAATGGGTGCTAGCATTCTATTGAGTTACTAATAGGAACGATGTGATTTGCTTTGTTGTGAGGGGTCACTTTAAACCGACATGTTTTACTGGGAATGTCTCCCTCAAGGGAGGAGTTTAATTATGCCCGTGGATAGTACTGAATCGCTACCAGTTCATTACCATTTTCCCGGTGAAGGCGTAGACTTGTGATGTTCATTCCGCAACACGCTTCAGCGGTGCTGCTACACGACATCTTTCTGTAGTGCTTCAGCGGTGCTGCTACACGACAATTTGTGGCATGACGGCTCCTCGTAAGCACATGGTTACAGTTTAATTGTGCTTCACGCAATTGCACCATGGCGGCTCAGCGTAAGCCAATGGCCGCAGGCCGCAGTTTATTTGTGCTTCGCGCACATTGCACCATGGCGGCTTCTTGTAAGCCCGTGGCCGCAGTTTACTTCTAAGCCCATGTGTTACGGCCCTACTTTTTCCGTTATCTTGTACCGTTTATTATTTAACGTCCGTTATTTGTTATTCGTGCCACGTCATTTCTATGACCTATATTATTATTTTAGTAATAATATATTAATTATTATGTGTTATGTGAATATTTGTATTCATATTTAAAGTTGTACGTTTCAACGTGTCGTGGATTTCTATCCGGCGAATCTTTTCGGTTTTCAAACCAACGGTCAGACTTTTGAGATTTTCAAATCCCAATTATTTTAAATATGATATTTTTATATCATATGAATATATATAGTTTTTTTTTTTTTTTTTTTGAGAGGGAGGAAGGGGGGGGGGGGGGGGGGGGGGGTGTCACACCCCCAGTTAGGGCCTGGGCGAAATGTGATTCAATATCATAATACATACCAATATATTATAAAATGAGAACAAATACTATATGAATAAAACCAAATTTGCAGCGGAAGGATTAATAATGTCGTTACAAGAATTATAAATTGTTCAAATGCAGAAAAGTAAATATGCGATAAGTCTTGATCCTAGCCAAGTAAGTCATCACGTAAGCAGTAGATATAGAGGTCCTGATCATTCAGTACCTGAGACAAACATGCTAAAAGTGTCAACCAAAAAGGTTGAGTGAAATTCATAGGTTTAACAAATATGATTGACCGTTTGTTCTTAGACCACAAGATTTGTTATAAAAGTAGATCACGCAGATCCAAAAGTAGTACTGATTCGTGATATTTTAGACTAAACGTTTGTTTTGTTGCCCCGATGATAAGTTGACAGTACCTTATCACCATGTTTAAATCATTATTAAGTAATACAAAGACATCGCGGTCAAATGTATCGGGGACGTTACTCCCGATAGGCCTACCCCCAATAATTAAGAATGCCTTATCCTGAAAGCAATTAAAAAATATCACTGTGGGGTCTTAGTAGCATAAGCTAGTCATAGCACAGTTTAAGTTCGTACTTGTGTCTAAGTTGTTTAAAGTATAAAAGCAGCATGTGTCTCACCCCAGTAAGTATAAAAAGTGCTATAGCAATAGGAGTGGGGCTATGAAAGTCACCTTAGTAATTCGATGAGATAAAGTAATCCTTAAAGAGGAAGTATGGATGATCGAAGCACGGAATAAGTCAACCTAAGAATAAGTTGAGAATAGTTTAGATGTTTTGCCCGTATTATGATAAGTGTAAGTATTTTCTTTTATAGTAAGTTTAAAGAAGGTTTATCGTTTTGGAAAGGCTTTTCATACTAGACAAGCTTCCAATCTAACACTTTCAATTTAAAATGGCCTTTTCAGGTCATAGGTTTCTGAGCCACAGGATCCTTTAACTCGGTAATCCAAACTCTCCGCCTAGACTTTCGAGCGTCCATCCACTCGAGAAAGATCAACATCTATACCCATCTAATATACCGTTCCAATACGTTTTTAGGTGCGTATAGGAATACAACACTTTAAATACTTTATACAATAAGTATTTACTTAAGTTCGATTGTATTATCGTTATTAAGATTGTTTGATTTTTAAATCCTAATAATAAGTAGGATATATTTAAGTAGGTAAACAAGTGTTATACATAGAAATTGTGTTTTATGAATGGGTATGTATTAATATCAAGTTAATATGTGTGTGTGTGTGTGTGTGTATATATATATATATATATATATATATATATATATATATATATATCTTATATGTTAAAATATGTATAGTTTAATTTTAAGTTTTATGTCAATATAAGTACCAATAATTATCTAAAAATGCTAACAAGTGTTTTATTGATTTCATAACAGTAAGTGACATGTATAAAACATTATCAAAATTTTCTATACATAAATATTAAGTTTTATGTATTAAATATTAAATTTTTTTTATAGCTAAAATACAAATAAATAGATAAACAAGTTTAACAACACATTTTATATTTTTCTTAGGTTTTACTGACCAAAATAAACTTAGAAAAAATTTATAAATTTTTGTTATGGTGTAAAAATATTTATTTCTAATTTCTTTTTCAGTTCAAGATAAATCAAAGTTTATAAAGTAATAATTATTATATCAACTCAATTAATTCATCTAAAATTTTCGTATGCCTAATATAGTGTATTAAGCTTAGAAAAATTATTTGTACATTTATATTAATAGTTTAACTATTTAATTCAACTTTTGTATTGTTTTTAGTTTAAATTCGAAATTAAATAGAAATATATAATTATTAATTCTAAAAATAATTTTTATAACTTTCTTATTAGTTCCTAAGTAATTTCCATTGATTATTGTAGTCATAAACATGTTATATCATTAAATTCTATTTTTCTTTTTAAAAAAGATTTTTCGGTACTGTAGCAAAAGTAGAAGAAAATACAAATTAATTATTTAAAATGACAAATAAATCAAACATAAATTTTTATAATTACTTTTATGACCTAAGGAACAAGCGAAAATTATAAAACATAATATATAAAATTGTTTACTATTTATTTCTTCATTATCTATATATACCGAATATAAAAAAAGTCAGTTTTTGATTTTTAATAAATATAAATTCGAATGTATAATTCATAAAAATAATTTTTATAGTCATTAGGATACTTAATACTAATTATCATGTATTTACATTATTTATTATAATTAATTTCGTATTTATTTGGTATTTAACATAAAACTAGCACAAAAATATGATAAAAACTAAATAAAAACTATAAAAATAATATAGAGAACTTACAAAAATAATTTTTACAGAGGTTTGAGAGTATGATCTTCAAGTGAGAATTAATTTTTGAGGTGTAAAGGATTTTGAAAGAAATGGCTAGTATTTATAGGTGAAAACTTGGTATAAAAAATGTATAAAAGAAATAAAAAGAAAAAGAAAATAAAAATAAAAATATTAATAATTGTATCAGCTCATAATTTGTATTAAATAAAGAAAAGTGTTTTTATAAAGCTAGATCTAGATCTAGATCTAGAATAAAATTAAAAAAATAAAAAGCAAAAAGTATTAAATTTTTTTTTGTTTACTATTCGGCGCTACAGTAACTTTTTTTATATATATATATACATATATATATATTTTTTTTTACAATGACTATAACCTTCATTTTTATAAAAGATATCATTGTATAGATTAGTTTTTTGTAAGTGGTAACATATTTACATAAACTTTACATCTTATAAATATGTATATACTTTTTAGTTATATATAAATATATATGTATATATAACTTTGTCAAGTATAAAGTTTATAAATTTAACTAATAAACTTATGTTACTTGATATGAATTTATATGTTGTAAACTTATTTATTTTAAGTATACATTATATAAATTACTTGATAAGTTTAGGTTTCGTTATATAATATAAACTTATAGATGTACTTTGTTGAATAATATTTATCCGTTTAACGTTTGTTAGTTTCGTATATATATATATATATATATATATATATATATATATATATATATATATATATATATATATATATATATATATATATATATATATATAACGACCATTCATTAATACTTAATTTTTTTTTCGGGCATTTTAAATTATACGGAAGAAAATATAGATGAAAAAATGAGGGTCGTTATAGTACCTCCCCGTTAATGAAAACTTCGTCCCGAAGTTTTAAGTGGAGTTCCCGTCTGCTTCATCAACAGTTGGGAAGAGATGGGGGTATTTCCGTATCATTTGGTCTTTGCGTTCCCAGGTATATTCGGGGCCTCTACGCGAATTCCAACGGACTTTAACAATAGGTATGTTGCTCTTACGAGTTTCTTTGACCTCTTCTTTCATAATCTCTATAGGTTCTTCGATAAAGTGCATTTGCTCATCAATGCGGATATCATCCAAAGGAATAACAAGAGTATCTTCGGCGAGACACTTTTTCAGATTTGAGACATGAAACACATCATGTACTTGACTTAGTTCAGCTGGAAGTTCTAATCGATACGCAACGGGACCGATTCTTTGAATAACTTTGAAAGGTCCAACATAACGCGGACTGAGTTTACTTCGTTTACCGAAGCGGATAACACCCTTCCAAGGAGATACTTTCAACATAGCGTTATCTCCAACTTGGAATTCTAACGGTTTTCGGTGAGGGTCGGCATAACTCTTTTGTCGACTACGAGCGGTTTCTAAACGCTTCTTGATTTGCACGATCTTTTCGGAAGTTTCATGAATAAGTTCAGGACCAGTTAATTGTCTGTCCTCGAGTTCATCCCAACACAACGGAGATCTACATTTGCGACCGTATAAAGCTTCGAATGGTGTAGCTTTAATACTAGAGTGATAGCTGTTGTTGTAAGAAAACTCGGCTAAAGGTAGGTGTTTATCCCACCCTTTACCGAAATCGATAACACATGCTCGTAGCATATCCTCCAAAGTTTGGATAGTTCGTTCACTTTGACCGTCCGTTTGCGGATGATAAGCTGTACTCATGTCGAGTCGAGTTCCAAGAGACGCTTGCAAGGATTTCCAGAAATTGGAAGTAAATCGACTATCGCGATCCGAGATAATAGAAGTAGGGACACCATGACGAGTAACAATCTCTTTAACATAGAGTCGAGCTAACTTTTCCATTCTGTCAGTCTCTTTGATTGGTATGAAATGTGCAGACTTAGTGAGACGATCAACTATGACCCAAATCGTATCATTGCCATTTGCAGTCTTAGGCAATTTTGTGATAAAGTCCATAGCTATACCATCCCACTTCCACTGTGGAATATCGGGTTGAGTTAGAAGACCAGAAGGCTTTTGATGCTCGGCTTTGACTTTCGAACAAGTAAGACACTTACTCACATAAGTAGCAATGTCGCCTTTCATGTTGGGCCACCAGTAGAACTCTTTCATATCCTGATACATTTTACTAGAACCGGGATGAATAGAATACCTAGTCTTATGTGCTTCATCCAAGACTAGTTCACGGAGATTACCATAACGAGGAACCCAAATTCGATTACCAAAGTATATTGTACCATTGGACTTAACTTGCAGTTGGTTTTCGAAATTTATAGGTCCTTCACCTTCGATAAGTGTCGGTTTAATAGCTTCCAATTGAGCTTCACAGATTCGTGAAATAAGATTCGATTTGATTTTTAGGTTTAAAGCACGAACACGTTTAACATCGTCTTTTCGGCTAAGGGCATCGGCAACTACATTCGCCTTGCCAGGATGATATTTCAGCTCACAATGATAATCGTTCAATGTCTCGAGCCATCGGCTTTGCCTCATATTCAGCTGTTTTTGATCAAAGATGTGTCGAAGACTTTTATGGTCAGTGTACACGGTAAAATAGGTACCATAGAGATAATGTCTCCATATCTTTAATGCAAATACCACGGCACCTAACTCAAGGTCGTGTGTGGTATAGTTCTCCTCGTGTTTCTTCAACTGTCTAGATGCGTAGGCAATAACCTTTTCACGTTGCATTAAAACACAACCAAAGCCTTGCTTTGAGGCATCACAGTAAACAACAAAATCTTCAGTACCTTCAGGTAAAGATAGAATCAGGGCTGTGGTCAACTTCTCCTTCAGAATTTTGAAAGCAGATTCCTGTTCTTCGGACCACTCAAACTTCTTCCCTTTTTGAGTTAGCTTCGTAAGAGGTTTGGCAAGAAGGGAAAAATCCTTTATGAATCTCCGATAATAACCGGCAAGTCCCAAAAATTGACGAATATGCTTCGCAGTCTTTGGTATCTCCCAGTTCTGGATAGCGGTAATCTTAGCTGGATCGACATGTATTCCTTTACTATCAACAACGTGTCCAATGAATTGTATGGTTCTAAGCCAAAACTCACACTTAGAAAATTTTGCGTAGAGTTGTTCTTTTCTTAAGAGTTCAAGAATCAATCGTAAATGTTGCTCATGTTCTTTCTCGCTTTTAGAATAGATCAAGATGTCGTCGATGAAAACAATAACGAATTTATCAAGGTAAGGCTTGCAAACACGGTTCATAAGATCCATAAATACGGCTGGAGCATTGGTTAAACCGAAAGGCATAACACAGAATTCATAATGTCCGTATCGGGTGCGGAATGCAGTCTTAGGAATGTCGAATTCCTTGACTCTGAGCTGGTGATAACCGGATCTTAAATCAATCTTAGAATAAACGCTTGACCCTTGAAATTGGTCGAATAGATCATCAATGCGAGGTAACGGGTAACGGTTCTTTATGGTAAGCTTGTTGAGCTCTCGGTAATCAATACACATTCTCAACGTACCATCCTTCTTTTTGACAAATAAGACAGGAGCTCCCCACGGGGACGTACTTGGACGAATAAAACCTAGATCCAAAAGTTCTTGGAGTTGGTTAGAAAGTTCCATCATTTCGGAAGGTGCTAAACGATACGGTGCTTTAGCAATGGGTGCAGCACCTGGAGATAAATCGATTTGAAATTCAACTTGACGAGGTGGTGGAAGACCAGGGAGATTTTCGGGAAACACATCGGGAAAATCTTTAACAACCGGGACGTTTTCAATACGCGTTTCTTCGAATTTGATCATTTTAACGTGAGCTAGTATGGCGGAGTAACCTTTCACAAGGTACTTACGGGCTTTAAGACATGAGATGATATTAAGATTGGAACAACTTCGTTCGCCTTGGATAATAAGAGTTTCTCCACTTCCTAACGGAATTTGAACGGTCTTATCGAAACACGTGATGGCTGTTCTCAATGGACCTAACCAATCCATTACAACCACTACATCGAAACTACCTAGCTCGACCGGCAAAAGGTCTATCTTGAATTCCTTATCGGCTAGAATTAGGTTGCAGTTTTTATATATTTTATCAATTTTCATTAACTTCCCATTAGCCACTTCTACTAATCGTCTGGTTTGTAGGGTTTGGGGCTTTTCAGTAAAAAGGATGCAAAACTCATTTGACACATAACTCTTATCGGCTCCCGTATCAAATAAAATAGTGGCATAACAATTATTGACGAGGTACGTACCGGTAATGACCTCATCCTCATCACTGGCTTCTGCAGCAGTAATCACAAAAGCACGACCTTTGACAGTAGCATTTGCTCCAGTAGCTGGAGTATCTTTCTTCTTTGGACAATTCGGGCTAATATGCCCCTTTTCACCACAAGTATAGCATGTTGGAGGAGCTCTAGCCGGAACAATGGCTCTATTCTGAGGTAGGGTTCTACAAGTCTTTGCAGCATGGCCTATCTTCTTACATATTGTACACACAGCAGTGCACTTTCCCGGATGATGCCTTTCACATCTAGAACAAAACGGACTAGTACCCTGATAACCGGGTCTCGTACCATTCGCCGATTTCTTATTAACATTTTGAGCTGAACCCTGAGATGGTTCAAATTTCCTCTTATTGTCACCGTTTTTAACTTCGACTTGTTTATTAGCCGAAACTCTCCTACGTTTAGCCATCATTAAACTCTGTGCCATGTGGATCACAGCATCCACAGTAACCTTCTCGGCAGAAATCACATTCCCTTGAACATCCTCGGGTAGACCCTCTATATACCGCTCTATCTTGCGGGCTTCAGTTGGGAACATTTCGGGACATAAGGTACAGAGCTCCAGAAAACGATTGGTATAGCTTTCGATATCGGTTCCTTTAACTCTGAGTTCCCAGAACTCAGCTTCGAGCTTTTGGACTTGACTTCTTGGGCAAAACTTATTGACCATCATTCCTTTGAGTTCATCCCATGGGGTAGCATTAGCATTATCTATTCCCACAGATTTGGTATGAGCAGTCCACCATGTCATAGCATTGCCAGTGAGTGAACTTGTGAAAAACTTCACTCGATCATTATCTCCGCAGTTACAGACACGGAAGATTGATTCTAGCTTTTCAAACCATCGGACCAGTTCTACGGCTTCTTCTTTTCCACTAAAAGTGGGTGGGTTACAGTTCTTAAAATCTTTATAGGAGCAAGTTTTAGAAGGAACATTATGATTGTTATTGTTATTGCCTTGGGCGGCCGCTAGCAACAATTGAAATTGTTCAGTAGAAAGAGTGACATTTGGTATAAGATTGTTGTTATTGTTGTTGTTGTGGTTGCCACGAGTTGAATGAGCCATTGATCTTCAATACATAAATACATTATTAGTTGAAGAATCAAGGTGTTATAAGTTTACAATCATGATTTATAACGTTTGCACAACACACATAGGTGAATAAGACAATATGCTTAAATAAACACTTAACATTATTGGAAACGAGGCATTATATAAGCCTTTATTACACGAGTTTGGAATGGAAAAAGTTTAGGCATAAGCCTTTACATAGATGGGTAAATGGAAAATAGGAAAACAAAAGATAGGTTTTAGTTCTTCTTTTTCTCGTTCTCAGCTTCCTTCATAAATTTCTCTATCTTTTCATTTTTCTCCTTTTGTTTCTCGTGGAGGTATTCAAAATTATCGTAGAGGTTAGTGATGCGGCTGTTGACAAAGTTGTTGTTGAAATCCTTGATAGCCAGTTGATGATTGATTCGGTTTTTCTCTATTTTCATCTTAGACTCAACTAGTTCTTGGAGGTAGGCAAGAGATTGCTTTCCCCAACGGGTATTCCGTTCTTCCTCAGTCTTCACTTTCATTACTGTCTCCATCACTTTGTCCATGTTATTTTTCACAAGTTTTTCTAGCTTTTCAGTTTGAGAGTCGAAGGACTCTTTGATGATTTCTTTCAAGATTGTGTTTTCTTTTTCTAGGTTGTTTAGACGCACTTCTATTCGAGCAACATGACGTCTACTAAACTCCCTATTCTTCTCACAACTACTCTGAAGGTTGAGGATATCAGACTTCACCTTTACGTGTTCCATGTTATTACAAAATAATGGATCGGCTTCTCTAGTGGCGGCGGGTTCGGGTTGTTTTCTCTTTCGAGATGAGTTTTCAGATGATTCTTTAATAGGCTCTTCTTCAGGCTCATAACCTTAGAAGTCACTATCGTAGTTAGGGAGGTCTTGAAGAGCATTCCGTTTGGGAGTATTCATCGGTTGATGAGAGTCAGCAGTATTGGCATGATGTTTTCCTTTGCTTTCATTTCTCGGGGTTGTATAATATTCGGGAGACCCACGCGAGTTGTAACGAGTGTTCGGGCTATAGTTCATTGGTGGTGAAGGAGGACTATAAAGTGGGCTTTGAACTGATTTTTCGGTAGAAGATCCTTCAGTATCTTTCTCAGCTGGTTTGAAAAGAGTCATTTTGTTTATTTGATGATAGCTTGACATTCTAACATTAAGATAGAGATTTTGATTAGATTTTTAAGCTAGGATTGTAAAGAATGAGAGGTAGGGTTGAACTCTTTGCTTTAACATTCTAAGGTAATCCTAAGTGATTTAAAGTCTAAGGCAGGAAAGGTTATAGTTTCCTAGATCGCCAAGGTACCCTAGCTAACAAGTAAGGCACACATAAAATGCAATCCTGGTTCTCTATAACAGCCTGGTTATGCTCTGATACCAATCTGTCACACCCCCAGTTAGAGCCTGGGCGAAATGTGATTCAATATCATAATACATACCAATATATTATAAAATGAGAACAAATACTATATGAATAAAACCAAATTTGCAGCGGAAGGATTAATAATGTCGTTACAAGAATTATAAATTGTTCAAATGCAGAAAAGTAAATATGCGATAAGTCTTGATCCTAGCCAAGTAAGTCATCACGTAAGCAGTAGATATAGAGGTCATGATCATTCAGTACCTGAGACAAACATGCTAAAAGTGTCAACCAAAAAGGTTGAGTGAAATTTATAGGTTTAACAAATATGATTGACCGTTTGTTCTTAGACCACAAGATTTGTTATAAAAGTAGATCACGCAGATCCAAAAGTAGTACTGATTCGTGATATTTTAGACTAAACGTTTGTTTTGTTGCCCCGATGATAAGT
The DNA here is from genome assembly GCF_046630445.1 of Rutidosis leptorrhynchoides. Classification (NCBI taxonomy): domain Eukaryota; kingdom Viridiplantae; phylum Streptophyta; class Magnoliopsida; order Asterales; family Asteraceae; genus Rutidosis; species Rutidosis leptorrhynchoides. The sequence goes on from NC_092334.1 coordinate 647,576,328, forward strand.
TGACAGTACCTTATCACCATGTTTAAATCATTATTAAGTAATACAAAGACATCGCGGTCAAATGTATCGGGGACGTTACTCCCGATAGGCCTACCCCCAATAATTAAGAATGCCTTATCCTGAAAGCAATTAAAAAATATCACTGTGGGGTCTTAGTAGCATAAGCTAGTCATAGCACAGTTTAAGTTCGTACTTGTGTCTAAGTTGTTTAAAGTATAAAAGCAGCATGTGTCTCACCCCAGTAAGTATAAAAAGTGTTATAGCAATAGGAGTGGGGCTATGAAAGTCACCTTAGTAATTCGATGAGATAAAGTAATCCTTAAAGAGGAAGTATGGATGATCGAAGCACGGAATAAGTCAACCTAAGAATAAGTTGAGAATAGTTTAGATGTTTTGCCCGTATTATGATAAGTGTAAGTATTTTCTTTTATAGTAAGTTTAAAGAAGGTTTATCGTTTTGGAAAGGCTTTTCATACTAGACAAGCTTCCAATCTAGCACTTTCAATTTAAAATGGCCTTTTCAGGTCATAGGTTTCTGAGCCACAGGATCCTTTAACTCGGTAATCCAAACTCTCCGCCTAGACTTTCGAGCGTCCATCCACTCGAGAAAGATCAAGATCTATACCCATCTAATATACCGTTCCAATATGTTTTTAAGTGCGTATAGGAATACAACACTTTAAATACTTTATACAATAAGTATTTACTTAAGTTCGATTGTATTATCGTTATTAAGATTGTTTGGTTTTTAAATCCCAATAATAAGTAGGATATATTTAAGTAGGTAAACAAGTGTTATACATAGAAATTGTGTTTTATGAATGGGTATGTATTAATATCAAGTTAATATGTATATATATATATATATATATATATATATATATATATATATATATATATATATATATATATATATATATATATATATATGTTAAAATATGTATAGTTTAATTTTAAGTTTTATGTCAATATAAGTACCAATAATTATCTAAAAATGCTAACAAGTGTTTTATTGATTTCATAACAGTAAGTGACATGTATAAAACATTATCAAAATTTTCTATACATAAATATTAAGTTTTATGTATTAAATATTAAATTTTTTTTATAGCTAAAATACAAATAAATAGATAAACAAGTTTAACAACACATTTTATATTTTTCTTAGGTTTTACTGACCAAAATAAACTTAGAAAAAATTTATAAATTTTTGTTATGGTGTAAAAGTATTTATTTCTAATTTCTTTTTCAGTTCAAGATAAATCAAAGTTTATAAAGTAATAATTATTATATCAACTCAATTAATTCATCTAAAATTTTCGTATGCCTAATATAGTGTATTAAGCTTAGAAAAATTATTTGTACATTTATATTAATAGTTTAACTATTTAATTCAACTTTTGTATTGTTTTTAGTTTAAATTCGGAATTAAATAAAAATATATAATTATTAATTCTAAAAATAATTTTTATAACTTTCTTATTAGTTCCTAAGTAATTTCCATTGATTATTGTAGTCATAAACATGTTATATCATTAAATTCTATTTTTCTTTTTAAAACAGATTTTCCGGTACTGTAGCAAAAGTAGAAGAAAATACAAATTAATTATTTAAAATGACAAATAAATCAAACATAAATTTTTATAATTACTTTTATGACTTAAGGAACAAGCGAAAATTATAAAACATAATATATAAAATTGTTTACTATTTATTTCTTCATTATCTATATATACCGAATATAAAAAAAGTCAGTTTTTGATTTTTAATAAATATAAATTCGAATGTATAATTCATAAAAATAATTTTTATAGCCATTAGGATACTTAATACTAATTATCATGTATTTACATTATTTATTATAATTAATTTCGTATTTATTTGGTATTTAACATAAAACTAGCACAAAAATATGATAAAAACTAAATAAAAACTATAAAAATAATATAGAGAACTTACAAAAATAATTTTTGCAGAGGTTTGAGAGTATGATCTTCAAGTGAGAATTAATTTTTGAGGTGTAAAGGATTTTGAAAGAAATGGCTAGTATTTATAGGTAAAAACTTGGTATAAAAAAAATGTATAAAAGAAATAAAAAGAAAAATAAAAGAAAAATAAAAATATTAATAATTGTATCAGCCCATAATTTGTATTAAATAAAGAAAAGTGTTTTTATAAAGCTAGATCTAGATCTAGAATAAAATTAAAAAAAAATAAAAAGCAAAAAGTATTAAAAAAAAAATTTGTTTACTATTCGGCGCTACAGTAACTTTATATATATATATATATATATATATATATATATATACATATATATATATTTTTTTTTTACAATGACTATAACCTTCATTTTTATAAAATATATCATTGTATAGATTAGTTTTTTGTAAGTGGTAACATATTTACATAAACTTTACATCTTATAAATATGTATATACTTTTTAGTTATATATAAATATATATGTATATATAACTTTGTCAAGTATAAAGTTTATAAATTTAACTAATAAACTTATGTTACTTGATATGAATTTATATGTTGTAAACTTATTTATTTTAAGTATACATTATATAAATTACTTGATAAGTTTAGGTTTCGTTATATAATATAAACTTATAGATGTACTTTGTTGAATAATATTTATCCGTTTAACGTTTGTTAGTTTCGTATATATATATATAACGACCATTCATTAATACTTAATCTTTTTTTTTTTCGGGCATTTTAAATTATACGGAAGAAAATATAGATGAAAAAATGAGGGTCGTTATAGTCTGTAACATCCCAGGTAATTCCCCGTAGCATGATATTGTCCGCTTTGCCCGAAGGCGCACGGATTTTTCTTGGCAACCACACACGACGAGCACTTTCCCAGGAGGTCACCCATCCTGGTAGTGCTCTCGCCTGAGCATGCTTAACTGCAGAGTTCTCATGAGATCTGCTGCGCTTGTGGTCCCAAAACGCGTCGTGCTAGGAAAGGTCTCCATACCCTTATAAGGCATGCTTCGTTCCCCTCTCCAACCGATGTGGGACGGATGTAACACGGGTGTTACAATCCTCCCCCCTAATGGGACACAGCGTCCTCGCTGTGCACGTTTGGTCCGGGACCTGGCTCTGATACCATCTGTAACATCCCAGGTAATTTCCCGTAGCATGATATTGTCCGCTTTGCCCGAAGGCGCACGGATTTTTCTTGGCAACCACACACGACGAGCACTTTCCCAGGAGGTCACCCATCCTGGTAGTGCTCTCTCCTGAGCACGCTTAACTGCAGAGTTCTCATGAGATCTGCTGCGCTTGTGGTCCCAAAACGCGTCGTGCTAGGAAAGGTCTCCATACCCTTATAAGGCATGCTTCGTTCCCCTCTCCAACCGATGTGGGACGGATGTAACACGGGTGTTACAGGGGGGGGGGGGGGTTAAGCGAGGAAACTCTCCTATGAACGAGCACATTGGCTCTCCCATAGAAGGTAAAACCTCGGGTAATCAAGCCCCCGAGCGCGAGACCTGGTACCGGGTGAATTGCGCATTATGCGCACCCTCTAGTCACACTCCCTTTTTGAACAATTTGGCATAGCCAGAAATTGAACCCGGGTGGTGTGCTTCATTGGACAACTCGGTGGCCACTCAGGCAAGCCAGAATGGCTAAATATATATAGTGTTTATATATTTTATTTGTCGCGTGTGCATTATCTCTCCGAAGATTTAATCGCGTAGTAGTGTTTTCGTGTTTCGGGCTTCGTTCGGGCGTTCGGGCTAAAAGCAATTAACATTCTATCAATTTGGGCTAGTGGGGCCCACCCCATACCCCCCCCTTTCGGCCGAACCCTCCAAAGAGGGGGTGGTTTGTGCTTTTGTTTTCATTATCTCATTTTCCAATTTTCCTTACTTGTATTTTTTTTCACTCATTTCACAAATAACCTAAAAGCTCCTCTCCTCTCCTCTTTTGTTTGAGCCGTCGCCAACCACCACAAAAATCATCATCATCTTCATCAATTGGTTGATCATTTCAAAGGTCTTTTAGTGAAATCGGATTCACCGCAACATTCTCTACGCATCTACATTAATCATTTCTTGATTAGGGTATAAACCCTAACCCTAACTTTTTCATTTTCATTCAATTTTACTGATTTTGATGTTATTATGATTATATAGTACTTGTTTATTGCTGTATTGATGATTGTATGCGTAGAAATGCTCGTTAGTGTATGTTTTCGATTTGATTGGATTGGGACAGCGGACTTTTTGGTGAATTCAGTACATTTAACTGTTGTTTTTGATAAATTAAAGTGTTTAGATGAGTTCCTCTCATCAAGACAATAATTTTGGACTTTGGATTCATGTTATTTCGAGTCCGGAACAAAAGTTATGCTTGATTTACTGTTTTCATGAGATTAAAATATAAAAACGAATGTAATCAGTTGGGGTCCGACTTTGTGACCATTTTTGAAGGCTCTAGGGTGTACTAGTGGGTTAGGATTGATGATTGGATGAACATTCATGTTCGGGTCATCGAAATCCGAGCCACGAATCACCCGAAATGGCCAAAACAGTATTTTGAACAAATTAATGTTCCGAGTTGATTCATGGCTGTAGGTCACGACTAAGGGACTGACTTTAGGGTGTTCTTGAGTACACCAAGGTGTCGAGTGGTTAGGTTAGACGAGGATATATATAAGACTCGTCGAAAACGGACACCCGGGGCTCAAGTTATGACCCGATGAACGTTTAATTAAATACACTGGTTATAAAATTTAACTTACGATATAAATAACGATTTTCATTATTATTAAATTACTTATGATATAAAAGTAATTATTTTAATTTAAGACTCATAATATAAATATTTATTATATCATTTATTAATTACATTATGATTTAATTAAACTTTTAATTAAACTTGTGATTAATAATACTTTTATTATTAATGAAAAATCCTATGATAAGTATTAAACTTATGTTATGAGGTTATTATAATATTATAATAAGACTTATAATAAAGATTAGTTAATTATTTAAATATTATAAGGCTTAATTATTATTTAATTATAATTTAGTTATTATTAATACTTATGGTTTAATAATTAATATTTAAAACTTATGATATGATTAATAATTCATTATTAATTAATAATACTTATATTATCATTAATATATAATTAATTAATTAAATACTTATGTTATGTTAATTATATCATTTAAACTTATGTTAACTTTAATAATTCAATTTAATTTAATTAAACTTATGATATGACATAATTATACATATATGACTTTAAACAACATTATAACTCATATTATTAATATAATTTACACTTTAATTTCAATGTTGACTAAGTTTGACCAATGTTGACTTTTGATTTGACTTTCGGTTGACTTTGACTTTCAGTTGACTTTTGTTGACATTCTAATTAAGGAAACTTTCCTAAGTTAAAAACTTTTCAAAAATAGAAACTTTCTAAAAATAGAAACTTTCCTAAAATAGAAACTTTCTAAAAATAGAAACTTTCCAAAAATAGAAAGTACGTGTTATACGCTGTCCTGATCATACCGAAACATACTGAGTGTTGTTCTATGCTTATTTGCAACAAGTACTATAGCTATCATACTAAGACCTGGCCTAAGTTAGTTATTCATATCGACCTACTTTGTTTATAGGTCGGCGTTGTGATCATTCTTGATCACTTTATCATTTGCGGTTCACATTTCTGTGTTGTTACTTCGATTTCGTTAAGGTGAGTTATAGTCCCGTTTTCATACTATTTAAAGTATTTTTGGGATGTGATTACATGCATTTTGTTTTACGTTTAGACATAAGTGGCAATTAAATTTAAATTATTCATTATGAGTTGAACGAAAATATTCCCTAGTCTGGTAACTGTAATCACTGGTTTCTACTAGTGAACGCGAATCCTATGGATAGATCTATCGGGCTTGACAGCCCCATTTCGAGCTAGTCGCGCTAGCAATTTATAATCGGAATGTATTACTATTTAGTTATTATTTGAAGATACACCTGTTCAGTGTATATTGTGTTTGGTAAGGGTATGAAAATGGTTAAGTGGTTAACAGGTGACTCATGGATTAATGGAATAATGTTTTATATTTTCTAACATTTTAAATCTTGTGGTCTAAAGTTCATTCGTTTATTTAAACCTATAATTAACTCAACATTTTTGTTGACAGTTTACTCGTATGTTTTCACATGTACTTGATTAATTGGGCTTCCGCTGTGTTAGAGAGTCCGCATGCATTTTGACAGATTTTGTTTAACATTAAACTTTGCATTCTCTTTTTGGATTGTTAAAGTGTGGGTGTTGGTTGACATTGTTTTGGTCAACTTTGGACATTTTAATAAGTTGGGTTTGTTTAGAACTACTTACTTTGGTAAATTTCCTTTTTGGGAAACTATTTTGAATAAAGAATGCAATGTTGTTTAAGGGTACTTGACGGGCCATCACAGTTGGTATCAGAGCTCTGGTTTTAGGGAACTAGGCGGTCATAACGTGGTTAACCCTTCTTTAGGGTGCATTAGAGTCTAGTCTACAGCTCGGCTTTTCTTGATATAGCATTATTATGCATTTCATTTCATATGAGGAATAATTATAAGTTATTGCATATGCTGTTTCTATTTTATATGTGGTATGTGGGTTTTGCTGTTTGCAGATGTCGGCTTCAAGCAATAGTTCTGTTCTTGCTCCTGTTTCCCCGTCTGCCGCTCGTCGTCGTAGTCGGCAGCCTCGCTTGAACGATCCAGTTAACTACTACATGTCCACCATTACCCATATGACTCTAGCCTTCCAGCCGGAGACTCGTATTGATGCTCTAAGTGACTGCATGTGTGTTTTGTCGCATGTGGAGAGACTTGATGAGATTCAGGCTGCTATGGATTGGTTTATTAGTTTCAAGAATGGGATCGAGTTCGAAATCCGGAAGCGTAACCGAGAGGTGGACGCTAAGTTCGAGGCTCTTTAGAGTGAGATACGTGACCTCAAGGCGGAGTTGGAGACGGTTAAGGGAAAGTTGAGGAAGTATGAGACTCCCGAGGAGCCTCATACCAGCCCAACTTATCACACCCGCTCCAAGCAGATGTGATGTGATGTTTCATGAGTGATTACTTTATTTCATAGACTTATTGTCCTTTTATACATTCATTTTTGGGTGATGTACGGCGTTTTGCTGAGGATTATGTTATGGGATATTTTCATTTATGTATGGATGGTTATTTCTTTTATAACATCTGTTTATCATTATCATGTTTTTATTCTGGTGTTGCGACTCTTGGCATGTTACATTATATGTGGAATATATATAGTTCATGTATGTTAGATGCTATGTATGATGTATGATTTCTATCATAAGTATGTATGCATGTGGTGGCTATTTCTATAACTATCATAGCAATCATGTTATTACTAATAGTGTTCATTGACTATTATTTTAATGGTTAATCTTTCCGTGTTCTTTCGATCCTCATCAGGATAAGTATTTGGACATAATAACGTCAATTCAAAGAACCTTTGATCATAAGCATCGATATCGGTGTCCTTCATCTTTAAGTTCTTAAGTTCGGTCTCCAACTTTTTGAGTTCACCCCTTGGACGATAACGGGTGATCATTCTTGCTTTGAAGTCATTCCAAGTCAAACCATAAGCAGCATCATTACCTAAACTGTTAACCAAATTGTTCCACCAAGTTAATGCACTGTCCTTGAGAATGCAGCTGGCGAAACTGACCTTGTCCTCATCACGGACTCTACTAACCCGAAAGATAGACTCAACTTTCTCAAACCAGCGGGTAAGTCTGATAGGTCCTTCGGTGCCACTAAATTCTTGTGGACGACCAGCCATAAAAGTCTTGTGGGAGCATCCCACGTGATTGTTAGCATTGGCATTAGCATTAGCTGCCATTGCAGCTGCTATCCCTTCAGCAATTAAACGTTGCATGCGAGCTTCGTTGGACTCACGGGGCGGCATGATCTTCAAAACAGAATAACACAACCGTTGGTACTAAGAATAATACCGGTGTTATAAAGGAATAGATCGAACACGGAAAGATTAACCATTAAAATAATAGTCAATGAATACTATGAGTAATAACATGATTGTTATGATAGTTATAGAAATAGCCACCACATGCATACATACTTATGATAAAAATCATACATCATACATAGCATCTAACATACATGAACTATATTACACATATAATGTAACATGCCAAGAGTCACAACACCAGAATAAAAACATGATAATGATAAACAGATGTTATAAAAGAAATAACCATCCATACATAAATGAAAATATCCCATAACATAATCCTCGGCAAAACGCCGTACATCACCCAAAAATGAATGTATAAAAGAACAATAAGTCTATGAAATAAAGTAATCACTCATGAAACATCACATCACATCTGCTTGGAGCGGGTGTGATAAGCTGGACCGGTATGAGGCTCCTCGGGAGTCTCATACTCCCTCAACTTGCCCTTAACCGCCTCTAACTCCGTCTTGAGACCACGCATCTCACTCTAAAGAGCCTCGAACTTAGCGTCCACCTCTCGGTTACGCTTCCGGATCCCGAACTCGATCCCATTCTTGAAACTAATAAACTCATCCATAGCAGCCTGAATCTCATCAAGTCTCTCCACATGCTGCAAAACACGCATGCAGTCACTTAGAGCATCAATACGAGTCTCCGGCTGGAAGGCTCGAGTCATATGGGTAATGGTGGACATGTAGTAGTTAACTGGATCGTTCAAGCGAGGCTGTCGACTACGACGACGAGCGGCAGACGGGGAAACAGGAGCAGGAACATAACTATTGCTTGAAGCCGACATCTGCAAACAGCAAAACCCACATACCACATACAAAATAGAAACAACATAAACAATAACTTATAATTATTCCTCATATGAAATGAAATGCATAATAATGCTATATCAAGAAAGGTCGGGCTGTAGACTAGACTCTAATGCACCCTAAAGACCAAGGGTTAACCACATTATGACCGCCTAGTTCCCTACAACCAGAGCTCTGATACCAACTGGGTGATTGTTGACCGACTCACAAAGTCAGCTCATTTCTTGCCGATTAAGGAAACAGATTCGATGGAGAAGCTTACTCGTTTGTACTTGAAGGAAATTGTTTCAAGACATGGTATTCCTGTATCCATTATTTCAGACCGAGACAGTCGATTTACATCGAGATTTTGGCAGTCCTTACAGGAAGCTTTAGGAACAAAATTGGATATCAGCACTGCTTATCATCCACAGTCAGATGGTCAGGGTGAAAGGACCATTCAAACGTTAGAAGACATGTTGCGAGCGTGCGTTATTGATTTTGGTAATGGTTGGGATAGATATTTCCCGTTGGCAGAATTTTCTTATAATAACAGCTATCATGCAAGTATTAAAGCCGCACCGTTTGAGGCTCTGTATGGTAGAAAGTCTAGGTCTTCTATCTGTTAGAATGAGGTTGGGAATCCTCAACTCACAGGCCCATAGATTATTCATAAGACTACAGAGAAGATCGTACAGATTAAAGAAAGGTTGAAAATCGTCAGGAGTCGGCAAAAGAGTTATGCCGAAGTTAGAAGGAAAGATTTGGAATTCCAAGTTGGTGATCGTGTCATGTTGAAGGCATCACCTTGGAAGGGTGTGGTATGTTTTGGTAAGAGGGGAAAGTTGAATCCTCGCTTTGTTGGACCGTTTGAGATTATCGAAATAATTGGACCCGTGGCTTATCGTTTGAAATTGCCACAAGAGCTTAGCGTTATTCATGACGTTTTTTATGTATCTAATTTGAAGAAGTGTTTGGCGAGGCTGATGAAACCATTCTTCTTGATGAACTTCATGTTGATAAACAACTCCATTTTATTGAGGAACCTGTTGAAATTATGAATCGAGAAGTTAAGACACTCTAGCAGAGTAGAATTCCTATCGTCCGAGTTAGATGGAATGCCAGACGCGGACCCGAGTTCACTTGAGAACGTGAAGATCAGATGAGGCAGAAGTACCCGCATTTGTTCTCAGATGTCAACCCCTGCACCTCCTTAAATTTCGGGACGAAATTTCCGTAACGGGAAGGTACTGTCAAGACCCTACTTTTTCCGTTATCTTGTACCGTTTATTATTTAACGTCCGTTATTTGTTATTCGTGCCACGTCATTTCTATGACCTATATTATTATTTTAGTAATAATATATTAATTATTATGTGTTATGTGAATATTTGTATTGATATTTAAAGTTGTACGTTTCTACGTGTCGTGGATTTCTATCCGGCGAATCTTTTCGGTTTTCAAACCAACGGTCAGACTTTTGAGATTTTCGAATCCCAATTATTTTAAATATGATATTTTTATGTCATATGAATATATATAGTGTTTATATATTTTATTTGGCGCGTGTGCGTTATCTCTCCGAAATTTTAATCGCGTAGTAGCGTTTTCGCGTTTCGAGCTTCATTCGGGCTTGAAGCAATTAACATTCTATCAATTTGGGCTAGTGAGGCCCACCCCATACCCCCTATTCGGCCGAACCCTCCTAAGAGGGGGTGGTTTGTGCTTTTGTTTTCATTATCTCATTTTCCAATTTTCCTTACTTGTATTTTTTTTCTCTCATTTCACAAATAACCTAAAAGCTCCTCTCCTCTTTTGTTTGAGCCGTCGCCAACCACCACAAAAATCATCATCATCTTCATCAATTGGTTGATCATTTCAAAGGGCTTTTAGTGTAATCGGATTCACCGCAACATTCTCTACGCGTCTACATTAATCATTTCTTGATTAGGGTATAAACCCTAACCCTAACTTTTTCATTTTCATTCATTATTACTGATTTTGATGTTATTATGATTATATAGTACTTGTGTATTGCTGTATTAATGATTGTATGCGTAGAAATGCTCGTTAATGTATGTTTTCGGTTTGAATTGGGACAGCGGACTTTTTGATGAATTCAGTACATTTAACTATTGTTTTTGATAAATTAAAGTGTTTAGATGAGTTCCTCTCATCAAGACAATAATTTTGGACTTTGGATTCATGTTATTTCGAGTCCCGGATCAAAAGTTATGCTTGATTTAGTGTTTTCATGAGATTAAAATATAAAAACGAATGTAATCAGTTGGGGTCGGACTTTGTGACCATTTTTGAAGGCTCTAGGGTGTACTAGTGGGTTAGGATTGATGATTGGATGAACATTCATGTTCGGGTCATCGAAATCCGAGCCACGGATCACCCGGAATGGCCAAAACAAGATTTTGAACAAATTAATGTTCCAAGTTGATTCATGGCTGTAGGTCACGACTTAGGGACTGACTTTAGGGTGTTCTTGAGTACACCAAGGTATCGGGTGGTTAGGTTAGACGAGGATATATATAAGATTCGTCGAAAACCGACACCCGGGGCTCAAGTTATGACCCGACGAACGTTTAATTAAATACTTATGATTATAAAATTTAACTTATGATATAAATAATGATTTTCATTATTATTAAATTACTTATGATATAAAAGTAATTATTTTAATTTAAGACTTATGATATAAATATTTATTATATCATTTATTAATTACATTATGATTTAATTAAACTTTTAATTGAACTTATGATTAATAATACTTTTATTCTTAATGAAAAATACTTATGATAAGTATTAAACTTATGTTATGAGGTTATTATATTTATAATAAGACTTATAATAAAGATTAATTAATTATTTAATTATTATAAGTTTTAGTTATTATTTAATTATAATTTAGTTATTAATACTTATGGTTTAATAATTAAAATTTAAAACTTATGATATGATTAATAATTCATTATTAATTAATAATACTTATGATATGATTAAAATTTATTATTAATTAATAATACTTATAATATGATTAATATTTAATTAATTAATTAATTACTTATGTTATGTTAATTATATCATTTAAACTTATGTTAACTTTAATAATTCAATTTAATTAATTAAACTTATGATATGGCATAATTATACATATATGACTTTAAACAACATTATAACTTATATTATTAATAAAATTACACTTTAATTTCAATGTTGACTAAGTTTGACCAATGTTGACTTTTGAGTTGACTTTGGGTTGACTTGGACTTTCAGTTGACTTTTGTTGATTTTCTAATTAAAGAAACTTTTCTAAGTTAGAAACTTTCTAAAAATAGAAACTTTCTAAAAATAGAAACTTTTCTAAAACAAAAACTTTCCTAGAAAGTACGTGTTATACGCTATCCTGATCATACCGAAACATATCGAGTGTTGTCAGCGACGGAGCTTGAACGTCAAAAATGAGGGGGCCATAATAATTAAAAAAAAAATCGTATACAGTATGCTAGCGAGGTTGGTGGGGCCAATACTTAAATTTACCATGTCTAGTCCCTAAAACTATAGAATTTGCTATTAAGGACATATTGTTTTGGGGGGACCATGGCACCCCCTGCCCTACAGAAGCTCCGTCGCTGAGTGTTGTTCTATGCTTATTTGCAACAAGTATTATAGTTATCATACTAAGACTTGGCCTAAGTTAGTTATTCATATCGACCTGCTTTGTTTATAGGTTGGCGTTGTGATCATTCTTGATCACTTTATCATTTGCGGTTCACATTTCTGTGTTGTTACTTCGATTTCGTTAAGATGAGTTATAGTCCCGTTTTCATACTATTTAAAGTATTTTTGGGATGTGATTACAGGCATTTTGTTTTAAGTTTAGACACAAGTGGCAATTAAATTTAAATTATTCATTATGAGTTGAACGAAAATATTCCCTAGTCTGGTAACTGTAATCACTGGTTTCTACTGGTGAACGCGAATCCTATGGATAGATCTATCGGGCTTGACAGCCCCATTTCGAGCTAGTCGCGCTACAAATTTATAATCGGAATGTATTAGTACTTCGTTATTATTTGAAGATACACCTGTTCAGTGTATATTGTGTTTGATAAGGGTATGGAAATGGTTAAGTGGTTACCAGGTGACTCATGGATAAATGGAATAATATTTTATGTTTTCTAACATTTGAAATCTTGTGGTCTAAAGTTTATTCGTTATTTTAAAACCTATAATTCACTCAACATTTTTGTTGACAGTTTACTCGCTTGTTTTCACATGTACTTGATTATTTGGGCTTCCGCTGTTTAGAGAGTCTGCATGCATTTTGATAGATTTTGTTAAACATTAAACTTTGCATTCTCTTTTTTGGTTTGTTAAACTGTGAGTGTTGGTTGACATTGTTTTGGTCAACTTTGAACATTTTAATAAGTTGGGTTTGTTTAGAACTACATATTTTGGTAAATTTCCTTTTTGGGAAACTATTTTGAATAAAGAATGCAATGTTGTTTAATAAATTCATTTAGAGTTCGATCAAGCTGTGGGACCAAGAGACGGAGCCGTTAAGGGTACTTGACGGGTCATCACACCATAGCCGCACCATGGCGGCTTCTTGTAAGCCCATTGCACCATGGCGGCTCCTCTTACCAAACTTGCACCATGGCGGCTTCTTACAAGAAGCCGCCATGATCCTAATTAAACTCACATCTTCACGTCATATAAATTAAAAGATGCATCAAAAAGAAATTTGAGAACAAGTAACAAAATCTAGTAAATCCAGAATAGCATCAAAGCTGCATTAAATGTCAATTAATCTTCATTATACTTCACTCATTTACATCTTAAAGATTTTTCAATCAAAGCTTTTATTCATAAATAAAGTCACTCAAACCATCAAAAACCTGACTAAACAGCATCTTCATTATTCAACAGATCTTCTTCGGGAGGGGTGATTGGAACTTCAGTGGGAGGGACGATTAGAATTTCATCAAGAGGGACGATTGGAACTTTAACAGGAGGGATGATATTCGCCTGATCAGCAAAAAGTTTTTTGAGTCTCTCTCTCTTTGTTGTTGTGCACGAAATGTAGTATCAGTCCATTCACTCTTAGCACGTCCAAGACAGATATTTAGGTGTCGTTCCAAACGGGGTACACTAGTTAAACACTTCGGGCATATGATTGTGGAAGCCATTTTAGATTTGATCTCTCCGTCTACTACATATGATCGGTAGTTGAATTATGTATTTATATTGAAAGTGAAAAAAACTTCTGGATCTAGATCCGTGTCGATACCATTACGACCTTTAGATTAATCGGTTTGAGAGGCCTTATCCAACCGTCAAATTTAAATAACTTCTGGATCTCGATTCGTATCAAAACCGTTAATATTCTTTGATTAGTCGGCCAGAGAGCCCTTATCCTAACCGTATGATTTCCTTAGTTCTTTTTTTCTTTAATTTTGTTTCGTGTATAAAATCGATCCACGTGAAACCTATATATAACCTCAGATATTGCCTATTATACTGTCATATATGAGTTCGACGCAGATCGATTCAAACTACACGAAACAAAATAAAAAATAATAATAATAATAATAGTTAAGGAAATCAGACAGTTGGACAAGGGCTATCCTGCCGATTAATGCCGATTAATCTAACGGTCTTAACGATTTTGATACGGATCGAAATTCATAAGTTTTTTAACTGAGACGGTTGGATAAAGGCACTTACACCGATTAATCTAAGGGTCCTAATGGTTTCGACACTGATCGAAATCAAGAAGTTTTTTTCACTCTCTAGATAAATAACTAACTCAACTTTCGATCAAATTTAGCCGAAGAAAAGATCAAATCAAAAAAGTCAAAACGACTTCAACAAACATATGCTCAAATAGTTTGGCTAGCGTACCTCATTTGGAACGACACTCAAATATCTGACTTGGACGTGCTAACCGTGAATGAACTGATGTTACTCTTCGTGCACAGCAACAAAGATAGACTCATTAAACTATTGGTTGATCAGAAGAATATCATCCTTTTCGCTGAAGTTACAATTGTCACTCTCGTTGAAGTTCAAACAATCTTTGAAGTTACAATCATCCCTCCCGCAGAAGATCCGTTGAATAATAAAAATGATGTTTAATTAAGTTTTGGATATTGGAGTCAATTTGTTTATGAATAAAAGCTTTATTTGAAAAATCTTTAGAATTAAATGAGTGAAGTTTAATGAATTTTCGGTGCTATTCTGGATTTACTATATATCCTTACTTGTTCTTAAAAAAAATTTATTAGATGCATTTTTTAATTTATATGATGTGAAGATGTGAGCTTCAATCAGGATCGATTAATTGAGTCAAAATGTAATTCAACCGGATCTTATAGTTATAGATATGATTTTGAATGGTTTAACATTCAGTACTGAATCATTCAGAGTTGAAACACTCTCTTAACAATTAAGCACCTAAAATTTATGTAATATCAACATCAAATCATATATTCATAATACTTAACAAACAAGTATATTGGATTATCTTATTCATGTAACGCGTTATTAAGGTAATTTTACCGAATTCATATGATCATTCAATATGATCATCAAATAGTGTGTTTTCATTCTAAACCAAGTTTATTAAGAGACTTTGAATCATTCAGATTATGAATCATTCAACGCTGAATCATTCAGTTTTATCAAACGCAACTTTAGTTGATTACACATATTCCAATTATATTATATCCCAATTATTACTTCATTGTATGGGTCAAAGTATAATTCGACTCTACATGATGAATATAACATTTCAATTATTTATGTCACTATATATAGTGTCTTAATCAAGAGATAAGCACTTTTTTAGAGGGAAGTAATGTTATTTCTTTCTTTTTTTGAATTTTTTTTTCAAACATTAATATCACATGAAAATATGAACATTTAAAAAAGACATTTTGTGATAAATGTTATTATCTTGACGGAAAACGCTCGAAGAAATAAATGATAACATGTATCATGAGTAATGTTTTAAATAGATTTTTTTTAAGAGTTTAGAAATTAGGGTTTAGAAATTAGGGTTTAGAAATTAAAGTTTAGAGTTTAGATTGAAATTTAGCACGAACGGTTTAAAGTTTAGGGTTTAGGGACTAAACCTTAAACTCTAAATCGGGCTAAATTTTGAAAGAAAAAAAATCACATAAGATGAAAAAAAACGATGAAAAAAACTCTAATTAAAACATTTCTCATGATGCATGTTATCATTCATTTCTTCGAGCGTTTTTCCCGTCAAAATTATAACATTCATCACAAAGTGTCTTTTTTAAATGTTCATATTATCATGTGATCTTAATGTATGAAAAAAAAAATCAAAAAAACGAAAAAAAATTTACTTCCCCCCACTTCTCCCAAGAAAGTGTTTCCCTCTTGATTAAAACACTATATATATATATATATATATATAGCTAATTACACTAAAGCTATAAGATACATAGGAATAATTGAATCTGTAAATATCCTTATCCTTATCCTTACTATTATTCTACCACTTGTATTCAATTACGGTCGAATAATTTATGAAATATGTGTATATGAACATATAAATGTATACGGGTATATTTTCATATCTAATAGACTAATACTACATGATTTGTACACGACTATGGCAAATGAAGAGTATAGATCGGACATCCATATTCATTTACACCGTATTATTTTTCACCCAAATTCATACTCACATATCTAATAAGATTCGAAATTATCTGTCAAATCTGACATATGAAGCGTGTTAATGGATATGGGATGGGATATCAAAAAGTTCCAATGGATATCCAATTAAATACAAATGTATATTTATATAATCATACTTGTATTTGAGTGATAATGGATTATTTAATGCATGAGAATTTGCAATACGTATCTAGAATTCTTAACAGAAACAGATTTACGATTTGCAAGTATTAAAATAGACCTAAATTACATTATAGATTGAAAAAACATACCGCCACTGCTTCCTTTCCCCGCCAATGTTGGTTAAAAGAGAATTTCCACAAGCAAAATTTAAAGGATGAAACTGCTTGTAAGTATCACGCCTGGTCTCGTCTGTAAAACAAATTTTGTTCCTATACCTTAATGCGAGCTGCGTGTTTAACACATTTACTTCATGTGAACTGACAATATAGATTTTGTTGACATTTATCCCATCAAGAATAAAAGTAAAATGCAAATAATTGTTACAAGGGGGCACATGGTATTTTAGCTTTCTACCATTTGAATAATAGAAACATACGTAAAGATGATCTAAGGTGTCAAATTAAATAATCAAATCAAATAATGCAGGTAAAAGAGACCTGGAAACTCTTCATTCCAATCTGTTAACAGTTCAGAGTGTCCAATCTATAATGTTCGCTACAGCGGAGCCCGAGGTAGACTCAGGGGCAACTACCTCCACTGAGGCTCTGCCAGGTGGCTTTATTAAGTGCTTGCTTGGAGGCCTGCCTCTTTTAACTACCTTTGGTTGTAGCTCATCGTCATCACCCTCTTGTCTCAAATTTTCAAAATCTCATTTTGCCAACTCTTGTATAGACCTCACCTAAAAGGACAAAAACCGAAAAGTGTATAATAATTTATAGATTATAGATAATACGAACAGTTCAGAAACAGCAAAGGCAAAACCTACCTGCCGAAGAAGACGGCATCAGATGGGTTATATTGCATTGCGTTAGATCAGATCAAATACACCACATCTGCCTGCACATATAAAAAAGGCAAATCTGTGAGTTCAAAGTACTGCAAACGTATGTATAAAGAAATAAAAAGCATAAACTATTGAGCAAATGACTGTAACTCTATAAAATATATCCACCAATTTAAAACTGAATGCACCACATTTTTACAACTTATTTACTTTATCCTTGGTACATGCACATTAATGAAGACTAATGATGATATTAAGATTGCCCCTTCAACAATCATACGAGAAAGATAGATCGTCCAATGTCAAGTTACCTAACAAATTGTCAGTTCCCAACAGTTACAACTAGTATCTCCTAAGTTTTCAAAATGCAATACAACTCATATACTGGTACTGAGTAATCATTTGAAAGTTTCTAATCAAGCTGATGACTGTAAAGATCAAAATAGAAATCATATATATATATATATATAGCCAGCAAGAACTTATTAAAAATATGACCACATAGCGCAAGAAAATTCTTCAACCAAAGTTTTTTTTAAAAAAAAAAACTATAATAATCTATAACAGTTGTAATTTAAGTTCTAAGTTTCGAAAACTGAACCTCTTACAAGACTGCACTTCTATGCATGCACCCGATATAAGAATACAAGAAGAAAAAAAGAGTGATGACATCCATCCATGTTCCTCAATATCTCTCAAGCAAGAGAGCTAGAAAGTTGCCTCGGGCCATTAAATCAATGTTCTAGAAGCAAGGCCCTCAGGCCCCGAAAATTCGTAAACAATGAACGAAGATAAAAATAATAGACTAAGTATCTATAGAAGATTCCTATTACGGCTAACAATAATTCTAGTTTACTCAATCGCCTTGCTGTAATGCCAATTCGTAAACACTAATTTTAGCTGTATTTTGCAGCAGCTTGAAAATCTAGAATCACATGGAATCAAAGGGCAAGTAAGACTCGGAAGAAACACACCGACTTCCGAATCACGCCCGAAAATCCCCAAAAACATCAAAAGATCCAAATAAAAAAAACACAGCTTTCTTTACTATTTAAAAACCCTAATTTTTAGGGCATAAACATAATAATTACCTGAGAACTAGTAACTATACCACCAGATCCGCTGTTGATTTTACGATTATCAACATCAGCGATCGAATCAGAACCACATGAAACTTGCTTAACCGGTGAAGATCGAATTAAATCAGATTGTTGATCCAATTGAGGTAACCGAATAACTAATTTTAATTTTTTTCTCTTCTCGTTCATCATCAGCGTCATCATAATACTCTTCTTCGTCATTTGATCTTCGGCTGCGAAATTAGGGTTCCCGCGAGTTGATCTACGCTTTTCATTTTGTAATTGTTGTTCTTCTTCTTCTTCAAGTGCTGCTCGTTTTTTTAGATCTGCGAGTGATGGACGGCCCTTTTTCCTCTTCGCCGTCGTAACTCCGCCGGATTTACCCATTTTTCCCTCTCTCGCTCCGAGTTCTATTTCTATTTCTATCTCTATAACAAGCAGGCAGTGCAGGCGTTAGACGGCCTTTTGTGTTTTCTTGTTATAATTTTTGTCAAGTTGTACATTTGACCCCTTTAACTTTAAAGATATTGATATTTTGTAACTTTTTAGTTTTTACAAACTTTGATAGACACCAAACATTCTTTAATTTGTACATAATCTTTAGGCTTTCATTAATTTAATAAAATGTCTTCTTTTTTTTAACAGCGATTGGGATCACTCGAGAGACTAAACCACCCGTTGCGATCATCTCTCGTTTCAACTATGCCGATGCAGCGATAATAACCTCGCCTTCTTTTTTTTCTTTTTTTTTTTTGTAAAAAGAATGTACTAATATTTTTGTATCTACTTTAAAGTAGAGCATAAGATTTTCTAAGCATATGCTGCTTAAGTAAACTGTCTTCCAAGTTTAGAAGTATTTCAAATATAAAACTAAATAATTTTATTAAAAAAAGTTATCCTCTAGGATCAAATATAGAAAATACATTATAATAAACTGACACTTACTAATTAATATTTAAATATTGTCTTAACGACTATGGTTGGCATTGTCATAATTAAGTTTTGCGGTCTTTTCAAAAAAAAAATCAAAGAAAATAAAGAAATTTAATGTTATTATTATTATGTTAAAATATATGTCTGAATATAAGTAATAACCAGCTTAAGACCCGCGAATTTGCAGAATTTTTTAAGGGTAAAATCAAATTTTTATTTATTCTATTAATAGATTTTTGTAAAAGGCCCCAAATCTACTCATCTATCAAGGAATCATGATATCCTTCCATTGCATATGTCGGATGCTCCTATTTTCCCTTAGATAAGATCTAATTGATGGTGTTGCACTTCTAGCCATTAGTCTTGTTTACTTGCACAAATTTTGTATCCCATTATTCCATAATAATATGTTACAATACCCAATTATAAAATCAATATTACAGATTCCACATGTCTGGTGACCGAGTTAGATACACGATCAGCATCTCGTGTAATATGTGTAACATCCGTGTTACATCCGTCCCACATCGGTTGGAGAGGGGAACGAAGCATGCCTTATAAGGGTGTGGAGATATTTTCTAGCATGACGCGTTTTGGGACCACAAGCGCAGCAGGTCTCATGAGAACTCTGCAGTTAAGCGTGCTCGGACGAGTGCACTACAAGGATGGGTGACCTCCTGGGAAAGTGTTCGTCGTCTTTGGTCGCCAATAAAAATTCGTGCGCCTACGGGCAAAGCGGACAATATCATGCTACGGGAAACGTGTTACCTGCGATATTACAATATGGATCCTAATTCTTGCACCTGAATCATATTGAAAAGTTCTAATAGTATCTCCATCCTTTCCTATTAGCAATCTAACCTGTGCAGCGAATGACAAATTGAAAAATTTATCTAGAATTTTAAAAAACAAAGTTACCTAATTACAAACTCTTCAATTACTGTTATGATTTTGCATATTACAAATATTAAAATAATTGGGCATCAATTTTCATCACAATTACTGTTTTTCTTGTGATAAAAACATACATTACAACCTTTTATTGAAAAATGTAGTTCGGATACATATGTAACGTAATTAGTCCTGTAAAGAGAACTCATATTTAAATAATAATAATAATAATAATAATAATAATAAGTATTTATATTTTTAATAATAATTACTAGTAATAACAAATGCCTCTTGAAATTTTTTTAAAACTTAAAATACAATTATTATATGAATGTTGTACAATATGCTTCAAAGTTTGTACATGTGTTCATGGGTTATTTTCTAAAAGAGTGTACAATTTGTTAAAATGTTTGTACATATGGTCACGGGGATAATTATATATTATGGGTATTTATTTGTTTTGATTTTGTACCTTTTTTTAATTAAAATTAATTTTATAATGTAAATTAGTAAAATGGTATGATCGGTTTGTATTTGTTTTTTATTTTATATGATAAATATTCAAATGAATTCAACTTTTAAATTAAGATCCAAGGACCAATCAGATTGCGACATGTGGTGCGACAATCACATGTGATTGAAATTTTTTTTTTTAAAAAAAATTTACGATATTTTTTTTCAAAATATTTTTTTCCCAATTTTTTTTCAATCACATGTGATTGGATTTGACATGCAGTAAATCACATATGATTCTGCATGCCAATCACATGTGATTCTGCATGTCAAATTCAATCACATGTGATTGAAGAAAAAAAATTAATTTTCTTTCAATCACATGTGATTGGATTTGACATGCAGTATCACATGTGATTAGGTTTACAATCATACAATCACATATGATTCGATTCATGCTAAATTTCAAAAAAAAAATTGAAAAAAAAAATTTTAGAAAATTTTTTTATTTTTAAAATAATTTTATTTTTATTTTCAATCACATGTGATTGTCACATCAGATGTCGCGCTCTGATTGGTCCGTTGGATTTCAAGCAAATTATTTGATTAAAGGGATTACAACTCTATTTTGTATATATAACTTAAGAACAAAAAACCTTATTGCCTTCAAATTGGCATGCATATATTGTCGGTATTATTATTTGTTTTTATTTTGTATTTTTATAATTTTTAATTAAGTAGAATTAATATATAAAATAATAATGACATCATTAAAATTAAAAGGTAATTAGTGAAATAATGACATCATCATTTTAGAGATTGATATTATACTATAGATTTCATACAACCCAACTTACTTTACATTCATGTGTTTAATTTATTATTATTATTATTATTATTATTATTATTATTTGGCTTCATATTTATCACATAGCTCTCAAGGGATATTAATTCATCTACTGATTCAGTTGACCGTTAATCCATTTATTTTCAATGATATATATCACAAGACTCTAATCCTTATTATAATTCTCATAACATCATCAACTTCATTTTACACCACTAAGGAATAGTAATGTTTTAAAAAAGGCATGATTCATTGCCATTGGACTTGCAACTTAAAGATTTGAGATATAACCTCGTGTTTTCACATTTTGGAGAACAAGGTAGCCGTAGGGGAACATGTGGTTGGATTGAATCCTTCGCGAATTCTCACAACATCATCAGTTACATTTTGTATTCATCTGATTCACTTGGAGAAGATAAAGATGAAGATTCTACTATGTTGATAAAGATTGAGGAGTTACGATTTATTATTATAATAATTTTGGTAGAGAGTGAATGTAATAAGTAGAGATATAAAAGATTTTTAATTAAAAAGTTAAACTACCTAAACTAGATGGAGTCTAACTATCTATCTATCTATACGTCCTTATAAATCATCTATTTATCTATCTATCTCTATCTATCTATCTATCTATCTATACGTCCTTATAAATCAAGGGAGTGAGTCTGACCTGTCGACTCCTCCTCAATCCTTTCATTAACTTGCTGATGTGTAATTTGTCATTGGTCCAGATTTAAAATACCAATGACATGCTAATCCACGTTGTCCAAAATTCAAAAAATAAAAACTCCAAATCAGTTTTTCAACCAATTCGCAATTAGGGTTCCACAATAACCCCAAACGTTCCCTGTCGATTGCATCCGACTCCGTGTAACGACCCTGGAATTCCCAATGTTATTTATTAATAATTATTATTATTAATACGTGTGATAAAACGAATGTATGTTATTACATTTACATGTTGCCATGATTGCCCGAACTTGACTTTAATTGCCCGAAACGTCTTTGTGACACCCGGAACTTTCACGAATAATATTTTTAGATATTATTTGCATTCATGATTAATTTTATTAATCATTTTAATTAACTAAGGTTGTTAGTTAGTTACTTGGACTTTTAATTGGATTAACTTGTTAATTACATTCATACTTGGGCTTTTATTTGAACTTGGGCCTTTATTAGTATTAGTGGACTTTAGAAGCCCACCCTACACTTTAATGGACTTATTTAGCCCATTCATTCATGTAAGTATCCATTTAGTTATAACTAGTTAGTTTAAGAAGACTTGGAATCTAGTTGGCACATAATCCCCATGAAATCAACTCTAATATCCATCTTTTTAAGCTTTACATTCTAGTGACATTTGAACCTTACCCTCCCCCCCATTTTTCTGCTGTAAAACCGTGGGCCTTATGGCCTTGGAGGGAGTTCTTTTGGTTCATTTTTGTATTACTTCATCACTTGTATTTTCTCTCATTCAAACACACACACATACTTGCTTTCATTTTCTCTCTTTTCTCTAGTTCTTGTAAGTAAACTTGAAGCTTTTTCTTCCTTTCTTTTCTTGGTAAAACCGAATTACAAACACCCTTAGATCATCATCATCTTTGTTCTTTGTTGTTAATTGTTTGTAGTTGTTAGTTGTTGTTACTTTGTTACTTTGTTACTTACTTACATATACAAGAATCAAACTCATTAGTTTCATTCTTCTTATATCTTGTATTTACAAGAACAAACAAGAACTAACTTACTAGTTATGTTCTACATATACTTTCTTAAAAGATTGCAAGTTCATGTGTTGCAAATCATACTTGTAAGTCATGTTAGTAAACTTTAAAGTTTACTTTCTTAAAGATCAAACTTTGGTTTGAATCTTTAAAGTATGAACAAACCATGAACTAATTACTTGTTTACTTAGTTTATTTCTTCATATTATGCACTTTAATTTCATGTTTGTTAGTTAAATGGTCAAGTACTACAAGTTAGTCTTGATCTCATTAATCTTGAACTAAAAGTTAACTTGAAAGTTCAAGAACACATAAATAAGTTTTCTTTAAATATAACTTTTTATACTTATGCTTGATCTAGACTTTTGGGTCTTGGATCTTCAAGATCTAACTAAGAACTATGTTCTACATCTTAAGATCTTGATTAGTAAGTTTACTTCAAGTTTGTAACTTGTTATTAGCTTTAAAGTTCATGTATGTGTTAGATCTAAGACTTTGATGTAACTTTAGTTCATCAAACTTCATACAACTCTTAAGTGAGTTGTGCTTCATGTCTTAGACTTGCACAAGGGTTATGATGGTCAAACCTTGGTAAAGATGATGTAAACACAACAATGAGTTGTACACTTGAAGCTATATGCATCAAGGATGAGAACCATGATGAACATCAAGCACCAAGACCACCGGAACTCACTTTTAACTTCCTGTTTTCTGTTTACAGCCCTCTGTCCTACTGTTTCTGTAACATACCAGTAGACCTGGGCTACTGAGACCTTGATTTTTAAATAGATCTTTTCGAGTAGATAACTTTTAATATAGGACTCGTCTTAATCCGAGTTACGGTTTAGGATTTATGGCCCTCCGATCGTCACTATGTCCTTTAACGTTGTGCAGAAATTTCTGACCTATTCGCACTTAGACCGTCGCCACGGTCAAACGAAGACGAGTTTGCTTCTGTAAATTTTACCACACTTAAAGGACTCATGTACGGAGCCATGGCCACTGGTCTTACCTTAATTCAGTAAGGGTAGAGGCCGTGGTGACTGACTGAATTCAGCCTTTGTTTTAAACTACTTTCATGAACGAAACCTACTTTACACCTTTTGTTAAATGATGAATGATGATGACCCTTAAGACCTTATTTACGTACTTTTAAACCTATTCAGACGATTTACTGACTTAGTACTATTTGACTTAGGTTGAGGACTTTCGGACCGATTACTTGCACACTTTTCCCGACTCGACTTTACCGCTACTTTATCATTGTGAGTTATAGCATTCCCTTTTTACTTTAACTTGTTTTGGGAACTGAGAATACATGCGGATTTTATGTTTTACATACTAGGCACGAGTACTTAAACTTATATATGTGTGGGTTATATAACGGCAGAAACATTCCCTTTAGCTCGGTAACGTTTAATCATTGGTTTTTGAACCGTGAACGCGAATCTTAGATATGGATCCATAGGGTTTGACATCCCCACTCGGGCTAGTAGCGCTAGCATTTAACGGGTGTTTAATACTTCGTAGACATACGCACTTGCCAAGTGTACTTTCAGGGGGTATAAACGTTAAGTTAGTTACCAAGTGCCCACGGTTAACATATACTTTATCATACTGTTTTGAAACGCTCTTTGTAGCACTGAAATCTCGTGGCCTACCTTACATACTGTTATACTTAAACTATAGCTCACCAAACTTTGTGTTGACGTTTTAAATCATGTTTTTCTCAAGTGCTTGAGGTTAGCTTCCGCTGTATACTAGTCGTGCTGTAGACACCCGCTGCTTAGAGTTGTCATCGCATGAACTACTTTACCTTGCATTCAAACTTTAGTACTTTTGAACTATGACTTGTAACGACCATTGTGGTCACATACACTTATAATTTGCTTCTACTTAGTGAAGCATGCTTTTGAATTGTAAAATATTAGATGTTGGTTTAGACATCACTTTATTAATGAATGCAAACTCTTTTTGAAAACGCATATAGTACTTAACCTTGTAATGATCCTGTTGTTGATGATTCGTACACGATGGTTTTGTACGGGGCATCACAATCCGGCTTACTCATTTCCTTCGATTGATATCTATTTATCTTCACACGATCCATTAATTGATTTTGGAAACATTTAATTCTATCTGCTTCTTCAATTGCTATCTTAATCGACTTCTTCAATCGATTTAGGATTCCAGTTCTATGATCGATTACGTAATCTATTTAGTCAATCGAATTGCTATTCAGTTGGAATAAAAGTTTTCTTTCAGCGCTTGAATCATATAATGAAGCATCATCTGCCTGAATGGTTTTTTGAATCACAACGATTTGATAACAGGTTTGTTAATATCGATCACCATAACGATTGTTTATTCTGATCATCTTTGAATATTACTTAACAACGTACGATTTACAATCGTCATCTTCTTCTTCATAGATGTTCATATTATGTTAATACAAAGACGCGAATGTTACTGACTTTTTTTTATGCTGATAAAAGTGTGGTGAAGTTGTTCACGGTTTATTTTGCCTATCAGGTGTTCAATCAAATGCCTACACGATTATCTCTTATCTTAAATTTCTTTATCTTTAGAAGTTGTTTTTGAAGTAATACAGCGTTTTTATTGATTTATGATGGTGTTCTTTGCTAACTTTTGAAAATGGATGGTGGCGTTTGGTTTTGTGAAAGGACAACACTAAATAGGATAATACTAATATTATAAGTTGATCAATGCTTAATGAGTGAAGGTTGAAGCTACTGAATGATTGGGCTATGTGGCGATGATCACATATAGAAAAGGTGAAGTCACCAATTGACCATTTGTAAAGGTTCAACTTGACCCAAAGGCTATCATTCAGTTTACACTAAAGAATGTGATCAACCCTTTGACCCAATTGACCATTTGTAAAGGTAGTTTGAACCTTCACTTTTCATTTGCAGATAGTACGATCAGGTGGGGCTGATGACGATTATGCTAAAGTAAGAATCCGAATAGAAAATGGTGAACTGATGACAAAATGAAGACGGTTGAAGTTTCTCTTGGAGGTATATAATTCATTACTTGATATTATTATTTTCATCATAATAGCACAATAACACCATCTTAGCATTTTGGTATATGTTTGTTTGTTATCTCAAACTACCATTCATTGTACTTTGTTTATGATATTGTGGAAGAGACTGTGAATTCAAATTCTAAGATGGTTGCATTTTTTGTTTTTGAATTCTTTGATGCAACGCACGGACTCTTAAATTTACTCGTGCAATGCACGGGTATATTTGTCTTTTATGATGACTTTACAGGAAATGTGTTAAGTTTCACGAAAACAAGACGAACATGGGGAAAACTTTGTCCATGAGGTTAGCAGGTGTCAAAACGGGTCATAACACATGTAAAGTAGGAGATCAAGGTGAAGGTGTATATTGAAATTTACAAATACACGTAAAAAAAAGCTTCAATTGCAGTAAGTTTTTTATTTTTGTATGTTATTCATCATCCTTCGTTTTGGCTATTTGTTTTTGGTGTGTTTAATCTAATTTGTAGATTCTTATTTTATTTTTATTTTTTTATCTTTTGCCTTCTCTGATTGTTTGTTTAATGAAACTTTTGACGTTGGTTGACTTATTGGTTTTGCAATTTGATGTAGCAATCTTGGATACCTTGTGATTTTGTCTTATTAAGGTAAGTTTTATTTTTTAGTTATCGTGTTCCTGATTTTTTTGGGTAGTTTACGTCGATGTTCCGTAGTTAGTTAGAGTACTTATGTATTTTTTTCATGCTCTTTTTAGTTACATTCTACTAAATGTCATATAGGTGCTTCGATGTTCCTGGAAATTGTTTTATGTTTTGACATTCAAACGTACTAACTGTGATATGCTTTGATTTTGTTTTCATGTTGTGTTGTTCTTGGCTTTTATGGTCCTTTTTTTTTGGTATTTGATTTGGTCTTTTTTAATTGTTTAGCTAAATCTATTTATCATTTGTTGCAGGTCTGCTTGATATTTTCACATTGACATTTTGTAAGGTAAATTTTCGCTTATATTCTTTTCAGTGTGATTGTTTAGACATGCTTTCTGTCTTGTCATACTCTTTCGGGAAGGGTGTTTTCAGTCTTATAGTATGCGATTGTCTTGGTTGTGAATATTTTTTTTACTATGTCTATTTAGGTGTGGTTGTATAACATTATGCACATCACAAATCTGGGTTAATGTGTCAAAATGGATACTTTATATATATGTTTTTATAGTTAGAAGTTAGAACCCTGGGGTTTATGGTACCTGGTTTACGGTTTTTTTGTGTGTTTCATTCAACTTTCAACTATAAGAAAAAAGCATTAATGGAGGAATTGAAGGTATCTGATGCAGAATTGATGGTGTATTTACACCTTTCGAAATCCAAAAATGCAGGGACGGATCTTGAACGACTTTAGTGGGAAGGCTAAAATCATTTTAAAAACTTATATAAGAAAAATTCTAAAATCTTGGATGAGCTATTATATAAAATATTTATATTTTAGATCCCAAAAAATAAAACTTACACTAAGAGAACAAATTTTTGGAGGGGCCACTGCCCACCCCTGCCATCCCAAAGATCCGTCCCTACAAAAATGTATCTCACGCCATTTTTTCTGAACTCAGTTCAATGCTTTTCAAGTACAATATCTTCTCTTTTTTTCTTTCCCATATGGTGTTGATTAGCATTAGCAAGTGTTAATCCTCTAAGTTGATTGCATACCCACCCCTGCTTTATAATAATTCAGTTAAAATACAACTAATTTCAGTCCTCCAATTATTTATGCTTTTCTGTTTTGAGTGTTTCTTTCCACATGGCACGCATATATATTTGAAACAGAACATAGATTTTTTTTTACTTTTGTGTGCATTCAAATATGTTTAAATGTATATATCTAATTCCACATTAGGTATGCATATTCATATGATGTGCGCATTTACTTGATCAGAAAGTTGAATAACACGAAACGAAATGAAGGAAACAA
The DNA here is from genome assembly GCF_046630445.1 of Rutidosis leptorrhynchoides. Classification (NCBI taxonomy): domain Eukaryota; kingdom Viridiplantae; phylum Streptophyta; class Magnoliopsida; order Asterales; family Asteraceae; genus Rutidosis; species Rutidosis leptorrhynchoides. The sequence continues at coordinate 647,604,782 of NC_092334.1, forward strand.
AAGAACTCTGATACGCGACCCGTAATTTAATCTGGTGGATGAATTTCTCTATGATGGTGCATAGCTTGTATGAAGTTCCTAGATCAGCCACTGATCTAAAATACCTCAGCTCCATCTTAAATTCCCAGTTTCAAGTATAACTCTTTTGTATATTATTGTATTTTCAGTTTTATTATATCTTTTTATTTTGGCAGGTTTAATGAAACATTCAATGGTGTATTATTGGGTTATAGTGCTTCCACCAAGGATGAATTTGCATAGATTCTTCCAGGCCTAAATCCTTATTTTGGTGTTAAGTTACAAGCACAACTATTACTTTTTTATCCAAAAAGAGGCATGCTTTTAGGTATTTTTCAGAGTTTCCTTTTGTTTTGTGATGTATGTTATATCTTCTTTTTTTTTTTTTTTTTAAATAATTTAATTTACAGAAGGAAAGGTGGTCAAACTTGGGGAGCAGTCTATACACATTGTCGTTCTTGGTTTTTCATCGGCCACTATTAAAAGGGACGATATTCGTGAAGAATTCAATTACAAAGTTGTAAGTATATTGAGACTTGTCCTTGACAAAATTGCATTATTTATGTTGGCTTAATTTCTGAAGTTAATGGTATGCAGTTTTTTTTTTTTTTTTTTTTTTTCAGAAACATAAAAAGGACGTATATGCTAGCAATTTAAATAGGAGACATAAGATAGAGATTGGAACCGTTGACGCTTTGCATACCGGTTAAAATAATACATTTTTACTGATTGATCCATACTTAGGCTAATGGGTTGATATTGCCACCATTGATATTGTTTAAAAGTGTGAATTGACTTTTTTGTGCCTCCATTATACACCAAATAGTGAACAACGTCCTTTTCGTTTTTTTTCTGCTTACAACATCCCTTCATTATCACATTTAAACATACCGAGTTCCTCCGTCAACTTTTCGTTAAAAAGTCCGTTAACCCTTGTCATGTGACTTGCATGTGAGGGTATAATCGTCTTTTTATGTAAATTCGTCCTTTACTCTTCATCTTCATCTTCATCTTCTCCACTTATAAGCCCTAATTCTTTTTAAGACCTAACACTCAACTTGTTCTCCCCCAAATTAAAAACCCTAATTTTTTTTGTAAGAAAAAAAAAATTAAAAACTATAAATGTCATGATAATATTATCGAAATTGATTAATTAGAATTAGAATTCATTACTCTATCTAATCCTGAATTCTCAATCGCAGAATATATAGGTTTTCCAGCTGTACCAGATGGTTCACCATCATCGTTACTTCGATACTGATTTCCAACCTAAAATTCAAGAAAACAAACTCAACGACTTTATAACTTCATCTTGATGGTCCATAATCTGGTTATGTCCAACGATACCTTATACGCCCAACAGTTATGAGTCGCCCGTGGATCTTGAACCTGCAAATTCGTATAAGATACATATTAGCAGCAATCAAGCGCATCAATTAGGTAAACTTCACATTCGTGATGGCTCAGTTCTATTATCTGTATTTTTGTGCAAAAATGCCTAAATTAGTTAATTTTAACAAGTACATTTGAGCAAAATCACCACTCACATCTATAAATCATCATCTCCGATCTCAACTCGGATATGCTAGCTATCTCTTTTTTCGACTCCGATGTGCTCGCCATCTCCTTTCAGTTTCAATGGAGGTGAAGGAATTTCAAAAATTGAATAAACTGAATCAGGTAAGTGAAGTGATGTACTTCCAAATTCGTTTATGGATTTTTTGTTCTTGTTTAACAAATCGTTAGTGGAATTTTGTTATTGTTTAAATGGATTTTTGTTATTGTTTAACAAATTCGTGAAGGACTTTTGTATCAAATGGATCTGGAAAACAATAAAGGGATAAACAAGGTATTCATGAAAAGCTGAAAAAAATATAGGTTAAAAAGACGATTATACCCTCATATGCAATGCACATGTCAGCATTTAACGTCCAGTTTAAGCGGAAGTTTGACGGAGGGACTCGATATGTTTAAATGTGATAATGGAGGGATGCTGTAAGCAGAAAAAAATGAAAGGGATGTGGTTCACTATTTGGTGTATAATGAAGGGACCAACGGCACAAAAAAGTCGTGTGAATTTCGTCAACCTAATTACCTTAATGATGATGATGATGATGATGATGATGATATTTATCTTTTTTACTAGATTTAAGAGCCCGTGCGTTACACGGGGACTCCTAATCAAACTAAATTGAATATAAAATGTTATATCATTTAACGGCATGATAAAGAAAGTCTCACAAGTATTGTTGTGTATGAAATAAACAAAACTTGTTAAAGTTTTAGTTTATAAACACATTCATGTTGTTTAACAAAGAAAAACTAACAATGGGTTCTAATGTCTCAATGTAAAAACATAAGGTTAATGTAAAACTGTTCTATGTTATTTCAGTACAAACATTAGTAGATAAAAATATAAGCTTAAATGGTGAACTTTTATGATTGATAAATATAATCAGCATAAATAACATAATAATATATCACATACTTTTAGTCTACTTAATTCAACATCTGTATTGTTAAATGTTCATATATAAGATTATGAGCCCGTACAGAAGTTGTAAAAATACGTTTTTGCAAATCTTAAATAAATAACAATATAAGTACATATTAGGATGAAGTTTGTTGCATTAATACATCGAGTTTACTATATTTATTACGATTAGATTACATGTAAAAAACAAAGCTCAATTCTTGACATTTTATGTTGCATTAATACATAAGTACATATTACGAGTAGTGTACACATATAACACTAATATTATGGCATTTACTAACTTTAAATACAGATATGTATAGTCATCTCTACAATAATAGTGCTTTGACCTTCAATTAGGTATGTTAATTTCTCGATGGATAGCCACATCATAAAAAGAGTAACATCATTTTTTTTTAAAATTTTAACATCGTTTTTTTAAAATGAAGATTATCTGACACTCAATAGCCCAAACTATACGGTTAGAAAAAAAAATCGATCATTGAACCCGTATACAATTAAATCACATAAAAGGCAAACATTAAAACTCTCAATATAAAAACATACCTCATTGAAGTTTTGATTCTGCCAATAGACATTCATCTACTGAAGAAATATGATGTATGTGATTCGATAAACATCGGACAAAATCACGCTCAAACGCGATTCAAATGGGTCTGTGATTGAGGGTATAGTTAATAAACAGAAAAAAGATGAAAAATATCATTTGTAATTACATAATGTACCCTTGAAAAAATAAATACAAACGCATCACACATCAATTGTATAGCAGAACATTCAAACACATATAACCTTTATACGGATTATGATTGAAACTGAATCACATGTTTTACCGTTGAACATCGTTGTATTGCTAGAATTATTGTTAAATATTCACATACCTTCAAAAAAATTATGGATACAACTTTGAATCTGCCGTCAATGTTTCGATGAATATATCCGATCTTCGCATAAGAAACAGTAATTGATTGATGGATATTCAATTTTAATAGATCAAATCGTTTAATCGATGGATAAACAAAGCCCTAATTCGTTCAAACTCTAGAAGTCGGCACTTTCAGGTTTCGATAACTGTTTTTTTAACGAAACCAATTTAGGGAGAGAAGTAGAAGAACGAAGATAACCCTAATTGATATTTGAGGAAGACAAGACTAAAGAAACGATTTATCGTTAAAAAACTGTAAATTAGGGCATAGATCTCTATTAGATGACAATGAATAGATGGATATGAGTAAGTCGCGTGAATATGCGTCTGTTAGATGACAACTTTGGAACTGGTTGATGGAGAAAAGACGTATGAAAAATATACCCCTGAAATTAATTTGGGAGCCCTAATTGAAAATAAAAAACCGTATGCAGGTAATAACAACGGTATTGAGTATCTTGAATGTGTTGTCCTTCCGCCATAACAATTGAAGTTGGAGGTTTATTATTTTGGAGAGAGAGAGAGAGAGAGAGCGCGACGCATGAAGGGAATAAACCCTAATTCAGGGGTATATTGATGCAAATTACGGATGATTGAGGGACACGTGTCGGTACAGCATAACTAACGATTTTTTAATCCAAAATTAGGAGAAAATTAGAAAGGCTGAGGAGGAATGAGTTGATGCCACGTACCTGATTTAGTGTTGTGATTTATTTATATATATATATATATATATATATATATATATATATATATATATATATATATATATATATATATATATATATAAAAGATAAGATATAAGATATAAGATATAAAATATAAGATTCTAATCTGTTTTCATAATGTTGAAATTGTTGCAGAACCTAAACCAGAGTTCGATCACCTTAGTGGCATGATTTACATGGTCTTATAAGGTAATTAAATTCCATGATTGCTTCTAATTCTCCGAGGGATCATGATAAACTTGCTACTCTTATTTTGTTTTTTCTATCATTGTATATGGCTATTCTCTTAACTTTCCTTCTTTTTCTTTGAAGATGGGACACACATGTGACTATTTGGTTGGGCAGCAAAGTCAACTCAAGGAATTTGCTGGTCTCTTGGTAAAATGGAATTACTTTGTATTTTCTCTCTGTATTATCAATCACTAATGAGTAGCAACTCATAACTCTTAGAGTTAAAGTTGAGAAGACCTTTTGTTAGGAAATCATCTTATAGTTTTAATGATGTATGTGTGAGCTTAAGTATTTTTTAATATAATCATGAAGTTGGTTTATGCTTTTATTCCTGAATGAAAATTATTATTTACACCAAGTATTATTCAACAGCAAATGAATGAAAAAGGTAAAAAAATTATTTGTATTGTTATTGAATGATTAGCCATTAATCATTTCGATGTTGTATATATGTACATATCCAAATTATGTTTCATGTTTGATGACGATTTTTGTTACAATGACATTCACATGTTTGTGAATTCATGCTCTTGTGGAGCATTTTCTTGATTTCTATCCCATGTGTCCAGTATTAGACTCCAATATGTTCGCTTGGCTTCTTGTGTGTATTTCATGGTGAACTTTGAAAAATTCGCTTCATTTGACTGTTAGTTATTGGGCCGTAGTGACTTTTAATTGAGGATATTGATGAAAATACACTTTTTTTTAAGGCTTCAAACAAAATACACTTTAAAAAAAAATTGTCTTTTTACACCATTCGGTAGACGGGATTTCTGTCTACCACCTTTATCTGTCGTCTACTACCATTTTTACAAAGTAGTAGACAGTAACAACAAGGTAGTAGACAGTGAGAACAAAGCAGTATACAGCCAATTACAAGGTAGCTGATCGTCTACTGCCTTGTTGTTACTGTCTACTACCTTGTTGTAGGTGTCGACTGATATGTATTATTGGTGTCGACACCTACAACAAGGTAGTAGACAATAACAACAAGGCAGTAGACGGTCAGCTACCTTGTAATTGGCTGTCTACTGCTTTGTTCTCACTGTCTACTACCTTGTTGTTACTGTCTCCTACTTTGTAAAAATGGTAGTAGACGACAGATAAAGGTGGTAGACAGAAATTCCGTCTACTGAATGGTGTAAAAAGACAATTTTTTTTTAAAAAAGTGTATTTTGTTTGAAGCCTTAAAAAAAGTGTATTTTGAACAATTTGTCCTTTTAATTAGCTTCCAATGTGATGGGATTTTAATATGTTTAAACATTACATCCGAAGCTCTCTTTGATTTAATATTATTAGAAACTAAATTAAAAAATTGTGTTGTATTGGTTAGGGTGCACCAGAACAGAATTGGACACACGAAGCATATTTGATATTATCAATCCATTCGGATGGGTTGCACAATGAAAAAATTATGAAAGCTAACAAGGTCTTTTCCATCGAGGTATAATACAAGTAATCGATACCAATATTAATGCATTCGAATACTATATTTTTGACCTGCCGTGCAACGCACGAGCTCTTAAATTAATGTCTTTATCAAATTTTTAAAGGATTTAGATTTAAATATTTTAGTTTCCAACCTTCTCCGTTCATCCACCCCTACAACCGCCCATTCCACCATCTCCTCCGGTCAGTCCTCTGGCCGAAGATGATGTAATCCCTATGTCGAAGCCAAATGGCTTATCGTTTTCAAAGTCGAGTGATAATCGTGTTACATCGTTTTTGATATTCAATTTTCCGGATTCCTGGTCTCGTGAAGATTGTCGGAGAATTTACGAGAAGTATGGGGCTCTCAAAGACGTGTACTTTGCTCGGAAGAGATTGTCGAGTGGCCAACGCTTCGGGTACGTCAGATTTGATGACATTTCTGACATTGACTCATTCACGAAAGTTTTAAACAACATTCATGTCAACGGGAGGTGGATTCGTGCCTATAAGGCCGTTGAGAGAAATGTTTCCAAAAGTGCACGGTTTAATGGTAGAACTTCTAACCTGTCTGCAGAAGATTATGGTCGTGATTTCAAGATGAAGGTCGATGATTTCGATGAATTTCCTCATGCTCCTTGGAGTCGTGTTTCGTCAAACCCACCAAACCCGTCAAATCCAAATATTTGGGAAGGCAAATCCTTCGCAGACTCTCTTACTGGATCTAGCAAAGAAACCAAAACCTATCAGCACAACAAAGCAAACCGTATCGAGATTAAAGTCGGGGGTAAATGGTTTGATTTTGAACTTCCAGAATCTGTGAACAATCATAACTTGGTTTTTAGTTTTAACAATTACCGTTTTTCGTGGTCTCTGGTCGAAGTAAATAAGTCTCGTTTCGTTGATGGTGACTGTGAAATTCAATCGGAACCAGCCAAGGGCTCTAATGAGGGTGTCAACGAATTGTCTGGTATGGGTCCAATTTTGTCAGGAGAGCATGATGCTCAAGCTAATAATGGTACAAATTGTAAAGAAGTTAAGAATGATTCTCAGGATGTTAAACCTACCAATTATGTCGAAGATAGCGATGATGACGTTGAAGAAGGTGAACTCACGCCGGTTGATTATGGTACTCAGTCTCCGGCCGTCGACGATGAAGAAGGGGAGCTCACACCGGTTGAATCTGAGTCTCAACCACCGACCGATGACTCTCCTGCCTCGATTCCTTCACCTGATTCAAAATTAATCAGTAACCCGATAATCGATACCTTCCAATCTTCGAGACCTTCTTTTGCAAGTGTCGATGTTGAAAGTGTGGCTTTCGAGGATAGAGAAAGCACGAGTGATAGTCCCAAGGTTGAAGGTGTTGTTTTTGAGGAAAAAGAAAGCTCGCGTGTTCCTGTTTCCCCAATTCCCCATCAGGTTTGTCTCCAATCCCAAGCTGGGCCGGATCCCCTTAATGGGCCAGATTCCTCAAGTGGCATTCATGTGTTTAAACAGGCCTCTAATGAGCTGGACTTGGGCTCAGATGACCGAGACGTGGGGGACCCTAGCCCAACAGAAATAGTTCGTGTTGATTCCCATACTGCGGTAGCCCGCTTTCGTGTTAAAAGAAAAAAAGTCCCTCCCTTGATTAAAAGTCGCTTTATTAAGCACGTGTGGGGTAGATGTAATATGAAGCGCAACCAACGTCGTGATAATTTCCGATGGCATGAAAGATACTTCATCGAAAATGTGATGACTAACGCGGAGGTGGATAGTGACTGTTGCTCGTGTTGCTCTTCTTGCTCGTCATCGAACTCCGAAACTTAGTTTTATTAGGTTTCGTGTCGTGTGTATTTAATACCTTCGTGTTTATGTGCCCTCTATAGTTGTGTGTATGTTTGTGGGATTGTGTGTTAGTTCGTGTTTTCTGTTTTCTTTAGCTCCTTGCTAGGTTCTCGTGTAATGTTCTTTTTTATATAATATATTACTTGCCTTTCAAAAAAAAAAAATTAATGTCTTTATCATACCGTTAATTGATATAACATTTTACATTTCAATTTAGTTTGATTAAGAGTCCTCGTGCAACGCACGAGCTCTTTTCTATGTATTGGGTGAGGATCACAATACATTCAAAAATTTTAAAAGTATGGGTGATGTGTATTCTTTATACTTTAGTAACTCAACAATAGTACTTGTGACACTGCCCGTATAATAACATTAATTCATATACAATTTTTAAATTCAATATATTAGTTGCGGGAACATTTAATTACACCTCTATCCCTAAAACCCCTCTCATGTCGCCTTCACCCAACCCTTCGTTTTCCTCCTTCCGGCCAACATACCCAAATTCCATCCCAATCCAACTTCAATCGGCCACCCAAAAAATCAACATTAACACCATTTACATAGGTCAATTACCAGTTAACACTTCCCACACAACCATCTCCAATAATTTCAATCGGTACGGGAAAATCCGAGGAATCTCATGGCGACAAAACAGAAGCTTTGCTTTTGTAAGGTTTGAGAATCGACAGCAAGCTGCCGCAGCAATTTATAGGATGAACGGATGCAACTTTCTCGGTAAAAGAATTGTTGTGAGTTTCGCAAAAATGAAACTTGCATACGGTAGAGGAGCGAAACAATTACATTCCCGACGAGATATTCCGGTCACCAATCAGGTAAATTGGTTGCACGAACACAATGACATCTCTCCCAACCAAGCCCTCGCCGTGATGATCATCGACAAATTACCCATCAAAAAGGAAAAGCTAATGACTTGGTTGAGGAAGCGTGAGGCTTTGGTTACTTCAATCTCATTGTGGGGCACATACGGGGCTATCGTTCATTGCAAAGATTCAGATAGCTTCCAGAAAGTCAATTCCGGTCCTACTCTAGATGATGATGAGTTTCTTAAAGTTGTAAAAATGGAACATAGAAAAGGCAAATTCACAAGATTTGTATGGATTGAGATAAGAGGCATTCCATTCGATCGGGCATGTAATGATAACATAATGATTGTAGCTAAAAACATTGGTGACATTATTTTCATAGCATCAAGATCACACGAGTTTTATCAAGCTGAGTCATTATTCGCGTTTGTAGAAGTCCGAGAGCCTAAGCGAATTGCCAGGTATGTCAGTACCACTTTGTCAAATAGTAATTCATGTTTAGTATGGGTGGAAGAGTATCCAGGAATCCCCACAATCGATAATACTTGTTACATGAAAAGTTTATTAACGATCACAACAAATCGGCCACTAAAATCCCAGGCGGCCCAACGTTCGAATCTTTAGATGACGAAGATCGCGTCGAGCCAGCACCGGTAAATCAGCCGGAACAGGTGGAAGTTCCAAACGGGGGGAAAACTCAAATTCGAATTGGAATAACTATTCAGTTGACCCATACTCCCAGGCCGAAAGTCAAGATATGGGTGTAAAAGAGATGGGTAAGGGGGTGGTGTCTGCTACCTTGGTTGGAACAAATGATAAAAGTACTTACTTTAGTGATGCTTATGGGGCTACTATTGGTCAACTAAATCACTTCAAGGATAATATAAGCAAGGAACCAGCGAGTAATGTATTGAGTGGGGACAAGGAGATCTTAAATTTTGATTTAAGCTATTCTGAGATTGTGAAAAGTACTGGAAAGCTCAATATTCTTAACACATCACCTATAATCCCATCACCTTTTAACAAAAAGTCCTTTCATGAGCAAAAAGGTACAACATTTGTTTCCTCTTCTACTCCTGTCAACCCAAACAACACTGAAGCAAATTCCTCAAATATTACTCAAAACAATTCATGTAATTTGAAAAATCACATCACTGATAACACGCCTTTGGAACATGAAAATTGCGTGGGAAAAGATTGTAGAGCATCTTGCGCTATCATCCATAAAAACATTCAAAAAGACAAGGAAATAAATGCAAATGGTATTTCCTCCTCACTCCCGAAAAGCCCTGTCAAACTAAACAAAACAAAAGCGAGCAAGAAAGCTTTAAACGATGAAATTATTGATGCTTCTGCCTTGTTTGAGATAGTTGGGGTTATAGATGCTGATGATGTATATGTCGACCCATATAATACAAAGTCAGTTAAACACATTGGTAAACCCACTGTTTCCATAAAAGAACAAAAAAAGGTTGATTTTCGATTGTTTGGTGAGTTCATGAACGGCATCGAAGGTGACGGGTTAAAAGCTTTCAAAAAGAAAGAATGAGGGTGGTTCGTGGAACACCCGTGGTCTCGGAATCAAATCTCGAGCCTTTATAGTTGGCACAATGGCCAATTTCTTTCAACTTCAATTTGTTACAATTCAAGACAACAATTTAAAGAAGTGTCTCACTTTTATCAAGTTCAATTCATTGTAATTCATTTCATAAAAGTCAAGCTGGTAGGATACAACAGGAGGTGGTCGACTCTTTTGGTGATTTTATTAAAAGAATGCATAGTATTTTTCCTCTAAAATCAAAACAATCAAGGTAGGCTTCGTGTATCATAAGAGGGCTCGACAACATAACAAGAGCAAAAATGGTTTCAAAGTATAGCATACTTTCAAATTGTGTTCTCGCAATTCAAGAAGGTGGCGGAGGTCCACTTCCGGTCATATATGTAATATGGCAAAGGCTGAGGTTCAATTGTTTGCAAGCATGGTTGGATGGCAGTTCAAGATTTGCAAATCTATACATACTTTTGGAAAGGCTAATGGGAAAAAAAAATCTGGAATGTATCTACCGCTAATTGATGAAAGATGGATGGTCATTCAATTTCTGGTCTTCAAGTCCTTTTACTTTGATTAAAGATGCAAGTTCAAGTTGGGTGCTTTTGACTTTCTTTTTGCGCAATTATAAGCCTCATTTTGAGTTAGTAATTTTTGCTTCAAGTTTGTGGATGTACCTTTCAACATTTCATCTTTTGGATGAAGTGTATATAAATATATTTCTTTGTTTTTTAGCCAAATATATATATATATATATATATATATATATATATATATATATATATATATATATATATATATATATATATATATATATATATATATATATTAGTTGCGGATGAGTACCCGTGCAATGCAGGGGCTCATAAATCTAGTTATTCCATAAACCCAAAACACCAAACCCTAAACCCTAAACCCTAAACTCTAAACCCTAAACTCTAAATCGGGCTAAATTTTACTTCACAAAACATGGAAAAAAAAACGTTCATATTCTTCACGAACAATATTATCTTGAATGTTATTTTTGTCGATCGTTTTCCCGCCTAAATAATAACATTCATCACGAGGTGTCTCTTCTAAATGTTCATATTTTCGTGTGATCTTGATGCCGGAAAAAAAATTTCAAAAAAAAACGGAAAAAAAAAAAAATTTGCTTCCCCCCGTTTCCCCCCGATTGGTTACTTACCCATTGATCTGCCCACATATATATATATACAAGGTAGGCTCTCTTATTAAAGTTATCATTTTTTTTTTAATCGTATAGTCATTTGGTGGCATGATTTTTTTAGTGATGGGTTATGTTTTTGTAATGCAGAATATTGATAAGATACCGTTAGTCCAGTTTTGGTGATTCATGCAAGTGTTTAATAATATACTTATGCTTTAGTTATGATTCTTCTTGTATCTTGCAACATTTGTAGTTTAGTTTATTTTCCTAACTTCTTTGTTGCGATGCTCCAGCGATTTTTCTTATAATTATAGAGTTTATATAATAATTTACTATTTAAATTAAAATATTCCATTGTTTTTTCTCAATTCTGTTTTCTTAGGTTAGTTGCGCATTCACAAAAGCCAATATTGTTGCAGGAATGTCTTCAATATCATCAGGCCAAGGATGAGGACAGATTGGTGGAATACAAAGGCTCTTTAAACTTTGGTCGACCTCATAAGGTTTGTGAAATCTCAAAACAAAGAGAGTTGCAATTGTTTTCCATTTTAAATTTTCGACATCAAACTAATAGATTCTTGCAATTTATGAATTGTAATAGTGATTTATTGTGAAGACCCGTCCTTATCCATCCGGACGATATCTTCAACATTTGGTTCCATTGCGATGATCGACTCCAAGTAATGTCTTTAATATGAGCAAATGCACAGCAGAAGACTTAAATCGTACCTGAGAATAAACATGCTTTAAAACGTCAACATAAAGTTGGTGAGATATAGGTTTGATGCTAGCAGCGTTATAACTATGGACCACAAGATTTCACATACATACATAATACACTCGCAAGTGTATGAAAAAGTCGTTGAGCACTTGGTAACCATACTTAACATTTAAATCACAGCAGCATATTCTTAAATAAACCCTACACCGTACCAAGTGTAGTAACGAAACGAAGTACTGTGCAACCGTTAAAAACTGGTCGTCCAGCCCGGTTGGGGTTGTCAGGCCCGATAGATCTATCAACAGGATTCGCGTTTACGCTCCTCACGTAAATATTAGCTACCAAGTATAAAGAGATATGCCATGGTACAACTCAACGTAGAATTTATATTTTTGATCACTTGTGTCCATAACGTAAATCATTTATAAAAACAGCGCATGTATTCTCAGCCCAAAAATATTTAAAGTTTAAAAGGGACTATATACTCACCTAATGTATTTTGTAGTAAAAATACATATAACATCATTGATCAAGTATAAGGTTGGCCTCGGATTCACGAACCTATATCAATTGTTTATCTATTAAAACATATAATCGTAATCGAATAAGTTTATATTTTATTATTAATGATATATTTCATAATTTATATGTCTTATTATTAATTTGATAAAATATATTTAATTATATATTTTTGAATGAAAACTTTATTATTTGTCAAAATAATGATATAGTTATGATATGTATTAAATACATTTTTCATATATCTAATATTTATTTGATAAAAAAAATTTATATCTTTTTATGACATTAATAATACTAAAATTAATTAGATTTAATAATGATACATATAATAATAGTTTTAGATAATAACACTAATAATGATAATAACTATATAATAGTTTTTAATGGTAATAGTATTAATCCTAATGAACTAATAATAACTTAATTGATAATAATAATAATAATAGTAATAATAATAATAAAAATAGTAATAGTAATACCTTAAAAAGATAGTAAATATGTCAAAGAACGGGCTCGAACCCGTGACCTCCCGATCCTTAACTCAACACCCTAACCATCCTAGCCGTTCTGTCTTTCTGACTTATAACAGATTCCATATTTATATATTTAGTATTATTATTTGTTCCTATGTCTTGTAACATCCCGCCTTTTTCCGTTAAATTTATTTTTAACACCGTCTTTTTCTTTTAAATAATACCTTTCGTTATTTAAATTCGTAGTTTCCGTTGACTAACGTTCACAATAATTCCGTCATTTAATTATAACATCTCTCGTTAACTTGCGTTTTAAAAATATTCGTTTGGTTAATTCCCGCACCCGCTCTGAAACTTGAGGGACTAGTTCCGCCACTTGACCAAAGAGGTGGCTAGTAGTTAACTAGTCAACCACTCACCACCTCCACCCCTCATTCATCCATTTCTTTTTCCTTCTTTCTTTCTTTTTTTCACTCAAGAACACAAACATAAATCATCATCTAAATCCGGATCGGGAAGCAAACTTCAAAACAAATTACATATTTGGAATCCTCTCTTCATCCTCTACAATTTGATACCAACTTCATCTCGTTTGGGTAACTTTCTAAAAACTCTAGATTTCTATAAATTCGTGTTTTTGACTTGAAATGGTGTTAGTTAGTGTCTATGGCTCGTGTATAACATGAATATATGTTTTGTTTGCTCGATTCGTTGTTTTGAGTAACTAGTTTGAACATTTGAAATGGGTTTGCTTAATCCTTGATTTTGGATGAGTTAATGTTGTTAGATTGTTAAAGTGCATGTTTTAATTGTGTTACTAGTATCACTAGCTTCGTTTGGATGTGTAGGTTGATTAAGAAAACTTCAAAAACCCGATTAATGATTTTGTGATGTTTGACTAGGGTTTGATAGTTCTTGACATGAACATTTGGATGTTTAAATGCCATGGAATGTTAATTGTTAGTGTTTAGTAGTAATGTATGCTTCATTACCTTCAAAACGGCATATCATATGTGTGAATTGGATTCCCGAAACTTAAAATGCAATTGATGAACTTGAAACTTTGAAAATGGACTTTTAAATGATCACTTGACGAGAAATCGGTTATGGAAAATGTTGTTTTTGTTTGATGAAACATGTTTAGTTGTGTTCCTTGTCAAAAGAGCTTTCCAACGGTATAAGATACGCTTTCTAATTGTTTACGGTTTGAGTTTTGCGTTTGTTTGAAATTTTACCAAGCCTTGAACAAGTGAAACAGGCCAGGGACCAGGCCACGGCCATTGTCGCGCCGCGGAGCAATTTGTCGCGCCGTGGCCCAAAGGGTGATTTTAGAACATGTTTTTCAAGCTTTCTGACCTTCAACATAGGCATTTGTCGCGCCGCGGAGCAATTTGTCGCGCCGTGACAATTGCCTGTTTCATCCGAACTTCAGCAAACTTGTTTTGGCCATAACTTTTTGACCGTAACTCCGTTTTCGATGAATCAAATATTGTTGGAAACGTAATAAGATTTCCTTTCTAATGGTAAGGTTTTGAAATGTCAACTCAAACTTTATTACAATCGTTCTAACATGCTTTTATACTTGATTCTTGCATGAAACTTGACAACGTGATTCACATGCTATACTATTCGAGTCGTAACGAGCCATAGGACTAATTGAACACATTTCACCCGACCTTGTGTCGTAACCGGTTAATTGATACAACTTATTTGTTTAGGTCAAGACTAAGCAACTTTCATGCACACGTTTACTTGTTGAAGTACCTTTATACTCGTGCACTCGAGGTGAGATCATAGTCCCGCTTTTTACTCTTTTGAACTTACTTTTGGGATGAGAAAACATAAACGATTCTTTTGAACTAAGTGAACACAAGAACGGGAAAACAAACATTCTACATACGAGTTTAGAACGAAAATCCTCAATCCGATTATCATTAGTTACATCAGATGGTGTAAGCGAGAACTTATGTTATATGGCCATATGGGTTTGACAAACCCTCATTCAAACGGTTCGCTACCGTTTACGAATGAAATATATTTTCGGGAACAGTGTTGTTCTAGCACTAATTGATGGGGTATTCAACGGACGGAACGTTAAGCTTTGATAATTGGGTGCTCGTGAATATTAACTTTTAGAATGTACTACTATTATTTCGACTTTGCAAATCTTGTGGTTCGACTTACTTTACTTTTACTCAATTACTTAAACCTATGATTTCACCAACGTTTTTGCGTTGACAGATTCTTCTATGTTTTCTCAGGTTTATACATGGCTATTTGATACATGCTTCCGCACTCTTTGATTTCTTGATTGGAGTCAACCATGCATGCATACGCTAGGGATAGCACTTTTGGATTCAAACTTTTGTCTACTTACTTACGCTATTTATAGCAACTGTGGTTTCAAACTAATTATGTCGCAAGTTATTTCATTCATACTTTATAACTTTGTAAACTTAAACTTATTGTCGATCCGTTTGTTAAACTAAACTTTGTACCTTTCAAATGAACGCGACATAATTTTGGTCAAACGAGTCTCATATAGGGACTACGACCACGCAACGGGACCTAAGTTAACGACGCCGTCAATAACGGTTTTGGTCGGGTCGTTACAAGTGGTATCAGAGCGTTGGTTGTAGGGAACTAGGACGTGCATTAGTGTGTCTAACAGAGTCGTTAGGACGCATTAGTGAGTCTAGACTACAACCGGATAGTTAGCATTTGCATTCCGACATACATTTGCTATAGATAGCACATACTTGACTACTTGTGCATTATACTTGAATCATTCTTAGGCAAACTTTTTAATGGTACCCAACCTTCATCATACGAACTCGTATTCCGCCACTTTTTGGTAATACACGCGAATTCAAAGTTTATACGCGTACGGATGACCACGACTTCGTTAGTCACTCTAGTTCGGGAATTCTGACTCCTTGGTTGTTATTCACCCCGTCTCATCTTACAATCCATGAGTATTGTAAAGTCACTGTCACTACTCTAGATGAGTATCGTCATCACTATTTATCGCTACGGTTGCGTACTACTCGCTATCATGACTCGCTACTCTTTTCATACCTAACTACGTTATTGTCTGATTCGAACCGCATTGACGTGAACAATCACTCATACACTTCCCTCGGGGAACGCATCCTTAGAGTTGCACTAATTCTTTCGATTCAATACGAATCATGTTTGAGACGTCGTTACATTTCGTTCATTTTAGATTTTCACGATGACACGAACTTGAACCCATGGAGTGATGTGGGAATGGAGGTATGATTTGGCGTAATATAACGACACTCGATCAACGTGGTTATATTACGGTAAGACATACCAAAGTTCTAGTGACACGTGATGGTGGTTAGACTCGATCAACCTAAACACCACCATGTGCCATGTACATGACTTCATCTTTTCAGGTTTGGACATCCGAAAACACCGAGAATATTTATAACAACCATACCGGGGACACACCTTCAATTATTGTCAAATTATATTTATGCTTCCGAATGAATTACCGATTCCATTCGACTTCAACCGTATGTCACACGGGTATACTAGCTCGTCCTCGCGCAGTCTTATTGACTAACTACAATTTACTCGTTATGTTCACATCGGGGCGGAAACTTCTCTTGCATCACCCTCGTACTTCCGGTTCAGGAGGTCCTTATTCTAAATTCTCAATGGAGAGAGACTCTTCACGTTATGCTAGTATTCGCCTCAAGGGTGAATAGTTCCGACGAACGTTTTTGGAAACCGATAAATCTTTCGCGACGCGAATTTTTCTTGAGAAACTTGTCCTAGCTAACGTTTTCAATTCCTAGCAAACTTGTTCAATATGCCTTAGGGAAATGTACGCCGTTTCGGATCGAGATCCTCGTTTCACTTCTAGATTTTGGAGTGCCTCACAAAAAGCCTCGGGACCGCGTTTAGACATGAGTACCGCGTACCATCCATAACCCGACGGACCGAACAAACATACGATTTAAGTCTTGAAAACCATAATACGAATTTGTATTACCAACTTCAAATTTTCTTGAGAAACGTCTTTGCCTTGAATCAAACTCTCTTACTACAAAATTTTCGTTCGAGTATTGACGCCACGCCTTCGAAACCTTATATGACCGGAAACGTCATTCTCCTTTTGTCGAACCAAGTAAACGATGACCAATTCACCGGGACCAGGATTATTCATGAACAACCGAGAAAATTTATTCATATTCAGGTAAAACCCTACGCGACTCGTAATCACCAAGAGCTACGCCGATGTTAGACGTAAACATTTCAAATTCCACGTGAGAAACCGCGTCACGTTAAGAGTCGCACCTTGGAAAGGTGCAATCCGTTTCGGGAAACGTAGGAAGCTAAATCCGCGATATTTTGATCCTTTAAATTCTTGGGGTGTTTTGGACCCGTCGCTAGCCGTTTAGATTTTTCCGACTCATTTTGGGTCTCCGTTTATCCTACATTCGATGTATCAACTCAAAGACGTGTTTTGCGAAACGAGAACTTGTTATCTCCTTTGATGAACTCACTATCGACGATAACCCTCACTTCCTAGGAGGACCGGTTGAAACCATAAATCGTGAAGCCAAACCTTAAAACAACACATGATCCCGACCGTCAAAATTCGTTGAAATACCTTAGAACGTACTTCTCCCTCATTCGTAGAATTGGCAACACAAGATCTCAAGGAAGATTCAACGATTACTACTTCCAACTAAATTTCGGGACGAAATTTGTTTTGAGGTGTGGATAATGTAACATCCCGCCTTTTTCCGTTAAATTTATTTTTAACACCGTCTTTTTCTTTTAAATAATACCTTTCGTTATTTAAATTCGTAGTTTCCGTTGACTAACGTTCACAATAATTCCGTCATTTAATTATAACATCTCTCGTTAACTTGCGTTTTAAAAATATTCGTTTGGTTAATTCCCGCACCCGCTCTGAAACTTGAGGGACTAGTTCCGCCACTTGACCAAAGAGGTGGCTAGTAGTTGACTAGTCAACCACTCACCACCTCCACCCCTCATTCATCCATTTCTTTTTCCTTCTTTCTTTCTTTTTTTCTCTCAAGAACACAAACATAAATCATCATCTAAATCCGGATCGGGAAGCAAACTTCAAAACAAATTACATATTTGGAATCCTCTCTTCATCCTCTACAATTTGATACCAACTTCATCTCGTTTGGGTAACTTTCTAAAAACTCTAGATTTCTATAAATTCGTGTTTTTGACTTGAAATGGTGTTAGTTAGTGTCTATGGCTCGTGTATAACATGAATATATGTTTTGTTTGCTCGATTCGTTGTTTTGAGTAACTAGTTTGAACATTTGAAATGGGTTTGCTTAATCCTTGATTTTGGATGAGTTAATGTTGTTAGATTGTTAAAGTGCATGTTTTAATTGTGTTACTAGTATCACTAGCTTCGTTTGGATGTGTAGGTTGATTAAGAAAACTTCAAAAACCCGATTAATGATTTTGTGATGTTTGACTAGGGTTTGATAGTTCTTGACATGAATATTTGGATGTTTAAATGCCATGGAATGTTAATTGTTAGTGTTTAGTAGTAATGTATGCTTCATTACCTTCAAAACGGCATATCATATGTGTGAATTGGATTCCCGAAACTTAAAATGCAATTGATGAACTTGAAACTTTGAAAATGGACTTTTAAATGATCACTTGACGAGAAATCGGTTATGGAAAATGTTGTTTTTGTTTGATGAAACATGTTTAGTTGTGTTCCTTGTCAAAAGAGCTTTCCAACGGTATAAGATACGCTTTCTAATTGTTTACGGTTTGAGTTTTGCGTTTGTTTGAAATTTTACCAAGCCTTGAACAAGTGAAACAGGCCAGGGACCAGGCCACGGCCATTGTCGCGCCGCGGAGCAATTTGTCGCGCCGTGGCCCAAAGGGTGATTTTAGAACATGTTTTTCAAGCTTTCTGACCTTCAACATAGGCATTTGTCGCGCCGCGGAGCAATTTGTCGCGCCGTGACAATTGCCTGTTTCATCCGAACTTCAGCAAACTTGTTTTGGCCATAACTTTTTGACCGTAACTCCGTTTTCGATGAATCAAATATCGTTGGAAACGTAATAAGATTTCCTTTCTAATGGTAAGGTTTTGAAATGTCAACTCAAACTTTATTACAATCGTTCTAACATGCTTTTATACTTGATTCTTGCATGAAACTTGACAACGTGATTCACATGCTATACTATTCGAGTCGTAACGAGCCATAGGACTAATTGAACACATTTCACCCGACCTTGTGTCGTAACCGGTTAATTGATACAACTTATTTGTTTAGGTCAAGACTAAGCAACTTTCATGCACACGTTTACTTGTTGAAGTACCTTTATACTCGTGCACTCGAGGTGAGATCATAGTCCCACTTTTTACTCTTTTGAACTTACTTTTGGGATGAGAAAACATAAACGATTCTTTTGAACTAAGTGAACACAAGAACGGGAAAACAAACATTCTACATACGAGTTTAGAACGAAAATCCTCAATCCGATTATCATTAGTTACATCAGATGGTGTAAGCGAGAACTTATGTTATATGGCCATATGGGTTTGACAAACCCTCATTCAAACGGTTCGCTACCGTTTACGAATGAAATATATTTTCGGGAACAGTGTTGTTCTAGCACTAATTGATGGGGTATTCAACGGACGGAACGTTAAGCTTTGATAATTGGGTGCTCGTGAATATTAACTTTTAGAATGTACTACTATTATTTCGACTTTGCAAATCTTGTGGTTCGACTTACTTTACTTTTACTCAATTACTTAAACCTATGATTTCACCAACGTTTTTGCGTTGACAGATTCTTCTATGTTTTCTCAGGTTTATACATGGCTATTTGATACATGCTTCCGCACTCTTTGATTTCTTGATTGGAGTCAACCATGCATGCATACGCTAGGGATAGCACTTTTGGATTCAAACTTTTGTCTACTTACTTACGCTATTTATAGCAACTGTGGTTTCAAACTAATTATGTCGCAAGTTATTTCATTCATACTTTATAACTTTGTAAACTTAAACTTATTGTCGATCCGTTTGTTAAACTAAACTTTGTACCTTTCAAATGAACGCGACATAATTTTGGTCAAACGAGTCTCATATAGGGACTACGACCACGCAACGGGACCTAAGTTAACGACGCCGTCAATAACGGTTTTGGTCGGGTCGTTACATGTCTTCTTCCTCTTCTTGATTAATCGACCATACTAAGGATCTTTTCAAGCTAATACCGTATCACATATTTAGTTTTGGGTCACAGAAAGTATTATTATTCGACTTGAAATAATCTAAAACAAAGAAAAGAAGAAGAAAAAAAAAATAGCAAATTGCAAATCGCTGTAACAGTTTAAAAACACGTTTATGGACTCTATCATCGATTTCATATTTTTAGAAGTTTTTAAGGTACAATTTCTAAATGAAAAAGGTTGATATTCTTCCTTATAAACTATCTGATTCAACAATTGAACAAATAACATCAAAACAGTTTCGAATTTTAGGATGAACAATATCTTTGACTTTTTGAAAATTTACTTTGACTCCCAAATTGAAGCTCAATTCGATGAATTGGAAAACGAATTTTTGCAGAAAGATCACTCAATATAATCCTAATAAAACTGCATCAATACATTTTGAAGTTTATTACAAAATCGTTCTAGTTGAATCATGAAGAAGAAACAGGGACCACGAATTACAGTTTCTGATTTTTATGCTTTTAAAACTCAAATTTGCAGTGTTTAATTTGTGTAGTGTTGTGGTGTGAATAGGTGAACGATAAAGGTATTGCCTACCACTGATTCAACGTGTTTTTATATAGCAATTGCAGTGGACGGCCAAATTAATTAGAAAACAGGAAAAAATAAATAAATAAATAAAAGAAGGTGATTTTTAACTGTTTTTGGAATGTATCTTTGATCTTATTCGATATGTAAACCAGATAAGAGACAGAAGTAGATATTAAATAAAATATTTGATGGTGAAAGCAAGTAGAAAACGTATAAATTTTGATATATATAATTAAATCAATATTAACAATTAATAAATATTTTATTAATAGTATTAATAATTATTATATCCTTAATAATAAATAATAATGATACTCAAATCCTAAAAATGATAATAATTATATTATAAATGATAATAATAATAGATTGTATTATTTCCTAATAAATATAACTATATTAATAATAATAATAATAATAATAATAATAATAATAATAATAATAATAATAATAATAATAACAATTACACATAGTATCTTGATATTATAATTTTTCTACTAACTCTAATGTCAAACTAAATGTATCGATTCTATATATAATAGTATACTGATATTAGTATTTAATGAAAGTAGATATAACACTTGTTAATACGGCATTTGTTTTATCTTGTAATTGAATTAAATTACTATTACAATTTATTAATCTTGTAATATTTAATAATTATATAATACATATATATATATATATATTTAATGTTTAGTATTTATAACTTACAATATAATAATAGTTATTCATAGAAATCATATATGTAAATTTATGATATCATCATGTGTATATTTATATATATCCATACACCCACACACACACACACACACATATATATATATATATATACATACTTATTTACAACTAATTATTCGTGAATCGTCAGGCTTGGTCAAAAGGTAACTGATTATCCGAATATGGCTTTCAAACTTTCTAGACTCAACATTACAGATTTTGCTTATCGTGTCGGAAACATATAAAGATTAAGGTTTAAATTTGGTCGGAAATTTTCGGGTCATTACAGTACCTACCCGTTAAAGAAATTTCGTCCCCGAAATTTGATAGAGGTCATCATGGATAACAATAGGAATGTTTTCATGACAAATATGAGGTAATAATGGAGTTTTATGTTTATTGAGAGATATAGATAAAATGATTCGATCATGTGATGCGGACGAGTGAAGCTATCACAAAAGAGTGAAATGAGTAAGTAAATATATTCGTTTCAACCGATGACGTAATTACTATTGATTTTCGGGATTTAAGGGATTTAAAGAAAATCTTACATAATAAGATTTGGTTCTTCGACGATCAGGATCTTCTTTGATTTAATGCGGCAATCTGTTTCGATTTCTCTATCGGATACTTCACTATAAATCCACTCCTTCGTTTCCCTATTTTTCACAACTCACATCTTCTACTCTTTCTCTTTAATTCCTACTTCAAGACATTCGTCGATATGCTCCATCCAATTCTGATTCTTGATATACTCCTAATTTTCACATCCGTCATTCTTCTCTTTCATCTACTACCGGAGAATCTATTCACTTCTATCACTTCCTCAGAATTATAATGTTTTTAATTATCCCGTGTCTTTACATTGCAATACGTATTGATATACATGG
The DNA here is from genome assembly GCF_046630445.1 of Rutidosis leptorrhynchoides. Lineage (NCBI taxonomy): Eukaryota > Viridiplantae > Streptophyta > Magnoliopsida > Asterales > Asteraceae > Rutidosis > Rutidosis leptorrhynchoides. Next base: position 647,627,131 of record NC_092334.1, read on the forward strand.
TTTGTAAATCCTGGGTGGTTGTTGGGTTTTATATCCTTCATTATTTTTCGGAGCTTCATGCTTTCGTTTTCTCTTCCCGACTTCGATTCAAGCGAGTAATGTTCCGGAATTCATAGGTATGAGATTCGGAATGAACATAGCTAATGCTCTTAGATAGAAATGGTAATGGAAAAATTTTGATTTGTCAAATTACCAGAATATCCTGGAAAAAACCGAATCATCAAGATATATTTTCTTGATATTTTTAGAATTCGAATAGAATGTAAGAGTCGTGTAACATGACACATGATGATGGTACTGTAAATCATCACATTCTATTAGAAACTCAACATGACTTACTGTAATATAATGATGTTGATCAAGTGTCATTATATTATACTAATTCATGCTTCAGTTCTCAACACTACTTTAAAACATTCATATTTTAAATTCGGAGGTTTCAGAATTTAGAAACTAACACAGTTTCTTTTATGTTGTAACTCAGATATTACGGAGAGATAAATGATCTTAGATAAGAATAGTTGTGAAAATATCTCCAGAAATATGGAGAATATGTATAACAGAAGATATGAAGATATCTTATAATATCTAAGATAAGATGATGATGAAGAATATCATCTGGAAAGGTTTAGAATAAGGAGCAGGGTTCTTACTAACGGTTTCAGTAGGCACTGAATCATTTGGATTCTTTGAAGGCAGGTTCAGTCCTTGTATTTGTTCTTTGTTTCCTTCACGGTTAGCTCAATCCATTTTTCAGTAAAAAAAAATTTCTATCGAGCGTTCCCAACACTCTATTCTTTTATCATCACTTTTGGCCATTAAGACCATTTACTACATGCTGCTTCGTCAGCATTTTCGAAGTTAACGAATTTGGGTCATTGGTTTTTAAACCGAGGTGGTTTCAAGAGAATTGTGTTTTTAGATGATTAAACGCTGATGGTAGTATGGTGGAATATAAAAGGTTCTCCGGTAACGAGGATGAAAGCTAATCGTATGTATCAAAGTTATAATAAGGTTGATTCGAACGAAAAGTTGAAGTTGGCTTGCTGGAGCTGTGACAAAATTTGGCTACTTTGAAAATGAATCGTAAGGTTGTTTTTGCTAATAAATGATAAATGATTCAACACAGTTACGGATTAAACTATGACTTTGGGTTCGAGAGTTTTTCAGATGCATAAATATTTTCTTCCGTAGATGAAGTGCGGTTGGTTCAACTTCTCGATCGAGGTGTTTTCAAGAATCATGAAAGGTTTGAACGCGAATTGTAATTGTCGAGGTACAAATGAGTTCTAGAATGAAATCAAGTGGCAAACTTGAAGAATTGTTTAGTTTCATATGTTATAATCAATATTTTAATTCATTTTAGTTGTCCAAAGTTAGCAGTCCAATAGTCCGATAGTCCAATAGTTCAATAGTTCAATGATTCATATATAATTTAATATATTAATATATAATATTCGAATTAAATAATACGTATCATGACCCATGCACCGGTCTCAGTATTGATCACAACTCAAAGTATATATATATTTTGGAATCAACTCCGACCCTGTATAGCCAACTCCCACATTCACATATAGAGTGTCTACGGTTGTTCCGAAATATATATATAGATGGGTCAATATGATAGGTCGAAACCTTGTATACGTGTCCCGTTATTTAAAGTGCGAAAAATAAATAAATATATATCATGACCCATTATACAACGTGTTGTCTCAGAATTAATCTGACGTATTGTTGTACATGTGTCCCGACGGTATGTAAAGTGCAGAAATTAAATGACGATAAATAAAATTGCGAGAATGTAAATTGCGATAATATAAATGTTAATCAGTTAGCTGGGAACAGTTAGCTAGGAACAGTTAGCGTGGAATCTTAACAATATTTCAATTTAGTTAATTCGTTTGTTTCTAACAAATTTTATTATATCCAATGTTTTCTTCATTATGCCACTTGTTGGATTCTGATGGGTAAAAATCCAAATATGAAATTGAGTGGAAATGGTTATTTTTCGGTGAACGGATTCGTGTATCGGTGGTTGTAAGTAGGATAGTAAATGACCGTTGAATCAGATTCGGAGAATGTACAGTGTAACTTATTAATGTGAAATCTAAATATTCCTCGGGTACTACCTACCCGTTAAAATATTCTCATCACTAATAGTTTGGACGAAAGAATTTTCAATTACAATCTTTATGAAAATATACTTGCATATATATTTTCTTCGGATGAAATTATGAATTTAATGAGTCAATAAGATATTAAACTCATTTGATTTTTCGGTTAGAATTGAAGTACATAATCTTTAAAACATTAAAGATTACATAATCGCTATGTAGAACGAAAACAATGATGTAGGACAATACGTAGAACGATGATAATCGATGTGGAACGATATATAGAACGATTATCATACTCGAAGTTCAGATGGTGATATTGAGGCTTACGGCGTGGTTGTGGTCGGGGTAATAAAGGTATTATCGGCGTTGCTGATGGTGGTACGGGTTATGCTGCTGGTGCTGCTGCTGGTGTTTGTAACCTTCGCACCATGTTCTCTAAAGCCGTCACACGAGCGCGTAGTTCGTTAACTTCTGCTAGTATACCAGGATGATTGGCGGTTGGAGAGAGCGGATGAATAAGATTCGAAATATGGGATAGTATGTAATCGTGACGAAATACTCGGGAAAGGAGAGAGAAAATGGTTTCTCGAACAGTTCGCCGGTAAGTGCTTCAGGTTCATCGCCAAGAGACAATTCGGTGGATGGAAGGGATCTTCGATGTGAAATGATTTTCGGTTATCGAATGATACTCTAACTATATAGAATATCTATATATAACACTAAAGATTTCGTAGACTACAGAGGAACCTACGGCATTTGTCAAGCAAGTCTACAGATGCGCTAAAATATGAATTATCAGATACACTAAGATATGAATTTTGTCTATACACTATCGATGCAGTAAATGCAGTAAGACGTGTCTAGACTTAAGAATGACAAGCAGGCAATTTCCTAAGGATGATAAGCAGATGGTTTTCGACTAGAAATGATAAGCAAAACTTTTGACATGTAGACACGGTCAAAGTCCAGACTCGCTAATGTATCCTAACAACTTACTAGTCAGACACACTAATGCAAGTCCTGGTTCGCTAAGACCACCGCTCTGATACCACCTGTGAAGACCCGTCCTTATCCATCCGGACGATATCTTCAACATTTGGTTCCATTACGATGATCGACTCCAAGTAATGTCTTTAGTATGAGCAAATGCACAGCGGAAGACTTAAATCGTACCTGAGAATAAACATGCTTTAAAACGTCAACATAAAGTTGGTGAGATATAGGTTTGATGCTAGCAGCGTTATAACTATGGACCACAAGATTTCACATACATACATAATACACTCGCAAGTGTATGGAAAAGTCGTTGAGCACTTGGTAACCATACTTAACATTTAAATCACAGCAGCATATTCTTAAATAAACCCTACACCGTACCAAGTGTAGTAACGAAACGAAGTACTGTGCAACCGTTAAAAACTGGTCGTCCAGGCCGGTTGGGGTTGTCAGGCCCGATAGATCTATCAACAGGATTCGCGTTTACGCTCCTCACGTAAATATTAGCTACCAAGTATAAAGAGATATGCCATGGTACAACTCAACGTAGAATTTATATTTTTGATCACTTGTGTCCATAACGTAAATCATTTATAAAAACAGCGCATGTATTCTCAGCCCAAAAATATTTAAAGTTTAAAAGGGACTATATACTCACCTAATGTATTTTGTAGTAAAAATACATATAACATCATTGATCAAGTATAAGGTTGGCCTCGGATTCACGAACCTATATCAATTGTTTATCTATTAAAACATATAATCGTAATCGAATAAGTTTATATTTTATTATTAATGATATATTTCATAATTTATATGTCTTATTATTAATTTGATAAAATATATTTAATTATATATTTTTGAATGAAAACTTTATTATTTGTCAAAATAATGATATAGTTATGATATGTATTAAATACATTTTTCATATATCTAATATTTATTTGATAAAAAAAATTTATATCTTTTTATGACATTAATAATACTAAAATTAATTAGATTTAATAATGATACATATAATAATAGTTTTAGATAATAACACTAATAATGATAATAACTATATAATAGTTTTTAATGGTAATAGTATTAATCCTAATGAACTAATAATAACTTAATTGATAATAATAATAATAATAGTAATAATAATAATAAAAATAGTAATAGTAATACCTTAAAAAGATAGTAAATATGTCAAAGAACGGGCTCGAACCCGTGACCTCCCGATCCTTAACTCAACACCCTAACCATCCTAGCCGTTCTGTCTTTCTGACTTATAACAGATTCCATATTTATATATTTAGTATTATTATTTGTTCCTATGTCTTCTTCCTCTTCTTGATTAATCGACCATACTAAGGATCTTTTCAAGCTAATACCGTATCACATATTTAGTTTTGGGTCACAGAAAGTATTATTATTCGACTTGAAATAATCTAAAACAAAGAAAAGAAGAAGCAAAAAAAAATAGCAAATTGCAAATCGCTGTAACAGTTTAAAAACACGTTTATGGACTCTATCATCGATTTCATATTTTTAGAAGTTTTTAAGGTACAATTTCTAAATGAAAAAGGTTGATATTCTTCCTTATAAACTATCTGATTCAACAATTGAACAAATAACATCAAAATAGTTTCGAATTTTAGGATGAACAATATCTTTGACTTTTTGAAAATTTACTTTGACTCCCAAATTGAAGCTCAATTCGATGAATTGGAAAACGAATTTTTGCAGAAAGATCACTCAATATAATCCTAATAAAACTGCATCAATACATTTTGAAGTTTATTACAAAATCGTTCTAGTTGAATCATGAAGAAGAAACAGGGACCACGAATTACAGTTTCTGATTTTTATGCTTTTAAAACTCAAATTTGCAGTGTTTAATTTGTGTAGTGTTGTGGTGTGAATAGGTGAACGATAAAGGTATTGCCTACCACTGATTCAACGTGTTTTTATATAGCAATTGCAGTGGACGGCCAAATTAATTAGAAAACAGGAAAAAATAAATAAATAAATAAAAGAAGGTGATTTTTAACTGTTTTTGGAATGTATCTTTGATCTTATTCGATATGTAAACCAGATAAGAGACAGAAGTAGATATTAAATAAAATCTTTGATGGTGAAAGCAAGTAGAAAACGTATAAATTTTGATATATATAATTAAATCAATATTAACAATTAATAAATATTTTATTAATAGTATTAATAATTATTATATCCTTAATAATAAATAATAATGATACTCAAATCCTAAAAATGATAATAATTATATTATAAATGATAATAATAATAGATTGTATTATTTCCTAATAAATATAACTATATTAATAATAATAATAATAATAATAATAATAATAATAATAATAATAATAATAATAATAATAATAATAATTACACATAGTATCTTGATATTATAATTTTTCTACTAACTCTAATGTCAAACTAAATGTATCGATTCTATATATAATAGTATACTGATATTAGTATTTAATGAAAGTAGATATAACACTTGTTAATACGGCATTTGTTTTATCTTGTAATTGAATTAAATTACTATTACAATTTATTAATCTTGTAATATTTAATAATTATATAATACATATATATATATATATATTTAATGTTTAGTATTTATAACTTACAATATAATAATAGTTATTCATAGAAATCATATATGTAAATTTATGATATCATCATGTGTATATTTATATATATCCATACACCCACACACACACACACACACATATATATATATATATATACATACTTATTTACAACTAATTATTCGTGAATCGTCAGGCTTGGTCAAAAGGTAACTGATTATCCGAATATGGCTTTCAAACTTTCTAGACTCAACATTACAGATTTTGCTTATCGTGTCGGAAACATATAAAGATTAAGGTTTAAATTTGGTCGGAAATTTCCGGGTCATTACATTTATGGTGTTCTTTGATTAGGTTGAAATAACCCGTGCATTTGTTTGTGCTGAGAGCAAAATATTTGGTGTTTCAGAACGACCATTTGCCAGGTTTTTAAAAAGTTTTATACACATGTATGTATTAAAAGTACAGTAAGTACTAAAGAATGTTTTAGTCTACTATTATAGGATTCATTAGTTACCTGATACAAGCAAGTATGCAACCTGTTAAAATTAAACATGTTAACTAATGTCATCTCACAATTGCCCAGTATTACTCTTACAATGATACTAACGAAAAGTTTGTGAACAATCACGTCTACACGATCATATTTGTACAAGGGTTATCTCCTATTCATATGCTAAGTACACTTAATTGTTTCTATGCTTCTTTGTGGACATTGTTAAATGTCACATATACTCGACTTGCACTATTTCTCAAACAAGAATTTTGTGTTTTTGGCATTTTGATGTAGGTTACATGGATCTATATTGTGCCATAGCAATATCTGATAAGAGAGGCAGGGACGTAAAGAATGTTGCATTATCTTTAATTTTATTATTTTTTTTTCGGCGAAAAAATGGAAACTTGAATTAAACAAATGAGTGCTTCAACAAAATTGAAGACTCACAAGAAACTTACAACCAAAAAAAACCGAGCCCAAACAAAACCTAAACTAACTAAGCTCGCAACAACCTAAAATAAACAAGGGATACATCAACAAAAAGCCAAAATAAAAATGGAAAGCAATCGAACGTAGACCAAACGAAAAAACCATCTTCACCACAACCCATCTACCTTACATAGGAAAGAAAGAGATCAGGCGTCCTTAATAAATTCACCAAACTTGAGGTATTGCAATTATTAGTGTTAAAGCATATGCCAACCCATCTCTTGAACAAGTGATTTTTTTATAAGAAAGTGAGATCTTTACATGCTTAAGATTTAATCATTTGAATCAAGTTTGATGGCATTTATCCTTTTCATATTGAACTAAAAATTAAATATAAGTTTATCGACATTTTTAGTGTGCCAAATGGGATCAACTATTACATTTTCTTTTATCTTTAATTAAGCAGTGTTTTGTAATGAATCATGTATATCTTTTGGCATAGGTTGATGAAGATGTATACAGACATAATGAACTTATTTTGGTAGCTTGATCAGCTTCAAAGGCTCATGTTAAATGAACTCCGGACTGTTAAATATCTTCTTACTATTGAATTGTATTGATTCAATGAGTTGGTTAAATTTTGTTGGTGACAGAAAATGATAGGAACTAGAAAGATTGATTACCAAAATAAGCAATTGGTCCATTTTGTGTTTGGGTTTTACTTTGCATTTCTTTAAACTTCTATAATGATGATGTTTTCTTCATTATTAAGGTTATAAAAGATGTGTTACACCCTGGCGAAATCTCACAAGTCTCCCAAAACCATTGAAGGGCTTTCAAAAGATCATTTTTAATTAACCACCAAAACTTTTAAAAAAATTTAAAGTTAAAACCGTCGGGGCCGGGAACTTTTGAGACACCGCAACATTTGATAGCATTCCATACTTTCTCTTCTTTGAAATAATTTGGAATTAAAATTAAATCTTATTGATTAATAATTATTATTATTATTATTATTATTATTATTATTATTAAATCTTATTAATAATTATTTTAATTATTAAAATTAAATAATTTTGGATTATTTTAATTAATTATTTTGAATTGAGTACGAGAAGGTATAAAAGTTAAGCAGAAGGAAATCAATTCTAAATTTATATTTTAATTTACACTTTTAAAATAAATGACAACCAATATTATCTCTTATAATTGGATGTTGATTGTTTAATATGCATTTTAGGTGTTTGATGAAATGTTCAGCTGACGAGTTTCTTAGTCGTACTCTGTAGTTCCACGGGTCATTAAACTAAATGACTTTAGCATTTACGTTCATTTAATACTTAAAACATATCAATAAACTATTTCGTTTAAACAAACCCGTGGTTCCACGGGTCATTTCACTAGTATATATATATATATATATATATATATATATATATATATATATATATATATATATATATATATATATATATTAGTTGCGGATGAGTACCCGTGCAATGCACGGGCTCATAAATCTAGTTAGTTACTATTATGTGGGATGTACACTTAATCTTGCCAAGTTAGTTTGTGAGAGAATATTTGCAAAATATATGTGATCACAGCATTTCTTTAGTAAAAAAAAAATAATTGAAAATGGTCATGTGATTTGTTCACATATTTTGCCTATATCATTTGCAAATCTAACAATTGCTACTCAACTGAGGTCCGTTTGACCGAAATAGTCAAAGAAAGTATTCGTTGTTTCGAATGGGCCCAAAAGGCCAAAATCATGAAACACAAACACGAAGCCTAAAAATCTCCCGCCCAAAATAACTCACCATTTATAATTTCCTTTTTTCCCTTCATTCGTCCCCAAATCGCAAACAAATTAAACCCTAACCCCAAATTCCTTAGAGTATATTTCTTCCATTTTCATTGATATTAAAACTACTGTATGTATTTTAAATCTTTTTTTTTTGCGTCATTTTTTTTAATACCTAATTTGTTGTTTTTTACTAAATATTTTCAGGATCAAACCATGAAAGGGGGCAACTCAACCGCCGTTGTGAAGAAAGCCGATACGAAGTACGGTTTGATCTTACACTGTATCTCACACGCACCTTAAATTAGGGTTCGCATGTTGTATTTTACTATATTTTCATTTGTTATTAAAAATTAAAATTAAATTAGTTTTTATATATTTGTAGGTTAGCTGTGAAGAAAACTGCTGCTAAAGAGAAAGGTTTCAAGGATCCTAACAAACCTAAGAGACCTGCTAGTGCCTTTTTTGTATTCATGTAATTAAAATTAAATGCTGATAATGTTCATCCATATATTTTAACTTTCTGTTTATATTGATGATTGATGATTTTTTTTTTTTTTTTTTTTTGTTGTATATTAATTAAAAAGGGAGCAATTTAGGAAGCAATTTAAAGATGAGAATCCTGACAACAAATCTGTTGCTGCTTTGAGTGATTTAATTATACACTTATATCTTATTCTGTGTATTATTTGCTTATATAAGGGATTATACATTGGGATGCCACCCAAGTTTATCGTTTTGAGTTTATAGCCCACCCATATTTAAAAATAATTTTGTATGCCATCCAAATTTATCTTTTCGTGTTTATATGCCACCTATATTCGAAAGTGATTTTGTAAGTCATACAAGTTCGTGTGTTGTTTCTATTAGTTCACAATAACTTGATTATGAACACTAAACTCTCAATAAACAATAGATACAAATTATATGAACAAAATTGAGAGAACACGAATGATATATAATATGAAAGACAAAGTAATCGTGCTTGAGAGATACAAAATACAATGAACATCGTACCCCTATTTATACAAGGTTAAACCAAATCTCCAAGATTTGGTTTCCAAAACTACTTGACTAAAAGATAGGAAAAGATAAACTAAAACTTATTAATATTCTAAATAAATCAGTGTTTATCTTCTAGAGATAATATCAAATCAAAACGTGATCTTCTAAATATTTATCCAGATCTCCAGAATTCCCATAGCTTCTTTACCAAGTAATTAAACCGTTCACACAAACAGATTCTGCAACTTGCATCTCCAGACTCTAACTTCCAGACTCTAACTTCCTGCAAAACATTTTGACTCATCAGATCTTATTCCAACAATCTCCCCCTATCTGATGATGTCAAAAACTACCCTTTCTACTTCTTCAGTTTTGCAAGCTCTTTTTCGATCAACCTACATTTGCTCTTCATTGACTTAATGCTCTTCAACATAAACAACTTACCTTCCAAATGTTTCAACAATTTAACCCGAAAAGGATGATTCTGTTTATTCGTACACCTAGTTAACAGTCCAAGCAACAAGTTAATGTCAGCACCTTCAAACTGCTCTACTCTAATCAGCATCCTTTGGTTTCTAGTCGTTTTAATCATCAGAGCATCTAGATATTCAACATAACATTCATCAATGAACTGCAAATGTTCTGGAACAGAGTATCTACCAACATGTCCTCTAAATCTTCTCTCTTTCATCTCCAAATTGAACATACTACAGAAAACTTCATAGTCCTTCGAGCTAATAAAACCTTCTTCAAACACAAGATGAACTAAATTACAAACTTTCTTAAACACTTCATCAACAATTTCCTTATCTCCCTCACATCTTTGAATACAAACAGCCAACCCTCTCCATTCACAAAAACCAAGTCTCAAAATATGACTCACTTTCACCTTTATTCTTCTATCAGACAAATGGGTCATGGTTAATAACAAATTCACCTCAGTTTCAATCTTCACAATCTCAACACTGACAACATCTCCTTCATACCTTTTAAACCTGAATCTTTTGTTCATTAAAAACCTCAATTTGTCTTGAGCAGCTGCAACCATAACAACATTTTCTTGATCATTGCCATCACCACCCTCTTGAACATTCACCTGTATATCATCACTTGGTTGAACAACACCACCACTTGTACCAACATCTGTACCTGTTTGATTCACACATGCAACAACTGCTTGATCATGAATTTGAGAAACTTGAACACCAACATCTCTAGCAATAACTCCAGCATCAACCATTAAAACATCAACAACAGGTTCAACAACTCCAGTTTCAACTTGATTTTGATTAACAATCACCTCAGTTTCAGTTTCCATTCTTTCACCATCATTACTCTCCCCCTCAACCTGTAACTCCCCCTCAACGTGAGCTCTCTTTGATTGCTCCCCCCTCAACATTTACAAAACCTGCATCTGCAGTACCTGTACCTGCATCATCTGACCTCTTTCTTTTCTCCCCCTTTTTGACATCATCTAAAGGCAGAGAAGATATAACCTTTCAAATTTCAGTTTGTTGATTTTTGAGGGAACAAATATCAGAAGCAAACCCAGTAAAGCATTGTCTCAGTTCATCAACACCAACCATCCTTTTCTCCAGCTCAGCCAACCTGTGATTAATTTCTGCAACAGACCCTGAATCACCTGCACTAGACAACCCCTGCATATCCCCAACCAACCTCCTTACCTCCAACAACTCATCTTTTGATACAAAATTATTATTAAAGTTAAGATTATTAATCTTAGACTGCACACCAGAGAGCTTGTCATCAAACTCCTTAGCCAACTTGGTCAAAGCCTGATGAAGGCCAACCATAGTGACTGGTGCCTCAGTCTGAGATGTAGTGCCAGAAGATAAGGGTAGGGTTGGTATGTCCTCACAGCCTTCCTGTTGTAAAGAAAGCTGATCCTTAGACATAGAAGCTTTTGAGGCCTGTACTTCATCCTGTGATCTGAATGAAGCATTGGCAGCCTGTGCAAGAATGTGTAAGGATTGGACATTTTGAGAGAGAGGTGGCAGACTGATGTCTGAGGTAGGTTTAGCCATAGATTGGTCTTGAGTTTGGTTTGATAAGTCCAGGATTGGGACTTGAGTTAAGTTATCTGAGGGGGTTGGCTCAGTAACTGTAATGAGGTTATCCAAGCTCACTATCCTAGTAGGTTCAGGCTGGGTTAAAGTACTCCCCTCACCAACCTCTAGCAGAGGTGGTGGAGTTGTACTTGCAGCACCTTGCCTAATAGATGTTTGATGTGTATCTATGGGTGCTGGAACAACTAGGTTTGCAGACATGTGAATATTCTCAGTATGAGCTGGTGAGCTCACAAGGTTGTTTAATGAAGAATTTTGTTCTTGAGCAGTGGGAGAAGGTGGGTTTGAATTGAGTGGGATTTCCTCATCCATCCCTTCTGTCTGCTCTGTCTGTGTAACATCATGGGATGGAGTATACCGTTAATTCCAATGATACCAAAAAGGCTCTCGTTATTGGTTTTAGCCCCAATAAGGCTCTAGTGTGCGGTTCATCCGCGGGTTTCAAGCTTGTGTATTCAAAGTTGTTCCCTGTTTCGAAACAACCACACGTCGAGTAAAATTACCGAGCCAACTAAACCCGGTGTCGGTGTAGGGCGGAAAAGATACTCGAGAATGGCAATTTGTACAATCAATTCAATTCAATTCTGCGGTAACAACTCAGACTTCGATTGCTCAGAATCTGCAGGTTGGTCTGTACGGTCAAGATTGACCCAATGCATCATAACAGAAAGTTATCAAAAAGATTGACACAATCATTATCAAATTAATACTCCTGACCAAAATTTTCAAAAAAAAAAATTACCATTAACTCCCTTCATTAATACCAAATTTGACCATTTTATTTTAGGAAATAGAATAAAAAAAAAAAAAACTTTAACCTAAAAATGAAATTTAAAAAAAACTTTATTTGACTGAAGAAGGAAACAAATTTATACAAAAAAAAATACACTTGAGTAAACTTTCTCAGACTCTGAACAATATTACGTCACCCAGACTCTAAGAAAATAATTCAGACTCAAGAAATTTCATTACTGGACAACATTTCAGCTGATGGATTTAACATTCCAAGTTGTCCAAGAAGATAAAAATGCCTTTCTTCAGGAAGTGCTTTAGTGAAAATATCTGCCAATTGATCTTTTGTGCCAATATGTTTTAACACCACTTTGCCTTTCTCAACACAATCTCTTATAAAATGATGTCTGATCTCTATGTGCTTGGTCCTGGAATGAAACACTGGATTTTCAGTAATAGCAATAGCACTTTCATTATCACACATGATTGGAGTTTTGGTTAATGATAATCCAAAATCCAATAACTGATGTTGCATCCAAAGCAATTGAGCACAACAACTCCCTGCAGCTACATATTCAGCTTCTGCTGTTGAAGTAGCAACTGAATTCTGCTTTTTACTTGACCAGCTCACCAATTTGCCACCTAACAATTGACAACCACCAGATGTGCTTTTTCTGTCTAACTTACAACCTGCATAGTCTGCATCTGTATAACCAATTAGATCAAACCCTGAGTCTTTAGCATACCAAAGACCCAGGTTAGGAGTACCTTTCAGGTATCTAAAAATTCTTTTCACAACCTTATAATGAGACTCTTTAGGATCTGACTGATAACGTGCACACATACATGTAGCAAACATTATATCAGGTCTACTAGCAGTTAAGTATAACAAAGATCCAATCATACCTCTATAGGTTGATTGACAAGTTGGTTTTCCAGATTCATCTTTTTCAAGCTTTTCAGAAATACTCATTGGGGTTCTTAAAGTGGAACAATTTTTAAAACCAAACTTAGTAAGCATATCAGAAACATAATTACTTTGGTTAATAAAAATACCCTCTTGACTTTGCTTAATTTGAAGCCCAAGAAAATAGTTTAGAGTACACAAATTACTCATCCTATATTCTTTTGACATTATATCTGAAAACCATTTTCTCAAAGTTGGATTAGTAGACCCAAAAATAATGTCATCAACATAAATTTGAACCAGTAACACATCACCTTTCTCCTTTTTGATGAATAGAGTCTTGTCAATAGCTCCTCTAGAAAATTTCTTTTCTAGAAGAAATGTTGACAGAGTATCATACCAGGCTCTGGGAGCTTGTTTCAGACCATACAAAGCTTTCTTCAACCTGTAAACATGCTTTGGAAACTTCTTATTTTTGAAACCAGGAGGTTGTTTCACATACACCTCTTCTTGCAAAATACCATTCAGAAAAGCACTCTTCACATCCATTTGAAACACCACAAAGTCTTTATCTGAGGCATAAGCTAGAAACAATCTGATTGCTTCAATTCTAGCAACAGGAGCAAATGTCTCATCATAATCTATACCTTCTTCTTGTCTATACCCTTGAGCCACCAACCTTGCTTTGTTTCTAACCACAATACCATCTTTATCAACCTTGTTTCTATAAACCCACTTAGTGCCAATTGCAGTTTTACCTTCAGGTTTTGGAACCAATTCCCACACATCATTTCTTTCAAACTCTGTCAATTCTTCAGTCATAGCTTCAACCCAATCATTATCTGACAATGCTTCATCTACTTCTTTGGGTTCAATGAGTGAAAGAAAATTTGAGAAGAAACAATAATTAGCAATTGCAAAATCAGACACAGGTGTCTGAGATGAAGAACCAGTTTTAGGTAAACCAGTAGGATCTACAACATAATCTTCAAGATGCTTTGGAATAACAATATTTCTAGAAGATTTTCTAATAGGAACAACAGGATTCACAGTAGTATTGGAAGGTTGATCATCTTCATGAATAACAATTGGCTCATCTTCTTGTTGAACTTCTTCAGTGAGAGCATTATCTGCAGAATGTTTCAGTCCAGACAAATTAAATTCATCTGTCTCAGACTCTGAATCTAGAGTCTGAGTACTGTTACCAGAAATTAAATTTGACAATTCACCAAGTGCAGAATGCTCAGAACTAGAGGATTGATCCATTTCAATGGGACTTTCATCAAAGGAAACATTAATGGATTCTTCAATCTTCATCCTCCTCTTATTATACACTCTATATGCTTTAAACACAGAAGAATAACCAATAAACACACCTTCATCAGATTTTGGCCTCATCTTTTCAAGCTGATCCCTTTGATTCAAAATATAGCACTTACATCCAAATACATGAAAGTAATGAATAGTAGGCACCTTTTTATGATACAATTCATAGGGAGTTTTGCCATGTCTCTTCACAATTAATGACCTGTTTTGAGTATAACAAGCTGTATTGACAGCTTCTGCCCAGAATCTGAGTGCAACATTTGATTGACATAACATGGTTCTGGCTGCCTCAATAAGTGTTCTATTTCTTCTCTCAGCAACTCCATTCTGTTGTGGAGTTCTAACAGCTGAGAAATTTTGACCAATTCCAGATTCTTCACCAAATTCAATTAAAGTAACATTCTTGAACTCAGTGCCATGGTCACTTCTCAATTGTTTAACAAGAACACCTTTTTGAACCTGCTCTTTCTTGATTAAATTAATGATTTCTTCAGGAGCATCACTCTTTGCAGCTAAAAAGATAACCCAGGTAAACCTTGAATACTCATCAACAACAACCAAAGTGTATCTTTTCCCACCTAGACTACTAGTGTTCATTGGACCAAAAAGATCCATATGAAGCATATGAAGTGGATCACTAATAGTAGCTAGGGATTTTGAGGGAAACTTTGTTTTGGTTTGTTTACCCATAATGCAAGCAGAACAAGGTTTATCTTTCTTGAAAGGTTGCTGAGGCAAACCTCTAACAAGCTTCTTTTTGGAAAGCTCATTAATATTTTTAAAATTCAGATGAGATAGCCTTTTATGCCAAAGCCAATTAAGTTCTGGAACAGACTGAGAATACAAGCATGTTTCAATTTCAGAATCAACAGAATCCAAATCCAGCATATACACATTTTGAAATCTCCAGGCAACAAGAGTTGGTCTTCCTTTAGGATCATAAATAATTCCAGCTTTCTTTCTTATTCTGATCTCACAATCTTCATCAGCAATTTGACTCACACTTAGCAGATTATGCTTTAACCCTTCAACTAAAGCAACTTTCTTGAATGACACACTTCCAGCAATAACAGTACCATAACCAATAGTTTTTGCAACAGAATTATCACCATATCTCACAGAAGGACCCTTTTCTTCTACAAACCCTACAAGATGCTCTTTGCATCCAGTCATGTGTCTTGAGCAACCACTGTCTAAATACCACTTATTACCCTGCTACACAAGACACAAGCAAAAGAAAAATGATTAAATCTTAGGGGGAACCCACTTTGCAGTGGGTTCAGATGGAGTGTATTTAACTCTCCATACAAAAGCTTTGTTACCAATCCAGATCAACTTATCCATCACTGTTTTCAAAACACCTTTATTTTCACAAACTTTAGGTTTCCATACCTTTTTGAAATTTTCAGGAAAACAAGATGATTTTGAGAATTTTTCTTGACCCTTTAATCTTTCACTAAGCTTTGAAATTCTCCTTTTCAGTTTTTTAATAGTCTTAGCCTGTTTTGACTTTGACTTTCTTTTAGTTGACCATTTAGGATCTGGACAAGTGACACTATCAGAAGATGATTCAGTATCACTTATGCTACTTGATTCTTGGGTGTCAGATTCTAGGTCAGAACATACACTTTCACTTTTAGAGACTAAACTGTTAGAGTCTGAAGGTTTCAATAGTTCAGACTCTGATGGATTTCTACAGTCTAAAATTATAGTCTCTGAAGGTTTAACAGGTTCTAATGATTTTACAAACTCAGTTGATCTTACAAAAGCATTAGTTAAAATTTTTCTCTCACCATCAAATTTTATAAAAGTATTTGGTAAAATGTCAGGCTTAAATATAATAGGATCAACTTCCACATTATTATCTAATGTGTAGTTTTCACCAAGTATAGCTTTGACATCATTTGGTACTTGCTTAGCAATAGCATCAGAATTCTTTTTGGAAGAAACACACCAAGATTTGCAAATATTTTCATAATGGTTTGCCTTTTTAATTGATCTTCCTAATTCAGTATTTAACCGTTTAGTTTCTTCTGAATATGCCATTTTGTATGTGTCAAGTTCTACCTCACATTCTTTTAATACTTTAATTTCAGCATCTTTATCTTTGATGGTGTTCTTAAGCTCAATGATCTGTGTTCTTAACCTGTCACTATCTTCTAAGCACCAATTGAAATCAAGCAACAAATACTGAAACATTCTCACTTTTTCATTATTAAGATAGTTTACAAAGTTTTGTACCTTATAGGCAGAACCTTTGTTACAAGTAGAGTCTTTATCCATCTTCTCAATAGCTTTCAAATCTTCCTCAAACTTGCTAGACTCACTATCCTTTTCAATTATAGCCATCAGACACTTATCCTCTTCATCATCAGATGATGAATCTTCATCTTCCCATGCTTCTGTGTACAATGCTTTCTCCTGTTCTTTATTCTTCAACTTTTCTGCTTCACCTTTCATCTTCTTGTACTTGAGTTTATACTTTCTTGCTTTGTCAACAGGTTTGTTGAAACTTGAACCTCCTTCACTCTTGGACCAGCAATCAGCAGCTATATGACCTACCTTGCCACACTTGAAACATTTAGCTTTCTTTGGATCAAAAGAACTCTTGCCTTTACCCTTCTTAAAACCAAACTTCTTCTGCTCAATCCTTTGAGTCAAAAGAGCCACTTGACTTTCCAGATCCTGAATCTCCTCATCTACATCAGAATCACTATCATCAGAGGTCTCATCACTTTCAGAATCAACCCTACTAGAGTAACTAGAGAACAATTGCTTGTTCTTCTTAGTAGTAGCTATCAATGCAGCTTCTGGATCTTTAACAACTCTCTTAGCATTGATCTTGTTCTTCAACTGTGATTCTTCAAAGTTTGACAATATGCCAAACAACTCACTTAGTTCATAAGTGTCTATCTTTTCACTGATTACCATTGATGTAATCACAGATTCAAAGTTTGAAGGTAACAGTTCAATGAACTTTTGACACAACACTTGTTGTGTTTTCTCTACACCAACACTTTCAAGATCATTAATCAGAACCTGGAATCTTGAATGAAGATCACTCAATGATTCTTTAGGCTGAGCAGCAAAATTTTCATAACACCTTATCAGATTCTTTTTCTTCTGAGTCTTAACAACTGTGACACCTTCATAGTCATTAAGCAAGAGATCCCACATAGCTTTTGCAGTTTTAGCATGACTGATCTTCCTGAGAATTGGAACAGTAACACCATTACCTATAATACTTCTTATCTTGCTATCAAGCTTGAACTTTATGGCTTCTGCTTCTGTCCACTTATCTCTTGGTTTTTCACGAAGATAAGCAGGTTGAGCAGAAGCAGTACTTGTAGCAGGAACAGCTTCAACCATTGTACCAGGTATAATAGGTCCTACTGTAAGGACTTGTTCAGCATCTTCATGAATCGAACCAAGAAACCATAGAACTTTTAGTTTCCAGGTTGCAAAGTCTGTGCCATCGAAAATTGGCACTCCTTTACCAGCCATAACTGGAGTTGGGATGGTACTGGAGGACATCTTTGAACAATATATGGATCGTTTTAAGATTACCGAATTGGATTTACACCAAACCCGCTCTGATACCAGTTATTAGTTCACAATAACTTGATTATGAACACTAAACTCTCAATAAACAATAGATACAAATTATATGAACAAAATTGAGAGAACACGAATGATATATAATATGAAAGACAAAGTAATCGTGCTTGAGAGATACAAAATACAATGAACATCGTACCCCTATTTATACAAGGTTAAACCAAATCTCCAAGATTTGGTTTCCAAAACTACTTGACTAAAAGATAGGAAAAGATAAACTAAAACTTATTAATATTCTAAATAAATCAGTGTTTATCTTCTAGAGATAATATCAAATCAAAACGTGATCTTCTAAATATTTATCCAGATCTCCAGAATTCCCATAGCTTCTTTACCAAGTAATTAAACCGTTCACACAAACAGATTCTGCAACTTGCATCTCCAGACTCTAACTTCCAGACTCTAACTTCCTGCAAAACATTTTGACTCATCAGATCTTATTCCAACAGTTTCATACGTACCAAATCTGTCCAAAATCTCACTAGAAAATGTAAAAAATAACACAAATAACTAAGTTTTTCCTAATTATCATCATTTGTATAATGATTAGTTGTTATCAAATACACGTGTATTTGCATTTTTTTAAATTTTTTACTAATGGATTTTTAGTCATATTTGGTACGTATAGAAAATCACACGAAATTGGATGGCATGCAAAATTACTTTCAAATATGGGTACAAACACGAAAAGATAAATTTGAGTGACCTACAAAATTATTTTCAAATATGAGTGGGCCTAGAAACACAAAATAATAAACTTGGGGTGGTTGTTAAATATATAATCTCTTTATATAAATTTAGACTTAACGTCTTATAAATTGTTTATTTCTTGCAATTTTATTTTTATTTTAAATTCCATGTAAATGATTAACAGGTTAGTAAAGCTGGTGGGGCAAAATGGAAGGCAATGTCACCCTCTGTAAGTCACACTAGCTTCAAGATGCTAAGTTTTACTGTATGAGAAAATAAATAAATAACATTAAGCAATATAGCCATGTTTATGTTAATTAAAATTTACCTTAAAGTTTGAAGTGTTAATAATTTATGGAGGCTTGGTAGAGAATTATTTTCAATGTTTTTTCACACCTTTTTTTAACATGAACATAGGAGAAGGCACCCTTCGTAACCAAAGCTGACAAAAGGAAGATGGAATATGAGAAGACCATGGACGCCTACAACAAAAAATTGGTAATATAGTTAATTATATATGTCTAATGTTTTCATTAAGTATTGCTTCACTAACTATGGTTTTGTTGGTATGAAATAGGCTGGAGGTGGTAATGATGAGGAAGAAGAGTCTGACAATTCTAAGTCAGAAGTCAACAATGAGGAAGATGAGGACAGTTCAGATGTATGTTGCTAAAACTTCATTTTCTAATGCTGCAAATACAATTATTATTTATGAGTAATTATCAAGCAAAGGTAAATTTATAAAGATTTTTATTACCAAACATTATGTGGCCTGATACGGCGATACATCATTCGTCTGTTCACGAGTAAATTTCTTTATTGTTAGAGAACTGACGAGTTTCTAGTGCCATGGACATTGGCTATTTTCATGTTATCATGTTATTGTTTTATTTTGAAATGTGAAAATATACTGCATTACTATAATGAATTATATGATAGGGATCAAAACTTTGAAGGTTCAGTGGGTCACTTACTTAATCTTGATTAATGGGTTCATTTTCTGTTTTGTAGGAGGAAGATGATGATTAAATCAGGGACCTGGAGAAATTATATGCTTGTTGATGGTTTGAATAGTTACCCCCCTTTATAGTTTATTACGGAGTATATTATAGCTGTTAGGCATAATTTTGGATGTGTCTGGCTGTCTGCTATGGTTATGTACTTATCTTTATGCTTTTGTTCTTGTTACCAAACATGAACGAATAGAAAAGTTCTCTGCTTTTATGGTGCACAGATAAAAGATGTTTATGTATCTTCTCAACATTCCACTTTCGTGATTTCTGCGAAAGATATTATCCTAGTAGTTTAGTTAATGCATCTGTTTTGTTTTGTTTATGTATGTGGTCCTTTTCGTCATCGGCCTTACTATTTATGTGTGGTTTATTGTGGATGATTTCATGAGTGTTCCTCAAAGTGTAGATTGGCAAGGACACCTTAACCCTGTGTTGCCTTTGGCAACCTACCACCCCCACCCCACAAGGGAGTAATACCTGTAAAACACCTCCCCTGATACCCCATGTGTGGCAAGCACGAACCTACCCGCAAGCGGGATACTCCGACAGCCATGTAAGTATCGGACGTACAATGAGGACGTACGTAAGAGGACTAAACCCCACGAGTCAACCCAAAGAGTCAACGATAAATACATGTTGCCGCCGGGATTCGAACTTGCGCCATTTGTTCCTAAAGCTTCCACAACATGGGGCCCATGGATCTAAAGTGGTGGGTACCGTTGAAGCACTGCTTCGTTGGTATGAGTGTTATATACTGTATGCGAGTGCGCATACAGGTGAAGATTAACTAGAGTAGGAAAGCAGGGAAATTTAAAAAATCGTTTCAAGGTTTGCAACTTGTGTTTATGTTGTATTATATCTGATGAATTGGCAGTTTTCAAAATTAATGGGCATATGTGATTAACAATCTGTTGGGTTGGTTTTAATTTTCAGATAATGACCGCTAAGCTGTTGCATACTGTTTGTGAAAGTTTCCAGCCTACAATCTAGAAGCTCACCTTCTAGATGTTCAAAGTAGCCTTCTTTGAACACCATGTAGAAGAAGCAAAGATGAACACGATGACGGCCGCCCACCATCTCCGTTCACACTATTCCACCGCCATAGAATTTTTACTATAAATAGAGGTGCAAACCTCAGTTGTAAATCATCCTAAATCACTCAGAGAAGTGTAATCACAACCTAGAGAGTGTGTGTGAGTTTGAGAGTTTTTTTGTAAGAGTTTTGTAATACTCTGTAAATCTATTCTTGTGAGTAATAGAGTTGTTTTTCTCTCAAATTTATATCTCTCAACGTCCAGGCGATCCCCTCTTCCTAACAAGTGGTATCAGAGCCAGGTTAGAGACGTTGGTCGAGTTTTGGGTTTTCTGAAGTTTTCTCAAAATTCAATTTTGAGTGTACCATTGGATTCGTCTCGTCGAACCGAGTCCAACGCAAAAAATGGCGACTTAAACGGAGTTATAACGAGCCCAGAAAACGCGGTCATCAACTCGCCGGAGAAGACGACCGGTGCCGGAATTTTCGCCGGAGAAGACGATCACTGTAGCAATTCACTGTAGCAGCTGGCGGCACTGTAGCAAGTCACTGTAGCAGTACTGTAGCGGTACTGTAGCGGTACTGTACAATTCTGAAATTTTACAATTTGGTCCCTGAAATTTTCAGAATTTCATTCTTGGTCCCTGAAGTTTATAAAAATTATAATTTTGCCCCGTAAGTGGAATTTAAGCCGCGAAGTGTCTATTCCACCATTTTCAACCATTCCGGACGTAACGGTGATCTCTGTTTTCTACAATTCAACCCCGTTTGTGTTGAAAAATTATTTGTAAGGTGATAATGTCCACAGAAGAGTCAACATCATCTTTCGGAGCTATGATTATGCTCACAGCCACAAACTACACGCTGTGGAAACCTCGAATGGAAGATCTCCTCAGCTGTAAGGATTTGTTCGATCCTATTGAATTGAAGGGTATAAACCCTGATTCTGCCAAAGAGAAAGAGTGGAAGAAATCAAACCAAAAAACTATTGGTCAGATCCGTCAATGGATTGATCATAGTGTCTTCCACCATGTTGCACAAGAGACAAACGCATATGTCCTCTGGAAAAAGTTGGAGGACATGTACCAGGCCAAGACTGCTCGGAATAAAGCCCTGCTGATGAGGCGTTTAGTCAACATGAAGCTCAAAAGTGGAACTTCAGTTGCCGAGCATACCAGTGAGTTCCAGAGCTTGGTCAACCAGTTATCGTCTGTAGAGATGCCGCTTGGCGATGAAGTTCAGGCGCTACTGCTACTTAGTTCCCTTCCCGATAGTTGGGAAACGCTGGTAGTAACACTCAGCAACTCAGCCCCGAATGGCAAACTTACCATGTCAATGGTCAAGGATGCCCTATTCAGTGAAGAGGCAAGGAGAAAAGACATGAGCACAGATCAGACCCATGCCTTTGTCACAGAGAATCGGGGGAGACAGCGAATGAGTAGCAAAAATAAATGGAGAGGCAGAAGCAAGAGCAGGGGCAGGTCAGCTGATGGCAGAAAACCAACATATAAATGCCATCATTGTGGATTAGAGGGACATATGAAGAAGAACTGCTATAGATTGAAAGAGGAACAAGGTCAAAGCAGTTCACAGCCGAAGAATAAGGGTGGAGAAACATTAGTGACTATCTCTGGTGATGTAGCTTATTGTTCAACCCATGATGAGACATGCCTTCACGTCTCACGAGAAGAAACAGAATGGGTGGTAGATACTGCAGCTTCCTACCACGTGACTCCATACAAGGAATACTTCACAACATACAAAGCTGGTGACTTTGGAGCTGTGAAAATGGGAAATTCCAGTTCCGTTGAGATTGTCGGAATTGGAGATGTCAGGATAAAGACAAGTTCCGGGAGCACAATCACTCTGAAGGATGTCCGCCATGTGCCAGATCTTCGGCTGAATCTACTTTCTGGGGTAGCTCTCGATAAACAGGGCTATGATAGTCATTTCAGTAAAGGCACATGGAAATTGTCAAGAGGCGCTATGATAGTCGCTCGAGGACACATTTGTGGCACACTATACAAAACTCATGTGAAGATCTGCACAGACAGCCTTAATGTTGCAGAAAAGGAGGCTTCACAAAATTTATGGCACCAGAGACTCGGTTGAAAGGACCCGTCCTAAACCATCTGGGCGAAGTCACCAACAACTGGTTCCATTGCGATGATCGACTCCAAATACTGTCTTTAAAATGAGCAAATGCACAGCGGAACGTTTCTTTCATACCTGAGAATAAACATGCTTTCAAGTGTCAACCAAAAGGTTGGTGAGTTCATTAATTTATCATAAATAATCATTTCATAATTTTAATAGACCACAAGATTTTATATTTCCATTTCTCATAAACATACGTCCCATGCATAGAGACAAAAATATCATTCATATGGATTGAACACCTGGTAACCGACATTCACAATATGCATATAAGAATATCCCCATCATTCCGGGATCCTCCTTCGGACATGATATAAATTTCGAAGTACTAAAGCATCCGGTACTTTGGATGGGGCTTGTTGGGCCCGATAGATCTATCTTTAGAGTTCGCGTCAATTAGGGTTTCTGTTCCCTAATTCTTAGATTACCAGACTAAATAGGGTGATATTCGATTCGATAATCCAACCATAGAATGTAGTTTCGATTACTTGTGTCTATTTCGTAAAACATTTATAAAAGCAGTGCATGTATTCTCACTTTCTCAGTCCCAAAAATATATATTGCAAAAGCATTTAAAAAGGGAATAATGAAACTCACCTAATGTATTTTGTAGTAAAAATACATGTGACGACATTGAACAAGTATAGGGTTGGCCTCGGATTCACGAACCTATATCATTTGTGTATATATATTAATACACATAATCGCAATCAAATAAGTTTATATATATATATATATATATATATATATATATATATATATATATATATATATAACCTATTAATGATATCATTTTTATATTAATAATATATTTATATTTCATATATTCTTTTTATATAATAAAATATTTCGTTATGTTATATGTGTTAAATATATATATTTACGTATTTCATTTGTTTATCAAAATGGTAGTTCAAATTATACTAGTTAATATTATCAAAAAGCATGATAATAACATTAATAATATACTTATGTTAGTAATAACTCTATTGGTGATAATAACAATGATATTAATAATAATACTTGTAAAAATATTAATTTTACTGTTAATGATACTTATGATATTGATTTTAGTAATTACATAATAATAATATTCATGATAATATAAATAATAGTACTTATGTTAATATTAACAATTCTATTATTTGTATAAAAAAAATACTGATACTAATATTTACGAAAATAATAATAATTTTTATTATTTTCATAATGAATATAATAATAAACCTTTTCATCATAATGATAATAATATTAAAGTTTTAAAATTAATGATAATATCATAACTAATACTCATAATAATAATAATAATAATAATAATAATAATAATAATAATAATAATAATAATAATAATAGGTATAATACTTATAATAATAATAATTATAATTGTGTTACTAATAATTATAATGAGAATACTAGTATTATTAGTAATACCTTTAATAATAATAACACTAGTAGCAATAACAAGTTATAATCATAATTATAATCTTAATAACTAATAATAATCATAACAATAATAATAATAATCATAATAATAATAATAAAAATAAAAAGGAATTGTGTATACCCTTAAAAGCTTTGAGTAAAAAGAAATGCTCTGAGACTCGAACTTGAGACCTCTCGATCAAGAACCTCACGCCCAACCATTGAACCCTTGCTTACTTTCTATTTTAATTTACCCAATAAATTCTATTATCCTATAGTTCGGCCCATATGTATTTTGGCCCAACAGAAACTTCATAGACCCAAATCAAAATCTCATTTGTAAAACCTTTAACTAAGAAATGGCCCAAATAAAAGTGATAACAATCGGCCCAACACAATACTTGGATCACAGCCCAAGCTTTCAGACAGCCCAACATCTTCTATTGATAATAAAAAAAATATTGTAGTGGCATGGGTTCGAACCCACGACCTCTCGCTTCAACAACAACATGCCTAACCATTCCTCTGCCCACTACATATCTGTTTTAGTCCCGGATTAAATTCCTTTAACTGATCTACATCCGTCTTTCCTCTTCCTAATCATCATCTTAACTTAATCCTAATCATCATCATAATCTTAATCATAATCATTAAAAATCTATCTTTACTAACATCATAAAATCATCATTAACATCATCATAATCTTACGATTGTCATCATCTTCATGAACAAACTCGTAATTCTTTATTATCATGTTATTCGAATATCATCATGCCTTCATCATTATCACCATCGCCATTAAACTTCACGTCACCACCATTCTTATTATATATTTTTTTTTTATCATCTTCATCTTTCAACCATTTTTTCGAGTATCAACCTTTCGGACACCACATAATTATCATCACTTTAATAATTATATATTAAAAAAAACATGTTGTTTCCCCTTTGGATCCATCTTGGTCGGTCATTAACTTCCAACAACAATAGCATGCGTGATTTAATAACAACCAATTTGCTGTAAAAGGATTTCTTTATTTCCAAGTTGGCATATACCATGAACCTAATCTATCCACTTTTGTTGGTCAAAACTCTCCCCTTGATAAAAAAATAAAACGCGATTTATATTTATATATACCAATATATCATCACCACATATTTATTAATCAAATCATAAAAGAAAACTAAGACTTTCCCTTTTTTGTCTCCCTCTATATTCGGCCACTGAGGAAAAAAAATTCCCACTTTTACTTTAATGCTTTACTTCTAGCAAATGCTTTAAATGATTAAGAATTATTATAGTCTATAGTGGGGTTTTTGTTGGTTTTAAAAATAAGAAAAGAAACAGGTAGCGGGATTTTAAAGTGGTGATTTGGTTCATGAAGTAATAGGAAAATAAACTGGATTCAGCCGGATTCAAATAGGTGGGATCGAAAGAAACGATTTTGTAGTGATGGTTGATCATGGATGCTATATATGTATATATATATATATATATATATATATATATATATATATATATATATATATATATATATATATATATATATATATATATATATATATATATATATATATATATATATATATATATATATATATATATAATTTTACCTGGTAACAAATAAAACGAATTGCCTCTTGTAGGTCATAGAAGAAATGGACTAGTAGGCTGTGGTTGGTCAAGCATAAAGCAAGAAAAAAGAAAGTTAATCAAAAGTTGGTGTTAGCCGTCTGTTTAAAGGGTGGCGAATAGAATGGTGAAAGTGGTGCAAAGGTGATGGTTGTTGGTTTGATTCTTGCTCGACAGAAATGAAAATAAGCAACAGCTTGGTTCGATTGAGGTGGTGTCTCACAATGGTTGAAGATGGTAGTTTGTTGGGTGGTGATGTGGTGGCGAAAGGTGGTGATGTCGTTATGGTTCATGGGTGGTAGCCGATTAACATGTTGAAGAAGAAGAGTAAGAAGGTTTATAGTGCAGTTGCAAATATCCTCTATCTATATTTTTGGTGTTATGTATATATTATATATTTATATATATACATATATAAGATGCTGTGAATTGAATTTCAAAAAGTAAACATTGCCAAACAGTAATTGAATTAGAGTCCGTGACAATTAATTATTTGTATCTGCCGACACTTTTAATGGGTAATATTTCGTACTCCGTTGTTGATCAGTGGCGGATAAAAGTGTTCAGAAAAATCCATATTTTTAAATTAACTATATTTATTTATTTTGGTATTTATGGTATAAAATTCAATCATAATTTATTAAATAAAAATTACATTAATCATTTACTCCCAACCCCCGAGTAAAATATAAAAAGTTTTAAAATTTGACAATCAACTTCTAAATATATTATTAATAAGCCTAAAATTTATAAAACTCATTTTCGAATCACCGTTTATTTTAAAATCATATAAGTTTAAATTTAACTTGCTTAATATCAATCGAAACATCAAACAAGTAATACAATCATTTAATATTTATTTTTAATATACTTTATTTATATATAGAGATATATTTTAAATAATAATTATTATAATATCAAATTTTTATTTTATTTTACATAATTAATTTTAATACAACAACATATAATATTTAAAGTAAATTTCCAAATTATTATAATTATATATACATATAAATACACACAAATCTATTTACAATTATCTGTTCGTGAATCGCCGAGAGTAGTCGAAGGTCAATTGAATATATGAAACATCGTTTCAAAATTTTCTAGACTCAACATTACATACTTTGCTTATCGTATCGAGATCATATAAAGATTAAGTTTAAATTTGGTCGGAAATTCCCGGGTCGTCACATCGGTCACATGAGTGAGAAAGGGTTGTCTACCCTAATAAAGAAGAAGCTTATCAATGTAGACAAGGATGCTGCGCTAGATCCTTGCAATCATTGTCTATTTGGTAAGCAGCATAGAGTCTCGTTTAATTCCTCTTCAACGAGAAAATTAGAGTTACTCAGTCTGGTACACTCTGATGTTTGCGGTCCCTTAGAGGTTGAATCAATTGGCGGCAACCGATACTTTCTGACATTTATCGATGATGCTTCTCGAAAGGTGTGGGTATATTTCTTGCGGACGAAGGATCAGGTGTTGGATTACTTCAAACAGTTCCATGTCATGGTAGAACGTGAGACAGGAAAGAAGTTAAAGTGTCTTCGATCCGACAACGGCGGTGAATACTCTTCCAGGCAGTTCGATGCCTATTGCAGATCAAATGGCATCCGACATGAGAAGACGGTCCCACGTACCCCTCAACATAATGGTATAGCAGAAAGAATGAACCGAACAATCATGGAACGTGTTCGGAGCATGCTCAGTATGGCTAAGCTGCCAAAGCCATTCTGGGGAGAAGCAGTCAGAGCCGCTTGTTATTTGATCAACCGATCTCCATCAGTACCACTGAATTTTGAAGTTCCGGAGAAACTTTGGTCTGGAAAGGATCCATCATACTCTCACTTAAGAGTATTTGGATGTTTGGCGTACGCACATGTATCCAAGGAGCTCAGGCAGAAGCTGGATGCAAGGACCACTCCATGCATATTCATAAGCTATGGAGATGAAGAATTTGGATACAGATTATGGGATCCAAAGGAGAAAAAGGTGATCAGAAGTAGGGACGTAGTGTTCCATGAAAGCCAGACAATAGAAGATATTGAAAAGCCCACAATATCTCAGAAGACAAATGTTGCTGCTCAGGTGCCAGAGGCAACAACGGAATCATTCATGAGAAATGAATTTTCAGTGCAGGAAGAAATTCCAGAAGTAGAAGATAATGAGAAAAATGACGGTGCTGAGCAGGGGGAGCCACAACCCCATCTGCCAGACGTTCCAGAACCATCACAAGGTCAAGATGATGGTGGATCTCCTCAGAATGTTCCAGAAGTTCGTAGATCTGAACGAGGTCGGATTCCATCGAGTAGATATCCAGAATCCGAGTACCTTCTACTTACTGAAGATGGAGAACCGGAGAGTTTTCATGAAGCAGTAACTCATAAGGATAAAGAAAAATGGTTGCTCGCAATGCAGGATGAGATGGATTCTCTGCAGAAAAATCAAACTTATGAGATTGTAGAACTTCCACGCGGGAAGAAGGCACTGAAAAATAAATGGGTGTTCAAGCTGAAAAAGGATGGTAGTGAAAAAGTGGTGAAATACAAAGCACGACTTGTAGTCAAAGGATTCTAACAAAAGAAAGGGATTGATTTTGACGAGATATTTTCACCAGTAGTCAAGATGACTTCAATTAGAGTCATACTTGGATTGGTCGCAAGTATGAACTTGGAGCTTGAACAGATGGATGTAAAGACAGCTTTTCTTCATGGAGATTTACATGAAGAAATTTACATGGAGCAGCCAGAAGGTTTTGAGGTTTCAGGAGATAACCTCGTATGTAAGTTGAAGAAAAGTTTGTACGGTTTGAAGCAGGAACCTAGGCAGTGGTACAAGAAGTTTGACTCGTGCATGGTGAGTCACGGGTACAAGAAAACTGCAGCAGATGAGTGTGTCTACATTCAGAAGTTTTCTGAAGGAGATTTCGTTGCTCTTCTACTTTATGTAGACGATATTTTGATCGTAGGAAAAGACGTAACGAAGATCAACCAGCTGAAGAAGGAACTCTCTAAGTCTTTTGACATGAAAGACTTAGGACAGGCTCAACAGATTTTGGGAATGCAGATAACCCGAGATAGGAAGAATAAAAGGTTATGGCTATCTCAGGAGAAGTATATTGAACGAGTGCTTTCACGTTTCAATATGAACAATGCCAAACCTGTTAGCATTCCATTAGCTAACCATTTCAAGTTAAGCAAGAGTTCTTATCCCTCATCCAAGGAAGAGATCGGGGAGATGTCTTCAGTACCATATTCTTCAGCAGTTGGAAGTTTGATGTATGCAATGGTGTGTACGAGGCCCGATATTGCTCACGCAGTGGGAACAGTGAGTCGTTTTCTCTCCAACCCCGGGAAAGAGCATTGGAATGCAGTAAAATGGATTCTCAGATATCCTAAAGGTACAAAGAATCTATGTCTTTGTTACGGGGGAGCTGATCCAATCTTGGAAGGCTATACAGATGCGGATATGGCCGGAGATCCTGATAGTAGGAAATCTACTTCAGGATTCATTTACACTTTTGCAGGGGGAGCTGTTTCATGGCAGTCAAGACTACAGAAGTGTGTTGCATTATCCACAACTGAAGCAGAGTATATTGCTGCCGCAGAAGCTGGAAAAGAAATGTTGTGGTTAAAGCGTCATCTCCAAGAATTTGGAATCAAGCAAAAGGAGTACAAGGTACATTGTGACAGTCAGAGTGCTCTAGATTTGAGCAAGAACTCCATGTACCATTTCCGTACAAAACATATTGATATTCGCTATCATTGGATACGCGAGGTAATTGATCGACAACTGTTGAGACTAGTGAAGATCCATACAAAGGAGAATCCTACGGATATGTTAACAAAGGTGGTGACTCGAGAGAAGTTGGAGTTATGCAGAGACATAACTGGAATGTTCGTGGATTCGGCTAGAGGGGGAGAATTGAAAGTTTCCAGCCTACAATCTAGAAGCTCACCTTCTAGATGTTCAAAGTAGCCTTCTTTGAACACCATGTAGAAGAAGCAAAGATGAACACGATGACAGCCGCCCACCATCTCCGTTCACACTATTCCACCGCCATAGAATTTTTACTATAAATAGAGGTGCAAACCTCAGTTGTAAATCATCCTAAATCACTCAGAGAAGTGTAATCACAACCTAGAGAGTGTGTGTGAGTTTGAGAGTTTTTTTTGTAAGAGTTTTGTAATACTCTGTAAATCTATTCTTGTGAGTAATAGAGTTGTTTTTCTCTCAAATTTATATCTCTCAACGTCCAGGCGATCCCCTCTTCCTAACAGTTTGGTGTATACATTCTACAATATAAAGTACGAACTTTCTTTGTCTATGCATTACAGTAACATCCTTTCTACAAATTTCAACTTATTTCAATCATGAAGCTCATATCAAGTTTCCCAACGTTGGTCATTCAGCTCAAAGTCAAACCAATCTTTCGTGCAATCATTTCATCTACAAACAAACCTCATACACAGGGGCGGAAGATAATGGGGACAGGGCGGGGCGCCACCCCAGCTGGATTTAAAAAATAAAAATAAAAAATTTACACTAAAAAAATTTTGTTTTACTAAAAAATAAGGTTTTTTTAGTGTTTGCCCTAGCTGTCAATGAAAAATTTAATAAGTTTTTACACACGCCCTATCTGTGGTCGGGTTCAAGTTCCGCCACTGCTCATAGAGTCTGCCGCTGGCATAAAGCTTTACGTTTGGTTGCTTGCACAGGTATGTCTAGACGAGCTCTATTAAGACAAAGTTTACGTAGATGTTTCATGCTCCAAATAGAACTCGGGAGAGGTATTATATATGCATATGAATAAACTTACTGTTGAATGCCATGGTTGATAAGTTATGGGATGAAATTGACATAGTGAAGTTGGTCCTGTATGAAATGGAAGTCAGATTCAAACTCATTGACCTGCAGGCATTGGATCAAGAGCATACAAAATGGAAAACTTTATAAATAATGTGTCTTAATAACATTCTCTGTAATTAAAAGTTTTTACTTATTTTTATTTAGAAAGTGACGTTTTCATCATCTGTAAAAAGATTTACCACACTCAGAAAAGTTTTTAAGTTTTTGTCTTGAAATTTTTACACTAGAAGTATGTAAAAACTAATTTCGTAATCACGCCTAGCGGTATCGAATTAACTTATCAACTTTAAATTAAGTTGTGCGTTTGAGTCCCGTGATTAATTATTTATAATTGAGTGTGTGTTTGTCTTTTAAAAAAACTAATTTCATAATTCTTCATAACTTTGTTGGATTTTGAATTTTCATTTCATATTATCTCTAAGCTAAAAATGGACGTACCTGTCTATATCTTGAAAAGGTGTTGTTATATTTTAATTTTAATTTTAATTAAAAATTTCAGTTTTAATTTTACAAATACAGATAACAGCTCGGCATAAATATTTTCCATGTTCTTTGAGTCAAAGTCAAACCCTCAAACGTTGAACATATGAATGCCACAAACTCAACGATCGTGTCACTACTCTTCCACGGTCTAATCCGACGACTATCTTCGTTGACTTCCAAAAATAATCATCTTTATCTCTCTCTCTAGAATTTTTTATGTTAAAATAATTTTTAAAAATTTCAATTTTTGACTTTTGGGTTTTTGTTATATTGGAATTTCATCAATTGGGTCACCTTCCTTCTCTTTTCTTTCAAGTAATTTTCTTCAACAAAACCCTAATCTCTTCCAATACTTGCAAAGATCAAGAAATTTCATTTTTTAATTGTATTTCATTTATAGTATTAATTAATTATAGTATCATTAAGCATACATGTTGGTGGCTGAAGCTTTGAAAAATTTCAGTAAAAGAGCAAAGTTTTAAGGTGATTTTCCTTCCTTCTATACTTATTTATTCTGAATTAAGTATCTATACTTTTGTGATTATGATTTTGCAAGTTGTATGTGTGTGACTTGTGAGTTATTCATAGTATTCAATATGAGTATAAGAGTATTGGATGGATTTTGTGTTGGTTTGTGTACAGGGTTTTGCATTGAATATTTGTAATTGAAGTTGTTTTAAGAAATTTTGATGTGGTTTACATGATACTATTGTTAAGTGTTAGTCTTATAAAATGGATTTATTATTATTATTCTTTAAAATTTTTGTACATTACCTCTCTCTGAAATGTAAGTTACATCATTTTGTACTTTATTATATATGTTGCAGAATATTTGAAAGCTCTTATAAAACTCAAAACATTTCCATATTTGGCAATGTTTCTAATAAGAGTTTTCCATATTCTTCATGTACATCTTTGTAAAATGTTGATAAGGGTAACATTGCAGATTATATAGGACAACATAAATGGAATTTGTTGCAGTTTTTGTGGACAATGATTTTTTGAAGTCGTTTAATAACTTATATGTTTATTTAAGGCATTGATTGGGATGACATATTTTTAGCTTTACTGTTTAACCTCTTTGAAGATGAGCATCTTTGTTTAGTACTTGTTAGAAGGGCTTATTTCAGAACACAATAAGCAAATGCGCATACACTGTTTCCATTCAAATACTAATAAGCGTCTGAAGAACGTAATCCCGAACACCCTCCAAGTAGTGATAAAGGTTTAAGTTGATGATGCGCTAATCAAATTTTTAATTCTTTATTGGTGTAGTGACCTACTTGGATCAATGAGTTGATACCAAGGCTAAAGGTACCACACACTTGCTTAGTTCTACAGAGCTAACAAAATTCGACCTTCGAAGGTGAATATACTTTCTTGATGTCAAGTGTTTGTATTCATGTTTATGGTCATTTATAACCTTGTGTTGTAGCTCATGTGTTAGTGGTTTGCCTCTCTCAGCGAGAGGTCAGGAGTTCGACTCCCATGGGGTGCAACATTGCACACAAGTTTTCCCCTTTACCCTTGAATTCCACCCAAGGGTGCCTTCCGCACATCGCGTTGCGGGGGCAGTGGGGTTGTACCGCCCATGCCCTTAGATTGGGACGGGTTTTCTCCTGGGTAGCAGTTGGGGGCGGGTTATTCAACTGTGGGAGATGAATGCGTGGGTGGTTAAGTCCCCTGGGTGATCCCATACAGTTGTTAAAAAAAAACAATTTGATAATTTGTTCTTTAGTTCACTTAAAATAATGAAATACAGGAATAAAGTGTCTTCTAATAAATTTTAGTGTCTCCGTTTGATATTCTGTTATCTTAGTAATAAGTGCATCATTATGTTTGTATATCTTTATCCGGTCCAACATGTTTAAGTTTGTTCTCTCGATAAACGTTTTCTTTTTTGTTCTTAATGACTATGAACGCCAATATAACAGTTATTTATGCTAGTACTATAAAATGGATAATGCTAGCATACAAGTATAATTCATGCTTATATAAAGATAATTGTTAATAGTTGTCTATTTGATCACTACATCAGATGTACTCCCAAAAACGTTTACGTTTTTTGCTTGTTCTTTAAGTTTATACTTTTTTCACAGGGTACGCGTAGTGTAATGGCTGGGAGCTGGGACGAAAGTCATGAACTTGGTAGCCAATCAGACGATAGCTTTCACTACGAAAGACAATACGTAGAGCCCATTTACGATGCATTCATTTGCCCTCTCACAAAACAAATAATGAGAGACCCGGTAACAATCGAAAACGGCCAAACTTTCGAACGTGAAGCTATTGAAAAATGGTTCAACGAATGCAAAGAAAGCAACAGAAAGTTGGTCTGCCCGTTGACATTAAAAGAACTGAAAACAACCGATATGAATCCAAGTATTGCTTTGAGGAACACAATTGAAGAATGGAATGCTAGAAATGAAGTTGTTCAGCTTGACATGGCCCACAAATCGTTAAATATCACTAATTCGGAAACTGATATTCTGCAGGCTTTGAAATATGTTCAGCATATTTGCCAAAAAAGTCCTTCGAATAAACGTATTATTCGGAACGCTGATCTGATTCCGTTGATTGTTGACATGTTGAAGAGCAGTAGTCGTAGAGTAAGGCGTACAACGTTGGAGACGTTACGAGTTGTGGTGGAAAATGATGATGATAATAAGGTTTGTTAAAATATTTAGTGGCAAAAATAGATTGTGAAAATTTATCCTTTTTTTAAAGGTGAAGAAATGGACATATCTATTAGGTTGTGTAACGGCTAAAAATAAGTTATTTTTCTTGGAAGGGGTTGATGGGTTCGATTGGGTTAACCGGCAAAAGTTTTCGCATTGCTGTAAATAGCGGCCGTCTTGGCTAACTAGTCGGTTTGGTGACTAGACCGTCCTGTTTCGCCCAAATATGTCTAGTTAGTCGGTCAACACTAAAAAGTCAGGTCAAGTCAAAGTCGTTCACAGTCGGTCAATGTCAAGCTTGATCAAAGTCAGGTCAAAATTTTAATATTTTTCATACTCAGATTTTGTGCCCTATACATATGCTTGAAATATTTATTTTTGATATATTTGTGTATATTCATCACTAAAAGTCAACGTTAGTCAACATCCGACTCTATTGACTAGTCATTTCCAAGTCTCGACTGACTCGTTTCCATCTCGCGACTTTTCCAACCTTGACTTTTCGTCTTTTTTGTTGACTTTTTATTTGTCATATTTTTTTTTTTTTTGGAAATTTATTAGTTTCCTATATTTTTTACAGGAAATAATGGCGGAAGGAGATAATGTGAGGACAATAGTCAAGTTCTTGTCTCATGAACAATCTAAAGAGAGACAAGAAGCTGTCTCATTGCTTTACGAGCTTTCAAAGTTGGAGACTTTGTGTGAAAAAATCGGGTCTGTTAATGGTGCAATCTTGATATTAGTTGGAATGGCAAGTAGTAAATCTGAAAATTTAACGGCGGTTGAAAAAGCAGATAAAACTCTGGAAAATTTGGAGAAGAATGAGAACAATGTTAAGCAAATGGCTGTAAATGGAAGATTGCAACCTCTTTTGACACTTCTTCTTGAAGGTACCACTTTATTAAAATTCTATTTCTTAATTGATAATTAAAATATATATGAGTATCAAATTATGTAACTTGTTCAAGCTACACTTAAAGATACCAAGTTAGGTAAGCTTATTCAAGCTAGATTGACAACATAACAGCAAACTAATTCTCGCATTTTAACAATATACCTTCTACATTGTTCTTGTTCAAATAAACTAGATCCTCCTTAACCAAAATAGTTTTCATTGATTCTGTTTAACACGTTAATATTAAGTCACATATAAATTTCAAGCAAAGACTTTTTACATGTCGGGTCAAACCTATCTTGATATATGTGCAACTTTTCTGACCCACTCATTTTGTCACCTCCGCTAAGTTTGGTAGCTCATGTGACATTGTTTTGGGTACGTTGGCGAGATGCCTTGCATTTCGCTCTAGAAATTATCTTTTGACATGTTTCCTATTAATTTTTAAAGCTTAAAGATTAGTCAAACTCCAAAGCATATAATTTAGTTATAATCATTATAACATTATATTATTATTACAGGCTCTCCAGAAGTTAAACTATCCATGGCTTCATACCTTGGCGAACTGGCTTTAAGCTACGATGTAAAGATCTACGTGGCTCAAACCGTGGGCTCATCCTTAATCAACCTAATGAAAAGTGGTAATTTACAGTCTCGAGAAGCCGCCCTAAAAGCCCTAAATCAGGTCTCATCGTGCGACACAAGTGCCAAAATATTAGTACATGAAGGTATACTTTCGCCTCTGTTCAAAGACCTTTTTGCGGGCCCCAATCAGCTTCCTATGAGACTCAAAGAAATATCCGCTACGATACTCGCAAACGTAGTGACATCCGATTGTGACTTCGACACAATCCCCGTGGGTCCCAACCATCAAACACTCGTGTCGGAAGACACTATACATAATCTACTCCATCTGATCAGCAACACGGGCCCCGCAATTGAAGGGAAATTGTTACAAGTTCTTGTTGGACTCACAAGCTCACCCGTTACGTTAATTAGTGTTGTTTCGGCTATTAAAAGCTCGGGTGCTATTAATAGTTTGGTTCAATTTATTGAAGCTCCACAACAAGATCTTCGTTTAGCTTCAATAAAGCTTTTACAAAATCTTTCTCCAAACATGGGGCAAGAACTAGCGAGTTCGTTACGTGGGACCGCGGGTCAACTCAGTGGGTTGGTCAAAATAATTGCGGAAAACATTGCGAGCACCGAAGAACAAGCGGCAGCGGTTGGGTTACTTGCCGATCTTCCGAAACGAGACATGGGCCTCACTCGACAAATGCTAGATGAAGGTGCATTTGAATTGGTGATTTCAAGAATTCGAAGGATTCGACAGGGTGAGCCAAGAAGAAGCCGTTTTGTAACTCCGTATCTAGACGGGCTCGTTCGTGTACTCTCGAGAATCACATATGTGTTAGCCGACGAGCCCATAGCGGTTTCTTTGTGCCGTGATTACGATCTAACGGGCCTATTCGTTGAACTCTTACAAGCGAACGGGCTTGATAATGTTCAAATGGTTTCGGCTTTTGCTTTAGAAAATTTATCTCAAGAATCCAAGAACATGACGAAGCTTCCCGAAATCCCGAAACCGGGCTTTTGCAGGTCAATATTTCCTTGTTTCGGGAACCAACCTGTGATGAGCGGGTTGTGTCGGGTTCACCGTGGTGCGTGTTCAAGAAAGGATACATTTTGTTTATTAGACGGGCCCGCTTTACGACGGCTCGTAGCTCTTTTGGATCACACGAATGAAAAGGTAGTCGAAGCATCATTAGCTGCGTTATCAACTATGTTAGATGACGACGTTAATATAGACGAAGGGGTGACTATTTTATGTGAGGTGGAAGGAATTAAACCGATTCTTGATGTTTTAGTGGCGAAACAAAGTGAGAATTTGAGGGGACGGGCGGTTTGGGTGGTAGAAAGACTTTTAAGGACGGAAGATATTGCGTATCAAGTTGCAAGTGATCCTAATGTTAGTACAGCTCTTGTGGATGCGTTTCAGCATGGCGATTACAGGACACGTCAGATTGCAGAACACGCTCTGAGACACGTTGACAAGATTCCAAACTTTTCGGGGATCTATCCCAACGCTTGAATCGCACATCGAGGTAAATATTGTACTGTTAAACGACCATAGTTTTGAATCATCTTGTTTTCGTCAGTTATAACCGATTGGTGTGAAGAGATGTTCACATTAATCGTGCATTGTTGTAGCTTCTTTTTACATTCATAGTGTATAGAGAGAACAAATGCGGTGTGTTCTTATTACATTTGTATAATTGATTTTGTTTTGCTTGTTTGAGGACTTGGTAGAGAGTTGTGCAGTTTTACTACCTTTTTCTTTTGTTGTATTTGAATTACTTCGCATTATTATTTACTACCTTTTTCTTTTGCTATATTAATTTGGTGTTTTTAGATGATAACTTGCTTGCAGACAAGCAAGGATCTAAGTGTGAGGATTTTGATATTTTCTGTATTATACACATTTTGAGTAACAATATCAACCTAGTTAATATATCTTTGCTTTGGAATCGAATGTAAGTGTTCATATTGAAGAATTGGTGTATAGAGCGTAAATGGTGAACATATTACAAGAATTATAAAGGCTAGTCATATTGCACGCAGTGGCGGTTTTATGTTGTCCAATGTGGTTCTAACTAGTTATCGAACCCTCGCTTCGCGCCGGGGGTTCGGTTTTCAATGTATTTTATTGCGTTTAGTAAAATTATTTTGTGGCTAACGATGATGTCGTTGAAGCGCAACTCGAGTCGAACTAAAAGGTATAACCCGTGAGAGATTTAAATGTTATTTTAAATTAACAATATATGTGCATCTCCGCGTTTCGCTATGGAATTGTCGACTTTTAAAAATTTAACGCAAAATCAACGTGTATGAAAAAAACCCCAAATATTTAGCGTTTTTTAAAAAGCGTCCGTTTTGCGTATAGCTAATAACATTGTGTTCCTAAAATTATTTCGAGTTTAACGATGGTGTCGGAAAAATTTAACTCGTTGCGAGCGAGAAGGTATGTCCCATTGAATATTTGGGTGGAGTTTATTTAAGATTTTTTATGAAAATGGTTAATTGACACTTTACCCCCTGTTTGGGGGGTCGATTTGAATTTTTCAAAAAAGTGTGGGGGCGTTGTTGGTAAAATGAAATTTAGTTAAAATTAAAAAAAAGTTGAAAAGTCAAAAATGCTCCTGGTTACTATTCATACCTTTTGTCTATTAGTTCATACTAGTTGTGGAGCCCTCGCTTCGCGCCGGGGGCTCCGTTTTGAATGCGGGTTAAAAAAAAGTTAAAAAAAAGTCTTGATCTATTTTGTAAAAAAGAATTTTTTTCGACATCTAACATCGAAGGGTTGTTCCTTATGAGAAAGTTGCCTCTTTTAGCGTTAACGTTAGTTGATCTATTTTGTAAAAAAAAATGTTTTTCGACATCTTTTGGTAGCATTGAAGGGTTGTTCATTTTAATAAAGTTGCTTCATTTATCGTTGGAGACAAAAAAACATAAAAAAAAATGTAGCACAGTAGTGGCTTATGTGGGTTCTACTGTTTGAGCACAGTGTACAAGTCGGTAAAGCGTGGTGGGTGTTACTATTCAGCATTTTTGGTGTTAGTGAAGTGATAAATAATAATTTAGAGTATAGGTATAAAGTGAGGGGTTCGATTTGTATTTTAATGAAAATTAGGGAGTTAGATTTGTGAAAAGTCAAAAACAAAATAGTACTATTCATAACAAATAAGACAAATTTTGTCTATTAATTATATTGGTAATATAAATTATTATTTAAAAAAAAAACAATTTAGATTTTTTAGTATTCGTGGTATGGGACACTACTAAATACAATATAGAACTCCCTATGTTTTTAAGATGGAGGATGATTCTCACACACACTTTTTTTAGATTTAGATTTATGCATTTATAGTATGGGTCATTAAGATATTCAAATTTAGTCACTTAGGGACCCATTTAAGTTACTTACTGGTCACTGGTATTCGCTTGAAAATCAAAGAATCCTAGAGGGTACAATTGTACAGTGATCTCAATGAGAATACGAGAACAAAAAGTTAGTCATGTTATAATTCAGTAGGCTTATAACTACCTTTAGTGGTTTGATTCTTGATTAAGAATGCTAATAATGAAGTGTAAGAGCAAAGATGATAATGGAGAGAAAGAAAGAAACACTTTGTAAGTGTGAGAAAATGGTGCAAGTTTAATGCTTGCATTCATGGCTATTTATAGCAAAAATATCACAAGTTTAGGCAATACAATAATATTACTTTTGTGTATCAATAATTGACTATCCATTTATATATATATTTATATATTATAACACTCCCCCTTGGATAGCAATTTTGTTTGTTGAAGATCAACTGTAAGTTACTGCCTCGTTAAAAACCTTGCTAAAGAAAACCCAGTGGGAAAAAAAACTTTAGCTAAGGGAAAAAGAGTGCAGCATGGAGTTGACTCCCCCACAAGTAGACATCGCTTCAGTTGTTACATCTTTTGAACATGTCTCATACCAATGTTATGAACGTGTGTTCTGAAAATAGCAGTTGGGAGTGCTTTCTTGAAAAGATCAGCAGAGTTTTTGCTGGATTGAACATATCTCATTTCAATCTCGTTGTCCTTAATGAGATTTTGAGTGTATGAGAAGAATCTAGGAGGTATGTG
The DNA here is from genome assembly GCF_046630445.1 of Rutidosis leptorrhynchoides. NCBI lineage: Eukaryota > Viridiplantae > Streptophyta > Magnoliopsida > Asterales > Asteraceae > Rutidosis > Rutidosis leptorrhynchoides. The sequence goes on from NC_092334.1 coordinate 647,666,810, forward strand.
TTTGGTTCGGTCACTTTTGATATACCCTTCTTTCATCTGTGCTATGCAAGCTGCATTATCTTCATAGATAATTGTTGGACTTTTATCGCGTTCTAGTCCACAAGAATCAGTAATGATTTGTGTCATTGATCTCAACCAAAAACATTCCCGAGTAGTTTCATGTAATGCAATCACTTCGGCATGATTTGATGATGTAGCAACAAGTGTTTGTTTTTGAGAACGCCATGATATTGTAGTACCTCCATTTAGGAATACATATCCAGTTTGAGATTTAGCTTTATGTGGATCAGATAAATAACCTGCATCAGCATAACCAACCAAATCTTGTTTTGATTCGTTAGAATAAAATAAACCTAAATCAGTAGTTCCTCGAAGGTATCGAAATATGTGTTTGATCCCATTCCAGTGTCTTTTGGTAGGAGCAGAGCCGAACCTTGCCAACAAATTAACTGCAAAAGAAATGTCAGGTCTTGTACAATTTGGTTGGTGGGAGGGATCGCCTTCTTCGCGTCTTCATTGATTAAGTCGACTACGAATGCATCAGATGAATTGGGAATGGCTGATTGATTGATTCATTCTGGTGACATCGCTTTCGGAGCTTAGGTGAATATCCATGTCGGAATAGCTGTCGGAATAACTATCGGAATAATTATCGAAATCTGAGGGACTCGAACTGGTTGTAGGATTCACCTCGTACGATCAGATGAAGGATTTTCGATAAGAAATAGATTATAGGATGTAGATTAGTATCCTGCAATACATAATTTACATATACATATATAATACTAAAATCTCATAAGTTACGGAGGAATCTACGGAAGCTGTCAGGCAAAGATAACAATAACAGATACGCTAAGATATGAATTAGCAGATACGCTAAGATATGAATTTTGTCTATACACTTTTCATGCAGTCAATGCAATAAGATGTGTCTAGACTAAGAATAATAAGCAGGTAATTTACTAAGGATGATAAGCAAATGACTTCCGACTAGAAATGATAAGCAAAACTTATGACATGCAGACACGGTCGAAGTTCAGACTCACTAATGCCTCCTAACGACTTATCAGTTAGACACACTAATGCAGACCTGGTTCGCTAAGACCTCTGCTCTGATACCAACTGTGATAACCCGTCCTAATCCATCCGGACGAAGTCCATATCGATTATAAACGATTCACAACAGTTAATTACATCGCGAGGTACTTGACCTCTATATGATACATTTTACAAACATTGCATTCATTTTTAAAAGACAACTTTCATTTCATCGTAAGTTGACAGACATGCATACCATTTCATAATATATCTAAACTATAAATGACTTGATAATATTCTTGATGAACTCAATGATTCGAATGCAACGTCTTTTGAAATATGTCATGAATGACTCCAAGTAATATCTCTAAAATGAGCAAATGCACAGCGGAAGATTTCTTTCGTACCTGAGAATAAACATGCTTTCAAGTGTCAACCAAAAGGTTGGTGTGTTCATTAGTTTATCAAAAATAATCATTTCATAATTTTAATAGACCACAAGATTTCATATTTTCCATTTCTCATAAACATTCGTTCCATGCATAGAGACAAAAATATCATTCATATGGATTGAACACCTGGTAACCGACATTCACAATATGCATATAAGAATATCCCCATCATTCCGGGATCCTCCTTCGGACATGATATAAATTTCGAAGTACTAAAGCATCCGGTACTTTGGATGGGGCTTGTTGGGCCCGATAGATCTATCTTTAGAGTTCGCGTCAATTAGGGTGTCTGTTCCCTAATTCTTAGATTACCAGACTTAATAAAAAGGGGCATATTCGATTTAATAATCCAGCCATAGAATGTAGTTTCGATTACTTGTGTCTATTTCGTAAAACAGTTATAAAAACAGCGCATGTATTCTCAATCCCAAAAATATATTGCAAAAGCATTTAAAAAGGAAGCAAATGAAACTCACGCATATAGATATTGTAAAACAGTTAATAAAGCATTTGCATGTATTCTCAGCCCAAAAATGTAAAGAGTAAAACGGGTAAATGAAACTCACTTTGCTGTATTTTGTAGTAAAAATACATATGACGAAACTGAACAATGCAGGGTTAGCCTCGGATTCACGAACCTATACCATTTATGTATATATTAACACATATAATGGAAATCGAACAAAATTATATATTATTAATAATGATATAGTTGTTATATTAATAATCTATATATTTCATTAATAATTAATTTAAATATTTTTTTATTTCATATACTTTAAATAAATAAATAGTATTATAAAAAAAAAGTTAATTTAGATATATTATATGTATTAACTATAGTGTTATATAACTAAAAATTATTTGATAAAATAATGTTAATAATAATAAATAAAAAGTTGTATTATTTTGTAATAATAATATTAGTAAATATACTTAATAATGATAATAATAATAATAATAATAATAATAATATTACTAGAAATGATAATTTTTATATAAAATGATAATTTTAATAATAATTGTAATGTTAATAATAATGATACTACTAATAATATTTTTAATGACAATACTAATACTAATGTTAATAATAATAATAATAATAATAATAATAATAATAATAATAATAATAATAATAATAATAATAATAATAATAATAATAATAATAATAATAATAATAATAATAATAATAATAATAATAATAATAATAATAATAATAACAATAATTGAAAATGCTACCTCCTAAAGAATCGGATTTAAAAACAAAAGACCTCCGCCCGGGCTCGAACTCATGACCTCTCGCTCACCTAATAACATCATAAACCAACATGCTATTTCAGCTTTTCTGAAATTATAACACCCTAAATGTATATATATCGATTTGTTCTCTGTCTCCTTGTTTTCTTCCCCTTTGCAAAATCGTTAACACAGAAACATGGTGGGTTTTGCTCCTGGTGACTCAATTCACGGCCCAACAGGAAACTGAATCTCGACGGCCCAACAGAAATTTGGTCCAACAGGCCCACACTCCTAAGGTTGTTTTTATTGGAAAAAAATATTTTGCAGCATCCTGGTTTCGAACCCACGACCTCTTGGTATGCAACACACACCTCAAACCATTCAACCACACTTTTTTTCTGAAATAAACTCAGATTAATTTCTTTTAAACTTAAAGTCTATGGTCTTCAAAATACAACACCCATTTATATCTTCATCATCATCATTAATCTAGTATAATTATGATCATAACCATAATATTTTCATTTATAATCATATTCATCATCATAAACCCTTTCTATTATTTGTTCTAACTGTCGAGTATATCTATCATCATCATGTATCATCTATATCATAATCTTACATCCATCTTTCCCCCGTCACCGTGATTCATCAAAAAATTAAAAATAAAATAATATCGAGTATATAATAAGGAAATCGGTTACCTTATCATTTACTTTAATTATTTGCACTTTACTTTATGGTATTAACATTATCTCTACTAACCCACTTAGAGAAAGTGATGGCAAGTGGGTTCCTTCATGTTGGTTAGGTGTCGGCCAAGAGGAAAAAAAGAGGCACTTTATCATCAACACTTAAACTAATATCTTTTATATCATTCTCACAGCTATTCAATTAACACCAATATCATTTCATCTTTGATGCTCTACGGTTTCACCATCAACACAATAAATGGTTGTAGCGAACAGATCATTACATATCAGCTGTAGTGAGTTGCAGTAGCTGCTGCAGTAATCGTGGCAGATACCAGTGTGTAGCTGCAGTAGCAGTTCAACGTAAAAAAAATGAACATGGAGGTTTGGGTGATAGTTGTAGTGGTGCTCCGTTCACAGCAGGAACAAGAATTCAACGTAGCCGTTGCAGCAGTCTTCTATATTTATTGGTGTCTTGTGGCTTAAACAGAAAAATGAAGATATAGCATTTTTGGTGATTGTGTCGATGACTTGAGTAGTGGCCTGTCTTGGGCTGGGTGTGATCACAACAGAAAGTAACCAGGTTGATTTGGAGTGGTAAAGGTGGTTTGATCATGATTAAATTAGAAAACACTACAGTAGTATTAATTTAATGGTTCAGGGGGCGTTTGGTTTTAATGGGTTTGTGGTTGTCGAAAATTGAAACAGATTGATGGTGTTGGTCTAGTGATTGATCAAGAAGGTGGTGTTTTAGTGATGATTTACGGTGATTGATGAGAAGTGATGGTGGTGTTTGGTTCCGGTTGTTCGACAGGAGAAAGAAAAGAAAACACGGAAATGGGTTAGTGGTGTTCTCGGTTGTAACTCTAGTCGGAGTATGGTGGTTTAAAAGGTGGTGCTCATTGATTCCATAGTATTTGAGTGATGATGATGGTAGTTTTATGTAAACCGATATGTATATGTATATAGAGAAAGATAATTGAGGTGGGTGACGGTAGTGTTTAATTGTAGATGGAGAGGAAGCAAACTGTGGGTGATATCTATCTATCAATTATTTAGATATATGTATATATTTATAAAATGCAGTGTATGAATTTTAATCAAAAGTAACCAGTAGCCAAACAGTGAGGTACAGTAATCGAATAGTAAATATCAATTTAAGTTCACGGGTTCAATCAAATTGAATTATAAATATAATATAATATAATAGTATTATTAATAATAAACGTACTTTTAATTTAAATATCTTACGCTAAATCGTACCCCGTTGTTAAATCAGTGGTGGATAAAAAGTATTCAGAAAAATCTCATATTTTTAAATTAAGTATCTTCATTTATTTTGGTCATTTTGGTATAAAATTCAATCATAAATTGTTTAAATAAAAATTACATCAACTGTCCCTCTCATTTATGGGTAAAAATATAAAAAGTGTTAAAATTAATTAATTAAATCCTAAATATACTTTTAATAAGCCTACAACTTATATAAGTCATTTTCGGATCACCGTTTATTTTAAAATCATATAAATTCATTTTTAACTTGGTTAAAAACAAACGAGTGCTACAATCGTTTAATAAATAAATTCAAAATCATATATATTCAATATACTTTTCATATATAAATATAGATTTATAGTAATATCATATATTATTTTATTTACACAAATGAATTAAATCATATAAGTTTCTATTTCAAATTAATATATATATATATATATATATATATATATATATATATATATATATATATATATATATATATATATATATATATATATATATATATATACATGTATTTATTTATAGATATTGGTTCGTGAATCGTCGGGAATATTCGAAGGGTAATTGAATATATGAATATCGTTTCAAAAATTTTTTAGACTCAACATTACATACTTTGCTTATCGTGTCGGAAACATATAAAGATTAAGTTTAAATTTGGTCAGAAATTCCCGGGTCGTCACAGTACCTACCTGTTAAAGAAATTTCGTCCCAAAATTTGAGTGAGGTCGTCATGGCTAACAATAAATATATTTTCCTGACGAATATGAGCTGATAAATAGAGTTTTATCATTATTAAATAATATGGATAAAATGATTCGATTAATCGAAGCGTATGAATGAAGCTATCACAAAGGATCGAGATGAAGAAATGGAGATTTTCCATGACTTTTGACGTAGTTGCAATTGAATTTCGGAATTCAAGGGATTTAAAAGAAAATCTTGAAAATCTATAAGATTTGATTCTTCGGGATTTATGGAAATTAAGATCTCTTTAATTAAATACGGTGATCTGCCTCGAATACTCTTTCTGATATTTTTATTATAAATTAAGCTCTTCCATTCCATTGTTCTCACCATTCCTATATTTCCTTTCTTAGTTCATACATCTAATAGATTGTGAAAATGCTTAATCCCGTTCTAATCCTTGATATTTTTCTAATTAGCATTTCTGTCATCCTTCTTTTCAATCTTCCACCAGAAGAATTTGTTTGCTTCCACTATTACTTTGGGGTGATACTATTCTTAATTATACCGTGTCTTTATATTGCTATTCGTATTAATATCCACGGTTTGTACTGAGTTGTTGTTGGGTTTTATATCTTCCCTTATATTTCGATGTCTCTGCTTCTGTCCTTCTGTAATCATTGACATCCACAGCTAATACTCTCTCCAATTTACTATGATTTATACTCCCATTTTTATTTCAGATCTTCATTCTTTTGTTTTCTTTACCCGACTTTAAATCAAGCGAATAATTGTCCAGAATTCGTAGGTATGGAGTTTCAAATGATCTTAATATTCTAAACAGGAAAGAGCGTAATAGCACGATTTGATTTGTCAAATTACCAGAATCACTGAGAATAGAACTATCAAGGATATACTTTCTTGATATGTTCAGAAGTTAAACAGAATGAAAGAGTTATGTAACATGGCACATGATGACATTATAATCTGTGAATCATAACATTCCATTAGAAACTCAGCATGACTTACTGTAATATAATCACGTTGATCAAGTGTCATTATATTATACTAACTCATGCATCAGTTCCCAACATTACTTCAATAACATTCATATTTTAAGCTCAAAAGTTTACAGAATATAGAAACTAACAGTTTCTATATGATGTAATACTGATAGCAAGAAGAGATTAAGAATTTCAGATAAGATTAGTTATGAAAATATATTCAGAAATATCGAGGATATTTATAATGAAAGATACGATAATATCTCGAAATATCTAAGATCAGAGGATGATAGAAACTATTGTCCGCAAGGGTTTAGAGTAAAGAGCAAGATATTCGCTAAAGACTTTAGCAGGCATTGAATCGTTTGGATTCTTTGAAGTCAAACTTATTTTTTGTGATTTATCCACGGCTTTCTTCATAGTTTCGCATAATCTTCTTTTCAGTACTAAATTTTCTATTGAATGTTTCCAATATAATGATACACGGGATGCACGAAGAGGTATATAATTTCGGATGAAAATATTTATGAAAATATCCTCAGAAATATCGAAGATATTGATGAGGATATTTTGGAATTTCTAAGTTCGATGGTTGATGAAGAAAGGTTTTCCGTAAGATTTTAACATGCCATCGGAGCAAGATATTCTCTAAAGATTTCAACGGATCCAGAATTACCTGGATTATTTGAATATAGGGTATGGTCCTTGTATTTGTCCTTGGTCTCCTTCATGGTTAGCTCAATCCGTTTTTCAGTTCCAACTTTTCTGAGCTTTTCCAACATACTATTCTTTATCATTAAATTTCTGACGATTAAGGTTGTTTACGGCTGTCTACAGTTTCTGCTGCTTCATTCAGTTTTTTTTTTTCTTTCAACATTCAGAGTATTAATTCACAGACTGGGTGCTTTTCAGAATTTCAGAATGAAAGATCATAGTTCTAAGAGATAAATGTTATATGTATACATATAACTGTTGATGTAGAAACGTTGCGAGATTTAAAATACTGATTTGCTAATTACCGGTAAGGCAATTCTTGTTACAAGATGCAGATGAGTACACGATGAGACTTCAATAGATAAATGTAGTGATTTGTCAGAGAGATTTAAACCAAGTAGTAACGAGGTTGCTGGTACGTCTGCTGGTAATATGGTGGAATATAAAAGAATTCTCCGGTATCAAAAGGGTAATCGTATATATCAGGATTATAGTAAGGCTACTTCGAATGAAAAGTCGAAGTTGACTTGCTGGAACTGTGACAAAATTGGCTACTTTGAAAAGGGATCGCAAAGTTATTTTTGCTAATAAATGCTAAAGGATCTGACGCGACTACGTGTTAAACTTTTACTCAGTTATCGTGAGTTTCTCAGGTGCAATACTATATACATAATTCTTTCCTTCCGTAGATTAAGTGCGGTTGGTTTATCCTCTCGATTGAGGTGTTTTCAAGAATCATGAAAGGTTTGAACGCAGACTGTAATCGTCAAGATACAAATGAGGTTTAAGGTGAAATCAAGTGACAAACTTGAAGACTTGTTTAGTTTCATATGTTATAATCAATATTTTAATTTATTTTAATTGTTTAATGTTATTAGTCCACAGTCGATAGTCCACAGGTGACAGTCCAATAATTCATATATATAGTTTAATATATAATATTCGAATTAATTAATATGTGTCGTGACCCGTATACGTCTCAGACTCGATCACAACTCAAACTATATATATTATTGTAGAATCAACCTCAACCCTGTATAGAGAACTCGATCATTACTGCATATAGAGTGTCTATGGTGATTCCAAATAATATATATAGATGCGTCGATATGATATGTCAAAACCTTGAATACGTGTCCCGATATTTAAAGTGCGTAAAATAAATAATAGAAATTAAATAACGATAAATAAAGTGCGTAAAGTAAATAACAGAAATTAAATAACAATAAATAAAATTGCAAGAATTAAATTGCGATAAAATAAATTGCGATAATTAAATTGCGATAAATAAAATGTAATACGGAATTAACAGTTAGCTAGGAACAGTTAGCTAGGATTTTGTTAGCGTGGATTCTTAACAAAATTTCATATTGTTAATTAGTGTGTTTCTAATCAATTTTTTTTATTGTGTCCATTTTTTCTTCATTATGCCACTTGTTGGATTCTGATATGTCAAAATCCTAATATGAAATTTGAATTTGAATGAAAATAGTTATTCTTTGGTGAACGGATACGTATATCGGTGGATGTAAGTAGGATAGTATATGACTGTTGAAACAGATTTGAAGAACGTACAATGTAACTTATTAATGTGAAATATAAATATTCCTCGGGTATTACCTACCCGTTAAAATATTTTCATCATTAACAGTTTGTACAAAAGAATTTTTAATTACAATCTTTATGAAAATATATATACATATATATTTTCTTCAGATATATTCATGGATTTAATGAGTTAATATGATATTAAACTCATTTGGTTTACCATTAGAACTAGAATACATAATCTCTAAAACATTTAGAGATTACTTAATCGTCATGAAGAACGAAGATAATTGATGTAAAACGATACGTAGAACGATGATTATACTCGAGGTACATAATGAGATGTTGAGGCATGGATTGTTGATGGTACTGGTGCTGTTACTGATGGTACTGTTGGTGCCGGTGATGTTGCTGAAGCTGGTACATTTTGTACCATATTCTCCAGATTGATTACTCTAGCACGAAGTTCGTTGACTTCTCCTATTATTCCAAGATGATTGTCGGTCGGAAGGAGCAGATGAATAAGGTTTAGAATTTTAGATAGAATATAATCGTGACTAGCTACCTTGGAAATGAGGCTGAAAATGGTGTTTCGGATAGGTCCGCCGGTAAACGCTTCAGGTTCATTGTCAAGAGGTGAATTTGGTTGGTGGGAGGGATCGCCTTCTTCGCGTCTCCATTGATTAAGTCGACTACGAATGCATCAGATGAATTGGGAATGGCTGATTGATTGATTCATTCTGGTGACATTGCTTTCGGAGCTTAGGTGAATATCCATGTTAGAATAGCTGTCGGAATAACTATCGGAATAGTTATCGAAATCTGAGGGACTCGAACTGGTTGTAGGATTCACCTCGTACGATCAGATGAAGGATTTTCGATAAGAAATAGATTATAGGATGTAGATTAGTATCCTGCAATACATAATTTACATATACATATATAATACTAAAATCTCATAAGTTACGGAGGAATCTACGAAAGCTGTCAAGCAAAGATAACAATAACAGATACGCTAAGATATGAATTAGCAGATACGCTAAGATATGAATTTTGTCTATACACTTTTCATGCAGTCAATGCAATAAGATGTGTCTAGACTAAGAATAATAAGCAGGTAATTTACTAAGGATGATAAGCAAATGACTTCCGACTAGAAATGATAAGCAAAACTTATGACATGCAGACACGGTCGAAGTCCAGACTCACTAATGCCTCCTAACGACTTATCAGTTAGACACACTAATGCAGACCTGGTTCGCTAAGACCTCTGCTCTGATACCAACTGTGATAACCCGTCCTAATCCATCCGGACGAAGTCCATATCGATTATAAATGATTCACAACAGTTAATTACATCACGAGGTACTTGACCTCTATATGATACATTTTACAAACATTGCATTCATTTTTAAAAGACAACTTTCATTTCATCGTAAGTTGACAGACATGCATACCATTTCATAATATATCTAAACTATAAATGACTTGATAATATTCTTGATGAACTCAATGATTCGAATGCAACGTCTTTTGAAATATGTCATGAATGACTCCAAGTAATATCTCTAAAATGAGTAAATGCACAGCGGAAGATTTCTTTCGTACCTGAGAATAAACATGCTTTCAAGTGTCAACCAAAAGGTTGGTGAGTTCATTAGTTTATCAAAAATAATCATTTCATAATTTTAATAGACCACAAGATTTCATATTTTCCATTTCTCATAAACATTCGTCCCATGCATAGAGACAAAAATATCATTCATATGGATTGAACACCTGGTAACCGACATTCACAATATGCATATAAGAATATCCCCATCATTCCGGGATCCTCCTTCGGACATGATATAAATTTCGAAGTACTAAAGCATCCGGTACTTTGGATGGGGCTTGTTGGGCCCGATAGATCTATCTTTAGAGTTCGCGTCAATTAGGGTGTCTGTTCCCTAATTCTTAGATTACCAGACTTAATAAAAAGGGGCATATTCGATTTAATAATCCAGCCATAGAATGTAGTTTTGATACTTGTGTCTATTTCGTAAAACAGTTATAAAAACAGCGCATGTATTCTCAGTCCCAAAAATATATTGCAAAAGCATTTAAAAAGGAAGCAAATGAAACTCACGCATATAGATATTGTAAAACAGTTAATAAAGCATTTGCATGTATTCTCAGCCCAAAAATGTAAAGAGTAAAACGGGTAAATGAAACTCACTTTGCTGTATTTTGTAGTAAAAATACATACGACGAAACTGAACAATGCAGGGTTAGCCTCGGATTCACGAACCTATACCATTTATGTATATATTAACACATATAATGGAAATCGAACAAAATTATATATTATTAATAATGATATAGTTGTTATATTAATAATCTATATCTTTCATTAATAATTAATTTAAATATTTTTTTATTTCATATACTTTAAATAAATAAATAGTATTAAAAAAAAAGTTAATTTAGATATATTATATGTATTAACTATAGTGTTATATAACTAAAAATTATTTGATAAAATAATGTTAATAATAATAAATAAAAAGTTGTATTATTTTGTAATAATAATATTAGTAAATATACTTAATAATGATAATAATAATAATAATAATAATAATAATAATATTACTAGAAATGATAATTTTTATATAAAATGATAATTTTAATAATAATTGTAATGTTAATAATAATGATACTACTAATAATATTTTTAATGACAATACTAATACTAATGTTAATAATAATAATAATAATAATAATAATAATAATAATAATAATAATAATAATAATAATAATAATAATAATAACAATAATAATAATTGAAAATGCTACCTCCTAAAGAATCGGATTTAAAAACAAAAGACCTCCGCCCGGGCTCAAACTCATGACCTCTCGCTCACCTAATAACATCACAAACCAACATGCTATTTCAGCTTTTCTGAAATTATAACACCCTAAATGTATATATATCGATTTGTTCTCTGTCTCCTTGTTTTCTTCCCCTTTGCAAAATCGTTAACACAGAAACATGGTGGGTTTTGCTCCTGGTGACTCAATTCACGGCCCAACAGGAAACTGAATCTCGACGGCCCAACAGAAATTTGGTACAACAGGCCCACACTCCTAAGGTATTTTTTATTGGGAAAAAAATATTTTGCAGCGTCCTGGTTTCGAACCCACGACCTCTTGGTATGCAACACACACCTCAAACCATTCAACCACGCTTTTTTTTTCTGAAATAAACTCAGATTAATTTCTTTTAAACTTAAAGTCTATGGTCTTCAAAATACAACACCCATTTATATCTTCATCATCATCATTAATCTAGTATAATTATGATCATAACCATAATATTTTCATTTATAATCATATTCATCATCATAAACCCTTTCTAATATTTGTTCTAACTGTCGAGTATATCTATCATCATCATGTATCATCTATATCATAATCTTACATCCATCTTTCCCCCGTCACCGTCATTCATTAAAAAAATAAAAATAAAATAATATCGAGTATATAATAAGGAAATCGGTTACCTTATCATTTACTTTAATTATTTGCACTTTACTTTATGGTATTAACATTATCTCTACTAACCCACTTAGAGAAAGTGATGGCAAGTGGGTTCCTTCATGTTGGTTAGGTGTCGGCCAAGAGGAAAAAAAAGAGGCACTTTATCATCAACACTTAAACTAATATCTTTTATATCATTCTCACAGCTATTCAATTAACACCAATATCATTTCATCTTTGATGCTCTACGGTTTCACCATCAACACAATAAATGGTTGTAGCGAACAGATCATTACATATCAGCTGTAGCGAGTTGCAGTAGCTGCTGCAGTAATCGTGACAGATACCAGTGTGTAGCTGCAGTAGCAGTTCAACGTAAAAAAATGAACATGGAGGTTTGGGTGATAGTTGTAGTGGTGCTCTGTTCACAGCAGGAACAAGAATTCAACGTAGCCGTTGCAGCAGTCTTCTATATTTATGGGTGTCTCGTGGCTTAAACAGAAAAATGAAGATATAGCATTTTTGGTGATTGTGTCGATGACTTGAGTAGTGGCCTGTCTTGGGCTGGGTGTGATCACAACAGAAAGTAACCAGGTTGATTTGGAGTGGTAAAGGTGGTTTGATCGTGATTAAATTAGAAAACACTACAGTAGTATTAATTTAATGGTTCAGGGGGCGTTTGGTTTTAATGGGTTTGTGGTTGTCGAAAATTGAAACAGATTGATGGTGTTGGTCTAGTGATTGATCAAGAAGGTGGTGTTTTAGTGATGATTTATGGTGATTGATGAGAAGTGATGGTGGTGTTTGGTTCCGGTTGTTCGACAGGAGAAAGAAAAGAAAACACGGAAATGGGTTGGTGGTGTTCTCGGTTGTAACTCTAGTCGGAGTATGGTGGTTTAAAAGGTGGTGCTCATTGATTCCATAGTATTTGAGTGATGATGATGATGGTAGTTTTATGTAAACCGATATGTATATGTATATAGAGAAAGATAATTGAGGTGGGTGACGGTAGTGTTTAATTGTAGATGGAGAGGAAGCAAACTGTGGGTGATATCTATCTATCAATTATTTAGATATATGTATATATTTATAAAATGCAGTGTATGAATTTTAATCAAAAGTAACCAGTAGCCAAACAGTGAGGTACAGTAATTGAATAGTAAATATCAATTTAAGTTCACGGGTTCAATCAAATTGAATTATAAATATAATATAATAGTATTATTAATAATAAACGTGCTTTTAATTTAAATATCTTACGCTAAATCGTACCCCGTTGTTAAATCAGTGGTGGATAAAAAGTATTCAGAAAAATCTCATATTTTTAAATTAAGTATCTTCATTTATTTTGGTCATTTTGGTATAAAATTCAATCATAAATTGTTTAAATAAAAATTACATCAACTGTCCCTCTCATTTATGGGTAAAAATATAAAAAGTGTTAAAATTAATTAATTAGATCCTAAATATACTTTTAATAAGCCTACAACTTATATAACTCATTTTCGGATCACCGTTTATTTTAAAATCATATAAGTTCATTTTTAACTTGGTTAAAAACAGACGAGTGCTACTATCGTTTAATAAATAAATTCAAAATCATATATATTCAATATACTTTTCATATATAAATATAGATTTATAGTAATATCATATATTATTTTATTTACACAAATGAATTAAATCATATAAGTTTCTATTTCAAATTAATATATATATATATATATATATATATATATATATATATATATATATATACATGTATTTATTTACAGATAGTGGTTCGTGAATCGTCGGGAATATTCGAAGGGTTATTGAATATATGAATATCGTTTCAAAAATTTTCTAGACTCGACATTACATACTTTGCTTATCGTGTCGGAAACATATAAAGATTAAGTTTAAATTTGATCAAAAATTCCCTGGTCGTCACAGTAATCAGGAAAATGTGCTCTCAATTTAATAATTTCGGCAACAAATTTTGCAAATGCCACATTACGGCTTGATAACAGACAAACATGAGACCATCTACTAGATGCGTCTATTAGGACCATGAAATATCTAAATGGTCCACATGGTGGATGAATTGGTCCACAAATATCACCTTGAATTCTTTCAAGAAACATTGGTGATTCTTTCTCAACCTTAAGTGGTGAGGGTCTAGTTATCAATTTTCCAAGAGAGCAAGATATACATGGAACCATTGTATCATGAAGGATTTTTCTATCCTTCAGTGGATGTCCATGTGTACATTCAATAATTCTTTTCATCATTGTTGATCCTGGATGGCCCAATCTGTTATACCATAAATTAAATACACCAGGATCAATATATTTTTCTTTAATCACCATATGTGCTTCTGGTACATTTATATGTGTATAATGTAATCCAGAATTAAGTCTTGGCAGCTTTTCAATCACGTGATTCTTGTTAGTGATACTTAAATATTTCTCATTTTCTGCCGTTACTGACTGATAATCATATCCATTAAGGTATATGTAAGAAAAACTCAATAAATTTCTGCTTGACTTAGGAGAGAATAAGGCATTATTAATTAAAAATGTTGTACCATTTGGTAATATGAATTTTGCCTTTCCTATCCCTTCTATCAAGTTAGCAGCACCTGATATTGTATGTATAGTTCCTTCCGTTGGTTTCAAATCAATGAAATATTTTTCAGATTTAGGTATAGTGTGTGTAGTACCACTATCTGCTATACAGAGATCTCCACTACTTGATTGATGTTGTGTTCCAGCAGAATTCATATTAAACTTCATATATAAGAAACAAACAGTAAGTATATAAATGTTACACAAAATGTTTATTACACACAAATAGATAAAACTGAAACATTTGACATACATAGAATTGAAACATCAAACATAGAACTGGAACATTTGATAAAACATATAGAACTGAAACATTTGAGAAAACATGATGACAAAGGTTAAATCGTTTTATTTATAAAAGAAACATATTAATTTAATTCAAGAAATCTTTATATAAATCAGATGGTTGCTCAGTGACTGTTGGATCAATATTATCCACAAAATTTACTTCATTTTCTTTACCTTTCAGCGAATCCTGATACATCTTAACAAGATGTTTAGATGTTCAGCAAGTATTAGCCCAGTGGCCCATTCTACCACATCTGTAACAAGATTCTTCAGAATTTTTAGAAGAATTTTCTTCAACATCTTGTTTAGTTGGCTTGTTTTGTGGTTGATATTTATATTTTCGTGGATTATTATTTCTTTGACCACCACGGCCACGACCACGGCCACGTCCACGCCCATTCCCATTACCATAAGGATGGTTTCTACCATAGTTATGGCTTTTGGCATGATGATGGCGATGGTTATTATAACCACGACCTTGCCCGCGTCCTTGTCCCTGTTTATAATTATTTGCAGTATTTGCTTCAGGGATTGCAAGTGTACCAGTAGGACGGGATTGCTGATTTTTCATTAATAGCTCATCATTTTGCTCTGCAACCAAGAGATATGAATTAAGTTCAGGATATGTGTTGAACTTTAGCATTCTCAAATTTCTTTGCACTGTGATGTTGGCAGCATTCATTGTGGAGAAAGTTTTCTCCAACATGTCTGCATTACTTATTTCATGTCCACAGAATTTAAGTTGTGAGACTGTATTATACAGAGCTGAGCTATATTCATTTACTTTCTTAAAGTCTTGGAACCTTAATGTTCTCTATTGATCCATAGCAGCTGGAAGTAAAATTTATCTTTGATTATTGAATCTGCTTTTGAGACCTTCCCATAAAACATGGGGATCTTCTACAGTCACATAATTATTTTGTAAACATTCATCAATATGTTGATGAATAAAGCAATATGCCGTTGCTTGTTCTTTTTCAGAACAAGTGTTGTTTTTATTTATGGTTTCAAGAATGCCCATTGATTTAAGATGCATTTTTACTTTTATAACCCATGGCATATAGTTGTTTCCCGTTGATTCTAAATGAGTAAATTTAAGCTTTTTCAGATTCGATATTTTCTATTATCAAAAATTAAAACAAACAACATGATAAATTAGAGTCAATTTATATTCATAAGTATATAAACATTAAACATAAATTTAATATAACATAAATGATAAGTAGGCGACAGTGTCGACCATATGTAAGCAATCATAAATAAATGTTATATAACATAAATGATAATTAGGTGACAGTGTCGACCATATAAATGTTAGATAATAGAAATATAAATGTTAGTAACATAAATGATAATTAGGCGACAGTGTCGACCATATATTATTCAGGTGGTATAACCGACCATATATCATTTAGGTGGCAGAGCCAACCATAATTAGTATTAAGATTATCATGCTGATAACGTGTTATAATTCAGTAGGCTTATAACTACTTTTAGTGGTTTGACTCTTGATGTTATAATTCATTAGGCTTATAACTACCTTTAGTGGTTTGATTCTTGATTAAGAATACTAATAATGAAGTGTAAGAGCAAAGATGATAATGGAGAGAAAGAAAGAAACACTTTGTAAGTGTGAGAAAATGGTGCAAGTTTAATGCTTGCATTCATGGCTATTTATAGCAAAAATATCACAAGTTTAGGTAATACAATAATATTACTTTTGTGTATCAATAATTGACTATCCATTTATATATATATTTATATATTATAACAAGTCATTCATTTGTACGTGTCAGGCACTACAATCAGGGACGAAAATTTCTGGGGGCAGGGTGGGGCGCCCGCCCTAGTGGATTTGTAATTTTCAGTGCAAAAATTTTGAATATTTTTATTATGCCCCCGTAGGATTTTTTTTTTTTGCCCAAAAGTCGTCATATTTTACCCTCAAAGCCTCCGAATTTTGCCCAAAAGCCTCCGTTTTGCCCAAAAACTTCCGTATTTTGCCCAAAAACCTCCGAATTTTCCCTAAAACCTCCATATTTTGTCCAATGTAATACCTCACCAGAATCCACTAATGGAATATTAACTCCTGGTCCCACAGTTTAACAGTCACGCCCTCTATATGAGACGTTTCCGAAAAGTATTCACATTACTTATCAAATCAAGTCATTTATTAAAGAAAATGTAACTGGAAACGTTTAACATAAATGACTAATGTATATGAACCCAAAACATCTTGAAACAAAATAGTTTAAATGCGAATATTTGTTCTTGAAATGAAAATGATAAATATGCTGGACGCCGTCCAGTTCTAGCAGCAAACAGCATAATAACTTCAATTAAGCGGAAGCACTACCTCTATGTACCTGAGATGAAACATGCAAAACATCAACGAAAAACGTTGAGTGAAACTACAGGTTTAGCAAATCATTTCATAAGTTAGGCCACAAGATTTTCTTGGAAAACATCATAGGAAAAGTATACATTATCATGAGCACTTGATTATAAAGCTTTAACCTTTGCGTGAGCCGAGCACACGTCTTTAGTTTACCCTATCATAGCATACACCGATCAAATGTACGAGTAACAACAAAATAGACGGCTGTTATGTTTAGGCAAGGTCTGTCAAACATAACGGTACCGTCCCTATAAGTCAAGCTTACAAAGTAACTAATATAATCAAGCTAAGGGATTTTTGATCTGAACTCATATGTATATTCTTTGTAAGTTACTTGTGCCTAATATGTAAAACATTTGGAAAAAGCATGCATCTCATCCCTGTAAAACGTAGGTAGGGACTGTAGACTCACCTTAGCAAAAGTACTTGTAATTATCTTAGCAAAACGTACGATTGTCGAACAATCTCGACGGAACAACGCAACCTAAATAAGTAAATCATCTTAAGTATACACTTATAGGTCAAAACATGTCAACCCATAGTGTACGCAAAGTCCTAGTGCTCAGACTGACTCAACGAACAAGTAAAAGTCAACTAATCCAAGCAAGTCAACAAAAGTCAACCAAAGTCAACCCTAAAGTCAAATTGGTCAAATTGGTCAAAGTGGTCAACTAAAGTCAAACATCTCAGTAGATCAACATGTCAAACCTAGGTCAAGTAGCACTTTACAAGTCATAATTAAGCATATTGCACTTTTGCACCTTAAAGCATGCCTTAGAAATTCGTACGTCGTAGAAAGATCCAACTATAGCTCATAGCACATAAATCATTAAATCATGAAAAACTCCAGATCATAACTACACTTAAAATCGATTGCAAAAAGTCCGGCCAAATCCTCATACGATAAATAAAAGTCCAATATCAGAAAGGGTCTAATCATAGTTCATTACAGAAATTTCTGCCCGCGCGTCAGTGTTTAAACTTTTTCATAAAATATAGAAAATAGATTTTGATGAACGGCTAATTGGAGTCATCTCAAAGAATCTCAATGTTTTAGTGATAAAATAATCAGAAACATTGCTTTAGCCAATTTGTACAGTTTCGCAAACCTTTACAGACTCATCAGTTTTGTTCATCAAACAGACATATCATTTAGACGAGCATATATCTCATGGCAAATCACGTTCTCGCAAGTTTGCATACAAATGAAATATGTCAAGGAGAACGTAGAATAACATATTACAGAATATCAAAGTCTCAATCAATTCCTAGTTCACTCTAGTAATTTTTATGTAACTTTGAAAAACGATTCAGCTCACTTTAGAAACAAAATCTTCGTTTTGACATAACGCGAGCATTACATAACCTTTTGACGCAAATCTTAAGTCTAAATTGCATAACTTTTCATAAGGAATACAGTAGTATACTTTATTTAAGCTAAAACATAAAGCATGCAACTCAGAAAATTCGTATATCATGCAAACCCTAACGAAAACTTCGATTAAGCATATCTTGAGCATACGATAACGAAATCACGCAAAATCGGAGTCTAAAATTAATAACTTTTTGATATATTTCTATTTAAATATATTAAAAGATAAGATCTCATGTCAATTAAATCAGATCATTAAAATACAAATTCATTTTTCATGTAAACAACGTTAATTACGCAACCAAATGATAAATAACAACGCATGACACCATTAATTGAGCACTAGAATTGATTACACTATGTAATTGAACATAATTCAGATTTATAAAAACTAAGGTTAGCAATTATACCTTAAGAACACGAATTGCTAGTACGTACGCGTAGAGAATGACGATTGGAACAACGTTTATGCTTAAGCTTTCTTCTAATTTTGAGTTATGATGTGTGTATTGATGATGATGATGGTCGACGATGAAGATGGGGGGAGGGAGAGAAAAAAGTCGACTAAAATAGGGTTTAGGGATAAGTGTGGGTGTTTGCTTCTATTTATACATTTAAGTTAGGGCCTAAATATACCACTAGTGATCCCCTAGTCCAAGTTTTAGTCCAATAAGGGGTGCATGGGGGGGTTCGGCAGATGGGGCCCTTTAATGGGTGTCCTGGGCTCGTTTTGCTTACTTGCTTGTTCGCGCGTGGTCCGTTTCGAGTGCCGTTAACCGTACCGGGTCTCCGGAATGTTAACTAGTCGATGAAACAAAATCACCGAATTTAATTCATTAAATAAATAATAAATTAAATTAGTTTTTCTTAAAGTTAATAATTATTGAAAATAATTATTTCGTTGTTTTTCTGAGTTCCGTAAACTGAAAAGCTTTCTAGGCGATAAATTTAATCATAACGTTTTCTAGTTATTTCACTTTTCGAAATAAGTTCATAAATTAATATAACCTATTAATTCAAGAATCTCTTTAATAAGCATGTATTTAATTCTACTGAACACATAAGTCTAAGTAACCACCGTTAAATACTTAACGAACAAGTAACGATAGTAAACGGAAAAAGTCGGGTAGTTACATTACCCACCTGTTATGAAAAATTTCGCCCCGAAATTTTAGTGCTCATCCGCCTTAGCCGTCTCCTATGGAAACAGTTGCGGATACTTAAGTCTCATCTGATCTTCACGTTTCCACGTGAATTCTGGTCCTCTACGGGCATTCCATCTAACCTTAACAAGCAGAATTCTACTTTGCTTTAGTTGCTTAATATTGCGATCCATAATCTCAGCAGGTTCTTCAATGAAATTAAGCTTAGGATCAACTTGCACTTTGTCTAAGGGAATTACCAAACTTTCGTCTGATAAACATTTCTTTAAATTGGAAACATGAAACGTATCGTGAATCTCACTAAGTTCTTACGGCAACTTCAGTCTATACGCTACTGGACCAATTCTTTCGGTAATCTCAAACGGTCCAACATACCTCGGACTTAGCTTTCCTCTTTTGCCAAAATGCACTACACCCTTCCAAGGTGATACTTTAAGCATAACTTTGTCTCCAACCTGAAATTCCAAATCTTTCCTTCTAATATCGGCATAACTCTTTTGACGATCTCGCACTATTTTCATTCTCTCTTGTATCTGCGCGATCTTCTCAGTCGTTTCGTGTACAATCTCTGGACCAGTTAACTGACTATCTTCTAACTCAGTCCAACAAATATGTGATCTGCACTTTCTGCCATACAGTGCTTCAAAAGGCGCTGCCTTTATACTTGCGTGATAACTATTGTTGTAAGAAAACTCTACTAACGGTAGATGTCTATCCCATCCAATTCCAAAGTCAATCACACATGCTCTTAACATGTCTTCTAGTGTCTGAATGGTTCTCTCGCTCTGACCATCAGTCTGTGGGTGTACGCTGTACTCATATCTAAACGAGTTCCCATGGCATCTTGCATATCTTGCCAGAATCTAGATGTAAATCTACTATCTCTATCGGAAATAATGGATAGCGGCACTCCATGTCGAGAAACTACTTCCTTCATGTAGATCTGTGCCAATCTATCCATCTTATCCGTTTCCTTAATCGGTAGAAAATGAGCGGACTTCGTAAGAATATCAACGATAACCCAAATCGTATCATAACCTTCTACCGTTTTGGGCAACTTAGTGATAAAATCTATTGTAATATTCTCCCACTTCCATTGTGGAATCTCTGGCTGTGTCAACAATCCTGACGGTTTCTGATGCTCTGCCTTAACTTTAGCACAAGTCAAGCACTTACCAACATAGATAGCGATATCAGCTTTCATATTAGGCCACCAATACAGTGCCTTACGATCTTGGTAAATCTTGTCGAATCCAGGGTGAATAGAATACCTTGTCTTGTGTGCCTCTTCTAACACTAGTTCCCTTAATCCGCCAAACTTTGGTACCCAAATTCTGTCGATAAAATATCGGGTTCCATCTTCTCGAGTAATGAACTTCTTATCGATTCCTCGAAGCGATTCGGTAACAACGTTCTCTTCCTTCAACGCCTCTAACTGTGCTTCACGTATTTGTGAAGTAAGATTTCTTCGAATAGTCAAGTTCAATGCTCTAACTCGAATAGGCTTAACTCTCCCCTTCCTACTCAAAGCATCTGCCACTACATTAGCCTTACTGGGATGATAGCTAATGTCGCAGTCGTAGTCGTTCAATAGTTCGATCCAACGTATCTGTCTCATGTTAAGCTGTTTCTGATAGAAAATATGCTGCAAACTCTTGTGATCCGTGAAAACAGTAAACTTAGTACCATACAGATAGTGTCTCCACATCTTCAACGCAAAGACTACAACACCTAGTTCTAAATCGTGAGTCGTGTAATTCAACTTATGTATCTTCAATTGTCGTGATCCATAAGCAATCACTTTCGTACGTTGCATCAACACGCAACCAAAACCCTGTTGTGAAGCGTCACAGTAAACTACGAAATCCTCGGTTCCTTCGGGTAAAGATAAAATCGGTGCGTCGTTAACTTCTCTTTTAACAACTGAAATGCAGCTTCATGCAATTCTGTCCATTCATACTTCTTACCCTTGTGAGTCAATGCTGTTAACGGTCGGGCAATAGTAGAAAATCCCTCAATAAATCTTCTATAATAACCGGCGAGACCTAAGAATTGTCGTATCTGCGTCGGTGACTTAGGAGTCTCCCATTTCTTAACCGTCTCTATCTTCGCAGGATCAACTTGGATACCATTGACACCTACGATATGACCCAAAAATTGCACTTCTTGCAGCCAAAAGTCACACTTCGAAAATTTCGCGTACAATTGCTCCTTCCTGAGCATCTCTAGTAACAAACGGAGATGTTGTTCATGTTCCTTCTCACTCTTAGAATATACCAGAATATCATCGATGGACACGATAACAAACTTTCTAGATATTTCTTACACACACGGTTCATGAGATCCATGAACACAGCTGGTGCGTTCGTCAATCCAAACAGCATTACAGTAAACTCATGATGACCATAGCATGTTCTAAACGCTATCTTCGGTATATCTGTCTCTTTCACTCTCATCTGATGATAACCTGATCTCAGATCGATCTTAGAGTAACACACTGATCCTTGCAATTGATCAAACAAATCATCAATTCTCGGCAACGTATATCTATTCTTGATAGTTAACTTATTCAACTCCCTGTAATCAATATAGAGTCTCATAAATCCATCCCTCTTCTTCACAAACAGTACTGGAGCTCCATCTCTGAAGTCCTTGGCCACGTAGCATGCCTCCTTGCACCTGACACAAATCAGAGCATTGTGTGACGATCGCTCCAAATCCATATGGACGAACACGTCATTCATCGATTTCATTGCGAGGTATTTGACCTCTATATGATACGTTTTGTAAACATTGCATTCTTTTGAAAAGGCACACCATAAATGAATATTTAAATCAAAGGTTTTCGACATCTGATGATTTCTACATATAGACAATCACTGTAAATAATAGTTTACAATAGTACTTTCGTTGACAATGCAGTTAAAATAAGATACATGGTGATGATCTGGTGAATGCAACGTTTCCTTGAAAAATATGCCATGTACGACTCCATACACATATCTCGTCTAACATATAAGCAAACAGCGGAAGACTTCTAGGAAACCTGAGAATAAACATGCTAACAAGTGTCAACACAAAGGTTGGTGAGTTCATAGTTTTAGTGTTTCGCATAATCTGTATATAAAAGTGGATCACAAGATTTCAGTTGTTTCATCCAGAAACATTTGTCAATAGATTCTATGTAACAGAGCACCCTGGTAACTAAGCTTTAACGTTATAATGATAAATACCCCATTTGTTTTAATACACGCAAACCAACATGTCCTAAACTCAAATAACACACGTCCGTTAAAAGTCTAGCGCTCTAGCTCGGACGGGGATGTCAAGCCCTATGGATCCATATACTGTTATTCGCGCCCACCAGTCCATATCCTATGTACTGGCAGCTACTAGTTACCAAAGCTAAGGGATTTTCGGTTCAAACTCAGTGTAGAATTAAGTATGTACTTGTATCCATTGCGTTTAAAATAAATTGCATATATTCTCAGCCCAAAAATATATATTGCAAAAGCAATTAAAAAGGGAGCAATGAAACTCACCTTAGCAGCATATAAAGCTGTTCACCAAAATGTGACCGAAACTCGGATTACCAATTAATCGTAGATCTCAACCTAGAGAACATATGTTGGTCAATAAATGTCTATTAAGCTAGGTCAGGTCATAGTGTATCACAATCCTAATGCTCGAGATCGACATATAATAGTTATCCAAAGTCGTTTCAAAAAGTCAATTTTGACAATAGTTCAACAAAACGAGACGTGCCTTATATAAGGATTCATTTACTCAGTTGGTAATATTTAAAAGTTCACTTTATCAGTCTCGTAAACAAGTTGTTTAAATCTTAACTGTAGATTCAAAAGCAATTTCAATTAACGTCAATCATAATTCAGTTGATCATATATTTTAATCCGTTCATCGAAACTATTCGATATCTAAATGAAAAGTTATTGATTTTTCGCCAGCTTTCCAAAAACATGTATATCATATACCTTTTACCAGTAATATATGTACTTAATTAGTGATTCATTATAAACTGTTTAACGACAAAATTTAGCATACAAGCATATATAAATATATATACTCGAGCACTAGACATGGATACATAATTAATATATAAAAGATAAGATATGATTGCTTACGTATCAGTATTGAGATTCAATATTGTAGGAAAGTACGTAGACGTAACGGAGATGATAAACACTAGGTTTGATTCACAAATATACCCCCGAACATTACCCATAACCTCCTTGGCAATAACCCATAATTTCCTTAGCTCTATCCCGCTTGAAAACCATTTTGAAAGTGACACGCTCATAACCTCGTCGTAGTATTTTATGTATAATACTAATTAATAATATTAATAATAATAAGATTAATAATAATATTAATCTTAATAATAATAATAATAATAATAATAATAATAATAATAATAAATAAAATAAATACGGAGTAATATATGATTAGAGAAAGAAGTGTGTGAAAACTGAGCCTAAAGTCGAGCAATTTATAGAACCTTTTCTGAAAAAGTACCCCATGCGATCGCATGAGATTTGTGCTTCAAGGCCATGCGATCGCATGGCACCCTGGGACAGCTCACAAATTTTTAACTTCTTGTTTGTCGACATAATTTTATATTATATATATAATATATTTAATTTATATAATTAATTATATATTATATTAAATTCACATGCATAGTTGACTTGTAATTTTTGTTCTGATAAGTCGTACGTCATCACTCGACTTATGTCCCGGTTCCGGTTTTTCAAATGTCCTTTCGTACGCTGAGAAAACTTGCATTTTACGTTTCGTGTCACGTACCTTTGTCAAAATATAGCCTTAAATTATCCCTAAACTATACCACTCAAAGTATATCTTAAACTTTCGAGTATTTTGGTCATTTACTTCTATAAATCATCGTCTCGCTATTTGTTAATATATATATAATAACAATTCGTTTTTATGACCAAGTTAATATTATATTTTATCGTATTGTTAAATATATATTTTCAATATTAATAAACACGTTTTAAAATACATATCGCAAGTTATTCACATATCTAATTCCAACAGTTAATATTTCTTATTATTGTATGTGTCCAAATTACGTTATTTAAACAAACACTTTACCATTTATTCCGAATACCGTTAAGAATGAATGATTTCCCAAATCAATGTGGACCTCACAACAGAGATCCGTAATAATATCATAATCCTTAAGGGACTCATTAAATATCTTTTAATTCAATCGTTTGGCATAATCTTTTAATTCCGTAGTTGAATATATCAATCAGATAATCAAACCAATAAGTTTAATGTACAGTATCATTTACTTAACATTTTGTTATGTTTTCAAGTTATAGTATATGTACTTATTTACATATAATTGTTCGCGAATCATTGAGAACAATCGAAGGGTAATTGAATAATTCAAAATTTTGAGATTCAACTTCATAGACTTTGCTTATCGTGTCGGAAACGTTAAAGATTAAGTTTAAATTTGGTCAGAAATTTCTGGGTCATCACACATTACGACCCTGATGTTCTTCACTATGGGGAGCACTTCAACTCAGAATAGCATAGCATGCTAGTTCCAATAATAAACAAGGCTATAAACAAATATACTAGCAACGAGTAGTGATGCATAGTAGATAATATTAAATCATAGCAATTCTAGTAGGACTAGTGGTAGGTAATAGCGATACATAGCGTATAGTAGTAGCAGTAGTAAGGACAATGTACACTAGTAACATTATCACTAATTAACATTAGTAGTAGCAACACTAAGCATGATCAATCATTAATAAATCCAATACTTAATGTAATAAAATTTCGTTCAAACATCATGCATAACCAACAAAAGTAACATATCTTCTCATGTCATAAGCAAAACCATATCTAGCAATGTATGTGCGAATATCAAATAATAAACAGTAATATTCAAATAGTATTCAATAGCGTGGAACAAGTCTAAACGAGAGATCTCTATTTGCGTTTTTGAAACTCCTTCAACAAATACTCGACCATCTTTTCCAAATTCTTGACTCGTAACGTGAGGTCATTGGGGTCGTTGTCATTAGCAACAGCTGTGGAGGTACTAGGTTTGGAAGTAGATGTAGAAGCATCATAGGGATGAAAACGGCGACACATTTCAAGTGACTGGTTATCATAGCGAAAACTCTTGTAAAATGGATTTCTAGCTCGAGCAGGTCCTTTCGGTATCCTACGGTGGCCTCTCGATCCGTAGGGGTTAACATAGTCGAGATTAACAAAAGGTGACTGGGGAGAATCAGGTACGTCAGGTTCGGATTCGGATTCGGGTTCCGAGTATTCCTCGGGATCCTCTTCCGGTTCTTTTCCCTTGGGCTCATCCTCGTGCTCGGTTTCCATCTCGGGTTCTGACTCAGTAGCATCTACAAACTCGAGTATCGTATTTCCTTGCGCTTACACAGTTTCCTCGAATTCCGTGTTGAAGTTGATAAGAATGATAGGATTGGAAGAAGTCATCTAGCACTCAAAGAAAACACAAAGTTAGTTCATCTAGTAATCATGTCATCATAGGAATCATGTAGCATAGCAATTAATCTAACTAGGGTTCATGCAACTTAACAGGTCTAAGGTTACAGTCTAGACTCATTAGACGTCCTAACATTCGACTCTCTAATGCATCCAAGTCCTAGGTAATCAATCTGCTCTGATACCAAATGTAATACCTTACATTTGGGGTAAAACCCACCCAGTGCCTTTCCTGCAAACAGGGTGACCACTGAGCGTACCTCAGACACTGATTTTACGGCCCATGTTTCCGCCAAACTGCCAACCCTCCTCTTTCTTTACAAGGGATCGCAAGGGGTAAGAGTCAATGCTTCGTCACAGGTTACACTGTGAGAACCCCCTCTACGACTAACTCACCCAAAGTCGTTGCCGTTAACCGAACCCGAATCCTGGGAACGTTAACCGGTCGTTGCTTTAAACACAGTTAAACCAGCTCTGATACCAAATGTAATACCCCGTCAGAATCCACTAACGGAATATTAACTCCTGGTCCCACAGTTTAATGGTCACGCCCTCTATCTGAGATGTTTCCGAAAAGTATTCGCATTACTTATCAAATCAATTCATTTATTAAAGAAAATGTTACTGGAAAACGTTTGACATAAATGACTAATGTATATGAACCCAAAACATCTTGAAACAAAATAGTTTAAATGCGAATATTTGTTCTTGAAATGAAAATGATAAATATGTTGGACGCCGTCCAGTTCTAGCAGCAAACAGCATAATAACTTCAATTAAGCGGAAGCACTACCTCTATGTACCTGAGATGAAACATGCAAAACGTCAACGAAAAACGTTGAGTGAAACTACAGGTTTAGCAAATCATTTCATAAGTTAGGCCACAAGATTTTCTTGGAAAACATCATAGGAAAAGTATACATTATCATGAGCACTTGATTATAAAGCTTTAACCTTTGTGTGAGCCGAGCACACGTCTTTAGTTTACCCTATCATAGCATACACCGATCAAGTGTACGAGTAACAACAAAATAGACGCCTGTTATGTTTAGGCGAGGTCTGTCAAACCTAACGGTACCGTCCCTATAAGTCGAGCTTACAAAGTAACTAATATAATCAAGCTAAGGGATTTTTGATCTGAACTCATATGTATATTCTTTGTAAGTTACTTGTGCCTAATATGTAAAACATTTGGAAAAAGCATGCATCTCATCCCTGTAAAACGTAGGTAGGGACTGTAGACTCACCTTAGCAAAAGCACTTGTAATTATCTTAGCAAAACGTACGATTGTCGAACAATCTCGACGGAACAACGCAACCTAAATAAGTAAATCATCTTAAGTATACACTTATAGGTCAAAACATGTCAACCCATAGTGTACGCAAAGTCCTAGTGCTCAGATTGACTCAACGAACAAGTAAAAGTCAACTAATCCATGCAAGTCAACCAAAGTCAACCCTAAAGTCAAATCGGTCAAAGTGGTCAACTAAAGTCAAACATCTAAGTAGGTCATACAAACATGGTCAACATGTCAAACCTAGGTCAAGTATCAAATTACAAGTCATAATTAAGCATATTGCACTTTTGCACCTTAAAGCATGCCTTAGAAATTCGTACGTCGTAGAAAGATCCTACTATAGCTCATAGCACATAAATCATTAAATCATGAAAAACTCCAGATCATAACTACACTTAAAATAGATTGCAAAAATTCTGGCCAAATCCTCGTACGATAAATAAAAGTCCAACATCAGAAAGGGTCTAATCATAGTTCATTACAGAAATTTCTGCCCGCGCGTCAGTTTTTAAACATTTTTCATAAAATATAGAAAATAAATTTTGACTAACGGCCAATTGGAGTCATCTCAAAACATCTCAAAGTTTTAGTGATAAAATAATCAGAAACATTGCTTTAGCCAATTTGTACAGTTTCACAAACCTTTACAGACTCATCAGTTTTGTTCATCAAACAAACATATCATTTAGACGAGCATATATCTCATGGAAAATCACGTTTTCGTAAGTTTTCATACAAATGAAACATGTAAAGGAGCACGTAAAATAACATATTATAGAATATAAAAGTCTCAATCAATTCCTAGTTCACTCTAGCAATTTTTATGTAACTTTGAAAAACGATTCAGCTCACTTTAGAAACCAAATCTTCGTTTTGACATAACGGGAGCATTACATAACCTTTTGACGCAAATCTTAAGTCTAAATTGCATAAATTTTCATAAGGAATACAGTAGTATACTTTATTTAAGCTAAAACATAAAGCATGAAACTCATAAAATTCGTATATCATGCAAACCCTAACGAAAACTTCGATTAAGCATATCTTGAGCATACGATAACGAAATGTAACACCCCAGCTTAAATGACCACAATATTGTCTGCTTTGCCCGCAGGCGCACGGCTTTTTCTTGACGACCACACACGAGAAGCACTTTCCCAGGAGGTCACCCATCCTGGTAGTGCTCTCGCCCGAGCACGCTTAACCACAACGTACTCACACTTCTACTCAGCCTGTGATCCCAAAACGCGTTGTGTCATTTAAGCGTGAGTATTACCTTATAATCCCATGATCACTCATGTTCGTGGGAGATGTGGGATTTGCCTAGGGTGTTACATTCACCCCCCCTTAGGGACTCATCGTCCTCGATGGGGTTTGCCCCACCACCCCCAACGACACATGAGTGGCTCTGATACCATTCTGTAACACCCCAGCTTAACATGACCACAATATTGTCCGCTTTTCCCCCAGGCGCACGGCTTTTTCTTGACGACCACACACGAGAAGCACTTTCCCAGGAGGTCACCCATCCTGGTAGTGCTCTCGCCCGAGCACGCTTAACCACCACGTACTCGCACTTCTACTCAGGCTGTGATCCCAAAACGCGTTGTATCATTTAAGCGTGAGTATTACCTTATAATCCCATGATCACTCATGTTCGTGGGCGATGTGGGATTTGCCTAGGGTGTTACACGAAATCACGCAAAATCGGAGTCTAAAATTAATAACATTTTGATATCTTTCTATTTAAACATATTAAAAGATCAGATCTCATGTCAATTAAATCAGATCATTAAAATACAAATTCGTTTTTCATGTAAACAACGTTAATTACGCAACCAAACGATAAATATCAACGCATGACACCATTAATTGAGCACTAGACTTGATTACACTATGTAATTGAACATAATTTAGATTTATAAAAACTAGGGTTAGAAATTATACCTTAAGAACACGAATTGCTAGTACCTACGCGTAGAGAACGACGATTGGAACAACGTTTATGCTTAAGCTTTCTTCTAATTTTGAGTTATGATGTGTGTATTGATGATGATGATGGTCGACGATGAAGATGGGGGGAGGGAGAGCAAAAAGTCAACTAAAATTGGGTTTAGGGATAAGTGTGGGTGTTTGCTTCTATTTACACATTTAAGTTAGGGCCTAAATATACCACTAGTGATCCCCTAGTCCAAGTTTTAGTCCAATAAAGGGTGCATGGGGGGTTCGGCCGATGGGGCCCTTTATTGGGTGTCCTGGGCTCGTTTTGCTTACTTGCTTTTCGCGCGTGGTCCGTTTCGAGTGCCGTTAACCGTACCGGGTCTCTGGAACGTTAACTAGTCATTAAAACAAAATCACTGGATTTAATTCATTAAATAAATAATAAATTAAATTAGTTTTTCTTAAAGTTAATAATTATTGAAAATAATTATTTCGTCGTTTTTCTGAGTTCCGTAAACTGAAAAGCTTTCTAGGCGATAAACTTAATCGTAACGTTTTCTAGTTATTTCATTTTCCGAAATAAGTTCATAAATTAATATAACCTATTAATTCAAGAATCTCTTTAATAAGCATGTATTTAATTCTACTAAACACACAAGTCTAAGTAACCACCGTTAAATACTTAACGGACAAGTAACGACAGTAAACGGAAAAAGTCGGGTTGTTACATCCAAAAACCTCAATATTTTGCCCAATTGCTAATCTTTTAAAAACAATTTCGCCCCCGGAAAAAACATTCCTGCTTCCGCCACTGTCTACAATCTGATTTTTAGCACCATCCATTCGGTAAGACGAAAATGCAATGGGGAGCCAATTGCAATGTACCTGCCACGTCCCCCTCGATCCAGTCGGGTACTCTTCTTTAACACCTAACAACCGTTTTCATTATAATTAAATCTTTGGAAAACTTATCAAAGGAGCTAGCCTGAATAAAAGTTCAACAAAAATCATTCCTTTTCTAAAAAAAGAAGAAGGGTAACTCAACTTATCAGCTAGAGTTAGGGAGCTTATTTATGATTTCGTGCTGAACCTGGTAAATGAACAAATAGGGGGTCTTTCCGGAAATGTTAAACAAAAAATTTTCCATTGCATCTTGCTCACTTGTACTTTTTTGTTATTTTGTAATCTTCAGAATACCTTATAGCTTCACAGTTACGAGTCTCTCCATCATAAATACCGAGATCACGAGTTCAATCCTTCTTATCGATATGTTCCTTTAACAAGGATTACATGATTTATATCTTCTATGTTGACCATGAAACCGATAAGTGAAAAGTCATCCGAAACCGATTTTACCATATATTTTTTTAACATGTATCAAAATGAACAAAATTAAAGGCTAATATCTTACAATACTAAACACTCAAGGGGCCATTTCTACAACTATAAAATAATTAAAGGGGGCTAAATAAACAATACAGAGTACAATATTAGTCTGATGTGTCGCTGATCTGCCGTACGCACCACGTGTCACTCGACGATTGGCCACCGTACCTTTTCCACGTAACTAAACTCTCTAGTCAGCACTCAATTGATTGTTTTGGGAGTGTGCTTTCAATTGAATCCCGGAGAAAATAGTAGAAGATGGCGGTGTCGTTACGACGATTGATTTTCGCGGTGACTATATTTATCGCTGTATCTATAACTCATTCCATTCATGACAGATGCAGAGCTTGCAATGCTGTAGCTGTAACTAACTAAATTCATTATTCATTATTTAATTTATATATTATTGTCCGATCTGTAGTTTGTTATTTATTATTTAGTTCATATTTTGTTTTAGGGTTTATTGTTTGGGTGAAACTGAAGCTTGTTTAAGAACTTTTAAAATTGCTATAGCATTTATTTAAGTTTTAAACTTGCTACTATAGTAAATTTGAAAGTTACACAGTAAAATGTGTAAACGTTCTAAATACTAAACCCTTTTATGTTATGTGTAATGAATTTTGTATTTGGGATTTTGATAAGTTGTAGAAACTTAGATTGTATGATTAGGTTAAGCAGATAAAGATGTGTTATGTTTAAAATTGAAATTAGTTTCTATGATTTGTTTTAGTAAGAGAGAGGTGATTGTAGGTGGGTGATATAATGTGCATTTTAATGTGTAGTTTGCTTACTTTTAACATTTTGTGGTAGATATTAACATTCTCGACGATGAAAGGTAAAATTGGTGATTGTGTTATGTTTAATGAAATTTGTGCCTTGATTATTTCATAATCGGGGAAGCTCTTTTTCTGTTTTATAGTTTGGTTCGATTAGATGTTCAGTACTATGAAAAGCATAAAGTTTTGTAATTACTTGGCCTATAAAAAAGAAAATTGAGGATCTGTTATGAAATGTATAATATTTGTGGTAGATAACTAAGCAGTTGAAATTAGTTTATGTGTTATTTTAATGACACAAATTGTCAGCTGGGACTTTATGAGTTTGTGATTAAGAATCAACCAAAAGCGGAGATGTTTATGGTAAACGATTTAACTATTTATTGTGTTATGTGTTATAGGAGGAGCTGGAACTTGGGTTGATGAAGGTATGATTCGACTTTTTTTTTTTTTAAACTCCATTGCATTATTTCGTTCATGTATTAATGTATCATGATTTAAATAACTTAAGTTTTTCCATTTTTGGAAGTATTTTTCAATCTTTATCTTGTAAAGCTTTGTTTATGAGAAAAATGAAATGTGGTGATGGATAGTTTGAACAGAGAACGAGATAAAAGATTAAGAAATATGTGATGGAGTTACCGTAGTAGTGCTTGCAGGAGGCTCAATATTTTCTATCGTAGGACACTTTAACCTATTATCTATGGGTTGTTTCCAAAATAACACTTTAACCTATTATTTATGGGCTCGATAAAAGGTTAAACTGCACTTGTTTCTAAAATAATATTCTGAATGTGTTAATATTTGCTGTTTGAAATCAGAGCAAAAAAGTTAAAAACCTGACAGCTACACTCACTAACATTCCTAATCGCCAAAGGCATGAGAGCTCATATCAGTATGAATAACACATCTTGCGTTAATATTTGTTCTCACTTTTTATTAATTGTTGTCTGTTTTTACAGTTCATGACTTTCTTTCCCTATGTCAATCAAGAAATGTATCTTTTAGATAATTTTCAACTTCATATCTTTACATTAAACATATGTTTACGTTGTATGAAAAGATTATCATCACTCACTTCATATTGTTTTTTCAACTTATGATGGTTATATCGTCCCATCTGAATCGGAGAATAGATAGATCCCTTGTGTTACTTGTAGCATCCTTGTGCCAAGAGTAGCAACCTTTTTTTCCTTGTGTTTGTGCCCTCTTCTATTTTTATCGTTTTTGTATTTTTCAATATTGTTTCAGGAGAAACCAAAAAACCATCTGGACTTGAGGAGTCGCTTGGACTCCAAAGGTCAACGAAGAGGAAAGGTGATAGATTACAAGTAATGATTTTAAAACCCTTCTCGCTCTGTATTGTAGTTCATTTTGACTTTGCATTAGAACTAGACAACTAGTAGATCTTGCGGTGATCAGATAATCAGATTAAACACAGTAATATAGACCCTCAAGGTTGTAAATGGCGGTTGTGGCAGCCGATGCGGTGGTTGGGTGACTAGCTCGTCTCGATTCGAAGAAAAACGTGTAATAAGTTGGGCAACGGTTAAAATGCGGATCAAAGTTGGTCAACATTGGTCAAAAAGCAACTTTTTGTCTGGCCTTGTTCTAGTGTAAATGAAAATTCCAAGCCCATTTTAAAATTAGCTAGGAAAAACACTGACTTACGTAGTATCCCTTAAAGATAAACTGATAAATACACAATAATTATAGATATCATTATTAAAACTTATATATTACGTAAATTAACACCGCATCGTCCTGTTTCTAAATTAGTTATTTCAAAATATTTTTGTTTACTTCTAATATATTTTTCTTTAAAAGTCAACGTTGGTCAACATCGGTCTTGATTACCATAATACATGATAATGAACTTCTATTATACAGAGTCAGTGAGCTTAGAGTTGTTGACCTGCTGGATGGGCTCTGTGATAAGATGCAAGATTATACTCTTCAAAAGGTAATTGATGCTTTAACTGTCAATCTACGATTCTATTATTTGAACCTGTCATATATCAATATTTGTTAAGTTGGTTACCGTATTTCTGCAATAACATCAATCATATTCTCATCCAGTCACTGGTACGATATGCAGATTGATTCAACCAAAAAATTGTGGATGAAAGTGGATAGCTGGGATAACATCACTGGTAGTAATATGTATTGGTGACAACTTCCTTTTGTAAGCTTGTTGTACACTTGAGTTTGACATGAGTTAATTATACTTTCTGACTAAACTACTGTAGTATCTTATATCTTTACCTACATATTCCTAAAAGAGCAAGGATGTAAAAATCGCTACTCGGGGAGTATTCGGTCGGGACTTTACTAAGGAGTACTCGGAAACTAGGGGAGTACTCGGTTGTTGTCCAAGTTTGACTTTGACCAAGTTTTGACTGATTTTCCATGTAATCCCGAGTTTTGACCGATTTCCTAAGTAATCCCGAGTTTTGACGGAGTACTTTCCGAGTACTCCCCGAGTTGCAAAAACCAAGTACTCGTCGAATAATTCTGAGTTCTGCAACATTTTAAAAGAGTGTACATGCTTCATTGCGGATTGGACTGGAAAGATAATTTTATAGCAAAATGTATGTATTACAAGCCAGCCTGCTCTCGAGTGGCAGCTTTATCTCTACAATGATTTTGTATTGTATTCTAATTTGAAACTTAATAATCAAATCAAGCTGAACAAATTTGACTTCTTATAAACCCTCTGTGTATAGAGTTGCTTCATTATATTAACTAGTATTGTTATCAATTTTGAATGTGGAAGCACTATTATTGCCTAAATAATTCCAGGTCTAACACTCTGACAATCTATTTATAGATAAGCAAGAATCGCATGCTTACTCAAAAGAGATATCATCTTATTGTGGAAGGTTAGATGTGAAACCAATACCATACCATCATGATTTATAATTACTCTTATTATGATTATTAGAGAATAAAGAATATGCATTTCAATCTAAATTATTTTGTAACTCTACCAGGTTACTCGAGGAAACAGAAGATGAGGTGAGTCAATGCTTTCTTACAACTAATCAATGGTTGCTAAGGCTCTTGATGTGGTGTGTTGGAAAAAGAAAATGATTAGAGGTGGTAATTTTTACCCATTTATTAGTATGAATGGGCTGATTCGGATATATTATTTTT
The DNA here is from genome assembly GCF_046630445.1 of Rutidosis leptorrhynchoides. Classification (NCBI taxonomy): domain Eukaryota; kingdom Viridiplantae; phylum Streptophyta; class Magnoliopsida; order Asterales; family Asteraceae; genus Rutidosis; species Rutidosis leptorrhynchoides. Next base: position 647,701,890 of record NC_092334.1, read on the forward strand.
AATGGGCCAGACAAATTAAATGAGTCCTAAGGTGCCTCAAGTAAATTTTGAATGTGCAAACATCGTAATCTGTCTTCTTTTGAAACTATAGATTATCATTGAACTAAAATGAAATTATGATATCATAATTTGACATACTGTTCTTGTTACAAGTTGACAAAAAGTGTTCAGGTTCAAGTCGACCCGGTCCCATACAAAAAACTTTCCATTTTGATCAGTTGTCAGACTTACCTATTTTTCCACCCATAAACAATGATCTGGATGTCAAAGACTCAAGGATTGGAATCTAAGATTTGTTTTGGTTCTTATATGCTTACGTGCTTGTTATCATATTTGAATGCAGTTGGCAGAATTGATAATGAAAGGATCGGTTAAGATAGGAGAAGTGAGCAAAGTTTTGTGTCATGACCTTAGCAAACATTGCCAGCAGACTAGGTAACTTTTACTCACTCTTAACGCCCATTTTCCAAACCTGGCTTTAATTTTTTTTAGCAAATAGGTAACGTTGAACCTTAAACTTTACTGCTAGTTTTCGGACTTGAGTTCAAGCTACAACCTTTTGTAAAAGTTATCATTCAACTTTTCTTCCACAGATTTTCAAATAATTTAAATGATCCATTCAGTTCTTTTATGTAGTACACTATAAGCATCGATAACCAGATAATGGCCTGAATGCACATTTTTGATGTCTAATGTTTGTGTGCAGTGGTTACCAATCAAGTGATGATGAAGACGACATACATGGAGAACTTTGAGAAACCTATGAACATGGAAATGTTATACAAAGAGCATCAGGTTGCCAGAGACAAAGCGCAACGATAACTATACAAGTCTAGGTTAACTTCGTTCCATTTTTTATGGAACACCTTGTTACAAGAAATTTTCTTTAAACTCTTAAGTACCATCTTTTTTTACTGTTGGTTGTTTCACTAAATTCATTGTTTGATGAGCACTTAGAATTGTTTTCACACTTAGAGTGCTCCCAACCAAGATATGCTTCCTCCCGAGGACTAGCTACCACATCAGCGCCACATCAGCACTTTCTCACCAAGACTAATTCGAGGACTTAACACTATCAACCATGACACTCCCTCAAATAAATTGGGACTCACTTATATTATTTAATTAAAGAATGTACAAGTTTTAATACTACTAGTACAATAAATAGATACATATGTTACGTCCTCAAAAATTTCACAAAAGGGCTAACACAAGGACTAACAGCAGGACTAGCCGCTGCCAATGGCGTCCTCCTGGGCTAAGATGTGGACGGAGAGCAAGACACAACCAATGAGAGCAGTCTTATGGATACAAATTATTATGAGTTTGTTACTTTGTTAGTTTGTATTCCACAAAACTTTTTATTAAAATAGGATATCTTTCATAAAAGCTACTCTAAAAAGCTCTTAAAACTCTACACTAAACATACATTTATTTTCCACCCACTTTATTTTTTTTGTTATGGCTCAGTCAACCGTAATCGTCTATTTATTAACGACTTGACTGTTAATTAGAGCTTAAATTGAACTTGAGTCAAGTTTAAAACCCATGTAAATTTTATTCTACCATGGTGTGCCACACTTTTTATATGTTTTTTTTAACCTATTAATTGATCGGAGGTAAACTCGGAAACAATTTCTCTATCAATAGAACATTGAGATGAGAGTTTCTTTGGGGTCACTCTGATTGAAGAAATGACTTTTGTTTATTCTAGGATATGGAAGTATCATCTATATCTTTACCTCATTTATACTCCACAAATTTGCCATTGAATTTTGTTGTTGTTTTATTTTAGGGTAGTGATATATCCACCATCATTTTTACTTCATCCACCATAATTATGCATTAATATATTGTACTGTACACTATGTTAATGCATAATTATGATGGATGAAGTAAAAATGACGCTGAATATACTAATGCCTGTTTATTTTATATCCTCTTCCTCTTCGATATAAAAATAGGGAACTAAGCCTAAAGTCATCTAAAAAATCATCCGTATATAAACCTTTGCAGCCACCACCAACCCTAGGGTTTCTCATTCAGTTTCACTTGGTTCACTATTGACCTAACATTTTCACACAGCCGTGTTTATACATCTATTCCAACTCTCTGCTTCAGGTTCGTCAATTATTCACCAAACATTTTACTCTAATATTGATTACTTTATTATCTTACTATACCTGCAAATTGTTCATTTTACTAAAAATGTCCGAGAAATTAATCTGACCTTTATCTTGATTCATGAAGTGGAGTACAAAATTTGTATTATGTGAAAAAAGGCATAAGGTGCAACAGATTGCATATGATGGCTTACACTTGATCTCTGAATTTTAACAGGTAAGTACTGTTGACAACATACATTTTGCTGATGCAACATTCTTTGCACCTTTGCCTTTGAGTAAACTATTACTACTATTTTATTTGATATTACTAAGAATTGTTTTTTCAAGTGTTTGTTAATTTGATTGTTACATAAATATCCCCTTTTTGTTCTGGTTGTTTTGAAAATAGCTAGTGACCCATGAGCTGTGAACTAATAACAATGTATTGAACACAATTAAGTTAAAAAGTTAGTGTCTTGTACAAAAGTTCCTTTCAATGATGTTAGGAATATATGTTTTTTTATGAATAACAGTTATTAATTGTTTTATAAGGGTTGATTGTGTTTGGGGAAAAATGCTCGTGTATCCTAGGGTATTCACTGTTCAGTTAACTTTGAATGTGGTTCAGCGGAACCTAAGCCTAAGTGTCTAACCTCATTTAGCAATTAGCTCTTATATTTCGGTAACCTTAATTTGAGGTTCAATGAGATTTAGTATGGGATTAACCTTTATACTCTAGTTAGTTAAGTTTTAAATGTAATACGTTCTTCTGCACCAGTTGACATGTGCCAGTTTTTCATAATACTCTATGATGCTATGCCTCACCAAATGTGTACTAAAATCTAGATGCTAAGCTAAGTTAGAAAGAAATATGATTCTGCCTTCTAAGATGTACGTTTCTTCGATAATAGCCACCTCAATAAGAACCACCGAGGCATTGCCTGAGTGGTACATGAGGGGACAGCCTGTTTGTCCTCAATGGGTAGGCGCATGTTCGATTCCAAGGACCACGATCTAATTGGTACTGCCAGCAATTAGCTTCTCGGAGGGGATGTTCCCAACCTTCAACCGTACTGTCAGGGTTGTTGCGATTTGGGTTTCCTCCTAACTCGTGAGTGGGTAACATATGATCGCGTTTCCTCCTAACGCGTGAGTGGGTAACATATGATCGCGAAGGTAGTTAAGCCCCTGTGAGTGATGCCGATACTGCGGTTAGAAAAAAGTGATATATAACCCATGTGGGTACCCTCGGGGCGTCAAAGTACATAATGTTCACAAGTTCTCATGTGATTTGAAGACATCTATACTATCTTTTACTTGATTTTATATCTTGATGTGATTCATAATGTTCACAAGTTCTCATTAGGTTAAAGGTCATTTATAAAACCTCATATTCGATTATATACATTGATGTAAAACAGGTCTTACAAAGTATATTATTTCAACCTACAGAATGATATCATTGTACACAACAAATGAAACACTCTTACCTAGTCCCCTCAGCACATTGGAGGTGGTAACTTCGACCCATCTACAAGAAGTTGGGATGACCCATTTTGTACGTTGAAAAGGCAAAGTATCACATAAGAGTCTAACATTTTTAATATTTAGATCACTTTACGTAATCATGGTAAAAGAAAAGTAAATCAAAATAGTAAGACATTAGTAAAAATATTTAGGTGTGTCCAGATCCTTTATCGTCGTGGCAAAATGTGGGGCAACTACCTTTTATGCCACCACGTGCCATTCCAGTTTGTTTTTTTCTTCAACAGACGTTAATAGGTGGCTTGCCAATTTAATTTGCCACCACTAGTAGCTTCGGTTCCTGTTCCAATCGCAAACCCCTGCTTTTGTTGAACCATTTGCTTGTTCAAGCCACTAAATCGACTTATGCATTTTCGTTGTCTCAGAATAATGTTGTAGAAACAATGACTAATAACTTGTCTGCTGCCACTACAAGTGAGAATGTTAATAATGCACTTGTTAAACACCTCCCTCAAGTTCAAATTCATTAGTCAGAGAGCCATTAGCAAGAATACAAACATATGCTGATTAGAGGCATGTCATTATCCATTTTTTCCATGTTAAGCCAATACATATAAATTCCATAATATCTAGCAAAATGATCTGGTTTACACTATTGAACGCCTTCTCAAAATCGACAATAAGTATGAAACTTTACTTCTCAAAATCGACAATAGTAAAATATGTGAGTGTCAAATATGCAAATATAACAAGTCATGTAAGTACAATAAGTATACGTAAACATGTTGGTAAGAAGCATGTAGGTATAATATGCAGTATAAAATAGATGGTATACTATGTAAGCATAGACAAATAAGTATACTATGTTAGCATAAAAACATGTGATATGTAAGTACGTATAATTTAATTGCTATATAATGTAATACAAACATGTAACCATATAGTGCAATAAAGCATGTGAATATGCTACAATAAGTATAGATATATTATATATCTATAAAACATGTACAGCCAATACGAAAAGTCCCACGAAAAAATAAATAAATAAATAAATAAATAATAATAGACATATATGAAGTGCACACAAGCAAGTAGGCAGGAAATATAATATAAGTATATAAAATAAATAAACAATATGTAGAACCTAGTCATCTATTCTAATTCTACTCCTCCACAAATTCCTATCAGAGGTCATGTCCTCGGTCAATAAGAGCTCCTTCATGTCAAGCTTCAATCTATCCTCCAACCTACGCCTGGGTCTACCCCTTCTCCTTACGCCCCCAACAACGAGGGTCTCGACTCTCCTAACCGGGACTAAAAGTGGACGCCTCAAAACATGTCCAAACCATCTAAGTCGTCCTTCCCTCAGCTTGTTGGCTATGTTCCCAACTTCCAAGTTCTCCCTAAAAACTCCATTTGGTATCATATCTAGCATTGTCTTACCACACGTCCACCTAAGCATCCTCATTTCTGCCAACTCCATCCTTCTCTCCTGGACTTTCGTCATTGGCCAACACTCCGATCCGTACAACATGGCCGGTCTGATTGCCACCTTGAAGAATTTCCCTTTCAATTTAAGGGGTACCTTCTTGTCGCACAACACCCCTTTCGCTGCCCTCCACTTCAACCATCCTACTCGTATACTATGTGTCACGTCCTCATCTATCCTTCCCGATTTGTGAAGCATCGAGCCTAAATATCTAAAGGACTCTTGTGGAGGTAAAATTTGATCCCCAATTCGGACATCCACTATATCCTCTTGTTCCTCTTTGCTCGTCTTGAAATCACATCTAAGGTACTCCGATTTAAGTCTGCTAATACGTAGGCCATTTGATTCTAGGGTGATCCTCCATTGTTCTAGCCTTCTGTTAAGCTCATCCTGGGAATCCGAAACTAATACAATATCGTCCGCAAATATTAGGCACCATGGGATGTTATCTTGTATTCTTTGAGTCAGTTCGTCTAGAATCAAAGCGAAAAGATATGGGCTAAGGGCCGATCCCTGATGTAAACCTACCTCTACTGGGAAAAACTCAGTATTTCCTACTGTCGTACGTACACGAGTCTTCGCCCCCTCATACATATCTTTAATAGTTCTTATATATCTACTTGGGACACCGCTAACATTAAGAGTCTTCCAAATCAGCTCACGCGTGACACAGTCATAAGCCTTTTCCAAGTCTAAGAACACCATGTGTAGGTTCTTTTGTTTTTCCCTATACTTCTCCATAAGGCTTCTAACGATGTGGATCGCCTCCATCGACGAGCGTCCTGGCATGAAACTGAACTGGTTCTCTGAAACCTTTGTCTCACGTCGGAGCCTCGTCTCAATCACTCTCTCCCAAAGCTTTATTGTATGATTAAGTAACTTTATGCCTCTATAATTACTACATATTTGCGCATCTCCCTTATTCTTGTAAATGTGAATAACCTCACTGAGTCTCCATATCATTCAATAAATAATCTTGTTTATTTATTGTTCACTGTAAATTACTATTTTACCCTTCAACTAAATAATTAAAGTATTTTTTTTTGTTGGATTGCAAACAAAAATGAAAAATATTACACAAATCTTGTAGTTATTCAACAAAGAGAGAAGTTACAATCTTGTTCCAATTGCAAAATAAAGCAAACGCGTCTTCGTTTTCATGAGAAGGCAAAATATTTTAAGGAGTACAAAGTACCAAGAAGACATCTTGAATCATCGTCATCATAATACCCTGTACTCCCATTTACATTTACAATGAATCCATTAACTCATCATCGAGTTATAAACCTACTTTTCCAGTTAAATAGCTTTCAAATTCGAACTACCAAAAGAGCATTCAAGGAGTAAGTACTCATGAACAAACCACAAGTTATGAACAAAGAATTTTTTTTATGACGAACAATGAATAATACGTAGATTTGTGGAAGAAAATGAAGAAAAAGTTTTGTTAATGATGAACAAGGAATAATAGATCTATAGAACAAAATGAAACAAAAAGAAAAGGGTAACTGTGGAATTGGGATGGCTGGATGGGAGCACATGGGTTTTGTGAATGTGCCATAGATCCCATGACTCGGTTGGAATTAATGATTGAAGTGTGAGTAAACACACCAAATTTCGACCGAATAATTTGCTGGGTCAACTTAGCCCAATAATTCAAATCTGTTGGGGCAACTCAATTAATAATTCAAAAAATAAACAACCCATAATAATTCTATTAGATAGAACTTTGGTCAATATCATGTAGTACCATACAATTAGGCTAATAGAACGTTAATCTCTAAGACTCGAGGGACTTAGATTGGGGAGTTAACGTTATGAATGAAGAATTGTAATAGAGGAAATTTCTTCCTCATTCCAAATCCAATTAATAGGTTAAAGTTACACACACAAAAATTAAAAAATAACCCCTATGGGCTGGGCCCTTCCCATAAGGCCCTACCGTTGGGGCATAAGCGCCTATTAAATCATTCACTAACATTTTTTAATTATGCTGCTGATTTGTGTGAGGGCGATGGCTTGACCAAGTATTACATATTTCTCTAAGTAAATTTAAAAATAAAAAAATAATAATTTAGTGTATGTGACCCACTGTTGTAAAAAAATCGAGTACTCACCGATTAATCTTCGATTACTCATTTTTAAGAGACTTCTGTTTCAATTACCCAAAATCCGTTTAATTAATCGATCAACGTTAATTGATGGGCTAAAATCAAATTTGGTAATCAAAGTCGATTAAAGGCAAAATGAGTCAACATTTTAACATGAATTTAAACTATAGTGTTTTAAAAACAATGAACAATTTCAGACAATTGTGTTGAACTTTTTTATTTATGTTTATGGTTTTCTTCTACATTTACACATATAATTTTTGAAATTTAGTATTTAAATGTATAAAGTACAATTCGATTAATCCCCGATTAATTCCTGAATTTCTGATTACTCATTTTAAAGTCCCGATCGATTAATAATGATACCGCAACCCGCAGGCGCACCACATATGTATGCGGGCAATCATTATTGTGCGTATGCGTGTTCTTGTGTGCGGTATGCGGCGTGCGACTGCCTTTGTTCCCGGTACGGCAGTTGCTTAGCTGTCAAGTAAATATCTTTTTCATAATTATATCCGTGATTCGGGGGAGTCAGTTATGGATGAGATTATCATGATCTGGGACGGTTCTAGAATTAGGGTTTGCCTATAAATACAAACCCTAATCATCATTCACCACACACGGCACATTACGTAACCATCACATATGATACACATTACGTAAAACAGCATCATTCAGCATCCTTTCAAGGTTAACAGGTTAGTCTTTTGTAAGCTAGTACCTACGACCTTATTTGGGGCCTCTTGATCGACGACCGTTATCGGAGGTGGACTTAATCACTTGGCCACCCCGCCGACATCATCATGTCGGCCAGGGTTATTCACGGTAGCCGGACCGGAGAGCCACGTTCTAAGATCCTTAAACCCCTCTTTATGTATTGAGCATGCATATTAAACCCTACGGTTAAAATATGCATGATCAAGTGGTGCTTTCATTGAGAGTCGAATTAATTCAAGACTGTTTAATTGCTTTTTCTTTTAAGGTTTTGAATTGTATGATTCGTTATTTACAAAATTTTTGAATTTTTTCTTTAACAGTATCATGACTTCCGAGGAATCATCGGAACATACCCAAACAGATGTTCAGAACGCACCGTCTGGTAGTCAACAGACACCGGTTATGACTACGGGGGCGGCTATTCAGGCGGGGTGCACGATGTACCCTCCACCTATATCCGGCGAACCCTTTCAGAGGTACAAGCCGATATATTCAGACGGGGTTACACCGCCAAGAGCAAACTCACCAGTCACAACCACGCGGTTGGACTTTTCGTCAGTGGATCCAAGGGTCATCTTGGCAGGCACTAGCGGTGGAATAACGGGGCCGCATGTGGTTTGCTGCGGACATGTACCTATTTACAGTACCACTGTTTCAATACCTCTGCATACGCAGAGCATTCAGCAGAATTCGTCATTTACACCGTTGCAACCTTGGCAACCACCGCGCCCAGTTTCGCAATTTTTAACTCCTGCGGATGCGCAGGCGTTACTTAATAGTTGGGGGTTTGGTGTCATCCCAGATGCAAACTCTCATTGGGCGCCGATAACAGCACAGCAGCAAAGTTTCGCAGATATCTGCGCCACAGGTTTCGCTTCCTTTACAACCACCTGTGTACTATGCGTCTTCAAGTTATCCCTCTTTTCCAACGCAGCAGCCTTGGTTATATCCGCAGATGCAGGGTCAACCTTGGCAAAATGTTCAAGGGCAGGCAAATCTTGCAAGTCAATTCATGCAGGCCGCACCTCCTGATATGGTTCATTTATTTTCATAACCTGACTTTGTTCAGGAAATGATGAAGCGTTTCTTTGCGAACTTGAAAGGGGATCTGTGACAACCCGGAAATTTCCAACCAAATTTAAACTTTATCTTTATATTATTCCGACAAGATAAGCAAAGTTTGTTAAGTTAAATCTCAAGAATTTTAAATTGTGTTCATACATTCATTATAACCTCGACCAAATTCCGACGATTCATGAACCGTTATATATAAATAAATATGTATATATATGTATATATATATATATATTATAACTTGAGAATATTAATAAAGTATTAAACGTATAATACTTTACATGAACGTATTTGTTTCAATATGTTTATCGATGGAATTAGAAGATAATATCAAATGATTGATTTATCAGATACATTATGATATGATTACGGGTCTATGTTATGAGGTCCACTGTGATTTAAGAAATCTATTCTTTTTGACAACATTCGGAAAATGGTAAAGTGATTTATAAGTAAGAACGTGAAGTGTAAATAATTTAGATGTTGGATATCGACAAGTTATGTAACTCGACATTTTTCATTAAGATGATTTCATACGTTTATTTAACCTTTGAACTTTATTCCATGCTTCACCAACAAACTGTAATTTAAAAACTTGAAACCTATTATGAATATATATGATTCTACTTTTCTAAAACATTTTATGATATAACGATTTCCATTATTTTAACCTTTAAACAAAATGATTCTTAAAAATATATTTGGTTTTGGAAAACAAAATTATTATATTTATTTGATTTAGTTTCAAACGTACAAAAACGCTTTCAGTTTAAAAAGAACTTTATTATTAAAACGTATATAACTTTTATAAATATCTAGAACCACTTTTGACAACTTATTACTTAACCAGTATGATAAAGATAACGATATTTATATTTTATTTTATTAAATATATATAACGATTTAAATTAATATTATATATATTTATACGCGTATTATACGTACATAGTTTTATACTTTTACTATACTTAAACTTTACCTTTACTTTATTTTTACTTTACTTTAACTTTAATAATTCACTTTAATAATTCATACTTTAATAATTCACTTTAATAATTCATACTTTAATAATTCAGTTTAATAATTCATACTTTAATAATTCACTTTAATAATTCATATTTTAATAATTCACTTTAATAATTCATATTTTAATAATTTAAAAATCTATTATAAATAGAATTCAATAGGTTTCATTATTTCATAAGAAACTTGAAAATATTTTTCTCTAAACTCTCTCAATCGATTTACATATATATATTTACTCCGTATTATTTCAAGATATTATTAGTATACATAAAATATTACGTCAGAGTGCTGTCCTAGTGATTTCGAAATTGTTTTTCGAGTGGGATTGGATTAAGGAAATTATGGGTTATAGCTATGGAGGTGATTGGGTATGGTTCATGGGTATGCTCGTGAGATCAATATAGTGTTTATCATCTCCGTTGCGTCTACGTACCTTTCCTGCAATATTGAATTCAATATTGATACGTTCGTGAATCCGAGGCCAACCTTGCACTTGTTCAATGACGTTATATGTATTTTTATTACGAAATACAGTATGGTGAGTTTCATTTACCTTTTTACCCTTTATATTTTTGGGACTGAGAATACATGCGCTTTTATAAATGTTTGACGAAATAGACACAAGTAATTGAAACTACATTCTATGGTTGAATTATCGAAATCGAATATGCCCCTTTTTATTAAAGTCTGATAATCTAAGAATTAGGGAACAGACACCCTAATTGACGCGAATCCTAAAGATAGATCTATTGGGCCTAACAAACCCCATCCAAAGTACCGGATGCTTTAGTACTTCGAAATTATATCATGTCCGAAGGAGGATCCCGGAATGATAGGGGATATTCTTATATGTATCTAGTTAATGTCGGTTACCAGGTGTTCACCATATGAATGATTATTTTTTGTCTCTATGCATGGGACGTATATTTATGAGAACTGGAAATGAAATTCTTGTGGTCTATTAAAATGATAGAAATAAATGATTATGATAAACTAATGAACTCACTAACCTTTTGGTTGACACTTTAAAGCATGTTTATTCTCAGGTGTTAAAGAAATCTTCCGCTGTGCATTTGCTCATTTTAAAGATATTACTTGGAGTCTTTCATAGCATATTTCGAAGAACGTTGCATTCGAGTCATTGAGTTCATCAAAGATTATTATTAAATCAATTTATAGTTGGATAGTGGATATTATGAAATGGTATGCATGCCTGTCAATTTTTGATGTAAAGAAAGATTGTCTTTTAAAAACGAATGCAATGTTTGTAAAATGTATCATATAGAGGTCAAATACCTCGCAATGTAATCAACTATTGTGAATCGTTTATAATGTATATGAACGGGTCCTTTCAGTTGGTATCAGAGCGGTGGTCTTAGCGAACCAGTTCTGCATTAGTGTGTCTAACTGATAAGTCGTTAGGATGCATTAGTGAGTCTGGACTTCGACCGTGTCTGCATGTCAAAAGTTTTGCTTATCATTTCTAGTCGGAAATCATCTGCTTATCATCCATAGGAAATTACCTGCTTATCATTATTAGTCTAGACACATCTTGCTACATTAATTGCATGAGTAGTGTATAGACAAAATTCATATCTTAGCGTATCTGCTAAATCATATCTTATCGTATCTGTTACTTAAACTTTGCCTGACATATCCCGCAAATTCCTCCGTAATCTATGAAATCTTTTGATCTCTATATATAGATATCCTATGTAAATAGAATACCACCCGATAGCCGAAAAATCATTTTATATCGAAAATCCTTTATCCAATCGTACGAAATGGAATTTGTCATCAGTTCAAGTCACTCGGATTCCGAAATGGAATCTCACTCAAGCTCCGAAAGCAGTGTGACCGAAATGGATCAACCAATCAGTCATCACCTATTCTGGATGAATTGGGGATGGGTTCGTAGCCTCCTCAATCATTGGAAACAAGAAGAAGGCGATCCTTTCCATCCACCACATTGCCCTCTTGGTGAAGAACCTGAAGCACTTACCGGCGAACCTGTTCGAGACACCATTTTCTCTCTCATTTCCAGGGTATCTCGTCATGATTATATACTACATCAAATTCTAGATTTTATTTATCCGCTCGTTCCGACCGACAATCATCCTGGAATAATAGAAGAAGTCAACGAACTTCGCGCTCGGGTAGTGGCTTTGGAGAATATGGTGCAGAGATTACAAACACCAGCAGCAGCACCAGCAGCATAACCAGTACCACCATCATCAATGCCAACAGTACCATTACCACCTCCAACCACAACCGCGTTGTAAACCTCAACTTCACAATCTGTCCCACGAGCATCAACGTCATACGCACCATAGATACCATGGAGTACCAACAACAATAACTGACGAAGTATTAATTCATAACTTCATTGGAGAAACATTCCGCAGCGATTATATAATTTCTAAAGTCTTAGAGATTATCTAATCTAGCCCTAACCATAAATCAGTTAAGCGAACCAAAATGATAGAAGGAAGAGTAGAAACCCTGACAAAAATGGTGTGTGATTAACAAGTTAAAATTGTTTTACCAACAGCATCAACAGTACCGTCAACGTCACCAGCATCGTCAGTACAGTCAACACCAGAATCAACAACACCTATAACATCACAAACTCCGTCAGTTCAAGAATCACTGTGGACATCATTACGAATCAATAACGTGTATATTGTATCAACAAGTTATGAAGAATTAACTCATTCCCTCTGAAGAAATTATATATATATATTTTATATATATATATATATATATATATATATATATATATATATATATATATATATATATATATATATATATATATATATATATATATATATATATTTTGAAATAAAAAATAAATCTTTCCGTGCTAAGCTATTGTGTGTGAATCTTAACTACTCGGTTAATTCATATTACAAATATGCAATAATGTACGTCCCTCGCCCGCAACTTAACCATCGTTAACTACAATCTCTGTCTCAATTCAACAAGTTCCAATTCCTAATAAATCAAGTATATATTTGATTTTACACTTCATCATTGATGTAACCGAAACTTTTCAGATAACATCATTCGTACTTTGCGAATTTCACAAGAATTTAACGAAAACCAACATCACATCTCAACAAATAACGAAGTATTGATTCATAATTTCAATATTATTGAAGAAATACTTATGTAACCTCTAAAGCCTTCAAGGAATTATTCAATTCTAGTTCCAACCGTAAATCGAATGAGTTTAATTTAGTATTAACTCATTAAAATCTATGTTACATCTGAGGAGAATATATACATATATATTTTCATAAAGACTGTAATAAAATTCTTATGTACAAAATATTAATTGTGAAAATTTTTTAACGGGTAGGTAATACCCGAGAGAGATATATAAATTCACAATTAATATGTTACATTCTTCGAATCAGATTAAGCAAATTATCAATTATACTTTCTACTTTCACAATAATATACATTCTTTCATAGAAATCAAAACAACCATACTCATTCAAACCCAATTACATATTCTGATTTTAAAATCTCAGAATTCAATTCGAGATATAACCGGTACCATCACTTTTAGATTCCTACATCTTTCAAAGCTATACTTTGACTTCAAAAGTGTTTTAGAACATCAAATGTATACAAACGATTACAATCTGTGTTCAAACCCTTCGAAAATCTCTGAAGACACTTCAAATAATGAGCAATCGAGATGATGATCCAACCACATATTACCCACAATTATGTACTTAAAAAACTCTCGAAAACAAAGTCATAATTCAACACATATCTGTGTCAGATCTTTTGGCATTTATTAGCCAAAATAACCTTGCAATTCCTTTGCAAAGTAGCAAATTATATCACAGCTCTAGCAAGACAACTTTGATTTTTTCATTCGGAGTAGCCTTATCATAATTTTGATATATGTGATTACCCTTTTGTTACCGGAGAACCTTTCATATTCCACCACATTAGCAATAAACTTACCAACAACTTCACTGATCTTGGGCATTCCGAAGAATCTTTATATTTATCGAAACCTCATCATTTACTCATCTGCCTCTTGTAACGAGAATTGCCATACGAATCATTGGGAATTAGCAATCAGTATTTTGAAATCTCACAGCATGTTGACGCCAACAGTTATACATAACGTCTATTTCCAAGGCTTACATACTTCGAATGTGAAGTTTCTGAAAAACACTCTGAACCGCGAACTAGTTCTCGAAATGCTGATGAAGCAATAAAAACTGTAAACAACCTTAGCAGTAAAAAGTTTGATGATAAAGATTAGTGTATTAACAAAGCTCAGAAATAGAGAAGTTTTGGAACTGGAAAACGGATTGAGCAAAGTATGAAGGAGGCTGTGGACAAATCACAAAGACTGAACCTGCCTTCAAAGAATCCAAATGATTCAGTGTCTGCTGAAGTCATTAACGAATACCTTGCTCCTGACACTAAACCCTTACAGACAATATTCTTCATCATCCTCTGATATTAGAAATTCTAAGATATCATCGTATCTTTCATTATAAATATCCTCCATATTTCTGAAGATATTTCCATAACTATTCTTATCTGGAATCATTTATCTCTTTGCGCTATCTGTATTACATCAAAAAGGAAACTGTTTAGTTCCTATACTCTGTAAACCTTTGAGTTTAAAATATGAATGTTTTTGAAGTAGTGTTGGAAACTGAAGCATGAGTTAGTATAATATAATGACACTTGATCAACGTAATTATATTACAATAATTCATGCTGAGTATCTAAATGGAACGTGATGATTCACAGATCATAACATCATCATGTGCCATGTTATACGACTATTGTATTCTATTTAACCTCTAAAATATCAAGAAAATATTTCTTGATGATTCGGCCTTTTACAAGGTATTCTAGTAATTTGACAAGTCAAGATCGTGCCATCACAATTTCCTTTCTAGAACATTAACAATGTTCATTCCGAAATTCATATCTGTGAATTCTGGACCATTACAAGCGGTGCTTAATCGCAAGAAGAAGAAACGAAAGGACAAAACTCCGAAATAGAAATTGGGGTATAAATTGCAGCAAATAAAAGAGAGCATTAACTGTGGATGACAATGATTATAAAAGATAGAAACAGAGACTTTGAAATATAAGGGAAGATAGAAAGCCCAACGACAAACCAAAAATTATAAACCATATATATATCGATGCATATAGCAATATAAAGACACGGGAGAACTAGAAACACTATAAACCCAAGAGTATAGTAGAAGTAAATAGATTCTTCCGGCGGTAGATGAAAAAGAAGAATGACCGATATGAAAGTTATAAGTATATCGAGAATCAGAACTGGATGGAGCATATTGATGAATACTTTAAAATATGAGTTGAGGGGGAAAGAATATAAGGTGATGAAACATGACTAGGAACTTAGAAATCAACAGATTTAACACACACAATGACGGAATAAGTAAATCAAACCCTCTAGTGAATAGGTTAAGCTTTTTGGGATTAATTTAGTCATACCACAACTAAATCAAGTGTGATTAGATCAACACCTAGAGCTATTATTCACCACCTGGGTGATTTGGGTTGAGAGAGAATCGGAGGAGCTCACCAGATCTGAGTGTGTGTAACAAATGAGAGGCTTAACCTAAAATGAAGAACATAAGACTTTATATACCCCTGCTGTTGACTCACCCGTACGATTCATCCATCACACATACGAGTTGGCTTCATCAGCCATACGGGTGATCACTCACTCGTGTCTTCTCATTTAGGTTGTAATTGTGACTTAGCTCAGCATCAACCGTGCGTATGAGCCTGTCAGCCGTATGAGTGAGGCTTCACGACGTCTGACTAAGTCTAACATAGTCAAACATCCAAATCTCGTTCCTGCAGTTGCTGTAACCACATACAAACACGGATAGGATAATAACGAACGATCATGGTAGCCTGTAAACTGATATACCTGCAATGGACGTGGGTAGATGTCTAGGGACTTGCGTAAAATGCATCAACAGAAGGTGTGAGTTGTAAGAAAATGAAGGAGGTGAATTTATAAGAAAATCTCCGACAGAAGAATTAAAATGGACGATTGCATTTAAAGCGGATCCTAATTCCTTTTGTTACCGGAGAATCAAATCTTATTACAAAGATTTTCTTCAAATCCCTTGAAATCTGGAAATCAATCATATCTACGTCAAATGATAAGATGAATCTACACTTACTCATTTCACTCTTCTATGTTAGCTTCATTCGTACTCTTCATATAAATGGATTGTTTATCCAAATTATTCGCTGATGATAAAACTCTAATTTTCAGCCCGTATGCATCATGAAAACATACTTATTATCATTCGCGACCTTTCCACTCAAATTTCGGGACGAAATTTCTTTAACGGGTAGGTACTGTGACAACCCGGAAATTTTCAACCAAATTTAAACTTTATCTTTATATTATTCCGACAAGATAAGCAAAGTTTGTTAAGTTAAATCTCAAGAATTTTAAATTGTGTTCATACATTCATTATAACCTCGACCAAATTCCGACGATTCATGAACCGTTATATATAAATAAATATGTATATATATGTATATATATATATATATTATAACTTGAGAATATTAATAAAGTATTAAACGTATAATACTTTACATGAACGTATTTGTTTCAATATGTTTATCGATGGAATTAGAAGATAATATCAAATGATTGATTTATCAGATACATTATGATATGATTACGGGTCTATGTTATGAGGTCCACTGTGATTTAAGAAATCTATTCTTTTTGACAACATTCGGAAAATGGTAAAGTGATTTATAAGTAAGAACGTGAAGTGTAAATAACTTAGATGTTGGATATCGACAAGTTATGTAACTCGACATTTTTCATTAAGATGATTTCATACGTTTATTTAACCTTTGAACTTTATTCCATGCTTCACCAACAAACTGTAATTTAAAAACTTGAAACCTATTATGAATATATATGATTCTACTTTTCTAAAACATTTTATGATATAACGATTTCCATTATTTTAACCTTTAAACAAAATGATTCTTAAAAATATATTTGGTTTTGGAAAACAAAATTATTATATTTATTTGATTTAGTTTCAAACGTACAAAAACGCTTTCAGTTTAAAAAGAACTTTATTATTAAAACGTATATAACTTTTATAAATATCTAGAACCACTTTTGACAACTCATTACTTAACCAGTATGATAAAGATAACGATATTTATATTTTATTTTATTAAATATATATAACGATTTAAATTAATATTATATATATTTATACGCGTATTATACGTACATAGTTTTATACTTTTACTATACTTAAACTTTACCTTTACTTTATTTTTACTTTACTTTAACTTTAATAATTCACTTTAATAATTCATACTTTAATAATTCACTTTAATAATTCATAATTTAATAATTCAGTTTAATAATTCATACTTTAATAATTCACTTTAATAATTCATATTTTAATAATTCACTTTAATAATTCATACTTTAATAATTTAAAAATCTATTATAAATAGAATTCAATAGGTTTCATTATTTCATAAGAAACTTGAAAATATTTTTCTCTAAACTCTCTCAATCGATTTATGTGATGACCCGAAAATTTTTGACTTATTTAAACCAATTCTCTATACGGTTTATTATTTTAACACGCTAAACAAAGTCTGTTAGATTGAGTCTCAAAATTTTAGAACTGTTACATATATACAATTACCTTTGACTACTCTCGACGATTCATGAACAATTATATGTATGTATATATATATATATGTACAAGTAAAAACGACTTTCCTACAGTAAAAATTACTTTGCTACAGTAAAACACAATTTGCTACAGTAAAACACTATTTGCTACAGTGAAACCGTATTTTGCTACAGTGCTACAGTGAAAACGAGTTTGCTACAGTGATTTGCTACAGTAAAACGCTATTTTGCTACAGTAAAACACTATTTGCTACAGTAAACACTATTTGCTACAGTAAACACTATTTGATGTCGACGAACTAGCAAACAGAAACAGAAAAGGCGGCCATGCGATCGCATGGCAAAAACACTGAAAACTCATGCGATCGCATGAGCTACAGTAAATCGAAAAGTAATATAAATACGCAGTTCGTTCGACGAATGTTTTTCACATTTCTCTTAATATTTATATTTATATTATAATTATAATTTTAAATTTAAGTTTAATAATAATAAGGTATATACGAGGGTGTTTTTAATTCGGGTTTCAAACCGCTTTAAGCCAAGGAAATATTAGGTATTATTCGGGGTATTGTTCTTGAATTCAAGGCCAACCATACAGTCATCTACCATCATTACGTCTACACAATTTGCCTACAATATTGAATCGCAATATTGAACTGTGAGTTATAGTCTCCCTTTTTAAATGCTTTAAATATTTTTGGGCTGAGAATACATGCAATTTATTTTAAACGCAATAAGACACAAGTACATACAAAATTCTACACTGAGTTAAACCGAAAATCCCTTAGCTTTGGTAACTAGTAGCTGCCAGTACATAGGATATGGACTGGTGGGCGCGAATAATTGTATATGGATCCATAGGGCTTGACATCCCCGTCCGAGCTAGAGCGCTAGCCTTTTAACGGACGTATGTTATTTGAGTTTAAGACACGTTGGTTTGCGTGTATTAAAACGAATGGGGTAATTATCACTATAGCGTTAAGTTTAGTTACCAGGGTGCTCTGTTACGTAGAATCTATTGATAAACTTTTGATGAAATCTTGTGGTCTATCTTTATACATGTTTATGACTCGAGCAATTAAACCTATAACTCACCAACATTCGTGTTGACTTTTTAGCATGTTTTATTCTCAGGTCCTTAGAATGCTTCCGCTGTGATGTGCTTGTTGCCTGCATGGAGTCTCTCATGCTTTGTACAAAGTTTATTGCATTCAAAATAAAACTGCGTTGTGTAATAAATAACTGGACTGTGATGTCAACCTGTAAATTAAAGACTTATGTATTTCGGGGTTTTGCTTATACCTAAGCACTCGCCCACATGTTTATAACTTTCTATGTTTAGAAAGTCACTTATTTTAATGAATGCAATATTTTATCAAAACGTATCATATAGAGGTCAAAACCTCACTGTGGAATCAATGATTAACGTGCCGCGTCAATAGCGATTTTGACGGGTCGTTATAGTTGGTATCCGAGCTTGAGGTCATAGGGAACCAGAAGTTACATTAGTGTGTTTAACTGGTAATTGTTAGGATGCATTAGTGAGTCTGGACTATGACCATATCTGTTTTTACTGATTTTTGCTTATTATTTGGTCAAAAACATTATATGTGATATATTTATATGCTAACGTAATTGTTGTTTCAATTATGTGATAGATGACTTCTTCTAATCCTATCATTTTGTACGACTCGGAATCGGACACTGAATCTATTCTATCCACAACTGAAAAGGGCGTTCCAATACCTATTAAAGAAGAAATTGTGTTAGCCGGGGAATCTCAACTCCCGGTAAACCCAGAGGAGGTTCCAGCTCCACCCAGCTTTAGTTTTCCGGAGCCACAGTATCGTTGGCATGGACCCATGATCCCTGGAGTAAACGAGGATCGTCCATTTCTAAACAAATTTGGACATTGGTCCAGATATACCGCCGACGGGCGGGTTGTGCCGATTACGCCTGGCAGATTTCGGTTCATGACCACCGGTACATATTCTTGCAGTTCGTCATCATATTCTCCTACACATGACTCAGACAGTTCGTCATCAGACGAGATCAGTAAGGAGGAGGATTTCGCTAATGAAATAAAAGAGATCACTAGGGAGAAATTCCAACTTGCTATAGATAATAAAAACAACCACAATAATAAAATGCCCTTAATTATTAAAAAAGAACAGGACCATTCGATCCGTAACCACCCTTATTGTATTAAACCCACTGAGGAAACGGGTACCTCAAAACCCCAACTAAAAATAAAATACACTGCCAGAATGTCTGTCGGACCATGTGCACACAAACAATTGGCAGAGAGAACCAAATGGGAAGAAGTTTCTGATAGTTCTGAATGAACGACCTCGCAACCATAAATCTTCCATGCGCTATTTTATTGCTTATGTGTGCTACTCTATCTTGTTATGTAAAATAAGCATATGTAAAATATCAGTATTGTATGGTATTGTATTATTTTGGTTTATTAATAATAAATGCATGGAATGATTATTTGTATTATTACTACTTCTTATTATTATTATTACATAATAATGTAGTAACTCGCTATAATTTTTCATAGTGGAATATTATTAGGATTTTAGTAGTTAATTCCTTGTACTAGCTATTATGTATGAACTTAACAGGTAGGTAATACCCTAGAAATAATTATAAAATGCTAATAAGAAGAAAAGGCTTTTATAATAATCGGTTCATATTATTAATATGCTACGATTAACTATTGACAACTCATTTTACCTATAATATTCTATATGATTAAATTATATCTGTTGTGTTTATTGAAGAAACATGTCTCAAATGTCGGATGCTGAGTTTGAGCAACTAGTCGAGAAACGTGTGAATGAAAGAATTGCTGCAGCCGAGGCAGCAAAAGCAACAGCCGAAGCAGCAGCCAAAGCAGCAGCCGTAAACACAAACTCACGAAACGGATGCTCATACAAAACTTTTCAAGGATGCAAACCACAGACGTTTAGTGGAACTGAGGGACCAGTCGGTCTAACCCGATGGTTTGAAAAGATGGAGTCCGTTTTCAAAATCAGTAATTGTGCGAATGGAGACAAGTCAAAGTATGCTTCGTGCACGTTGCAAGATGGTGCACTTACTTGGTGGAACAATTATGCTAAAGCAGAAGGAATAGATACGGCATATGATATCTCTTGGGAAGAACTGAAAAAGATGCTAATCGAGGAGTACTGTCCTCGAAACGAGATCAGAAAAATGGAATCTGAGTTACGTAATCTGAAGGTTATCGGCGCGAATCTCAATAATTATGAAAAGCGTTTCATGGAACTAGCCTTGTTGTGTCCCGAATTGGTGCCAAACGAGAAACGAAAGATAGAAATGTATATTGACGGTTTATCGATCAATATCAAAGGAAATGTTACATCGTCCAAACCAAATACGATGCAGGAAGCCATGACAATGGCACACCAACTCATGGACCAGATCACAGAGAGTTCGATTAAGGCACCAATTACCGAAGTCAAGACAACTGAAGGAAAGAGGAAATGGGAAGACTATAAGGGCAAAAGTACTCACCTGAAGAAACAAGAAACTTTTAAAGGTAAACAAGATGGGGCAACTGCAAGTCCAAACTATAAGGGACCCCATCCGTTCTGCAAAAGATGTTACACACATCATGCAGGTTATTGTCAAGTGGTCTGTGATAAGTGCAACAAGAAAGGACATGTGGCGAAAGATTGTTATGCCACCGTTTCTGAAGTAAAGACAAAACTGACCGATGTCAAGAAATGTTTTGGATGCGGGAAGTCTGGTCACTTTATAAATCAATGCCCTGATAAGGAGAAGAACAAAGAACCCGCACGTGGGAGGGCATTTAATGTTAGTACCAGTGAAGCACGTGAGGATCCTAATCTTGTCACGGGTACGTTTACCGTTAATAATCAACTAGCTTCTATTATGTTTGATACGGGTGCTGATAGAAGTTATATGTGTAAAGACTTTAGTTCTAAACTAAAATGTGCATCATTACCTCTAGACGATAAATATACTATAGAATTAGCTAATGGTAAACTGATAAAAGCCGATAAAATTTGCCATGGTTGCGAAATGAATCTCGCTGGTGAAACCTTCAAAATTGATTTGATACCCGTAGAATTAGGAAGTTTTGATGTAATCGTTGGCATGGACTGGATGTCCAAAACAAGAGCGGAAGTTGTTTGCGCTGAGAAAGCAATCCGCATCCCTCGTAAGGATGAAACGTCATTAATGATTTATGGGGAGAAGAACAACTCAAAACTGAACTTTATCAGCTGTATGAAGGCCCAGAAACTTATAAGAAAAGGTTGTTATGCTATTCTGGCACACGTAAAGAAGATCGATACTGAAGAAAGAAGCATTAATGACATGCCGGTTGTAAGAGAATATCCCGGAGTATTTCCAGAAGAATTACCGGGGCTACCTCCACATAGATGTGTAGAATTCCATATTGATCTCATACCAGGAGCTGCACCTGTAGCCCGATCTCCATATAGACTTGCACCTTCAGAAATGCAAGAATTACAAGACCAGTTGCAAGAATTATCTGACCGTGGATTTATTCGTCCCAGTTTTTCACCTTGGGGTGCTCCTATTCTGTTCGTCAAGAAGAAGGATGGATCTATGAGAATGTGCATAGATTACCGAGAATTAAACAAATTAACGATCAAGAATCGGTACCCATTACCGAGGATTGATGATTTGTTTGATCAATTGCAAGGATCAAGTGTTTATTCTAAGATTGATCTACGCTCCGGATATCATCAGCTGAGAGTAAAGGAAGAAGATATTCCTAAAACAGCGTTCAGAACCCGTTACGGTCACTATGAGTTTCTAGTCATGCCTTTTGGATTAACTAATGCTCCAGCAGTATTCATGGATCTAATGAATCGCATCTGTAGACCGTATTTAGACAAATTTGTCATTGTTTTTATCAACGACATATTGATTTACTCGAAGAACAAGGAAGAACATGAGCAACACTTAAGACTGGTACTAGAGATACTCAAGAAAGAAGAATTGTACGCAAAATTTTCGAAGTGTGATTTCTGGTTACAAGAAGTACAATTTTTGGGCCATGTTGTCAGTAAACATGGAATTAAAGTTGACCCCGCCAAGATCGAAGCCATTAGTAAATGGGAAATCCCGAAGACTCCAACACAAATTCGCCAATTCTTAGGTCTTGCTGGTTACTACCGAAGATTCATTCAAGATTTCTCTAGAATCGCCAAACCCTTAACTGCATTGACTCAAAAGGGAAAGAAGTATGATTGGTCCACAGAACAGGAATCCTCATTCCAGTTATTAAAGAAGAAGTTAACGTCTGCACCCATTTTGTCATTACCGGAAGGAAATGATGATTTCGTGATCTATTGTGATGCTTCACGCCAAGGTTTAGGATGTGTATTAATGCAACGCACAAAAGTCATCGCATATGCCTCACGACAACTAAAAATTCATGAAAAGAACTATACGACGCATGATTTAGAACTTGGAGCAGTAGTTTTTGCACTCAAAATATGGAGACACTATCTATATGGCACCAAGTGTATAGTGTACACTGACCATAAGAGTCTTCAGCATATTTTTGATCAAAAACAACTCAATATGAGGCAACGTCGCTGGGTAGAGTTGTTAAACGATTACGATTGTGAAATCCGTTACCACCCCGGAAAGGCTAATGTTGTAGCTGATGCCTTAAGTCGAAAAGAAAGAGTAAAACCTCTTAGGGTTCGAGCTTTGAATATTACAATTCGTACTGATCTCACAAAGCAAATTCAAGCAGCACAGTTAGAAGCTTTAAAAGAAGAAAACGAAAAAGGCGAAATGAGCAAAGGGTTAGAAAAACAACTTGAAGTAAAAGCCGATGGAACCCTGTATTTTGCTGGTAGGATATGGGTACCAAAACATGGTAACCTAAGGCAACTAGTACTGGATGAAGCACACAAAACGAGGTACTCAATTCACCCAGGAAATGGAAAAATGTACCACGATCTCAAGAAGTTTTATTGGTGGCCTAATATGAAAACAGAAATTGCTACTTATGTAAGCAAATGTTTAACGTGTGCAAAGGTCAAAGCTGAGCACCAAAAGCCGTCAGGATTACTGCAACAACCAGAAATTCCGCAGTGGAAATGGGAAAGAATAACCATGGATTTCATTACGAAATTGCCAAGGACTGCAAGTAGTCATGATACTATTTGGGTGATAGTTGATCGTCTAACTAAATCAGCTCACTTCCTACCAATAAAGGAGACAGACAGTATGGAGAAATTAGCACGCCTATATTTGAAGGAAGTAGTTTCCAGGCATGGTGTACCCATCTCTATCATATCTGATCGTGACACCCGATTCACATCACGTTTTTGGCAATCATTACAAAAAGCATTGGGAACTCGATTAGATATGAGCACCGCTTATCACCCACAGACAGATGGCCAAAGTGAAAGAACAATACAAACATTGGAAGACATGTTACGGGCATGCGTGATTGACTTTGGAACCAGTTGGGATCGACACTTACCGTTGGCAAAATTTTCATACAATAACAGCTATCATACGAGCATCAACGCAGCGCCATTTGAAGCACTTTACGGTAGAAAGTGCAGATCTCCTATCTGTTGGAGTGAAGTAGGAGAAAGACAACTTACTGGACCAGAAATTATTCACGAAACCACCGAAAAGATCATTCAAATACAACAGCGATTGAAAACGGCCATGAGTCGCCAAAAGAGTTATGCTGATGTAAGAAGAAAACCGCTAGAATTTCAAGTGGGCGACAAAGTCATGTTAAAAGTGTCACCCTGGAAAGGCGTTGTACGATTCGGTAAACGAGGAAAGCTAAGTCCTAGGTACGTAGGACCCTTTGAAATCACCGAAAGAATTGGAGCAGTTGCTTATCGATTAAGGCTACCACAAGAACTTAGTAGTGTTCACGACACATTTCACGTGTCAAATTTGAAGAAATGTTTAGCTGAAGAGGATGTCGTAATTCCTCTTGATGAAATACGAATCAATGATAAACTCCATTTTGTCGAAGAACCTGTTGAAATCATGGACCGTGAGGTCAAACAATTAAAACAAAGCAAAATACCAATAGTTAGAGTTCGTTGGAACGCTAGACGAGGACCTGAGTTTACTTGGGAACGTGAGGATCAAATGAAGCAAAAGTATCCACATTTGTTCACTGATATCGCTCATGAAACAGGTACTACTCAAAATTTCGGGACGAAATTTTCTTTAAGGGGGAGGTACTGTGATGACCCGAAAATTTTTGACTTATTTAAACCAATTCTCTATACGGTTTATTATTTTAACACGCTAAACAAAGTCTGTTAGATTGAGTCTCAAAATTTTAGAACTGTTACATATATACAATTACCTTTGACTACTCTCGACGATTCATGAACAATTATATGTATGTATATATATATATATGTACAAGTAAAAACGACTTTCCTACAGTAAAAATTACTTTGCTACAGTAAAACACAATTTGCTACAGTAAAACACTATTTGCTACAGTGAAACCGTATTTTGCTACAGTGCTACAGTGAAAACGAGTTTGCTACAGTGATTTGCTACAGTAAAACACTATTTGCTACAGTAAAACACTATTTGCTACAGTAAACACTATTTGCTACAGTAAACACTATTTGATGTCGACGAACTAGCAAACAGAAACAGAAAAGGCGGCCATGCGATCGCATGGCAAAAACACTGAAAACTCATGCGATCGCATGAGCTACAGTAAATCGAAAAGTAATATAAATACGCAGTTCGTTCGACGAATGTTTTTCACATTTCTCTTAATATTTATATTTATATTATAATTATAATTTTAAATTTAAGTTTAATAATAATAAGGTATATACGAGGGTGTTTTTAATTCGGGTTTCAAACCGCTTTAAGCTAAGGAAATATTAGGTATTATTCGGGGTATTGTTCTTGAATCCAAGGCCAACCATACAGTCATCTACCATCATTACGTCTACACAATTTGCCTACAATATTGAATCGCAATATTGAACTGTGAGTTATAGTCTCCCTTTTTAAATGCTTTAAATATTTTTGGGCTGAGAATACATGCAATTTATTTTAAACGCAATAAGACACAAGTACATACAAAATTCTACACTGAGTTAAACCGAAAATCCCTTAGCTTTGGTAACTAGTAGCTGCCAGTACATAGGATATGGACTGGTGGGCGCGAATAATTGTATATGGATCCATAGGGCTTGACATCCCCGTCCGAGCTAGAGCGCTAGCCTTTTAACGGACGTATGTTATTTGAGTTTAAGACACGTTGGTTTGCGTGTATTAAAACGAATGGGGTAATTATCACTATAGCGTTAAGTTTAGTTACCAGGGTGCTCTGTTACGTAGAATCTATTGATAAACTTTTGATGAAATCTTGTGGTCTATCTTTATACATGTTTATGACTCGAGCAATTAAACCTATAACTCACCAACATTCGTGTTGACTTTTTAGCATGTTTTATTCTCAGGTCCTTAGAATGCTTCCGCTGTGATGTGCTTGTTGCCTGCATGGAGTCTCTCATGCTTTGTACAAAGTTTATTGCATTCAAAATAAAACTGCGTTGTGTAATAAATAACTGGACTGTGATGTCAACCTGTAAATTAAAGACTTATGTATTTCGGGGTTTTGCTTATACCTAAGCACTCGCCCACATGTTTATAACTTTCTATGTTTAGAAAGTCACTTATTTTAATGAATGCAATATTTTATCAAAACGTATCATATAGAGGTCAAAACCTCACTGTGGAATCAATGATTAACGTGCCGCGTCAATAGCGATTTTGACGGGTCGTTACAATTTACATATATATATTTACTCCGTATTATTTCAAGATATTATTAGTATACATAAAATATTACGTCAGAGTGCTGTCCTAGTGATTTCGAAATTGTTTTTCGAGTGGGATTGGATTAAGGAAATTATGGGTTATAGCTATGGAGGTGATTGGGTATGGTTCATGGGTATGCTCGTGAGATCAATATAGTGTTTATCATCTCCGTTGCGTCTACATACCTTTCCTGCAATATTGAATTCAATATTGATACGTTCGTGAATCCGAGGCCAACCTTGCACTTGTTCAATGACGTTATATGTATTTTTATTACGAAATACAGTATGGTGAGTTTCATTTACCTTTTTACCCTTTATATTTTTGGGACTGAGAATACATGCGCTTTTATAAATGTTTGACGAAATAGACACAAGTAATTGAAACTACATTCTATGGTTGAATTATCGAAATCGAATATGCCCCTTTTTATTAAAGTCTGATAATCTAAGAATTAGGGAACAGACACCCTAATTGACGCGAATCCTAAAGATAGATCTATTGGGCCTAACAAACCCCATCAAAAGTACCGGATGCTTTAGTACTTCGAAATTATATCATGTCCGAAGGAGGATCCCGGAATGATAGGGGATATTCTTATATGTATCTAGTTAATGTCGGTTACCAGGTGTTCACCATATGAATGATTATTTTTTGTCTCTATGCATGGGACGTATATTTATGAGAACTGGAAATGAAATTCTTGTGGTCTATTAAAATGATAGAAATAAATGATTATGATAAACTAATGAACTCACCAACCTTTTGGTTGACACTTTAAAGCATGTTTATTCTCAGGTGTTAAAGAAATCTTCCGCTGTGCATTTGCTCATTTTAAAGATATTACTTGGAGTCTTTCATAGCATATTTCGAAGAACGTTGCATTCGAGTCATTGAGTTCATCAAAGATTATTATTAAATCAATTTATAGTTGGATAGTGGATATTATGAAATGGTATGCATGCCTGTCAATTTTTGATGTAAAGAAAGATTGTCTTTTAAAAACGAATGCAATGTTTGTAAAATGTATCATATAGAGGTCAAATACCTCGCAATGTAATCAACTATTGTGAATCGTTTATAATGTATATGAACGGGTCCTTTCAGTTGGTATCAGAGCGGTGGTCTTAGCGAACCAGTTCTGCATTAGTGTGTCTAACTGATAAGTCGTTAGGATGCATTAGTGAGTCTGGACTTCGACCGTGTCTGCATGTCAAAAGTTTTGCTTATCATTTCTAGTCGGAAATCATCTGCTTATCATCCATAGGAAATTACCTGCTTATCATTATTAGTCTAGACACATCTTGCTACATTAATTGCATGAGTAGTGTATAGACAAAATTCATATCTTAGCGTATCTGCTAAATCATATCTTATCGTATCTGTTACTTAAACTTTGCCTGACATATCCCGCAAATTCCTCCGTAATCTATGAAATCTTTTGATCTCTATATATAGATATCCTATGTAAATAGAATACCACCCGATAGCCGAAAAATCATTTTATATCGAAAATCCTTTATCCAATCGTACGAAATGGAATTTGTCATCAGTTCAAGTCACTCGGATTCCGAAATGGAATCTCACTCAAGCTCCGAAAGCAGTGTGACCGAAATGGATCAACCAATCAGTCATCACCTATTCTGGATGAATTGGGGATGGGTTCGTAGCCTCCTCAATCATTGGAAACAAGAAGAAGGCGATCCTTTCCATCCACCACATTGCCCTCTTGGTGAAGAACCTGAAGCACTTACCGGCGAACCTGTTCGAGACACCATTTTCTCTCTCATTTCCAGGGTATCTCGTCATGATTATATACTACATCAAATTCTAGATTTTATTTATCCGCTCGTTCCGACCGACAATCATCCTGGAATAATAGAAGAAGTCAACGAACTTCGCGCTCGGGTAGTGGCTTTGGAGAATATGGTGCAGAGATTACAAACACCAGCAGCAGCACCAGCAGCATAACCAGTACCACCATCATCAATGCCAACAGTACCATTACCACCTCCAACCACAACCGCGTTGTAAACCTCAACTTCACAATCTGTCCCACGAGCATCAACGTCATACGCACCATAGATACCATGGAGTACCAACAACAATAACTGACGAAGTATTAATTCATAACTTCATTGGAGAAACATTCCGCAGCGATTATATAATCTCTAAAGTCTTAGAGATTATCTAATCTAGCCCTAAAAATAAATCAGTTAAGCGAACCAAAATGATAGAAGGAAGAGTAGAAACCCTGACAAAAATGGTGTGTGATTAACAAGTTAAAATTGTTTTACCAACAGCATCAACAGTACCGTCAACGTCACCAGCATCGTCAGTACAGTCAACACCAGAATCAACAACACCTATAACATCACAAACTCCGTCAGTTCAAGAATCACTGTGGACATCATTGCGAATCAATAACGTGTATATTGTATCAACAAGTTATGAAGAATTAACTCATTCCCTCTGAAGAAATTATATATATATATATATATATATATATATATATATATATATATATATATATATATATATATATATATATATATATATATATATATATATATATATATATATATATTTTGAAATAAAAAATAAATCTTTCCGTGCTAAGCTATTGTGTGTGAATCTTAACTACTCGGTTAATTCATATTACAAATATGCAATAATGTACGTCCCTCGCCCGCAACTTAACCATCGTTAACTACAATCTCTGTCTCAATTCAACAAGTTCCAATTCCTAATAAATCAAGTATATATTTGATTTTACACTTCATCATTGATGTAACCGAAACTTTTCAGATAACATCATTCGTACTTTGCGAATTTCACAAGAATTTAACGAAAACCAACATCACATCTCAACAAATAACGAAGTATTGATTCATAATTTCAATATTATTGAAGAAATACTTATGTAACCTCTAAAGCCTTCAAGGAATTATTCAATTCTAGTTCCAACCGTAAATCGAATGAGTTTAATTTAGTATTAACTCATTAAAATCTATGTTACATCTGAGGAGAATATATACATATATATTTTCATAAAGACTGTAATAAAATTCTTATGTACAAAATATTAATTGTGAAAATTTTTTAACGGGTAGGTAATACCCGAGAGAGATATATAAATTCACAATTAATATGTTACATTCTTCGAATCAGATTAAGCAAATTATCAATTATACTTTCTACTTTCACAATAATATACATTCTTTCATAGAAATCAAAACAACCATACTCATTCAAACCCAATTACATATTCTGATTTTAAAATCTCAGAATTCAATTCGAGATATAACCGGTACCATCACTTTTAGATTCCTACATCTTTCAAAGCTATACTTTGACTTCAAAAGTGTTTTAGAACATCAAATGTATACAAACGATTACAATCTGTGTTCAAACCCTTCGAAAATCTCTGAAGACACTTCAAATAATGAGCAATCGAGATGATGATCCAACCACATATTACCCACAGTTATGTACTTAAAAAACTCTCGAAAACAAAGTCATAATTCAACACATATCTGTGTCAGATCTTTTGGCATTTATTAGCCAAAATAACCTTGCAATTCCTTTGCAAAGTAGCAAATTATATCACAGCTCTAGCAAGACAACTTTGATTTTTTCATTCGGAGTAGCCTTATCATAATTTTGATATATGTGATTACCCTTTTGTTACCGGAGAACCTTTCATATTCCACCACATTAGCAATAAACTTACCAACAACTTCACTGATCTTGGGCATTCCGAAGAATCTTTATATTTATCGAAACCTCATCATTTACTCATCTGCCTCTTGTAACGAGAATTGCCATACGAATCATTGGGAATTAGCAATCAGTATTTTGAAATCTCACAGCATGTTGACGCCAACAGTTATACATAACGTCTATTTCCAAGGCTTACATACTTCGAATGTGAAGTTTCTGAAAAACACTCTGAACCGCGAACTAGTTCTCGAAATGCTGATGAAGCAATAAAAACTGTAAACAACCTTAGCAGTAAAAAGTTTGATGATAAAGATTAGTGTATTAACAAAGCTCAGAAATAGAGAAGTTTTGGAACTGGAAAACGGATTGAGCAAAGTATGAAGGAGGCTGTGGACAAATCACAAAGACTGAACCTGCCTTCAAAGAATCCAAATGATTCAGTGTCTGCTGAAGTCATTAACGAATACCTTGCTCCTGACACTAAACCCTTACAGACAATATTCTTCATCATCCTCTGATATTAGAAATTCTAAGATATCATCGTATCTTTCATTATAAATATCCTCCATATTTCTGAAGATATTTCCATAACTATTCTTATCTGGAATCATTTATCTCTTTGCGCTATCTGTATTACATCAAAAAGGAAACTGTTTAGTTCCTATACTCTGTAAACCTTTGAGTTTAAAATATGAATGTTTTTGAAGTAGTGTTGGAAACTGAAGCATGAGTTAGTATAATATAATGACACTTGATCAACGTGATTATATTACAGTAATTCATGCTGAGTATCTAAATGGAACGTGATGATTCACAGATCATAACATCATCATGTGCCATGTTATACGACTATTGTATTCTATTTAACCTCTAAAATATCAAGAAAATATTTCTTGATGATTCGGCCTTTTACAAGGTATTCTAGTAATTTGACAAGTCAAGATCGTGCCATCACAATTTCCTTTCTAGAACATTAACAATGTTCATTCCGAAATTCATATCTGTGAATTCTGGACCATTACAAGCGGTGCTTAATCGCAAGAAGAAGAAACGAAAGGACAAAACTCCGAAATAGAAATTGGGGTATAAATTGCAGCAAATAAAAGAGAGCATTAACTGTGGATGACAATGATTATAAAAGATAGAAACAGAGACTTTGAAATATAAGGGAAGATAGAAAGCCCAACGACAAACCAAAAATTATAAACCATATATATATCGATGCATATAGCAATATAAAGACACGGGAGAACTAGAAACACTATAAACTCAAGAGTATAGTAGAAGTAAATAGATTCTTCCGGCGGTAGATGAAAAAGAAGAATGACCGATATGAAAGTTATAAGTATATCGAGAATCAGAACTGGATGGAGCATATTGATGAATACTTTAAAATATGAGTTGAGGGGGAAAGAATATAAGGTGATGAAACATGACTAGGAACTTAGAAATCAACAGATTTAACACACACAATGACGGAATAAGTAAATCAAACCCTCTAGTGAATAGGTTAAGCTTTTTGGGATTAATTTAGTCATACCACAACTAAATCAAGTGTGATTAGATCAACACCTAGAGCTATTATTCACCACCTGGGTGATTTGGGTTGAGAGAGAATCGGAGGAGCTCACCAGATCTGAGTGTGTGTAACAAATGAGAGGCTTAACCTAAAATGAAGAACATAAGACTTTATATACCCCTGCTGTTGACTCACCCGTACGATTCATCCATCACACATACGAGTTGGCTTCATCAGCCATACGGGTGATCACTCACTCGTGTCTTCTCATTTAGGTTGTAATTGTGACTTAGCTCAGCATCAACCGTGCGTATGAGCCTGTCAGCCGTATGAGTGAGGCTTCACGACGTCTGACTAAGTCTAACATAGTCAAACATCCAAATCTCGTTCCTGCAGTTGCTGTAACCACATACAAACACGGATAGGATAATAACGAACGATCATGGTAGCCTGTAAACTGATATACCTGCAATGGACGTGGGTAGATGTCTAGGGACTTGCGTAAAATGCATCAACAGAAGGTGTGAGTTGTAAGAAAATGAAGGAGGTGAATTTATAAGAAAATCTCCGACAGAAGAATTAAAATGGACGATCGCATTTAAAGCGGATCCTAATTCCTTTTGTTACCGGAGAATCAAATCTTATTACAAAGATTTTCTTCAAATCCCTTGAAATCTGGAAATCAATCATATCTACGTCAAATGATAAGATGAATCTACACTTACTCATTTCACTCTTCTATGTTAGCTTCATTCGTACTCTTCATATAAATGGATTGTTTATCCAAATTATTCGCTGATGATAAAACTCTAATTTTCAGCCCGTATGCATCATGAAAACATACTTATTATCATTCGCGACCTTTCCACTCAAATTTCGGGACGAAATTTCTTTAACGGGTAGGTACTGTGACAACCCGGAAATTTCCAACCAAATTTAAACTTTATCTTTATATTATTCCGACAAGATAAGCAAAGTTTGTTAAGTTAAATCTCAAGAATTTTAAATTGTGTTCATACATTCATTATAACCTCGACCAAATTCCGACGATTCATGAACCGTTATATATAAATAAATATGTATATATATGTATATATATATATATATTATAACTTGAGAATATTAATAAAGTATTAAACGTATAATACTTTACATGAACGTATTTGTTTCAATATGTTTATCGATGTAATTAGAAGATAATATCAAATGATTGATTTATCAGATACATTATGATATGATTACGGGTCTATGTTATGAGGTCCACTGTGATTTAAGAAATCTATTCTTTTTGACAACATTCGGAAAATGGTAAAGTGATTTATAAGTAAGAACGTGAAGTGTAAATAACTTAGATGTTGGATATCGACAAGTTATGTAACTCGACATTTTTCATTAAGATGATTTCATACGTTTATTTAACCTTTGAACTTTATTCCATGCTTCACCAACAAACTGTAATTTAAAAACTTGAAACCTATTATGAATATATATGATTCTACTTTTCTAAAACATTTTATGATATAACGATTTCCATTATTTTAACCTTTAAACAAAATGATTCTTAAAAATATATTTGGTTTTGGAAAACAAAATTATTATATTTATTTGATTTAGTTTCAAACGTACAAAAACGCTTTCGGTTTAAAAAGAACTTTATTATTAAAACGTATATAACTTTTATAAATATCTAGAACCACTTTTGACAACTCATTACTTAACCAGTATGATAAAGATAACGATATTTATATTTTATTTTATTAAATATATATAACGATTTAAATTAATATTATATATATTTATACGCGTATTATACGTACATAGTTTTATACTTTTACTATACTTAAACTTTACCTTTACTTTATTTTTACTTTACTTTAACTTTAATAATTCACTTTAATAATTCATACTTTAATAATTCACTTTAATAATTCATACTTTAATAATTCAGTTTAATAATTCATACTTTAATAATTCACTTTAATAATTCATATTTTAATAATTCACTTTAATAATTCATACTTTAATAATTTAAAAATCTATTATAAATAGAATTCAATAGGTTTCATTATTTCATAAGAAACTTGAAAATATTTTTCTCTAAACTCTCTCAATCGATTTACATATATATATTTACTCCGTATTATTTCAAGATATTATTAGTATACATAAAATATTACGTCAGAGTGCTGTCCTAGTGATTTCGAAATTGTTTTTCGAGTAGGATTGGATTAAGGAAATTATGGGTTATAGCTATGGAGGTGATTGGGTATGGTTCATGGGTATGCTCGTGAGATCAATATAGTGTTTATCATCTCCGTTGCGTCTACGTACCTTTCCTGCAATATTGAATCTCAATATTGATACGTTCGTGAATCCGAGGCCAACCTTGCACTTGTTCAATGACGTTATATGTATTTTTATTACGAAATACAGTATGGTGAGTTTCATTTACCTTTTTACCCTTTATATTTTTGGGACTGAGAATACATACGCTTTTATAAATGTTTGACGAAATAGACACAAGTAATTGAAACTACATTCTATGGTTGAATTATCGAAATCGAATATGCCCCTTTTTATTAAAGTCCGGTAATCTAAGAATTAGGGAACAGACACCCTAATTGACGCGAATCCTAAAGATAGATCTATTGGGCCTAACAAACCCCATCAAAAGTACCGGATGCTTTAGTACTTCGAAATTATATCATGTCCGAAGGAGGATCCCGGAATGATAGGGGATATTCTTATATGTATCTAGTTAATGTCGGTTACCAGGTGTTCACCATATGAATGATTATTTTTTGTCTCTATGCATGGGACGTATATTTATGAGAACTGGAAATGAAATTCTTGTGGTCTATTAAAATGATAGAAATAAATGATTATGATAAACTAATGAACTCACCAACCTTTTGGTTGACACTTTAAAGCATGTTTATTCTCAGGTGTTAAAGAAATCTTCCGCTGTGCATTTGCTCATTTTAAAGATATTACTTGGAGTCTTTCATAGCATATTTCGAAGAACGTTGCATTCGAGTCATTGAGTTCATCAAAGATTATTATTAAATCAATTTATAGTTGGATAGTGGATATTATGAAATGGTATGCATGCCTGTCAATTTTTGATGTAAAGAAAGATTGTCTTTTAAAAACGAATGCAATGTTTGTAAAATGTATCATATAGAGGTCAAATACCTCGCAATGTAATCAACTATTGTGAATCGTTTATAATGTATATGAACGGGTCCTTTCAGGATCCTGTTAAACCACCCTTCGAGCTACCGACTACCTTTGACAAGTTTCCTCCGCATATAACCGCATATCCGTTTCCATCAGCACCAAAGATACCTAGCACGTTGGGTACTTACAATGGCCTGACCGACCCAGATGATTTTTTACAGTGTTTCGAGGGCGCAATGCGCACTCAGGGCTGGGTGGATCCGGTTGCGTGTTAGATATTTCCTATGACACTACAGGGTATTGCTCGTGAGTGGTTTAATAAATTGCCGGCGGGTAGTATTGCCGGGTTTATGGATCTGCGGACAATGTTTTTACTGCAATATCAGAATTAGAGACCACACAAGCGCACTCACATTGAATGCCATGACATCGTGCAGAAGTCCAAGGAATCTTTGGGCGAATTTCTCACAAGGTATACTAATGAGTGCCTGCGTATACCAGATCTCAAACCAGAGCAACAGATTTCCGGACTCATACATGGTATAAACTCAGAACGTCATCCAACACTGGTAAGGCGTCTGCGCCATACAGTCCCAACAACTTATGCTGAGGCGCTTAATGAATGCCACGACTATATGCGGAGTGGCGAAGATAATGACATCCCAACAGCTAGCTCACGCAACGAGAGGAAGGACGATGATGAGCGTTCGCGCGATCAAAATCGTGGTAACAACTCTCGCGGAAGGTATCCTAGCGGTGGTCTTATCAGGAATGATAAAGGGAAATCAAGTGGCAATTATCGAAACAATAATCAGCGCGGCATCAATAATCAGAACTATGCGCTGCTCAAAAGTTTGTCCAAAACGCCCAAGGAAATTTTGGCAACGGAGCCAGTATGCGCGAACTTCGCGGTTCCAACTCCGCTTACAGAATTTGGCAAGCGGGACAAAACAAAGTATTGTGAATTTCATGACGATTATGGTCACGACACCAATCGGTGTAAAAACTTGATGGAACGGGTTCTGGAAGCGCTTCGCGCGGGCAAATTGGATCATCTAAAACTACCTAAAAAGGATAAGGGAAAGGCCGCATAAGAGGCTTCGAAGTCTATGACTTTCGCGTGGCAGAAAGTTGACAAAGCGAAAAATGCCGACTTAACCATTAACATGGTTGACGCAGAGAAAATCAGCCAGCGGAGAAAGTACAATGATCACCAGGATTGGGAGCTTCTCCCAATCACTTTCCCTCCTGTAATGTCAATTGATACAATTAATGAGCCCATTATCATCAAGTGTCGCATCCCTAATTGCGGAATCCAGATTAAGCGCATGCATGTTGACACTGGCAGCGGTGTCGATATTATGTATGAGCATTGTTATCATTTCCTCCCGGCAGAAGTCAATGCACAGTTACGCCAGCCTGATATTACGCTATCAGGGTTTTTCGGAGAAAACTCGTGGCCGCTAGGCCGGATAGAATTAATGATAGAGCTTGCGGATGACAGGAACTCGCAAATGATCAGACATGAATTGGTCGATTTTTATGTGGTTCGTTCAACTTCACGATATAACGCACTGCTAGGGAGAAACTTCATATGGCGTTTCAACATCATACCATCGGTAGTGCATGGTTTGATTAAGTTTCCCACAGTAGGAGGCATCGCCACAGTTGCGTCACATCAAGCAACCGAGTTGTGTGGCTCTGTCGCGTCTGTAAGCGCTCCTAGCGTAGAAGAGCAACTTGCAAACTGTGCAGTAATAGCAAATCACTTGCATCCGGATA
Organism: Rutidosis leptorrhynchoides; assembly: GCF_046630445.1. NCBI lineage: Eukaryota > Viridiplantae > Streptophyta > Magnoliopsida > Asterales > Asteraceae > Rutidosis > Rutidosis leptorrhynchoides. Next base: position 647,738,704 of record NC_092334.1, read on the forward strand.
AGCGAATTAAAATAGGCGCAGGCTTGTCAGCCGAAACGAAGGGCAAGTTGCATGGAATATTGTCAGCTAACGCAGATATTTTCGCATGGCGCGAGTCAGACATGACCGGGGTTCCGCGGGATATTGCGGAACATAAGTTAAACGTTAATCCATCATTGACACCCGTTAGGCAAAAGAAGCGGCATATGGCTCTAGACCGCAATGATTGGTTGTGCGCAGAGGTGGACAACCTTGTCAAAGCAAACATTCTGCGGGAAGTGCGTTATCAGACATGGGTTGCAAATCCTGTGTTGGTAAAAAAGGCTGACGGTAACTGGCGAATGTGCGTTGATTTCAAAGACATTAATAAGGCATGTCCTAAGGACAACTACCCTCTCCCGGAGATAGACTGGAAGGTAGAATCACTGTCGGAATTTAGGTACAAGTGTTTTTTGGACGCATACAAGGGTTATCACCAAATCTTAATGGCTGCGGAAGATGAGGACAAGACTGCTTTTCATAAGCCGCAGGGTATTTATTGTTACACGAAGATGCCTTTCGGTTTAAAGAATGCGGGCGCGACCTATCAGCGTGTAATTGACGCATCATTCAAGCACCAAATCGGTAGAAATCTTGAAGCGTACGTCGACGACTTGGTAATTAAAAGTAACACCGAAGAAGACATGCTCGCGGACATCCTGGAAACGTTTGCATCTCTGCGCAGGATCAACATGAAGCTTAACCCGCTTAAATGTAGTTTTGGGGAAGAGGAAGGCAAATTTTTAGGTCATGTGGTGACAGCGCGGGGTATCAAGGCCAATCCCAAAAAGATTGAAGCCATTGATAATTTGCCATCTCCGAAGACAAAGAAAGATGTGCAGAGTCTAACGGGGAAGCTTGCGGCTATCACACGGTTTCTGTCGAAAGCCGCAGAACGACAGTTACCATTCTTCAATACTTTGAAAAATTGTTTGAAGAAAAAAGACTTCTATGGACTCAGGAAGCAGAATCAGCCTTTCAGGAGATGAAAAAGGTGCTTACAGAATTACCAACACTTACTGCGCCAGTATCAGGAGAAACGCTAACGCTGTACCTCGCGGCATCGAAGGAAGCTGTCAGCTCAGTCCTCATCGCGGATCGCGGAAAGGTAATCCATTAATTTACATGCTTTATTTATGTCGTAGAAATTTAACGACTGAGGTTTTTCTCAGACGCAAATGCCGGTCTACTTCGTAAGCAAGACGCTGACATCAAGCGAAGTAAACTACTCACCAATAGAAAAGCCTGTATATGCGCTGGTCCATACGGCGCGGCGTTTGCGCCGATATTTTCAAGCACATCCAATCGTGGTTCTAACTGATCAACCAATCAAACAGGTTGGTAAATGCCTACTTTGCGGCAATGACCGGGGTTACCGCATTGACTAACGCAATCATTTTTCTTTCAGGTGTTATACAAGCCTGAGATTTCTGGCCGAATGGCTAAGTGGGCAGTTGAATTAGGTGAACATGAAATAAATTTTTTTCGCGCAGTGCGGTTAAGGGTCAAATACTTGCTGATTACCTAGCAGAATTACCTGCGGATGTCGAGGCATCAGCAGAACATCGGGATCCACCTGCACAAACTTTGTCACTATGGGAATTGTACACCGATGGTGCGTGCAGCGCATCTGGTGCAGGTGCGGGTGTAATTTTAACAGTCCCAGATGGCGAAGAGCATATATACGCACTGTGAAATGTCCCGTTCTTATTGATTAAAAACGTTCCATATTAATTGATTTCGTTGCGAGGTTTTGACCTCTATATGAGACGTTTTTCAAAGACTGCATTCTTTTTAAAACAAACCATAACCTTTATTTCATCAATAAAGGTTTAAAAAGCTTTACGTAGATTATCAAATAATGATAATCTAAAATATCCTGTTTACACACGACCATTACATAATGGTATACAATACAAATATGTTACAAAAAAATAAGTTTCTTGAATGCAGTTTTTACACAATATCATACAAGCATGGACTCCAAATCTCGTCCTTATTTAAGTATGCGACAGCGGAAGCTCTTAATAATCACCTGAGAATAAACATGCTTAAAACGTCAACAAAAATGTTGGTGAGTTATAGGTTTAACCTATATATATCAAATCGTAACAATAGACCACAAGATTTCATATTTCAATACACATCCCATACATAGAGATAAAAATCATTCATATGGTGAACACTTGATAACCGACATTAACAAGATGCATATATATAAGAATATCCCCATCATTCCGGGACACCCTTCGGATATGATATAAATTTCGAAGTACTAAAGCATCCGGTACTTTGGATGGGGTTTGTTAGGCTCAATAGATCTATCTTTAGGATTCGCGTCAATTAGGGTGTCTGTTCCCTAATTCTTAGATTACCAGACTTAATAAAAAGGGGCATATTCGATTTCGATAATTCAACCATAGAATGTAGTTTCACGTACTTGTGTCTATTTTGTAAATCATTTATAAAACCTGCATGTATTCTCATCCCAAAAATATTAGATTTTAAAAGTGGGACTATAACTCACTTTCACAGACTTTTACTTCGTCGGGAAGTAAGACTTGGCCACTGGTTGATTCACGAACCTATAACAATATATACATATATATCAAAGTATGTTCAAAATATATTTACAACACTTTTAATATATTTTGATGTTTTAAGTTTATTAAGTCAGCTGTCCTCGTTAGTAACCTACAACTAGTTATCCACAGTTAGATTTACAGAAATAAATCGATAAATATTATCTTGAATCAATCCACGACCCAGTGCATACATATCTCAGTATTGATCACAACTCAAACTATATATATTTTGGAATCAACCTCAACCCTGTATAGCTAACTCCAACAGTTACATATAGAGTGTCTATGGTTGTTCCGAAATATATATAGATGTGTCGACATGATAGGTCGAAACATTGTATACGTGTCTATGGTATCTCAAGATTTCATAATATACAATACAAGTTGATTAAATTATGGTTGGAATAGATTTGTTACCAATTTTCACGTAGCTAAAATGAGAAAAATTATCCAATCTTGTTTTACCAATAACTTCTTCATTTTAAATCCGTTTTGAGTGAATCAGATTACTATGGTTTCATATTGAACTCTATTTTATGAATCTAAACATAAAAAGTATAGGTTTATAGTCAGAAAAATAAGTTACAAGTCATTTTTGTAAAGGTAGTCATTTCAGTCGAAAGAACGACGTCTAGATGACCATTTTAGAAAACATACTTCCACTTTGAGTTTAACCATAATTTTTGGATATAGTTTCATGTTAATAATAAAAATCATTTTCCCAGAATAACAACTTTTAAATCAAAGTTTATCATAGTTTTCAATTAACTAACCCAAAACAGCCCGCGGTGTTACTACGACGGCGTAAATCCGATTTTACGGTGTTTTTCGTGTTTCCAGGTTTTAAATCATTAAGTTAGCATATCATATAGATATAGAACATGTGTTTAATTGATTTTAAAAGTCAAGTTAGAAGGATTAACTTCTATTTGCGAACAAGTTTAGAATTAACTAAACTATGTTCTAGTGATTACAAGTTTAAACCTTCGAATAAGATAGCTTTATATGTATGAATAGAATGATGTTATGAACATCATTACTACCTCAAGTTCCTTGGATAAACCTACTGGAAATGAGAAAAATAGATCTAGCTTCAAAGGATCCTTGGATGGCTTGAAAGTTCTTGAAGCAGAATCATGACACGAAAACAATTTCAAGTAAGATTTTCACTCGAAATAAGATTGTTATAGTTATAGAAATTGAATTAAAGTTTGAATATGATTATTACCTTGTATTAGAAAGATAACCTACTGTAAGTAACAAAGGTTTCTTGATCTTGGATGATTACTTGGAATGGATTTAGAAAACTTGGAAGTAAACTTGCAATCTTGGAAGTATTCTTGATTTTATGAAACTAGAACTTTTGGAATTTATGAAGAACACTTAGAACTTGAAGATAGAACTTGAGAGAGATCAATTAGATGAAGAAAATTGAAGAATGAAAGTGTTTGTAGGTGTTTTTGGTCGTTGGTGTATGGATTAGATATAAAGGATATGTAATTTTGTTTTCATGTAAATAAGTCATGAATGATTACTCATATTTTTGTAATTTTATGAGATATTTTATGCTAGTTGCCAAATGATGGTTCCCACATGTGTTAGGTGACTCACATGGGCTGCTAAGAGCTAATCATTGGAGTGTATATACCAATAGTACATACATCTAAAAGCTGTGTATTGTACGAGTACGAATACGGGTGCATACGAGTAGAATTGTTGATGAAACTGAACGAAGATGTAATTGTAAGCATTTTTGTTAAGTAGAAGTATTTTGATAAGTGTCTTGAAGTCTTTCAAAAGTGTATGAATACATATTAAAACACTACATGTATATACATTTTAACTGAGTCGTTAAGTCATCGTTAGTCGTTACATGTAAATGTTGTTTTGAAACCTTTAGGTTAACGATCTTGTTGAATGTTGTTAACCCATTATTTATTATAACAAATGAGATGTTAAATTGTTATATTATCATGATATTATGATATATAATATATCTTAGTATGATATATATACAGTTAAATGTCGTTACAACGATAATCGTTACATATATGTCTCGTTTCAAAATCATTAAGTTAGTAGTCTTATTTTTACATATGTATTTCATTGTTAATACACTTAATAATATATTTACTTATCATTTAACATAATTAACCAATTGTATCAATATCTTAATATGATTCATATGTACCTAGTAAGACGTTGTTATAACGATAATCGTTATATATATCGTTTTCGAGTTTCTTAAATTAATAGTCTCATTTTTATGTATATAACTCATTGTTAAAATACCTAATGAGATACATACTTATAATAAAATCATGTTAACTATATATATAACCATATATATGTCATCGTATAGTTTTTACAAGTTTTAACGTTCGTGAATCACCGGTCAACTTGGGTGGTCAATTGTCTATATGAAACCTATTTCAATTAATCAAGTCTTAACAAGTTTGATTGCTTAACATGTTGGAAACACTTAATCATGTAAATAACAATTTCATTTAATATATATATAAACATGAAAAAGTTCGGGTCACTACTGTAACGACCCGCACTTTTTCGATCATACTATACTTATAAGATTAATATTTACATAAATTAAACCTTGCCAACATGATAAGCAATCCAAATTGTCGAGACTTATATTTCCGAAAAGAGTTTTACACAACGTTTGACCGTCTAGTTTGACCGATGATATCACGAACTATACAATATATGATAATTATACGTTTGTGTATATAAATGTATATATACATATTTAACATGATTAATAAATGTTTTAATATCTCATTTTGTATTAATAACAACAAGTTATATGTGTATTTTGAAACTACTAACTTAAGTTTTCAAAACGATAACTATACGTAACGTTATTTGACATAAATACTTAAGACTTATAATGTTTATACATATATCGTATAAGTAATGTATTTAATCACTTTTAAGAACTTAAATACATAAAATCATATAAGTGTATTCACAAAAGATAGCTATATTTGAATCCTCATTCCATTTTTCACAAAATTTCTATACGTATACCTAGAGTATTTGTACTCGTATCTTACCAAGCTTCTATACGTATTTACTATTGGTATATACACATCAAATCACCACCTAACCAGCCCTTATTCATGCCTTATGTATAAGGTAATTACTTTTGAATCATTGCAAGACTAATTACAAAAATACAAACTAAAATTTTGTCATGTTATCCTTAAAGATCACATTTTTAGGAGTATATATGTATCATCATTTTTGATTCATTTTTACTTCAATCTCTTAACTAAAAACACACACTCTTTCTTACTCTCTAAACTCCATAACAATCCAGCAAAGTTCCATAAAGATCTAGCTTCAAAAACCATACTAAAACACCATAAGAAAACCATACAAAAACACTTCAAGAAAACCCTCCAAGAACACCAACTTACTTCCAATCTTTCATCCACTTCTATCACCCTTTTGATTCTAGCTTCTTACTCCTCTTTTACAGCAAACTTATCCAAGGAACTTGAGGTAGAATCTATGTTCATAACCTTATTCAATTCATATATATATAGCTATCTTATTTTGTGGTACAAAAGTTTAACAACAAGAACATAGTTTGAATGTTTTCAAACTTGTTTGCAAACTAAATAGATCCTTCTAACTTAACTTTTAAAATACTTCAAGACCTGTAATATAACTTATGTATATGCTAATTTAACAAGGTAAAACTTGGTTTTTCAAAGTATAAGTATTTTTAGAAAAATGGTCATTAAATGATTTTGTTGTAACAAAAATGTTTAACTTCATATGTTTCACTAATGTTTCACTTATGCCGTATGATTTTGAATACAAACCAAGGTATTTACAGTTCATAGTCTTAAAGAAGAACTCGATCCAAGAAGATGGCAATTTGAATCAACGAAAACGGATTTGTAACGAAGAAACTATGACCGAAACAAAATTGGTTATCCTAGATCATTTCAACTACGGGATCAATTGGAAAAAAATGATATAAATCACATATTTCTAAGATAACATGATATTTTATATATATGTACTTATAATTCAATTTTATATGGTTCAGGATCACCCGTAAACAACACGAGAAGATTAATCATAAGATCCCATGTTTGTACGCAACACGTCATTTGACAACACCGGTACTTTATGTACGCAACACGTCATTTGACAACACCGGTACCATGGGTCAAGATTAATCTCGACCAATACATATACGATGGGGTTTTATTTATTTCGTTGGGGGTTTTGTTTATTGCGGGTATATTAAACATCTAAAAATGAACCATTAAAAATTGAATTACTAACATCGGAATGCTAACTACGGACTAAGGAAATATTCAAAATATTAAAAGTATAACAAGTATATATATATATAACGTTTGTTTTAAAATGAAAACATATTGATATATTATATATGGATAGGTTCGTGATATCAACCGGAAGACCGAGTCAAAATATATATATCATCAAGACAAGAGTGAGTATATAGTCCCACTTTTAAACTCTAAATATTTCGGGATGAGAATACATGTATTTTATGTTTTACGATATGGACACAAGTAACTGAAAAATATGTTCTACGTTGAGTTGTACCACTGGCATACTTTCCTGTAGCTTGGTAACTAATATTTACAGCGGTATTGTAAACGCGAATCCTGTTGATAGATCTATCGGGCCTGACAACCCCAACCGGACTGGACGACCAGTATTCAACGGTTGCACAGTACTTCGTTTTGTGACTACACTTGGTACGGTGTAGTAAGATTTCATATTAAAGGGAATATGCGACGTGATTAAATGTTAAGTATGGTTACCAAGTGCTCAACCACTTAGAATATTTTTATTGAAATGTTTATATACGAAATCTTGTGGTCTATATATATATATTGCTGCGCACTAAACCTATATCTCACCAACTTTATGTTGACGTTTTTAAACATGTTTATTCTCAGGTGATAATTAAAGCTTCCGCTGCATTATGTTGAATCTAAGCAGGATCATGCGTACTCATATTTGTGTCAAAAATAAAACTGCATATCCGAGGACGTGTGTTGTAAAATATGCTAGAAATCGTGTTGTTATTATCATTTGTAAAGTTTGTAAGTCGAAGATTATCGTTAAACGATAATCATCTTTTTATTGTCTAAAGCTTGTAACAAAAATAATGGTTTGGTTTGTAATGTATAATATATGCAGTTTTCCTTTTTAAAAATGTCGCATATAGAGGTCAATACCTTGCAATGAAATCATACGTTATCTAACACGTTCTTATGGTTAAGGACGGGTTATGACATGTGGTATCAGAGCGGTGGTCTTAGCGAACCAGGTTTGCATTAGTGTGTCTAACTGATAAGTCGTTAGGATACATTAGTAAAGTCTGGACTTTGACCGGGTCTGATTTAAAAAAAAAAAAAAACCATTGCTTATCACTGTTGGTTAAAATTTATGTGTAAATATTATGTAAGTACTAATGGGTTAGTTGTTGTGTGATAGATGTCGGGCTCGAAACTTATTATCACATTCAGCGACTCCGAATCAGAACCTTCAGATTGTGTTTCAGTCATTAACATATCCGATGACGAAAGTGGTATTTTTGGGGAAGACTCACAATTTCCGGATGAACCAACTATTGAAATATCGGAAAGTGAACCCGAGGAGGAAAGTGAACCCGAAGAGGAAAGTGAACCCGAGGAAATTACGAAAGAAAAATACGATCAAGGAAAGAAACGAAAAGCTAGTGAATTAGAAAATCCAAATCCCGAGTTTAATGAGAATGAAGTGGCACCAATTCCACTCAACACTACCACCCCTATCCCCGCTATTCCTATTCGTTCTGTCCCGGCATCCAGTTCTTCAGTCCCACAGCCAAAATATAGGCAGACAGTTAGGATAAGCGTTAAGCAAATCTTTGTGTCTAAACGTCCTAGAAAATAGATCAAACGATGCGCTGCTGTGTCAAACCATGGAACCGAATAATGTTTTGTATAATATTAATAGTGTGGTTTGCTTAATGTTCGATGTAAGATAAGCATATGTAAAATATTGAAGTATGAAATGCAATAATTTTCCATGGTTAAGTATTATTTAGATTGTAGTAATTGATTCTGTACTAAGCTATTAAGTATGAACATTAACGGGTAGGTACTACCCAAGATATAATTATAAAACGCTAATAAGAAGAAAAGGCTTTTATAATAATACCTAGTTCATATTATTAATAAGCTATAATGTACTATAAATACACACTACATCTATAATAATCCATGTGAATAATTATTTTCTTTCATTAGGAAATGGCGCGATTGAATCGAATGACGGAACAAGAACTCGAGGAACTCATCAACCAGCGAGTGAACGACAGAATGTTATGGGTTGAGGCTGCAAGAGCTGCTGCAGTTAATCCAAATCCTCGTGTAGGATGCTCCTACAAGACGTTTCAAGCTTGCAAGCCATCATCATTCAGTGGAACGGAAGGACCTATCGGTTTAACCCGATGGATAGAAAAGATGGAGACGGTGTTCAAAATCAGCGGTTGTGATGAAAAAGACATGACCAAGTTTGCATCGTGCACTTTACAAGATAGTGCACTCACATGGTGGAAGAATTATGTGAAGGCGGTAGGAGGAGATGTAGCTTATGATACTCCATGGGAAGAATTCAAAGCAATGATAATCACCGAGTATTGTCCAAGGAATGAGGTTATTAAGTTAGAAGATGAGTTACGAAGTTTGAAGGTGGTTGGTACTGAAATCACCAACTACAATCAGCGATTCATGGAATTGGTTTTACTATGTCCTGAATTGGTTCCAACCGAAGCACGGAAGATTGAAATGTACAAAGGTGGTTTGCCCAAAAAGGTCAAGGCAAACGTTACAGCATCGAAACCTAAAACAATTCATGAAGCTATAACCATGGCGAACGAGCTAATGGATCAGGTCATTTTGGACAAGAAAGCATTCAATACTGAGGAGAAGGTATTGGGGAACAAGAAAAAGTGGAATGGAGGTTATGATCGAGGTAACCAACAACAACCTTATAAGAAACAAGAAACCACGAAAGGTGCGGGTAGCGGTTCAGGCTTTGGTTACAAAGGACAAAGTCCTTTATGCAACCGTTGCCACAAACATCACTTTGGTTACTGTAGTGTGTTATGCACCAAGTGTAATCGACAAGGTCATCTTGCGGAAGATTGTAAGGCTCTCGTTACAAATGGCAACAAGACTCCTGCCACCAACGCAAATAGAACTGCTTTGGCTACCATTACTTGTTTTGGTTGTGGAAAACAAGGTCACTATAAGAGTCAGTGCCCGAATCAGAATGGCGGACCTGCACGTGGAAGAGCGTTTGTTATTAATGCTAGAGAGGCACGAGAAGACCCGGAGCTTGTTACGGGTACGTTTACCATTAATAACTTATTAGCATCTATTTTATTTGATACTGGCGCCGATAGAAGCTACGTGTGTATAAATTTTTACACTAAATTGAATTGTTCATCATTACCTTTAGATGCTAAGTACTTGATTGAGTTAGCTAATGGTAAACTAATTGAAGCCGATAAAATTTGTCGTGATTGTGAAATAAATTTAGCCGGAGAAACATTTAAAATCGACTTAATACCCGTAGAATTGGGAGGTTTTGATGTAATAGTCGGCATGGACTGGATGTCCAAAATAGGAGCGGAAGTTGTTTGTGCTAAGAAGGCAATTCGTATTCCTGGTAAGGATAAAATACCGGTGATGATTTATGGAGAGAAGGGTAATTCAAAGCTAAAACTCATTAGCTGTTTGAAAGCCAAGAAGTGTTTAGAAAAGGGATGTTACGCTATTTTAGCACATGTTAATAAGGTCGAAAAGAAAGAAAAGTGTATCAACGACGTGCCTGTGGCAAGAGATTTTCCTGAAGTTTTTCCGGAAGAGTTGCCGGGATTACCTCCATTTAGATCGGTAGAATTTCAAATAGATTTAGTACCAGGAGCTGCACCAGTGGGTCGTGCTCCATATAGACTTGCACCGTCCGAATTAAAAGAACTTCAAAGTCAGTTAAAAGAATTATTGGACCGTGGATTCATACGACCAAGTACATCACCGTGGGGAGCTCCAATTTTGTTTGTCAAGAAGAAAGACGGATCTTTCCGAATGTGTATAGATTATCGTGAATTAAATAAGTTAACTATCAAGAATCGGTATCCACTACCGAGAATTGATGACTTATTTGATCAATTGCAAGGATCATGTGTTTATTCGAAAATCGACTTAAGATCGGGCTATCATCAACTACGCGTCAAAGAAGAGGATATTCCGAAAACTGCTTTTCGGACACGTTATGGTCATTATGAATTTTTGGTTATGCCGTTTGGATTGACGAATGCGCCAGCTGTATTCATGGACCTCATGAATCGAGTTTGTAGTCCGTATTTAGATAAGTTTGTTATCGTTTTCATTGATGATATTCTTATCTATTCCAAGAGTGAGCAAGAGCATGAAGAGCATTTAAGGTTGATACTGGAGTTGTTGAGAAAAGAACAACTGTATGCTAAATTTTCTAAGTGTGCTTTCTGGTTGAAAGAAGTGCAATTTCTTGGTCACGTTGTTAATAGCGAAGGAATTCAGGTTGATCCAGCAAAAACTGAAGCTATTGAAAAATGGGAGACTCCTAAGACACCAACGCAGATACGCCAATTTTTGGGTTTAGCCGGTTATTATAGAAGGTTTATTCAAGATTTTTCCCGAATAGCTAAGCCGTTGACAGCATTAACGCAAAAAAGGAAGAAATACGAATGGACCTCGGAGCAGGAGAACGCATTTCAATTACTGAAGAAGAAGTTAACTACGGCGCCTATTTTATCGTTACCTGAAGGGAACGATGATTTTGAAATATATTGTGACGCTTCGCGACAAGGTTTTGGTTGTGTTCTTATGCAACGAAAGAAAGTTATTGCATTTGCATCCCGACAATTGAAGATTCACGAGCGAAATTATACGACGCATGATCTAGAATTGGGAGCAGTCGTGTTTGCATTGAAGATGTGGAGACACTACTTGTATGGGGTTAAATTCACTGTGTTTACTGATCATAAAAGCCTTCAACATATTTTCGATCAAAAACAGCTGAACATGAGGCAACGTAGGTGGGTTGAGTTAATAAATGACTATGATTGTGAAATTCGTTATCATCCCGGAAAGGCGAACGTGGTGGCCGACGCTCTAAGCAGAAAGGAACGAGAACCAATTCGAGTACGAGCGATGAACATAAAAATTCGCATGAATCTCAACTCACAAATCAAAGAAGTTCAACGAGAAGCACTTACTAAAGAAAATATAGGAAATGAAATAATGAAGAAGTATGAGAAGCAACTCGTTATGCGGGAAGATGGAATTCGATATTTTGCAAATCGTATTTGGGTACCGAAGTTGGGTGGATTAAGGAAGTTGATATTGAACGAGGCACATAAGACAAGATATTCGATACATCCTGGAGTTGGAAAGATGTACCAAGATCTTAAGACGCATTATTGGTGGCCTAATTTAAAAACAGACGTTGCAACATATGTTGGGGAGTGTTTAACTTGTTCCAAGGTTAAAGCAGAACACCAGAAGCCGTCAGGGTTACTTCAACAACCAGAAATTCCAGAATGGAAATGGGACGGTATTACCATGGATTTCATCACGAAGTTACCAAAGACTGCCTGGGGATACGACACCATTTGGGTAATTGTTGATCGTCTTACCAAATCTGCACATTTCTTGCCTATAAAGGAAACAGATAGAATGGAGAAATTATTACGATTATATATAAAGGAAATAGTTTCAAGGCATGGAATACCTATTTCCATTATATCCGATCGTGATAGTAGATTTACTTCAAAATTTTGGCAATCACTACAGGAGGCACTAGGAACTCGGTTGGATATGAGTACCGCATATCATCCACAAACCGATGGACAGAGTGAAAGAACGATTCAGACTCTCGAAGACATGCTCAGGGCATGTGTGATCGATTTTGGAAACGGATGGGATAAATATCTACCGTTAGCAGAATTCTCGTATAATAATAGTTATCATGCGAGCATTGGAGCTGCGCCATTCGAAGCATTGTACGGAAGGAAGTGTAGATCTCCTATCTGTTGGAATGAAGTAGGAGATCGACATTTAACTGGTCCCGAGATCATACATGAAACGACCGAGAAAATAGTACAAATCAAGGAGAGATTGAAAACAGCCCGTAGTCGCCAAAAGAGCTACGCCGATGTTCGAAGGAAACCATTAGAGTTTCAGGTCGGGGACATGGTTATGCTAAAGGTGTCACCTTGGAAAGGTGTAATACGTTTCGGCAAAAGGGGTAAACTGAACCCAAGGTACGTAGGCCCGTTCAAGATCATCGAACGCATTGGACCGGTAGCTTATCGACTCGAGTTACCGCAACAACTCGCCGGAGTACATAATACCTTTCACGTCTCAAACCTTAAGAAGTGTCTTGCAAAGGAAGACCTCACCATTCCTCTTGAAGAAATTCATGTCGACGAGAAACTACAATTCGTCGAAGAACCAATCGAAATCATGGACCGTGAAGTTAAACAGCTCAAACAGAGTAATATACCGATTGTTAAGGTTCGTTGGAATGCTAGAAGAGGTCCCGAGTTTACTTGGGAATGCGAGGATCAGATGAAACGAAAGTATCCGCACTTGTTTCTCGATGACGCAAAATAGGTACAATTTTAAAATTTCGGGACGAAATTTATTTAACGGGGAGGTAATGTAACGACCCGCACTTTTTCGATCATACTATACTTATAAGATTAATATTTACATAAATTAAACCTTGCCAACATGATAAGCAATCCAAATTGTCGAGACTTATATTTCCGAAAAGAGTTTTACACAACGTTTGACCGTCTAGTTTGACCGATGATATCACGAACTATACAATATATGATAATTATACGTTTGTGTATATAAATGTATATATACATATTTAACATGATTAATAAATGTTTTAATATCTCATTTTGTATTAATAACAACAAGTTATATGTGTATTTTGAAACTACTAACTTAAGTTTTCAAAACGATAACTATACGTAACGTTATTTGACATAAATACTTAAGACTTATAATGTTTATACATATATCGTATAAGTAATGTATTTAATCACTTTTAAGAACTTAAATACATAAAATCATATAAGTGTATTCACAAAAGATAGCTATATTTGAATCCTCATTCCATTTTTCACAAAATTTCTATACGTATACCTAGAGTATTTGTACTCGTATCTTACCAAGCTTCTATACGTATTTACTATTGGTATATACACATCAAATCACCACCTAACCAGCCCTTATTCATGCCTTATGTATAAGGTAATTACTTTTGAATCATTGCAAGACTAATTACAAAAATACAAACTAAAATTTTGTCATGTTATCCTTAAAGATCACATTTTTAGGAGTATATATGTATCATCATTTTTGATTCATTTTTACTTCAATCTCTTAACTAAAAACACACACTCTTTCTTACTCTCTAAACTCCATAACAATCCAGCAAAGTTCCATAAAGATCTAGCTTCAAAAACCATACTAAAACACCATAAGAAAACCATACAAAAACACTTCAAGAAAACCCTCCAAGAACACCAACTTACTTCCAATCTTTCATCCACTTCTATCACCCTTTTGATTCTAGCTTCTTACTCCTCTTTTACAGCAAACTTATCCAAGGAACTTGAGGTAGAATCTATGTTCATAACCTTATTCAATTCATATATATATAGCTATCTTATTTTGTGGTACAAAAGTTTAACAACAAGAACATAGTTTGAATGTTTTCAAACTTGTTTGCAAACTAAATAGATCCTTCTAACTTAACTTTTAAAATACTTCAAGACCTGTAATATAACTTATGTATATGCTAATTTAACAAGGTAAAACTTGGTTTTTCAAAGTATAAGTATTTTTAGAAAAATGGTCATTAAATGATTTTGTTGTAACAAAAATGTTTAACTTCATATGTTTCACTAATGTTTCACTTATGCCGTATGATTTTGAATACAAACCAAGGTATTTACAGTTCATAGTCTTAAAGAAGAACTCGATCCAAGAAGATGGCAATTTGAATCAACGAAAACGGATTTGTAACGAAGAAACTATGACCGAAACAAAATTGGTTATCCTAGATCATTTCAACTACGGGATCAATTGGAAAAAAATGATATAAATCACATATTTCTAAGATAACATGATATTTTATATATATGTACTTATAATTCAATTTTATATGGTTCAGGATCACCCGTAAACAACACGAGAAGATTAATCATAAGATCCCATGTTTGTACGCAACACGTCATTTGACAACACCGGTACTTTATGTACGCAACACGTCATTTGACAACACCGGTACCATGGGTCAAGATTAATCTCGACCAATACATATACGATGGGGTTTTATTTATTTCGTTGGGGGTTTTGTTTATTGCGGGTATATTAAACATCTAAAAATGAACCATTAAAAATTGAATTACTAACATCGGAATGCTAACTACGGACTAAGGAAATATTCAAAATATTAAAAGTATAACAAGTATATATATATATAACGTTTGTTTTAAAATGAAAACATATTGATATATTATATATGGATAGGTTCGTGATATCAACCGGAAGACCGAGTCAAAATATATATATCATCAAGACAAGAGTGAGTATATAGTCCCACTTTTAAACTCTAAATATTTCGGGATGAGAATACATGTATTTTATGTTTTACGATATGGACACAAGTAACTGAAAAATATGTTCTACGTTGAGTTGTACCACTGGCATACTTCCCTGTAGCTTGGTAACTAATATTTACAGCGGTATTGTAAACGCGAATCCTGTTGATAGATCTATCGGGCCTGACAACCCCAACCGGACTGGACGACCAGTATTCAACGGTTGCACAGTACTTCGTTTTGTGACTACACTTGGTACGGTGTAGTAAGATTTCATATTAAAGGGAATATGCGACGTGATTAAATGTTAAGTATGGTTACCAAGTGCTCAACCACTTAGAATATTTTTATTGAAATGTTTATATACGAAATCTTGTGGTCTATATATATATATTGCTGCGCACTAAACCTATATCTCACCAACTTTATGTTGACGTTTTTAAACATGTTTATTCTCAGGTGATAATTAAAGCTTCCGCTGCATTATGTTGAATCTAAGCAGGATCATGCGTACTCATATTTGTGTCAAAAATAAAACTGCATATCCGAGGACGTGTGTTGTAAAATATGCTAGAAATCGTGTTGTTATTATCATTTGTAAAGTTTGTAAGTCGAAGATTATCGTTAAACGATAATCATCTTTTTATTGTCTAAAGCTTGTAACAAAAATAATGGTTTGGTTTGTAATGTATAATATATGCAGTTTTCCTTTTTAAAAATGTCGCATATAGAGGTCAATACCTTGCAATGAAATCATACGTTATCTAACACGTTCTTATGGTTAAGGACGGGTTATGACAACTACAGTACCTACCCGTTAAATAAATTTCGTCCCGAAATTTTAAGCAGTTGGAGGTGTTGACGTATCTTCTGGAAAAAAATGCGGGTATTTCTTCTTCATCTGATCTTCACGCTCCCAGGTGAACTCGGGTCCTCTACGAGCATTCCATCGAACCTTAACAATCGGTATCTTGTTTTGTTTAAGTCTCTTAACCTCACGATCCATTATTTCGACGGGTTCTTCAATGAATTGAAGTTTTTCTTTGATTTGGATTTCGTCCAACGGAATAGTGAGATCTTCTTTAGCAAAACATTTCTTCAAATTTGAGACGTGGAAAATGTTATGTACAGCCGCGAGTTGTTGAGGTAGCTCCAGTTGGTAAGCTACTGGTCCGACACGATCTATAATCTTGAATGGTCCAATGTACCTTGGATTTAGTTTCCCCCGTTTACCAAATCGAACAACGCCTTTCCAAGGTGAAACCTTAAGCATGACCATTTCTTCAATTTCAAACTCTATATCTTTTCTTTTACTGTCCGCGTAGCTCTTTTGTCGACTCTGGGCGGTTTTCAATCTTTGTTGAATTTGGATGATTTTCTCGGTAGTTTCTTGTATTATCTCCGGACCCGTAATCTGTCTATCCCACACTTCACTCCTACAAATCGGAGACCGGCACTTTCTACCATAAAGTGCTTCAAACGGCACCATCTCAATGCTTGAATGGTAGCTGTTGTTGTAGGAAAATTCTGCTAACGGTAGATGTCGATCCCAACTGTTTCCGAAATCAATAACACAAGCTCGTAGCATGTCTTCAAGCGTTTGTATCGTCCTTTCGCTATGCCCATCAGTTTGTGGATGATAGGCAGTACTCATGTCTAGACGAGTTCCCAATGCTTGCTGTAATGTCTGCCAGAATCTTGAAATAAATCTGCCATCCCTATCAGAGATAATAGAGATTGGTATTCCATGTCTGGAGACGACTTCCTTCAAATACAGTCGTGCTGACTTCTCCATCTTGTCATCTTCTCTTATTGGCAGGAAGTGTGCTGACTTGGTGAGACGATCAACTATTACCCAAATAGTATCATAACCACTTGCAGTCCTTGGCAATTTAGTAATGAAAGCTATGGTAATGTTTTCCCATTTCCATTCCGGGATTTCAGGTTGTTGTAGTAGACCTGATGGTTTCTGATGTTCAGCTTTGACCTTAGAACACGTCAAACATTCTCCTACATATTTAGCAATATCGGCTTTCATACCTGGCCACCAAAAATGTTTCTTATGATCCTTGTACATCTTCCCCGTTCCAGGATGTATTGAGTATCTGGTTTTATGAGCTTCTCTAAGTACCATTTCTCTCATATCTCCAAATTTTGATACCCAAATTCTTTCAGCCCTATGCCGGGTTCCGTCTTCCCGAATATTAAGATGCTTCTCCGATCCTTTGGGTATTTCATCCTTTAAATTTCTCTCTTTTAAAACTCCTTGTTGCGCCTCCTTTATTTGAGTAGTAAGGTTAGTGTGAATCATTATATTCATAGATTTTACTCGAATGGGTTCTCTGTCCTTTCTGCTCATGGCGTCAGCTACCACATTTGCCTTCCCCGGGTGGTAACGAATCTCAAAGTCGTAATCATTCAACAATTCAATCCACCTACGCTGCCTCATATTCAGTTGTTTCTGATTAAATATGTGTTGAAGACTTTTGTGGTCAGTATATATAATACTTTTGACCCCATATAAGTAGTGCCTCCAAGTCTTTAATGCAAAAACAACCGCGCCTAATTCCAAATCATGCGTCGTATAATTTTGCTCGTGAATCTTCAATTGTCTAGACGCATAAGCAATCACCTTCGTTCGTTGCATTAATACACAACCGAGACCTTGCTTTGATGCGTCACAATAAATCACAAAATCATCATTCCCTTCAGGCAATGACAATATAGGTGCCGTAGTTAGCTTTTTCTTCAATAATTGAAACGCCTTCTCTTGTTCATCCTTCCATTCAAATTTCTTCCCTTTGTGCGTTAATGCAGTCAAGGGTTTTGTTATTTTGGAGAAATCTTGGATGAATCTTCTGTAGTAACCAGCCAATCCTAAAAATTGACGTATATGCTTCGGAGTTTTTGGGGTTTCCCACTTTTCAACAGTTTCGATCTTTGCCGGGTCCACCTGGATACCTTCTTTGTTCACTATGTGACCGAGGAATTGAACTTCTTCCAACCAAAATGCACACTTTGAAAACTTAGCGTACAGTTTTTCTTTCCTCAATACTTCTAGCACTTTTCTCAAATGTTCTTCGTGCTCTTGATCATTCTTTGAGTAAATAAGTATGTCATCGATGAAAACAATGACAAACTTGTCAAGATATGGCCTACACACTCGGTTCATAAGGTCCATGAACACAGCTGGTGCGTTAGTCAATCCAAACGGCATAACCATAAACTCGTAATGACCATAACGCGTCCTAAAAGCTGTTTTTGGAATATCATCCTCCTTTACTCGCATTTGATGATATCCAGAACGTAAATTGATCTTCGAATAAACCGACGAGCCTTGTAGTTGATCAAATAAGTCGTCAATTCTCGGCAGTAGATAACGGTTTTTGATGGTAAGTTTGTTCAACTCTCTGTAGTCAATACACAACCTAAATGTACCATCCTTCTTCTTGACAAACAAAACAGGAGCTCCCCATGGTGATGTGCTTGGTCGAATGAAACCACGTTCTAATAGTTCTTGCATTTGGCTTTGCAGTTCTTTCATCTCGCTGGGTGCGAGTCTATAAGGAGCACGAGCTATTGGTGCAGCTCCTGGTACAAGATCTATTTGAAATTCAATAGATCGATGTGGAGGTTGTCCCCGTAATTCTTTCCGAAATACATCGGGAAATTCTTTTGCGACGGGAACATCATTGATGCTCTTTTCTTCAGTTTGTACTTTCTCGACGTGTGCTAGAACAGCATAGCAACCTTTTCTTATTAGTTTTTGTGCCTTCAAATTACTAATAAGATGTAGCTTCATGTTGCCCTTTTCTCCGTACACCATTAAGGGTTCTCCTTCTTCTCGTACAATGCGAATTGCATTTTTATAACATACGATCTCTGCTTTCACCTTCTTCAGCCAGTCCATGCCAACTATTACATCAAAACTCCCTAACTCTACTGGTATCAAATTAATCTTAAATATTTCGCTACCCAGTTTAATTTCTCGATTCCGGCATATATTATCTGCTGAAATTAATTTACCGTTTGCTAATTCGAGTAAAAATTTACTATCCAACGGCGTCAATGGACAACTTAATTTAGCACAAAAATCTCTACTCATATAGCTTCTATCCGCACCCGAATCAAATAAAACGTAAGCAGATTTATTGTCAATAAGAAACGTACCCGTAACAAGCTCCGGGTCTTCCTGTGCCTCTGCCGCATTAATATTGAAAACTCTTCCGCGGCCTTGTCCATTTGTGTTCTCCTGGTTTGGGCAATTTCTAATAATGTGGCCCGGTTTTCCACATTTATAACAAACTACATTGGCATAACTTGCTCCGACACTACTTGCTCCGCCATTACTCGTTCCGACACCATTTGTTCCTTTCGTTCTATTAATCCCTGGTCCGTAGACCTCACACTTCCCCGCGCTATGACCATTTTTTTTACACTTGTTGCAAAATTTGGTGCAGAACCCCGAGTGATACTTTTCACACCTTTGGCATAGCTGCTTCTGATTGTTGTTGTTGTTGCGGTTGTTATTGTTGTTGGGATGATTGTTGTAGTTGCTGTTGTTGTTGTTGGGTCGTTTGTTGTAGTTGCGATTGATGTTGCGATTGTTGGGATAATTGTTGCGATTATTATTGTAATTGCTGTTGTTGTTATATTGGTGATTCTTATCACCGTTTTCCTCCCACTTTCTTTTGACTTGCTTCACATTGGCCTCTTCAGCCGTCTGTTCTTTAATTCTTTCCTCAATCTGGTTCACTAGTTTGTGAGCCATTCTACATGCTTGTTTTATGGAGGCGGGCTCGTGTGAACTTATATCTTCTTGGATTCTTTCCGGTAATCCTTTCACAAACGCGTCGATCTTCTCTTCCTCATCTTCGAACGCTCCCGGACACAATAGGCACAATTCTGTGAATAGTCTTTCATACGTGGTAATATCAAATCATTGGGTTCGTAACTCTCTAAGTTCTGTCTTGAGCTTATTGACCTCGGTTCTGGGACGGTACTTCTCGTTCATCAAGTGCTTGAATGCTGACCACGGTAGTGCGTACGCATCATCTTGTCCCACTTGCTCTAGATAGGTATTCCACCATGTTTACGCAGAACCTGTGAAGGTATGCGTAGCGTACTTCACTTTGTCCTCTTCAGTACACTTACTTATGGTAAACACCGATTCGACCTTCTCGGTCCACCGTTTCAATCCGATCGGTCCTTCGGTTCCATCAAATTCCAAAGGTTTGCAGGCAGTGAATTCTTTGTAGGTGCATCCTACACGATTTCCTGCACTGCTAGATCCAAGGTTATTGTTGGTATGTAGCGCAGCCTGTACTGCGGCTATGTTTGAAGCTAGAAAGGTACGGAATTCCTCTTCATTCATATTCACGGTGTGTCGAGTAGTCGGTGCCATTTCCTTCAAAATAGTCAAATGGAACAAGTTAATCATACAGAATATTAAGAGTAGTTAATAGTATTTCGTAGCATAATATGAACTCATTTATAAAAGCTTTTTCTTCATATTAGCGTTTTATAAGTTTAAATTCGGGTAGTACCTACCCGTTAAGTTCATACTTAGTAGCTAATATACAATTCAACTACTACAATTCTATATGAAAAACTGATTATAATAATATTTCGCGTTCAAACTTTTATACAATATTTTACAAACTTACAATACCGCTTATTTTACATAAAGCATGAAATATAGCACACAATAACTTTGATACAAGATAGTTGTGAAGATAATTCTAGCTAGTACACAAGTCGTTCAGCAAAGGCAATAAAGACACCTAATTCATACGTCCAGAAACAAGTCATGCATTCTGGTTTTACTAGGACTACTTCCCATCCTTGGTCTTGTGGAACATAACCGTTATGGCCATTGATAAGACATCGTGTTGTAACGTCGTCAAAGGGACGAGGGTTACGTAATGTCCAACAGTCCCGTAACAATCTAAAAACCTCATTTCTTACCCCAATTACCGACTCCGTTACTTGTGGGAACGTTTTGTTTAATAGTTGTAGCCCGATGTTCTTGTTCTCACTTTGGTGAGAAGCGAACATTACTAACCCGTAAGCATAGCATGCTTCTTTATGTTGCATGTTAGTCGCTTTTTCTAAATCATGAAGTCCTATATTCGGATACATTGAGTCAAAATAATTTCTTAACCCGTTGCGTAAAATAGCATTTGGGTTCCCCGCAATATATGCGTCAAAGTAAACACATCGTAACTTATGGATTTCCCAATGTGATATCCCCCATCTTTCGAACGAAAGCCTTTTATAAACCAAGGCATTCTTGGAACGTTCTTCGAATGTCTTACAAACTGATTTCGCCGTAAATAGTTGTGCCGAAGAATTCTGACCGACTCTAGACAAGATTTCATCAATCATGTCTCCGGGTAGGTCTCTTAAAATATTGGGTTGTCTATCCATTTTGTGTTTTTAAACTGTAAAATAGACAAGAGTTAGATTCATAAAAAAAATTACTTATTAATACAAGCAATTTTTACATATATCATAAAGTATAAGCACACTATATTACATATATTACACCACACGAATACAACTATCTTATTCCGACTCGCTCGTTTCTTCTTCTTCGGTTTTGGTTCGTTTTGCCAAGTTTCTAGGGATATATGATGTTCCCCTAATACGAGCAGTCGTTTTCCACAACGGTTTAGAAAAACCTGGTGGTTTAGAGGTTCCCGGGTCATTGTTACAACTTAAGGGCTTCGGGGGTTGACGATACATATAAAGTTCATCGGGGTTGGAATTAGATTTCTCTATTTTTATGCCTTTTCCCTTATTATTTTCTTTTGCCTTTTTAAATTCAGTTGGGGTAATTTCTATAACATCATCGGAATTCTCGTCGGAATCCGATTCATCGGAGAATTGGTAATCCTCCCAATATTTTGCTTCCTTGGCGGAAACACCATTGACCATAATTAACCTTGGTCGGTTGGTTGAGGATTTTCTTTTACTTAACCGTTTTATTATTTCCCCCACCGGTTCTATTTCCTCCTCCGGTTCCTCCTCTTCCGGTTCTGATTCTTCTTCCGGTTCTGATTCTTCTTCCGGTTCTTCTTCGGGAACTTGTGAATCAGTCCAATATATATTCGACTCTTCGTTATTATTAGGTGAGTCAATGAGATTTGTTCTAGAGGTAGACATCTATCACATAATATCAAACGCGTTAAGAGATTAATATATCACATAATATTCACATGTTAAAAATATATAGTTTCCAACAAAATTTGTTAAGCAATCATTTTTCAAGTAAACACGGTCGAAGTCCAGACTCACTAATGCATTCTAACAAACTCGATAAGTCACACTAATGCAAAATTCTGGTTCTCTAAGACCAACGCTCGGATACCAACTGAAATGTCCCGTTCTTATTGATTAAAAACGTTCCATATTAATTGATTTCGTTGCGAGGTTTTGACCTCTATATGAGACGTTTTTCAAAGACTGCATTCTTTTTAAAACAAACCATAACCTTTATTTCATCAATAAAGGTTTAAAAAGCTTTACGTAGATTATCAAATAATGATAATCTAAAATATCCTGTTTACACACGACCATTACATAATGGTATACAACACAAATATGTTACAACAAAATAAGTTTCTTGAATGCAGTTTTTACACAATATCATACAAGCATGGACTCCAAATCTCGTCCTTATTTAAGTATGCGACAGCGGAAGCTCTTAATAATCACCTGAGAATAAACATGCTTAAAACGTCAGCAAAAATGTTGGTGAGTTATAGGTTTAACCTATATATATCAAATCGTAACAATAGACCACAAGATTTCATATTTCAATACACATCCTATACATAGAGATAAAAATCATTCATATGGTGTGATGACCCGGAAATTTTCGAACAAATTTAAACTTTAATCTTTATATTATTCCGACACGATAAGCAAAGTTTGTTAAGTTGAATCTCAAAAATTTTAAACTATGTTCATACATTCATTTAACCTCGACCAAATTCTAATGATTCACGAACCATTATATGAACGGACATGATTATATATGTATATGTGTATATATTATAACTTGAAAACGTTAACAAAGTATTAGACGTATAATACTTTACACGAACGTATTTGTTTCGATATAGGTTTAATATAATTATCAACGGAATTAAAAGATAATATCAAACGATTGATTTATCAGATACATTGTATGATCGTGAGTCTCTATTGAGAGGTCCACTTTGATGTAGGAAACCTTTTCTTTTTAACGATATTCGAAATAAATGGTAAAGTGAACAAATATGTCAATTAACGATTACTGGACAAAGGTTAGTAGAGATTAACTTTCAACACAATGATTGTCTCGTGTCTCTTGATAAAGTTAATTATTTAGTTTTCTTAATATTGAAAACTTTTTACGACATAGATGAAACCTTTTAAAGAATGATTTTGAATATAACTAATTCTGGAAAACTAAATTATATTTATTCGATTTAGGTCAAATATATGAAAGCGTTCTTCGAAATAATAGATTTTTAATTATTATAACGCTTCGATAAAAAGATGTGAATGTAATTAGTTTTAGAGAACTATAGTTATTCGATTTAGTATGGGCACGTTTTTCGATATAATAGAATTTGATTGTTAAAATGTTTTTATGGATTTTCAATGATATGAAAATGAAAATAAAGATAAAATAAAGATTTCTAATGAGCACTAAAATACTACAACATTTCATCTCAAGATTTGAAGATAAAATGATGGAAATCACTAAACCTGTGCACTTGCACGAGAAAAATCATAACTAAATCATACTGACTCGAAAAAGGGTGATTCCGGTGTCCAGACGTCCGTAACTCAAAAATCTACAACTTTCGTGAAGACACCATACGCGGACAGCGTACCTATCTACGCGAAACGCGTAATGTTTGTTGACATAAAAAGTTTGTTGACATAAAAAGTGATGGCGGCTTACCTTTTTATTATTATTATATTATATATTATATTATTATATTATTATTTTACATATATATATATATATATATGAACGAAGTACTTATTAGGAACTAAAAAAAAACACTCACACACTCACATAAATAAATCACTCTGTATATTTTCTAGCTTAAAATTTTAAATTAGTAGTATGGTACTGTAACAAGTGATACATGGGTATTTTAATTTGGGTTACAAACCGATTATAACTAAGGAAACTATGGGTTATTGCCAAGGAGGTTATGGGTAATATTCGGGGATATATTTATGAATCAAACCTAGTGTTTATCATCTCCGTTACGTCTACGTACTTTCCTACAATATTGAATCTCAATATTGATATGTTGAGATCTACGATTATTTGATAATCCGAGTTTCGGTCACATTACGATGAACAACTTTATTTGCTGCTAAGGTGAGTTTCATATGATCCCTTTTACTCTTTACATTTTTGGGCTGAGAATACATGCAAATACTTTATTAACTGATTTACAATATTTATATGCGTGAGTTTCATATGATCCCTTTTACTCTTTACATTTTTGGGCTGAGAATACATGCAAATACTTTATTAACTGATTTACAATATTTATATGCGTGAGTTTCATATGATCCCTTTTACTCAATATATTTTTGGGCTGAGAATACATACGACTGTTTATAAATACTGAAAATACTAGATTTATATGCGTGAGTTTCATTTGCTCCCTTTTTAAATGCTTTTGCAATATATATTTTTGGGCTGAGAATACATGCACTTTATTTTAAACGCAAAGGACACAAGTACATACTAAATTCTACACCGAGTTTGAACCGAAAATCCCTTAGCTTTGGTAACTAGTAACTGCCGGTTATAAGAACTGGTGGGCGCGAGTAGTTATATATGGATCCATAGGGCTTGATATCCCCGTCCGAGCTAGAGCGCTAGCCTTTTAACGGACGTATGCTATTTGAGAAGCGTACACGTTGGTTTGCGTGTATTATTAAGATGATTATACAAAGGGTATAAAATATATATACGTTAAGTTTAGTTACCATGGTGCTCAATTTCGTAGAATATTTTGATAAACGTTTCTGGATGAAACAACTGAAAACTTGTGATTCACCTTTACATACAGATTATACGAAACAATAAAACTATGAACTCACCAACCTTTGTGTTGACACTTGTTAGCATGTTTATTCTCAGGTTTACTAGAAGTCTTCCGCTGTTGCTTATATGTTAGACAAGTTATGTGCATGGAGTCTTACATGACATACTTTTCAAGGAAACGTTGCATTCACCAAATCATCACCATGTATCTTATTTTGACTGCATTGTCAACGGAAGTACTATTGTAAACTATTATTTACGGTGATTGTCTATATGTAGAAATCATCATATGTCGAAAACCTTTGATTTAAATATTCATTTATGGTGTGCCTTTTCAAAAGAATGCAATGTTTACAAAGTGTATCATATAGAGGTCAAATACCTCGCAATGAAATCAATGAATGACGTATTGTCCATATGGATTTGGAGCGATCGTCACAGTTGGTATCAGAGCGTTAGTCCTAGCGAACCAGGTCTTGCATGAATGTGTCTAACTGATAGTTGTTAAGATGCATTAGTAAGTCTGGACTTCGACCGTGTCTGCATGTTAAAAGTTTTGCTTATCATTTCTTGTCGGAAATTACATGCTTATCATTCTTAAGTCTAGACACGTTTTCCTGCATTTATTGCATAAATAGTGTATAGACAAAAATTCATATCTTAGCGTATCTGTTACTGTAAACTTTTCCTGATATCTTCCGAAAATTTCTCCGTGATTTATGGAATTTGGTATTATATATACATATGTAAATTATGTAATGAAGAATACCAAACTAAATTCTATAATCTAATTCATATCAAAAATCATCTCCCTAATTATACAAGATGGATCCCTATCTAGTTCAAATTCCTTAAACTCTGACAGCTATTCCGATATAGATATTCACCTGAATTCTAAAGATAGTGTAACCGGAATGGATCAACCAATTAGCCATCATCTATTCTGGATGAATTGGGGATGGGTTCGTAGTCTACTTAATCATTGGAGGCAAGAAGAAGGTGATCCCTTCCATCCACCACATTGTCCTCTTGGCGAAGAACCTGAAGCACTTACCGGCGAACCTGTTCGAGACACTATTTTCTCTCTCATTTCCAGAGTATCTCGTCACGAAAATATACTATCTCAAATTCTGGATCTTATTCATCCGCTCGTACGAACCGCCAATCATCCCGGTGTAGTAGAAGAAGTCAACGAGCTTCGTGCTCAGGTAGTGGCTTTGGAGAATATGGTGCAAAGGTTACAAGCACCAGCAGCATCGCCGGCATCAACAGTACCACCGACAACAACACCAACAGTACCATTACCACCACCAACAACATCCGCATCGCAAACCTCAACTTCACAATCTGTCCCACGAGCATCAACGTCATACGCACCATAGTTACCAAGAAATACCAGCAACAATAAACGATGAAGTATTAACTCATTTCCCCTGAAGAAATTTTATGTATATTTAATATATATGAATTTTGAAATAAAAATAAATCTTTTCGTACTAAGCTATTACGTGTGAATCTTAACTGATAGGTACTACTCGGTTAGTTCATATTACTAATATGCAATGACGTACATCCTTTCTTAACAACTTAACCATTGTTAACTACAATCTCTGTTTCAACCCAATGAATTCCATTTCATAATAAACCAAGTGTATTAATCAATTACATAATTGATTTTACATTTTCATTTTCGATGTACTCAAAACTTTCCAGAAAACATCATCTGTGTCTTGTAAGGTTCACAAGAATTTCACGAGCATTAACATCCTTCACCAATGAATATCAATAAGAATAAATAATGAAGTATTGATTTCATTAGCGAAATACTCCGCAAAGATTAAGTAATCTTTAATATTTTAGAGATTATTCATTTCTAATTCCAGCCAAAAATCAAATGAGCTTAATATGATATTAACTCATTAAATCTGTATTACATCTGAAGAAAATATACATACATATATTTTCATAAAAACGGTAATAAAAATTCTTTTGTACAAAGTATTAATTGTGAAATCTTTAACGGGTAGGTAATACTCGGGAAATATATAAGTTCACAATTAATATGTTATACTGTACATTCTTCAACTTTGATTCAAAAATTATTAACTATGCTCACAGCGATATACAATCGTTTCCATACAAATTCAATTACATATTCTGATATTGACGGATCAGAATCCAAGCCAAGATTTAATGGGTGACATCATTCTTAGATCTCTACATCTTTTAAAGCTATACTTTGACTTCAAAAAAAAATGTGAAAGATCCTTTAGCATTGTTATTACCGAAAATAATCTTGCAATCCCTTTTCAAAGTATCCAGTCTTACCACACTTCCAACCAGTCAACTTCAACTTTTCAGATTAAGCCTTATTGTAATCTTGATATATACGTTCTTGTTACTGGGGAACCTTTTATGTTCCACCACATTAGCATCAAATTTACCAACAACTTCATTGATCCTTGACCTTCCGAAAAATCCTTATACTCATTGAAACCCTATCATGTACTCATCTACATCTTCTAACGGTAATTGCCATACCAACTACCAGGAATTAGTAATCAGTATTTCGAATTTCGCAGCAATTCTACGCCAATAGTTATATATAAACATATAATGTCTATCTCCTAGACTTACATACTTCGAATGTGAAGTTTCTGAAAAACACCCCAAACTGTGAAACTAGTCCTCCGAATTTTGGAAAAATGCTGATGAAGCAGCAAAAACTGTAAACGACGTTAACAGTCAAAAGTTTAATGATAAAGAATAGTATGGTGGTAAAGCTGAAAAAAAAGAGAAGGTTTGGAACTGGAAAACGGATTGAGCAAACCATGAAAGAGGCTGTGGACAAATCACAAGGACAAAATCTACCTTCAAAGGATCCAAATGATTCAGTGTCTGCTAAAATCGTTAGCAAACACCTTACTCCTCATTCTAAACCTTCACAGACAGATTTTCCGCATCATCCTCTGATATTAAAAATTCTAAGATATCATCGTATATTTCATTATAAATATCCTCGATATTTCTGGAGATATCTTCATAACTATTCTTATCTGAAATCATTCATCTCTTCACGCTATCTTTATTACATCATAAAAGAAACTATTTTAGTTTCTAAATTCTGAAACCTTCAAGTTTAAAATATGAATGTTTTGAAGTATTGTTGGGAACTGAAACATGAATTAGTATAATATAATGACACTTGATCAACGTGATTATATTACAGTAAGTCATGCTAAGTTTCTAATGGAACGTGATAAAGGTTCACAGATCCCACCCTCATCATGAACCATGTTACATAACTCTTTCATTCTATATAATCTCTAAATATATCAAGAAAATATATTTCTTGATGATTCGGTCTTTTCCGGATATTATGGTAATTTGATAAATCAAGATCGTGCCATTACAATTCCCTTCTTAGAACATTAACTATGTTCATTTCAAAATCCATACCTACTAATTCTGGACCATTATCCGCTTGACTTAAGGTCGGGAAGAGAAATCGAAAGCATGAAGCTCTGAAATATAATGGAAAATATAAAGCCCGATAACAACCCCGAAATTTACAAACCGTGTATATCGATGCGTATAGCAATATAAAGACACGGGAGAACGAAAAATACTACAACTCCAAGGTAATAGTAGAAGAAAATAACTTC
The DNA here is from genome assembly GCF_046630445.1 of Rutidosis leptorrhynchoides. Taxonomy (NCBI): domain Eukaryota; kingdom Viridiplantae; phylum Streptophyta; class Magnoliopsida; order Asterales; family Asteraceae; genus Rutidosis; species Rutidosis leptorrhynchoides. Next base: position 647,767,771 of record NC_092334.1, read on the forward strand.
CTCTGGTGGGAGATGAAAAAGAAGAATGAAGGATACGATAGCCAGGAAAATATCAATAATCAGAACTGGATTAAGCATTTTCACAATCTATTGGGATGTTTGAATAAGGAAGAAGATTATAGGAGTGGTGAAAATAAATGAAACGAAAGAGGTCAATTTATAGCGAAATATCAGACATAGCAATCGAGGCAGATTACGCATTTAATCAAGACAAAATTGCTGAAATAGTCCCTGTGGTTTGTACCAAAATGCTGGTTTAGTCCCTGTGCTTTTTTTTTGACGGATTTGGTCCCGGTGGTTGGTAAAAGTTGCTGATTTAGTCCCTCTGACCGACGGCCGTCAAAAAATGCCGTTAACTCTGGTCATGTGCCAGACATGTGAGGGTATTTTCGTTAGTTTCTTTCCTTTATTTACAATATTGCTGAAATGGTCCCTGTGGTTTGTAACAAAGTTGCTGAATTGGTCCCTGTGATTTGTACCAAATCACAAATTCCCTAATTAACACAAATTCATGATCTGTACATTTCAGCTATATTCATAAATATATATAAATAATACTCTGTAATATTGTTCCTATAAACACTAATATAAATTAAACGCCACCAAATTCATCAAAATCACTAATAAAAAGACTGTTAGTATTTGACATTTTATTCTTCATTGGAACCCCTTTATAATCGACATATTCACACACAAATACATAGAGAACCTGTTAAACTTTTTTGCTTCTAAAATGAAATCAAATTAATAATAAACCCATTTAATTTCAAACCCATTTTCAATTAAGATCTGCAATCGGGCATCAGATCTGAAATCAAAGATCGATTGTTGCTACAAATCTGAAAAGCGATAACATCTACAAACCGATTAGATCTACAAATTTGAAACTCGATTGTTGCAGCTCTCGTCGGAGAAAATGAACGTTCGCCGGAGATGGTGACGGTTGGGAAGTTTGCTTTTGACAATTGGGCAATTCAATATCCAACTCTCTTTCTGCTGCTACTAGTCTTCTGTTTCTACTTGATTTGTAAGTATCACGTGGTACTGTTATGTACATGTAGATGTATATTAGTTATGTACATGTAGATGTATATTACTCATAGTTGCAAAATATTATTTTAATTTGTGTTAGCTTTTCGTTTTGTATAGAGCAACTTCCTTGAATAGGATTTGCATATTAATGAGCTAAGGATGAAGATGAGAGGAAAAGGAGGGCGGTGGTGGAAGTGAATTTAATTAATTTATGTTTGATGTTGATTAGGATTTGATTATTTGATTTTAATAAGTTCTTGTAATGTTTAATGGAAATAAATTTGGTGTTCTTGAGAGTTTTAATTTTCCAGATCTGTTGGTTATTTTCCAGATTTGTTGGTGCCGGCGGTTTTCGATTGAAGGTATCAACTCAGTAATTTGCAATTGAATGTGAAAATGGTGGATTTGAGTATAATTTAGAGTTTATAGTTTGTATATTTATTGATTCAATGTTTTGGTGGGTTTGATTTTACCATGTTATTTAAAGTGTTTGAATAAGATGAAAAAAATTAGGGTTTGTTCATAATTATTAAGGATAAAGATGAAGGTGAGGAAGAAAAAAAAATTTGGGGATAAAGATTTCAACAATTTTATTACAAAACACGGGGACCAATTCAGCAACATTTATTACAAACCACAGGGACCATTTCAGCAATATTGTAAATAAAGGAAAGAAACTGACGAAAATACCCTCACATGTCTGGCACATGACCAGAGTTAACGGCATTTTTTGATGGCCGTAGGTCAGAGGGACTAAATCAGCAACTTTTACCAACCACCGGGACCAAATCCATAAAAAAAAAAGCACAAGGACTAAACCAGCGTTTTGGTACGAACCACAGGGACTATTTCAGCAATTTTGTCTTTAATCAAAGGAAATCTTAATTTCCTTAAATTCCGAAGAATCAAATCTTATTATGAAGATTTTCTATTCCTTAAATTTCGGAAATCAATCGTTACTACGTCAAGAGATAAGACGCATCTCTATTCTCTATTTCACTTTATTACAATAACTTCCCTCATACGCTTCGAGTAATTGGATTGTTTTATCCATATTATTCAACGGTGATAAAACTTTATTTATCGACTCATATTCGTCATAAAATCATTTTTATTGTTAGCCATGATGACCTCACTCAAATTTCGGGACGAAATTTCTTTAACGGGTAGGTACTGTGATGACCCGGAAATTTTCGAACAAATTTAAACTTTAATCTTTATATTATTCCGACACGATAAGCAAAGTTTGTTAAGTTGAATCTCAAAAATTTTAAACTATGTTCATACATTCATTTAACCTCGACCAAATTCCAATGATTCACGAACCATTATATGAACGGACATGATTATATATGTATATGTGTATATATTATAACTTGAAAACGTTAACAAAGTATTAGACGTATAATACTTTACACGAACGTATTTGTTTCGATATAGGTTTAATATAATTATCAACGGAATTAAAAGATAATATCAAACGATTGATTTATCAGATACATTGTATGATCGTGAGTCTCTATTGAGAGGTCCACTTTGATGTAGGAAACCTTTTCTTTTTAACGATATTCGAAATAAATGGTAAAGTGAACAAATATGTCAATTAACGATTACTGGACAAAGGTTAGTAGAGATTAACTTTCAACACAATGATTGTCTCGTGTCTCTTGATAAAGTTAATTATTTAGTTTTCTTAATATTGAAAACTTTTTACGACATAGATGAAACCTTTTAAAGAATGATTTTGAATATAACTAATTCTGGAAAACTAAATTATATTTATTTGATTTAGGTCAAATATATGAAAGCGTTCTTCGAAATAATAGATTTTTAATTATTATAACGCTTCGATAAAAAGATGTGAATGTAATTAGTTTTAGAGAACTATAGTTATTCGATTTAGTATGGGCACGTTTTTCGATATAATAGAATTTGATTGTTGAAATGTTTTTATGGATTTTCAATGATATGAAAATGAAAATAAAGATAAAATAAAGATTTCTAATGAGCACTAAAATACTACAACATTTCATCTCAAGATTTGAAGATAAAATGATGGAAATCACTAAACCTGTGCACTTGCACGAGAAAAATCATAACTAAATCATACTGACTCGAAAAAGGGTGATTCCGGTGTCCAGACGTCCGTAACTCAAAAATCTACAACTTTCGTGAAGACACCATACGCGGACAGCGTACCTATCTACGCGAAACGCGTAATGTTTGTTGACATAAAAAGTTTGTCGACATAAAAAGTGATGGCGGCTTACCTTTTTATTATTATTATATTATATATTATATTATTATATTATTATATTATTATTTTACATATATATATATATGAACGAAGTACTTATTAGGAACTAAAAAAAAACACTCACACACTCACATAAATAAATCACTCTGTATATTTTCTAGCTTAAAATTTTAAATTAGTAGTATGGTACTGTAACAAGTGATACATGGGTATTTTAATTTGGGTTACAAACCGATTATAACTAAGGAAACTATGGGTTATTGCCAAGGAGGTTATGGGTAATATTCGGGGATATATTTATGAATCAAACCTAGTGTTTATCATCTCCGTTACGTCTACGTACTTTCCTACAATATTGAATCTCAATATTGATATGTTGAGATCTACGATTATTTGATAATCCGAGTTTCGGTCACATTACGATGAACAACTTTATTTGCTGCTAAGGTGAGTTTCATATGATCCCTTTTACTCTTTACATTTTTGGGCTGAGAATACATGCAAATACTTTATTAACTGATTTACAATATTTATATGCGTGAGTTTCATATGATCCCTTTTACTCTTTACATTTTTGGGCTGAGAATACATGCAAATACTTTATTAACTGATTTACAATATTTATATGCGTGAGTTTCATATGATCCCTTTTACTCAATATATTTTTGGGCTGAGAATACATGCGACTGTTTATAAATACTGAAAATACTAGATTTATATGCGTGAGTTTCATTTGCTCCCTTTTTAAATGCTTTTGCAATATATATTTTTGGGCTGAGAATACATGCACTTTATTTTAAACGCAAAGGACACAAGTACATACTAAATTCTACACCGAGTTTGAACCGAAAATCCCTTAGCTTTGGTAACTAGTAACTGCCGGTTATAAGAACTGGTGGGCGCGAGTAGTTATATATGGATCCATAGGGCTTGATATCCCCGTCCAAGCTAGAGCGCTAGCCTTTTAACGGACGTATGCTATTTGAGAAGCGTACACGTTGGTTTGCGTGTATTATTAAGATGATTATACAAAGGGTATAAAATATATATACGTTAAGTTTAGTTACCATGGTGCTCAATTTCGTAGAATATTTTGATAAACGTTTCTGGATGAAACAACTGAAAACTTGTGATTCACCTTTACATACAGATTATACGAAACAATAAAACTATGAACTCACCAACCTTTGTGTTGACACTTGTTAGCATGTTTATTCTCAGGTTTACTAGAAGTCTTCCGCTGTTGCTTATATGTTAGACAAGTTATGTGCATGGAGTCTTACATGACATACTTTTCAAGGAAACGTTGCATTCACCAAATCATCACCATGTATCTTATTTTGACTGCATTGTCAACGGAAGTACTATTGTAAACTATTATTTACGGTGATTGTCTATATGTAGAAATCATCATATGTCGAAAACCTTTGATTTAAATATTCATTTATGGTGTGCCTTTTCAAAAGAATGCAATGTTTACAAAGTGTATCATATAGAGGTTAAATACCTCGCAATGAAATCAATGAATGACGTATTGTCCATATGGATTTGGAGCGATCGTCACATATGGTGAACACCTGGTAACCGACATTAACAAGATGCATATATATAAGAATATCCCCATCATTCCGGGACACCCTTCGGATATGATATAAATTTCGAAGTACTTGATGTTATGCGAGGTGTATATAAAATAGTTATTAATTTTAGCAGAAAACACTATTAAATACGATACAATTTTACACAAGATATTTATTTATTTATAGAATGGATATACTTAAACCTTGCTACAACACTTATAGGCAGTGTACCTAATCGTACAGTAGTGTAGTTTTTTGTAAGTCCGGTTCGTTCTACAGGGAAATCTTTAAACAAAGCTCAACGCTATATTAGTTTACTTTTATAAAAATACAAATATATATATAAGTAATATTATTATTATAAAGGGGGGTTTTTACCGTTTAATGACCGGTTTGTCGATTTTAAGATTTTAGTCGCAGTTAAAACCTAATGTAAAATATAAAATAAATACAAGACTTAAATTAAAGCGTAAAGTAAATAACGATAATGAAATTGCGAATAATAAAAATGCGATAAAATAAAATTGCGATAATTAAAAAGTACGATAATTAAAAGTGCGATTAAATAACAATAAATAAAAGTGCGATAATTAGAAGTGCAATTAAATATAAAATAAAGGAAATTAAATATGAAATAAAAGAATTATGCTTATTTAAACTTCCGTAATCATGATGTTTGACGTGTTGATTTTAGTTTTATGTCCATGGGTTAATTGTCCTTTGTCCTGGATTATTTAATATGTCCGTCTGGTTTTTGTCCATAACAGTCCATCAGTCATAAATATAAAGTGCGAGTGTCCTCGTCAAATTATTATTATACCCGAAGTTAAATATTCCAACTAATTGGGGATTCGAATTGTAACAAGGTTTTAATACTTTGTTTAATGAATACACCAGGTTATCAACTGCGTGTAAACCAAGGTTTTACTACTTTGTTAGCAATTACACCAATTACTCTTGAATGTAATTTCACCCCTGTTTTAATTATTCTAGTGGCTATTAATCCATTCCCGTGTCCGGTTAAATGAACGATTATTCGTACATATAAATACCCCGCCCATCGTGTCCGATCGAGTGTATATGGTAATTTATAGGGACGCCCAATTGTAAATCTTTATATTAACATTAACAAACTTTCATTTAGTTAAACAAATATAAAGCCCATTAATAGCCCATAGTCTAATTTCCACAAGTGTCGTTCTTTTGTCCAAACCCCAATTATGGTACAAAGCCCAATTACCCAATTTTAGTAATTAGCCCAACATCATGATTACTTCGTTTTAAATAAGCATAATAATAACTTAGCTACGAGACATTAATGTAAAAAGGTTGAACATAACTTACAATGATTAAAAATAGCGTAGCGTTACACGGACAGAATTTCGACTTACACCCTTACAACATTCGCTAACATACCCTTATTATTAGAATTAAAATTAAAATTAAAATATAAATTATATATATATATATATAAATTTTACGTATGATAAGAGAAGAAAAAGATATGAATTGTGATCAGAATTCGGTTTGCTTTATAGCCAGAGTCGATTTTTGGGGCTCCGCGACTCGCGGTGAAAACCTCTTCAAACTCCGCGAGTCGCGGAGAATGTATTTACAGCTCACACCCTTGGAGTCTTTCTCTGCCGACGGTTTATAATATATATATATAATATATATATAATTAATATAATTAATTATATATTATATTATATTTATATACATAGTTAACTTGTAATTTTTAGTCCGTTGCGTCGAGCGTTAAGAGTTGACTCTGGTCCCGGTTCCGGATTTTCGAACGTCCTTGCGTACAATTTTATATTTTGTATTTTGCGTTTTGAATCTTGTACTCTTGTAATTTCGAGACGTTTCTTATCAATAATTGGAACCTCTTTGATTGTCTTTTGTACTTTTGAGCTTTTTGGTCGTTTGCGTCTTCAATTCGTCGAATCTGTCTTTTGTCTTCACCTTTTATTATTTAAACGAATATCACTTGTAAATAGAACAATTGCAACTAAAAGCTTGTCTTTCTTGAGGAATAATGCTATGAAATATATGTTCGTTTTTAGCATTATCAAATATTCCCACACTTGAGCGTTGCTTGTCCTCAAGCAATATTGTCTCGAAATACTAGAATCACTTCTTTATTCTTCACACTTTGTACATCAGTGATTTCTATACGGCGGTATAAACAATGGTAGTAACGATATGGTTTACAGTCCCACATGACTATAAAAATTTAGATCCATTAAGCAAATTGGATCTTTATGAAAACATTTGATCTTTTGAAAATTAAATCTAGTTTTTACCCTAGATAAGTTTTCCGGGATAACCCTTTACCGGTGTTTGCAAAATATTTTTGTGGGTTTGGTGGGTTTCAGATTTGAAAATTTTAGCTCAAAACTTGCGGTTTTGTGTCACCCACTTGCTAACCTTGTATTTGGAAAGCAACACGTCCAGTTTACTTGTCCCGTATATTACCTTTCGGTAAACTACCGTCCGGTTGTAAAGGAAAGCGTTGAACAAGCAACTGTTAAGGCAATGTCCCCTGACATGCTTTTAATTATGGTCTATAACGTGTCGGACGCAATTACTATCCTTGGTAGGAGCAATAGTAAAGCTCACCCTTATAATTTTTCGATCTGGCACAAGGTCCTGTCTTTGACCATGCTATGCAACCACCGTTCTTACGGTTGACACCCGTTTTAGTTCAGGTGACCTAATGAATTCCAGGTGAATTCCTAGGATTTTACGTTCAATGGTAATGAACGCATTGAAAATAGGGTTTTCAGAAAACAAATCGGTTTGTAATTTTGATCAAAATATTTTCTCGTTCAAGCTCGAGTTTAGATATCATTGAATTCCATGAGTTTGAATTCTCAATCTTTAAGGTCAATCTCTAGGATTGAGTAATATCAGTCTTAAAAGCTGATTTTTAATCTTTAAGGAGATTATCCTTTCTGGGGATCTGATTCATTAGTCTTATCAAGCTAATTTGCACGGTGCCCCCCCATTGTACGAGATAAATCCTTCTCATGGTTAGGATAAATCTGACCACATGGCGACCCTGTTTAATGCTGAGGTCCGTGGATTTCCTGCTGATTTTAGTGACGACTTTTCTAGATTTTTCGTCAACCTACAGCTGGTCTGAACGACAACTTCATGACCTAAATCAAGAAGCGCGTTTCTTTTTCGGAAGACTTTACTTCCTTTTAGTGATGGAATTGATTCATCGTGTAGATCCATCTCTTCTTTTCTTTCATTGGGTAAAAACAGTTTAGTTTAGTCCAAAGCAAAAGTATTTTCAGTTATTTGTTACAGATATATGTGACATATGTTAAGATAACTTGGTAAATTTTCCCACACTTGGCTTTTATTTTCCTTTTTATCGTCCTCTATTCCATTTTAAATGAATTTTAACATTTTAGTTTGTTTCTTAATTTATGTCCTTTCCGAGGTAACAATAATTTCGGTGTTAAAACCTAGTTTTATCGTTCATAAATAAACATGGTTTTGAATTCATTTAATTGAAAATTTTGAAAAATTTTACTAGAATTGGGTAGTCAGTATATAAGACTAGGGCTGTTCTTTTTTTATCAGAGAGCACTAGATTCTAATACAACTACTGCTTTACTAGTATTTTTAATGGTAACCAAGTGTATAAAGTAAAAATTTTTAAAATCCGAAAGAATTTAACCCCTTCCCACACTTAAGATCTTGCAATGCCCTCATTTGCAAGAAATCAGTAACAATTTAAATTATTGAGGGTGATTTGTGTGAAAATGATTAAATTTTACCAAAGTTTCCAAATATATTGGCGTTTGTTTGCTGAATGATAAATGGTGCACATCATTTGTTCATTCCGTCTTGTTGTTATTTCACATATATTTTGCATCTTGTCGTCAAAATTAGTTGCTTTTGCTGAACTTAATGTCAGTCTTTGAAAATGCGTTGTTTTACCCTGTTGTGTACATAAGATAAACTGCAAACATATATACATATTTTTGAAGTTTGGTTTATTACCCCACATTCAAAAATTATTAAAATCTAAGAATAAAAGTTAGATAATTATAAAAATGATTACAATATTAACAAAAGTATTAAACGTATCAATAATTACAAATTACAAAATAAAAAATAAAAATAATAAGTAAACTAAGGATGATATTGGTACCAATAGGGGTTCCAGGCATAACCATAAGTGCTATAGAATGCTTCGGCAGGGTCATACGTAGGATATGGTGGCTGCATCTCTATAGACCAAGGAGGGAAGATGGGTTTCGGTGTAGGAATATAGTTTCTACCTATATGTTGGCAATGAGCTATGATCTGGTTCTGATGAACTTGCCAATCTTCAAATGCTCTCTGTCTAGCATTTTCGTATTCCTGAGAAGCTATAAACCTATGCATTTCTTGCATCTCATTCCCCCCTCCTACATTACCTTGCTGCTGGTTTCTCTCCACCTGTGGATGTCTACCATGGTATCGTACTGCGGCGTTATTTCGCCTCTTCAAAACTTTCGCACCATGGTATACATTTAAACCTATAGTATCGCGGGGTTCCGGCTCTTCTAGTAATAATCCCCCCCGACTTATATCCACACCGAGATATTCACCAATCAAAGTAATAAAAATACCACCTCCTATTATGCTATGTGGTCGCATCCCCCGAACCATAGCTGATAAATAATAACCCACACAATATGGTATACTTACAACGCTTTGTGGGTCTCGAATACACATATGGTAAAACAAATCTTGTTCATTTACTTTTTCCTTGTTCTTACCCCTTTGTGTAATCGAATTAGCTAAAAACCTATGTATTACTCTTAATTCGGCTCTATCTATATCCAAATAAGAGTAATTTCCCCCTTTGAAACGGTGATGGCTTGTCATTTGACTCCACACACCGTGTGTATCAAAATTTTCATCTATCTTTCTACCGTTTAGTATCAATCCTCTACAATCGGCAGACGCTAACTCCTCAGGCGTGTATATACGTAAAGCCTGAGCCATGTCCAGTAAAGACATGTGGCGCATCGAACCGCCTAACAAAAATCTAATAAAAGAACGATCGGTTAAACTAGCTACCCGATCATTCAACTCTATACTACATAACAATTCTTCACACCATACTTTATATACAGGTCTACGTATGGTGAATAAACATATCCAGTCATTAAAAGAAGAATTACCATACCTCTGTACAAGTAATTCCCTAATTGGCCCGGCCAATTCTACAGCTTCTAAGGGTCCCCATTCTATGACCCTCGGTACCTCAACAACCTTGGAATGAAGAGTATGCAAACCCCTTTGATATTTTGGATAATCTATCCAAAGTCTGTCAAATCTCAGGTTCGGGTGCAACTCTTCCAAATGCATATCGGAAAAGGCCATGACTGGATGAGGTACATCCTGCTTGTAGTAGTTATCCACCTCCTGTTGTTCCAAATTCTCAGCAGGAGCATTGCGGGCTTGGGATGAAGATTCACCCCTTTCATTCTGCAAAACACATCAAACACAATTTTTGTGCATCCAAATATGCATTAGTGTCAGCAAAATCATCAATCAAAATAATTACAATGACATTATCAATTTATATCAAACTTAAGCTCATTTTCACATTTTTATCAAATCTACACTTTTTCAAATAAGCATATACGAAAATGTTCGCCAAGTTCATAAGCATTCAACTCAAATAACATGTCAAAATAATCATTACTAGCAATTAAACAAGTCTCAAATGGTATTATCTTTCAAAAATCAAGTTCATGAATTTTAGACTTGAAAAAGTCCACTTTAATTCTCAAAATCATGTTTAGGCTCAAAGTTTGGATCATTTAACTACCTAGACATGTTACACTACTTAATTTAGCAACAATTCATGACAAAAATAGGCCATAACCTGTTTATATCAAAAAGCCCCAAATTTGCTCAAGAACACAAACCCTAGATTATTCAAAATTTGAAGTTTAAGGCTTCTAATCATGTTAAACAGCATCAATCTAGGTTATACAAGCATAATACATAAACAATTTAAGCTTAATTACACTAAAAAGCATCAAAATCAAATTGGGAAAAAATAGCTCAAGAACATCAAATTTCGGATTAAATGGTGTTTAGGTGTAGAAATTTACCGTTTTTCTTGAGTAATTCTTAGATAGCATCCTTCTCAACATGATTTTAGCAAAAAATTTGGTGATTAACGGTTAAAAATTGGGATTTTTGGGGTGTTTTTGGGTGGTTTTTCGTGGGTTTTTTCGCAGCTATTTTTCTGTTTTGGGGTTGTGTGGTGCACTGATCGTTCAGCTCTTTTTATTTTTTTTTTCTGATTTTCGGTCCTCCGCGAGTCGCGGCAAAATACACTTCAAACTCCGCGACTCGCGGAGTTTGTTTTTTTTTTTTTTATTTTTTTTTTTTTTTATAAACATTAACTTTTGAAAACAATTAAGAAATTAATTTTAAAATTTTGTTTCCCTTGTTATTTAGGACGAGGTCGTTTCGGATCGATGTCCTAGTCCGTCCTTCGATAAAATTTTAAAATTTGTCTTTTTGTAGCGATTGTTTTAAAAGCTAAGATTTTTGGGTTTTTTCAATGTTTTTGGCATACTCTAATTCAATAAGATTAAAAATAATGATAATAAAAGTTCTCGTCCCTCCCTCGGGTAAAGCAATTTCGGTTCAAAGACCTAGTCTTCAACTTACGACGAATTTTAAAAATCATATTCTTAACTTAATGAGATAAAGTAAATTTTTGTTTTTAAATTCACACAACTTAAATATAAAATTCAAAATTATTATTAAAAATTCACACCAAACTTAGAATTTAAAATGCATAAAATTAAGAATTTATATTTTAAAAATTCACACCAAACTTAATTTAAAAATTCATAAATTCATATCAAACTTATATTAATTTTTTAAATATTTACAATTTTAAATATATTGTTTTTACAAAATTTACAATATTAATTTAAGATTTAAATATTAATTTTAAAAACATGGTAAAAATAAAAAAATCTTTTTGTCTTTTTATCCCACTTTAATCAATCAAATATTATCAAAAATATGCGCCCCTCTTTTCGGTAAAGTAATTTTGGTTCCAAGACCTAATTTAACTCATGACGAATTTTTGAAATATTTTGGGTTGATTGATTAAAGATATTTATACCTTAAGAATAAACGTTAAATTTTGCAGTGATGTAATAAATTTTTGAATGATATCAATAATTTCGGTTGCCAAACCTAATTTTATTTAATACCAATTTAATACTTTTTAGCGAACAAATTAGCGTTTATTATCAAAAGGTTAAAAATTAAAAATAAAAATAAAAATAAAAACTGTACAGACATACCTGTGAAATAGATTTCTTAGTTATATGATCTATCCCATTCATAAGATAGTCGGTTTAATTGATATTCCATGGCTACATAGGCGTAACCTCGAGCATTCAGTGTCTTTTCTTCTAAACATATGAACGGTCCGTCTCTGCATAAAGTAACAAATTCGGTATTTGAATAGGTTTGATTATTTGAACATTTACCTCCATGTGACCATTTTCCGCATTTGTGACATCGTTCTAGGTGTCGTGCTCTTCTTTTCGCTGTGGATTTTGATTTTCCTTTACCAAATTGTAACTTATTATCTTCGCATCTGGATTCTTTTCTAACTCCGTCCATTCTTTCTCTGATTACTGATACTATTTCACTCGGGAGTATGTCATTATTACGTTTAGTGATCAAAGCGTGTAGCATTAGACCATGGTTTAGTTCACAGGCAGTCTTCATTTCGTAAAAACCTAAAAAAAATAAAAATTCAGAATGGGGGGAGAAGACTAGTTCTTTAGGGTCTGCTAGGGAAAGACCATACGTGTTCCATTTTCGAGAACTACACGAAAACAGACAATCTAACTCTAACAGAAATACATATTATCCTTTAAAGACTTGATTCTCCCCACACTTAGTTAGCTGTGGTGTCGAAATTGTGATTAACTTCGTTGTCGACTTCCATCGGACCATGTATGTAATGTTTAACTCTGTGACCATTAACTTTAAATTCAATCCCATTTGAATTTATTAATTCTATCGTTCCGTATGGGAAAACTCTTTTGACTATGAATGGTCCAGACCATCTTGATTTCAATTTTCCAGTAAATATCTTGAATCGTGAATTGAAAAGAAGAACTCTGTCTCCTTCTTTAAATTCTTTTGAACTTCTGATTCTTTTATCATGCCATTTCTTCGTTCTTTCTTTATAGATTAACGAATTTTCGTAAGCTTCATGTCTTAATTCTTCTAATTCATTTAGTTGACTTAATCGTAGACGTCCGGCTTCATATAAATCAAGATTACATGTCTTCAAAGCCCAAAATGCTTTGTGTTCAATTTCTACTGGAAGATGACATGCTTTTCCATAAACAAGTCTAAAAGGTGTGGTTCCAATTGGAGTTTTGTAGGCTGTTCTAAAAGCCCAGAGTGCATCCTCCAATTTAATGGACCATTCCTTCGGATTTGATCCTACGGTTTTCTCTAGAATACGTTTTAAAGCTCGGTTGGTATTTTCAACTTGTCCACTTGTTTGTGGATGATATGCGGTGGAGATTTTATGAGTTACTCCATATCTTTTAAGAACTTTCTCAAGTTGATTATTACAGAAATGAGTACCCCGATCACTTATTAAAGCTTTCGGTGTTCCAAACCTTGCAAAAAGACGTTTTAAAAAGTTGACTATAACTCGTGCATCGTTAGTTGGTAGAGCTTGTGCTTCCGCCCATTTAGATACATAATCAATGGCTACGAGTATATATAAATTATTATGAGATTTTGGAAATGGACCCATAAAGTCAATACCCCAAATGTCAAATACTTCACATACTTGGATGACATTTTATGGCATTTCATCACGTTGACTTATTTTTCCGGCCCTTTGACATGCATCACAGGATTTGCAAAGAAGGTGTGCGTCTTTGTAAATTGTAGGCCAATAGAATCCAGCTTCATAAACTTTTCTTGCTGTTAGTTGAGGCCCATAATGCCCTCCTGTTGGTCCTGTGTGACAATGGTTTAAAATTTTACTAGCTTCATCTCCAAATACACATCGGCGTATTATTCCATCGGGACAACTTTTAAACAAATGTGGATCTTCCCAGAAATAGTGTTTTATATCACTGAAGAATTTCTTTCGTCTTTGGTACGATAATCCTTTTTCAAGGAATCCACAAACTAAGTAGTTTGCATAGTCTGCAAACCATGGAATTTCTTTATAATCTATCTTCAATAGATATTCATCAGGAAAGTTGTCTTGTATGGCCGATTCATTTAGAACTTCTAATTCGGGATTTTCAAGACGAGAAAGATGATCAGCGGCGAGATTTTCTGCTCCTCTTTTATCTCGGATTTCAATATCAAACTCTTGTAAGAGTAAGATCCAACGGATTAATCTTGGTTTAGCATCTTGTTTTGAAAATAGGTATCTAAGAGCAGAATGGTCGGTATAGACCACCGTTTTTGCTAGAACGAGATATGATCGAAATTTGTCAAAAGCAAAGACAATAGCAAGGAGTTCTTTTTCAGTAGTTGTATAGTTTGTTTGTGCTCCTTGTAACGTCTTACTAGCATAATATATAGGTTGAAATCGTTTTTCAATCCTTTGTCCTAAAACGGCTCCCATTGCAAAATCACTTGCATCGCACATTAGTTCAAATGGTAGATTCCAATTTGGTGTTATCATGATCGGCGCATTAGTGAGTTTTTCTTTAAGAATATTAAAAGATTTGATACACTCATCCGAAAAGATGAATGGAGCATCCTTTTCTAGGAGTTTATTCATAGGAGTGGCAATTTTAGAAAAATCTTTTATGAAACGTCGGTAAAAACCGGCATGCCCTAGGAAACTCCTAACTCCTCTAACATTGGTGGGATGTGGAAGTTTAGCAATTACATCTACTTTAGCTCTATCCACTTCAATTCCTTCTTTTGAAATTTTATGTCCAAGAACGATGCCTTCTTTAACCATGAAATGGCATTTCTCCCAATTAAGTACTAGATTTGATTTTTCGCATCTAATTAGCATTCGTTCCAGATTAACTAGACATGATTTAAATGTATCACCGAAGACTGAAAAGTCATCCATGAATACTTCCATGCATTCTTCTATCATGTCGTGAAAAATCGCCATCATACACCTTTGAAAGGTTGCAGGGGCGTTGCAAAGTCCAAATGGCATGCGTTTGTAAGCAAAAGTACCATAAGGGCACGTGAATGTGGTTTTCTCTTGATCTTCGGGTGCTATTGGAATTTGAAAATATCCAGAAAATCCATCTAGAAAACAATAGTAACTATTTCCGGCTAATCTTTCCAACATTTGATCTATGAAAGGTAAGGGAAAGTGATCTTTTCTGGTGGCGTCATTTAATTTTCTATAATCAATACATACACGCCATCCTGTTACAGTCCTAGTAGGAATAAGCTCATTTTTCTCATTTGTAATGACAGTCATGCCACCCTTCTTTGGCACGCATTGAACTGGGCTTACCCATGGACTATCAGAAATTGGATATATCAAACCTGCATCTAGCAGTTTAATAATCTCTTTCTTAACTACATCTTGCATATTAGGATTTAGTCTTCGTTGGCGTTGCACATACGTTTTATGACCTTCTTCCATAAGGATTTTATGTGTGCAATACGAAGGACTTATTCCTTTAATATCATGAATCTTCCATGCAATGGCTGGTTTATGAGCTTTCAACACAGAAATGAGTTGAGATTTTTCATCATTTGTGAGAGAAGACGATATTATTACAGGTAATTCAGATTCACCATGTAAATAAGCGTATTCCAAATGGGTTGGAAGTGGCTTTAACTCTAATATCGGCGGTTCTTCTATCGATGATTTGTATCGATATCGGTCTTCCTCTTTTAACATTTGAAGTTCTTCTGTTGTTGGTTCATATCCATTATCCATAAGTGTAGCTAACATTTCAGCTTCATCAATTGGTTCAGTTCCTTCTCCTACAGAACATTCTCCCGTTCCTTGTAATTCTGGAAATTCTTCTAACAATTCAGCATATGGATCTACAGTTTGAATATAATAGCATGTATCATCTGCAGATTGCGGTTGTTGCATGGCTCTATCCACTGAAAAGGTAACACTCTCATCCTCTATACTTAGGGTCAGTTTCTTACCGAACACGTCTATCATTGCTTTAGCCGTGTTTAAGAATGGTCTTCCTAATATGAGAGGAACTTGAGAATCTTCTTCCATGTCCAAAACAACAAAATCTACTGGAAATACTAAAGTACCAACTTTAACTAGCATGTTCTCCATTATCCCTCTAGGATATTTTATTGATCTATCGGCTAGTTGTATGCTTATTCTGGTTGGTTTCAATTCTCCAAGGTCTAGTTTAGCGTATAGTGAATACGGCATTAGATTTATACTAGCACCTAAGTCTGCCAATGCTTCTATTGAACTAAGACTACCCAAAAAACATGGAATTGTGAAACTTCCTGGATCAGATAGTTTTTCTGGTATCTTATTCAACAGCACTGCTGAACAATTAGCATTCATAGTAACAGCCGAGAGTTCTTCCATTTTCTTTCTATTTGAGATTAGATCTTTCAAGAATTTAGCATATCTTGGCATTCCTGAAATCACATCAATGAAAGGAAGATTTACATTTATCTGTTTAAACATATCCAAGAATTTGGATTGCTCGGCTTCAAGTTTCTCTTTCTTCATTTTACTCGGGTAAGGAAGTGGTGGTTGGTATGGTTTAACATAAGGTTTATCCTTAACTGTGTTATCTTCATTAACCTTCTCAACTACCGGTTCTTTTTCCTTATCTTGATCAGGTTGTGGTTCTTGTGGAGTAGGAATAGTTTCATCAGAAGTTACAGGTATTTCAGGTGGTTTAAGTATTGTACCACTTCTTGTGGTAATGGCTTTAGCTGTTTCATTCCGGGGGTTAGCATTTGTATCACTAGGTAGACTTCCCGGTTTTCTTTCACCTATTAACCTTGCTAGGTTACTCACTTCTTGTTCCAGATTTTGAATAGAAGCTTGTTGATTTCTAAATGCTTGAGCATTTTGTTCATTAGTTTGTTTTTGAGATGTGAAAAACTGTGTTTGAGTTTCAACTAGCTTCGTCATCATATCTTCTAAATTCGGCTTTTTATCATCGGTTTGTTGTGGTGGTTTGTTTTGAAAATTAGGTCTTTGCTGATTGTAAGTATTATTGGATACTTGTTGATTGCTAGGACCTTGTTGGTTGTTGTATGGAATATTTCGGTTATAATTCTGGTTTTGATTGTAAATCGGTCTTGGCGGTTGATAATTATTCTGATAATTATTTCCAGGCCTTTGGTTTATGTATGAAATATTCTCTCTTTGTTCCATTGTTAATTCAATACTGAGACAATCTTTTGTCAAATGTGGTCCTCCACACTGCTCACAACTAATTCGTATTGAGTGAATATCTTTAGTCATCTTTTCCATTCGTCTCTCCACAGCATCTATCTTTGCGGAAATGGAATCTAAGTCATGGCTAGAATCGGCTCTAGCTGCTTTAGATGATCTAATGATATCTTTTTCTTGGTGCCACTCATGTGAGTGGGAAGCAGTGTTATCAATAATTTTGTAAGCATCAGTTTCGGTTTTCTTCATAATAGAACCACCAGCTGCTATATCTATGTCTTTTCTTGTAGTGATGTCGCATCCTTGGTAGAATATTTGTACTATTTGACAGGTGTCTAAACCATGTTGCGGACATCCTCTTAACAACTTTCCATATCTAGTCCACGCCTCATATAGAGTTTCATTTGGTTTCTGTGTGAACGTAACAATTTCTGCTTGAAGTCTTACGGCTTTAGATGCAGGAAAGAATTGTTTAAGAAATTTGTCAACTAAAACGTCCCATGTATCAATCGCCCCTTCAGGTAACGATTCCAACCAATCTTTGGCTTCTCCCTTTAAAGTCCAGGAAAATAACATGAGATATATCTGTTCATCCTCCACTTCTCGGATTTTAAATAGTGTGCAGATCCTATTAAAGGTACGTAGATGTTCATTTGGATCTTCCTTCGGCGCACCACTAAATTGGCATTGATTAGTCACCATGTGTAGAATTTGTCCTTTGATTTCATAATCTGGCGCATTAATGTCTGGATGAGTAATTGCGTGACCTTGGCCAGTGCGTTTAGCTCTCATTCGGTCTTCCATACTTAAAGGTTCCAGATTCTCCATAATTGAATTTGTTGAATCGGTATCACTAGATGATTCTGATTTAATGGTTCGTTCCTCAACAATCTCTGTTTGAATGATTGGTGGTTCCGGAGGAAAGTTTAATGGTTCAGGATCTATGAACCGTTCCTGAATATTCTCCGGATTCTCAATTGTGAGGTCGGGTTCAAAAAATGGATTATCGGAAATTTGAACTGAAGTACTTGGTCGACTGGATGACGATTCTAAAGAAAAATCAACGGCGGTTATATTTGCTAAATGTCTTGATCTAGTTACAGGTGGTGAACGTACAAAATGTGGTGAACGTCTTGCTCGGTGCATTCACTGAATATCCTATTAGTTTTTAAAAAGGAAAGAAAAATTATAATAAGTTATCCAATCAATAGACTTTTCTGATTTTGCCCACGTTTCGAATAGCCAAAAGATGCAGCAGAGGGGCAGGATTCGTTTGGTCTCAATATAATTGAGGACTGTTTGGCTCCAAAAACCCGGTCCACGTACAAATCCAACTATTACTACGAACCAGAAAATTTTGATGTCTATCAATTTAACCACTTAAAATAAATTTCGTAATTTTAAGAAATTTAGATAAGAAGTAGAATAAAAATCTATGTCCTAAAACTAGAATAGCGAGAAATAAGAAAGAAAAAGAGTTCGTCGAATAAGGTCGAAAAAGAAAAAAATGGTTGAAAAATAAAAGGTGACGGAAAAATAAAAGAAACTTATAAAAACTTAAAAATACTTGACTAACCTAACCTTATTACTACAACTAACTTAAAATTATAATCGCAAATTGAAATTACTAATTGGAATGATAATTGATACATAGTAAAAGGTCTAAAAATATTAAAACTTACAAGAAAAACTAAATCCCAAATGGAAATAACTTAAAAAGAAACTAAAACTTAAAAAGGCGTCGCAAAATTCTAAAGCACCTAAATCTTAGTCTAAAGAAAAAGTACTTAAGGAATTCTACGGCAAAGCCTAAAAATCTAGGAGTAAAAATAACTATAGCAAAAACTAAATTTAAAATTAAATATGAGCTAAAAATACAAATATTATGCTACAACGATTAAAAAGGGACAAAATATAAAAATATATAAAAAGTTGTAAAAAGTACAATTTTTATAAAAATATTATTTTTATATTATTTATTTAATAAAACTACTAATTTTACAATTTAATTAAACTTATTAATACTAAATACATAAATTAAATAAAAAGTAAAAGTAAAAATAAAACTAATAATAATAATAATAATAATAATAATAATTAGGGTTAAATAATAATTATAATTAATAATAAACCCGTAATTAATGCTGAATTAGGGCTTCTGTCCGTGTGTCAGGTACCCTCCGCGAGTTGCGGCAATTAATGCTTAAAACCCCGCGAGTCGCGGGGTTTCAAATTTCAGCTGACAGCTTTAAATTCGACGCGTTTTTTCTTTATTTATTTTTTTTTTATTTTCTGTTTTCTGTTTTTATATAAATAAAAGATATTAAAATAAAACTTATATTTTTATAAACTAAAATAAAAATAAAGAAACTTATAAAACTTAAATATTTAACAAAATCTTAAAAATACTTATATTTTTGTTTTTCTTTTTATATTTTTGAATAATTAAAACGTATTTTTACAAAAACGAATTTTTAATAGAAGTAAGCTAAAAAATCTTTTTTTTTTATATTAGCGTTGCGCTTCCGGCGTTTAAGAGTGTCCCCGGCAGCGGCGCCAAAAATACTTGATGTTATGCGAGGTGTATATAAAATAGTTATTAATTTTAGCAGAAAACACTATTAAATACGATACAATTTTACACAAGATATTTATTTATTTATAGAATGGATATACTTAAACCTTGCTACAACACTTATAGGCAGTGTACCTAATCGTACAGTAGTGTAGTTTTTAGTAAGTCCGGTTCGTTCCACAGAGAAATCTTTAAACAAAGCTCAACGCTATATTAGTTTACTTTTATAAAAATACAAATATATATATAAGTAATATTATTATTATAAAGGGGGGTTTTTACCGTTTAATGACCGGTTTGTCGATTTTAAGATTTTAGTCGCAGTTAAAACCTAATGTAAAATATAAAATAAATACAAGACTTAAATTAAAGCGTAAAGTAAATAACGATAATGAAATTGCGAATAATAAAAATGCGATAAAATAAAATTGCGATAATTAAAAAGTACGATAATTAAAAGTGCGATTAAATAATAATAAATAAAAGTGCGATAATTAGAAGTGCAATTAAATATAAAATAAAGGAAATTAAATATGAAATAAAAGAATTATGCTTATTTAAACTTCCGTAATCATGATGTTTGACGTGTTGATTTTAGTTTTATGCCCATGGGTTAATTGTCCTTTGTCCTGGATTATTTAATATGTCCGTCTGGTTTTTGTCCATAACAGTCCATCAGTCATAAATATAAAGTGCGAGTGTCCTCGTCAAATTATTATTATACCCGAAGTTAAATATTCCAACTAATTGGGGATTCGAATTGTAACAAGGTTTTAATACTTTGTTTAATGAATACACCAGGGTATCAACTGCGTGTAAACCAAGGTTTTACTACTTTGTTAGCAATTACACCAATTACTCTTGAATGTAATTTCACCCCTGTTTTAATTATTCTAGTGGCTATTAATCCATTCCCGTGTCCGGTTAAATGAACGATTATTCGTACATATAAATACCCCGCCCATCGTGTCCGATCGAGTGTATATGGTAATTTATAGGGACGCCCAATTGTAAATCTTTATATTAACATTAACAAACTTTCATTTAGTTAAACAAATATAAAGCCCATTAATAGCCCATAGTCTAATTTCCACAAGTGTCGTTCTTTTGTCCAAACCCCAATTATGGTACAAAGCCCAATTACCCAATTTTAGTAATTAGCCCAACATCATGATTACTTCATTTTAAATAAGCATAATAATAACTTAGCTACGAGACATTAATGTAAAAAGGTTGAACATAACTTACAATGATTAAAAATAGCGTAGCGTTACACGGACAGAATTTCGACTTACACCCTTACAACATTCGCTAACATACCCTTATTATTAGAATTAAAATTAAAATTAAAATATAAATTATATATATATATATAAATTTTACGTATGATAAGAGAAGAAAAAGATATGAATTGTGATCAGAATTCGGTTTGCTTTATAGCCAGAGTCGATTTTTGGGGCTCCGCGACTCGCGGTGAAAACCTCTTCAAACTCCGCGAGTCGCGGAGAATGTATTTACAGCTCACACCCTTGGAGTCTTTCTCTGCCGACGGTTTATAATATATATATATAATATATATATAATTAATATAATTAATTATATATTATATTATATTTATATACATAGTTAACTTGTAATTTTTAGTCCGTTGCGTCGAGCGTTAAGAGTTGACTCTGGTCCCGGTTCCGGATTTTCGAACGTCCTTGCGTACAATTTTATATTTTGTATTTTGCGTTTTGAATCTTGTACTCTTGTAATTTCGAGACGTTTCTTATCAATAATTGGAACCTCTTTGATTGTCTTTTGTACTTTTGAGCTTTTTGGTCGTTTGCGTCTTCAATTCGTCGAATCTGTCTTTTGTCTTCACCTTTTATTATTTAAACGAATATCACTTGTAAATAGAACAATTGCAACTAAAAGCTTGTCTTTCTTGAGGAATAATGCTATGAAATATATGTTCGTTTTTAGCATTATCAGTACTAAAGCATCCGGTACTTTGGATGGGGTTTGTTAGGCCCAATAGATCTATCTTTAGGATTCGCGTCAATTAGGGTGTCTGTTCCCTAATTCTTAGATTACCAGACTTAATAAAAAGGGGCATATTCGATTTCGATAATTTAACCATAGAATGTAGTTTCACGTACTTGTGTCTATTTTGTAAATCATTTATAAAACCTGCATGTATTCTCATCCCAAAAATATTAGATTTTAAAAGTGGGACTATAACTCACTTTCACAGACTTTTACTTCGTCGGAAAGTAAGACTTGGCCACTGGTTGATTCACGAACCTATAACAATATATACATATATATCAAAGTATGTTCAAAATATATTTACAACACTTTTAATATATTTTGATGTTTTAAGTTTATTAAGTCAGCTGTCCTCGTTAGTAACCTACAACTAGTTGTCCACAGTTAGATGTACAGAAATAAATCGATAAATATTATCTTGAATCAATCCACGACCCAGTGTATACATATCTCAGTATTGATCACAACTCAAACTATATATATTTTGGAATCAACCTCAACCCTGTATAGCTAACTCCAACATTTACATATATAGTGTCTATGGCTGTTCCGAAATATATATAGATGTGTCGACATGATAGGTCGAAACATTGTATACGTGTCTATGGTATCTCAAGATTTCATAATATACAATACAAGTTGATTAAGTTATGGTTGGAATAGATTTGTTACCAATTTTCACGTAGCTAAAATGAGAAAAATTATCCAATCTTGTTTTACCCATAACTTCTTCATTTTAAATCCGTTTTGAGTGAATCAAATTACTATGGTTTCATATTGAACTCTATTTTATGAATCTAAAAATAAAAAGTATAGGTTTATAGTCATAAAAATAAGTTACAAGTCATTTTTGTAAAGGTAGTCATTTCAGTCGAAAGAACAACGTCTAGATGACCATTTTAGAAAACATACTTCCACTTTGAGTTTAACCATGATTTTTGGATATAGTTTCATGTTAATAATAAAAATCATTTTCCCATAATAACAACTTTTAAATCAAAGTTTATCATAGTTTTTAATTAACTAACCCAAAACAGCCCGCGGTGTTACTACGACGGCGTAAATCCGGTTTTACGGTGTTTTTCGTGTTTTCAGGTTTTAAATCATTAAGTTAGCATATCATATAGATATAGAACATGTGTTTAATTGATTTTAAAAGTCAAGTTAGAAGGATTAACTTTTATTTGCGAACAAGTTTAGAATTAACTAAACTATGTTCTAGTGATTACAAGTTTAAACCTTCGAATAAGATAGCTTTATATGTATGAATAGAATGATGTTATGAACATCATTACTACCTCAAGTTCCTTGAATAAACCTACTGAAAATGAGAAAAATAGATCTAGCTTCAAAGGATCCTTGGATGGCTTGAAAGTTCTTGAAGCAGAATCATGACACGAAAACAATTTCAAGTAAGATTTCCACTCGAAATAAGATTGTTATAGTTATAGAAATTGAATTAAAGTTTGAATATGATTATTACCTTGTATTAGAAAGATAACCTACTGTAAGTAACAAAGGTTTCTTGATCTTGGATGATTACTTGGAATGGATTTAGAAAACTTGGAAGTAAACTTGCAATCTTGGAAGTATTCTTGATTTTATGAAACTAGAACTTTTGGAATTTATGAAGAACACTTAGAACTTGAAGATAGAACTTGAGAGAGATCAATTAGATGAAGAAAATTGAAGAATGAAAATGTTTGTAGGTGTTTTTGGTCGTTGGTGTATGGATTAGATATAAAGGATATGTAATTTTGTTTTCATATAAATAAGTCATGAATGATTACTCATATTTTTGTAATTTTATGAGATATTTTATGCTAGTTGCCAAATGATGGTTCCCACATGTGTTAGGTGACTCACATGGGCTGCTAAGAGCTAATCATTGGAGTGTATATACCAATAGTACATACATCTAAAAGCTGTGTATTGTACGAGTACGAATACGGGTGCATACGAGTAGAATTGTTGATGAAACTGAACGAAGATGTAATTGTAAGCATTTTTGTTAAGTAGAAGTATTTTGATAAGTGTCTTGAAGTCTTTCAAAAGTGTATGAATACATATTAAAACACTACATGTATATACATTTTAACTGAGTCGTTAAGTCATCGTTAGTCGTTACATGTAAATGTTGTTTTGAAACCTTTAGGTTAACGATCTTGTTGAATGTTGTTAACCCATTATTTATTATAACAAATGAGATGTTAAATTGTTATATTATCATGATATTATGATATATAATATATCTTAGTATGATATATATACAGTTAAATGTCGTTACAACGATAATCGTTACATATATGTCTCGTTTCAAAATCATTAAGTTAGTAGTCTTATTTTTACATATGTATTTCATTGTTAATACACTTAATAATATATTTACTTATCATTTAACATAATTAACCAATTGTATCAATATCTTAATATGATTCATATGTACCTAGTAAGACGTTGTTATAACGATAATCGTTATATATATCGTTTTCGAGTTTCTTAAATTAATAGTCTCATTTTTATGTATATAACTCATTGTTAAAATACCTAATGAGATACATACTTATAATAAAATCATGTTAAATATATATATAACCATATATATGTCATCGTATAGTTTTTACAAGTTTTAACGTTCGTGAATCACCGGTCAACTTGGGTGGTCAATTGTCTATATGAAACCTATTTCAATTAATCAAGTCTTAACAAGTTTGATTGCTTAACATGTTGGAAACGCTTAATCATGTAAATAACAATTTCATTTAATATATATATAAACATGGAAAAGTTCGGGTCACTACACACTGCAGTTTAATTTTGCTGTTACGAACAACGAAGCAGAGTATGAGGCTCTGTTAGCAGGTATGCGCATTGCGCATAAGTTAAATGTTAAAATTTTGCACGCATATGTGGATTCAAAGCTAGTATGCAGTCAGGTCAGCGGAGATTTCGAAGCGCATGACATAGCCATGCAGCAATATCTATCGCTTGTTCACAACCTCGCTGACCAATTTGAAGCTTTTCAAATCTCCCACGTAATGCGGGGGCAAAATAAGAAAGCGGATGCGCTAAGCAAACTGGCTGCCTTGGCTTTTGATCATATGGGGAAGAAAGTTCTAATAGAAGAACTCAGTGCGAAATCCATTGTTATGATGCCTTTAGTGGCACCAGTTGAGGAATCAAGCTCAACATGGATGACGCCCATCGTGGCTTTTCTGCGGGATGGCACATCTCCTGCGGATTCTGCTGATGCAAAGAAAGTCCGCGTTAAGGCACCGATGTATGCCCTTGAGGGTGACGTCCTAAATCGAAAGAATTATTTGGGACCGCACTTAAGGTGCATTGGCCCGAAAGAGGCAGAGGAAGTTGTACGCGAGGTGCATGAAGGTGCATGCGCACTCCATTCGGGGCACAGGTCCATTGTGTTAAAAATAATGTGGCTAGGATATTATTGGCAATCTTGATGTGACCTATTATTATTAATAATTTTATTTGGGAATATGAGATAAACCTATCATTGTTGTTAACAAACTTTAAATCTACGCCGGCTTGGTGTTAAACAGTTAAAGAAACAATTACTAGCCTTTCAATTGTCTGGTATCTTTCTAACACACCTACTTTTTAACCATAATTTATACCTCTAGAAAACGGTCAAAGTTGATTGTAATTTAAAGAAATATTTAATTAATTTAATATTTGATTATGAAATAAAATATTCTTATTCTGAAAGTGCTATTCATAGTATTATCTGTTTGACCACTATGTGAACTCTAATTGTTAGATCAACATTAATCACTATAACTAACTTATTTACAGAGCTCTTTAGCGGAGCATAAAGATTGCTCTAAATTACATTTGCATACACGTGTATCCAAAACAAACTTGCATCTAGCTTGATGTCTATGTGTATACTCGTGTCCGTACCAAATTTTCATCTCAACTTTTGCACACCCATACAATATGTCTTTTCATCCCAACTATTGGACACCCATATGATACATGTCTTCACGTCTTCAACATGATATTTTTTTTTCAAAGACAGGACCCCAAAGTAAGTGTACTCTTTTTTTTTCCGAAAGGCAATAATTATATTAAAATTAAAAAACTAGCAAGATGCTAGGGAATACATAACTCGAATACACAACACGACCTCCATAACACAACCTCCTCTGAACATTCTACAGTGAACACGAATCTACAAGACAATACAGATTAGTTGGCAACCTACAACATCACGACTAAAACATTACATAACTCGAATACACAACACGAAGCAATCACGACTTCAGGTCTTCATCGCAACACAAGTTTGACAAAAAACCCACCACGAATACATAAATCGACATATGTCGGCAACCACCACGAATCACAACCGATATCCACGAACCACAATTGAAACCAATCGACAATCACAAAGCGACAACCACGGATCAACAATTAAAAACCACGAACCACGAATCAACAATCAAAAACTACGAACCACGAATCGAAACCTCTGATGACCCGAAATTCGAAACCAAGAGCACCAAAATCCACCGCAAACCACCCCAACCCGAACACGGAATCACCCATACCACATATTCAACTAGAGTCACGAAGCAGACAAACCGCTAGAAACTCACAAACAAGTGGTGAACAAGCGGGGGAGCAGCGGCACAGGGATAAAATGCCCGGATAAAAACGAAAACGAGACTTGAAGGCATCGAAGGAGATGGAGACAAGGGCAAGCGAACGGGGTCTAAACTTGGAGCTGCAACTAACCGATCTGACAACCGGGACCACCAAACCCGAAAAGACACCACTCCGGCGACCCCATCGCCGGAAAAACCAAGTACCCTGAAACCGACTACTCCTCAGTCGCGGAGAAACCCGAGGGCCGTGGATCCACCACAAACCACACCTAATCACAGCAAAGGAATTACCCTGACAACTTACTGAACCAAAAGGAGCTCAACAAGAAGAGCCGATGACGGAGGGCAGAGGCACAAGGATCTACGGCCGGAGAGACCACCGGCAAAAAAGGAGCGTCGGAAAACAAGGAACAAGGCAAGAGGCGAGCAAACGGAGAGCCAGAGACGAGCAAAACGAGAAAAGGCGAGCAAAACGGAACTCGGAGAGCCGGACCACCAGCGTCAAGCCGGTGGCCGGAAAAGGAGCTACCGGACGGTGAGTTTGTTTTTTGAAATAGGTGAGGAGCGTATGAGAGAGAAAAAGGGAGAGAGTTTACTTTTTAAAGTAAGTGTACTCTATGAAGACTGAATTTGAGTCTTAAACAAAATCTTAACTATTAAAGGCTATACAATAATTGCATATGGTAAATATCTACAAATTCTTAAGACTAAAACCAAATTAATTAACAAAGAGTTGAAGAAATAACTAAGCTATAACAAACCTCTTGAAAAAATAAAAATAAAAATATAAATACATTAAAAAAACAACTTTATACTAATTTACTAACATGATAAATTTTCATTGACGGGTGATTCTTTGTTCGTTTTGGCCCAAAACTTTTTGGGCCAAAACCTGACGAAGACAACACCCGTAAACTCGTCAGCATTCTCATTCTCCTCTAACGACCGTCCCATTGTCTCTCGAGTAAAAAAATACGTCACCAAAAACCCTAAAACACAAACCCCACCCATTGCCATCAATGTATGTGATACCCCCAGCCCATGTGGATAATCACGAGAAGCCCACATAAACCCAATCGATCCGATTACCGCCCCCACTTTTCCAACCGCACCCGAAATTCCATGACAAGTTGCACGAAACCGTGCTGGAAAAAGCTCTGCCGGGACTATAAATGTCGTCGTGTTTGGCCCGAAATTTGAAAAAAAGAACGTAAGTCCATAAAGTATCATGAACCCGGTACCTTGATTAGTATCCCAACCACCTTTGTTAATTTTTGCGATTGTAAATAAGCTCACAGCCATACATAAGAACCCGGCTGCCTGGATTGCTACTCTACCGACATAATCAATCATGTAAACTGTCACGAAATATCCAGGGATCGTTGCACATATTGCAACGAGTGCTTGGAATTTCGCAACTTGCAATGCATCATCGTATATATTTATGTGGTCCTTTGCAGTCATATGACCATTAAATGTATGGTACTGGAATAAATTGAGACTGTAAAACACAATATCAACTAGAAACCAATTCATTGATGCAGCGATGAGGTCACGACCATGGCGACGAAGAAATTCTTGTGAGAAAAGGGTATAGTCGTTCGACAAAGCTGCACAAGTATTAGGCGTACTTATCATCTCGATGTCTTCAAGGATAGATGTCAATGATACTTTCAACACTTTTTCCATATCCTTTGCTGCTTGTAATGTGTTTTTCTCCACCAAAGCTGTGAATCTGTGAAATCCGTCACAAAATTAAGTTGTTAACAAAATTCGGTTCGTTAACTACAACTTTTAGGGCTGCAAATTCTTTTTTATGAATACCAAGTGTGATAAAAATCAGTCAACCATCCCAAGATAGCCCAGCGGTTGAATTGATGATATCTTCAATAGGTCTCGCGACTTGTGATTGCCAAATTAAAGTAAATGGTAGGAAAAGGTCACGCGATAACCCGCATACATTTGAGTAAAAATTACTCCATTTCCCAGAGTAGTTGGTACAGAAATAACCATATTCGTTTACCCATTTACCCATTAGTCATCATTCCGTTTATTAAGATTACTTGAGGTTATTGTTACCATTTTCCATAAAAACAGTCATGGCTAATAGTATGAATGAGCTGAGACAGTTGTTCAGTACCGGGCGGTTTCAGGCATTTTCATCCGCCAATAGTAAGTCGCAGCTGCTGGAATAGCACCAATCATGAGTATAAGCCGCCACGTTAAGTCCGCCTCGGGTGGGACCGGATCAACGTTAACCCATGGCTTGAGTTCCACCGGAGTCAGTAGCTTCTCATCTTTACTAGCTTTAAAAATAGAGCACATAGTCATAGTAACAAGCGAACTCAATAGTATACCGAATCCTTGCATTGAAAACACCCCCGCAATGAAAGCTCCACGTGTCCTCTTGTTAGCAAACTCGGACATAATAGTAGCGCTTAACGGATAATCCCCTCCGATACCAATCCCAAGCAAGAACCTAAAAAACCCGAAGCATACAAACACCATTGAGGTTAACCTTGAGAGTGTGAAGCCGCAACCAATGGACCCCACTACCATCATCATGAGCGATATACCGTATACTTGACGACGTCCAACACGGTCACCAAGCCGTCCGAAAACAAGTTGACCAATCACAGTCCCCATTAGTGCAACAGCGATCATCGTTGATGCGATTGAGGTGGGGACCTCGAACCAGTACTTTGGGTCCTTGTCACGATGTATTTCGGGGTAATATATCCTTCCAATTATTCTCATAATGGGAGGGATACAAAATAAATCGTAACTATCAGTGAATAAACCCATACCCGCTATTATGATTGCTTTAAAATGGTAATATTGTGTTTTTGCAACATCTAGTGCTGATAACACTTTCAATGCCATGTTGTGAGTAACTTTATGTGGTTTGAATTGATTCCATGAATTTATAAGCTACCAATATACATAATTAATAAAATGAGGAAATTTTGATTGGTAAAAAGCGACATGTATACAAGAAAATAGGGAAAGAAATTGCAAGGGGGTTTCGAGGTGATGAAATCCTGAGAATATACTTACTATAGATGATGTTTGATGTTATCAATGTTTAATGTTGAATGCGTCAATGATAAGGTTTATTGAGTTTGTTTACGTATGTGATGTGGTTCCATACGGTTAATAACTAGCAAAATGGGCCCGCGCGATGCTGCGGGGCTTCTGGGTTGCGCATTCATAGTTAACGGAACGTTATGTATTTACAGAATAGTTAGTACCTAGGTGTGTGTATGTATTAAATATATCCGAGATATTTAGCGTTTTTTAGAAGTGTCCGTTTTACGTATAGTTAGTCCCGTTGTGTTCATAAGATTTTTTTGAGTTGAACGGTGTGTTCGAAAAAATTTAACGCGAGGCGGGCGGAAAGATATGTCCCGTTGAAAATATGAATGAAGTTTAGTTAAGATTTTTAATTAAAATAATAAGTTTCATGTTACACCTCTGAGATGGGGACTGGATTTGAAAGTTGGACAAAATTTGGGGTTGTTTGGTTTTTTCTCCTCCTCCCCTACTATTGTCGTTTTGACCAATTTTTTTAGGGGTTGGGGGCTAAACGACCAAACTCCTCATGGTAGTTTAGTATAATTGTATTTAAAATTTCAATAATTCGATATTTATTTTTTTTTTTTTTTTTTTATTTTTTTTTTTTTTCAGTTTAACTTGATATCCTAAAATTTTGGAAATGTGGACAAAATGTCATGTTTGATTGGCAATTAATTGACTGAATACAATCAAATTAAAGGTGCGTTTTTGACTTATTAAATAAGATTCGTATCAATTAAAAAAATTTAAAAGAATTAGAATATCCATCTAAGTCCTCAGTTTTTAATACTGTTATTTTAACTACCTGCTTTTTTCTTTTTGAGCGGCAAAGGATATTTATATTAAAAAACTAGCGAGGAGCTAGAAAACGAAATTACAAAACGTTCAGGAGTCTTGTAACCACACCGTCCAGTTAATAATACACTTACAAATATGGGATTAAAACCAATTCAAAGCGGAAGAACAATACTATCAAAGACATGCGATCTCTTGAATTTTTTACGTTTGAAGATTGTACTGTTGCGAAGGCGCCAAATGTTCCATAGTGCTGAGGTGACAATTAATCAAAGGATGATCCGCTGCTTATGCGGAATAGGAGCACCATTAACCCATAACCAAATATCCGCTATCGAGTTCCAAATGAAAAAAGTAATGTTGGTCCATCTACTGATTTTGTTCCAAATGGAAAAATAATGTTGGTCCATCTACATATTTTGTTCCAAAATTTGCAAACTAATGTTTCAAGTAGAGAACAAATGAACCTCATCTTCATCATGTTGATTGCAAAAACAACAGTAAGTATTCTCCATTGTCACACTTCTGATCAAGAGATTAATTTTGGTTGGGTAGCAAAGCCAGTTCAAGCGCCACGTGAAAACGTTGATATTGATTGGAACCAACTTGTTCCACGTCGTTAGACTAGTGGATGAAGCATGACCAACCTTGTCGAGCTTAGATGTAGCGCAAGAAACAGAAAAAATATGAGAGGGATCTTCGGTCAAAACCCAATAATCGGTGGCATCAGACAATGTCACATCGAAAAGAAGATACAGAAGATCATTCACTTGCGTCTGTTCAGCTCCTCCACGAGGAGGTCTTCTCCAAAACCACAACCATCCACGAGGCTATCTGTTCAGCTCCTCCACGAGGAGGTCTTCTCCAAAACCACAACCATCCACGAGGCTAGTGACGAGCTGCAACAATAGTATTTTGATATAGATCAATCAAGAATAAACGATGAAACCGAGAGCATAATGGAGTACCTTCAATCTATGGAGCGTGCCAAAAGCTAGTAACCTGTCCATTACCAAACAAATACGCATACTATTAACTGTTAAAAGATCGTGTTCGTGTAGTTTGGTGATACAACTAACAATATTGAACCACAGACCAGTAGCCGAATGATTAACACGAAGAATATTACCAAGTCTTGGACCATGAATATGTTAGAATAAAGCAAACCAGTCAACTATGGTCAAATTACCTTTTTAGGTAATTTGACTTTGGGATCAGAAGTAGTTAACTTCATGCTTTCCCTTTTTTAGAAGATCACATGTCTGCCACATCCAAACAAGTAAACGGCTCAAAAGGCAGGCTACCAACAACACATTTTACATAAATATAAAAGTGGTTCCAAAAGCATAATGGAGCCTTCCTCAAAAATAGAATTAGCTATTGTATGTTTTATGTATATATTCATACTTAGCAAGATGTAAAAAAAAAAAAAAAACAATTCAGCTTGTATCAAATACTTAAAGTTATCAATACAAACGATCATTCTCTTATCGATTTAACATGGTATCAGAGCTGACGGTAAAGATCTAGGGATCAATTCACTCGTTTTTAGCTTCAATCATCTACCAAAATAAGCTTCCATGTCCAATTTGACGGTAGCTTAAGATGCAAATACAGAAAAACAACTTAGTTAACCAAGCTACCATGTCAAATATTGACGGCAGCTTGGCCAATGACCAAGAACAACTTCAATCGATAAATGGTCAAAAGAGTTACCTGAGTGCTCTCTGTAAACCAGAAACCTCTGTCACCAATCCAGGAACCATCACCTTTGTTCCGTCATCAATAAACCACCACTGGTCACTAGAACAACCGACATGTGTATATTGTGGCGTGTCAAATCACACAATAATTCAATGCTTTAGACTTATCGGTTATCCCATATGGTGGAACAAGAACAAAGGCAAGGTAATGGAAGCAACGATCAATTTTGTGGCTAAAGGTAGGAACAGAGAGACAACCCACAACGGAAGGTGCAACCAAAAATACATCATCAGTTCATCACAGAACAACAAAGGTAACCCTAATTCCATTTTATCTCAAAAAACGACCAAGTGGGTGCGGGTGAAACCTTCAAATCGAAGGATTGGAACTCCTGTTCATCTATAGGCCGGAGTAAAAAGGATAAACCCTAAAAACTCCAAATTGGCTGATAACAAACAGACATGGAAAACGCCTAATCGATTTTCCTGTTTACAAGATCTGATAAGAGAACCAGGGTAAACCTTAAATTCAATCGGCCAAAAGGGAACGAACATAGACCAGATCTGATAAACCAATTGAAATTATTGGAGAAGAAGAATGAGATAGAGAAAGAGAGGGATGAGATGAAACGTGTGAACAATGTTTCTGGTCCCAATGTTCAATTTAATAATAAAACTATTTCCAAAATGCCGCTTTTTTTTTTTTTTAAGCATGTTGACTGACAGCCCTTAAAATAAAGTTGTCAATTTGCCCTCGCAAGGCGCAAGACTCCTTGCGTCCTTGCGACCTTGCGTCTTTGCGACCTTGCGACATTGCGACCTTGCGTGTTTCCTTAAAAGAACTAGTTAAATGAAACTTTTGCGTTCACTGTTCCCTTACAACCACAATCATACGCAAACTGCTCTCTGGTGCCCTTTCGCTCGTCACTCGCAAGTTCGTCATCAAGCTTGCTTACGTTCTCCCAAACACTCGCAAATCACTCGCAAAATCATCATCATCATCCTCACGTCATCCTCCTCACATCTTCATCCTTACTAGGTCATCTTCATCCTTCCATCTTCGATCTTCCCGAGTACAAGCGAGCTTCTACGCCACCAACATCATTGAATCACCATCATCGCTCACTATGTCTCAAGAACATGTTAGATTTCTTAGATCTATGTTATATTATTCATCGATCTACTTTCGAGTTCTTATATTTATGTGCTAAAACAATGTTTTAGCACGCCAACTGTTCGATAAAATGTGTCAACGAAATGTGTTTGCATTTTGTGTTTTTGTTTGTATATTATTGATATCGCTTACGATACCCAGGTATTTTTGCTCGATTTAAGTTGTGTAACTCTGTTGATATATAGACGCAAGACAATCCTTGCGTCTTTGCGTATGCCTTACATTGTACGCAAGGTGATATTTGCGTCTTTGCGTATGGTATAAGTTTAACTTTGCATAAGCACGCAAGGTAGACCTTGCGTCCTTGCGGCTCGTGTATAGGTTACGCAAGGTTCACCTTGCGTCCTTACGTCCCGAAAAACCATACGCAAGTTATTTCTTGCGTCCTTGCGCCTGTGTGATTTTCTTCTGATGTTCTTCTGACTTTTATTGGGCTATGTGGAAGGTAAATTGACCATGAAGAATATGTTGACCGTGATTCCTCAGGTCAAGAAAATGTTGACTGTACAACAAGAAAAACTATTTAGAAGTACATG
Source organism: Rutidosis leptorrhynchoides (assembly GCF_046630445.1). NCBI lineage: Eukaryota > Viridiplantae > Streptophyta > Magnoliopsida > Asterales > Asteraceae > Rutidosis > Rutidosis leptorrhynchoides. Next base: position 647,801,578 of record NC_092334.1, read on the forward strand.
CTTTGGTCCCTGGTTAGATCTTTCATACACGGGTAATGATACTGGACTAGTACATGCCATGCTCCAACGGAAATGTGAGCGTTCATCAAAATTGGATGCTAGTAAGTACCCGGAAGAGCAACAAGATATATGGTTTCATTTTTCTCCTAATTTTATGATTAGATTTGGTCGGCGTGAATTTTGTTTAGTCACCGGATTTTTGTTTGGTAGCCGGACGGACATGGCACATTACATCCCTCGAAATTATGAATCTAAGACCGCACCCATTAGACGGCGTTGTTTTCCAGAGCGTGCCGATGCCAGCAACATTTTGGTTAGTGATATACAAAACATCCTTATCAAAAAACAAGGTGATGTAAAGGTTCCCAAGGTTAGTGACGATGATATCGTTCGACTAGCTATAATTTTGATCGTAGAGAGAGCGTTTATGGGGAAGCAGGGGCAACATGTTGTTAGTAAACAGTTTCTATGGTTGGTTGAAGATTTCAATAAGGTGAACGCGTACCCATGGGGGTCTCGTATTTGGGATGCTACTTACTCAGCGGTTAGCGAAGGTTTTGAGGTTCGAGAAAGTCAATTAGAGAGTGGGGGTGGAAAGGCGTACACTTTGGCTGGTTTTATGTGGGCATTTAAGATTTGGATCCTCGAGGCATACCGTCGTACCATTAAGAGTTTTGCAACCAAAACTGACAAGGATGGAGTACCAAGAGCTTTATTTTGGAAGCGTTCATCTGCTGAAACCTTTACAGTGTCTGACTACCTAAAGCTTTTACATATAATGGTTAGTTAATAAATGCAATTGCTTTTTATATAGTGTATATACAGCAGTTTATGTTTGATCTGATCAGTTTTGTGTATCGCAAGAGGACGCAAGATACACCTTGCGTCGGACGCAAGAATGTGCTTGCGTCCTTGCGTGTGGTCCATATGTTTAACTTGTTTCAGGCGCAAGAATCATTCTTGCGTCCTTGCGTGTGTCGCAAGTTTACACTTGCGTTCTTGCGTCCGGACGCAAAATAAACTTTGCGTGCTTGCGTGTAGACGCAAAATTAATTTTGCGTGCTTGCGTCCTTTTATATTTACTAATATAAGTTCATTTCAGGATGATTGTCCGAAGAAAAAAAGACCTTTTCGTTCTCTGCAGCCATCTGAGATAGAGAGAGCTTGTCAATGGTGGATCCAGAGTTCCTCTTACTTTCAAGGAGAGGTTGTTGAAGACGAGGAAAATACGCAAGATGATAATCTAGTTGATGAGGAGTTGGGTGGAAGTTTGAAGGAATTATTGCAGGAGGAGTCAGAGCAGACCTCGGCCCCTCATCCAACACAAAAAGCCAACAATTTACAGGAATTATTGCGTATGGTTAATGTGTTGACTAAGCGGGTGGATGATCAAGAAAAGGAGTTGGCTGATTGTAAAAAGAAGCTTGATGATCATGAAAAACGTTTAATGGAACAGGAACACAAGGAACACCATCAGGTAAATAGGCGCAAGGTTGTTTGCGTCCTTGCATCTTACATGTAATATAGGCTCAAGGTTTTCCATGCGTCTTTGGGCCTAACACTATCGCAGACGCAAGGATCTGTTTGCGACCTTGCGTCTTGCGTTTTGTTAATTATCTCTACTTATTTTTTGCGTTTTGTTAATTATAGTATGTTGATAACGAGGATGCATGTGTGGATCCTCGATCTTTCTCTGACAATGATACATCTCCGAGGGTTGTTAGACGTGGGAAAAGAGAAAGAAGACCCACTCATGTTTTAAACTCCCCTTTCACAACACCGGGCTACAGAAAACCATTGGAGAAGGTATGTCTTTAACATTCACCAGGCGCAAGGTTTTATTTGCGTCCTTGCGTATCATGTTTAAATGACCTTGCGTTTTGCGTTTAGTGTTACGCAAGATATATATTGCGTGTTTGCGCCTGCATTACACAGACGCAAGACTATCCTTGCGTCCTTGCGTATGTTTGCTGACTTATAGATATTATACAGTTGTCTGACGAAGTAGCATCGAGAGTAAAAAGGCTGAAAGTTTCTCATCAAGTGACTAAAGAAGTTGAGAATGCGTTGCCAATGGATACTGAAAAGCCTACAGAAAAAGCTGTTGATAAACAAGATGAGAATGTGGCTCTGGTGTCACAAGATGGTGATTTGTCACTTGATAAACAAGCTGTTGATACTGAAAAGCCTACAGAAGAGCCTAAAGAAACTGGTGATTTGCCATTGGTTAGTGAAGCAGAAAAACAAGACCTAGACCAGATTGAGGTGAGTGTATGACGCAAGGATCTCCTTGCGTCTTTGCGTATACTTCAATGATGGACGCAAGACCTACCTTGCGTATTTGCGTCTGCATTACACAGTTTCCTTGCGTGGTTGCGTATACTTCACTGATGGACGCAAGACCTAACTTGCGTATTTGCGTCTGCATTACACAGTTTCCTTGCGTGGTTGCGTATACTTCACTGATGGACGCAAGACCTACCATGCGTATTTGCGTCTGCATTACACGGAAACAAGACAATTCTTGCGTCTTTGCGTCTTTATTACTAATATTTTTTACTTTACACAGAAAAAGGAAAGGAAGAAAAAAAGGAAGGAAAAGGATTGGGTTGGTGAGGAGGAAATTTGGGCCATGGTTGATAAATTTATAAACGATCAAGGAACTTTGCAACCACCACCACCAAATGCATGGAGAGATCAAAGGAAGCATGTGGGGCCAGCAAAAGATTTGAAATCACTGATCCTCAATAAGCAAGATACACGTTGCATGTTCATTTTCCAAAATGAAACTTTCCTCTTCCTTGATGCTGAGTTTTGGAAACGTTTACTGGGAATTAAATTTTCTGGTTATTTGGAAAACATAGTAAGTTTGTTAATAATTATAAACTTATGGCATGTTTTGTTTTTGCTTTATAACATTCATAATCAACTTGATCTGATTATAGCATATTGATGGATGGGCTACCTTCCTGTTGAGATTTCGGCAGAGGTTTTTGCCCCGAGCTAGCCAAATGTCCTCGAGTCCTCAGTTTCCGATTGCATATTATACATGTAGTTCTCGATGGACGATTATGCCATTGGGTTTTCTCAATCAACTAGAGAAATTCAAGTCCTTTTATGATGATGACACTCAGGAGGAGGAGAAGGGGGATACATCTAATCCTGAAGTAGAGGGGATCATTAAATCCAATCCCCCAGATTATATGTATTTGATTGGTCTTGGGAATGGTAGTGATGACCTTTATCCATCCTGGGCTGAATGTGATAAGGTTAGTGCTTTTTTTTATATCAACTATCAATTTTGAGTAAACTGTAATAGGCGCAAGACATTTCTTGCGCCCTTGCGTCCGTTCGCAAACACTGTCTTGCGTCCTTGCACCCAGAACATGATTAACCTTGCGTCTTCACAATGGACGCAAAGTCAAACTTGCGTCCATGCGTCCACACGCAAGGTATGCCTTGCGTCCTTGCGCCCGTCGCAAGGTCAACCTTGCGTCCTTGCGTGACTCGCAAAGTCAACCTTGCGTCCTTGCTTATTTATCTTTTATGTTTCTTTGGTTGTAGATTTTGATTCCAGTACATTTTTCAGATCCTGAACATTTTATACTACTCACTTTGAACTTAGACGAACAGAGAGTATTTGTCTATGATAGTTTAAAGGGTTGTTTGAAAAAAGGTCAACTCGAGGCTGTCTTCAAAAACTTGTCAGACAACTTGCCGATATATTTGAAGGCTATTGATTACTTTAACAAGAAGCAGGACTCACAAATTGTTGACTATTATGAGAACAGAGAAGATGTAGAGTTGATGATCGAGGATGCACCGTATGTGCCAATGCAGAGTGGTGGCAATGGTGATTGTGGTGTTTGGGTCTGCCTTCATATGGAGAGGATAGTTTTTGGTTGGGATCAGATTGACAACATTGGAGACCCTAAAAAGGCTGCAAAGGACTATAGAATTCGAATGGCAAGAACATTTTTCCGTGCACGCTTTGATACACAGGAACCACCACCACCAGAGGACCCAAAGGACCCAAAGGTTGTTAAGTAGTTAACTGGTAGATGTAATTATTATACAGTTTTTAGTTAAAACATGTAATTTTTGAATGTAAATAATCTGGGTCAGACGCAAGGCTTTTTTTGCGTCCTTGCTTCTGGTTATGTGACAGACGCAAGGTGTTGTTTGCGTGCTTGCGTATGTTTGACGATATACGCAAGGTCTTGTTTGCGTCCTTGCGTCTCCTTAAATGACATACACAAGATATTGTTTGCGTGCTTGCGTATGTTTGATTACATACGCAAGGTTTTTCTTGCGTCCTTGCGTCTGTATATAGGTCATCCTTTGCGTCTTGTGTTTGGTTAAGTTGTCCGACGCAAGAGGTAGATTTGCGTCCTTGCGCCTTATGTTGAACAAAAACCATCCATAACACAAATTTAAACAACAAACTGAGACTGATAAACATAAACAACAAACTGAGACTGATAAACAACAAACTAAAACATGAACTAACTAATTCTGGTCCCCTAATTCTGGTCTAAATCGTACGTTTGAAAAAATTGAGACTGATAAGCTTGCGAAGGTTCGACTTTCTCTTTCGACTTTGACTTTGATTTTGAGGCTGTTTTTTTAACCCTCTGAGAAATAGATTCACCGGTTAGGTCATAAGAAGCGCTACATGTTGTTCGTTTATGACCTGCTTGCTTGCAACGAGTACATGTTCTTACTCTCTTTTCAGTTTCTTCACCTTGAGATGGAATCCGATCGGTACTTTTTGGGCGTCCAGGTGCTCTTTTATTTTGAATTGGGGGGTTTACGATTTTCAAGATCTTGGGCCCTGGATCGGACCATTCGGATCGATGGGGCAAAGGAAGGATGTGTTCGGAATATGTATTTATATAAGTTTGAGACAAGAACCAATGTGATACATAACATGTAACATCTTCCACTCCGAAGAGTCGTGCTGCTGCCAATACATGTCCGCAAGGTATGCCTGATAATTGCCATTGCCCACATGTACATGTTCTATCTTCTAGATTAACGAGGCCGTTTTTCCTTCCATCACGCACCTCTATTAGATTGTTTGTCGAGGGAAATGCTTGCCATCTTCTTAATTTGTTCGTCCTCTTACCTAATTTACGTTCAACATATGGAGTAACCGTTGAAGTAAGACTAACTGCTTTGTTGTGATGTTTGAAAAACCAATCCTGTATAGAAGCGCGAAAAAATTCCAATAACATGCAAACTGGTAGTTTGCGAGCATGTTTGGATAGAGCGTTAATAGACTCTACACTGTTGCTAGTAAGGTATGCATACCTAACATGATCAGCATGACTTCTGGACCATTTGTTTAAACCAACGTCATTTAGATACTTGTGAGACGCTTTTAATCTTTGTTGAAATACACTAACATGATCTTGAAAATCTGACAAACGATAAGCCTTAACCATTTTTCAATAGTGCCATTCAAAATATTTGAATTTGTTGGACATCGTTTTTATGTTCATGAATAGATGACGTGCGCAAAAAGAGTGAAAGGCTTCAGGAAACACATTTGAAATACCATGTGCTATTGAAGGAGCACGATCAGAAATAAAGGTAATCTCTGACATACGATTACTCATACCACAACTTTCTAAATGATCTCTTAGATTGCCAAAAAACCATGACCAAACCTCGTTTGTCTCGCCTTCACCAATTCCATAAGCCAATGGCAAAATTCCGTTATTGGCATCCATTGCAACAACGACTAAATTTGTACCCAAGTATCCAGCTTTCAAATGTGCACCATCAACGATGATAATAGGGCGAACATTTTGGACAAATGATCGAATCTGCACCCAAACAAATCAAATGAGATTGCTATTAGTTTAAGATAAAATAATTTTAGGATGAGTGATACTTACAACTGCGCCAAAAGACATGTAACACATCACGAATCTATTTTCATTGTCAGTCACCACATTTGTCATGCTTCCTGGGTTATGAATCTTAATGTTATGAAGATAAATGGGAAGCATTCGGAACGAGTCATCCATACTGCCACGGAGCATCTCTATTGCATGACACTTGGCTCTCCATGCTTGATTGTAAGAAATGATCACCCGAAAACGGTTGCCAACATCATCACGTATATCTTTTGGGTTATAGTCTCGATTTGCGGCTTTGAACGATTCCATCAGAATACTTCCTAGCACCTTTTTGGTTGCATGTTTATTATTTCCCATAATTTGGGTACGTGAGCATGTGTGTACGTCATGCAATTTCTTTACGATGAAGTTGTCAGTGTGGCGTATTTTGTATGCACTACATGTCCACTCACAATTTGGCAACATGCATTTAGCGGTGAATCGAGATTTGTCCGACTTTACAGGCTTAATTTGGAAGTTTTCTTAAAGACACTTTGTGTATAGATGGTTTACAAAATCATCCTTGTTTAAAAAAGTTTGTCGAACTTTAATCAAATCGGATACTCTATAACTGGTTGTTATTTGGTTCGTAGATTCAGTCTCTTGGTCATGCTCACTCAATAAAAGTGGCATATTCCAGAATACATCCTTTTTTCCTTCCTCTTCTTCATCTTCATCTTGATCTTCTCTGCCATTTTCTTCCTCCGAAGCACTAGACGCGACAACTGATTCAAAAGGGTGATCTGTTTTTTTTTAATTTTACATACGTTCTCAACTCCATAGTTGAAGAAATCAAACTCTTCTGTGTTTGGAGGTGGTACTTCAGGTCGTGCTTCTTCCAAATTGGGTGTCTGAAGGTTGTGCTCTCCTCGTTTGTTGGTAGGTTTTGTTGGACATCGTGTGTTGGTAAGTTTTGATGGACATTGTGTATTGGTAGGATTTGCACTGACTGTAAGGTTTCTGGGAGTTGATGCATTGTAACTTTGTCGACAATGTAAATATTAATAGGAGCATTTGATATTGCATGTTGTAGAAAATCACGAAAGTCTTCATAATCATCAGTAATATCAAAAACAAGATTATCGACAACATATCTCATTGAAACAGGAGCATTAGGTGGCAAATTAATTTTTCTAAGAACATTTTTTAACAATATTCTTCGAGTAACTGGTTTTTGGGGAGCAACTGGAAGTTTTAATCGTGTTCTAAAACAATCTAGAGGCAAATACATAGGTAAGTTATTAATAAATTGAAAAGAACCACCACAACATATATGAATAACAAAGGTTTCATTATCACTAAAACTCATTATTTAAAACAAAGAAAGTTACCTTAATGACGCTTGAAATTATATGATTTATGTAGAAATGAAGGAAATGAAGTGAAAATGGAGCTGGTAATATGTAGTTCCAGGAAAAGTTATCCGTAATAGTACAAAATCTTATCCACGAAATCGTACAAAATCTTATCCACGAAATCATGGAAATCTTATCGGGATAAGACGCAAGACGCAAAGGCGCAAGTCGCAAGACGCAATACGCAAGGATGCAAGGCTGTTTGTTGCGATTGAAAGTAACGCAAGGTCGCAATGTCGCAAGGTCGCAAAGACGCAAGGTCGCAAGGACGCAAGGAGTCTTGCGCCTTGCGAGGGAAAATTGTCAACTTTTTTTTTAAGGGCTGTCAGTCAACATGCTTAAAAAAGGGCATTTTGGTGATAATCTCATTTAAAACTGGTCCCAATGTTTCTGTTCCCAAAAACAAATATAGACCCATCAAAAGTGTTAAGGGAAAAAAGGGAACGGTCCATCTTAGGCCTAATAGGGTCCATTTGACCCAAAATGTAAAGTGTCATGGCCATGCCCAAAATAATGGGGTTCATTTTGATAAAATTGACCAGGCCCAAAAATTAATGAAATATTTTGATAACGCCCAAAAACATGATATCAATTTAAAAAGGGATTTTTTAAATAATTGTTTGTTAGCGGAAAAGCAAATCTTATTTCAAATAACGGATTTTGAAAAAACGGATTTTTGTTCCAAATCAAAACCATGGGTTAATAAAATTCGAACGGCCAATGGGGACATTGTTCAAGTTGAAGGGGGTGGGAGAATTGACATTAGTCCGACTATGAAATTGTCCAACTGTTTATATATTCCAACCCTGTCTCATAAACTGTTGTCTATTAGTCACGTTACAAAAGAATTAAATTATTCCGTTTTATTACACCCCACTTTCTGTATCCTACAAGATATCAGGACTGGGGTGATTATTGGGCGTGGTACCGAACGGGGTGGGTTGTACTATGTAAACGAAGTAACCCAACAAGGTACCGTGATGCTTGCCACGGAACACCTACGAGGGAAGCTTAGTTATGGTATAGAAGTTTGGGTCATCCGTCTGCAGGCTACTTACATGCTTTGTTTCCAAGTCTTTTTCCGTCCAATGTTACTTTAAATTGTGAAGCGTGTATTTTAGCTAAAAGCTACCGAACACTTTTAAACCTAGTAGTACAAGGAAAGATGTACCTTTTGCTTTAATTCATTCAGATGTATGGGGTCCTGCACCGGTTATTGGAGGGAAAAATTTCCGATATTTTGTCTTATTTATTGACGATCATACCCGAATGACTTGGATTTATTTTCAAACCCACAAATCAGAAGTTTTTGAATTTTTTTTTCACTTTTATAAAATGGTACAAACCCAATTTAATAAAAACATACAAATGTTAAGATCCGATAATGGGGGTGAGTTTGTAAACTCATCAATGAAACTTATTTGAGGTATATGTCTTACCTCAGAGAGTCAACACGAAAAAATCGACTACTTTTAGAAATGACAAGAGCATTATTAATTGAATCCAAGGCTCCGAAAAGTTTTTGGCCCGAAGCTCTTGCTTCCGCTACCTATCTTATCAACCGATTACCTACTAAAGTTTTGGGCACAAAAACTCCTAAAGACACTCTTTCCCAATTTCATACCCTTCCGAACTCATTTAGCATTGAACCTGGCATATTTGGGTGTTCCGTCTTTGTTCACATTCCAAAAGGTGAGCGCACCAAACTAGATCCATGTGTGGAAAAGTGTGTGATGGTTGGTTATGGGATCAACCAAAAAGGATATCGGTGCTATAGTCCAAAGAAACGTCATGTCTACACTACTATGAATTGTGACTTTCTCGAAATTGAATATTTTTATCATACCCAACTCACGAGTGAGGGGGAGAAAGAGGATAACGACACTCTAAGTTGGATACAGTGGATACCTAGATCCGAAAATATCCAAACATCAACACCAAACCCAAGTCCCAATTCACTAAACTCGAGTCTCGAGTCACCAAACCCAAGTATCGAGTTACCAAACTCAAGCCCCGAGTCACCAAACCCAAATTCCGATTCACCAAATACTATGCCACAAGATTCTGAACCCACCGAAATCTCCTCAAACAATGAACATCCAGTTCATGAGGAACAAAACAACACAACTTCCGATACCACAAATGAAAATGAAACCACAGAAATATATGTCTTACCTCAGAGAGTCAACAGAGGTATACCGCCAAAAAGATATTCTCCACAACAAGAAGCTAAAAGGTCAAGGTATCCTATGGCTAATATTGCACAAGGAAACCTATCAAGTGAAGCGCAAAAGTTCAATTCGGCTCTATATTCTGAAGAAATCCCATCAAGTGTTGATCAAGTCATGAAATCTTAAAAATGGAAGAAGGCCATGGAGGAAGAAATGGAAGCACTCATGAAAAGTGACACATGGGAAAAATGTGTCATTCCTCCAGGAAAAAAACCAGTAGGAAATCGATGGGTGTTTACAATAAAATACAAACCAGATGGTACCATTGAAAGATATAAAGCCTGGCTAGTTGCCAAGGGATATACTCAAACATATGGAATAGATTATTCCGAAACTTTCTCACCAGTTGCAAAGATTGATACCATCAGGGTTCTTTTCTCAGTTGCTGCAAATGAAGATTGGCCACTTCACCAATTTGATGTGAAGAATGCATTCCTATATGATGAACTAAAAGAAGAAGTCTATATGGAAGCTCCTCCAGGATTATCCAGAAACTTCAAAAATGGGGAAGCTTGTCGTCTTAAGAAATCTTTATATGGGTTAAAACAATCTTCACGGGCTTGGTTTGGTTCCGATTCTTCTTCCGGTTCCGATTCTTCTTCCGGTTCCGACTCTTCTTCCGGTTCCTCTTCGGGAACTTGTGAATCAGTCCACGAATCATTCCAATTTACATTTGACCCTTCATTATTATTAGGTGAGTCAATGGGACTTGTTCTAGAGGTAGACATCTATCACATAATATCAAACGCGTTAAGAGATTAATATATCACATAATATTCACATGTTAAAAATATATAGTTTCCAACAAAATTTGTTAAGCAATCATTTTTCAAGTAACCACGGTCGAAGTCCAGACTCACTAATGCATCCTAACAAACTCAATAAGACACACTAATGCAAAATTCTGGTTCTCTAAGACCAACGCTCGGATACCAACTGAAATGTCCCGTTCTTATTGATTAAAAACGTTCCATATTAATTGATTTCGTTGCGAGGTTTTGACCTCTATATGAGACGTTTTTCAAAGACTGCATTCATTTTAAAACAAACCATAACCTTTATTTCATCAATAAAGGTTTAAAAAGCTTTACGTAGATTATCAAATAATGATAATCTAAAATATCCTGTTTACACACGACCATTACATAATGGTTTACATTACAAATATGTTACAACAAAATAAGTTTCTTGAATGCAGTTTTTACACAATATCATACAAGCATGGACTCCAAATCTCGTCCTTATTTAAGTATGCGACAGCGGAAGCTCTTAATAATCACCTGAGAATAAACATGCTTAAAACGTCAACAAAAATGTTGGTGAGTTATAGGTCTAACCTATATATATCAAATCATAATAATAGACCACAAGATTTCATATTTCAATACACATCCCATACATAGAGATAAAAATCATTCATATGGTGAACACCTGGTAACCGACATTAACAAGATGCATATATAAGAATATCCCCATCATTCCGGGACACCCTTCGGATATGATATAAATTTCGAAGTACTAAAGCATCCGGTACTTTGGATGGGGTTTGTTAGGCCCAATAGATCTATCTTTAGGATTCGCGTCAATTAGGGTGTCTGTTCCCTAATTCTTAGATTACCAGACTTAATAAAAAGGGGCATATTCGATTTCGATAATTCAACCATAGAATGTAGTTTCACGTACTTGTGTCTATTTTGTAAATCATTTATAAAACCTGCATGTATTCTCATCCCAAAAATATTAGATTTTAAAAGTGGGACTATAACTCACTTTCACAGATTTTTACTTCGTCGGGAAGTAAGACTTGGCCACTGGTTGATTCACGAACCTATAACAATATATACATATATATCAAAGTATGTTCAAAATATATTTACAACACTTTTAATATATTTTGATGTTTTAAGTTTATTAAGTCAGTTGTCCTCGTTAGTAACCTACAACTAGTTGTCCACAGTTAGATGTACAGAAATAAATCGATAAATATTATCTTGAATCAATCCACGACCCAGTGTATACGTATCTCAGTATTGATCACAACTCAAACTATATATATTTTGGAATCAACCTCAACCCTGTATAGCTAACTCCAACATTCACATATAGAGTGTCTATGGTTGTTCCGAAATATATATAGATGTGTCGACATGATAGGTCGAAACATTGTATATGTGTCTATGGTATCTCAAGATTACATAATATACAATACAAGTTGATTAAGTTATGGTTGGAATAGATTTGTTACCAATTTTCACGTAGCTAAAATGAGAAAAATTATCCAATCTTGTTTTACCCATAACTTCTTCATTTTAAATCCGTTTTGAGTGAATCAAATTGCTATGGTTTCATATTGAACTCAATTTTATGAATCTAAACAGAAAAATTATAGGTTTATAGTCGGAAAAATAAGTTGCAAGTCGTTTTTGTAAAGGTAGTCATTTCAGTCGAAAGAACGACGTCTAGATGACCATTTTAGAAAACATACTTCCACTTTGAGTTTAACCATAATTTTTGGATATAGTTTCATGTTCATAATAAAAATCATTTTCTCAGAATAACAACTTTTAAATCAAAGTTTATCATAGTTTTTAATTAACTAACCCAAAACAGCCCGCGGTGTTACTACGACGGCGTAAATCCGGTTTTACGGTGTTTTTCGTGTTTCCATGTTTTAAATCATTAAGTTAGCATATCATATAGATATAGAACATGTGTTTAGTTGATTTTAAAAGTCAAGTTAGAAGGATTAACTTTTGTTTGCGAACAAGTTTAGAATTAACTAAACTATGTTCTAGTGATTACAAGTTTAAACCTTCGAATAAGATAGCTTTATATGTATGAATCGAATGATGTTATGAACATCATTACTACCTTAAGTTCCTTGGATAAACCTACTGGAAAAGATAAAAATGGATCTAGCTTCAACGGATCCTTGGATGGCTCGAAGTTCTTGAAGCAGAATCATGACACGAAAACAAGTTCAAGTAAGATCATCACTTGAAATAAGATTGTTATAGTTATAGAAACTGAACAAAAGTTTGAATATGATTATTACCTTGTATTAGAATGATAACCTACTGTAAGAAACAAAGATTTCTTGAGGTTGGATGATCACCTTACAAGATTGGAAGTGAGCTAGCAAACTTGAAAGTATTCTTGATTTTATGTAACTAGAACTTGTAGAATTTATGAAGAACACTTAGAACTTGAAGATAGAACTTGAGAGAGATCAATTAGATGAAGAAAATTGAAGAATGAAAGTGTTTGTAGGTGTTTTTAGTCGTTGGTGTATGGATTAGATATAAAGGATATGAAATTTTGTTTTCATGTAAATAAGTCATGAATGATTACTCATATTTTTGTAATTTTATGAGATATTTCATGCTAGTTGCCAAATGATGGTTCCCACATGTGTTAGGTGACTCACATGGGCTGCTAAGAGCTGATCATTAGAGTGTATATACCAATAGTACATACATCTAAAAGCTGTGTATTGTACGAGTACGAATACGGGTGCATACGAGTAGAATTGTTGATGAAACTGAACGAGGATGTAATTGTAAGCATTTTTGTTAAGTAGAAGTATTTTGATAAGTGTATTGAAGTCTTTCAAAATTGTATAAATACATATTAAAACACTACATGTATATACATTTTAACTGAGTCGTTAAGTCATCGTTAGTCGTTACATGTAAGTGTTGTTTTGAAACCTTTAGGTTAACGATCTTGTTAAATGTTGTTAACCCAATGTTTATAATATCAAATGAGATTTTAAATTATTATATTATCATGATATTATCATGTATGAATATCTCTTAATATGATATATATACATTAAATGTCTTTACAACGATAATCGTTACATATATGTCTCGTTTAAAAATCATTAAGTTAGTAGTCTTGTTTTTACATATGTAGTTCATTGTTAATATACTTAATGATATGTTTACTTATCATAGTATTATGTTAACTATATATATATCCATATATATGTCATCATATAGTTTTTACAAGTTTTAACGTTCGTGAATCACCGGTCAACTTGGGTGGTCAATTGTCTATATGAAACATATTTCAATTAATCAAGTCTTAACAAGTTTGATTGATTAACATGTTGGAAACATTTAATCATGTAAATATCAATCTCAATTAATATATATAAACATGGAAAAGTTCGGGTCACTACAATACCTACCCGTTAAATAAATTTCGTCCCGAAATTTTAAGCTGTTGAAGGTGTTGACTAATCTTCTGGAAATAGATGCGGGTATTTCTTCTTCATTTGATCTTCACGCTCCCAGGTGAACTCGGGTCCTCTACGAGCATTCCATCGAACCTTAACAATTGGTATCTTGTTTTGCTTAAGTCTTTTAACCTCACGATCCATTATTTCGACGGGTTCTTCGATGAATTGAAGTTTTTCGTTGATTTGGATTTCATCTAACGGAATAGTGAGATCTTCTTTAGCAAAAAATTTCTTCAAATTCGAGACGTGGAAAGTGTTATGTACAGCCGCGAGTTGTTGAGGTAACTCAAGTCGGTAAGCTACTGGTCCGACACGATCAATAATCTTGAATGGTCCAATATACCTTGGATTTAATTTCCCTCGTTTACCAAATCGAACAACGCCTTTCCAAGGTGCAACTTTAAGCATGACCATCTCTCAAATTTCAAATTCTATATCTTTTCTTTTAATGTCAGCGTAGCTCTTTTGTCGACTTTGGGCTGTTTTCAACCGTTGTTGAATTTGGATGATCTTCTCGGTAGTTTCTTGTATTATCTCCGAACCCGTAATCTGTCTATCCCCCACTTCACTCCAACAAATCGGAGACCTGCACTTTCTACCATAAAGTGCTTCAAACGGCGCCATCTCAATGCTTGAATGGTAGCTGTTGTTGTAGGAAAATTCTGCTAACGGTAGATGTCGATCCCAACTGTTTCCGAAATCAATAACACATGCTCGTAGCATGTCTTCAAGCATTTGTATCGTCCTTTCGCTCTGCCCATCGGTTTGTGGATGATAGGTAGTACTCATGTCTAGACGAGTTCCTAATGCTTGCTGTAATGTCTGCCAGAATCTTGAAATAAATCTGCCATCCCTATCAGAGATAATAGAGATTGGTATTCCATGTCTGGAGATGACTTCCTTCAAATACAGTCGTGCTAACTTCTCCATCTTGTCATCTTCTCTTATTGGCAAGAAGTGTGCTGATTTTGTGAGACGATCAACTATTACCCAAATAGTATCAAAACCACTTGCAGTCCTTGGCAATTTAGTGATGAAATCCATGGTAATGTTTTCCCATTTCCATTCCGGGATTTCGGGTTGTTGCAGTAGACCTGATGGTTTCTGATGCTCCGCTTTGACCTTCGAACACGTCAAACATTCCCCTACGTATTTAGCAACATCGGCTTTCATACCCGGCCACCAAAAATGTTTCTTGAGATCCTTGTACATCTTCCCTGTTCCAGGATGTATTGAGTATCTGGTTTTATGAGCTTCTCTAAGTACCATTTCTCTCATATCTCTAAATTTTGGTACCCAAATCCTTTCAGCCCTATACCGGGTTCCGTCTTCCCGAATATTAAGATGCTTCTCCGATCCTTTGGGTATTTCATCCTTTAAATTTCTCTCTTTTAAAACTCCTTGTTGCGCCTCCTTTATTTGAGTAGTAAGGTTATTATGAATCATTATATTCATAGATTTTACTCGAATGGGTTCTCTGTCCTTCCTGCTCAAGGCATCGGCTACCACATTTGCCTTCCCCGGGTGGTAACGAATCTCAAAGTCGTAATCATTCAATAATTCAATCCACCTACGCTGCCTCATATTCAGTTGTTTCTGATTAAATATGTGTTGAAGACTTTTGTGGTCGGTATATATAATACTTTTGACCCCATATAAGTAGTGCCTCCAAGTCTTTAATGCAAAAACAACCGCGCCTAATTCCAAATCATGCGTCGTATAAGTTTGCTCGTGAATCTTCAATTGTCTAGACGCATAAGCAATCACCTTCGTCCGTTGCATTAATACACAACCGAGACCTTGCTTTGATGCGTCACAATAAATCACAAAATCATCGTTCCCTTCAGGCAATGACAATATAGGTGCCGTAGTTAGCTTTTTCTTCAATAATTGAAACGCCTTCTCTTGTTCATCCTTCCATTCAAATTTCTTCCCTTTATGCGTTAATGCAGTCAAGGGTTTTGCTATTTTGGAGAAATCTTGGATGAATCTTCTGTAGTAACCAGCCAATCCTAAAAATTGACGTATATGCTTCGGAGTTTTTGGGGTTTCCCACTTTTCAACGGTTTCGATCTTTGTCGGGTCCACCTGGATACCTTCTTTGTTCACTATGTGACCGAGGAATTGAACTTCTTCCAACCAAAATGCACACTTTGAAAACTTAGCGTACAGTTTTTCTTTCCTCAATACTTCTAGCACTTTTCTCAAATGTTCTTCGTGCTCTTGATCATTCTTTGAGTAAATAAGTATGTCATCGATGAAAACAATGACAAACTTGTCAAGATATGGCCCACACACTCGGTTCATAAAGTCCATGAACACAGCTGGTGCGTTAGTCAATCCAAACGGCATAACCATAAACTCGTAATGACCATAACGCGTCCTAAAAGCAGTTTTTGGAATATCATCTTCTTTCACCCGCATTTGATGATACCCGGAACGTAAGTCAATCTTTGAATAAACAGACGAGCCTTGTAGTTGATCAAATAAGTCGTCGATTCTCGGTAGTGGGTAGCGGTTCTTGATGGTAAGTTTGTTCAACTCTCGGTAGTCGATACACAACCTGAATGTACCATCTTTCTTCTTGACAAACAAAACAGGAGCTCCCCACGGTGATGTGCTTGGTCGAATGAAACCACGCTCTAAAAGTTCTTGTAATTGGCTTTGCAGTTCTTTCATCTCGCTGGATGCGAGTCTGTAAGGAGCACGAGCTATTGGTGCAGCTCCTGGTACAAGATCTATTTGAAATTCAACGGATCGATGTGGGGGTAATCCCGGTAATTCTTTCGAAAATACATCGAGAAATTCTTTTGCAATGGGAACATCATTGATGCTCTTTTCTTCAGTTTGTACTTTCTCGACGTGTGCTTGAACAGCATAGCAATCTTTTCTTATTAGTTTTTGTGCCTTCAAATTACTAATAAGATGTAGCTTCGTGTTGCCCTTTTCTCCGTACACCATTAAAGGTTTTCCTTTTTCTCGTATAATGCGAATTGCATTTTTGTAACAAACGATCTCTGCTTTCACTTCTTTCAACCAGTCCATACCGATTATCACATCAAAACTCCCTAACTCTACTGGTATCAAATCAATCTTAAATGTTTCGCTAACCAGTTTAATTTCTCGATTCCGACATATATTATCTGCTGAAATTAATTTACCATTTGCTAATTCGAGTAAAAATTTACTATCCAAAGGCGTCAATGGACAACTTAATTTTGCACAAAAATCTCTACTCATATAGCTTCTATCCGCACCCGAATCAAATAAAACGTAAGCAGATTTATTGTCAATAAGAAACGTACCCGTAACAAGCTCCGGGTCTTCCTGTGCCTCTGCCGTATTAATATTGAAAACTCTTCCGCGGCCTTGTCCATTCGTGTTCTCCTGGTTCGGGCAATTTCTAATAATGTGGCCCGGTTTTCCACATTTATAACAAACTACATTGGCATAACTTGCTCCGACACTACTTGCTCCGCCATTACTCGTTCCGACACCATTTGTTCCTTTTGTTCTATTAACCCCTGGTCCGTAGACCTCACACTTCGCCGCGCTATGACCATTTCTTTTACACTTGTTGCAAAATTTGGTGCAGAACCCCGAGTGATACTTTTCACACCTTTGGCATAGCTGCTTCTGATTGTTGTTGTTGTTGCGGTTATTATTGTTGTTGGGATGATTGTTGCTGCTGCTGCTGCTGCTGCTGCTGCTGTTGTTGGTGTTGTTGTTGTTGTTGGTGGTGTTGTTGTTGTTGTTGTTGTTGTTGTTGTTGTTGTTGTTGGGCCGTTTGTTGTAGTTGCGATTGATGTTGCGATTGTTGGGATAATTATTGCGATTATTGTTGTAATTGCTTTTGTTGTTGTATTGGTGATTCTTATCACCGTTTTCCTCCCACTTTCTTTTGACTTGCTTCACATTGGCCTCTTCAGCAGTCTGTTCTTTAATTCTTTCTTCAATCTGGTTCACTAGTTTGTGAGCCATTCTACATGCCTGTTGTATGGAGGCGGGCTCGTGTGAACTTATATCTTCTTGGATTCTTTCCGGTAATCCTTTCACAAACGCGTCGATCTTCTCTTCCTCATCTTCGAATGCTCCCGGACACAATAGGCACAATTCTGTGAATCGTCTTTCGTACGTGGTAATATCAAATCCTTGGGTTCGTAACCCTCTAAGTTCTGTCTTGAGCTTATTGACCTCGGTTCTGGGACGGTACTTCTCGTCCATCAAGTGCTTGAATGCTGACCACGGTAGTGCGTACGCATCGTCTTGTCCCACTTGCTCTAGATAGGTATTCCACCATGTTAACGCAGAACCTGTGAAGGTATGCGTAGCGTACTTCACTTTGTCCTCTTCAGTACACTTACTTATGGCAAACACCGATTCGACCTTCTCGGTCCACCGTTTCAATCCGATCGGTCCTTCGGTTCCATCAAATTCCAAAGGTTTGCAGGCAGTGAATTCTTTGTAGGTGCATCCTACACGATTTCCTGTACTGCTAGATCCAAGGTTATTGTTGGTATGTAGCGCAGCCTGTACTGCGGCTATGTTTGAAGCTAGAAAAGTACGGAATTCCTCTTCATTCATATTCACGGTGTGTCGAGTAGTCGGTGCCATTTCCTTCAAAATAGTCAAATGGAACAAGTTAATCATACAGAATATTAAGAGTAGTTAATAGTATTTCGTAGCATAATATGAACTCATTTATAAAAGCTTTTTCTTCATATTAGCATTTTATAAGTTTAAATTCGGGTAGTACCTACCCGTTAAGTTCATACTTAGTAGCTAATATACAATTCAACTACTACAATTCTATATGAAAAACTGATTATAATAATATTTCGCGTTCAAACTTTTACACAATATTTTACAAACTTACAATACCGCTTATTTTACATATAGCATGAAATATAGCACACAATAAATTTGATACAAGATGGTTGTGTAGATAATTCTAGCTAGTACACAAGTCGTTCAGCAAAGGCAATAAAGACACGTAATTCATACGTCCAGAAACAAGTCATGCATTCTGGTTTTACTAGGATTACTTCCCATCCTTGGTCTTGTGGAACATAACCGTTATGGCCGTTGATAAGACAGCGTGTTGTAACGTCGTCAAAGGGACGAGGGTTACGTAATGTCCAACAGTCCCGTAACAATCTAAAAACCTCATTTCTTACCCCAATTACAGACTCCGTCACTTGTGGGAATGTTTTGTTTAATAGTTGTAGCCCGATGTTCTTGTTCTCACTTTGGTGAGAAGCGAACATTACTAATCCGTAAGCATAACATGCTTCTTTATGTTGCATGTTAGCCGCTTTTTCTAAATCACGAAGTCCAATATTCGGATATATTGAGTCAAAATAGTTTCTTAACCCATTGCGTAAAATAGCATTTGGGTTCCCCGCAATATATGCGTCAAAGTAAACACATCGTAACTTATGGATTTTCCAATGTGATATCCCCCATCTTTCGAACGAAAGCCTTTTATAAACCAAGGCATTCTTGGAACGTTCTTCGAATGTCTTACAAACTGATCTCGCCTTAAATAGTTGTGCCGAAGAATTCTGACCGACTCTAGACAAGATTTCATCAATCATGTCTCCGGGTAGGTCTCTTAAAATATTGGGTTGTCTATCCATTTTGTGTTTTTATACTGTAAAATAGACAAGAGTTAGATTCATAAAAAAAAAATACTTATTAATACAAGCAATTTTTACATATATCATAAAGCATAAGCACACTATATTACATATATTACACCACACGAATACAACTATCTTATTCTGACTCGCTTGTTTCTTCTTCTTCGGTTTTGGTTCGTTTTGCCAAGTTTCTAGGGATATATGATGTTCCCCTAATACGAGCCGTCGTTTTCCACATTGGTTTAGAAAAACCTGGTGGTTTAGAGGTTCCCGGGTCATTGTTACAACTTAAGGACTTCGGGGGTTGACGATACATATAAAGTTCATCGGGGTTGGAATTAGATTTCTCTATTTTTATGCCCTTTCCCTTATTATTTTCTTTTGCCTTTTTAAATTCAGTTGGGGTAATTTCTATAACATCATCGGAATTCTCGTCGGAATCCGATTCATCGGAGAATTGGTAATCCTCCCAATATTTTGCTTCCTTGGCGGAAACACCATTGACCATAATTAACCTTGGTCGGTTGGTTGGGGATTTTCTTTTACTTAACCGTTTTATTATTTCCCCCACCGGTTCTATTTCTTCATCCGGTTCCGATTCTTCTTCCGGTTCCGATTCTTCTTCCGGTTCCGACTCTTTTTCCGGTTCCTCTTCGGGAACTTGTGAATCAGTCCACGAATCATTCCAATTTACATTTGACCCTTCATTATTATTAGGTGAGTCAATGGGACTTGTTCTAGAGGTAGACATCTATCACATAATATCAAACGCGTTAAGAGATTAATATATTACATAATATTCACATGTTAAAAATATATAGTTTCCAACAAAATTTGTTAAGCAATCATTTTTCAAGTAACCACGGTCGAAGTCCAGACTCACTAATGCATCCTAACAAACTCAATAAGACACACTAATGCAAAATTCTGGTTCTCTAAGACCAACGCTCGGATACCAACTGAAATGTCCCGTTCTTATTGATTAAAAACGTTCCATATTAATTGATTTCGTTGCGAGGTTTTGACCTCTATATGAGACGTTTTTCAAAGACTGCATTCATTTTAAAACAAACCATAACCTTTATTTCATCAATAAAGGTTTAAAAAGCTTTACGTAGATTATCAAATAATGATAATCTAAAATATCCTGTTTACACACGACCATTACATAATGGTTTACATTACAAATATGTTACAACAAAATAAGTTTCTTGAATGCAGTTTTTACACAATATCATACAAGCATGGACTCCAAATCTCGTCCTTATTTAAGTATGCGACAGCGGAAGCTCTTAATAATCACCTGAGAATAAACATGCTTAAAACGTTAACAAAAATGTTGGTGAGTTATAGGTCTAACCTATATATATCAAATCATATTAATAGACCACAAGATTTCATATTTCAATACACATCCCATACATAGAGATAAAAATCATTCATATGGTGAACACCTGGTAACCGACATTAACAAGATGCATATATAAGAATATCCCCATCATTCCGGGACACCCTTCGGATATGATATAAATTTCGAAGTACTAAAGCATCCAGTACTTTGGATGGGGTTTGTTAGGCCCAATAGATCTATCTTTAGGATTCGCGTCAATTAGGGTGTCTGTTCCCTAATTCTTAGATTACCAGACTTAATAAAAAGGGGCATATTCGATTTCGATAATTCAACCATAGAATGTAGTTTCACGTACTTGTGTCTATTTTGTAAATCATTTATAAAACCTGCATGTATTCTCATCCCAAAAATATTAGATTTTAAAAGTGGGACTATAACTCACTTTCACAGATTTTTACTTCGTCGGGAAGTAAGACTTGGCCACTGGTTGATTCACGAACCTATAACAATATATACATATATATCAAAGTATGTTCAAAATATATTTACAACACTTTTAATATATTTTGATGTTTTAAGTTTATTAAGTCAGTTGTCCTCGTTAGTAACCTACAACTAGTTGTCCACAGTTAGATGTACAGAAATAAATCGATAAATATTATCTTGAATCAATCCACGACCCAGTGTATACGTATCTCAGTATTGATCACAACTCAAACTATATATATTTTGGAATCAACCTCAACCCTGTATAGCTAACTCCAACATTCACATATAGAGTGTCTATGGTTGTTCCGAAATATATATAGATGTGTCGACATGATAGGTCGAAACATTGTATACGTGTCTATGGTATCTCAAGATTACATAATATACAATACAAGTTGATTAAGTTATGGTTGGAATAGATTTGTTACCAATTTTCACGTAGCTAAAATGAGAAAAATTATCCAATCTTGTTTTACCCATAACTTCTTCATTTTAAATCCGTTTTGAGTGAATCAAATTGCTATGGTTTCATATTGAACTCAATTTTATGAATCTAAACAGAAAAATTATAGGTTTATAGTCGGAAAAATAAGTTACAAGTCGTTTTTGTAAAGGTAGTCATTTCAGTCGAAAGAACGACGTCTAGATGACCATTTTAGAAAACATACTTCCACTTTGAGTTTAACCATAATTTTTGGATATAGTTTCATGTTCATAATAAAAATCATTTTCTCAGAATAACAACTTTTAAATCAAAGTTTATCATAGTTTTTAATTAACTAACCCAAAATAGCCCGCGGTGTTACTACGACAGTGTAAATCCGGTTTTACGGTGTTTTTCTTGTTTTCAGGTTTTAAATCATTAAGTTAGCATATCATATAGATATAGAACATGTGTTTAGTTGATTTTAAAAGTCAAGTTAGAAGGATTAACTTTTGTTTGCGAACAATTTTAGAATTAACTAAACTATGTTCTAGTGATTACAAGTTTAAACCTTCGAATAAGATAGCTTTATATGTATGAATCGAATGATGTTATGAACATCATTACTACCTTAAGTTCCTTGGATAAACCTACTAGAAAAGATAAAAATGGATCTAGCTTCAACGGATCCTTGGATGGCTCGAAGTTCTTGAAGCAGAATCATGACACGAAAACAAGTTCAAGTAAGATCATCACTTGAAATAAGATTGTTATAGTTATAGAAATTGAACCAAAGTTTGAATATGATTATTACCTTGTATTAGAATGATAACCTACTGTAAGAAACAAAGATTTCTTGAGGTTGGATGATCACCTTACAAGATTAGAAGTGAGCTAGCAAACTTGAAAGTATTCTTGATTTTATGTAACTAGAACTTGCAGAATTTATGAAGAACACTTAGAACTTGAAGATAGAACTTGAGAGAGATCAATTAGATGAAGAAAATTGAAGAATGAAAGTATTTGTAGGTGTTTTTGGTCGTTGGTGTATGGATTAGATATAAAGGATATGAAATTTTGTTTTCATGTAAATAAGTCATGAATGATTACTCATATTTTTGTAATTTTATGAGATATTTCATGCTAGTTGCCAAATGATGGTTCCCACATGTGTTAGGTGACTCACATGGGCTGCTAAGAGCTGATCATTAGAGTGTATATACCAATAGTACATACATCTAAAAGCTGTGTATTGTACGAGTACGAATACGGGTGCATACGAGTAGAATTGTTGATGAAACTGAACGAGGATGTAATTGTAAGCATTTTTGTTAAGTAGAAGTATTTTGATAAGTGTATTGAAGTCTTTCAAAATTGTATAAATACATATTAAAACACTACATGTATATACATTTTAACTGAGTCGTTAAGTCATCGTTAGTCGTTACATGTAAGTGTTGTTTTGAAACCTTTAGGTTAACGATCTTGTTAAATGTTGTTAACCCAATGTTTATAATATCAAATGAGATTTTAAATTATTATATTATCATGATATTATCATGTATGAATATCTCTTAATATGATATATATACATTAAATGTCTTTACAACGATAATCGTTACATATATGTCTCGTTTAAAAATCATTAAGTTAGTAGTCTTGTTTTTACATATGTAGTTCATTGTTAATATACTTAATGATATGTTTACTTATCATAGTATCATGTTAACTATATATATATATATATCCATATATATGTCATCATATAGTTTTTACAAGTTTTAACGTTCGTGAATCACCGGTCAACTTGGGTGGTCAATTGTCTATATGAAACATATTTCAATTAATCAAGTCTTAACAAGTTTGATTGATTAACATGTTGGAAACATTTAATCATGTAAATATCAATCTCAATTAATATATATAAACATGGAAAAGTTCGGGTCACTACAGGCTGGAGAAAAAGGAGATAGACGGTCGACTTCAGGTTTTTTTACAATAGTTGGAGGAAACTTAGTTACGTGGAGAAGTAAGAAACAAAAGGTCGTTTCCCTATCAAGTGCTGAATCAGAATTTAGAGGAATCTCAAAGGGAGTGGTGGAAGCATTATGGATTCGAAAACTCTTGACAGAAATAGGATTCCCTCCAAAAGAAGCTATTCAGATCCTATGCGACAATGAAGCAGCCATTGCCATTTCAGAGAACCCGGTTCAACATGATCGAACTAAACATGTTGAAATTGATCGGCACTTTATCAGAGAGAAGCTAGATGGTGAAATCATTTCTCTTCCTTCAATTAGATCCGAAGATCAGCTAGCTGACATCCTCACCAAATCGGTCAATGGAAGACTATTCAGTGAAGTTCTCGGTAAGTTGAATATTGGAGACCCCACTATTCAACTTGAGGGGGAGTGTTAGAATAAAGCAAACCAGTCAACTATGGTCAAATTACCTTTTTAGGTAATTTAACTTTGGGATCAGAAGTAGTTAACTTCATCCTTTCCCTTTTTTAGAAGATCACATGTCTGCCACATCCAAACAAGTAAACGGCTCAAAAGGTAGGCTACCAACAACAGATTTTACATAAATATAAGAGTAGTTCCAGAAGCATAATGGAGCCTTCCTCAAAAATAGAATTAGCCGTTGTATGTTTTGTGTATATATTCATACTTAGCAAGATGTTAAAAAAACAATTCAGCTTGTATCAAATACTTAAAGTTATCAATACAAATGATCATTTTCTTATCGATTTAATAGAATAGTCATAACTGTTTTTGCGCAAATTGCCTCCTTGTTATTTAGAAGCCACCACATCTACTTGTAGATTAAAGCAAGGTTTAAGGATTTTAAGATTACCACATTTAGACCACCTTTATCGAGAGGATTCATGACCATCCGCCAATTTATCTAATGCATTTTATGACTACGCCACCCCAGAAGAAAGAAGATCTTAAAGATTCAATCGAATTAAGCATCTTTGTAGGCACTTTAAACAACGAAAAGAAATAGGTGCGAAGAGAACCCAAAACTGATTTTAATGGAGTGAGCCTACCTCCAATTAAAATCATGTTTGCCTTCCAAGAGGATAACTTGACCTTCTCAATAATACAATTTTAATTAAAAAATTTGTGTTTTAACCAACCGGAAGCCGAAGCCAATCGTGTAACTTCTTGATGCTGAATTCCCACAACAATTAAGAATGATCTAAGACAGGGTTATTCAGACAGTTATTCAGCATAAAAAGAAACAATAATTAATATTCGTAAATAATTTTTTCAAAGATTATATTTTTATTCAGACGAAGGACTTAATTTCGGAAAAAACAAAGGGGGCCAAAGCTATATTGACAAAACTAACGGATTTAAAGGATACTATTTAACAGATTTCTGTAAATTTTGTTAACTAAAAAGACTAACATCATTTTGTATAATATTTTGAGGGATTATCGATATAAATTTAAAATGAAAAGTGTTGGGAATTTATGCACCTAAACAATAATCACCAATTCAGATTTGGTGATCCCACGAACAACAAACGAACAATAATAAAGAAAAGTAGAGAAAATGACACAAGAATTACGTGGTCATATGTAATCGGTTAGATTGCTTTAGTACATGGCCAACTAGAGTGGTTTTTATTGATATTTTCGTACATCTACTTTAGGGTTATGATGTGTATTATCGTGTCTATAATTTATATTGGAAAAATGCCGGTTAAATGATTACTACACACTAACGGGCAGTGTACCCGATCGTGTAATAGTATAAAATTGGTAATTCCGAAATCGTTCCAAGGACAGTTTTAACGTGAGAATTAAGATTGCAACTAATAAAGTAAACTAAGTTATTCTACGAAAATCGAAAGTACGAGATAGTTTGTTTTGTGGCTATTTAACGATTAGTCAAATCAAAGATTGATTAAAAGTAAAAGACGATATTTTTGTATTTTTAAGTTTATAAAAATAAATGCTGACTCAACAAAAAGTAAAGATATTTGAATTCAATAGATAAAAGAATGTTCGCCTAGATCTCCTATTCGCAGTGTTGGATGATTTGTTATTACGCACTAGTTCTATTTATCAATGCACGCAATTACAGAGTCAGTTTACCCAGAGTTCTCTTTTAGCAAACACGTCAAACTAGGATTTATTGGCTTAGGGTTTCCTTTCACCAAAGACCTCTTTCGTTTGTGACTTAGTAATTAGCTAATTATAAGATTAAGATTCAATTGGTTACGCGTTCACTCCACACAATTCACCCCTATTTTGTTCAATCAATGTTACCCGGTTTACCCCCTTGGTCCAGTAAGCATCCAATCGGTTAAGACAAATCAATTGGAAATTAGATCACTAAATTGAAACAGGGTTCCCTTTGTTCAAACAAGATTCACTAATCAACCTAGTAACAATAATCAACACCCACAAGAATGGTTCTTAATCAAAACTCATAATTATCATGCATTAATCAATAAAACATTAAAGTATCATCCAAAACACATGCAAATATTCAATCTAGACAAACATTAAAAGCTTAGCCAATCATGGCTAGAACAAAAATCACAAATAAACAATTAAAGGTATTCATAATGATGATAAGAATTAAACCTAATGAATATTGTGTTCTTGATTGATAGACGGATCGAGACTTGTTTCCGGAATGATTGATGTGTTAGAATGACCTTGAGAAACCCCAAAAATCACCTAAGTTCGTCAAAAAGCTGCTGGAAATCGTCTGAATGCGAAAGTGTCAAGTTAGGGTATTTTTCGGGCTTTAAATAGGAAACAAAAACTGAACCGGGCTCAAAGTGGCGCGGCGCGCCAGGCACCCGCGCGGCGCGCCGATACCCTGCGCGGCACTCCATATAGCTGTGATCTGACTTCTGGATTCCTGAAAACTGTCGAACTGATTTTTATGCCCATTGGAGCGGCGCGCCACCTTTTGGAGCGGCGCTCCAGACCTCTTTTTGCTGAATCTGAGCTGAAAACTCACTAAAATCACCTGTTTTCGAACCAAACTCGAATCAAACCAATCCCTTTCACTTGCTTTCATATAAAATCACTAAAAACCATCAAATATCTTCAAAATTCATCTCCTTG
Source organism: Rutidosis leptorrhynchoides (assembly GCF_046630445.1). Classification (NCBI taxonomy): domain Eukaryota; kingdom Viridiplantae; phylum Streptophyta; class Magnoliopsida; order Asterales; family Asteraceae; genus Rutidosis; species Rutidosis leptorrhynchoides. Next base: position 647,828,317 of record NC_092334.1, read on the forward strand.
GTCTTAGAACTCGAACTTTCATAACTCTTATCAAAATATCACCAAATCGTATCCAAAAGGACCAAAATGTACCCGATATCGCTAAGGAAAACGCGTATGAAATATGCGATATCAAACAACCCCACACTAGAGTTTTGCTTGTCCTCAAGCAATTAAACTCGATAATAATCTTTTACCATATGATAACTTCTTCAAACATGTATGTAGAACCAAACGAACAAGAAACCAAACCAACAACTAGCGTGGGCACGATTTGAAGTGAATAACCACCATGGTTTCCACTTGCATTCCCCCGAAATAACTTCCCAAACCGCAATCAATATGTAATGGATATAGTAACCAAAGATAATCTCGAATAACGTACCATACTGATGAAGTAGAGAATCTTGAATCATAAATAAGTCTTCAAAGGAAACGGGAATCGAGTGGGAACCGAGCACCAAAAAGTATAGCAATCGAACAAATGTGCCAAAAGAACGCACGAGCTACCCCACAATTGGTCAAGCCAAGCCTCCCACAGTACCTAACATCGCGAGATGTCTGTAAGAAAATAATGTGCTTAGGAGGATACTGTGACGACTCCGTCAAAACACTTAACGGCTCCGTCACTTGGTCCCACAGCTTGATCGAAACTCTATATGAATTTAATAAAACAACCTTGCATTCTTTATTTAAAAATGATTTCCTATAAAGGAAATCTACTAAAATGTATAAGTTTAGAAAAACTATACAATAATACTTTAACCAAAAGTTGACCAAAATAAAGTCAACAAACAACCACTTTTTAATGTAACAAAATAGAATGCAAGTTAATGTTTAACAAAAGCTGCCATCATAAATATGCAGACTCTCTAAGCACAGCGGAAGCAATCAATCATGAACCTGAGAATAAAACATGCGAGTAACTGTCAACAAAAATGTTGAGTGAATTATAGGTTTAATATTGCAAACAATATTTAATTTAAACAATAAAAATTTATGTTTGAAAACATAAAAACTCCTTTTTGAACCACCAAATTATATGCTAGAAAACATATAATAAAACATTATTCCATTTTCCGTGAGCCACCTGGTAACCACTTAACCATTTATTTACCCTTGCCAAACACAATAAATAATATACACCGAACAAGTGTATCTACAACAAAATACGAAGTACTAAACATTCCGATTATAAATTGCTAGCGCGACTAGCTCGAAATGGGGTTGTCAAACCCGATAGATCTATCCATAGGATTCGCGTTCACCAGTAGAAACCAGTGATTACAGTTACCAGACTAGGGAATATTTTTGTTCAACTCACAATGAATAATTTAAACCAACTTCCACTTGTGTCCAAAATATAAATAAATTGCATGTATTCTCATCCCAAAAGATTTAAAATAGAAAAATGGGACTATAACTCACCTTAATAGCAACTGAAGAAATCTCACAAACAAGCGAACAGCAAATAAAGTAAAGTGGTCAAGAAAGATCACAACGCCGACCTATAAATAAAGCAGGCCGATATAAATAACTAACTTAGGTCAAGTCTTAGTATGATAGCTATTGTACATGTTGCAAGTAGACATAGAATAACACTCGGCAAGCCTCGGTTTGACTGGAACAGCATACGGACACACACTTTCTATTTTTAGAAAGTTTCTATTTTTAGCAGGTTTCCATTTTTGGAAAGTTTTCTATTTTAGGAAAGTTTCTATTTTTGGAAAGTTTCCAAATTTAGAAAGTTCTATTTTTAGAAAGTTTTGAAGTTAGGAAAGTTTCCTTATTTAGAAAGTCAACAGAAGTCAACTGAAAGTCAAAGTCAACCGAAAGTCAACTCAAAAGTCAACCTTGGTCAAACATAGTCAACATTAATTTGAAAAGTGTAAGTTATAATAATAACATAGGTTATAATGTTTATTAAAGTCAAAAGTGTATAATTATGTCTTAACATAAGTTTAATTAAATAAAAATGAATTATTAAAGTTTAGATAAGTTTATATGATATAATTAATATAACATAAGTATTTAATTACTTAATTAAATATTAGTCATAATATAAGTATTATTAATTAATAATAAATTTTAAATCATATCATAAGTATTATTAATTAATAATGAATTATTAATCATATCATAAATTTCTAATTATACTTATTAAATCATAAGTATTTAATAATTAAATTATAATTAAATAATAACTAAGCCTTATAATAATTAAATAATTAATTAACCCTTATTATAAGTCTTATTATAATAATCTCATAATATAAGTTTAATACTTATCATAAGTATTTTCCATTAATAATGAAAGTATTATTAATCACAAGTTTAATTAAAATGTTAATTAAATCATAAGTATTAATTAAATGATATAATAAATATATATCATAAGTCTTAAATAATAATAATAATTACTTTTTATATCATAAGTAATTAAATGATAATGAAATCCATTATTTATATCATAAGTTTAATAATAAATCCCAAGTTTTAAATCAAAAGTTCATCGGGTCGTATCCTGAGCCCCGGGTGTCGGTTTTCGGCGAGCCTTACATATATCTCCGCCTAAGCAAACCACCCGACACTTTGGTACACTCAAGAACACACCATGAACAGCCCACAAGTCGTGATATACAGCCATGACAACACTTGGGAATTCAATTTACTCAAAACAGTGATTTAGGCACAACGGGTGAACCGTGGCTCGGATTTAGGTGACCCGAACATGAAAATTCGTCCCACCATCAGTCCTAACCAAATTGACACACCCTAAAGACACCAAGGATGATCACAAAGTCGGACCATACCTTGTTCTTGCCCATAACACCTTTCAATCTTTACCAAAAATCAAATTAAGCATATCTAGGGCTCCGGGAATCGAAACGACATGAATCCGGAGTCTAAAATTAATGTCTTGATGAGAGGAACTCATTTATATACTTTATTTTAACTTTTATATCAGTTACAAAGTCAGAAACACACGAAAAAGCTGCTGTCCAGAATTTTTACAAACCGAAAACATGTGATTATGAGTACATCTATGCATACAAACACCATTACAATAATCCACAAACATCATACTACTAAATAATCATAAAAATACAGAAAAATAAAGAAAAAATTAAAAATATAGGGTTAGGGTTTATACCCTAATCGAGAATCAAAAGATATAGATGTGTAGAGCTCGAAGAGTAGTATCCAAAAATGCTAAAAGCCCCTTGAAATGAGTTCTTTATGATGATCAAATGAAGATGATAATGATGATGGGAGGTGGCGGCCATGGTGGAGGAAAAAGAGGGAGAAGAAAAAAAAAATGAGAGTGTTTTAGGTTTAGGGAAACTAGTGAAATGAGATGATAAATTCACAAAATGAAAAACAAAAGAGGCTATACCCCTCCCCCATGGGGTGTCCGGCCAAAAATACCATGGGTGGGCCCCATTTGTGGGCCAAATTGAATAATGACTAGTTGCTTGTGGCCCGAAAGCCCGAACGAAGCTCGAAACGCGAAAACGCCGCTACGCGATTGATTTTTCGGAGAGATAATAAGTACGCGACGAATAAAATATATAAACACTATATATAATCATATGACATCAAAATATCATATTTAAAATAATTAGGACTTAAAAATTCCAAAAGTTCGACCGTTGGTTTGAAAACCGAAAAGATTCGCCGGATAGAAATCCGCGACTCGTAGGAACGTATAATTTAAAATATGAATACAAATATTCATATAACACATAATAATTAATATATTATTACAAAAATAATAATATAGGTCATAGAAATGACGTGGCACGAATAACAATTAACGGTCGTTAAATAGTTAACGGTAAAAGATAACGGAAAAAGTAGGGTCGTTACAGTACCTTCCCGTTACGGAAATTTCGCCCCGAAATTTAAGCAGGTGCAGGGGTTTCCTCGGCATCTGGGAACAAATGCGGTTACTTCTGCTTCATCTGACCTTCACGCTCCCAAGTGAACTCGGGACCGCGTCCGGTGTTCCATCTAACTCGAACAATAGGAATTTTACTCTGCTTAAGAGTCTTTACCTCTCGGTCCATAATTTCAACAGGTTCTTCAATAAAATAAAGTTGCTTATCAACATGAAGTTCATCAAAAAGAATAGTTTCATTGGCCTCGGCCAAACACTTCTTTAAATTCGATACATGAAAAACGTCACGAATAGCACTGAGTTCTTGTGGCAATTTCAAACGATAAGTCACTGGTCCAACTCTCTCAATAATCCCAAAAGGTCCAACAAATCGAGGATTCAACTTTCCCCTTTTACCAAAACGTACCACACCCTTCCAAGGTGAAACTTTCAACATAACACGATCACCGACCTGAAAGTCGATATCGTTCCTTCTCTTATCAGCATAACTCTTTTGCCTACTCCTGGCAGTTCTCAATCTTTCCTTAATCTGTGCAATCTTCTCGGTAGTCTCGTGAATGATCTCTGGTCATGTGAGTTGAGCATCCCCAACCTCATTCTACACTTTCTACCATACAGAGCTTCAAATGGTGCGACTTTAATACTTGCATGATAACTGCTGTTATAAGAAAACTCATCCAGCGGCAAATATTTATCCCACCCATTTCCAAAATCAATAACACACGCTCTTAACATGTTTTCTACGTTTGAATGGTCCTTTCACTCTGACCATCCGTCTGTGGATGATAAGCGGTGCTCATATCCAATTTAGTTCCTAGAGCACCTTGTTAGGACTACCTCAGTCCAACATAATCGATACGGGAACACCATGTCTCGAAATAATCTCCTTCAAATACAAACGAGTAAACTTCTTCATTGAATATGTTTCCTTAATTGGCAAGAAAAGAGTTGACTTAGCGAGTCGGTAACAATCACCCAAATAGTATCATAACCACCCACAACTCCCGGTAACTTCGTAATAAATTCCATCTTAATACCTTCCCACTTCCACTCGGGAATTTCAGGTTGCACCAAAAGTCCAGACGGTTTCTGATGTTCAGCTTTAACCTTAGCGCAGGTCAAACACTTAGCCACATACGTAGCCACATCAGCTTTCAAATTAGGCCACCAATACAGCTCCTTAAGATCATGATACATCTTTCCTGAACCAGGATGAATAGAGTACCTAGACTTATGAGCCTCATCTAAAACAAGTTTTCGTAGATCACCAAACTTCGGAACCCAAAGGCATCCCGCAAAATACCGAGTACCATCTGTTTGTACCTCTAACTGTTTACTCAAGCCTCGGACCTTCTCGTTACAAAATTTTCCTCCTTCAAGGCTTCTTATTGTGCCTCAAGGATCTGCCTAGCGAGGTTTGTTTGAATTGTCATATTCAAGGCCCTAAACCTGCGAGGTTCAGCCCTTTCTTTACGACTTAATGCATCAGCCACATCATTGGCCTTTCCCGGATGATATAAAAGTTCGCAATCATAATCATTTAACGTCTCAACCCATCTTCGTTGCCTCATATTTAACTGTTTCTGATCAAGAATATGTTGAAGACTTTTGTGATCAGTGTACAATGTACCTTTGACCCCATATAGATAATGTCTGCAAATCTTAAGTGCAAACACAATAGCTCTCAACTCTAAATCATGGGTTACATAATTCTGCTCGTGAATCTTCAACTGACGTGACGCGTACGCAATAACTTTCTTTCGTTGCATCAAAACACAACCAAAGTCTTGACACGAAGCATCACAATAGATAACAAAATCATCATTACCCTCAGGTAGTGATAGTATCGGTGCAGAAGTTAACTTCTTCTTCAGAGTTTGGAAAGCAGACTCTTGTTCACTCTTCCACTCGTACTTCTTCCCCTTATGCGTTAAAGCAGTCAGAGGTTTCGCTACTCGTGAAAAATCTTGAATGAACCTTCTATAATAGCCTGCTAATCCTAGAAACTGGCGAATCTGAGTAGGAGTTTTCGGAATTTCCCACTTTTCAATTGCCTCAATCTTGGCGGGATCAACTAGTATTCCTTGTTTACTAACAATATATCCAAGGAATTGAACTTCTCTTAATCAGAAATTACACTTAGAGAACTTAGCGTACAACTCTTCTTTTCTCAATAAATCAAGCACCAACTTCAAATATTCTTCGTGTTCTTCATCACTCTTAGAATAAATAAGGATGTCGTCGATAAAAACAATAACGAATATGTCCAGATAGGGTCTGCACACACGGTTCATGAGGTCCATAAACACAGCAGGTGCATTTGTCAATCCGAACGGCATAACAAGAAATTCAAAGTGACCGTAACGGGTGCGGAAAGCAGTTTTCAGAATATCAGTTTCTTTAGCGCGTAATTGGTGATAACCGGAACGAAGATCAATCTTATAATAAACGGACGAACCTTGAAGTTGATCGAACAGATCATCAATTCTCGGAAGAGGGTAACAGTTTTTAACAGTAAGCTCGTTCAATTCACGATAATCAATACACAAACGAAATGAACCATCTTTCTTCTCAACGAACAAAACGGGAGCTCCCCAAGGGGACGAACTTGGACGGATGAAATAAAGTTGCAATAATGAAGGAAGAAATAAATATGGAGTAGTCACATCGGTGGCATAGATATTTAAGGCAATTCTCTCAAAGGAGTTAACGAGGATCATGGACTCCAAAGTAAATTTTCATTATATTTCCGAAAGGAAGACATATGAAAGGTGTGATAATTCAACGAGAGTGAACTTCCTTGTACAATGAGCGAGGAAGTCTAGGATTCATCCATATTCTTAAATTTATGTGCGGATGAAAAGAACGCGAATCATGGGTTATAAAGAATGGCCGACTCCAGGTGAGATGAATCTCCAAAAATAATTTCGTGCACCCTAAAGTATCGAATCCTAGGATTGATGTTTACGAGGGTGTTGCGGTTGACAGCGAAAATTGAGAGTAGAAACTCCTCAAACGGTCTAGAGTAATATATATCCATGATACCCATTATAACAACAGTTGGGGTAGAAACCCACCTAGCGCCTTTTCTACAATAAGGTGACCATCGAGTGTACCCCAGAAACTTGATTTATCGGTCTGCGTTTCGGCCATGTCCAACCATAAGAGGGAAAATTCTATGAGCGCAAAGACTTTCCAACAAATTTTATAAAACCGGCATCCAAACTGGTGTAAGAATTTCTATCAATGGACTTAATGGTAAATTTTCATCCTTAAACGGAGGATGAGAAGAAATGTGATCCAAACACTCTGTAGAGTAATGCGAAAATTCTAATGTAATCAATCAAAGAAGTTTTGAAAAAGCTTTAAACGTCTAATGTAACCCCATAAATGGAACGAAGCTCTTAGTAAATTTAGAAGTATGTACAACGTGTACCATTTTACGTAAATCAATTTGAGTTAACTAGACAACTCAATAAGAGTGGTTTTAAAATAATTTTGAAGGTATAAATTAGTGTATACTAGCCAAAATAGGTAAGGGTAAATTTGTCCATTTGAATTCATACGTACATATATGATTTTATAAATAGTATACATGACAAAGTATTTCATTACTTCTATTCGCCCATAAATCTCGTGAGAACCGCCCAATTACACAAATGTGTAAAATTTTTAATGAAAAGCAGGGTATCCGCATCACAGAGGTTACGAGTTGAAGTAAGATCGTTAAAGCTCGAGTGAAGGACTTGAATCGTCTTGCGACATCTAGTCAATAAATGCTACGAGGTCATGAAAACCAATGAGTTAAATAATGTCTTGACTTTTATCAGAACACAAGTCCTTGGGTCAAAACTATTCACGTGCGAAGCTGTCACTAACAAGCGAGTTATAAATGATAAAACATGGGGTAGGTAGTTCGGTTAAGATGAGTCTCTCGCATATCAACAAATAAGATAATGAGTATCTTCCTTACTCATGTAATAACGTTAGAATTTCCGAATGAGTGGTGTACAAACTTTCTTTGACTCGCTTTCTATTCCTCATGTCACAATATTGGGACTTTTTATGAATTAAAGTAATATAATCACGTTGGCCTGACGCCATTATATTTCACTAACTCATAGTTCCATTCCAATATCACTACATAAGGTCAGGACACGTGGTCAACCTCGAATTTCAACACAATTTCCCTAAAACAATTTCTTAACAATGTGCTAAGGATAGCACAAGAGACAAAGACATCGAAAGTAATGAATAGGAGTAACGATGACATAAAATATCTTCGAAGTACCAAGAATCTCTAAAAGTAAGAATGACGTTTTCCGTTTCAACAACCAAAGCATATAGGCACAACGGCACAAATGCACGTAATATAACAAAAATGTTATATACCTAAACATAATAGCTGACATTGAAATGCCGAGCATTCTAGAACACGTAATGTAACTTAAACGTTATATCAATAAACACTAATTATGACATAGAAATGTCGAGAATTCCAGAAGTCAAGAATGACACCCCCTCGGTTTCACTAACCGAGGTGTTCCTTTAAAAGATGAACTCGCATGAGTCGGAGAATACGTTTAAATCGGAATGGGAGTTCCTCCCGGATTCAGAACATAATAGAAATGTATGTATGATAACAATATACATACCAACACGACACAAATAATCACATATAATAATATATAATAGGCCGGGCTGTAGACTAGACTCACTAATGCACCCTATTGACCCGGGTAACGACATCAATGCAGCCTAATTCCCTACAACCAGAGCTCTGATACCAACTGTGACGACTCCGTCAAAACACTTAACGGCTCCGTCACTTGGTCCCACAGCTTGATCGAAACTCTATATGAATTTAATAAAACAACCTTGCATTCTTTATTTAAAAATGATTTCCTATAAAGGAAATCTACTAAAATGTATAAGTTTAGAAAAACTATACAATAATACTTTAACCAAAAGTTGACCAAAATAAAGTCAACAAACAACCACTTTTTAATGTAACAAAATAGAATGCAAGTTAATGTTTAACAAAAGCTGCCATCATAAATATGCAGACTCTCTAAGCACAGCGGAAGCAATCAATCATGAACCTGAGAATAAAACATGCGAGTAACTGTCAACAAAAATGTTGAGTGAATTATAGGTTTAATATTGCAAACAATATTTAATTTAAACAATAAAAATTTATGTTTGAAAACATAAAAACTCCTTTTTGAACCACCAAATTATATGCTAGAAAACATATAATAAAACATTATTCCATTTTCCGTGAGCCACCTGGTAACCACTTAACCATTTATTTACCCTTGCCAAACACAATAAATAATATACACCGAACAAGTGTATCTACAACAAAATACGAAGTACTAAACATTCCGATTATAAATTGCTAGCGCGACTAGCTCGAAATGGGGTTGTCAAACCCGATAGATCTATCCATAGGATTCGCGTTCACCAGTAGAAACCAGTGATTACAGTTACCAGACTAGGGAATATTTTTGTTCAACTCACAATGAATAATTTAAACCAACTTCCACTTGTGTCCAAAATATAAATAAATTGCATGTATTCTCATCCCAAAAGATTTAAAATAGAAAAATGGGACTATAACTCACCTTAATAGCAACTGAAGAAATCTCACAAACAAGCGAACAGCAAATAAAGTAAAGTGGTCAAGAAAGATCACAACGCCGACCTATAAATAAAGCAGGCCGATATAAATAACTAACTTAGGTCAAGTCTTAGTATGATAGCTATTGTACATGTTGCAAGTAGACATAGAATAACACTCGGCAAGCCTCGGTTTGACTGGAACAGCATACGGACACACACTTTCTATTTTTAGAAAGTTTCTATTTTTAGCAGGTTTCCATTTTTGGAAAGTTTTCTATTTTAGGAAAGTTTCTATTTTTGGAAAGTTTCCAAATTTAGAAAGTTCTATTTTTAGAAAGTTTTGAAGTTAGGAAAGTTTCCTTATTTAGAAAGTCAACAGAAGTCAACTGAAAGTCAAAGTCAACCGAAAGTCAACTCAAAAGTCAACCTTGGTCAAACATAGTCAACATTAATTTGAAAAGTGTAAGTTATAATAATAACATAGGTTATAATGTTTATTAAAGTCAAAAGTGTATAATTATGTCTTAACATAAGTTTAATTAAATAAAAATGAATTATTAAAGTTTAGATAAGTTTATATGATATAATTAATATAACATAAGTATTTAATTACTTAATTAAATATTAGTCATAATATAAGTATTATTAATTAATAATAAATTTTAAATCATATCATAAGTATTATTAATTAATAATGAATTATTAATCATATCATAAATTTCTAATTATACTTATTAAATCATAAGTATTTAATAATTAAATTATAATTAAATAATAACTAAGCCTTATAATAATTAAATAATTAATTAACCCTTATTATAAGTCTTATTATAATAATCTCATAATATAAGTTTAATACTTATCATAAGTATTTTCCATTAATAATGAAAGTATTATTAATCACAAGTTTAATTAAAATGTTAATTAAATCATAAGTATTAATTAAATGATATAATAAATATATATCATAAGTCTTAAATAATAATAATAATAATTACTTTTTATATCATAAGTAATTAAATGATAATGAAATCCATTATTTATATCATAAGTTTAATAATAAATCCCAAGTTTTAAATCAAAAGTTCATCGGGTCGTATCCTGAGCCCCGGGTGTCGGTTTTCGGCGAGCCTTACATATATCTCCGCCTAAGCAAACCACCCGACACTTTGGTACACTCAAGAACACACCATGAACAGCCCACAAGTCGTGATATACAGCCATGACAACACTTGGGAATTCAATTTACTCAAAACAGTGATTTAGGCACAACGGGTGAACCGTGGCTCGGATTTAGGTGACCCGAACATGAAAATTCGTCCCACCATCAGTCCTAACCAAATTGACACACCCTAAAGACACCAAGGATGATCACAAAGTCGGACCATACCTTGTTCTTGCCCATAACACCTTTCAATCTTTACCAAAAATCAAATTAAGCATATCTAGGGCTCCGGGAATCGAAACGACATGAATCCGGAGTCTAAAATTAATGTCTTGATGAGAGGAACTCATTTATATACTTTATTTTAACTTTTATATCAGTTACAAAGTCAGAAACACACGAAAAAGCTGCTGTCCAGAATTTTTACAAACCGAAAACATGTGATTATGAGTACATCTATGCATACAAACACCATTACAATAATCCACAAACATCATACTACTAAATAATCATAAAAATACAGAAAAATAAAGAAAAAATTAAAAATATAGGGTTAGGGTTTATACCCTAATCGAGAATCAAAAGATATAGATGTGTAGAGCTCGAAGAGTAGTATCCAAAAATGCTAAAAGCCCCTTGAAATGAGTTCTTTATGATGATCAAATGAAGATGATAATGATGATGGGAGGTGGCGGCCATGGTGGAGGAAAAAGAGGGAGAAGAAAAAAAAAATGAGAGTGTTTTAGGTTTAGGGAAACTAGTGAAATGAGATGATAAATTCACAAAATGAAAAACAAAAGAGGCTATACCCCTCCCCCATGGGGTGTCCGGCCAAAAATACCATGGGTGGGCCCCATTTGTGGGCCAAATTGAATAATGACTAGTTGCTTGTGGCCCGAAAGCCCGAACGAAGCTCGAAACGCGAAAACGCCGCTACGCGATTGATTTTTCGGAGAGATAATAAGTACGCGACGAATAAAATATATAAACACTATATATAATCATATGACATCAAAATATCATATTTAAAATAATTAGGACTTAAAAATTCCAAAAGTTCGACCGTTGGTTTGAAAACCGAAAAGATTCGCCGGATAGAAATCCGCGACTCGTAGGAACGTATAATTTAAAATATGAATACAAATATTCATATAACACATAATAATTAATATATTATTACAAAAATAATAATATAGGTCATAGAAATGACGTGGCACGAATAACAATTAACGGTCGTTAAATAGTTAACGGTAAAAGATAACGGAAAAAGTAGGGTCGTTACAGATACACATTACGTCCAGATATCATCGATAATCATGAGGTGATCATCTAATCCATTAAGTCAACCATAAAGATTGAGGTTCATCAGGCTTAAAAGCTGATATCTTACCTTTTCGGAGGTTATCCACTGGAAATCTGATCAATCACTGACATTTTGTGTATCATGGTGCGCTTCCCATTTGACTAGCAAATCTCCCTCATTGAGATAAGCTTTGACTACCAGTTTCCCTGTTTGACGTTGAGGCCTGGTAGATTTCCAGTCGATTTTAGCAATGACTTTTCAAGATTTTTCGTCACCCTACAACTGGTCTGGACTACATCTTCTGAAACAAATCAGCAAGTGTGTCATTCGGGAGACTTGACTCCCTTAAGGTGGAAAAGATACATCCTGTGTGGTTAAATAAGGTGGTAGGGTGCAACATTGTCCTTGTTAGGAGAAACAATGAGGATCGCCCTGTTTAAGTTTTCGATCTAGCGCATGGTCCGGTTTTGACCTCCCGCCACTATCACCGTTCATACGGTTGACACCCGCCTTGGTGCAGATGACCTACGTATGAATTTTAATGTTCATGTAGGATTTCACATTCAAAATAATGAACATGTTTTGAAAGTTCAAGACTTTCTCCTCTAACAGTACCTCATCGTGAAATGATGGGTAATGAAATGGTACGCTTAAGAGGTATACGTACCAAGTGAAATGGTCGGAAGACTTTACTTCCTTAATGAGTGGATCCGAGTCACTCGGAAGTGCCAATCTGTTTCAATTAACACCGGTTTGCCTACTTCCCACATGACAAGCTTTTCTGCTTGTTTTAAGAAAGGTAAGAAGTAGATACTACCCTTCTAATAAATCCCAAAAACCTTTGGGTGCCATAGCTTTTGGCTATGGGTTGTGTTGTCTAAGCAAACACAAGCACGTAGCTATTGCTCCTAAAAAGGACAGCACTGGTGAAACTCGAGGCTCCTCTTCCCACAGTATCACACCATTAGATGATGTAATAATAAAATGATATAGTTTCGGAAGTCTGCTATACCAAGTAACCAAAAGTTTGTGATCTGGCATGTGATTTGGTCACAATCACGCTATGCAATCACCGCTCTCTCACGGTTTACACCCGTTTTGGTACAGGTGACCTACTATTGAGTTCCCCGAACTCGTAGGATTTCATGTCCAATGGTAATGAACATGTGGAACACTTTTGGCTTCTTTGAAAACGCAAATTATACCATAAAATACCAAGCCAATTATCAAAATAAAGGTTTTGGCCGAATTTTCAATTGTTTTTCTATATTTTTTTTCTTTTTCTACTAACTTTTCTCATTTTTTTTTCAATTTTTTTTATGACCAAAACCCCGTGAAACGTCAAATTTTTTAATATCAAAACTAGTATGATGATGATTTCATTAACAACCAACCCGAGAGATTTTACATCCCCACCCCACACTTGAGATCAAGTAATGTCCCCATCACTTGAGATCAAAAATAGATGAAAATCGAAAGGGTAAGAAAAATAAAAACTTATCGAGTTAACCACTAATCATGGAATGACAGTGACAGGTGGCGCTGAACTGACTGCCAGCATAAGAACATCGTCCATTCCCGATCCTCACACCAATATCATCAATCAAGTAGTTTTGCTGAACTTAATGCCAGACTTGAAAAAGCGTTTCACCAACAAACCTATAAAAATAAAAACATACGAACTACATAAATGGGACAAGGTGGCACCACCCGGTACCGAAACGCCTTGTCCCCGAATAAATCCACAGTACATAGGCAAAATATAAAATTATCTAAGTACAAACCAACGAAACGGAAATAGTTTAAAACAAATACAACATAACATGAGCAACAATCAATCACTGCTAGGCCAAAAATCTCGGGTAGGGTCCCAGTTCACACCATACGTATCCTGACAAGCTTGGTACGGGTCATATGAAGGATCCGGTCTCGGAGGAGTAACAGACGTATAATCGGGAATGGTAGTTCGCGTCGGAATATACACCTCCGGATTATGACGCATCTGACGCTGAATTTGTCGCTGATGGATCTCCCACTGATTGTGGGCCCTAATTCCCCTAACATCGTACTCAACCCTGTCAACACACTCTCCCAAATGACCCAACTCTGTTCCAAACTGTCCTAGTGTTGTGTTAATCGACCCATAATTTTGTTGGTGCCAAGTCATCAAATCCTCATTATGCCTACGCTGCTCTGCCAACATCCGCTGATTATGCTCCACCTGAACACCATATGCTGACCTGCTGTCCCTATACTCGATATGAAGACCGTCGACACTGTTCACCAACGAATTCCAACTCTCTTCACCCATTGACCACGTACCCTGTTCGTTCGCACCACTTGAGCTACCAGCCTCATACGTGGATCGACTAGCCCCACGTCCACGTCCACGACCTGCACCTTCACCTGGCTGTTGCTGTTGCTCTTTATCAGACCATAAAACCCAACCCGCTGGACCACGACGAATAAACTCAGCCTTAGAGAAAAACAGAATACTGGTGGGCATCGCCTAAACTCCTACCACATCACACCTACTCGTCGGGACCGAAAACGCCCGAGCTAACCTAGTAACAAAATGCCCACCTAACAATGGGCGTTCCGTGCGGTTGTCCAGTCCGATTTCCTGCAACCATACCCCTAACATACATGGGACATCGATCGGCTCCCTCAGTTTAATTTGTTGTAGGATCCAAAGATCCCTTCGCTGAATTTTGTTCGTGTTTCTCCTCGCCATAAACATTGTAGCGATCATCTTAAAAATTATTCGATCCTCAGGAAGTCTAAGCATCGACCGAACACTTCGACTCGAACTAAACGGACCAGCACTAGCAGTTGCCACAGTCGGCCAATAATCACTTTCACTGAAAACTTGCTCCCCAAACACTCTGCAATTCATCAAATGCCACTTCAAATCATTATCAGTCAACTCAGGATATAGATCTAATGCCCGAGCCAACTCAACTTTAGACATGCGACGCTCTAACCCGCCAAGCCTAAACGTCAAGAAATCTGCCTCGGTCGGAGAGACTCGAGGTCGACAGCTAACAGTTGAGAAAAACTCTATAGTTATCTGCTCATAAATATCTTCATTAATCTCAAATAACCTTTCATAAGGTCTCAACTCATTACCCGCATAAACTACCCACAAGTAACGACGCAACTCCTGAACAATATTAGGACCCGCTGATGAAAGATGCGACCAATCTAAATAATAAGTTCGCTCAATCGGACGAGCGCTATTTGTTGTGAACCTTTCCTCCAAATCCTCATCATTCGAGATGTGAGATAACCATAATTCAGGATTATTCGGTGGTTGCCTTGGTTGTTCCTGGGTTCCTCTTGATCTCTACATTCATGAAACGAGTAAAGAAAACAAAACACCAAACTCAAAAGTTAGTGTTAGTCATAATAATAAATACCAAGTACCATTCACAACCAAACCATGTTTCATGTCAATCCACTTTTGAAAACAATCTCCAAGTTAACAAATAAAACTTGTAAAACAATGCCAAGACCACAATCTATCTCATATCATACTATCATGTAAACCAATTCATCATATCAACTACACTCACTTAACACCGTTACCAAAATATTAGCAAACACGACTACTCATAACACTTCTTAACTTCCAAAAATCTAGAAAAGTTCATCATGTGTGCCAATTTTAACCAATGCAAATTACTACCACCAACATGCTCATCAGAACTCAAAAATACATGTTTCATCCTCACTAGCATGGCATCATACACAACTAAACCAATTTTACATCAAGTCATTCAAACCATTATGACCCGCCCATATGAACACAACCCACACTAGTTCAAAAACACATAAACGATTCAAAAACTAGATCAATTTCAAGCTTAGAACACCTTAATCACCTACAAATTCGCAATTCTCAAATATACAAACCCTAGATCAATTACAACTTCTAAAAACACCAAGTAAATCATGCAATTAAAGCATATAATGATCATCTAACAAAACCCATCACTAATTAGAACACAAAATCCCAATTAAAGAAACCCCACACTAATTCATCACATAAATCAAAGATTAAGCAATTAATTACATACAATAAGATGAAATTAGTAAGATAGGAAACAAAATCGGACCTTTGGGTTAACCATTCTTGCAAGATTTGAAGTTAATTGCACAAGAAACTTAAGATTTGAAAATTAGGGTTTGTAAGATCTATGTGTTTGTAGGTGTAAAAGAGGTGTTGTGAATGAAAAGAATGAAGGAATGGAGAGTAAATACAGCTGGTACCCATTTTTTATTTTGTGTGGTGGAGAAAATTCGGATGTATTTCAATTAAAAAGCAAAGAATGCTGCCCGACAGGAATCGCGCGGCGCGCCAAAGAGCCGCGCGGCGCGCCATATAACTAAAAATCGAGGTCGAGAGTTTTCAAATATCTGGCACATCAGGTTTTTTTATGTGGAGCGACGCGCACAAATACGGAGCGGCGCCCCAAATGCTGTTTTCTCAAAAATTCTCAATTTTAAGCCATTTTAACCCATTTTCTCAACCTAAAAACCCCCAAACAACCCCAACAAAAATCCGAGCATGATCACATTGCACATATCATCAAACAAGCACAAAACATACAAACTATACAACAATGTGAAGTTTATTACCGAGTCATTCACAAGACTCGTTTCCAACTTCAAGTAACCTTAGGATCGGGTTCAACGTGAACCCCATCATCAATCTCCAATGGACCATCGAAATATTTCTTCACACGATGTCCATTAACCTTAATGGTCGTACCACTAGCATTTTTCAACTCAATCGCACCGTAAGGGTACACCTTAACAACCACAAATGGTCCCGTCCACCGGGACTTAAGTTTTCCCGGTAAAAGCTTCAATCTAGAGTTAAACAAGAGCACTCGATCGCCCTCATTAAACTCTTTCGGACCCTTTAACCTTCTATCGTGCCATAGCTTGGTTTTCTCTTTATAAATTAACGAATTCTCATACGCATCAAGGCGTAATTCACCAAGCTCATTCAATTGCCCCGCCCTTAGGCGTCCGGCTTCCTTCAAATCTAAATTGCACTTTTTAAGCGCCCACATAGCCTTATGCTCAATCTCCAACGGGAGATGGCACGCTTTTCCATAAACCAACCGATAAGGAGTGGTACCAATTGGCGTTTTGTAGGCGGTTCTAAGCGCCCACAAAGCTTCATCGAGCTTATTCGCCCACTCCTTCGGATTCGACCCCACAGTCTTCTCAAGAATCCCTTTGAGAGCTCGATTGGTATTCTCAACTTGTCCGCTCATTTGGGAATGGTATGAAGTAGAAACTTTATGGAGAACTCCATATCGCGTTACAAAAATGAGTACCCCTATCGCTAATTAAAGCTTTAGGAGTTCCAAATCGAGAGAATAAACGCTTAAGGAAGCAAATCACAACTCGTGCATCGTTTGTGGGTAAAGCTTGCGCTTCGGCCCATTTAGACACGTAGTCAATTGCAACGAGTATGTAACTAAAATTCTGAGATTTCGGAAATGGCCCCATAAAGTCAATTCCCCAAACGTCAAATACTTCGCAAACTTGGATGCTCTGTTGAGGCATCTCGTCCCGTTTGTTGACTTTACCGGCCCTTTGAAAGGAATCGCACGACTTGCAAATCCGGTGGGCATCCTTGAAAATTGTCTGCCAAAAGAAGCCGGCATCATAGACTTTACGCCCCGTGATTTGGGGTCCAAAATGCCCACCGGTAGGCCCACTATGGCACTCGGTCAAAATACGCATACACTCCTCACCGGAAATGCACCGGCGGATAACCCCATCGGGACAACAACGAAAAAGATAGGGAGCCTCCCAGAAATAGTACTTAAGGTCACTGAAGAATTTCTTCCTCTTTTGATGCGACCACCCTTTTTCCAAGAATCCTCCAACGAGATAATTAGCTATGTCCACGTACCACGGTTCGTCCACTTTGTCCATCGCCATTAGATATTCATCGGAAAAATCATCATGGATATCCGATTCGTGAAGGACTTCGAGATTTGGGTTCTCGAGTCTAGATAAGTGGTCAGCCGCTAGATTTTCAGCACCCTTCTTATCCCGGATCTCGATGTCGAATTCTTGCAAAAGCAAGATCCATCTAAGCAGTCGAGGTTTCGCATCCGGTTTCGAAAATAGGTACTTCAGAGCAGAATGGTCTGTAAAAACAATAGTCTTAGATAACACTAAGTAGGACCGGAGCTTATCAAACAAAAAGACCACCGCAAGGAGCTCCTTTTCAGTGGTAGTATAATTCAATTGTGCTCCCTGCAAGGTCTTGCTTGCATAGTAGATGGGTCGAAAATGTTTCTCGAACCTCTGACCCAAAACAGAGCCAACAGCAAAATCGGAAGCATCGCACATAAGCTCGAATGGAAGGGACCAATTCGGAGCAATTATGATTGGTGCATTGATCAGTTTCTCCTTAAGAAGATCGAATGCCTTTTGGCACTCGTCGGAGAAATTCCACGGCGTGTCCTTTTAGAGGAGTTTGTTCATCGGGTTAGCAATTATAGAAAAATCTTTAATAAATCGCCGGTAAAAACCGGCGTGCCCGAGAAAACTCAGAACACCCTTAACATCGGTGGGAGGTGGAAGGTTCTTAATAGCCGTTACCTTCGCGGGATCCACCTCGATACCGTCCCTAGAAATCTTGTGCCCGAGAACTATGCCCCCTTGTACCATGAAATGGCACTTTTCCCAATTGAGCACAAGATTAGACTTCTCACACCGTTCCAACATCCGTTCTAAATTAAGAAGGCATGAATCAAAAGTGTCACCGAAGACCGAGAAGTCATCCATGAACACCTCCATGCAATCCTCTATCATATCGTGGAATATGGCCATCATGCACCTTTGAAAAGTGGCCGGAGCATTGCAAAGGCCAAAGGGCATGCGTCGGTATGAAAATGTGCCATACGGGCACGTGAAAGTAGTTTTCTCCTGGTCCTCGGGCGAGATAGAAATTTGGAAATAGCCCGAAAAACCATCAAGAAAACAATAAAAGCTGTTTCCGGCTAACCTCTCTAGCATTTGATCCATGAAAGGTAACGGGAAGTGGTCTTTACGTGTGGCGTCGTTCAACTTTCGATAGTCAATACAAACACGCCACCCCGTGACAGTCCGAGTGGAAATTAACTCGTTTTTATCATTGGTGGTAATAGTCATACCACCTTTCTTAGGTACACAATGTACCGGGCTAATCCAAGGACTGTCAGAGATCGGGTAAATCAGACCTGCATCGAGGAGCTTAATGATCTCTTTCTTCACGACATCTTGCATGTGCGGGTTTAACCTCCTTTGACGTTACACCACAGGTTTGGAGTTATCCTCCATTAGGATTTTGTGGGTGCAATAGGAGGGACTAATACCCTTAATGTCGTGAATTTTCCACGCAATGGCCGGTTTATGGGCCTGCAGCATGGTTACAAGCTCAGTTTTCTGACCTGTAGTAAGAGAAGAAGAAATAATTACCGGAAGCTTAGACTCCTCCTGCAAATAAGCGTATTCCAAATGATCTGGAAGTGGCTTCAATTCTAACTCGAGAGATTCTTCAATTGAAGACTTGCGCCGGTAATCCGCATCACGCTCGAGTTCTTTGAACTCCTCCTCAGTCGGCTCATAGCCGTTTTCCGTCAAGGTGGTTAAAATATCCACCTCCTCAACCTGCAACTCTTCATCAATTTCAACCAATGAACACTCTCCTGAACCCTGTAACTCTGGGAATTCCTGCAATAACTCAGAGTGGACATTCACAGTGTTAAGAAAATAGCATACATCATCGGTGTACGCAGGGTATTTTAAAGTATGGTCGATTGAGAAAGTTGCATGCAAATTATCTATCCGAAGGGTCAATTGTTGGCCATATACATCAATGATACACCTAGCAGTATTTTAAAATGGCCGACCCAAAATCAGGGGAATCCTATCATCCACTTCCATATCTAACACCACGAAATCGGCCAGGAAAACCAATGACCCGGTCTTAACTAGCATATTCTCGATAATTCCACGAGGGAATTTAATAGAGCAGTCCGCTAGCTGAATAGCCATACGCGTGGGTTTCAACTCCCCGGGGTCTAGCTTCAAATAAATAGAGTAGGGCATTAAATTTATGCTAGCCCCCAAATATGCCAACGCCCTGATACAATCCAAATTATCCAGTAAACAAGGAATGGTAAAACTCCCAGGATCCTCAAGCTTCTCGGGAAGCTTGTTTGCAACTACCGCTGAGCATGCGGCATTCAACCTGACTGAAGACACGTTCTCCAGCTTCTTCCTGTTAGTTAGCAAGTCCTTAAGAAGCCTTGCATACTTGGGCATACCTGCAATCACATCAATAAAAGGCAAATTAATGTTAACTTTTTTAATCAAGTCCATGAACTTGGACTTTTCTGCCTCCAGCTTCTCCAGTCTCTGCTTCCTCGGGAATGGGAGCGGTGGTTGATACTCTTTAACTACCGGTTTAGCAGCAACAGTTTCCGGTACCCTCACAACCTTCTCAATCACCTGTTCCGGCTCCTTATCCCCCTTCGGTTCACTAACAACAACCGGCTCACTATCCTTAACCAACGGCACTCGTAAATCATACTCATCGGGCTTACTCGGTGAATCATATGCAAAACCACTACGGGTTGTGATAGCATTAACGTGCCCATTCTTCGGGTTGTTATCGGTCTTACTCGGTAACTCCCCCGGTTTCCTCACATTATTCTGGCTAGCAAGCTGACCAATTTGTTTCTCTAGATTCTGAATCGCTGCTTGTTGATTTCGAAACATTTGATCATTCTTCTCATTGTTTTGAGTAACAGTAGTAACAAGCTGAGTTTGAGATATCACAAGCTTCTCGATCATAGATCCAAGGTTGGACTTTTTCTTTTCGGCTTGGGGTTTCTGAAAATACCCGGGAGCTTGCTGTTGATATCCTCCACTAGAACCTGGCTGGAACCTCGAACCTTGATTACCTTGAGGATTATAGGGATTGTTGAAATTCCTATTAAACTGCGCACGTCCCTGAAACTGATTGTTGTTCTGTTGACTAATATAAGCGATCTCTTCCTTCTGATTCATAGTCAAACCTGCATCACAATCTTTTTCCAGATGTAATCCCCCACAATACTCACAACCAACCTTCATACCATGAATATCCTTATTTATCTTCTCCAAATTCCGACCAAAGGAGTCAAACTTAGCACTTATAGACCCAAAATCGTCATATGCACCATGGGTTTCGGTTCTCTTAACTGAAGCTGAATGGAATGACTCATGATCTTGATGCCATTCGTGAGAATAAGCAGCTTACTTTTCAATTATCTCTAGCGCCTCTTCTTCGGTCTTATCCATTAACGTACCACCTGCTGCTTGATCAATAGTATGACGAGTTGGGATATCACAACCCTTGTAGAAAATCTGGACCTTCTGTAAATCATTCAACCCATGTTGCGGACACGAGCGTAGCATATTAGAATAACGGTCCCAAGCATCAAATAGTGTCTCGCTGCTCTTTTGTCTGAATTGAGAAATTTCTGCTTGAAGTCTAGCAGCTCGAGACGCAGGGAAAAACTTCGATAAAAACTTATCCATCAAAATCTCCCAAGAGGTAATCGTACCCTCTGGTTGCTTATCTAACCATCTCTTTGCTTCTCCCTTAAGAGTCCAAGGAAAAAGCCTTGTCTTGATCGACGTATCGGCAACCTCATGCAACTTAAACAAATTGCAAACATCATTGAAAACACGAAGATGCTCGTTAGCATCCTCACTATCCTTGCCATGAAATTGGTAGTCAGAAGAAATCAAACTCAGGATCGGCCCTGTAATTTGAAAAGGCTGAGTGATGTTCGGTTGAGTAATCGAATTGCCTTGGCCCCCTCGTGTGGCCTTCAACTTTTCTGCCATAGTCTGAGGACGAGGTGGTTGTTCTTGGTCAGCCATATCTTCAGTCTCGAAAAGATCTAATGAAATGTAAGATTCTTCTTCTTCTCTGATTTCAGGTGGTGTATCGGGCACCACAGTCTCAGAACTACTTCCCAAATTAATTATATTAGCACTTGAAGAAAAAGATGAATCCACTGTAGACTGATGCTCTTGACTTAAAGCTCTGAATAACTCTCTTTCGGGTTCTGCAAATGGTTGAAAAATCGGAAAATTAGAAGAACGCGTATGTGGCATGCACTACCTGTTATCTGCGAAATCACAACTAACAACTGATTAAACGCACCGATTCAACTGAGAATAATAAAAAGAAATAATAAACTATAACTAAACTAAACTAAAAACAATTAGATAACAATCTTAATTTTCGACACAACTGTCCCCGGCAGCGGCGCCAAAAACTTGATGTGTATTATCGTGTCTATAATTTATATTGGAAAAATGCCGGTTAAATGATTACTACACACTAACGGGTAGTGTACCCGATCGTGTAATAGTATAAAATTGGTAATTCCGAAATCGTTCCAAGGACAGTTTTAACGTGAGAATTAAGATTGCAACTAATAAAGTAAACTAAGTTAATCTATGAAAATCGAAAGTACGAGATAGTTTGTTTTGTGGCTATTTAACGATTAACCAAATCAAAGATTGATTAAAAGTAAAAGACGATATTTTTGTATTTTAAGTTTATAAAAATAAATGCTGACTCAACAAAAAGTAAAGATATTTGAATTCAATAGATAAAAGAATGTTCGCCTAGATCTCCTATTCGCAGTGTTGGATGATTTGTTATTACGCATTAGTTCTATTTATCAATGCACGCAATTACAGAGTCAGTTTACCCAGAGTTCTCTTTTAGCAAACACGTCAAACTAGGATTTATTGGCTTAGGGTTCCCTTTCACCAAAGACCTCTTTCGTTTGTGACTTAGTAATTAGCTAATTATAAGATTAAGATTCAATTGGTTACGCGTTCGCTCCACACAATTCACC
Source organism: Rutidosis leptorrhynchoides (assembly GCF_046630445.1). Lineage (NCBI taxonomy): Eukaryota > Viridiplantae > Streptophyta > Magnoliopsida > Asterales > Asteraceae > Rutidosis > Rutidosis leptorrhynchoides. The sequence continues at coordinate 647,851,230 of NC_092334.1, forward strand.
CCTATTTTGTTCAATCAATGTTACCCGGTTTACCCCCTTGGTCCAGTAAGCATCCAATCGGTTAAGACAAATCAATTGGAAATTAGATCACTAAATTGAAACAGGGTTCCCTTTGTTCAAACAAGATTCACTAATCAACCTAGTAACAATAATCAACACCCACAAGAATGGTTCTTAATCAAAACTCATAATTATCATGCATTAATCAATAAAACATTAAAGTATCATCCAAACACATGCAAATATTCAATCTAGACAAACATTAAAAGCTTAGCCAATCATGGCTAGAACAAAAATCACAAATAAACAATTAAAGGTATTCATAATGATGATAAGAATTAAACCTAATGAATATTGTGTTCTTGATTGATAGACGGATCGAGACTTGTTTTCGGAATGATTGATGTGTTAGAATGACCTTGAGAAACCCCAAAAATCACCTAAGTTCGTCAAAAAGCTGCCGGAAATCGTCTGGATGCGAAAGTGTTAAGTTAGGGTATTTTTCGGGCTTTAAATAGGAAACAAAAACTGAACCGGGCTCAAAGTGGCGCGGCGCGCCAGGCACCCGCGCGGCGCACCGATACCCTGCGCGGCGCTCCATATAGCTGTGATCTGACTTCTGGATTCCTGAAAACTGTCGAACTGATTTTTATGCCCATTGGAGCGGCGCGCCACCTTTTGGAGCGGCGCTCCAGACCTCTTTTTGCTGAATCTGAGCTGAAAACTCACTAAAATCACCTGTTTTCGAACCAAACTCGAATCAAGCCAATCCCTTTCAATTGCTTTCATATAAAATCACTAAAAACCATCAAATATCTTCAAAATTCATCTCCTTGGTCTTAGAACTCGAACTTTCACAACTCTTATCAAAATATCACCAAATCGTATCCAAAAGGACCAAAATGTACCCGATATCGCTAAGGAAAATGCGTATGAAATATGCGATATCAGGTTAGAAAAGGATGTATTTATAGGTACAAAATAACTTAAGGAGCATGAAAAAATGATTCTGGAAGTTTCCTTCCCGTCAGACCAAGGCTGCGGCGCGCTAGATAAAGCCGCGACGCGCCTTCAAGTGTACTCGAAACATAAGCTTTCTTTCAACTTGAACCTCTGTACGTGTGTTAGGCAGCATCACGCCAGGTAGGGCCGTGACACGCCTTAAAGTGTATCCGAATTTCCTCCTTTGTTTTGATATCCTTCTCACATCTGACAATCTCCCATTTGAAGATAGTCAAAACAATAACCCAAAGCTAACCATTTCAACCAAGAACGTCGAACCACCTTTTTATACCGCCAATCAAACATGGGACACGCAAACTCAATATCGCAGGAAGAGCAGACTTTCGATACAAGGTCTTTAACACTACTTGTCGAAATCTAACATCAATAACCCTTTATCACTCTAGTCGACGTCTTCTATTTTCAGTTAACAAGAAGACCAGTTGAATTTTAGCAAAACTTTAACTTCCTGATCGTAAACAACTTAGTACACATATAAGCAGGATTCTCAGTACCAGGAATTTTCATAACAACTTCTTCAATGAGTTCGCGAATTTTACGATACCTTAGCTTTATGTTTTTCGTACGACCATGAAACACCGGGTTCTTCCCTAAATGGATAGCACTTTGATTATCACAGTAAAGGAACCAATTTTGTTGAACTCGCCCCAACTCCATCATAAAATTCTTCAACTAAACTAGTTCTTTGATTGTTTAGGTGGTGACCATATATTCAGCCTCCGTTGTTGATAATGTAACACGTCTTTGGAGTCTAGACAACCAACTAACCGCAGTCTTCCCAACCGTGAAAACATAACCCGTAGTGCTTTTTCCCGAAACATCACATCCACCCAAATCAGCATCAACGTACCCTCTTAAAATGGAATCAACTTTAGTGAATTGTAACCCCATTTTAGAAGTACCTTTTAAGTAGCGCAAAAGCCACTTTATTCCTTCCCAATGCTCAATACCAGAATTAGACGTAAACCGACTCACAACTCCAACTGCATGAGCTATGTCGAGTCTTGTACATACCATAGCATACATAACACTCCAACCACAGATGCATAAGGGACTTGAGCCATTGCCTCTTTCTCTTTATCCGTTGTAGGTGATTGACTCTTCGATAACTTCAAAGTACCACCTAAAGGTAGAACCGTGTCTTTGAATCTTCCATGTTGAACTGCTCTAACACTTTCTCAATATATTTGGTTTGAGACAAAGTTAAAGTACCTTCAACTCAATTCCTTGTAATACTTATCCCGAGTATCTGTTCAGCAGCACCCAAATCTTTCATTTCGAACTCAAGAGATAATTGTCTCTTCAACTTATTGATCTCCGACATGTCCGGCCCTGCAATCAACATATCATCAACATATAGTAACAATATAACATAGGAGGACTTGAATTTCTTCAAGTAACAACAATTATCCGAATTACTTCTCATGAAGCCTTTCCTAGTCATAAAGTCATCGAACTTCAATTACCGTTGTCGAGGTGCTTGTTTCAACCCAGTCATAAAGTCATCGAACTTCAATTACCATTGCCGAGGTGTGTTCTAGATGTAAGTCATCAACAACAACAATACTCAAAACTAACCGAATAGTAGTCATTTTCACAACCGGCGAGAAAATCTCTTTGAAATCGACCCCCTCCCTTTGTTGAAATCCTTTAACTACCAGCCGAGCCTTGTATCGCTTTTTCCTGTCTAACTCATCTTTGACCCGAAAGACCCATTTATTGTGCAACACCTTTTTTTTTGGAGGTAATTTCACTAGTGACTATGTCTTGTTCTTTATTAGTGACCCCATCTCTTCTTTCATAGCAAGCTCCCACTGTATGGATTCTTTAGAATGTCTTGCTTCAAAATAACTGTCGGGTTCACAATTTTCGGTATAGAGTAAATGGTTTGCCAATGGAAAACCTAACATTAGGTTTGGGCGTTCTACTTGAGTGTCTCAATGGTGGTGTAACGGGTTGCGGTGATTGAGTTACATCGCGACTATCTCCACCATTAGAGCTCCCACTACTTTCGGAGCTTTCACCACTCTCTGAATCATCCCCGTCGTTTTGATCCTCACCGTTAATCGGCAATTCAATAGTTTTCGAACTCCCACTACAACCTGTATTCACATCAATAAACTCATCAAACATAACCGGATCATCATTGGAATTAACCGTTACCTTAGTGCCGTACAACGAGTTTTCATCAAAGATAACATCTCGACTACGAATTACCTTCCTCGCCTCATTGTCCCAACACCTATAACCCATGTCATCCAAACCATACCCGATAAATGTACATCTTCTTGATTTTGCATCAAGCTTGTTTTTGTTGATGTCTTTGGTCTTCACATAAACATTACAAATGAAAACCCTTAAGTGAGCCAAACTCACCTTTTTACCGTTCCATTCTTCTTCAGGAATTCGAATCTCTAACGGTGTCGACGGTCCCCTATTAATCATATAAGTTGCCGTGTTCACGACATCTGCCCAAAACATCTTTGGTAGACCCGCCTGTAACCGCATACTCCTAGCCTGCTCATTGTGCGTCTGGTTCATGCGTTCGAAAACCCCATTGTGCTGTGGTGTTTCCGGAACTGTTTTCAACATACGAATACCATGTTCCGCACAATAGTCTTTAAACTCTTTGCTGCTGTATTCTCCTCCATTGTCAGATTTCAAGCACTTAACTTTCAAGTTAGTCTCGTTTTCAACAGCAGCTCTCCACACTTTAAAAGAAGCAAATACACCAGATTTAGCCTTAAGAAAGTGGACTGATAAGTGGACCGATACCTTCCTTGTAGAGGCATCAATGAAGGTGACATAGTAGCGAGAACCACCATGTGACTCGACCGTTGTAGGTCCATAAACATTGGAATGAACAAGTTCAAGCTTCTCCTTCTTTGGCGCAATTCCCGATTTCCCAAAAGACACTTTCTTTTGCTTCCCCAAGGTACATGGTTTGCAAAACCCGATATTCACTTTCTTTAAATCCGGAATCTTCCTATTAGAAACTAGCAACTTCATCCCCTTCCAACTGAGTAGAATCGAACCCTACATTACTAGTCACATTAACCTCATCATCATCGAATACCTCGGCTATGTATAAAGTTCCCCTTTTATATCCCGATGCCACGAATACGACCATCCCTTTTAACTTGCCACTTGCGATCACCAAAGGTAGTGTGATTGCCTTCTTCATCCAATTGACCAACTGAGATAAGCTTCTATTTTAAATCCGAAATGTACCTCACATATTTCAATGTCCAATCGGATCCTTGGGATGTCTTTAATATCACGTCTCCAATGCCTCTTATGTCTAGGCGTTTGTCATCCGCCAATCTTACTTTCCCCTGATACGGTTTAAAATTCTTCATAATCTCCTTACTAGGATTAGCGTGGAATGATGCACCCGAATCCATGATCCAAGCTTCAACCGAATTTTTAACAAAACAGCCCAAAGCGTCATCCGTATCTCCAGAAGTAAAGTTCACCCTAGCGTTATCTGCTTTCGGATTCTTACATTGAGTGCTAAAGTGACCCTTTTGATTGAAATTCTAACAAATCGCCGATTCTCGGTCCCTAGAGTTATACATCTTCTTGAATTTCTTAACCTTCTTCGTACCTTTATTGTTCTTCCTGCCCCTGTTGTCAGTATTTAAGAGCGACCCTCACGATTCCCGGAATTCCTCATACGAGTATCTTCTCCAAGAATCAAATCCCGGATCCCCTCAAACTTTAGTTTAGAAGTTCCCGTAGAACTACTAACCGCCGTAACGGTACACGTCCAACTTTCAGGAAAAGATGAAAGCAAAATAAGTGCCTGAAGTTCATCATCAAATACAATCTCCACCGAAGCAAGTCTTGAGATGAGATTGTTAAAATCATTGATATGATCCGTAGCACTAGCACCCTCATTCATCTTTTGGTTGAACAATTGGCGCATGAGAAAAACCTTATTGGCAGCATTAGGTTTCTCATACATGTTTGTAAGTGCGTTAATGAACTCAAACGTAGTCTTCTCGTTAATAACGTTGTAAGCAACGTTTTTGGCAAGAGACATCCTAACCGCCCCCAATGCTTGGCGATCTAGTAGATCCTAATCTTCTTGTTTAACATCATCAGGTTTCTTCTCCTTTAAAGGTAAGTGCAGTTTTTTCTGATACAAATAATCCTCTATTTGCATCTTCCAAAACCCAAAATCCTTCCCATCGAACCTATTAATTCTAAACTTTCCTTCGTCTGCCATCGTGCCCTTTAATCGAACCTATGCTCTAGATACCAGTTGTTCGAAATTTATGGACCCAAACAACAATCACTAATTCAAATTTGGTGATCCCACGAACAACAAACGAACAATAATAAAGAAAAGTAGAGAAAACGACACAAGAATTATGTGGTTATATGCAATCGATTAGATTGCTTTAGTCCAAGGCCAACTAGAGTGATTTTTATTGATATTTTCGTACATCTACTTTAGGGTTACAACATGATGTATTTATAGGTACAAAATAACTTAAAGAGCAAGAAAAAACGATTATGAAAGTTTCCTTCCCGTCAGACCAAGGCCGCGGCGCGCCTTCAAGTGTAAACTCGAAACATAAGCTTTCTTTTAACTTGAACCTCTGTACGTGTGTTAGGTCGCGTCGCGCCAGGTAGGGCCGCGGCACGCCTTGAAGTGTATCCGAATTTCCTCCTTTGTTTTGATATCCTTCACATCTGACAAAAAGGACCGTCACTATAATTTGATGTAAATCAGAGGAGCGAACAATATAATTTACAGTGGCACGCACAATATAATTTACAATGGAATGAACAGTATACAGTAATACACTCTAAGCTTATATTTGTATTAAATCATTGACTAACATTTTTTCAGTTATGATGCTAATTATGTGAGGAGATGCTTTGACCAGATGGTTGTTAACAAATTATATGGCCTAGAGACAATTACTATCATTTCAATTGTCTGGTATCTTTCTACCACAAACATACTTTAATACATATCCATATTTTACACCTACAGAAAACAGTTAAGCTTGATAATGCAATTTACAAAATAAAATATTTAATATTTGATCATGAAATATTCTTATTTTGAAAGCATCATTTATATATTATGAATTTTGCTAACGACTTCATTGTACATTTACTAAAACACGTGAATTTGGGTGTCGGCTCAGGCAACTTTTTGGTCGTACATCCCTTTCCTTTGGCACCTAAAATTTACACGCAACCCCCTCCAACAACTCAACAATCACAGTTTTACAAGTGAATTTGGGTGTCGTTTCAGGCAACTTTTTTGTCGTACATCCCTTTGCTTTGGCACCTAAAATTTACACGCAACCCCCTCCAACAACTCAACAATTACAATTTTCCAGGGTATAAGCCGTACATTTTTAGGGTTTAAAATATAAATTTATTTTCTTATATAATTCAAAAAACAAAACCCACCATAAACTTCAACGGGCCTTATCTTCCTACTCAACGCAAATTAATTTTCACCGCTACCACCATTAAACTTGAAATAATTTTTCGAACAAAACGAGACTAACTACGTTCAGAACGGACAATTTTCCAAACGCGCACCTTCATCTGTAACGTGTCTTAATACATGGGCCGTTTCCCCTTCTGTACATAAACAACGCTACGTTAAATATGAATATGCAGGTCGAAAGATCCCGCCGCATCGTGCGGGCCGAACCGAGCTAGTTATATATATTATTGTACATATTGATAATTGTTGATAAAAAATTGACCAATAATCGCGAAGTACGTATATTTAATGCATGTTAACAACATCTCTTAGAGTTAGAGTTGTCGCTACCAAAGTATAATTTTATTTGCTAGACTACTCTCAACACTACTCATTAACACTAATTATTTACTGTGTTGTTTAGCGGAGTATAAGGAGAGCTATAAATAACGGCTAAAGATATATCTATCATTATATTTTTTTACATACACCACAACTGTTCAATCAATAATTGTACTATATGCAGGGGCAAAAATAATATAGGGGCAAGGGGTGTCAGTCGCCCCAAGTGAATTTGCAATTTTTAATGTAAAAATTTTGGAATGCTCCCCACTGAATTTATTTATTTTTTCTCAAAACCTCCATATTTCGCCTCAAAACTTTCATATTTTGTCTAAAAACTTTCAAATTATACCCAAAAACCTCGATTTTTTTGGTACAAAACCTTCATATTTTGTCAAAAAAGTTTTTACGTTTTATAAAAAAATTTCGCGGTAAAATAACTTTTAATTCTGCCATAGACTATATGTATAAATAGTTGTATTATCATGGTGGATATATATCCATAAACAACACTTGCATACACATATATCCAAAATTAGCTTATATTTACATCTTGCTCGATGTGTAACACTGATACCAATAAACTGATACCAAATTTCAATCCCACATTTTACACACGTGCAGTACATGTCTTCACCTCTTCTACATGATTTTAACCATGAAAGACTACATAATAATTGCATATCCTAAATATCTACAAATTCCAAAGGCTAAAACCATTGAAGAAATAACTAGCTATAACAATATTCTTCTAAAAAATATAAAATATAAACACATTCAAAAAAACAACTTTACTAATTTACAAACGTGGTAAATTTTCATTGACGGGTGTTTCGTTGTTGATTTTGACCCAAAACTTTTTGGGCCAAAATCTGATGAAAACAACACCCGCAAACTCGTCAACATTCTCATTCTCTTCTAACGACCGTCCCATTGTCTCCCGAGTAAAAAAATACGTCACCAAAAACCCTAAAATACAAACCCCACCCATTGCCATCAATGTATGTGACACCCCTAGCCCATTTGGATGATCACGAGAAGCCCACAAAAACCCAACTGACCCGATTATCGCCCCCACTTTTCCAACCGCACCCGAAATTCCATGACAAGTTGCACGAAACCTTGCAGGGAAAAGCTCCGCAGGGACTATAAAAGTTGTCGTGTTTGGCCCGAAATTTGAAAAAAAGAACGTAAGTCCATAAAGTATCATGAAGGGGGTACCCTGATTAGTACCCCAACCACCATGGTTAATTTTGGCAATTGTAAATAAGGTCACAGCCATAAACAGGAACCCGGCTGCCTGAATTGCTACCCTGCCAACATAATCAATCATGTAAACTGTCACGAAATATCCAGGGATCGTTGCACATATTGCAACGAGTGCTTGATATTTCGCAACTTGCCATGCATCATCGTATATATTTGTGTCGTCCTTTGTGGTCATATGACCCTGAAATGCATGATACTGGAATAGATTGAGACTGTAAAACACAATATCAACTAGAAACCAATTTATTGATGCAGCAATGAGATCACGACCATGGCGACGAAGAAACTCTCTTGAGAAAAAAGTATAGTCGTTCGACAAAGCAGCACGAGTATTAGGCGTACTTATCATCTCAACGTCTTCACGGATAGATGTCAATGATACTTTCAACACTTTTTCCATATCCATTGCTGCTTGTAATGTGTTCTTCTCCACCAAAGCTGTGAATCTGTGAAAACCATCACAAAATTAGATCATTAACGAAAATTCGGTTTGTTAACTAGAGCTTTAGGGCTGCAAATTTTAGTTTATTATTATATTATATTTTATAACTATATACTAATTATCATGAGGATTTTACTGTTCAGGGGCTATTTTTTTAGTCATTTAGCACATATTGTTTATTCATTCAGTTGTTGGCTACTATCTTCAAAATTGTTACCAATTGTGATAAAATCAGTTAACCATCCCAAGATAGCTTAGCGGTTCGGATGCTAAAGAGGTCTCGAGTTGAAACCTCATTAGCAGCAAAGGTTGTGGCGGCCAAGAATAATGGTCAGAAACAGTAACGAGCTAAATCTGGTTAGACCCGTACAATGGAGTAGTAGAAAATCCCTTTCAACAAGTAGGACAGGGTTAACCTTGTTCGTTTACTCGTTTGCCCTTGATAAATTTAGTCATTCGGTTTATCAAACAGTACTTGAGGTTATTATTATTATTACTCAATATACTAAAATGGGCCAATACGAAAACCCCAAAATGCCCCCATTTTAATGTTCATGAGCAGGAGTACGTATCTAGGTCGATCTTTTTCATGACGTCGGCTACCATCATAATTTTTTTTCCTATTCATTTTTTTAGATTTTAGGTACAGAGCGTACCCATTTCCCGAGTAACGCACGGGCTCTTATAGCACTCGTTATCATGTCATAAAAGGTTCGTCACTAACAGTATGAAATTATGAATGAGCTAAGATTATTATTTAGTACCGGGCGGTTTCAGGCATTTTCATCCGCCAATAGTAAGTCGCAGCTGCTGGAATAGCACCAATCATGAGAATAAGCCGCCACGTCAAGTCCGCCTCGGGTGGGACCAGAGCCACGTTGACCGATAGTGGGAGTTTAGCCGGCGCCCATAGCTTATCTGCACAAGCTTTAAAAATAGAGCACATAGTCATAGTAACAACCGAACTGAATAGTATACCGAACCCTTGCATCGAGAACACACCCGCAATAAAAGCTCCACGGGTTCGCTTGTTAGCAAACTCGGACATTATAGTAGCACTTAACGGATAATCCCCTCCAATACCAATCCCAATCAAGAACCGAAAAAACCCAAAACACAAGAACACCATTGATGTTAATCTTGAGAGCGTAAAGCCACATCCAATGGACCCCACTACCATCATCATGAGCGATACACCGTATACTTGACGACGCCCAACACGATCACCAAGCCGTCCGAAAACAAGTTGACCAATCACGGTCCCCAGTAATGCAACAGCGATCAGCGTTGATGCAATTGAGGCAGGGACCTCGAACCAGTCCTTTGGGTCCTTGTCACGATGTATTTTTGGGTAATATATCCTTCCAATCATTCTCATGATCGGAGGGATACAAAATAAATCGTAACTATCAGTAAATAAACCCATACCCGCGATTATGATCGCTTTAAAATGGTAATATTGTGTTTTTGCAGCATCTAATGCTGATAAAACTTTTAAAGCCATGTTGTGAGTGAGTTACTTATGTTGTTGGAATTGATTCCATGAATATATAAGCAGTATAATACGAGTAATTAACAGAAAATTTGTAACCGCATTAAATATGATTATGATGTATATAGAGAATAAAATATGGAACGAAATTGCTAGGGAGTTTCTTAGTGATGAAATCCTAAGCATATGCTATATATAAGATGATGATGATGATGATGATGTTTGATGTTAACAATGTATGTTCATTGTTGAATTTGTCAATGTTAAGGTTTGTTGTGTTTGTTTATGTATGTGATGTGCTTCCATATGGTTAATAATTGTATTTAAAACTGCAATAATCGGATGTTTAGATTAAGATTATGTTTTATACTAACGAAATTTCATGAAACTTTGAAAACGTTGACAAGCTATATTTGTGACATAGTTTCGTTGAATGAATATTAAAATGGTTTGCGACATGTGTATGTGGTTTATGGGCACTTAAATCGCATTCATTTTATAAGGCTCAAATTATATTTAGAAGAATGATATACATAGTTTTAAAGTTATAATAAAAAAACTATAAAACAATCACTAAGACGACCCTAAACTGTTGGAGTATAATCGGTAATAAAAAGATGAAAGTCATCCCACGTCGAAAGTAAGAAAGAAATAACGTCAGTATATAAGCCTATGAGAACCTCCCTTTATCAGCAATTAGTTTTAGAATACTAACGGACTTATGAGCTTATATATTGGACATGTTTCTTACAAACGCACCCATGGTTGTTCCAACCATACGTACAGTTGCAGACTATCCCACGGCTTCGAGATCATTAGCCCTTTAAACGCTTTATACTTTGTATGAGTGACAACACCTGCCCAACATGAGTACACCCCGTTAAACATTGCTATACGTCCACGAACAATGTAAAAAAAGGTGATCTATTGATTCGATGTATTTCAAGCACCAACCGCAATTAAAATCCGACCCATCGCTTAAACAATGTCTATAACTCAAAACTTCTCTTAGCCAGAACGCCCGTCTCCTTGGATCATGATCCAATGAAAAAAGCTAACTTTTGTAGTGACCCGAACTTTTCCATGATTATATATTATATGAGATCAATATTTACATGAATAAATGTTTCCAACATGTTAAGCAATCAAACTTGTTAAGACTTGATTAACTAAAACGGATTTAGTGTTAACGTTTGACCACCCAGTTTGTCCGATGATTCACGAACGTTATAACATGTATATGACATGATATTATATATATGAACATATATATATGTTTAACATGATGAAATGATAATTAAAGTATCTCATTATGTATTTAACAATGAACCTTATACTCAAAACAAGACTACTAACTTAAGAAATTCAAAACGATATATATACGTAACGATTATCGTTGTAATAACGTCTTAATATTTATATATCATATTAAGATATATTAGTACATCATGTTATCATTATAATGTAATAATTTAACATCTCATTAGATATAATAACAATGGGATTAATTACATTTAACGAAATCGTTAACTTAAAGGTTCCGAAACAACATGTACATGTAACGACTAACGATGACTTAACGACTCAGTTAAAATGCATGTAACAACCCAACATCGTTTCACCAAAAACATGACTTATTATTTTTTTTTTTTATAATAGACCATCTGGACGGCGTCCAGACCTCTGGACGGCGTCCAGTAACAAAGGACATGACGGCGTCCAAATCCTTGGACGGCGTCCAATTACACTAAAGTGTTCTGAGACAGAAAACACCCAACCCACGTTATACTGGACGGCGTCCATCCCATCTGGACGGCGTCCAGCAGACCTGATCAGCTCCAATTCATTTCAAAATACATTTAACACTTTAAATTAACAACCAACGCTTTGTAACAACCCAATCGAGTTTTACATCAACAAAACATTAAAGAAAAGTGTTTACACCGCAATTACGGGTTAAGACTCAATAACCCAACTCAATACCAAGAGCATAATCCCGGGGACAACCAAATCCCCAATTATCCAAAAGCTACCCCATCGAGCCTAAGCGCTCCTAAGCATCTAGTCTAACAACTAGCTAGCTTCATAATCACAATACCTGTAAAAAGGTAAACAACGAGAGGGGTAAGCTTGAAGCTTAGTGAATGCAATAATTATACATATACATATAATCTACTTACTTGCAATCATTTACACAATTACCGCATACATGCTAGCAATACAATTAGCATACCATCGCAAAGTATAACGCTAAATCTCCAATACGCAAGCTAGCACAAACAATAGCATATAACTCGAACAATGATATGATACACTACAACACATAAAACGTTGATGTTCACAACATCGATTAGTATTCAGGATCTCAAGGCTAGCCCCACGAATGGTATCGTCAACATCGAACTTAAATCCCACCCATCCCAATAAATGTGGTATCGTCAACATCGAACTTAAAACCCACGTATGAGGTATCGTCAACATCGAACTTAAAACCCTCATCGAATGAATTAATGTGGTATCGTCAACATCGAACTTAAAACCCACATATGAGGTATCGTCAACATCGAACTTTAAGCCCTCATCGAATGTCACTACAATAGTGGTATGGCTTCGTCAACATCGAACTTAAAATCCATACATGAGGAATCGTCAACATCGAACTTTAAGCCCTCATCAACACAACAAAATACACTAGGATATGGTATCGTCAATATCGAACTTTAACCCATACCCCACAAGTAAATAAATCATATACATACATATATAATTATTCCACTCACCTTGAAATGCCCGCACAAGTCATGTATAACATGATCTCCGTCCTCAAATCTGAGCAAGTAACCACCTATATCACACATAGGTACAATATACACATAAATAGTCATTCTCTAAAAGAGAACCCGACACAAACATCCCTTGACCAAGGGATTACACCTTGCTCGCCAAAACCCGCCCATTTAACACCTAATGGACACAAACCAACTACCACTTCGGGTGGTAATTTAAACCCACTCAACAAAGTACAATTTAGCCTAAATCATACTTGACACCGATTAGACCAACCTAGGTCTTAACACTAAATTACTACTTTGGTGGTAATCATTTCAAACGCCATGTACACCAAAAACATAACACGTGCAATATCGACCCATATTGCTTTTGACCACATTTGACTTTTGTTAAAATGTCATTTTAACCCAAAATCACTTCTCGCGATTACTTTCATTCAAAAAAACGCCATTTAACACTTAACAAAAGTGTTTAACATCCATTTAATTCAAATTAGAGTCATCATCAATTTTGACCCAATTCAAAGTCGACCCATTTTGACATAAGTCCCAAAAATGCCAAAACTAACCAATAATCACTAACACAAGTGAAAATGGCCCTAATACACCAATTAAACCAAATCACAAGTGTTAAACACTTATCTTACCCAATTTGACACATAAACCCTAATTTTGACCCATTTCAAACTAGTATTTCAAACATACCCAAATGAGTTCCAATATTTCCATAATCACTAAACTAAGTGATTACATTCAAGATCAAAGTCTAATCATGGCCAAAACGTCAACCAACCTAAAACCCGCCAAGTATCAAAAATAACAAGTCACAATAAACTCACTTCGTCATCTAAACGGGTTTCACAACTAAACAAGCTCAAACCCTAAATGTACACAAGAATCTTAACAATTAAACTCGGAGTTAGAGCTTACCAACACTACCAAAACGTAGCCGTGAACGAGGTGAACAACATTAACTCTTGCACCTTAACCCGAAATCAACATCCTTCTTCTCCAATGGAGCTTTTCCTCTCTAAAACTCTCCCTCTCTCTCTAGGGTTTGGAGTGTAAGTGAGGATGGATGTGAAAAATGATCCAAAATTGGATCTAAAACTGGTATTAAAGCCCCAAATTCGTCCACAAGTGAAAAGACCAAAGTACCCCTTTTAATTTGAGTAAAATAGAGCTGCTGGCCCGTCAGGCCTCTTGGACGGCGTCCAAAAAGGTTGGACGGCGTCCCAATGAACTGAGTCTGAAACTCAAACTTATTTTGACCATAACTTTCAAACCGTAACTCCGTTTTCGACGAATCAAATATCGTTGAAAACGTAATGAGATTTACTATCCAATGGTAAGGTTTTAGAACATCATCTCCAACTTTATTTGGGATCCAAATATACGCTTACATGCCTCGTATTTCGAATGACGTTCGAAATAACGCGTAACTGAAAAACGGGTGTTACAACTCTCCCCCACTTACATTGGATCACGTCCTCGTGACCGCACCAACACTAGTAGTTAAGCACTTCTTCCTCGAACATTTCCACTTCCAACGCGGAGTCACACACGTATTAATCACGCCTCTGAATTCTCACTTCGCGCTCTAATGTAACATATTACAACGATATCGGGCAATCAACCCTCGAGTCAAAACAACTGCAACCGTTTGCTCCTAAGCCGAGTATCCAAACTCGTACCATACACTTCACAATCATCTTAAAAGTAGAGCAATTCACCGACAACCATCGTTGTCGTTCCTTTCAATCCTGCGAAACACAACCAAGCTCGACATCCATAACATCTCCCGTGAATTCTAAGATCTCACCACACGCTAATAATCACTAGCGTGCACTATCGCAACAAGCGATATCTCATACACTCACGTCCAGAATTTCCATTTAGGAAAATACGAAAAACACTACATATCCCTTCAAGTTCTCTCGGCTACAACTCGCCACAAGATACATCTGTAACCATATCACTCAATCAATCGATCCGCACACGACCATCCGTCACTGGATTAATCCAGGACAACAATAATACACCATGTGCTGAGCAAAACATCAACACTCGATGTGATGACCCGGAAATTTCTGACCAAATTTAAACTTAATCTTTAACGTTTCCGACACGATAAGCAAAGTTTATAAAACTGAATCTCAAAATTCTTGAACTATTCAATTACCCTGTTTGTCCAACGATTCACGAACGTCATAACATGTATTATATAAACATAAAAGTTTTCAATATATACGGAATCATGCGAATAATATTTATATATGAAATGATAAAAATTTACTATTAAACGATGCTTTTCAAATTAAAAATTTTACGTATTAAGTCGTTTTATTTTTATGATATAATTTTTGTAATTTTTTTTTTAAGAAACGAAGTTAAATTAAAAATGTACAATTTGTAAAGCACAACGTACAACAACGTGTAGCTTAAATAGTTGAATCGAAATTAATTCATTTACTATTCATATGAATAGTAAATGAAACGAAATTAATTAATTTACTATTCACATGAAAGCGACATGATTGAAATTATTAATTATAAGTTACATAAAATACCCCTGAAGTATTTTAAAAATACGACTTTTAAAATCTTAATCGATTCGATTTTATTATTATATTATTATATTCTACTTTATTATATTATTATATTATTATTTTATTATTACTTTATTATATTATTATATTATTATAATTATAAACGTACAATTCCTTTTATTATTATATTATTATTTTATTACTTTATTATATTATTATATTATTATAATTAAACACGTTTGATTCCTTTTATAATTATAATATTATTTTCTAACTATATATATCGATCGATCGATCGATTGCAGAAACACACACACATATATGTACATATATATTTATTTCATATATTTTTATTCCGTAATAATTCTAGTGCAATATTCAAATTAAGTATTAGTAGTATACATAAAATACTACGACGGAGTTATGCTCGGGTGATTTTTAAAACGGATTTTATGAGCGGGATAGAGCTAAGGAAAATTATGGGTTATAGCTTTGGAGGTTATGGGTAATGTTCATGGGTATTGTTCGCAAGTCAAACCTAATGTTTATCATCTCTGTTGCGTCTACGTACTTTCCTGCAATATTGAATCACAATATTGATACGTTGAGATCTACGGTTATTTGGTAATCCGAGTTTCAGTCACATTTTGGTGAACGACTTTATATACTGCTAAGGTGAGTTTCATTGCTCCCTTTTTAATTGCTTTTGCAATCTATATTTTTGGGCTGAGAATACATGCACTTTATTTTAAATGCAATGGATACAAGTACATACTAAATTCTACACCGAGTTTGAACCGAAAATTCCTTAGCTTTGATAACTAGTAACTGCCAGTTATAAGAACTGGTTGGCGTGAGTAGTAGTATATGGATCCATAGGGCTTGACATCCCCGTCTGTTCCAGGTATAGAAACCCTAGCCTGAACTATAAAACAGACGTATGCTATTTGAGGTTAGTACACGTTAGTTTGCGTGTATTGTACATGTTGGTTGCATGTATGTTAAAACAGGGGTACTTATTAAAACGTTAAAGTTTAGTTACCAGGGTGCTCAATCTTGTAGAATATTTTGATAAACGTTTCTGGATGAAACAACTGAAATCTTGTGATCCACCTTTATATACAGATTATGTGCAACACTAAAACTATGAACTCACCAACCTTTGTGTTGACACTTGTTAGTATGTTTATTCTCAGGTTTCCTAGAAGTCTTCCGCTGTTTGCTTATATGTTAGACAAGCTATGTGCATGGAGTCTTACATGACATATTTTTCAAGGAAACGTTGCATTCACCAAATCATCACCATGTATCTTATTTTGACTGCATTGTCAACGGAAGTATTATTGTAAACTATTATTTACGATGATTGTCTATATATAGAAATCATCAGATGTCGAAAACCTTTGATTTAAATATTCATTTATGGTGTGCCTTTTCAAAAGAATGCAATGTTTACAAAAAGTATCATATAGAGGTCAAATACGTCGCAATGAAATCAATGAATGACGTGTTCGTCCATATGGATTCGGAGCGATCGTCACAGTTGGTATTAGAGCATTGGTCTTAACGAACCAGGTCTTGCATGAGTGTGTCTAAATGATAGTTGTTAGGATGCATTAGTAAGTCTGGACTTCGACTGTGTCTGCATGTCAAAAGTTTTGCTTATCACTTCTTGTCGGAAATTACCTGCTTATCATTCTTAGTCTAAACGCGTCTTACTGCATTGATTGCATAGATAGTGTATAGACAAAATTCATATCTTGGCATATCTATTACAGTAAACTTTGCTTGACATCTTTCGTAAAATCCTCCGTAACTTATGGGATTCTGGTATTATAAATACATATGTAAACTATGTATTAAGGAGTACCAAATTAGTCCTATAATCTATTTCATTCCAAAAATCTTTTCCTTGATTACACGAAATGGATCATGTATCTAGTTCAAATTCCTTAGATTCCGACAGCTATTCTGATATGGATTTCCACTCGAGCTCCGAAAGCAGCGTAACCGGAATGGATCAACCGATTAGCCATCATCTATTCTAGATGAATTGGGGATGGGTTCGTAGCCTACTTAATCATTGGAGACATGAAGAAGGCGATCCTTTCCATCCACCACATTCCCCTCTTGGCGAAGAACCTGAAGCACTTACCGGCGAACCTATTCGTAATACTATTTTCTCTCTCATTTCCAGAGTATCTCATCACGATTATATACTATCCCATATTATAAATCTTATTTATCCGATCGTCCGAACCACCGATCATCCCGGTATAATAGAAGAAGTCAACGAGCTTCGTGCTCGGGTAGTGGCTTTGGAGAATATGGTGCAAGGGTTACGAACACCAGCAGCAGCACCAGCAGCATAACCAGTACCACCATCATCAACACCAACAATATCATTACCACCACCAACAATCACATCCGCATCACACGCCTCAACATCATAATCTGTACTTCGGATATCAACATCATACGCACCATGGATACCAAGGAGTATCAACAACAACAAACGATGAAGTATGGATTCATAACTTCATCGGAGAAATATCCTACGGCGATTATATAATCTATAATCTTAGAGATTATCTATTCTAGCCCTAACCATAAATCAGATGAGTGAACCAAAATGATAGAAGGAAGAGTAGAAACCCTGACAAGAATGGTGCGTAAGGTACAAGCTAGACTTGTTTTACCAATAGCATCAACAGTACCCTTAGCCTCACCAGCACAGTCAGTGTTTTCAACATCGTCAGAATCAGCAGCACCTCTAATATCACAAGCTCCGCCAGTTCAAGAATCACCGTGGACATCATTACGAATCAATAACGTGTATATTGTATCAACGAGTTATTAAATATTAACTCATTCCCTCTGAAGAATTTATATATATATCTTATATATATAAATTTTTAAACCATAATAAATCTTTTCGTACTAAGCTATTATGTATGAATTGAAAAAGGGTAAATATTACTCGGTTAAATTCATATTACTAATATGCTATGATGTATATCCTTAATTAACAACTTAACCTTCGTTAACTACAATCTCTGTTTCAACTCAATGAATTCCATTTCATAATAAACCAAGTGTATTATTCAATTACATAATTGATTTTACATTTTTATTTTCGATATACTCGAAACTTTCCAGAAAACACCATATGTGCCTTGTAAGGTTCACAAGAATTCCACAAGCACCAACATCCTTCACCGAGGAATAAGAATAAATAATGAAGTATCGATTACATTAGCGAAATACTCCGCAAAGATTATGTAATCTTTAATGTTTTAGAGATTAATCACTTCTAAGTCAAGCCGAAAACCAAATGAGCATAATATGATATTAACTCATTAAATCTGTATTACATCTGAAGAAAATATACATACATATATTTTCATAAAGATTGTAATGAAAATTCTTTTGTACAAAATATTACTTGTGAAATCTTTAACGGGTAGGTAATACCCGAAAAATATTTAAGTTCACAATTAATATGTTACACTGTACATTCTTCAATTTTGATTCAAAAATCATTAACTATACTCACTATCTTCACAGTGATACACAATCATTTCATACCAATTCAATTACATATTCTGATATTGACGGATCAGAATCCAAGTCATAACTCTGAACCGGTGACAACATTCTTAGATCTTTACATCTTTCAAAGCTATACTTTAACTTCAAAACTGTGCAAGATCCTTTAGCATTGTTATTACCGAAAATAACTTTGCAATTTTTTTTCTTTCAAAGTATCCAGTTTTACCACACTTCCAACCAGTCAACTTCGACTTTTCAGATTAGCCTTATTATAACCTTGACATATACGTTCTTGTTACTGGGGAACCTTTCATGTCCCACCACATTAGCAGTAAATTTACCAACAACTTCATTTATCCTTGACCTTCCGAGAAATCCTTATACTCATAGAAACCCTATCATGTACTCATCCACATCTTGTAACGGTAATTGCCATACCAACTACCGGGAATTAGCAATCAGTATTTCGAAGTTCGCAGCAATTCTACGCCAACAGTTATATATATATACATATAATGTCTATCTTCTAGACTTACATACTTCGAATGTGAAGTTTCTGAAAAACACTCCAAACTGCGAAACTAGTTCTCCGAATTTTGGAAAAATGCTGATGAAGCAGCAAAAACTGTAAACAACTTTAACAGTCGAAAGTTTGATGATAAAAAGTAGTGTGTTGGAAAAGCACAGAAAAAGAGAAGGTTTGGAACTGGAAAACGAATTGAGCAAACTATAACGAAGGCTGTGGAAAAATCACAAAGACTAAGCCTGCCTTCAAAGAATCCAAATGATTCAGTGTCTGCTAAAATCCTTAGCAAATACCATGCTCCTTACTCTAAAACCTTTGCGGGCAATATTCTTCATCATCATCTTATCTTAAATATTCTAAGATATCATCGTATCTTCCATTATAAATATCCTTCATATTTCTGAAGATATTTTCATAAATATTCTTATCTGAAATCATTCATCTCTTCGCGTTATCTGTGTTACATCATAAAAGAAACTATTTTAGTTTCTAAAATCTGAAAAATTCGAAAAATGGATGTTTTGAAGTAATGTTGGGAATTGAAGCATGAGTTAGTATAATATAATGACACTTGATCAACGTGGTTATATTACATTAAGTCATGCTGAGTGGAACGTGATAAAGGTTCACAGATCCCACCCTTATCATGAACCATGTTGCATAACTCTTTCATTCTATTTAATCTCTAAACATATCAAGAAAATATTTATCTTGATGATTCGGTCTTTTCTAGATATTCTGGTAATTTTACAAATCAAATCGTGCTATTACCTTTCCTTTCTACTTTGTATATTATGATCATTTGAAACTCCATACCTACGAATTCTGGACCATTATTCGCTTGACTTGAAGTCGGGAAGGAAAAACGAAAGCATGGAGCTCCTGAATATAAGGAAAAATATAAAGCCTGACAATAACACATATATTACAAACCGTATATATCAATGCGTATAGCAATATAAAGACACAGGAGAATGAAAAATACTATAACCCCAAGGTAGTGGTAGAAGAAAATAACTTCCTCTGGTGGTAGATGAAAAAGAAGAATGACAGATATGAAAGTTAGGAGTATATCAAGAATCAGAACTGGATGAAGCATTTCACAATCTTTAGAAGTATGAAATGAGGAAGTAGATGTAGGAGTGATGAAAATAATAAAACGAAAGTGGTTAATTTATAGCGAAATATCGGACACAGCAATAGAGGCAGATTACGCATTTATTCAAAGAAAATCCTAATTTCCGCAATTTCCAAAGAATCAAATCTTATTTAGATTATGAAGATTTTCTATTCCTTAAATTCCGCAAATCAATCGATACTACGTCAAGAGTTAAGACGAATCACTATTCTTCATTTCACTCTATTACGATAACTTCTCTCATACGCTTCGAGTAATTGGATTGTTTTATTCATATTATTCAACGGTGATAAAACTCTATTTATCAACTCATATTCGTCATGAAAACATTTTTATTGTTAGCCATGACGACCTCACTCAAATTTCGGGACGAAATTTCTTTAACGGGTAGGTACTGTGATGACCCGGAAATTTCTGACCAAATTTAGACTTAATCTTTAACGTTTCTGACACGATAACCAGAGTCTATAAAACTGAATCTCAAAATTCTTGAACTATTCAATTACCCTGTTTGTCCGACGATTCACGAACGTCATAACATGTATTATATAAACATAAAACTTTTCAATATATACGGAATCATGCGAATAATATTTATATATGAAATGATAAAAATTTACTATTAAACGATGCTTTTCAAATTAAAAATTTTACGTATTAAGTCGTTTTATTTTTATGATATAATTTTTGTAATTTTTTTTTTAAGAAACGAAGTTAAATTAAAAATGTACAATTTGTAAAGCACAACGTACAACAACGTGTAGCTTAAATAGTTGAATCGAAATTAATTCATTTACTATTCATATGAATAGTAAATGAAACGAAATTAATTAATTTACTATTCACATGAAAGCGACATGATTGAAATTATTAATTATAAGTTACATAAAATACCCTTGAAGTATTTTAAAAATACGACTTTTAAAATCTTAATCGATTCGATTTTATTATTATATTATTATATTCTACTTTATTATATTATTATATTATTATTATTTTATTATTATATTATTATATTATTATATTATTATAATTATAAACGTACGATTCCTTTTATTATTATATTATTATTTTATTACTTTATTATATTATTATATTATTATAATTAAACACGTTTGATTCCTTTTATTATTATAATACTATTTTCTAACTATATATATCGATCGATCGATCGATTGCAGAAACACACACACATATATGTACATATATATTTATTTCATATATTTTTATTCCGTAATAATTCTAGTGCAATATTCAAATTAAGTATTAGTAGTATACATAAAATACTACGACGGAGTTATGCTCGGGTGATTTTCAAAACGGATTTTATGAGCGGGATAGAGCTAAGGAAAATTATGGGTTATAGCTTTGGAGGTTATGGGTAATGTTCATGGGTATTGTTCGCAAGTCAAACCTAGTGTTTATCATCTCTGTTGCGTCTACGTACTTTCCTGTAATATTGAATCACAATATTGATACGTTGAGATCTACGGTTATTTGGTAATCCGAGTTTCAGTCACATTTTGGTGAACGAATTTATATGCTGCTAAGGTGAGTTTCATTGCTCCCTTTTTAATTGCTTTTGCAATCTATATTTTTGGGCTGAGAATACATGCACTTTATTTTAAACGCAATGGATACAAGTACATACTAAATTCTACACCGAGTTTGAACCGAAAATTCCTTAGCTTTGGTAACTAGTAACTGCCAGTTATAAGAACTGGTGGGCGCGAGTAGTAGTATATGGATCCATAGGGCTTGACATCCCCGTCTGTTCTAGGTATAGAAACCCTAGCCTGAACTATAAAACAGACGTATGCTATTTGAGGTTAGTACATGTTAGTTTGCGTGTATTATACATGTTGGTTGCATGTATGTTAAAACATGGGTACTTATTAAAACGTTAAAGTTTAGTTACCAGGGTGCTCAATCTTGTAGAATATTTTGATAAACGTTTCTGGATGAAACAACTGAAATCTTGTGATCCACCTTTATATACAGATTATGTGCAATACTAAAACTATGAACTCACCAACCTTTGTGTTGACACTTGTTAGTATGTTTATTCTCAGGTTTCCTAGAAGTCTTCCACTGTTTGCTTATATGTTAGACAAGCTATGTGCATGGAGTCTTACATGACATATTTTTCAAGGAAACGTTGCATTCACCAAATCATCACCATGTATCTTATTTTGACTGCATTGTCAATGGAAGTATTATTGTAAACTATTATTTACGATGATTGTCTATATGTAGAAATCATCAGATGTCGAAAACCTTTGATTTAAATATTCATTTATGGTGTGCCTTTTCAAAAGAATGCAATGTTTACAAAACGTATCATATAGAGGTCAAATACCTCGCAATGAAATCAATGAATGACGTGTTCGTCCATATGGATTTGGAGCGATCGTCACACTCGACGCAGGGTTCCTCCTTTAAACCCTACGACACAACCACACAAGACGGCTTCCTAGTACTAGCATGGAGACTAATCGTATACTAGAATCCCATCAAGGGCGAATTATCACCACAAAATTTCCGTAATTCGCCACACGACTCATAGAATATTTACCACGCCGGGTGAACCTTCCTACCTAGACCGTCCGTTAAGGATGGTCTCGACATTTAGATGCAACCTACGGGTCACATCGCTAGGGTACACACTCTCGCAACCAAACAACATCAGCGTGTCTCTACGTGAGAAAGTCAGAACCGACAATCTCCGCCTCACAATCGTCCATAAAGTGGAATAATCCACTGACAATTTCCACGATCACTTTTTCTGATAGGGAAAAATACAGTATTCACCACCATTTCGAACTCGCACTCACTCGACAGTACTATCCGAGTTTCACACCAACCCAAATTTATATCATGAGAGCACCCGCAATAACAGTTACATTCTCTCACTTCTGTGATCTCAAACTTCACACTTGATCTCATACCGCACTTTGGTACTACACGACCACCTTGCATAAGAAGTATTACACTTCACCTGATCTAGTACCACATAAACTTCCTCAGGCGGCAGTAAAAACTCCCCCACTTAGGAATTAGCTCCACATTCTTACCGCAAAGATGATAACATCCCGCGGAATTACCATTCCACAACACACATCATCATTCTCATCAATAATCATAAACACCAAATCACTGCAAATTAACCTTAGGCTCTCAGAGCCGTCATACAAAATTACCAGAGATGTCGTACACGTAACGACTTCGCACCTTCATACCATAAATCACAATCGACTGCCTTAATGGTTCGCAAAGCGGACTCCACCAAAGTCCCACATACGTCTCTATGCCTAAGCATACATCACTCCGATAAATCAGTCGTGCATCTCAGTAGAGATCACCCGACCTTCCCCTCAACGAACCTTTACCAACAATTGCTCACTCTCATGGAGAAGAGTGACCAATCCGACATAATAATTGCATCGACTGCAATATCAACACTTCATCATAACCTTTGGCCTAACCGACCATTAAGTGCATCACCGGCTCGCCGGTCATCTTTACCATTCTATCACTTAAGAGCAACAAGATTTGCTCACCCGTCACTTCATAAAAAGTATTCATCACAATGCTCTTAAACTTCGACTTTTGCAACCGTCGAATTTCTATCACCCGTCGATCACTATTATAATCTCCTATGCTTCTAAGGGTATCTCACGGGCACCCTAAGCACAAAGTGATCACACCACTACCAGAGTTGAACATTACACTAGCAGGTATAAAGAGGCACCTGACGCAGTGTCATGCAGACTCCCACCAAAATCAATCGAATTTTAGAAAATCGATCTTTAGGTTCCATACACCCGATGTCACCCATCTCTCTACAATAATGACCCGAAGTCATACCTACCCGACAACCTTACGGTTTATTGCCTTATCAAAAGTTCCTAGCAATTACACGCTACCCGCAATTTCCACAAGGCCAAAACGACATAGCCTAACGAAACCTTTTATCCAACACTAAAGGAGATGCTTGGAAACACCAAGTCTTACATCCTTCCACAACTCGATAAAACCACTACTACAAGGGATATTCCATTAGGAATGTTACCCTATAATCCACAACACTCTAACGCAATCAACATTATACGGGTCCCACTCCCATGAGTTTAACGACCCGAAGACTCCTTGATTCGCCAATTCCAAGGTGACTCACAACAAAAATCCTAACACGATTCTCTAACCACACACTATACCGAGTGTAACTCAAAACTACAATCATTAGACTTGTCACATTCCATTACGGAATTCAAGTCCTCGTCGCACATACGCACACGTAAATCGGTCATCGTAGTTACGATGGGTACTAAAACCAATAACAATCTCAATAGTGCACCCACTACTTAGGGTGACTGAGCACACACCAAACTCGTGAGTTGGCTGGCTCACTTAACTAACCGAATCTATCGTAACACTTCTCGGCTCGCAATGAACCCGATGTGACAACAAGCACATCACTCGAGACCACTATTCCCTAGGTACCAATAAAAGATTCCTAATTCGTCCCGTTCTACCCCAACCATGCCACGTTTCCTCCGTTCGGTACTTGTCATGTCATGCTTAGTGTCAAGATACACTTTTGTAATAATGGTGATCGGTCATTATTACAAATACGTACCTTACCATTTTCACATGGTCACGCAAAGTACTTTACCCGGACTGACGCAACATTCACACAAAATAACACGCGATAACTCCTAGTACCCGAATGACCAAAGTCCTTACCGTGAACTTGATCACTCAACACCGCCAAACATACGAATCTCTCCAATAGATTCATCCTTAGGATACCGCACAAAAGATACCTGTATATATACACCAATATACAATATAAAAATAAATGTACACAAGTACACCGCACCCACAAGTCAACCTACATCCTAGGTGACTATCACTAAAACAATGTCCAAGTTCGCCTACTTACATTAGGCACTAGCTATCTAAGGCACTAATTTACACGCTAAATAAGGCCCCACACAATCATACTTTGGACAAACACAAGTCCTAGTTAGCCACCTACTCTAAGGCACTAACAAATCTCAATCCGACCAGTATTTCTACAAGTCCCACAAATAAACCACAACCGCCAACAAGTCTAAGACTAGGCACCTATTCCAAGGTCACCTAATTTCCTTAGACTATGCTTTGATACCACTTGTAACAACCCAACATCGTTTCACCAAAAACACGACTTAATTTTTTTTTTTATAACAAACCATCTGGACGGCGTCCAGTAACAAAGGACAGCATGGCGTCCAAATCCTTGGACGGCGTCCAATTACACTAAAGTGTTCTGAGACAGAAAACACCCAACCCACGTTATACTGGACGGCGTCCATCCCATCTGGACGGTGTCCAGCAGACCTGATCAGCTCCAATTCATTTCAAAATACATTTAACACTTTAAATTAACAACCAATGCTTTGTAACAACCCAATCGAGTTTTACATCAACAAAACATTAAAGAAAAGTGTTTACACCGCAATTATGGGTTAAGACTCAATAACCCAACCCAATACCAAGAGCATAATCCCGGGGACTACCAAATCCCCAATCCGCGTCCAAATGTCCAAAAGCTACCCCATCGAGCCCAAGCGCTCCTAAGCATCTAGTCTAACAACTAGCTAGCTTCATAATCACAATACCTGTAAAAAGGTAAACAATGAGAGGGGTAAGCTTGAAGCTTAGTGAATGCAATAATTATACATATACATATATAATCTACTTACTTGCAATCACTTACACAATTACCGCATACATGCTAGCAATATAATTAACATACCATCGCAAAGTATAACGCTAAATCTCTAATACGCAAGCTAGCATAAACAATAGCATATAACTCGAACAATAATATGCTACACTACAACACATAAAACGTTGATGTTCACAACATCCATTAGTATTCAAGATCTCAAGGCTAGCCCCACGAATGGTATCATCAACATCGAACTTAAATCCCATCCATCCCAATAAATGTGGTATCATCAACATTGAACTTAAAACCCACATATGAAGTATCGTCAACATCGAACTTAAAACCCTCATCGAATGAATTAATGTGGTATCATCAACATCGAACTTAAAACCCACATATGAGGTATCGTCAACATCGAATTTTAAGCCCTCATCGAATGTCACTACAATAGTGGTATGGCTTCGTCAACATTAAACTTAAAATCTATACATGAGGTATCGTCAACATCGAACTTTAAGCCCTCATCAACACAACAAAATACTCTAGGATATGGTATCGTCAACATCGAACTTTAATCCATACCCCACAAGTAAATAAATCATATACATACATATATAATTATTCCACTCACCTTGAAATGCCCGCACAAGTCATGTATAACATGATCTCCGTCCTCAAATTCGAGCAAGTAACCACCTATATCACACATAGGTACAATATACACATAAATAGTCATTCTCTAAAAGAGAACTCGACACAAACATCCCTTGACCAAGGGATTACACCTTGCTCGCCAAAACCCGCCCATTTAACACCTAATGGACACAAACCAACTACCACTTCGGGTGGTAATTTAAACCCACTCAACAAAGTACAATTTAGCCTAAATCATACTTGACACCGATTAGACCAACCTAGGTCTTAACACTAAATTACTACTTCGGTGGCAATCATTTCAAACGCCATGTACACCAAAAACATAACACGTGCAATATCGACCCATATTGCTTTTGACCACATTTGACTTTTGTTAAAATGTCATTTTTGAAATGTCCCGTTCTTATTGATTAAAAATGTTCCATATTAATTGATTTCGTTGCGAGGTTTTGACCTCTATATGAGACGTTTTTCAAAGACTGCATTCATTTTAAAACAAACCATAACCTTTATTTCATCAATAAAGGTTTAAAAAGCTTTACGTAGATTATCAAATAATGATAATCTAAAATATCCTGTTTACACACGACCATTACATAATGGTTTACAATACAAATATGTTACAACAAAATAAGTTTCTTGAATGCAGTTTTTACACAATATCATACAAGCATGGACTCCAAATCTCGTCCTTATTTAAGTATGCGACAGCGGAAGCTCTTAATAATCACCTGAGAATAAACATGCTTAAAACGTCAACAAAAATGTTGGTGAGTTATAGGTTTAACCTATATATATCAAATCGTAACAATAGACCACAAGATTTCATATTTCAATACACATCCCATACATAGAGATAAAAATCATTCATATGGTGAACATCTGGTAACCGACATTAACAAGATGCATATATAAGAATATCCCCATCATTCCGGGACACCCTTCGGATATGATATAAATTTCGAAGTACTAAAGCATCCGTTACTTTGGATGGGGTTTGTTAGGCCCAATAGATCTATCTTTAGGATTCGCGTCAATTAGGGTGTCTGTTACCTAATTCTTAGATTACCAGACTTAATAAAAAGGGGTATATTTGATTTCGATAATTCAACCATAGAATGTAGTTTCACGTACTTGTGTCTATTTTGTAAATCATTTATAAAACCTGCATGTATTCTCATCCCAAAAATATTAGATTTTAAAAGTGGGACTATAACTCACTTTCACAGATTTTTACTTCGTCGGGAAGTAAGACTTGGCCACTGGTTGATTCACGAACCTATAACAATATATACATATATATCAAAGTATGTTCAAAATATATTTACAACACTTTTAATATATTTTGATGTTTTAAGTTTATTAAGTCAGCTGTCCTCGTTAGTAACCTACAACTAGTTGTCCACAGTTAGATGTACAAAAATAAATCGATAAATATTATCTTGAATCAATCCACGACCCAGTGTATACGTATCTCAGTATTGATCACAACTCAAACTATATATATTTTGGAATCAACCTCAACCCTGTATAGCTAACTCCAACATTCACATATAGAGTGTCTATGGTTGTTCCGAAATATATATAGATGTGTCGACATGATAGGTCGAAACATTGTATACGTGTCTATGGTATCTCAAGATTACATAATATACAATACAAGTTGATTAAGTTATGGTTGGAATAGATTTGTTACCAATTTTCACGTAGCTAAAATGAGAAAAATTATCCAATCTTGTTTTACCCATAACTTCTTCATTTTAAATCCGTTTTGAGTGAATCAAATTGCTATGGTTTCATATTGAACTCTATTTTATGAATCTAAACAGAAAAAGTATAGGTTTATAGTCGGAAAAATAAGTTACAAGTCGTTTTTGTAAAAGTAGTCATTTCAGTCGAAAGAACGACGTCTAGATGACCATTTTAGAAAACATACTTCCACTTTGAGTTTAACCATAATTTTTGGATATAGTTTCATGTTCATAATAAAAATCATTTTCTCAGAATAACAACTTTTAAATCAAAGTTTATCATAGTTTTTAATTAACTAACCCAAAACAGCCCGCGGTGTTACAACGACGGCGTAAATCCGGTTTTACGGTATTTTTCGTGTTTCCAGGTTTTAAATCATTAAGTTAGCATATCATATAGATATAGAACATGTGTTTAGTTGATTTTAAAAGTCAAGTTAGAAGGATTAACTTTTGTTTGCGAACAAGTTTAGAATTAACTAAACTATGTTCTAGTGATTACGAGTTTAAACCTTCGAATAAGATAGTTTTATATATATATGAATCGAATGATGTTATGAACATAATTACTACCTCAAGTTTAGTAGGTAAACCTACTGGGAGTGACAAGAAATGATCTAGCTTCAAAGGATCTTGGATGGCTTGAAAGTTCTTGAAGTAGGATCATGACACAAAAACAAGTTCAAGTAAGATTTTTACTCGAATTAAGATAGTTTATAGTTATAGAAATTGAATCAAAGTTTGAATATTAATATTACCTTGAATAAGAAAGATAACCTACTGTATATAACAAAGGTTTCTTGATCTTATATGATTACCTGGAATGGATTAGAAAGCTTGGAAGTAAATTAGTAAACTTGAAGGGATTTTTGAAGTGTTCTTGAAGTGTTCTTCCTATGATGATTATAGCTTGATTCTTTAAGTGATTTTTGATGAAGATGATGATTAACTACTGGAAAAATACGTTCATAATAGTGTGTGTGTGTTGAGAGAGAATTAGAAAGAGAATTGGAAGTGAAATGGAGTGAATGATGAGTGGTAATTGGTGAGTGGTGAGTGGGGTTAAAAGGAGTTCTAGTTAGTTGATTAGCTCATGGTAGAAGTTAAAATTGATTAGTCATACATGAAATAATCAAGAGTGGAATCCCATGCTAGTTCCTATTGGTATATACCCATAGTAAGTACGTTTTGAAGCTGTGTATAATACGGGTAAGAATACGACTAGAATTCTTGATGAAAGAAAAGAATGGGAAAGTAACTGTAACCATTTTCGTTAAGTATGAGTGTTTTGATATATGTCTTGAAGTCTTCCAAAAGTATTTTAATACATCTAAATACACTACATGTATATACATTTTAACTGAGTCGTTAAGTCATCGTTAGTCATTATATGTAAGTGTTGTTTTGAAACCTTTAAGTTAACGATCTCAATTAATGTTGTTATCCCATTGTTTATTATATCTAATGAGATGTTAAATTATTATATTATCATGATATTATGATATATTAATATATCTTAATATGATATATATACATTTAAATGTCGTTACAACGATAATCGTTACATATATGTCTCGTTTCGAAATCCTTGAGTTAGTAGTCTTGTTTATATGTATATAACTCATTGTTAATATACTTATGGAGATACTTACTTATCATAATCTCATGTTAACCATTTCTATATCCATATATATATTGTCATGTCGTTTTTACAAGTTTTAACGTTCGTGAATCGCCGGTCAACTTGGGTGGTCAATTGTCTATATGAAACATATTTCAATTAATCAAGTCTTAACAAGTTTGATTGCTTAACATGTTGGAAACATTTAATCATGTAAATATTAATCTCAATTAATATATATAAACATGGAAAAGTTCGGGTCACTACAGTACCTACCCGTTAAATAAATTTCGTCCCGAAATTTTAAGCTGTTGAAGGTGTTGACGAATCTTCTGAAAATAGATGCGGGTATTTCTTCTTCATCTGATCTTCACGCTCCCAGGTGAACTCGGGTCCTCTACGAGCATTCCATCGAACCTTAACAATTGGTATCTTGTTTTGCTTAAGTCTTTTAACCTCACGATCCATTATTTCGACGGGTTCTTCGATGAATTGAAGTTTTTCGTTGATTTGGATTTCATCTAACGGAATAGTGAGATCTTCTTTAGCAAAACATTTCTTCAAATTCGAGACGTGGAAAGTGTTATGTACAGCCGCGAGTTGTTGAGGTAACTCAAGTCGGTAAGCTACTGGTCCGACACGATCAATAATCTTGAATGGTCCAATATACCTTGGATTTAATTTCCCCCGTTTACCAAATCGAACAACGCCTTTCCAAGGTGCAACTTTAAGCATGACCATCTCTCCAATTTCAAATTCTATATCTTTTCTTTTAATGTCAGCGTAGCTCTTTTATCGACTTTGGGCGGTTTTCAACCGTTGTTGAATTTGGATGATCTTCTCGGTAGTTTCTTGTATAATCTCCGGACCCGTAATCTGTCTATCCCCCACTTCACTCCAACAAATCGGAGACATGCACTTTCTACCATAAAGTGCTTCAAACGGCGCCATCTCAATGCTTGAATGGTAGCTGTTGTTGTAGGAAAATTCTGCTAACGGTAGATGTCGATCCCAACTGTTTCCGAAATCAATAACACATGCTCGTAGCATGTCTTCAAGCGTTTGTATCGTCCTTTTGCTCTGCCCATTAGTTTGTGGATGATAGGCAGTACTCATGTCTAGACGAGTTCCTAATGCTTGCTGTAATGTCTGCCAGAATCTTGAAATAAATCTGCCATCCCTATCAGAGATAATAGAGATTGGTATTCCATGTCTGGAGACGACTTCCTTCAAATACAGTCGTGCTAACTTCTCCATCTTGTCATCTTCTCTTATTGGCAGGAAGTGTGCTGATTTGGTGAGACGATCAACTATTACCCAAATAGTATCAAAACCACTTGCAGTCCTTGGCAATTTAGTGATGAAATCCATGGTAATGTTTTCCCATTTCCATTCCGGGATTTCGGGTTGTTGAAGTAGACTTGATGGTTTCTGATGCTCAGCTTTGACCTTAGAACACGTCAAACATTCTCCTACGTATTTAGCAACATCGGCTTTCATACCCGGCCACCAAAAATGTTTCTTGAGATCCTTGTACATCTTCCCCGTTCCAGGATGTATTGAGTATCTGGTTTTATGAGCTTCTCTAAGTACCATTTCTCTCATATCTCCAAATTTTGGTACCCAAATCCTTTCAGCCCTATACCGGGTTCCGTCTTCCCGAATATTAAGATGCTTCTCCGATCCTTTGGGTATTTCATCCTTTAAATTTCCCTTTTTTAAAACTCCTTGTTGCGCCTCCTTTATTTGAGTAGTAAGATTATTATGAATCATTATATTCATAGATTTTACTCGAATGGGTTCTCTGTCCTTCCTGCTCAAGGCATCGGCTACCACATTTGCCTTCCCCGGGTGGTAACGAATCTCAAAGTCATAATCATTCAATAATTCAATCCACCTACGCTGCCTCATATTCAGTTGTTTCTGATTAAATATGTGTTGAAGACTTTTGTGGTCGGTATATATAATACTTTTGACCCCATATAAGTAGTGCCTCTAAGTCTTTAATGCAAAAACAACCGCGCCTAATTCCAAATCATGCGTCGTATAATTTTGTTCGTGAATCTTCAATTGTCTAGACGCATAAGCAATCACCTTTGTTCGTTGCATTAATACACAATCGAGACCTTGCTTTGATGCATCACAATAAATCACAAAATCATCATTCCCTTCAGGCAATGACAATATAGGTGCCGTAGTTAGCTTTTTCTTCAATAACTGAAACGCTTTCTCTTGTTCATCATTCCATTCAAATTTCTTCCCTTTATGCGTTAATGCAGTCAAGGGTTTTGCTATTCTGGAAAAGTCTTGGATGAACCTTCTGTAGTAACCAGCTAGTCCTAAAAACTGGCGTATGTGTTTCGGAGTTTTCGGGGTTTCCCACTTTTCAACAGTTTCTATCTTTGCCGGATCCACCTTAATACCTTCTTTGTTCACTATGTGACCGAGGAATTGAACTTCTTCCAACCAAAATGCACACTTTGAAAACTTAGCGTACAATTCTTCCTTCCTCAATACTTCTAACACCTTTCTCAAATGTTCACCGTGTTCTTGGTCATTCTTTGAGTAAATAAGTATGTCATCAATGAAAACAATGACAAACTTGTCAAGGTATGGTCCACACACTCGGTTCATAAGGTCCATGAACACAGCTGGTGCATTAGTTAAACCAAATGACATGACCATAAACTCGTAATGATCGTAACGTGTTCTGAAAGCAGTCTTTGGAATATCATCTTCTTTCACCCGCATTTGATGATACCCGGAATGTAAGTCAATCTTTGAATAAACAGACGAGCCTTGTAGTTGATCAAATAAGTCATCGATTCTCGGTAGTGGGTAGCGGTTCTTGATGGTAAGTTTGTTCAACTCTCGGTAGTCGATACACAACCTGAATGTACCATCTTTCTTCTTGACAAACAAAACAGGAGTTCCCCACGGTGATGTGCTTGGTCGAATGAAACCACGCTCTAAAAGTTCTTGTAATTGGCTTTGTAGTTCTTTCATCTCGCTGGGTGCGAGTCTGTAAGGAGCACGAGCTATTGGTGCAGCTCCTGGTACAAGATCTATTTGAAATTCAACGGATCGATGTGGGGGTAAACCCGGTAATTCTTTCGGAAATACATCGGGAAATTCTTTTGCAATGGGAACATCATTGATGCTCTTTTCTTCAGTTTGTACTTTTTCGACGTGTGCTAGAACAGCATAGCAACCTTTTCTTATTAGTTTTTGTGCCTTCAAATTACTAATAAGATGTAGCTTCGTGTTGCCCTTTTCTCCGTACACCATTAAGGGTTTTCCTTTTTCTCGTATAATGCGAATTGCATTTTT
The DNA here is from genome assembly GCF_046630445.1 of Rutidosis leptorrhynchoides. Taxonomy (NCBI): domain Eukaryota; kingdom Viridiplantae; phylum Streptophyta; class Magnoliopsida; order Asterales; family Asteraceae; genus Rutidosis; species Rutidosis leptorrhynchoides. Next base: position 647,884,888 of record NC_092334.1, read on the forward strand.
GTAACAAACGATCTCTGCTTTCACTTCTTTCAACCAGTCCATACCGATTATCACATCAAAACTCCCTAACTCTACTGGTATCAAATCAATCTTAAATGTTTCGCTAACCAGTTTAATTTCTCGATTCCGACATATATTATCTGCTGAAATTAATTTACCATTTGCTAATTCGAGTAAAAATTTAATATCCAAAGGCGTCAATGGACAACTTAATTTAGCACAAAAATCTCTACTCATATAGCTTCTATCCGCACCCGAATCAAATAAAACGTAAGCAGATTTATTGTCAATAAGAAACGTACCCGTAACAAGCTCCGGGTCTTCCTGTGCCTCTGCCGCATTAATATTGAAAACTCTTCCGCGGCCTTGTCCATTCATGTTCTCCTGGTTCGGGTAATTTCTAATAATGTGGCCCGGTTTTCCACATTTATAACAAACTACATTGGCATAACTTGCTCCGACACTACTTGCTCCACCATTACTCGTTCCGACACCATTTGTTCCTTTCGTTCTATTAACCCCTGGTCCGTAGACCTCACACTTCGCCGCGCTATGACCATTTCTTTTACACTTGTTGCAAAATTTGGTGCAGAACCCCGAGTGATACTTTTCACACCTTTGGCATAGCTGCTTCTGATTGTTGTTGTTGTTGCGGTTATTATTGTTGTTGGGATGATTGTTGTAGTTGTTGTTGTTGTTGTTGTTGTTGTTGGGCCGTTTGTTTTAGTTGCGATTGATGTTGCGATTGTTGGGATAATTGTTGCGATTATTGTTGTAATTGCTGTTGTTGTTGTATTGGTGATTCTTATCACCGTTTTCCTCCCACTTTTTTTTTGACTTGCTTCACATTGGCCTCTTCAGCAGTCTGTTCTTTAATTCTTTCTTCAATCTGGTTCACTAGTTTGTGAGCCATTCTACATGCCTATTGTATGGAGGCGGGCTCGTGTGAACTTATATCTTCTTGGATTCTTTCCGGTAATCCTTTCACAAACGCGTCGATCTTCTCTTCCTCATCTTCGAATGCTCCCGGACACAATAGGCACAATTCTGTGAATCGTCTTTCGTACGTGGTAATATCAAATCCTTAGGTTCGTAACCCTCTAAGTTCTGTCTTGAGCTTATTGATCTCGGTTCTGGGACGGTACTTCTCGTTCATCAAGTGCTTGAATGCTGACCATGGTAGTGCGTACGCATCGTCTTGTCCCACTTGCTCTAGATAGGTATTCCACCATGTTAACGCAGAACCTGTGAAGGTATGCGTAGCGTACTTCACTTTGTCCTCTTCAGTACACTTACTTATGGCAAACACCGATTCGACCTTCTCGGTCCACCGTTTCAATCCGATCAGTCCTTCGGTTCCATCAAATTCCAAAGGTTTGCAGGCAGTGAATTCTTTGTAGGTGCATCCTACACGATTTCCTGTACTGCTAGATCCAAGGTTATTGTTGGTATGTAGCGCAGCCTGTACTGCGGCTATGTTTGAAGCTAGAAAAGAACCGAATTCCTCTTCATTCATATTCACGGTGTGTCGAGTAGTCGGTGCCATTTCCTTCAAAATAGTCAAATGGAACAAGTTAATCATACAGAATATTAAGAGTAGTTAATAGTATTTCGTAGCATAATATAAACTCATTTATAAAAGCCTTTTCTTCATATTAGCGTTTTATAAGTTTAAATTCGGGTAGTACCTACCCGTTAAGTTCATACTTAGTAGCTAATATACAATTCAACTACTACAATTCTATATGAAAAACTGATTATAATAATATTTCGCGTTCAAACTTTTATACAATATTTTACAAACTTACAATACCGCTTATTTTACATAAAGCATGAAATATAGCACACAATAACTTTGATACAAGATAGTTGTGAAGATAATTCTAGCTAGTACACAAGTCGTTCAGCAAAGGCAATAAAGACACGTAATTCATACGTCCAGAAACAAGTCATGCATTCTGGTTTTACTAGGACTACTTCCCATCCTTGGTCTTGTGGAACATAACCGTTATGGCCGTTGATAAGACAGTGTGTTGTAACGTCGTCAAAGGGACGAGGGTTACGTAATGTCCAACAGTCCCGTAACAATCTAAAAACCTCATTTCTTACCCCAATTACCGACTCCGTCACTTGTGGGAACTTTTTGTTTAATAGTTGTAGCCCGATGTTCTTGTTCTCACTTTGGTGAGAAGCGAACATTACTAATCCGTAAGCATAACATGCTTCTTTATGTTGCATGTTAGCCGCTTTTTCTAAATCACGAAGTCCAATATTCGGATATATTGAGTCAAAATAATTTCTTAACCCATTGCGTAAAATAGCATTTGGGTTCCCCGCAATATATGCGTCAAAGTAAACACATCGTAACTTATGGATTTCCCAATGTGATATCCCCCATCTTTCGAACGAAAGCCTTTTATAAACCAAGGCATTCTTGGAACATTCTTCGAATGTCTTACAAACTGATCTCGCCTTAAATAGTTGTGCCGAAGAATTCTGACCGACTCTAGACAAGATTTCATCAATCATGTCTCCGGGTAGGTCTCTTAAAATATTGGGTTGTCTATCCATTTTGTGTTTTTATACTGTAAAATAGACAAGAGTTAGATTCATAAAAACAAATACTTATTAATACAAGCAATTTTTACATATATCATAAAGCATAAGCACACTATATTACTTATATTACACCACACGAATACAACTATCTTATTCCGACTCGCTTGTTTCTTCTTCTTCGGTTTTGGTTCGTTTTGCCAAGTTTCTAGGGATATATGATGTTCCCCTAATACGAGCCGTCGTTATCCACATTGGTTTAGAAAAACCTGGTGGTTTAGAGGTTCCCGGGTCATTGTTACAACTTAAGGACTTCGGGGGTTGACGATACATATAAAGTTCATCGGGGTTGGAATTAGATTTCTCTATTTTTATGCCCTTTCCCTTATTATTTTCTTTTGCCTTTTTAAATTCAGTTGGGGTAATTTCTATAACATCATCGGAATTCTCGTCGGAATCCGATTCATCGAAGAATTGGTAATCCTCCCAATATTTTGCTTCCTTGGCGGAAACACCATTGACCATAATTAACCTTGGTCGGTTGGTTGAGGATTTTCTTTTACTTAACCGTTTTATTATTTCCCCCACCGGTTCTATTTCTTCATCCGGTTCCGATTCTTCTTCCGGTTCCGATTCTTCTTCCGGTTCTGACTCTTCTTCCGGTTCCTCTTCGGGAACTTGTGAATCAGTCCACGAATCATTCCAATTTACATTTGACTCTTCATTATTATTAGGTGAGTCAATGGGACTTGTTCTAGAGGTAGACATCTATCACATAATATCAAACACGTTAAGAGATTAATATATCACATAATATTCACATGTTAAAAATATATAGTTTCCAACAAAATTTGTTAAGCAATCATTTTTCAAGTAAACACGGTCGAAGTCCAGACTCACTAATGCATCCTAACAAACTAGATAAGACACACTAATGCAAAATTCTGGTTCTCTAAGACCAACGCTCGGATACCAACTGAAATGTCCCGTTCTTATTGATTAAAAACGTTCCATATTAATTGATTTCGTTGCGAGGTTTTGACCTCTATATGAGATGTTTTTCAAAGACTGCATTCATTTTAAAACAAACCATAACCTTTATTTCATCAATAAAGGTTTAAAAAGCTTTACGTAGATTATCAAATAATGATAATCTAAAATATCCTGTTTACACACGACCATTACATAATCGTTTACAATACAAATATGTTACAACAAAATAAGTTTCTTGAATGCAGTTTTTACACAATATCATACAAGCATGGACTCCAAATCTCGTCCTTATTTAAGTATGCGATAGCGGAAGCTCTTAATAATCACCTGAGAATAAACATGCTTAAAACGTCAACAAAAATGTTGGTGAGTTATAGGTTTAACCTATATATATCAAATCGTAACAATAGACCACAAGATTTCATATTTCAATACACATCCCATACATAGAGATAAAAATCGTTCATATGGTGAATACCTGGTAACCGACATTAACAAGATGCATATATAAGAATATCCCCATCATTCCGGGACACCCTTCGGATATGATATAAATTTCGAAGTACTAAAGCATCCGGTACTTTGGATGGGGTTTGTTAGGCCCAATAGATCTATCTTTAGGATTCGCGTCAATTAGGGTGTCTGTTCCCTAATTCTTAGATTACCAGACTTAATAAAAAGGGGCATATTCGATTTCGATAATTCAACCATAGAATGTAGTTTCACGTACTTGTGTCTATTTTGTAAATCATTTATAAAACCTGCATGTATTCTCATCCCAAAAATATTAGATTTTAAAAGTGGGACTATAACTCACTTTCACAGATTTTTTACTTCGTCGGGAAGTAAGACTTGGCCACTGGTTGATTCACGAACCTATAACAATATATACATATATATCAAAGTATGTTCAAAATATATTTACAACACTTTTAATATATTTTGATGTTTTAAGTTTATTAAGTCAGCTGTCCTCGTTAGTAACCTACAACTAGTTGTCCACAGTTAGATGTACAGAAATAAATCGATAAATATTATCTTGAATCAATCCACGACCCAGTGTATACGTATCTCAGTATTGATCACAACTCAAACTATATATATTTTGGAATCAACCTCAACCCTGTATAGCTAACTCCAACATTCACATATAGAGTGTCTATGGTTGTTCCGAAATATATATAGATGTGTCGACATGATAGGTCGAAACATTGTATACGTGTCTATGGTATCTCAAGATTACATAATATACAATACAAGTTGATTAAGTTATGGTTGGAATAGATTTGTTACCAATTTTCACGTAGCTAAAATGTGAAAAATTATCCAATCTTGTTTTACCCATAACTTCTTCATTTTAAATCCGTTTTGAGTGAATCAAATTAATATGGTTTCATATTGAACTCTATTTTATGAATCTAAATAGAAAAAGTATAGGTTTATAGTCAGAAAAATAAGTTACAAGTCGTTTTTGTAAAGGTAGTCATTTCAGTCGAAAGAACGACGTCTAGATGACCATTTTAGAAAACATACTTCCACTTTGAGTTTAACCATAATTTTTGGATATAGTTTCATGTTCATAATAAAAATAATTTTCTCAGAATAAAAACTTTTAAATCAAAGTTTATCATATTTTTTAATTAACTAACCCAAAACAGCCCGAGGTGTTACTACGACGGCGTAAATCCGGTTTTACGGTGTTTTTCGTGTTTCCAGGTTTTAAATCATTAAGTTAGCATATAATATAGATATAGAACATGTGTTTAGTTGATTTTAAAAGTCAAGTTAGAAGGATTAACTTTTGTTTGCGAACAAGTTTAGAATTAACTAAACTATGTTCTAGTGATTACGAGTTTAAACCTTCGAAGAAGATAGTTTTATATATATGAATCGAATGATGTTATGAACATAATTACTACCTCAAGTTTAGTAGGTAAACCTACTGGGAGTGACAAGAAATGATCTAGCTTCAAAGGATCTTGGATGGCTTGAAAGTTCTTGAAGTAGGATCATGACACAAAAACAAGTTCAAGTAAGATTTTTACTCGAATTAAGATAGTTTATAGTTATAGAAATTGAATCAAAGTTTGAATATTAATATTACCTTGAATAAGAAAGATAACCTATTGTATATAACAAAGGTTTCTTGATCTTATATGATTACTTGGAATGGATTAGAAAGCTTGGAAGTAAATTAGTAAACTTGAAGGGATTTTTGAAGTGTTCTTGAAGTGTTCTTCCTTTGATGATTATAGCTTGATTCTTGAAGTGATTTTTGATGAAGATGATGATTAACTACTGGAAAAATACGCTCATAATAGTGTGTGTGTGTTGAGAGAGAATTAGAAAGAGAATTGGAAGTGAAATGGAGTGAATGATGAGTGGTAATTGGTGAGTGGTGAGTGGGGTTAAAAGGAGTTCTAGTTAGTTGACTAGCTCATGGTAGAAGTTAAAATTGATTAGTCATACATGATATAATCAAGAGTGGAATCCCATGCTAGTTCCTATTGGTATATACCCATAGTAAGTACGTTTTGAAGCTGTGTATAATACGGGTAAGAATACGACTAGAATTCTTGATGAAAGAAAAGAATGGGAAAGTAACTGTAACCATTTTCGTTAAGTATGAGTGTTTTGATATATGTCTTGAAGTCTTCCAAAAGTATTTTAATACATCTAAATACACTACATGTATATACATTTTAACTGAGTCGTTAAGTCATCGTTAGTCGTTACATGTAAGTGTTGTTTTGAAACCTTTAAGTTAACGATCTCAATTAATGTTGTTATCCCATTGTTTATTATATCTAATGAGATGTTAAATTATTATATTATCATGATATTATGATATATTAATATATCTTAATTTGATATATATACATTTAAATGTCGTTACAACGATAATCGTTACATATATGTCTCGTTTCGAAATCCTTGAGTTAGTAGTCTTGTTTATATGTATATAACTCATTGTTAATATACTTATGGAGATACTTACTTATCATAATCTCATGTTAACCATTTGTATATCCATATATATATCGTCATGTCGTTTTTACAAGTTTTAACGTTCGTGAATCGCCGGTCAACTTGGGTGGTCAATTGTCTATATGAAACATATTTCAATTAATCAAGTCTTAACAAGTTTGATTGCTTAACATGTTGGAAACATTTAATCATGTAAATATCAATCTCAATTAATATATATAAACATGGAAAAGTTCGGGTCACTACAATTTTAACCCAAAATCACTTCTCGCGATTACTTTCATTCAAAAAAGCCATTTAACACTTAACAAAAGTGTTTAACATCCATTTAATCCAAATTAGAGTCATCATCAATTTTGACCCAATTCAAAGTCGACCCATTTTGACATAAGTCCCAAAAGTGCTAAAACTAACCAATAATCACTAACACAAGTGAAAATGACCCTAATATACCAATTAAACCAAATCACAAGTGTTAAACACTTATCTTACCCAATTTGACACATAAACACTAATTTTGACCCATTTCAAACTAGTATTTCAAACATACCCAAATGGGTTCCAATACTTCCATAATCACTAAACTAAGTGATTACATTCAAGATCAAAGTCTAATCATGGCCAAAACGTCAACCAACCCAAAACCCGCCAAGTATCAAAAATAACAAGTCACAATAAACCCACTTCGTCATCTAAACGGGTTTCACAACTAAACAAGCTCAAACCCTAAATGTACACAAGAATCTTAACAATTAGACTCGGAGTTAGAGCTTACCAACACTACCAAAACGTAGCCGTGAACGAGGTGAACAACATTAACTCTTGCACCTTAACCCGAAATCAACATCCTTCTTCTCTAATGGAGCTTTCCCTCTCTAAAACTCTCCCTCTCTCTCTAGGGTTTGGAGTGTAAGTGAGGATGGATGTGAAAAATGATCCAAAATTGGATCTAAAACTGGTGTTAAAGCCCCAAATCCGTCCACAAGTGAAAAGACCAAAGTACCCCTTTTAATTTGAGTAAAATAGAGCTGCTGGCCCGTCAGGCCTCTTGGACGGCGTCCAAAAAGGTTGGACGGCGTCCCAATGAACTGAGTCTGAAACTGAAACTTGTTTTGGCCATAACTTTCAAACCGTAACTCCGTTTTCGACGAATCAAATATCGTTGGAAACGTAATGAGATTTACTATCCAATGGTAAGGTTTTAGAACATCATCTCCAATTTTATTTAGGATCTAAATAAACGCTTACATGCCTCATATTTCGAATGACGTTCGAAATAACGCGTAACTGAAAAACGGGTGTTACAATGCATATACATATAGTGTATTAATATGTATTAATACACTTTTGAAAGACTTCATGACACATATTAAAGTACTTCTACTTAACAAAAATGCTTACAATTACATTCTCATTCATTTTCATCGACAATTCTACTCGTATGCAACCGTATTCATACTCGTACAATACCTAGCTCCTAAATGTACATACTATTGGTATATACATTTCAATGATCAACTCTTAGCAGCCCTTAGGGAGTCACCTAACATGTGGAAACCATCATTTAGAAACTAGCATGAATGATTACACAAAATTACAAACTAATGGAGCCAATATACCAACCCCATATACACGTGAACTTGCATCTCCACAAACACATTCATTTTTCGAATTCCATGCATCAAACTACTTTCTCTCAAGTTCTCTCATATCGTTCTAAGTGTTCTTCATCATTTCCTTCATAATCTACATCAATCTAGCTCATAAATCCTAACCTACATCAACTTACAAAACAACCACTCAAGAATACATCAAGAACACTTTCAAGTTTGTTAACTTACTTCCAATCTTGCAAATCCATTTCAACTAATCATCCAACCTCACTAAATCTTTGTTATTTACAGTAGGTTATCATCCTAATTCAAGATAATACTCATATTCAAACTTTGATTCAATTTCTACAACTATAACTATCTTAATTCAAGTAATAATCTTACTTGAACTTGTTTTCGTGTCATGATTCTACTTCAAGAACTTCCAAGCCATCCAAGATCCTTTGAAGCTCAAGTTATTTCTTCATCATTTCCAGTAGGTTTACCTACTATACTTGAGGTAGTAATGATATTCATAACATCATTCGATTCATATATATAAAACTATTTTATTCGAAGATTATAACTTTTAATCACTAGAACATAGTTTAGTTAATTCTAAACTTGTTCGCAAAAAAAGTTAATCCTTCTAACTTAACTTTTAAAATCAACTAAACACATGTTCTATATCTATATAATATGCTAACTTAATGATCTACAACCTGGAAACATGAAGAACACCGTAAAACCGGACATACGCCGTTGTAGTAAAACCGGGGGCTGTTTTGGGTTGGATAATTAAAAACTATGATAACCTTTGATTTAAAAGTTGTTCTTCTCTGAAAATGATATTTTATATGAACATGAAACTATATCCAAAAATTATGGTTAAACTAAAAGTGGAAGTATGTTTTTCAAAATGGTCATCAAGATGTCATTCTTTCGACGGAAATGACTACCTCTTACAAAAATGACTTGTAACCTGTATTTTCGACTATAAACTTATACTTTTTCTGTTTAGTTTCATAAATTTCAGTTCATTATGAAACCATAGCAACTTGATTCACTCAAAATGTATTTAAAACGAAGAAGTTATTGGTAAAACAAAATTGGGTATTTTTGCTTATTTTAGCTACGTGAAACTTTGTAACAAATCTATACTAACCATAGCTTAACTAACTTATTTATACATATATTCTAACATATATTATGTAATCTTGATTGGCCATAGACACGTATACAATGTTTTGACATATCATATCGACGTCATCTATATATATTATTTGGAATAACCATAGACACTCTATATGAGGTAATGCTCGAGTTAGCTATATAGAGTTGAGATTCATTCTAAAATAATATATATACTTTGAGTTGTGATCGAGTATGAGACTTGTATACACTGGGTCGTGGATTTTTCGAGATAATATATATTGACTTATTTTCTGTATTACTAACTGTGGACAACTAATTGTGGACTACTAACGTTGGATTGTTAACTTAACTAATTTAAATCGTTAAAACGTAATAAAATATGTTGTGAATATATTTCGATCATACTTTGATATGTATGTATATATTTGTTATAGGTTCATGAATCGATCCGTGGTCAAGTCTTGTTTTCAGATTAAGTGAAAATACGTGAAAGTGAGTTATAGAGCCACTTTTTAAAATCTAATATTTTTGGAATGAGAATACATGCAGTTTTATAAATATTTTACAAAATAGACACAAGTACTTGAAACTACATTCTATGGTTGAATTATCGAAATCGAATATGCCCCTGTTAGCTTGGTAGCCTAAGAATTAGGGAACTGGCCCCTAATTGACGCGAATCCTAAAGATAGATCTATGGGCACTAACAAGCCACAGTCAGAGAATTTGAACTGCTTTAGTACTTCGATTTTATCATGTCCAAAGGGAGTCCCGGAATGATGGGGATATTCTATATGCATCTTGTTAATGTCGGTTACCAGGTGTTCACCATATGAATGATTTTTATCTCTATGTATGGGATGTATATTTATGAGAAATGGAAATATGAAATCTTGTGGTCTATTATTATTATTATTATTATTATTATTATTATTATTATTATTATTATTATTATTATTATTATTATTATTATGATATAGATTAAAACTATAACTCACCAACATTTTTGTTGACGTTTTAAGCATGTTTATTCTCAGGTGATTATTAAAAGCTTTCGCTGTAGCGTGCTAAATTAAGGACAAGAATTGGAGTCAGCATGCTTGTAATATATTGTTTAAAAACTGCATTTTGAGATTTAAATCGATGTGTAATATTATTGTAAGCCATTATGTAATGGTTGTGTGAAAAATGTTATCTTTTAGATTATCATTAATTGATAATCTACGTTATGGATTTAAAACCTTTATCGATAAAATAAAGGTTATGGTTTGTTTTAAAAACGAATGCAGTCTTTGAAAAACGTCTCATATAGAGGTCAATACCTCGCAAGGAAATCAATTAATATGAAACGTTTATAATCGATATGAACGGGACATTTCAGTTGGTATACGAGCATTGGTCTTAGAGAACCAGAAAATTTGCATTAGTGTGTCTAACCGAGTTTGTTAGGATGCATTAGTGAGTCTGGACTTCGACCGTGTTTACTTTAAAAACGATTGCTTAACACTTTTGTTGGAAACTATATATTTTTACATGTAAATATTATATTGATCTCTTAACATGTATGATATTGTGAGATAGATGTATACCTCTAGTACAAATCCCATCGACTCACCTAATAATAATGAAGAGTCAAATTTATTTTGAGAAGATTCACAAATTCCGGAAGAAGAAGAAGAAGAACCGGAAGTAGAGGAACCGGAAGAAGAGGAACCGAAAGAAGGGGAACCGGAAGAAGAGGAACTGGAAGAAGAGATTCCGAAGGAGGAAATATTAGGAATCACAGAAAAATAGATAAATAAAAGAAAATCCTCAACCAATGGACCAAAATTAAAAATGGTCAATGGTGTTTCCGCCAAGGAAGCAAAATATTGGGAAAATTACCAATTTTCTGATGAATCGGATCCCGACGAGGATTCTGATGATGTTATAGAAATTATCCAGGCTCAATTTAATATAGAAAAAGAAAATAATAAGGGAAAAGCTATCAAAATAGAGAAACCCGAGTCCAAAACCGATGAACTTTATGTTAACATGAAATATCCCGATGGGATATATCGTAAACACCCATATTTCATAAATTTTAACTATAATCCGGGAACATCTAAACCACCAGGTTTTTCTAAACCATTTGTAAAAATGATGGATCGTATTAGAGGAGCACCATGTATCCCTAGGAAATTAGCAAAACGAACCAAGTCCGAGGAGGAAGAAACAAGTGAGTCGGAATAAAGAATTGTAATCATGCTGTGTAATATGTGTACTGTAGTGTGCTTGTACTTTTATGATGTATGTAAAAATTACTTGTAATGTTTGTATTCTATCATCCTTTACAAGATCTAATTTTTCACCTCTTTTACAGTATAAAAATACAAAATGGATGTTAAGGATAGACGACCGAATATTTTAGAAGACCTACCAGGGGATATGATTGATGAAATCTTGTCTAGAGTTGGTCAGAATTCATCGGCTCAATTGTTTACGGCGAGATTAGTTTGTAGGAAATTTGGCAGACGTTCTAGGCATGCCTTCGTTTATAAAAGGCTTTCCTTCGATAGGTGGGGTATATCGCATTGGGGAGACCTTAAGTTATGCCATGTTTTCTTTAAGGCATTGTGTGCGGGAAACCCTAATGCAATTTTCCGCTATGGGTTGAGAGCCTATTTTGACTCCACATATCCCAACATAGGACTTCGTTCTTTAGAAAGAGCTTCAAACATGCAACTTAAAGAAGCATGTTATGTTTACGGGTTAGTGATGTTCGCTTCTCACCAAATTGAGAAAAAGAACATCGGATTGCAACTCCTTAATAAAACATTCCCACAGGTGACGGATTCAATAGTTGGGGTGAGAAATAAGGTTTTTAACTTGTTACGGGGCTGTTGGATATTTCGTAACCCCAGTACTTTTGACGACGTTACAACGTGCTACCTTGTCAACGGTCACAACAGTTATTCCCCACTTGATCAAGGATGGGAAATAGTACTAGTAAAACCCGAATGCATGACATGTTTCTGGTCTTATGAATTACGTGTCTTTATCGCCTTCACAGAACAGTTTGAGTTTCACTAGAATTTTCCTAACAGCTGCCTGGTATTATGGTCATCGTGTGCCTTATTTCATGCTGTATGTAAAATAACGGTATTGTATGATATTGTATCGAAAATTTAAGCATGAAATGTTAATGAATTAATGTTTTTCATGATAGAATATTATGTTGATAGTAGTAGTAATTTTTGTACTAGCTATTAAGTATGAACTGTAACGGGTAGGTAATACCCTAATCACAATTATAAAACGCTAATATGAAGAAAAAGCTTTTATAATAAGTTCATAGCATGTTACAAAATACTACTCTTAATATTCTATATGATTAACTTAATTCTTTTGGCTATTTTTGAAGGAAATGGCACCAACTACTAGGCAGAACTTGAATATGAGCGAGGAAGATTTCCGTGCATTCCTTGCTGCAAATATAGCCGTAGTACAGGCTGCGATGCAAAATAACAATAACTCTGAATCCAGCAATGGAACAAATTCCACAAGAAATTATGTAGGATGCTCCTACAAGGAATTCACTGCCTGCAAACCTCTGGAATTCGATGGAACCGAAGGACCAATCGGATTAAAACGGTGGACCAAGAAGGTCGAATCGGTGTTTGCCATAAGTAAATTTACTGAAGAAGACAAGGTAAAGTACACTACGCATACCTTCACGGGTAATGCGTTAACATGGTGGAACACTTATCTCGAGCAGGTGGGACAAGATGCTGCTTACGTATTACCGTGGTCAGCATCCAAACACCTGATGACTGAACAGTACTGAAATGTCCCGTTCATATTGATTATAAACGTTCCATATTAATTGATTTCGTCGCGAGGTTTTGACCTCTGTATGAGACATTTTTCAAAGACTGCATTCATTATTAAAACAACCATAACCTTTATTTTATCGATAAAGGTTTAAAAAGCATTACGTAGATTATCAAATAATGATAATCTAAAATATACCATTTACACGCGACCATTACATAATGGTTTACAATAAGAATATATTACATCAAAAATAAGTTTCTTGAATGCAGTTTTTACACAATATCATACAAGCATGGACTCCAAATCTTGTCCTTATTTTAGTATGCAACAGCGGAAGCTCTTAATAATTACCTGAGAATAAACATGCTTAAAACGTCAACAAAAATGTTGGTGAGTTATAGGTTTAACCTATATATCATCAAATCATAACAATAGACCACAAGATTTCATTTTTATAACACATCTCATATCAGGCATTTCGCAAACTGCATAGAGATAAAAATCATTCATATGTTGAACACCTGGTAACCGATGTTAACTTAATGCATAGAATATCCCCAAAACAGAACCTCTCGTCTGTATAATAATCTCGAAGTACTAAACCATCCATAACCTGAATGGGGGTTGTTAAGCCCAATAGATCTATCTTTAGGATTCGCGTCAATTAGGGGCCATTTCCCTAATTCTTATGTTACCAGACTTGAAGGGCGATATTTGGTTTAATAATCCAACCATAGAATGTAGTTTTGCGTACTTGTGTCTATTTTGTAAAACATTTATAAAGTTACATGTATTCTCATCCCAAAAAAAAAAATATTAGATTGTAAAAGTGGGACTATAACTCACTTTCACAGATTTTAACTTCATCGGGAAGTAAGACTTGGCCACTGGTCGATTCACGAACCTATAACAAATATGTACATATATATATATATATATATATATATATATATATATATATATATATATATATATATATATATATATATATATATATATATATATCAATTTATAATCGGAATATATTCACAACATTTTTTATTACGTTTTTATGATTTAAGTTTGTTAAGTTAGCAGTCCTCGTTAGTAACCTACAACTAGTTGTCCACAGTTAGATATACAAAAATAAATCAATATATATATATATATATATATATATATATATATATATATATATATCTTGAATCAATCCACGACCCAGTGTATACACGTCTCAGGCTAGATCACAACTCAAAGTATATATATTTTTGGAATCAACCTCAACCCTGTATAGCTAACTCAAACATTATTGCATATAGAGTGTCTATGGTTGTTCCAAATAATATATATAGATGGGTCGATATGATATGTCAAAATATTGTATACGTGTATATGGTATCCCAAGATTACATAATATGTATAATACAATATAAATTAGTTAGGATATGTTTAGTCTAGATTTGTTACAAAATTTTCATAGCTAAAACTAGCAAGTTTATCCAATTTTGTTTTACCCGTCATTTCTTCGTTTCAAATCCGTTTTGAGTGATTCAAGTTGCTATGGTTTCATAATGAACTGAAATTTATGAAACTAAACAGAAAAAGTATAAGTTTATAGTCGGAAATACAGGTTACAAGTCATTTTTTAAAGAGGTAGTCATTTCCGTCGAAAAAACGACATCTTGATGACCATTTTGAAAAACATACCTCCACTTTGTGTTTAACCATGATTTTTGGATATAGTATCATGTTCATATGTAATATCATTTTTCTAAAAAAACAAACTTCCAATTCAAAGATTAAGATACTTTTTATTTTTTTTAACCCAAAATAGTCCCCGATTTCACTACGACGGCGTATGTCCGGTTTTACGGTGTTCTTCGTGTTTCCAGGTTTTAAATAATTAAGTTAGCATATCATATAGATATAGAACATGTGTTTAGTTGATTTTAAAAGTCAAGTTAGAAGGATTAACTTTGTTTGCGAATAAGTTTAGAATTAACTAAACTATGTTCTAGTGATTACATGTTCAAATCTTCGAATAAGATAGTTTTATATATATGAATCGAATGATGTTATGAACATCATTACTACCTCAATTTTAGTAGGTAAACCTACTAGAAGTGAAAAAAATTTATCTAGCTTCAAAGGATTCTTGAATGGCTAGAAAGTTCTTGAAGTAGAATCATGACACGAAAACAAGTTCAAGTAAGATTTCCACTCGAAATAAGATAGTTATAGTTATAGAAATTGAATCAAAGTTTAAATATGAGTATTATCTTGTATTATAAAGATATCTTACTGTAAATAAGAAAGATTTCTTGAGCTTAGATGATTACTTGGATTGGATTAGAAAGCTTGGAAGTAATCTTGCAAACTTGATAGTATTCTTGATTTTATGAAACTAAAACTTATAGAATTTATGAAGAACACTTAGAAGTTGAAGATAGAACTTGAGAGAGATCAATTATATGAAGAAAATTGAAGAATGAAAGTGTTTGTAGGTGTTTTTGGTCGTTGGTATATGGATTAGATATAAAGGATGTGTAAGTTTGTTTTCATGTAAATAATTCATGAATGATTTATAATATTTTTTGTAATTTTGTGAGATATTTCATGCTAGTTGCCAAATGATGGTTCCCACATGTTTAATGACTCACATGGGCTACTAAGGAGCTAATGATTGAGTGTATATACCAATAGTATATACATCTTAGAAGCTGTGTATTGTACGAGTACGAATACAGGTGCATACGAGTAGAATTGTTGATGAAAATTAATGAGGATGTATGTGACGATCGCTCCAAATCCATATGGACGAACACGTCATTCATTGATTCCATTGCGAGGTATTTGACCTCTATATGATACGTTTTGTAAACATTGCATTCTTTTGAAAAGGCATACCATAAATGAATATTTAATTCCAAGGTTTTCGACATCTGATGATTTCTACATATAGACAACCACCGTAAATTATAGTTTACAATAATACTTCCGTTGACAATGCAGAAAATAGATACATGATGATGGTTTTGTGAATGCAACGTTTTCTTGAATAAAGCATGCAAGACTCCATGCACATAGCTTGTATAACATGTAAGCAAACAGCGGAAGACTTCTAGGGAACCTGAGAATAAACATGCTAACAAGTGTCAACACAAAGGTTGGTGAGTTCATAGTTTTAGTGTTTCGCATAATCTGTATATAAAAGTGGATTACAAGATTTCAGTTGTTTCATCCAGAAACGTTTATCAAAATATTCTACGAAATTGAGCACCCTGGTAACTAAACTTAACGTATATATAATTTATACCCTTTGTATAATCATCTTAATAATACACGCAAACCAACGTGTACGCTTCTCAAATAGTATACATCCGTTAAAAGGCTAGCGCTCTAGCTCGGACGGGGATATCAAGCCCTATGGATCCATATACTACCACTCGCGCCCACCAATTCTTATAACCGGCAGTTACTAGTTACCAAAGCTAAGGGATTTTCGGTTCAAACTCAGTGTAGAATTTAGTATGTACTTGTATCCATTGTGTTTAAAATAAAGTGCATGTATTCTCAGCCCAAAAATATAGATTGCAAAAGCAATTAAAAAGGGATCAATGAAACTCACACTTTATAATTATTGTAAAACAGTTATTAAAGCATTTGCATGTATTCTCAGCCCAAAAATGTAAAGGGTAAAAGGGATCATATGAAACTCACGCATATAAATATTGTATATCGGTTAATAAAGCATTTGCATGTATTCTCAGCCCAAAAATGTAGAGAGTAAAAGGGATCATATGAAACTCACTGTTTAATATTGATATACAATATTGTAGAAAAGCACGTAGACGCATCGGAGATGATAAACACGAGATTTGCTTCACAAAAATACCCCCGAACATTACCCATAACCTCCTTGGTAATAACCCATATTTTCCTTAGCTCTAGCTCGCTTGGAACTCGTTTTGAAAATTACTTGGACAGCACTCCGTCATAATATTTTATGTACGTTATTATTTTTGTATCGCAAAAATAATAACACTAATAATAAAAATAATAAGATTAATAATAATCTTAATAATAATAATAATAATAATAATAATAATAATAATAATAATAATAATAATAATAATAATAATAATAAATATTATACGGAGTAATATATGTGAAAAAAAATGGAACGAATTCGACTGAATTTATAGATGTTTTCTGGATCCAGCCTCCATGCGATCGCATGGAGTTTCTTTGGTATGCTCATGCGATCGCATGAGCTTAAATGACAGCTCACATTTGATTTGTTTTGTAGTTCGTCGACATAATTAAATATTAATATAATATATATAATTTATATAATTAATTATATATTATATTAAATTCACGTGCATAGTTGATTTGTAATTTTCGTTCCGATAAGTCGTACGTCATCACTCGACTTATGTCCCGGTTCCGGTTTCTCGAACGCATTTTTGTACGCTTAGAAAACTAGTACTTTTCGTTTTGTGACTCGTACCTTTGTCACAATATAACTTAAATTATCCCTAAATTATATCACTCAAATTATAACTTATACATTTGAGTGTTTTGGTCATTTACTTCTATAAATCATTGTCTCGCTATTTGTTAAAATACATTTTAAAATAGTGTTTTACTGTAGCAAAGGTACTGTAGCAAAGTCATTTTTTACTGTAGCAATTCACTGTAGCAAAGTCAATTTCACTGTAGCAAATAGTGATTTTCGAAAACACTGTAGCATTTTGAGTAATGTGGCAATTTGAAAACACTGTAGCAAATTAGTGTTTTACTGGTTCATCTTAAACGTTTTAGTTAACTTATCTAAATATCAATCGAATCAATAATCGAATGTTATTATCGTTTACTGAATAACTTGAAATCATATATATTCAAATAGATATATAAACCAATAAGTTTAATGTACGGTATCATGCAATTAAAACTTTGTTACATTTTCAAGTTATAGTATATATATGTATCTATTTACATATAATGGTTCGCTAATCGTTGAGAATAACCGAAAGGTATTTGAATAGTTCAAAAATTTTGAGATTCAGTTTTACAGACTTTGCTTATCGTGTCGGAAATGTTAATCATACAAAGATTAAGTTTAAATTTGATCAGAAATTTCCGGGTCATCACAATGTAATTGTAAGCATTTTTGTTAAGTAGAAGTACTTTGATATATGTCATGAAGTCTTCCAAAAGAGTATTAATACATCTTAATACACTACATGTATATACATTTAACTGAGTCGTTAAGTCATCGTTAGTCGTTATATGTAAGTGTTGTTTTGGAACCTTTAAGTTAACGATCTTGTTAAATGTAATTAATTCATTGTTATTATACTTAAATGAGATGTTAAATTGTTATGTTAACATGATAACATTGAAAGGACCCGTCCTAATCCATCTGGACGAAGTCACCAACAACTGGTTCCATTGCGATGATCGACTCCAAGTACTGTCTTTAAAATGAGCAAATGCACAGCAGAATGTTTCTTTTATACCTGAGAATAAACATGCTTTCAAGTGTCAACCAAAAGGTTGGTGAGTTCATTAGTTTAACACAAATAATCATTTTCAATAATATAATAGACCACAAGATTTCATATTTCCATTTCTCATAAACATACGTCCCATGCATAGAGACAAAATATCATTCATATGGATTGAACACCTGGTAACCGACATTCACAATATGCATATAAGAATATCCCCATCATTCCGGGATCCTCCTTCGGACATGATATAATTTCGAAGTACTAAAGCATCCGGTACTTTGGATGGGGCTTGTTGGGCCCGATAGATCTATCTTTAGAGTTCGCGTCAATTAGGGTGTCTGTTCCCTAATTCTTAGATTACCAGACTTAATAAAAAGGGGCATATTCGATTTCGATAATTCAACCATATAATGTAGTTTTGATTTACTCGTGTCTATTTCGTAAAACAGTTATAAAAGTAGCGCATGTATTCTCAGCCCAAAAATATAAAGGGTAAAAAGGCAAATGAAACTCACGCATATAAATATTGTAAAACAGTTAATAAAGCATTTGCATGTATTCTCAGCCCAAAAACATAAAGAGTAAAAGGGGCAAATGAAACTCACGCATATAATTATTGTAAAACAGTTAATAAAACATTTGCATATATTCTCAGTCCCAAAAATGTAAAGAGTAAAAGGGGAGCAAATGAAACTCACCTAATGTATTTTGTAGTAAAAATACATATGACTATATTGAACAATGCAGGGTTGGCCTCGGATTCACGAACCTATATCATTTGTGTATATATTAATACATATCCTTGTACTCGAACACATATATATAATTTTATTAGTTATATTCTTGTTATATTAATAATATATATTTTCACATATAAAATATTAATTTTTGTTATATTATATATATATATATATATTAAATTTATTTGTATGTATATATATATATATATATATCTATCATTGGTTTGTTAAAACTTTTCTTTTAGTATTGTTAGTGATAATATTTGGAATAATGCGAATGATAATACTAATATCAATGAAATGCTAATATTATCTAAAATTCTGTTAATAATGTTATTAATGATCGTTTTTAATAATAAAACTCATGATAATGATAATATCAATAGTTTTTAATAATTTAATAATAAAGACTATGAATATAATACATTTTGTTATTAATACTTAATAATAATAATTGTAACAATCTTATTACTAAAGGTAAACTAAATAATGATTCTTTATTTATTAATGATGATAAAATTTCTAAAATGATACTAATACGAACATTAATAAAAAATAATAGTAACTTTTATTGTCTTCATCATAATACTAATAATAGTAATAATACTAAATATTAATACTTGATAATAGTAATACTAATTATAACATTCCTAATATTTATCAATAATCGTACTAACAATCAATACTAATATTAATACATGATAATAACATTACTAATTACTAATATTAATAATAATAATAATAATAAATAAAAGTACATGAAACTACCTCATATCAAAAGGGTTCCAAAAAGAAAACAGCCCTCCCCTAGTCTCGAACTCGAGACCACATGCTACCTCGACACTCTCCCATACCATTGAACTGCTTTGATTTTTCTGTTTTAATTTCTCCCCAAATTTATATAAACCGAATTATGTATCCTCATACTTATCATCTTCTTCTTCCTCAAGCTTGTATCCATTCAACCAAATTTCAATCCCAAGTAACAATTAGTTTTAGAATTTATTAACTATCGTAGGAACTTTTATCTGGGTTAAATGGGATTGAAAAGAAGAAAAAAAAAAAAAAAATTATATATATATAAACAAGCAGCTGCTCGTCGCTGCAGTAAAAAAAAAATTATAAATCGAAAATCTAAACACTCTTACACTATGATTCCTATATGAAACTTGCTCCATATCATCCAACAAATACTCGTTGGTCAACAATTACAATTGAAACACCATCAAAATCACGAATTTGAATTCACAAGAACTGTTGACTTTTGTTTTAAAAAATTTGACTTCGAAAATTCGTGCTTGATATTAGAAATTGGAACGTGATATTTTGCAGCCATATTGAGTAAGAGATTCCTAACGAAACAGCATTTAAGGATTTTTCTATTTGGTGCGAAATTGAATTAAGAGGAAAAAAAAAATTACGTGTACAGATGAACAAAAAAAAAATATGATATGCTCCCAATTCCCTCTACTTTCCGTTGTTGACTTGTAGAGTTGATAAATCCTCATGTGGACGTTTCAATAATAGAATTTAACTGATTGTTTGATGACAAAGGGTCACGAGCAGCACAGTTGGACAGTAACATATAACAAATTGATTTTGATATAACAATTACACATATTTATTTACATTAGTTATTTATATATATATCTATATATATGTTTAAACATTTATAATATATATACAGTTGTATTTTGTATATATATACATATTCATATAAACCTATATATATAATTCTGTTTATTTGTAAATAATTCATAATATGGTAATTACAAATATATTTATGCGTAATATTATTAATAATAGAATAGAATTATTAATAAAGTCTACTAATAATAGACAATAATAATATTAATATTAACAATAATGCAGATTTTAATAAATTTAATTAATGATAATAATAATCTTATTAATGATACAATTAATAATAATACTAGTTATAATAATATTAATAACATTAATATTGCAACTTAGATCTTATATATATTTTATTTTAGAAAAAAAAAATATACAAATCTTAATATTAGTACTAACAATAATTATCATGTTTATGTATCATATATATATATATATATATATATATATATATATATATATATATATATATATATATATATATATATATATATATATATATATATATATATATATATATATATATATATATATATATATATATATATATATTCAAATTACTATATATAATTATGTTTTACGTATCCAGATTCAATACTTTGATATATGTATTAATTATATACATCAAAGCAATTTACACTCAAAGTATAACATTATACAATTAATACATTATTAATCGTTGACTATTTATGTTCGAAATCATTTAGTAACAGATTTTAGTTATTTTAATTTATCTTCCATAATAAATAAACCACTTATTAGTTATCTGTAATATTTATTTTACAATATATGATTATTTATATATGTAGTTAATTATATGTACATTTCTATTTACGTTTATAGATTTGTGAATCGTCGGGAGTAGTCGAAGGTCAAATTGAATTAATAAAAATAATTCACAAGTTTTAAGACTCAACCTTACAGACTTTGCTTATCGTGTCGAGATTATATAAAGACTTAGTTTAAATTTGGTATAAAATTCCCGGGTCGTCACAGTACCTACCCGTTAAAGAAATTTCGTCCCGAAATTTGAGTGAGGTAATCATGGCTAACAATAAAAAAATGTTTTTCATGACGAATATGAGTTGATAAATTGAGTTTTATCATTTTTGAGTAATATGGATTAAAATAATTCAATTATTTGAAGAGTACGAATGAAGCTATTCACAAAAGAATGAAATGAGAAACAAAGATTTGCTTTTAACTTTTGACGTAGTCAGGTTTGAATTTAGAAAATAAGGCGCGTCTTAACTTTTGACGTTGTCTTGTTTGAATTCCGGAATTCATGGGATTTAAAAGGAAATCTTCGGAATCTAAAAGATTTGATTCTTCGGGATTTATGGAAAATAAGATCTCTACAATTAAATGCTATGATCATCTGTCTTGATTGCTTCGTCTGGTATCTCCACTATAAATGAACTTCTTCCGTTCTATTACTTCCCACCACTTCCAATTTCTATATTTTAATTCATACTTTCAAATCATCAGTAAATATGCTTCATCCAGTTTTAATCCTTGTCCTTATCCTTATTATCGCAACAGTTATTCTCCTTTTCCAACTACCACCGGAGGAATTTGTTTTCTTCTACTTCGCCCTTGGGGTTATAATGTTTTTAATTCTCCCGTGTCTTTATGTTGCGATAAACATTGATATGCACGGTTTGTAATTCCTGTGTTTATGATCGGCTTTCTATTTTCCTTTATTTTCCGGAGCTCCATGCTCTTGTTTTCTCTTCCCAACTCCAAGTCAAGCGAATAATGGTCCAGAATTCGTAGATATAGAGTTTCGAATGATTATAATGTTCTAAGCAGGGTGGAACGTGATAGCACGATTTGATTTTCAAATTTATCAACATTACAGAAGATAGAACCATCAAGAATACATTTTCTTGATATGTTCAGAAGTTAAGTAGAATAAAAGAGTTATGTAACATGGCACATGATGACGTTAAGATCTGTGAATCATCACGTTCCATTAGAAACTCAACATGACTTAATATAATATAATCACGTTGATCAAGTGTCATTATATTATACTAACTCATGCATCAATTTCCAACATTACTTCATTAACATTCATATTTTAAGCTCGAAAGTTTACAGAATATAGAACCTAACAGTTTCTATATGATGTAACACTGATAGCACGAAGAGATTAATGATTTCAGATAAGAATAATTATGAAAATATCTTCAGAAATATCGAAGATATTTATGATGATATTTTGGAATTTCTAAGTTCGATGGTTGATGAGGAAGATTTTCCGCAAGATTTTAACATGAGTACGGAGCAAGATATTCGTTGAAGGTTTCATCGGATCCAGAATTACCTGGATTCTTTGAATATATGGTATGGTCCTTGTATTTGTCCTTGGTCTTCTTCGTGGTTAGCTCAATCCGTTTTCCAGTTCCAACTTTTCTGAGCTTTTCCAACATACTAATCTTTATCATCAAACTTTTGATGATTAAGGTCGTTTACAGTTGTCTATGGTTTCTGCTGTTTCATTCAACTTTTTTCAACATTCATAGTACCGATTTGTGACTGAGTGTTTTTCAGAATTTCAGAATGAGAGATCATAATTCTAAAAGATAAATGTCATACATATAATTGTTGATGTAGATATGATGTGAGTTTTCAAAGTACTGATTGCTGATTCCTGGTAATTGGTATGGCAGTTCTCGTTACAAGATATGGATGAGTATATGATAGGGTTTCAATGAATAAATATAATGATTTGTCAAAGAGATTTAAACCAAGGAGTAACGAGGTTGTTGGTACGTCTGCTGGTAATAAGATGGAATACAAAAGATTTCCCGGTAACAATAAAAGAGTACACATATAAATCAAGGTTATAATAAGGTTGTTTCGAATGAAAAGTCAAAGTTAACTTGCTGGAGCCGTGACAAAATTTGCTAATTTGGAAAGGGATTGCAAAGTTATTTTGGGTAATAATAACACTAAGAAATTAGCATAGCTACGTTTTAAACGTTTACTCAGGTTTCGAGTGATTGTAAGTGCATATCTATATGCATCAATCTTTTCTTCTGTAGATGAAGTGCGGCTCGTTCATCCTATCGATTGAGGTGTTTTCAAGAATCATGAAAGGTTTGAACGCAGATTGTAATCGTCAAGATACAAATGAGGTTTAAGATGAAATCAAGTGGCAAACTTGAAGAATTGTTTAGTTTCATATGTTATAGTCAATATTTTAATTCATTTTAATTGTCCAATGTTGGTAGTCCACAGTTGATAGTCCACAGTTAGCAATTCAATAATTCATATATAGTTTAATATATAATATTCGAATTAATTATTACGTATCGTGACCCGTATACGTCTCAGACTCGATCACAACTCAAAGTATATATATTATTTGAGAATCAACCTCAACCCTGTATAGAGAACTCGATCATTACTGCATATAGAGTGTCTATGGTGATTCCAAATAATATATATAGATGTGTCGATATGATATGTCAAAACCTTGGATACATGTCTCGATATTTAGAGTGTGTAAAAATAAATAACAAAAATTTAAATGACGATAAATAAAGTGCGTAAAGTAAATAACAAAAATTAAATGACGATAAATAAAATTGCGAGAATGTAAATTGCGATAATTAAATTGCGATAAATAAAATGTAATCAGTTAGCTAGGAAGAATTAGCTAGGAACAGTTAGCGTGGATTCTTAACAAAATTTCTCATAGTTAATTTGTTTGTTTCTAACAAATTTTATTTTGTCAAATGTTTCCTTCATTATGCCACTTGATTTTTGATAAATCAAAATATGAAATTGGATGAATATGGTTATTCTGGGGTGAACTGATTTGTATATCGGTGGATATAAGTAGGATAGTATATGGCTGTTGAAGCAGATTCGAAAAACGTACAATGTAACTTATTAATGTGAAATTTAAATAGTCCTCGGGTATTACCTACCCGTTAAAATATTTTCACCATTAACAATTTGTACAAGAGAATTTTTAATTACAATCTTTATGAAAACATATATACATATATATTTTCTTCAGATGTATTCATGGATTTAATGAGTTAATATGATATTAAACTCATTTGCTTTTCGGTTAGAACTAGAATAAATAATCTCTAAAACTTTAGAGATTACATATTCGCCATGTCGAACGAAGATAAATGAGGTAGAACGATACGTAGAACGAAGATCATACTCAAAGTACATATGATGATATTGAAGCATGGATTGTTGATGGTACTGGTGCTGTTATTGATTGTACTATTGGTGCTGGTGATGTTGCTGAAGCTGGTACATTTTGCACCATATTCTTCGAATTTATTATTCAAGCGCGAAGTTCGTTGACTTGTTACTCCAGGATGATTGTCGGTCAGAACGAGCGGATGAATAAGGTTCAGAATTGTGGATAGAATATGATCTTATCGAGTTACCCTGGAAATGAGACTGAAAATGGTGTCTCGAACAGGTTCGCCAGTAAAAGCTTCAGGTTCATTGTCAAGAGGTGAATCCGGTTGGTGGAAGGGATTGCCTCCTGCGCGTTTCCATTAATTAAGTCGACTACGAATGCATCAGATGAATTGGAGATGGCTGATTGATTAAATCATTCTGGTGACATCATTTTCGGAGCTTAGGTGAATATCCATGTCGGAATAGCTGTCGGAATAACTATCGGAATAGCTATCGAAATTTGAGGGACTCGAAATGGTTGAGGGATTCATCTTGTACAATCAGATGGAGGATTTTTGATAAGGAATATATTATAGGATGTAGATTAGTACCCTGCAATACATAATTTACATATGCATATATAATACTAAAATCCCATAAGTTACGGAGGAATCTACAGAAAATGTCAGGCAAAGTTTATAATAACATATACGCTAAGATATGAATTAGCAGATATGCTAAGATATGAATTTTGTCCATACACTAATCATGCAATCAATGCAGTAAAACGTGTCTAGACTAAGAATGATAAGCAAGTGATTCTCTAAGAATGATAAGCAGGTAATTTTTGACACGAAGTGATAAGCAAAACTTTTGACATGCAGACACGGTCGAAGTCCAGACTCACTAATGCATCCTAACGACTTATCAGTTAGACACACTAATGCAGACCCGGTTCACTAAGACCACCGCTCTGATACCAACTGAAAGGACCCGTCCTAATCCATCTGGATGAAGTCACCAACAACTGGTTCCATTGCGATGATCGACTCCAAGTACTGTCTTTAAAATGAGCAAATGCACAGCGGAATGTTTCTTTTATACCTGAGAATAAACATGCTTTCAAGTGTCAACCAAAAGGTTGGTGAGTTCATTAGTTTAACACAAATAATCATTTTCAATAATATAATAGACCACAAGATTTCATATTTCCATTTCTCATAAACATACGTCCCATGCATAGAGACAAAATATCATTCATATGGATTGAACACCTGGTAACCGACATTCACAATATGCATATAAGAATATCCCCATCATTCCGGGATCCTCCTTCGGACATGATATAATTTCGAAGTACTAAAGCATCCGGTACTTTGGATGGGGCTTGTTGGGCCCGATAGATCTATCTTTAGAGTTCGCGTCAATTAGGGTGTCTGTTCCCTAATTCTTAGATTACCAGACTTAATAAAAAGGGGCATATTCGATTTCGATAATTCAACCATATAATGTAGTTTTGATTTACTCGTGTCTATTTCGTAAAACAGTTATAAAAGTAGCGCATGTATTCTCAGCCCAAAAATATAAAGGGTAAAAAGGCAAATGAAACTCACGCATATAAATATTGTAAAACAGTTAATAAAGCATTTGCATGTATTCTCAGCCCAAAAACATAAAGAGTAAAAGGGGCAAATGAAACTCACGCATATAATTATTGTAAAACAGTTAATAAAACATTTGCATATATTCTCAGCCCCAAAAATGTAAAGAGTAAAAGGGGAGCAAATGAAACTCACCTAATGTATTTTGTAGTAAAAATACATATGACTATATTGAACAATGCAGGGTTGGCCTCGGATTCACGAACCTATATCATTTGTGTATATATTAATACATATCCTTGTACTCGAACACATATATATAATTTTATTAGTTATATTCTTGTTATATTAATAATATATATTTTCACATATAAAATATTAATTTTTGTTATATTATATATATATATATATATATTAAATTTATTTGTATGTATATATATATATATATATATATATATATATATATATATATATATATATATATATATATATATATATATATCTATCATTGGTTTGTTAAAACTTTTCTTTTAGTATTGTTAGTGATAATATTTGGAATAATGCGAATGATAATACTAATATCAAAGAAATGCTAATATTATCTAAAATTCTGTTAATAATGTTATTAATGATCGTTTTTAATAATAAAACTCATGATAATGATAATATCAATAGTTTTTAATAATTTAATAATAAAGACTATGAATATAATACATTTTGTTATTAATACTTAATAATAATAATTGTAACAATCTTATTACTAAAGGTAAACTAAATAATGATTCTTTATTTATTAATGATGATAAAATTTCTAAAATGATACTAATACGAACATTAATAAAAAATAATAGTAACTTTTATTGTCTTCATCATAATACTAATAATAGTAATAATACTAAATATTAATACTTGATAATAGTAATACTAATTATAACATTCCTAATATTTATCAATAATCGTACTAACAATCAATACTAATATTAATACATGATAATAACATTACTAATTACTAATATTAATAATAATAATAATAATAATAAATAAAAGTACATGAAACTACCTCACATCAAAAGGGTTCCAAAAAGAAAACAGCCCTCCCCTAGTCTCGAACTCGAGACCACATGCTACCTCGACACTCTCCCATACCATTGAACTGCTTTGATTTTTCTGTTTTAATTTCTCCCCAAATTTATATAAACCGAATTATGTATCCTCATACTTATCATCTTCTTCTTCCTCAAGCTTGTATCTATTCAACCAAATTTCAATCCCAAGTAACAATTAGTTTTAGAATTTATTAACTATCGTAGGAACTTTTATCTGGGTTAAATGGGATTGAAAAGAAGAAAAAATAAAAAAAAAAAAATATATATATATATATAAACAAGCAGCTGCTCGTCACTGCAGTAAAAAAAAATAATTATAAATCGAAAATCTAAACACTCTTACACTATGATTCCTATATGAAACTTGCTCCATATCATCCAACAAATACTCGTTGGTCAACAATTACAATTGAAACACCATCAAAATCACGAATTTGAATTCACAAGAACTGTTGACTTTTGTTTTAAAAAATTTGACTTCGAAAATTCGTGCTTGATATTAGAAATTGGAACGTGATATTTTGCAGCCATATTGAGTAAGAGATTCCTAACGAAACAGCATTTAAGGATTTTTCTATTTGGTGCGAAATTGAATTAAGAGGGAAAAAAAAATTACGTGTACAGATGAACAAAAAAAAAAAAAATATGATATGCTCCCAATTCCCTCTACTTTCCGTTGTTGACTTGTAGAGTTGATAAATCCTCATGTGGACGTTCCAATAATAGAATTTAACTGATTGTTTGATGACAAAGGGTCACGAGCAGCACAGTTGGACAGTAACATATAACAAATTGATTTTGATATAACAATTACACATATTTATTTACATTAGTTATTTATATATATATCTATATATATGTTTAAACATTTATAATATATATACAGTTGTATTTTGTATATATATACATATTCATATAAACCTATATATATAATTCTGTTTATTTGTAAATAATTCATAATATGGTAATTACAAATATATTTATGCGTAATATTATTAATAATAGAATAGAATTATTAATAAAGTCTACTAATAATAGACAATAATAATATTAATATTAACAATAATGCAGATTTTAATAAATTTAATTAATGATAATAATAATCTTATTAATGATACAATTAATAATAATACTAGTTATAATAATATTAATAACATTAATATTGCAACTTAGATCTTATATATATTTTATTTTAGAAAAAAAAAATATACAAATCTTAATATTAGTACTAACAATAATTATCATGTTTATGTATCATATATATATATATATATATATATATATATATATATATATATATATATATATATATATATATATATATATATATATATATATATATATATATATATATATATATATATATATATATATATATATATATATATATATCAAATTACTATATATAATTATGTTTTACGTATCCAGATTCAATACTTTGATATATGTATTAATTATATACATCAAAGCAATTTACACTCAAAGTATAACATTATACAATTAATACATTATTAATCGTTGACTATTTATGTTCGAAATCATTTAGTAACAGATTTTAGTTATTTTAATTTATCTTCCATAATAAATAAACCACTTATTAGTTATCTGTTATATTTATTTTACAATATATGATTATTTATATATGTAGTTAATTATATGTACATTTCTATTTACGTTTATAGATTTGTGAATCGTCGGGAGTAGTCGAAGGTCAAATTGAATTAATAAAAATAATTCACAAGTTTTAAGACTCAACCTTACAGACTTTGCTTATCGTGTCGAGATTATATAAAGACTTAGTTTAAATTTGGTATAAAATTCCCGGGTCGTCACAAACATGGTGTATGAATATATCTTAACATCATATATATATATGTTAAAATACTATTACAATGATAATCGTTACGTATATATATTATTTCGAAATTCTTAAGTTAGTAGTCTTGTTTTACATATGTAGTTCATTGTTAATATACTTAATGATATATATAATTATCATTTTATCATGTTAAATATAGTGTAACAATATCGTAATATGATACATATGTATTTAGTAAGACGTTGTTATAACGATAATCGTTATATATATCGTTTCGAGTTTCTTAACTTAGTAGTCTCATTTTTATGTATATAACTCATTGTTAATCTACCTAGTGATATACTTACTTATCATAATATCATGTTAACTATATATATATATATATATATATATATATATATATATATATATATATATATATATATATATATATATATATATATATATATATATATATATATATATATATATATATATATATCCATATATATACATCATCATGTAGTTTTTACAAGTTTTAACATTCGTGAATCGCCGGTCAACTTGGGTGGTCAAATGTCTACATGACACTCATTTCAAATAATTAAGTCTTAACAAGTTTGATTGCTTAACATGTTGGAAACATTTAATCATGCAAATATAGTTTTCATTTAATATATAATCATGGAAAAGTTTTGGTCACTACAGTACCTACCCGTTAAATAAATTTCGTCCCGAAATTTTAAGTTGTAGAAGGTGTTGACGAATCTTCGGGAAATAGGTGCGGGTATTTCTTCTTCATCTGATCTTCATGCTCCCAGGTGAACTCGGGTCCTCTACAAGCATTCCATCGAACCTTAACAATTGGTATCTTGTTTTGCTTAAGTCTTTTAACCTCACGATCCATTATTTCGATGGGTTCTTCAATAAATTGAAGTTTTTCGTTGATTTGGATTTCGTCTAATGGAATAGTGAGATCTTCTTTAGCAAAACATTTCTTCAAATTCGAGATGTGGAAAGTGTTATGTACAGCCGCGAGTTGTTGAGGTAACTCAAGTTGGTAAGCTACTGGTCTGACACGATCTATAATCTTGAATGGTCCAATGTACCTTGGATTTAGTTTCCCCCGTTTACTAAATCGAACAACGCCTTTCCAAGGTGAAACCTTAAGCATGACCATCTCTCCAACCTCAAATTCTATATCTTTTCTTTTACTGTCCGCGTAGCTCTTTTGTCGACTCTGGGCGGTTTTCAATCGTTGTTGAATTTAGATGATTTTCTTGGTAGTTTCTTGTATTATCTCCGGACCCGTAATCTGTCTATCCCCCACTTCACCCAACAAATCGGAGACCTGCACTTTCTACCATAAAGTGCTTCAAACGGCGCCATCTCAATACTCGAATGGTAACTGTTGTTGTAGGAAAATTCTGCTAACGGTAGGTGCCGATCCTAACTGTTTCCGAAATCGATAACACATGCTCGTAGCATGTCTTCAAGGGTCTGTATTGTCCTTTCACTTTGCCCATCAGTTTGTGGATGATAAGCAGTACTCATGTCTAGACGAGTCCCCAATGCTTGTTGCAGTGTCTGCCAAAACCTTGAAATAAATCTGCCATCCCTATCAGAGATAATAGAGATTGGTATTCCATGTCTGGAGACAACTTCCTTTAAATATAATCGCACCAACTTCTCCATTTAATCATCTTCTCTCATTGGCAGAAAGTGTGCTGATTTGGTAAGACGATCGACTATTACCCAAATAGTATCATAACCACTTGCAGTTCTTGGCAATTTAGTAATGAAATCCATGGTAATGTTTTCCCATTTCCATTCTGGGATTTCAGGTTGTTGAAGTAGACCTGATGGTTTCTGATGTTCAGCTTTGACCTTAGAACACGTCAAACATTCTCCTACATATCTCGCAATATCGGCTTTCATACCCGGCCACCAAAAATATTTCTTGAGGTCCTTGTACATCTTTCCCGCTCCGGGATGTATTGAGTATCTGGTTTTATGTGCTTCCCCAAGTACCATTTTTCTCACATCTCCAAGCTTTGGTACCCAAATTCTTTCGGCTCTATACCGGGTACCGTCTTCTCGAATATTAAGGTGTTTCTCCGATCCTTTGGGTATTTCATTCTTCAAATTCCATTCTTTTACGACACCCTGTTGCGCCTCCTTTATTTGAGTAGTAAGGTTTGTACGAATAATTATATTCATAGCTTTTACCCGCATAGGTTCTCTGTCCTTTCTACTCAAAGCGTCTGCTACCACGTTCGCCTTCCCTGGATGGTAACGAATCTCGAAATTGTAATCATTCAATAACTCAATCCACCTACGCTGCCTCATGTTTAGTTGTTTCTGATTAAATATGTTTTGGAGACTTTTGTGATCGGTATATATAATACTTTTGACCCCATATAAGTAGTGCCTCCAAGTCTTTAATGCAAAAACAACCGCGCCTAATTCCAAATCATGCGTCGTATAATTCTGCTGGTGAATCTTTAATTGTCTAGATGCATAAGCAATTACTTTCGTTCGTTGCATTAATACACAACCGAGACCTTGCTTTGAGGCGTTACAATATATCACAAAATCATCATTCCCTTCAAGCAATGACAATATAGGT
Source organism: Rutidosis leptorrhynchoides (assembly GCF_046630445.1). NCBI lineage: Eukaryota > Viridiplantae > Streptophyta > Magnoliopsida > Asterales > Asteraceae > Rutidosis > Rutidosis leptorrhynchoides. Next base: position 647,917,156 of record NC_092334.1, read on the forward strand.
GCAGTAGTTAACTTTTCCTTCAACAATTGAAACGCTTTCTCCTGCTCATCCTTCCATTCAAACTTCTTCCCTTTATGCGTTAATGCAGTCAAGAGTTTTGCTATTTTGGAAAAATCTTGGATGAATCTTCTATAGTAACCATCCAGTCCTAAAAATTGGCGTATATGCTTCGGAGTTTTTGGGGTTTCCCACTTTTCAACGGTTTCAATCTTTGCCGGATCCACCTGAATACCTTCTTTGTTCACTATGTGACCGAGGAATTGAACTTCTTCCAACCAAAATGCACACTTTGAAAACTTAGCGTACAGTTTTTCTTTCCTCAACAACTCTAGCACTTTTCTCAAATGTTCTTCGTGCTCTTAATCATTCTTTGAGTAGATAAGTATGTCATCAATGAAGACAATGACAAACTTGTCAAGATATGGCCCACACACTCGGTTCATGAGGTCCATGAACACAGCTGGTGTGTTAGTTAAACCAAACGGCATAACCATAAACTCATTATGACCGTAACGCGTCCTAAAAGCAGTCTTCAGAATATCATCCTCCTTCACCCGCATTTGATGATATCCGAAATGTAAATCAATCTTCGAATAAACTGACGAACCTTGTAGTTGATCAAATAAGTCGTCGATTCTCAGTAGTGGGTAACGGTTCTTGATGGTAAGTTTGTTCAACTCTCGGTAGTCGATACACAACCTGAATGTACCATCTTTCTTCTTGACAAAAAAAACAGGAGCTCCCCATGGTGATGTGCTTGGTCGAATGAAACCATGCTCTAATAGTTCTTGTAATTGGCTTTAGAGTTCCTTCATTTCGCTGGGTGCGAGTCTGTATGGAGCACGAGCAATTGGTGCAGCTCCTGGTACGAGATCTATTTGAAATTCAACAGATCGGTGTGGAGGTACTCCCGGTAATTCTTTCAGAAATACATCGGGAAATTCTTTTGCGACAGGAACATCATTGATGTTCTTTTCTTCGGGTTTGACTTCTTCGATGTGTGCTAGAACGGCATAGCAACCTTTTCTTATTAGTTTTTGCGCCTTCAAATTACTAATAAGATTTAGCTTAGCGTTGCTCTTTCCTCCGTACACCATTAAGGGTTTTCCTTTTTCTCTTACAATGCGAATCGCATTTTTGTAACATACGATTTCCGCTCTCTCCTTTTTCAACCAGTCCATGCCTATTATCACATCAAAACTCCCTAACTCTACTGGTATCAAATCAATCTTAAACGTTTCGCTAACCAGTTTAATTTCTCGATTCTGACATATCTTATCTGCTGTAATTAATTTACCGTTTGCTAATTCGAGTAAAAATTTATTATCCAAATGCGTCAATGGATAACTTATTTTAGCACAGAAATCCTTACTCATATAGCTTCTATCCACACCCGAATCAAATAAAACATAAGCAGATGTATTGTCAATAAGAAACGTACCCGTAACAAGCTTCGGGTCTTCCTGCACTTCAACCGCATTAATGTTGAAGACTCTTCCTCGGCTTTGCCTATTATTATCCCCCTGATTTGGACACGCATTTTTGTAATGGCCCTTCTTCCCGCATCCGAAATAGGTAATGTCAGCATAACTTGTTCCGGCATTATTTGTTCCCTTAACCATTAATCCGTAGATTTCGTACTTTGTCGCACCATGGCCCTTTCTTTTACACTTAGTACACACTGCCGTACAGAGCCCAGTCGGATGGTATCCTTCACACCTCTGACATGGTTTCTGCCTCTTGTTGTTATTGTTGGGATTGTTGTTGTTGCGGTTGTTATTGTTGTTGAAATAGTTGTTGTAGTAGTTGCTGGGGTGGTTGTTGTTGTTGGGTTTGTTGTTGCGAAAATTGGTGCGATTGTAGTTGTGATTGTTGTGTTGATTGTTAAAATTGTGACCCTTGTCACTAGTTTCTTCCCACTTTCTCTTGATTTGTTTCGTGTTGGCTTCTTCGGCCGCCTGCTCTTTAACTCTTTCCTCAATCTGATTTATGAGTTTATGAGCCATTCGACTCGCCTTTTGTATGGAGGCGGGCTCGTGTGAACTTATATCTTCTTAGATCCTTTCTGGTAACCCTTTTACAAATGCGTCGATTTTCTCCTCTTCATCTTCGAACGCTCTTGGGCACATTAAACACAACTCCGTGAATAGTCGTTCGTATGTGGTAATGTCGAAACCTTGTGTTCATAATCCTTTAAGCTCTACTTTGAGCTTATTGACCTCGTTTCTGGGACGAGACTGCTCAGTCATCAGATGTTTGAATGCTGACCACGGTAGTGCATATGCAGCATCTTGTCCCACTTGCTCTAGGTAGGTATTCCACCATGTTAACGCAGTACCTGTGAAGGTATGCGTAGCGTACTTTACTTTGTCTTCTTCAGTACACTTACTTATGGCAAACACCGATTCAACCTTTTCGGTCCACCGTTTCAATCCGATTGGACCCTCAGTTCCTTCGAATTCCAAAGGTTTACAGGCAATGAATTCTTTGTAGGAGCATCGTACACGATTTCTTGTGGCGTTATTTGTATTGCTAGATTCAGAGTTATTGTTATTGTTTTGCATTGCAGCCTGTACCGTGGCTATGTTTGCTGCAAGGAAAACATGGAAGTCTTCCTCGCTCATGTTCAAATTCTGACGAGTCATCGGTGCCATTTCCTTCAAAAATAGCTCAAAAGAATTAAGTTAATCATATAGAATATTAAGAGTAGTCAATAGTATTTCGTAGCAAAATATGAACTCATTTATAAAAGCTTTTTCTTCATATTAGCGTTTTATAGTTTTAATTCGGGTAGTACCTACCCGTTAAGTTCATACTTAGTAGCTAATATACAATTCAACTACTACAATTCTATATGAAAAACTGATTATAATAATATTTCGCATTCAAACTTTTATACAATATTTTACAAACTTACAATACCGCTATTATACATATAGTATGAAATATAGCACACAATAACTTTGATACAAAACAGTTGTGATAACAATCCTAGTTAATACGCAAGTCGTTCAGCAAAGGCAATAAAAACACGTAATTCATAAGTCCAGAAACAAGTCATGCATTCTGGTTTTACTAAGACTACTTCCCATCCTTGGTCTTGTGGAACATAACCGTTGTGGCCGTTGACAAGACACCATGTTGTAACGTCGTCAAAGGGACGAGGGTTTCGTAATGTCCAACAGCCCTGTAATAATCTAAAAACCTTGTTTCTCACCCCAACTACTGAATCCGTCACTTGTGGGAAGGTTTTATTTAAAAGTTGTAATCCGATGTTCTTTTTCTCACTTTGGTGAGAAGCGAACATCACTAACTCGTAAGCATAACATGCTTCTTTATGTTGCATGTTAGAAGCTCTTTCTAACTCACGAAGTCCTATGTTGATATATGTTGAGTCAAAATAGGTTCTTAACCCGTAGCGTAAAATTGCATTTGGGTTCCCCGCATTTAATGCTTTAAAGAAAACACGGCGTAACTTACGGTGTCCCCAATGTGATATATCCCATCTTTCAAATGAAAGCCTTTTATAAACTAAGGCATTCCTGGAACGTTCATCAAATGTTCTACACATCAATTTCGCCGTAAATAATTGTGTCGATGAATTCTGACCGACTTTAGACATGATTTCATCAATCATGTCCCCGGGTAGGTCTTCTAAAATTTTTGGTTGTCTATCCTTAACATCCATTTTTGTTTTAATACTGTAAAAATAGACGAGGGTTAGATTCATAAAAGATAATTATCAAATAATACAAGCAATTTTCACATACAACAAGAAAAGTGCAAGCACACTTATTTTACATATTTTACACCTCATGATTACAACTCTTTATTCCGACTCACTAGTTTCTTCCTCTTCGGACCTGTTTCGTTTTGCTAATTTTCTAGGGATATATGATGTTCCTCTAATACGAGCCGTTATTTTCACAAATGGTTTAGAAAAACCTGGTGGCTTAGAGGTTCTCGGGTTATTGTTACAACTTAAGAAATACGGGTGTTGACGATACATATAAAGTTCATCGGGGTTGGAATCAGGTTTCTCTATTTTGATACCCTTTCCCTTATTATTTTCTTTTGCCTTTTCAAATTGGGTCAAGGTAATTTCTATAACATCATCGGAATCCTCATCGGGATCCGATTCATCAAAAAATTGGTAATCTTCCCAATATTTTTCTTCCTCGGCGGAAACACCATTGACCATTTTTAACTTTGGTCCATTGTTTGAGGAGTTTCTTTTATTTATCTGTTTTTCTATGGTTCCTAATATTTCCTCCTCCGGAACCTCTTCTTCCGGTTCCTCTTCTTCCGGTTCCTCCTCTTCCGGTTCCTCCTCTTCCGGTTCCTCCTCTTCCGGTTCCTCTTCTTCCGGTTCCTCTTCGGGAATTTGTGAATCTTTCCAAACTATATTCAACTATTCATTATTATTAGGTGAGTCGATAGGATTTGTACTAGAGGTAGACATCTAACACACAATATCAAACACGTTAAGAGATTAATATATCACATAATATTTACATGTTAACAATATATAGTTTCCAACAAAAATGTTAAGCAATCGTTTTTCAAGTAAACACGGTCGAAGTCCAGACTCATTAATGCATCCTAACGAACTCGATAAGACACAATAATGCAAATTTATGGTTCTCTAAGACCAATGCTCTGATACCAACTGAAATGTCCCGTTCATATTGATTATAAACGTTCCATATTAATTGATTTTGTCGCGAGGTTTTGACCTCTATATGAGACGTTTTTCAAAGAATGCATTCATTTTTAAAACAACCATAACCTTTATTTTATCGATAAAGGTTTAAAAAGCATTACGTAGATTATCAAATAATGATAATCTAAATATATCGTTTACACACTACCATTACATAATGGTTTACAATAAGAATATATTACATCAAAAATAAGTTTCTTGAATGCAGTTTTTACACAATATCATACAAGCATGGACTCCAAATCTTGTCCTTATTTTAGTATGTAACAACGGAAGCTCTTAATAATCACCTGAGAATAAACATGCTTAAAACGTCAACAAAAATGTTGGTGAGTTATAGGTTTAACCTATATATTATCAAATCATAATAATAGACCACAAGATTTCATTTTTGTAACACATCTCATATCAGGCATTTCGCAAACTGCATAGAGATAAAAATCATTCATATGTTGAACACCCGGTAACTGACGTTAACTTAATGCATAGAATATCCCCAAAACAGAACCTCTCGTCTGTATAATAATCTCGAAGTACTAAACCATTCATAACCTGAATGGGGGTTGTCAAGCCCAATAGATCTATCTTTAGGATTCACGTCAATTAGGAGCCATTTCCCTAATTCTTAGGTTACTAGACTTGAAGGGCGATATTCGGTTTAATAATCCAACCATAGAATGTAGTTTTGCGTAGTTGTGTCTATTTTGTAAAACATTTATAAAGTTGCATGTATTCTCATCCCAAAAAAAAATATTAGATTGTAAAAGTGGGACTATAACTCACTTTCACAGATTTTTACTTCATCGGGAAGTAAGACTTGGCCACTGGTCGATTCACGAACCTATAATAAATATGTACATATATATCAATTTATGATCGGAATATATTCACAACATTTTTTATTACGTTTTTATGATTTAAGTTTGTTAAGTTAGCAGTCCTCGTTAGTAACCTACAACTAGTTGTCCACAGTTAGATATACAGAAATAAATCAATATATATATCTTGAATCAATCCACGACCCAGTGTATACACGTCTCAGGCTAGATCACAACTCTAAGTATATATATTTTTGGAACCAAACTCAACCCTGTATAGCTAACTCAAACATTACTGCATATAGAGTGTCTATGATTGTTCCAAGTAATATATATATATATATATATATATATATATATATATATATATATATATATATATATATATATATATATATATATGGGTCGATATGATATGTCAAAACATTGTATACGTGTCTATGGTATCTCAAGATTACATAATATGTATAATACAATATAAATTAGTTAGGATATGTTTAGTCTAGATTTTTTACAAAATTTTCGTAGCTAAAACTAGCAAGTTTATCCAATTTTATTTTACCCGTCATTTCTTCGTTTCAAATCCGTTTTGAGTGATTCAAGTTGCTATGGTTTCATAATGAACTGAAATTTATGAAACTAAACAAAAAAAGTATAAGTTTATAGTCAGAAATACAGGTTACAAGTCATTTTTTAAAGAGGTAGTCATTTCTGTCGAAAAAATGACATCTTGATGACCATTTTGAAAAACATACCTCCACTTTGTGTTTAACCATGATTTTTGGATATAGTATCATGTTCATATGTAATATAATTTTTCCAGAAAACAAACTTCCAATTCAAAGATTAAGATACTTTTTATTTTTTAACCCAAAACAGTCCCCGATTTCACTACGACGGCGTATGTCCGGTTTTACGGTGTTCTTCGTGTTTTCAGGTTTTAAATCATTAAGTTAGCATATCATATAGATATAGAACATGTGTTTAGTTGATTTTAAAAGTCAAGTTAGAAGGATTAACTTTGTTTGCGAACAAGTTTAGAATTAACTAAACTATGTTCTAGTGATTACATGTTCAAATCTTCGAATAAGATAGTTTTATATATATGAATCGAATGATTTTATGAACATCATTACTACCTCAATTTTAGTAGGTAAACCTACTGGAAGTGACAAAAATTGATCTAGCTTCAAAGGATTCTTGAATGGCTTGAAAGTTCTTGAAGTAGAATCATGACACGAAAACAAGTTCAAGTAAGATTTCCACTCGAAATAAGATAGTTATAGTTATAGAAATTGAATCAAAGTTTAAATATGAGTATTACCTTGTATTAGAAAGATATCTTACTGTAAATAAGAAAGATTTCTTGAGCTTAGATGATTACTTGGATTGGATTAGAAAGATTGGAAGTAATCTTGCAAACTTGATACTATTCTTGATTTTTTATGAAACTAGAACTTATAGAATTTATGAAGAACACTTAGAACTTGAAGATAGAACTTGAGAGAGATTAATTAGATGAAGATAATTGAAGAATGAAAGTGTTTGTAGGTGTTTTTGGTCGTTGGTACATGGATTAGATATAAAGGATGTGTAAGTTTGTTTTCATGTAAGTAATTCATGAATGATTTATAATATTTTTTGTAATTTTGTGAGATATTTCATGCTAGTTGCCAAATGATGGTTCCCATATGTTTAATGACTCACATGGGCTACTAAAGAGCTGATGATTGAGTGTATATACCAATAGTATATACATCTTAGAAGCTGTGTATTGTACGAGTACGAATACGGGTGCATACGAGTAGAATTGTTAATGAAAATGAATGAGGATGTAATTGTAAGCATTTTTGTTAAGTAGAAGTACTTTGATATATTTCATGAAGTCTTCTAAAAGTGTATTAATACATCTTAATACACTACATGTATATACATTTAACTGAGTCGTTAAGTCATCGTTAGTCGTTATATGTAAGTGTTGTTTCGGAACCTTTAAGTTAACGATCTTGTTAAATGTAATTAATTCATTGTTATTATACTTAAATGAGATGTTAAATTGTTATGTTAACATGATAACATGGTGTATGAATATATCTTAACATCATATATATATATATATATATATATATATATATATATATATATATATATATATATATATATGTTAAAATACTATTACAACGATAATAGTTACGTATATATATTGTTTCGAAATTCTTAAGTTAGTAGTCTTGTTTTACATATGTAGTTCATTGTTAATATACTTAATGATATATATAATTATTATTTTATCATGTTAAATATAGTGTAACAATATCTTAATATGATACATATGTATTTAGTAATACGTTGTTATAACGATAATCGTTATATATATCGTTTCGAGTTTCTTAACTTAGTAGTCTCATTTTTATGTATATAACTCATTGTTAATATACCTAGTGATATACTTAATTACAAGTTTTAACGTTCGTGAATCGCCGGTCAACTTGGGTGGTCAAATGTCTACATGACACTCATTTCAAATAATCAAGTCTTAACAAGTTTGATTGCTTAACATGTTGGAAACATTTAATCATGCAAATATAGTTTTCATTTAATATATAATCATGGAAAAGTTTTGGTCACTACAAGTACCGTCCCAGAAACAAAGTCAATAAGCTCAAGGTAGAGCTTAGAGGATTACGAGCGTAAGGATTCGACATTACCACGTACGAATGACGATTCACAGAGTTGTGCCTATTGTGTCTAAGAGTGTTCGAAGATGAAGAAGAGAAGATCGACACATTTGTAAAAGGGTTACCAGAAAGGATTCAAGAAGATGTGAGTTCACACGAGCCCGCCTCCATACAAAAGGCAAGTCGAATGGCTCACAAAATCATAAACCAAAGTGAGAGAAGAATTAAAGAGCAGGCGGCCGAAGAGGCCAACATGAAACAAGTCAAGAGAAAGTGGGAGGAAAACAGTGACAAGAGTCACCAATTCAACAACAACAATCACAACATCAATCGCAACAACTATCCCAACAACCGCAACATCAATCGCAACAACAACAATCACAACTCCAGCAACAACTATAATAACCACCATAACAACCACAACAAACGTCCCAACAACAACAACTACAACAATCGTTCCAACAACAATAACAACCGTAACAACAACAATTCATATAACAATAAGAAGCAGAAACAGCCATGTCAAAGGTGTGAAGAGTACCATCCGAATGTGTTGTGCACGACATTTTGTACCAAGTGTAATAGAAATGGTCATGGTGCGATGAAGTGTGAGGTATACGGACCGATGAATAATAGAATTAAAGGAACAAATAATGTCGGAACAAATAATGCCGCTGTAGTTTGTCATGGATGTGGAAAACCGGGCCACATTATTAGAAATTGCCCGAATCAGGGGAATACTAATGGACAAGGCAGCGAAAGAGTTTTCAATATTAATGCGGTAGAAGCGCTGGAAGACCCGGAGCTTGTTACGGGTACGTTTCTTATTGACAATAAATCTGGTTATGTTTTATTTGATTCGGATGCGGATAGAAGCTATATGAGTAGAGATTTTTGTGCTAAATTAAGTTGTCCATTGACGCCTTTGGATAATAAATTTTTACTCAAATTAGCAAATGGTAAATTAATTACAGCAGATAAAATATGTCGGAATCGAGAAATTAAACTGGTTAGCGAAACGTTTAAGATTGATTTGATACCAGTAGAGTTAGGAAGTTTTGATATGACAATTAGCATGGACTGGTTGAAAGAGGTGAAAGCAGAGATCGTTTATTACAAAAATACGATTCACATTATGCGCGAAAAGAGAAAACCCTTAATGGTGTACGGAGAGAAGAACAACGCGAAGTTAAATCTTATTAGTAATTTGAAGGCGCTATGCCATTCTAGCACACATCGAAGAAGTCAAACCCAAAGAAAAGAACATTAATGATGTTCCCGTCGTAAAAGAATTTCCCGATGTATTTCCGAAAGAATTACAGGGACTACCTCCACATCGATCTGTTGAATTTCAAATAGATCTTGTACCAGGAGCTGCACCAGTAGCTCGTGCTCCATACAGACTCGTACCCAGTGAAATGAAAGAACTTCAAAGCCAATTATAAGAACTTTTAGAGCGTGGTTTCATTCGACCATGCACATCACCGTGGGGAGCTCCTATTTTGTTTGTCAAAAAGAAAGATGGTACATTCAGGTTGTGTATCGACTATCGAGAGTTGAACAAACTTACCATCAAGAACCGTTATCCACTGCCAAGAATCAAAGACTTGTTTGATCAGCTGCAAAGTTCGTCAGTTTACTCAAAGATTGATTTACGTTCTGGATATCATCAAATGAGGGTGAAGGAGGATGATATTCCGAAGACTGCTTTTAGAACGCGTTATGGTCATTATGAGTTTATGGTTATGCCGTTTGGATTAACTAACGCACCAGCTGTGTTCATGGACCTCATGAACCGAGTGTGTGGACCATATCTTGACAAGTTTGTCATTGTTTTCATTGATGACATACTTATTTACTCAATGTATGATCAAGAGCACGAAGAACATTTGAGAAAAGTGCTACAATTGTTGAGGAAGGAAAAATTGTAAGCTAAATTTTCAAAGTGTGTATTTTGGTTGAAAGAAGTTCAATTCCTCGATCATATAGTGAGCAAAGAAGATATTCAAGTTGATCCGACAAAGATTGAAACCGTTGAAAAGTGGGAAACACCGAAAACCCCGAAGCAAATACGCCAATTTTTAGGATTGGATGGTTACTACACAAGATTCATCCAAGATTTTTCCAAAATAGCAAAACCCTTGACTGTATTAACGCATAAAGGGAAGAAATTTGAATGGAAGGATGAGCAAGAAAGAGCGTTTCAATTGTTAAAGAAAAAGTTAACTACGGTACCTATATTGTCATTGCCTGAAGGAATGATGATTTTGTGATTTATTGTGATGCCTCAAAGAAAGGTCTTGGTTGTGTATTAATGCAACGAACGAAGGTAATTGCTTATACGTCCAGACAATTAAAGATTCACGAGCAAAATTATACGACTCACGATTTAGAATTGGGCGTCATTGTTTTTGCATTAAAGACACAGAGGCACTACTTATATGGGGTCAAAAGTATTATATATACCGACCACAACAGTCTCCAACATATATTTGACTAGAAACAACTAAACATGAGGCAGTGTAGGTGGATTGAGTTGTTGAATGATTACGATTTTGAGATTCGTTACCACCTGGGGAAGGCGAATGTGGTAGCCGACGCTTTGGGTAGAAAGGGCAGAGAACCTATGCGGGTAAAAGCTATGAATATAATTATTCGTACTAACCTTACTACTCAAATAAAGGAGGCGCAACAGGGAGTTTTAAAAGAGGGAAATTTGAAGAATGAAATACCCAAAGGATCGGAGAAACATCTTAAAGTTCGGGAAGACGGAACCCGGTATAGGGCTGAAAGAATTTGGGTACCAAAGTTTGAAGATGTGAGAGAAATAGTACTTAAGGAAGCACATAAAACCAGATATTCAATACATCCCGGAGCGGGAAATATGTACAAAGATCTCAAGAAACATTTTTGGTGGCCGGGTATGAAAGCCGATATTGCTAAATACGTAGGAGAATGTTTGACGTGTTCTAAGGTAAAAGCTGAACGTCAGAAACCATCAGGTCTACTTCAACAACCCGAAATCCCTGAATGGAAATGGGAAAACATTACCATGGATTTCATTACTAAATTATCAAGGACTGCAAGTGGTTATGATACTATTTGGGTAATAGTCGATCGTCTCACCAAGTCAGCACACTTTCTGCCAATGAGAGAAGATGATACAATGGAGAAGTTAGCACGACTATACTTGAAGAAATTCATCTCCAGACATGAAATACCAATCTCTATTATCTCTGATAGGGATGGTAGATTTGTTTCAAGATTTTGGCAGACGTTACAATAAGCATTGGGAACTCGTCTAGATATGAGTACTGCCTATCATCCACAAACCGATGGGCAGAGTGAAAGGATGATACAGACTCTTGAAGACATGCTACGAGCATGTGTTATTGATTTTGGAAACAGTTGAGATCGACATCTACCATTAGCAGAATTTTTCTACAACAACAGTTACCACTCGAGTATTGAGATAGCACCGTTTGAGGCACTTTATGGCAGAAAGTGCAGGTCCCTGATTTGTTGGAGTGAAGTGGGGGATAGACAAATTACGGGTCTAGAAATTATCCAAGAAACTACCGAGAAAATCATTCAAATTCAACAACGGTTGAAAACCGCCCAAAGTCGACAAAAGAGCTACGCAGACAGTAAAAGAAAAGATATAGAATTTGAAATTGGTGACATGGTCATGCTTAAGATATCACCTTGGAAAGGTGTTGTTCAATTTGGTAAACGGGGGAAACTGAATCCAAGGTACATTGGACCATTCAAGATTATAGATCGTGTCGGACCAGTAGCTTACCGACTTGAATTACCTCAACAACTTGCCGGCGTACATGATAATTTTCATGTATCGAACCTGAAGAAATGCTTAGCCAAAGAAGATCTCACTATTCCTTTAGAAAGAAATCCAAATCAATGAAAAACTTCAATTCATTGAAGAACCCGTCGAAATAATGGATCGTGAGGTTAAAGGACTTAAGCAAAACAAGATACCAATCGTTAAGGTTCGATGGAATGCTAATAGGGGACCTGAGTTCACCTGGGAGCGTGAAGATCAGATGAAGAAGAAATACCCACACTTATTTCCAGAAGATACGACAATACCCCCAACTGCTTAAAATTTAGGGACGAAATTTATTTAACGGGTAGGTACTGTAGTGACCTGAACTTTTCCATGATTATATATTTTATGAGATCAATATTTACATGAATAAATGTTTCCAACATTTTAAGCAATCAAACTTGTTAAGACTTCATTAACTGAAACGGATTTAGTGTTAACGTTTGACCACCCAGTTTGTCCGATGATTCACGAACGTTATAACATGTATATGACATGATATTTTATATATGAACATATATATATATATGTTTAACATGATGAAATGATAATTAAAGTATCTCATTATGTATATTAACAATGAACCTTATACTTAAAACAAGACTACTAACTTAAGAAATTCAAAACGATATCTATACGTAACGATTATCGTTGTAATAACGTCTTAATGTTTATATATCATATTAAGATATATTAATACATCATGTTATCATTATAATGTAATAATTTAACATATCATTAGATATAGTAACAATGGGATTAATAACATTTAACGAAATCGTTAACTTAAAGGTTCCGAAACAACATGTACATGTAACGACTAACGATGACTTAACGACTCAGTTAAAATGCATATACATATAATGTATTAAGATGTATTAGTACACTTTTGAAAGACTTTATGACACATATTAAAGTACTTCTACTTAACAAAACTGCTTACAATTACATTCTCATTCATTTTCATCGACAATTCTACTCGTATGCAACCGTATTCGTACTCGTACAATACCTAGCTCCTAAATGTACATACTATTGGTATATACACTTCAATGATCAGCTCTTAGCAGCCCTTAGTGAGTCACCTAACATGTGGGAACCATCATTTGGCAACTAGCATGAATGATTACACAAAATTATAAATTAATGGAGCCTATATAACAACCTCATATTCACGTGAACTTGCATCTCCACAAACACATTCATTTATCAATTTGCATGCATCAAACTACTCTCTCTCAAGTTCTCTCATATTGTTCTAAGTGTTCTTCATCATTTCCTTCATAATATACATCAATCTAGCTCATAAATCCTAACCTAGATCAACTTACAAAACAACTACTCAAGAACACATCAAGAACACTTTCAAGTTTGTTAACTTACTTCCAATCTTGCAAATCCATTTCAAGTGATCATCCAACCTCACTAAATCTTTGTTATTTACAGTAGGTTATCATCCTAATTCAAGTTAATACTCATATTCAAATTTTGATTCAATTTCTACAACTATAACTCTCTTAATTCAAGTAGTAATCTTACTTGAACTTGTTTTCGTGTCATGATTCTACTTCAAGAACTTCCAAGTCATCCAAGATCCTTTGAAGCTCAAGTTATTTCTTCATCATTTCCAGTAGGTTTACCTACTATACTTGAGGTAGTAATGATGTTCATAACATCATTCGATTCATATATATAAAACTATCTTATTCGAAGATTATAACTTGTAATCACTAGAACATAGTTTAGTTAATTCTAAACTTGTTCGCAAACAAAGTTAATCCTTCTAACTTAACTTTTAAAATCAACTAAACACATGTTCTATATCTATATAATATACTAATTTAATGATCTACAACCTGGAAACACGAAGAACACCGAAAAACCGGACATACGCCGTTGTAGTAAAACTGGGGGCTGTTTTGGGTTGGATAATTAAAAACTATGATAACCTTTGATTTAAAAGTTGTTCTTCTGGGAAAATGATATTTCATATGAACATGAAACTATATCCAAAAATAATGGTTAAACTCAAAGTGGAAGTATGTTTTTCAAAATGGTCATCAAGATGTCGTTCTTTCGATGGAAATGACTACCTCTTACAAAAATGACTTGTAACCTGTACTTCCGACTATAAACTTATACTTTTTATGTTTAGTTTCATAAATTTAAGTTCATTACGAAACCATAGCAACTTGATTCACTCAAAATGAATTTAAAACAAAGAAGTTATGGGTAAAACAAAATTGGGTATTTTTGCTTGTTTTAGCTACGTGAAACTTTGTAACACATCTATACTAACCATAACTTAACTAACATATATTGTATTATACATGTATTCTAACATATATTATGTAATCATGATAGACCATATGAAATGTCCCGTTCATATTGAATATAAACGTTCCATATTAATTGATTTCGTTGCGAGGTTTTGACCTCTATATGAGACGTTTTTCAAAGACTGCATTCGTTTTTAAAACAAACCATAACCTTTATTTTATCGACAAGGTTAAAAAGTCACCACCTAGATTATCCAGAAATGATAATCTAAAATATCACACTTACACACTACCAATACATATTGGTTTACAATATTAATATGTTACAACAAAGTAAATCTCGAATGCAGTTTTAAACAATATTATACAAGCATGCTGACACAAAATCTTGTCCATATTTTAGCATACAACAGCGGAAGCTCTTAATAATCGCCTAAGAATAAACATGCTTTAAACGTCAACAAAAATGTTGGTGAGTTATAGGTTTAACCTATATATTTATCAAATCGTAATAATAGACCACAAGATTTCATATTTCAATATACATCCCATACATAGAGATAAAAATTATTCATATGGTGAACACCTGGTAACCGACCTTAACAAGATGCATATAGAATATCCCCTATAATTCCGGGACTCCCTTCGGACATGATGAATTCGAAGTACTAAAGCATCCGGTACTTTGGATGGGGCTCGTTGGGCCCAATAGATCTATCTTTAGGATTCGCGTCAATTTGGGTGTCTGTTCCCTAATTCTTAGATTACGAGACTAAAAAGGGGCATATTCGGTTTAATAATCTAGCCATAGAATGTAGTTTCATTTACTTGTGTCTATTTTGTAAAACATTTATAAAACTGTATGTATTCTCATCCCAAAATATTAGATTTTAAAAGCGGGACTATAACTCACTTTCACAGATTTTACTTCGTCGGGAATTAAGACTTGGCCACTGGTCGA
This sequence comes from Rutidosis leptorrhynchoides, assembly GCF_046630445.1. Taxonomy (NCBI): domain Eukaryota; kingdom Viridiplantae; phylum Streptophyta; class Magnoliopsida; order Asterales; family Asteraceae; genus Rutidosis; species Rutidosis leptorrhynchoides. The sequence goes on from NC_092334.1 coordinate 647,932,459, forward strand.
TTCACGAACCTATAACAAATATGTACATATATATCAAAGTATGTTCAAAATATATTTACAACATTTTTAATATATTTTGCTGTTTTAAGTTTATTAAGTCAGCTGTCCTCGCTAGTAACCTACAACTAGTTGTCCACAGTTAGATGTACAAAAAATAAAGCAATATATATTATCTCGAATCAATCCAGGCTAGGTCACAACTAAAAGTATATATAATATTTTGGAATTAACCTCAATTCTGTATAGCTAACTCCAACATTACTGCATATAGAGTGTCTATGGTTGTTCCGAAATATATATATAGATGGGTCGATATGATATGTCAAAACATTGTATTCGTGTCTATGGTATCCCAAGATTACATAATATATTAGAATACATGTATAATACAATATGAGTTAGCTAGGATATGATTAATATAGATTTGTTACCAATTTTCACGTAGCTACAACAAGAAAAATTATACAATCTTGTTTTACCCATAACTTCTTCGTTTTAAATCCGTTTTGAGTGATTCAAGTTGCTATGGTTTCATATTGAACTTAAGTTTATGAATCTAAACAGAAAAAGTATAAGTTTATAGTCGAAAATACAGATTACAAGTCATGTTTGTAAAGGTAGTCATTTCAGTCGAAAGAAAGACGTCTAGATGACCATTTTGGAAAACATACTTCCACTTTGAGTTTAACCATAATTTTTGGATATAGTTTCATGTTCATAAGAAAAATCATTTTCCCAGAAGAACAACTTTTAAATCAAAGTTTATCATAGTTTTTAATTAACTAACCCAAAACAGCCCGCGGTGTTACTACGACGGCGTATATCCGGTTTTACGGTGTTTTTCGTGTTTTCAGGTTTCAAATCATTAAGTTAGTATATCATATAGATATAGAACATGTGTTTAGTTGATTTTGAAAGTCAAGTTAGAAGGATTAACTTTTTTTTGCGAACAAGTTTAGAATTAACTAAACTATGTTCTAGTGATTACAAGTTTAAACCTTCGAATAAGATAGTTTCATATATATGAATCGAATGATGTTATGAACATAATTACTACCTCAAGTTTAGTAGGTAAACCTACTGGAAGTGACAAGAAATGATCTAGCTTTAAAGGATCTTGGATGGCTTGAAAGTTCTTGAAGTAGGATCATGACACAAAAACAAGTTCAAGTAAGATTTTTACTCGAATTAAGATAGTTTATAGTTATAGAAATCAAATCAAAGTTTGAATATGAAAAATAACTTGAATAAGAAAGATAACCTACTGTAAATAACAAAGGTTTCTTGATCTTAGATGATTACATGGAATGGATTAGAAAGCTTGGAAGTAACTAGTAAACTTGAAAGGATTTTTGAAGTGTTCTTGAAGTGTTCTTCCTATGATGATTATAGCTTGATTCTTGAAGTAATTTTTGATGAAGATGATGATTAGCTTACTGGAAAAATTCGTTCATACGTGTGTGTAGGTGTTGAGAGAGAATTAGAAAGAGAATTGGAAGTGAAATTGATTGATTGGTGAGTGGTGAATGATGAGTGGTGAGTGGGGTTAAAAGGAGTTCTAGTTAGTTGACTAGTTCATGGTAGAAGTTAAATTTGATTAGTCATGCATGAAATAATCAAGGGTGGAATCCCATGCTAGTTCCTATTGGTATATACTCATAGTAAGTACGTCTAGAAGCTGCGTATAATACAGATACGAATACTGAATGACTACGAGTAGAATTGTTGATGAAAATGAATGGAAATGTAATTGTAAGTATTTTTGCTAAGTAGAATTACTTTGATATGTGTCTTGAAGTCTTTCAAAAGTGTATGAATACATATTAAAACACTATATGTATATACATTTTAACTGAGTCGTTAAGTCATCGTTAGTCGTTACATGTAAGTGTTGTTTTGAAACCTTCAAGTTAACGATCTTGTTAAATGTTGTTAACCCATTGTTTATTATGTCTAAAGAGATGTTAAATTATTACATTATCTTGATATTATGATGTATTAATATATCTTAATATGATATATATACATTTAAATGTCGTTACAACGATAATCGTTACATATATGTCTCGTTTCGAAATCCTTAAGTTAGTAGTCTTGTTTTTACATATGTAGTTCATTGTTAATACACTTAATGATATGTTTACTTATCATTTATCATGTTTAAACATAGTGTATCAATATCTTAATATAATTCATATGTATTTAGTAAGACGTTATTATAACGATAATCGTTATATATATCGTTTCGAGTTTCCTTAATTCAATAAACTCATTTTTATGTATATCACTCATTGTTAATATACTTAGTGAGATACTTACTTATCATAATCTCATGTTAACCATATATATGTCTATATATATAACATCATGTAGTTTTTACAAATTTGTAACGTTCGTGAATCGCCAGTCAGTTTGGGTGGTCAAATGTCTATATGAAACCTATTTCAATTAATCCAATCTTAACAAGTTTGATTGCTTAACATGTTGGAAACACTTAATCATGTAAATATCAATATCATTTAATATATATAAACATGGAAAAGTTTGGGTCACTACAGTACCTACCCGTTAAATAAATTTCGTCCCGAAATTTTAAGAAGTTGGAGGTGTTGACGTATATTCTGGAAATAAGTGCGGGTATTTCTTCTTCATATGATCTTCTCGTTCCCAGGTGAACTCGGGTCCTCTACGAGCATTCCATCGAACCTTAACAATTGGTATCTTGTTTTTCCTAAGTCTTTTAACCTCACGATCTATTATTTCGACGGGTTCTTCGATGAATTGAAGTTTTTCGTTGATTTGGATTTCGTCTAATGGAATAGTGAGATCTTCTTTAGCAAAATATTTCTTCAAATTCGAGACGTGGAAAGTTTTATGTACAGCCGCGAGTTGTTGAGGTAACTAAAGTCGGTAAGCTACTGGTCCGACACGATCAATAATCTTGAATGGTCCAATATACCTTGGATTTAATTTCCCTCGTTTACCAAATCGAACAACGCCTTTCCAAGGTGCAACTTTAAGCATGACCAACTCTCCAATTTCAAATTCTATATCTTTTCTTTTAATGTCAGCGTAGCTCTTTTGTCGACATTGGGCGGTTTTCAACCGTTGTTGAATTTGGATGATCTTCTCGGTAGTTTCTTGTATTATCTCCGGACCCGTAATCTGTCTATCCCCCACTTCACTCCAACAAATCGGAGACCTGCACTTTCTACCATAAAGTGCTTCAAATGGTGCCATCTCAATGCTTGAATGGTAGCTGTTGTTGTAGAAAAATACTGCTAACGGTAGATGTCGATCCCAACTATTTTCGAAATCAATAACACATGCTCGTAGCATGTCTTCAAGCGTTTGTATCATCCTTTCACTCTGCCCATCAGTTTGTGGATGATAGGTAGTACTCATGTCTAGACGAGTTCCTAATGCTTGCTATAATGTCTGCCAGAATCTTCAAATAAATCTGCCATCCCTATCAGAGATAATAGAGATTGGTATTCCATGTCTGGAGACGACTTCCTTCAAATACAGTCGTGTTAACTTCTCCATCTTGTCATCTTCTCTTATTGGTAGGAAGTGTGCTGATTTGGTGAGACGATCAACTATTACCTAAATAGTATCAAAACCACTTGCAGTCCTTGGTAATTTGGTGATGAAATCCATGGTAATGTTTTCCCATTTCCATTCCGGGATTTCGGGTTGTTGAAGTAGACATGATGGTTTCTGATGCTCAGCTTTGACCTTAGAACACGTCAAACATTCGCCTACATATTTAGCAACATCGGCTTTCATACCCGACCACCAAAAATGTTTCTTGAGATCCTTGAACATCTTCCCCGTTCCAGGATGTATTGAGTATCTGGTTTTATGAGCTTCTCTAAGTACCATTTCTCTCATATCTCCAAATTTTGGTACCCAAATTCTTTCAGCCCTATATCGGGTTCCATCTTCCCGAATATTAAGATGCTTCTCCGATCCTTTGGGTATTTCATCCTTTAAATTTCCTTCTTTTAAAACTCCTTGTTGCGCCTCCTTTATTTGAGTAGTAAGGTTATTGTGAATCATTATATTCATAGCTTTTGCTCGAATGGGTTCTCTATCCTTTCTGCTCAAGGCGTCGGCTACCACATTTTCCTTCCCCGGGTGGTAACGAATCTCAAATTCATAATCATTCAACAATTCAATCCACCCACGTTGCCTCATGTTCAGTTGTTTCGAATTAAATATGTGTTGAAGACTTTTGTGGTCGGTATATATAATACTTTTGACCCCATATAAGTAGTTCCTCCAATTCTTTAATGCAAAAACAACCGCGCCTAATTTCAAATCATGCGTCGTATAATTCTGCTCGTGAATCTTCAATTGTCTAGACGCATAAGCAATTACCTTCGTTCGTTGCATTAATACACAACCGAGACCTTGCTTTGAGGAGTCACAATATATCACAAAATCATCATTCCGTTCAGGTAATGAGAATATAGGTGCCGTAGTTAACTTTTTCTTTAACAATTGAAACGCTTTCTCTTGTTCATCCTTCCATTCAAATTTCCTCCCTTTATGCGTTAATGCAGTCAAGGGTTTTGCTATTCTGGAAAAATCTTGGATGAACCCTCTGTAGTAACCAGCTAATCCTAAAAATTGACGTATATGCTTCGGAGTTTTCGGAGTTTCCCACTTTTCAACGGTTTCAATCTTTGCTGGATCCACCTGAATACCTTCTTTGTTCACTATATGACCGTGGAATTGAACTTCTTTCAACCAAAATGCACACTTTGAAAACTTAGCGTACAGTTTTTCTCTCCTTAACAACTCTAGCACTTTTCTCAAATGTTCTTCGTGCTCCTGGTCATTCTTTGAGTAAATAAGTATGTCATCGATGAAAACAATGACAAACTTGTCAAGGTATGGTCCACACACTCGGTTCATGAGGTCCATGAACATAGCTGGTGTGTTAGTCAACCCAAACGGCATAACCATAAACTTTTAATGACCGTAACGCGTCCTAAAAGCATTCTTTGGAATATCATCCTCCTTCACCCGCATTTGATGATACCCAGAACGTAAATCAATCTTTGAATAAACCGATGAGCCTTGTAGTTGATCAAATAAGTCATCGATTCTCGGTAGTGGGTAGCGGTTCTTGATGGTAAGTTTGTTCAACTCTCGGTAGTCGATACACAACCTAAATGTACCATCCTTCTTCTTGACAAACAAAACAGGAGCTCCCCATGGTGATGTGCTTGGTCGAATGAAACCACGCTCTAAAAGTTCTTGTAACTGACTTTGTAATTCTTTCATTTCGCTGGGTGCGAGTCTGTATGGAGCATGAGCTATTGGTGCAGCTCCTGGTACAAGGTCTATTTGAAATTCAACGGATCGATGTGAGGGTAATCCCGGTAATTCTTTCGGAAATACATCGGGAAATTCTTTTGCGACGGAAACATCACTGATGTTCTTTTCTTTAGGTTTAACTTCCTCGATGTGTGCTAGAATGACGTAACAACCTTTTCTTATTAGTTTTTGCGCCTTCATACTACTAATAAGATTTAATTTCACGTTATTCTTTTCTCCGTACACCATTAAGGGTTTTCCTTTTTCCCGTACAATGAGAATTGCATTTTTGTAACATACGATCTCTGTTCTCACCTTTTTCAACCAGTTCATGCCAATTATCACATCAAAACTTCCTAACTCTACTGGTATCAAATCAATCTTAAATGTTTCACTAACCAGCTTAATTTCTCGATTTTGACATATATTATCTGCTGTAATTAATTTACCGTTTGCTAATTCGAGTAAAAATTTATTATCCAAAGGCGTCAGTGGACAACTTAATTTAGCACAAAAATCTCTACTCATATAGCTTCTATTCGCACCCAAATCAAATAAAACATAAGCAGATGTATGGTCTATAAGAAACGTACCCGTAACAAGCTCCGGGTCTTCCTGCGCTTCTGCCACATTAATATTGAAAACTCTTCCGTGGCCTTGCCCATTAGTATTCCATTGGTTTGGGCAATTTCTAATAATGTGGCCCGGTTTTCCATATTTATAACAAACTACGTCGGCATTATTTGTTCCGACCTTATTTGTTTCTTTATTTTTGTTGTTCTTTGGTCCGTAGACCGCACATTTTGCCTCGCCATGACCACTTCTCTTACACTTGGTGCAAACTATTGTCCAAAACGCATTCGGATGGTACTCTGCACACCTGAAGCATGGTTATTTCTGTTGTTTGTTGTTATTGAGGTTGTTGTTGGGATTGTTATTGTTGTTTAAATGGTTGTTGTAGTTGTTGTTGTTGTTGTTGGGACGTTTCTTGTAGTTATTGTTAAGATTGCAGTTATTGTTGCGATTGTTGTTGCGGTTGTGGTTGTAATTGTTATTGTTGTTGTACTGGTGACTCTTGTCACCGTTTTCCTCCCACTTCCTCTTGAGTTGTTTCGTGTTGGCTTCTTCGGCCGCCTGTTCTTTAATTCTCCCCTCAATATGATTTATGAGTTTACGAGCCATTCGACTTGCCTTCTGTATGGAAGCGGGCTCGTGTGAACTCACATCTTCTTGAATCCTTACTGGTAACCCTTTTACAAACGCGTCGATATTCTCTTCTTCATCTTCGAACGCTCCCGGACACAATAGGCATAACTCTGTGAATCATCGTTCATATGTGGTAATGTCGAATCCTTGTGTTCGTAACTCTCTAAGTTCTACCTTGAGCTTATTGACTTCGTTTCTAGGACGGTACTGCTCGTTCATCAATTGCTTGAATGCCGACCACGGTAGTGCGTAAGCAGCATTTTGTCCTATTTGTTCAAGATAGGTGTTCCACCACGTTAACGCAGTACCTGTGAAGGTATACGTAGCGTACTTAACTTTGTCCTCTTCAGTACACTTACTTATGGCAAACAACGATTCGACCTTCTCAGTCCACCGTTTCAATCCAATTGGTCCTTCGGTTCCATCAAATTCCAAAGGTTTACAGGCATTGAATTCTTTGTAGGAGCATCCTACACGATTTCTTGTGGAATTAGTTCCACTACTAGATCCAGATTTATTGTTATTTTGCATCGCAGCCTGTACTGCGGCTATGTTTGCTGCAAGGAAAACACGGAAGTCTTCCTCGCTCATGTTCAAATTCTGACGAGTCGTCGGTGCCATTTCCTTCAAAAATAGCCCAAAAGAATTAAGTTAATCATATAGAATTTTAAGAGTAGTCAATAGTATTTCGTAGCATAGTATGAAGTCATTTATAAAAGCTTTTTCTTCATATTAGCATTTTATAGTTTTAATTCGGATAGTACCTACCCGTTAAGTTCATACTTAGTAGCTAATATAGAATTCAACTACTACAATTCTATATGAAAAAACCGATTATAATAAAATTTCGCGTTCAAATTTTATACAATATTTTACAAACTTACAATACCGCTATTATACATATAGGATGAAATATAGCACATAATAACTTTGCTACTCGGCAGCTATAAAGGCAATTCTAGTTAATACGCAAGTTGTTCAGCAAAAGAAATAAAGACACGTAATTCATAAGTCCAAAAATAAGTCATGCATTCTGGCTTTACTAAGACGACTTCTCATCCTTGGTCTTGTAGAAAGTAACCGTTATGACCATTAGTTAGGCAGTATGTTGTAATGTCGTCAAAAGGACGAGGGTTTCGTAATGTCCAACAGCCTCGTAATAATCTAAAAACCTTGTTTCTCACCCCAACTACTGAATCCGTCACTTGTGGGAAGGTTTTATTTAAAAGTTGTAATCCGATATTCTTTTTCTCACTTTGGTAAGAAGCGAACATCACTAACCCGTAAGTATAACATGCTTCTTTATGTTGCATGTTAGAAGCTCTTTCTAACTCACGAAATCCTATGTTGGGATATGTTGAGTCAAAATAGGTTCTTAACCCGTAGCGTAAAATTGCATTTGGGTTCCCTGCATTTAACGCTTTAAAGAAAACATGGCGTAACTTACGGTCTCCCTAATGTGATATACCTCACCTATCAAAGGAAATCCTTTTATAAACTAAGGCATTTCTGGAAAGTCTTTCAAATGTTTGACAAGTTAATTTCGCCATAACTAAATGTGCTGATGAATTCTGACCGACTCTAGACAAGATTTCCTCAATCATATCCTCTGGTAGGTCTTCTAAAATATTCGGTTGTCTACCCTTAACGTTCATTTTGTTTTTATACTATAAAATAGACAAGGATTAGATTCGTAAAAGATAATTAACAACAATACAAGCAATTTTTACATAGAACATAAAAGTACAAGCACACTACAATACATATAATACACAACATGATTACAACCCTCTAATCCGAATCACTGGTTTCATCTTCTTCGGACTTGGTTCGTTTTCCTAATTTTCTAGGGATATATGGTGTTCCTCTAATACGAGCCGTCGTTTTCCACAATGGTTTAGAAAAACCTGGTGGTTTAGAGGTTCCCAGGTTATTGTTATATTTTAGGAAATACGGACGTTGCCGATACATATAAAGTTCATCGGGGTTGGAATCAGGTTTCTCTATTTTTATACCTTTTCCCTTATTATTTTCTTTTGCTTTATTAAATTGGGTCGAGGTAATTTCTATAACATCATCGGAATCCTCATCGGGATCCGATTCATCGAAAAAATAGTAATCTTCCCAATATTTTGCTTCCTTGGCGGAAACACCATTGACCATTTTTGACTTTGGTCCGTTGGTTGAGGATTTTCTTTTATTTAATCGATTTACTGTAGGTATCAATATTTCTTCCTCCGGAACCTCTTCTTCTTCCAGTTCTTCCTCTTTCGGTTCCTCCTCTTCCGATTCCTCTTCTTCCGGTTCCTCCTCTTCCGGTTCCTCCTATTCCGGTTCCTCTTCGGAAATTTGTGAATCTTCCCAAAGTATATTCGACTCTTCATTATTATTAGGTGAGTCGATAGGATTTGTACTAGAGGTAGACATCTATCACACAATATCAAACACGTTAAGAGATTAATATATCACATAATATTTACATGTTAATAATATATAGTTTCCAACAAAAAATGTTAAGCAATCGTTTTTGAAGAAAAACACGGCCGAAGTCCAGACTCACTAATGTATCCTAACAAACTCGGTAAGACACACTAATGCAAAAAATTCTGGTTCTCTAAGACCAACGCTCGGATACCAACTAAAATGTCCCGTTCATATTGATTATAAACGTTCCATATTAATTGATTTCGTTGCGAGGTTTTGACCTCTATGTGAGACGTTTTTCAAAGACTGTATTCGTTTTTAAAACAAACCATAACCTTTATTTTATCGACAAGGTTAAAAAGCCACCACCTAAATTATCCAGAAATGATAATCTAAAATATCACACTTACACACTACCAATACATATTGGTTTACAATATTAATATGTTACAACAAAGTAAATCTCGAATACAGTTTTAAACAATATTATACAAGCATGCTGACACCAAATCTTATCCATATTTTAGCATGCAACAGCGAAAGCTCTTAATAATCACCTGAGAATAAACATGCTTTAAACGTCAACAAAAATGTTGGTGAGTTATAGGTTTAACCTATATATTTATCAATCGTAATAATATACCACAAGATTTCATATTTCAATATACATCCCATACATAGAGATAAAAATCATTCATATGGTGAACACCTGGTAACCGACCTTAACAACATGCATATAGAATATCCCCTATCATTCTGGGACTCCCTTCGGACATGATGAATTCGAAGTACTAAAGCATCCGGTACTTTGGATGGGGCTCGTTGGGCCCAATAGATATATCTTTAGGATTCACGTCAATTAGGGTGTCTGTTCCCTAATTCTTAGATTACCAGACTAAAAAGGGGCATATTCGGTTTAATAATCCAGCCATAGAATGTAGTTTCATTTACTTGTGTCTATTTTGTAAAATATTTATAAAACTGCATATATTCTCATTCCAAAATATTAGATTTTAAAAGTGGGAATATAACTCACTTTCACAGATTTTTACTTCGTCGGGAATTAAGACTTGGCCACTGGTCGATTCATGAACCTATAACAAATATGTACATATATATCAAAGTATGTTCAAAATATATTTACAATATTTTTAATACGTTTTACTGTTTAAAGTTTATTAAGTCAGTTGTCTTTGTTAGTAACCTACAACTAGTTGTCCACAGTTAGATGTACAGAAAATAAAGCAATATATATTATCTCGAATCAATCCACGACCTCGTGTATACAAGCCTCAGGCTAGATCACAACTCAAAGTATATATAATATTTTGGAATCAACCTCAACCCTGTATAGCTAACTCCAACATTACTGCATATAGAGTGTCTATGGTTGTTCCAAAATATATATATAGATGGGTCGATATGATATGTCAAAACATTGTATTCGTGTCTATGGTATCCCAAGATTACATAATATATTAGAATACATGTATAATACAATATGAGTTAGCTAGGATATGATTAATATAGATTTGTTACCAATTTTCACGTAGCCACAACAAGAAAAATTATCCAATCTTGTTTTACCCATAACTTCTTCGTTTTAAATCCGTTTTGAGTGATTCAAGTTTCTATGGTTTCATATTGAACTTAAGTTTATGAATCTAAATATAAAAAGTATAAGTTTATAGTTGGAAATACAGATTACAAGTCGTTTTAGTAAAGGTAGTCATTTCAGTCGAAAGAACGACGTCTAGATGACCATTTTGGAAAATATATTTTCACTTTGAGTTTAACCATGAGTTTTGGATATAGTTTCATGTTCATAAGAAAAATCATTTTCCCAGAAGAACAACTTTTAAATCAAAGTTTATCATAGTTTTTAATTAACTAACCCAAAACAGCCCGCGGTGTTACTACGACGGCGTATATCCGGTTTTACGGTGTCTTTCGTGTTTTCAGGTTTCAAATCATTAAGTTAGCATATCATATAGATATAGAATATGTGTTTAGTTGATTTTAAAAGTCAAGTTAGAAGGATTAACTTTTGTTTGTGAACAAGTTTAGAATTAACTAAACTATGTTCTAGTGATTACAAGTTTAAACCTTCGAATAAGATAGTTTCATATAAATGAATCGAATGATGTTATGAACATCATTACTACCTCAAGTTTATTAGGTAAACCTACTGGAAGTGACAAGAAATGATCTAGCTTCAAAGGATCTTGGATGGCTTGAAAGTTCTTGATGTAGGATCATGACACAAAAACAAGTTCAAGTAAGATTTTTACTTGAATTAAGATAGTTTATAGTTATAGAAATCGAATCAAAGTTTGAATATGAATATTACCTTGAATAAGAAAGATAACCTACTGTAAATAACAAAGGTTTCTTGATCTTAGATGATTACTTGGAATGGATTAGAAAGCTTGGAAGTAACTAGTAAACTTGAAAGGATTTTTGAAGTGTTCTTGAAGTGTTCTTCTTATGATGATTATAGCTTGATTCTTGAAGTAATTTTTGATGAAGATGATGATTAGCTTACTGGAAAAATTCGTTCATACGTGTGTGTAGGTGTTGAGAGAGAATTAGAAATAGAATTGGAAGTGAAATGGATTGATTGGTGAGTGGTGAATGATGAGTGGTGAGTGGGGTTAAAAGGAGTTCTAGTTAGTTGACTAGTTCATGGTAGAAGTTAAATTTGATTAGTCATGCATGACATAATCAAGAGTGGAATCCCATGCTAGTTCCTATTGGTATATACTCATAGTAAGTACGTCTAGAAGCTGTGTATAATACGGATACGAATACTGAATGACTACGAGTAGAATTGTTGATGAAAATGAACGGAAATGTAATTGTAAGCATTTTTGCTAAGTAGAATTACTTTGATATGTGTCTTGAAGTCTTTCAAAAGTGTATGAATACATATTAAAACACGATATGTATATACATTTTAACTGAGTGGTTAAGTCATCGTTAGTCGTTACATGTAAGTGTTGTTTTGAAACCTTCAAGTTAACGATCTTGTTAAATGTTGTTAACCCATTGTTTATTATGTCTAAAGAGATGTTAAATTATTACATTATCTTGATATTATGATGTATTAATATATCTTAATATGATATATATATATATATATATATATATATATATATATATATATATATATATATATATATATATATATATACACATTTAAATGTCGTTACAACGATAATCGTTACATATATGTCTCGTTTCGAAATCCTTAAGTTAGTAGTCTTGTTTTTACATATGTAGTTCATTGTTAATACATTTAATGATATGTTTACTTATCATTTATCATGTTTAAACATAGTGTTTCAATATCTTAATATAATTCATATGTATTTAGTAAGACGTTGTTATAACGATAATCGTTATATATATCGTTTCGAGTTTCCTTAATTCAATAAACTCATTTTTATGTATATCACTCATTGTTAATATACTTAGTGAGATACTTACTTATCATAATCCCATGTTAACCATATATATGTCTATATATATAACATCATGTAGTTTTTACGAATTTGTAACGTTCGTGAATCGCCGGTCAGTTTGGGTGGTCAAATGTCTATATGAAACCTATTTCAATTAATCAAGTCTTAACAAGTTTGATTGCTTAACATGTTGGAAATACTTAATCATGTAAATATCAATATCATTTAATATATATAAACATGTAAAAGTTCGGGTCATTACACCATAGACACGTATACAATGTTTTGACATATCATATCGACGTCATCTATATATATTATTTGGAATAACCATAGACACTCTATATGCGGTAATGCTCAAGTTAGCTATAGAGGGTTGAGGTTAATTCCAATAGAATATATATACTTTGAGTTGTGATTGAGTCTGAGACTTGTATACACTGGGTCGTGGATTGATTCGAGATAATATATATTGACTTATTTTCTGTATTACTAAATGTGGACAACTAATTGTGGACTACTAACGTTGGACTGTTAACTTAACAAATTTAAATCGTTAAAATGTAATAAAATATGTTGTGAATATATTTCGATCATACTTTGATATGTATGTATATATTTGTTATAGGTTTGTGAATCGACCCGTGACCAAATCTTGTTTTCCGACGAAGTGAAAATACGTGAAAGTGAGTTATTGAAATGTCCCGTTCTTATTGATTAAAAACGTTCCATATTAATTGATTTCGTTGCGAGGTTTTGACCTCTATATGAGACGTTTTTCAAAGACTGCATTCATTTTAAAACAAACCATAACCTTTATTTCATCAATAAAGGTTTAAAAAGCTTTACGTAGATTATCAAATAATGATAATCTAAAATATCCTGTTTACACACGACCATTACATAATGGTTTACAATACAAATATGTTACAACAAAATAAGTTTCTTGAATGCAGTTTTTACACAATATCATACAAGCATGGACTCCAAATCTCGTCCTTATTTAAGTATGCGACAGCGGAAGCTCTTAATAATCACCTGAGAATAAACATGCTTAAAACGTCAACAAAAATGTTGGTGAGTTATAGGTTTAACCTATATATATCAAATCATAATAATAGACCACAAGATTTCATATTTCAATACACATCCCATACATAGAGATAAAAATCATTCATATGGTGAACACCAGGTAACCGACATTAACAAGATACATGATAATGCTAAAAACGAACATATATTTCATAGCATTATTCCTCAAGAAAGACAAGCTTTTAGTTGCAATTGTTCTATTTACAAGTGATATTCGTTTAAATAATAAAAGGTGAAGACAAAAGACAGATTCGACGAATTGAAGACGCAAACGACCAAAAAGCTCAAAAGAACAAAAGACAATCAAAAAGGTTCCAATTATTGATAAGAAACGTCTCGAAATCACAAGAGTACAAGATTCAAAACGCAAAGTACAAGATATTAAATTGTACGCGAGGACGTTCGAAAATCCGGAACCGGGACCAGAGTCAATTCTTAACGCTCGACGCAACGGACTAAAAATTACAAGTTAACTATATATATAAATATAATATAATATATAATTAATTATATTAATTATATATATATTATATATATATATTTAAAACCGTCGGCAGCAGGAAACTCCAAGGGTGTAAACTGTAAATACCTCTCCGCGACTCGCGGAGTTTTAAGGGTATTTGGCCGCGAGTCGCGGAGCCCCAAAAATCAAGTCTGGCTATAAATCAACCCGAATTCTGATCAAAATCATCATCTTATTTTTCAATCTCTCTCTCAATATATACGTAATATATATATAATTTATATTTTAATTTTAATTTTAATTATAATTCTAATAATAAGGGTATGTTAGCGAATGTTGTAAGGGTGTAAGTCGAAATTCTGTCCGTGTAACGCTACGCTATTTTTAATCATTGTAAGTTATGTTCAACCTTTTTACATTAATGTCTCGTAGCTAAGTTATTATTATGCTTATTTAAAACGAAGTAATCATGATGTTGGGCTAATTACTAAAATTGGGTAATTGGGCTTTGTACCATAATTGGGGTTTGGACAAAAGAACGACACTTGTGGAAACTAGACTATGGGCTAATAATGGGCTTTATATTTGTTTAACTAAATGAGAGTTTGTTAATGTTAATATAAAGATTTACAATTGGGCGTCCCTATAAATTACCATATACACTCGATCGGACACGATGGGCGGGGTATTTATATGTACGAATAATCGTTCATTTAACCGGACACGGGAATGGATTAATAGCCACTAGAATAATTAAAACAGGGGTGAAATTACATTCAAGGGTAATTGGTGTAATTGTTAACAAAGTAGTAAAACCTTGGTTTACACGCAGTCGATAACCTGGTGTATTCATTAAACAAAGTATTAAAACCTTGTTACAATTCGAATCCCCAATTAGTTGGAATATTTATCTTCGGGTATAATAATAATTTGACAAGGACACTTGCAATTTATATTTATGACTGATGGACTGTTATGGACAAAAACCAGACGGACATATTGAATAATCCAGGACAAAGGACAATTAACCCATGGGCATAAAACTAAAATCAACACGTCAAACATCATGATTACGGAAGTTTAAATAAGCATAATTCTTTTATTTCATATTTAATTCCCTTTATTTTATATTTAATTGCACTTCTAATTATCGCACTTTTATTTATTGTTATTTAATCGCACTTTTAATTATCGTACTTTTTAATTATCGCAATTTTATTATTCGCAATTTCATTATCGTTATTTACTTTACGCTTTAATTTAAGTCTTGTATTTATTTTATACATTAGGTTTTAACTGCGACTAAAGTTTTAAAATCGACAAACCGGTCATTAAACGGTAAAAACCCCCCTTTATAATAATAATATTACTTATATATATATTTGAATTTTTATAAAAGTAAACTAATATAGCGTTGAGCTTTGTTTAAAGATTTCCCTGTGGAACGAACCGGACTTACTAAAAACTACACTACTGTACGATTAGGTACACTGCCTATAAGTGTTGTAGCAAGGTTTAAGTATATCCATTCTATAAATAAATAAATATCTTGTGTAAAATTGTATCGTATTTAATAGTATTTTCCTAGTAAAATAATAACTATTTTATATACACCCCGCTGCACATCAAGTATTTTTGGCGCCGCTGCCGGGGACTATCTTAAAAGCCGGAAGCGCAACGCTAATAAAAAAAAAAAAGATTTTTTTTTGTTACTTTTATTAAAAATTTGCTTTTGTAGAAATACGTTTTAATTATTCAAAAATATAAAAAACAAAAATATAAGCATTTTTAAGATTTTGTTAAATATTTAAGTTTTATAAGTTTCTTTATTTTTATTTTAGTTTATAAAAATATAAGTTTTAATTTTAATATCTTTTATTTAATTAAAAAAACAGAAAACAAAATAAAAAGAAAAAAAAAATAAAAAGAAAAACGCGTAAAAAGACAAAGCTGTCAACTGAATTCCTGAACCCCGCGACTTGCGGGGTTTTCCTCTTTATTTGCCGCGACTCGCGGAGACCCTCTGACACACGGACAAAAACCCTAATCACGGGTTATTTTTAATTATTATTATTATTAAAACCTAAATATTATTATTATTATTAATTTTAGTTTTATTTTTACTTTTTACTTTATATTTATGTATTTTGTTTAATTAGTTTTATTAAAATTGTAAAATTAGTAGTTTTATTAAATAAATAATATAAAAATAATATTTTTATAAAAAATTGTACTTTTTACAACTTTTTGTATATTTTTATATTTTGTACCTTTTTAATCGTTGTAGCATAATATTTGTATTTTTTTAGCTCATATTTAATTTTAAACTTAGTTTTAGCTATAGTTATTTTTACTCCTAGATTTTTAGGCTTTGCCGTAGAATTCCTTAAGTGCTTTTTCTTTAGACTAAGATTTAGGTGCTTTAGAATTTTGCGACGCCTTTTTAAGTTTTAGTTTCTTTTTAAGTTATTTCCATTTGGAATTTAGTTTTTCCTTGTAAGCTTTAATATTTTTAGACCTTTTACTATGTATCAATTATCATTCCAATTAGTAATTTCAATTTGCGATTATAATTTTAAGTTAGTTGTAGTAATAAGGTTAAATTAGTTAAGTATTTTTAAGTTTTTATAAGTTTCTTTTATTTTTCCGTCACCTTTTATTTTTCAACCAATTTTTTCTTTTTCGACATTTTTCGACGCGCAATATTTTTCTCTCTTATTTCTCGCCATTCTAGTTTTTAGGACTTAGAATTTTTTCTACTTCTTATCTAAATTTCTTAAAATTACGAAAATTTATTTTAAGTGGTTAAATTGATAGACATCAAAATTTTCTGGTTCGTAGTAATAGTTGGATTTGTACGTGGACCGGGTTATTGGAGCCAAACAGTCCTCAATTATATTGAGACCAAACGAATCCTGCCCCTCTGCTGCATCTTTTGGCTATTCGAAACGTGGGCAAAATCAGAAAAGTCTATTGATTGGATAATTTATTATAATTTTTCTTTCCTTTTTAAAAACTAATAGGATATTCAGTGAATGCACCGAGCAAGACGTTCACCACCTTTTGTACGTTCACCACCTGTAACTCGATCAAGACATCGTTTAACAAATATAACCGCCGTTGATTTTTCTTTAGAATCGTCATCCAGTCGACCAAGTACTTCAGTTCAAAATACCGATAATCCATTTTTTGAACCCGACCTCACAATTGAGAATCCAGAAAATATTCAGGAACGGTTCATAGATCCTGAACCATTAAACTTTCCTCCGGAACCACCAATCATTCAAACAGAGATTGTTGAGGAACGAACTATTAAATCAGAATCATTCAGTGATACCGAGTCAACAAATTCAATTATGGAGAATCTGGAACCTTTAAGTATGGAAGACCGAATGAGAGCTAAACGCACTGGCCAAGGTCACGCAATTACTCATCCAGACATTAATGCGCCAGATTATGAAATCAAAGGACAAATTCTACACATGGTGACTAATCAATGCCAATTTAGTGGTGCGCCGAAGGAAGATCCAAATGAACATCTACGTACCTTTAATAGGATCTGCACACTATTTAAAATCCGAGAAGTGGAGGATGAACAAATATATCTCATGTTATTTCCCTGGACTTTAAAGGGAGAAGCCAAAGATTGGTTGGAATCGTTACCTGAAGGGGCGATTGATACATGGGACGTTTTAATTGATAAATTTCTTAAACAATTCTTTCCTGCATCTAAAGCCGTAAGACTTCAAGCAGAAATTGTTACGTTCACACAAAAGCCAAATGAAACTCTATATGAGGCGTGGACAAGATATGGAAAGTTGTTAAGAGGATGTCCGCAACATGGTTTAGACACCTGTCAAATAGTACAAATATTCTACCAAGGATGCGACATCACTACAAGGAAAGATATAGATATAGCAGCTGGTGGTTCTATTATGAAGAAAACCGAAACTGATGCTTACAAAATTATTGATAACACTGCTTCCCACTCACATGAGTGGCATCAAGAAAAAGACATCATTAGATCATCTAAAGCAGCTAGAGCCGATTCTAGCCATGACTTAGATTCCATTTCAGCAAAGATAGATGCTTTCGAGAGACGAATGGAAAAGATGACTAAGGATATACACTCAATACGAATTAGTTGTGAGCAGTGTGGAGGACCACATTTGACAAAAGATTGTCTCGGTATTGAATTAACAATGGAACAAAGAGAGAATATTTCATACATAAACCAAAGGCCTGGAAATAATTATCAGAATAATTATCAACCGCCAAGACCGATTTACAATCAAAACCAGAATTATAACCGAAATATCCCATACAACAACCAACAAGGTCCTAGCAATCAACAAGTATCCAATAATACTTACAATCAGCAAAGACCGAATTTTCAAAACAAACCACCACAACAAACCGATGATAAAAAGCCGAATTTAGAAGATATGATGACGAAGCTAGTTGAAACTCAAACGCAGTTTTTCACATCTCAAAAACAAACCAATGAACAAAATGCTCAAGCATTTAGAAATCAACAAGCTTCTATTCAAAATCTGGAACAAGAAGTAAGTAACCTAGCAAGGTTAATAGGTGAAAGAAAACCGGGAAGTTTACCTAGTGATACAAACGCTAACCCCCGGAATGAAACAGCTAAAGCTATTACCACAAGAAGTGGTACAACACTTAAACCACCTGAAATACCTGTAACTTCTGATGAAACTATTCCTACTCCACAAGAACCACAACCAGATCAAGATAAGGAAAAAGAACCGGTAGTTGAAAAGGTTAATGAAGATAACACAGTTAAGGATAAACCTTATGTTAAACCATACCAACCACCACTTCCTTATCCGAGTAAAATGAAGAAGGAAAAACTTGAAGCCGAGCAATCCAAATTCTTGGATATGTTTAAATAGATAAATGTAAATCTTCCTTTCATTGATGTGATTTCAGGAATGCCAAGGTATGCTAAATTCTTGAAAGATTTAATCACAAATAGAAAGAAAATGGAAGAACTCTCGGCTGTTACTATGAATGCTAATTGTTCAGCAGTACTGTTGAATAAGATACCAGAAAAACTATCTGATCCAGGAAGTTTCACAATTCCATGTTTTCTGGGTAGTCTTAGTTCAATAGAAGCATTGGCAGACTTAGGTGCTAGTATAAATCTAATGCCGTATTCACTATACGCTAAACTAGACCTTGGAGAATTGAAACCAACCAGAATAAGCATACAACTAGCCGATAGATCAATAAAATATCCTAGAGGGATAATGGAGAACATGCTAGTTAAAGTTGGTACTTTAGTATTTCCAGTAGATTTTGTTGTTTTGGACATGGAAGAAGATTCTCAAGTTCCTCTCATATTAGGAAGACCATTCTTAAACACGGCTAAAGCAATGATAGACGTGTTCGGTAAGAAACTGACCCTAAGTATAGAGGATGAGAGTGTTACCTTTTCAGTTGATAGAGCAATGCAACAACCACAATCTGCAGATGATACATGTTATTATATTCAAACTATAGATGCACATGCAGAATTATTAGAAGAATTTCCAGAATTACAAGGAACAGGAGAATGTTTTTTAGGAGAAGGTAATGAACCAATTGATGAAGCCGAAATGTTAGCTACACTTATAGCTAATGGATATGAACCAACAACAGAAGAAATTCAAATGCTAAAAGAAGAAGACAGATATCGATATAAATCATCGATAGAAGAACCTCCGAAATTAGAGTTAAAGCCACTTCCAAACCATTTGGAATACGCTTATTTACATGGTGAATCTGAATTACCTGTAATAATATCGTCTTCTCTTACTGAAAATGAGAAATCACAACTCATTTCTGTGTTGAAAGCTCATAAACCAGCCATTGCATGGAAGATTCATGATATTAAAGGAATAAGTCCTTCGTATTGCACACATAAAATCCTTATGGAAGAAGGTCATAAAACGTATGTGCAACGCCAACGAAGACTAAATCCTAATATGCAAGATGTAGTTAAGAAAGAGATTATTAAACTGCTAGATGCAGGTTTAATATATCCAATCTCTGATAGTCCATGGGTAAGCCCAGTTCAATGCGTGCCTAAGAAGGGTGGCATGACTGTCATCACAAATGAGAAAAATGAGCTTATTCCTACTAGGACTGTAACAGGATGGCGTGTATGTATTGATTATAGAAAATTAAATGACGCCACCAGAAAAGATCACTTTCCCTTACCTTTCATAGATCAAATGTTGGAAAGATTAGCCGGAAATAGTTACTATTGTTTTCTAGATGGATTTTCCGGATATTTTCAAATTCCAATAGCACCCGAGGACCAAGAGAAAACCACATTCACGTGCCCTTATGGTACTTTTGCTTACAAACGCATGCCATTTGGACTTTGTAACGCCCCTGCAACCTTTCAAAGGTGTATGATGGCGATTTTTCACGACATGATAGAAGAATGCATGGAAGTATTCATGGATGACTTTTCAGTCTTCGGTGATACATTTAAATCATGTCTAGTTAATCTGGAACGAATGCTAATTAGATGCGAAAAATCAAATCTAGTACTTAATTGGGAGAAATGCCATTTCATGGTTAAAGAAGGCATCGTTCTTGGACATAAAATTTCAAAAGAAGGAATTGAAGTGGATAGAGCTAAAGTAGATGTAATTGCTAAACTTCCACATCCCACCAATGTTAGAGGAGTTAGGAGTTTTCTAGGGCATGCCGGTTTTTACCGACGTTTCATAAAAGATTTTTCTAAAATTGCCACTCCTATGAATAAACTCCTAGAAAAGGATGCGCCATTCATCTTTTCAGATGAATGTATCAAATCTTTTAATATTCTTAAAGAAAAACTCACTAATGCACCGATCATGATAACACCAAATTGGAATCTACCATTTGAACTAATGTGCGATGCAAGTGATTTTGCAATGGGAGCCGTTTTAGGACAAAGGATTGAAAAACGATTTCAACCTATATATTATGCTAGTAAGACATTACAAGGAGCACAAACGAACTATACAACTACTGAAAAAGAACTCCTTGCTATTGTCTTTGCTTTTGACAAATTTCGATCATATCTAGTTCTAGCAAAAACGGTGGTCTATACCGACCATTCTGCTCTTAGATACCTATTTTCAAAACAAGATGCTAAACCAAGATTAATCCGTTGGATCTTACTCTTACAAGAGTTTGATATTGAAATTCGAGATAAAAAGGGAGCAGAAAATCTCGCCGCTGATCATCTTTCTCGTCTTGAAAATCCCGAATTAGAAGTTCTGAATGAATCGGCCATACAAGACAACTTTCCTGATGAATATCTATTGAAGATAGATTATAAAGAAATCCCATGGTTTGCAGACTATGCAAACTACTTAGTTTGTGGATTCCTTGAAAAAGGATTATCGTACCAAAGACGAAAGAAATTCTTCAGTGATATAAAACACTATTTCTGGGAAGATCCACATCTGTTTAAAAGTTGTCCCGATGGAATAATACGCCGATGTGTATTTGGAGATGAAGCTAGTAAAATTTTAAACCATTGTCACACAGGACCAACAGGAGGGCATTATGGGCCTCAACTAACAGCAAGAAAAGTTTATGAAGCTGGATTCTATTGGCCTACAATTTACAAAGACGCACACCTTCTTTGCAAATCCTGTGATGCATGTCAAAGGGCCGGAAAAATAAGTCAACGTGATGAAATGCCACAAAATGTCATCCAAGTATGTGAAGTATTTGACATTTGGGGTATTGACTTTATGGGTCCATTTCCAAAATCTCATAATAATCTATATATACTCGTAGCCATTGATTATGTATCTAAATGGGCGGAAGCACAAGCTCTCCCAACTAACGATGCACGAGTTGTAGTTAATTTTTTAAAACGTCTTTTTGCAAGGTTTGGAACACCGAAAGCTTTAATAAGTGATCGGGGTACTCATTTCTGTAATAATCAACTTGAGAAAGTTCTTAAAAGATATGGAGTAACTCATAAAATCTCCACCGCATATCATCCACAAATAAGTGGACAAGTTGAAAATACAAACCGAGCTTTAAAACGTATTCTTGAGAAAACCGTAGGATCAAATCCGAAGGAATGGTCCATTAAATTGGAGGATGCACTCTGGGCTTTTAGAACAGCCTACAAAACTCCAATTGGAACCACACCTTTTAGACTTGTGTATGGAAAAGCATGTCACCTTCCAGTAGAAATTGAACACAAAGCATTTTGGGCTTTGAAGACATGTAATCTTGATTTACATGAAGCCGGACGTCTACGATTAAGTCAACTAAACGAATTAGAAGAATTAAGACATGAAGCATACGAAAATTCGTTAATCTATAAAGAAAGAACGAAGAAATGGCATGATAAAAGAATCAGAAATTCAAAAGAATTCAAAGAAGGAGACAGAGTTCTTCTTTTCAATTCACGATTCAAGCTATTTCCTGGAAAATTGAAATCAAGATGGT
Source organism: Rutidosis leptorrhynchoides (assembly GCF_046630445.1). Classification (NCBI taxonomy): domain Eukaryota; kingdom Viridiplantae; phylum Streptophyta; class Magnoliopsida; order Asterales; family Asteraceae; genus Rutidosis; species Rutidosis leptorrhynchoides. The sequence goes on from NC_092334.1 coordinate 647,954,911, forward strand.
CTAGACCATTCATAGTCAAAAGAGTTTTCCCATACGGAACGATAGAATTAATAAATTCAAATGGGATTGAATTTAAAGTTAATGGTCACAGAGTTAAACATTACATACATGGTCCGATGGAAGTCGACAACGAAGTTAATCACAATTTCGACACCACAGCTAACTAAGTGTGGGGAGAATCAAGTCTTTAAAAGATAATATGTATTTCTGTTAGAGTTAGATTGTCTGTTTTCGTGTAGTTCTCGAAAATGGAACACGTATGGTCTTTCCCTAGCAGACCCTAAAGAACTAGTCTTCTCCCCCCATTCTGAATTTTTATTTTTTTTAGGTTTTTACAAAATGAAGACTGCCTGTGAATTAAACCATGGTCTAATGCTACACGCTTTGATCACTAAAAGAAATAATGACATACTACCGAGTGAATTAGTATCAGTAATCAGAGGAAGAATGGACGGAGTTAGAAAAGGATCCAGATGCGAAGATAATAAGTTACAATTTGGTAAAGGAAAATCAAAATCCGCAGCGAAAAGAAGAGCACGACACCTAGAAAAATGTCATAAATGCGGAAAATGGTCACATGGAGGTAAATGTTCAAATAATCAAACCTATTCAAATACCGAATTTGTTACTTTATGCAGAGACGGACCGTTCATATGTTTAGAAGAAAAGACAATGAATGCTCGAGGTTACGCCTATGCAGCCATGGAAAACCAATTAAACCGACTATCTTATGAATATAATAGATCATATAACTAAGAAATCTATTTCACAGGTATGTCTGTATAGTTTTTATTTTTATTTTTATTTTTAACCTTTTGATAATAAACGCTAATTTGTTCGCTAAAAAGTATTAAATTGGTATTAAATAAAATTAGGTTTGGCGACCGAAATTATTGATATCGTTCAAAAATTTATTACATCACTGCGAAATTTAACGTTTATTCTTAAGGTATAAATATCTTTAATCAATCAATCAAAATATTTCAAAAATTCGTCATGAGTTAAATTAGGTCTTGGAACCGAAATTACTTTACCGAAAAGAGGGGCGCATATTTTTGATAATATTTGATTGATTAAAGTGGGATAAAAAGACAAAAAGATTTTTAAATTTATTTTTACCATGTTTTTAAAATTAATATTTAAATCTTAAGTTAATATTGTAAACTTTGTAAAAACAATATATTTAAAATTGTAAATATTTGAAAAATTTATATAAGTTTGGTATGAATTTATGAATTTTTAAATTAAGTTTGGTGTGAATTTTTAATTTTTAAAATATTAATTTTTAATTTTATGCATTTCAAATTTTAAGTTTGGTGTGAATTTTTTAATTTTTAATTTTGAATTTTATATTTATGTTGTGTGAATTTAAAAACAAAAATTTACTTTATCTCATTAAGTTAAGAATATGATTTTTAAAATTCGTCGTAAGTTGAAGACTAGGTCTTTGAACCGAAATTGCTTTACCCGAGGGAGGGACGAGAACTTTTATTATCATTATTTTTAATCTTATTGATTTAAAGTATGCCAAAAACATTAAAAAACCCAAAAATCTTAGCTTTTAAAACAATCGCTACAAAAAGACAAATTTTAAAATTTTGTCGAGGGACGGACTAGGACATCGATCCGAAACGACCTCGTCCTAAATAACAAGGGAAACAAAATTTTAAAATTAATTTCTTAATTGTTTTATAAGTTAAAGATTATAAAAATAAATAAAAAAAAAAAAAAAAAAAAAAAAAAAAAAAAGGGTAAACTCCGCGACTCGCGGAGTTTGCAGTGCAAACCTCCGCGACTCGCGGAGGGTCCAAAACTCAGAAAAAAAAATAAAAGAGCTGCTCGATCAGTACACATAACCCACACAAAAACACACATACAGCTCGAAAAAACCCGAAAATTACCCCCAAAAATCTCAATTTTTAACCGTTAATCACCAAATTTTTTGCTAAAATCATGTTGAGAAGGATGATATCTAGGAACTACTCAAGAAAAACGGTAAATTTCTACACCTAAACACCATTTAATTCGAATTTTAGTGTTCTTGAGCTATTTTTCCCCAATTTGATTTTGATGCTTTTTAGTGTAATTAGACTTAAATTGTTTATGTATTATGCTTGTATAACCTAGATTGATGCTGTTTAACATGATTAGAAGCCTTAAACTTCAAATTTTGAATAATCTAGGGTTTGTGTTCTTGAGCAATTTAGGGCTTTTTGATATAAACAGGTTATGGCCGATTTTTGTCATGAATTGTTGCTAAATTGAGTAGTGTAACATGTCTAGGTAGTTAAATGATCCAAACTTTGAGCCTAAACATGATTTTGAGAATTAAAGTGGACTTTTTCAAGTCCAAAATTCATGAACTTGATTTTTGAAAGATAATGCCATTTGAGACTTGTTTATTTGCTAGTAATGATTATTTTGACATGTTATTTGAGTTGAATGCTTATGAACTTGGCGAAAATTTTCGTATATGCTTATTTGAAAAAGTGTAGAATTGATAAAAATGTGAAAATAAGCTTAAGTTTGATATAAATTGATAATGTCATTATTGATGATTTTGCTGACACTAATGCATATTTGGATGCACAAAATTTGTGTTTGATGTGTTTTGCAGAATGAAAGGGGTGAATCTTCATCCCAAGCCCGTCATGCTCCTGCTGAGAACTTGGAACAACAGGAGGTAGATAACTACTACAAGCAGGATGTACCTCATCCAGTCATGACCTTTTCAGATATGCACTTGGAACAGTTGCACCCGAACTTGCGATTTGACAGACTTTGGATAGATTATCCAAAATATCAACGGGGTTTGCATACTCTTCATTCCAAGGTTGTTGAGGTACCGAGGGTCATAGAATGGGGACCCTTGGAAGCTGTAGAATTGGCCGGGCCAATTAGGGAATTACTGGTACAGAGGTATGGTAATTCTTCTTTTAATGACTGGATATGTTTATTCATCATACGCAGACCTGTATATAAAGTATGGTGTGAAGAGTTGTTATGTAGTATAGAGTTGAATGATCGGGTAGCTAGTTTAACCGATCGTTCTTTTATTAGATTTTTGTTAGGCGGTTCGATGCGCCACATGTCTTTACTAGACATGGCTCAGGCTTTACGTATATATACGCCTGAGGAATTAGCGTCTGCCGATTGTAGAGGATTGATACTAAACGGTAGGAAAATAGATGAAAATTTTGATACACACGGTGTGTGGAGTCAAATGACAAGCCATCACCGTTTTAAAGGGGGAAACTACTCTTATTTGGATATAGATAGAGCCGAATTAAGAGTAATACATAGGTTTTTAGCTAATTCGATTACACAAAGGGGTAAAAACAAAGAAAAGGTAAATGAACAAGATTTGTTTTACCATATGTGTATTCGAGACCCACACAGCGCTGTAAGTATACCATATTGTGTGGGTTATTATTTATCAGCTATGGTTCGAGGGATGCGTCCACATAGCATAATAGGAGGTGGTATTTTTATTACTTTGATTGGTGAATATCTCGGTGTGGATATAAGTCGGGGGGGATTATTAGTAGAAGAGCCGGAACCCCGCGACACTATAGGTTTAAATGTATACCATGGTGCTAAAGTTTTGAAGCGGCGAAATAACGCCGCAGTACGATACAATGGTAGACATCCACAGGTAGAGAGAAACCAGGAACAAGGTAATGTAGGAGGGGGGAATGAGATGCAAGAAATGCATAGGTTTATAGCTTCTCAGGAATACGAAAATGCTAGACAGAGAGCATTTGAAGATTGGCAAGTTCATCAGAACCAGATCATAGCGCATTGCCAACATATAGGTAGAAACTATATTCCTACTCCGAAACCCGTCTTCCCTCCTTGGTCGATAGAGATGCAGCCACCATATCCTACGTATGACCCTGCCGAAGCATTCTATAGCACTTATGGTTATGCGTGGAACCCCTATTGGTACCAATATCATCCTTAGTTTACTTATTTTGTTTTATTATTTTGTAATTTGTAATTATTGATATATTTAATATTTTTGTTAATATTGTAATCATTTTTATAATTATCTAACTTTTATTCTTAGATTTTAATAATTTTTGAATGTGGGGTAATAAACCAAACTTCAAAAATATGTATATATGTTTGCAGTTTATCTTATGTACACAACAGGGTAAAACAACGCATTTTCAAAGACTGGCATTAAGTTCAGCAAAAGCAACTAATTTTGACGACAATGATGCAAAATATATGTGAAATAACAACAAGACGGAATGAACAAATGACGTGCACCATTTATCATTCAGCAAACAAACGCCAATATATTTGGAAACTTTGGTAAAAATTTAATCATTTTCACACAAATCACCCTCAATAATTTAAATTGTTACTGATTTCTTGCAAATGAGGGCATTGCAAGATCTTAAGTGTGGGAAGGGGTTAAATTCTTTCGGATTTTAAAAATTTTTATTAAACACTTGGTTACCATTAAAATACTAGTAAAGCAGTAGTTGTATTAGAATCTAGTGCTCTCTGATAAAAAAGAACAGCACTAGTCTTATATACTGACTACCCAATTCTAGTAAAATTTTTCAATTAAATGAATTCAAATCATGTTTATACATATTTATGAACGATAAAACTAGGTTTTAACACCGAAATTATTGTTACCTCGGAAAGGACATAAATTGAGAAACAAACTAAAATGTTAAAATTCATTTAAAATGGAATAGAGGACGATAAAAAGAAAAATAAAAAGCCAAGTGTGGGAAAATTTACCAAGTTATTTTAAACATATGTCACATATATTTGTAACAAATAACTGAAAATACTTTTGCTTTGAACTAAACTAAACTGTTTTACCCAATGAAAGAAAAGAAGAGATGGATCTACACGATGAATCAATTCCATCATTAAAAGGAAGTAAAGTCTTCCGAAAAAGACACGCGCTTCTTGATTTAGGTCATGAAGTTGTCGTCCAGACCAGCTGTAGGTTGACGAAAAATCTAGAAAAGTCATCACTAAAATCAGCAGGAAATCCACGGACCTCAGCATTAAACAGGGTCGCCAAGTGGTCAGATTTATCCTAACCATGAGAAGGATTTATCTCGTACAATGGGGGGGCACCATGCAAATTAGCTGGATAAGACTAATGAATCAGATCCCCAGAAAGGATAATCTCCTTAAAGATTAAAAATCAGCTTTCAAGACTGATATTACTCAATCCTAGAGATTGACCTTAAAGATTGAGAATTCAAACTCATGGAATTCGATGATATCTAAACTCGAGCTTGAACGAGAAAATATTTTGATCAAAAATACAAACCGATTTGTTTTCTGAAAACCCTATTTTCAATGCGTTCATTACCATTGAACGTAAAATCCTAGGAATTCACCTGGAATTCATTAGGTCACTTGAACTAAATCGGGTGTCAACCGTAAGAACGGTGGTTGCATAACATGGTCAAAGACAGGACCTTGTGCCAGACCGACAAATTATAAGGGTGAGCTTTACTATTGCTCCTACCAAGGATAGTAATTGCGTCCGACACGTTATAGACCATAATCAAAAGCATGTCACGGGACATTGCCTTAAACAGTTGCTTGTTCAACGCTTTCCTCTACAACCGGACGGTAGTTTACCGAAAGGTAATATACGGAACAAGTAAACTGGACGTGTTGCTTTCCAAATACAAGGTTAGCAAGTGGGTGACACAAAACCGCAAGTTTTGAGCTAAAATTTTCAAATCTGAAACCCACCAAACCCACAAAAATATTTTGCAAACACCGGTAAAGGGTTATTCCGGAAAACTTATCTAGGGTAAAAACTAGATTTAATTTTCAAAAGATCAAATGTTTTCATAAAGATCCAATTTCTTTAATGGATCTAAATTTTTATAGTCATGTGGGACTGTAAACCATATCGTTACTACCATTGTTTATACCGCCGTAAAGAAATCACTGATGTACAAAGTGTGAAGAATAAAGAAGTGATTCTAGTATTTCAAGACGATATTGCTTGAGGACAAGCAACGCTCAAGTGTGGGAATATTTGATAATGCTAAAAACGAACATATATTTCATAGCATTATTCCTCAAGAAAGACAAGCTTTTAGTTGCAATTGTTCTATTTACAAGTGATATTCGTTTAAATAATAAAAGGTGAAGACAAAAGACAGATTCGACGAATTGAAGACGCAAACGACCAAAAAGCTCAAAAGAACAAAAGACAATCAAAAAGGTTCCAATTATTGATAAGAAACGTCTCGAAATCACAAGAGTACAAGATTCAAAACGCAAAGTACAAGATATTAAATTGTACGCGAGGACGTTCGAAAATCCGGAACCGGGACCAGAGTCAATTCTTAACGCTCGACGCAACGGACTAAAAATTACAAGTTAACTATATATATAAATATAATATAATATATAATTAATTATATTAATTATATATATATTATATATATATTTAAAACCGTCGGCAGCAGGAAACTCCAAGGGTGTAAACTGTAAATACCTCTCCGCGACTCGCGGAGTTTTAAGGGTATTTGGCCGCGAGTCGCGGAGCCCCAAAAATCAAGTCTGGCTATAAATCAACCCGAATTCTGATCAAAATCATCATCTTATTTTTCAATCTCTCTCTCAATATATACGTAATATATATATAATTTATATTTTAATTTTAATTTTAATTATAATTCTAATAATAAGGGTATGTTAGCGAATGTTGTAAGGGTGTAAGTCGAAATTCTGTCCGTGTAACGCTACGCTATTTTTAATCATTGTAAGTTATGTTCAACCTTTTTACATTAATGTCTCGTAGCTAAGTTATTATTATGCTTATTTAAAACGAAGTAATCATGATGTTGGGCTAATTACTAAAATTGGGTAATTGGGCTTTGTACCATAATTGGGGTTTGGACAAAAGAACGACACTTGTGGAAACTAGACTATGGGCTAATAATGGGCTTTATATTTGTTTAACTAAATGAAAGTTTGTTAATGTTAATATAAAGATTTACAATTGGGCGTCCCTATAAATTACCATATACACTCGATCGGACACGATGGGCGGGGTATTTATATGTACGAATAATCGTTCATTTAACCGGACACGGGAATGGATTAATAGCCACTAGAATAATTAAAACAGGGGTGAAATTACATTCAAGGGTAATTGGTGTAATTGTTAACAAAGTAGTAAAACCTTGGTTTACACGCAGTCGATAACCTGGTGTATTCATTAAACAAAGTATTAAAACCTTGTTACAATTCGAATCCCCAATTAGTTGGAATATTTATCTTCGGGTATAATAATAATTTGACAAGGACACTTGCAATTTATATTTATGACTGATGGACTGTTATGGACAAAAACCAGACGGACATATTGAATAATCCAGGACAAAGGACAATTAACCCATGGGCATAAAACTAAAATCAACACGTCAAACATCATGATTACGGAAGTTTAAATAAGCATAATTCTTTTATTTCATATTTAATTCCCTTTATTTTATATTTAATTGCACTTCTAATTATCGCACTTTTATTTATTGTTATTTAATCGCACTTTTAATTATCGTACTTTTTAATTATCGCAATTTTATTATTCGCAATTTCATTATCGTTATTTACTTTACGCTTTAATTTAAGTCTTGTATTTATTTTATACATTAGGTTTTAACTGCGACTAAAGTTTTAAAATCGACAAACCGGTCATTAAACGGTAAAAACCCCCCTTTATAATAATAATATTACTTATATATATATTTGAATTTTTATAAAAGTAAACTAATATAGCGTTGAGCTTTGTTTAAAGATTTCCCTGTGGAACGAACCGGACTTACTAAAAACTACACTACTGTACGATTAGGTACACTGCCTATAAGTGTTGTAGCAAGGTTTAAGTATATCCATTCTATAAATAAATAAATATCTTGTGTAAAATTGTATCGTATTTAATAGTATTTTCCTAGTAAAATAATAACTATTTTATATACACCTCGCACTTCATCAATACATATATAAGAATATCCCCATCATTCCGGGACACCCTTCGGATATGATATAAAATTCGAAGTACTAAAGCATCCGGTACTTTGGATGGGGTTTGTTAGGCCCAATAGATCTATCTTTAGGATTCGCGTCAATTAGGGTGTCTGTTCCCTAATTCTTAGATTACCAGACTTAATAAAAAGGGGCATATTCGATTTCGATAATTCAACCATAGAATGTAGTTTCACGTACTTGTGTCTATTTTGTAAATCATTTATAAAACCTGCATGTATTCTCATCCCAAAAATATTAGATTTTAAAAGTGGGACTATAACTCACTTTCACAGATTTTTATTTCGTCGGGAAGTAAGACTTGGCCACTGGTTGATTCACGAACCTATAACAATATATACATATATATCAAAGTATGTTCAAAATATATTTACAACACTTTTAATATATTTTGATGTTTTAAGTTTATTAAGTCAGCTGTCCTCGTTAGTAACCTACAACTAGTTGTCCACAGTTAGATGTACAGAAATAAATCGATAAATATTATCTTGAATCAATCCACGATCCAGTGTATACGTATCTCAGTATTGATCACAACTCAAACTATATATATTTTGGAATCAACCTCAACCCTGTATAGCTAACTCCAACATTCACATATAGAGTGTCTATGGTTGTTCCGAAATATATATAGATGTGTCGACATGATAGGTCGAAACATTGTATACGTGTCTATGGTATCTCAAGATTACATAATATACAATACAAGTTGATTAAGTTATGGTTGGAATAGATTTGTTACCAATTTTCACGTAGCTAAAATGAGAAAAATTATCCAATCTTGTTTTACCCATAACTTCTTCATTTTAAATCCGTTTTGAGTGAATCAAATTGCTATGGTTTCATATTGAACTCTATTTTATGAATCTAAACAGAAAAAGTATAGGTTTATAGTCGGAAAAATAAGTTACAAGTCGTTTTTGTAAAAGTAGTCATTTCAGTCGAAAGAACGACGTCTAGATGACCATTTTAGAAAACATACTTCCACTTTGAGTTTAACCATAATTTTTGGATATAGTTTCATGTTCATAATAAAAATCATTTTCTCAGAATAATAACTTTTAAATCAAAGTTTATCATAGTTTTTAATTAACTAACCCAAAACAGCCCGCGGTGTTACTACGACGGCGTAAATCCGGTTTTACGGTGTTTTTCGTGTTTCCAGGTTTTAAATCATTAAGTTAGCATATAATATAGATATAGAACATGTGTTTAGTTGATTTTAAAAGTCAAGTTAGAAGGATTAACTTTTGTTTGCGAACAAGTTTAGAATTAACTAAACTATGTTCTAGTGATTACAAGTTTAAACCTTCGAATAAGATAGCTTTATATGTATCAATCGAATGATGTTATGAACATAATTACTACCTTAAGTTCCTTGGATAAACCTACTGGAAAATAGAAAAATGGATCTAGCTTCAACGGATCCTTGGATGGCTCGAAGTTCTTGAAGCAGAATCATGACACGAAAACAAGTTCAAGTAAGATCATCACTTGAAATAAGATTGTTATAGTTATAGAAATTGAACCAAAGGTTGAATATGATTATTACCTTGTATTAGAATGATAACCTACTGTAAGAAACAAAGATTTTTTGAGGTTGGGTGATCACCTTACAAGATTGGAAGTGAGCTAGCAAACTTGAAAGTATTCTTGATTTTATGTAACTAGAACTTGTAGAATATATGAAGAACACTTAGAACTTGAAGATAGAACTTGAGAGAGATCAATTATATGAAGAAAATTGAAGAATGAAAGTGTTTGTAGGTGTTTTTGGTCGTTGGTGTATGGATTAGATATAAAGGATATGTAATTTTGTTTTCATGTAAATAAGTCATGAATGATTACTCATATTTTTGTAATTTTATGAGATATTTCATGCTAGTTGTCAAATGATGGTTCCCACATGTGTTAGGTGACTCACATGGGCTGCTAAGAGCTGATCATTGGAGTGTATATACCAATAGTACATACATCTAAAAGCTGTGTATTGTACGAGTACGAATACGGGTGCATACGAGTAGAATTGTTGATGAAACTGAACGAGGATGTAATTGTAAGCATTTTTGTTAAGTAGAAGTATTTTGATAAGTGTATTGAAGTCTTTCAAAAGTGTATAAATACATATTAAAACACTACATGTATATACATTTTAACTGAGTCGTTAAGTCATCGTTAGTCGTTACATGTAAGTGTTGTTTTGAAACCTTTAGGTTAACGATCTTGTTAAATGTTGTTAACCCAATGTTTATAATATCAAATGAGATTTTAAATTATTATATTAAATGTATGAATATCTCTTAATATGATATATATACATTAAATGTCTTTACAACGATAATCGTTACATATATGTCTCGTTTAAAAATCATTAAGTTAGTAGTCTTGTTTTTACATATGTAGTTCATTGTTAATATACTTAATGATATGTTTACTTATCATAGTATCATGTTAACTATATATATATCCATATATATGTCATCATATAGTTTTTACAAGTTTTAACGTTCGTGAATCACCGGTCAACTTGGGTGGTCAATTGTCTATATGAAACATATTTCAATTAATCAAGTCTTAACAAGTTTGATTGCTTAACATGTTGGAAACATTTAATCATGTAAATATCAATCTCAATTAATATATATAAACATGGAAAAGTTCGGGTCACTACAGTACCAACCCGTTAAATAAATTTCGTCCCGAAATTTTAAGCTGTTGAAGGTGTTGATGAATCTTCTCGAAATAGATGCGGGTATTTCTTCTTCATCTGATCTTCATGCTCCCAGGTGAACTCGGGTCCTCTACGAGCATTCCATCGAACCTTAACAATTGGTATCTTATTTTGCTTAAGTCTTTTAACCTCACGATCCATTATTTCGACGGGTTCTTCGATGAATTGAAGTTTTTCGTTGATTTGGATTTCATCTAACGGAATAGTGAGATCTTCTTTAGCAAAACATTTCTTCAAATTCGAGACGTGGAAAGTGTTATGTACAGCCGCGAGTTGTTGAGGTAACTCAAGTCGGTAAGCTACTGGTCCGACACGATCAATAATCTTGAATGGTCCAATATACCTTGGATTTAATTTCCCTCGTTTACCAAATCGAACAATGCCTTTCCAAGGTGCAACTTTAAGCATGACCATCTCTCCAATTTCAAATTCTATATCTTTTCTTTTAATGTCAGCGTAGCTCTTTTGTCGACTTTGGGCGGTTTTCAACCGTTGTTGAATTTGGATGATCTTCTTGGTAGTTTCTTGTATAATCTCCGGACCCGTAATCTGTCTATCCCCCACTTCACTCCAAAAAATCGGAGACCTGCACTTTCTACCATAAAGTGCTTCAAACGGTGCCATCTCAATACTTGAATGGTAGCTGTTGTTGTAGGAAAACTCTGCTAACGGTAGATGTCGATCCCAACTGTTTCCGAAATCAATAACACATGCTCGTAGCATGTCTTCAAGCGTTTGTATCGTCCTTTCACTCTGCCCATCAGTTTGTGGATGATAGGCAGTACTCATGTCTAGACGAGTTCCTAATGCTTGCTGTAATGTCTGCCAGAATCTTGAAATAAATCTGCCATCCCTATCAGAGATAATAGAGATTGGTATTCCATGTCTGGAGACGACTTCCTTCAAATACAGTCGTGCTAACTTCTCCATCTTGTCATCTTCTCTTATTGGCAGGAAGTGTGCTGATTTGGTGAGATGATCAACTATTACCCAAATAGTATCAAAACCACTTGCAGTCCTTGGCAATTTAGTGATGAAATCCATGGTAATGTTTTCCCATTTCCATTCCGGGATTTCGGGTTGTTGAAGTAGACCTGATGGTTTCTGATGCTCAGCTTTGACCTTAGAACACGTCAAACATTCTCCTACGTATTTAGCAACATCGGCTTTCATACCCGGCCACCAAAAATGTTTCTTGAGATCCTTGTACATCTTCCTCGTTCCAGGATGTATTGAGTATCTGGTTTTATGAGCTTCTCTAAGTACCATTTCTCTCATATCTCCAAATTTTGGTACCCAAATCCTTTCAGCCCTATACCGGGTTCCGTCTTCCCGAATATTAAGATGCTTCTCCGATCCTTTGGGTATTTCATCCTTTAAATTTCCCTCTTTTAAAACTCCTTGTTGCGCCTCCTTTATTTGAGTAGTAAGGTTATTATGAATCATTATATTCATAGATTTTACTCGAATGGGTTCTCTGTCCTTCCTGCTCAAGGCATCGGCTACCACATTTGCCTTTCCCGGGTGGTAACGAATCTCAAAGTCATAATCATTCAACAATTCAATCCACCTACGCTGCCTCATATTCAGTTGTTTCTGATTAAATATGTGTTGAAGACTTTTGTGGTCGGTATATATAATACTTTTGACCCCATATAAGTAGTTCCTCCAAGTCTTTAATGCAAAAACAACCGCGCCTAATTCCAAATCATGCGTCGTATAATTTTGTTCTTGAATCTTCAATTCTCTAGACGCATAAGCAATCACCTTCGTTCGTTGCATTAATACACAACCGAGACCTTGCTTTGATGCATCACAATAAATCACAAAATCATTATTCCCTTCAGGCAATGACAATATAGGTGCCGTAGTTAGCTTTTTCTTCAATAACTGAAACGCTTTCTCTTGTTCATCATTCCATTCAAATTTCTTCCCTTTATGCGTTAATGCAGTCAAGGGTTTTGCTATTCTGGAAAAGTCTTGGATGAACCTTCTGTAGTAACCAGCTAGTCCTAAAAACTGGCGTATGTGTTTCGGAGTTTTCGGGGTTTCCAACTTTTCAACAGTTTCTATCTTTGCCGGATCCACCTTAATACCTTCTTTGTTCACTATGTGACCGAGGAATTGAACTTCTTCCAACCAAAATGCACACTTTGAAAACTTAGCGTACAATTCTTCCTTCCTCAATACTTCTAACACCTTTCTCAAATGTTCACCGTGTTCTTGGTCATTCTTTGAGTAAATAAGTATGTCATCAATGAAAACAATGACAAACTTGTCAAGGTATGGTCCACACACTCGGTTCATAAGGTCCATGAACACAGCTGGTGCATTAGTTAAACCAAACGGCATGACCATAAACTCGTAATGACCGTAACGTGTTCTGAAAGCAGTCTTTGGAATATCATCTTCTTTCACCCGCATTTGATGATACCCGGAACGTAAGTCAATCTTTGAATAAACAGACGAGCCTTGTAGTTGATCAAATAAGTCGTCGATTCTCGGTAGTGGGTAGCGGTTCTTGATGGTAAGTTTGTTCAACTCTCGGTAGTCGATACACAACCTGAATGTACCATCTTTCTTCTTGACAAACAAAACAGGAGCTCCCCACGGTGATGTGCTTGGTCGAATGAAACCATGCTCTAAAAGTTCTTGTAATTGGCTTTGCAGTTCTTTCATCTCGCTGGGTGCGAGTCTGTAAGGAGCACGAGCTATTGGTGCAGCTCCTGGTACAAGATCTATTTGAAATTCAACGGATCGATGTGGGGGTAATCCCGGTAATTCTTTCGGAAATACATCGAGAAATTCTTTTGCGATGGGAACATCATTGATGCTCTTTTCTTCAGTTTGTACTTTCTCGACGTGTGCTAGAACAGCATAGCAACCTTTTCTTATTAGTTTTTGTGCCTTCAAATTACTAATAAGATGTAGCTTCGTGTTGCCCTTTTCTCCGTACACCATTAAGGGTTTTCCTTTTTCTCGTATAATGCGAATTGCATTTTTGTAACAAACGATCTCTGCTTTCACTTCTTTCAACCAGTCCATACCGATTATCACATCAAAACTCCCTAACTCTACTGGTATCAAATCAATCTTAAATGTTTCGCTAACCAGTTTAATTTCTCGATTCCGACATATATTATCTGCTGAAATTAATTTGCCATTTGCTAATTCGAGTAAAAATTTACTATCCAAAGGCGTCAATGGACAACTTAATTTAGCACAAAAATCTCTACTCATATAGCTTCTATCTGCACCCGAATCAAATAAAACGTAAGCAGATTTATTGTCAATAAGAAACGTACCCGTAACAAGCTCCGGGTCTTCCTGTGCCTCTGCCGCATTAATATTGAAAACTCTTCAGCGGCCTTGTCCATTCGTGTTCTCCTGGTTCGGGCAATTTCTAATAATGTGGCCCGGTTTTCCACATTTATAACAAACTACATTGGCATAACTTGCTCCGACACTACTTGCTCCGCCATTACTCGTTCCGACACCATTTGTTCCTTTCGTTCTATTAACCCCTGGTCCGTAGACCTCACACTTCGCCGCGCTATGACCATTTCTTTTACACTTGTTGAAAAATTTGGTGCAGAACCCCGAGTGATACTTTTCACACCTTTGGCATAGCTGCTTCTGATTGTTGTTGTTGTTGCGGTTATTATTGTTGTTGGGATGATTGTTGTAGTTGCTGTTGTTGTTGTTGTTGTTGTTGGGCCGTTTGTTGTAGTTGCGATTGATGTTGCAATTGTTGGGATAATTGTTGCGATTATTGTTGTAATTGCTGTTGTTGTTGTATTGGTGATTCTTATCACCGTTTTCCTCCCACTTTCTTTTGACTTGCTTCACATTGGCCTCTTCAGCAGTCTGTTCTTTAATTCTTTCTTCAATCTGGTTCACTAGTTTGTGAGCCATTCTACATGCCTGTTGTATGGAGGCGGGCTCGTGTGAACTTATATCTTCTTGGATTCTTTCCGGTAATCCTTTCACAAACGTGTCGATCTTCTCTTCCTCATCTTCGAATGCTCCCGGACACAATAGGCACAATTCTGTGAATCGTCTTCGTACGTGGTAATATCAAATACTTGGGTTCGTAACCCTCTAAGTTCTGTCTTGAGCTTATTGACCTCGGTTCTGGGACGGTACTTCTCGTTCATCAAGTGCTTGAATGCTGACCACGGTAGTGCGTACGCATCGTCTTGTCTCACTTGCTCTAGATAGGTATTCCACCATGTTAACGCAGAACCTGTGAAGGTATGCGTAGCGTACTTCACTTTGTCCTCTTCAGTACACTTAATTATGGCAAACACCGATTCAACCTTCTCGGTCCACCGTTTCAATCCGATCGGTCCTTCGGTTCCATCAAATTTCAAAGGTTTGCAGGCAGTGAATTCTTTGTAGGTGCATCCTACACGATTTCCTGTACTGCTAGATCCAAGGTTATTGTTGGTATGTAGCGCAGCCTGTACTGCGGCTATATTTGAAGCTAGAAAAGTACGGAATTCCTCTTCATTCATATTCACGGTGTGTCGAGTAGTCGGTGCCATTTCCTTCAAAATAGTCAAATGGAACAAGTTAATCATACAGAATATTAAGAGTAGTTAATAGTATTTCGTAGCATAATATGAACTCATTTATAAAAGCTTTTTCTTCATATTAGCATTTTATAAGTTTAAATTCGGGTAGTACCTACCCGTTAAGTTCATACTTAGTAGCTAATATACAATTCAACTACTACAATTCTATATGAAAAACTGATTATAATAATATTTTGCGTTCAAACTTTTACACAATATTTTACAAACTTACAATACCGCTTATTTTACATATAGAATGAAATATAGCACACAATAAATTTGATACAAGATGGTTGTGAAGATAATTCTAGCTAGTACACAAGTCGTTCAGCAAAGGCAATAAAGACACGTAATTCATACGTCCAGAAACAAGTCATGCATTCTAGTTTTACTAGGATTACTTCCCATCCTTGGTCTTGTGGAACATAACCGTTATGGCCGTTGATAAGACAACGTGTTGTAATGTCGTCAAAGGGACGAGGGTTACGTAATGTCCAACAGTCCCGTAACAATCTAAAAACCTCATTTCTTACCCCAATTACCGACTCCGTCACTTGTGGAAACATTTTGTTTAATAGTTGTAGCCCGATGTTCTTGTTCTCACTTTGGTGAGAAGCGAACATTACTAATCCGTAAGCATAACATGCTTCTTTATGTCGCATGTTAGCCGCTTTTTCTAAATCACGAAGTCCAATATTCGGATATATTGAGTCAAAATAATTTCTTAACCCGTTGCGTAAAATAGCATTTGGGTTCCCCGCAATATATGCGTCAAAGTAAACACATCGTAACTTATGGATTTCCCAATGTGATATCCCCCATCTTTCGAACGAAAGCCTTTTATAAACCGAGGCATTCTTGGAACGTTCTTTGAATGTCTTACAAACTGATCTCGCCTTAAATAGTTGTGCCGAAGAATTCTGACCGACTCTAGACAAGATTTCATCAATCATGTCTCCGGGTAGGTCTCTTAAAATATTGGGTTGTCTATCCATTTTGTGTTTTTATACTGTAAAATAGACAAGAGTTAGATTCATAAAAAAAATACTTATTAATACAAGCAATTTTTGCATATATCATAAAGCATAAGCACACTATATTACATATATTACACCATACGAATACAACTATCTTATTCCGACTTGCTTGTTTCTTCTTCTTCGATTTTGGTTCGTTTTGCCAAGTTTCTAGGGATATATGATGTTCCCCTAATACGAGCCGTCGTTTTCCACATTGGTTTAGAAAAACCTGGTGGTTTAGAGGTTCCCGGGTCATTGTTACAACTTAAGGACTTCGGGAGTTGACGATACATATAAAGTTCATCGGGGTTGGAATTAGATTTCTCTATTTTTATGCCCTTTCCCTTATTATTTTCTTTTACCTTTTTAAATTCAGTTGGGGTAATTTCTATAACATCGTCGGAATTCTCGTCGGAATCCGATTCATCGGAGAATTGGTAATCCTCCCAATATTTTGCTTCCTTGGCGGAAACACCATTGACCATAATTAACCTTGGCCGGTTGGTTGAGGATTTTCTTTTACTTAACCGTTTTATTATTTCCCTCACCGGTTCTATTTCTTCATCCGGTTCCGATTCTTCTTCCGGTTCCGATTCTTCTTCCGATTCCGACTCTTCTTCCGGTTCCTCTTCGGGAACTTGTGAATCAGTCCACGAATCATTCCAATTTACATTTGACTCTTCATTATTATTAGGTGAGTCAATGGGACTTGTTCTAGAGGTAGACATCTATCACATAATATCAAACGCGTTAAGAGATTAATATATCACATAATATTCACATGTTAAAAATATATAGTTTCCAACAAAATTTGTTAAGCAATCATTTTTCAAGTAAACACGGTCGAAGTCCAGACTCACTAATGCATCCTAACAAACTCGATAAGATACACTAATGCAAAATTCTGGTTCTCTAAGACCAACGCTCGGATACCAACTGAAATGTCCCGTTCTTATTGATTAAAAACGTTCCATATTAATTGATTTCGTTGCGAGGTTTTGACCTCTATATGAGACGTTTTTCAAAGACTGCATTCATTTTAAAACAAACCATAACCTTTATTTCATCAATAAAGGTTTAAAAAGCTTTACGTAGATTATCAAATAATGATAATCTAAAATATCCTGTTTACACACGACCATTACATAATGGTTTACAATACAAATATGTTACAACAAAATAAGTTTCTTGAATGCAGTTTTTACACAATATCATACAAGCATGGACTCCAAATCTCGTCCTTATTTAAGTATGCGACAGCGGAAGTTCTTAATAATCACCTGAGAATAAACATGCTTAAAACGTCAACAAAAATGTTGGTGAGTTATAGGTTTAACCTATATATATCAAATCATAATAATAGACCACAAGATTTCATATTTCAATACACATCCCATACATAGAGATAAAAATCATTCATATGGTGAACACCAGGTAACCGACATTAACAAGATACATATATAAGAATATCCCCATCATTCCGGGACACCCTTCGGATATGATATAAATTTCGAAGTACTAAAGCATCCGGTACTTTGGATGGGGTTTGTTAGGCCCAATAGATCTATCTTTAGGATTCGCGTCAATTAGGGTGTCTGTTCCCTAATTCTTAGATTACCAGACTTAATAAAAAGGGGCATATTCGATTTCGATAATTCAACCATAGAATGTAGTTTCACGTACTTGTGTCTATTTTGTAAATCATTTATAAAACCTGCATGTATTCTCATCCCAAAAATATTAGATTTTAAAAGTGGGACTATAACTCACTTTCACAGATTTTTATTTCGTCAGGAAGTAAGACTTGGCCACTGGTTGATTCACGAACCTATAACAATATATACATATATATCAAAGTATGTTCAAAATATATTTACAACACTTTTAATATATTTTGATGTTTTAAGTTTATTAAGTCAGCTGTCCTTGTTAGTAACCTACAACTAGTTGTCTACAGTTAGATGTACAGAAATAAATCGATAAATATTATCTTGAATCAATCCACGACCCAGTGTATACGTATCTCAGTATTGATCACAACTCAAACTATATATATTTTGGAATCAACCTCAACCCTGTATAGCTAACTCCAACATTCACATATAGAGTGTCTATGGTTGTTCCGAAATATATATAGATGTGTCGACATGATAGGTCGAAACATTGTATACGTGTCTATGGTATCTCAAGATTACATAATATACAATACAAGTTGATTAAGTTATGGTTGGAATAGATTTGTTACCAATTTTCACGTAGCTAAAATGAGAAAAATTATCCAATCTTGTTTTACCCATAACTTCTTCATTTTAAATCCATTTTGAGTGAATCAAATTGCTATGGTTTCATATTGAACTCTATTTTATGAATCTAAACAGAAAAAGTATAGGTTTATAGTCGGAAAAATAAGTTACAAGTCGTTTTTGTAAAGGTAGTCATTTCAGTCGAAAGGACGACGTCTAGATGACCATTTAAGAAAACATACTTCCACTTTGAGTTTAACCATAATTTTTGGATATAGTTTCATGTTCATAATAAAAATCATTTTCTCAGAATAATAACTTTTAAATCAAAGTTTATCATAGTTTTTAATTAACTAACCCAAAACAGCCCGCGGTGTTACTACGACGGCGTAAATCCGGTTTTACGGTGTTTTTCGTGTTTCCAGGTTTTAAATCATTAAGTTAGCATATAATATAGATATAGAACATGTGTTTAGTTGATTTTAAAAGTCAAGTTAGAAGGATTAACTTTTGTTTGCGAACAAGTTTAGAATTAACTAAACTATGTTCTAGTGATTACAAGTTTAAACCTTCGAATAAGATAGCTTTATATGTATCAATCGAATGATGTTATGAACATAATTACTACCTTAAGTTCCTTGGATAAACCTACTGGAAAATAGAAAAATGGATCTAGCTTCAACGGATCCTTGGATGGCTCGAAGTTCTTGAAGCAGAATCATGACACGAAAACAAGTTCAAGTAAGATCATCACTTGAAATAAGATTGTTATAGTTATAGAAATTGAACCAAAGTTTGAATATGATTATTACCTTGTATTAGAATGATAACCTACTGTAAGAAACAAAGATTTTTTGAGGTTGGGTGATCACCTTACAAGATTGGAAGTGAGCTAGCAAACTTGAAAGTATTCTTGATTTTATGTAACTAGAACTTGTAGAATATATGAAGAACACTTAGAACTTGAAGATAGAACTTGAGAGAGATCAATTATATGAAGAAAATTGAAGAATGAAAGTGTTTGTAGGTGTTTTTGGTCGTTGGTGTATGGATTAGATATAAAGGATATGTAATTTTGTTTTCATGTAAATAAGTCATGAATGATTACTCATATTTTTGTAATTTTATGAGATATTTCATGCTAGTTGTCAAATGATGGTTCCCACATGTGTTAGGTGACTCACATGGGCTGCTAAGAGCTGATCATTGGAGTGTATATACCAATAGTACATACATCTAAAAGCTGTGTATTGTACGAGTACGAATACGGGTGCATACGAGTAGAATTGTTGATGAAACTGAACGAGGATGTAATTGTAAGCATTTTTGTTAAGTAGAAGTATTTTGATAAGTGTATTGAAGTCTTTCAAAAGTGTATAAATACATATTAAAACACTACATGTATATACATTTTAACTGAGTCGTTAAGTCATCGTTAGTCGTTACATGTAAGTGTTGTTTTGAAACCTTTAGGTTAACGATCTTGTTAAATGTTGTTAACCCAATGTTTATAATATCAAATGAGATTTTAAATTATTATATTATCATGATATTATCATGTATGAATATCTCTTAATATGATATATATACATTAAATGTCTTTACAACGATAATCGTTACATATATGTCTCGTTTAAAAATCATTAAGTTAGTAGTCTTGTTTTTACATATGTAGTTCATTGTTAATATACTTAATGATATGTTTACTTATCATAGTATCATGTTAACTATATATATATCCATATATATGTCATCATATAGTTTTTACAAGTTTTAACGTTCGTGAATCACCGATCAACTTGGGTGGTCAATTGTCTATATGAAACATATTTCAATTAATCAAGTCTTAACAAGTTTGATTGCTTAACATGTTGGAAACATTTAATCATGTAAATATCAATCTCAATTAATATATATAAACATGGAAAAGTTCGGGTCACTACAGTTATACTCCCACTTTTTAAAATCTAATATTTTTGGGATGAGAATACATGCAGTTTTATAAATATTTTACAAAATAGACACAAGTACTCGAAACTACATTCTATGGTTGAATTATTGAAATCGAATATGCCCATGTTAGCTTTGTAGCCTAAGAATTAGGGAACTGGTCCATAATTGATGCGAATCCTAAAGATAGATCTATGGGCACTAACAAGCCCCAGTCAGAGAATTTGAACTGCTTTAGTACTTCGATTTTATCATGTTCGAAGGGAGTCCCGGAATGATGGGGATATTATATATGCATCTTGTTAATGTCGGTTACAAGGTGTTCACCATATGAATGATTTTTATCTCTATGTATGGGATGTATATTTATGAGAAATGGAAATATGAAATCTTGTGGTCTATTATTATTATTATTATGATATAGATTAAACCTATAACTTACCAACATTTTTGTTGACGTTTTAAGCATGTTTATTCTCAGGTGATTATTAAAAGCTTCCGCTGTAGCATGCTAAATTAAGGACAAGAATTGGAGTCAGCATTCTTGTAATATATTGTTTAAAAACTGCATTCGGAGATTTAAATCGATGTGTAATATTATTGTAAGCCATTATGTAATGGTTGTGTGAAAAATGTTATCTTTTAGATTATCATTACTTGATAATCTACATTATGGTTTTAAAACCTTTATCGATAAAATAAAGGTTATGGTTTGTTTTAAAAACGAATGCAGTCTTTGAAAAACGTCTCATATAGAGGTCAATACCTCGCAAGGAAATCAATTAATATGAAACGTTTATAATCGATATGAACGGGACATTTCAACTTTGAAGGAACGTGCTTATTCCATATAAATTTAACCCACTCGAACTCTACATCCACATTAGAAGCGAGGAACTCCGAGACCCATTCGGTACCACATATACCTACTCAATCGAATGGATCCATTGAATTTCATCTTCGCTATTTTATTATTAATAATAAGGGGATTTAATAAAACCATCACAGAAAACTTATTAATGAAACACACTAACGATGATGAGGATGGCTGAAATGTCCCGTTCATATCGATTATAAACGTTTCATATTAATTAGTTTCGTTGCGAGGTTTTGACCTCTATATGAGACGTTTTTTAAAGACTGCATTGGATTTTTAAAACAAACCATAACCTTTATTTTGTCGACAAAGTTTAAAGGACATAACCTAGATTATCAAGTAATGATAATCTAAAAAATAACGCTCACACATAACCATTACATAGCGGTTTACAAATAATAATTTGTTACAACAATGTAAGTTCTTTAATGCAGTTTTTAAACAATATAATACAAGCATGCTGACTCCAAATCTTGTCCTTAATTTAGCATGCAACAGCGGAAGCTCTTAATAATCACCTGAGAATAAACATGCTTTAAACATCAACAAAAAATGTTGATGAGTTATAGGTTTAACCTATATCATAAATCGTAATAATAATAGGCCACAAGATTTCAAATATTATAAATAACCATACAATCACAAGCGTATAAAAATCATTTATATGATGAACACCTGGTAACCGACATTAACAAAATGCATCTAGAATATCCCCATCATTCCGGGACTCTCATCGGATATGATAAATCGAAGTACTAAAACATCTGTAACCTGGATGGGGTTTGTTAGCCCAATAGATCTATCTTTAGGATTCGCGTCAATTGGTGGCAATTATAATAAACACCAATTCTTAGGCTACTAAGCTAAAAATGGTGATATCCGGTATAATAATCCAACCATAGAATGTAGTTTCAAGTACTGTGCCTATTTTGTAATACATTTATAAAACTGCATGTATTCTCATCCCAAAAATATTCTATAGTAAAAATGGGACTATAACTCACTTTCACAGATTATCAATTCGTCGAGAATTAGACTTGGCCACGGGTCGATTCACGAACCTATAACAAATATATAAATATATCAAATTATGATAGAAATATATTCATATCATATTTTATTACTTGTTGACGATTTCAGTTGTTAAGTTAGCAGTCCAATGTTAGTAGTCCACAATTAGTAGTCCACAGTTAGTAGTACATAAATAAATCAATATATCATATTATGCATATTATCAAAAATCAATCCACGACCCAGTGTATACATGTCTCAGACTCGATCACAACCCATGGTATATATATTATTTTAGAATTAACCTCGACACATTATATGCTAACTCGAGAATTACCGCATATAGTGTCTTATGGGTTATTCAAAATAATATATATACATGATATCAAGGTATATTATATATATATATAGAATATAGGATAAGTTAGTTAGGATATGGTTAGTATAGATTTGTTATAAAATTTTCGTAGCTAAAACTAGTAATTTTAACGAATTTTGTTTTACCCATAATTTCTTCGTTATAAATCCGTTTTGAGTGAATCGAGTTGCTATGGTTTCATAACGAACTGAAATTTATGAAACTAAACAGAAAAAGTATAAGTTTATAGTCAGAAATACAGGTTACAAGTCATTTTTGAAAGAGGTAGTCATTTCTGTCGAAAGAACGACATCTTGATGACCATTTTGAAAAACATACTTCAACTTTGAGTTTAACCATGATTTTTGGATATAGTATCATGTTCATATGAAAAATCATTTTCCCAAAAGAACAACTTTTAAATTAAAGATTAAGATAGTTTTTATTTTTCCAACCCAAAACAGCCCTCGGTTTTACCATGACGGCGTATGTCCGGTTTTACGGTGTTTTTCGTGTTTCCAAGTTTTAAATCATTAAGTTAGCATAACATACAGATATTACACATGTGTTAAGTTGTTTTTATAAGTTAATTTAGAAGGATTAACTTTGTTTGCGAACAAGTTTAGAATTAACTAAACTATGTTCTAGTGATTACAAGTTATAATCTTCAAAAAAGATAGTTATATATATATATATATATATATATATATATATATATATATATATATATATATATATATATATATATATATATATATATATATGAATCGAATGATGTTATGAACATCATTGCTACCTCAAGTATAGTAGGTAAACCTACTGGAAATGATGAGAAAATAACTTGAGCTTCAAAGGATCTTTGATGACTTGAAAGTTCTTGAAGTAGAATCATGACACGAAAATAAGTTCAAGTAAGATTATTACTCGAATTAAGATAGTTATAGTTATAGAAATCGAATCAAAGCTTGAATATGAATGTTACCTTGAATTAGAAAGATAACCTACTATAAATAACAAAGGTTTCTTGATCTTGGATGATTACTTGGAATGGTTTTGAAAGCTTGGAAGTAATCTAGTAAACTTGAAATGATTCTTGAAGTGTTCTTGAAAGATTGTTATGTATGTTGATTTATGTTTGGATTTTTGAGCTAGATTGAGCTAGAATTTGATGAAGATGATGAAGAACACTTAGAACACTAAGAGAAAACTTGAGAGAGATGTGTTTGATTAAAAAAATTGAAAAATGAAAGTGTTATCGTGAGTGATGGAAAACGTGGATATTCATGTCCATATATGGTCACATTAGTTTATAATTTTGTGTAATCATTCATGCTAGTTGTCAAATGGTTGGTTCCACATGTTCGTTGACTATCTAGGGCTGCTAAAAGCTGAATTATTATGTGTATATACCAATAGTATATACATCTAAAAGCTGGGTATAATACGAGTAAGAGTACTGAATGAATACGAGTAGAATTATTGATGAAAATGAATGTGAATGTAATTGTAACCATCTTTGTTAAGTAAGAGTGTTTTGATATATGTCTTGAGGTCCTTCAAATGTGTATTAATACTTCTTAATACATTGTATATATATATATATATATATATATATATATATATATATATATATATATATATATATATATATATATATATATATATATATATATAACATTTTAATTAAGTCGTTAACTCATCGTTAGTCGTTACATGTATGTGTTGTTTTGAAACCTTAAGTTAACGATCTCGTTAAATGTAATTAATCCCATTGTTATTATACCTAATGAGATGTTAAATTGTTATGTCATCATGATAACATAGTGTGTTAATATATCTTAGTATGATATATAAATAATAAGACGTTATTACAATGATAATCGTTACATATAGATATCGTTTTGAATTCCTTAAGTTAGTAGTCTTGTTTTATGTATATAGTTTGTTGTTAATATACATAATGAGATACTCAAATATCATTTCATCATGTTAAACATATATATATATATATATATATATATATATATATATATATATATATATATATATATATATATATATATATATATATATATATATATCCATATATATATTATCATGTCATATATAAGTTATAACTTTTGTGAATCATCGGACTAACTGGGTGGTCAAACGTTTACATAAAAACCGTTTCAATTAATCAACTCTTGAAAAGTTTGATTGCTTAACATGTTGGAAACATTTATTCATGTAAATATTAATCTCATATAATATATAATCATGGAAAAATCCGGGTTATGACAGTACCTACCCGTTAAATAAATTTCATCCTGAAATTTTAAGCTGTGGCATGTGTTGTCTCTTCTTCTGGAAAATAAGTGCGGGTATTTCTGCTTCATCTGATCTTCACGCTCCCAGGTGAACTCGAGTCCTCTACAAGCATTCCATCGAACCTTAACGATTGGTATTTTGTTTTGCTTAAGTCCTTTAACCTCACGATCCATTATTTCGACGGGTTCTTCAATGAATTGTAGTTTATTCGTTGATCTTAATTTCGTCTAACGGAATTGTGAGATCTTCTTTAGCTAAGCATTTCTTCAAATTCGAGATGTGGAAGGTATTATGTACGCCGGCTAATTGTTGCGGTAATTCAAGTTGATAAGCTACTGGTCCAACATGGTCAATAATCTTAAATGGTCCAATGTATCTCGGGTTTAGTTTCCCTCGTTTTCCAAAACGAACAACACCTTTCCAAGGTGATACCTTAAGCATGACCATGTCACCGATTTCAATTTCTAAATCTTTTCTTCTAATGTCCGTGTAGCTCTTTTGTCGATTTTGGGCAGTTTTCAACCGTTGTTAAATTTGAATAATTTTCTCAGTAGTTTCTTGGATAATTTCTGGACACGTAATTTGTCTATCCCCCACCTCACTCCAACAAATCGGAGACCTGCACTTTCTACCGTAAAGTGCCTCGAACGATGACGTCTCAATACTCGAGTGGTAACTGTTGTTGTATGAAAATTCTACTAACGGTAGATGTCGATCCCAACCATTTCCAAAATTAATAACACATGCTCGTAGCATATCTTAAAGCATTTGTATCGTCCTTTCACTCTGCCCATCAGTTTGTGGATGATAGGCAGTACTCATGTCTAGATGAGTCCCCAATGCTTGTTGTAACGTCTTCCAAAATCTTGAAACAAATCTGCCATCCCTATCAGAGATAATAGAGACCGGTATTACATATCTGGAGATGACTTCTTTCAAGTATAGTCGTGCCAACTTCTCCATTTTATCATCTTCCCTCATTGGTAGAAAGCGTGTTGACTTTGTAAGACAATCGACTATTACCCAAATTGTATCATAACCACTTGCAGTCCTTGGAAATTTAGTAATGAAATCCATGATAATGTTTTCCCATTTCCATTCCGGGATTTCTGGTTGTTGAAGTAGACCTGATGGTTTCTAATGTTCATCTTTGACTTTAGAATAAGTCAAACATTCTCTTACGTATGTAGCAATATCGGCTTTCATACCCGGCCACCAAAAGTGTTTCTTGAGATCTCGATACATCTTTCCAGCTCCGGGATGTATTGAATATCTGGTCTTATGTGCTTCTCTAAGTACCATTTCTCTAGCATCTCCAAACTTTGGTACCCAAATTCTTTCATCCCTATACCGGGTTCCATCTTTCCGAACATTAAGATGTTTCTCCGATCCTTTGAGTATTTCATTCTTCAAATTTCCTTCTTTTAAAACCTCCTGTTGTGCTTCTTTTATTCGAGTAGTAAGGTTGGTATGAATAATTATATTCATAGCTTTTACTCCAATAGGTTCCCTGTCCTTTCTACTCAAGGCATCGGCTACCACATTTGCCTTTCCTGGGTGGTAACGAATCTCAAAGTCGTAATCATTTAACAGCTCAATCCACCTACGTTGTCTCATGTTTAGTTGTTTTTGATCAAATATGTGTTGGAGACTTTTGTGGTTGGTATATATGGTACATTTAACCCCATATAAGTAGTGCCTCCATATCTTTAATGCAAAAACAACAGCGCCCAATTCCAAATCGTGAGTCGTATAATTCTGCTCCTGAATCTTCAATTGTCTAGATGCATAAGCAATTACCTTCTTTCGTTGCATTAATACACAACCGAGACCTTGTTTTGAAGCGTCACAATAAATCAAAAAATTATCATTCCCTTCAGGCAATGACAATATAGGTGTTGTAGTTAACTTTTTCTTCAACAATTGAAACGCTTTCTCTTACTCATCCTTCCATTCAAATTTCTTCCCTTTATGCGTTAATGCAGTCAAGGGTTTTGCTATTTTGGAAAAATCTTAGATGATTCTTCTGTAGTAACCAGCCAATTCTAAAAATTGGCGTATCTGCGTCATAGTTTTCGGGGTTTCCCATTTCTCAATGGTTTCAATCTTTGCAGGATCAACCTGAATACCTTCTTTGCTCACTATGTGATCGAGGAATTAAACTTCTTTCAACCAAAATACACACTTTGAAAACTTAGCGTACAGTTTTTCTTTCCTCAACAGCTTTAGAACCATTCTTAAATGTTCTCCATGCTCTTTATCATTCTTGGAGTAAATAAGTATGTCATCAACGAAAACAATGACAAACTTGTCAAGATATGGTCCACACACTCAGTTCATGAGGTCCATGAACACGGCTGGTGCGTTAGTTAAACCAAACGGCATGACCATAAACTCATAATGACCGTAACGTGTTCTAAAGGTAGTCTTTGGGATATCCTCCTCCTTCACCTACATTTGATGATACCCAGAACGTAAATCAATCTTCGAATAAACCGACGAACCTTGCAATTTATCAAATAAGTTATCGATTCTCGGTAGTGGATAACGGTTCTTGATAGTTAGTTTGTTCAACTCACGGTAGTCGATACACAACTTGAATGTACCATCCTTCTTCTTGATAAACAAAACTGGAGCTCCCCATGGTGACGTGCTTGGTCGAATGAAATCACGCTCCAAAAGTTCTTGTAATTGGCTCTGTAATTCTTTCATTTCACTGGGTGTGAGTCTGTAAGGAGCACGAGCTATCGGTGCAGCTCCGGGTACAAGGTCTATTTGAAATTCGACGGATCGATGTGGAGGTAGTCCCGGTAATTCTTTCGGAAATACATCGGGAAATTCTTTTGCGATAGGAACATCATTGATGTTCTTTTCTTCGGAATTGACTTTTTAGATGTGTGCTAGAATAACATAGCAACATTTTCTTATTAGTTTTTGTGCCTTCAAGCTACTAATAAGATTTAGCTTCGCGTTGCTCTTTTCTCCGGACACCATTAAGGGTTTTCCCTTTTCGCGTACAATGCGAATCGCATTTTTGTAACAAACGACCTCCGCTCTCTCTCTTTTTTCAACCAATCCATGCCAATTATCACATCAAAACTTCTTAACTCTACTGGTATCAAATTAATCTTAAACGTTTCATCAACCAGTTTAATTTTTCTGTTCCGATATATATTATCGGCTTTAATTAATTTACAGTGCGCTAATTCCAGTAAAAATTTATTATCCAAGGGCGTCAATGGACAACTTAATTTAGCTCAGAAATCTCTACACATATAGCTTCTATTCTCACCCGAATCAAATAAAACATAAGCAGGTTTTTCATCAATAAAAAACGTACCTGTAACAAGCTCCGGGTCTTCCTGCGCTTCAGCCGCGTTAATATTAAAGACTCTCCCACGGCTTTGACCATTATTATTCCCATGGTTTGGGCACGTACTTTTGTAATGGCCCTTCTTCCCGCATCCGAAACAAGTAATGTTGGCATTTTTCGTTCCTTTAACCACTGGTCCGAAAACGTCGCACTTCGCCGCACTATGCCCCTTATTATTACACTTGGTACATACTACCCCATAGAACTTATCCAGATGGTATCCTTCACACCTTTTGCATGGAATTTTCTAATTTTTATTGCCATTGTTGTTATTGAAATGGTTGTTGGAATTGTTGTTGCGGTTGTTATTGTTGTTGGGATGGTTGTTGTAGTTGTTTGGTGTTGTAGTTGTTGTTGGGATTGCGATTATTATTGTTACGGTTGATGTTGCGGTTGTTGTGATTGTTATTGCGATTGTGGTTGTGATTGTTGTTGTTGTTGTTGTTGTTGTTGTTGTTGTTGTTGTATTGGTGACCCTTGTCACTATTTTTCTCCCACTTTCTTTTGACTTGCTTAATTTTGGCCTCCTCGGCCGCCTGTTCCTTAATTCTTCCTTCAATCTGGTTTATGAGTTTGTGAACCATTCGACTTGCCTTTTGCATTGAGGTGGGCGAGCTTGAACTCACATCCTCCTGAATCCTCTCTGGTAACCCTTTTACAAATGCATCGATCTGCTCTTCTTCATCTTCGAACACTCTTGGACACAATAAACACAACTCTGTGAATCATCGTTCGTATATGGTAATATCGAATCCTTACGCTCGTAATTCTCTAAGCTCTGTTTTGAGCTTATTGACTTCATTTCTGGGACGGTACTGCTCATTCATCAAGTGTTTGAATGGTGACCACGGTAGTGTGTAAGCAGCATCTTGTCCCACCTGTTCGAGATAGATGTTCCACCAGGTTAACGCAGTACCTGTGAAAGTATGTGTGGCGTGCTTTACCCTATCTTCTTCAGCACATTTGCTTATAGCAAACACAGATTCGACTTTCTCAGTCCACCGTTTCAGTCCGACTGGTCCTCCAGTTCCATTGAATTCCAGAGGTTTACAGGAAGTGAAAGCCTTGTAGGAGCATCCTTCGCGGTTTCCTGTGGAGTTAACTCCACTGCTAGACCCTGAGTTATTATTTTTTTTGCATTGCAGCCTGTACTGCGGCTATGTTTGCAGCAAAGAATGCACGGAAATCTTCTTCGCTCATATTCAAGTTTTGTCGAGTAGTCGGTGCCATTTCCTTCAAAAATAGCCAAAAGAATTAAGTTAATCATATAGAATATTAAGAGTAGTATTTTGTAGCATAATATGAACTTATTATAAAAGCCTTTTCTTCATACTAGCATTTTATAATTTTAATTCGGGTGATACCTACCAGTTAAAGTTCATACTTAATAGCTAGTTCAAAATTTTACTACTACTAAAATAATATTATATCATGAAAAACTTTAATTCATTATCATTTCACGCTTAAACTTTCGATACAATATTTTACAATCATACCATACCGCTATTTTACATATAGCATAAAAGTACAAGCACATTATCATACATATATTACAAGACATGGTAAGAGTAAATGACTTCAACTCTTTTATTCAGACTTGTTTCCTTCATCTTCCTCGGACTTAGTTCGTTTTGCTAATTTCGTAGGGATAAACTGGCCAGTACTTATACGAGGAGTCCTTTTCACAAATGGTTTGGAAAAATCTGGTCCCTTAGATGTTCCCGGGATATAGTTAAAGTTTAAGAAATACGGGTGTTTACGGTATTTTCCGTCAGGGTATTTCATGTTAACATATAGTTCATCGGGTTTTGGATCGGGTTTCTCTATTTTAATAGATTTTCCCTTATTGTTTTCCCTTTCTTTATTAAAATGGGCCGCGGTAATTTCTATCACTTCATCAGAATCCTCATCGGGATCCAATTCGTCAGAAAATTGATAATTTTCCCAATATTTTTCCTCCTTAGCGGAGACACCATCGACCATTTTTAACTTTGGTCCATTGGTTGAGGATTTTCTTTTATTTAACGGTTTTTCTGTGTTTTTTAACATTTCCTCCTCCGGAACTTCTTCTTCTTCTGGTTACTCTTCTTCTTCCGGTTCCTCTTCTTCCGGTTCCTCTTCTTCTGTTACCTCTTCTTCTGGTTCCTCTTCTTCCGGTTCTTCTTCTTCTTCCGGAATTTGTGAATCTTTCCAAAATACATTCGACTCTTCATTGTTATTACTTGAGTCGATGGGATTGGTACTTGAAGTAGACATCTATCACACATTAACTAACATATTAGTAATATTTCACATAATATTTACACGAAAAAATATATAGTTTCCAACAAAAATTGTTAAGCAATCATTTTTAAAGTAGACACGGTCGAAGTCCAGACTCACTAATACATCCTAACAAACTCGATAAGACACACTAATGCAAATTTCTGGTTCTCTAAGACCAACGCTCGGATACCAACTAAAATGTCCCGTTCATATCGATTATAAACGTTTCATATTAATTGGTTTCGTTGCGAGGTTTTGACCTCTATATGAGACGTTTTTCAAAGACTGCATTGGATTTTTAAAACAAACCATAACCTTTATTTTGTCGACAAAGGTTTAAAGGACATAACCTAGATTATCAAGTAATGATAATCTAAAATATAATGCTCACACACAACCATTACATAGCGGTTTACAAATAATAATATGTTACAACAATGTAAGTTCTCGAATGCAGTTTTTAAACAATATAATACAAGCATGCTGACTCCAAATCTTGTCCTTAATTTAGCATGCAACAATGGAAGCTCTTAATAATCACCTGAAAATAAACATGCTTTAAACGTCAACAAAAAATGTTGGTGAATTATAGGTTTAACCTATATCATAAATCGTAATAATAATAGGCCACAAGATTTCAAATATTATAAATAACCATACACTCGCAAGCGTATAAAAATCATTCATATGGTGAACATCTGGTAGCCGACATTAACAAAATGCATCTAGAATATCCCCATCATTCCGGGACTCTCATCGGATATGATAAATCGAAGTACTAAAGCATCCGTAACTCGGATGGGGTTTGTTAGGCCTAATAGATCTATCTTTAAGATTCGCGTCAATTGGTGGCAATTATAATAAACACCAATTCTTAGGCTACCAAGCTAAAAGGGTAATATCCTGTATAATAATCCAACCATAGAATGTAGTTTCAAGTACTTGTGCCTATTTGGTAAAACATTTATAAAACTGCATGTATTCTCATCCCGAAAATATTCGATAGTAAAAATGGGACTATTACTCACTTTCACATATTATCAATTCGTCGAAAATTAGACATGGCCACGGGTCGATTCACGAACCTATAACAAATATATACATATATCAAAGTACGATAGAAATATATTCATATCATATTTTATTACGTGTTGACGATTTAAGTTGTTAAGTTAGCAGTCCAACATTAGTAGTCCATAATTAGTAGTCCACAGTTAGTAGTACATAAATAAATCAATATATCATATTATGCATATTATCTCGAATCAATCCACGACCCAATGTATACATGTCTCAGACTCGATCACAACCCATGGTATATATATTATTTTAGAATTAACCTCGACCTATTATATGCTAACTCGATCATTACCGCATATAGTGTCTTATGGGTTATTCAAAATAATATATATAGATGATGCCAATATGATATGTCAAAACATTGTATACGTGTCTATGGTTTATCAAGGTATATTATTATATATATATATATATATATATATATATATATATATATATATATATATAATATAGGATAAGTTAGTTAGGATATGGTTAGTATAGATTTGTTATAAAATTTTCGTAGCTAAAACTAGTAATTATAACCAATTTTGTTTTACCCATAATTTCTTTGTTATAAATCCGTTTTGAGTGAATTGAGTTGCTATGGTTTCATAACGAACTGAAATTTATGAAACTAAACAGAAAAAGTATAAGTTTATAGTCGGAAATACAGGTTACAAGTCATTTTTGAAAGAGATAGTCATTTTCGTCGAAAGAACGACATCTTGATGACCATTTTGAAAAACATACTTCAACTTTGAGTTAAACCATGATTTTTGGATATAGTATCATGTTCATATTGAAAATCATTTTCAAAGAAGAACAACTTTTAAATCAAAGATTAAGATAGTTTTTATTTTTCCAACCCAAAACAGCCCCCGATTTTACTACGACAGCGTATGTTCGGTTT
Organism: Rutidosis leptorrhynchoides; assembly: GCF_046630445.1. NCBI lineage: Eukaryota > Viridiplantae > Streptophyta > Magnoliopsida > Asterales > Asteraceae > Rutidosis > Rutidosis leptorrhynchoides. Next base: position 647,987,649 of record NC_092334.1, read on the forward strand.
TACGGTGTTTTCGTGTTTCCAAGTTTTAAATCATTAAGTTAGCATATCATATAGATATAACACATGTGTTAAGTTGTTTTTATAAGTCAAGTTAGAAGGATTAACTTTGTTTGCGAACAAGTTTAGAATTAACTAAACTATGTTCTAGTGATTACAAGTTATAATCTTCGAATAAGATAGTTATATATATATATATATATATATATATATATATATATATATATATATATGAATCGAATGATGTTATGAACATCTTTACTACCTCAAGTATAGTAGGTAAACCTACTGGAAATGATGAGAAAATAACTTGAGCTTCAAAGGAACTTTGATGACTTGGAAGTTCTTGAAGTAGAATCATGACATGAAAACAAGTTTAAGTAAGATTATTACTCAAATTAAGATAGTTATAGTTATAGAAATTGAATCAAAGCTTGAATATGAATATTACCTTGAATTAGAAAGATAACCTACTATAAATAACAAAGGTTTCTTGATCTTGGATGATTACTTGGAATGGTTTTGAAAGCTTGGAAGTAATCTAGTAAACTTGAAATGATTCTTGAAGTGTTCTTGAAAGATTGTTATGTATGTTGATTTATGTTTAGATTTTTAAGTTAAATTGAGCTAGATTTTGATGAAGATGATGAAGAACACTTAGAACACTAAGAGAAAACTTGAGAGAGATGTGTTTGATTCAAAAAATAATTGAAAAATGAAAGTGTTATGATGAGTGATGGAAAACGTGGATATGCATGTCCATATATGGTCACATTAGTTTGTAATTTTGTGTAATCATTCATGCTAGTTGCCAAATGGTTGGTTCCACATGTGTGTTGACTATCTAGGGCTTCTAAGAGCTGAATTATTATGTGTATATACCAATAGTATGAAATGCCCCGTCCTAATCCATCTGGACGAAGTCTTCAACGGTTGGTCCCATTGTGAGGTTCTGACCTCTATATACCATAAACGACTCCATGTAATATGAACAAATGCACAACGGAAGATTTCTTTCATACCTGAGAATAAACATGCTTTAAAGTGTCAACCAAAAGGTTGGTGAGTTCATAAGTTTATCATAAAACAATAAAAATTCATCATTTTGATAGACCACATGATTTAAATCCTGCATGGTACAAATGGGCCCGAATCCTATACCCACCTGTAATGTACATGCGATATCTTTTAAATACAGTACACCTTTCTCGTGTACGAAATCATCTTTCATAAATCTTAGTAACCGTACACATATCTTATGCACAAAAATAACATACACATAACCTGTGTATAAAATCATTCTCTCGATACATAACATTCACTTTTCATTGCTTTCCTAGCTTGGCTTGGTAACCGACCTTAACATATAATACGCATAATAATATCCCCAAAACAGAACATCTCATCTGTATAATAATCATATAAACTTCGAAGTACTAAACACCACGCCCACTAGCTCTTCCATCTAGTGAACATTCTGGGTGGGGGTGTTAAACTCGGTAGCTACCTTTAGGATTCGCGTCAATTAGGCGTACACTAATTCTCAAAATTAGTGATGTTCCCTAATACTTAGGTTACCAAGCAATAATAATCAGGGAAAAAATATTCATATCAATTGTGGCAATTATCACGTCCACATAATTCAATGGTGGCAATCATCACGTCTACATAATTCATTCGAGGAATGTTTTGCTTGTGTCTATCTCGTCAAATATTTATTAAAGCATTTCATGTATTCGCAGTTCAAAATGTATTTCAAAAGCATTTAATAAAGCAGTTGTAAAAGTAGCGCATGTATTCTCAGTCCCAAAAATGTAAAGAGTAAAAGGGAATCAAATGAACTCACGATACGATATTTTGTAGTAAAAATATGCATACGACTGAACTGAACAATGCATGGTTGGCCTCGGATTCACGAACCTATATCAATTATATATATTAACACATTGTAATCGAAAAAATTTATATACTATTATTATTAATGATATATTTGTTATTTTAATGAATTATATGTTTCATTAATTATTAACTATACTTATTTTATAAATACTTAATATAAAAATATCATTGTAGTTGGATTATATGTTTTAACTATATTTTTATAAAAGTATTATTTCTTTGTTAAAATAATAATTATAGTAATACTACAATAATGCTAACAATAATAATATTAATAATGATAAAAATGGTAAATTTAATGTTACTAAAAATGATAATATTTTCTAATAATAATAATAATAATAATAATAATAATAATAATAATAATAATAATAATAATAATAATAATAATAATAATAATAATAATAATAATAATAGTATTAGTAATAACTACCTCATGGAGTAGTCCTTAAAAAAATGCCCAAGTCCGGGTTTGAACTCGCGATGTCCCGCTAACCCGATATCACTCCAAACCAATGAACCATTCCATGTTTTTCTCTATTAATTCGCATGCTTTATATATTGAACCATAATTTCTATCTTCTTCTTCTTCTTAAATTAATTAACTGAGGCTAATCACAACCAATTATCATCATCAACTAACTATCATCATTCATATCTAATAATCCATCTCCATCATCATCAATATACATCGTTGACATCACTTTTAAATTATAAGCAAAAATCATAATTTTTATGGTTTCTAAGTTGATTCAAAAACAAAACCCGTTACCTATCCACAAAACCATATCATCAAATTATCTCGCTTCCTAATCGTCTCGATCCCTTCATCTTCATAAAATCATGACCATTATCCTTCATCATCATAACCAAACCATCTAGGGGTGTTCATAATATCCGTATCCGAATCCGCAATCCGAAAAATCCGAAAACCCGATAATTTTCGGATTTTCGGATATCCGAATATCCGAAATTACATATACTTATTTTAAATATACTTTTATATTATAATTATAATGGGGAATAAGCTTATGGATTCTGAAATTCTATTGATGATTGTAATCACTAATCAGCAATTCCATGTAACAATGATATAACAGCTGTATATTTTATAACATCATGGAGAGCCGTAATGTATAGGAATGGGTATGTCGTTCTTAATAATTGTTAAAACTTAAGAATTCCATTTATTCACCACAGCTACCTCACAACAATTCTTTATAGTCATTTTCAATAACCATCATTCTTTTCTCATAAGAAAAATGTTAGCTTCTTTAAAATTTTCATATTAGCCTACCGCTCAGTGTGGTGGTATCTTCTATCCATTTTGAGATACAGTTAATGTAATTACAAGTGGGATCTCCCATGGCTTGTACTAGATATGAAGATGCCCGTTGTTTAAGTATATATATGTGAAGATGAAGATATAATACAGAAAAATAACTTATAGTTCAATCTCGCAAATCAAAAGTTTTCTTTAGAAAAGTAAATTTCGGATATTCGGATAATCCGATATCCGAATCCGAAATTTCGGATATCCGAAAATCGGATATCCGAAATTTCGGATTCGGATATCGGATGGCAAAATCTACTATCCGAAATTTCGGATATCCGAAATTCGGATATCCGAAAATTCGGATATCCGGTTTTGAACACCCCTAGTACTACCATCATTATCGTACATGTATCATTTATTATCATTCCAGATCATTTCCCTTCTAATTTCCCATTAACTAATTAAGATTGATTCTCGGCCTATTAACAAATTTAACGAGCCCAACATGGAAAACAGTTCATAAGCCCACTAAGCAATCCCTATATTATTTAAGCCTAGTTGAAATGGGAAGCCCAAAAAGAATTATGGAATTATCGTTGGTAAAAATAAAAAAAATTGAATAGTAGTAAACGAAATAACCCATTTATCTTGCATCAAAAGGTTACGGTTATTGTTATGCACAGGCACGTATTACTGCAGTAGCAAACACAGTGTTAGTGGCGGTTATTTATAGGTGTGGAGGACGGTGGTGATGGTGAGCATGGTGTTTGGAAGGGTGGTTGTTGGTGGTGGTTTGTTGGGTGTGATTCAGCAAATGAACAGCGACAGCAGTTCAATGTTGTCTGGGTATGATTGAAATACAACAAGAACGAGCATCAGTTAACGAGGATTCGAGTGATGGTGTTTATGGTGTCAAGGTGGTGGAATAGTGGCGGATTTAGCCTTGGTTTTACGAAAAAGAAAGCAAGGAGAAGAAAGAGAGGGAGAGATGGTTGTAGGTGGTGATTCATGTTAGATAATCGGTGGTTTGGGTTCACGATTAACAAGAAAGAAATAGTTATAACAATGATGGTTTATGGTGGTGCAAGGTGATGGCGGGGTGACGGTTATGGTGGGTTGTTATGGTGTCCAGTGGTGGCTATCTTGAATGGGTTTCGATGGTGTGTGAGGGTGGCGGTGGTTTCCATTCGGAATAGAACAGAAGGCAACAGCAGTAGTCGTTGTTGATTGATGATGAATGATGGTGTTCGATGAGCATATCACAGAAAATAGTTTATGAAGGGAGTAGCAACCGCATGTGTTTTTGTGGTGTGTTATGTGGGTTTCGATAGTGGTGATGAAGATAACCGAAAACAATGGCAGCATTAATAGTCGAATAGTCATTCGAACAGTAGACTTGCGGTGGGGTTTGATGGCTCTTGTTGTATAGCAACCAGTAATATGTAAGTGATGGTTTAAGGAAGAGAATGGTGATGATCGGTATTTGAAAAGGAGCAATAACAATGGAGTAAAATTAATACTAAGTAATATGTAGGCAACATGTGTGTTGCTTTTGGTTAAATATCTTGCCTTCTCAGAGATCATCGATCACTATAAATTATTAGCATCTCCTTTTTCCCCACTAACCATATGAGTGTGTTCTATAAAAAAAGAAAATAAACGAGATGTCCATTCATTCGGTCCCATTCTTAATATATAAAAATATAAGGTGTTTATGTTAATTGATATGTTGAATAAAACAACAACAAAAAAATATTCCGTAAAACAAGAATGAACACAGAAACAAGAAAAGATATAGTAACAATACAGAGATCCTCAAACTTTAATCATAGTAGTGGGTGGTGCATAATTGCATATATAACACATTAATAATAATATAATAATTAATATTCAATCAAGAATTAAATCGTGCACAATTAGATAGCAGCCAACAACTATTAAATTTACGGACTTGATTTTGTTCTCCTTTGTTAATCAGTAGCGGATAAAAGTATTCGAAAAAATTCCAAATTTTTATAATAATCATCTTTATTTATTTCAGTCACTATGGTATAAAATTCGATCATTAATTTATTAAATAAAAATTACATCAACTGTCCCTCTCAATTTTGGGTAAAATATAAAAAGTGTTAAAATTTAATAACTAAATCCTAAATACATTTTTAGTAAGCCTAAAATTTATAAAACACATTTTCGGATCACCGTTTATTCTAAAATCATAAAAGTTTGAATTAAACTTCTCTAAATAATAATCGAAACGTCCAACGAGTATTACAATTATTAAATAATTATATTTAATATAATCTATACATATATTTATATTTATTTTTATATGTATACACATTTATTTACAAATAATAGTTCGTGAATCGTCGAAGGTCAATTGAATATATGAAACAGTTCAAACTTTTTGAGACTCAACCTAACAGACTTTACTTATCGTGTCGAAATCATACAAAGATTTAGTTTAAATTTGATTGGAAATTTCCGGGTCGTCACATAGTATAGACATCTAAAAGCTGGGTATAATACGAGTACGAGTACTGAATGAATACGAGTTGAATTATTGATGAAAATGAATGGGAATGTAATTGTAAATATCTTTGTTAAGTAAGAGTGTTTTGATATATGTCTTGAGGTCCTTCAAATGTGTATTAATACTTCTTAATACATTATATATATATATATATATATATATATATATATATATATATATATATATATATATATATATATATATATATATATATATATATATATTAAGTCATTAACTCATCGTTAGTCGTTACATGTATGTGTTGTTTTGAAACCTTAAGTTAACCATCTCGTTAAATGTAATTAATCCCATTGTTATTATACCTAATGAGATGTTAAATTGTTATGTCATCATGATAACATAGTGTGTTAATATATCTTAGTATTATATATAAATAATAAGACGTTATTACAATGATAATCGTTACATATAGATATCGTTTTGAATTCCTTAATTTAGTAGTCTTGTTTTATGTATATTGTTTGTCGTTAATATACATAATGAGATACTTAAATATCATTTCATCATGTTAAACATATATATATATATATATATATATATATATATATATATATATATATATATATATATATATATATATATATATATATATATATCCATATATATATTATCATTTCATATACAAGTTATAACGTTCGTGTACATAAAAACCGTTTCAATTAATCAAGTCTTGACAAGTTTGATTGCTTAACATGTTGGAAACATTTATTCATGTAAATATTAATCTCATATAATATATAATCATGGAAAAATCCGGGTTATGGCAATGACTACGAGCATCCAACCTAGTGGGCGAACTTTCAGAACCTGAGCTCGATGTTGCCGATGTTTCAGCAACGAAGTCCTATCAATAGGTAATGTAGTTATTGGATGTCGTCCCACGAGACTTTCAACCACACCAATACTAGTAAATAGACGGTTCAGAAATGCTCCATACGGAAGATGAGGTCTTGTTTCTGCATAACAAAGCTGATTCATTCGGGAAGCAACCAAATGAGCAATATTTAATATAATGTTGTGAGTTATGCATGAGTGAAGACAGGCTTCATCATTGACAAACGAGTGACATTTGGTTCACGGTGGTACATGTTACTCCGGATGATTTCATTTCTTGTAGCAATATTTCCCGGACGAAGATATTCGTCAAGGATGTCTGAACGTTCTACGGTCTTGTATGGAACCACAGTACGACACACAAGTATGGTCATTTCATATTTTGGAATATCTTGAAGAAGAGCTTCGAGGTCTTCATCGGGAAAATAGATATTTCTGCCATCATATGGTACGCCCAATAGCACACCGAATTCTTGAAGAGTATACTAGTGTTGCTAGTTATAAATTCGAAACTTCACTAATTGTTCATTACTGAATTCAAAGTTGGAATAAAATTTATGCACGAGTGCAGGAAAAAAGAACTTATCAAGCAAAAGGAAATGAAGCCAACCCATTCTTCGAAATTCATGGGCGATCTCTGGAAAATCTTGAAGATTGACTAATCGACCTTGACTTATAGGTCTAGTCCTTAATGGGTGAGTCATAGTGTTATTATAGAGATATATATATATATATATATATATATATATATATATATATATATATATATATATATATATATATATATATATATATATATATATATATATATATATATATATAGAGAGACTTGAATGGTGGATATGGATGAAAACAGTGTAATGTAACGGTGTTATGTAACTATATATATATATATATATATATATATATATATATATATATATATATATATATATATATATATATATATATATATATATATATATATATATATATATACCCAACAATGTTCATGTAACAACATATAACATTCATTCCAACTTGAAGAAAATACAACAGACACTAGAAACTGAAACTAACACTTATCGATGATGATGATGAAGATGATGATGATAATTAACGATGTTTATTTAGGGTTTAGGGTATAATTAATAGGGTTTATTTAGTGTCTAGTGTTTAGGGCGTATAATATATATATAACACATAATTGTTAACTAGAAATTATTTTCAAAAGAACATACATTAGTTACTTCCAAAAGATAATACCAGTTCCCGAAGCTACAAATTAACATCAATTTCAACCTTTTTGCTTGAAGGTTTGCAGTTTCGGTTGAACGTTCTAGAGCTCTATTAGACCTTACCAATGGCGGTATCACTTCAAGCGCCCTATCAGACCAGAGCAGATCAATCCAAATTTCTCTCATTCTACAACGTTCAGACATCAAACTCCCAAACCTACCACCACAACCATAATATCGTCGACCGTACTGGTAAACATCAGTCAAGCAAGTTTTGAGAACCATATTTGAATCACAAGTTTGAAAAGATTTCACACCCAAAGTTTCCCGTCGACCATACTGGTAATCTTCATCCATGTTGTTGCAATCATCTAGTGTTGTGATTAGTGGGGTTGTTATATAGAAGAACATTTTCCCGCCCAAAAAGCCACCATCCATTTTCCCGCCAATGATTTCCCACCCACAGTTTCCTGCCTAAGATTTGACGTCACATGTGACGATGATGATGACGATGATGATAACGGCTTAATATAACGGCGTAATCTAACTGCGTAATATAACGGCGTAATCTAACGGCCTAAAATAACGGCTTAATATGTTGACGAGGATGATGATGATGATGACGATGATGATCTATGACAGTGATATGTGACGATGATGATAACGATGACGATGTTTATGACGACGATATATCTATACGACTTTTTAATATGCTTAAATATTTATATAATTAAATAAAATATTTATGTTAATTAATATATATTTTTAAATAAAAATAAACAATTATCAATTTTAAATAAATATTATTGTATTTAAGTAAATATTTATATAAGTAAATATAAATAAATATTATATATAAGTAAATATTTCATAGAATATTTATTTTATAAAAAATTTAAAAAGTAATGTTAATAATTATATAAGTTTATATTTATTTATATAAGTTAATATTAATTTATATAAGTAATATAAATAAATAGATTTTTAAATAATAATTATATAAAATATTTAAAATTTTCACCAAAAAAGTAGCGGGTACAAGCGAAATTTTTACCCTCCAAGGGCATTAGGGACGACATGTCATCCCCAATTGTCGTCCCTAATATTCTGACCTGTAAAAACTGGACAGTCTATATCTTTCCTCACTTTACAACGCCTCTCTCAAACCCTTCGAACATATCAGCGATTTGCTGCGATTTTCGGTTCAAACAACACCAAATCCAACCATTTCTTCCATATTAAATCACTAATTAAGGTATGTTCTTCATTTTTTTGTCAAAATTAAAGTTTGGTGTTTTGGGTTTGTTTAAAACTGAAATTGATTCGATTTCAGGTTCAAGAAACACCAAATCCAACCATTTCTTCCGTCTTAAATCACTAACAAGGTATGTTCTTCATTTATTTTTCAAAATTTAAGTTTGGTATTTTGGGTTACTTTAAATCTAAAAATTGGGGGTTTGTTTTAGAAGATTGATGTGTTTGATTATGTTTAGGGTGATAATTTTCATGCTTAGCTTGTTATTTTGCTCATGTTTGATGATTCCTTGAATTTTTTGTTGCTTAAATAATCCGAATTTTTTTGTTGCTTAAATCCTTGAATTTTTTGTTGCTTAAATCCGAATTTGTTGTGTTTGATGATTCCTTGACAATACATTTCTCATTTGTAAAATATTAAATTTAAATCTAATTTCATGAACTTTCGATAATATACTCAATCACTTTGGGATTGCAGTTAGGGACTATTATTGAAGATGTCATGTTTTGAGCATAAAGGATAAATATTCTATGTTGATTATGTGAGCAAGATTCACACATGTAATTCTATGCAAGAGAAGTAAAAAAATTGAAATAAATCCACCTCCATGCTCCTAGTCACCTAGCAGCCATGTACCAAGGAGAAACAAGTTGAGTAGCTGGGTAAAAATGATCAAAAAAATGGATATAGAGTGGGTTCCTGGTATTTTTTTAATAACCGATAAAAATTCATACATCTAAGTTCTACGTATATATAGGTGTTCCATACTTGTTATTTTTAAGTCTTTTAACAAAGGGTGCTAATATAAGTTTTCAAAGTATCATCAAAAAAAATCAAGAGTTTGAAATAGTCCACTGCATAATTTTGTGAGTTGTTTGAAATTGTAATATAGTTCTTGTCTTAAACAGTAACAAGTATTCTCATGAAGTCAGCTCATTCTTTTTTTTTTCTTATTTTAGTTAACTTTTTTTAACACCCCAGATTTTTTTTTAAAATACAGCGGAAGACCAATTTATCAGCTACATTATATATATATATATATATATATATATAATCCTCTTAATGATAAACACGTTAATAAATAAATGATCGGGTGTTATACTAGAACATAAATACAACTTTAATAGAAAAGACGCGACATCAGAGTTCCGACTAGTCAAACATATCTCTCAACAATCCATCTCCCTGGAATCTATCAAGTATGCAACAGTCAACCTGCAGAGAAGAGGAGGGGGTTAGCACGAAGCTAAGTAAATGCAACTAACTACAAGTAATAGCATACATAAACCGTCATACTAACCATGTCACATAGTCTAACACATAAACATCACCCAAGTGCCGTCTACAGAGACTCTGGCGGCTCAGCCAACCCATTAACCACCAACTGATCGGACTGGGCTTACCAGAAGTTCCTCCACCATCGTGTTGTATATATATAATCCACACACAACAGACGCGTCATTCACACATATATACACCACGACTGTCTAGGCTACCACAGAGGAACCCAACCCGCAGGTTGATCTCTCCTACCGAGGCTACCACACAATAGGGACGCATTGGGCTCCAGCGGACAAGCATCAACTAATATGCAGTCATCACAACATACTAACTAACCATAGTAGCAAGTATATCTAACAAGCATGGCAATCATAATATAACATGCTACTCTATACTATATACTCCAGCTAGTCCCACTCACCGATACCGGCATCACTCGGTAGTCTAATATCACCGATTCTTCTCCTCGTCTGTATCACCTGAAGACAATACTCACAAGTTAGTAAATTATATTCCAAATACTAACAATATCACAATCACAATGTGTATATATATACATACACACACACACACACACACATATATACCTACTACACATACATATATACACTTATATACATACACACATACTCCATCACAACATTAAAACAAGTCATAACATCTTATAATCATCATTGGATAAGTCTACAACCTAATTCCATTCACTAACGTCATATAAGTGCGTGCAAAACAGACATATACGCTAAAACGCCTTTTTCTGACCAAAATAAATTTGATTTAACTTCTTCAAAGTTTACCATTGTAAATTAATCTTCATTACGATTCCAATGATGTTTGATAAATCAAAAACGGAGTTACGGTTTAAAAGTTATGGCCAAAACAAATTTCAGAAAAAACTGACCAGACGCAATCGCACGGATGCACGTGCAACCCTACGGTTGCACCTGCAATCGCCCAAAAACACCTGCAACCGTACGGTTGCACCCTGCAACCACACGTGTGCTGTTCATCAGCACCAGGACGCTGTTTGGACCGATTTTGACACCAAAATGAAAATTTCGAGCAATTTTTCGTCAATTTAAGGTCCACGAAACTTATCTAACATATATAGATCGATTATCAAGCATCCAACAACATTAACAAACACTTCTAAGCAAGATTTAAGCAAGAATTCAACAAAAACCTCAAGAACACACTTTTGTACAAATTCTTAGATTAATCTCATTTCAAGCATGTTATTGATCGATTGACAGTCCACAAAGCTCATATAACATACAAACAACATATATTGAGCATCTAACAAGCTTAACTAACATCAATTAGCAAGATTCAAGCATAAAATTTATAAAAAACCCATTTAGACCCAAAACGCAATTTCCATGAATTAAAGCACGAATTCGAGCAAACAAACCTGATTAGATGATCACAAGGATGCTAGAAATCAGTCACTAAAGCCTCTTGATTCAATTTATCACTTGGATTAGATTAGGGTTTGTGAAGGAGATAAGCAAGTACGGGTTCTATTTAGAACTTTCAAGAAAATGAGAGAAAAAGCTGACTCCAAGCTTATATATTAGTGTTAAACACAATACCCTATCACACACGGGTATTTACCAGTTATCTGATATCTTTCGTGCGTAGTTTGGTGACCCAAGCGAAGTCCAATTTAAATAAACAAACATGTTCTGTGACCCTTGTCACAAACTGGTCTTAACCAAATACACAAATAATTATAAACATATAATTATTAAAATCACTAATTAACACCATACAAGAGCAATTTGGTCATTTTCATCTAGGCCCGATCTCAGGATGTTACAAATCTACCCCCCTTAAAGAGATTTCGTCCTCAGAATCTGGTCAATCAAGGTTAACAAAGGTCATGGGTATTACAAACCACCACAACGGTTACAACTAGACCTAATTCAAAACATGTCTTACGGTCATATGCCTTACAAAGCTTCGTCCATTCTCGTAGGTCAAAAGCTAACTTACCGGTCTAAAGTCAAACACACCATCTGCTAGTCTACTACCCAAGTGTCAAGACCCGTTATATGCTGATCTGCAAACTTACTTACTTACTCTACACGATATCCGAATCGTTCCTCACATTCTGGTCTAGAAAATAGTCTTTACCACTGGCTAAAGAAATTCAATGCTGAAAATCTGCCGCTATCTAATAACTGAACACGTCTAATTTTGTCTAAATTCCAAACTTGATCTATCATCAATCTTACGAAATACCACGAAAATTTCATCTCAAGCCTAGGTCTTACACACTAACTCTCGAGTCACTACCAACGACCCACTACATGATACCTCTCAATCATGATTTGAGGTTATATTCGAGTCACCTTCATCGAATTTCCTAGATTAACTCACTCTAAAACACTGAATAATGGCTATCATTTACCTTAGCATACATAAACTTGGCTAATTTCATCACTACAATATCGCCAGGTCAACTCGGATGACACTAAATTACCCAAACTCCGTAATTTAATACCTGTTTCAATCCCGATATTTAAGAATTTCGTTGAAATTTGCTTACCTGGGTCAATATTCACCCAATTATTCAATAACTAAATCGTAATTCATGTCAACTCAATTATAGTAGAAATGATTACCAACCCAATTTCAATTCAATTCAATCATTACATCACAAATCTTGAGTAAAGAATAACCATCCTCACGTTTCAGAAGTAATTATCAAAGTGTTAATTCCCTAAAGTAACATCAATACACATGCCCAACATTGCTACAGTTACATCAAAAAGATTATCACTTGGTTATAATGTTATCAAACCCAACAAATTTAACCCCCTTAACCAAGAATTACACAAGGTCTAAGTACATCACATACTAGAGTCACTAAATACCGCTATCGACTCACCACTTTATATCGATCAATTTCGTCTTAGGGTTATTTCCTAAATCATTTTCATCGAATTTTCAGTATTACTTAGGTCCGTGTCACAGGTCAAAGACTAACACTGTCCTCTATACACAATGAAAAATATCTAATTCTTCAAATAATTTAACGCTAGGTTAACACTGATCACAATAAAACAACCCGATACCTGCAGATAAATACCTAGTTCGAACTCATTATTTAAGAGTTTCGTCATAAATCACTCATCTAGGTCGATACTTACCCAAAATTCATCACTAAAAGCATGCTTTATTCATACCATCATTAGAAGAAACACTTAAAACACGGTCTATTTTCTCAAATCACTGGTAGTTATAAATTTCCACTCTATCTCAAACTAATAGATTTTACAATCTAAGACTATCAAAATCGCAAGAAGTCTTGAAAGAAAACACCTAACTCTGTTCTAGTTCGATCTTAATTCTACTAAGTCCTCCTTAGTAACCAGATTTGTAACTCTGATCTAACATCTAATAAACCATACCTACTTACATCGTCTTATTTGCCAATACTATTATCGTCTGTCCTCGACCTTACATTCAAATCTTCAAAAGACAGAATATTCACAACAGTCACTATCGAACTACCAGATCAATGATTCTACCTTAACCATAATATGATCACTATTCTAGTTACGTCTCCTGACCTAGTCAAGATTCATCATAATTCAGCTTGAACTGAATCCCTATTCCTGTTAAGGTCTTCTCTACTTCCAAGAAAGTCACTAAATGAACGTCTCCTATACTGGCATCTAATGAGTCACATCAATTCACCAAAGTCAAAAACTTTTCAGGATAACTCTACGGGTCCTACATAGCTAGTCAAATCCTATAAAGGTATAGCCAGGCTAGTAATACTCCTCTCACAACAACAAAACATAGTTTTTCCTATCTTTAGTCAAGACTACATGGAAAGCTCCGTTTAAACTTACTTCACAAAGGTCACCACCAACTCACATGAGTCTATGGTAGGAAAAGAGATTTCTCAAGGTCTTACTACGGTTACAATCATCTGAACCAAAAGTCAACATCATACGTGATACGCAAATCACCTACATATGACAGCAACAAACAGGGTCCGGGTCCTCTTATGAGAAGGAAACTACTACTCTATTCCAATCCTTATGGGCCACTACATGTGTCCTGTCGATCCATGGGAAGGAATTACATTTCACCTAAGTCTAACACAATAAGTCCCGTCATACTATAATATCATAGGGTCCGTCATCTACTGGTTCAGTCACGGTCAACAAGCATGAAGACTACACTTCACATAGTTACTCAATAGGGTTTGGGACTTTCACTAATCATCAAGGGGTCACTACCCTAATCAGTCTCTATGAGTCACTACGGGTGTCTCATCAGTCAATGGTACAGAAAGGACTTCATATTCGTCTTGGTTAACCCTGATTCATATTCGTCTTGGTTAACCCTGAGAAATCATTCACCTTAATTCTTCTAGTCTAGGCCAACAATAGTCTCTCGTACAGTATAACAGGCCATATAACAAACAATTTACAGTAACATGACACCATATCACAAAGGTCATATCTATAAAGTCTTACAGAATATGGCAGTCAGCCTAAGGGAATAAAATCCCGATAGTGGTAGGATAGCTCCAGATACAATCGTCGTAACTATGTCTGTCAACTCTCATATACTTCTATCTTACAAGTATAATCAATCAATCGCAACTTGAGACACTAATCGTCACAGATTATCATTACAACAAACACCAAATTCGACAAAGGCGGGAACTAAATCTACAGGTACAATAATAATAATTACAGTAATATAACAAGAATGTACCTTTATGAATACGAAGACATCTTCTATATCTATCAACATCTCGATCGCACCCGCACCCTTGACCCTCATCAACTATGCAACTGAATCCTTATCCTTGGAGCCACGTCAACTGATACTCGTCAATTCCTTCATCCAAATTGGCATCAAATACGTCCACCGAAGTTTTGTCAGCACTGAGGGTCAACGGGGCACCAGTAAGGTGCAATCGATCTTCATACCTGTCTTATCACAACATCTCACACACAATAGCTTAGTAGATAATCTGTTAGTTTCTGCCAACTAACTCTTCAATACCTACTTCATTCACTTAACCCATCCCCAAGATATGTTTGACTCGACACACGGTTTGGGAACATGTCACTTTCGTGTACATGCTGCCAAACCTACGCTCTGATACCAACTTTTAACACCCCCGTTTTTTTTTAAAAAATACAGCGGAAGACCAATTTATCAGCTACATTATATAAACATGTATATATATATATATATATATATATATATATATATATATATATATATATATATATATATATATATATATATAATCCTCTTAATGATAAACACATTAATAAATAAATGATCGGGTGTTATACTAAAACATAAATACAACTTTAATAGAAAAGACGCGACATCAGAGTTCCGACTAGTCAAACATATCTCTCAACAATCCATCTCCCTGGAATCTATCAAGTATGCAATAGTCAACCTGCAGGGAAGAGGAGGGGGTTAGCACGAAGCTAAGTGATTGCAACTAACTACAAGTAATAGCATACAGAAACTGTCATACTAATCATGTCACATAGTCTAACACATAAACATCACCCAAGTGCCGTCTACAGAGACTCTGGTGGCTCGGCCAAACCATTAACCACCAGCTGATCGGACTGGGGCTTACCAGAAGTTCCTCCACCATCGTGTTGTATATATATAATCCACACGCGACAGATGCGTCATTCACACATATATACACCACGACTGTTTAGGCGACCACGGAGGAACCCAACCTGCAGGTTGATCTCTCCTACTGAGGCTACAACACAATAGGGACGCACTGGGCTCCAGCGGACAAGCATCAACTAATATGCAGTCATCACAACATACTAACTAACCATAGTAGCAAGTATATCTAACAAGCACGGCAATCCTAATATAACATGCTACTCTATACTATATACTCCAGTTAGTCCCACTCACCGATACCGGCATCACTCGGTAGTCTAATATCACCGATTATTCTCCTCGTCTGTATCACCTGAAAACAATACTCATAAGTAAGTAAATTATATTCCAAACACTAACAATATCACAATCACAATGTGTATATATACACACACACAAACACACACACACACACACACAAACATATATATATATATATATATATATATATATATATATATATATATATATATATATATATATATATATATATATATATATATATATATATATATATATATATATATACCTACCACACACACACACATATATACACTTATATACATACACACATACTCCATCAAAAATTAAAACAAGTCATAACATCTTATAATCATCATTGGATAAGTCTACAACCTAATTCCATTCACTAACGTCATATAAGTGCTTGCAAAACAGACATATACTCTAAAACCCCTTTTTCTGACCAAAATAAATTTGATTTAACTTCTTCAAAGTTTACCATTGTAAATTAATCTTCATTATGATTCCAATGATGTTTGATAAATCAAAAACGGAGTTACGGTTTAAAAGTTATGGCCAAAACAAATTTCAGAAAAAACTGACCAGACGCAATCGCACGGATGCACGTGCAACCCTACGGTTGCACCTGCAACTGCCCAAAAACACCTGCAATTGTACGATTGCACCCTGCAACTGCACGGGTGCTGTTCATCAGCACCAGGACGCTGTTTGGACCGATTTTGACACCAAAATGATGATTTTGAGCTATTTTTGGTCAATTTAAGGTCCACGAAACTTATCTAACATATATAGATCGATTATCAAGCATCCAATAACATTAACAAACACTTCTAAGCAAGATTTAAGCAAGAATTCAACAAAAACCTCAAGAACACACTTTTGTACAAATTTTTAGATTAATCTCATTTCAAGCATGTTATTGATCGATTGACAGTCCACAAAGCTCATATAACATACAAACAACATATATTGAGCATCTAACAAGCTTAACTAACATCAATTAACAAGATTCAAGCATAAAATTCATAAAAAACCCATTTAGACCCAAAACCTAATTTCCATGAATTAAAGCACGAATTCAAGCAAACAAACCTGATTAGATGATCACAAGGATGCTAGAAATCAGTCACTAAAGTCTCTTGATTCAATTTATCACTTGGATTAGATTAGGGTTTGTGAAGGAGATAAGCAAGTACGGGTTCTATTTAGAACCTTTAAGAAAATGAGAGAAAAAGCTGACTCCAAGCTTATATATTACCAGTTATCTGATATCTTTCGTACGTAGTTTGGTGACCCAAGCGAAGTCCAATTTAAATAAACAGACATATTCTGTGACCCTTGTCACAAACTGTTCTTAACCAAATACACAAATAATTATAAACATATAATTATTAAAATCACTAATTAACACCATACAAGGGCAATTTGGTCATTTTCACCTAGGCCCGATCTCAGAATGTTACACTTTTTCAGCATCGTAAACGTTGTGTTTACCGGTAGATTTTGGATGGTTTCGGTCAAGAATTTGTATAAAAGATGAACTGATATATATATGATTTTAGGATAAAAGAATTTATTTGTGAATTCGTATGTAACTCAAACGACGGACAGATAGGAGTCAGTTAAGCCAACATATTTCCCGACCATTGCAATCTTAACCTGCATAGAGTAATCATTCTCCAAACACTTAATGAGATGTTGAAAGGGAAGAATATTGATTGAAATGATACAATTGTAGCTTTTTAGATCACTAGATCTATTTTAGTTTAATTTTCAAGTAATCAATCTTTGGCTTTTTTATGTATAAGTATGGGTCAAATGAGGTAAATTGTGGTTAATATGGGTCAAATGGTCAATATGGGTCAAATGGTCATTTGGGGTCAATATTAGGTTAAAATAGAGTTTTATGCATGATGTCGTATTAATATATGATAGTCCCAATATTAATATTTGTTCACTTAATTTGTAGGATAAAATGGTGCAAGAAAAAATCCGCCATCCGGAAAAGAGTGATGAAGAAATTATGTTGCAGGTTTTGGGCTAACGACGTGGGCATCGTCGTGGAGTGGGTAAAACGTTACCCGGATCGGCTAGTACATTGTGATGACCCGTCCAAATCCATTTGGACGAATACATCATTCATTGATTTCATAGTGAGGTTTTGACCTCTATATGATACGTTTTGTAAACATTGCTTTCTTTTAAAAAGGCACACCATAAATGAATATATAAATCTAAAGTTTTTGACGTCTGATGATTTTTACGTATAGACAATTACCGTATATAATAGTTTACAATACTACATCCGTTAACAATGCAGTCAAAATAAGATACATGGTGATGATTTTGTGAATGCAAAGTTTTCTTGAATAAAGCATGTATGACTCCATGCACATAGCTTGTATAACGTATAAGCAAACAGCGGAAGACTTCTATTAACTTGAGAATAAACATGCTTAAAAGTGTCAACACAAAGTTTGGTGAGTTCATAGTTTTAATGTTGCGCATAATCTGTATATAAAGGTAGATCACAAGATTTCGGTTGTTTCATCCAGAAACGTTTATCAAATTATTCTACAAGATTGAGCACCCTGGTAACTAAACTTAACGTATGTATAATTGTACCCTTTGTATAATCATCTTAATAATACACGCAAACCAACGTGTACGCGTCTCAAATAGCATGCGTCCGTTAAAAGGCTAGCGCTCTAGCTCGGACGGGGATATCTAGCCCTATGGATCCATATACTACTACTCGCGCCCACCAGTTCTTATAACTGGCAGTTACTAGTTACCAAAGCTAAGGGATTTTCGGTTCAAACTCAGTGTAAAATTTAGTATGTATTTGTATCCATTGTGTTTAAAATAAAGTGCATGTATTCTCAGCCCAAAATTATAGATTGCAAAAGTAATTAAAAAGGGAGCAAACGAAACTCACCTTAGCAGCTCATAAATTCATTCACCGAAATGTGACTGAAACTCAGAATGCAAAGTAATCGTAGATCTCAACCTAGAGAACATATGTTGGTAAATAAATGTTTAACAAGCTAGGTCGGGTCATAGTGTATCACAATCCTAATGCTCGAGACCGACATGCAAAAGTTAACAAAAGTCATCTCAAAAGTCAACCTGACCCAATATGATCTTTAAATCTATACATGTTTATTATCATAGTATAAGTCTTGATAATTGAACGAATTTATAGTTTATCAAACTCAAAATATTATTTATTTCAGGAACTATATTATATTTGAATTATCATGGCAATTGAAAATATTTTATTATTTCACATAGCTTTCAAATACTTGTAAAATCAGATTATAGTGTTTATAAAGCTTTAAAACATGATAAGACAGTCAACTTTGACAATTGTTCAACAAGACGAGACGTGCTTTATATAGAAATTTATTTACTCGATTAGTAATATTTGAAAATCCAATTTATTAATCTCATAGACAAGTTTTTTAAATATTAATTTACAGTTTCAAACACAATTTCAATTAATGTTAACCATAATTCAGTTGACCATATCTTTTAATCCGTTCATCAAAATCACGCGATTTCTAAATGAAAAGTTAATAATTTTTCACCAGCTTTCCAAAAACATGCATATCATATACTTTATATTAGTAGCATATGTATCAAATTCGTGATTCATCATAAACTATCTAACGACAAAATTAAAGCATACAAGCATGCATAAACATATATTCTCGAGCACTAGACATTGATACACTATTAATATATAAAAGATAAGATGTGAATGTTCACGTACCAATATTGTGATTCAATATTGTAGGAAAGTACGTAGACGCAACGGAAATAATAAACACTAGATTGACCTCACGAGCTATACCCCCGAACCATGCCCATAACCTCCATAGCTATAACCCATAATTTCCTTAGCTCCATCCCGCTCGAAAAACCCGTTTTGAAAACATGCGAGCAGAACTTCGTCGTAGTATTTTATGTATAAATAATAATAATAATGCTAATACTACTAATAATAAGATTAATAATAATATTAATCTTAATAACAATAATAATATAAATAATAATAATTAATAATAAAATAAATAAAATGAATACAGAGTAATATGAAGATCAGAGGAAGAAGTGTGCAACAAATGAACCAAAAACGTCAAATTTTATCGACTTGAGCCACAAAACCTCCCCATGTGATTGAATGGGGATTGAGCCTTAAGGCCATGCGATCGCATGGTGGCTTCTCCCAGCTCACATCACATTATAAATCTTGCCGACACATTTATGTATACATATATATATTATTTAATAAATAATATATTTAATCTTTAGAATTAATTAAATATTATATTATATTCTCGTGCATAGTTGATTTGTAATTTTAGCACCGATGAATTGTACGTTGACGCTCAACTTACGCACCGGTTCCGGTTTTTCTAACGCATTTTCGTACGCTTAGAAAACTTGTACTTTACGTTTCGCGACGTGTACCTTTATCAATAATTAGACTTATTTCACCAATGAGTATACTATTTAAAATGTAACTTATACTTTTGAGTATTATGGTCATTTGCTTCCTAAAATCATCGTCCTAATATATATCTAATAATATTATTTTTAATTTAAACGTTTTATGACTAAGTTATTATTATATTTTTATCACATTATAACATATATATATATATATATATATATATATATATATATATATATATATATATATATATATATATATATATATATATATATATATATATATATATATATATATATATATATATTCATGTCTAGTTACAAATATTTGTTCGTGAATCGTCGGTCAAAATCATATAAATTTTAAATTTAAATTTGGTCAAAAAATTTCGAGTCGTCACAGTACCTACCCGTTAAAGAAATTTCGTCCCGAAATTTGATAGAGATTATCATGGCTAACAATAAAAATGTTTTCATGACGAATATGAGTTGATAAATAGAGTTTCATCATTATTGACTTATATAGATAAAACGATTCGATTATGTGAAGCGTACGAGTGAAGCTATCTTAAAACAGTGAAGATGAGTAAATACATGTTCGCCTTAACTGGTGACGTAGTCACGGTTGATTTCCAAAATTCAAGGAATTTAGAGAAAATCTTCGTAATAAGATTTGGTTCTTCGGTAATTAAGGAAATTAGGATCTTCTTTGGTTAAATGCAATAATCTGTTTTGATTGCTCTGTCAGATATTTCACTATAATCCACTCTCTTCGTTTCCTTATTTGCACAGCTCACATATTCTTTTCTTTCTCCCTCAATTCATACTTTAAAGCATTCGTCAATATGCTCCATCTCATTCTGATTCTTGATATACTCCTAACTTTCATATCTATCATTCTTCTTTTTCATCTACCGCCGGAAGAATCTATTCACTTCTACTATACTCTTGGTTTTATAGTGTTTTTAGTTCTCCCGTGTCTTTACGTTGCAATACTTATTGATATACACAGTTTGTAATTTATGTGTTGTCGTCGGGCTTTATATCTTTCCTTATTTTTCAGAGTCCCTGCTTCTGTCTTTCTATAATCATCGACATCCACAGTTAATGCTCTCTCCTATTTGTTGCGATTTATACCCCCATTTCTATTTTGGAGCTTCATGCTCTGTTTTCTCTTCTATCTATTAAGCACCGCATGTCCGCATGTAATGATCCAGAATTCGCAGATATGAATTTCGGAATGAACATAGTTAATGTTATAAGGAGGAAATTGTAATGGCACGGTCTTGATTTGTCAAATTACTAGAATACCTCGGAAAATGCCGAATTATCAAGAAAATATTTTCTTGATATGTTTAGAGTTTAAGTAGAATACAAGAGTCGTGTAACATGGCACATGATGACGTTATGATGTGTGAATCATCACGTTCCATTTAGAAACTCAGCATGACTTACTGTAATATAATCACGTTGATCAGGTGTCATTATATTATACTAACACATGCTTCAGTTCCCAACACTTCTTCAAAACATTCATATTTTAACTTCGAATTTTTCAGAATTTAGAAACTAAAATAGTTTCCTTTTTGATGTAACGCATATATCGCTAAGAGATAAATGATTTTAGATAAGAACAGTTATGAAAATATCTTCAGAAATATCGAGGATATTTATACTGAAAGATACGATGATATCTTAGGATTTCTAATATCGAAAGATGATAAAGAAGATTTGTCCGTAAAGGTTTAGAGTCAGAAGCAAGGTATTCGTTAATGACTTCAGCAGATACTGAATCATTTGGATTCTTTGAAGGCAGACTTAGTCTTTGTGATTTGTCCACAGCCTCCTTCATGGTTTGCTCAATCCGTTTTCCAGTTCTAACTTTTCTGAGCTTTGCCAACACACCACTCTTTATTATCAAACTTTTGGCCATTAAGACCATTTACATTTTTGCTGCCTCATCAGCATTCAAAGTTATCATAACCAAATCGTCGGTTATCAATCCGAGGTGTTTTCAAGAGTTCGAAGGGTTTGAATGAAGATTGTAATTGTCAATATACATATGATGTTCTAGAATTTTGAATGATACAAATATTTTTCTGGGTTTTATGAATAGAAGTGATGTCCTAGCACAATTTTGAAGTCAAAGTATAGCTTTGAAAGATGTAGGAATCTAAGAGTGATATCTTCTGTTAAATCTTAACTTAGATTCTGATTTGTCAAAATCAGAATATGTAATCAAATTTGGGTTAGAATGGTTGTTTTGATTTCTATGAAACAATGTATATCGTTGTGAAAGTAGTGAGTATAGTTGATGATTTTGCTGAATTAAAATCGAACATATTAATTGTAACTTTATATATCTCCCGGGTATTACCTACCCGTTAAGAGTTTTACAAGTAACATTTTGTATAAAAGAATTTTCATTACAGTCTTTATGAAAATATATGTATGTATATTTTTTTCAGATGTAATACAGATTTAAAGAGTTAATATCATATTAAGCTTATTTGATTTTTGGCTGGAATTAGAAATGGATAATCTCTAAACCATTAGAGATTACATAATTTTCGCGGAGTATTTCACTAATATAATCAATACTTCATTATTTATTGATATTGATATTCCTTAGTGACGGCTGTTGGTGCTCGTGAAATTCTTGTGAATTTCGCAAGGTACGAATGATGTTTTCTGAAAAGTTTCAAGTACATCGAAAATGAAAGTGTAAAATCAAACATGTATTTGAATAATACACTTGATTTATTATGAAATGGAATCAATTAAGTCGAAGCAGAGATTATAGTTAACGATTGTTAAGTCATTAACGAAGGATGTACATCATAGCATATTAATAACATGAACTAACTGAGTAGTTAAGATTCACACGTAATAGCTTAGTACGAAAATATTTATTTTGATCTCAAAATTCATATATATATAAAATATACATATAATTTCTTCAGAGGGAATGAGTTAATACTTCATAACTCGTTTATACGATATACGCGTTGTTGATTAGTGATGATGTTTGTGGTGATTATGGATCCAGTGGAGCTTGTGATGTTGTAGATGCTGCTGATGTTGACGATGCTGACGGTACTGACGGTGCTGGTGATGCTGACAGTACTGTTGATGCTGCTGCTAAAACAGATCTAGCTTGTAAATCGTGCACCATTCCGATCAGGGTTTTATTTCATCATTTCTATTCGCTCACTCATCTGGTTTACAATTAGAACTAGAATAAGTAATCTCTAAAAATTTTAAAAACTACATATTCTCTGCAGAATATTTCTTCGATGAAGTTATGAATCAATACTTCATCGTTTGTTGTTGTTGGTATTCCTTGGTATCTATGGTGCGTATGACGTTGATGTTCGAGGTACAGATTGTGATGTTAAGGTGTGGGATGCGGATGTTGTTGTTGGTGGTGGTAATGATACTGTTTGAGTTGATAATTGTGGTATTGTTGATGCCGGTGATGCTGTCGGTGCTTGTAATCTTTGCATCATATTCTCCAAAGCCACTACCCGAGCGCGAAGCTCGTTGACTTCTTCTACTACACCGGGATGATTGGCGGTTCGGACGAGCGGATGAATAAGATCCAGAATTTGAGATAGTATATAATCATGATGTGATACTCTGGAGATGAGAGAGAAAATGGTATTACGAACAGGTTCACCGGTAAGTGCTTTAGGTTCTTCACCAAGAGGGGAATGTGGTGGATGGAAGGGATCACCTTCTTCTTGTCTCCAATGACTAAGTAGGCTATGAACCCATCCCCAATTCATCCAGAATAGGTGATGGCTGATTGGTTGATCCATTCCGGGTGCACTGTCTTCAGAGTTCAGGTGAATATCCATATCGGAATAGCTATCGGAGTTTAAGGAATTTGAACTAGATACGGGATACATCTTGTATAATTAGGGAGATGATTTTTGATATAAAATAGACTATAGAATTTAGATTGGTACTCTTCAATACATAATTTACATATGTATATATAATACCAAAATTCCATAAATCACTGAGGAATTTTCGGAAGATGTCAGGTAAAGTTTACAGTAACAGATATGCCAATATATGAATTTGTCTGTACACTATCTATGCAATAAATGTAAGAAAACGCATCTAGATTTAGGAAAGATAAGCAAGTAATTTCTGACAAGAAATGATAAGCAAAACTCGGTAAAAACAGATACGGTCATAGTCCAGACTCACTAATGCATCCTAACAATTACCAGTTAAACACACTAATGCAAATTCTGGTTCCCTATGACCTCAAGCTCTGATGCCAACTGATGACCCGTCCAAATCCATTTGGACGAATACATCATTCATTGATTTCATAGTGAGGTTTTGACCTCTATATGATACGTTTTGTAAACATTGCATTCTTTTAAAAAGGCACACCATAAATGAATATATAAATCTAAAGTTTTCGACGTCTGATGATTTCTACATATAGACAATTACCGTATATAATAGTTTACAATACTACATCCGTTGACAATGCAGTCAAAATAAGATACATGGTGATGATTTTGTGAATGCAAAGTTTTCTTGAATAAAGCATGTATGACTCCATGCACATAGCTTGTATAACATATAAGCAAACAGCGGAAGACTTCTATTAACCTGAGAATAAACATGCTTAAAAGTGTCAACACAAAGGTTGGTGAGTTCATAGTTTTAATGTTGCGCATAATCTGTATATAAAGGTGGATCACAAGATTTCGGTTGTTTCATCCAGAAACGTTTATCAAATTATTCTACAAGATTGAGCACCCTGGTAACTAAACTTAACGTATGTATAATTGTACCCTTTGTATAATCATCTTAATAATACACGCAAACCAACGTGTACGCGTCTCAAATAGCATGCGTCCGTTAAAAGGCTAGCGCTCTAGCTCGGACGAGGATATCAAGCCCTATGGATCCATATACTATTACTCGCGCCCACCAGTTCTTATAACTGGCAGTTACTAGTTACCAAAGCTAAGGGATTTTCGGTTCAAACTCAGTGTAGAATTTAGTATGTACTTGTATCCATTGTGTTTAACATAAAGTGCATGTATTCTCAGCCCAAAAATATAGATTGAAAAAGTAATTAAAAAGGGAGCAAATGAAACTCACCTTAACAGCTCATAAATTCATTCACCGAAATGTGACTGAAACTCGGAATGCAAAGTAATCATAGATCTCAACCTAGAGAACATATGTTGGTAAATAAATGTTTAACAAGCTAGGTCGGGTCATAGTGTATCACAATCCTAATGCTCGAGACCGACATGTAAAAGTTAACAAAAGTCATCTCAAAAGTCAACCTGACCCAATATGATCTTTAAATCTATACATATTTATTATCATAGTATAAGTCTTGATAATTGAACGAATTTATAGTTTATCAAACTCAAAATATTATTTATTTCAGGAACTATATTATATTTGAATTATCATGGCAATTGAAAATATTTTATTATTTCACATAGCTTTCAAATACTTGTAAAATCAGATTATAGTATTTATAAAACTTTAAAACATGAGAAGACAGTCAACTTTGACAATTGTTCAACAAGACGAGACGTGCTTTATATAGAAATTCATTTACTCGATTAGTAATATTTGAAAATCCAATTTATTAATCTCAAAGACAAGTTGTTTAAATATTAATTTACAGTTTCAAACACAATTTCAATTAACGTTAATCATAATTCAGTTGACCATATCTTTTAATCCGTTCATCGAAAGCACGCGATTTCTAAATGAAAAGTTAATAATTTTTCACCAGCTTTCCAAAAACATGCATATCATATACTTTATATTAGTAGCATATGTATCAAATTCGTGATTCATCATAAACTAGCTAACGATAAAATTAAAGCATACAAGCATGCATAAACATATATTCTCGAGCACTAGACATGGATACACTATTAATATATAAAAGATAAGATGTGAATGTTCACGTACCAATATTGTGATTCAATATTGTAGAAAAGTACGTAGACGCAACGGAAATAATAAACACTATATTGACTTCACGAGCTATACCCCCGAACCATACCCATAACCTCCATAGCTATAACCCATAATTTCCTTAGCTCCATCCCGCTCGAAAAACCCGTTTTAAAAACATGCGAGCAGAACTTCGTCGTAGTATTTTATGTATAAATAATAATAATGCTAATACTACTAATAATAAGATTAATAATAATATTAATCTTAATAACAATAATAATATAAATAATAATAATTAATAATAAAATAAATAAAATGAATACGGAGTAATATGAAGATCAGAGGAAGAAGTGTACAACAAATGAACCAAAAACATCGAATTTTATAGACTTGAGCCACAAAACCTCCCCATGCGATCGCATGGGGATTGAGCCTTAAGGCCATGCGATCGCATGGTGGCTTCTCCTAGCTCACATCGCATTATAAATCTTGCCGACACATTTAGGTATACATATATATATTATTTAATAAATAATATATTTAATCTTTAGAATTAATTAAATATTATATTATATTCTCGTGCATAGTTAATTTGTAATTTAGCTCCGATGAATTGTACGTTGACGCTCGACTTACGTACCGGTTCAGGATATTCGAAAGCATTTTCGTACGCTTAGAAAACTTGTACTTTACGTTTCGCGACGTGTACCTTTATCAATAATTAGACTTATTTCACCAATGAGTATACTAATTAAAATGTAACTTATACTTTTGAGTGTTATGGTCATTTGCTTCCTAAAATCATCGTCCTAATATATATATATATATATATATATATATATATATATATATATATATATATATATATATATATATATATATATATATATTCTTTTTTTTATTTATTTATTTATTCATGTCTAGTTACAAATATTTGTTCGTGAATCGTCGGTCAAAATCATATAAATTTTAAATTTAAATTTGGTCGAAAATTTTCGAGTCGTCACATACATCATCTTCATCATCAACGGGCCAAACAAGACTACCACCGGCGGGTTCTGAACAACCATTGCTAAAGGCCACCGTATACGATACTTTTGCGTATAATGGTATGACTATCCCACCCCAATGGAAATCTTTTTTCTCATCTCCTAATAATTCAACTCAAGATGATCATGAGGGTGAACGTGAAGTCGAAGGTGATGAGGGTGAACGTGAAGGCGACGATGATGAGTTTGAAAGCGAAGGTGAAGAAGAAGAAGAAGAAGAAGAAGAAGAAGAAGAAGAAGAAGAAGAAGAAGAAGAAGAAGAAAGGTAAGTGTGTTGTTTTTGTGTTTGTTTGATACTCGAATTTGGTTCGTAAACTTTAATTTGTTTCGTAATGTAATCGTTAGATACTCAGTTTGTATAACTTGGAGACATGTTTTAATTAATGTTATGATTGTGTTTGTGATATATATTATGTTTTGTACATCAAGTTTTTGTTTTGTGTAAATGTGCCGTTTTAACGGCTGGAAATACAGCAGATTTAAAACTTCCTGAATAATGCAGCAGCTTATTGGGACGGCATGTGGTCCCCAAAGGTCGTCTCCAATGTTTTGGCAAGAAATATTAATTATAATAAATTTATAATTATTAATATTTTATTATTTTCTTTAGGGACGACATGTCGTCCCCAATGGTATTTCCAAACATTTATATAATAAAATAATACTTAAAAATTTTAAAAATAAAATAATAGCTTAGGGACGACATGTCGTCGCTCAGTTGCTTCCCAACTGACAACAAGAAAGTCAAAGTGGGCCCCAATGTCGTCCCCAAAAAAATCAACCGTCGTTCCAAAAAGACTCTAGCGACGAAGCAATTGGGACGACTCTTAATGAACGACATGTTGAAACAACCCAACCCGTATTCCATACGATAAATTCTTTTTTTTTTATAATACACATTTACGCGCCAATTAAATATGTGGACCATTTCACAAGTTCCATTTAAACGTACAACAATTTAAATGTTTGCAAAAGGCACGAAGGCCATTAATTAAGTTTAATACAAGTTCAACCCACTACAATGATAGTTTATAATCCAAACGACACTCGAGCATGGTTTGGGGCTAAACTACCCAAAACGTTAGGCCAACTTCAAAAAGCTAACCCCAAAAGCACCCCCCGACAAAATAAGCGGGAGACCACTAATCCAACCGTATGCCCTTACCCTTGTCCAAGACGGAACCTATAAAATGGTAAACAACGAGAGGGTAAGCAAGGCTTAGTGAGTGCAACAATTATACATACATATATATAACCTACTTACTTGCAAACACTTTCCAAATCCGCATACATACTAGTTACATAATTAGCATACCTTTCACATGTATAACGCTAAGTACCACGATAACAAGGCTAGTATAACAATAGCATATAACACAACAATACAATATGCTACAACACAAGTAAAACGATGATGTTCACAACATCCATAGTACTCAAGATCTCAAGGCTAGCCCAACGAATGGTATCGTCAACATCGAACTTAAATCCCATTCGCCTATATTAATGTGGTATCGTCAACACCGAACTTTAAACCCACATATGAGGTATCGTCAACAACGAACTTTAAACCCTCATCAACGTCCCTACACTAATCGTATGGCATCGTCAACAACGAACTTTAATTCCATACGTATGAGGTATCGTCAACAACGAACTTTAAACCCTCTTCAACAACACAATATACTCTAGGGTATGGTATCGTCAACATCGAACTTTAACCCATACCCCACAAGTAAATAAATTATATACATGCATATATAATTATTCCACTCACCTTAACACTTCGGTGGTGATTTAAATGCTTCCGTATACTTCGAGCAAAGTACCTAATACATAGGTACACATTCAATACACAACTAATGGCAATTACCACATTACTCACACTTTGAGCATTTAATGACCCAATTAGCATTAAATGACTCAACCACACCCAAAACCGCCCTTAAATGGCCAAGACCCGACTTTAATCACTAGAGCTAGTGAATTAAAGTTTGCCAACTTCAACTAACATGAACTTAGGGTAATTCATACCCATTTCACCCAAACTAGGTCAACATTACCCATTTGACCCATTATAACACCCACACTTACCAACTTAGTCAAACATGACCCAATAACATCTCTTTAACTTTAAACAAGTGTGTTAGTGACTAAAAATGCCATTTAACACTTATAACCCCAAATCATAAGACCAAACCCTAGGTTATGGCTATTAGGGTTTTCTTTCAACAATCTAACCCAACATCCACCCATTTAACCCTCAAATGGGTCATACAAGTTCCATATGAACAAGACCCTAGCATAAACTATTTTAAATTCAAAACATTGAGTTGAGACTTACCAAGACTATCCTCTTGTAGCTAGTAACAAGGAGAACAACTTTAATTCTTGCTCCTAGGTTTGATTCACAAATCTCCAACTCCAAATCTTAAGTTTAATCTAAATGGGTTTGGTGTTTTGGGAGAGAAAATGGAAAGAAAAGAGAAAAAGAATGAATTAAATGAACAAGTGGCTGAGATTTAATGCTCCCATCAGACTTACACGTCAAATTACCAATTTGCCCCTTAAATTCCCTTAAAATGAGCTAAGTCCGACACCAGTTCAGCAGAACTGTCGCGGCGCGGCCTTAATCGTCGCGACGCGGCGTATAAAAGGAAAACAGACCCTTCTTAACTCAACTTCTGACCCAGATTTCCTTTGTTTGTCGCATCGCGGCCCAGATCGTCGCGGCGCGGCATTGCCCATGCCTGAACAGTTCGACAACCTAAAACACATTTCGATTTTATTTAATTCGTACACTTAAATCCCGCTTCCTATATTCGCCTAACCCTCAACAATAGTCTCACAAGACTTAACGCTATCAAAACCCATGTATAAACTTGTATATGAACCCATTATCAAGTATATATATATCTACACATATATCAATACAATTACGCATAATCTAGCGAGTTACAAACGTACAAATGATTAAGTATGTACCTTTCAATGTGTACGGGAAAAACTGGATGTTACACATGTCGTCGCTAATACGTGCTAGGGACGACATGTCGTCCCTAATGGACAGATTTTGTCGTCCCTAATGGACGATTTTCCTGTAGTGAAGATTCAGAACCAAACGATGACAACTTAACGTTTGTGGAAAGATTGGCCCGATTGAAGAAGGAGAAGGAAAAAAAAAAAGAGAAGAATTGCTTGCTAAAGGGAACCTAGAGTCTGGCGTAGATAGGCCGGTACCGATTTTGATTGGTCGTAGTGGAAGATGTTATTGCGATTGTGAAATCCCGGCGTGTGAAGGTTTTTGTAAAGCATGGTACGTCTTGAATGAAAATGTTTCTAAAGATTTGCTTGGTGAATTTAATCCGAGGTCTAGAATGAAGATGAACGTGGCTTCTACTTCGAGTATTTATAAGCTTAAAGATAATGTTGATGATTTGGATTATGGGAAAACAATTCAAAACTTGTTTATGGGTCATCAAGATGGTAAAATAGACGGTTCATCGGCAATCGGGCGAGGTAATATGTCAGCGGAGGCTTTTGCGGCTTTCGATGTTATGATGACACGTTTGGCCGGCGAGAGTGCACTAGGCGACGGTTCCACCAATGTGTTATCGTACAAGATAGAGAATCGGTCCGGGAAGAATTCCTTGAAAGAGACGGTTAACGGTAAATTGAAAAGGGCGGGTCCTCGAGGTTGAGTGGTCGGGATCGTTTTGATAGTTAGTTTGGTGTGATTCCTCTTTTCGTGTTGTAACCGGTTTGGTTTGGTGAGTTTGTCTTTATGGTTTTACGGGTTGTTAGGGATGCTCGTTTATAGATAGTTTCGTTCGGATAGTTGCTTTTTAGGTACGAGCGTCCTCGTTTCCCCCGTCTTTTTTGTATTTCTTGTTGAGGGCGTTTTTCTTTTGAAAACGGCTTCGTTTCTGTATGAGTATTCGTTTTTTCGAAGAAAGAAAAAAAAAAACTATATATACTCGGGTCTCTACCACATTTTCATCCCAACTTCTGCAGACACATACACGTCTTCAGCTCTTCAACGGGATTATATAACATTAAAAGGCTATGCAATAATTGCATATGGTAAATTTTAACAAATTCCAAAAAGACTAAAAACAACTATATACTAATTTACAATATACCTCTTCTGAAATATCACACATTACACATATTATAAGTACATTCAAAAAAACAACTTTATACTAATTTACAAACATGGTAAATTTTCATTTACGGGTGTTATAACTTCCTTCGTTTTGGCCCAAAACTTTTTAGGCCAAAATCGAATGAACACAACGTCGGTAAACTTGTCAACATTCTCGTTCTCCTCTAACGACCGTCCCATTGTCTCTCGAGTAAAAAAATACGTCACTAGAAACCCTAAAACACAAACCCCGCCCATTGCCATCAATGTATGTGACACCCCCAGCCCATCTGGAGGATCACGAGAAGCCCACATAAACCAGATCAACCCGATTATCGCCCCTACTTTCCCAAACGCGCCCGAAATCCCATGACAAGTTGCACGAAACCGTGCCGGAAAAAGCTCCGCCGGGACTATAAAAGTTGTCGTGTTTGGCCCGAAATTCGAAAAAAATAACGTAAGCCCATAAAGTATCATGAACCCGGTACCCTGATTAGAACCCAAACCACCAGTGTTAATTTTTGCGATAGTAAATAAGCTGACAGCCATAAAAAAGAACCCGGCTGCCTGAACTGCTACCCTTCTGACATAATCAATCATGTAAACTGTCACGAAATATCCCGGGATCGTTGCACATATTGCAACGAGTGCTTGAAATTTCGCAACTTGCCATGCATCCTCGTATATATTCATCTCATCCTTTGAGTCCATATGACCCTGCAATGCATGATATTGTAATAGATTGAGACTGTAAAACACGATATCGACTAGAAACCAATTTAGGGATGCAGCGATGAGGTCACGACTATGGCAACGGATAAATTCTTGTGAGAAAAAGCTATAGTTGTTCGACAAAGTTGCGCGATTGTTTGGCGTACTTATCATCTCGACGTCTTCGAATTCATGGATTGTATTTAATGATACTTTCAACACTTTCTCCATATCCTTTGCTGCTTGTAATGTGTTCTTCTCCACCAAAGCTGTGAATCTATGAAAACCACCACAAAATTAGATCGTTAACAAAATTTCCGTCTGTTAACTAGAGATTGCATTTGAGCCTCACCCGAGGTTTTTATCAAACGCGATGCCCGTATGGATTCGCTTTCCTCCTGAGGGGCGGTAGGACTGTAATATTCGTTCCAGGAAATAATCGGGTGAGTGAGTTCAGACATCGCGTTCGGACTCATCAGTGACTCCTAACCGTCGTTCAAAAAAATCTTGAGCTTTTAGGATTTTAATGGATAAAAGTGACATTTAACCATAAAGTACAACAAAGTTAGCAGTAAGGTTATTTATTTTAGAAGTTTTCTAACGACAGCCCTTCTTAAGACAAGGGTTGTCTTTAAATTCCATAAAAGAATTGTATATAGCAGTTAACTTTGACTCTATAATAACGGTTATTATCAAATTGTACAAGTTTTTTTATGTAAAGTAAAAAAATTCTTTTTTTAATCCTTTTCCATAAAGAGTACGGTACTAGTCACCAATAACACTATGAATTGAATGAGCAGAGACAATTATTCAGTACCGGGCGGTTTCAGGCATTTTCATCCGCCAATAGTAAGTCGCAGCTGCTGGAATAGCACCAATCATGAGAATAAGCCGCCACGTTACATCCGCCTCAGGTGGGACCGAAGAAACGTTAACCGATAGTGGGAGTTTCTCGGGAGCCGATAGCTTCTCATCTGCACTAGCTTTAAAAATAGAGCACATAGTCATAGTAACAAGCGAACTCAACAGTATACCGAACCCTTGCATAGAGAACACACCCGCAATGAAAGCTCCACGTGTTTTCTTGTTAGCAAACTCCGACATTATAGTAGCAGATAAAGGATAATCCCCACCAATACCGATTCCAAGCAAAAACCGGAAAAACCCAAAACACACAAACACCATTGATGTTAATCTGGAGAGCGTGAAACCGCAGCCAATGGACCCAATTACCGTCATCATGAGCGATATACCATATACTTGACGACGTCCAACACGGTCACCAAGCCTCCCAAAAACAAGTTGACCGATCACGGTCCCCATTAATGCAACAACAAACATCGTTGATGCGATAGACGTGGGGACCTCGAACCAGTACTTTGGGTCCTTGTTACGATGTATTTCAGGGTAATATATCCTTCCGATCATTCTCATGATTGGAGGGATACAAAATAAATCGTAGCTATCAGTAAATAAACCCATACCCGCGATTATGATCGCTTTAAAATGGTAATATTGTGTTTTTGCAGCATCTAATGCTGTTAAAACTTTTAAAGCCATGTTGTGAGTGAGTAACTTATGTTGTTAGAATTGATTATATATAAGCAGTTTAATACGAGTAATAATTAATAAAAAAATTTATAAACGCATTAAATATGATTATGATGTATATAGAATAAAATATGGAATGAAATTTCTAGGGAGTTTCTAAGTGATGAAATCCAAAGCATATGCTATATATATAAGATGATGATGTTTGATGTTAACAATATATGTTCATTGTTGAATTTGTCAATGTTAAGGTTTGTTGTATTTGTTTATTGTATGTGATGTGCTTCCATATGGTTAATAATTGTATTTAAAACTGCAATAATCGGGTGTTTAGATTAAGATTATGTTTTTTATAATGTAACGAAATTTCATGAAAGTTTGGAAACGTTGACAAGCTATCTGTGACATCGTTTCGTTGAATAAATATTAAAATGGTTTCCGACATGTGTATGTGGTTTATGGGCACTTGAATCGCATTCATCTTATAAGCCTCGAATAATAATTAGAAGAATGATAAACATAGTCTTCAAGCAAGAATTAAAAACTACAAAACGATCACCAACACGACCCTAAACAACTACAAACAAATATCATAACATTTGATTCGAAGTTTCAAACTAAAATGACCCTAACCAACTATGTGACTTCCATCAACATCAACATTCAATCCAATTCAAAACCACCTAGTTGACCAAACCACAACCATAAACTTTCTTTTGCCTAAAGAAGGCATATATGACAACCGGAAACACATAACCAAACTCATTACTACTGGAAAACCTCAATCAACTAACCATGACCATTTTTAACACCCTTGTTCAACAAGGCTTGTTGACACTGGCCACTGAACCATTAGAAAACGGCCATCCGAACCATTCCATTGTTAAAAGTGAATACTTTACGGAGAAAAGTGGTGAGGGGAAGATCCTCCTCACTGTCAGTCACTGACGGAACTTGAACTTATTCATTGGAGGGACCAGATCACTATATTATATAATTAGAGGTTGAACTTATTCATTGAGGGGCATAATCACTATTATATTTAACTAGTAAATGGGTCAGGCCCGCTTCTCTCGGCCGAAGATACAAAATTTTTTTTCGATTGACGGGATGATTATCATTATACAGTATATTTCTCGTTAAATATTTTACCCGTAATGTGCTTATAAAATTAAAAAAAAAAAAAAAAAAAAAAAAAGAACTCAATTAAACTATCAAATCCGCATAATTTATTTTTATAATCAAACCAATCAAATCCACGTAATTTAGTTGTTTCAAAAGTTTAGATAAAATAAGTATTAAACAATAGTCAATAATAATTGCTATGTACAACACATTTATGTACGTTAATAACCAGTAGCGGAACCAGAATTTTTTTCACGGGGAGCGAATTTTTTTTAAAAGCGTAACAACTTTTTTGGGCAAATCTGGGGGGTGGGGTTTCCAAGGTTTTGTCTCTGGTATCCTTCACTCTGCGCGGGCCAAGAAGTTAACCTAAAGCATTCTGTGTATACTTTGTGCGATGGATGCAAGGAGTTTCTTCCTAACGGGTGTGCGTGTGTCAAATGAAAGGATTTGATGCAACAATTACCGTTTTTAAAAAAAAATAAAATGGATTTGGATTACATCACCTTTAGGGATGGCAAAATGACTCGTACCCGATGGAGAAACCCGAAACCCATTATAATTGGGCCGGGTCCGACCCGAGTCCATCGGGTCATGGGCCGGGTATGGGGATGGTTACAAAAAATTTCCGGGTTCGGGTTCGGGTATGGTTTTGGATACAAACTCATTTACCCGACCCGTATACTCGACCCGCATACCCGTATACCTAGCCCGAGGAATTTTAATAATAATTTTTATCTAAAATTTTAGTATTAGTATTATATTGTTAATGTATGAAAGATTTTTCTTATTTGTTTTGAAAACGAGTATAATTTTATTCAATATAATCCTATACAACAAGTTTTCGAGATGTGATATTTTATATACTTTGTGTATTTGAGTATTTAAAAAACTTTTCAATCAACTTTTTGTATGTAATATTTTATAATACTTTAAACATGAAGTAGTTAAGTTATTTTTCGATATTTTAATTTGGTAACTTATTGAAAAATAAATACAGAATGACTAATCGGGTATACCCGTTTACCCGTGGGGAAACCCGAAACCCGATAGTATGTAAGTAAATGGGGACCCGACGGGTTTCGGGCCGGATTTGGGGCGGGGTTTCTTAATCAGATTCGGGTCCGGGATTACCTAAACCCGACCCGATGACATCCCTAATCACCTTTGGGCCACCACCTACCATCTTTGACCAAGAAAAAGAATTGTTAAAACGACAGTTGATGTAAAATGGAAAATGACATTCCATACTCTGTTGTTATATATATATATATATATATATATATATATATATATATATATATATATATATATATATATATATATATATATAGAATAAATTACTTTTAAAGAAATATAAGAATATGAAAGCTCTTTGAGTTATGAATGTTTTGAATTTTGAATCAACTAAATAATGGTGAACCCTCGATAAATGTGCGAGTTGTCACCGTTTTCATCATAAATTTTTTATATATACTCCGATTTAGTTGATTCAAAAGATCAGACTCGTAACTCCAAGGGCTACAGATTTCATTTTTGATAGGGTGACCAAAGCCCCTCACTAAGCTCTGACCTTGTTGTCGGTCAAAGCCAACGGTCGGAGAAGAGGCCTAAATATGTTGGCGACTATTTTTTCGGTTTTCAAGGATTTTCTACGGTTAAGACTTAAAAGTTACGATGTGGTTACATACTACTCGTAATGATTTACCCATGGTATGTTCCTCTCACCCTCCCAAAGCAAAGTTTAAGAAATAGTGTAAATTTTGTTTATTTAACAGTTTTACCATACTTTTTATCAATCTTTTTCTATTAATTGTTTACGTTATACCATAATACTAATTAGCATGAGCAATCACTGTTCACGGGGGGTTATTTGAACTTTATTTCATTATTCTTGTCTATATATAAAAGTGGTGAATTAATCTAGAACAATTAAAAAAAACAAACTTTACAATTTAATTGGGACTTTAGTACACACTCTAAAAACTTAATGATACTCACCTGGGCACATAAAAAGAAGAAAAAAAATTGTGCAACATACTTTCAAGAATAGCTTGGAACCAACACATCGAAGATCATTTTATCCTTCCAATTGGACAATTTATTTTTGAATTAATCTAACAATGTTCCCCACTTTTATTTTTCTTCATGTTTACTCAAAGGGTATCAACATTTTCACTATTGAATTTAATAAATATAGAACAATTATGCATCAAATTGTTGTATCATATATCATATAAGTAGTTAAAATGTAGGATGAAATGATGAATGTATAAAAATTAGGGTTTATCACCAAAATGCCCAAAAAAAATTTACCCTTTGCGTTGGAGCCCAAAAAAAAAAAAAAATGACAAAATGCCCTCGCAAGACGCAAGGAAGCTTGCGTACCCATCAGCGCAAGCACGCAAGTAACCTTTCGACCTTGCGTCCTTATCTTATGGACGCAAAGTCGCAAAAACGTTCTCAAATGGACGCAAGCACACAAACTAAAGGTTGCGACTCGTTCTCAAATGGACGCAAAGTCGTAAAAACATTGTTGCGTCCAGGAACAAAAGCATACGCAAGGTCGCAAACTCAACCTTGCATCCAAAACAAAAATCATACGCAAGGACGCAAGGCCTACCTTGCGCCCATACCAGAACCTTTCTGTAAACAGATAAACTATGCAACATTTTAGGATAAGCTAACATTTTTAAAATGTAACTAACCTGAATATCTAGGAGTTTAAAGTATTCAGATATTTCATATGACTCGGCAGATGAACAATTCCAAAAAAGAGCCATCGGTACTCCATTCTTGTAAGTCTTTTTAGCAAACGGTTTAATGGTACGACGGAAAGCCTCAAGAATCCAAATCTACAGATAAAAAATCAATTATATAATGTTAGAAATAAATATTATCATTAAATAATAAATATTGAACCATTTACCTTGAATGCCCACATAAATCCCGCCAAAGTGTACACCTTTCCACTCTCTAATTGGCTTTCACGAATAACAAACCCTTTACTAACCGCTTCGTAAGTTGGCTCCCAAATACGAGACCCCCATGGGTATTCATTAACACGCGATAACTCTTCAACTAACCATAAAAACTTTTTATTCACAACATGGATCCCTTGTTTACCCATAAAACCTCTCTCTACAATCAAGATAATTGCTAGTCGCACTAATACGACTGTGATCAGATTTTAGAAGCATCTTTTCAACATCACTAGTCAAAACATTTTTAGAATCTTTAAAACCCTTAAATAAACGTCGTCTAATAGGTGCGGTCTGGACGTCATAATTCTTCGGGATGTAATGTGCCATGTCCGTCCGGCTACTAAACAAAAAACCCGTCACAAGACAAAATTCACGGCGACCAAATCTAATTGAATAATTGTGCTGAAAACGAAACCATACGTCCTGATGCTCATCGGGGTACTTATCATTATCTAGTCTTTCCAGCCGCACACTCTTCCGTTGGAGCATGCAATGTACAAGCTCGGGATCATTACAAAAGTATTCAAGATCTAACCGTGGACCAAAACACGTTTCTTTAAACTTTTTATTTGGATTCTCAATCATGACTTTCTTCACATCCCCTATAACGTGCAACTCTTCATCGTTAACTTGCCTTCCACATATCCCTGCAGAAGTAAGATTAAAATCAGCAGAAAGTAACACAAGGACGCAAGGATGCAAAATTAACCTTGCGTCCTTTTAATTGAGGGACTCATGGTCGCAAAGACAACCTTGCGTCATCTTAAGTGCAATACGCAAGGACGCAAAGTAACACTTGTGTTCATGTGATGGCCCCGTCAATACACTTAACGGCTTCGTCACTTGGTCCCACAGCTTGATCGAACTTAAATGAATTTAATAAACAACATTTGCATTCTTTTATTCAAAAGTTTCCCAAAAAGGAAATTTACCAAAATATGTAGTTTAAACAACCCAACATATTAAAAATCAAAGTTGACATAAAACATTGTCAAATAATACGTACAAGTTTAAATTATCCAAAAATAGAATGCAAGTTCAAAGTTTCATAAATGTTTAACAAAATCTGCCCAAATGCATGCAGACTCTTCTAACACAGCGGAAGCATCAAACAAACTCAAGTACCTGTGAAAACATGCGAGTAAACTGTCAACAAAAATGTTGAGTGAATTATAGGTTTAAATAAACGTATAAACTTTAGATCACAAGATTTAAAATGTTAGAAAACATAAAACATTATTCCATTATCAATGAGCCACCTGGTAACCACTTAACCCTTTATTTACCCTTGTCAAACACAATATATATACACCGAACAAGTGTATCTTCAAATAAATACGAAGTACTAATACATTCCGATTATAAATTGCTAGCGCGACTAGCTCGAAATGGGGTTTTCAAACCCGATAGATCTATCCATAGGATTCGCGTTCACCAGTAGAAACAAGTGATTACAGTTACCAGACTAGAGAATATTTTTGTTCAACCCATAATGAATAATTTAAATTTAATTACCACTTGTGTCTAAACGTAAAACAAAATGCATGTAATCACATCCAAAAATACTTTAAAAAGTATGAAAAACGGGACTATAACTTACCTTAAAGTAAAGGAAGTAACCACACAAAATGTGAACAGCAAACGAAGTAAAGTGAACAAGAATGATCACAACGCCGACCTATAAATAAAGCATGTCGATATAAATAACTAACTTAGGTCAAGTCTTAGTATGATAGCTATAGTATTTGTTGCAAGTAGACATAGAACAACACTCAACATGCTTCGGTTTGATCAGAACAGCGTAAGGACACGTACTTTCTATTTTAGAAAAGTTTATATTTTAGGAAAGTTTCTATTTTTGGAAAGTTTCCATATTTAGAAAGTTGCTATATTTGGAAAGTTTATAAGTTAGGAAAGTTTCCTTAATTAGAAAGTCAACAAAAGTCAACTAAAGGTCAAAGTCAACCGAAAGTCAACTCAAAAGTCAACCTTGGTCAAATATAGTCAACATTAATTTTTAAAGTATAAGTTATAATAATATAAGTTATAATGTTATTTAAAGTCATATATGTATAATTATGCCATGACATAAGTTTAATTAATTAAAATAAATTATTAAAGTTAACATAAGTTTAAATGATATAATTAATATAACATAAGTATTTAATTAAATAATTAAATATTAATCATAATATAAGTATTATTAATTAATAATAAATTTTAATCATATCATA
This sequence comes from Rutidosis leptorrhynchoides, assembly GCF_046630445.1. Classification (NCBI taxonomy): domain Eukaryota; kingdom Viridiplantae; phylum Streptophyta; class Magnoliopsida; order Asterales; family Asteraceae; genus Rutidosis; species Rutidosis leptorrhynchoides. Next base: position 648,028,122 of record NC_092334.1, read on the forward strand.
TGTATTATTAATTAATAATGAATTATTAATCATATAATAATTTTCTAATTATAATTATTAAATCATAAGTATTTAATAATTAAATTATAATTAAATAATAACTAAGCCTTATAATAATTAAATAATTAATTAATCTTTATTATAAGTCTTATTATAATGATCTCATAACATAAGTTTAATACTTATCATAAGTATTTTTCATTAATAATAAAAGTATTATTAATCATAAGTTTAATTAATTGTTTAATTAAATCATAATTAATTAATAAATGATATAATAAATATATATATCATAAGTCTTAAATTAAAATAATTACTTTTTATATCATAAGTAATTTATTTATAATGAAAATCATTATTTATATCATAAGTCTTATTTAATAACCATAAGTTTTAATTAAAAGTTCATCGGGTCATAACTTGAGCCCCGGGAATCAGTTTTTGGCAAGTCTTATATATATCTTCGCCTAACCAACCCACCCGATACATTAGTGTACTCAAGAACACCCCAAGAACAGCCACCAATTCGTGACCTACAGCCATTATTCAACTTGGAGCTTTAATCCGTTCAAAAACATGTTTTAGTCATAACGGATAATCCGTGGCTAGAATTTCGATGACCCGAACATGAAAGTTCATTCAATCATCAATCCTAACATACTATTACACCTTAAAGACTCCAAAAGTGGTCACAAAGTCGGATCACACCTGAATCAATTCGTTTTTACATTTTGATTTCAATAAAACACCATTTTAATCATAACTTGTGTTCCGGGAATCGTAATAACATGAATCCGGAGTCTAAAATTAATATCTTGATGAGAGGAACACATATATGAAATGTCCCATTTATATTTATTATAAACGTTCCATATTAATTGATTTCGTTGCGAGGTTTTGACCTCTATATGAGACGTTTTTCAAAGACTGCATTCGATTTTAGAACAAACCATAACCTTTAAAATATTACGACGATTATCAAATAATGATAATCTAAAATATAGCGTTTTTCACACGAGCATTACATAATGGTTTAAAATAATATTACACATCAACATAAGTCTTTGAATGCAGTTTTTAAACAATATTATACAAGCATGGACTTCAAATCTTGTCCTTAATTTAGTATGCAACAGCGGAAGCTCTTAATAATCACCTGAGAATAAACATGCTTAAAACGTCAACAAAATTATTGGTGAGTTATAGGTTTAATCTACATATTATCAAATCATAATAATAGACCACAAGATTTCATTTTTATAAAACATCTCATATCAGGCATTTCGCAAACTGCATAAAGATAAAAATCATTCATATGTTGAACTCCTGTAACCGACCTTAACAAGATGAATATAGAATATCCCCATCATTCCGGGACTCTCATCAGATATGATAAATCGAAGTACTAAAGCATCCGTAACTCGGATGAGGCTTGTTGGGCCAAATAGATCTATCTTTAGGATTCGCGTCAATTAGGGGCCATTTCCCTAATTCTTAGGCTACCAAGCTAAAAAGGGGCATATTCGGTTCGATAATCCAACATAGAAAGTAGTTTTGATTACTTGTGTCTATTTTATAAAACATTTATAAACTGCATGTATTCTCATCCCAAAATAATAGATTTTAAAAGTGGGACTATAACTCACTTTCACAGATTTTTACTTCGTCGAGAAGTAAGACTTGGCCACTGGTCGATTCACGAACCTATAACAAATATGTACATATATATATATATCAAAGTATGTTCAAAATATAATTACAACATTTTTAATACATTTTGATGTTTTAAGTTTATTAAGTCAGCTGTCCTCGTTAGTAACCTACAACTAGTTGTCCAAAGTTAGATGTACAGAAATAAATTGATATATATTATCTTGAATCAATCCACGACCCAGTGTATACACGTCTCAGGCTAGATCACAACTCAAAGTATATATATTTTTGGAATCAACCTCAACCCTGTAAAGCTAACTCCAACATTACTGCATATATAGTGTCTATGCTTGTTCCAAATAATATATATACATGGGTCGATATGATATGTCAAAACATTTGCATACCTGTCTATGGTATCTCAAGATTACATAATATATTAGAATACATGTAATACAATATGAGTTAGCTAGGATATGATTAATATAGATTTGTTACCAACTTTCACGTAGCTACAACAAGAAAAATTATCCAATCTTGTTTTACCCATAACTTTTTCGTTTTAAATCCGTTTTGAGTGAATCAAATTGCTATGATTTCATATTGAACTCTATTTTATAAATCTAAACAGAAAAGGTATAGGTTTATAGTCGGAAATATAAGTTACAAGTCATTTTTGTAAGAGGTAGTCATTTCAGTCGAAAGAACGACGTCTAGATGACCATTTTGGAAAACATACTTCCACTTTGAGTTTAACCATGATTTTTGGATATAGTTTCATGTTCATATGAAAAATCATTTTCCCAGAAGAACAACTTTTAAATCAAAGTTTATCATAGTTTTTAATTATCCAAACCAAAACAGCCCCCGATTTCACTACGACGGCGTATATCCGATTTTATGGTGTTCATCGTGTTTTCGGTTTTAAATCATTAAGTTAGCATATCATATAGATATAGAACATGTGTTTAGTTGATTTTAAAAGTCAAGTTAGAAGGATTAACTTTTGTTTGCGAACAAGTTTAGAATTAACTAAACTATGTTCTAGTGATTACAAGTTTAAACCTTCGAATAAGATAGCTTTATATGCATGAATCGAATGATGTTATGAATATCATTAATACCTCAAGTTTAGTAGGTAAACCTACTGGAAGTGACAAGAAATGATCTAGCTTCAAAGGATCTTGGATGGCTTGAAAGTTCTTGAAGTAGAATCATGACACGAAAACAAGTTCAAGTAAGATTATCACTCGAATTAAGATAGTTATAGTTATAGGAATTGAATCAAAGTTTGTATATGAGTATTACCTTGATTTAGAATGATATCTTACTGTAAACAACAAGGATTTCTTGAGGTTGGATGATCACTTTACAAGATTGGAAGTGAGCTAGTAAACTTGGAAGTATTCTTGATTTTATGAAACTAGAACTTGTAGAATTTATGAAGAACACTTAGAACTTGAAGACAGAACTTGAGAGAGATCAATTAAATGAATAAAATTGAAGAATGAAAGTATTTGTAGGTATTTTTGGTCGTTGGTATATGGATTAGATATAAAGGATGTGTAATTTTGTTTACATGTAAATAAGTCATGAATGATTACTAATATTTTTGTAATTTTATGAGATATTTCATGCTAGTTGCCAAATGATGGTTCCCACATGTGTTAGGTGACTCACATGGGCTGCTAAGAGCTGATAATTAGAGTGTATATACCAATAGTACATACATCTAAAAGCTGTGTATTGTACGAGTACGAATACGGGTGCATACGAGTAGAATTGTTGATGAAACAGAACGAGGATGTAATTGTAATTTTTTTTTCTTAAGTAGAAGTATTTGGATAAGGGTCTTGAATTCTATCAAAAGTGTATGAATACATATTAAAACAATACATGTATATACATTTTAACTGAGTCGTTAAATCATCGTTAGTCGTTACATGTAAATGTTGTTTTGAAACCTTTAGGTTAACGATCTTGTTAAATGTTGTTAACCCATTGTTTATCATATCTAAAGAGATGTTAAATTATTACATTATCATGATATTATGATATATTAATATATCTTAGTATGATATATATACAGTTAAATGTTGTTACAACGATAATCGTTACACATATGTCTCGTTTCGAAATCATTAAGTTAGTAGTCTTGTTTTTACATATGTAGTTCATTGTTAATATACTTAATGATATGTTTACTTATCATTATCATTTTTATATATAGTGTAACAATATCTTAATATGATTCATATGTATTTAGTAAGACGTTGTTATAACGATAATCGTTATATATATCGTTTCGAGTTTCTTAATTCAATAAACTCAATTTTATGTATATAACTCATTGTTAAAATACCTAATGAGATACTTACTTATCATAATATCATGTTAACTATATATATAATCATATATATGTCATCATATAGTTTTTACAAGTTTTAACGTTCGTGAATCACCGGTCAACTTGGGTGGTCAATTGTCTATATGAAACCTATTTCAATTAATCAAGTCTTAACAAGTTTGATTACTTAACATGTTGGAAACACTTATTCATGTAAATAACAATTTCATTTAATATATATAAACATGGAAAAGTTCGGGTCACTACAGTACCTACCCGTTAAATAAATTTCGTCTCAAAATTTTAAGCTGTTGAAGGTGTTGACGAATCTTCTAGAAATAGGTATGGGTATTTCAGCTTCATTTGATCTTCACGCTCCCAGGTGAACTCGGGTCCCCTACGAGCATTCCATCGAACCTTGACGATCGGTATCTTATTTTGCTTGAGCCTTTTAACCTCACGATCCATTATCTCGACGGGTTCTTCAATGAATTGTAGTTTTTCATTGATTTTAATTTCATCTAAAGGAATAGTGAGATCTTCTTTAGCTAAGCACTTCTTCAGATTCGAGACGTGAAAGGTATTATGTACATGGGCGAGTTGTTGAGGTAATTCAAGTCGGTAGGCTACTGGTCCGACACGATCTAAAATCTTGAATGGTCCAATGTATCTTGGATTTAGTTTCCCCCGTTTACCAAATCGAACAATGCCTTTCCAAGGAGAAACCTTAAGCATAACCATCTCCCCAATTTCAAATTCTATATCTTTCCTTTTAAGGTCCGCGTAGCTCTTTTGTCGACTCTGAGCAGTTTTCAACCGTTGTTGAATTTGGATGATTTTCTCTGTAGTTTCTTGGATTATCTCTGGACCCGTAATCTATCTATCCCCCAATTCATTCCAACAAATTGGAGATCTGCACTTTCTACCATAAAGTGCTTCGAACGGTGCCATTTTGATACTCAAGTGGTAACTGTTGTTGTAGGAAAATTCTGCTAATGGTAGATGTCGATCCCAACCGTTTCCAAAATCAATAACACATGCTCGTAGCATGTCTTTAAGAGTCTGTATCGTCCTTTCGCTCTGCCCATCGGTTTGTGGATGATAGACAATACTCATGTCTAGACGAGTTCCCAATGCTTGTTGTAATGTCTGCCAAAACCTTGAAACAAATCTGCCATCTCTATCAGAGATAATAGAGATTGGTATTCCATGTCTAGAGATAACTTCCTTCAAGTATAATCTCGCCAACTTCTCCATTTTATCATTTTCTCTCATTGGTAGAAAGTGTGCTGACTTGGTGAGACGATCGACTATTACCCAAATAGTATCATAACCACTTGCAGTCCTTGGCAATTTAGTGATGAAATCTATGGTAATGTTTTCCCATTTCCATTCCGGGATTTCGGGTTGTTGAAGTAGACCTGATGGTTTTTGATGTTCAGCTTTGACCTTAGAACACGTCAAACATTCTCCTACGTATCTAGCAATATCGGCTTTCATACCCGGCCACCAAAAGTGTTTCTTGAGATCTTTGTACATCTTCACCGCTCTGGGATGTATTGAATATCTGATTTTATGTGCTTCCTTAAGTACCTTTTCTCTCACATCTCCAAACTTTGGTACCCAAATTCTTTCAGCCCTATACCGGGTTCCGTCTTCCCGAATATTAAGATGTTTCTCCGATCCTTTAGGTATTTCATTCTTCAACTTTCCTTCTTTTACAACTCCCTGTTGCGCCTCCTTTATTTGAGTAGTAAGGTTAGTACGAATAATTATATTCATAGCTTTTACCCGCATTGGTTCTCTGTCCTTTCTACTCAAAGTGTCGGCTACCACATTTGCCTTCCCCGGGTGGTAACGAATCTCGAAATCGTAATAATTCAATAAATCAATCCACCTACGCTGCCTCATGTTCAGTTGTTTCTGATTAAATATATGTTGGAGACTTTTGTGGTCGGTATATATGATACTTTTGACCCCATATAAGTAGTGCCTCCAAGTCTTTAATGCAAAAACAACAGCGCCTAATTCCAAATCGTGAGTCGTATAATTTTGCTCGTGAATCTTCAATTGTTTGGACGCATAAGCAATTACCTTCGTTCGTTGCATTAATACACAACCGAGACCTTGCTTTGAGGCATCACAATATATCACAAAATCATCATTCCCTTCAGGCAATGTCAATATAGGTGCCGTAGTTAACTTTTTCTTTAACACTTGAAACGCTTTTTCTTGTTCATCCTTCCATTCAAATTTTCTCCCTTTATGCGTTAATGCAGTCAAGGGTTTTGCTATTTTGGAAAAATCTTGGATGAACCTTCTGTAGTAACCAGCCAGTCCTAAAAATTGGGGTATATGCTTCGGAGTTTTCGGGGTTTCCACTTTTCAATGGTTTTAATCTTTGCTGGATCCACTTGAATACCTTCTTTGTTCACTATGTGACCGAGGAATTGAACTTCTTCCAACCAAAATGCACACTTTGAAAACTTAGCGTACAGTTTTTCTTTCCTCAACAACTCTAGCACTTTTCTCAAATGTTCTTCGTGCTCTTGATCATTCTTTGAGTAAATAAGTATGTCATCGATAAAAACAATGACAAACTTGTCAAGGTATGGTCCACACACTCGGTTCATGAGGTCCATGAACACAGCTGGTGCGTTAGTCAACCCAAACGGCATAACCATAAACTCGTAATGACCGTAACGCATCCTAAAAGCAGTCTTTGGAATATCATCCTCCTTCACCCGCATTTGATGATACCCAGAACGTAAATCAATCTTCGAATAAACTGACGAGAATTTTAGTTGATCAAATAAGTCATCGATTCTCGGTAGTGGGTAGCGGTTCTTGATGGTAAGTTTATTTATCTCTCGGTAGTCGATACACTACCTAAATGTACCATCCTTCTTCTTGACAAACAAAACAGGAGCTCCCCACGGTGATGTGCTTGGTCGAATGAAACTACGCTCTAAAAGTTCCGGTAGTTGGCTTTGGAGTTCTTTCATTTCACTGGGTGCGAGTCTATATGGAGCACGAGCTATTGGTGTAGCTCCTGGTACGAGATCTATTTGAAATTCAACAGATCGATGTGGAGGTAGTCCCGGTAATTCTTTCGAAAATACATCGGAAAATTCTTTTGCGACGGGAACATCATTGATGTTCTTTTCTTCGGGTTTGACTTCTTCGATGTGTGCTAGAACGGCATAGCAACCTTTTCTTATTAGTTTTTGCGCTTTCAAATTACTAATAAGATTTAGCTTCGCGTTGCTCTTTTCTCCGTACACCATTATAGGTTTTCCTTTTTCTCGTACAATACGAATTGCATTTTTGTAACATACGATTTCCGCTCTCTCCTTTTTCAACCAGTCCATGCCGATTATCACATCAAAACTCCCTAACTCTACTGGTATCAAATCGATCTTAAACGTTTCTCTAACCAGTTTAATTTCTCGATTCCGACATATTTTATCTGCTAAAATTAATTTACCGTTTGATAATTCGAGTAAAAATTTATTATTCATAGGCGTCAATAGACCACTTAATTTAACACAAAAATCTCTACTCATATAACTTCTATCCACACCTGAATCAAATAAAACATAAGCAGGTTTTTCATCGATAAGAAACGTACCCGTAACAAGCTCCGGGTCTTCCTGCGCTTCTTTCGCATTAATGTTAAAAACTCTCCCACAGCTTTGCCCATTATTATTTCCCTGGTTTGGACACGCAGTTTTGTAGTGGCCCTTCTTCCCGCATCCATAACAAATAATGTGGGCATTACTTGTTCCTTTACCTGATGGTCCATAAATTTCACACTTCGTTTTATCATGACCCTTTCTATTACATTTAGTACATGTTGCTGGACAAAAAGTAGTTGGATGGTACCGTTCACACCTTAGACACGGAATTTTTTGATTTTGATTACCAGTGTTGTTATTGAGATTGTTGTTGACATTTTTGTTATTGCGGTTGGTATTGTTGTTGGGATGATTGTTGTAGTTGTTGTTGTTGGAATGGTTTTTGTTGCGTTTGTTGTTGCGAAAATGGTGCGATTGTGGTTGTGATTGTGGTGTTGATTGTTGATATTGTGACTCTTGTCACTGGGTTCTTCCCACTTTCTCTTAACTTATTTCATTTTGGCCTCCTCGGCCATCTGCTCTTTAATCCTTCCCTCGATCTGGTTTATAAGTTTGTGAGCCATTCGGCTTGCCTTTTGCATTGAAGTGGGCGCGCTTGCACTCACATCCTCTTGAATTCTCTCTAGTAACCCCTTTACAAACGCATCGATCTGCTCTTCTTCATCTTCGAACACTCTTGGGCACAATAAACACAACTCGGTGAATCGTCGTTCGTATGTGGTGATATCGAATCCCTTCGTTCATAATTCTCTAAGCTCTGTCTTGAGCTTATTGACTTCATTTCTGGGACGGTACTGCTCGTTCATTAAGTGTTTGAATGCTGACCACGGTAGTGCGTAAGTAGCATCTTGTCCCACTTGTTCGAGATAGGTATTCCACCATGTTAACGCAGTACCTGTGAAGGTATGCGTGGCGTACTTTACCTTATCTTCCTCAGCACATTTGCTTATCGCAAACACAGATTATACCTTTTCGGTCCATCGTTTCAGTCTGACTGGTCCTTCAGTTCCATCGAATTCCAGAGGTTTACCGGCAGTGAAAGCCTTGTAGGAGCATCCTACACGGTTTCCTGTGGAGTTAACTCTACTGCTAGACCCTGAGTTATTGTTGTTTTGCATTACAGCCTGTACTGCGGCTATATTTGCTGCAAGGAAAGCACGAAAGTCTTCCTCACTCATGTTCATGTTATGACGAGTAGTCGGTGCCATTTCTTTCAAAAATAGCCAAAAGAATTAAGTTAATCATATAGAATATTAAGAGTAGCCAATAGTATTCCGTAGCATAATATGAACTCATTTATAAAAGCTTTTTCTTCATATTAGCGTTTTATAAGTTTTAATTCGGGTAATACCTACCCGTTAAGTTCATACTTAGTAGCTAACATACAATTCAACTACTACAATTCTATATGAAAAACTGATTATAATAATATTTCACATTCAAACTTTTATACAATATTTTGCAAATTTACAATACCGCTATTTTACATATATCATGAAATATAGCACATAAAAACTCTGATACAAAACAGTTGCGAAGACAATTCTAGTTAATACGCAAGTCGTTTAACAAAGGCAATAAAGACACGTAATTCATACGTCCAGAAACAAGTCATGCATTCTGGTTTTATTAATACTACTTCCCATCCTTGGTCTTGTGGAACATAACCGTTGTGACCGTTGACAAGACAACATGTTGTAACGTCATCAAAGGGACGAGGGTTTCGTAATGTCCAACAGCCCCGCAATAATCTAAAAACTTTGTTTCTCACCCCAACTACTAAATCCGTCACTTGTGGGAAGGTTTTATTAGAAGTTGTAATCCGATGTTCTTTTTCTCACTTTGGTGAGAAGCGAACATCACTAACCCATAAGCATAACATGCTTCCTTATGTTGCATGTTAGAAGCTCTTTCTAACTCACGAAATCCTATGTTGGGATATGTTGAGTCAAAATAGGTTCTTAACCCGTAGCGTAAAATTGAATTTGGGTTCCCCGCACTTAACGCTTTAAAGAAAACACGACGTAACTTATGGTCTCCCCAATGTGATATACCCCACCTATCAAAGGAAAGCCTTTTATAAACTAAGGCATTTCTGGAAAGTCTTTCAAATGTTTGACAAGTTAATTTCGCCATAACTAAATGTGCTGATGAATTCTGACCTACTCTAGACAAGATTTCCTCAATCATATCCTCTGGTAGGTCTTCTAAAATATTCGGTTGTCTACCCTTAACGTCCATTTTGTTTTTATACTGTAAAATAGACAACGATTAGATTCATAAAAGATAATTAACAAACAATACAAGCAGTTTTACATGGAACATAAAAGTACAAGCATACTACAATACATATAATACACAACATGATTACAACTCTCTAATTTGAATCACTGGTTTCTTCTTCTTCGGACTTGGTTCGTTTTCCTAATTTTCTAGGGATATATGGTGTTCCTCTAATACGAGTCATCGTTTTCCACAATGGTTTAGGAAAACCTGGTGGTTTAGATGTTCCCGGGTTATTATTACAATTTAAAAAATACGGACATTGCCTATACATATAAAGTTCATCGGGGTTGGAATCAGGTTTCTCTATTTTTATACCTTTTCCCTTATTATTTTCTTTTGCTATATTAAATTGGGTCGAGGTAATTTCTATAACATCGTCGGAATCCTCATCAGGATCCGATTCATCAGAAAATTGGTAATCTTCCCAATATTTTGCTTCCTCGGCGGAAACACCATTGACCATTTTTAACTTTGGTCCGTTGGTTGAGGATTTTCTTTTATTTAATCTATTTACTGTAGGTATCAATATTTCTTCCTCCGGAACCTCTTCTTCTTCCGGTTCCTCCTCTTCCGATTCCTCCTCTTCTGGTTCCTCTTCTTCCGATTCCTCTTCTTCTGGTTCCTCCTCTTCTGGTTCCTCTTCGGGAATTTGTGAATCTTCCCAAAGTATATTCGACTCTTCATTATTATTAGGTGAGTCGGTGGGATTTGTATTAGTGGTAGACATCTATCACACAATATCAAACACATTAAAAAGTTAATATATCACATAATATTTACATGTTAATAATATATAGTTTCCAACAAAAAATGTTAAGCAATCGTTTTTGAAGAAAAACACGGTCGAAGTCCAGACTCATTAATGTATCCTAACAAACTCGGTAAGACACACTAATGCAAAAATTCTGGTTCTTTAAGACCAACGCTCGGATACCAACTGAAATGTCCCGTTCATATTTATTATAAACGTTCCATATTAATTGATTTCGTTGCGAGGTTTTGATCTCTATATGAGACGTTTTTCAAAGACTGCATTTGATTTTAGAACAAACCATAACCTTTAAAATTGCGACGATTATCAAATAATGATAATCTAAAATATAGCGTTTTTCACACGAGCATTACATAATGGTTTACAATAATATTACACATCAACATAAGTCTTCGAATGCAGTTTTTAAACAATATTATACAAGCATGGACTCCAAATCTTGTCCTTAATTTAGTATGCAACAGCGGAAGCTCTTAATAATCACCTGAGAATAAACATGCTTAAAACGTCAACAAAATTGTTGGTGAGTTATAGGTTTAACCTACATATTATCAAATCATAATAATAGACCACAAGATTTCATTTTTATAACACATCTCATATCAGGCATTTCGCAAACTGCATAAAGATAAAAATCATTCATATGTTGAACACCTGGTAACCGACCTTAACAAGATGCATATAGAATATCCCCATCATTTCGGGACTCTCATAGGATATGATAAATCGAAGTACTAAAGCATCCGTAACTCGGATGAGGCTTGTTGGGCCAAATAGATCTATCTTTAGGATTCGCGTCAATTAGGGGCCATTTCCCTAATTCTTAGGCTACCAAGCTAAAAACGGGCATATTCGGTTCGATAATCCAACATAGAAAGTAGTTTTGATTACTTGTGTCTATTTTGTAAAACATTTATAAACTGCATGTATTCTCATCCCAAAATAATAGATTTTAAAAGTGGGACTATAACTCACTTTCACAGATTTTTAATTCGTCGGGAAGTAAGACTTGGCCACTGGTCGATTCACGAACCTATAACAAATATGTACATATATATCAAAGTATGTTCAAAATAAAATTACAACATTTTTAATACATTTTGATGTTTTAAGTTTATTAAGTCAGCTGTCCTCGTTAGTAACCTACAACTAGTTGTCCAAAGTTAGATGTACAGAAATAAATTGATATATATTATCTTGAATCAATCCACAACCCATTGTATACACGTCTCAGGCTAGATCACAACTCAAAGTATATATATTTTTGGAATCAACCTCAACCCTGTATAGCTAACTCCAACATTACTGCATATAGAGTGTCTATGCTTGTTCCAAATAATATATATGCATGGGTCGATATGATATGTCAAAACATTTGCATACGTGTCTATGGTATCCCAAGATTACATAATATATTAGAATACATGTAATACAATATGAGTTAGCTAGGATATGATTAATATAGATTTGTTACCAACTTTCACGTAGCTACAACAAGAAAAATTATCCAATCTTGTTTTACCCATAACTTCTTCGTTTTAAATCCATTTTGAGTGAATCAAATTGCTATGGTTTCATATTAAACTTTATTTTATGAATCTAAACAGAAAAGGTATAGGTTTATAGTCGGAAATATAAGTTACAAGTCGTTTTTGTAAGAGGTAGTCATTTCAGTCGAAAGAACGACGTCAAGATGACCATTTTGGAAAAAATACTTCCACTTTGAGTTTAACCATGATTTTTGGATATAGTTTCATGTTCATAAGAAAAATCATTTTCCCAGAAGAACAAATTTTAAATCAAAGTTTATCATAGTTTTTAATTAACTAACCCAAAACAGCTCGCGGTATTACTACGACGGCGTATATCCGGTTTTACGGTGTTTTTTGTGTTTTCTGGTTTTAAATCATTAAGTTAGCATATCATATAGATATATAACATGTGTTTAGTTGATTTTATAAGTCAAGTTAGAAGGATTAACTTTTGTTTGCGAACAAGTTTAGAATTAACTAAACTATGTTCTAGTGATTTCAAGTTTAAACCTTCGAATAAGGTAGTTTTATACATATGAATCGAATGATGTTATGAACATCATTACTACCTAAAGTTTAGTAGGTAAACCTACTGGAAGTGAAAAGAAATGATCTAGCTTCAAAGGATCTTGGATGGCTTGAAAGTTCTTGAAGTAGAATCATGACACGAAAACAAGTTCAAGTAAGATTATCACTCGAATTAATATAGTTATAGTTATAGGAATTGAATCAAAGTTTGTATATGAGTATTACCTTGATTTATAATGATATCTTACTGTAAACAACAAGGATTTCTTGAGGTTGGATGATCACTTTACAAGATTGGAAGTGAGTTAGTAAACTTGGAAGTATTCTTGATTTTATGAAACTAGAACTTGTAGAATTTATGAAGAACACTTAGAACTTGAAGATAGAACTTGAGAGAGATCAATTAGAGGAATAAAATTGAAGAATTAAAGTGTTTGTAGGTGTTTTTGGTCGTTGGTATATGGATTAGATATAAAGGATGTGTAATTTTGTTTACATGTAAATAAGTCGTGAATGATTACTAATATTTTTGTAATTTTATGAGATATTTCATGCTAGTTGCCAAATGATGGTTCCCACATGTGTTAGGTGACTCACATGGGCTACTAAGAGCTGATCATTGGAGTGTATATACCAATAGTACATACATCTAAAAGCTGTGTATTATACGAGTACGAATACGGGTGCATACGAGTAGAATTGTTGATGAAACTGAACGAGGATGTAATTGTAAGCATTTTTGTTAAGTAGAAGTATTTTGATAAATGTCTTGAAGTCTTTCAAAAGCGTATGAATACATATTAAAATACTACATGTATATACATTTTAACTGAGTCGTTAAATCATCGTTAGTCATTACATGTAAATGTTGTTTTGAAATCTTTAGATTAACGATCTTGTTAAATGTTGTTAACCCATTGTTTATCATATATAAAGAGATGTTAAATTATTAAATTATCATGATATTATGATATATTAATATTGTTGGGATTTAACAAGTTCATAATACTTAAAACCTTTTAAGAATCATTCAAAGCGGAAGCGTGTAATTACCAATTAAACTTGTTAATCTTTAAACCAATTTAAAGCTAAATCCCAATAGGATCAAGTTGTGAAATCATGCTTACAAATTAACAAGAAAGGAAGTGATTTATACCTCCTCAAAACCAAGTTTGAGGGCTGCTCAAAAGTGCAGAAAGTTGATGAAGATGATGGTGAAAATGGCCTCCAAGTTGAAGCTTCAAGTGTGTTAAACTCCAAGCCTTTGATGCTCCAACACCACCCTTGATTGTGACTAGACTCTAGAACCTTAACCACCTTGTTAAAGTAGTTTGAAACCTACTTCTATCTGCTGGAAATTTCGGCCAGCAGCAACAATGAAAGATGATGATGAATGCTAGCTTCTAATGGTGAAACCTCAAGGGATTATACCCCAAGCTTGTTACCAACAACCTAGCCTTTGGTTAGGATTTTAAATGCACTTAAATATCACTTGCAAAACAAACTTGATAACCCTTTTTTCTCCTCTAAAATTCACGGCACAGCAGCCCCAATTTTCAGCAGAAATGAATCAGTTTTTTTTCTCTATAGAATGTTGTGTTGTGCACTAGTATTAAGTCCCACAATCCTTGGTCTTTTGCCCATGCTTATGTGAACTTGTGCATCTCAAAAGTAGCAATATTCTAGCATGGATTGTTCCCTTGGTTTGACTCTCAAAATCTGCACTTTGAGTGGGTTTATATAAAATTGGGACAATTTTATAAACTTGCAATATATATAAACCTTGTCACAAAATACACCATGCATTTGTTACTTACATATTTTATAAACCAATTTATAAAATACAACACAACATAATTATTTAAACCTATAAATAATTAAATATAAATTATCCAAATAATTTATTTCAAGTGATAATATTTTAGAAAATCGATTTTCTAAAGTTCAAGTGTAGCGTATTTATTTAACGAGCCAATCGTCAAGACTAAATACGTTCAAGGTGTCGGTAAGCTTGTAATTGGGTATGACCCGACTTGGATCATAACATATTAGCCACATTAATTTAATATGTCTCTCGGGCATATAAAATACCTTCAATCTCCCACTTGCACGAGAAACATAAGAAATTAATGCAAGTGACGGATACCACCTAACGACCGTCCATCACCCCCAATATGTTATGACTTTGTGCCATTCAATAACATCATCCTTTTCGAGTTCCCATCTCGAATATGATTAGGTGAATCTTTTCATTATATCCTTTCATCCTAGATGTCATGTTAAATCCAAGAGATACAGAGTGATCACTCTCTTTTAGATTTAACTTTATCAGGCCTTAGACATCTGACTCTCAACGAATAAGAGGGACAAATTCCATCTTGACTACATACGTCCTAGATATATACTTTGTATCACACCTGAGCTCTTCCTTATAAACTACCATATTTCAGAATAGTGAAGGAAAAAATCAAGGCAGAATACTAAGTGAATATCCGAACCCAATATGTATCTCAGGTCAGAGGATACAATGATATTCGCCTTTACTCAAGATTACATGTGATCAACCACAAACGCTCCATTTAGTAAATCTTGAGGGCGGGTCTTCCAATATTTGTATCCCACAAATATCTATGAACCTTGGTAGCAACCTTGCCCCACATTCATCCCGTGAATGTATACCAATCCAAGTTCATAATAGTCTAAACCTCACACTTGTTCCCACAAATGTGATCGACTACGGAATTTAGAATAATTACTTATTCATGGATAAAATATACAAAATAGGAACATAACTCAAAATAAATTAATGCCATAATTATATTAATGAGTTTGAACAATTGCGTTCCGTTACAATACTTAAAACAGATCACAACCAATCACTAGAATATCGAAGTCCTAATGCACTAACATGCCCTTGATGTTTTGCACCATGTAAGAGCTTCGTGAGTGAATCCGCTATGTTAAGATCTGTGTGAACTTTGCGAATACATATCTTTCCTTTTTCAACTTCATCCCTTATGTAGTTGAATCTCCGCTCAATGTGACGGGTCTTTTGGTGAGCACGAGGTTCCTTGATTTGAGCAATCGCACCTTCGTTGTCACAAAAGATCTCAAGAGGGTCTTGAATGGTAGGGACCACTCCTAAGTCGTCGATGAATTTCTTCATCCATGCAGCTTCCTGAGCTGCCAATGAGGCGGCAATGTACTCTGACTCTGTAGTGGATAATGCAACAACATCTTGTTTTGAACTCTTCCAAGAGACCGCACCTCCATTTAATGTGAAGACATAACCGGATTGTGATCGAGAATCATCACGATCAGTTTGGAAACTCGCGTCCACGTAACCTTTTACAGCGAGTTCCTCCTCACCAGACCCGTATATAAGAAACATATCCTTAGTCCTCCTAAGGTATTTTAATATACTTTTAACAGCAATCCAATGACTGTTTCCTGGGTTATTCTGGTATCTACTTGTCAAGCTTAGAGCGCATGACACGTCCGGTTTAGTACATATCATTGCATACATGATTGACCCAATAGCAGATGCATATGGGACTTTCTTCATTCTCTCCTGTTCATCTTTCGTGGTGGGGCACTGAGATAAACTGAGAAGTGTTCCCTTTTGAATAGGTACCAAACCTTTCTTAGAGTACTCCATCTTGAACCTTTTCAAGATCTTTTCAATGTATGCACTTTGATTCAAACCTATCAGTTTCTTGGATCTATTCCTATAGATCCCTATCCCCAATATATATTGTGCTTCTCCAAGATCCTTAATGGAGAAGCAACTTTTAAGCCAAGTTTTGACTCTTTGCATTGTGGTAATATCATTCCCAAATAACAATATATCATCCACGTATAGTACGAGGAACATAACAGAGCTCCCACTAGCTTTCTTGTATACACAAGCTTCATCACCATTTTTAATGAAGCCAAATTTCTTTGCCTCCTCATTAAAACGATGATTCCACATTCTAGATGCTTGTTTCAATCCGTAGATTGATTTCTTTAACTTGCATACCTTTTTGGGATGTTTCGGATCAACAAAACCTTCGGGCTGTACCATATAGACATCTTCCTCAAGATATCCATTTAGGAAAGCGGTTTTGATATCCATTTGCCATATTTCATAATCATAGTGTGCAGCAATGGCAAATAATATCCTAATAGACTTTAGCATTGCCACAGGCGAGAAAGTTTCATCATAGTCAACCCATTGAGTTTGAGTGAAACCTTTTGCTACAAGTCTAGCTTTGTATGTATCCAAGTTTCCATGTATGTCGGTTTTCTTCTTGAAAAGCCATTTGCAATCAACTAGCTTGGAGCTAGGAGGTTGCACAACAAGTTCCCAAACTTGGTTTTCATACATGGATTGCATCTCGGCGTTCATGGCTTCCTGCCATTTGTCTTTATCAACCCTTGATAAAGCATCTTCGTAGTTTGTGGGTTCATCTAAATCAACCATATAGCAACCATCCACGAGAAAACCATATCTCTCAGGAGGATTACTAATCCTACTAGATCTTCGAACGTCTTGTATACTTTGATCAACCACTTGATCATTTTCAACATTTTCATGTTGAGTGCTAGTGTTAACCAATTGTGTATCATCTATTTGATCTTGAACCTCTTCAAAATCTATCTTCCTTTCACTATTTCCTTCCATTAGGAACTTAGCTTCAAGGAATTCCGCCTTTCGAGCAACAAATACATTTTGCTCAGTCGGTTCATAGAAATAGTATCCCATATCATCCTTGGGATATCCTATGAAGATACACTTTGTGGATCGAGCATGCAACTTATTAGCATCGTAGCGCTTAGGATAAGCTTCACATCCCCATACTTTCAAGTATGATAGAGAAGGAGGTTTTCCAAACCACATCTCATGAGGAGTTCGTTCCACTTTCTTGGTTGGGGCCATATTTAAAATACGAGCCGCGGAGCATAGACAATAACCCCAAAAAGATAGAGGTAACGAGCTTCTTGCCATCATAGATCGAACCATATCCATTAGGGTTCGGTTTCTCCTCTCGGACACTCCATTAAGCTGGGGTGTTCCGGGTGGAGTAATTTGTGAGATAATCCCACAATTTCTAAGATGATCTTGGAAGGCATCGCTGAGGTATTCACCTCCTCTATCGGTACGAAGTAAATTAATTGTCTTGTTGAGTTGATTTTGTACTTCGTTTTGATATTCCTTGAATGCTTCAAAAGTTTTGTCCTTATGTCTTAACAGGTAGACATATCCGAAACGACTGAAGTCATCAATGAAAGTAACGAAGTATCTTTCACCATTCCTAGTTATGGGCTTAAAGGGTCCACATACATCCGAATGTATTAATCCCAATAAGTCCTTAGCCCTTTCATAGGTCCCTTTGAAAGGTGCTTTAGTCATTTTGCCTTGTAAACAAGATTCACTTACATCAAATGAATCCAGCTCACTTGATTTTAAAAGACCATTCTTTTGAAGTGTATGCATTCGATTCTTGTTTATGTGACCAAGGCGACAATGCCATAAGTAGGAATCACTCAAATCCCTTTTGAGCTTCTTGGTGCTTGCTTGGTATATTGAGCTATCGAATGATGTGTTATCATGAACCAATTCATAAATACCATTCAAAGGCGAGGCCTTAAAATAGAACATATCATTCAAAGAAACATGGATATCATCATTAATAAAATTAAGATTAAAACCACATAGTCTTAAACGGGAAACAGAAATAATGTTTCGTGTTAAATCCGGTGCATACAAAACATTTTTCAATATAAGCTCCAAACCACTTGGTAGCTTTAAAACAAAGTCTCCTTGAGCTTTTACGTGTACCTTTGCACCATTTCCCATGTAGAGACTTGTTGTTCCCGTATTTAGTTTACTTCTTATGAACCCTTGCAATGAATTGCAAATATGAGTTCCACATCCTGTGTCTAATACCCATGTATTAGAAGAAGTAATACTAAGCTCAACGTATATCATGTATACATTACCTGAGGTTTGCCCTGCATCCCTCTTTGCATTCAACTCCTTTAGGTAGACCGGGCAGTTGCGTTTCCAGTGACCCATTTCACCGCAACCGAAGCACGGGTCTTCCTTGGGGTTTGCTTGTCCGGCAACCTTTTGCTTCTTGTTCTTGTTTTTGGTTGGGGTAACCATCTTCCCTTTTCCCTTGCCTTGATGAGCGGGTCCTTTCCTCTTAGCCGCCTTAGGCTTAGAGGTGTTATTACCTTTGGACCCACCATCATTGATCATTAGCATGGGTGAAGCCTTTTTACCTATGCTTGATTCATCCGTCCTTAGCATGGCATGTAATTCGCCAATGCTCTTATCCCAATCATTCATGCTGTAATTCAACACGCATGTGTCAAACCTTTTTGACAAAGAGTTGTGGATAAGGTCCGTGGTTAATTCATTAGACACGGGACAGTTGAGACGGTGCAATCGATCAATGAGGCTTTTCATCTTTTGTACATTAGATGAAACGGATTGGGAGTTATTTTCCTTTTCGAAGATGGACCTCAATGATAGGTTATTAAAGTTGATTGGTGTGTTTGGAATGTTGTTGTTATTATTGGCGGCCATCTACAAAATTTAACAAAGTTCGTTTAAGTATCAATTTCAATTTAACATTCAATGCCCTTTAAATCCAATTGATATATTAAATTCTAGAATCCAACGGTAAACCAAATTCCGGTTAGGTGACCTTTATCCCGTCATTTGATTTAGCTAGGTAGTCATTATATGACAATTGCAATCCATTTGCAACTTCTAGAGTATGGGATCATGCAATCCTTTTGCATGGCATATTTATCCCATCAACACCTATTTGTTCCTCATGCTTCGGTGACCCTAAGTTCATGATTCCCAAATCAAGTCGTCCTACTTGTGTAAACGTGTAAACTTAACATACAAGTGGTTAGGTGACCTTTATCCCACAAGCATGTCAAATTCACCTTAACCACATTAGTTTGTTCATGACGGTTAGGTGACCTTTATCCCATCATGAGTTCCCTAATATGTTTAAGTGTCTCACAAAAGGATGGCGTTAAACTTTTTTACCTTGTTTGTAAAAGGGATTTTAAGTTTTCGTTTATTCTAGTATGAGAAAACTTTTATGCCATACACCAACATGCATTTAGTGTATGGTACTTATGAAAAACCACTTTCATGTCTTGTAATTTGCCAATTACTTGATATAAAACATTTTATATATATGTGATCCTTTTCTTGTTCTTAATAACCATTTATTAAGGTCTTTAGTTGCTTTTAATTTAACCAATTAAATTGTCGTCTTGCATGTTATTAATACGTCTAATTTAACCAATTAAATTGTCGTTTTGCTTGTTGTTATCTTGTGATTAATTGTATCAACCAAACATACAATACAATAAACAAACAAACAACCACACATGCAAAACAAGTATGTTCACAATCTAGCTATTTTGGTGGACATTTGTTTAGCCGAAAACAAATGTCACCGGGTTAAGGGGTAATAATACAAAGTAGGAGATTTCAAATCTCCCACTTAACCTTGCATCCATATGCTCCTTGTGTTCTTCAAGTCTTCATTATCTTGTATCTTCATTTTTTTTTTTACAAAATATGTATCCTAATACATTTTTCTAGAAAATGAAATACAACCTAATCTATTTTACATACCAAATATAAAATAAATTACATGACCAAATGAATAAATATTATTACATACCAAATGAATAAATATTAAATCAACCAAACATGCAACCAAACACAAGGTCAAGGCATAGATTGTGAACATCATCTACATAAGTGATAGGCAATACAGAATCACAAGTGATTGGCAACACAGAATCACAAGTGATTGGCAGTACAGAATCACAAGTGATTGGCAGTACAGAATCATAAGTGATTGGCAGTACAGAATCACAAGTGATTTTGGCCAAAATGACAAACCACCCAAAACCGAAAATTTTACATTCTACTTCATGCACGTTCATAGAATGCAAAATTATAGTGGGTTTAATAACCATCTCGAAGCATATTTCAACAACTTCGGCTCTAGATACCATTGTTGGGATTTAACAAGTTCATAATACTTAAAACCTTTTAAGAATCATTCAAAGCGGAAGCGTGTAATTACCAATTAAACTTGTTAATCTTTAAACCAATTTAAAGCTAAATCCCAATAGGATCAAGTTGTGAAATCATGCTTACAAATTAACAAGAAAGGAAGTGATTTATACCTCCTTAAAACCAAGTTTGAGGGCTGCTCAAAAGTGCAGAAAGTTGATGAAGATGATGGTGAAAATGGCCTCCAAGTTGAAGCTTCAAGTGTGTTAAACTCCAAGCCTTTGATGCTCCAACACCACCCTTGATTGTGACTAGACTCTAGAACCTTAACCACCTTGTTAAAGTAGTTTGAAACCCACTTCTATCTGCTGGAAATTTCGGCCAGCAGCAACAATGAAAGATGATGATGAATGCTAGCTTCTAATGGTGAAACCTCAAGGGATTATACCCCAAGCTTGTTACCAACAACCTAGCCTTTGGTTAGGATTTTAAATGCACTTAAATATCACTTGCAAAACAAACTTGATAACCCTTTTTTCTCCTCTAAAATTCCCGGCACAGCAGCCCCAATTTTCAGCAGAAATGAATCAGTTTTTTTTCTCTATAGAATGTTGTGTTGTGCACTTGTATTAAGTCCCACAATCCTTGGTCTTTTGCCCATGCTTATGTGAACTTGTGCATCTCAAAAGTAGCAATATTCTAGCATGGATTGTTCCCTTGGTTTGACTCTCAAAATCTGCACTTTGAGTGGGTTTATATAAAATTGGGACAATTTTATAAACTTGCAATATATATAAACCTTGTCACAAAATACACCATGCATTTGTTACTTACATATTTTATAAACCAATTTATAAAATACAACACAACATAATTATTTAAACCTATAAATAATTAAATATAAATTATCCAAATAATTTATTTCAAGTGATAATATTTTAGAAAACCGATTTTCTAAAGTTCAAGTGTAGCGTATTTATTTAACGAGCCAATCGTCAAGACTAAATACGTTCAAGGTGTCGGTAAGCTTGTAATTGGGTATGACCCGACTTGGATCATAACATATTAGCCACATTAATTTAATATGTCTCTCGGGCATATAAAATACCTTCAATCTCCCACTTGCACGAGAAACATAAGAAATTAATGCAAGTGACGGATACCACCTAACGACCGTCCATCACCCCCAATATGTTATGACTTTGTGCCATTCAATAACATCATCCTTTTCGAGTTCCCATCTCGAATATGATTAGGTGAATCTTTTCATTATATCCTTTCATCCTAGATGTCATGTTAAATCCAAGAGATACAGAGTGATCACTCTCTTTTAGATTTAACTTTATCAGGCCTTAGACATCTGACTCTCAACGAATAAGAGGGACAAATTCCATCTTGACTACATACGTCCTAGATATATACTTTGTATCACACCTGAGCTCTTCCTTATAAACTACCATATTTCATAATAGTGAAGGAAAGAATCAAGGCAGAATACTAAGTGAATATCCGAACCCAATATGTATCTCAGGTCAGAGGATACAATGATATTCGCCTTTACTCAAGATTACATGTGATCAACCACAAACGCTCCATTTAGTAAATCTTGAGGGCGGGTCTTCCAATATTTGTATCCCACAAATATCTATGAACCTTGGTAGCAACCTTGCCCCACATTCATCCCGTGAATGTATACCAATCCAAGTTCATAATAGTCTAAACCTCACACTTGTTCCCACAAATGTGATCGACTACGGAATTTAGAATAATTACTTATTCATGGATAAAATATGCAAAATAGGAACATAACTCAAAATAAATTAATGCCATAATTATATTAATGAGTTTGAACAATTGCGTTCCGTTACAATACTTAAAACAGATCACAACCAATCACTAGAATATCGAAGTCCTAATGCACTAACATGCCCTTGATGTTTTGCACCATGTAAGAGCTTCGTGAGTGGATCCGCTATGTTAAGATCTGTGTGAACTTTGCGAATACATATATTTCCTTTTTCAACTTCATCCCTTATGTAGTTGAATCTCCGCTCAATGTGACGGGTCTTTTGGTGAGCACGAGGTTCCTTGATTTGAGCAATCGCACCTTCGTTGTCACAAAAGATCTCAAGAGGGTCTTGAATGGTAGGGACCACTCCTAAGTCGTCGATGAATTTCTTCATCCATGCAGCTTCCTGAGCTGCCAATGAGGCGGCAATGTACTCTGACTCTGTAGTGGATAATGCAACAACATCTTGTTTTGAACTCTTCCAAGAGACCGCACCTCCATTTAATGTGAAGACATAACCGGATTGTGATCGAGAATCATCACGATCAGTTTGGAAACTCGCGTCCACGTAACCTTTTACAGCGAGTTCCTCCTCACCAGACCCGTATATAAGAAACATATCCTTAGTCCTCCTAAGGTATTTTAATATACTTTTAACAGCAATCCAATGACTGTTTCCTGGGTTATTCTGGTATCTACTTGTCAAGCTTAGAGCGCATGACACGTCCGGTCTAGTACATATCATTGCATACATGATTGACCCAATAGCAGATGCATATGGGACTTTCTTCATTCTCTCCTGTTCATCTTTCGTGGTGGGGCACTGAGATAAACTGAGAAGTGTTCCCTTTTGAATAGGTACCAAACCTTTCTTAGAGTACTCCATCTTGAACCTTTTCAAGATCTTTTCAATGTATGCACTTTGATTCAAACCTATCAGTTTCTTGGATCTATTCCTATAGATCCCTATCCCCAATATATATTGTGCTTCTCCAAGATCCTTAATGGAGAAGCAACTTTTAAGCCAAGTTTTGACTCTTTGCATTGTGGTAATATCATTCCCAAATAACAATATATCATCCACGTATAGTACGAGGAACATAACAGAGCTCCCACTAGCTTTCTTGTATACACAAGCTTCATCACCATTTTTAATGAAGCCAAATTTCTTTGCCTCCTCATTAAAACGATGATTCCACATTCTAGATGCTTGTTTCAATCCGTAGATTGATTTCTTTAACTTGCATACCTTTTTGGGATGTTTCGGATCAACAAAACCTTCGGGCTGTACCATATAGACATCTTCCTCAAGATATCCATTTAGGAAAGCGGTTTTGATATCCATTTGCCATATTTCATAATCATAGTGTGCAGCAATGGCAAATAATATCCTAATAGACTTTAGCATTGCCACAGGCGAGAAAGTTTCATCATAGTCAACCCATTGAGTTTGAGTGAAACCTTTTGCTACAAGTCTAGCTTTGTATGTATCCAAGTTTCCATGTATGTCGGTTTTCTTCTTGAAAAGCCATTTGCAATCAACTAGCTTGGAGCTAGGAGGTTGCACAACAAGTTCCCAAACTTGGTTTTCATACATGGATTGCATCGCGTTCATGGCTTCCTGCCATTTGTCTTTATCAACCCTTGATAAAGCATCTTCGTAGTTTGTGGGTTCATCTAAATCAACCGTATAGCAACCATCCACGAGAAAACCATATCTCTCAGGAGGATTACTAATCCTACTAGATCTTCGAACGTCTTGTATACTTTGATCAACCACTTGATCATTTTCAACATTTTCATGTTGAGTGCTAGTGTTAACCAATTGTGTATCATCTATTTGATCTTGAACCTCTTCAAAATCTATCTTCCTTTCACTATTTCCTTCCATTAGGAACTTAGCTTCAAGGAATTCCGCCTTTCGAGCAACAAATACATTTTGCTCAGTCGGTTCATAGAAATAGTATCCCATATCATCCTTGGGATATCCTATGAAGATACACTTTGTGGATCGAGCATGCAACTTATTAGCATCATAGCGCTTAGGATAAGCTTCTTATCCCCATACTTTCAAGTATGATAGAGAAGGAGGTTTTCCAAACCACATCTCGTGAGGAGTTCGTTCCACTTTCTTGGTTGGGGCCATATTTAAAATACGAGCCGTGGAGCATAGACAATAACCCCAAAAAGATAGAGGTAACGAGCTTCTTGCCATCATAGATCGAACCATATCCATTAGGGTTCGGTTTCTCCTCTCGGACACTCCATTAAGCTGGGGTGTTCCGGGTGGAGTAAGTTGTGAGATAATCCCACAATTTCTAAGATGATCTTGGAAGGCATCGCTGAGGTATTCACCTCCTCTATCGGTACAAAGTACCTTAATTGTCTTGTTGAGTTGATTTTGTACTTCGTTTTGATATTCCTTGAATGCTTCAAAAGTTTTGTCCTTATGTCTTAACAGGTAGACATATCCGAAACGACTGAAGTCATCAATGAAAGTAACGAAGTATCTTTCACCATTCCTAGTTATGGGCTTAAAGGGTCCACATACATCCGAATGTATTAATCCCAATAAGTCCTTAGCCCTTTCATAGGTCCCTTTGAAAGGTGCTTTAGTCATTTTGCCTTGTAAACAAGATTCACATACATCAAATGAATCCAGCTCACTTGATTTTAAAAGACCATTCTTTTGAAGTGTATGCATTCGATTCTTGTTTATGTGACCAAGGCGACAATGCCATAAGTAGGAATCACTCAAATCCCTTTTGAGCTTCTTGGTGCTTGCTTGGTATATTGAGCTATCGAATGATGTGTTATCATGAACCAATTCATAAATACCATTCAAATGCGAGGCCTTAAAATAGAACATATCATTCAAAGAAACATGGATATCATCATTAATAAAATTAAGATTAAAACCACATAGTCTTAAACGGGAAACAGAAATAATGTTTCGTGTTAAATCCGGTGCATACAAAACATTTTTCAATATAAGCTCTAAACCACTTGGTAGCTTTAAAACAAAGTCTCCTTGAGCTTTTACGTGTACCTTTGCACCATTTCCCATGTAGAGACTTGTTGTTCCCGTATTTAGTTTACTTCTTATGAACCCTTGCAATGAATTGCAAATATGAGTTCCACATCCTGTGTCTAATACCCATGTATTAGAAGAAGTAATACTAAGCTCAACGTATATCATGTATACATTACCTGAGGTTTGCCCTGCATCCCTCTTTGCATTCAACTCCTTTAGGTAGACCGGGCATTTGCATTTCCAGTGACCCATTTCACCGCAATCGAAGCACGGGTCTTCCTTGGGGTTTGCTTGTCCGGCAACCTTTTGCTTCTTGTTCTTGTTTTTGGTTGGGGTAACCATCTTCCCTTTTCCCTTGCCTTGATGAGCGGGTCCTTTCCTCTTAGCCGCCTTAGGCTTAGAGGTGTTATTACCTTTGGACCCACCATCATTGATCATTAGCATGGGTGAAGCCTTTTTACCTATGCTTGATTCATCCGTCCTTAGCATGGCATGTAATTCGCCAATGCTCTTATCCCAATCATTCATGCTGTAATTCAACACGCATGTGTCAAACCTTTTTGACAAAGAGTTGTGGATAAGGTCCGTGGTTAATTCATTAGACACGGGACAGTTGAGACGGTGCAATCGATCAATGAGGCTTTTCATCTTTTGTACATTAGATGAAACGGATTGGGAGTTATTTTCCTTTTCGAGGATGGACCTCAATGATAGGTTATTAAAGTTGATTGGTGTGTTTGGAATGTTGTTGTTATTATTGGCGGCCATCTACAAAATTTAACAAAGTTCGTTTAAGTATCAATTTCAATTTAACATTCAATGCCCTTTAAATCCAATTGATATATTAAATTCTAGAATCCAACGGTAAACCAAATTCCGGTTAGGTGACCTTTATCCCGTCATTTGATTTAGCTAGGTAGTCATTATATGACAATTGCAATCCATTTGCAACTTCTAGAGTATGGGATCATGCAATCCTTTTGCATGGCATATTTATCCCATCAACACCTATTTGTTCCTCATGCTTCGGTGACCCTAAGTTCATGATTCCCAAATCAAGTCGTCCTACTTGTGTAAACGTGTAAACTTAACATACAAGTGGTTAGGTGACCTTTATCCCACAAGCATGTCAAATTCACCTTAACCACATTAGTTTGTTCATGACGGTTAGGTGACCTTTATCCCATCATGAGTTCCCTAATATGTTTAAGTGTCTCACAAAAGGATGGCGTTAAACTTGTTTACCTTGTTTGTAAAAGGGATTTTAAGTTTTTGTTTATTCTAGTATGAGAAAACTTTTATGCCATACTCCAACATGCATTTAGTGTATGGTACTTATGAAAAACCACTTTCATGTCTTGTAATTTGCCAATTACTTGATATAAAACATTTTATATATATGTGATCCTTTTCTTGTTCTTAATAACCATTTATTAAGGTCTTTAGTTGCTTTTAATTTAACCAATTAAATTGTCGTCTTGCATGTTATTAATACGTCTAATTTAACCAATTAAATTGTCGTTTTGCTTGTTGTTATCTTGTGATTAATTGTATCAACCAAACATACAATACAATAAACAAACAAACAACCACACATGCAAAATAAGTATGTTCACAATCTAGCTATTTTGGTGGACATTTGTTTAGCCGAAAACAAATGTCACCGGGTTAAGGGGTAATAATACAAAGTAGGAGATTTCAAATCTCCCACTTAACCTTGCATCCATATGCTCCTTGTGTTCTTCAAGTCTTCATTATCTTGTATCTTCATTATTTTTTTTTACAAAATATGTATCCTAATACATTTTTCTAGAAAATGAAATACAACCTAATCTATTTTACATACCAAATATAAAATAAATTACATGACCAAATGAATAAGTATTATTACATACCAAATGAATAAATATTAAATCAACCAAACATGCAACCAAACACAAGGTCAAGGCATAGATTGTGAACATCATCTACAAAAGTGATAGGCAATACAGAATCACAAGTGATTGGCAACACAGAATCACAAGTGATTGGCAGTACAGAATCACAAGTGATTGGCAGTACAGAATCATAAGTGATTGGCAGTACAGAATCACAAGTGATTTTGGCCAAAATGACAAACCACCCAAAACCGAAAATTTTACATTCTACTTCATGCATGTTCATAGAATGCAAAATTATAGTGGGTTTAATAACTTCGGCTCTAGATACCATTGTTGGGATTTAACAAGTTCATAATACTTAAAACCTTTTAAGAATCATTCAAAGAGGAAGCGTGTAATTACCAATTAAACTAGTTAATCTTTAAACCAATTTAAAGCTAAATCCCAATAGGATCAAGTTGTGAAATCATGCTTACAAATTAACAAGAAAGGAAGTGATTTATACCTCCTCAAAACCAAGTTTGAGGGCTGCTCAAAAGTGCAGAAAGTTGATGAAGATGATGGTGAAAATGGCCTCCAAGTTGAAGCTTCAAGTGTGTTAAACTCCAAGCCTTTGATGCTCCAACACCACCCTTGATTGTGACTAGACTCTAGAACCTTAACCACCTTGTTAAAGTAGTTTGAAACCCACTTCTATCTGCTGGAAATTTCGGCCAGCAGCAACAATGAAAGATGATGATGAATGCTAGCTTCTAATGGTGAAACCTCAAGGGATTATACCCCAAGCTTGTTACCAACAACCTAGCCTTTGGTTAGGATTTTAAATGCACTTAAATATCACTTGCAAAACAAACTTGATAACCCTTTTTTCTCCTCTAAAATTCACGGCACAGCAGCCCCAATTTTCAGCAGAAATGAATCAGTTTTTTTTCTCTATAGAATGTTGTGTTGTGCACTAGTATTAAGTCCCACAATCCTTGGTCTTTTGCCCATGCTTATGTGAACTTGTGCATCTCAAAAGTAGCAATATTCTAGCATGGATTGTTCCCTTGGTTTGACTCTCAAAATCTGCACTTTGAGTGGGTTTATATAAAATTGGGACAATTTTATAAACTTGCAATATATATAAACCTTGTCACAAAATACACCATGCATTTGTTACTTACATATTTTATAAACCAATTTATAAAATACAACACAACATAATTATTTAAACCTATAAATAATTAAATATAAATTATCCAAATAATTTATTTCAAGTGATAATATTTTAGAAAACCGATTTTCTAAAGTTCAAGTGTAGCGTATTTATTTAACGAGCCAATCGTCAAGACTAAATACGTTCAAGGTGTCGGTAAGCTTGTAATTGGGTATGACCCGACTTGGATCATAACATATTAGCCACATTAATTTAATATGTCTCTCGGGCATATAAAATACCTTCAAATATATCTTAGTATGATATATATACAGTTAAATGTTGTTACAACGATAATTGTTACATATATGTCTCGTTTCGAAATCATTAAGTTAGTAGTCTTGTTTTTACATATGTAGTTCATTGTTAATATACTTAATGATATGTTTACTTATCATTATCATGTTTATATATAGTGTAACAATATCTTAATATGATTCATATGTATTTAGTAAGACGTTGTTATAACGATAATCGTTATATATATCGTTTCGAGTTTCTTAATTCAATAAACTTAATTTTATGTATATAACTCATTGTTAAAATACCTAATGAGATACTTACTTATCATAATATCATTTTAACTATATATATAATCATATATATGTCATCATATAGTTTTTACAAGTTTTAACGTTCGTGAATCACCGGTCAACTTGGGTGGTCAATTGTCTATATGAAACCTATTTCAATTAATCAAGTCTTAACAAGTTTGATTGCTTAACATGTTGGAAACAATTATTCATGTAAATAACAATTTCATTTAATATATATAAACATGGAAAAGTTCGGGTCACTACAGTACCTACCCGTTAAATAAATTTCGTCTCGAAATTTTAAGCTGTTGAAGGTGTTGACGAATCTTCTGGAAATAGGTTCGGGTATTTCAGCTTCATTTGATCTTCACACTCCCAGGTGAACTCGGGTCCCCTACGAGCATTCCATCGAACCTTGACGATCGGTATCTTATTTTGCTTGAGCCTTTTAACCTCACGATCCATTATCTCGACGGGTTCTTCAATGAATTGTAGTTTTTCATTGATTTTAATTTCGTCTAAAGGAATAGTGAAATCTTCTTTGGCTAAGCACTTCTTCAGATTCGAGACGTGAAAGGTATTATGTACATTGGCGAGTTGTTGAGGTAATTCAAGTCGGTAGGCTATTGGTCCGACACGATCTAAAATCTTGAATGGTCCAATGTATCTTGGATTTAGTTTCCCCCGTTTACCAAATCGAACAACGCCTTTCCAAGGCGAAACCTTAAGCATGACCATCTCCCCAATTTCAAATTCTATATCTTTCCTTTTAAGGTCTGCGTAGCTCTTTTGTCGACTCTGAGCAGTTTTCAACCGTTGTTGAATTTGGATGATTTTCTCTGTAGTTTCTTTGATTATCTCCGGACCCGTAATCTGTCTATCCCCCAATTCATTCCAACAAATTGGAGATAGGCACTTTCTACCATAAAGTGCTTCGAACGGTGCCATTTCGATACTCAAGTGGTAATTGTTGTTGTAGGAAAATTCTTCTAATGGTAGATGTCGATCCCAACCGTTTCTATAATCAATAACACATGCTCGTAGCATGTCTTCAAGAGTCTGTATCGTCCTTTCGCTTTGCCCATTGGTTTATGGATAATAGGCAGTACTCATGTCTAGACGAGTTCCCAATGCTTGTTGTAATGTCTGCCAAAACCTTGAAACAAATCTGCCATCTCTATCAGAGATAATAGAGATTGGTATTCCATGTCTAGAAATAACTTCCTTCAAGTATAATCTCGCCAACTTCTCTATTTTATCATCTTCTCTCATTGGCAGAAAGTGTGCTGACTTGGTGAGACGATCGACTATTACCCAAATAGTATCATAACCACTTGCAGTCCTTGGCAATTTAGTGATGAAATCCATGGTAATGTTTTCCCATTTCCATTTCGGGATTTTGGGTTGTTGAAGTAGACCTGATGGTTTCTGATGTTCAGCTTTGACCTTAGAACACGTCAAACATTTTCCTACGTATCTAGCAATATCGGCTTTCATACCCGGCCACCAAAAGTGTTTCTTGAGATCTTTGTACATCTTCCCCGCTCCGGGATGTATTGAATATCTGGTTTTATGTGCTTCCTTAAGTACCTTTTCTCTCACATCTCCTAACTTTGGTACCCAAATTCTTTCAGCCCTATACCGGGTTCCGTCTTCCCGAATATTAAGATGTTTCTCCGATCCTTTGGGTATTTCATTCTTCAACTTTCCTTCTTTTACAACTCCCTGCTGCGCCTCCTTTATTTGAGTAGTAAAGTTAGTACGAATAATTATATTCATAGCTTTTACCCGCATTGGTTCTCTGTCCTTTCTACTCAAAGCATCGGCTACCACATTTGCCTTCCCCGGGTGGTAACGAATCTCGAAATCATAATCATTCAATAACTCAATCCACCTACGCTGCCTCATGTTCAGTTGTTTCTGATTAAATATATGTTGGAGACTTTTGTGGTCGGTATATATGATACTTTTGACCCCATATAAGTAGTGCCTCAAAGTCTTTAATGCAAAAACAACAGCGCCCAATTCCAAATTGTGAGTCGTATAATTTTGCTCGTGAATCTTCAATTGTCTGGACGCATAAGCAATTACCTTCGTTCGTTGCATTAATACACAACCGAGACCTTGCTTTGAGGCATCACAATATATCACAAAATCATCATTCCCTTCAGGCAATGACAATATAGGTTCCGTAGTTAACTTTTTCTTTAACAATTGAAACGCTTTTTTTTGTTCATCCTTCCATTCAAATTTCCTCCCTTTATGCGTTAATGCAGTTAAGGGTTTTGCTATTTTGCAAAAATCTTGGATGAACCTTCTGTAGTAACCAGCCAGTCCTAAAAATTGGCGTATATGCTTCGGAGTTTTCAGGGTTTTCCACTTTTCAATGGTTTCAATCTTTGCTGGATCCACTTGAATACCTTCTTTGTTCACTATGTGACCGAGGAATTGAACTTCTTCCAACCAAAATGCACACTTTGAAAACTTAGCATACAGTTTTTCTTTCCTCAATAACTCTAGCACTTTTCTCAAATGTTCTTCGTGCTCTTGATCATTCTTTGAGTAAATAAGTATGTCATCGATTAAAACAATGACAAACTTGTCAAGGTATGGTCTACACACTCGGTTCATGAGGTCCATGAACACAGCTGGTGCGTTAGTCAACCCAAACGGCATAACCATAAACTCGTAATGACCATAACGCGTCCTAAAAGCAGTCTTTGGAATATCATCCTCCTTCACCCGCATTTGATGATACCCAGAACGTAAATCATATATATATATATATATATATATATATATATATATATATATATATATAAACGAACCGACGAGCCTTGTAGTTGATCAAATAAGTCATCGATTATTGGTAGTGGGTAGCGGTTCTTGATGGTAAGTTTGTTTAATTCTCGGTAGTCGATACACAACCTAAATGTACCATCCTTCTTCTTGACAAACAAAACAGGAGCTCCCCACGGTGATGTGTTTGGTCGAATGAAACCACGCTCTAAAAGTTCCTGTAGTTGGCTTTGGAGTTCTTTCATTTAACTGGGTGCGAGTCTATATGGAGCACGAGCTATTGGTGCAGCTCCTGGTACGAGATCTATTTGAAATTCAACAGATCGATGTGGAGGTAGTCCCGGTAATTCTTTCGGAAATACATCGGGAAATTCTTTTGCGACGGGAACATCATTGATGTTCTTTTCTACGGGTTTGACTTCTTTGATGTGTGCTAGAACGACATAGCAACCTTTTCTTATTAGTTTTTGCGCTTTCAAATTACTAATAAGATTTAGCTTCGCGTTGCTCTTTTCTCCGTACACCATTATAGGTTTTCCTTTTTCTCGTACAATACGAATTGCATTTTTGTAACATACGATTTCCGCTCTCTCCTTTTTCAACCAGTCCATGCCGATTATCACATCAAAACTCCCTAACTCTACTGGTATCAAATCGATCTTAAACGTTTCACTAACCAGTTTAATTTCTCGATTCCGACATATTTTATCTGCCGAAATTAATTTACCGTTTGCTAATTCTAGTAAAAATTTATTATTCATAGGCGTCAATGGACCACTTAATTTAGCACAAAAATCTCTACTCATATAACTTCTATCCACACCCGAATCAAATAAAACATAAGCAGGTTTTTCATCGATAAGAAACGTACCCGTAACAAGCTCCGGGTCTTCCTGCGCTTCTTCCGCATTAATGGTAAAAACTCTCCCACGGCTTTGCCCATTATTATTTCCCTGGTTTGGACACGCAGTTTTGTAGTGGCCCTTCTTCCCGCATCCATAACAAATAATGTGGGCATTACTTGTTCCTTTACCCGATGGTCCATAAATTTCACACTTCGTTGTATCATGACCCTTTCTATTACATTTAGTACATGTTGCTGGACAAAAAGTAGTTGGATGGTACCCTTCACACCTTAGACACGGAATTTTCTGATTTTGATTACCAGTGTTGTTATTGAGATTGTTGTTGGGATTTTTGTTGTTGCGGTTGGTATTGTTGTTGGGATGATTGTTGTAGTTGTTGTTGTTGGAATGGTTTTTGTTGCGTTTGTTGTTGCGAAAAATGGTGCGATTGTGGTTGTGATTGTGGTGTTGTTTGTTGAAATTGTGACTCTTGTCACTGGGTTCTTCCCACTTTCTCTTAACTTGTTTAATTTTGGCCTCCTCGGCCGTCTGCTCTTTAATCCTTCCCTCGATCTGGTTTATAAGGTTGTAAGCCATTCGGCTTGCCTTTTACATTGAAGTGGGCGCGCTTGCACTCACATCCTCTTGAATTCTCTCTGGTAACCCCTTTACAAACGCATCGATCTACTCTTCTTCATCTTCGAACACTCTTGGGCACAATAAACACAACTCGGTGAATCGTCGTTCATATGTGGTGATATCGAATCCCTTCGTTTGTAATTCTCTAAGCTCTGTCTTGAGCTTATTGACTTCGTTTCTGGGACGGTACTGCTCGTTCATCAAGTGTTTGAATGCTGACCACGGTAGTGCGTAAGCAGCATCTTGTCCCACTTGTTCGAGATAGGTATTCCACCATGTTAACGCAGTACCTGTGAAGGTATGCGTGGCGTACTTTACCTTATCTTCCTCAGCACATTTGCTTATAGCAAACACAGATTCGACCTTTTCGGTCCATCGTTTCAGTCCAACTGGTCCTTCAGTTCCATCGAATTTCAGAGGTTTACAGGCAGTGAAAGCCTTGTAGCAGCATCCTACACAGTTTCCTGTGGAGTTAACTCCACTGCTAGACCCTGAGTTATTGTTGTTTTGCATTACCGCCTGTACTGCGGCTATATTTGCTGCAAGGAAAGTACGAAAGTCTTCCTCACTCATGTTCATGTTTTGACGAGTAGTCGGTGCCATTTCCTTCAAAAATAGCCAAAAGAATTAAGTTAATCATATAAAATATTAAGAGTAGCCAATATTATTCCGTAGCATAATATGAACTCATTTATAAAAGCTTTTTCTTCATATTAGCGTTTTATAAGTTTTAATTCGGGTAATACCTACCCGTTAAGTTCATACTTAGTAGCTAACACACAATTCAACTACTACAATTCTATATGAAAAACTGATTATAATAATATTTCACATTCAAACTTTTATACAATATTTTGCAAATTTACAATACCGCTATTTTACATATATCATGAAATATAGCACATAAAAACTCTGATACAAAACAGTTGCGAAGACAATTCTAGTTAATACGCAAGTCTTTCAACAAAGGCAATAAAGACACATAATTCATACGTCCAGAAACAAGCCATGCATTCTGGTTTTATTAAGACTACTTCCCATCCTTGGTCTTGTGGAACATAACCGTTGTGACCGTTGACAAGACAACATGTTGTAATGTCGTCAAAGGGACGAGGGTTTCGTAATGTCCAACAGCCCCGCAATAATCTAAAAACTTTGTTTCTCACCCCAACTACTGAATCCGTCACTTGTGGGAAGGTTTTATTTAAAAGTTGTAATCCGATGTTCTTTTTCTCACTTTGGTGAGAAGCGAACATCACTAACCCGTAA
Organism: Rutidosis leptorrhynchoides; assembly: GCF_046630445.1. Lineage (NCBI taxonomy): Eukaryota > Viridiplantae > Streptophyta > Magnoliopsida > Asterales > Asteraceae > Rutidosis > Rutidosis leptorrhynchoides. The sequence continues at coordinate 648,062,911 of NC_092334.1, forward strand.
GCATAACATGCTTCCTTATGTTTCATGTTAGAAGCTCTTTCTAACTCATGAAATCCTATGTTGGGATATGTTGAGTCAAAATAGGTTCTTAACCCGTAGCGTAAAATTGCATTTGGGTTCCCCGCACTTAACGCTTTAAAGAAAACACGGCGTAACGTACGGTCTCCCCAATGTGATATACCCCACCTATCAAAGGAAAGCCTTTTATAAACTAAGGCATTTCTGAAAAGTCTTTCAAATGTTTGACAAGTTAATTTCGCCATAACTAAATGTGCTGATGAATTCTGACCGACTCTAGACAAGATTTCCTCAATCATATCCTCTGGTAGGTCTTCTAAAATATTCGGTTGTCTACCCTTAACGTTCATTTTGTTTTTATACTGTAAAATAGACAAGGATTAGATTTATAAAAGATAATTAACAAACAATACAAGCAGTTTTTACATGGAACATAAAAGTACAAGCACACTACAATACATATAATACACAACATGATTACAACTCTCTAATTTGAATCACTGGTTTCTTCTTCTTCGGACTTGGTTCGTTTTCCTAATTTTCTAGGGATATATGGTGTTTCTCTAATACGAGCCGTCATTTTTCACAATGGTTTAGAAAAACCTGGTGGTTTAGAGGTTCCCGGGTTATTGTTACAATTTAGGAAATACGGACGTTGCCGATACATATAAAGTTCATCGGGGTTGGAATCAGGTTTCTCTATTTTTATTCCTTTTCCCTTATTATTTTCTTTTGCTATATTAAATTGGGTCGAGGTAATTTCTATAACACCATCGGAATCCTCATCGGGATCCGATTCATCAAAAAATTGGTAATCTTCCCAATATTTTACTTCCTCGGCGGAAACACCATTGACCATTTTTAACTTTGGTCCGTTGGTTGAGGATTTTCTTTTATTTAATCGATTTACTGTAGGTATCAATATTTCTTCCTCCGAAACCTCTTCTTCTTCCGGTTTCTCCTCTTCCGATTCCTCTTCTTCTGGTTCCTCCTCTTCTGGTTCCTCTTCGGGAATTTGTGAATCTTCCCAAAGTATATTCGACTCTTCATTATTATTAGGTGAGTCGATGGGATTTGTACTAGTGGTAGACATCTATCACACAATATCAAACACATTAAGAAGTTAATATATCACATAATATTTACATGTTAATAATATATAGTTTCCAACAAAAAATGTTAAGCAATCGTTTTTGAAGAAAAACATGATCGAAGTCCAGACTCACTAATGTATCCTAACAAACTCGGTAAGACACACTAATGCAAAAATTCTGGTTCTCTAAGACCAACGCTCGGATACCAACTGAAATATCCCGTTCATATTTATTATAAACGTTCCATATTAATTGATTTCGTTGCTAGGTTTTGACCTCTATATGAGACGTTTTTCAAAGACTGCATTCGATTTTAGAACAAACCATAACCTTTAAAATATTACGACGATTATCAAATAATGATAATCTAAAATATAGCGTTTTTCACACGAGCATTACATAATGGTTTACAATAATATTACACATCAACATAAGTCTTCGAATGCATTTTTTAAACAATATTATACAAGCATGGACTCCAAATCTTGTCCTTAATTTAGTATGCAACAGCGGAAGCTCTTAATAATCACCTAAGAATAAACATGCTTAAAACGTCAACAAAATTGTTGGTGAGTTATAGGTTTAACCTACATATTATCAAATCATAATAATAGACCACAAGATTTCATTTTTATAACACATCTCATATCAGGCATTTCGCAAACTACATAAAGATAAATATCATTCATATGTTGAACACCTGGTAACCGACCTTAACAAGATGCATATAGAATATCCCCATCATTCCGGGACTCTCATCGGATATGATAAATCGAAGTACTAAAGCATCTGTAACTCGGATGAGGCTTGTTGGGCCAAATAGATCTATCTTTAGGATTCGCGTCAATTAGGGGCCATTTCCCTAATTCTTAGGCTACCAAGCTAAAAAGGGGCATATTCGGTTCGATAATCCAACATAGAAAGTAGTTTTGATTACTTGTGTCTATTTTGTAAAACATTAATAAACTGCATGTATTCTCATCCCAAAATAATAGATTTTAAAAGTGGGACTATAACTCACTTTCACAGATTTTTACTTCGTCGGGAAGTAAGACTTGGCCACTGGTCGATTCACGAACCTATAACAAATATGTACATATATATCAAAGTATGTTCAAAATATAATTACAACATTTTTAATACATTTTGATGTTTTAAGTTAATTAAGTCAGTTGTCCTTGTTAGTAACCTACAACTAGTTGTCCAAAGTTAGATGTACAGAAATAAATTGATATATATTATCTTGAATCAATCCACGACCCAGTGTATACACGTCTCAGGCTAGATCACAACTCAAAGTATATATATTTTTCGAATCAACCTCAACCCTGTATAGCTAACTCTAACATTACTGCATATAGAGTGTCTATGGTTGTTCCAAATAATATATATACATGGGTCGATATGATATGTCAAAACATTTGCATACGTGTCTATGGTATCCCAAGATTACATAATATATTAGAATACATGTAATACAATATGAGTTAGCTAGGATATGATTAATATAGATTTGTTACCAACTTTCACGTAGCTACAATAAGAAAAATTATCCAATCTTGTTTTACCCATAACTTCTTTGTTTTAAATCCGTTTTGAGTGAATCAAATTGCTATGGTTTCATATTGAACTCTATTTTATGAATCTAAACAGAAAAGGTGTAGGTTTATAGTCGGAAATATAAGTTACAAGTCATTTTTGTAAGAGGTAGTCATTTCAGTCGAAAGAACGACGTCTAGATGACCATTTTGGAAAACATACTTTCACTTTGAGTTTAACCATGATTTTTGGATATAGTTTCATGTTCATAAGAAAAATCATTTTCCCAGAAGAACAACTTTTAAATCAAATTTTATCATAGTTTTTAATTAACTAACCCAAAACAGCCCGCGGTGTTACTATGACGGCGTATATCCGGTTTTACGGTGTTTTTCGTGTTTTTCGGTTTTAAATCATTAAGTTAGCATATCATATAGATATAGAACATGTATTTAGTTGATTTTAAAATTCAAGTTAGAAGTATTAACTTTTGTTTGCGAACAAGTTTAGAATTAACTAAACTATGTTCTAGTGATTTCAAGTTTAAACCTTCGAATAAGGTAGTTTTATATATATGAATCGAATGATGTTATGAACATCATTACTACCTAAAGTTTAGTAGGTAAACCTACTGGAAGTGACAAGAAATTATCTAGCTTCAAAGGATCTTGGATGGCTTGAAAGTTCTTGAAGTAGAATCATGACACGAAAACAAGTTCAAGTAAGATTATCACTCGAATTAAGATAGTTATAGTTATAGGAATTGAATCAAAGTTTGTATATGAGTATTACCTTAATTTATAATGATATCTTACTATAAACAACAAGGATTTCTTGAGATTATATTATCACTTTACAAGATTGGAAGTGAGCTAGTAAACTTGGAAGTATTCTTGATTTTATGGAACTAGAACTTGTAGAATTTATGAAGAACACTTAGAACTTGAAGATTGAACTTGAGAGAGATCAATTAGATGAATAAAATTGAAGAATGAAAGTATTTGTAGGTGTTTTTGGTCGTTGGTATATGGATTAGATATAAAGGATGTGTAATTTTATTTACATGTAAATAAGTCATGAATGATTACTAATATTTTTGTAATTTTATGAGATATTTCGTGCTAGTTGCCAAATGATGGTTCCCACATGTGTTAGGTGACTCACATGGGCTTCTAAGATCTGATCATTGGAGTATATATACCAATAGTACATACATCTAAAAGATGTGTATTGTACGAGTACGAATACGGGTGCATACGAGTATAATTGTTGATGAAACTGAACGAGGATGTAATTGTAAGCATTTTTGTTAAGTAGAAGTATTTTGATAAGTGTCTTGAATTCTTTCAAAAGTGTATGAATACATATTAAAACACTACATTTATATACATTTTAACTGAGTCGTTAAATCATCGTTAGTCGTTACATGTAAATGTTGTTTTGAAACCTTTAGGTTAACGATCTTGTTAAATGTTGTTAACCCATTGTTTATCATATCTAAAGAGATGTTAAATTATTACATTATCATGATATTATGATATATTAATATATATTAGTATGATATATATACAGTTAAATGTTGTTACAACGATAATCGTTACATATATGTCTCGTTTCGAAATCATTAAGTTAGTAGTCTTGTTTTTACATATGTAGTTCATTGTTAATATACTTAATGATATGTTTACTTATCATTATCATGTTTATATATAGTGTAACAATATCTTAATATGATTCATATGTATTTAGTAAGACGTTGTTATAACGATAATCGTTATATATATCGTTTCGAGTTTCTTAATTCAATAAACTCAATTTTATGTATATAACTCATTGTTAAAATACCTAATGAGATACTTACTTATCATAATATCATGTTAACTATATATATAATCATATATATGTCATCATATAGTTTTTACAAGTTTTAACGTTCGTGAATCACCGGTCAACTTGGGTGGTCAATTGTCTATATGAAACCTATTTCAATTAATCAAGTCTTAACAAGTTTGATTGCTTAACATGTTGGAAACACTTAATCATGTAAATAACAATTTCATTTAATATATATAAACATGGAAAAGTTCGGGTCACTACAATATAGACACTTTAATTTAACTTTTATATCAGTTATGTTTACAGAAAAGATCAAACAAACCGCTGTCCCAAAACAATCAAACCGAAAACATATATAATCGAGCATTTCTACGCATACTATCAACAATACAATAACATATAATTATCATACTATCATTATAACATGAAAATACAGTAAAATAAATGTAAAATCAAAAAGCTAGGGTTAGGGTTTATACCCTAATCGAGAATTGAGTGATATGAACGTGTAGAGGAGAACGAGAGGAACGCGTTTATGAAAATGATATGATGATCTAAGATTTATTTGATGAAGGATGATGATGATGGTGATGATGAAAAATGGCAGCCAAGGGAGAGGGAGGAGAAGGGTTTGAGAGAAAATTAAAGTTTAGGTTACTAGTGTAAAATATGGAATGAAAATAAAATGGGAAAAAGGGAAAACAAAAGGGGAATACCCCCTCCCAATGTATTCGGCCGAACATGGCATGGGGGTGGGTCCCACTTAGCCCAATTTTGCTTAATGTTGAATAACTTGTGGCCCGAACGCTTGAACGAAACCCGAAACACAAAAACGCGACTACGGGATTAATTATTTGGAGAGATATTAAATACGCGACGAAAAATATATATAAACATATGACATTAAAATATCATATTTAAAATAATTTGGATTTAAAAATCCCAAAAGCTCGACCGTTGGTTTGAAAACCGAAAAGATTCGCCGGGTAGAAATCCACGATTCGTATAAACGTGCAAATTAAAATATGAATACAAATATTCACATAACACCTAATAATTAATATATTATTACTAAAATAAAAATATAGGTCATAGAAATGACGTGGCACGAATAACAATTAACGGACGTTAAATAATAAACGGTAAAAGATAATGGAAAAAGTAGGGTCGTGACAGTACCTTCCCGTTACGGAAATTTTGTCCCGAAATTTAAGCAGGTGCAGGGGTTGACTCGGCATCTGGGAACAAATGCGGGTACTTCTGATTCATCTGATCTTCACACTCCCAAGTGAACTCGGGACCGTGTCTGGCGTTCCATCTAACTCGTACATTAGGAATTCTATTCTGCTTGAGAGTCTTAACTTCCCGATTCATAATCTCAGCAGGTTCCTCAATAAAATGGAGTTGTTTATCAACATGCAGCTCCTTAAGAGGAATGGTCTCATCGGCCTCGGCCAAAAACTTCTTCAAATTCGATACATGAAAAACGTCATGAACAGCACTGAGTTCTTGTGGCAATTTCAAACGATAAGCCGCGGGTCCAACTCTCTCAATAATCTCAAATGGTCCAACAAAACGAGGATTTAACTTTCCCCTTTTACCAAAATCTACCACACCTTTCCAAGGTGATACCTTCAACGTAACACGGTCACCGACCTGAAATTCTAAATCTTTTCTTCTCTTATCGGCATAACTCTTTTGCCGACTTCTGGCGGTTCTTAATCTTTTTTTAATCTGTACAATCTTCTCTGTAGTCTCATGAATAATCTCTGGGCCTATGAGTTGAGCATCCCCAACCTCATTCCAACAGATAGGAGAACTACACTTTCTACCATACAGAGCTTCAAACGGTGCGGCTTTAATACTTGCATGATAGCTGTTATTATAAGAAAATTCAGCCAACGGAAAATATCTATCCCACCCATTACCAAAATCAATAACGCACGCTCGCAACATGTCTTCTAACGTTTGAATGGTCCTTCCACTCTGACTATCCGTCTGCGGATGATAAGCGGTGATCATATCCAACTTAGTTCCCAAAGCTTCCTGTAAGGATTGCCAAAACCTCGATATAAATCAACTGTCTCGGTCGAAAATAATAGATACAAGAACACCATGTCTCGAAACAATTTCCTTCAAATACAAACGAGTAAGCTTCTCCATCGAATCTGTTTCCTTAATCGGTAAGAAATGAGCTGACTTTGTAAGTCGGTCAACAATCACCCAAATGGTATCATAACCACCCACAATTCTCAAAAACTTCGTAATAAAATCCATTGTAATACCTTCCCACTTCCACTCGGGAATCTCAGGTTGCACCAAAAGTCCAGACAGTTTCTGATGCTCAGCTTTAACCTTAGCACAGGTCAAACACTTAGCCACATAAGTAGCCACAGCAGTTTTAAATTAGGCCACCAATATAGCTCCTTAAGATCATGATACATCTCTCCTGAACCAGGATGAATAGAGTACCTAGACTTATGAGCCTCACCCAAAATAAGTTGTCGCAGATCACCAAACTTCGGAACCTAAAGACGTCCCGCAAAATATCTAGTACCATCGGTTCGTACCTCAAACTTCTTAGCCATGCCTCTAACTTTCTCGTTCACAAAATTCTCCTCCTTCAAGGCTTCTTGTTGTGCCTCAAGAATCTGCCTTGCGAGGTTTGTTCGAATTGTCATATTCAATGCTCTAAACCTGCGAGGTTCGGCCCTTTCTTTACGACTTAACGCATCGGCCACAACATTGGCTTTTCCCGGATGATATAAAAGTTCACAATCATAATCGTTCAACGTCTCAACCCATCTTCGTTGCCTCATATTCAGCTGTTTTTGATCAAGGATATGTTGAAGACTTTTGTGATCAGTGTACACTGTATTTTTGACCTCATAAAGATAATGTCTCCAAATCTTAAGCGCAAACACAATAGATCCCAACTCTAAATCATGGGTTGTATAATTCTGCTCGTGAATCTTCAACTGACGTGACGCGTACTCAATAACTTTCTTTCGCTGCATCAAAACACAGCCAAAGCCCTGACGCGAAGCATCACAATAAACAACAAAATCATCATTACCCTCAGGTAGTGACAATATCGGAGCGGTAGTCAACTTCTTCTTCTGAGTTTGAAAAGTAGTCTCTTGTTCATCCTTTCACTCATACTTCTTCCCCTTATGCGTTAAAGCAGTTAGAGGTTTCGCTATACGAGAGAAATCTTGAATGAACCTTCTATAGTAACCTGCCAATCCTAAAAACTGATGAATCTGAGTAGGAGTTTTCGAAATTTCCCACTTCTCAATTGCCTCAATCTTGGCAGGATCAACTTGTATTCCTTGTTTACTAACAATATGTCCAAGGAATTGAACTTCTCTCAACCAGAAAGCACACTTAGAGAACTTAGCGTACAACTCTTCTTTCCTCAACAAATCGAGCACCAACTTCAAATGTTCTTCGAGCTCTTCATCACTTTTGGAATAAATAAGGATGTCGTCGATGAATACAATAACGAATTTTTTCAGATAGGGTCTGCACACACGGTTCATGAGGTCCATGAACACAGCAGGTGCGTTTGTCAATCTGAACGGCATAACAAGGAATTCGTAGTGACCATAACGGGTGCGAAAAGCGGTTTTCGGAACATCAGATTCTTTAACACGCAGTTGATGATAACCGGAACGAAGATAGATCTTAGAATAAACAGATGAACCTTGAAGCTGATCGAACAGATCATCGATTCTAGGAAGTGGGTAATGGTTTTTAACAGTAAGCTTGTTCAATTCACGATAATCAATACATAAACGAAACGAAGCATCTTTCTTCTTAACAAACAGGACAGGAGCTACCCAAGGGGACGAACTGGGACGAATAAAACCTTTGTCTAACAACTCACGAAGTTGACTCGACAATTCTTGAAGTTCAGAAGGCGCGAGTCGGTAAGGAGCACGTGCTACAGGAGTAGCACCGGGAACAAGATCGATTTGAAATTCTACTGCGCGTTGCCGCGGAAGGCCAGGTAAATCCTCGGGAAACACCTCGGGAAAATCTCTAACAATATGAACATCACCGATGCTCTTCTCTTCTCTATCAGAATCAACAACATGGACTAGAATAGCATGACAGTCTTTGCGAAGATGTTTATGAACTTTCAAACAGCTAATGAGGTTTAACTGTCTGCATTTCTTATCCCCAAAAACCATCAGCGGCTCTCCAACCACATTAGTAATACGAATAGTTTTCTCATAACACACAATCTCAGCACGATTCGCAGACAACCAATCCATACCAATAACAACGTCAAAGCTGCCTAGGTCAATCGGTATCAAATCTACCTCAAAATCTCTACCAGCCAGATTAATGTTACATTTACGATATACACTCTTAGCAGTAAGCACTTTACCATTAGCTACCTCTACAACATAAGTTCTGTCTAAAGGAGTTAACGGTGTTTTGATTTTTGGACTAAATTTACTCGACACAAAACTCAAATCAGCCCCTAAATCAAATAGTACATAAACTGATAAGTCGTTGACCGAGAACGTACCCGTAACAAGTTTTGGATCTTCCTCAGCATCCCTGGCATTAATGTTGAACGCCTTCCACGTGCATTCTCAGTAGTCTTCTTGTTCGGGCAGGCATCATGGAAATGCCCCGGCTTACCACATTCATAACAAACTCTCGGGTTACCACCATTTCTGCACTTCCCATTACCATTACCACCATTGTTACCAGCATTAGCAGCAGGATTAGCAGCACCCAGCATAAGCACCGTACAATCTTTAGCAATGTGTCCCTGCTTGGAACACCTCTTATAAGTAACCGTACAATAACCATCATGAGCCTTATAACACCGCGGACAAACACACTGATTACGGTTATTAGAACCAGAAGTATCTTGTTTCTTTTGCTGACCTTGGTTCTGGTTGCGGTTGTTATCCCACTTCCTTTTCTCATTATCAGCCTTTTTAACAACTTCCTCACTGGCATCAGTTGCAGCTACCTTACTTCTCCTCAAAATCTTGTCATTAAGCTTATGTGCCATAGACGTAGCAGCTTCAATAGTCTGGGGCTCACTAGACTCAACCCCATGCTCAATCCGCTCAGATAACCCATTAATATAAGCTTCAATCTTAAGGTTCTCATCAGCATAAGTATTGGGACACAACAATGTCAATTTAAAGAACCTTTGCTCATAGGCATCTAAATCGGTGCCCTTCATCTTTAAGTTCTTAAGCTCAGCCTCCAACTTCTTAAGTTCACCCCAGGGACGATAACGGGTGATCATTCTTGTGACGATCGCTCTAAATCCATATAGACGAATACGTCATTCATCGATTTCATTGCGAGGTATTTGACCTCTATATGATACGTTTTATAAACATTGCATTCTTTTGAAAAGGTATACCATAAATGAATATTTAAATCCAAGGTTTTTGACATCTGATGATTTCTACATATAGACAATCACCATAAATAATGGTTTACAATAATACTTCCTTTGACAATGCAGTCAGAATAAGATACATGGTGATGGTTTTGTGAATGCAACGTTTTCTCGTATAAAGCATGTATGACTCCATGCACATAGCTTGTATAACATATAAGCAAACAGTAGAAGACTTCTAGGAACCTGAGAATAAACATGCTTACAAGTGTCAACACAAAGGTTGGTGAGTTCATAGTTTTAATGTATCGCATAATCTGTATATAAAGGTGGATCACAAGATTTCAGTTGTTTCATCCAGAAACGTTTATCAAAATATTCTACGAAATTGAGCACTTTGGTAACTAAGCTTTAACGTTATTATAAGTACCCTTATTTTAACATACATGCAACCAACATGTACAATACACGCAATCCAATGTGTACTAACCTCAAATAGCATACGTCTATTTTATAGTTCAGGCTAGGGTTTCTATACCTGGAACAGACAGGGATGTCAAGCCCTATGGATCCATATATAACTACTCGCGCCCACCAGTTCTTATAACTGGCAGTTACCAGTTACCAAAGCTAAGGGATTTTCGGTTCAAACTCGGTGTAGAATTTAGTATGTACTTGTATCCATTGCGTTTAAAATAAAGTGCATGTATTCTCAGCCCAAAAATATAGATTTCAAAAGCAATTAAAAAGGGAGCATATGAAACTCACCTTAGCAACACATAGGGTCATTCACCGAAATGTGACCGAAACTCGGAATGCAAAATAACCGTAGATCTCAACATAGAGAACATATGTTGGTCAATAAATGTCTAACAAGCTAGGTCGGGTCATAGTGTATCACAATCCTAATGCTCGAGACCGACATGCAAAAGTTAACAAAAGTCATTTCAAAAGTCAACCTGACCCAATATGATCTTTAAATCTATACATGTTTATTAACATAGTATAAGTCTTGATAATTAAACGAATTTATAGTTTATCAAACTCAAAATATTATTTATTTCAGTAGCTATATTATATTTGAATTATCATGGCAATCGAAAATATTTTATTATTTCACATAGTTTTTCAATACTTGTAAAATCAGATTATAGTGTTTATAAAGCTTTAAAACATGATAAGACAGTCAACTTTGACAATTGTTCAACAAGACGAGACGTGCCTTATGTAAGAATTCATTTACTCGATTAGTAATATTTGAAAATCCAATTTATCAATCTCATAGATAAGTTGTTTAAATATTAATTTAAAGTTTCAAACACAATTTCAATTAACGTCAAACATAATTCAGTTGACCATATCTTTTAATCCGTTCATCAAAATCACGCGATTTCTAAATGAAAAGTTAATAATTTTTCGCCAGCTTTCCAAAAACATGCATATCATATACCTTATCTCAGTAGCATATGTATCAAATTCATAATTCATCAAAACTATCTAATGATGAAAATTAAAACATACAAGCATGCATAAATATATATACTCGAGCACTAGACATGTATACACTATTAATATATAAAAGATAAGATATGAATGCTCACGTATCAATATTGTGATTCAATATTGAAGGAAAGTACGTAGATGCAACAGAGATGATAAACACTAGGTTTGACTTGCGAATAATACCCATGAACATTACCCATAACCTCCATAGCTATAACTCATAGTTTCCTTAGCTCTATCCCGCTCGAAAACCCATTTCGAAAGTGACCCGCTCATGACCTCGTCGTAGTATTTTATGTATAATACTACTAATAATAATACTCCTAACCAAAAGATTAATAATAATATTAATCTTAATAATAATAATAATATATATTTATATATATACATTTACGGAGGAATTAATATAGAAGAAGAGTGTGTGCTGTGTGACCAGATTAATCGAGCTTTTATAGACTTGTCCTGAAATCCCCTGCCATGCGATCGCATGGATGTATAGGCATTTTCCCATGTGATCGCATGGGCCAACTGTCCAGCACACAAATGTTTTGTAATCTAGCTCGTCGACATAATTAAATATAATATATATAATTTATATAATTTAAATTAATTAATTATATATTATATTATATTCTCGTGCCCAGTTATCTTGTAATTTTGGTTCCGATGTCTTGTACGTTTACGTTCAACTTATGTCCCGCTTCTGGTTTCTCGATCGCATTTTCGTACGCTTAGAAAACTAATACTTTCGTTTTGCGAATCGTACCTTTATCAAAATATAGTCTTAAATTATCCATAAACTATATCACTCGAGATATAACTTATACATTTGAGTGTTTTGGTCATTTACTTCTATAAATCATTGTGATGTTATGCGAGGTGTAGTACGAAATAGTAGTATTTTTAATATGAAATACGGCGTAATATGATACAAGTTTTATTTATTTATATAGATGGGATATACCTAAACCTTGCTACAACACTTATAGGCAGTGTACCTAATCGTAGAGTAGTGTAGTTTTTAGTAAGTCCGGTTCGTTTCACAGGGAGCTAGCTGAGTTTAACGCTATATATATTTTAAATTATATTTGTATAATATATATATATATATATATATATATATATATATATATATATATATATATATATATATATATATATATATATATATATATATATATATATAAGTAATATTATTATTATTATAAAAGGGGGGTTTTACCGTTTAGTGACCAGTTTGTCGATTTTAAATAAAGCGTAAAGATAAATGACGATAATATAAATGACAGAATTTAAATTGCGAATAAGTAAATTGTAGTAATTAAAATGACAATAAATAAAAGCACGATGAAATATGAAATAAAAGTATTATGCTTATTTAAACTTCTGTAATTATGATGTTTGACGTTTTCATTTTAATTTATTACCCTGGGTTAATTGTCCTTTGTCCTGGATTATTTGATACCTATTTGGTTTTTGTCCATAATAGTCCATCGGTCATAATTATAAAATGCTCGTCAAATTAACCTTATTCCCGAAGTCAAATCTTCCAACTAATTATGGATTCGAACTGTAACAAGGTTTTAATACTTTGTTTAATGATTACACCAGGTTATCGACTGCGTGTAATCCAAGGTTTTATTACTTTGTTAACAATTACACCAATTATCCTTGTATGTAATCCACACCTGTTATAATTAGTGCATGAATATTAATTTACCCACTTGATCAGAATGAATAATCAATTACCCGAATAATCAATATAGAAGAAGAGTGTGTGCTGTGTGACCAGATTAATCGAGCTTTTATAGACTTGTCCTAAAATCCCCTGCCATGCGATCGCATAGCTGTATAGGCATTTTCCCATGCGATCGCATGGGCCAACTGTCCAGCACACAAATGTTTTGTAATCTTGCTCGTCGACATAATTAAATATAATATATATAATTTAAATTAATTAATTATATATTATATTGTATTCTCGTGCCCAGTTATCTTGTAATTTTGGTTCCGATGTCTTGTACGTTTACGTTCGACTTATGTCCCGCTTCTGGTTTCTCGAACGCATTTTCATACGCTTAGAAAACTAATACTTTTCGTTTCACGAATCGTACCTTTGTCAAAATATAGTCTTAAATTATCCATAAACTATACCACTCGAGATATAAATTATACATTTGAGTGTTTTGGTCATTTACTTCTATAAATCATTGTCTCATTATTTATTAATATAATAGTATTTCTCAAACATTTTATAACCAAGTTAATATCTATTCTCAGTATTCATAAACACATTTTAGATACACGTCGCAAGTTATTAATACTATTAATATTCCAACTTATCATATATATTCAAATAGATATTTAAACCAATAAGTTTAATGCATAGTATTATACAATTAATACATTGTTACGTTTTCAAGTTATAGTATATATATGCAACCACCGTTCTTACGGTTGACACCCGATTTGGTTCAGGTGACCTAATGAATTCCGATGAATTCCTAGGATTTTACGTTCAATGGTAATGAAGGTACTGAAAATAGGTTTTCAGAAAACAAATCGGTTTTAATTTTGATCAAAATATTTTCTCGTTCAAGCTCGAGTTTAGATATCATCAAATTCCATGAGTTTGTAATTCTCAATCTTTAAGGTCAATCTCAAGGATTGAGTAATATCAGGCTTAAAAGCTGATTTTTTAATCTTTTAAGGAGATTATCCTTTCAGGGGGGTCTGATTCATTAGTCTTATCAAGCTAATTTGCACGGTGCCCTCCCCATTTTACGAGACAGATCCTCTTATGGTTAGGATAAGTCTGACCACATGGCGACCCTGTTTGATGCTGAGGTCCGTGGATTTCCTGCTGATTTTAGAGATGACTTTTCTAGATTTTTCGTCAACCTACAGCTGGTCTGGACGACAACTTCCTGACCTAAATCAAGAAGCGCGTGTCTTTTTCGGAAGACTTTACTTCTTTTTAATGATGGAATTGATTCATCGTGTAGATCCATCTTTCTTTCAAATATATTACAGTAAATCGGGTAAAACTGATTAGGTTAATCCAAAGCAAAAGTACCTGCGATAATCTTGTACAAATATGTGATATATGTTAAAGAACTTGGTTCATTCTTCCCACACTTAGCTTTTATTTTATTTCTATTATTTCTTATTCTCCTTTATTCCATTTTAAATGAATTCAAGCGTTTTGGGTTGTTTCTCCATTTATGTTCTCTCCGAGGTAACAATAATTTCGGCATTAACACCTAGTTTTATCGTTCATAAATATGTATAAACATGATTTTGAATTCATTTAGTTGAAATTTTTTTAAATTTTCACAAAATTTGGCAATTAAACTAAGTGTAAACCCGAGAGAATTTATAACCCTTTCCCACACTTGAGACCATGCAATGTCCTCATTTGCATGAAATCAGACTATAATTATAAATTCATGAGGGTGATTAGTGTAGAAAAATGATTAAAAATACCGAGTTTGCAAACATATTATTTTATATCACATTTGATATTTTGCGTCTTGTCGTCAAAATTAGTAGCTTTTGCTGAACTTTAATGCCAGTCTTTGAAAGTGCGCTGTTTTACTCTGTTTTACATAAGATAAACTACAAACATATATATATATATATATATATATATATATATATATATATATATATATATATATATATATATATATATATATATATATATATATATATATATATATTATAAAACCTTTAACAATTCAAATGAATAATTTTTTAAAATTTTGTTTCCTTTTACTTTAGGTAGTTTCGGTATGTTTACCTAGTCTGTCCCTTGACAAAATTTAAAATTTGTCGTTTTTAAAGGGATTGTTGTAAAAGCAAAGATTTTTGGGTTTTTTAATTTTTTTTCTTTTTTTTTTTGTATACTTTATATCAATAAAATTAAAAAATAATGATAACGAAAATTTCGCCCCGCCCTCGAATAAAGCAATTTCGGTTCCATGACCTAGTCTTCAACTTACAATGAATTTTAGAAATCATTTTTTAAACTTAATGAAATAAAGTAATTTTTGTTTTTAAATTCACACAAAACTTAAATTTAAAAATGCATATTAATTTCATACAAAACCTACAAAACAAAAATTCAGAATGGGGGGAGAAAACTAGTTCTTTAGTGTCTGCTAGTGGAAAAGACCAATCGGATTCCATTCTCGGAACTACACGAGAATAGAACAACTAACTCTAGATAGCGTTTTCTTTTTAGAACATTTGAATCTCCCCACACTTAGGTAGCTGTGGTGTTAAAATTGTGATTAACTTCATCGTCAATTTCTCTTGGACCATAATCAACTTGCATATCTGTGACTTTTGCTTTAAGCCATTGGTCGGATTCCTGTGTAACATCCACAAATTTAACTAGTTTCGCCTTTTCTTTAGGTGAAAGATTGGATACTAACCGGTTACATAACTTAAAGTTCCCCTTGGTTCTCGCATCGCGAATCCATTTAATTAGTTTCTTCATTGAACTGTTAATAACGGGGTCATTTAATTTCGTATCAACAACGAGGTTCTTTGTTATCAGGTCATTATTAGGTGTTACTTCATCTTCCCCACACTTAGGCGTTTTATTATTGTTAAGCACTACCGTTGGAGTTGGTAAAACAATATGGTTCTTATCGATCGTTTTTATTGGTTCAACGATTTTGGTTGGTGGAGATTTAGACTTTCGAATCACAAAGGTGACCGATTTGTCACCATCACTAAGTGTCATTCTACCTTTTCTTACATCAAATAACGCCCCGGTAGACGCTAAGAATGGTCGACCTAAAATTAGAGGAATGTTTGAGTCCTCTTCAATGTCAATGACAATAAATTCGACTAAAAAGGTTAAATTACCCACTTGAGCGGGTAGGTTGTCAGCAATTCCAACTGGGTGCTTAATGGTTTGATCAAAGAGTCGAACACTCATTTTCGTTGGACTTAGCTCACCTACTCCTAATCTCTTATATAATGAAAGAGGCATAACACTCACACTCGCACCTAAATCTGCTAGTGCATCATACATGACACAATCACTAAGTAGACAAGGAACAATAAATTCACCCGGATCACCCAACCTGGGTGGAACTTTTGGTGGAACTGTCTTCACCGGGTTTATCTTTACGGTTTTTGTTTCTTGTACTTTCTTATTCTTCTTCTTCTTTCCAGAGGTATCACAAACTTTATTACCTATTACTTGCTCATACTCAACTCCTTTTCTTGGAAACGGGATGGTTGGTTGGTATGGTGCCACCACTAACTTTACATACTCGGGGGGTGGTGGTGGTGGTGTTGTAACTTCTTCATTGTTACTCACATCTAAAACCTTCCCATCTTTTAGTGCTGGTTTTTTAGAATTTGTTGAAACCATATTAACATTCTCATTCCAAGGATTTACTTCAGTATTACACGGTAGCTTTCCTTGTTCCCTCTCACTCATCATGTTAGCAAAAGTACCTACGTGTTTTTCTAGATTCAAAATGGAAGTTTGTTGAGTTCTTAATGACTGATCAAACCTCTCATTCATTTGGGTTTGAGTTGCAATAAATTGTGTTTGAGATTTAACTAGCTTTTGTACCATTTCTTCCAGATTTGGGTTTTTCTCTTCGGTTAATTGTGGTGGTTTATACAAGCCAGGTCTTTGTTGATTGAAAGTGTTGTTTTGAGTTGGTTGGTTATTTGGACCTTATTGGTTATACGAGTTATTCTTGGGTCCATTTGGATTGTAAAGAATGTTTTGATTTCGATTGAAGTTTGGCCTTGGCGGTTGATAATTATTTTGATAATTATTTCCCGGTCTTTGGTTCATGTAGGAAACATTCTCACGTTGTTCCATCGTTTGTTCAATGTGACAATCTTTCGTTAAGTGTGGTCCACCGCATTGCTCACAACTGATTCGTATTGCATGAATATCTTTAGTCATCTTTTCCATTCGTCTTTCGAAAGCATCTATTTTTGCGGAAACAGAATCAAAGTCATGGCTAGAATCGGCTCTAGCCGCTTTATATGATCGAAAAATATCTTTTTTCTGGTGCCGCTCATGTGAGTGGGAGGCTGTGTTATCAATAATTTTGTGAGCTTCGATTGCGGTTTTCTTCATAATGGAACCACCAGCTGCTGTGTCGATGTCTTTTCGTGTAGTAATATCGCATCCTTGGTAGAATATTTGTACTATTTGATAAGTGTCTAAACCATGTTGCGGACATCCTCTCAACAATTTTCCAAATCTTGTCCACGCCTCATATAGAGTTTCATTTGGCTTTTGCGTGAACGTAACAATTTCTCCTTGAAGTCTGACGGCTTTAGATGCCGGAAAGAATCTTTTAAGAAATTTCTCAACTAAAACATCCCATGTATCAATCGCCCCTTCAGGTAACGATTCTAACCAATCTTTGGCTTCTCCCTTTAAAGTCCAGGGAAATAACATGAGATAGATCTGTTCATCCTCAACTTCTCTGATTTTGAATAGTGTACAGATCCTATTAAAAGTTCGAAGATGTTCGTTTGGATCTTCTTTTGGCGTACCACTATATTAGCATTGATTAGTTACCATGTGTAGGATTTGTCCTTTGATTTCATAACCTGGTGCATTAATGTCTGGTTGAGTAATTGCATGACCTTGGCCAGTGCGTTTAGCCCTCATTCGGTCTTCCATACTTAGAGGTTCCAGATTTTCCATGATTGAATTTGTTGAATCTGAATCACTAGAGGATTCTGATTTAATGGTTTCTTCCTCGACAATCTTTGGATGAGTGATTTGTGGTTCAGGAGGAATGATTAGTGGTTCAGGATCTCTGAATTGTCCCTGAATATCCTCCGGATTCTCAATTGTGAGGTCGGGTTCAAAAAATAGATTATCGGAAATTTGAATTGAAACAACCCAACCAATATTAAACCCGGCCCATAAAAATTTTTCCTTTTAATACGCGTTAAATAATACTTTAGGTCCCAATTGTGTTTCCATAAACATCTTTAATACAATAGAAGGTTTAATAACCTTAAAACATTTAATACATTAGTTAATTGTCCAAACGGACATACACGACCCGACTAGTTTAGTTTCCAACCAAAACCGAGCATGGTGATTTGGGACTACGCTACCCAAATCCTAATCGAATACAAAAGCAAGATCTTCTTAGCAACCTAGCCAAGATCTCTAATCCCCAAGCTTACCCGAGCTGCCAAACATGCGAACCTATAAAAATATCAACAACGAGAGGGTAAGCTAACGCTTAGTGAATGATAATATACTACATACATATATATGTATAAAATGGACACGCCACACAAATATCAAATACCGCATACCGAAGCATCCATGTATAAGGCAACTACACTAAGCATACCGTACTATCTCTAAGCAACAAGCTAAAGATATCAACAAAGTGTAAGTTCACCAACGACGATGTGAACAACGCCAATAAGCTACACCCGGAGGGTTAGCTACATCACGACATTATAACAATATATATATATAACAATATATAAACGAATAAGGTTAACCCCTTAACCCATTACCGAATACCAAACACCACAATGAAGATTGGCCGAACTACACGAGCCTTAGTAATCCGAAACCACACGAGATTACTATCTTCAATAACACAACAACGTCGAGGTTGGCCGAACTACACGAGCCTTAGTGAATCCGAAAACACACGAGATCACTACCTCAAAAAGATGACCGAACTACACGAGTCATCGTGAATCCAAACTACACACGATTCACTTCTCAACAATACCAAAACCCACGGTCACGTGATTATAAAATCCACCACATCGGGGTTATCCAAAATCACATCACAATACATGTGATAACGTACACACAAGTGTACACCTCGCCAAAAGGAGGTCAACCAAAACGTACAACCGTGACAATTAGACCTATACACAAGTCCATCAAAACCACCTATATGTGAAGTGAGCTCTATAACCAAGAACCACTTCACCCGACCCGCACCCATCCTACACATACATATCCATATAGGATATTAACACTCACCTTGTTGCCTTGATGAACGCTTCCAAATAATCCACAACTCGTCAATGGAAAGTACCTATTCCATTATCACAAATTCAACAACACACTTAGATTGGATTTACAAACCAACCCAATTTGACACTTAGTGCAAATTCGACCCAAATGCACTTCCAAGTACAAACAGCGCCCAAACTAACCAATAATCACTAACACGAGTGACAATGGTCCTAATATGCCAATTAAACCCAATCATAGGTGTTAAACGCCTATCGTTCTCAAAATCGCCCCTAAACCCTAATTTTGACCCATAAGGTCAAAATCTCACCATTTACAAGTTTTGACACCAAAACATGTTTAACTCGGTTTTATACTTCAACTTAATCCATTTTAAGTTTACAAACCTCATCGAATCGACATTCGGGTCATAATCCTCAACAAACCCTAATTTTGACTTTAGTCAAAATTAGTCAACCACGAAAACCCTAAAAGTCTCCAAAACACCAATAATCACTAATGCTAGTGATTGTACACAATTTACAAGTTTTAAACATGGTTAAATCATTAACCAACCCAAAACCCGCCTTTAACACTTATAAATCCGAATCTTGGTGTTAATCTCCAATTAACAACTAAATGGGTTCCATCTATGAATCATACAATCAAAAGCCTCAAATTTGAATGATGAACACGAAAATGAAATTCGGAGTTAGAGCTTACCACTAGTATCACCGTGTAGCTAAGAACGAGGAGAACAAACTTGTCAACTACGCCAAAGATCAAAACCCGATTCTTCCTTTCCAAAATCCCACTTGAATCACTTGAGGATTTTAAGTTTTGAGAGGAAAATAGGAAAGAAAAGGAAAAAGAAAATAAAGAAAATGAGTGAGTGGATGAGGTTAAAGCCTCAAATCTGGCTCAAACGTGAAAAGACCAAAATGCCCTTGAACTTCATTTAAAATTACAAGAATCCGGTGCCAGTTCGCACTGTATGCCGCGCCGCAGCCTAATTCGTCGCGCCGCGACCTATAACTAGGTCTGGGATCATTTTATATCAAGCTTCTGATCTGGATTCTTTCGAAACGCCACGCCGCGGCTCCATTTGTCGCGCCGCGACACTCTGCTTTCCCTGATTCATTTTTCTCGCGTACTAACTTCAACATGCGAATACGCCTTGAACCATCCGTAAACTAGTCGTACGCACACTTTACACCTATAAGTCATGTACGGGGAAAACGGGGTGTTACAACTCTACCCCACTTAAATTCGATCACGTCCTCGTGATCCTAGTCACGAACCCAAACGGACCCACACTCAATGGTCCTCGAACATGTGTTTCAAACCGACTTCTACCACAATTTCACTAACCTGAAGGTTAATACAAAGACTAATTACACATTTGCCCGCATTCTGAGACGTACCATACACGCAACAACTGAAGTCTACAACGATCCCTTAGACGATTCTCCTCAAAGAGTTACCCTTAACAACTAAATCGTCGCCCGCGATTTATCACATTCCACAATTCCGAGCACTAGCACTAACTCAATCCCTCACATCGGGAAAAACTCAACAAATTTCGTACCGAGATTTCAACTCCTAGCGTACCATACCAAGTACATCGTTAGTAACAACCACAAACCAAGACAAGGTCAACCATCAAACCGAAGAAGACCGAAATAAAGCGAATCCTTACGGATAACACCAAATCACTAACCATCCATTGTAGTGCGCAACACAACCAATACACAGCTACCGTAACATCATAATCCAACGGTTAAAACCGATAGCGTCCAAACGACTATGGCAACGCAAATCCCAAGGTGTACCAAATCGACTATTGTCGCACCCGTAACAACACGTGAGCGAAGCACGGCTAACGCATCACTAATCATACAACATGGTCCTCACGACCCCACCATCGGCGTATAAAACAACCGATAGTTCCCACAACATGGTCCTTACGACCCCACCATTGGTGTATCAAACAACCAATAGATCAAACATCATGGTCCTTACGACCCTACCATCAGTGTATAAAACAACCGACAGATCACACAACCCGAAGGCTGGCCGAAAACACACGCGCCTTAGTGAATCCGAACTACACGCGACTCACTACCTTCACCAAAACAACAATCGGGATTGGCCGAACTACACGCGCCTTAGTGAATCCGAACTACACGAGAGTCACTATCCCGGAGGAATGACCGAACTACAGGAGTCATTTGTGAATCCGAACTACACGAGACTCACTCCTCAATACAATGACCGAAACCACACGAGTCATTTGTGAATCCAAACTACACGCGACTCACTTCCACAATAAGATGATCGAAACCGCACGCGTCATCATGAATCCGAAACCACACTCGATCCACTACCATGATGAAGTCAGCGGACCCGAAGATCATGCTTCACCAATCTCAACACCGGATGAAGTCAGCGGACCGCGTCAACGGTCATGCTTCACCGATATAACACCTCGCTCATGATGAAGTCAGCGGACCCCGAAGGTCATGCTCCACCAATCGTATACTCCAATGATGAAGTCAGTGGACCCTAAAGGTCATGCTTCATCAATCACCAATACCATGATGAAGTCAGCGGACTCCGAAAGTCATGCTTCATCAATCAACGCCCTTTTGGCCTCGAACGACGAGTAGCGTAACATCACGCTCTGCTACGCCATAGTGAATCCTAACGGATACCACTAACCATTCACACACTCGAGCAAGAACCACCTATATCAAACATAGGCACAAAACAATAATTCTCTAGAAGAGAATCCGACACATACCTCCCTTAACCGAAGGATTTCACCTTGCTCACCAAACACGTCCATTATCTCTCAACGAGATTTACCACATTACCACCTCGGTGATAATTCAAATCCAAACCATAAGTAAATTTATCCGAAATTGTAATCTACCACAAATCGACCAAAACCAGGTCTCGACAACATTTTCCGGATCTACCAAAAGCATCATCCGAAATCTGACACTAAAACTTCCTCGTGTGGGAGTGTAACTCCCCCACTTAGAACTACGTTCCATAACCGCATCTTGTACAACCGTACAATGCTACCAAAGGTAGACACTTACCAACAATTGGGTTCACACGACCCATCACCATATCTTGCTCCAACCTTGAGCATACTAAGAATCTTAACATATCCTTAAACACTTCGAACAAAAGTGTACCACAATTTACACAAACCACACCCTCGCAATCATCCAATTGCTCTAGTTTGTCAATTTCCACCTAGTCACTCATGTACCTAAGGGTTTCACTCCGGTACCCCAAGTACAATGTATCCACAACACATCGGAGTCGAACACCAAGCTAGTAGGTATAAAAGAGGCACCTAATGTCGCGTCTTATATACTCCATTACCAACATACATCTAGATTCAAAACACTCGATCTCAAGGTTTTCAGCCCACCCGTCGAACCTCACGGTTCATCGACCTCTACACAAAAGCGAACACGCGCTTAACAACCGAACACCAAAACCCATTTCCATGGCTTGGTAGAAACATTTCCCAGATACTAAGGAATGCTTGGTGGCACCAAGTCTTACGCCCTTCCCCCGACAATCAACGTCACCATTGGGTACTTCCATTAGGAATGTCACCCATAAAAACAATATGAATAACACGAGGCATTTAATCAACTCAAATTCAAACGGCACTTAATAAATAATCAAAGGGCATATTTATTAAAACGAAACGTACCTTAACGTCTCCTTGCTGCACCCGTCCCCGCTAAATTGGGACATTCCGACTTACGATGTCCTTCTTCTTGGCAATTGAAACACACCATACCATCACCCTTTGGTACCGAACATTCCCAAGACTTGTGACCCCTCATGCCACAATTGTAACATCTAGATGCACTAGAATCTGGTATACCCGTCCGCGTACCACCCGTGCTCACACTCGGACCCTTAGTCCTCTTACCCGGAGCACCATACGAAACAACCCTTCTCTCACTTGAAGGTTCACCAATCTTTGATCGCGTATACGACTCGAAACCTCTAGCCATGACGAATAATTCCGCAAACAATTTCGCGTGACCCCGGCTAATCTTATTCTTCAAGTCATCATTCAAGGTTCGATAGAAATCTTGCATCAACAAATTATCATTCCCCAAATACTCCGGGCAAAAACGAGCCTTCGCCATAAAGGTCGTCTTGAGAGTATTCAAATCCATAGAACCCTGTTGCAAATTTCGCAACTCATTACACATTTCTGACAAATCGGCTGAAGTCCAGAACTCCTCGAAGAATTCCTTCTTAAACCCGTCCCACGATATTGAAATGTCCCGTTCTTATTGATTAAAAACGTTCCATATTAATTGATTTCGTTGCGAGGTTTTGACCTCTATATGAGACGTTTTTCAAAGACTGCATTCATTTTAAAACAAACCATAACCTTTATTTCATCAATAAAGGTTTAAAAAGCTTTACGTAGATTATCAAATAATGATAATCTAAAATATCCTGTTTACACACGACCATTACATAATGGTTTACAATACAATTATCTTACAACAAAATAAGTTTCTTGAATGCAGTTTTTACACAATATCATACAAGCATGGACTCCAAATCTCGTCCTTATTTAAGTATGCGATAGCGGAAGCTCTTAATAATCACCTGAGAATAAACATGCTTAAAACGTCAACAAAAATGTTGGTGAGTTATAGGTTTAACCTATATATATCAAATCGTAACAATAGACCACAAGATTTCATATTTCAATACACATCCCATACATAGAGATAAAAATCATTCATATGATGAACACCTGGTAACCGACATTAACAAGATGCATATATAAGAATATCCCCATCAT
Organism: Rutidosis leptorrhynchoides; assembly: GCF_046630445.1. Taxonomy (NCBI): domain Eukaryota; kingdom Viridiplantae; phylum Streptophyta; class Magnoliopsida; order Asterales; family Asteraceae; genus Rutidosis; species Rutidosis leptorrhynchoides. The sequence goes on from NC_092334.1 coordinate 648,087,138, forward strand.
TCCGGGACACCCTTCGGATATGATATAAATTTCGAAGTACTAAAGCATCCGGTACTTTGGATGGGGTTTGTTAGGCCCAATAGATCTATCTTTAGGATTCGCGTCAATTAGGGTGTCTGTTCCCTAATTCTTAGATTACCAGACTTAATAAAAAGGGGCATATTCAATTTCGATAATTCAACCATAGAATGTAGTTTCACGTACTTGTGTCTATTTTGTAAATCATTTATAAAACCTGCATGTATTCTCATCCCAAAAATATTAGATTTTAAAAGTGGGACTATAACTCACATTCACAGATTTTTACTTCTTCGAGAAGTAAGACTTGGCCACTGGTTGATTCACGAACCTATAACAATATATACATAAATATCAAAATATGTTCAAAATATATTTACAACACTTTTAATATATTTTGATGTTTTAAGTTTATTAATTCAGCTGTCCTTGTTAGTAACCTACAACTAGTTGTCCACAGTTAGATGTACAGAAATAAATCGATAAATATTATCTTGAATCAATCCACGACCCAGTGTATACGTATCTCAGTATTGATCACAACTCAAACTATATATATTTTGGAATCAACCTCAACCCTGTATAGCTAACTCCAACATTCACATATAGAGTGTCTATGGTTGTTCCGAAATATATATAGATGTGTCGACATGATAGGTCGAAACATTGTATACGTGTCTATGGTATCTCAAGATTACATAATATACAATACAAGTTGATTAAGTTATGGTTGGAATAGATTTGTTACCAATTTTCACGTAGCTAAAATGAGAAAAATTATCCAATCTTGTTTTACCCATAACTTCTTCATTTTAAATCCATTTTGAGTGAATCAAATTGCTATGGTTTCATATTGAACTCTATTTTATGAATCTAAACAGAAAAAGTATAGGTTTATAGTCGGAAAAATAAGTTACAAGTCGTTTTTGTAAAGGTAGTCATTTCAGTCGAAAGAACGACGTCTAGATGACCATTTTAGAAAACATACTTCCACTTTGAGTTTAACCATAATTTTTGGATATAGTTTCATGTTCATAATAAAAATCATTTTCTCAGAATAACAACTTTTAAATCAAAGTTTATCATAGTTTTTAATTAACTAACCCAAAACAGCCCGCGGTGTTACTACGACGGCGTAAATCCGGTTTTACGGTGTTTTTCGTGTCTCCAGGTTTTAAATCATTAAGTTAGCATATCATATAGATATAGAACATGTGTTTAGTTGATTTTAAAAGTCAAGTTAGAAGGATTAACTTTTGTTTGTGAACAAGTTTAGAATTAACTAAACTATGTTCTAGTGATTACAAGTTTAAACCTTCGAATAAGATAGCTTTATATGTATGAATCGAATGATGTTATGAACATAATTACTACCTTAAGTTCCCTGGATAAACCTACTGGAAAAGAGAAAAATGGATCTAGCTTCAACGGATCCTTGGATGGCTCGAAGTTCTTGAAGCAGAATCATGACACGAAAACAAGTTCAAGTAAGATCATCACTTGAAATAAGATTGTTATAGTTATGGAAATTGAACCAAAGTTTGAATATGATTATTACCTTGTATTAGAATGATAACCTACTGTAAGAAACAAAGATTTCTTGAGGTTGGATGATCACCTTACAAGATTGGAAGTGAGCTAGCAAACTTGAAAGTATTCTTGATTTTATGTAACTAGAACTTGTAGAATATATGAAGAACACTTAGAACTTGAAGATAGAACTTGAGAGAGATCAATTAGATGAAGAAAATTGAAGAATGAAAGTGTTTGTAGGTGTTTTTGGTCGTTGGTGTATGGATTAGATATAAAGGATATGTAATTTTGTTTTCATGTAAATAAGTCATGAATGATTACTCATATTTTTATAATTTTATGAGATATTTCATGCTAGTTGCCAAATGATGGTTCCCACATGTGTTAGGTGACTCACATGGGCTGCTAAGAGCTGATCATTGGAGTGTATATTCCAATAGTACATACATCTAAAAGCTGTGTATTGTACGAGTACGAATACGGGTGCATACGAGTAGAATTGTTGATGAAACTGAACGAGGATGTAATTGTAAGCATTTTTGTTAAGTAGAAGTATTTTGATAAGTTTATTGAAGTCTTTCAAAAGTTTATAAATACATATTAAAACACTACATGTATATACATTTTAACTGAGTCGTTAAGTCATCGTTAGTCGTTACATGTAAGTGTTGTTTTGAAACCTTTAGGTTAACGATCTTGTTAAATGTTGTTAACCCAATGTTTATAATATCAAATGAGATTTTAAATTATTATATTATCATGATATTATCATGTATGAATTTCTCTTAATATGATATATATACATTAAATGTCTTTACAACGATAATCGTTACATATATGTCTCGTTTAAAAATCATTAAGTTAGTAGTCTTGTTTTTACATATGTAGTTCATTGTTAATATACTTAATGATATGTTTACTTATCATAGTATCATGTTTACTATATATATATCCATATATATATGTCATCATATAGTTTTTACAAGTTTTAACGTTCGTGAATCACCGGTCAACTTGGGTGGTCAATTGTCTATATGAAACATATTTCAATTAATCAAGTCTTAACAAGTTTGATTGCTTAACATGTTGGAAACATTTAATCATGTAAATATCAATCTCAATTAATATATATAAACATGGAAAAGTTCGGGTCACTACAGTACCTACCCGTTAAATAAATTTCGTCCCGAAATTTTAAGCTGTTGAAGGTGTTGACGAATCTTCTGGAAATAGATGCGGGTATTTCTTCTTCATCTGATCTTCACGCTCCCAGGTGAACTCGGGTCCTCTACGAGCATTCCATCGAACCTTAACAATTGGTATCTTGTTTTGCTTAAGTCTTTTAACCTCACAATCCATTATTTCGACGGGTTCTTCGATGAATTGAAGTTTTTCGTTGATTTGGATTTCATCTAACAGAATAGTGAGATCTTCTTTAGCAAAAAATTTCTTCAAATTCGAGACGTGGAAAGTGTTATGTACAGCCGCGAGTTGTTGAGGTAACTCAATTCGGTAAGCTACTGGTCCGACACGATCAATAATCTTGAATGGTCCAATATACCTTGGATTTAATTTCCCTCGTTTACCAAATCGAACAACGCCTTTCCAAGGTGCAACTTTAAGCATGACCATCTCTCCAATTTCAAATTCTATATCTTTTCTTTTAATGTCAGCGTAGCTCTTTTGTCGACTTTGGGCGGTTTTCAACCGTTGTTGAATTTGGATGATCTTCTCGGTAGTTTCTTGTATAATCTCCGGACCCGTAATCTGTCTATCCCCCACTTCACTCCAACAAATCGGAGACCTGCACTTTCTACCATAAAGTGCTTCAAACGGCGCCATCTCAATGCTTGAATGGTAGCTGTTGTTGTAGAAAAATTCTGCTAATGGTAGATGTCAATCCCAACTGTTTCCGAAATCAATAACACATGCTCGTAGCATGTCTTCAAGCGTTTGTATCGTCCTTTCGCTCTGCCCATCAGTTTGTGGATGATAGGCAGTACTCATGTCTAGACGAGTTCCTAATGCTTGCTGTAATGTCTGCCAGAATCTTGAAATAAATCTGCCATCCCTATGAGAGATAATAGAGATTGGTATTCCATGTCTGGAGACGACTTCCTTCAAATACAGTCATGTTAACTTCTCCATCTTGTCATCTTCTCTTATTGGCAGGAAGTGTGCTGATTTGGTGAGACGATCAACTATTACCCAAATAGTATCAAAACCACTTGCAGTCCTTGGCAATTTAGTGATGAAATCCATGGTAATGTTTTCCCATTTCCATTCTGGGATTTCGGGTTGTTGAAGTAGACCTGATGGTTTCTGATGCTCAGCTTTGACCTTAGAACACGTCAAACATTCTCCTACGTATTTAGCAACATCGGCTTTCATACCCGGCCACTAAAAATGTTTCTTGAGATCCTTGTACATCTTCCCCGTTCCAGGATGTATTAAGTATCTGGTTTTATGAGCTTCTCTAAGTACCATTTCTCTCATATCTCCAAATTTTGGTACCCAAATCCTTTCAGCCCTATACCGGGTTCCGTCTTCCCGAATATTAAGATGCTTCTCCGATCCTTTGGGTATTTCATCCTTTAAATTTCCCTCTTTTAAAACTCCTTGTTGCGCCTCCTTTATTTGAGTAGTAAGGTTATTATGAATCATTATATTCATAGATTTTACTCGAATGGGTTCTCTGTCCTTCCTGCTCAAGGCATCGGCTACCACATTTGCCTTCCCCGGGTGGTAACGAATCTCAAAGTCGTAATCATTCAACAATTCAATCCACCTACGCTGCCTCATATTCAGTTGTTTCTGATTAAATATGTGTTGAAGACTTTTATGGTCGATATATATAATACTTTTGACCCCATATAAGTAGTGCCTCCAAGTCTTTAATGCAAAAACAACCGCGCCTAATTCCAAATCATGCGTCGTATAATTCTGCTCGTGAATCTTCAATTGTCTAGACGCATAAGCAATCACCTTCGTTCGTTGCATTAATACACAACCAAGACCTTGCTTTGATGCGTCACAATAAATCACAAAATCATCATTCCCTTCAGGCAATGACAATATAGGTGCCGTAGTTAACTTTTTCTTCAATAACTGAAACGCTTTCTCTTGTTCATCATTCCATTCAAATTTCTTCCCTTTATGCGTTAATGCAGTCAAGGGTTTTGCTATTCTGGAAAAGTCTTGGATGAACCTTCTGTAGTAACCAACTAGTCCTAAAAACTGGCGTATGTGTTTCGGAGTTTTCGGGGTTTCCCACTTTTTAACAGTTTCTATCTTTGCCGGATCCACCTTAATACCTTCTTTGTTCACTATGTGACCGAGGAATTGAACTTCTTCCAACCAAAATGCACACTTTGAAAACTTAGCGTACAATTCTTCCTTCCTCAATACTTCTAACACCTTTCTCAAATGTTCACCGTGTTCTTGGTCATTCTTTGAGTAAATAAGTATGTCATCAATGAAAACAATGACAAACTTGTTAAGGTATGGTCCACACACTCGGTTCATAAGGTCCATGAACACAGCTGGTGCATTAGTTAAACCAAACGGCATGACCATAAACTCGTAATGACCGTAACGTGTTCTGAAAGCAGTCTTTGGAATATCATCTTCTTTCACCCGCATTTGTTGATACCCGGAACGTAAGTCAATCTTTGAATAAACAGACGAGCCTTGTAGTTGATCAAATAAGTCGTCAATTCTCGGTAGTGGGTAGCGGTTCTTGATGGTAAGTTTGTTCAACTCTCGGTAGTCGATACACAACCTGAATGTACCATCTTTCTTCTTGACAAACAAAACAGGAGCTCCCCACGGTGATGTGCTTGGTCGAATGAAACCACGCTCTAAAAGTTCTTGTAATTGGCTTTGCAGTTCTTTCATCTCGTTGGGTGCGAGTCTGTAAGGAGCACGAGCTATTGGTGCAGCTCTTGGTACAAGATCTATTTGAAATTCAACGGATCGATGTGGGGGTAATCCCGGTAATTCTTTCGGAAATACATCGGGAAATTCTTTTGCAATGGGAACATCATTGATGCTCTTTTCTTCAGTTTGTACTTTCTCGATGTGTGCTAGAACAGCATAGCAACCTTTTCTTATTAGTTTTTGTGCCTTCAAATTACTAATAAGATGTAGCTTCATGTTGCCCTTTTCTCAGTACACCATTAAGGGTTTTCCTTTTTCTCGTATAATGCGAATTGCATTTTTGTAACAAACGATCTCTGCTTTCACTTCTTTCAACCAGTCCATACCGATTATCACATCAAAACTCCCTAACTCTACTGGTATCAAATCAATCTTAAATGTTTCGCTAACCAGTTTAATTTCTCGATTCCGACATATATTATCTGCTGAAATTAATTTACCATTTGCTAGTTCGAGTAAAAATTTACTATCCAAAGGCGTCAATGGACAACTTAATTTAGCACAAAAATCTCTACTCATATAGCTTCTATCCGCACCCGAATCAAATAAAACGTAAGCAGATTTATTGTCAATAAGAAACGTACCCGTAACAAGCTCCGGGTCTTCCTGTGCCTCTGTCGCATTAATATTGAAAACTCTTCCGCGGCCTTGTCCATTCGTGTTCTCCTGGTTCGGGCAATTTCTAATAATGTGGCCCGGTTTTCCACATTTATAACAAACTACATTGGCATAACTTGCTCCGACACTACTTGCTCCGCCATTACTCGTTCCGACACCATTTGTTCCTTTCGTTCTATTAACCCCTGGTCCATAGACCTCACACTTCACCGCGCTATGACCATTTCTTTTACACTTGTTGCAAAATTTGGTGCAGAACCCCGAGTGATACTTTTCACACCTTTGGCATAGCTGCTTCTGATTGTTGTTGCTGTTGCGGTTATTATTGTTGTTGGGATGATTGTTGTAGTTGCTGTTGTTGTTGTTGTTGTTGTTGTTGTTGTTGTTGTTGTTGTTGTTGTTGTTGGGCCGTTTGTTGTAGTTGCAATTGATGTTGCGATTGTTGGGATAATTGTTGCGATTATTGTTGTAATTGCTGTTATTGCTGTATTGGTGATTCTTATCACCGTTTTCCTCCCACTTTCTTTTGACTTGCTTCACATTGGCCTCTTCAGCAGTCTGTTCTTTAATTCTTTCTTCAATCTGGTTCACTAGTTTGTGAGCCATTCTACATGCCTGTTGTATGGAGGAGGGCTCGTGTGAACTTATATCTTCTTGGATTCTTTCCGGTAATCCTTTCACAAACGCGTCGATCTTCTCTTCCTCATCTTCGAACGCTCCCGGATTCAATAGGCACAATTCTGTGAATCGTCTTTCGTATGTGGTAATATCAAATCCTTGGGTTCGTAACCCTCTAAGTTCTGTCTTGAGCTTATTGACCTCGGTTCTGGGACGGTACTTCTCGTTCATCAAGTGCTTGAATGCTGACCACGGTAGTGCGTACGCATCATCTTGTCCCACTTGCTCTAGATAGGTATTCCACCATGTTAACGCAGAACCTGTGAAGGTATGTGTAGCGTACTTCACTTTGTCCTCTTCAGTACACTTACTTATGGCAAACACCGATTCGACCTTCTCGGTCCACCGTTTCAATCCGATCGGTCCTTCGGTTCCATCAAATTCCAAAGGTTTGCAGGCAGTGAATTCTTTGTAGGTGCATCCTACACGATTTCCTGTACTGCTAGATCCAATGTTATTGTTGGTATGTAGCGCAGCCTGTACTGCGGCTATGTTTGAAGCTAGAAAAGTACGGAATTCCTCTTCATTCATATTCACGGTGTGTCGAGTAGTCGGTGCCATTTCCTTCAAAAAAGTCAAATGGAACAAGTTAATCATACAGAATATTAAGAGTAGTTAATAGTATTTCGTAGCATAATATGAACTCATTTATAAAAGCTTTTTCTTCATATTAGCGTTTTATAAGTTTAAATTCGGGTAGTACCTACCCATTAAGTTCATACTTAGTAGCTAATATACAATTCAACTACTACAATTCTATATGAAAAACTAATTATAATAATATTTCGCGTTCAAACTTTTATACAATATTTTACAAACTTACAATACCGCTTATTTTACATAAAGCATGAAATATAGCACACAATAACTTTGATACAAGATAGTTGTGAAGATAATTCTAGCTAGTACACAAGTCGTTCAGCAAAGGCAATAAAGACACGTAATTCATACGTCCAGAAACAAGTCATGCATTCTGGTTTTACTAGGATTACTTCCCATCCTTGGTCTTGTGGAACATAACCGTTATGGCCGTTGATAAGACAGCGTATTGTAACGTCGTCAAAGGGACGAGGGTTACGTAATGTCCAACAGTCCTGTAACAATCTAAAAACCTCAGTTCTTACCCTAATTACCGACTCCGTCACTTGTGGGAACGTTTTGTTTAATAGTTGTAGCCCGATGTTCTTGCTCTCACTTTGGTGAGAAGCGAACATTACTAATCCGTAAGCATAACATGCTTCTTTATGTTGCATGTTAGCCGCTTTTTCTAAATCACGAAGTCCAATATTCGGATATATTGAGTCAAAATAATTTCTTAACCCATTGCGTAAAATAGCATTTGGGTTCCCCGCAATATATGCGTCAAAGTAAACACATCGTAACTTATGGATTTCCCAATGTGATATCCCCCATCTTTCGAACGAAAGCCTTTTATAAACCAAGGCATTCTTGGAACATTCTTCGAATGTCTTACAAACTGATCTCGCCTTAAATAGTTGTGCCGAAGAATTCTGACCGACTCTAGACAAGATTTCATCAATCATGTCTCCGGGTAGGTCTTTTAAAATATTGGGTTGTCTATCCATTTTGTGTTTTTATACTGTAAAATAGACAAGAGTTAAATTCATAAAAAAAATACTTATTAATACAAGCAATTTTTACATATATCATAAAGCATAAGCACACTATATTACATATATTACACCACACGAATACAACTATCTTATTCCGACTCGCTTGTTTCTTCTTCTTCGGTTTTGGTTCGTTTTGCCAAGTTTCTAGGGATATATGATGTTCCCCTAATACGAGCCGTCGTTATCCACATTGGTTTAGAAAAACCTGGTGGTTTAGAGGTTCCCGGGTCATTGTTACAACTTAAGGACTTCGGGGGTTGACGATACATATAAAGTTCATCGGGGTTGGAATTAGATTTCTCTATTTTTATGCCTTTTCCCTTATTATTTTCTTTTGCCTTTTTAAATTCAGTTGGGGTAATTTCTATAACATCATCGGAATTCTCGTCGGAATCCGATTCATCGGAGAATTGGTAATCCTCCCAATATTTTGCTTCCTTGGCGGAAACACCATTGACCATAATTAACCTTGGTAGGTTGGTTGAGGATTTTCTTTTACTTAACCGTTTTATTATTTCCCCCACCGGTTCTATTTCTTCATCCGGTTCCGATTCTTCTTCCGGTTCCGATTCTTCTTCCGGTTCTGACTCTTCTTCCGGTTCCTCTTCGGGAACTTGTGAATCAGTCCACGAATCATTCCAATTTACATTTGACTCTTCATTATTATTAGGTGAGTCAATGGGACTTGTTCTAGAGGTAGACATCTATCACAAAATATCAAACGCGTTAAGAGATTAATATATCACATAATATTCACATGTTAAAAATATATAGTTTCCAACAAAATTTGTTAAGCAATCATTTTTCAAGTAAACACGGTCGAAGTCCAGACTCACTAATGCATCCTAACAAACTCGATAAGACACACTAATGCAAAATTCTGGTTCTCTAAGACCAACGCTCGGATACCAACTGAAATGTCCCGTTCTTATTGATTAAAAACGTTCCATATTAATTGATTTCGTTGCGAGGTTTTGACCTCTATATGAGACGTTTTTCAAAGACTGCATTCATTTTAAAACAAACCATAACCTTTATTTCATCAATAAAGGTTTAAAAAGCTTTACGTAGATTATCAAATAATGATAATCTAAAATATCCTGTTTACACATGACCATTACATAATGGTTTACAATACAATTATGTTACAACAAAATAAGTTTCTTGAATGCAGTTTTTACACAATATCATACAAGCATGGACTCCAAATCTCGTCCTTATTTAAGTATGCGACAGCGGAAGCTCTTAATAATCACCTGAGAATAAACATGCTTAAAACGTCAACACAAATGTTGGTGAGTTATAGGTTTAACCTATATATATCAAATCGTAACAATAGACCACAAGATTTCATATTTCAATACACATCCCATACATAGAGATAAAAATCATTCATATGATGAACACCTGGTAACCGACATTAACAAGATGCATATATAAGAATATCCCCATCATTCCGGGACACCCTTCGGATATGATATAAATTTCGAAGTACTAAAGCATCCGGTACTTTGGATGGGGTTTGTTAGGCCCAATAGATCTATCTTTAGGATTCGCGTCAATTAGGGTGTCTGTTCCCTAATTCTTAGATTACCAGACTTAATAAAAAGGGGCATATTCAATTTCGATAATTCAACCATAGAATGTAGTTTCACGTACTTGTGTCTATTTTGTAAATCATTTATAAAACCTGCATGTATTCTCATCCCAAAAATATTAGATTTTAAAAGTGGGACTATAACTCACATTCACAGATTTTTACTTCTTCGAGAAGTAAGACTTGGCCACTGGTTGATTCACGAACCTATAACAATATATACATAAATATCAAAATATGTTCAAAATATATTTACAACACTTTTAATATATTTTGATGTTTTAAGTTTATTAATTAAGCTGTCCTTGTTAGTAACCTACAACTAGTTGTCCACAGTTAGATGTACAGAAATAAATCGATAAATATTATCTTGAATCAATCCACGACCCAGTGTATACGTATCTCAGTATTGATCACAACTCAAACTATATATATTTTGGAATCAACCTCAACCCTGTATAGCTAACTCCAACATTCACATATAGACGGCGTAAATCCGGTTTTACGGTGTTTTTCGTGTCTCCAGGTTTAAATCATTAAGTTAGCATATCATATAGATATAGAACATGTGTTTAGTTGATTTTAAAAGTCAAGTTAGAAGGATTAACTTTTGTTTGCGAACAAGTTTAGAATTAACTAAACTATGTTCTAGTGATTACAAGTTTAAACCTTCGAATAAGATAGCTTTATATGTATGAATCGAATGATGTTATGAACATCATTACTACCTTAAGTTCCTTGGATAAACCTACTGGAAAAGAGAAAAATGGATCTAGCTTCAACGGATCCTTGGATGGCTCGAAGTTCTTGAAGCAGAATCATGACACGAAAACAAGTTCAAGTAAGATCATCACTTGAAATAAGATTGTTATAGTTATAGAAATTGAACCAAAGTTTGAATATGATTATTACCTTGTATTAGAATGATAACCTACTGTAAGAAACAAAGATTTCTTGAGATTGGATGATCACCTTACAAGATTGGAAGTGAGCTAGCAAACTTGAAAGTATTCTTGATTTTATGTAACTAGAACTTGTAGAATATATGAAGAACACTTAGAACTTGAAGATAGAACTTGAGAGAGATCAATTAGATGAAGAAAATTGAAGAATGAAAGTGTTTGTAGGTGTTTTTAGTCGTTGGTGTATGGATTAGATATAAAGGATATGTAATTTTGTTTTCATGTAAATAAGTCATGAATGATTACTCATATTTTTATAATTTTATGAGATATTTCATGCTAGTTGCCAAATGATGGTTCCCACATGTGTTAGGTGACTCACATGGGCTGCTAAGAGCTGATCATTGGAGTGTATATACCAATAGTACATACATCTAAAAGCTGTGTATTGTACGAGTACGAATACGGGTGCATACGAGTAGAATTGTTGATGAAACTGAACGAGGATGTAATTGTAAGCATTTTTGTTAAGTAGAAGTATTTTGATAAGTGTATTGAAGTCTTTCAAAAGTGTATAAATACATATTAAAACACTACATGTATATACATTTTAACTGAGTCGTTAAGTCATCGTTAGTCGTTACATGTAAGTGTTGTTTTGAAACCTTTAGGTTAACGATCTTGTTAAATGTTGTTAACCCAATGTTTATAATATCAAATGAGATTTTAAATTATTATATTATCATGATATTATCATGTATGAATATCTCTTAATATGATATATATATATACATTAAATGTCTTTACAACGATAATCGTTACATATATGTCTCGTTTAAAAATCATTAAGTTAGTAGTCTTGTTTTTACATATGTAGTTCATTGTTAATATACTTAATGATATGTTTACTTATCATAGTATCATGTTTACTATATATATATATATCCATATATATATGTCATCATATAGTTTTTACAAGTTTTAACGTTCGTGAATCACCGGTCAACTTGGGTGGTCAATTGTCTATATGAAACATATTTTAATTAATCAAGTCTTAACAAGTTTGATTGCTTAACATGTTGGAAACATTTAATCATGTAAATATCAATCTCAATTAATATATATAAACATGGAAAAGTTCGGGTCACTACAGATATCGCCATAAACGGTTCACCACCAACAAGATCAATCTTACCATCCAACCAATCCTTTGCCCTACCCCGCAAAAACTAGTAGCGAGTCTTGTCTTCTTCTCAGGAGGGCATTCAATAGTATGAAAACACCCTTCGACATCCGAGATCCAAGTTGTGCTTACCAAAGGATCCGGTTTCCCGTCATACATCGGGGGTTTAGTCCTTATGAAGCTCTTAAGACAACGCTCCATTTCACTACTACCCCGAAATTCGGAATAATTCCTATCCATTTCTTCTCGAAACGCACTCATTTGCTCCGCAACGGCGGCCGCAACTCTAGAGTTAAACTCCTCGTCATTCGTCTCGATCTCGTTTCGCGTCGTCATTCTAAAGAATGCAAAACGATTAGTCCACGAACGTATAAAACAACACGCATAGCACCGCCCCATCTTGCTCAACACTCGTCGTACATCACTTGCTAGACCCGATTTGCACCCGTAATAAGGTTTGCAAGTCTTTATTACGCATACACACCGTATCAACTCGTTAGTAGAACGACCGCCTCGCTCGATGATATAAACAAACACAAACAAAATCCTACGCGATATAAACACACGCGAGAATTATAATCACAACACAATAACATATTAATAATATCCACATTACTAATACAAACGTTAGTCCAACTATATACAAGGCACTAACTAAACCCATTCCGACCCGTAATCCTACAAGTCCCGCAACAAATTAAGCACACACACAAGTCTAAGTCTAGGCACCTATCTCAAGTCACCTAAATCCCTTAGACCATGCTCTGATACCACTTGAAACAACCCAACCCGTATTAAACCCGGCCCATAAAATTTTTTCCTTTTAATACGCGTTAAATAATACTTTAGGTCCCAATTGTGTTTCCATAAACATTTTTAATACAATAGAATGTTTAATAACCTTAAAACATTTAATACATTAGTTAATTGTCCAAACAGACATACACGACCCGACTAGTTTAGTTTCCAACTAAAACCGAGCATGGTGATTTGGGACTACGCTAACCAAATCCTAATCGAATACAAAAGCAAGATCTTCTTAGCAACCTAGCCAAGATCTCTAATCCCCAAGCTTACCCGAGCCGCCAAACATGCGAACCTATAAAAATATCAACAACGAGAGGGTAAGCTAACGCTGAGTGAATGATAATATACTACATAAATATATATGTATAAAATGGACACGCTACACAAATATCAAATACCGCATACCGAAGCATCCATGTATAAGGCAACTACACTAAGCATAACGTACTATCTCTAAGCAACAAGCTAAAGATATCAACAAAGTGTAAGTTCACCAACGACGATGTGAACAACGTCAATAAGCTACACCCGGAGGGTTAGCTACATCACGACAATACAACAATATATATATATATATATATATATATATATATATATATATATATATATATATATATATATATATATATATATATATATATATATATATATATATAAACGAATAAGGTTAACCCCTTAACCCATTACCGAATACCAAACACCACCATGAAGATTGGCCAAACTACACGAGCCTTAGTAATCCGAAACCACACGAGATTACTATCTTCACTAACACAACAACGTTGAGGTTGGCCGAACTACACGAGCCTTAGTGAATCCGAAAACACACGAGATCACTACCTCAATAAGATCACCGAACTACACGAGTCATCGTGAATCCGAACTACACGCGATTCACTTCTCAACAATACCAAAACCCACGGTCACGGGATTATAAAATCCACCACATCGGGGTTATCCAAAATCACATCACAATACATGTGATAACGTACACACAAGTGTACACCTCGCCAAAAGGAGGTCAACCAAAACGCACAACCGTGCCAATTAGACCTATACATAAGTCCATCAAAACCACCTATATGTGAAGTGAGCTCTATAACCGAGAACCACTTCACCCGACCCGCACCCATCCTACACATACATATGCATATAGGATATTAACACTCACCTTGTTGCCTTGATGAACGCTTCCAAATAATCCATAACTCGTCAATGGAAAGTACCTATTCCATTATCACAAATTCAACAACAGACTTAGATTGGATTTACAAACCAACCCAATTTGACACTTAGTGCAAATTCGACCCAAATGCACTTCCAAGTACAAACCGCGCCCAAACTAACCAATAATCACTAACACGAGTGAAAATGGTCCTAATATGCCAATTAAACCCAATCATAGGTGTTAAACGCCTATCGTTCTCAAAATAGCCCATAAACCCTAATTTTGACCCATAAGGTCAAAATCTCACCATTTACAAGTTTTGACACCAAAACATGTTTAACTCGGTTTTATACTTCAACTTAATCCATTTTAAGTTTACAAACCTCATCGAATCGACATTCGAGTCATAATCCTCAACAAACCCTAATTTTGACTCTAGTCAAAATTAGTCAACCACGAAAACCCTAAAAGTCCCAAATCACCATGCTCGGTTTTGGTTGAAAACTAAACTAGTCGGGTCGTGTATATCCGTTTGGACAATTAACTAATGTATTAAATGTTTTAAGGTTATTAAACCTTCTATTGTATTAAAGATGTTTATGGAAACACAATTGGGACCTAAAGTATTATTTAACGCGTATTAAAAGGAAAAAAATTTATGGGCCGGGTTTAATACGGGTTGGGTTGTTTCATGAATTGGAGTACTTGGTCGACTAGATGACTATTCTAAAAAAAATCAACGGCGATAATATTGGCTAGATGTCTTGATCGGGTTACGGGTGGTGAACGTATGAAAGGTGGTGAACGTTTTGCTCGGTGCATTCACTGAATATCCTATTAGTTATAAAAATAAAAATTATATAAGTTATCAAATTAATAGACTTTTTCTGATTTTGCCCACGTTTCGAATAGCCAATAGATGCAGCAGGTAACCAGGACCCTATAAATCGGAAGCCCACAACTCGCCACTAACAAATCTAACTATTACTACGAATCAGAAAATTTTGGATGTCTATCAATTTAACCACTTAAAATAATTTTTTGTCGAAATTTTGAAATAAAAATCTATATCCTAAAAACTAGAGCGTAGAAATGAAAAAGAAAAAGCGCGTCGAAAAAAAAAAGAAAAGAAAAACGTCGAAACTTAAAAGTCTAAAAAAATTAAATCTAAAAAGTTGTGCCTAAAGGTATTAAGGCTTAAAAGGAATTCTATATCCAAAACGGCAATAACTTAATTATGCACTAGAATATATAAACGGCGTCGTAAAATTCTAAAGCGCCTAAATCTTAATTCTAAAAAAAACACTTAAGGGATTTTACGGCAAAACCTAAAAATTTAGAAAAATAAAATTAACTACGGCAAAATACTAAACTTAAAACTATATAGCAAATGATAAATATTACGAAATAAACGATAAAAATGCAGATTATAACTAAAATGATAAAAATACAAATTTTATAAAGATATTATTTTTAAATTATTATTTTATAAAAATATTAATCTATATATTTAATAATAATATTAAAACTTAATATTACAAAATATAAATTAAAACTAAAAACTATTTAATATTATAACGAAACCTTAATAATAATTATTATTATAAAATTAAAACCCTATGTAATTAATGCAGTCCAAGGTTTCTGGCCTGTCAGTGTCCCTCATGCGATCGCATGAATATTGGTCACTCGGGCCATGCGATCGCATGGAACAAGATACCAGAAGCAGATTGGGCTTCGAACAGGCTCGGCCCAATTACTTATTTTTTTATTTTTTATTTTATTTTCTGATTTTAATTTATATAAAATATTTATATAAAAAAACGTATATTTAAAATTCTAAAAATAAAATATTTTTTAATTTTATATATCTTAAAATTATATATGTAGATTTAAACACTTATATATATAGATATATATATTTAGAAATTTTTTATTTTTTATTTTTTTATTTTTTATATGTTTTTATATAAATACAAAATATTTTTACAAAATTAGAGATAAGAAATATAAAGTAAAAATATAGCGTTTCGCTGGTTCCCCGGCAGCGGCGCCAAAAACTTGATGTTATGCGAGGTGTAGTACGAAATAGTATTATTTTTAATATGAAATGCGGCGTAATATGATACAAGTTTTATTTATTTATATAGATGGGATATACCTAAACCTTGCTACAACACTTATAGGCAGTGTACCTAATCGTAGAGTAGTGTAGTTTTTAGTAAGTCCGGTTCGTTCCACAGGGAGCTAGCTGAGTTTAACGCTATATATATTTTAAATTATATTTGTATAAATATATATATATAAGTAATATTATTATTATTATAAAAGGGGGGTTTTACCGTTTAGTGACCGGTTTGTCGATTTTAAATAAAGCGTAAAGATAAATGAAGATAATATAAATGACAAAATTTAAATTGCGAATAAGTAAATTGCAGTAATTAAAATGACAATAAATAAAGGTACGATGAAATATGAAATAAAAGTATTATGCTTATTTAAACTTCCGTAATCATGATGTTTGACGTTTTGATTTTAATTTATTACCCTGGGTTAATTGTCCTTTGTCCTGGATTATTTGATACCTATTTGGTTTTTATCCATAATAGTCCATCGGTCATAATTATAAAATGCTCGTCAAATTAACCTTATTCCCGAAGTCAAATATTCCAACTAATTAGGGATTCGAACTGTAACAAGGTTTTAATACTTTGTTTAATGATTACACCAGGTTATCGACTGTGTGTAATCCAAGGTTTTATTACTTTGTTAACAATTACACCAATTATCTTTGTATGTAATCCACACCTATTATAATTAGTCCATGAATATTAATTTACCCACTTGATCAGAATGAATAATCAATTACCCAAACCGAATAATTAATTAAATGATTGTAAACGATGTCGTATAAACGTCACTAAATAGGACATTCGTAATCAATTTAATAATTTTTAGTTTAACTAATTTGAAGATAGGTTCGACAGGTTCCAATGAGTTGTCGTTCAATTAGACAATACCCCCTACCTATTAATAGTCAATAGTCCAATGTTCACAAGTCTCGGTCTTTTGTCCAAACCTTAATTATGGTACAAAATCTAATAACCCCGTCTTAATATTTATTCTAACATCACGATTACTTTGGCTCAAATAAGCATAATAATAACTTAGTCACGAGACATTAAATTAAAAAGGAAGAACATAGCTTACAGTGGTGATTAATTGTGTAGCGTTGCACGGACAGAATTTCGACTTACAAAACCTTAAAACATTTCTTACATTAACCCAATTATTATTAAACTTAATTTAAACTTAATATTATAATATATATATATATATATATATATATATATATATATATATATATATATATATATGTTTTTGTTACAGAGAAGGAAAAGAAAAAGATGTATAAAACTCGTCGAATTCGCTGGCTTTTATAGGACCTGGCCACCATTTCCCTGCCATGCGATCGCATGGGAATAAGGCAGCCAGGCCATGCGATCGCATGGCCAGCTGGATCCAGCTCAATCACTTTGTTTTCTAGTTTGCCGACGTTTTATTTAAATATATATAATATATATAATTTATATTAATTTTATATATATATATATATATATATATATATATATATATATTATATATATTCTTGTACATAGTTGACTTGTAATTTTAGGTCCGTTGCGTCGCGCGTTGATAGTTGGCTCAGGTCCCGGTTCCGGATTTTCGAACGTCCTTTCGTACGCGGAGATATCTTGTAGTTTGCGTTCCGCAGCTCGTACTCTTGTCATTTTTAGGCGTTTCTTATCAATAAATGGAACCACTTGAATTATATCTTGTTCATTTGAGCTTTTTGGTCATTTGCGTCTTTAAATCGTCGTTTTCTTCTTTTGTCTTCGCACTTATTTATTTAAACGAATATTACATAAAAATAGAACAATTGTAACTAAAAGCTTTACATATTGGAAGGATATTGTGCCTAAATATATGTTCATTTGGAGCACTATCACATTGCCACGTTATTTATTAATATAATAGTATTTATCAAACATTTTATAACCAAGTTAATATCTATTCTCAATATTCATAAACACGTTTTAAATACACGTCGCAAGTTATTCATACTATTAATATTCCAACTTATCATATATATTCAAATAGATATTTAAACCAATAAGTTTAATGCACAGTATCATACAATTAATACATTGTTACGTTTTTAAGTTATAGTATATATATGTATCTATATACACATAATTGTTCGCGAATCGTCGAGAACAGTCGATGGGTAATTGAATAGTTTTAAAAAAAAATATTGAGATTCAGTTTTACAGACTTTGCTTATCGTGTCGGAAACGTTAAAGATTAAGTTTAAATTTGGTCAGAAATTTCCGGGTCGTCACAATTCTGTCTTTAAAATTATTCCAAGTTAAACCATAAGCAGCATCATTACCCAAACTACTAACCAGATTGTTCCACTAAGTTAAAGCACTGTCTTTAAGAGTGCAGCTTGCAAAACTAACCTTATCCTCATCTCGGACTCTACTAACCCGAAAAATAGACTCAATCTTCTCAAACCAACGAGTAAGTCCAATGGGTCCTTCGGTGTCACTGAATTCTTGTGAACGAATTGCCATAAAAGTCTTGTGGGAGCATCACACCTGGTTGTTGGCATTAACATTAGCATTAGCTGCCATAGCAGCTGCTATCCCTTCAGAAATTAGGCGTTGCATGCGAGCTTCATTGGACTCACGGGGAGGCATGATCTTCAAAACAGAATAACACAACCGTTAGTACTAAGAATAATACCAGTGTTATAAAGAAATAGATCGAACACAAAAAGATTAACCATTAAAATAATAGTCAATGAACACTATGAGTAATAACATGACAGTTATGATAGTTATAGAAATAGCCACCACATGCATACATACTTTATGATAGAAATCATACAACATACATAGCACCTAACATACATGAACTATATTACGCATAATATAACATGCCAAGAGTCACAATATCAGAATAAAAATATGATAATGATAACAAATGTTATAAAAGAAATAACCATCCATACATAAATGAAAATATCCCATAACAAAATCCTCGGCAAAACGTCGTACATCACCCAAAAATGAATGTATAAAAAGGATAAATAGTCCATGAAATAAAATAATCACTCATGATATCACATCACATCTGTTTGGAGCTGGTGTGATAAGCTGGGCCGGTATGAGGCTCGTCAAGAGTCTCATACTTCCTCAACTTTCCTTTCACATCCTCCAACTCCGTCTTCAAACCACGAACCACGCTCTCAAGAGCCTCGAACTTAGCGTCCACCTCACGGTTACGCTTCCTAGTCTCGAACTCGATCTTATTCTTGAAGCTAATGAACGAATCCATAGCAGCTCTAATCTCATCCATCACCTCGTTATGCGGCAAGACACGCATACAGTCGCTAAGAGCATCAATACGAGTCTCATTCGTATATGTCCTGGTCATATGAGTGATAGTAGCCATGTAGTAGTTAACAGGGTCATCGATCAAAGGCTGACGAGCACGGCATTTAGCAGCAGACGGGGAAACAGGGGCAGGAACGAAATTGTTGCTTGAAGCCGACATGTGCAAACAGTAAAACCACAAACCACATACAAAATAGAAATATCATAAGCAATAATAAATTATAATTATTACTCATACGAAATGAAATGCATAATAATACTATATCAAGAAGGGCCGGGCTGTAGACTAGACTCTAATGTACCCTAAAAACCACAGGTTGGCCACATTATGACCGCCTAGTTCCCTACAACCAGAGCTCTGATACCAACTGTGATGGCCCCGTCAATACACTTAATGGCTCCGTCACTTGGTCCCACAGGTTGATCGAACTTAAATGAATTTAATAAACAACATTTGCATTCTTTTATTCAAAAGTTTCCCAAAAAGGAAATTTACCAAAATATGTAGTTTAAACAACCCAACATATTAAAAACTAAAGTTGACATAAAACATTGTCAACCAATACCCACAAGTATAAATTATCCAAAAATAGAATGCAAGTTCAAAGTTTCATAAATGTTTAACAAAATCTGCCCAAATGCATGCAGACTCTTCTAACACAGCGGAAGCATCAACCAAACTCAAGTACATGTGAAAACATGCGAGTAAACTGTCAAAAAAATGTTGAGTGAATTATAGGTTTAAATAAACGTATAAAATTTAGACCACAAGATTTAAAATGTTAGAAAACATAAAACATTATTCCATTATCAATGAGCCACCTGGTAACCACTTAACCCTTTATTTACCCTTGCCAAACACAATATATATACACCGAACAAGTGTATCTTCAAATAAATACGAAGTACTAATACATTTCGATTATAAATTGCGAGCGCGACTAGCTCGAAATGAGGTTGTCAAACCCGATAGATCTATCCATAGAATTCGCGTTCACCAGTAGAAACCAGTGATTACAGTTACCAGACTAGGGAATATTTTTGTTCAACCCATAATGAATAATTTAAATTTAATTGCCACTTGTGTCTAAACGTAAAACAAAATGCATGTAATCACATCCCAAAATACTTTAAAAAGTATGAAAAACGGGACTATAACTCACCTTAAAGCAAAGGAAGTAACCACACAAAATGCGAACAGCAAATGAAGTAAAGTGATCAAGAATGATCACAACGCCGACCTATAAATAAAGCAGGTCGATATAAATAACTAACTTAGGTCAAGTCTTAGTATGATAGCTATAGTATTTGTTGCAAGTAGACATAGAACAACACTCAACATGCTTCGGTTTGATCAGAACAGCGTAAGGACACGTACTTTCTATTTTAGGAAAGTTTCTATTTTAGGAAAGTTTCTATTTTTTGAAAGTTTTCATATTTAGAAAGTTGCTATATTTGAAAATTTTATAAGTTAGGAAAGTTTCCTTAATTAGAAAGTCAACAAAAGTCAACTAAAAGTCAAAGTCAATCGAAAGTCAACTCAAAAGTCAACCTTGGTCAAACATAGTCAACATTAATTTTTAAAGTATAAGTTATAATAATAATATAAGTTATAATGTTATTTAAAGGCATATATGTATAATTATGCCATGACATAAGTTTAATTAAATT
The DNA here is from genome assembly GCF_046630445.1 of Rutidosis leptorrhynchoides. Taxonomy (NCBI): domain Eukaryota; kingdom Viridiplantae; phylum Streptophyta; class Magnoliopsida; order Asterales; family Asteraceae; genus Rutidosis; species Rutidosis leptorrhynchoides. Next base: position 648,108,348 of record NC_092334.1, read on the forward strand.
AAAATGAATTATTAAAGTTAACATAAGTTTAAATGATATAATTAATATAACATAAGTATTTAATTAATTAAATATTAATCATAATATAAGTCTTATTAATCAATAATAAATTTTAATCATATCATATGTATTATTAATTAATAACGAATTATTAATCATATCATAAGTTTCTAACAGCTTTGGCTAAGTGGACATGTGGTGGTGCCTAGCACCCCCGTCGGGATAGAGGTCTCAAGTTCGAGCCTCGTCACCTACAAAAGATATTATTTGAAAGAAATTCCTTGAGGGTGGCCCAAAGGGAAGGTTTTACCGACCCGCTCCGGGACTAAGGTCTGGCCCGCCTGCCCCGTATGGGATGGTTTAAGGGTCGGGTCCCCTGAGTGTGGTTCGGGTTTCCTGTCCGAACGCGTGTGTGTGTGCAAATGATGACTAGGCTTCGGTCCGGACTGATGCAAGCTTGCCGTTCAAAAAAAAAAATTATTAAATCATAAGTATTTAATAATTAAATTATAATTAAATAATAACTAAGCCTTATAATAATTAAATAATTAATTAATCTTTATTATAAGTCTTATTATAATGATCTCATAACATAAGTTTAATACTTATCATAAGTATTTTTCATTAATAATAAAAGTATTATTAATCATAAGTTTAATTAATTGTTTAATTAAATCATAATTAATTAATAAATGATATAATAAATATATATATATATCATAAGTCTTAAATTAAAATAATTACTTGTTATATCATAAGTAATTTATTAATAATGAAAATCATTATTTATATCATAAGTATTATTTAATAACCATAAGTTTTAATTAAAAGTTCATCGGGTCATAACTTGAGCCCCGGGAATCAGTTTTCTGCGAGTCTTGTATATATCTTCGCCTAACCGACCCACCCGACACATTAGTGTGCTCAAGAACACCCCAAGAACAGCCATCAAGTCATGACCTACAGCCATTATTCAACTTGGAGCTTTAATCCGTTCAAAAACATGTTTTAGTCATAACGGGTGATCCGTGGCTCGGATTTCGATGACCCGAACATGAAAGTTCATCCAATCATCAACCCTAACACACTAGTACACCCTAAAGACTCCAAAAGTAGTCACAAAGTCGGACCATACCTGAATCAATTCGTTTTTACATTTTGATTTCAATAAAAAACCATTTTAATCATAACTTGTGTTCCGGGAATCGAAATAACATGAATTCGGAGTCTAAAATTAATGTCTTGATGAGAGGAACACATCTAGACACTTTAATTTAACTTTTATATAAGTTATGTTTACAGAAAAGATCAAACAAACCGTTGTCCCAAAACAATCAAACCGAAAACATATATAATCGAGCATTTCTACGCATACTATCAACAATACAATAACATATAATCATCATACTATCATTATAACATGAAAACACAGTAAAATAAATGTAAAATCAAAAATCTAGGGTTAGGGTTTATACCCTAATCGAGAATTGAGTGATATGAACTTGTAGAGGAGAACGAGAGGAACGCGTTTATGCAAATGATATGATGATCCAAGCTTTATTTGATGAAGGATGATGATGATGGTGATGATGAAAAAAGGCGGTCAAGGGAGAGGGAGGAGAAGGGTTTGAGAGAAAATTAAAGTTTAGGTTACTAGTGTAAAAGATGGAATGAAAATAAAATGGGAAAAAGGGAAAACAAAAGGGGAATACCCCCTCCCCATGTATTCGGCCGAACATGGCATGGGGGTGGGTCCCACTTAGCCCAATTTTGATTTATGTTGAATAACTTGTGGCCCGAACGCTCGAACGAAACCCGAAACGCGAAAACGGGACTACGCGATTAATTATTCGGAGAGATATTAAATACGCGACGAAAAATATATATAAACACTATATATAAACATATGACATTAAAATATCATATTTAAAATAATTTGGATTTAAAAATCCCAAAAGCTCGACCGTTGGTTTGAAAATCGAAAAGATTCGCCGGATAGAAATTCACGATTTGTATAAACGTGCAAATTAAAATATGAATACAAATATTCACATAACACCTAATAATTAATATATTATTACTAAAATAATAATATAGGTCATAGAAATGACGTGGTACGAATAACAATTAACGGACGTTAAATAATAAACGGTAAAAGATAACGGAAAAAGTAGGGTCTTGACAGTTCACTAACGTACGATACGCAAGGACGCAAACTTGTTCTTGCGCATGGTCAATTACCATATTTTTACGAGCTAATAATGTTTGTTTCACCCCAACATATATGCACAATACTGTTGAATATCATTAATCAACGTATGTACTTCAATAAACACAAACACAATTCAAACAGACATTTCATCGAGCAGTTGGTGTGCACACTTATACAATTCCCATCGAACACAAAAAAAAAGGTATAAAACGCACATAAACAGCGAACTAATCAATAACCTGGTTGCTCGCCATCGTTGCAAGGTTGATTATTTGGTTGATTTTTCTCGAAAACTCGATTTGTTTTGCGTGAAAGCTTGGTCTTGTTGCGACGGGAATAAAAGGGAATACAAGGTGACCGGTGGTGGCGAGAGGGGGTTTGGTGGTAGTGGAGGTGATGATGGAGGACAATCTGGTAGTAGCGAATGATGGGATGAAGAGAAATTTGCGTTTGTGCTTGCGTTTTTGCGGATCGGCTTTATATGTGTGTTTTTGCATGTTTGCGAATTCGTGCAAAAGTGTGGACTGCCAGGTAATAGTTGTCATTCAACCCTAAATTTTTAAGCAAATGACGCAAGGACGCAAGGTCGCAATGACCCTTGCGTCTTGCAAGCGCATTTTGTCAAAAAAAAAAAAAAAAATTTTGGGCTCCAGTGCATGAGGTGAATTTTTTTTGGGCATTTTGGTAATATACCCTAAAATTTAATGGTCAAAAATTCACCATCTCGACTAGGGATGGCAATGGCCACCCGATCCACCCGCTTCGTGATGGATATGGATGAACCTAAATGGATATGAATACGTATATGGATGAACCTAAATTGATATGGATATGGACATGGATGAAAAGTTTCATCCATGGATATATCCATTACCACCCGAAATACGTATACAAATACATAAATATAGATATATTCTTTACAAATACATAAATATAGATATATTCTTATATATTTACTATTACAAGCTCATTTACCATTAAATTTATATTTTGCTTTCAACCCTATAATGAAATAACTATAATATATTACAATAAAACATGTATATCTAACAAAATAAACTTACAAATTTCATATTTAATTTTTTATAATCAGTGTTTTATAATAAGTTTAGCAAATTGTGTTATATCTTCGACAAAAATTACACACTTTTATGGATAGAATTTTTAATGTCATGTCATATACTACATATTTTTATTGTACTACGTTTACGTTTTAATCGCATATTAAAAAATACTATAACATTTTTTTTAATATTCATATCCATTAACCCGCTTAATCAATTAAATATGGATATAGACGGATGATCTGAAACTAAATGGATATAGATGAACAAAAACTAAATGAATATAGATATGGATATGGCATCACCCAATCCATATCCGATACATTGTCATCCCTGATCTCGACTCAAATGTGGAAAAGTATAACAAATGGAACCCAATTTGAAAATTGGCCCCCACATAGCCGCCTCATATACTTAGCTTTTTTTTTTTTTTTTAAGATTTTGTCTCAGTTTCCATCCGAGTCAACTCAATCGAACCCACTTTAAAAATTCCCCATACACACCACTTAAAGATTTTAACCCATCTCAATCTACAATGATCAATTGTTTCCATTACATCTTACAACACATAAGACATAGAATTGAGTTTAGTATACACAAGTGGTCAAGAATGAAAAACCACACTTCTAATGACAAAGTATAGGAGCAACATGTACACAAACAAACATAATACATATGACAGGTTATAGGAGAAGAAAAGGGCTGTTCTAACAATCATATCATAATACATAAATTAATCAGGGTTATGACCAAATCCAATGATACAATGCTAAAAATGACTTGTGCATAACGCTTTTTCATATTTATAAATTGCATTGGATTTGATCATAGAGGCCCGGGAAAACAAGATCTGGTCCAGCAAAAATCAAGGTTCTGCTAGAAAACACCTACATGGGGTCCCAACCCTTATGTAACTCAACTACAAAAGTTACACAATAGGCTAAACTAAATTACAATTATACCCTCAACCCTAGTCCATAGATTTTTGTATCTGCTAGAAACATCACTTCCATGGCATGTTTGCCATGCCTTGAGGGCTACTTTCGGTACCTCGGTTCAATGGACTCCCGGCTCGACCTGATGACTCGCTCATGGTCCCATGAGATTGTGAGCTGCTTGGTCCTGTGCCGTGGTTAGCTGGTGTAACGTTCAATGGTTCTACATGGTTATCCAGTTCTCTACTATTCTCAGGAAGAAAACTTCCTACGATAACCTGCATCACATTACAGAAACAATGTTGCTTACTTCAACAAATGTGATAACCAAGAAGCATTTATCATATGGATTATAATATAATTATAAGTTACATGTTTTTTTATAAATCAAGATATATAAACAGAATAAAATTAACATCAAAGCAGGTACCATGAAAATTCATCTAATATACCCAAGGTTGAAAAAGGCTCGACACGAAGACGAGTCAGTCATGACGGGGTCGAGACAGACGCCGACCAATGTTGAATTTTAGATATAAATATTTCAAACGTAGCTATTTATTAATAAATAATTTACAAATAAGATGATGTGGTGTTGGTACAAATAATAATATTATAGTATATACTAGTATGATTATTAGAGTGTATTTATTAATTTATAGTTAAGGGATACAATGTAAGTCGGTGCTTTTCTCAGCTAATTTTTAAATGGGTTTACCAGAACAAGTTTTTCTGAGCAAATTTTTGAACGGGTTTACCAGAACAAGACCAGACAAAAAGTCAACTTTTGATCGTCGTTGACTCACTTTGACCTGATTTTTTGGCGTTCAGCGACTAATTAGACGTTTTTGGACTAAACGAGACCGGCTAGTCACCAAACCGTCGCAATTGCCACCACAACCATGAATATACCCAACCTTGATTATGTAAATTATTTTTCTGAAATGATGACGTGGCACTAATGTAGATGGTACGTGGCGTATCAAACTCTGAGCTATATATGAAACATGCTTAATATAGTTTCGAATATGTATACCCTTAATATCATGCTTAATCGAGGTTTAGGTTCAAAAGAGGAGCTGAAGTTATTAGATTTGATCTAACCAATCAGAATTATATTAGATTTGATCTAACCAATCAGAATTATATTATGTATCTGAAATGCATGCTTTTAGTCTCGGCCACAACGCATTAACAAACGAACTTGCGGTTAAAAATCAACAAGCACGTCGATAAATACAGATTGAAAAATTAGGTATGACCTGAACAGGAGATGCAGCCGTCAAGAGTCCAGCTACAACACCACCAAATACCCGACCATCTGGTCCAGCTAATGTGATGCTTAATCCACCGGTCCTTGTGCGCTGGCCATATAACTCTGATCGCACAAACGAACCAGAAAGAGCCAATATGTCAAAACGCCCCTGCATGAGATAAAGATATTGTCAGATTTTGATATATCTGAAATCCGAGTTGATTTCCTAAAAATTTCTTACTAAAACTATACTTATTCATTAACTGCAGCTATAAATCGATTATTATACGAAATGATACATGATACTATATACCAAGGTTGCAAAACTCGTTATTCGGGGAATACTGAGTCGGGACTTTGGAGGGAGTAATCGGAAGGGATTAATCGGACTGGACTTTATATACATTTAATTAATGAATTTCAAAATTATGTGTAAATATAAAAGAAAACCATAAAAAATAACTTAAACTTTAACCTAATTGTCTAAAAACATAAACATAATCGTTCATTTGTTCAAAAACTCTTAAATTCTAGTTTAAATACATGTTAAGATGTTGACCAATTCTGACTTTGAGCGACTTTGACCAACAAATCCGATGTTGACCTATTAATCAAACGGATATTGGAAAATCGAATCGGTCTGTTCTTAAAGTGTAGTAATCACGGATTAATCGGGAGTAATCGAGGTTTTTTTTAGAACAATGTTATTTACACCATATAATGATTATCACTAATTTAGTATTATTAAATGTGTTGGTAGTACTCTAATTTCTTAGTTACACTACGAGTCAAAATTTTGACAATTACACTGAACAACCAATTAGATCGTAGATAATAAAAACCAGACAAACCTCATATGTTGCAGTTCCACCCGAAGTTGCGGCTTGGCGAAGTGTCACATTAGTAATGACACCAATGCCAGACATGATGCATACCGCCCTTGGTCCATTTTGAGAAAATGACATGATCTTGTTTAACACATCCTGAAAATCCATATAATATAATTTGAACATTAATATGGAACAAAATACTGTATAAACTGCAAATAACTGATGAGTCATGAATGTAACTAGAACATCATTTATAGCATTAAGAACAGCACGAGCATAATTTGCAGAATATCATGTATACACAGTGGCGGTCCATAATCAAAACTCAATGGGGTCCTGAATTTTTTTTTCCCAGTACTAAGTATATTTGAATGCTACTTAGTGGTTGTTTACTTGGGAAAAAAATTATAAATTCTAAAAATAAATGATGTCCTATAGTTAAAAATAGTAGTGTTAGTGTCCTATACAATTTGAAGAGTATAATGGTTGTTTACCTAAAAAAACTATAAAAAAATATATGGGTTCCTATGATTAAATTTAGTGGTGTCCCATACAATTTGAATGTACTTTATAATAAAAATGTTCAAACTAGTGGTGACCCACGGGCTTAAACATAGATTCGCCCCTGTATATACATGTCTTCATGTATATTTATAAACCGTAAAAAACAAGGGTAACACTGAATTCGGTCCAAAAGACCAGATAAACAGTCACAAAATAATGAAAACAGCGTCCAGTTTTCACACTATTTAAGTAAATTTCTCACTTTCCTTTTAGCAACATATATCATGCTTCAATGTTCTTATGAATAGCTATAATAGTTTCAAAATCAGTTAAAATATATTAACATGATGACATTTTGAAGTTAAATATCATCAAGATGAAGATAAGAACGGGGAAAAAGTAACCTCTCCAGGCTGCACTACGATGATATGTGGAGAAAAGGCAGATCCAGCCGATCCAGCCGATCCTGCAAATATACGGATTTCCATTATTATAATTATAAGAGGAACCATTTTAGTAAATATCATATGCATACATGTATATACATGCCCCAATATCTTGTGGAAAATTTCAATACTATCGACAGACCAATTACCCAATAGTCGTACCCAACAATGAATGAAACATTATTCCCGTTAGTTTCATCACATTTTTTAGTATTAAAAGCACATGAAAAATAAATGGTTTTAAACCGCATACATCAGAATAAAAATACCCACTCTCGTGGGTAAACCGAACACGGAAACCCTCATCACTTTATAGTATCACAGCATCAAAGGAAAAGTCAACAAAATATGAGGTCCAAACACACAAGAATATAGTGAAGTCAAACAGAAACTAATCAGACTAAAAGTCAAACAAACATTCCATGTCCCACTATCACATGTCTAACAAGATATTATTATATACAAACCAACAAATTTGGATTTAAATTGACCCAAACTTCAAATTCAGACACTTAATTTTCTAGCATTAGCTACCATTAATTAGCAAAAAACTGAAGCAACATAAATTTTCTAGCTAAAATCCTTCACAATTTATAAACAAAAAGTAAAAAAGATTAAAACTTTTTCGCAAAATAGTGTTCAGTAAAGTAAAGATTAAAAGATCTTTACCAAAAGATTCGATTTTCAGTTTCTTGTTTGTCGAACCAGGCGGCCTACCCCTAACCTTCTTCTCAGATACAAAACCATCCTCCATAGGAACCGAACTAACCGGTGCTGCCGAAATAGGCACCGGTGCTGCCGAAACAGGCACCGGAGCTGCCGAAATAGGCACCGGAGCCGCCGAAACCGGCACCGGAGCCGCCGAAAAAGGCACCGGAACTGCCGCATGCGGCGGTTCGATTGCTCCGTTCAACGAAACAGCAGACGCGGTATTGACCGGAATCAACTTTGCCGCCCTGGCGGCAGCAGACGGTGACATAGTACCGTCCGGCGCGTATTTCCTCGGTCTCCCCCTTTTTTTCACCACCGTTTCACCGACACCGTGGCCGCCGTGCTCGTTAATATTGATATTATGGTGGAAACCTGCACTGCCACCACCACGACCACCATCACCACCACCACTGCTAGACATTACATCAGTAGCAATACTGAATCCACCAGATACACCGGAAGTGTACATGCGGTTGACCGGCGGCTGTGACGTCACCGGCGACATCACCGGCTCGTAAATTCGTCCAGAATCAGATCCGTTCATATCTGTACAAATATATTAAGAAAATTTAACTGTAATAATATAACAAGATCAGTTGTTAGAAATGAAGATGTGATAGAAAAAAAATTGAATTTTTTTAACTTCAAAACTGAAATTAGCTACCAATTACACAAATTTACCATAATTTAAGTTGAATAACCTAATTGAGCTAACCTAAAAACCCTAATTCTTTTCAAAATCAAAATTCTAAATTTCTACCCTGCAATAACAAAATTAGATAAAAAGAAATAAACGACACATAATTAATTACGGTAAACAAAAGACCATATATTTGAAAACTGATTTTATTTTTTCACAAATTTACAGTTACTTGAAAAAAAAATTACCAGATATTAAATTAAATTAAATAAATTAAAGAGAAAATTTGAGAAAAACTGGGAAAAGTTATGATATACTTACAGATAAATTTCAATTGCGGAGAAATTAAGGGAAGATTATATTATTGAGCAGAATCAATTTCAAGGGTTTGTAGAAATTCGAAATGAGATATAAATTGATTTATAAATAAAATTGAAAAAATATAATAAATAAAATAAAATTATAATTATACAATATAATTATAATTATAATTATAATTTTATAATTAATAATGAAATGATAACAAATTGGTGAGTGTTTTAATTATTAGGGTTTTTGAAATTCAAAATACATCCACTTTTAAATAACTTGTTTTTTACGGACCTTTTTTTCTTAATTTAAAATATAAAAAAAAATAGTGAGTCGCTATATTGGTTAGGAGAACAAGATCTTTATCGTATCTTATTTATTACTCACTCACTCACTTTCGTATTATATTTATTGGGGTACTTTTTAGGTATTTCAAATTAGAGTAATTGTTTATTTATTGTTCTTCTTCTTATTATTATATTTATATTTATATTTATTATTATATTTATTATGTATTATATATTATTCTATTTATTTTATAAATATTTAAATATTATATTAATTTAATAATATAATTATATTATTTTATTATTATATTATTTTTTCATGACCCGTCCTAATCCATCTGGACGAATACATTACAATTGGTTACATCGCGAGGTACCTGACCTCTATATGATACATTTTACAAACATTGCATTCGTTTTTAAAAGACAAACTTTCATTACATCGAAAGTTGACGGCATGCATATCATTTCATAGTATATCCAACTATAATTGACTTAGTAATAATCTTGATGAACTCGACGACTCGAATGCAACGTCTTTTGAAATATGTCATGAATGACTCCAAGTAAAATCTCTAATATGAGCAAATGCACAGCGGAGGATTTCTTTCATACCTGAGAATAAACATGCTTTAAAGTGTCAACCAAAAAGTTGGTGAGTTCATAGGTTTATCATAAGCAAACATTTCCATTAATTTAATAGAGCACAAGATTTTCATTTCCATAAATATACATCTCATATCAGGCATTTCGCAAACTGCATAGAGATAAAAATCATTCATATGTTGAACGCTTGATAACCGAACTAACAGGATGCATATAGAATATCCCCATCATTCCGGGACTCTCATCGGACATGATAATCGAAGTACTAAAGCATTCGTAACCCGAATGGGACATGTCAAGGTCCATAGATCTATCTTTAGGATTCGCGTCAATTAGGGGTCATTTCCCTAATTCTTAGGCTACCAAGCTAAAAAGGGGCATATTCGATTTCGATAATCCAACCATAGAATGTAGTTTTTGATCACTTGTGTCTATTTTGAAAGGACCCGTTCATATACATTATAAACGATTCACAATAGTTGATTACATTGCGAGGCATTTGACCTCTATATGATACATTTTACAAACATTGCATTCGTTTTTAAAAGACAAACTTTCTTTACATTGAAAATTGACAAGCATGCATACCATTTCATAATATCCACTATCCAACTATAAATTAATTTAATAATAATCTTTGATGAACTCAATGACTCGAATGCAACGTTCTTCGAAATATGCTATGAAAGACTCCAAGTAATATCTTTAAAATGAGCAAATGCACAGCGAAAGATTTCTTTAACACCTGAGAATAAACATGCTTTAAAGTGTCAACCAAAAGGTTAGTGAGTTCATTAGTTTATCATAATCATTTATTTCCATCATTTTAATAGACCACAAGAATTTCATTTCCAGTTCTCATAAATATACGTCCCATACATAGAGACAAAAATAATCATTCATATGGTGAACACCTGGTAACCGACATTAACTAGATACATATAAGAATATCCCCTATCATTCCGGGATCCTCCTTCGGACATAATATAAATTTCGAAGTACTAAAGCATCCGGTACTTTGGATGGGGTTTGTTAGGCCCAATAGATCTATCTTTAGGATTCGCGTCAATTAGGGTGTCTGTTCCCTAATTCTTAGATTACCAGACTTTAATAAAAAGGGGCATATTCGATTTCGATAATTCAACCATAGAATGTAGTTTCAATTACTTGTGTCTATTTCGTCAAACATTTATAAAAGCGCATGTATTCTCAGTCCCAAAAATATAAAGGGTAAAAAGGCAAATGAAACTCACCATACTGTATTTCGTAGTAAAAATACATATAACGTCATTGAACAAGTGCAAGGTTGGCCTCGGATTCACGAACCTAAATTAATTATATATAATTATGTGTTGGTCAATATTTGTCTAACAAATTAGGTCAAGTCATAGTGTACCACAATCCTAATGCTCGAGACTAATATGCAAAAGTCAACAAAAGTAAATTTGACTCAAAATAATTTCCAAAAATCTATACATGATTAATATATAGTTTAAATATCGTCGTTTTATATTTTTAAATATTTTTAAAAGATTTATTAGAGTAATAATATAATTTATTTATTAATAGATAAAATTCTATATTAAATTTATGTAATAAAATATACTTTTATATATATTAAGTAATAAAATTTATAGGGTTCATTTAATATCATAAAGATAATATGATATGTATTATTAAAGTAAGTTATTACACGTAGTAAAATATGTTTGTATCACATATTTATTTGATAAAATAATATCTATAATGATAGTAAGTAAAAGTTGTATTATTTTGTAATAATAATTATTATTATAAAAATATCAATATTTATAATTACTAAGATGACATTATGATAAAACGATAATTCTAATTATGATAACTTTAATATTTACGATAATTTTTAATATTATCTTTAAAATAATAATTCTATTTAAAATAATAATAATAATGATATTTTATAGTAACAATGACATTTCTATTAAAATGATAATTTTTATTAAAATGATAGTTTTAATACTAACGATACTTTTAATAATAATAGTAATGATAAAAATAATAAGAACGATAATTTTATCTAAATCAATATCTTATAATATTTTAATTTCATCATGATACTCTTACTCATTATTTCCTAATCGTTTCGTTTAATAGCTTTTAATCGTCTTTTATATCGTGTTCATAATAATGATAATAATAGTAATCAAAATAATTAGGTGTTACAAATATTTGTTTTAATTACACTAATATTAATAATGATAGTTACTATAACATTATTAACGATAATACTAATAATTATCTTAATGATAATACAGTAATAATAATAATAACAATAACAATAACCACTTTTAAATAATGATATATATATTAATAATGATAATAATAATACTAATACTAATAATAATAATAATAATAATAATAATAATAATAATAATAATAATAATAATAATAATAATTGGATAATAATAATAATACTAATTATAACTTTAACGATAATAACGATAGTAATAATAATAAAAAAATAACAATTTTTAATGATAAATCCCTTTTATTGATAAAGATAATAATAATGATAATAATAAGATAAAACTAGAATGACGATAAAAACGACGATAATAATAATCATTTTTAATAAAAATATCGAAAATTCAATTGATTATAACTTCTAATCCGTTCATCGAAACCATTCGATATCTAAAGGAAAAGTTCTTAATTTTTCGCTAGCTTTCCAAGGACATGCATATCTTATACCTTATCTCAACCGCAAGTGTAACTAATTCAATATTCAACCTAACTTGTCTAAGGGCAATATCAAAAGTACAAGCATGAATAATCCTAAATACTCGAGCACTAGTCAGGGATACACTATTAGTATGTAAAAGTTAAATTATGAGTACTCACGTATCAATATTGAGATTCAATATTGCAGGAAAGGTACGTAGACGCAACGGAAATGATAAACACTATATTGACCTCACGAGCATACCCATGAACCATACTCAATCACCTCCATAGCTATAACCCATAATTTCCTTAATCCTATCCTACTCGAAAAACAATTTCGAAATCACTCGGACAGTACTCCGTCGTAATATTTTATGTATACTAATAATATCTTGAAATAATACGGAGTAAATATATATATGTAAATCGATTGAGAGAGTTTAGAGAAAAATATTTTCAAGTTTCTATGAAATAATGAAACATATTGAATTCTATTTATAATAGATTTTTGAATTATTAAAGTGAATTATTAAAGTATGAATTATTAAAGTGAATTATTAAAGTATGAATTATTAAAGTGAATTATTAAAGTATGAATTATTAAAGTGAATTATTAAAGTATGAATTATTAAAGTGAATTATTAAAGTATGAATTATTAAAGTGAATTATTAAAGTTAAAGTAAAGTAAAAATAAAGTAAAGGTAAAGTTTAAGTATAGTAAAAGTATAAAACTATGTACGTATAATACGCGTATAAATATATATAATATTAATTTAAATCGTTATATATATTTAATAAAATAAAATATAAATATCGTTATCTTTATCATACTAGTTAAGTAATGAGTTGTCAAAAGTGGTTCTAGATATTTATAAAAGTTATATACATTTTAATAATAAAGTTCTTTTTAAACTGAAAACGTTTTTGTACATTTGAAACTAAATAGATCAATCGAGTCTTTATGAGATTCAATCTTCCACTATCCTTTGTCTAGTTCTCAATGATTGACAATTTGTTCTTATTTATAAATCACTTTACCATTTTTCGAATATTGTTAAAATGGAAAGATTTCTCAAATCAACGTGGGCCTTTCAACAGAGACTTGTAATCATAATTCAATATATCTGATAATTCAATCATTTGATCTTATCTTCTAATTCCATTGATAAACATTTTGAAACAGATACAATCATATAAAGTATTTAATCTAATATTTTGTTTACGTTTCAAGTTATAATATATATACACATATACATATATAATCATATTTGTTTAATGGTTCGTGAATCGTTGGAACTTGGTCGAGGTTGAATGAATGTATGAACATAGTTTAAAATTCTTTCAATTTAACTTAACAAATATTGCTTATCGTGTCGGAAACATATAAAGATTAAAGTTTAAATTTGGTTGGAAATTTCCGGGTTGTCACAGTACCTACCCGTTAAAGAAATTTCGTCCCGAAATTTGAGTGGAAAGGTCGTGAATGATAATAAGTATTTTTCATGATGCATACGGGCTGAAAATTAGAGTTTTATCATCAGCGAATAATTTGGATAAACAATCCATTTATATGAAGAGTACAAATGAAGCTAACAAAGAAGAGTGAAATGAGTAAGTGTATATTCATCTTATCATTTGACGTAGATATGATTGATTCCCAGATTTCAAGGGATTTGAAGAAAATCTTCTTAATAAGATTTGACTCTCCGGTAATTAAGAGAATTAGGATCCGCTTTAAATGTGATCGTCCATTTTAATTGTTCTGTAGGATATTTTCTTATAAATTCACCTTCTTCGTTTCCTTACAACTTGTAATGACCCTCACTTTTTCGATCGTTCTATACTTATAAGATTAATATTTACATAAATTAAACCTTACCAACATGATAAGCAATCCAAATTGTTGAGACTTATGTTTTTGAAATGAGTTTTACACAACGTTTGACCGTCTAGTTTGACCGATGATATCACGAACTATATAACATATGATAATTATACGTTTGTGTATATATATGTATATATACATATTTAACATGATCTAAGGATGTTTTAATATCTCATTTTGTATTAATAACAATAAGTTATAAGTATATTTTGAAACTACTAACTTAAGTTTTCAAAACGATAACCATACGTAACGTTATTTGACATAAATACTTATAACATATAATGTTTATACATATATCGTATATGTAATGTATTTAATCACTTTTAAAGACTTAAATACATAAAACATTATAAGTATATTCACAAAAGATAGCTATATTTGAATTCTCATTCCATTTTTCACAAGATTTTCTATACGTATATCTAGAGTATATGTACTCGTATCATACCTAGCTTCTATACGTATTAACTATTGGTATATACACATCAAATCACCACCAACCAGCCCTTGTTCATGCCTTATGTATAAGGTAACTCTCTTGTTCATGCCTTATGTATAAGGTAACTACTTTTGATGTTTAGTATGACTAATTACATAAAAATACAACATGAAATTTTGTCCATGTTTTTCCATTAATCATGTTTTTATGGCCTTAAATACATCTTCCATTTTCAAATTTTATTACCTCATTTCTTTAACCAAAAACACACTCTTAAGAAACTCCATAACCATTCAGCTAGTATCCATGAAGATCTAACCATAAAAACATCACTTAAACACCATAAGAAAAACCTTACAAAAACACTTCAAGAATCCTTTCAAGAACACAAGTTTACTTCCAATCTTTCATCCAACTCCATCACTCTTTTGGTTCTAGATTTTTACTTCTCTTTCACAGCAATCTTGTCCAAGTAACTTGAGGTAGTAACTTTGTTCATAACCTTATTCGATTCATATATATATAGCTATCTTATTTTGTGGTATAAAATTTTAACAACAAGAACATAGTTTGAATGTTTTCAAACTTGTTTGCAAACTAAATAGATCCTTCTCACTTAACTTTTAAAATACTTCAAGACCTGTAATATATCATAAATATATGCTAATTTAACAAGGTATAACTTGGTTTTTCAAAGAACACCTTAAAAACTGAATTTACGACGTCGGAGTGCAACCGGGGGCTGTTTTGGGTTGGATAATTAAAAACCATCTTAAACTTTGAATTGGAGGTTTATTTTCTGGAAAAATGATTTTTACTATGAATATGATAACACATAAAAATTTCATGATTTAACTCAAAGTATAAGTATTTTTAGAAAAATAATCATTTAAGGTTGTTTACATGATGGAAAATGATTAACTTCATAAGTTTCACTAAAGTTTGACCTATGACCTGTGATTTCGAATACAAACTAAGGTATTTACAGTTCATAGTCTTAAAGAGGGACTCGATCCAAGGAAGTGGCAAGTTGAATCAACGAAAACGGAGTTGTAACGAAGAAACTATGACCAAAACGAGATCGGATATCTAAGACTAGTTTAGCTACGAAAATAATTGGAGAAAATTAAATAAATCACATCTTTTTAAAATAACATGATATTTTATATATATGTACTCATAATTTAATTTTATATGGTTCAGGATCACCCGTAAACAATACGAGAAGATTAATCATAAGATCCCATGATTGTACGCAACACGTCATTTGACAACACCGGTACTTTATGTACGCAACACGTCATTTGACAACACCGGTACCGTGGGTCAAGATTAATCTCGACCAATACATATACGATGGGGGTTTTTATTTATTTCATTGGGGGTTTATTAAACACCTAAAAATGAACCATTAAAATTGAATTACTAACATCGGACTGCTAACTACGGACTAAGGAATTATTAAAAGTATTAAAAGTATTATAAATATATATATGTGACGTTTGTTTAAAAAGAAAAGGTATTGATATATTATATATGGATAGGTTCATGATATCAATCGGAGACCAAGTCAAAATTACATATCTTCAAGACGAAAGTGAGTATATAGTCCCACTTTTAAACTCTAAGTATTTCGGGATGAGAATACATGTATTTTATGTTTTACGTTATGGACACAAGTAACTGAAAAATATATTCTACGTTGAGTTGTACCACTGGCATACTTCCCTGTAGCTTGGTAACTGTTATTTACAGCGGTATTGTAAACGCGAATCCTGTTGATAGATCTATCGGGCCTGACAACCCCAACCGGACTGGACGACCAGTATTCAACGGTTGCACAGTACTTCGTTTTGTGACTACACTTGGTACGGTGTAGTAAGATTTCATAATAAAGGGAATATGCGACGTGATTAAATGTTAAGTATGGTTACCAAGTGCTCAACCACTTAGAATATTTTTATTAAAACGTTTATATATGAAATCTTGTGGTCTATATATATATATATATTGCTGCCGGCATTAAACCTATATCTCACCAACTTTATGTTGACGTTTTAAGCATGTCTATTCTCAGGTGATAATTAGAAGCTTCCGCTGCAACATGTTGAACTTAAGCAAGATCTTGAGTATGCATATTTGTGTCAAAAATAAAACTGCATATCCGAGGAATTGTAATGTAAAATATGCTAGAAATCGTATTGTTATCATCACATGTAAAGTTTGTAAGTCTAAGATTATCGCTAAACGATAATCATCTTTATATTGTCTAAAGCTTGTATTAACATAAGAGTTATGGTTTGTAATGTAAAATAAATGCAGTTGTTCTTTTAAAAATGTCGCATATAGAGGTCAATACCTCGCAATGAAATCATACGTTATCTAACTCGTTCTTATGGTTAAGGACGGGTTATGACATGTGGTATCAGAGCGGTAGTCTTAGCGAACCAGGTTTGCATTAGTGTGTCTAACCGAGAAGTCGTTAGGATACATTAGTAAGTCTGGACTTTGACCGGGTCTGATTTTTAAAAACCATTGCTTATCATTGTTGGTTAAAATTTATATGTAAATATTATGTAGTACTAATGGGTTAGTTGTTGTGTGATAGATGTCGGGCTCAAAACTTGTCATCACATTCAGCGACTCCGAACCAGAATCTTCAGATGGTGTTCCAGTCATTAACCTATCCGATGACGAAAATAATATCTTTGGGGAAGACTCACAAATTCCGGATGAACCGACTATAGAGAACCCGGAAAGTGAACCCGAGGAGGAAAGTGAACCCGAGGAGGAAAGTGAACCCGAGGAAGAAATACAGGAAATTACAAAAGACAAGTTCGAACTAGGAAAGAAATGAAAGGCTAATGAATTAGAAAATGCAAATCCCGAGTTTAGTGAGGATGATGTGGCACCAACTCCACTAGACACTACCACCCCTATTCCCGCTATTCCTATTCGTTCTATCTCGGCATCCAGTTCTTCAGCCCCACAGCCAAAATATAGGCAGACAGCCAGGATAAGCGTTAAGCGATTCTTTGAACCTAAACGTCTTAGAAAATAGACCAAATGATGCGCTGCCGTATTAAACCATGGGATCATATAATGTTTTGTATAATATTATTAGTGTGGTTTGCTTAATGTTCGATGTAAGATAAACATATGTAAAATAGTGAAGTGTGAAATGCAATAATTTTCCATGGTTAAGTATTATTTAGATGGTAGTAATTGATTCTGTACTAAGCTATTAAGTATGGACATTAACGGGTAGGTACTACCCTAGATATAATTATAAAACGCTAATAAGAAGAAAAGGCTTTTATAATAATACCTGGTTCATATTATTAATAAGCTATAATGTACTGTAAATATACACTACATCTATAATATTCCATGTGAATAATTATTTTCTTTTCATTCTTATAGAAGAATATGGCGCGATTGAATCGAATGACGGAACAAGAAGTCGAGGAATTCATCAACCAGCGAGTGAACGACAGAATGTAATGGGTCGAAGCTGCAAGAGCTACTGCAGTTAACCCAAATCCTCGTGTAGGATGCACCTACAAGACGTTTCAAGCTTGCAAGCCCTCATCATTCAGTGGAACGGAAGGACCGATCGGTTTAACCCGGTGGATAGAAAAGATGGAGACTGTGTTTAAAATCAGTGGTTGTGTTGAAAAGGACATGACCAAGTATGCATCGTGCACTTTACAAGATAGTGCACTCACGTGGTGGAAAAATTATGTGAAGGCTGTAGGAGGAGATGTAGCTTATGATACTCCTTGGGAAGAATTCAAAACAATGTTAATCAACGAGTATTGTCCAAGGAACGAGGTTAGGAAGCTGGAAGATGAATTACGAAGCCTGAAGGTTGTTGGTACTGAAATCACCAACTACAATCAGCGATTCATGGAATTAGTTTTGCTATGTCCTGAATTGGTTCCAACTGAAGAACGGAAGATTGAAATGTACAAAGATGGTTTGCCCAAAAAGGTCAAGGCAAATGTTACAGCATCGAAACCTACGACAATTCATGAAGCTATAACCATGGCAAACGAGCTAATGGATCAGGTCATCATGGATAAGAAAGTATCCAATACTGATGTGAAGGTATCAGGTAACAAAAGAAAGTGGAATGGAAATTATGATCGAGGTAACCAACAACAATCTTTTAAGAAACAAGAAATCACGCAAGGTGTGGGTAGTGGTTTAAGCTTTGGTTATAAAGGACAAAATCCTTTATGCAACCGATGCCACAAACATCACTCTGGTTACTGTAATGTGGTATGCAACAAATGTAATCGAAAGGGTCATCTTGCTGAAGATTGTAGGGCTCTCGTTACAAATACAAATGGTACCAAGACTCCTGCCACTAATGCAAATAGAACTGCTTTGGCTACTGTTACTTGTTATGGATGTGGGAAACAGGGTCATTATAAGAGCCAGTGCCCGAATCCAGAGAAGAATATCGGACCTGCACGAGGGAGAGCATTTGTTATTAATGCTAGAGAGGCGTGTGAAGACCCGGAGCTTGTTACGGGTACGTTTACCATTAATAACTTATCCGCATCTATTATATTTGATACCGGTGCTGATAGAAGTTACGTGTGTAGAGACTTTCACGCTAAATTGAATTGTTCATCATTACCTCTAGATGCTAAGTACATGATTGAGTTAGCTAATGGTAAACTAATTAAAGCCGATAAAATTTGCCGTGATTGTAAAATAAATTTAGCTGGAGAAACATTTAAGATTGATTTGATACCCGTAGAATTAGGAAGTTTTGATGTAATAGTCGGCATGGACTGGATGTCCAAAATAGGAGCTGAAGTTGTGTGCGCCAAGAAGGCAATTCGCATTCCTCGTAAGGATAAAACGCCAGTAATGATTTATGGAGAGAAGGGTAACTCAAAGCTAAAACTCATTAGTTATTTGAAAGCTCAAAAGTGCTTGAAGAAAGGGTGCTATGCTATCTTAGCACATGTTAATAAAGTCGAAAAGAAAGAAAAAGAGAAGTGCATCAACGATGTGCCTGTGGCAAGAGATTTTCCTGAAGTTTTTCCGGAAGAGTTGCCGGGATTACCTCCATTTAGATCTGTAGAATTTCAAATAGATTTAGTACCAGGAGCTGCACCAGTGGCTCGTGCTCCATATAGACTTGCACCGTCCGAATTAAAAGAACTTCAAAGTCAGTTAAAAGAATTACTAGACCGTGGATTCATACGACCAAGCACTTCACCGTGGGGAGCTCCAATTTTGTTTGTTAAGAAGAAAGATGGATCTTTTAGGATGTGTATAGATTATCGTGAATTAAATAAGTTAACTATCAAGAATCGGTATCCACTACCGAGAATTGATGACTTATTTGATCAACTGCAAGGATCATGTGTTTATTCGAAAATCGACCTAAGATCGGGTTATCATCAATTACGTGTCAAAGAAGAGGACATTCCGAAAACTGCTTTTCGGACACGTTATGGTCATTACGAATTTTTGGTCATGCCGTTTGGATTGACGAATGCGCCAGCTGTATTCATGGACCTCATGAATCGAGTTTGTAGTCCGTATTTAGATAAGTTTGTTATCATTTTCATTGATGATATTCTTATCTATTCCAAGAGTGAGCAAGAGCATGAACAGCATTTAAGGTTGATATTAGAGTTGTTGAGAAAAGAACAGCTATATGCTAAATTTTCTAAATGTGCTTTCTGGTTGAAAGAAGTGCAATTTCTTGGCCACGTTGTTAGTAGCAAAGGAATTCAGGTTGATCCAGCAAAAATTGAAGCCATTGAAAAATGGGAGACTCCTAAGACACCAACGCAGATACGCCAATTTTTGGGTTTAGCCGGTTATTATAGAAGGTTTATTCAAGATTTTTCCCGAATAGCTAAGCCGTTGACAGCGTTAACGCAAAAAGGGAAGAAATATGAATGGACCTCTGAGCAGGAGAGTGCATTTCAATTACTGAAGAAGAAGTTAACTACGACGCCTATTTTATCGTTACCAGAAGGGAACGATGATTTTGAAATATATTGTGACGCTTCGCGACAAGGTTTTGGTTGCGTTCTTATGCAACAGAAGAAAGTTATTGCATACGCATCCCGACAATTGAAGATTCACGAGCGAAATTATACGACGCATGATCTAGAATTGGGAGCAGTTATGTTTGCATTGAAGATGTGGAGACACTACTTGTATGGGGTTAAATGCACTGTGTTTACTGATCATAAAAGCCTTCAACATATTTTTGATAAGAAACAGCTGAACATGAGGCAACGTAGGTGGGTCGAGTTAATAAACGACTATGATTGTGAAATTCGTTATCATCCCGGGAAAGCGAATGTGGTGGCTGACGCATTAAGCAGAAAGGAACGAGAACCAATTCGAGTACGAGCGATGAACATAAAAATTCGCATGAATCTCAACTCACAAATCAAAGAAGTTCAACGAGAAGCACTTACTAAAGAAAACATAAGAAATGAAATAATGAAGAAGTATGAGAAGCAACTCGTTATACGGGAAGATGGAATTCGATATTTTGCAAATCGTATTTGGGTACCGAAGTTGGGTGGATTAAGGAAGTTGATATTGAACGAGGCACATAAGACAAGATACTCGATACATCCTGGAGTTGGAAAGATGTACCAAGATCTTAAGACGCATTATTGGTGGCCTAATTTAAAGACAGACGTTGCAACATATGTTGGGGAATGTTTAACTTGTTCCAAAGTCAAAGCAGAACACCAGAAGCCGTCAGGGTTACTTCAACAACCAGAAATCCCAGAATGGAAATGGGACGGTATTACCATGGATTTCATCACGAAGTTACCAAAGACTGCCTGGGGATACGACACCATTTGGGTGATTGTTGATCGTCTCACCAAGTCTGCACATTTCTTGCCTATAAAGGAAACGGATAGAATGGAGAAACTATTACGATTGTATATAAAGGAAATTGTTTCAAGGCATGGAATACCTATTTCCATTATATCCGATCGTGATAGTAGATTTACATCAAAGTTCTGGCAATCACTACAAGAGGCCCTAGGAACTCGTTTGGATATGAGCACCGCATATCATCCGCAAACTGACGGGCAGAGTGAAAGAACAATTCAGACTCTTGAAGACATGCTCAGGGCATGTGTGATCGATTTTGGAAACGGATGGGATAAGTATTTACCGTTAGCAGAATTCTTTTATAATAATAGTTATCATGCGAGCATTAAAGCTGCACCATTCGAAGCACTGTATGGAAGGAAGTGTAGATCTCCTATATGTTGGAATGAAGTAGGAGATCGACAATTAACTGGTCCCGAGATCATACATGAAACTACTGAAAAGATAGTACAAATCAAGGAGAGATTGAGAACGGCCCGTAGTCGCCAAAAGAGCTACGCCGATGTCCGAAGGAAACCATTAGAGTTTCATATCGGTGACATGGTTATGCTAAAGGTGTCACCTTGGAAAGGTGTAATACGTTTTGGAAAAAGGGGTAAACTAAACCCAAGGTATGTAGGCCCGTTCAAGATTATTGAACGCATCGGACCGGTAGCTTATCGACTCTAGTTACCGCAACAACTCACCGGAGTACATAATACATTTCACGTCTCGAACCTTAAAAAGTGTCTAGCAAAGGAAGACCTCACCATTCCTCTTAAAGAAATTCAAGTTGACGAGAAACTACAATTCATAGAAGAACCAGTCGAGATCATGAACCGTGAAGTTAAACGGCTCAAGCAGAGCAACATACCGATCGTTAAAGTTCGTTGGAATGCTCGAAGGGGTCCCGAGTTTACTTGGGAACGAGAGGATCAGATGAAACAAAAGTATCCACACTTGTTTCTCGATGACGCAAAATAGGTACAATTTTAAAATTTCGGGACGAAATTTATTTAACGGGTAGGTACTGTAATGACCCGCACTTTTTCGATCGTTCTATACTTATAAGATTAATATTTACATAAATTAAACCTTACCAACATGATAAACAATCCAAATTGTTGAGACTTATGTTTTTGAAATGAGTTTTACACAACGTTTGACCGTCTAGTTTGACCGATGATATCACGAACTATATAACATATGATAATTATACGTTTGTGTATATATATGTATATATACATATTTAACATGATCTAAGGATGTTTTAATATCTCATTTTGTATTAATAACAATAAGTTATAAGTATATTTTGAAACTACTAACTTAAGTTTTCAAAACGATAACCATACGTAACGTTATTTGACATAAATACTTATAACATATAATGTTTATACATATATCGTATATGTAATGCATTTAATCACTTTTAAAGACTTAAATACATAAAACAATATAAGTATATTCACAAAAGATAGCTATATTTGAATTCTCATTCCATTTTTCACAAGATTTTCTATACGTATATCTAGAGTATATGTACTCGTATCATACCTAGCTTCTATACGTATTTACTATTGGTATATACACATCAAATCACCACCAACCAGCCCTTGTTCATGCCTTATGTATAAGGTAACTCTCTTGTTCATGCCTTATGTATAAGGTAACTACTTTTGATGTTTAGTATGACTAATTACATAAAAATACAACATGAAATTTTGTCCATGTTTTTCCATTAATCATGTTTTTATGGCCTTAAATACATCTTCCATTTTCAAATTTTATTACCTCATTTCTTTAACCAAAAACACACTCTTAAGAAACTCCATAACCATTCAGCTAGTATCCATGAAGATCTAACCATAAAAACATCACTTAAACACCATAAGAAAAACCTTACAAAAACACTTCAAGAATCCTTTCAAGAACACAAGTTTACTTCCAATCTTTCATCCAACTCCATCACTCTTTTGGTTCTAGATTTTTACTTCTCTTTCACAGCAATCTTGTCCAAGTAACTTGAGGTAGTAACTTTGTTCATAACCTTATTCGATTCATATATATATAGCTATCTTATTTTGTGGTATAAAATTTTAACAACAAGAACATAGTTTGAATGTTTTCAAACTTGTTTGCAAACTAAATAGATCCTTCTCACTTAACTTTTAAAATACTTCAAGACCTGTAATATATCATAAATATATGCTAATTTGACAAGGTATAACTTGGTTTTTCAAAGAACACCTTAAAAACTGAATTTACGACGTCGGAGTGCAACCGGGGGCTGTTTTGGGTTGGATAATTACAAACCATCTTAAACTTTGAATTGGAGGTTTATTTTCTGGAAAAATGATTTTTACTATGAATATGATAACACATAAAAATTTCATGATTTAACTCAAAGTATAAGTATTTTTAGAAAAATAATCATTTAAGGTTGTTTACATGATGGAAAATGATTAACTTCATAAGTTTCACTAAAGTTTGACCTATGACCTGTGATTTCGAATACAAACTAAGGTATTTACAGTTCATAGTCTTAAAGAGGGACTCGATCCAAGGAAGTGGCAAGTTGAATCAACGAAAACGGAGTTGTAACGAAGAAACTATGACCAAAACGAGATCGGATATCTAAGAATAGTTTAGCTACGAAAATAATTGGAGAAAATTAAATAAATCACATCTTTTTAAAATAACATGATATTTTATATATATGTACTCATAATTTAATTTTATATGGTTCAGGATCACCCGTAAACAATACGAGAAGATTAATCATAAGATCCCATGATTGTACGCAACACGTCATTTGACAACACCGGTACTTTATGTACGCAACACGTCATTTGACAACACCGGTACCGTGGGTCAAGATTAATCTCGACCAATACATATACGATGGGGGTTTTTATTTATTTCATTGGGGGTTTATTAAACACCTAAAAATGAACCATTAAAATTGAATTACTAACATCGGACTGCTAACTACGGACTAAGGAATTATTAAAAGTATTAAAAGTATTATAAATATATATATGTGACGTTTGTTTAAAAAGAAAAGGTATTGATATATTATATATGGATAGGTTCGTGATATCAATCGGAGACCAAGTCAAAATTACATATCTTCAAGACGAAAGTGAGTATATAGTCCCACTTTTAAACTCTAAGTATTTCGGGATGAGAATACATGTATTTTATGTTTTACGTTATGGACACAAGTAACTGAAAAATAAATTCTACGTTGAGTTGTACCACTGGCATACTTCCCTGTAGCTTGGTAACTGTTATTTACAGCGGTATTGTAAACGCGAATCCTGTTGATAGATCTATCGGGCCTAACAACCCCAACCGGACTGGATGACCAGTATTCAACGGTTGCACAGTACTTCGTTTTGTGACTACACTTGGTATGGTGTAGTAAGATTTCATAATAAAGGGAATATGCGACGTGATTAAATGTTAAGTATGGTTACCAAGTGCTCAACCACTTAG
The DNA here is from genome assembly GCF_046630445.1 of Rutidosis leptorrhynchoides. Classification (NCBI taxonomy): domain Eukaryota; kingdom Viridiplantae; phylum Streptophyta; class Magnoliopsida; order Asterales; family Asteraceae; genus Rutidosis; species Rutidosis leptorrhynchoides. The sequence continues at coordinate 648,133,555 of NC_092334.1, forward strand.
AATATTTTTATTAAAACGTTTATATATGAAATCTTGTGGTATATATATATATATTGCTGCCGGCATTAAACCTATATCTCACCAACTTTATGTTGACGTTTTAAGCATGTCTATTCTCAGGTGATAATTAGAAGCTTCCGCTGCAACATGTTGAACTTAAGCAAGATCTTGAGTATGCATATTTGTGTCAAAAATAAAACTGCATATCCGAGGAATTGTAATGTAAAATATGCTAGAAATCGTATTGTTATCATCACATGTAAAGTTTGTAAGTCTAAGATTATCGCTAAACGATAATCATCTTTATATTGTCTAAAGCTTGTATTAACATAAGAGTTATGGTTTGTAATGTAAAATAAATGCAGTTGTTCTTTTAAAAATGTCGCATATAGAGGTCAATACCTCGCAATGAAATCATACGTTATCTAACTCGTTCTTATGGTTAAGGACGGGTTATGACACAACTCACACCTTCTGTTGATGCATTTTATACAACTCCCTTGACATCTACCCACGTCCATTGCAGGTACAACAGTTTACAGGCCACCATGATTGCTCGTTATTATCCTATCCGTGTTTGTATGTGGTTACAGGAACTGCAGGAACGAGATTTAGATGTTTGACTATGTTAGACTTAGTCAGACGTACGAGTGAAGCCTCACTAGTACGGCTGACAGGCTCATATGCACGGTTGATGCTGAGCTAAGTCACAATTACAACCTAAATGAGAAGACACGAGTGAGTGATCACCCGTACGGCTGATGAAGCCAACTCGTACGTGTGATGAATGAATCGTATGGGTGAGTCAACAGCAGGGGTATATAAAGTCTTATATTCTTCATTTTAGGTTAAGCCTCTCATTTGTTACATACACTCAGATCTAGTGAGCTCCTCCGATTCTCTCTCAGTCCAAATCACCCAGGTGGTGAATAATAGCTCTAGGTGTTGATCTAATCACACTTGATTTAGTTGTGGTTTGACTAAATTAATCAAAAAAAACTTAACCTATTCACTAGAGGGTTTGATTCACTTATTCCGCCATTATGTGAGTTAAATCTGTTGATTTCTAAGTTCCTAGTCATGTTTCATCACCTTCTATTCTTTCCCCCTCAACTCATATTTTAAAGTATTCATCAATATGCTCCATCCAGTTCTGATTCTCGATATACTTCTAACTTTCATATCGGTCATTCTTCTTTTTCATCTACCTCCGGAAGAATCTATTTACTTCTACTATACTCTTGGGTTTATAGTGTTTCTAGTTCTCCCGTGTCTTTATATTGCTATATGCATCGATATATATGGTTTATAATTTCTGGTTTGTCGTTGGGATTTATATGTTCCCTTATATTTCAAAGTCTCTGCTTCTGTCTTCTATAATCATTATCATTCACAGTTAATGCTCTCTTTTATTTGCTGCAATTTATACCCCAATTTCTATTTCGGAGTTTTGTCCTTTCGTTTCTTCTTCTTGTGATTAAGCATCGCTTGTAATGGTCCAGAATTCACAGATATGAATTTCGGAATGAACATTGTTAATGTTCTAGGAAGGAAATTGTGATGGCACGATCTTGATTTGTCAAATTACTAGAATACCTTGGAAAAGGCCGAATCATGAAGAAATATTTTCTTGATATTTTAGAGGTTAAATAGAATACAAGAGTCGTATAACATGGCACATGATGATGTTATGATCTGTGAATCATCACGTTCCATTTAGAAACTCAGCATGACTTACTGTAATATAATCACATTGATCAAGTGTCATTATATTATACTAATTCATGCTTCAGTTCCCAACATTACTTCAAAATATTCCTATTTTAAACTTGAATGTTTCAGAATTTAGAAACTAAAATAGTTTCTTTTATGATGTAATACAGATAGCGCGAAGAGGTAAATGATTTCAAATAAGAAAAATTAAGAAAATATCTTCAGAAATATGGAGGATATTTATAATGAAAGATATGATGATATTTTAGAATTTCTAATATCAGAGGATGATGAAGAATATTGTCCGCATCGGTTTAGAGTCAGGAGCAAGGTATTCGTTAATGACTTCAGCAGGTACTGAATCATTTGGATCCTTTGAAGTCAGGTTCAGTCTTTGTAATTTGTCCACAGCCTCCTTCCTACTTTGCTCAATCCGTTTTTCAGTTCCAAAACTTCTCTTTTTCTGCGCTTTGCCAGCACACTTCATCATTATAATCCAGCTTTTACCGTTTAAAGTAGTTTATAGTTTTTGCTGCTTCATCAGCATTTTTTTTTCTTTTTCGGAGAACCAATTTGAAGTTCGGAGTGTTTTTCAGAAACTTCACATTCAAATTAAGTCCAGAAGATAGACGTTATATATACACATATAACTGTTGGCGTAGACATCCTGCGAGATTTCAAAATACTGATTGCTAATTCCCAATGATTCGTATGGCAATTCTCATTACAAGATGCGAATGAGTAAATGATGGGGTTTCAATGAATAATTATAATGACTTTTTGGAGAGGCTAAAGTCAAAGGGTAATGAAGTTGTTGGTACATCTGCTAATAATGTGGTGGAATGTAAAAGGTTCCCTGGTAACAATGGTGTATATCTCAAGGTTATAATAAGGTTAGTCTGACTGAAAAGTCGAAGTTGACTTGCTGGAGCTATGACAAAAATGGCTACTTTGAATAGGAGTCGCAAAGTTATTTTTTCTAATAAATGCCAAAGAATCTGACGCGGATACGTTATTTAAACTTTTACTTTGGTTTCAAGAGTTTTTCGGGTACATAACTGTGGGTAACATGTGGTTGGATCATCATCTCGATTGCTCATCATTCGAAGTGTCTTCAGAAATTTTCGAAGGGTTTGAACACAGATTGTAATCGTTAACATACATTTGATGTTCTAACACATTTTTGAAGTCAAAATATAGCTTGTGAAAGATGTAAGGATCTAAGAGTGATGATTTTGGTCATATCTCAAGTTGAATTTTGAGATTTCAAAATCAGAATATGTAATTAAATTTTGAATGAGTATGGTTGTTTTGATTTCTATAAAAGAATGTATATTGTTGTGAAAGTAGGAGTATAATGGATGATTTGCTGAATCAGATTCGAAGAATGTAACATATTAATTGTGAATTTATATATCTCTCGGGTATTACCTACCCGTTAAAAAAAAAATTCACAATTAATATTTTATACAAAAGAATTTTATTACAGTCTTTATGAAAATATATATATGTATATTTTCTTCAGATGTAACATAGATTTAATGAGTTAATGTTAAATTAAACTCATTTGATTTACAGTTGAAACTAGAATTGAATAATCCCTAAAGGCTTTAAAAAGTACATAACTTTTACGCAGTATTTCTTTAATGACATTGAAATTATGAATCAATACTTCGTTATTTGTTGATGTATGATGTTCGGTTCGTGGAATTCTTGTGAATTTCGCAAAGTACGAATGATGTTATCTGAAAAGTTTCGGGTACATCGATGATGAAAGTGTAAAATCAAATATATACTTGATTTATTATGAATTGAAATTTGTTGAATTGAGACAGAGATTGTAGTTAACGCTGGTTAAGTTGCGGCCGTAGGACGTACATTATTGCATATTTGTAATATGAATTAACCGAGTAGTTAAGATTCACACACAATAGCTTAGCACGGAAAGATTTATTTCAAAATATATATATATATATATATATATATATATATATATATATATATATATATATATATATATATATATATATATATATATATATATATATATATATATATATATATATATATATATATATATATAATATACATATAATTTCTTCAGAGGGAATGAGTTAATTCTTCATAACTCGTTGATACAATATACACGTTATTGATTCATAATGATGTCCACAGTGATTCTTGAACTGACGGAGTTTGTGATGTTATCGGTGTTGTTGATTCGGATGTTGACTGTACTGACGATGCTGGTAACGCTGACGGTACTGTTGATGCTGTTGGTAAAGCAAGTTTAGCTTGTTAATCACACACCATTTTTGTCAGGGTTTCTACTCTTCCTTCTATCATTTTGGTTCGTTTAACTGATTTATGGTTAGGGCTAGATTAGATAATCTCTAAGACTTTAGAGATTACATAATCGCCGCGGAATGTTTCTCCAATGAAGTTATGAATTAATACTTCGTCAGTTATTGTTGTTGGTACTCCTTGGTATCTATGGTGCGTATGACGTTGATGCTCATGGGACAGATTGTGAAGTTGAGGTTTACGATGCGGTTGTGGTTGGAGGTGGTAATGGTACTGTTGGCGTTGATGATGGTGGTACTGGTTATGCTGCTGGTGCTGCTACTGGTGTTTGTAATCTTTGCACCATATTCTCCAAAGCCACTACCCGAGCGCGAAGCTCGTTGACTTCTTCTATTATACCGGGGTGATTGTCGGTTCGGATGAGCGGATAAATATAATCTAGAATTTGATGTAGTATATAATTGTGACGAGATACTCTGGAAATGAGAGAGAAAATGGTGTTTTCGGATTGGTTCGCCGGTAAGTGCTTCAGGTTCTTTGTTAAGAGGGCAATGGGGTGGATGGAAGGGATCACCTTCTTCTTGTCTCCAATGATTGAAGAGGCTAAGAACCCATCCCAAATTCATCCAGAATAGATGATGGCTGATTGGTTGATCCATTCCGATCACACTGCTTTCAGAGCAGGAGTGGGATTCCATTTCGGAATCCGAGGAACTTGAATTAATGATGAATTCCATTTCGTACGATTGAATAAGGATTTTTCGATATGAAATGATTTTCGGTTATCGGATGGTATTCTAATTACATAGAATATCCATAGATATAGAATAAAAGATTTCGCAGATTACGGAGGAATTTGCAGGATATGTCAGGTAAAGTTTAAAGTAACAGATACGATAATATATGATTTAGCAGATACGCTAAGATATGAATTTTGTCTATACACTACTCATGCAATTAATGTAGCAAGACGTGTCTAGACTAGTAATGATAAGCAGGTAATTTCCTAAGAATGATAAGCAGATGATTTCCGACTAAAAATGATAAGCAAAACTTTTGACATGCAGACACGGTCGAAATCCAGACTCACTAATGCATCCTAACGACTTATCAGTTAGACACACTAATGCAGACATGGTTCGCTAAGACCACCGCTCTGATACCAACTGAAAGGACCCGTTCATATACATTATAAACGATTCACAATAGTTGATTACATTCTGAGGTATTTGACCTCTATATGATACATTTTATAAACATTGCATTCGTTTTTAAAAGACAAACTTTCTTTACATTGAAAATTGACAGACATGCATACCATTTCATAATATCCACTATCCAACTATAAATTAATTTAATAATAATCTTTGATAAACTCAATGACTCGAATGCAACGTTCTTCGAAATATGCTATGAAAGACTCCAAGTAATATCTTTAAAATGAGCAAATGCACAGCGGAAGATTTCTTTAACACCTGAGAATAAACATGCTTTAAAGTGTCAACCAAAAGGTTGGTGAGTTCATTAGTTTATCATAATCATTTATTTCCATCATTTTAATAGACCACAAGAATTTCATTTCCAGTTCTCATAAATATACGTCCCATACATAGAGACAAAAATAATCATTCATATGGTGAACACCTGGTAACCGACATTAACTAGATACATATAAGAATATCTCCTATCATTCCGGGATCCTCCTTCGGACATGATATAAATTTCGAAGTACTAAAGCATCCGGTACTTTGGATGGGGTTTGTTAGGCCCAATAGATCTATCTTTAGGATTCGCGTCAATTAGGGTGTCTGTTCCCTAATTCTTAGATTACCAGACTTTAATAAAAAGGGGCATATTCGATTTCGATAATTCAACCATAGAATGTAGTTTCAATTACTTGTGTCTATTTCGTCAAACATTTATAAAAGCGCATGTATTCTCAGTCCTAAAAATATAAAGGGTAAAAAGGCAAATGAAACTCACCATACTGTATTTCGTAGTAAAAATACATATAACGTCATTGAACAAGTGCAAGGTTGGCGTCGGATTCACGAACCTAAATTAATTATATATAATTATGTGTTGGTCAATATTTGTCTAACAAATTAGGTCAAGTCATAGTGTACCACAATCCTAATGCTCTAGACTAATATGCAAAAGTCAACAAAAGTAAATTTGACTCAAAATAATTTCCAAAAATCTATACATGATTAATATATAGTTTAAATATCGTCGTTTTATATTTTTAAATATTTTTAAAAGATTTATTAGAGTAATAATATAATTTATTTATTAATAGATAAAATTCTATATTAAATTTATGTAATAAAATATACTTTTATATATATTAAGTAATAAAATTTATAGGGTTCATTTAATATCATAAAGATAATATGATAGGTATTATTAAAGTAAGTTATTACACGTAGTAAAATATGTTTGTATCACATATTTATTTGATAAAATAATATCTATAATGATAGTAAGTAAAAGTTGTATTATTTTGTAATAATAATTATTATTATAAAAATATCAATATTTATAATTACTAAGATGACATTATGAAAAAACGATAATTCTAATTATGATAACTTTAATATTTACGATAATTTTTAATATTATCTTTAAAATAATAATTCTATTTAAAATAATAATAATAATGATATTTTATAGTAACAATGACATTTCTATTAAAATGATAATTTTTATTAAAATGATAGTTTTAATACTAACGATACTTTTAATAATAATAGTAATGATAAAAATAATAAGAACGATAATTTTATCTAAATCAATATCTTATAATATTTTAATTTCATCATGATACTCTTACTCATTATTTCCTAATCGTTTCGTTTAATAACTTTTAATCGTCTTTTATATCGTGTTCATAATAATGATAATAATAGTAATCAAAATAATTAGGTGTTACAAATATTTGTTTTAATTACACTAATATTAATAATGATAGTTACTATAACATTATTAACGATAATACTAATAATTATCTTAATGATAATACAGTAATAATAATAATAACAATAACAATAACCATTTTTAAATAATGATATATATATTAATAATGATAATAATAATACTAATACTAATAATAATAATAATAATAATAATAATAATAATAATAATAATAATAATAATAATAATTGGATAATAATAATAATACTAATTATAACTTTAACGATAATAACGATAGTAATAATAATAAAAAAAATAACAATTTTTAATGATAAATCCCTTTTATTGATAAAGATAATAATAATGATAATAATAAGATAAAACTAGAACGACGATAAAAACGACGATAATAATAATCATTTTTAATAAAAATATCAAAAATTCAATTGATTATAACTTCTAATCCGTTCATCGAAACCATTCGATATCTAAAGGAAAAGTTCTTAATTTTTCGCTAGCTTTCCAAGGACATGCATATCTTATACCTTATCTCAACCGCAAGTGTAACTAATTCAATATTCAACCTAACTTGTCTAAGGGCAATATCAAAAGTACAAGCATGAATAATCCTAAATACTCGAGCACTAGTCAGGGATACACTATTAGTATGTAAAAGTTAAATTATGAGTACTCACGTATCAATATTGAGATTCAATATTGGAGGAAAGGTACGTAGACGCAACGGAAATGATAAACACTATATTGACCTCACGAGCATACCCATGAACCATACTCAATCACCTCCATAGCTATAACCCATAATTTCCTTAATCCTATCCTACTCGAAAAACAATTTCGAAATCACTCGGACAGTACTCCGTCGTAATATTTTATGTATACTAATAATATCTTGAAATAATACGGAGTAAATATATATATGTAAATCGATTGAGAGAGTTTAGAGAAAAATATTTTCAAGTTTCTATGAAATAATGAAACCTATTGAATTCTATTTATAATAGATTTTTGAATTATTAAAGTGAATTATTAAAGTATGAATTATTAAAGTGAATTATTAAAGTATGAATTATTAAAGTGAATTATTAAAGTATGAATTATTAAAGTGAATTATTAAAGTATGAATTATTAAAGTGAATTATTAAAGTATGAATTATTAAAGTGAATTATTAAAGTTAAAGTAAAGTAAAAATAAAGTAAAGGTAAAGTTTAAGTATAGTAAAAGTATAAAACTATGTACGTATAATACGCGTATAAATATATATAATATTAATTTAAATCGTTATATATATTTAATAAAATAAAATATAAATATCGTTATCTTTATCATACTAGTTAAGTAATGAGTTGTCAAAAGTGGTTCTAGATATTTATAAAAGTTATATACATTTTAATAATAAAGTTCTTTTTAAACTGAAAACGTTTTTGTACATTTGAAACTAAATAGATCAATCGAGTCTTTATGAGATTCAATCTTCCACTATCCTTTGTCTAGTTCTCAATGATTGACAATTTGTTCTTATTTATAAATCACTTTACCATTTTTCGAATATTGTTAAAATGGAAAGATTTCTCAAATCAACGTGGGCCTTTCAACAGAGACTTGTAATCATAATTCAATATATCTGATAATTCAATCATTTGATCTTATCTTCTAATTCCATTGATAAACATTTTGAAACAGATACAATCATATAAAGTATTTAATCTAATATTTTGTTTACGTTTCAAGTTATAATATATATACACATATACATATATAATCATATTTGTTTAATGGTTCGTGAATCGTTGGAACTTGGTCGAGGTTGAATGAATGTATGAACATAGTTTAAAATTCTTTCAATTTAACTTAACAAATATTGCTTATCGTGTCGGAAACATATAAAGATTAAAGTTTAAATTTGGTTGGAAATTTCCGGGTTGTCACATATTTCGTCAAACATTTATAAAAGCAGTGCATGTATTCTCAGTACCAAAAATATATATTGCAAAAGCATTTAAAAAGGGAGCAAATGAAACTCACCTAATGTATTTTGTACATATAACGACATTGAACAAGTATAGGGTTGGCCTCGGATTCACGAACCTATATCAGTTGTATATTTATTAATATATATAGTTGTAATCGAACAAATATATATATATATAAATTTATTAATTATATACTTTTTATGTTAATAACTTATATGTTCTAGGTATTCATTTTTATATATTTTAGCTAAATAAAATATTAATTTTGTTATATTATATATTAAGTGTATTTATATATATATATATATATATATATATATATATATATATATATATATATATATATATATATATATATAAATTTATATGTATTATTTGTTTGTTAAAAACAGTATTTTAATAATACTAAGATAATATTTGTAGTGATAAAATTAATAATCATGATAATACTCATATTAGTAAAAATAATACTAACAATAGTTTTTAATAAAATGCATAATCTAAAAATGATAGTAATGAAAATATTGCTTTTTGATATTAATACTTAATTTTTAAAAATAATAATAATTATAAAAATATCTATTTTACTACTAATGGTAATAATGATAATAAGTTCAATTATAACCATACTACTAATCGTATTAACAATAAATATGACATTATTACTAATACTTTTGTTGATAATAATGATAATAATACTAACATTATAAAATGATACTAATAATGATATTTATAATAATAAATGGTATTATGTTCCTAATAATGATAATAATAATAATGATCATGATAATAATAATAATAATAATAATAATAATAATAATAATAATAATAATAATAATAATAATAATAATAATAATAATAATAATAATAATAATACATATATTAATATTAGTTAATAATAATAACCATAATACTAAGTAATGATAATAATTTTAGTAATAATAACAATTATAACATTAATAATTAATAATAACAATAGCAATAATAATAATAATAATAATAATAATAATAATAATAATAATAATAATAATAATAATAATAATAATTTTTGGTAATAAATTATACCTTCTAAAGCTTAAATAAAAAGAAACACCCCGAACCGGGTTCGAACTCAAGACCTCCCGCTCACATATAAACACCCAGGACCATTGCTCTGCTACTGTTTTCCTGATACAACCTACCACTTAATTATATTTGACCCGTTTGATTTCCTAACTCCCTAATCTTCTTCTTCATATGTGAATCGACCCACCATCAACTAGTCAAAACAACACTTGATTTAACACCGAACGTGAAACAGAAACAGATTATACTTGTGATATTAATTTATCAAACACAAAACAAAACAAAAAATATATATATATATATATATATATATATATATATATATATATATATATATATATATATATATATATATATATATATATATATATATATATATATATATATATATATATATATGATACAACTGCTGCTATTGCTGTTCGCGGCCAAAAAAAAAAAAATTGATTTCAGTTTTGAAAGTGTTTCAGACAAAGTTTATGGCACGAAATTTATTTCAAATCAATCCTAGAATCTATTGAAATTGGAAACATCAAAACAAACTCAAATTTCGCAATGAACGATTCGTTTGACTTTTTAATTCAGAAACTTTGACTTCAAAATTCTACCTTGATATAAAGAATTGAGGTATGATATTTTGCAGATAGATTTGCTAGATGGATTCTGATCTAACTGCATTTTTAAATTCTTCAATTTCGTTCGAAATCAAAGTTTTGTAGGTTGAGTTCAAACAGAGATATACGAATTACCTTTTTTTTTCTTTCTTTGATTTTTCTGTTTAATACTCTCGAATAGCAGCAAGTAGAGAAGTTATCTCAGTGATTGGAGGGTTGAGGTAGCATCTAAATTGATTAGGTGATGTCTTGTATTGATAATTAGTCGACAATGGTGTCACGCGAATAACAGAAAGGAAGAAAAATATGGCAGTGATGTATTATTACGAGTTTTAATCTGTTTACATATATATATATATATATATATATATATATATTATGTTTAATTATTATAATTACAAAAATATATTAATTATAATAATAAGTTAATATTAATAATACTATTAATATTAAATAATAAAAGTAATAATAATAATGATAATATAAATGATAAAAGTAATAATGATGTAAATAAATATAATACTAATAATAATATAATAAATTACATGTAACAATTTTCTTATTATAATTTTAATAATACTTATAATACTTAATAATAATGAGTAAAGTGATAAAATAATGATAATGATATTATTAAACAAAATGGTAGAACTTTTAACACATTATATGCATCAAATCTCATATCTAGTAATATTAATAATACTGATAGTGATATTAGCATTAATATTATTATTAATAATAATAATGAAGTAATAATAATACTATTAGTATAACAACTATATTTTTACCTTATAACCACATTTAATATATTAATATGCAATTATTAGTTTATGTAATATTTAATAATTACATAATATATTATATGATAACATTCGTTGAATAATTAATGTTTATACATTTTATATATTACAATATACTCTATATATTTAAAATATCAAGCTTTAGTTATTTAAAGTTATCATTCGTAATAACTAAATTACTTAATAGTTCATTAATTTATTTAATAAAATTTTTACATGTATAATTATTTATATTTACATTTCTAGTTACAATTAAAGGTTCGTGAATCGTCGGAAATAGTCGAAGGTCAAACGATTTCATAAAATAGTTCAAAAATTTTGAAATTTAATTTAATAGACTTTGCTTATCATGTCAATTTCATATTAAGATCAAGTTTAAATTTGGTCGGAAATTTCCGGGTCATCACAGTACCTACCCGTTAAAGAAATTTAGTCCCGAAATTTAATTGAGATGGTCACGGTTGACAATAAAAATGTTCTCATGACGAATATGAGTTGATAAATAGAGTTTTATCATCATTAGGTATTATGGGTAAAAATGATTCGATTTTTCGAAGAGTACAAATGAAGCTATCACAAAAGAGTGACTGAAGAAATAAAGTTTTGCCTTAACTTTTGACGTAGTCACGGTTGATTTCCGGAATTTCAGGGATTTAAAGGAAATCTTCGTAATCTTTAAAAGGTTTGATTCTTCAGTAATTAAGGAAGTTACGATTTCCTTCGGTTAAATGGGATGATCTGTTTTGATTTCTCTGTCTGATATTTCACTATAAATTCCATTCCTTTCGTTTCCTTTATATTTTGGAGTTCCATACTTTTGTTTTCTCTCCGCAAGTAATGGTCCAGAATTCATAGGTATGGATTTTCGAATGAACATGACTAACGTTCTAAGAGTGAAATTGTAATAGCACGATTTTGATTTAGTTAAATTACCAGAATTTAAGAGAAAAGATATAACTATCAGGAAATTATGTTCTTGATATGTTTAGAGGTTAAATAGAATGTAAGAGTCGTGTAACATGGCACATGATGACGTTATGGTCTGTGAATCATCACGTTTCATTAAAAACTCAGCATGACTTACTGTAATATAATCACGTTGATCAAGTGTCATTATATTATACTAACTCATGCATCAATTTCCAACACAACTTCAATAACATTTTTTTAATTTAAACTCGAAGGTTTACAGAATATAGAAACTAAACAGTTTCCTTTATGATGTAATATAGATAACGTGAAGAGATAATGATTTCAAATAAGAATAGTTATGAAAATATCTTCAGAAATATCGAGGATATTTATAATGAAAGATACGATTATATTTTGGAATTTCTAATATCGAAGGATGATGAAGAAGATTTATCCGTAAGGGTTTAGATTTAGAAGCATGGTGTTCGCTAAAGATTTCATCAGATACAGAATCATCAGGATTATTTATGTACAAGTTTAGTCCTTGTGATTTGTTCAGAGTCTCTTTCATGATTTGCTCAATTCATTTTTCAGTATAAAAATCCTTGAGCTTTTTCAACACTCCATTCTTTATCAAACTTTTGACTGTTACGGCCGTTTACAGTTTTTGCTGCTTTATCAGCATTTTCAAATTTTGGAGTATTGATTCGTAGACTGGGAGCTTTTCAGAATTTCAGAATTGAAGATCATAATTCTAGGAGATAGATGTTATATGTATACATATAACTGTTAATGTAGAACACTGCGAGATTCAAAATACTGATTGCTGATTCCCGATAATTGGTATGACAATTCTTGTTAGAAGATGCAGATGAGTATATGATGGGGTTTCAATAAATATAATGATTTTTCGGAAAGTCAAGTTCAACAAAGTTATTGGTAAGTTTACTGCTAGTAAGGTAGAACGCAAAAGGTTCCCCGATAACGATAAAGGAAAAGGCAATAATATATATCAAAGTTATAATAAGACTTATTCGAATGAAAGGTAGATGTTGATTTGCTGGAGCTGTGACAAAATTGGCTAATTTGAAAAGGAATTGCAAATTTATTTTTGGTAATAACAACGCCAAAGGGGTTTACACAGATACGTGTTAAATGTTTACTCAGGTTTCGAGTGTTTTTCAGGTGCATAAATATATGCATTAATCTTTTCTTCCGTAGATGAAGTGCGGTTGGTTCATCCTCTCGATTGAGGTGTTTTCAAGAATCATGAAAGGTTTGAACGCAAATTGGAATTTTCAATATACAAATGAGGTTTAAGATGAATTCAAGTGGCAAACTTGAAGAGATGTTTAGTTTCATATGTTATAATCAATATTTTAATTCATTTTAATTGTCCAATGTTGGTAGTCCACAGTTAGTAATTCAATAATTCATATATAATATTCGAATTAATTAATACGTATCGTGACCCATTGTATACATGTCTCAGACTCGATCACAACTCAAAGTATATATATTATTGTAGAATCAACCTCAACCCTGTATAGCTAACTCGATCATTACTGCATATAGAGTGTCTATGGTTATTCCAAATAATATATATAGATGTGTCGATATGATATGTCAAAACCTTATATACGTGTCCCGATATTTAAAGTGCGTAAAATAAATAAATGAAATTAAATGATGATAAATAAAATTGCGAGAATATAAATTGCGATAAATAAATTGCGATAGATAAAATGTAATCAGTTAGCTAGGAACAGTTAGCTAGGAACAGTTAGCGTGGATTCTTAACAAAATTCTTCTCATAGTTAAATTGTTTGTTTCTAACAAATTTTATTTTGTCCAATGTTTTCTTCATTATGCCACTTGTTGGATTCTGATAAGTCAAAATCCAAATATGAAATTGAATGAAAATGGTTATTCTGCGGTGAACGGATACGTATATCTGTGGATGTAAGTAGGATAGTGTTGACAATGAATATTGTCTATTATTTGTGGCATGCGGTTTTAGTTAGTATTAATGTAATAGGTTATTTACTTATTATTTTATTAGCTAGTGTAACCATGGTAAATGTATTTTACCACTCTTGTAACTTGGAGGTTGCTAGTATATAAAGCAACCTCCCACCCATTTTATCACTAGTTGAGTTATTTCACAAGTATTATCTTTCACACATATTCTCTCAACCTTAGCTTCATATCACTTGTTCTTAACAACTAAACTCACTCACACTTACTAAACCGATCGACCTTAGCAAGAATTGGGGCTAACAATTGGTATCAGAGCGGGTCTAGGCATCGTGACTAGAAGATCCAAGGCTCGAAGGTCTCCATCGCGTTTTTGAAGTGTTTGTGTTCATCCTTGGTTTAGGTAAACTTGATAACTCAACTCACTGTCTTGTTCTTGTTGGTTTTTGTATGTATATCATATCAAATTTGTCTTAAAAACCACTTGAAACAAAACTAACTGTTATTGTTAAAATCGGGGACACATTTGCTTGCTTGTTAAAATCATATTTAACATCTTTAAGAAATCTAGAAAACCAAAAAAAAAAAAAAAAATGGTTTCTGCTTTTTCTGGGTTTTGAAATTTTGAACAAATCTGAGAATTGTGTTTAAATAGAAAGCTTGTTAATCCTTTCGTGAAGGTGTGTTCCAAATTTTAGGTTCTAATTCGAAGTCATCATCGAGATCCATGAATTTTTAGTTTTCGTGAAAAAGTCACTGATTTCGACTTGATTCTTAAATTTTGTTATGTTTTTGAGAAATTCAACAATGGGGTTGTGTTTATCGTGGTCAAAAGCTACTGTCTGCAAAATTTCATGAAGTTTTATGGTGTTTTGAAGTATTTTCCATTAAAACCACCACTAACTGCCACAGAACCACCGTCCTTAGCCACCAACTCCGGCGATCTGTTTTTTAATTTTGGGTGCTCGAAAAGATTGATGCCCGAAAACCCTTCTGCTATTTCTGCTCGAAAACCTTAAATTAAACTCGAAAATCTCAAAAAAAAAAAATTGTGCTCGAAAAAAAAAAATTATTTCTGGTTTCAGCTACTAAGGGAAGAAGACGGGTGGCAGGTTGCGTAAATATTGTGAACTTTGGTTGTGGGTCCCACGAATTTGTTCCCTCCCTTTTTAATCCCACCAACAAAGAGGTGCCAGCTGGACCCCACTACCTCATTTAGTTGACTTGAACGAAGTACATCACCTTTTGTTTCGAATCTTGAACCACCATTTAATTCATGAACCCCCCTCACTTGTTGAACCCCCAACTCAACCGAACCTTGAACCCCCTGACCCCTCCACTCCCTTGAACCCTTGCATCCCTTAAACCACCCATTTACAAACCGAACTAGGTCAACAATCTGAATCCTCTTTTAACCCAAGCCCAAATCCTATTTTTCCAAGCACATTTGATTTAATTAAACCCAACAACATTTTGTTCAAACATCCCAACTATTTTAATCAACCTTTCAACACTGATTTTTTTTTTCTACTGCTCGAGAACCTTTTATTTGGCAAAATCCCTTGACCAAAATCTTTATTTGTAGGTTTTGTGAAAGAATAGTATTAGTGATTTCGTAAGATTAAAAAAAATAAAGATCCACTTTTTGAAAAAAAAAACAATGTTTTGAAAGCACGTAAATGTAAAACATAATTCAAAGGAAATCTAAGTTTAACTTTGAAACTTTAAAAGAGAAAAAATAAATAAAAAATAAAAATTTTAAACACTTAGGACGGATCTCAGGGGTTTAAGATCGAAATCATTGGAAAATGATTTAAATATCTTAAAACACTGATCGAAAATATTTGTTTTGACCGAAAACCTTGTCCGAAAACTTGGTTGTTCGTAAATTTTGGACTGTCCGAAAACCTTTGGTGCTCGAAATCTTTTAGTGATCTAAGTGTTAACTGAAAACTAATGAAACCTCATTTTCAAAATTTGATTCACGTGAATCATATTTTGAGGGGGAGAAAAGTGATATTTCTTAAGTTTATTTGTCGTTTCGTGGTTTGCTCGAATACCTTGTCTGTCCTGACCCCTTGTTGAACACCCGTCCTGTTAACATGGCAAATCGTGATGATCACGTGTCCTCTAATGTTGAGGAAGAGGTACAATTATACACTGATATTACTCATGAATATTACAACTCTTTGGATAATAATTCTGTGTTTATATCTGATGTATTGCGAATTTGTCCTGAAACACCTCTTGATCAAAATGATACAATTGCAGGTAGCTCTGCTTGTCATACCCCACTCCCACCTGTCCAAATGAAACTGCCCATTAAATCTGAATCTGTGCCCTTTAATGACGAATGTGTGTTTCCTATACTACCTGATATGTATGTAGACAACTTTGCCATGATGAATAGAGACCTTAGATTATTTGCTAGTCAAATTAGCGAACTAAAAAATGAGAACTCTAGGTTGAAATCCGAATTGGAAATAAAAGTGTCAAATCATACTTATTTGAAAGTAAAACAAGATCTAGCTGACAAAGTAACTGAATTAAGAGAGCTAAAAAGTAGTGTGAAACCCCTACGGACAGAAAGGACAGATTTTAAACTGAGGAATGCAGTTCTCACGGAAGAACTGAACAACGCTGAAAAAGAACTTAAGAAGCTTAATGATTCTAAGATACTTTTCCCAGAGACTGTAGAACAGAAAACTAGAAAGCCTTTGAATGACCTGGCTGAGAAGACTTCTGAATGCTCTAAGTTAGTTACAGAAAACTTAAACTTAAAAACCCAACTAAGTTTATTTGAAGAGAAACTTTACAAAACTGACCAAGCAAAAGTAGTCTTAGATGGCCACATTTCTAAACAAGCTCTGTTCATGAATCGACCCAAAAACTCCTACCAAAAACACCAGGGGTTAGGGTTTGAAAATCCTCAAATACAGTCCAAGATCTCCAAAGCCGAACCTAGTTTATATGATGGTAGATACATTAAGATAGGTTTGCCAGAGAGATTCACTTTTGCCAATGAAAGTGAGATTGAGGAGAGAATAGCCAATCGATCAACAAAAATGAAATGTGAGGTGTCGTTAATTTATGACAAATTAAATGCAACTTACATGAGAAAAGATGGTTCATATTATAACACCCCTCTCGATTTATTCAATGATTTTGAAAGTTTGAATGCTCAAAATAGTCCTAAAAGGTGTATAATCTATTTACTAACCTTGGTTTTAGAAAGATACATCATCAGTTTGGAGGACGAACTGGATCAAAACAAAATCAAATATTTTGACAACGAACTCAAATTTCAAATGATCATTAAGGCTTTACAACACCAAATCTTTGACATTGAATCCCAAAACAACAAACTGGTCTCCAATGTTCATAAACTCAAAAATCAAATTGCAAATCAAGTTGTTAATTTTTGTGAATTGATTTCAAAGAACACTAAATCACGGGACTCAAACCTAAAATCCGTGAATGACTCCATCATTTGTGAAGGTATAGCACAAGAACTCAAAGACTTTAGTGATTCTATTTTGACCAAATTTGACATTGTCGAACGTAGGTTAGAATCATGTAGGTCCAAATCTCTAGATCACTTCTTAGAATCACAACACAAGATTCAAGAAGTTAAGGAAGAACCACAACCTGAGAAAGAACCTATCTCTTTAGGAGCTCAGGATGTTGAGACTGACCTTACTCAATTTGTTGACACACTAGAACGAGAAAACATAGATCTTCAGGTTAAATGTGAGATCTACAAGAAAACTCTAGCAACAATTGAGAAGATGCATGTAGTTCCCAAAGTAGAACCCACTAACGATTTTAAAGACTTTGTTGTAGTTTCTATTGATGACCTTGTCTTAGAAATTCAGGAGTTAAAAGTCCATGTGAATCTACTTAAGAAAGAGAATGAAACCTTGCATGATCAATGTGATTCCCTAGAAAGTATGGACTTTGTGACCAAGACCATATATTCAAAACTTGGATCTTACAAGATTTGTCCTGGTACTGAGACCTTATTAACCTCCACTGACACTCCAAAACCAAAAGTGTCAGGTGGTATCCAAGTTAATAAGTCTGAGTTGTCCAATGCTTCAAAGTCTACTCCCAAGACTATGAAAAAGCAGGTGACCTTTGCCAAGACCAATCCCAAACCCATAGTGTACCAATCCTCAATCTACTCGAAGAGTCCTTTACGTAAAACACCAAAGACCTTGGAGGCTCCAAAACCAAAAGACAACGGTCCTCCTAAGTCTACACATGCACCGAGGAAATCCCCCATGAAACCAACAGTTCACCTGGATACCCCACCCAAAAGGTTCATTAATCCCAAACCAAAAGAACGAGGTTCTCCAAAGTCAACGGTGACTCCAAGAAAAACATCCTCGAAAACAAACGAACTCAAAGTTACTCAACCCAAACCAAAGGAATTTAACGTTTTCCTACCCGTAACATCCAAGTTCCCAAGCAAAAAGATTTACTCTGGTTACCAGACCAACATCAACCGTCCGTTTCTGGAAACAACTTATGGGAAAAATGGGGAGATTACGGGGCTTCGCGATCAATATGGTTGGCTTCCACACAAACCCATGAAGTCATCCATAGGTCTGAAAAATACTCTGCGCACCAAAATTGACCTTGTTTCTAAACGCTCAAAGAATAATCTTGCTAAACAAGTGTCAAATAAGAAGTGGACAACCAAACCATTTTCAACACCAAGATCCACTTCTTCTTCAAAACCAATTAAGTACTCTTCATCTGAGTTATTTAAACTTAAGTCGAGATCCATTTCTCTGGCTATGTCAAACGATTTTCAATCATCCTTGATTCCACAAAATCAACTTTCTAACTATACGTTGTGTATCAAACCCAAGTGGAATTCAACGTCCATAAGTCAGATCGACAAGGCCTATAAATGGTATTCAAATTTGACTGTGAAAAACTGATCTGACTGCAGAATGGCTCTTGGACACAATGGTTCAAGACCCGATCTTAACCCGCTGACACCTGACTATCCACTCAGGCATGTCCCACTCGCAACCTCAGATGACCTGATGTGTTGTTTGAACCATTCTTTCCTCCAACCTCGTCTAATCCCTGCATGAATCCATATCATTTGGTACATTTACTGCAGTAGTTGTAGGCGAATCACCATCTGTTGAAAACGACTCATCTGAGTTTCTTCTCCTGGATGAACTTGACGACTGCATGTGTCTAAGAGGAGCAATGCATGTTCCAAGGGGGAGTAATGCATGTGCCTAGGGGGAGCAATGAGACCCGCAATGAAATGACGATTATCAAAATCTGAAACGTCAAAATTTTTTTAGGGGGAGAAGGGGGGAATGTAGGTTCCCATATAGATCATGATGGTTCCCATAATAGATCTGTATGGGACTTGCACTGCAAAGAAGGTTTTCACCAAAACCTTATACGGTGTATGCACACATTTCAGTGTATGCCCTGAGTCTCAACTGTCTTTCTTTCTTTCTCTTAAAAACATTTCAATGGAGAAATGTCAAATTTTTTAGGGGGAGAAAGGGGGAATGATGGTTCCCATAGAGATCATGATGGTTCCCATAATAGATCTCTATGGGACCCACAAACCAAAGAAGTCTCTGGGAATGATGATGATCATAATAGATCTCTAAGGGACCCCCAAATCAAAGTAGGTTTCGTCCAAAACCTTATATGGTGTATGCACACATTTCAGTGTATCACGTCTCAAATGCCTTCCACTCTTTCTCTTAAAAACATCTCAGTGGAGAAACGTCAAAAAAAATTTAGGGGGAGAAGGAGGGAATGATGGTTCCCATAGAGATCATGATGGTTCCCATAATAGATCTGTATGGGAACCGCACTTCAAAGAAGGTTTTATCCAAATGGACCCGCAAAGAAGGTTTTTACCAAAACCTTATATGGCCCGCGTCTCAACTGCCTTACAACCTTTCTCATCAAAACCTATATTTTCTGTGTAGCAAATTGACAAAATATGTTTTAATTCTAAATAAATCATATTTTGAGGGGGAGAAAAAGATCAAGAAAATAAAGGTTTTATCAAAACATGACACGTCATATATTGAGGGGGAGAGGATTAAAACCAACATAGGTTCCATCCAAAATGGCTTCTACATACTTCTGTGTAGAACCCACATTTCAAAGTAGTGTTAAATATCAAGACGGATTTTGCACAAATAACAATGTAAAACCCATATTTTCACACATAACTCTCCCAAGAAACCAAAGCTAAAACGTGCAACTATCAAGGGGGAGTTTAAAGATTCAAATGTCAGTAATGACGAAGGATGTGTCCCAGTGACTGCCTCAGGAGGATGTGTCTAGATGACTTCCTCAAACAAAATAGTTATCAAATGACAGAGGATGTGTCCCAGTGACTGCCTCAGGAGGATGTGTCAAGATAACTGCCTCAACTGTGGAATGACCCAACATCTTGATGCAAATTAAGAGTTTGAAGTCTCGAACTGCTAAGGAGTTTCGAAAAACCATGAATAAGAACCCTACGTATCAGCCGGAAATCCTCTATCAACACCTTATTTTAGAAGGTGGGACCTCAAACAGGGTCCAGAGGTCAGACTTATCTTGATGAGGGAGATCTGTCTAGTTCAACGGAGAGGCAATATGACAATGCCTAGGCTTACCTTGGTAGTTTTATCAGACCTCCGGAAGGATGATCTCCTTAATGACCAGTCAGCATTTAAGCCTGACCACACACACTCCTTAGAGAGTGCAACAACTGAAAGAGATGTGTCACCTCATGACATATCAATGAACTCAGTGTAGTGACCCGAACTTTTCCATGTTTATATATATTAATTGAGATTGATATTTACATGATTAAATGTTTCCAACATGTTAAGCAATCAAACTTGTTAAGACTTGATTAATTGAAATATGTTTCATATAGACAATTGACCACCCAAGTTGACCGGTGATTCACGAACGTTAAAACTTGTAAAAACTATATGATGACATATATATGGATATATATATATATATAGTTAACATGATACTATGATAAGTAAACATATCATTAAGTATATTAACAATGAACTACATATGTAAAAACAAGACTACTAACTTAATGATTTTTAAACGAGACATATATGTAACGATTATCGTTGTAAAGACATTTAATGTATATATATATCATATTAAGAGATATTCATACATGATAATATCATGATAATATAATAATTTAAAATCTCATTTGATATTATAAACATTGGGTTAACAACATTTAACAATATCGTTAACCTAAAGGTTTCAAAACAACACTTACATGTAACGACTAACGATGACTTAACGACTCAGTTAAAATGTATTTACATGTAGTGTTTTAATATGTATTTATACACTTTTGAAAGACTTTAATACACTTATCAAACTACTTCTACTTAACAAAAATGCTTACAATTACATCCTCGTTCAGTTTCATCAACAATTCTACTCGTATGCACCCGTATTCGTACTCGTACAATACACAGCTTTTAGATGTATGTACTACTGGTATATACACTCCAATTATTAGCTCTTAGCAGCCCATGTGAGTCACCTAACACATGTGGAAACCATCATTTGGCAACTAGCATGAAATATCTCATAAAATTACAAAAATATGAGTAATCATTCATGACTTATTTACATGAAAACAAAATTACATATCCTTTATATCTAATCCATACACCAACGACCAAAATCACCTACAAACACTTTCATTCTTCAATTTTATTCATCTAATTGATCTCTCTCAAGTTCTATCTTCAAGTTCTAAGTGTTCTTCATAAATTCTACAAGTTCTAGTTACATAAAATCAAGAATACTTTCAAGTTTGCTAGCTCACTTCCAATCTTGTAAGGTGATCATCCAACCTCAAGAAATCTTTATTTCTTACAGTAGGTTATCATTCTAATACAAGGTAATAATCATATTTAAACTTTGGTTCAATTTCTATAACTATAACAATCTTATTTCAAGTGATGATCTTACTTGAACTTGTTTTCGTGTCATGATTCTGCTTCAAGAACTTCGAGCCATCCAAGGATCCGTTGAAGCTAGATCCATTTTTCTCTTTTCCAGTAGGTTTATCCAAGGAACTTAAGGTAGTAATGATGTTCATAACATTATTCGATTCATACATATAAAGCTATCTTATTCGAAGGTTTAAACTTGTAATCACTAGAACATAGTTTAGTTAATTCTAAACTTGTTCGCAAACAAAAGTTAATCCTTCTAAATTGACTTTTAAAATCAACTAAACACATGTTATATATCTATATGATATGCTAACTTAATGATTTAAAACCTGGAAACACGAAAAACACCGTAAAACCGGATTTACGCCGTCGTAGTAACACCGCGGGCTGTTTTGGGTTAGTTAATTAAAAACTATGATAAACTTTGATTTAAAAGTTGTTATTCTGAGAAAATGATTTTTATTATGAACATGAAACTATATCCAAAAATTATGGTTAAACTCAAAGTGGAAGTATGTTTTCTAAAATGGTCATCTAGACGTCGTTCTTTCGACTGAAATGACTACCTTTACAAAAATGACTTGTAACTTATTTTTCTGACTATAAACCTATACTTTTTCTGTTTAGATTCATAAAATAGAGTTCAATATGAAACCATAGCAATTTGATTCACTCAAAACGGATTTAAAATGAAGAAGTTATGGGTAAAACAAGATTGGATAATTTTTCTCATTTTAGCTACGTGAAAATTGGTAACAAATCTATTCCATCCATAACTTAATCAACTTGTATTGTATATTATGTAATCTTGAGATACCATAGACACGTATACAACGTTTCGACCTATCATGTCGACACATCTATATATATATTTCGGAACAACCATAGACACTCTATATGTGAATGTTGGAGTTAGCTATACAGGGTTGAGGTTGATTCCAAAATATATATAGTTTGAGTTGTGATCAATACTGAGATACGTATACACTGGGTCGTGGATTGATTCAAGATAATATTTATCGATTTATTTCTGTACATCTAACTGTGGACAACTAGTTGTAGGTTACTAACGAGGACAGCTGACTTAATAAGCTTAAAACATCAAAATATATTAAAAGTGTTGTAAATATATTTTGAACATACTTTGATATATATGTATATATATTGTTATAGGTTCGTGAATCAACCAGTGGCTAAGTCTTACTTCCCAACGAAGTAAAAATCTGTGAAAGTGAGTTATAGTCCCACTTTTAAAATCTAATATTTTTGGGATGAGAATACATGCAGGTTTTATAAATGATTTACAAAATAGACACAAGTACGTGAAACTACATTCTATGGTTGAATTATCGAAATCGAATATGCCCCTTTTTATTAAGTCTGGTAATCTAAGAATTAGGGAACAGACACCCTAATTGACGCGAATCCTAAAGATAGATCTATTGGGCCTAACAAACCCCATCCAAAGTACCGGATGCTTTAGTACTTCGAAATTTATATCATATCCGAAGGGTGTCCCGGAATGATGGGGATATTCTTATATATGCATCTTGTTAATGTCGGTTACCAGGTGTTCACCATATGAATGATTTTTATCTCTATGTATGGGATGTGTATTAAAATATGAAATCTTGTGGTCTATTATTATGATTTGATATATATAGGTTAAACCTATAACTCACCAACATTTTTGTTGACGTTTTAAGCATGTTTATTCTCAGGTGATTATTAAGAGCTTCCGCTGTCGCATACTTAAATAAGGACGAGATTTGGAGTCCATGCTTGTATGATATTATGTAAAAACTGCATTCAAGAAACTTATTTTGTTGTAACATATTTGTATTGTAAACCATTATGTAATGGTCGTGTGTAAACAAGATATTTTAGATTATCATTATTTGATAATCTACGTAAAACTTTTTAAACCTTTATTGATGAAATAAAGGTTATGGTTTGTTTTAAAATGAATGCAGTCTTTGAAAAACGTCTCATATAGAGGTCAAAACCTCGCAACGAAATCAATTAATATGGAACGTTTTTAATCAATAAGAACGGGACATTTCACTCAGGACGCGATGTAACATCTTCCTCCATTACATTGATTTCTACCGACACCAATACGGTGTTAGGTATAGCTGAAAGACTTGGTATAACCAAGAGCGACATAGTAGCATAAAAGTCCCATGATACTTTAATCATGGAGGTGGATAGCTTGCTAACGCCGACTGGAACTTCGGTGACCAGTCATCCTCAACATCCACTGAGGTTAAACTTGGACCTACTAATACCGGTGAGGTCCCCAAATCCGGAAACAGTTTTGGTTTCAGAAAACTTGTCTAGTGTAACAACTAGCATGCCTGATTTAAACCTGTCTAGTATAACAACTAGCTTGATTTTTACAAAACCAAAAACGGTTTCTGAAGATCCTGTTTTCCCTGAAGATCAAACTTTACCTTAACCTATTTGTCTCTTCTTAGCATAGCAGGTACACGTTCCCTATCTAATGATAATCTTATATGCTCTCTCTACTGTTTTGTGATGAACACGGGATGCCATATTCATGCTACACGTGCTGAACACGGTACACCATATTCATCATGCGGAGAGAATGAAACATGAGTCAAAAACAAACCAATCACAATCATGAAAAAGACGACTCAACATTTGAGGGGGAGCAAAAGAGGTTTACACAA
Organism: Rutidosis leptorrhynchoides; assembly: GCF_046630445.1. NCBI lineage: Eukaryota > Viridiplantae > Streptophyta > Magnoliopsida > Asterales > Asteraceae > Rutidosis > Rutidosis leptorrhynchoides. The sequence continues at coordinate 648,158,532 of NC_092334.1, forward strand.
GATCATATAGAAAGTCAAAGATCAAGACCTCATCGCCCGCCCGAACTAAAGAAGAAGATAGAACAAATCAACCATAACACTCCCAGATCAGTTCATCCTATGTGCAAGTTCGTGTTCAAAGCTGATAGCATCAAAAGCTTCATAGCTTCAAACCAAAATCAACGCCCAGAAGAAGGCTGCACAAGAAACTACAAGAGAATGATCAATAGAGGGTTACATCTGTTGAAAACCCCATGCAAAAGACTAATGGTTGAAGTAGAAGACTGTTGACAATCAACACTATTTTGAAAACCCCATGCCAAAGGGGAGATTGTTGACAATGAATATTGTCTATTATTTGTGGCATGCAGTTTTAGTTAGTATTAATGGAATAGGTTATTTACTTATTATTTTATTAGCTAGTTTAACCATGGTAAATGTATTTTACCACTCTTGTAACTTGGAGGTTGCTAGTATATAAAGCAACCTCCCACCCATTTTATCACTAGTTGAGTTATTTCAGAAGTATTATCTTTCACACATATTCTCTCAACCTTATCTTCATATCACTTGTTCTTAACAACTAAACTCACTCACACTTACTAAACCGATCGACCTTAGCAAGAATTGGGGCTAACAGATAGTAAATGACTATTGAATCAGATTCGAAGAATGTACAGTGTAACTTATTAATGTGAAATTTAAATATTCCTTGGGTGTTACCTACCCGTTAAAATATTTTCACCATTAACAGTTTGTACAAAATAATTTTTAATTACAATCTTTATGAAAACATATATACATATATATTTTCTTCAGATGTAACCATGGATTTAATGAGTCAATATGATATTAAACTCATTTAATTTACCGTTAGAACAAGAATATATAATCTCTAAAACATTAGAAATTATATAACCGTCATGTAGAATGAAGATAAATGATGTAGAACGATTCGTAGAACGATAATTAAGTTCGAGGTATGGATTGTGATGTTGAGACGTGTGATGTTGAAACTTGAGTTGTTGGTGGTACTGGTGTTGAATGTTGATGAAGCTGGTACGTTTTAAACCATATTTTCCAAGGCTACAACTCGGGCGCGAAGCTCGTTGACTTATGTTATTACTCCGGGATGATTGTCGGTAGGAATGAGCTAATGAATAATGTTTAGAATTTTAGATAGAATATAATCGTGGCGAGATATTCAGAAAATGAGAGTGAAAATGGTGTTTCGGATTGGTTCGCCGGTGAATGCTTCAGGTTCTTCGCCCAGTAGACAATATGGTGGATGAAAGGGATCGCTTCTTCTTGTCTCCAATGATTAAGTAGACTACGAACCCATCCCCAATTCATCCAGAATTGAAGATGACTAGTTGGTTGATCCATTTCGTTTACACTGCTTTTGGAGCTTAGGTGAATATCCATGTCGGAATAGCTGTCAGAATAACTATCGGAATAGCTATCGGAATCTGAGGGACTCGAACTGGTTGAGGGATCCATCTCGTACGATCAGATGAAGGATTTTCGATAAGAAATAGATTATCGGATGTAGATTAGTACCCTGCAATACATAATTTACATATGCATATATAATACTAAAATCCCATAAGTTACGGAGGAATCTACGGAAGCTGTCAGGCAAAGGTAACAATAACAGATATGCTAAGATATGAATTTATCTATACACTGTCTATGCAATAGAGGCAGCAAGACGTGTCTAGACTTTAAGGATGATAAGCAAATAATTTTCAACACGAAATGATAAGCAAAACTTTTGACATGCAGACACGGTCGAAGTCCAGACCCAGTAATGCATCTAAACAACTATCAGTTAGATACACTAATGCAAGACCTGGTTCGCTAAGACCACCACTCTAATACCAACTTTCATGACCCGTCCTAATCCATCTGGACGAATACATTACAATTGGTTACATCGCGAGGTACCTGACCTCTATATGATACACTTTACAAACATTGCATTCGTTTTTAAAAGACAAACTTTCATTACATCGAAAGTTGACGGCATGCATATCATTTCATAGTATATCCAACTATAATTGACTTAGTAATAATCTTGATGAACTCGATGACTCGAATGCAACGTCTTTTGAAATATGTCATGAATCACTCCAAGTAATATCTCTAATATGAGCAAATGCACAGCGGAGGATTTCTTTCATACCTGAGAATAAACATGCTTTAAAGTGTCAACCAAAAAGTTGGTGAGTTCATAGGTTTATCATAAGCAAACATTTCCATTAATTTAATAGACCACAAGATTTTCATTTCCATAAATATACATCTCATATCAGGCATTTCGCAAACTGCATAGAGATAAAAATCATTCATATGTTGAACGCTTGATAACCGAACTAACAGGATGCATATAGAATATCCCCATCATTCCGGGACTCTCATCGGACATGATAATCGTAGTACTAAAGCATTCGTAACCCGAATTGGACATGTCAAGGTCCATAGATCTATCTTTAGGATTCGCGTCAATTAGGGGTCATTTCCCTAATTCTTAGGCTACGAAGCTAAAAAGGGGCATATTCGATTTCGATAATCCAACCATAGAATGTAGTTTTTGATCACTTGTGTCTATTTCGTCAAACATTTATAAAAGCAGTGCATGTATTCTCAGTCCTAAAAATATATATTGCAAAAGCATTTAAAAAGGGAGCAAATGAAACTCACCTAATGTATTTTGTAGTAAAAATACATATGACGACATTGAACAAGTATTGGGTTGACCTCGGATTCACGAACCTATATCAGTTGTATATTTATTAATATACATAGTTGTAATCGGACAAATATATATATATATATATATATATATATATATATATATATATATATATATATATATATATATATATATATATAAATTTATTAATTATATACTTTTTATGTTAATAACTTATATGTTATAGGTATTCATTTTTATATATTTTAGCTAAATAAAATATTGATTTTGTTATATAATATATTAAGTGTATTTATATATATATAAATTTATATATATTATTTGTTTGTTAAAAATAGTATTTTAATAATACTAAGATAATATTTGTAGTGATAAAATTAATAATCATGATAATACTCATATTAGTAAAAATAATACTAACAGTAGTTTTTAATAAAATGCATAATCTAAAAATGATAGTAATGAAAATATTGCTTTTTGATATTAATACTTAATTTTTAAAAATAATAATAATTATAAAAATATCTATTTTACTACTAATGGTAATAATGATAATAAGTTCAATTATAACCATACTACTAATCGTATTAACAATAAATATGACATTATTACTAATACTTTTGTTGATAATAATGATAATAATACTAACAATTATAAAATGATACTAAAAATGATATTTACAATAATAGATGGTATTATGTTCCTAATAATGATAATAATAATAATGATCATGATAATATTAATAATAATAATAATAATAATAATAATAATAATAATAATAATAATTATTATTATTATTATTATTATTATTATTATTATAATAATAATACATATATTAATATTAGTTAATAATAATAACCATAATACTAAGTAATGATAATAATTTTAGTAATAATAACAATTATAACATTAATAATTAATAATAACAATAGCAATAATAATAATAATAATAATAATAATAATAATAATAATAATAATAATAATAATAATAATAATAATAATAATAATAATGATAATAATAATAATAATAATAATAATTTTTGGTAATAAGTTATACCTTCTAAAGCTTAAATAAAAAGAAACACCCCAAACCGGGTTCGAACTCAAGACCTCCCGCTCACATATAAACACCCAGGACCATTGCTCTGCTACTGTTTTTCTGATACAACCTACCACTTAATTATATTTGACCCGTTTGTTTTCCTAACTCCCTTATCTTCTTCTTCATATATTAATCGACCCACTATCAACTAGTCAAAACAACACTTGATTTAACACCGAACGTGAAACAGAAACCAATTATACTTGTGATATTAATTTATTAAACACAAAACAAAACAAAAAAATATATATATATGATACAACCGCTGCTATTGCTGTTCGCGGCCAAAAACAAAAAAAAAAAATTGATTTCAGTTTTGAAAGTGTTTCAGACAAAGTTTATAGCACGAATTTTATTTCAAATCAATCCTAGAATCTATTGGAATCGTCAATTTAATTGGAAATATCAAAACAAACTCAAATTTCGCGATGAATGATTCGTTTGACTTTTTAATTCACAAACTTTGACTTCAAAATTCTACCTTGATATAAAGAATTGAGGTATGATATTTTGCAGATAGATTTGCTAGATGGATTCTGATCTAACTGCATTTTTAAATTCTTCAATTTCATTCAAAATCAAAGTTTTGCAGGTTGAGTTCAAACAGAGATATACGAATTACCTTTTTTTCTTTCTTTCTTTGATTTTTCTGTTTAATACTCTCGAATAACAGCAAGTAGAGAAGTTATCTCAGTGATTGGAGGGTTGAGGTAGCATCTAAATTGATTAGGTGTTGTCTTGTATTGATAATTAGTCGACAATGGTGTCACGCGAATAACAGAAAGGAAGAAAAATATGGCAGTGATGTATTATTACGAGTTTTAATCTGTTTATATATATATATTATGTTTAATTATTATAATTACAAAAATATATTAATTATAATAATAAGTTAATATTAATAATACTATTAATATTTAATAATAATAGTAATAATAATAATAATAATAATATAAATGATAAAAGTAATAATGATGTAAATAAATATAATACTAATAATAATATAATAAATTACATGTAACAATTTTCTTATTATAATTTTAATAATACTTATAATACTTAGTAATAATGAGTAAAGTGATAAAATAATGATAATGATATTATTAAACAAAATGGTAGAACTTTTAACACATTATATGCATCAAATCTCATATCTAGTAATATTAATAATACTGATATTGATATTAGCATTAATATTATTATTAATAATAATAATGAAGTAATAATAATACTATTAGTATAACAACTATATTTTTACCTTATAACCACATTTAATATATTAATATGCAATTATTAGTTTATGTAATATTTAATAATTACATAATATATTATATGATAACATTCGTTAAATAATTAATGTTTATACATTTTATATATTACAATATACTCTATATATTTAAAATATCAAGCTTTAGTTATTTAAAGTTATCATTCGTAATAACTAAATTACTTAATAGTTCATTAATATATTTAATAAAATTTTTACATGTATAATTATTTATATTTACATTTCTAGTTACAATTAAAGGTTCGTGAATCGTCGAAAATAGTCGAAGGTCAAATGATTTCATAAAATAGTTCAAAAATTTTGAAATTTAATTTAATAGACTTTGCTTATCATGTCAATTTCATATTAAGATCAAGTTTAAATTTGGTCAGAAATTTTCGGGTCATCACATTTTTTTGGAAGATATATCTTTTAAATGCTTTCAAACTTTAATGTATATCTACCCAAATTAAATTAAATAGTTAAATGGAGAGCCTGAGACTTTTGAAGATATTAAGCGTCAATATCAGTAAATTCATATTCTTAATGGATGTAAAAAGACTGAAATATCATTTAACCAATATAATAATTTGATGAATAGTAAATTCATATTCTTAAATGATATAATTATAATAATATAATTTTAAATAAATATATATTAAGATTTTCATTTAAAAACATTATTTAATTATACTTTATATATATTCGTGCGTTGCACGGTAGTTGTAAATTTATGAATTCGTAAAAAAAAAAAACGGGCTTTGAGCCCATGCTTTAAATGACTATTAATGAACGAAAAAACTTTAACTATAAAATATTTGGTTAGTAAGAATTAGAAATTGATTATTACTTATTTGGTTACAAATTCACAAACAAAAATAACAATTGGATTCATAAAAATGGCACGTATCATCATAGATGAAAAATAATACTCCATTGTATTAAGAAACATCAATTTGATATTAATGTCAAGTCTACTACTGCGGTATTAAGAAACATCAATTTATGTTGTACTCTGTATATTTTGTTATTGTGGTTTTAGACAATAAATCGTTTGATATAATAAAAGATGAGATGTGGAATTAAATTTTATTCATTTTATTTAAGTTGAGTATTTTGTTATTTTATTTTTAGTAAATATATCATTGAATTTTATTCAATAAAAGATGATAATTAGAATTAAATTTGAGAGGGTATCATGTAACAGCAGGTAATGAGAAGTTGACATGTTATTTATATATATATATATATATATATATATATATATATATATATATATATAGTGGCGAAAGCATAATTTTTTTTCATCGGAGGCGATTTTTTTTTAAACGTAGCAATTTTTGTGGGCAAAAAATGGAGGTTTTGGGCAAACTTTAAGGTTTTTTGGCAAAATTTAAAGCTTTTGGGAGAAATTTGGATGTTTTAGATAACATTTGAAGGTTTTAGGGCAAAAAAAAAATTCACTAGGGGCAAAGTCGAAAATCTGAAATTTTTACACTGATAATTGTAAAATTCACTGGGGGCAGGCGCCCCCTCGCCCCTATATATATATATATATATATATATATATATATATATATATATATATATATATATATATATATATATATATACTATCTAACAAAGCTTATGTGACATACTTTTTCATTCGATAAATAAGCGAAAATCCAACGTGTCTTTTTTTCATTCTCTCAAAAATTTTAAGCTCTGGAGTATTTAAGTGACTTTTCTTAAAAAAATTACTCTTAAAATAAATAGGTAATATTTGCTTGTGTTACTTTCTAAAATTTGAGATTAAATTAAATCTTTTCTCAAAATATTAAGGCTTTCTGAGACGTTCATTCCATTGTTATATCCTAATCGAAATATAATATATAATAATAATAATGAAATAAATAATTCAACTATTTAAATTATCATCATTAAAATTATAATGTTATAATATTATAATGATAATAAAAACGTATTATAATGTTACTTACGAAAAGTAAAAAGATTGTAAGTAAATACTCCATAATCATATAGTATAACATCCTTATATAAGTTATATTTTGAGGTACACTTTGTTTTTTTAGAAACGCACTTAATTATATCAAATAAATAAATGATACACCTAGCAAGAAGCTAGCATAACAACGAGGACACGAAAAAGAACAACGTACGAAACATACACGACATAGCCAAACCCACGATAATACTAACGAAGACACTCATGAAATCCTAGCCAGCACCACCAAACGACCCACGAAACACGAAAGAGGCTAATTCAAAGTTACAAATATTCTTGAAATGTCAATCGCACCAAGTGTAGAGACCCGTCCTAATCCATCCGGACGAAGTCCATATCAATTACAAACGATTCACAACAGTTGATTACATCGCGAGGTACTTGACCTCTATATGATACATTTTACAAACATTGCATTCGTTTTTAAAAAGACAATCTTTCATTACAACGAAAGTTGACGGCATGCATACCATTTTATAATATATCTAACTATAGTTGATTTAATAATAATCTTGATGATATCAACGACTCGAATGCAACTGCTTTTGAAATATGTCATGAATGACTCCAAGTAATATCTTTAAAATGAGCAATTACACAGCGGAAGATTTCTTTCGTACCTGAGAATAAACATGCTTTCAAGTGTCAACCAACAGGTTGGTGAGTTCATTAATTTACATAAATAATCATTTCCATCATTTTAATAGACCACAAGATTTCATTTTTCCATTTCTCATAAACATACGTCCCATGCATAGAGACAAAAATATCATTCATATGGATTGAACACCTGGTAACCGACATTCACAATATGTATATAAGAATATCCCCATCATTCCGGGATCCTCCTTCGGACATGATATAAATTTTGAAGTACTAAAGCATCCGGTACTTTGGATGAGGCTTGCTGGGCCCGATAGATCTATCTTTAGAGTTCGCGTCAATTAGGGTATCTATTCCCTAATTCTTAGATTACCAGACTTAATAAAAAGGGGCATATTCGATTTCGATAATTCATCCATATAATGTAGTTTCACGTACTTGTGTCTATTTCGTAAAATAGTTATAAAAACAGCGCATGTATTCTCAGTCCCAAAAATATAATGAGAAAAAGGGAATAAATAAACTCACCTAATGTATTTTGTAGTAAAAATACATATGACTATATTGAACAATGCAGGGTTAGCCTCGGATTCACGAACCTATAACATTTATATATATTAACACACATAATTGTAATCGAACAATTTTATGTATTATTAATGAATTAATTGTTATTTTAATTATGTCTTTCATTAATAACCCATTTAACTACATTTATTAGTATTTATTATAAAAATATTAATATAGTTATGTTATATGTAGTAAATATGGTTTTATATAACTAATAGTTATTTTGATAAGATAATATTGATAATATTAAATAAAAAAAATTTGTTTCATCCTACAAATAATAACAATAATAATTATAATAATAAAAATGATAATCTTTATAAATGATACTTTTATTAATAATGAATACTAATAATAATAATTATAAAAATAATGATTTTACTAATAATAATACCAATATTTATATCAATATCTATAATGATAATAATACTACTAATAACTATAAAAATAATAATTTTACTAATACTAATAATACTCATATTTATATTAATAACTATAGTGATAATAATATTACTAATAATAATACTAGTACTTATGATAATAATAATAATAATAAAAATAATAATAATAATAATAATAATAATAATAATAATAATAATAATAATAATAATAATAATGTTAATCGTTTGCATATTTGTCTTTATAATCAGTATAATTATAATCATAACTTTAACAACATTTTTAATTAAGTCATAATAGTTATCATAATTATTATATATATTTTTTTAAACTTGAAACTATAACTATAATTGTTGCTTAATATTATCTAGCTCCTGAACAAAAATCATAAATACATCAAATATTTAAAGTTAATATCAAACGCAAAGGATTAAGGATTATACCCTCGGCGTAAATCGAGCGAGAGATGAGCATTGGTTGCACTTGGGCCCGATGTAATTTAGCTAGCACTTAATAAGTTCAAATTGTTGGGCCATAAGATATTTTAACAATCCATTATATATTGAGCCTTACAAAAATAGAAGCCCACTTAACAGCCCGATGACTTCCCTAATATATTTGGTATCCTTACTGATCGGTTCAACCCTAATTCTATGAACACCAGTTTTTTTTTCCCAATATCGATCTCCATAAAAATCAAGTCACAGATCAATTGAATTTGCTCCCTAGATCCGAGCTTATGAAGTTTTGTGAAGGAATCGAGGCTAAGATCGACAACAAACTCGAATTTTTGGTTAATAATAATGGCGATGGTGATGATGAAGATGAAAATCAGAAATCGAAATCTAAAGCGGTTCAGGTATAAATTTCTTCTTGAAAGGTGTTTAGAATCTCATACAGAACACTCGTAATCAATCTTTTGTTCAAGAAATACTTTATTTTTCATGAATCGAAATGTTAACCGAAAAAGTGTTATTTGTTGGCTTTGAATCTGGAATTTAGAAGTATAAATCAATTAAGATTAATACCTTGCGAGGCTCAAACAAACACCCAGGAATCGACATAAGTCGTTGATTAAATTTTGATTTTAAACCGTTTGTCCTAAGGGCCTTAACAGTTTGTTGATTGGCACTTGAAATAAAAATCTAATTGAATCTTAAATTATTTGATGACTTGCTGTATTTCTCTGTATTTGAAGGAATCATATGATGATGAATGATGATATAGGAAGGTGGATATTCTATGATTGTTTTGTGTTAAACCAAGCTAGAATCAAAAGTGAAAACAGTAGGCTGTCTTGTTGATTTCATTTGTTAACAGCAGCATTGAGCAAGAATTAATTTGTTATTAAATTGCTTGTTCTAGTGATCTCATCAGTTTGTTGATTTAGTCAATGTTATAAAAATATAATTTCTGATGGTAATATTTTTCAGATGAAACAGACACGAGAATATACAGCAGGTTGTGGTGGTTGCCGGTTAATAAAGAAATCAAGGGTGATGTATGGTGTTAGTGATGGAAGTGAGGGAGATGGTTTTTGGGGGCTGTCGCGCAGAACAGAAAAGGCAGACAAGGAAGGGCTGATACAGCAACAGAAGGTATGCAGCAATTGTTGGTGACTGGTTCGATGATTTAAATAATAAAAAAATATAGTAGCAGCTGTAACAGTGGTCATTGTGTTGAGTGGTGCAGTTTATGATGTTTTTCGAACGGAAACAGTAGCAACAACAATAGTGGTCGATGGTGTTGCAAACCAAAGAGTGATGATGGTTATTGGTGTTTGAAATAATTAAGGAAGGTGATGTATACCTGAACAGAACCCAAAGTAAAGTCATGATGTTTTGATGTTGTTGTCCTTCGAAACTTATAGCAAAAGTATTTTCATATTCATGTTGGTTGATAAAAGAAAGAAACAAAATAAAATAAGTTTGGTGATTGTTATATGTTTTGAATGAAAAGAAATCAAATGGTGTGTGAAGTTTCAGTTGGCAATGGTGCCCAAGTATGGTGACAACAGGTGATTGAGAGATTGATGAGGGTGGTTTGTGATGGTGTTGGTGGTTTGGTTGAACAAGACGATAAACAGCGTTTGGGTTTAGGTTCAAAGAGAATGAATAAGGTTGATATAGAGATGTAAAAATCTTCATGTAGTTTACTGCCTATGTAGATGGATCGATATATAAAGATATGTATAATAGATAGTGATAGATAGGATAGATAACAAAAAGAGTAGGTTAATAATTTCAATTAAGTCATAAAGTTACACAGTTGTTTCCAATTACAACCCAAATATCACGGATGATACCATAAAGTCAAATAGTAATATCGATGATAAACTTAATAGTATTATTACAACCAATGTTAGTGCAATTTGTTGAAAATAATGGTGATTGCTTGGGATAGGAAATAGATAGGAACAAGTGAGATATTATAATCATACATATGTGTATATTTATAATATTAGCAAGTCAATGGTTAAGATTTTTAATTGAAATTTTAACATGTGAAAGTAAAAGAGAGAATTTAATTAACAGGTGTTGCCTCCTATGCATATAATACTATATCCTATAATATATATAATACTGATAATAATTTGAGAAAATGTTTCAAATGAAGAAATGGCAGTTATTTGTGTAAAAGTTTGGATTGTTGCGGCTGAGTGGTTTCACGGATATGATACAAAACTGGAAGAGTAATACTGTGAAGAAGAAAAGTAATATATCGCAAACTGACTCTTTCCATGTTTAAGATATCATGCATTCAATTCAGCACTATCAATATAATACTATTTAATAACTAACATTAATTGTTAATCTTCTAGTTAAATTCGATGATATTGAACAATATATCATTGTACCAATTATCAATATAAATTTTCTTAACCACATAATTAATATATTCAAAGTTAAATTATATATTATTGTTTCAAGTATTAATATAAATATGCTTATATATATACATATTTATTTATAAACAATTGTTCGTAAATCGTCAAAAATGGTCGAATGGTAATTGAATACATGAACATAGTTTCAAAGTTTTCGAGACTCAATATTATAGACTTTGCTTATCGTGTCAGAATCATAGTAAGATTAAGTTTAAATTTGGTCGGAAATTCCCGGGTCATCACAGTACCTGCCCGTTAAAGAAATTTCTTCCCGAAATTTGAGTGAGGTGGTCATGGTTAACAATAAAAATGTTTTCATAACGAATATGAGTTGAATAGATAGGGTTTTATCATCATTGAGTAATATGAATAAAACAATTCGATTATTCGAAGCGTATGAGTGAAATTATAACAAAAGATTGAGATAAGGTAATAGATATTCGTCTTTACTTTTGACGTGGTCACGTTTGAATTCCGAAATTCAAGAGATTTAAAGGAAATCTTCGAAATCTAAAAGATTTGATTCTTCGACGAATAAGGAAATTAAGATCTCTATAATTAAATACAGTGATCTGCCTTGATTACTCTGTCTGATATTTCCATTATAAATTAAACTCTTCCGTTCCATTATTCTCACTATTCCTATACTTTCTTTCTTAGTTCATACATCTAAAAGATTGTGAAAATGCTTAATCCAGTTCTGATCCTTGTCCTTCTCCTTTCTATCGCTACAATCATTCTCCTTTTCCAACTTCCACCAGGAGAATCTGCTTCCTTCTACTTCGCCCTTGGGGTTATAATGTTTTTAATTTTCCCGTGTCTTTATATTGCGATAAACATTGATATACACGATTTGTAATTTATGTGTTGTTATAGGGCTTTATATTTTCCTTTAAATTTCAAAGTCCCTGCTTCTGTCTTTAATAATCATTGTCATTCACAGTTAATGCTCTCCCCTATTTGCTGTGATTTATACCCCCCATTTCTATTTCGGAGATTCATTCTTTTGTTTTCTCTTCCCGACTTTAAATCAAGCGAATAATGCTCCAGAATTTGTAGATATAGAGTTTTGAATGGTTATAATGTCCTAAGCAGGAAAGAACGTGATAGCACGGTTTGATTTGTCTAATTACCAGAATCACTGAGAATAGAACTATCAAGAATATATTTTCTTGATATATTCATAAGTTAAGCAGAATGAAAGAGTTATGTAACATGGCACATGATGACGTTATGATCTGTGAATCATCACGTTCCATTGGAAACTCAGCATGACTTACTGTAATATAATCACGTTGATCAAGTGTCATTATATTATACTAACTCGTGCATCAGTTCCCAACATTACTTCAATAACATTCATATTTTATGCTCGAAAGTTTACAGAATATAGAAAATAACAGTTTCTATATGATGTAATACTGATAGCACGAAGAGATTAATGATTTCAGATAAGAATAGTTATAAAAATATCTCCAGAAATCTGGAGGATATTTATAATGAAAGATACGATAATATCTCGAAATATCTAAGATCAGAGGATGATAGAAACTATTGTCTGCAAGGGTATAGAGTAAGGAGCAAGATATTCACTAAAGACTTTAGCAGACATTGAATCATTTGGATTCTTTGAAGTCAAACTTATTCTTTGTGATTTGTCCACGATTTTCTTCATAGTTTCGCATAATCTGCTTTTCGGTACTAAATTTTTTATTGAATGTTTTCAATATAATGATACACAGGAAGCACGAGGAGGTATATAATTTTGGAAGAGAATATTTATGAAAATATCCTCAGAAATATCGAAGATATTGATGATGATATTTTGGAATTTCTAAGTTCGATGGTTGATGGAGAAAGATTTTTCGCAAGATTTTAACAAGACTTCGGGGCAAGATATTCTCTAAAGATTTCAACGGATCCAGAATTATCTGGATTCTTTGAATATAGGGTATGGTCCTTGTATTTGTGCTTGGTCTCCTTCATGGTTAACTATATCCGTTTTCCAGTTCCAACGTTTCTGAGCTTTTCCAACACATTATTCTCTATCATCAAACTTCCGACGATTAAGGTCGTTTATGGTTATCAACAGTTTCTGCTGCTTCATTCAGCTTTTTCAAAGTTCAATGTATTAATTCGTAGGCTGGGTACTTTTCAAAATTTCAGAATGGAAGATCATTATTCTAAAAGATAAATGTTATACATATAACTGTTGATGTAGATATGCTGTGAGTTTCAAAGTACTGATTGCCGATTCCTCTACATTTACTGCTACCATATCTGAATCATTAGTTATCGATCCGAGGTGATTTCAAGAGAATTGTATTTTTAGATGATTAAACACTGACGGTAATATGGTGGAATATAAAATGTTCCCCGGTAACAATAAAAGAACATATATATAAATCAAGGTGATAATAAGGTTGTTTCGGATGAAAAGTCGAAGTTGATTTGCTGAAGCTGTGACAAAATTTGCTACTTTGAAAAGGGATCGCAAAGTTATTTTTGCTAATAAATGCCAAAGGATCTGACGCGGCTACATGTTAAACTTTTACTCAGTTGCCGAGAGTTTCTCAGGTGTATAACTATATGCATAAATCTTTCCTTCCGTAAATGATGTGTGATTGGTTCATCCTCTCGATTGAAATGTTTTCAAGAATCATGAGAGGTTTGAACGCAGATTGAAATCGTCAAGATATAAATGAGGTTTAAAATGAGATCAAGTGGCAAACTTGAAGAATTGTTTAGTTTCATATATCATAATCAATATTTTAATTCATTTTAATTGTCCAATGTTATTAGTCCACAGTCGATAGTCCACAGTTGACATTCCAATAATTCATATATAGTTTAATATATAATATTCGAATTAATTAATACGTGTCGTGACCCGTATACGTCTCAGACTCGATCACAAATCAAACTATATACATATATATATATATATATATATATATATATATATATATATATATATATATATATATATATATATATATATATAGATGGGTCGATATGATATGTCAATTCATTGTATACGTGTCCCGATATTTAAAATGCGTAAATAACAGAATGACGATAAATAAAGTGCGTAAAATAAATAACAGAAATTAAATGATGATAAATAAAATTGCGAGAATGTAAATTGCGAGAATTTAAATTGCGATAATTAAATTGCGATAAATAAAATGTAACCAGTTAGCTAGGAACGGTTAGCTAGGAACAGTTAGCGTGAATTCTTAGCAAATTCTTCTCATAGTTAAATTGTTTGTTTCTAACAAGTTTTATTTTGTCCAATGTTTTCTTCATTATGCCACTTGTTGGATTCTGATAGGTCCAAATCTAAATATGAAATTTGAATGGAAATGGTTATTATGTGGTGAACGGATTCGTATATCAGTAGATGTAAGTAATATAGTAAATGATTGTTGAATCAGATTTGAAGAATGTACAGTGTAACTTATTAATGGGAAATCTAAATATTCCTCGGGTATTACCTACCCATTAAAATATTTTCACCATTAACATGTTGTACAAAAGAACTTTTAATTACAATCTTTATGAAAATTTACTTACATATATATTTTCTTCAGATGTAATCATAGATTTAATGAGTTAATATAATATTAAAATCATTTAGTTTTCGGTTAGAACTAGAATAAATAATATCTAAAACTTTAGAGATTACATATTCTCCTTGTCGAACGAAGATAAATGAGGTAGAACGATACGTAGAACGAAGATCATACTCGAAGTACAGATAGTGATATTGAAGCATGGATTGTTGATGGTACTGGTGCTGTTACTGATGGTACTGTTGGTGCTAGTGATGTTGCTGAAGCTGGTACATTTTGCACCATATTCTCCGAATTAATTATTCGAGCACGAAGTTCGTTGACTTATTACCCCAGGATGATTGTCGGTCGGAACGAGCGGATGAATAAGGTTCAGAATTGTGGATAGAATATAATCTTGTCGAGTTACCCTGGAAATGAGACTGAAAATGGTGTCTCGAACAGGTTCGCCGGTAAACGCTTCATGTTCATTGTCAAGAGGTGAATTCGGTTGGTGGAAGGGATTGCCTTCTGCACTTTTTCTATTAATTAAGTCAACTACGAACTCATCAGATGAATTGATAATGGCTGAATGGTTGATTCATGCCAATGACGTTGTTTTCGGAGATTAGGTGAACATCTATGTCGGAATAGCTGTCGGAATAACTATCGGAATAGCTATCGGAATCTGAGGGACTCGAACTGGTTGCAGGATTCATCTCGTACGATCAGATGGAGGATTTTCGATAAGAGATAGATTATAGGATGTAGATTATGTAGTGACCCGAACTTTTCCATGTTTATATATATTAATTGAGATTGATGTTTACATGATTAAATGTTTCCAACATGTTAAGCAATCAAACTTGTTAAGACTTGATTAATTGAAATAGGTTTCATATAGACAATTGACCACCCAAGTTGACCGGTGATTCACGAACGTTAAAACTTGTAAAAAACTATATGATGACATATATATGGTTATATATATAGTTAACATGATATTATGATAATTAAACATATCATTAATTATATTAACAATGAACTACATATGTAAAAACAAGACTACTAACTTAATGATTTTGAAACGAGACATATATGTAACGTTTATCGTTGTAACGACATTTAATGTATATATATCATATTAAGAGATATTCGTACATCATAATATCATGATAATATAATAATTTAAAATCTCTTTTGTTATTATAAACATTGGGTTAACAACATTTAACAAGATCGTTAACCTAAAGGTTTCAAAACAACACTTACATGTAACGACTAACGATGACTTAACGACTCAGTTAAAATGTATATACATGTAGTGTTTTAATATGTATTTATACACTTTTGAAAGACTTCAATACACTTATCAAAATACTTCTACTTAACAAAAATGCTTACAATTACATTCTCGTTCAGTTTCATCAACAATTCTACTCGTATGCACCCGTATTCGTACTCGTACAATACACAGCTTTTAGATGTATGTACTATTGGTATATACACTCCAATGATCAGCTCTTAGCAGCCCATGTGAGTCACCTAACACATGTGGGAACCATCATTTGGCAACTAGCATGAAATATCTCATAAGATTACAAAAATATGAGTAATCATTCATGACTTATTTACATGAAAACAAAATTACATATCCTTTATATCTAATCCATACACCAACGACCAAAAACACCTACAAACACTTTCATTCTTCAATTTTCTTCATATAATTGAACTCTCTCAAGTTCTATCTTCAAGTTCTAAGTGTTCTTCATAAATTCCAAAAGTTCTAGTTTCATAAAATCAAGAATACTTTCAAGTTTGCTAGCTCACTTCCAATCTTGTAAGGTGATCATCCAACCTCAAGAAATCTTTGTTTCTTACAGTAGGTTATCATTCTAATACAAGGTAATAATCATATTCAAACTTTGGTTCAATTTCTATAACTATAACAATCTTATTTCAAGTGATGATCTTACTTGAACTTGTTTTCGTGTCATGATTTTGCTTCAAGAACTTTGAGCCATCCAAGGATCCATTGAAGCTAGATCCATTTTTCTCTTTTCCAGTAGGTTCATCCAAGGAACTTAAGGTAGTAATGATGTTCATAACATCATTCGATTCATACATATAAAGCTATCTTATTCGAAGGTTTAAACTTGTAATCACTAGAACATAGTTTAGTTAATTCTAAACTTGTTCGCAAACAAAAGTTAATCCTTCTAACTTGACTTTTAAAATCAACTAAACACATGTTCTATATCTATATGATATTCTAACTTAATGATTTAAAACCTGGAAACACGAAAAACACCGTAAAACCGGATTTACGCCGTCGTAGTAACACCGCGGGCTGTTTTGGGTTAGTTAATTAAAAACTATGATAAACTTTGATTTAAAAGTTGTTATTCTGAGAAAATGATTTTTATTATGAACATGAAAACTATATCCAAAAATTATGGTTAAACTCAAAGTGGAAGTATGTTTTCTAAAATGGTCATCTAGACGTCGTTCTTTCGACTGAAATGACTACCTTTACAAAAACGACTTGTAACTTATTTTTCCGACTAGAAACCTATACTTTTTTTGTTTAGATTCATAAAATAGAGTTCAATATAAAACCATAGCAATTTGATTCACTCAAAACGGATTTAAAATGAAGAAGTTATGGGTAAAACAAGATTGGATAATTTTTCTCATTTTAGCTACGTGAAAATTGGTAACAAATCTATTCCAACCATAACTTAATCAACTTGTATTATATATTATGTAATCTTGAGATACCATAGACACGTATACAATGTTTCGACCTATCATGTCGACACATCTATATATATTTCGGAACAACCATAGACACTCTATATGTGAATGTTGGAGTTAGCTATACAGGGTTGAGGTTGATTCCAAAATATATATAGTTTGAGTTGTGATCAATACTGAGATACGTATACACTGGGTCGTGGATTGATTCAAGATAATATTTATCGATTTATTTCTGTACATCTAACTGTGGACAACTAGTTGTAGGTTACTAACGAGGACAGCTGACTTAATAAACTTAAAACATCAAAATATATTAAAAGTGTTGTAAATATATTTTGAACATACTTTGATATATATGTATATATTGTTATAGGTTCGTGAATCAACCAGTGGCCAAGTCTTACTTCCCGACGAAGTAAAAATCTGTGAAAGTGAGTTATAGTCCCACTTTTAAAATCTAATATTTTTGGGATGAGAATACATGCAGGTTTTATAAATGATTTACAAAATAGACACAAGTACGTGAAACTACATTCTATGGTTGAATTATCGAAATCGAATATGCCCCTTTTTATTAAGTCTGGTAATCTAAGAATTAGGGAACAGACACCCTAATTGACGCGAATCCTAAAGATAGATCTATTGGGCCTAACAAACCCCATCCAAAGTACCGGATGCTTTAGTACTTCGAAATTTATATCATATCCGAAGGGTGTCCCGGAATGATGGGGATATTCTTATATATGCATCTTGTTATTGTCGGTTACCAGGTGTTCACCATATGAATGATTTTTATCTCTATGTATGGGATGTGTATTGAAATATGAAATCTTGTGGTCTATTGTTATGATTTGATATATATAGGTTAAACCTATAACTCACCAACATTTTTGTTGACGTTTTAAGCATGTTTATTCTCAGGTGATTATTAAGAGCTTCCGCTGTCGCATACTTAAATAAGGACAAGATTTGGAGTCCATGCTTGTATGATATTGTGTAAAAACTGCATTCAAGAAACTTATTTTGTTGTAACATATTTATTGTAAACCATTATGTAATGGTCGTGTGTAAACAGGATATATTAGATTATCATTATTTGATAATCTACGTAAAGCTTTTTAAACCTTTATTGATGAAATAAAGGTTATGGTTTGTTTAAAAATGAATGCAGTCTTTGAAAAACGTCTCATATAGAGGTCAAAACCTCGCAACGAAATCAATTAATATGGAACGTTTTTAATCAATAAGAACGGGACATTTCAGTTGGTATCCGAGCGTTGGTCTTAGAGAACCAGAAAATTTGCATTAGTGTGTCTTATCGAGTTTGTCAGGATGCATTAGTGAGTCTGGACTTCGACCGTGTTTTCTTTAAAAATGATTGCTTAACATTTTTGTTGGAAACTATATATTTTTAACATATGAATATTATGTGATATATTAATCTCTTAACGTGTTTGATATTATGTGATAGATGTCTACCTCTAGAACAAGTCTCATTGACTCACCTAATAATAATGAAGAGTCAAATGTAAATTGGAATGATTTGTGGACTGATTCACAAGTTCCCGAATAGGAACCGGAAGAAGAGTCGGAACCGGAAGAAGAATCGGAACCGGAAGAAGAATCGGAACCGGATGAAGAAATAGAACCGGTGGGGGAAATAATAAAACGGTTAAGTAAAAGAAAATCCTCAACCAACCGACCAAAGTTAATTATGGTCAATGGTGTTTCCGCCAAGGAAGCAAAATATTGGGAGGATTACCAATTCTCCGATGAATCGGATTCCGACGAGAATTCCGATGATGTTATAGAAATTACCCCAACTGAATTTAAAAAGGCAAAAGAAAATAATAAGGGAAAGGGCATAAAAATAGAGAAATCTAATTCCAACCCCGATGAACTTTATATGTATCGTCAACCCCCGAAGTCCTTAAGTTGTAACAATGACCCGGGAACCTCTAAACCACCAGGTTTTTCTAAACCAATGTGGACAACGACGGCTCGTATTAGGGGAACATCATATATCCCTAGAAACTTGGCAAAACGAACCAAAACCGAAGAAGAAGAAACGAGCGAGTCGGAATAAGATAGTTGTATTCGTGTGGTGTAATATATGTAATATAGTGTTCTTATGCTTTATGATATATGTAAAAATTGCTTGTATTAATAAGTATTTTTTTATGAATCTAACTCTTGTCTATTTTACAGTTTAAAAACACAAAATGGATAGACAACCCAATATTTTAAGAGACCTACCCGGAGACATGATTGATGAAATCTTGTCTAGAGTCGGCCAGAATTCTTCGGCACAACTATTTAAGGCGAGATCAGTGTGTAAGACATTCGAAGAACGTTCCAAGAATGTCTTGGTTTATAAGAGAATTTCGTTTGAAAGATGGGGAATATCACATTGGGAAACCCATAAGTTACGAT
Organism: Rutidosis leptorrhynchoides; assembly: GCF_046630445.1. Classification (NCBI taxonomy): domain Eukaryota; kingdom Viridiplantae; phylum Streptophyta; class Magnoliopsida; order Asterales; family Asteraceae; genus Rutidosis; species Rutidosis leptorrhynchoides. Next base: position 648,178,813 of record NC_092334.1, read on the forward strand.
GTGTTTACTTTGACGCATATATTGCGGGGAACCCAAATGCTATTTTACGCAATGGGTTAAGAAATTATTTTGACTCAATATATCCGAATATTGGACTTCGTGATTTAGAAAAAGCGGCTAACATGCAACATAAAGAAGCATGTTATGCTTACGGATTAGTAATGTTCGCTTCTCACCAAAGTGAGAACAAGAACATCGGGCTACAACTATTAAACAAAACGTTTCCACAAGTGACGGAGTCGGTAATTGGGGTAAGAAATGAGGTTTTTAGATTATTACGGGACTGTTGGACATTACGTAACCCTCGTCCCTTTGATGACGTTACAACACGCTGTCTTATCAACGGCCATAACGGTTATGTTGCACAAGACCAAGGATGGGAAGTAGTCCTAGTAAAACCAGAATGCATGACTTGTTTCTGGACGTATGAATTACGTGTCTTTATTGCCTTTGCTGAACGACTTGTGTACTAGCTAGAATTGTCTTCACAACTATCTTGTATCAAAGTTATTGTGTGCTATATTTCATGCTTTATGTAAAATAAGCGGTATTGTAAGTTTGTAAAATATTGTATAAAAGTTTGAACGCGAAATATTATTATAATCAGTTTTTCATATAGAATTGTAGTAGTTGAATTGTATATTAGCTACTAAGTATGAACTTAACGGGTAGGTACTACCCGAATTTAAACTTATAAAACGCTAATATGAAGAAAAAGCTTTTATAAATGAGTTCATATTATGCTACGAAATACTATTAACTACTCTTAATATTCTGTATGATTAACTTGTTCCATTTAACTATTTTGAAGGAAATGGCACCGACTACTCGACACACCGTGAATATGAATGAAGAGGAATTCCGTACTTTTCTAGCTTCAAACATAGCCGCAGTACAGGCTGCGCTACATACCAACAATAACCTTGGATCTAGCAGTACAGGAAATCGTGTAGGATGCACCTACAAAGAATTCACTGCCTGCAAACCTTTGGAATTTGATGGAACCGAAGGACCGATCGGATTGAAACGGTGGACAGAGAAGGTTGAATCGGTGTTTGCCATAAGTAAGTGTACTGAAGAGGACAAAGTGAAGTACGCTACGCATACCTTCACAGGTTCTGCGTTAACATGTTGGAATACCTATCTAGAGCAAGTGGGACAAGATGATGCGTACGCACTACCATGGTCAGCATTCAAGCACTTGATGAACGAGAAGTACCGTCCCAGAACCGAGGTCAATAAGCTCAAGACAGAACTTAGAGGGTTACGAACCCAAGGATTTGATATTACCACGTACGAAAGACGATTCACAGAATTGTGCCTATTGTGTCCGGGAGCATTCGAAGATGAGGAAGAGAAGATCGACGCGTTTGTGAAAGGATTACCGGAAAGAATCCAAGAAGATATAAGTTCACACGAGCCCGCCTCCATACAACAGGCATGTAGAATGGCTCACAAACTAGTGAACCAGATTGAAGAAAGAATTAAAGAACAGACTGTTGAAGAGGCCAATGTGAAGCAAGTCAAAAGAAAGTGGGAGGAAAACGGTGATAAGAATCACCAATACAACAACAACAGCAATTACAACAATAATCGCAACAATTATCCCAACAATCGCAACTACAACAAACGGCCCAACAACAACAACAACAACAACAGCAACTACAACAATCATCCCAACAACAATAATAACCGCAACAACAACAACAATTAGAAGCAGCTATGCCAAAGGTGTGAAAAGAATCACTCGGGGTTCTGCACCAAATTTTGCAACAAGTGTAAAAGAAATGGTCATAGCGCGGCGAAGTGTGAGGTCTACGGACCAGGGGTTAATAGAACGAAAGGAACAAATGGTGTCGGAACGAGTAATGGCGGAGCAAGTAGTGTCGGAGCAAGTTATGCCAATGTAGTTTGTTATAAATGTGGAAAACCAGGCCACATTATTAGAAATTGCCCGAACCAGGAGAACACGAATGGACAAGGCCGTGGAAGAGTTTTCAATATTAATGCGGTAGAGGCACAGGAAGACCCGGAGCTTGTTACGGGTACGTTTCTTATTGACAATAAATCTGGTTACGTTTTATTTGATTCGGGTGCGGATAGAAGCTATATGAGTAGAGATTTTTGTGCTAAATTAAGTTGTCCATTGACGCCTTTGGATAGTAAATTTTTACTCGAATTAGCAAATGGTAAATTAATTTCAGCAGATAATATATGTCGGAATCGAGAAATTAAACTGGTTAGTGAAACATTTAAGATTGATTTGATACCAGTAGAGTTAGGGAGTTTTGATGTGATAATCGGTATGGACTGGTTGAAAGAAGTGAAAGCGGAGATCGTTTGTTACAAAAATACAATTCGCATTATACGAGAAAAAGGAAAACCCTTAATGGTGTACGGAGAAAAGGGCAACACGAAGCTACATCTTATTAGTAATTTGAAGGCACAAAAACTAATAAGAAAAGGTTGCTATGCTGTTCTAGCACACGTCGAGAAAGTACAAACTGAAGAAAAGAGCATCAATGATGTTCCCATTGCAAAAGAATTTCCCGATGTATTTCTGAAAGAATTACCGGGATTACCCCCACATCGATCCGTTGAATTTCAAATAGATCTTGTACCAGGAGCTGCACCAATAGCTCGTGCTCCTTACAGACTCGCACCCAGCGAGATGAAAGAACTGCAAAGCCAATTACAAGAACTTTTAGAGCGTGGTTTCATTCGACCAAGCACATCACCGTGGGGAGCTCCTGTTTTGTTTGTCAAGAAGAAAGATGGTACATTCAGGTTGTGTATCGACTACCGAGAGTTGAACAAACTTACCATCAAGAACCGCTACCCACTACCGAGAATCGACGACTTATTTGATCAACTACAAGGCTCGTCTGTTTATTCAAAGATTGACTTACGTTCCGGGTATCATCAAATGCGGGTGAAAGAAGATGATATTCCAAAGACTGCTTTCAGAACACGTTACGGTCATTACGAGTTTATGGTCATGCCGTTTGGTTTAACTAATGCACCAGCTGTGTTCATGGACCTTATGAACCGAGTGTGTGGACCATACCTTGACAAGTTTGTCATTGTTTTCATTGATGACATACTTATTTACTCAAAGAATGACCAAGAACACGGTGAACATTTGAGAAAGGTGTTAGAAGTATTGAGGAAGGAAGAATTGTACGCTAAGTTTTCAAAGTGTGCATTTTGGTTGGAAGAAGTTCAATTCCTCGGTCACATAGTGAACAAAGGAGGTATTAAGGTGGATCCGACAAAGATAGAAACTGTTGAAAAGTGGGAAACCCCGAAAACTCCGAAACACATACGCCAGTTTTTAGGACTAGCTGGTTACTACAGAAGGTTCATCCAAGACTTTTCCAAAATAGCAAAACCCTTGACTGCATTAACGCATAAAGGGAAGAAATTTGAATGGAATGATGAACAAGAGAAAGCGTTTCAGTTATTGAAGAAAAAGCTAACTACGGCACCTATATTGTCATTGCCTGAAGGGAATGATGATTTTGTGATTTATTGTGATGCATCAAAGCAAGGTCTCGGTTGTGTATTAATGCAACGAACGAAGGTGATTGCTTATGCGTCTAGACAATTGAAGATTCACGAACAAAATTATACGACGCATGATTTGGAATTAGGCGCGGTTGTTTTTGCATTAAAGACTTGGAGGCATTACTTATATGGGGTCAAAAGTATTATATATACCGACCACAAAAGTCTTCAACACATATTTAATCAGAAACAACTGAATATGAGGCAGCGTAGGTGGATTGAATTATTGAATGATTACGACTTTGAGATTCGTTACCACCCGGGGAAGGCAAATGTGGTAGCCGATGCCTTGAGCAGGAAGGACAGAGAACCCATTCGAGTAAAATCTATGAATATAATGATTCATAATAACATTACTACTCAAATAAAGGAGGCGCAACAAGGAGTTTTAAAAGAGGGAAATTTAAAGGATGAAATACCCAAAGGATCGGAGAAGCATCTTAATATTCGGGAAGACGGAACCCGGTATAGGGCTGAAAGGATTTGGGTACCAAAATTTGGAGATATGAGAGAAATGGTACTTAGAGAAGCTCATAAAACCAGATACTCAATACATCCTGGAACGGGGAAGATGTACAAGGATCTCAAGAAACATTTTTGGTGGCCGGGTATGAAAGCCGATGTTGCTAAATACGTAGGAGAATGTTTGACGTGTTCTAAGGTCAAAGCTGAGCATCAGAAACCATCAGGTCTACTTCAACAACCAGAAATCCCGGAATGGAAATGGGAAAACATTACCATGGATTTCATCACTAAATTGCCAAGGACTGCAAGTGGTTTTGATACTATTTGGGTAATAGTTGATCGTCTCACCAAATCAGCACACTTCCTACCAATAAGAGAAGATGACAAGATGGAGAAGTTAGCACGACTGTATTTGAAGGAAGTCGTCTCCAGACATGGAATACCAATCTCTATTATCTCTGATAGGGATGGCAGATTTATTTCAAGATTCTGGCAGACATTACAGCAAGCATTAGGAACTCGTCTAGACATGAGTACTGCCTATCATCCACAAACTGATGGGCAGAGCGAAAGGACGATACAAACGCTTGAAGACATGCTACGAGCATGTGTTATTGATTTCGGAAACAGTTGGGATCGACATCTACCGTTAGCAGAATTTTCCTACAACAACAGCTACCATTCAAGCATTGAGATGGCGCCGTTTGAAGCACTTTATGGTAGAAAGTGCAGGTCTCCGATTTGTTGGAGTGAAGTGGGGGATAGACAGATTACGGGTCCGGAGATTATACAAGAAACTACCGAGAAGATCATCCAAATTCAACAACGGTTGAAAACCGCCCAAAGTCGACAAAAGAGCTACGCTGACATTAAAAGAAAAGATATAGAATTTGAAATTGGAGAGATGGTCATGCTTAAAGTTGCACCTTGGAAAGGCGTTGTTCGATTTGGTAAACGAGGGAAATTAAATCCAAGGTATATTGGACCATTCAAGATTATTGATCGTGTCGGACCAGTAGCTTACCGACTTGAGTTACCTCAACAACTCGCGGCTGTACATAACACTTTCCACGTCTCGAATTTGAAGAAATGTTTTGCTAAAGAAGATCTCACTATTCCGTTAGATGAAATCCAAATCAACGAAAAACTCCAATTCATCGAAGAACCCGTCGAAATAATGGATCGTGAGGTTAAAAGACTTAAGCAAAACAAGATACCAATTGTTAAGGTTCGATGGAATGCTCGTAGAGGACCCGAGTTCACCTGGGAGCGTGAAGATCAGATGAAGAAGAAATACCCGCATCTATTTCCAGAAGATTCGTCAACACCTTCAACAGCTTAAAATTTCGGGACGAAATTTATTTAACGGGTAGGTACTGTAGTGACCCGAACTTTTCCATGTTTATATATATTAATTGAGATTGATGTTTACATGATTAAATGTTTCCAACATGTTAAGCAATCAAACTTGTTAAGACTTGATTAATTGAAATAGGTTTCATATAGACAATTGACCACCCAAGTTGACCGGTGATTCACGAACGTTAAAACTTGTAAAAAACTATATGATGACATATATATGGTTATATATATAGTTAACATGATATTATGATAATTAAACATATCATTAATTATATTAACAATGAACTACATATGTAAAAACAAGACTACTAACTTAATGATTTTGAAACGAGACATATATGTAACGTTTATCGTTGTAACGACATTTAATGTATATATATCATATTAAGAGATATTCGTACATCATAATATCATGATAATATAATAATTTAAAATCTCTTTTGTTATTATAAACATTGGGTTAACAACATTTAACAAGATCGTTAACCTAAAGGTTTCAAAACAACACTTACATGTAACGACTAACGATGACTTAACGACTCAGTTAAAATGTATATACATGTAGTGTTTTAATATGTATTTATACACTTTTGAAAGACTTCAATACACTTATCAAAATACTTCTACTTAACAAAAATGCTTACAATTATATTCTCGTTCAGTTTCATCAACAATTCTACTCGTATGCACCCGTATTCGTACTCGTACAATACACAGCTTTTAGATGTATGTACTATTGGTATATACACTCCAATGATCAGCTCTTAGCAGCCCATGTGAGTCACCTAACACATGTGGGAACCATCATTTGGCAACTAGCATGAAATATCTCATAAGATTACAAAAATATGAGTAATCATTCATGACTTATTTACATGAAAACAAAATTACATATCCTTTATATCTAATCCATACACCAACGACCAAAAACACCTACAAACACTTTCATTCTTCAATTTTCTTCATATAATTGAACTCTCTCAAGTTCTATCTTCAAGTTCTAAGTGTTCTTCATAAATTCCAAAAGTTCTAGTTTCATAAAATCAAGAATACTTTCAAGTTTGCTAGCTCACTTCCAATCTTGTAAGGTGATCATCCAACCTCAAGAAATCTTTGTTTCTTACAGTAGGTTATCATTCTAATACAAGGTAATAATCATATTCAAACTTTGGTTCAATTTCTATAACTATAACAATCTTATTTCAAGTGATGATCTTACTTGAACTTGTTTTCGTGTCATGATTTTGCTTCAAGAACTTTGAGCCATCCAAGGATCCATTGAAGCTAGATCCATTTTTCTCTTTTCCAGTAGGTTCATCCAAGGAACTTAAGGTAGTAATGATGTTCATAACATCATTCGATTCATACATATAAAGCTATCTTATTCGAAGGTTTAAACTTGTAATCACTAGAACATAGTTTAGTTAATTCTAAACTTGTTCGCAAACAAAAGTTAATCCTTCTAACTTGACTTTTAAAATCAACTAAACACATGTTCTATATCTATATGATATTCTAACTTAATGATTTAAAACCTGGAAACACGAAAAACACCGTAAAACCGGATTTACGCCGTCGTAGTAACACCGCGGGCTGTTTTGGGTTAGTTAATTAAAAACTATGATAAACTTTGATTTAAAAGTTGTTATTCTGAGAAAATGATTTTTATTATGAACATGAAAACTATATCCAAAAATTATGGTTAAACTCAAAGTGGAAGTATGTTTTCTAAAATGGTCATCTAGACGTCGTTCTTTCGACTGAAATGACTACCTTTACAAAAACGACTTGTAACTTATTTTTCCGACTAGAAACCTATACTTTTTTTGTTCAGATTCATAAAATAGAGTTCAATATAAAACCATAGCAATTTGATTCACTCAAAACGGATTTAAAATGAAGAAGTTATGGGTAAAACAAGATTGGATAATTTTTCTCATTTTAGCTACGTGAAAATTGGTAACAAATCTATTCCAACCATAACTTAATCAACTTGTATTATATATTATGTAATCTTGAGATACCATAGACACGTATACAATGTTTCGACCTATCATGTCGACACATCTATATATATTTCGGAACAACCATAGACACTCTATATGTGAATGTTGGAGTTAGCTATACAGGGTTGAGGTTGATTCCAAAATATATATAGTTTGAGTTGTGATCAATACTGAGATACGTATACACTGGGTCGTGGATTGATTCAAGATAATATTTATCGATTTATTTCTGTACATCTAACTGTGGACAACTAGTTGTAGGTTACTAACGAGGACAGCTGACTTAATAAACTTAAAACATCAAAATATATTAAAAGTGTTGTAAATATATTTTGAACATACTTTGATATATATGTATATATTGTTATAGGTTCGTGAATCAACCAGTGGCCAAGTCTTACTTCCCGACGAAGTAAAAATCTGTGAAAGTGAGTTATAGTCCCACTTTTAAAATCTAATATTTTTGGGATGAGAATACATGCAGGTTTTATAAATGATTTACAAAATAGACACAAGTACGTGAAACTACATTCTATGGTTGAATTATCGAAATCGAATATGCCCCTTTTTATTAAGTCTGGTAATCTAAGAATTAGGGAACAGACACCCTAATTGACGCGAATCCTAAAGATAGATCTATTGGGCCTAACAAACCCCATCCAAAGTACCGGATGCTTTAGTACTTCGAAATTTATATCATATCCGAAGGGTGTCCCGGAATGATGGGGATATTCTTATATATGCATCTTGTTATTGTCGGTTACCAGGTGTTCACCATATGAATGATTTTTATCTCTATGTATGGGATGTGTATTGAAATATGAAATCTTGTGGTCTATTGTTATGATTTGATATATATAGGTTAAACCTATAACTCACCAACATTTTTGTTGACGTTTTAAGCATGTTTATTCTCAGGTGATTATTAAGAGCTTCCGCTGTCGCATACTTAAATAAGGACAAGATTTGGAGTCCATGCTTGTATGATATTGTGTAAAAACTGCATTCAAGAAACTTATTTTGTTGTAACATATTTATTGTAAACCATTATGTAATGGTCGTGTGTAAACAGGATATATTAGATTATCATTATTTGATAATCTACGTAAAGCTTTTTAAACCTTTATTGATGAAATAAAGGTTATGGTTTGTTTAAAAATGAATGCAGTCTTTGAAAAACGTCTCATATAGAGGTCAAAACCTCGCAACGAAATCAATTAATATGGAACGTTTTTAATCAATAAGAACGGGACATTTCAGATTAGTACCCTGCAATACATAATTTACATATGCATATATAATACTAAAATCCCATAAGTTAAGGAGGAATTTACGGAAGTTGTCAGGCAAAGTTATAGTAACAGATACGCTAAGATATGAAGTAGCAGATACGCTAAGATATGAATTTTGTCTATACACTATTCATGCAGTCAATGCAGTAAAACATGTCTAGACTAAGAATGATAAGCAAGTGATTCTCTAAGAATGATAAGCAGGTAATTTTTGACACGAAGTGATAAGGAAAACTTTTGACAGGCAGACACGGTCGAAGTTCAGACTCACTAATGCATCCTAACGACTTATCAGTTAGACACACTATTGCAGACCTGGTTCGCTAAGACCATCGCTCTGATACCAACTGTAGAGACCCGTCCTAATCCATCCGGACGAAGTCCATATCGATTACAAACGATTCACAACAGTTGATTACATCGCGAGGTACTTGACCTCTATATGATACATTTTACAAACATTGCATTCGTTTTTAAAAAGTCAATCTTTCATTACAACGAAAGTTGACGGCATGCATACCATTTTATAATATATCTAATTATAGTTGATTTAATAATAATCTTGATGATATCAACGACTCGAATGCAACGGCTTTTGAAATATGTCATGAATGACTCCAAGTAATATCTTTAAAATGAGCAATTACACAGCGGAAGATTTCTTTCGTACATGAGAATAAACATGCTTTCAAGTGTCAACCAACAGGTTGGTGAGTTCATTAATTTACATAAATAATCATTTCTATCATTTTAATAGACCACAAGATTTCATATTTCCATTTCTCATAAACATACGTCCCATGCATAGAGACAAAAATATCATTCATATGGATTGAACACCTGGTAACCGACATTCACAATATGCATATAAGAATATCCCCATCATTCTGGGATCCTCCTTCGGACATGATATAAATTTTGAAGTACTAAAGCATCCGGTACTTTGGATGGGGCTTGCTGGGCCCGATAGATCTATCTTTAGAGTTCGCGTCAATTAGGGTGTCTGTTCCCTAATTCTTAGATTACCAGACTTAATTAAAAGGGGCATATTCGATTTTGATAATTCAACCATATAATGTAGTTTCACATACTTGTGTCTATTTCGTAAAACAGTTATAAAAACAGCGCATGTATTCTCAGTCCCAAAAATATAATGAGAAAAAGGGAATAAATAAACTCACCTAATGTATTTTGTAGTAAAAATACATATGACTATATTGAACAATGCAGGGTTGGCCTCAGATTCACGAATCTATAACATTTATATATATATTAACACACATAATTGTAATCGAACAATTTTATGTATTATTAATGAATTAATTGTTATTTTAATTATGTCTTTCATTAATAACCCATTTAACTACATTTATTAGTATTTATTATAAAAATATTAATATAGTTATGTTATATGTAGTAAATATGGTTTTATATAACTAATAGTTATTTTGATAAGATAATATTGATAATATTAAATAAAAAAAATTTGTTTCACCCTACAAATAATAACAATAATAATTATAATAATAAAAATGATAATCTTTATAAATGATACTTTTATTAATAATGAATACTAATAATAATAATTATAAAAATAATGATTTTACTAATAATAATACCAATATTTATATCAATATCTATAATGATAATAATACTACTAATAACTATAAAAATAATAATTTTACTAATACTAATAATACTCATATTTATATTAATAACTATAGTGATAATAATATTACTAATAATAATACTAGTACTTATGATAATAATAATAAAAATAAAAATAATAATAATAATAATAATAATAATAATAATAATAATAATAATAATAATAATAATAATAATAATAATAATAATAATAATAATGATGATGATGTTAATCATTTGCATATTTTTCTTTATAATCAGTATAATTATAATCATAACTTTAACATCATTTTTAATTAAGTCATAATAGTTATCATAATTATTTTTTTTTTTTAAACTTGAAACTATAACTATAATTGTTGCTTAATATTATCTAGCTCCTGAACAAAAATCATAAATACATCAAATATTTAAAGTTAATATCAAACGCAAAGGATTAAGGATTATACCCTCGGCGTAAATCGAGCGAGAGACGAGCATTGGTTGCACTTGGGCCCGATGTAATTTAGCTAGCACTTAATAAGTTCAAATTGTTAGGCCATAAGATATTTTAACAATCCATTATATATTGAGCCTTACAAAAATAGAAGCCCACTTAACAGCCCGATGACTTCCCTAATATATTCGGTATCCTTACTGATCGGTTCAACCCTAATTCTATGAACACCAGTTTTTTTTTCTTCCCAATATCGATCTCCATAAAAATCAAGTCACAGATCAATTGAATTTGCTCTCTAGATCCGAGCTTATGAAGTTTTGTGAAGGAATCGAGGCTAAGATCGACAACAAACTCGAATTTTTGGTTAATAATAATGGCGATGGTGATGATGAAGATGAAAATCAGAAATCGAAATCTAAAGCGGTTCAGGTATAAATTTCTTCTTGAAAGGTGTTTAGAATCTCATACAGAACACTTGTAATCAATCTTTTGTTCAAGAAATACTTTATTTTTCATGAATCGAAATGTTGACCGAAAAAGTGTTATTTGTTGGCTTTGAATCTGGAATTTAGAAGTATAAATCAATTAAGATTAATACCTTGCGAGGCTGAAACAAACACCCAGGAATCGACATAAGTCGTTGATTAAATTTTGATTTTAAACCGTTTGTCCTAAGGGCCTTAACAGTTTGTTGATTGGCACTTGAAATAAAAATCTAATTGAATCTTAAATTATTTGATGACTTGCTGTATTTCTCTGTATTTGAAGGAATCATATAATGATGAATGATGATATAGGAAGGTGGATATTCTATGATTGTTTTGTGTTAAACCAAGCTAGAATCAAAAGTGAAAATAGTAGGCTGTCTTGTTGATTTCATTTGTTAACAGCAGCAATGAGCAAGAATTAATTTGTTATTAAATTGCTTGTTCCAGTGATCTCATCAGTTTGTTGATTTAGTCAATGTTATAAAAATATAATTTCTGATGGTAATATTTTTTAGTTGAAACAGACACGAGAATATACAGCAGGTTGTGGTGGTTGCCGGTTAATAAAGAAATCAAGGGTGATGTATGGTGTTAGTGATGGAAGTGAGGGAGATGGTTTTTGGGGGCTGTCGAGCAGAACAGAAAAGGCAGACAAGGAAGTTCTGCTGCAGCAACAGAAGGTATGCAGCAATTGTTGGTGACTGGTTCGATGATTTAAATAATAAAAAAAATATAGTAGCAGCTGTAACAGTGGTCATTGTATTGAGTGGTGCAGTTTATGATGTTTTTCGAACGGAAACAGTAGCAACAACAATAGTGGTCAATGGTGTTGCAAACCAAAGAGTGATGATGGTTATTGGTGTTTGAAATAATTAAGGAAGGTGATGTATACCTGAACAGAACCCAAAGTAAAGTCATGATGTTTTGATGCTGTTGTCCTTCGAAACTTATAGCAAAAGTATTTTCATATTCATGTTGGTTGATAAAAGAAAGAAACAAAATAAAATAAGTTTGGTGATTGTTATATGTTTTGAATGAAAAGAAATCAAATGGTGTGTGAAGTTTTAGTTGGCGATGGTGCCCAAGTATGGTGACAACAGGTGATTGAGAGATTGATGAGGGTGGTTTGTGATGGTGTTGGTGGTTTGGTTGAACAAGACGATAAACAACGTTTGGGTTTAGGTTCAAAGAGAATGAATAAGGTTGATATAGAGATGTAAAAATCTTCATGTAGTTTACTGCCTATGTAGATGGATCGATATATAAAGATATGTACAATAGATAGTGATAGATAGGATAGATAACAAAAAGAGTAGGTTAATAATTTCAATTAAGTCATAAAGTTACACAGTTGTTTCCAATTACAACCCAAATATCATGGATGATACCATAAAGTCAAATAGTAATATCGATGATAAACTTAATAGTATTATTACAACCAATGTTAGTGCAACTTGTTGAAAATAATGGTGATTGCTTGGGATAGGAAATAGATAGGAACAAGTGAGATATTATAATCATACATATGTGTATATTTATAATATTAGCAAGTCAATGGTTAAGATTTTTAATTGAAATTTTAACATATGAAAGTAAAAGAGAGAATTTAATTAACAGGTGTTGCCTCCTATGCATATAATACTATATCCTATAATATATATAATACTGATAATAATTTGAGAAAATGTTTCAAATGAAGAAATGGCAGTTATTTGTGTAAAAGTTTGGATTGTTGCGGCTGAGTGGTTTCACGGATATGATACAAAACTGGGAGAGTAATACTGTGAAGAAGAAAAGTAATATATCGCAAACTGACTCTTTCCATGTTTAAGATATCATGCATTCAATTCAGGACTATCAATATAATACTATTTAATAACTAACATTAATTGTTAATCTTCTAGTTAAATTCGATGATATTGAACAATATATCATTGTACCAATTATCAATATAAATTTTCTTAACCATATAATTAATATATTCAAAGTTAAATTATATATTATTGTTTCAAGTATTAATATAAATATGCTTATATATATACATATTTATTTAAAACAATTGTTCGTGAATCGTCGAAAATGGTCGAATGGTAATTGAATACATGAACATAGTTTCAAAGTTTTCGAGACTCAACATTATAGACTTTGTTTATCGTGTCAGAATCATAGTAAGATTAAGTTTAAATTTGGTCGGAAATTCCTGGGTCATCACACCAAGGCCCGAGTGTAGATTCCTATGAGTCCGAATCCGAGGATGAGAACTCATCATCTGTTTCAAGATCCGTTTCATCATCGCCATAGCCGGTCTTGATAATTTTAAAGCCCTGTGTGAAGAGGTCGAGAAATGCCCTAACTATTAGATTTTGTAAGCAATCAACACAATTTTTCTAAAGTATTGAAATATAGTCAAACTAGTACTAGACATTGATTTATATAAAATGTATGTCTATAATTGTTTCTTTAAAAAAATACATAAACTATTTTTTAACATTCAAGTTTGATATAGATTAACCTAAAAGGTTGTATATATTTGTTCTTGATATGCATGTATTCACAAATATCTTATTTACAATTTAATAAACTTGCATATCATGTACTTTAGTAGTTTACACACACACACACACACACACACACACACACAAAGCATTGGTAGCTTTTATAAGAAAAAATTACGTCAATAGTACCTGTGGTTTGTATAGTTTATCACCACTGCACCTAAAGTTTGTTTTTTTCTTCGATGGCACCTGTGGTTTGATTATATAACGCAGATGGTACCCGACCATAAACGTTAGTCAAATATAAAGTTTAACCCCTCACATGCTTGTCAAATGTGAGGGTAATTTTGTCCGTTTGCTTATTTGTTTAATATATAACGAGTATATCCAGTCCTTCATCGAATATCAATAAGTCCCAAATTGAAACCCTAAACACCCAGCGAGTTCGTTTCTTGTAATTTAGTCACAGGTCATCATGGTTGTTTACAGGTGTGGTAAAGAAGCTATAATTCGATGTGCTTGGACTGATCTTAATCCTGGTAGACGTTTTTATGGTTGCCCCATTAAGGTATTATTCCACCTCTAGCTTCATCTTCGATTGTAAACAATCTGTAATAATTGAATCCAAATTTTTTTCCACAGTGGTCGAATTGCCCTTTTATTGATTGGTATGATCCACCAATGGGAGATCGAGCAGTTATTGTTATGTGAGGTTTGTTGAGGTCGAAGAATAAGCTCGAAGTAGAGGTCAAAAGACTTAAAAGTCGAAATTTCATGATGAAGCTGCTTATTTTTATTATTTTTGTTCAGTTTGTTGTCATTGTTTTTTTCGTTCTTTAGATAGATGAATGCAATTGTTTAGAGTGCCTACTATTTTGATCATGTATTACTTATGTAATGTAATAGTCAATGATCTTAATGAGTTGTGTTTCACTTCAAATCTATGTTGTTTCTTTTTTTTTTATTCATTGTTCGAATTACACTGCATATCTACATTGTTATAGTACCACATAATGTTGTTTTTCCATAATAAACATACCTGAAAAGTGGCTTCTTGCCCAATGATGAGGTTGGATTTTAGCTAAATATTTGTAACATCCTTCACTAAATTCCTTCAATTTCTGCATTTCTTGTTCACATTGTGGCACTGTTGTTGAGGTTGCACATTTCCATAACATTTGTTTATAGGCAACACCACTCCATGTTTTCTTCATGTTCTCATGTATGTGCCTCAAACAGTATCTATGTTCAGCACA
Organism: Rutidosis leptorrhynchoides; assembly: GCF_046630445.1. Lineage (NCBI taxonomy): Eukaryota > Viridiplantae > Streptophyta > Magnoliopsida > Asterales > Asteraceae > Rutidosis > Rutidosis leptorrhynchoides. Next base: position 648,193,830 of record NC_092334.1, read on the forward strand.
TGGATACAACCTTTCAATAGCAGGTGGCAGACCCTGTAATTTATATTGTAGTTAATTATATAATAAAAAATATAAAATAATAAGCTATAAATTTTAAAATAATAAAGTGTTTCATACCTTTTGTTTATCACTTATGAATGTAAAGTTTGATCTTTCATTTAGGCCCAAATCTTCACCCAGAATATTTAAGAACCATAACCAAGAATTGTATGTTTCCTTCTCAACAATAGCATAAGCCAAAGGATATATCCCATTGTTTGAGTCAACACCAACTGTAGTGAGTAGCTGACCTGTAGCTGGCTCTTTCATAAACGCCCCATCTAAACCAAGCAAATATTTACCTAAAGCTTGAAAGCCACTTTTCAATGGTCCTAAACATATATACACTCTCTTAAAGATCATACTTGTTGCATCTTCATCACATGGTTCTGTTCCAACCTTGACAGTGGTACCTGGATTAGCTTTTTTAAGTTCCACCAAATAATCCCTTAAGTGAGCATATTGTTCACCATAATCCCCTTCCATAATTGATCTTGCCTTCTGTAATGCTCTGTATGCCTTCATCTTTGACACATTCATTACGTATTGTGTTTCAGCCTGTACCTTAACAACCCTTGCTGGTAATCTTGGATTTGAGGGTAGTTGAGCAACCAACTTTGTTGCAAGAAAGTCGTATGTGAAATGTTTAACTTCTCTGGACCAAGCGCAAATGTGTTTATCTTTAAAAGTTACCACTTTCCATGTTTCTGAACCACTTCCCTTTGACACATGAACTTCCCACTTTCATTCCAAATTATTCAGTTCTTTACTTCTCCAAGTTTTATTACCCTTCTCTTTCTCAGAATCAACAATTACATTCTTGCCTTTATATTTATTATTACCAACTTTTCCATCTACTGTTGTATCCTTTGTTTCATTCACTTTTACAACATCTGCTTTTAACCCTTTACAAACTGCTCTCAACCTCCTATTATCATTTTATTTAAACACAATATCCCTCTGAGTTTCTATGGCATACAACTTGATACACTCCATAGCTTCATCCTTTGTCCCAAATACTTGACCCAAATACAAATTACTCTTTGTCACATCCAACACCTATTTTTCTTGCAGACTTAATTCTTTTAACTTCTTCTTCCTGCCCCCTTCAATATCATTTTCATAATCAAAATCACTATCAAACTCATCATCATTCAACCTTTCTATAGTAACTAACTGTTGATCAGTGGGATATACATCAATAGTTTTAGAAGCATTTCCCATGAATTCAATATCTTTGTCAATGCTACAATGAAAGTCATTCATATCAACATCAAAATCTTGTAGGTGATTCTCTTCATCTTCATTAAAATCAATATCATCATCCTTACTTTCTTCTTTACATATCTTATCTTCATCATCATTAAAATCAATATCATCATCCTTACTTTCTTCTTTTCCTATCTTTTCTTCATCATCATAAAAGTCATTATCATCATCCTCAATTTGTTCTATTGCTATGTTATTCTCAACCACAAATGTCACCATGTCATCAACCTTTGTTTTATAATGTTCAATATACAAACTAATCTCTTTATTCAAACCAACATGTTGCTTTAAATTGTTAACATCAATTTCAGTACATAATGGTTCTAGTCCATAATCCAGGTTTGTATCAGGTTTACAAAAATGGTACCACATCATCTTTTTACAATCATAACCAAGATCCTCGACCATTTTGTTCACCTCATTAACAGATAGTGTATCACCATTCACTAAGTCGAAATAAGAAATCTTACCATTAACATAATCTCTATGTGGAGGAGAAGTGAAATGCCAACCATGATATAATTTGATTGTTGTTGGTTGAATGTTGGTTAATGAACTAAACGAAAAACTTAAGTACGATTAACCAAAGAATATGTTTTGATGATGACACATACATATGCATAAGTAATGTCTGACATTTTAACATAAAACACGCAAGGTCACTAATCCATACTTTATCTTGCAAACGACCAAGTCAAACATAGCTTAAATAATAGTTCAACAAAATACACGGTCAAGGTACGGTCGACCGCACAGCTAGCCGCACAACCCCGAACTGAATTGCAACGCAGTTTTATGAAAACAAGTTGCACGGTCACCACCACGATCAACCGCAGTGCGACCGCAGTTTTCTCTGTTACCATTTTTGACCAAATAAAGTTTGACTAGTTCCCGACATCTATAATTCTTTAAACCTTTCTCAACATGCTTAGAATAGATGCCTTCTCCATACTCAATTGAGTTTTGGTCATAAAAACACTAATTATGGTTAATTACACCAAATGACATCTTAATGACAGATTAACCAAGATTAGGCATAACACATAAGTGTTAATCAACAACTTGTGATCTTAATTCTTATTTAGATATCCTAAATATGATCATCAAGTACCAACACACTTAAGCCAATGTCACTAGAATAATAATTACTATTGAAAATGACTTAGTGATTAATTAAGGCTAAATGAGAAACAATGCTCTCAAGTATAACTAAGTAATGACTTGTAATCCTAAAATACACTTAGATACATTTAGGATGATCACCAAGTCCCAACTAGAGATTGCTCTTCCCTTGTGCATATGTTGGACATTAATGTGTGCTTACACATTAATCAAGCAATATGTTATATTGCACTTAAGCTTGAGTCATAAGTTGTACAAGTATCTATATGATTGATCCTAGAATAACTATCTCTTGCTATATGTGAGTATTACTTGCTACTTGTCAATATGCTTAATACTCATAAACTTGTCAACTTGATTAATATATTTGCTATGTGCTTACTAGTTAGGATTCAAGTAACTAACATACTCCAATAGATTAAGTGTAAAATGGTTCACAATGAAATTATAGTCAATTTTCTATTTGGTCTAGTCTAAGTAACTAAGTGTGATTGCTTATTCAAGAATGACTTAACTTTAATGTCTCTACATACTTCATGATTATCTTATGGAGACATTGTTCAATTAATCTCTACCTAAACTCAAATTGAACATAACTTGTGATTAATTGAAACTAGGAAGTTAATGACATGGTGACTAGTCTTTAGAATTGAACCAAAGGTATTAATGTGACTAACTAAGTCTTGACCAAACTGAGATTTCCCAATATATCTATCAAGACACTTCTCCAAGAATGTTGTGTTTGCCACTTTTGGAATGTTAAGTAACTTTCATGCAATAAGATCAAATCTCACACACTTAATACATGTAGTACTTGTATAGGATGTTTGGTTTCTTTTGAAGGTGCTAGAAGGAGTAAAGGTGCCAAAATATGGTGTTCAAATTTGAGTCAAACGGCTATACAACGGATACTAAAATTGGACTAGAGCACGCATGATAATGCTAAAAACGAACATATATTTCATAGCATTATTCCTCAAGAAATACAAGCTTTTAGTTGCAATTGTTCTATTTACAAGTGATATTCGTTTAAATAATAAAAGGTGAAGACAAAAGACAGATTCGACGAATTGAAGACGCAAACGACCAAAAAGCTCAAAAGTACAAAATACAATCAAAGAGGTTCCAATTATTGATAAGAAACGTCTCGAAATTACAAGAGTACAAGATTCAAAACGCAAAGTACAAGATATTAAATTGTACGCAAGGACGTTTGAAAATCCGGAACCGGGACATGAGTCAACTCTCAACACTCGACGCAACGGACTAAAAATTACAAGTCAACTATGCACATAAATATAATATAATATTTAAATAATTCTTATAATTATTTAATATATTATATTTATTTATAAAACCGTCGGTAAACAAAGAGCCAAACTTGTGTGAGCTGTAAAAGCAAACTCCGCGACTCGCGGAGTTTGAAGGCCAAAAGGGCCGCGAGTCGCTGAGACCCAAACTCTGAAACTCCCTATAAAGCAAACCAAATTCTGATCATTTTTATCATCTTTTTTCCTTCTTCTCTCAATATATACGTAATATATATTTATAATTTATATTTTAATTTTAATTTTAATTTTTAATCCTAATAATAAGGGTATGTTAGCGAATGTTGTAAGGGTGTAAGTCGAAATTCTGTCCGTGTAACGCTACGCTATTTTTAATCATTGTAAGTTATGTTCAACCTTTTTATATTAATGTCTCGTAGCTAAGTTATTATTATACTTATTTAATCCGAAGTAATCATGATGTTGGGCTAATTACTAAAATTGGGTAATTGGGCTTTGTACCATAATTGGGGTTTGGATAAAAGAACGACACTTGTGGAAATTAGACTATGGGCTATTAATGGGTTTTATATTAACTAAACAATACCTTGTTAATTTAATATACAAACTTATAATTCGACGTATCTATATATAACCACATACGCTTGACTGGGTACGGTGGGCGGGATATCTATAAATACCAATAATTATTCATTTTACCGGATACAGAACTGGATTAAAAGTTAATAGACTTGTTGAAACAGGGGTGAATTACATTCAAGGGTAATTGGTGTAATTGTTAACAAAGTAGTAAAACCTTGGTTTACACGCAGTCGATAACCTGGTGTATTCATTAAACAAAGTATTAAAACCTTGTTACAATTCGAATCCCCAATTAGTTGGAATATTTTACTTCGAGAATAAGAATAATTTGACGAAGGCTTTCGCTCTTTATATTTATGACTGATGGACTATTATGGACAAATCCGTATGGACATATTAAATAATCCAGGACAAAGGACAATTAACCCATGGGCTTAAAAATTAAAATCAACACGTCAAACATCATGATTACGGAAGTTTAAATAAGCATAATTCTTTTATTTCATATTTAATTTCCTTATTTTATATTTAATTGCACTTCTAATTATCGCATTTTTATTGTTATTGTATTTAATTGTACTTTTAATTATCGTACTTTTTAATTATCGCAAGTTTATTTTATCGCACTTTTATTATTCGCAATTTCATTATTGTTATTTACTTTACGCTTAATTTAAGTCTTGTATTTATTTATTATTTTACATTTGGTTTTAACTGCGACTAAAGTTTTAAAATCGACAAACCGGTCATTAAACGGTAAAAACCCGCCTTTATAATAATAATATTACTTATATATATATTTGTATTTTTATAAAAGTAAACTAATATAGCTTTAAGCTTTGTTTAAAAAGATTCCCTGTGGAACGAACCGGACTTACTAAAAACTACACTACTGTACGATTAGGTACACTGCCTATAAGTGTTGTAGCAAGGTTTAAGTATATCCATTCTATAAATAAATAAATATCTTGTGTAAAATTGTATCGTATTTAATAGTATTTCCTGTAAAAATATAAGCTATTTCGTATACCCTGCTGCAAACATCAAGTATTTTTGGCGCCGCTGCCGGGGAGCTACTTAAGCGCCGGAAGCGCAACGCTAATATAATATATAAAAAAAAGATTTTTAGTTTACTTTTATTAAATTTCGTTTTTATAAAAATACGTTTTAAATATTCGAAAATATAAAAAGAAAAACAAAAATATAAGTATTTTTAAGGTTTTGTTAAATATTTAAGTTTTATAAAGTTTCTTTAGTTTGTAAAAATATAAGTTTTATTTAATTTATTTTATAAATATATTTTATAAATATAAAAAACCGAAAAAAGTATATATATATATAAATCTATTTTTTTTAGATTGTTATAAAGTATTTTATTTTTATCTTAGTTATTAAAGATAAGTTTTATTTAAATTATATAAATATTTTAATTAGATTTTAAAAACAGAAAATATAAAAACATAAAAAAGAAAAAAGAAAAACGCGTCAAATTTTTAACCTGTCAGTTGAATTCTGGAACCCCGCGACTAGCGGGGTTTGCTGCTTTAAATACCGCGACTCGCGGAGGGGACCTGACACCGACAGAAACCCTAACTGCAATTAATTACGGGTAATTAATTATTATTATTATTATTATTTAACCCTAATTATTATTATTATTATTATAATTAGTTTTATTTTAAGTTTTACTTTTTATTTATTTTAGTTTTTATTAATATTTTGTTTAATTAGTTTAATTAAATTGTAAAATTAGTAGTTTTATTAAATAAATAATATAAAAATAATATTTTTATAAAAATTGTACTTTTTACAACGTTTTGTATATTTTTATATTTTGTCCCTTTTTAATTGTTTTAGCGTAACTTTTATATTTTTCGCTCATATTTAGTTTTAATTCATAGTTTTTGCCATAGTTATTTTTACTTCTAGATTTTTAGGCTTTGCCGTAGAATTCCTTAAGTGTTTTTTTTTCTTTAGACTAAGATTTAAGTGCTTTAGAATTTTGAGACGCAGTTTTTAGATTTTAGTACCTTTTTAATTTATTTCCATTTGGGATTTAGTTTTTCCTGTAAGCTTTAATATTTTTAGACGACTTTTACCTATGTATCAATTATCATTCCAATTAGTAATCTCAATTTGCGATTATAATTTTAAGTTAGTTGTAGTAATAAGGTTAGGTTAGTCAAGTATTTTTAAGTTTTATAAGTTTCTTTTATTTTTCCGTCACCTTTTATTTTTTAACCATTTTTATTTTTCGACCTTTTTCCGACGAACTCTTTTTCTTTCTTATTTCTCGCTATTCTAGTTTTAGGACATAGATTTTTATTCTATTTCTTATCTAAATTTCTTAAAATTACGAAAATTTATTTTAAGTAGTTAAATTAATAGACATCAAAATTTTCTGGTTCGTAGTAATAGTTGGATTTGTACGTGGACCGAGTTATTGGAGCCAAACAGTCCTCAATTATATTGAGACCAAACGAATCCTGCCCCTCTGCTGCATCTTTTGGCTATTCGAAACGTGAGAAAAATCAGAAAAGTCTATTAATTGGATAACTTATTATAATTTTTCTTTCCTTTTAAAAACTAATAGGATATTCAGTGAATGCACCGAGCAAGACGTTCACCACCTTTTGTACGTTCACCACCTGTAACTAGATCAAGACATTTAGCAAATATAACCGCCGTTGATTTTTCTTTAGAATCGTCATCCAGTCGACCAAGTACTTCAGTTCAAATTTCCGATAATCCATTTTTTGAACCCGACCTCACAATTGAGAATCCGGAGAATATTCAGGAACGATTCGTAGATCCTGAACCACTAAACTTTCCTCCGGAACCACCAATCATTCAAACAGAGATTGTTGAGGAACGAACCATTAAATCAGAATCCTCTAGTGATTCCGATTCAACAAATTCAATTATGGAGAATCTGGAACCTTTAAGTATGGATGACCGAATGAGAGCTAAACGCACTGGCCAAGGTCACGCAATTACTCATCCAGACATTAATGCGCCAGATTATGAAATCAAAGGACAAATTCTACACATGGTGACTAATCAATGCCAATTTAGTGGTGCGCCGAAGGAAGATCCAAATGAACATCTACGTACCTTTAATAGGATCTGCACACTATTTAAAATCCAAGAAGTGGAGGATGAACAGATATATCTCATGTTATTTCCCTGGACTTTAAAGGGAGAAGCCAAAGATTGGTTGGAATCGTTACCTGAAGGGGCGATTGATACATGGGATGTTTTAGTTGACAAATTTCTTAAACAATTCTTTCCTGCATCTAAAGCCGTAAGACTTCAAGCAGAAATTGTTACGTTCACACAGAAACCAAATGAAACTCTATATGAGGCGTGGACAAGATATGGAAAGTTATTAAGAGGATGTCCGCAACATGGTTTAGACACCTGTCAAATAGTACAAATATTCTACCAAGGATGCGACATCACTACAAGGAAAGACATAGATATAGCAGCTGGTGGTTCTATTATGAAGAAAACCGAAACTGATGCTGTAACGACCCGGAAAATTTTGACTAATTTTAAACGAAACTCTCGATATGATGTAACATTTTCGACACGATAAGCAAAGTCTGTTAGGTTGAGTCTCAAAAATTTTGAACTGTTTCATATATCAAATTGACCTTCGACTGTCTTCGACGATTCACGAACAACTATTTGTAAATAGATACATATATATTTGTGTGTATATAAATACCACTTGGAAATATATAAAAGTATCTATATATATATATATATATATATATATATATATATATATATATATATATATATATATATATATATATATATATATATATATATATATATATATATATATATATATATATATAGATTACATATAATATATATATTTTTGTAATTTGATGTTTTTAGTAAGCAAAGGTAACACTCAATTTTCATTCGATTGATAGTAAACGAGTTAAAGGGACTTAAGTGATTTTAAAATAAATAAATTTATTTAATTTAAAAATGGGATTATTATGTGTACTTTTATCCGCCACTAATTATCAACGGACCACGAAATACTATGTATAGTAAAACTGGTACAAAAAGTCATGGGCGGCTATACTATTTTTCTTTTACATAATATTATTATTATTATTATTATTATTATATAAGTAAATTTCTAATTCTTTGTCAACTTGTAAGATATTATTATTATTATATAGGTAAATTTGATGCACTGATTGATGTTTTGGATGAATGTTTCCTTTTCTCATTTACATAATATATATACATACATATTTGCATATCAATGGTTAGTCACACATACAAACCATTTCAACCACACCCAACTGTTACACGTATCTTTTTTTATACTTTATGATCTCAATTATGATTACTATATTTGTTTTCTTATACCCCATAATCTAATCAAATCTATATAGAATATATACATCTGTACCAATCTATCTAACTTTATCTTTATTATTTCAAAGCCTACAAAACTTGCAAGCTGTCTTTCTAATTATTGTTTCTATTTTTGACTTGAGTCTACACTATCATCATCTTAGAACAACCCTTTGATTCATCACCACCTTCAAACACGACCACTAGATGTCACCATGAACGTTCATTTTATTTTCTTCTTTTGCCGAGCAACACTCCATCTGCCATTGACTTCTAAACCCACTTTCCACCTACGAACGTCACCCACAGCCTTGAATCACCTTACACTACCGCCACTCTAAACCCACTACAAATCAAACCCACCACGACACAAACCCACTTAGCTTTGAACAGCCACGGTTCGAAGAACAATCTGTCACCATCAAACATGTGCTGCTGCAATACTTCTATTTTCACTTTAAAAACCGCCATGACTGTTATCACCAAGAACCGCTGCAGTTGCTGCTACTTATATCCTATTATTTTTTTTCAACCCATCAAACCCTACAAGAAAACACCTATTCAACCTTTCTGTTTTGCTGCTACGCTGCTGTTTTTCTTTCTCGGTTCAGCCCATAAATTGTTACCCACGGCCTGCAAACACCTTTGAATTATCTACTACTACACGGCTGACAATATCCTTCTGTTTTCGAGCGAAATCACCTTAAACACCACCTTCTTGCTACAAGAAAAAGGAAGATAAATAGTATTATATAAGGGTAACGATGATGATGTTTTCGGTGATGCACCTGATTATAACGAAGAACCTGTAATAATGATGATGATGAATCGAAACCCTAGCCTGCTATGTTTCTTTTCTGTTTCTGTCTCGCTGCAACAGTGAGGATTGGTGAAGAGTTTCGTTACAGTAAACCGTACCACCTGTTTTCCTCTAAAACTAAACGAATTAGGTTTTAAATTTTGGGTTTATATAAAGCTTTGGGCCGTTTAATTAATCAAGTGAAATTGTTAAATGGTTTTAATTGCTGGGCCACATGGAATTGTAATAAATTGCAAGATGGACTTAGTATAATGACGGGCCATAAAACCTTCTTAGCTAGTTGGGCCGAGATATTAAGATTGGGCCGAATTGAAAGAGAAACGAGTTATAAAAATTAAGAGGGGTTTGAAATCATAAAAACTGATTTGGATCGATGGTTGTGTGTGGATGTGTGTAACCGAGAGGTCTCGGGTTCGATTCCGTTATGGTGCATTTTTTTTTTAGGAGGTTTAGAAGATTCGTGAATCTGAGGCCAACCTTATACGTGATTAGTGGTGTTATATGTATTTTTACTACAAAATACATTAGGTGAGTATATAGTCCCTTTTAAACTCTAAATATTTTGGGCTGAGAATACATGCGCTGTTTTTATAAATGTTTTACGTTATGGACACAAGTAACTGAAAAATATATTCTACGTTGAGTTGTACCACTGGCATACTTCCCTGTAGCTTGGTAACTATTATTTACAGCGGTATTGTAAACGCGAATCCTGTTGATAGATCTATCGGGCCTGACAACCCCAACCGGACTGGACGACCAGTATTCAATGGTTGCACAGTACTTCGTTTCGTGACTACACTTGGTACAGTGTAGTAGAAGATTTCATAATAAAGGGAATATGCGACGTGATTAAATGTTAAGTATGGTTACCAAGTGCTCAACCACTTAGAATATTTTTATTAAAATGTTTACATATGAAATCTTGTGGTCCATTGATATAACGCTGCTAGCATCAAACCTATATATCTCACCAACTTTATGTTGACTTTTTAAAGCATGTTTATTCTCAGGTACGAATTAAGTCTTCCGCTGTGCATTAGCTCATACTGAGGACCTTACTTGGAGTCGATCATCGCAATGGAACCAAATGTTGAAGACTTCGTCCGGGAGGATAAGGTCGAGGTCCTCACAGGTGGTATCAGAGCGTTGGTCTTAGTGAACCAGGTCTTGCATTAGTGTGTCTGACTAGTAGTTGTTAGAATACATTAATGAGTCTGGACTTTGACCGTGTCTATATGCCAAAAAAAAAATGTTGCTTATCATATCTAGTCGGAAATCATCTGCTTATCATCCTTAGGAAATCGTCTGCTTATCATTCTTTAGTCTAGACACGTCTTACTGCATTTAGTGCATCGATAGTGTATAGACAAAATTCATATCTTAGCGTATCTGTTACTGTAGAATTGCCTGACACATGCCGTAAATTTCTCCGTAGTCTACGAAAACTTTAGCACCAAATATATAGATATTCTATGAAGTTAGAATATCATCTGTTATCTGATAATCATATCACATCGAAGATCCTTTCCATCCACCAAATTGCCTCTTGGTGATGAACCTGAAGCACTTACCGGCGAACCTGCTCGAGAAAAACATTTCTCTCCCATTTTCCGAGTATCTTGTCACGAGTATATACTATCCCATATTTCGAATCTTATTCATTCGCCCGCTTCAACCATTAATCATCCCGTAGTACTAGAAGAAATTAACGAACTACGCGCTCGTGTGACGACTTTGGAAAACCTGGTGTGAAGGTTACGAATACCAGCAGCAGCACCAGCAGCATAATCAGTACCACCATTATCGACGTCGACAGTACCCTTATTATCCCTAAACCACAACCGCGTCGTAAACCTCAACATCACAATTTGTACCTCGGATATCAACATCACACACCTCAATATCACTATCTGTACTTCGAGTATGATCTTCGTTTTACATATCATTCTATATCAATTATCTTCGCTTTACTTATCGTTCTATCTCATTTATCTTCGTTCGACATGGTAATTATGTAATCTTTAATGTTTTAGAGATCATGTAATCAAGTATTAACGATAAATCAAAAAAATTAATATCTTATTGACTCATTAGATCCATGATTACATCTGAAGAAAATATATATACAAGTATATTTTCATAAAGATTGTAATAAAAAAAAAATTCTTTCGTACAAACTGTTAATGATGAAAATATTTTAACGGGTGGGTAGTACCCGAGGAATATTTAGAATTCACATTAATAAATTACACTGTACATTCTTCGAATCTGATTCAATGATCATTTACTATCCTACTTACCATCACCGATAAAGGTATCTGTTCACCCCAGATTAACCATTTTATTCAAATTTCATATTTGGATTTTTATCTATCAGAATCCAACAAGTGGCATAATGAAGAAAACATTGGACAAAATAAAAAGTGTTAGAAACAAACAAATTAATTATGAGAAATTCTGTTAGGAATCCACGCTAACTGTTCCTAGTTAACTGTTCCCAGCTAACTATTAATTCCGTATTACATTTTATCGCAATTTAATTTATTGTCATTTAAGTTCTGTTATTTATTTTACGCACTTTAAATAACGGGACACGTACACAAGGTTTCGACCTATCATATCGACCCATCTATATATATATTTCGGAACAACCATAGACACTCTATATGTGAATGTTGGAGTTGGCTATACAGGGTTGAGGTTGATTCCAAAATATATATATACTTTGAGTTGTGATCGACACCGAGACCGGTACACGGGTCACTATACGTATTATTTAATTCGAATATTATATATTAAATTATATATGAATCATTGAACCATCGGACTATTGGACTGCTAACTTTGGACAATTAAAATGAATTAAAATATTGATTATAACATATGAAACTAAACAATTCTTCAAGTTTGCCACTTAAATCCATCTTAAAACCTCATTTGTACTTTGATAAATACAAACCGCGTACAAATCTTTTCATGATCCTTGAAAACACCTCAACTGAGAGGTTGAACCAATCGCATCTCATCTCAGGAAGAAAAGATTCTTGCATATAGATATGCACTCGGAAAACTTTCGGAAAGTGAGTAAACGTTTAACACATAGTTGTATTCATTTCTTTAGTGTTATTATTACCCAAAATAACTTTGCAATTCCTTTCCAAATTAGCCAAATTTTGTCACAGCTCCAGCAAGTTAACTTCGACTTCTCAGTAACACTAGTTTTATTATAACTTCGATATATATACGTTGTCCTTTCGCCGTCGTTACCGGAGAACCTTTTATATCCCACGACATCATCAGCAGATATACCAGCAACTCGTCATCTCTTTGGCGGAATCCGCAATTAGTATTTTGAAAATCTCGCAGATCTTCCCCAGTTATATCTATAACGTCTATCCCTAAGAATTTCATACTTCGAATGTGAAGTTTCTGAAAAACACCCTGAACTGCGAACTAGTTCTTGAAATGCTGATGAAGCAGCAAAAACTGTAAACGACTTTAACAGTCAAAAGTTGACGATAAAGTACAAAGTGTTGGTAAATCTTAGAAAAAGAGAAGGTTTGGAACTGGAAAACGGATTGAGCAAAGTATGAAGGAGGTCGTGGACAAATCGTGAAAACTAAACCTGACTTCAAAGGATCCAAATGATTCAGTGTCTGCTGAGATCGTCAGCAAACACCTTACTCCTCATTCTAAACCTTCGCAGATAAATCTTCTTCATCATCTATCGATGATAGAAAATCTAAGATATCATCGTGCCTTTCATTATAAATATCCTCCATATTTCTGGAGATATTTTCACAATTATTCTTATCCGAGATCATGTATCTCTCCGTAATATCTGCGTTACAACATAAAAGAAACTGTGTTAGTTTCTAAATTATGAAACCTTCGGGTTTAAAATATGAATGATTTTGAAGTAGTGTTGCGAACTGATGCATGAGTTAGTATAATATAATAACACTTGGCCAACGTCATTATATTACAGTAAATCATGCTGAGTTTCTAATGGAACGTGATGATGATTCACAGATCTTACCCTCATCATGTGCCATGTTACATGACTCTTTAATTCTACTTAATTTCTAAGCATATCACGGAAATATTTTCTGGATATTTCTGTTCTTCCGTAACTCCAACAGTTTGCTAATAAATCGTGCTATCACATTTTCTTTCTGATTAGAAAATTTTCTTAAATTCCTTGAATTCCGGGAATCCACCATGACTACGTCAAAAATTAAGACAAAATTTTTCACTCTTTTGTGGTAGCTTCAATCGTACGCTTCGTATGATAGAATTGTTTTATCTATATTGATCAATAATGATAAAACTATATTTATCAACTCATATTCGTCATAAAAACAATTTTATTGTTAGCCATGACGACCTCACTCAAATTTCGAGGACGAAATTTCTTTAACAGGTGGGTACTGTAACGACCCGGAAAATTTTGACTAATTTTAAACGAAACTCTCGATATGATGTAACATTTTCGACACGATAAGCAAAGTCTGTTAGGTTGAGTCTCAAAAATTTTGAACTGTTTCATATATCAAATTGACCTTCGACTGTCTTCGACGATTCACGAACAACTATTTGTAAATAGATACATATATATTTGTGTGTATATAAATACCACTTGGAAATATATAAAAGTATATATATATATATATATATATATATATATATATATATATATATATATATATATATATATATATATATATATATAGATTACATATAATATATATATTTTTGTAATTTGATGTTTTTAGTAAGCAAAGGTAACACTCAATTTTCATTCGATTGATAGTAAACGAGTTAAAGGGACTTAAGTGATTTTAAAATAAATAAATTTATTTAATTTAAAAATGGGATTATTATGTGTACTTTTATCCGCCACTAATTATCAACGGACCACGAAATACTATGTATAGTAAAACTGGTACAAAAAGTCATGGGCGGCTATACTATTTTTCTTTTACATAATATTATTATTATTATTATTATTATTATTATATAAGTAAATTTCTAATTCTTTGTCAACTTGTAAGATATTATTATTATTATATAGGTAAATTTGATGCACTGATTGATGTTTTGGATGAATGTTTCCTTTTCTCATTTACATAATATATATACATACATATTTGCATATCAATGGTTAGTCACACATACAAACCATTTCAACCACACCCAACTGTTACACGTATCTTTTTTATACTTTATGATCTCAATTATGATTACTATATTTGTTTTCTTATACCCCATAATCTAATCAAATCTATATAGAATATATACATCTGTACCAATCTATCTAACTTTATCTTTATTATTTCAAAGCCTACAAAACTTGCAAGCTGTCTTTCTAATTATTGTTTCTATTTTTGACTTGAGTCTACACTATCATCATCTTAGAACAACCCTTTGATTCATCACCACCTTCAAACACGACCACTAGATGTCACCATGAACGTTCATTTTATTTTCTTCTTTTGCCGAGCAACACTCCATCTGCCATTGACTTCTAAACCCACTTTCCACCTACGAACGTCACCCACAGCCTTGAATCACCTTACACTACCGCCACTCTAAACCCACTACAAATCAAACCCACCACGACACAAACCCACTTAGCTTTGAACAGCCACGGTTCGAAGAACAATCTGTCACCATCAAACATGTGCTGCTGCAATACTTCTATTTTCACTTTAAAAACCGCCATGACTGTTATCACCAAGAACCGCTGCAGTTGCTGCTACTTATATCCTATTATTTTTTTTCAACCCATCAAACCCTACAAGAAAACACCTATTCAACCTTTCTGTTTTGCTGCTACGCTGCTGTTTTTCTTTCTCGGTTCAGCCCATAAACCGTTACCCACGGCCTGCAAACACCTTTGAATTATCTACTACTACACGGCTGACAATATCCTTCTGTTTTCGAGCGAAATCACCTTAAACACCACCTTCTTGCTACAAGAAAAAGGAAGATAAATAGTATTATATAAGGGTAACGATGATGATGTTTTCGGTGATGCACCTGATTATAACGAAGAACCTGTAATAATGATGATGATGAATCGAAACCCTAGCCTGCTATGTTTCTTTTCTGTTTCTGTCTCGCTGCAACAGTGAGGATTGGTGAAGAGTTTCGTTACAGTAAACCGTACCACCTGTTTTCCTCTAAAACTAAACGAATTAGGTTTTAAATTTTGGGTTTATATAAAGCTTTGGGCCGTTTAATTAATCAAGTGAAATTGTTAAATGGTTTTAATTGCTGGGCCACATGGAATTGTAATAAATTGCAAGATGGACTTAGTATAATGACGGGCCATAAAACCTTCTTAGCTAGTTGGGCCGAGATATTAAGATTGGGCCGAATTGAAAGAGAAACGAGTTATAAAAATTAAGAGGGGTTTGAAATCATAAAAACTGATTTGGATCGATGGTTGTGTGTGGATGTGTGTAACCGAGAGGTCTCGGGTTCGATTCCGTTATGGTGCATTTTTTTTAGGAGGTTTAGAAGATTCGTGAATCTGAGGCCAACCTTATACGTGATTAGTGGTGTTATATGTATTTTTACTACAAAATACATTAGGTGAGTATATAGTCCCTTTTAAACTCTAAATATTTTGGGCTGAGAATACATGCGCTGTTTTTATAAATGTTTTACGTTATGGACACAAGTAACTGAAAAATATATTCTACGTTGAGTTGTACCACTGGCATACTTCCCTGTAGCTTGGTAACTATTATTTACAGCGGTATTGTAAACGCGAATCCTGTTGATAGATCTATCGGGCCTGACAACCCCAACCGGACTGGACGACCAGTATTCAATGGTTGCACAGTACTTCGTTTCGTGACTACACTTGGTACAGTGTAGTAGAAGATTTCATAATAAAGGGAATATGCGACGTGATTAAATGTTAAGTATGGTTACCAAGTGCTCAACCACTTAGAATATTTTTATTAAAATGTTTACATATGAAATCTTGTGGTCCATTGATATAACGCTGCTAGCATCAAACCTATATATCTCACCAACTTTATGTTGACTTTTTAAAGCATGTTTATTCTCAGGTACGAATTAAGTCTTCCGCTGTGCATTAGCTCATACTGAGGACCTTACTTGGAGTCGATCATCGCAATGGAACCAAATGTTGAAGACTTCGTCCGGGAGGATAAGGTCGAGGTCCTCACAGATGCTTACAAAATTATTGATAACACTACTTCCCACTCACATGAGTGGCACCAAGAAAAAGATATCGTTAGATCATCTAAAGCAGCTAGAGCCGATTCTAGTCATGACTTAGATTCCATTTCCGCAAAGATAGATGCTGTCGAGAGACGAATGGAAAAGATGACTAAAGATATTCACTCAATACGAATTAGTTGTGAGCAGTGTGGAGGACCACATTTGACAAAAGATTGTCTCAGTATTGAATTAACAATGGAACAAAGAGAGAATATTTCATATATAAACCAAAGGCCTGGAAATAATTATCAGAATAATTATCAACCGCCAAGACCGATTTACAATCAAAACCAGAATTATAACCGAAATATTCCATACAACAACCAACAAGGTCCTAGCAATCAACAAGTATCCAATAATACTTACAATCAGCAAAGACCTAATTTTCAAAACAAACCACCACAACAAACCGATGATAAAAAGCCGAATTTAGAAGATATGATGACAAAGCTAGTTGAAACTCAAACGCAGTTTTTCACATCTCAAAAACAAACCAATGAACAAAATGCTCAAGCATTTAGAAATTAACAAGCTTCTATTCAAAATCTGGAACAAGAAGTAAGTAACCTAGCAAGGTTAATAGGTGAAAGAAAACCGGGAATTCTACCTAGTGATACAAATGCTAACTCCCGAAATGAAACAGCTAAAGCCATTACCACAAGAAGTGGTACAACACTTAAACCACCTGAAATACCTGTAACTTCTGATGAAGCTATTCCTACTCCACAAGAACCACAACCTGATCAAGATAAAGAAAAAGAACCGGTAGTTGAAAAGGTTAATGAAGATAACACAGTTAAGGCTAAACCTTATGTTAAACCATACCAACCACCACTTCCTTACCCGAGTAAAATGAAGAAAGAGAAACTTGAAGTCGAACAATCCAAATTCTTGGATATGTTTAAACAGATAAATGTAAATCTTCCTTTCATTGATGTGATTTCAGGAATGCCTAGATATGCTAAATTCTTGAAAGATCTAATCTCAAATAGAAATAAAATGGAAGAACTCTCGGCTGTTACCATGAATGCTAATTGTTCAGCAGTGCTGTTGAATAAGATACCAGAAAAACTATCTGATCCAGGAAGTTTCACAATTCCATGTTTTCTGGGTAGTCTTAGTTCAATAGAAGCATTGGCAGACTTAGGTGCTAGTATAAATCTAATGCCATATTCACTATACGCTAAACTAGACCTTGGAGAATTGAAACCAACCAGAATAAGCATACAACTAGCCGATAGATCAATAAAATATCCTAGAGGGATAATGGAGAACATGCTAGTTAAAGTTGGTACTTTAGTATTTCCAGTAGATTTTGTTGTTCTGGACATGGAAGAAGATTCTCAAGTTCCTCTCATATTAGGAAGACCATTCTTAAACACGGCTAAAGCAATGATAGACGTGTTCGGTAAGAAATTGACCCTAAGTATAGAGGATGAGAGTGTTACCTTTTCAGTTGATAGAGCAATGCAACAACCACAATCTGCAGATGATACATGTTATTATATTCAAACTATAGATGCACATGCAGAATTATTAGAAGAATTTCCAGAATTACAAGGAACAGGAGAATGTTCTTTAGGAGAAGGTAATGAACCAATTGATGAAGCTGAAATGTTAGCTACACTTATAGCTAATGGATATGAACCAACAACAGAAGAAATTCAAATGCTTAAAGAAGAAGACAGATATCGATACAAATCTTCGATAGAAGAACCTCCGAAATTAGAGTTAAAGCCACTTCCAAACCATTTGGAATACGCTTATTTACATGGTGAATCTGAATTACCTGTAATAATATCGTCTTCTCTTACTGAAAATGAGAAATCACAACTCATTTCTGTGTTGAAAGCTCATAAACCAGCCATTGCATGGAAGATTCATGATATTAAAGGAATAAGTCCTTCGTATTGCACACATAAAATCCTTATGGAAGAAGGTCATAAAACGTATGTGCAACGCCAACGAAGACTAAATCCTAATATCCAAGATGTAGTTAAGAAAGAGATTATTAAACTGCTAGATGCAGGTTTGATATATCCAATTTCTGATAGTCCATGGGTAAGCCCAGTTCAATGCGTGCCTAAGAAGGGTGGCATGACTGTCATTACAAATGAGAAAAATGAGCTTATTCCTACTAGGACTGTAACAGGATGGCGTGTGTGTATTGATTATAGAAAATTAAATGACGCCACCAGAAAAGATCACTTTCCCTTACCTTTCATAGATCAAATGTTGGAAAGATTAGCCGGAAATAGTTACTATTATTTTCTAGATGGATTTTCCGGATATTTTCAAATTCTAATAGCACCCGAAGATCAAGAGAAAACCACATTCACGTGCCCTTATGGTACTTTTGCTTACAAACGCATGCCATTTGGACTTTGCAACGCCCCTGCAACCTTTCAAAGGTGTATGATGGCGATTTTTCATGACATGATAGAAGAATGCATGGAAGTTTTCATGGATGACTTTTCAGTCTTCGGTGATACATTTGAAACATGTCTAGTTAATCTGGAACGAATGCTAATTAGATGCGAAAAATCAAATCTAGTACTTAATTGGGAGAAATGTCATTTCATGGTTAAAGAAGGCATCGTTCTTGGTCATAAAATTTCAAAAGAAGAAATTGAAGTGGATAGAGCTAAAGTAGATGTAATTGCTAAACTTCCACATCCCACCAATGTTAGAGGAGTTAGGAGTTTTCTAGGGCATGCCGGTTTTTACCGACGTTTCATAAAAGATTTTTCTAAAATTGCCACTCCTATGAATAAACTCCTAGAAAAAGATGCTCCATTCATCTTTTCAGATGAGTGTATCAAATTTTTTAATATTCTTAAAGAAAAACTCACTAATGCACCGATCATGATAACAACAAATTGGAATCTACCATTTGAACTAATGTGCGATGCAAGTGATTTTGCAATGGGAGCCGTTTTAGGACAGAGGATTGAAAAACGATTTCAACCTATATATTATGCTAGTAAGATGTTACAAGGAGCACAAACGAACTATACAACTACTGAAAAAGAACTCCTTGCTATTGTCTTTGCTTTTGACAAATTTCGATCATATCTCGTTCTAGCAAAAACGGTGGTCTATACCGACCATTCTGCTCTTAGATACCTATTTTCAAAACAAGATGCTAAACCAAGATTAATCCGTTGGATCTTACTCTTACAAGAGTTTGATATTGAAATCCGAGATAAAAGAGGAGCAGAAAATATCGCCGCTGATCATCTTTCTCGTCTTGAAAATCCCGAATTAGAAGTTCTAAATGAATCGGCCATACAAGACAACTTTCCTGATGAATATCTATTGAAGATAGATTATAATGAAATTCCATGGTTTGCAGACTATGCAAACTACTTAGTTTGTGGATTCCTTGAAAAAGGATTATCGTACCAAATACGAAAGAAATTCTTCAGTGATATAAAACACTATTTCTGGGAAGATCCACATCTGTTTAAAAGTTGTCCCGATGGAATAATACGCCGATGTGTATTTGGAGATGAAGCTTGTAAAATATTAAACCATTGTCACACAGGACCAACAGGAGGGCATTATGGGCCTCAACTAACAGCAAGAAAAGTTTATGATGCTGGATTCTATTGGCCTACAATTTACAAAGACGCACACCTTCTTTGCAAATCCTGTGATGCTTGTCAAAGGGCCGGAAAAATAAGTCAACGTGATGAAATGCCACAAAATGTCATCCAAGTATGTGAAGTATTTAACATTTGGGGTATTGACTTTATGGGTCAATTTCCAAAATCTCATAATAATCTATATATACTCGTAGCCATTGATTATGTATCTAAATGGGCGGAAGAACAAGCTCTCCCAACTAACGATGCACGAGTTGTAGTCAACTTTTTAAAACGTCTTTTTGCAAGGTTTGGAACACCGAAAGCTTTAATAAGTGATCGGGGAACTCATTTCTGTAATAATCAACTTGAGAAAGTTCTTAAAAGATATGGAGTAACTCATAAAATCTCCACCGCATATCATCCACAAACAAGTGGATAAGTTGAAAATACCAACCGAGCTTTAAAACGTATTCTAGAGAAAACCGTAGGATCAAATCCGAAGGAATGGTCCATTAAATTGGAGGATGCACTCTGGGCTTTTAGAACAGCCTACAAAACTCCAATTGGAACCACACCTTTTAGACTTGTTTATGGAAAAGCATGTCATCTTCCAGTAGAAATTGAACATAAAGCATTTTGGGCTTTGAAGACTTGTAATCTTGATTTACATGAAGCCGGACGTCTACGATTAAGTCAACCAAATGAATTAGAAGAATTAAGACATGAAGCATACGAAAATTCGTTAATCTATAAAGAAAGAACGAAGAAATGGCATGATAAAAGAATCAGAAGTTCAAAAGAATTTAAGGAAGGAGAAAGAGTTCTTCTTTTCAATTCACGATTCAAGCTATTTCCTGGAAAATTAAAATCAAGATGGTCTGGACCATTCATAGTCAAAAGAGTTTTCCCATACGGAACGATAGAATTAATAAATTCAAATGGGATTGAATTTAAAGTTAATGGTCACAGAGTTAAACATTACATACATGGTCCGATGGAAGTTGACAATGAAGTTAATCACAATTTCGATACCACAGCTAACTAAGTGTGGGGAGAATCAAGTCTTTAAAGGATAATATGTATTTCTGTTAGAGTTAGATTGTCTGTTTACGTATAGTTCTCGAAAATGGAACCCGAATGGTCTTTCCCTAGCAGACCCTAAAGAACTAGTCTTCTCCCCCCATTCTGAATTTTTATTTTTTTTAGGTTTTTACAAAATGAAGACTGCCTGTGAACTAAACCATGGTCTAATGCTACACGCTTTGATCACTAAACGTAATAATGACACACTTCCGAGTGAAATAGTATCAGTAATCAGAGAAAGAATGGACGGAGTTAGAAAAGAATCCAGATGCGAAGATAATAAGTTACAATTTGGTAAAGGAAAATCAAAATCCGCAGCGAAAAGAAGAGCACGACACCTAGAAAGATGTCACAAATGCGGAAAATGGTCACATGGAGGTAAATGTTCAAATAATCAAACCTATTCAAACACCGAATTTGTTACTTTATGCAGAGATGGACCGTTCATATGTTTAGAAGAAAAGACACTAAATGCTCGAGGTTACACCTATGTAGCTATGGAAAACCAATTAAATCGACTATCTTATGAATGGGATAGATCATATAACTAAGAATACTATCTCACAGGTAAGTCTGTACAGTCTCAATTTTTATTTTTATTTTTAACCTTTTGATAATAAACGCTAATTTGTTCGCTAAAAAGTATTAAATTGGTATTGAATAAAATTAGGTTTGGCGACCGAAATTGTTGATATCATTCAAAAATTTATTACATCACTGCGAAATTTAATGTTTATTCTTAAGGTATAAATATCTTTAATCAATCAAACCAAAATATTTCAAAAATTCGTCATGAGTTAAATTAGGTCTTGGAACCGAAATTATTTTACCGAAAAGAGGGGCGTATATTTTTGATAATATTTGATTGATTAAAGTGGGATAAAAAGCCAAAAAGATTTTTAATTTTCTTTTTACCAAGTTTTTAAAATTAATATTTAAATCTTAAATTAATATTGTAAACTTTGTAAAAACAATATTTTTAAAATTGTAAATATTTGAAAAAAAATTAATATAAGTTTGGTGTGAATTTTTAATGTTATGCATTTTAAATTGTAAGTTTGGTGTGAATTTATAATATGAATTTTTAAATTAAGTTTGGTGTGAATTTTTAATTTTTAAAATATGAATTTTAATTTTATGCATTTTAAATTGTAAGTTTGGTTTGATTTTTTAATATTAATTTTGAATTTTATATTTAAGTTGTGTGAATTTAAAAACAAAAATTTACTTTATCTCATTAAGTTAAAAATATGATTTTTAAAATTCGTCGTAAGTTGAAGACTAGGTCTTTGAACCGAAATTGCTTTACCCAAGGGAGGGACGAGAACTTTTATTATCATTATTTTTAATCTTATTGAATTAAAGTATGCCAAAAACATTAAAAAACTTAAAAATCTTAGCTTTTAAAACAATCGCTACAAAAAGACAAATTTTAAAATTTTATCGAAGGACGGACTAGGACATCGATCCGAAACGACCTCGTCCTAAATAACAAGGGAAACAAAATTTTAAAATTAATTACTCAATTGTTTTAATTAGTATAAGATATATAAAAAAAAAAACCAAACTCCGCGAGTCGCGGAGTTTGAAGGGTCCAAACACCGCGACTCGCGGGAGGACCGAAATACAGAAAAAAAATATATCTGATCGAACAGCTCAGTCCCAACCCAAAACAAAGAAAAACACTGCGAAATAACAGCGAAAAAAACACGAAAAATACACCCCAAAATCACAATTTTTAACCGTTAATCATCAAATCTTTTACTAAAATCATGTTGAGAAGGATGCTATCAAGGAATTACTCAAGAAAAATGGTAAATTTCTACACCTAAACACCATTTAATCCGAAATTAGTGTTCTTGAGCAATTTTTTTTTCCCAATTTGATTTTGATGCTTTTTAATGTAATTAGGCTTAAATTGTTTATGTATTATGCTTGTATAACCTAGATTGATGCTGTTTAACATGATTAGAAGCCTTAAACTTCAAATTTTGAGTAATCTAGGGTTTGTGTTCTTGAGCAAATTTGGGGCTTTTTTGATATAAACAGGTTATGGCCGATTTTTGTCATGAATTGATGCTAAATTAAGTAGTGTAACATGTTTAGGTAGTTAAATGATCCAAACTTTGAGCCTAAACATGATTTTGAGAATTAAAGTGGACTTTTTCAAGTCTAAAATTCATGAACTTGATTTTTGAGAAATAATGCCATTTGAAACTTGTTTAATTGCTAGTAATGATTATTTTGACATGTTATTTGAGTTAAATGCTTATGAACTTGGCGAACATTTTCGTATATGCTATTTTTAAAAAGTGTAGATTTGATGAAAATATGAAAATGAGCTTAAGTTTGATATAAATTGATCATGTCATTGTAATTATTTTGATTGATGATTTTGCTGACACTAATGCATATTTGGATGCACAAAAATTGTGTTTGATGTGTTTTGCAGACTGAAAGGGGTGAATCTTCATCCCAAGCTCGCAATGCTCCTTCTGAGAATGCGGAACAACAGGAGGTGGATAACTACTACAAGCAAGATATACCTCATCCAGTCATGACCTTTTCTGATATGCACTTGGAAGAGTTGCACCCGAACCTGAGATTTGACAGACTTTGGATAGATTATCCAAAATACCAAAGGGGTTTGCATACTCTTCATTCTAAAGTTGTTGAGGTACCTAGGGTCATAGAATGGGGACCCTTAGAAGCTGTAGAATTGGCCGGGCCAATTAGGGAATTACTTATACAGAGGTATGGTAATTCTACTTTTAATGACTGGGTACGTTTATTCACCATGCGTAGACCTGTATATAAAGTATGGTGTGAAGAATTGTTATGTAGTATAGAATTAAATGATCGGGTAGCTAGTTTAACCGATCGATCTTTTATTAGATTTTTGTTAGGAGGTTCGATGCGCCACATGTCTTTACTAGACATGGCTCAGGCTTTACGTATATATACGCCTGAGGAGTTAGCATCTGCCGATTGTAGAGGATTGATACTAAATGGTAGAAAGATAGATGAAAATTTTGATACACACGGTGTATGGAGTCAAATGACAAGCCATCACCGATTCAAAGGGGGAAATTACTCTTATTTGGATATAGATAGAGCTGAATTAAGAGTGATTCATAGGTTTTTAGCTAATTCGATTACACAAAGAGGTAAGAACAAGGAAAAGGTAAATGAACAGGATTTGTTTTACCATATGTGTATTCGAGACCCACAAAGCGCTGTAAGTATACCTTGTTGTGTGGGTTATTATTTATCAGCTATGGTTAGGGGAATGAGACCGCATAGCATAATAGGAGGTTGTATTTTTATTACTTTGATTGCTGAATATCTCGGTGTGGATATAAGTCGGGGGGGATTATTAGTAGAAGAACCAGAACCCCGCGATACTATAGGTTTAAATGTATACCATGGTGCGAAAGTTTTGAAGAGGCGAAATAACGCCGCAGTACAATACCATGGTAGACATCCACAGGTTGAGAGAAACCAACAGCAAGGTAATGTAGGAGGGGGAAATGAAATGCAAGAAATGCATAGGTTTATAGCTTCACAGGAGTACGAAAATGCTAGACAGAGAGCATTTGAAGATTGGCAAGTTCATCAAAACCAAATCATAGCTCATTGCCAACATATAGGTAGAAACTATATTCCTACACCAAAACCCATATTCCCTCCCTGGTCTATAGAGATGCAACCACCGTATCCTACGTATGACCCTGCTGAAGCATTCTATAGCACCTATGGTTATGCTTGGAACCCCTATTGGTACCAGTATCATCCCTAGTCTACTTAGTTTTATTTATTTTGTAATTTGTAATATTGATACGTTTAATACTTATGTTAATATTGTAATAGTTTTTATAATTTTCTAACTTTTATTCTTAGATTTTAATAATTTTTGAATGTGGGGTAATATACCAAACTTCAAAAATATGTATATATGTTTGCAGTTTATCTTATGTACACAACAGGGTAAAACAACGCATTTTCAAAGACTGGCATTAAGTTCAGCAAAAGCAACTAATTTTGACAACAAGATGCAAAATATATGTGAAATAACAACAAGACAGAATGAACAAATGATGTGCACCATTTATCATTCAGCAAACAAACGCCAATATATTTGAAAACTTTGGTAAAAATTTAATCATTTTCACACAAATCACCCTCAATAATTTAAATTGTTACTGATTTCTTGCAAATGAGGGCATTGCAAGATCTTAAGTGTGGGAAGGGGTTAAATTCTTTCGGATTTTAAAATTTTTTACTTTATACACTTGGTTACCATTAAAAATACTGGTAAAGCAGTAGTTGTATTAGAATCTAGTGCTCTCTGATAATAAAGAACAGCCCTAGTCTTATATACTGACTACCCAATTCTAGTAAAATTTTTAAAAAATTTTCAATTAAATGAACTCAAAATCATGTTTATACATATTTATGAACAATAAAACTAGGTTTTAACACCGAAATTATTGTTACCTCAGAAAGGACATAAATTGAGAAACAAACCAAAATGTTAAAATTCATTTAAAATGGAATAGAGGATGATAAAAAGGAAAATAAAAGCCAAGTGTGGGAAAATTTACCAAGTTATCTTAAACATATGTCACATATATCTGTAACAAATAACTGAAAATACTTTTGCTTTGGACTAAACTAAACTGTTTTACCCGATGAAAGAAAAGAAGAGATGGATCTACACGATGAATCAATTCCATCATTAAAAGGAAGTAAAGTCTTTCGAAAAAGACACGCGCTTCTTGATTTAGGTTAAGAAGTTGTCGTCCAGACCAGCTGTAGGTTGACGAAAAATCTTGAAAAGTCATCACTAAAATCAGCAGGAAATCCACGGACCTCAGCATTAAACAGGGTTGCCAAGTGGTCAGATTTATCCTAACCATGAGAAAGATTTATCTCGTAAAATGGGGGGGCACCATGCAAATTAGCTGGATAAGACTAATGAATCAGATCCCCAGAAAGGATAATCTCCTTAAAGATTAAAAATTACCTTTTAAGACTGATATTACTCAATCCTTGAGATTGACCTTAAAGATTGAGAATTACAAACTCATGGAATTCAATGATATCTAAACTCGAGCTTGAACGAGAAAATATTTTGATCAAAATTACAAACCGATTTGTTTTTTTTGAAAACCCTATTTTCAATGCGTTCATTACCATTGAACGTAAAATCCTAGGAATTCACCTGGAATTCATTAGGTCACCTGAACTAAATCGGGTGTCAACCGTAAGAACGGTGGTTGCATAGTGGTCAAAGACAGGACCTTGTGCCAGATCGAAAAATCATAAGGGTGAGCTTTACTATTGCTCCTACCAAGGATAGTAATTGCGTCCGACACATTATAGACCATAATTAAAAGCATGTCAGGGGACATTGCCTTAACAGTTGCTTGTTCAACGCTTTCCTTTACAACCGGACGGTAGTTTACCGAAAGGTAATATACGGGACAAGTAAACTGGACGTGTTGCTTTTCAAATACAAGGTTAGCAAGTGGGTGACACAAAACCATAAGTTTTGAGCTAAAATTTTCAAATCTGAAACCCACCAAACCCACAAAAATATTTTGCAAACACCGGTAAAGGGTTATTCCGGAAAACTTATCTAGGGTAAAAACTAGATTTAATTTTCAAAAGATCAAATGTTTTCATAAAGATCCAATTTCCTTAATGGATCTAAATTTTTATAGTCATGTGGGACTGTAAACCATATCGTTACTACCATTGTTTATACCACCGTATAGAAATCACTGATGTACAAAGTGTGAAGAATAAAAAAGTGATTCTAGTATTTGAAGATGATATTGCTTGAGGACAAGCAACGCTCAAGTGTGAGAATATTTGATAATGCTAAAAACGAACATATATTTCATAGCATTATTCCTCAAGAAAGACAAGCTTTTAGTTGCAATTGTTCTATTTACAAGTGATATTCGTTTAAATAATAAAAGGTGAAGACAAAAGACAGATTCGACGAATTGAAGACGCAAACAACCAAAAAGCTCAAAAGTACAAAATACAATCAAAGAGGTTCCAATTATTGATAAGAAACGTCTCGAAATTACAAGAGTACAAGATTCAAAACGCAAAGTACAAGATATTAAATTGTACGCAAGGACGTTCGAAAATCCGGAACCGGGACATGAGTCAACTCTCAACGCTCGACGCAACGGACTAAAAATTACAAGTCAACTATGCACATAAATATAATATAATATTTAAATAATTCTTATAATTATTTAATATATTATATTTATTTATAAAACCGTCGGTAAACAAAGAGCCAAACTTGTGTGAGCTGTAAAAGCAAACTCCGCGACTCGCGGAGTTTGAAGGCCAAAAGGGCCGCGAGTCGCGGAGACCCAAACTCTGAAACTCCCTATAAAGCAAACCGAATTCTGATCATTTTTATCATCTTTTTTCCTTCTTCTCTCAATATATACGTAATATATATTTATAATTTATATTTTAATTTTAATTTTAATTTTAATTTTAATTTTTAATCCTAATAATAAGGGTATGTTAGCGAATGTTGTAAGGGTGTAAGTCGAAATTCTGTCCGTGTAACGCTACGCTATTTTTAATCATTGTAAGTTATGTTCAACCTTTTTATATTAATGTCTCGTAGCTAAGTTATTATTATGCTTATTTAATCCGAAGTAATCATGATGTTGGGCTAATTACTAAAATTGGGTAATTGGGCTTTGTACCATAATTGGGGTTTGGATAAAAGAACGACACTTGTGGAAATTAGACTATGGGCTATTAATGGGTTTTATATTAACTAAACAATACCTTGTTAATTTAATATACAAACTTATAATTCGACGTATCTATATATAACCACATACGCTTGACTGGGTACGGTGGGCGGGATATCTATAAATACCAATAATTATTCATTTTACCGGATACGGAACTGGATTAAAAGTTAATAGACTTGTTGAAACAGGGGTGAATTACATTCAAGGGTAATTGGTGTAATTGTTAACAAAGTAGTAAAACCTTGGTTTACACGCAGTCGATAACCTGGTGTATTCATTAAACAAAGTATTAAAACCTTGTTACAATTCGAATTCCCAATTAGTTGGAATATTTGACTTCGGGAATAAGAATAATTTGACGAAGGCTTTCGCTCTTTATATTTATGACTGATGGACTATTATGGACAAATCCGTATGGACATATTAAATAATCCAGGACAAAGGACAATTAACCCATGGGCTTAAAAATTAAAATCAACACGTCAAACATCATGATTACGGAAGTTTAAATAAGCATAATTCTTTTATTTCATATTTAATTTCCTTATTTTATATTTAATTGCACTTCTAATTATCGCATTTTTATTGTTATTGTATTTAATTGTACTTTTAATTATCGTACTTTTTAATTATCGCAAGTTTATTTTATCGCACTTTTATTATTCGCAATTTCATTATTGTTATTTACTTTACGCTTAATTTAAGTCTTGTATTTATTTATTATTTTACATTTGGTTTTAACTGCGACTAAAGTTTTAAAATCGACAAACCGGTCATTAAACGGTAAAAACCCCCCTTTATAATAATAATATTACTTATATATATATTTGTATTTTTATAAAAGTAAACTAATATAGCGTTAAGCTTTGTTTAAAAAGATTCCCTGTGGAACGAACCGGACTTACTAAAAACTACACTACTGTACGATTAGGTACACTGCCTATAAGTGTTGTAGCAAGGTTTAAGTATATCCATTCTATAAATAAATAAATATCTTGTGTAAAATTGTATCGTATTTAATAGTATTTCCTGTAAAAATATAAGCTATTTCGTATACCCCGCTGCAAACATCAACGCATGGTTGAACCGCGATCGACCGTGATGGCAACCGTATGTCAACGGCTACTTTTTGAATCCCACTATAAAAGGAAAACTTTAATGAGCATTTGAAGCTGAACCTCTTGCACATTTCAAAGGCTTATTTCTAGAGATCACAAGGGCTCCAATTACTACTCAAATGTGATCAAGCAAGAGAAGATTCTATGATCTTATAGATATAGAATTTGATTATTGTAAACTTACTAATCAAAATCATTAATCTTGTGAGTTTACTTAGTGTAATGTATGTCCTAGTATTGTCTTAGGATCATCATTACAAAGTGTATAAGTCTTGTAACTTCAATTAGTAGAAGCATAGGCTAGCTTAGTGATCTACTTCCTTAAAGGGACTTAGGAAGTTGATTAATCTTATTTAGAGATTAATACTTGTCCAAGGTGAAGACAAGTTGATCTAGGTTGGAGTTGATCTTTCAAAGGGATAGAAAGATTAGGTTTGTTGCCTACCAAAGAAGTTGAAGACTTGTAAATCGGATCTCCACTGAATTTGGAGAAAGGTGCTTAGCGAAGCAACAAATCCCGATTAGTGTAATCGGGGAGTGGATTAAGGTGGATTAGTTAACATCCACCCGAACCATTATAAATCCTTGTGTCAATGTTCTTTACATTACTTCATTTATCATTTTGAACATATACACTACACACATCAAGTTTGAGTTGAATTGGTTGATCAAAGTTAATCGAATTTGATGATCAATCGAAAAAGTGTTAAAAACGTATCAAGTAACTATTCACCCACCTCTAGTTACTTACAATTGGTATCAGAGCGGTTGCTCAAATCATTGCTCTATAAACGTTTTTGAAGGTGTCAAAATTCATTTTGTGCAAAAACTTGAGTCAACGATTCTCGGATCAACTCAAACTATGGGATACTTGGAAGAATTGGTGAAAGAAGCACCAATCTTTGATAAGATGGATATTGATGTGTGAAAATTAAGATTTGAGTTATCTCAAATCTAAGGATTACTACTTGTGGAGAATAATCAAAGTAGGAGACTTTGTTCCACAAGCTAGTTCAAGACTAGTGAAGTCAACATTTCAAAACAATGATATTTTGAAACAAATTGATGCAATTTCACTACTTCATGGAATTCTTCCTAGTGAAGAAAGATTGAAAATAATCTCATGTGAAAGTGCAAAGGAATGTTGGGATTCACTATGTTCTTAAGAAGAAGAAAACTCTAGGAGTTTAAAGGGTAAAGGAATAGGGAAGGATTTAGAGAAGCTTGGTGATTCTCAAGCAAAAGGTTTGAATGGATATGAAGACTTTTGCCTCATGAGTTCTTGGAATGATATGGATTAAGATGGTCAAAGTGAGGAAGAGGTTGATTCTCCTTTCAAAGAAGATGATGTCTCAAGCATGGATTGAAATAAGGTACATGTAGATCCTTCTAATTATGAAGAATTGTTAGATGATTACAAGACTATTAAATTTGTGTATGATAGTAGTCGTGACAAAGTAAAATTTTTGGAGAAAGAATTACACAAAGTTAGACAACTTAACAAAGTTTTAATTGATGAAAATAACACCTTGAAAAGAAAACTTGAAAGGATAACTATTTATGGTTCATTAAAAGATAAACTTGAAATGAATGTATGTCACGACTCTAGCAAACACGAATCATGTAATCAAAGTCCATTGTCCATTATTAGAAGCATTGAGAACATGGGGAAAATGGATCAAGCTAACAATTCAATGGTAGGGATAAGTCAAGGATTGGGTAATCTTAAAATCAATCAAAACTAATGATCAAAATGCTAATGGGAATAATTTTCTCAAAAGACTTTGTTTTAATGAAAGGTTTCTCTTACAAATACAAAATGGTTTCGGAAAAATGATTTTAAAAGATTATTGAAGGAAGCTTAATTATATTAGGATTGTGTGCTTGTGTGAAACTATGTATTGCATGCTAAATACAAGATTGATGCGTTTTATGTATACTATGTGCATATATATATATATATATATATATATATATATATATATATATATATATATATATATATATATATATATATATATATATATATATATATATATATATATATATATATATATATACACACACACACACACACACATAAATATAGTATATTACGTGTCATTGATGATTAAACATTGGGAGGATGTAATCATTCAATGTTAGGAAAAGAAAACTTGTCCTCAAGTATTCTATAGAACCTAAAAATCGTCAAAACGCGCTTAAAGAAAGAAGAAGTGAAGAAATTGGTGATCAGAAGAATCCACGGCAGCATCACGGCTGACCGTATACCCGACCGCAAACTCCTGCCATGTACGCGTGAAAATTCCTGCACGGCTAACACCACGGTCGATGGTGCTTCGACCGTGCGTGATCTGATTCTGTTTTAAATTAAATAAAACCCCACTTTTCCTTCTTTCTAACTCACTTCAAAACACACACTTCACACACAGATGGAGAGATCGACTGCACGAAGAAGAACGCTCATTCCTTCAATCTCAATTCCTACTTTCGGTATGATTAATCCTTGATTTCCTAACATTCAATTGTGTTTGTATGATGAATTAGGGCTATGAAGAAACCCTAACTAGAATGAATCAAAACTTAAATTGATGCAAACAATCAAAATTGTTCTTGAAGAACAATTTGGAAACGATTGTAGTAGTGATTGTAGTATATCTATGCATTGATTTAACTTTGGACAATTCTAGGGTTCATTATACATCTAGGTTAGATTTTTATAGAAACATTGTTCTTATGATATAAATGACATTGTTGCAAATTGAGTGTAATAATGTTAGATGTCAAAACATGTGTTGATGATGATCTCAAAAGTCTAGAACACATATAAACTTTGTGAAAATCTTAATCTAGTTGCAAACTCATTGACACTAATGAAGAGAGAAAATGTGAAGAACATTAACATCAAAACATCTAAGTATTGATGATAATTAAAGTTTGCAAAACTTGTTGCCTACAATTGAATTATACACTTTGAATTACTTTGAAGTGTCAATACGCAGAAAATGGCCAATCGAGGAGAAAGCTCATCCAACTTTCGTCCACACCAATCGAAACTCAATAGAGAAAAAGTGAAAAATTGAAAAATAGCAGAAGGAAGAAGAATTGAAGCAGAAGATTTTTCTGAAATGGTGGCAGCTTTCTCAGATTTAAACTGGGATGTATTTCTTGATCTAAATGGACCAATTTATCCATCACTCGTTCGAGAATTTTACTCTAGCTTCGTCTATACCAACGAATCAGTTTCCTTTAGGCTAAAAACAACAAGAACAACTGTAACACTTCAAGAATTTGGAAAACTTTTAGGAGTTCCAGCAAGTGGACACAAGTTCTTCCACACAGGACACAGTCTGACCTATCTTCCCGATTTCATCAACAAAGATGCTGCCATTCGAACACTCTATGAAGACAACGCTCCAAGAGAAGAAATCCTCAGTCGAGGAGTATTGGGCAAACATCTGCGAAAGAAGTTCCGGACATGGAACACAGTGATCGACTACAATATTTACTGTAAAATGGGAAATCGTTCACATATCCATGTTGTTCAGATGGCTCTCCTTTGGTGTCTAGAAATGCAAGAACCAGTGAACATGGCTTACGTTATGGCCATATGAATGAGCGATGTACCAAAAGACTCAACAAGAGCTTTTCCTTATGGAATGCATCTTACAAAGTTATTCGAAAAACTAAGAACAACAGATGACATTCGCATGAATCCAACCAATCAAATATTTAATTGCCATACATTAACATTGATGGGGTGGGATGATGAAGATGAATCTGATGAGATTGAAAGATTCTATGAATCCATGACCAACTCTCAAATCAACTTGGAAGATATATCCGACAGTGATGAGGAACTGTTTCTGGATGAAGCTAATGATCCTTTTTATAGCTTGGATCGTGATTCAAAAGCTGAACGAATCTGTCTGAATAAAGCCAAGATAAAGAAGTATCAATTCAAGATTTGACTGCTGCTGAAGAAAGCTAAAAAGGCTTTCTCATGTCGAAGTAGTAGCGATGTGAGTAGTAGAAGGTGAAGGAAGTGAGAGAAGATAAAGTTATTATAATGTTGGTTGAATAACTTGTTTTGTAATAAAATGTGTGACTATTTGAATATTTCTTGGATGGAATCTGTTTAAATTGAGCTGATTAATCTATATTTCTGTTCACACACGGCCAACCACACGGTCGACCGTAGAATCGACCATGTATCAGTCTGACATTTCTTCTTCTCTCTCCTTGAAAAATAAATGCATATTGAACCTCTGAAATCTAATTGGATCTGTTTTCAAAGTATCATTCACAAATTAGCATACTTGAATATGATCAAATTTCTCAAAAGATTCAATTACTCCAAAAGGGAATGAAAGATTAAATGAAGGTTCATCTTTTTCCCTTTAAATTGAGAAGTTTATGATGCAAAACTCACTACATCACCTCACTCAAAATGAGTCAAACAAACAACTCTCCTAACAATCCTTTTGTGATTGATTTGTCTTCTTCAGTTTTCGACTCCTTTGAAAATCACTTTCCTAACCCTCAAGAAGAATGAGATGTGATCAACCGCAACCGACAAATGGTTAGCACTAGACCAATTGACGAAGGTTGTATGGTCACTATTGAGCACTTTTCAAAAGAGCTTCTCGAGAATTTTGCTTACATAAAATGGGATTCATTCTTAACCTTAAGAGGTCCCATTCACTCCACTCTTGTTCGTGAATTCTATGCTAACTATGAATTCACTCCCCCAAATAACATCAAATTCCGGTTGTTTGATAAAGGATTTTCCATGTCTCTCAAAGACTTTGGAAAATTTATGCATGTTCCGGATGAAGGCGTGGAATGTTTCTCCTATAGTCCATATCTCCTCGTCTTCCCGAATTTGTCACAAAAGGTGACATCATCAACACCTTTTGTCAAAGGCCTATCAATCACATTGAAATCCAAAGTGATGGTCTTAAGGCAAATCATCTTGTACCTAAGTTTGACTTTTGGCTAAAAGTCATAAGTCAAAACATCTACTGCAAGGTAGAAACACCATCCACAAATGTTCATGCCTGTGAAGCCTCACTACTCTGGTGTCTCCAACACCGAATTCAAGTCAACATGGCACTGTTCATGGCAAAGAGGATGAATGGATTGGTGTACAATGAATCTCTCACCCTTCCCTATGGGGCGCACTTAACGAAGCTCTTCACACAACTGCGCATTCGAGATGTACATCTTGTTGGTCTAACCACCCTCCCAATCAATTACGATTCGGTTCGACCTTTAATGAAGAAATAGAAGGTGAGAACACACCTGCCTGGAGTGTTACGGGATCTGATGATAGTGTTGAAGATGACCAGTTCATTGCACTATTATCCTCCACTTAAATGTCCATCCTTCATCGTCAGAATCGTCGAACTCACAAGATCCTG
Source organism: Rutidosis leptorrhynchoides (assembly GCF_046630445.1). NCBI lineage: Eukaryota > Viridiplantae > Streptophyta > Magnoliopsida > Asterales > Asteraceae > Rutidosis > Rutidosis leptorrhynchoides. Next base: position 648,228,614 of record NC_092334.1, read on the forward strand.
CGACGCTTTCTGAACAATCTTGTCTGTGGAAAATGTTCATCTCACCCAAGCGCATCTCGTCCTATGTAGAACAAACCTAGGATTGATCTACTGTACTTTCCATGCATATTTTCATATATGCATCACTATGTTTCGTGCGTGCTTTGAATAAAATGTGTGCTTGTTATGTTTTAATATATGTTTTCCAACGTGCACAATTTAAGGGGGAGTTTTTCTCTAAGGGCGAGCTTAGTTCTAGGGGGAGCTAACCTTTTTGCTTCGACAAAAGGGGGATAAAGATGGATACAAGTGATTATTAACACTTGCGTATTTATAGCAAAATGTCTCTCATTACTTGTATGTTTGTCATCATCAAAAAGGGGGAGAATGTTGGTTGAATGTTGGTTAATGAACTAAATGACAAACTTAAGTACGATTAACCAAAGAATATGTTTTGATGATGACACATACATATGCATAGTTTATGACTGACATTTTAACAAAAAACACGCAAGGTCACTAATCCATACTTTATCTTGCAAACGACCAAGTCAAACATAGCTTAAATAATAGTTCAGCAAAATACACGGTCAAGGTACGGTCGACCGCACAGCTAGCCGCAGAACCCCAAACTGAATTGCAACGTAGTTTTATGAAAACAAGTTGCACGGTTGCCACCACGGTCAACCGCAGTGCGACCACAGTTTTCTCTGTTACCATTTTCGACCAAATAATGTTTGACTAGTTCCCGACATCTATAATTCATGAAACCTTTCTCAACATGCTTAGAATAAATGCCTTCTCCATACTCAATTGAGTTTTGGTCATAAAAACACTAATTATGGTTAATTACGCCTAATGACATCTTAATGACAAATTAACCAAGATTAGGCATAATACATAAGTGTTAATCAACAACTTGTGATCTTAATTCTTATCTAGATATCCTAAATATGATCATCAAGTACCAACACACTTAAGCCAATGTCACTAGAACAATAATTACTATTGAAAATGACTTAGTGATTAATTAAGGATAAATGAGGAACAATGCTCTCAAGTATAACTAAGTAATGACTTGTAATCCTAAAATACATTTAGATACATTTAGGATGGTCACCAAGTCCCAACTAGAGATTGCTCTTCCCTTGTGCATGTGTTGGACATTAATGTGTGCTTGCACATTAATCAAGCAATATGTTATATTGCACTTAAGCTTGAGTCATAAGTTGTACAAGTATCTATATGATTGATCCTAGAATAACTATCTCTTGCTATATGCGAGTATTACTTGCTACTTGTCAATATGCTTAATACTTATAAACTTGTCAACTTAATTAATATGTTTGCTATGTGCTTACTAGTTAGGATTCAAGTAACTAACATACTCCAATAGATTAAGTGTAAAATGGTTCACAATGAAATTATAGTCAATTGTCTATTTGGTCTAGTCTAAGTAACTAAGTGTGATTTTTTATTCAAGAATGACTTAACTTTAATGTCTCTACATACTTCATAATTATCTTATGGAGACATTGTTCAATTAATATCTATTTAAACTCAAATGGAACATAACTTGTGATTAATTGAAACTAGGAAGTTAATGACATGGTGACTAGTATTTAGAATTGAACCAAAGGCATTAATGTGACTAACTAAGTCTTGACCAAACTGAGATTTACCAATATATCTATCAAGACACTTCTCCAAGAATGTTGGATTTGCCATTTTGGAATGTTAAGTCACTTTCATGCAATAAGACCAAATCTCACACACTTAATGCATGTAGTACTTGTATAGGATGTTTGGTTTCTTTTGCAGGTGCTAGAAGGAGTAAAGGTGCCAAAATGCGGTGTTCAAATTTGAGTCAAACGGCTATACAACGGATACTAAATTTGGACTGGAGCACGCATGGTCAAACCGCGATCGACCGTGATGGCAACCGTGTATCAACGACTACTTTTTGAATCCAACTATAAAAGGAAAACTTTAATGAGCATTTGAAGCTGACCCTCTTGCACATTTCAAAGGCTTATTTCCAGAGATCACAAGGGCTCCAATTACTACTCAAATGTGATCAAGCAAGAGAAGATTCTATGATCTTATAGATATAGAATTTGGTTGTTGTAAACTTACTAATCAAAATCATTAATCTTGTGAGTTTACTTAGTTTAATGTATGTCCTAGTATTGTCTTAGGATCATCATTACAAAGTGTATAAGTCTTGTAACTTCAATTAGTAGAAGCATAGGCTAGCTTAGTGATCTACTTCCTTAAAGCGACTTAGGAAGTTGATTAATCTTATTTGGATATTAATACTTGTTCAAGGTGAATACAAGTTGATCTAGGTTAGAGTTGATCTTTCAAAGGGATAGAAAGATTAGGTTTGTTGTCTACCAAAGAAGTTGAAGACTTGTAAATTGGATCTCCACCGGGTTTGGAGAAAAGTGCTTAGTGAAGCAACAAATCCCGATTAGTGTAATCGGGAAGTGGATTAAGGTGGATTAGTTAACATCCACCCAAACCACTATAAATCCTTGTGTCTATGTTCTTTACATTACTTCATTTATTATTTTGAACATATACACTACACACATCAAGTTTGAGTTGAATTGGTTGATCAAAGTTAATCGAATTTGATGATCAATCGAAAAAGTGTTAAAAACGTATCAAGTAACTATTCACCCCCCTCTAGTTACTTACAATTGTAAATAGTCCTTGATAATGTTCTCCAATTAGATTAACAAGAAAAAAAAACCGATCAAACATAGTTTAATGCAACAGTTACATTAGATGAATAAAACAATAAACGAAATAAAATAAAAAAAGCAATACGTACCATAAATCGTATTCAGATCAAGTGAGTTTGAATCGCTTCGCATATGGTATAACCTAGTTTCCATTGTAAACGATTGAAAAACAAAACACTAGGGTTTGGTGGTGGTGATCTTAAGCAGATGATAAACCAAACGTCGGGTTTGGTTTCACATATACAGTTATTATGCCTTCTGTATTATTAAATCAAAAAGGCTGTAGGGTATCCTGTAAAATTGGATGGCTAGAGTGACGAATATGCCCTCACATGCGTGGCACATGTGAGGGCTTGCCGTTAGAATTTTGACTGTGTTTATGGCCGGGTACTGTAACATCCCAAAACTTTTGTCCCAGACACGAAGTTATCTCAGGCGTAAAGTGCACGTAGCGAGGATAATTATGTATGAAAATATGTACACGAAGTTAATAAAGGTATATATATATATATATATATATATATATATATATATATATATATATATATATATATATATATATATATATACGTGTGCATGGAGATATATATGTAAAGGGTACGAGAGTGGTCGAAGAGTTGTTATATATGTGTTCTAAGTGTTTGTATGTCTCGTGAATGAAGAGAATCAAGCGCGTACGAGTGGAAGGGTGTTCGTACGCGAAAAATGGTCAAAACATGCTTTTCGTCGCGGCGTGGAGGGATTGGCCGCGACGCGACAGTTAACTAGTTTCAGGATCAGGAGGCTCGACAAACAGGCACCAGACCACGCCTAATGTCGCGGCGCGAGAAAGGATGGCCGCGGTGCGGCACTGCTGCGCAACTGGTACCAGATTTCGTATTTTTAAGGGTTTTCAGGGGTATTTCGGTCTTTTTATGTGTGTGCCAGATTTGAGATCTTAAATCTCATCCACCCATTTCATTTCTCTTATTTCTTTTCCTTTTTCTCTTCTATTTTCTTTCAAAACTTCAAAACCCCAAATCATTCTAAGTGTGATTCGAAGGTGAAGGAGCGAGATTCGATCTTTGGCGTAAGAGACATCTTTGTTCTCATCGTTCTTAGCTACAAGGTGATACTAGCGGTAAGCTCTAACTCCGAATTTCATTTTTGTGTTCATGTTCATATTTTAGGGGTTTTTGATTGTGAGTTCATAATGAAACCCCATTAGTTGTTAATTGAAGATTAACACCAAGATTCGGGGTTATTGTTGATGTTGGCGGGTTTTGGGTTTGGTGAGCAAGTGTAAGCTTGTAAGACTTGCAAATGAGTGTAATCACTAGTATTTAGTGATTATTGAGGTGTTGGAAGCCTTTAGGGTTCATGTGGTTGACTAATTTTGAATATAGTCAAAATTAGGGTTTGGTGATGATTGTGACCCGATTGTCGATTTAATAAGATTTATAAACTTAAAATGAAGTAAGTTGAAGTATAAACCCGAGTTAAATATGTTTTGGTGTCAAAACTTGTAAATGGTGAGATTTTGACTATTAAGGGTTAAAACGGGTTTTTGGGCAACAAGCGAGTTAAAATGCGTTCGATTGCTAAAGTTGGTACTTTTAGGTATTTCGGGAACGCGGGAATTGGTCTTGTTGGTTTCGGACCTTCGTGTAGCGTTAAAGTGCAAAGGGGCGTGAATTGCACTTGTTGTTCATTTGGGCGGGTCGAGAGTCCAAATGAGTTTGTATAGATGTTTATGTGATAAATGGAATAGGTACGTTCCATTGGCGAGTTGCGGGATTGGATTGCACTTCATCGAGGCATTTAAGGTGAGTGTAAATTTACTATGCACATGTGTATGTGTAAAATGGGTGTGTGTGTGTGTGTGTAGAGTGACCCTTGCTTGGGTTTATTCTATGTTGGTGTGGGTGAATGGACTCCTCTTTTGCTTCGGGTCCATGTGGTACGCTTATGCGTTTTACCCTTGGTGTGGTGATTTTGGCTAGCGTTTTGGATAACCATTTTGGAGATGGGTTGCTAGCATTTGTTGTTGAGGAAATGAATCTCGGGTGGTGCGGATTCATGATGACTTGGGTAGTTCGGTCATCTTGGTGATGAGGTGGTGAATTTCGGGTTGTGCGAATTCACTAAGGCTCGGGTAGTTCGGCCAACCTCGGTTGTTGAAGTGGTGAAGGAAGTGAATCTCGGGTAGTGCGAATTCACTAAGGTCCGGGTAGTTCGGCCAACCTTCATGTGGTTTGGGTTAAGGGGTTAACCTTATTGTCGTTGTTGATTATATTTATTGTATACACGTATAAACTTATTGTTGTGTTGTAGCTAATCTTGTGGTGTTAGCTTGGTGATTACGTAGCGTGTAGCTACTTTGTGTATGTGCCCTTTTGTAGTTTGTTTACCATGCAGAGCCGGTATGTGTTTATCTTGATGCTTGGTGATGCGTAGCCATTTTTTACATATGTATGTGTATAGTATCTTTACATTCACTAAGCATTAGCTTACCCTCTCGTTGTTGCTATTTTTATAGGTTCGCATGATTGGCGGCTCGGGTAAGCATGTGTATTAGAGATATTGGCTAGGTTGCTCTAGAAGATCTTGTTCTTGGACTCGATTAGGATTGGGTAGCATAGTCCCAATCACCATGCTCGGTTTTGTTGGAAATTAAAATAGTCGGGTCGTGTTCGCCCTTTCGGATATTTAAACTATGTATTAAATGTTTTAAAAGTTTATTGAACTTATTATTTGTGCTAAAGATGTTTTTGGAAACAAAATTGGGACCTAATATTGATGTATTAAAGAAAAAATTTTACGGGCCGGTTTAAATACGAGTTGGGTTGTTTCAGGTACCATCTGCGTTATATAATCAAACCACAGGTACCATCGAAGAAAAAAACAAACTTTAGATGCAGTGGTGAAAAACTATACAAACCACAGGTACTATCGGCGTAATTTTTTCCTTTTATAACAAACACAAAAATAGTTTAAAAGTTGATTTTTTTTTTTTTTTTTGAAAAGCAAAAGATTATTTTATTGATGTATTGGTGTAAACAAGATGATGAACAATTGATTATTCAGCATATATAATCGGTTATAGGAACCAAAAAAAAAAAAACACCTCTACACCTTAGAACTTGCATAAAACCGAACTAAACTCATGTATAACACGGAAATTATGGAACAAACAAAATGAATAACAATTATTCAGCATATAACAGTAATTGAAAAGTAACAGAAATTTGATTGATTAACAGAATTAGTTACAAAGTGTTGTGATTACAATGCTTATATATAACAGTTAGCTACCAGCTCCTATTCTAATAGAATATAACGAACAGAGATAACTTATTTTGACTTTCTATTTGACTGTACAGTTTGACTTTCATTGACTAATAACAATAACTTAAATTGGCTTCACCAAATGCTTCCTGTGCTTGTGGGTTTGAGATGATATGATCAAGTGAGTGTTGTTGGTGCTGCTATCTCCAATAGCATATAATCGGAAATTATGTACCTTATGCATCGTAGACATGTTTAGTTAGAGGAAAAGAAGCTGATTTAGTTGGAATAAATTTGTGGAGGACCGTTCCAGATGAAGGGTAAAAAAACAGCAAACAACTACAGTGTAGCAGTACATGGGGGGGTTTTAGCCAGTAGGATTGTTGGTTTTTTACGCGATTTAGTGTTTATGTAAATAAATAAATATAAATATGTACATGGGCTTGAAGCCTTTACAAGTATAGGATTTGGGGTAGGCCCAGCGAATAGCATGTATTACAAAAGAAATATGAAACTGAAAACGAGTACTGGCTGAGTAGAATCAAAATGAGTGTGCGCATCGAAACAATGCTACTGTGCGAGTTAACCAATTCCCACACATTGGTTTGTAGATGCGACGAAGGAACACGGGTTTAAAAGTTGAACTTTACTAATTTAGATGCGTATACTTTTTTTTGTTATATTAATAATCGAGACATAGCTTTTATTAAATTTGTAGTAGTAATTTTTGAAACAGCTTTCTAAATATTGTAAGAAAATGAGTATGAAAACAGATAATCTGGATTGGTTCCTGAATCGTAAAACACTTTCCTAACTAAGTATTTCGCCCCTCACAAGCCTCGGATTTACACGAAATCCTATTTGGGATAAGACAAGAACGATTTTGTTTCCAGGCAAGAAGAAATCAAAATCACGAATTAAAGAATTTGTGTGTGTTTTCTGTATGTTTCTTGAATGCAGAATGCCAAAAACGTTTTTAGAAAACTGATATATTGGCAGTTGGCATTTGAAAAGTTGTGACATTTCATTTAAGCGGGAAAAGCTGTTATACGAAAAGGTATAACACTTGGCTGGTATTATGTCCAAATACACTTTTTAACATAACGTATAGTGTATTTTCTTGGACCCCGCAACCTGTTGTTGTTGTTGTTGTATCTTCTTTTTTTAATGTAACAAGTTTTTTGGGTTAGCCGCGCGTTGCGGCGGCGAACTTCTTAATTTTTTTTATATATATAACATAATTAGCCAGCTTTTCGTTGTACACAACTTATCTTTTAAAGTAATAAGGAAACTTTAATAAGCATAAAAAAGAGAAAGTATGTTTTAAATAAATAACTAAAATAGTTAAAATCAACATAATTTGAATATTCTTTGTTATTGGAGTAGTAAAGTGTGAAAGTAAAAAAAAATATTGTAAAGAAAAAAAAAGGTAAAGTAAAAGATTAAAAAAAAATAGTAAGAAAAAGTGGTAATGAAAAAATAAATGGTGTCATGTACAAATTATAAGAAAAGTTCAATTGATCTTTAAAAAAAAAAAAGCAAATTATAAGAAAAGTTAGATTGAAACAAAAAATTAAAAATAATAGAGTGTGAGTGAGAGGACTTAATTAGAGAAAAAAAACGTTAAAGGGTGCATTATGAAAAGTTTAATAAAATGAGGGAATAATGGGTAAAAAGTAAAAAAGAATAAAAAGGAAATAAAGAGTGGGAAGGCTGGTGTCAAACCCCTGAGCCGTTGTTACATAATCTTGACGTCTAGCCACTAAGCCGTCGTTGTTTTTATTCTCAATTCACAATGTATAATAATTAAACCTTAAAACAGTGGTTTTAAAAAAATCCAAAAACACCTGAAGTTTCTTACCCTTGAAGTCGATTGTTATTACATAATGGTCCTAATTCAATAGTAACTTTTGTGATTTTTTAATTGAATATATTTATAATATAATATGATGAAATGGAATGATTGACGACTGATAGAATATTGAAAATATATGTTAACAAGTCACAATGCGAGTTCCGTTTGCTATTTCGGTAAGAAAACTAAGAAGAGTTGTGGTGTAAAGGTCAAAGTGTATATATCCATAACAATAGGGTAAAATATAAAAGTTTCAGTTAAATGACGAAAGTGGGCCATTGAGTCAGCCATATTCATCTCATGTACCTAGTTCATCTTTTTCAACAATTTCTTCCATTAAACATATCTTCATCTGCAACTAAATCTTGATTTCACCTTTACTTATACATATTTCCGATCATAAAAAAGTGATGCCCCCTGCTAGTTGATGCCCAGTGCGGTCGCACTGACCGGCTACACTTAGGGTCGGCACTGATCATCGCTCTCTTCAAAGCTCTTCATCATATAAACGAGAAATGCCCTTTCATACCATCTTCTTTCATCTCGACATCTTTTACGTTTCAACGTTGATTTCCCCAATATGCGATTAGAAAAATGGATTATTATGTAGTAGTTGATGAAAAATTAAAAAATATTGGTAAAATTTAGAAAACAAACTTGATTTGTAAAGGAAAAAACACCTTGCAAGAAAAAAAAAGATTTGGGTTTGAGTTAAATGGATTATAGTTATTGAAATACGGTCAAGTCCTAAATTGACCGAATATGTAACATCAAAATATGTAATGTTACACAAAAATTCAAATCATAAGCACCTTGATTATCAAGTGAGTTTCATTAGATTTTGACTCTACTTGTAGTAATATAGTATTAACGTGCCAAACAGCGCTAAAGTTATTTCAGTTGCATTCAACCACAAATGCTTGAGTTAAAATGTGTTATACCACACGAATGACTGTTGAATTGTTGAATGTGTGAAGAATTTTATCAAAGGTACAAGGATTCGTGTCAGACTTGGTGAACAAGTCGTTGAAATTTTGTTGCCTTATTTAATTCTTATAGCACGAATGGAGTATGGAGCAAATATCTGATTTATGAAAAGTTCTTTAGCTTGAAGAAAAAGTTAACTTGTGCGACAAGGTCAGATTGCAAGATAAAAGGTTCCTAAACCTAACAAACAATTGTGTCTTGCAGGCCAAGTCCTTTCCTTAATTAGATTTTCATATATAATGTAACCTCTAACCTTATTGTAATAGGTGCATAATAATAAAGAGAAAAATTCGGTTTTCGCGCGTGGACTAAACCATTCTCGGTGTTAGGATTTGAGATATAACCACGTTAAATACTCGCGTCGCTTATCATATTATCTATCGTATATGTTTGTTATTATCCGTTTGTTGTTCGTGGGTGTTGTGATTGACGATACCACAATCACATATTCTTGTTAGGGTCCACTACCGAATTCCTAACACCATCATATATATATATATATATATATATATATATATATATATATATATATATATATATATATATATATATATATATATATATATATATATATGTGTGTGTGTGTGTGTGTGTGTGTGTGTGTGTGTGTGTGTGTGTGTGTGTGTGTGTGTGTGTGTGCGATCCATGGCTAAGCTTAAAAACGCCTAAGAATGGATAAGCAAAATTTTAAATTTTTATTTTTTTTTTTTGAAATAATTATCCTTTTAGGGTCTCTTAATATGCAGATTGAAGAAAACGCAAAAATTAAAAAAATAACGAAATCGTTGAAAAATCGATGATGAACATCGTTCATCACTATTCAGATGAATGATAAATTAATCATTCATCACGATTATTATCATTCATCATCATTTTTTAACGATTTTGAATGTTTTTGACCTATAAAAATATAGATTAGGAGAGCATTTTGATGCAGATTTATGAATCTAAAAAAAAAATTATTTATTTATTTTCCTTATCCCCACTTAGCCACTAAAGTTGCTTAGACATGGATTAAACCAATATATATATATATATATATATATATATATATATATATATATATATATATATATATATATATATATATATATAGTGGTAGGATCAAGAGGGAAGTAACCAATCGGGGGAAAGCAAATTTTTTTTTTTCGTTTTTTGAAAAAACTTTGTTCACGAATATTATAGATTGGATGAAAATATGAACATTTAATAAAGACACTTTGTGATAAATGTTTTTATTTTGGCGGGAAAACGCTCGAAGAAGTAATATATAACAATTATCGTGTTTTTCGAGCGTATGTTGAGGTTTTAGATATTAGGGTTTAGATATTAGGGTTTATAGGGTTTAGATATCAGGGTTTAGAAATTTAGGGTTTAGGGTTTAGATTTGGAGTTTAGATTTAGGATTTAGATTGAGTTTTTAACACGAACAGTTTAGAGTTTAGAGTTTAGGGTTTACGGTTTAGGGTTTAGGGTTTGGTGTTTAGGGTTTATGGAATAAACCCAAAACACCAAACCCTAAACCCTAAACTCTAAATCGGGCTAAATTTTACTTCACAAAACATGAAGAAAAAAACATTAATATTCTTCACGAACAATATTATATTGAATGTTATTTTTGTCGATCGTTTTCCCACTGTGACGACCCGGAAATTTCCGACCAAATTTAAACTTAATCTTTATATGATTTCGACGCGACAAGCAAAGTCTGTAATGTTGAGTCTCAAAATTTTTGAATTATTTACATGGGTTCAGTTAACCATTGGTTATGCCCGACTATTCACGAACAATTGTGTGTAATTAAATATGTAGTAAATATATATATATATATATATATATATATATATATATATATATATATATATATATATATATATATATATATATATATATATATATATATATATATATACATATATAACATTTTGAATTAATAAATTATACTTTAATCAATTGAGATTAAAAATGTAAAATAATATACAGAATAATTAAGTCATTATTAATATATATATATATAAGTATATATGAATATGACTTCTAAATAATGATTATATGTATATTATATTAAAATATATAAATATTAAATGTATGTTATTTATATATATATATATATATATATATATATATATATATATATATATATATATATATATATATATATATATATATATATATATAAATAACTAGTAAATATTAGATAATTAATAAATTAAAATTTTAATATATCTAATTACAAGTTAAGGCAAATGTTATATTAATATTATTATTACTCTCATTAATATTAAAATCTGTATTATTAATAGTATTAATTGTAATATAAAAATAAAGATATGAAATTTTATTCAAATAACATGATATATCTTAATTATTATTTGTATAATTATCAGCTATTATTATTACCTTTATCATTAAAAATCATTATTATTATCATTAATATTATTATTATTATTATCATTTTTATTATTATAATTATCATTATTTATTTTTAATATTTGTATCATTATTATTAATATAATGGTTATTATTATTAGTATTATTGATATTATTATTATTATTATTATTATTATTATTATTATTATTATTATTATTATTATTATTATTATTATTATTATTATTATTATTATTATTATTATTTTTATGATTATTAGTATTTGTAATATTATTATCATCATTATCATTTCTATTATTATTATTAGTATTATTTTGATTAGTAATGTTATTATTATTATCATAATTATCAGTATTTTTAATGCTAATAATATTATTATTATTAATATATTATTAATTATTAATATTAATTTTAATTATGAATAAAATTATACAGAATCAATTCTCTGTTGATGTCACGATCGAACTGTTTTAATCTCTTGTTTCTGTCCCAAATTTGTTACAAGTCTTAATCCAATCCAGTACATAAAATTCGATTTTCATCAGATGAGGTTAAAATCTGTTACAAGTTGTAATACACTTTTATTTATTTTATTTATTTTCTCTGTTTTCTGATTAAAATAGCTGTCGAGCAATTGGCTATAAAACAAATCGAATTGCTCAATGATTTTGATAAAACACGCTTCACCCTCCATTATCAAATATCTATTACCAAACAACAGCTTTTATATTATTGATTTAAAAAAAAAAAAAGATGAACACAGGTATATACCTTGTTCGTGTGTTAATTTTTGAAAAACCGTAATTCTAATTTAATTGCAAAATCTATTAATGTAGTTTTATTAGAAATCTTTCATTTAAACTTTCTGAAAAGTTTCACAATCCAGTTTCTCAATTTGATGTCGAATTTGGAAGTCAAAGTTTTAGTTTTAAAAGTCAACCGAGTGGTCTTTGGTCAAATTCATGTTTGTTATGATGTTTCAAGTTCAATTGAAGATTTCAATAGTTTTTAGGAGTAATTTTAAACATAATTTATGTTGAAATCTTAGTCTGAAACTGTCTAGATTTTAAAAACATGATTTGAGTTCATAGTTTCAATACGAACTGTTGTTGCTTAGTTTTTCTTTTATTTTTTTTTCTGTTTTAAATAAATCAATCAACCATTATTCGTTTCTGCTTAGTTTATGAATCCAAAAACAAATTAATTGTGTGATTGTTATGGTCATTTGATTTTCTGGTCGTCTGAGTTTAAGGAAGGATGAGGAAGAAACTGAAACGGTTTAAAACGGGTTTATATACATTTATGTTGGGTATTAAAACAGAAAAGAGGAACTGGAGGAACGGTTAAGGCGTTTGTTCGGTTAGCGGGAGGTCTTGGGTTCGAGCTCGGGCGTGGGCAGTTTTTTTTTGGAACTTCTTCTTTTTGAGGTAGTTTCTCATTTTTATTTATTTATTATTAATATCATTATTATTATTATGATTATTATTATTGATATTGTTAGTGTTATAATTATTAATATTACTAATATCATACTTATATTTATAAATATTAGAAACATTATGATCATTAGTATTTTTATAAGTATTATTAATATTATTATAAATTTTATCATTTAAGTATTATTATTATCATGACTATTAAAATTATATTTTTTTAAACTATCATTAGTATTATTATTAGAATTATCATTAATTTTATTATCTTTATTATTATTTTTATGAATATTATTGTTATTAGTAATTTTATGAATATTATAATTATTATTATTATCAACATTACCATATATACTAAATGGCATGACCATTTTGGTCGTTTTGCCCAAAAAACCCAAATCAAACGATAAAGGGAAAAAACAAAGGCAAAAAAACATCTTCACCCCCCAACTTTGAACTATATGTAAATTCACCCCCCAAAATAGGGGTACAAAATGTCAAACCCTTATTTTAACTAATCAAATCCACCCAAATTTTCAAAGACGCATATCTTCTCGCTTGCTAGGCGTTAAATTTTTCCGACGCCACCGTTCAACTCGAAATAATCTTAAGAACACAACGCAACTAACTATACGCGAAACGGACGTTTTTCAAAAAAGGTAAATACTCCGGTCTATCTTCCATTTATATACATACACGTATAATAAACAACCCAAACTACCTACATCATATTGATGATTCTGTTTCCCTTTTTTACGCAATCTTCCCGGCGTTAAAAACGCACAGGCCATTAGGTATACTAGATACTAACCACATGTATTCAAAACCGTAGCAAAACGTTTTTAATTATGTAGATACATAACGCTACATCACCTATAATATGCAATCCGAAAGGCCCCGCGGCATCGCGCGGGTCACTTTTGCTAGTTATTATTATTATAAGAACTATATTATTATTATTAACAATATTACTATTAAAATTATTGCTATTATAATTACAATAAATTGTTATTAAAATACTTATATAAAACATATAAATAAATAAATAAATATATATATATATATATATATATATATATATATATATATATATATATATATATATATATATATATATATATATATATATATATATATATATATAAGTATATAAAAATATAACAATTGAAATAATATATATATTAATACATAACTTGTTCGATTATGATTAGGTGTTTTAATATATACATTACTGAAATAGGTTCGTGAATCCGAAGCCAACCTTGCATTGTTCAGTTCCGTCTTATGCATATTTTTACTACAAAATATCATATAGTGAGTTTAATTACTCCCTTTTAAATGCTTTTGCAATATATATTTTTGGGACTGAGAATACATGCGCTTTTATAAATGTTTGACGAAATAGACACAAGTAATCGAAACTACATTATATGGTTGAATGGATCGAAACTGAATATGCCCCTTTTAGCCTGGTAATCTAAGAATTAGGGAACTGGCCCCTAATTGACGCGAATCCTAAAGATAGATCTATTGGGCCCAACAAGCCCCATCCATTGTTGCGGATGCTTTAGTACTTCGAAATTTATCATGTCCGAAGGGAGTCCCGTAATGATGGGGATATTCTATATGCATCTTGTTAATGTCGATTATCAGGTGTTCAATCCATATGAATGATTTTTATGCATGATGTTTATGAGAAATGGAAATATGAAATCTTGTGGTTTATTAAAATTATGAAGTGATTATTTATGATAAACTAATGAACTCACCAGCCTTTTAGTTGACACTTTAAAGCATGTTTATTCTCAGGTATGAAAGAAATCTTCCGCTGTGCATTTGCTCATTTTAGAGATATTACTTGGAGTCATTCATGACATATTTCAAAAGACGTTGCATTCGAGTCGTTGAGTTCATCAAGATTATTATTAAGTCAATTATAGTTGGATGTATTATGAAATGGTATGCATGCCTTCAACTTTCGATGTAAAGAAAGTTTGTCTTTTAAAAACGAATGCAATGTTTGTAAAATGTATCATATAGAGGTCAAATACCTCGCAATGAAATCAACTATTTTGAATCGTTTATAATCGATATGAACGGGTCCTTTCAGTTGGTATCAGAGCGGTGGTCTTAGCGAACCAGGTCTTGCATTAGTGTGTCTAACTAGTAGTTGTTAGGATGCATTAATGAGTCTGGACTTCGACCTTAGCTGCATGTTAAAAGTTTTGCTTATCCTCCTTAGGAAATTACCTGCTTACTATTCTTAGTCTAGACACATCTTACTGCATTGATTGCATTAATAGTGTATAGACAAAATTCATATCTTAGAGTATCTGCTAATTCATATCTTGGCGTATCTGTTACTGTAAACTTTGCCTGACATATTTCGTAAATTTCTCCATAATCTACGGGATCTTCTGTACTATATTAGGTATTCTATGTAATTAGAATATCATCCGATATTTAAAAATCATTTCATATCCAAAACCCTTTATCTAACCGTACAAGACGGAACTCGCAACTAGTTCAAATTCCTTAGATTCCGATAGCTATTCCGTTATGGATTTTGTAAAGACCCGTCCTTATCCACCTGGACAAAGTCTTCAACATTTGGTCCCATTGCGATGATCGATTCCAAGTAATATCCTTAAAATGAGCAAATGCACAGCGGAAGACTTAATTCGTACCTGAGAATAGACATGCTTAAAAGTGTCAACCAAAAGGTTGGTGAGTTCATAGGTTTATCATAACAATCATTTCAATATATTAATAGACCACGAGATTTCCGTTTATAAATATATGTACACTCGCAAGTGTATAAAAGTACTCTTTAAGTTGTAGGCACCCGGTAACAAGCCTTAACGTTCATGTTTTACCCTCTGAAGTACACCAGATCAGGTGTGTTTAAAATAACCTCGAAGTACTAAAGCATCCCATAATCAGGATGGGGTTTGTCAGGCCCAATAGATCTATCTTTAGGATTCGCGCCTACCGTACATAGACAAGTAGTTTAATGTTACCAAGCTAAGGGTATATTTCTGATTTAAACCCACATAGAATTAGTTTTAGTACTTGTGCCTATTTCGTAAAACATTTATAAAACAGCGCATGTATTCTCAGCCCAAAAATATATAAAAAGGGAGTAATGAAACTCACCTAATGTATTTTGTAGTAAAAATACATATGATGACATTGAACAATGCAGGATTGGCCTCGAATTCATGAAACTGAAAGGAGTATTTCTTTAAAAAAAATGCCCAAGTCTGGGTTTGAACCCGCGACGTCCCGCTAACCCGATAACATCCTTAACCATTATCATTATCAATATAAACATCATCATCATTCAAAACCTCATCGTTTCCATCTTTTATCAACATCACAAGGATCATCATTATCATGACATCTCATTAATATCATCATCTTAATCTTAATCATCTAATCTCATAAATATCATCATCTTAATCTTGATCATCTAATCTCATAAACATTTTCTCATCATCATCTATCTCATAAAATCATAATCATCATCGTTAATTATCATCAATATCATAATCCAACTCATCTAATTGTCTTAATAACCATCATCATCTATTGTTATTTTAGGTATCATTCATGAATTATATTATCATCTTTCTCATCGTAACATTATCATCAAATGCTTATATAATCACGAACTTTATCATGATCTTGTTACTATATCCATCAGCACGTACATGGCCCAAACAAAACAAGTATATGGCACTATATCCAACACTTTCACGGCCCAATATAAGGAAGAATCGAACCCAAATAAAATATGGTAGCAATCGGTTTTCTTATTTTTTTAATGAAGTGGGGGGTTAGTTGTTTTGATCTTTTTATTTGTCTTTTAGATCGACATAGGCAGCTGGATATATCACTTGTGGGGTTTATAATGTTGCACTTGTCTGCCATTAAGAGAATTGTGCAACATCTATATTATTACAATAATATAATTCGGTTTATCATCATATCAAAGTATCATCATATGATCATCATCAAAATCACGTACTTTCACTGAAACCATATCAACATCTATCGTCTTCACAGTAAAATAAATGGGTCTCGGCCAGCAGTAGTATAGCACCTCAAAAGTGGCGGTTTAGGTATTGGTTATTGGGGTGGTAACGGTCATAACGAACACGATGGTGATTAAGTGGTGGCCGACGGTGATGAAGGGTATGGTGAGTATAGGGTGGCAGTGAAATTTGGTGATTCACGATCAAAATCGTAGAGAGAGAAAGAGAAAAAAAATAGATGGAGATGATGGTTCAAAGGAGGTTGAGGGTGACGGATGAGTGGTGATTCTCGGTGATTGATGGTGGATAGTGGTTATCGACGGTGGGTTGTTCATAATGGCGTGAGGAGGGTGGCGATTGCAAAAGATTATGGTGATGGACAAGGATGAGGGTGGTTATGGTTAAAGTATTTTAGGGTGAGCGTGTGGTGGTGTATTGAATGAAGGTGACCGACGTTTGTTCTTGTAGACGAGGTGCTGAGTTAATGGCGATCGAGACATATAGAATATATATGAAAACAAATTTTAGAGAGGAAGAGAGATATGTGGTTTATGGGTTTCGTTTTGGTAACCGTAAACAGGAACACATATAAGGTGGTTCGATTTGTGGTTTGTGAGCCGAAGGAATGGTTTAGTAGATATATTTGATGGTTTGATGACAGTAGTAGACGACTAATGACTTCGATTGGTGAGGTGATGGTGATTGTGATTCAAGTTGGTGTCCGATCTAAAATGGTGAAGGTTGATCGTTTTGTCATGTGGATGAAACAGAAAAACAGTATGGTTATTGATGTCTTGCAGGTTCATCATTCGGCCATTATCATAACGAGAAGAGAAGGATCTCACGAGAGTTTTGATGGTTTTGTTATTAATTTGGTCTTTGAAGAATTGCGAAAATATGATGGTTGGTGTCGAGCAGCAAGCCAAAAGAAAATGGTGGATGATTGAAGATAATAGTGGTGATAGATATATATATCTCATATGTGTGCATGTAAAAAATCTGATTAGTTATATATGTTTATATATTATCTATATATACATCTATATGATGTGAGTGGATGAAAGATAGAAACAAAAAAAATACTGTGCATTGATAAATCATTCATCATTCACGGGTTTAATTATTTGTGTGATGATTTGGACAGAAAACCGAATCCATAACATATAAATTTACTAATACTAATTAATAATTTTAACATAATAATAATTATAATATAAAATACTATTAATAATAAACACATGGCTTTTAAGTTACAGTTAGCAGCCGTCTAATTTCATTTAATTGTGTCTAACAGTTTAACATGGATGAAATATAAACATAAGATAACAATTATTATATAAATCATATATATTTATTCATAGATTTATAATAGTAATAACTTTCTAATCTTGTAAATTATTTTACATAATTATTTTCTTGATGTTTCAACCATATTTTATTATATTCAATTATTATATATACTTACATTTGTATGTATAAATATATATGTATATTTACAATTAATCGTTCGTGAATCGTCTGGAATAGCCAAAGGTCAAATAGATATCTGAAACAGTTCAAGATTTTTTTTTTTTAAGATTCAGTTTAACAGACTATGCTTATCACGTCGAAACCATATAAGATTAGTTTCAAATTTGATCGGAAATTTCCGGGTCGTCACAGTACCTACCCGTTAAAGAAATTTCGTCCCGAAATTTGAGTGTGGTTGTCATGGCTGATAATAAAAATGTTTTTATGACTAATATGATTTGATAAATAGAGTTTTATCATCATTGAGTAATATGGATAAAACAATTCGATTACTTGAAGCGTATGAGTGAAGCTGTCACAAATGAGTGGAAAGTTTCGTCTTAACTTTTGACGTAGTCATAGTGAATTTCAGGAATTATGAAAATCTTCTAATCAGAAAGAAAATGTAATCACACGATTTATTAGCAAACTGTCGGAGTTACGGAAGAACAGAAATATCAAGGAAGTATTTCCGTGATATGCTTAGAGATTAAGTAGAATGAAAGAGTTATGTAACATGGCACATGATGACAGTAAGGTATGTGAATCATCACGTTCCATTAGAAATTTAGCATGACTTACTGTAATATAATCACGTTGGCCTGACGTCATTATATTATACTAACCCATGCTTCAATTCCCAACACTTCTCTTAGGAAATCATTCACAATTCAAACTCGATTGTTACAGAATATAGAAACTAAAACAGTTTCTTTTATGATGTAATATAGATAGCACGAAGAGATGAATAATTTTGGACAAAGATATCAATGAAGGTATCTTTAGAAATATCGAAGATATTTATAACGAAAGATATGATGGCATCTTAGAATTTAAAATATCTAGAATCAAAGGATGTTGCAGAACCTTTCCGCAAGGATTTAGAATAGGTAAAGAGCAAGATATTCGCTGAAGAGTTCATCAGATACAGAATCATCTAGATTCATTAAGTACAGGTTTTAGTTCTGGTGATTTATCCACAGCCTCCTTCATAGTTTTGCATAATCCTCTTTTCGGTACTAATTTTTTTTATTGAGCGTTCCCAACCTTCCATTCTTTATCATCAACTTTTGGCCATTAAGACCATCTACAACATGCTGCTTCGTCAGCATTTTCAAAGTTAACGGATCTGGATCATCGGTTATCAAACCGATGTGGTTTCAAGAGAATTGTGTTTTTAGATGATTAAACGCTGATGGTAATATGGTGGAATATAATAGGTTTCAATAACAGTGGCAAACGTATATATCAAAGTTATAATAAGGTTGATTCGAACGAAAAGTCGAAGTTGACTTGTTGGATCTGTGACAAAATTGGCTACTTTGGAAAGGAATTATTAAGTTATTTTGGGTAATAATAACACCAAGGAATTAGCACGGCTACGTGTTAAACGTTTACTCAGGTTTCGAGAGTTTTCAGGTGCATAACTATATGCATCAATATTTTCTTTCATAGATGAAGTACGGTTGGTTCATCTTCTCGATTGAGGTGTCTTCAAGAATCGTGAAAGGTTTGAACGCAGATTGTAATCGTCAAGATACGAATGAGGTTTAAGATGAAATCAAGTGGCAAACTTGAAGAATTATTTAGTTTCATATGTTATAATCAGTATTTTAATTCATTTTAATTGTCCAATATTATTCGTCCATAGTCGATAGTCCACATTTAACAGTCCAATAGTTCATATATAGTTTAATATATAACATTTGAATTAATTAATACGTATCGTGACCCGTGTACCGGTCTCAGTATTGATCACAACTCAAACTATATATATATATTTTGGAATCAACCTCAACCCTGTATAGCTAACTCCGTCATTTGCATATAGAGTGTCTATGGTTGTTCCAAGATAAATATATAGATGGGTCAATATGATATGTCGAAACCTTGCATACGTGTCCCGTTATTTAAAGTGCGAAAAATAAATACAGAAATTAAATGACGATAAATAAAATTGCGAGAATGTAAATTGCGATAATTAAATTACGATAAATAAAATGTAACCAGTTAGCTAGGAACAGTTAGCGTGGATTCTTAACAATATTTCAATTAGTTAGTTCGTTTGTTTCTAACAAATTTTACTTTGTCCGATGTTTTCTTCATTATGTCACTTGTTGGATTTTGATAGGTCAAAATCCAAATATGAAATTGAACGAAAATGGATTCTGTGGTGAACGGATACGTATATCTATAGATACAAGTAGGATAGTGACTGACTGTTGAATCAGAGTCGAAGAATGTACCGTGTAACTGATTAATGTGAAATCTAAATATTCCTCGGGTATTACCTACCCGTTAAAATATTTTCACCATTAACAGTTTGTACAAAAGAATTTTAATTACAATCTTTATGAAAATATACTTGCATATATATTTTCTTCAGATGTAATCATGGATTTAATGAGTCAATAAGATATTAAACTCATTTGATTTATTGTTAATACTAGATTACATAATCTCTAAAACTTTAGAAATTACATAATCGCCATGTCGAGCGAAGATAATCGATGTAGAACGAATGAAGATAAAGTAGATAGACCGATGCGTAGAACGATGATTATGCTCGAGGTACAGAATGAGATATTGAGGCGTGTGATGTTGAAACTTGGGTTGTTGGTGGTACTGGTGTCGATGTTGGTGGTGTTGTTGGTGCCTGTGATGTTGCTGAAGTTGGTAGGTTTTGCACCATATCTTCCAAAGATACAACTCGAACGCGAAGTTCGTTGACCTCTTCTAGTACACCGGGATGATTGTCGGTTCGGACGAGCGGATAAATAAAATCTAGAATTTGATGTAGTATATAATCGTGGCGAGATACTCTAAAAATGAGAGAGAAAATGGTATTTCGAATAGATTCGCCGGTAAGTGCTTCGGGTTCTTTACCAAGAGGTGAATTCGGTTAGTAGAAGGGATAGCCTTCTGCGCGTCTCCATTGATTAAGTCGACTACGAACCCATCAGATGAATTGGGGATGGATGATTGGTTGATTCATTCTGGTGACACTGCTTTCGGAGCTTAGGTGAAACTCCATATCGGAATAGCTGTCGGAATCCGAGGAATTCGAACTGGTTGAGGGATTCATTTCGTACGATCAGATGAAGGATTTTCGATAAGAAATAGATTATAGGATGTAGATTAGTACCCTGTAATACATAATTTACATATGCATATATAATACTAAAATCTCATAAGTTACGGAGGAATCTACGGAAGCTGTCAGACAAAGGTAACAATAACATGTACGCTAAGATATGAATTTATCTATACACTGTCTATGCAATAGAGGCAGTAAGACGTGTCTAGACTTTAAGAATGATAAGCAAATAATTTTCGACACTAAATGATAAGCAAAACTTTTGACATGCAGACACGGTCGAAGTCCAGACCCACTAATGCATCTAAACAACTATCAGTTAGACACACTAATGCAAGACCTGATTCGCTAAGACCACAGCTCTGATACCACCTGTAAAGACCCGTCCTTATCCACCTGGACAAAGTCTTCAACATTTGGTCCCATTGCGATGATAGATTCCAAGTAATATCCTTAAAATGAGCAAATGCACAGCGGAAGACTTAATTCGTACCTGAGAATAGACATGCTTAAAAGTGTCAACCAAAAGGTTGGTGAGTTCATAGGTTTATCATAACAATCATTTCAATATATTAATAGACCACGAGATTTCCGTTTATAAATATATGTACACTCGCAAGTGTATAAAAGTACTCTATAAGTTGTAGGCACCCGGTAACAAGCCTTAACGTTCATGTTTTACCCTCTGAAGTACACCAGATCAGGTGTGTTTAAAATAACCTCGAAGTACTAAAGCATCCCATAATCAGGATGGGGTTTGTCAGGCCCAATAGATCTATCTTTAGGATTCGCGCCTAACGTACATAGACAAGTAGTTTAATGTTACCAAGCTAAGGGTATATTTCTGGTTTAAACCCACATAGAATTAGTTTTAGTACTTGTGCCTATTTCGTAAAACATTTATAAAACAGCGCATGTATTCTCATCCCGAAAATATATAAAAAGGGAGTAATGAAACTCACCTAATGTATTTTGTAGTAAAAATACATATGATGACATTGAACAATGCAGGATTGGCCTCGAATTCACGAAACTGAAAGGAGTATTTCTTTAAAAAAAAATGCCCAAGTCTGGGTTTGAACCCGCGACGTCCCGCTAACCCGATAACATCCTTAACCATTATCATTATCAATATAAACATCATCATCATTCAAAACCTCATCGTTTCCATCTTTTATCAACATCACAAGGATCATCATTATCATGACATCTCATTAATATCATCATCTTAATCTTAATCATCTAATCTCATAAATATCATCATCTTAATCTTGATCATCTAATCTCATAAACGTTTTCTCATCATCATCTATCTCATAAAATCATAATCATCATCATTAATTATCATCAATATCATAATCCAACTCATCTAATTGTCTTAATAACCATCATCATCTATTGTTATTTTAGGTATCATTCATGAATTATATTATCATCTTTCTCATCGTAACATTATCATCAAATGCTTCTATAATCACGAACTTTATCATGATCTTGTTACTATATCCATCAGCATGTACATGGCCCAAACAAAACAAGTATATGGCACTATATCCAACACTTTCACGGCCCAATATAAGGAAGAATCGAACCCAAATAAAATATGGTAGCAATCGGTTTTCTTATTTTTTTAATGAAGTGGGGGGTTAGTTGTTTTGATCTTTTTATTTGTCTTTTAGATCGACATAGGCAGCTGGATATATCACTTGTGGGGTTTATAATGTTGCACTTGTCTGCCATTAAGAGAATTGTGCAACATCTATATTATTACAATAATATAATTCGGTTTATCATCATATTAAAGTATCATCATATGATCATCATCAAAATCACGTACTTTCACCGAAACCATATCAACATCTATCGTCTTCACAGTAAAATAAATGGGTCTCGGCCAGCAGTAGTATAGCACCTCAAAAGTGGCGGTTTAGGTATTGGTTATTGGGGTGGTAATGGTCATAACGAACATGATGGTGATTAAGTGGTGGCCGACGGTGATGAAGGGTATGGTGAGTATAGGGTGGCAGTGAAGTTTGGTGATTCACGATCAAAATCGTAGAGAGAGAAAGAGAAAAAAATAGATGGAGATGATGGTTCAAAGGAGGTTGAGGGTGATGGATGAGTGGTGATTCTCGGTGATTGATGGTGGATAGTGGTTATCGACGGTGGGTTGTTCATAATGGCGTGAGGAGGGTGGCGATTGCAAAAGATTATGGTGATGGACAAGGATGATGGTGGTTATGGTTAAAGTATTTTAGGGTAAGCGTGTGGTGGTGTATTGAATGAAGGTGACCGACGTTTGTTCTTGTAGACGAGGTGCTGAGTTAATGGCGATCGAGACATATAGAATATATATGAAAACAAATTTTAGAGAGGAAGAGAGATATGTGGTTTATGGGTTTCGTTTTGGTAATCGTAAACAGGAACACATATAAGGTGGTTCGATTTGTGGTTTGTGAGCCGAAGGAATGGTTTAGTAGATATATTAGATGGTTTGATGACAGTAGTAGACGACTAATGACTTTGATGGGTGAGGTGATGGTGATTGTGATTCAAGGTGGTGTCCGGTCTAAAATGGTGAAGGTTGATCGTTTTGTCATGTGGATGAAACAGAAAAACAGTATGGTTATTGATGTCTTGCAGGTTCATCATTCGGCCATTATCATAACGAGAAGAGAAGGATCTCACGAGAGTTTTGATGGTTTTGTTATTAATTTGGTGGTTGAAGAATTGCGAAAATATGATGGTTGGTGTCGAGCAGCAAGCCAAAAGAAAATGGTGGATGATTGAAGATAATAGTGGTGATAGATATATATATCTCATATGTGTGCATGTAAAAAATCTGATTAGTTATATATGTTTATATATTATCTATATATACATCTATATGATGTGAGTGGATGAAAGATAGAAACAAAAAAAATACTGTGCATTGATAAATCATTCATCATTCACGGGTTTAATTATTTGTGTGATGATTTGGACAGAAAACCGAATCCATAACATATAAATTTACTAATACTAATTAATAATTTTAACATAATAATAATTATAATATAAAATACTATTAATAATAAACACATGGCTTTTAAGTTACAGTTAGCAGCCGTCTAATTTCATTTAATTGTGTCTAACAGTTTAACATGGATGAAATATAAACATAAGATAACAATTATTATATAAATCATATATATTTATTCATAGATTTATAATAGTAATAACTTTCTAATCTTGTAAATTATTTTACATAATTATTTTCTTGATGTTTCAACCATATTTTATTATATTCAATTATTATATATACTTACATTTGTATGTATAAATATATATGTATATTTACAATTAATCGTTCGTGAATCGTCGGGAATAGCCAAAGGTCAAATAGATATCTGAAACAGTTCAAGATTTTTTTTTTTTTAAGATTCAGTTTAACAGACTATGCTTATCATGTCGAAACCATATAAGATTAGTTTTAAATTTGATCGGAAATTTCCGGGTCGTCACAGATTTTCACACGAGCTCCGAAAACAGTGTAACCGGAATGAATCAACCAATCAGCCATCATCAATTCTGGATGAATTAGAGATAGGTGTGTAGTCGACTTAATCAATGGAAACAAGAAGATGGTGATCCCTTCCATCCACCACATTGCCCTCTTGGTGATGAACCTGAAGAACTTATCGGCGAACCTATTCGAGACACCATTTTCTCTATCATTTCCAGAGTATCTCGTCACGATTATATACTATCTCACATTCTAGATCTTATTCACCCATTCGTCCGAACCGACAATCATCCTGGAGTAATGGAAGAAGTCAACGAGCTTCGCGCTCGAGTAATCAATTTGGAGAATATGGTGCAAAATTTACCAGCATCAGCAACATCACCGACATAAACAGTACCACCATCATCAACACCAACAGTACCAGTACCACCAATAACAACATCCGCATCCCACACCTCGACATCACAATCTGTACCTCGAGCATCAATGTCGTACGCACCATAGATACTAAGGAGTACTAATAAGAATCAACGATGAAGTATTGATTCATAACTTCATTGGAGAAACATTCTGCAGGGATTATGTAATCTTTAAAGTCTTAGAGATTATTTAATCTAGTTCCAACCGAAAAAGCAAATGAGATTAATATCATATTAACTCATTAAATCCATGATTACATCTGAAGAAAATATATATGTAAGTATATTTTCATAAAGATTGTAATTAAAAATTCTTTTGTACAAACCGTTAATGGTGAAAATATTTTAACGGGTAGGTAATACTCGAGGAAATATTTAGCTTTCATATTAACATGTTATACTGTACAATCTTTCAACCTGATTCAGCAGTCATTTATTATCCTACTTACATCCACAGATATACGAATCCGTTCACCACAGAATAACCATTTACATTCAAATTTCATATTTGGATTTTGACTTATCAGAATCGAACAAGTGGCATAAGGAAGAAAACATTTGACAAAATAAAATTTGTTAGAAATAAACAAATTAACTATGAGAAATTCTGTTAAGAATTCACGCTAACTATTCCTAGCTAACTGTTCTTAATTCCCTATTGCATTTTAATTATCGCAATTTAATTATCGTAATTTATTTATCGCAATTTTTATTCTCGCAATTTTATTTATTGTCATTTAATTTCTGTTATTTATTTTACGCAATTTAAATATCGGGACACATATACAATGTTTTGACATATCATATTGACGTCATCTATATATATTATTTGGAATAACCATAGACACTCTATATGCGGTAATGTTCGAGTTAGCTATACAGGGTTGAGGTTGATTCTAAATAATATATATACTTTGAGTTGTGTTCGAGTCTGAGACATGTATATAATGGGTCACGACACGTATTAATTAATTCGAGTATTATATATTAAACTATATATGAATTTTTGAACTACTAATTGTGGACTACTAACTGTGGACTAATAACATTGGACAATTAAAATGAATTAAAATATTGATTATAACTTATGAAACTAAACATTTCTTCAAGTTTGCCACTTGATTTCATCCTAAAACTCATTCGTATCTTGACGATTACAATCTGCGTTCAAACCTTTCATGATTCTTGAAAACATCTCAATCGAGAGGATGAACCAACCGCACTTCATCTAAGAAAGAAAAGATTGATGCATATAGTTATGCACCTGAAAACACTCGGAACCTGAGTAAACGTTTACCACACAGCTGTGCTAATTCCTTTAGCAGTATTATTACTGAAAATAACTTTGCAACCTCTTTCCAAAGTAGCTAATTTTGTCACAGCTTCAACAATTCAACTTCGAATTTTCATTCGAACGACTTTATTATAACCTTGATATATATGCGTGCTCTTTTATTGTAACCGGGGAACCTTTTATATTCCATCATATTACCA
Organism: Rutidosis leptorrhynchoides; assembly: GCF_046630445.1. NCBI lineage: Eukaryota > Viridiplantae > Streptophyta > Magnoliopsida > Asterales > Asteraceae > Rutidosis > Rutidosis leptorrhynchoides. The sequence goes on from NC_092334.1 coordinate 648,255,335, forward strand.
GCAGACGTATCAGCAACCTCGTTACTCTTTGGCTTAAATTCCTCCAAAAAATCACTATATTTATCTATTGAAGTCTTATCATGAACCCATCGGCATCTTGTAACAATAATTACCATACCAAATATAGGGAGGCATCAATCGATAATCTCGAATTTCTCAGCGATTCTACAACAACAATTATATATATATATACATATATATATATATATATAGATATATATATATATATATATATATATATATATATATATATATATATATATATATATATATATATATATATATATATATATATATATATATATATATAACTTCTATCTCCTGGATTTACGAATTTCAATTCTGAATTTCCGAAAAGCGCTTTAGCCTATGAATCAGTTTTCTGAGTTTTGAAAAAAAAACTGATAAAGCAGTGAAAACTGAAGACTGTCTTAAACAGTCAAAAGTTGGATGATAAAGAATGAAGTATTGAAAAAGCTCAAAGATTTTGATACTGAAAAATGAATTGAGCAAACCAAGAAGCAGACTCTGAACAAATCACAAGGACTAAACTTGTAAATAAAGAATCCTGATGATTCGTTTTTGATGAAATCTTTGGTAAATACCTTACTTCTTAATCGCTCTAAATCATTTTGAATGAATTTCTTCATCACACTTTGATTCTAAAAATTCTAAGATATTATCATATCTTTCATTTTAAATATCCTCAATATTTCTGAAGATATCTTCATAAATATTCTCGTCCGATATTAATTATCTCTCAACGCTATCTGTGTTATATCATAAAAGGAAACTGTTTTAGCTTCTATATTCTATAAACCTTCGAATTTAAAATATGAATATTTTTGAAGTAGTGTTGGAAATTGATGCATGAGTTAGTATAATATAATGACACTTGATCAACGTAATTATATTACAGTAAGTCATGCTGAGTTTCTAATGGAACGTGATGATTCACAGATTATAACATCATCATGAACCATGTTACACGACTCTTACATTCTATCTAATCTATAAACATATCAAGAACGTATTTTCTTGATAGTTATATCTTTTCTCTTGAATTCTGGTAATTTAACCAATCGAGATAGTGTTATTACAATTTCTCTCTTAAAACATTAGTCATGTTCATTCGAAACTCCATATTTACGAATTCTGGATCATTATTCGCTTGACTTAAAGTCGGGAAGAGAAAACAAAAATATGAAACTCCAAAATAAAAAGAAAATGAAGAGGGTGGATTTATAGGAAAATATCCGACAAAGCAATCGAAATAGATTATTGCATATAACCAAAGAAGATCCTAAATTTTATTAAAGAACCAAATCTTATTACAAAGATTTCCTCTAAAATCCCTTAAATTCCGGAAAATCAACCGTGACAACGTCATCGGTTAAAATGAATCTGCATTTACTCATTTCACTCTTTTGTGATAGCTTCACTCGTACTTTTCACAAAATCAAATTGTTTATCTATATTACTCAATGATTATAAAACTCTAATTTTCAGCTCGTATTCGTCATGAAAACATTCTTATTGTTATCCATGACAACCTCGATCGAATTTCGGGGACGAAATTTCTTTAACGGGTAGGTACTGTGACGACCCGGAAATTTTTGACCAAATTTAAACTTAATCTTTATATGATTTCGACGCGACAAGCAAAGTCTGTAATGTAGAGTCTCAAAATTTTTAAACTATTTACACGGGTTCAGTTAACCATTGGTTATTCCCGACGATTCACGAACAATTGTGTGTAATTATATATATATATATATATATATATATATATATATATATAACATTTTCAATTAATAAATTATACTTTAATCAATTGAGATTAAAAATGTAAAATAATATACAGAATAATTAAGTCATTATTAATATATATATATATATATATATATATATATATATATATATATATATATATATATATATATATATATATATATATAACTAGTAAATATTACATAATTAATAAATTAAAATATTAATATATCTAATTACAAGTTAAGGCAAATGTTATATTAGTATTATTATTACTCTCATTAATATTAAAATCTGTATTATTAATATTATTAATTGTAATATAAAAATATAGATATGAAATTTGATTCAAATAACATGATATATCTTAATTATTATTTGTATAATTATCAAATATTATTATTACCTTTATCATTAAAATTCATTATTAATATCATTAATAATATTATTATTATCATTTTTATTATTATAATTATCATTATTTATTTTTAATATTTGTATCATTATTATTAATATAGTGGTTATTATTATTAGTATTATAGATATTATTTTTTTTATTTATGATTATTAGTATTTGTAATATTATTATCATCATTATCATTTCTATTATTATTATTAATAGTATTATTTTGATTAGTAATGTTATTATTATTATCATAATTATCAGTATTTTTAATACTAATAATAATAATATTATTAATATATTATTAATTATTAATATTAATTTTAATTATGAATAAAATTATACAGAATCAATTCTCTGTTGATGTAACGATCGAACTGTTTTAATCTCTTGTTTTTGTCCCAAATTTGTTACAAGTCTTAATCCAATCCAGTACATAAAATTCGATTTTCATCAGATGAGGTTAAAATCTGTTACAAGTTGTAATACACTTTTATTTATTTTATTTATTTTCTCTGTTTTCTGATTAAAATAGCTGTCGAGCAATTGGCTATAAAACAAATCGAATTGCTCAATGATTTTGATAAAACACGCTTCACCCTCCATTATCAAATATCTATTACCAAATAACAGCTTTTATATTATTGATTTTTTTTTAAAAAAAAGATGAAAACAGGTATATACCCTATTCGTGTGTTAATTTTTGAAAAACCGTAATTCTAATTTAATTGCAAAATCTATTAATGCAGTTCTATTAGAAATCTTTCATTTAAACTTTCTGGAAAGTTTCACAATCCAGTTTCTCAATTTGATATCGAATTTGGAAGTCAAAGTTATAGTTTTAAAAGTCAACCGAGTGGTCTTTGATCAAATTCATGTTTTTATGATGTTTCAAGTTCAATTGAAGATTTCAATAGTTTTTAGGAGTAATTTTAAACATAATTTATGTTGAAATCTTAGTCTGAAACTGTCTAGATTTTAAAAATACGATTTGAGTTCATAGTTTCAATACGAACTGCTGTTGCTTAGTTTTTCTTTTCTTTTATTTTTTTCTGTTTTAAATAAATCAATCAACCATTATTCGTTTCTGCTTAGTTTATGAATCCAAAAACAAATTAATTGTGTGATTGTTATGGTCATTTGATTTTCTGGTCGTCTGAGTTTAAGGAAGGATGAGGAAGAAACTGAAACAGTTTAAAACGGGTTTATATACATTTATGCTGGGTATTAAAACAGAAAAGAGGAACTGGAGGAACAGTTAAGGCGCTTTTTGGGTTAGCGGGAGGTCTTGGGTTTGAGCCCGGGCGTGGGCAGTTTTTTTTTGAACTTTTTCTTTGTGAGGTAGTTTCCAATTTTTATTTATTTATTATTAATATTATTATTATTAATATCATTATTATTATTATTATGATTATTATTATTATTGATATTGTTAGTGTTATAATTATTATTATTACTAATATCATACTTATATTTATAAATATTAGAAACATTATGATCATTAGTATTTTTATAAGTAGTATTAATATTATTATAAATTATATCATTTAAGTATTATTATTATTATCATGATCATGACTATTAAAATTATATTTTTTAAAACTATCATTAGTATTATTATTAGAATTATCATTAATTTTATTATCTTTATTATTATTTTTATGAATATTATTGTTATTAGTAATTTTATGAATATTATAATTATTATTATCAACATTATTATTATTATAAGAACTATATTATTATTATTAACAATATTACTATTAAAATTATTACTATTATAATTACAATAAATTGTTATTAAAATACTTATATAAAACATATAAATAAATAAATAAATAAATAAATATATATATATATATATATATATATATATATATATATATATATATATATATATATATATATATATATATATATATATATATAAGAATATAAAAATATAACAATTGAAATAATATATATATTAATACATAACTTGTTCGATTATTATTACGTGTTTTAATATATACATTACTAAAATAGGTTCGTGAATCCGAAGCCAACCTTGCATTGTTCAGTTCCGTCGTATTCATATTTTTAATACAAAATATCGTATAGTGAGTTTCATTACTCCCTTTTTAAATGCTTTTGCAATATATATTTTTGGGACTGAGAATACATGCGCTTTTATAAATGTTTGACGAAATAGATACAAGTAATCGAAACTACATTATATGGTTGAATAGATCGAAACCAAATATGCCCATTTTAGCCTGGTAATCTAAGAATTAGGGAACTGGCCCCTAATATAGATCTATTGGGCGCAACAAGCCCCATCCATTGTTGTGGATGCTTTAGTACTTCGAAATTTATCATGTCCGAAGGGAGTCCCGGAATGATGGGGATATTCTATATGCGTCTTGTTAATGTCGATTATCAGGTGTTCAATCCATATGAAAGATTTTTATGCATGATGTTTATGAGAAATGGAAATATGAAATCTTATGGTCTATTAAAATTATGAAATGATTATTTATGATAAACTAATGAACTCACCAACCTTTTGGTTGACACTTTAAAGCATGTTTATTCTCAGATATGAAAGAAATCTTTCGCTGTGCATTTGCTCATTTTAGAGATATTACTTGGAGTCATTCATGACATATTTCAAAAGACGTTGCATTCGAGTCATTGAGTTCATCAAGGTTATTATTAAGTCAATTATAGTTGGATGTATTATGAAATGGTATGCATGCCGTCAATTTTCGATGTATAGAAAGTTTGTCTTTTAAAAACGAATGCAATATTTGTAAAATGTATCATATAGAGGTCAAATACCTCGCAATGAAATCAACTATTGTGAATCATTTATAATCGTTATGAACGGGTCCTTTCACCCGCTAAAATAATAACATTCATCACGAAGTGTCTTTTCTAAATGTTCATATTTTCATCCAATCTATAATGTTCATGAACAACGTTTTTTCAAAAAACGAATTTTTTTTTTTTTTGCTTCCCCCCGTTTCCCCCCGATTGGTTACTTCCCCATTGATCCTGCCCCTATATATATATATATATATATATATATATATATATATATATATATATATATATATATATATATATATATATATATATATATAGCCCTTAGGGCAATCCTTAACAAATTTAGACATGCATGTATTGTTTGTACCTTCAAAATAACTACCCACCTCCTGCAAATAACATTTCCAATGTATCACTAAATCATGCTAGAATAAATTCTTAAAGATAGCCCTTAGGACTACATATAGAAAACTCATATATATATATATATATATATATATATATATATATATATATATATATATATATATATATATATATATATATATATATATAGCCAAAAGTTCAAACGAGAACCATAAAAAAGGCGAGAACTGCGAGAACTTTTGATTTATAAAGATTTTCACATGTAACTAGGTTGAATCACACATAAACCTTGATGACGAGTATGAATGAACATAAAATAGTTGAAACACACTTATATTTTACCTATATAATTAAATATATCGTTTCCGAACATGTGAACAGTTTCATATAATTAACAGTTTAACATGAACATATGTTTGTTGATGATATGTGCATTAATTAACATTTGCATATAATTTGTTGTATTTAAACGCATAAAAACTATTAAATTAAATAGTTTTCGCAGTTCTCACCTTTTTAGTGGTTCTCATTTAAACCTGACCATATATATATATATATATATATATATATATATATATATATATATATATATATATATATATATATATATATATATATATATATATATATATAGGGTCATGTAAAAAGAATGTTAAATGTTAAAATAAAAAGAGTAGGAAGCACATTATTTTGACACATGTCCATCTAAATTTAGGGAAGAGGTTATAACCTAAAGGGTAATTTAGTCAAATACAAAACAAATTTAAAATACATTTTTAAATATCTATATACTTAATCAGATACGGCCCAAATTATTACTATACTATCTAAAAGACAAAACCCTGTAGTGTAGTGACCCGAACTTTTCCATGTTTATATATATTAATTGAGATTGATATTTACATGATTAAATGTTTTCAACATATTAAGCAATCAAACTTGTTAAGACTTGATTAATTGAAATAGGTTTCATATAGACAATTGACCACCCAAGTTGACCGGTGATTCACGAACGTTAAAACTTGTAAAAAATATATGATGACATATATATGGTTATATATATAGTTAACATGATATTATGATAAGTAAACATATCATTAAGTATATTAACAATGAACTACATATGTAAAAACAAGACTACTAACTTAATGATTTTGAAACGAGACATATATGTAACGATTATCGTTGTAACGAAATTTAATGTATATATATCATATTAAGAGATATTCGTACATCATAATATCATGATAATATAATAATTTAAAATCTCTTTTGATATTATAAACATTGGGTTAACAACATTTAACAAGATCGTTAACCTAAAGGTTTCAAAACAACATTTACATGTAACGACTAACGATGACTTAACGACTCAGTTAAAATGTATATACATGTAGTGTTTTAATATGTATTCATACACTTTTGAAAGACTTCAAGACACTTATCAAAATACTTCTACTTAACAAAAATGCTTACAATTACATCCTCGTTCAGTTTCATCAACAATTCTACTCGTATGCACCCGTATTCGTACTCGTACAATACACAGCTTTTAGATGTATGTACTATTGGTATATACACTCCAATTATCAGCTCTTAGCAGCCCATGTGAGTCACCTAACACATGTGGGAACCATCATTTGGCAACTAGCATGAAATATCTCATAAAATTACAAAAATATGAGTAATCATTCATGACTTATTTACATGAAAACAAAATTACATATCCTTTATATCTAATCCATACACCAACGACCAAAAACACCTACAAACACTTTCATTCTTCAATTTTATTCATCTAATTGATCTCTCTCAAGTTCTATCTTCAAGTTCTAAGTGTTCTTCTTAAATTCCAAAAGTTCTAGTTTCATAAAATCAAGAATACTTTCAAGTTTGCTAGCTCACTTCCAATCTTGTAAGGTGATCATCCAACCTCAAGAAATCTTTGTTTCTTACAGTAGGTTATCATTCTAATACAAGGTAATAATCATATTCAAACTTTGGTTCAATTTCTATAACTATAACAATCTTATTTCAAGTGATGATCTTACTTGAACTTGTTTTCGTGTCATGATTCTGCTTCAAGAACTTCGAGCCATCCAAGGATCCATTGAAGCTAGATCCATTTTTCTCTTTTCCAGTAGGTTTATCCAAGGAACTTAAGGTAGTAATGATGTTCATAACATCATTCGATTCATACATATAAAGCTATCTTATTCGAAGGTTTAAACTTGTAATCACTAGAACATAGTTTAGTTAATTCTAAACTTGTTCGCAAACAAAAGTTAATCCTTCTAACTTGACTTTTAAAATCAACTAAACACATGTTCTATATCTATATGATATGCTAACTCAATGATTTAAAACCTGAAAACACGAAAAACACCGTAAAACCGGATTTACGCCGTCGTAGTAACACCGCGGGCTGTTTTAGGTTAGTTAATTAAAAACTATGATAAACTTTGATTTAAAAGTTGTTATTCTGAGAAAATTATTTTTATTATGAACATGAAACTATATCCAAAAATTATGGTTAAACTCAAAGTGGAAGTATGTTTTCTAAAATGGTCATCTAGACGTCGTTCTTTCGACTGAAATGACTACCTTTACAAAAATGACTTGTAACTTATTTTTCCAACTATAAACTTATACTTTTTCTGTTTAGATTCATAAAATAGAGTTCAATATGAAACCATAGCAATTTGATTCACTCAAAACGGATTTAAAATGAAGAAGTTATTGGTAAAACAAGATTGGATAATTTTTCTCATTTTAGCTACGTGAAAATTGGTAACAAATCTATTCCAACCATAACTTAATCAACTTGTATTGTATATTATGTAATCTTGAGATACCATAGACACGTATACAATGTTTCGACCTATCATGTCGACACATCTATATATATTTTGGAACAACCATAGACACTCTATATGTGAATGTTGGAGTTAGCTATACAGGGTTGAGGTTGATTCTAAAATATATATAGTTTGAGTTGTGATCAATACAGAGATACGTATACACTGGGTCGTGGATTGATTCAAGATAATATTTATCGATTTTTTTCTGTACATCTAACTGTGGACAACTAGTTGTAGGTTACTAACGAGGACAACTGACTTAATAAACTTAAAACATCAAAATATATTAAAAGTGTTGTAAATATATTTTGAACATACTTTGATATATATGTATATATTGATATAGGTTCGTGAATCAACCAGTGGCCAAGTCTTACTTCCCAACGAAGTAAAAAATCTGTGAAAGTGAGTTATAGTCCCACTTTTAAAATCTAATATTTTTGGGATGAGAATACATGCAGGTTTTATAAATGATTTACAAAATAGACACAAGTACGTGAAACTACATTCTATGGTTGAATTATCGAAATCGAATATGCCCCTTTTTATTAAGTCTGGTAATCTAAGAATTAGGGAACAGACACCCTAATTGACGCGAATCCTAAAGATAGATCTATTGGGCCCAACAAGCCCCATCCAAAGTACCAGATGCTTTAGTACTTCGAAATTTATATCATATCCGAAGGGTGTCCCGGAATGATGGGGATATTCTTATATATGCATCTTGTTAATGTTGGTTACCAGGTGTTCACCATATGAATGATTTTTATCTCTATGTATGGGATGTGTATTGAAATATGAAATCTTGTAGGCTATTATTATGATTTGATATATATATAGGTTAAACCTATAACTCACCAACATTTTTGTTGACGTTTTAAGCATGTTTATTCTCAGGTGATTATTAAGAGCTTCCGCTGTCGCATACTTAAATAAGGACTAGATTTGAAGTCCATGCTTGTATGATATTGTGTAAAAACTGCATTCAAGAAACTTATTTTGTTGTAACATATTTGTATTGTAAACCATTATGTAATGGTCGTGTGTAAACAGGATATTTTAGATTATCATTATTTGATAATCTACGTAAAGCTTTTTAAACCTTTATTGATGAAATAAAGGTTATGGTTTGTTTTAAAATGAATGCAGTCTTTGAAAAACGTCTCATATAGAGGTCAAAACCTCGCAACGAAATCAATTAATATAGAACGTTTTTAATCAATAAGAACGGGACATTTCAGTTGGTATCCGAGCGTTGGTCTTAGAGAACCAGAATTTTGCATTAGTGTGTCTTATCGAGTTTGTTAGGATGCATTAGTGAGTCTGGACTTCGACCGTGTTTACTTGAAAAATGATTGCTTAACCAATTTTGTTGGAAACTATATATTTTTAACATGTGAATATTATGTGATATATTAATCTCTTAACGCGTTTGATATTATGTGATAGATGTCTACCTCTAGAACAAGTCCCATTGACTCACCTAATAATAATGAAGAGTCAAATGTAAATTGGAATGATTCGTGGACTGATTCACAAGTTCCCGAAGAGGAACCGGAAGAAGAGTCGGAACCGGAAGAAGAATCGGAACCGGAAGAAGAATCGGAACCGGATGAAGAAATAGAACCGGTGGGGAAAATAATAAAACGGTTAAGTAAAAGAAAATCCTCAACCAACCGACCAAGGTTAATTATGGTCAATGATGTTTCCGCCAAGGAAGCAAAATATTGGGAGGATTACCAACTCTCCGATGAATCGGATTCCGACGAGAATTCCGATGATGTTATAGAAATTATCCCAACTGAATTTAAAAAGGCAAAACAAAATAATAAGGGAAAGAGCATAAAAATAGAGAAATCTAATTCCAACCCCGATGAACTTTATATGTATCGTCAACCCCCGAAGTCCTTAAGTTGTAATAATGACCCGGGAACCTCTAAACCACCAGGTTTTTCTAAACCAATGTGGATAACGACGGCTCGTATTAGGGGAACATCATATATCCCTAGAAACTTGGCAAAACGAACCAAAACCGAAAAAGAAGAAACAAGCGAGTCGGAATAAGATAGTTGTATTCGTGTGGTGTAATATATGTAATATAGTGTGCTTATGCTTTATGATATATGTAAAAATTGCTTGTATTAATAAGTAATTTTTTTATGAATCTAACTCTTGTCTATTTTACAGTATAAAAACACAAAATGGATAGGCAACCCAATATTTTAAGAGACCTACCCGGAGACATGATTGATGAAATCTTGTCTAGAGTCGGTCAGAATTCTTCGACACAACTATTTAAGGCGAGATCAGTTTGTAAGACATTCGAAGAACGTTCCAAGAATGCCTTGGTTTATAAAAGGCTTTCGTTCGAAAGATGGGGGATATCACATTGGGAAATCCATAAGTTACGATGTGTTTACTTTGACGCATATATTGCGGGGAACCCAAATGCTATTTTACGCAATGGGTTAAGAAATTATTTTGACTCAATATATCCGAATATTGGACTTCGTGATTTAGAAAAAGCGGCTAACATGCAACATAAAGAAGCATGTTATGCTTACGAATTAGTAATGTTCGCTTCTCACCAAAGTGAGAACAAGAACATCGGCCTACAACTATTAAACAAAACGTTCCCACAAGTGACGGAGTCGGTAATTGGGGTAAGAAATGAGGTTTTTAGATTGTTACGGGACTGTTGGACATTACGTAACCCTCGTCCCTTTGACGACGTTACAATACGCTGTCTTATCAACGGCCATAACGGTTATGTTCCACAAGACCAAGGATGGGAAGTAGTCCTAGTAAAACCAGAATGCATGACTTGTATCTGGACGTATGAATTACGTGTCTTTATTGCCTTTGCTAAACGACTTGTGTACTAGCTAGAATTATCTTCACAACTATCTTGTATCAAAGTTATTGTGTGCTATATTTCATGCTTTATGTAAAATAAGCGGTATTGTAAGTTTGTAAAATATTGTATAAAAGTTTGAACGCGAAATATTATTATAATCAGTTTTTCATATAGAATTGTAGTAGTTGAATTGTATATTAGCTACTAAGTATGAACTTAACGGGTAGGTACTACCCGAATTTAAACTTATAAAACGCTAATATGAAGAAAAAGCTTTTATAAATGAGTTCATATTATGCTACGAAATACTATTAACTACTCTTAATATTCTGTATGATTAACTTGTTCCATTTGACTATTTTGAAGGAAATGGCACCGACTACTCGACACACAGTGAATATGAATGAAGAGGAATTCCATACTTTTCTAGCTTCAAACATAGCCGCAGTACAGGTTGCGCTACATACCAACAATAACCTTGGATCTAGCAGTACAGGAAATCGTGTAGGATGCACCTACAAAGAATTCACTGCCTGCAAACCTTTGGAATTTGATGGAACCGAAGGACCGATCGGATTGAAACGGTGGATCGAGAAGGTCGAATCGGTGTTTGCCATAAGTAAGTGTACTGAAGAGGACAAAGTAAAGTACGCTACGCATACCTTCACAGGTTCTGCGTTAACATGGTGGAATACCTATCTAGAGCAAGTGGGACAAGACGATGCGTACGCACTACCGTGGTCAGCATTCAAGCACTTGATGAACGAGAAGTACCGTCCCAGAACCGAGGTCAATAAGCTCAAGACAGAACTTAGAGGGTTACGGACCCAAGGATTTGATATTACCACGTACGAAAGACGATTCACAGAATTGTGCCTATTGTGTCCGGGAGCATTCGAAGATGAGGAAGAGAAGATCGACGCGTTTGTGAAAGGATTACCGGAAACAATCCAAGAAGATATAAGTTCACACGAGCCCGCCTCCATACAACAGGCATGTAGAATGGCTCACAAACTAGTGAACCAGATTGAAGAAAGAATTAAAGAACAGACTGTTGAAGAGGCCAATGTGAAGCAAGTCAAAAGAAAGTGAGAGGAAAACGGTGATAAGAATCACCAATACAACAACAGCAATTACAACAATAATCGCAACAATTATCCCAACAATCGCAACACCAATCGCAACTACAACAAATGGCCCAACAACAACAACAACAACAACAACAACAACAACAATAACAGCAACTACAACAATCATCCCAACAACAATAATAACCGCAACAACAACAACAATCAGAAGCAGCTATGCCAAAGGTGTGAAATGTATCACTCTGGGTTCTGCACCAAATTTTGCAACAAGTGTAAAAGAAATGGTCATAGCGCAGCGAAGTGTGAGGTTTACGGACCAGGGGTTAATAGAACGAAAGGAACAAATGGTGTCGGAACGAGTAATGGCGGAGCAAGTAGTGTCGGAGCAAGTTATGCCAATGTAGTTTGTTATAAATGTGGAAAACCGGGCCACATTATTAGAAATTTCCCGAACCAGGAGAACACGAATGGACAAGGCCGCGGAAGAGTTTTCAATATTAATGCGGCAGAGGCACAGGAAGACCCGGAGCTTGTTACGGGTACGTTTCTTATTGACAATAAATCTGCTTACGTTTTATTTGATTCGGGTGCGGATAGAAGCTATATGAGTAGAGATTTTTGTGCTAAATTAAGTTGTCCATTGACGCCTTTGGATAGTAAATTTTTACTCGAATTAGCAAATGGTAAATTAATTTCAGCAGATAATATATGTCGGAATCGAGAAATTAAACTGGTTAGCGAAACATTTAAGATTGATTTGATACCAGTAGAGTTAGGGAGTTTTGATGTGATAATCGGTATGGACTGGTTGAAAGAAGTGAAAGCAGAGATCGTTTGTTACAAAAATGCAATTCGCATTATACGAGAAAAAGGAAAACCCTTAATGGTGTACGGAGAAAAGGGCAACACGAAGCTACATCTTATTAGTAATTTGAAGGCACAAAAACTAATAAGAAAAGGTTGCTATGCTGTTCTAGCACACGTCGAGAAAGTACAAACTGAAGAAAAGGGCATCAATGATGTTCCCATTGCAAAAGAATTTCCCGATGTATTTCCGAAAGAATTACCGGGATTACCCCCACATCGATCCGTTGAATTTCAAATAGATCTTGTACCAGGAGCTGCACCAATAGCTCGTGCTCCTTACAGACTCGCACCCAGCGAGATGAAAGAACTGCAAAGCCAATTACAAGAACTTTTAGAGCGTGGTTTCATTCGACCAAGCACATCACCGTGGGGAGCTCCTGTTTTGTTTGTCAAGAAGAAAGATGGTACATTCAGGTTGTGTATCGACTACCGAGAGTTGAACAAACTTACCATCAAGAACCGCTACCCACTACCGAGAATCGACGACTTATTTGATCAACTACAAGGCTCGTCTGTTTATTCAAAGATTGACTTACGTTCCGGGTATCATCAAATGCGGGTGAAAGAAGATGATATTTCAAAGACTGCTTTCAGAACACGTTACGGTCATTACGAGTTTATGGTCATGCCGTTTGGTTTAACTAATGCACCAGATGTGTTCATGGACCTTATGAACCGAGTGTGTGGACCATACCTTGACAAGTTTGTCATTGTTTTCATTGATGACATACTTATTTACTCAAAGAATGACCAAGAACACGGTGAACATTTGAGAAAGGTGTTAGAAGTATTGAGGAAGGAAGAATTGTACGCTAAGTTTTCAAAGTGTGCATTTTGGTTGGAAGAAGTTCAATTCCTCGGTCACATAGTGAACAAAGAAGGTATTAAGGTGGATCCGGCAAAGATAGAAACTGTTGAAAAGTAGGAAACCCCAAAAACTCCGAAACACATACGCCAGTTTTTAGGACTAGCTGGTTACTACAGAAGGTTCATCCAAGACTTTTCTAGAATAGCAAAACCCTTGACTGCATTAACGCATAAAGGGAAGAAATTTAAATGGAATGATGAACAAGAGAAAGCGTTTCAGTTATTGAAGAAAAAGCTAACTACGGCACCTATATTGTCATTGCCTGAAGGGAATGATGATTTTGTGATTTATTGTGACGCATCAAAGCAAGGTCTCGATTGTGTATTAATGCAACGAACGAAGGTGATTGCTTATGCGTCTAGACAATTGAAGATTCACGAACAAAATTATACGACGCATGATTTGGAATTAGGCGCGGTTGTTTTTGCATTAAAGACTTGGAGGCACTACTTATATGGGGTCAAAAGTATTATATATACCGACCACAAAAGTCTTCAACACATATTTAATCAGAAACAACTGAATATGAGGCAGCGTAGGTGGATTGAATTGTTGAATGATTACGACTTTGAGATTCGTTACCACCCGGGGAAGGCAAATGTGGTAGCCGATGCCTTGAGCAGGAAGGACAGAGAACCCATTCGAGTAAAATCTATGAATATAATGATTCATAATAACCTTACTACTCAAATAAAGGAGGCGCAACAAGGAGTTTTAAAAGAGGGAAATTTAAAGGATGAAATACCCAAAGGATCGGAGAAGCATCTTAATATTCGGGAAGACGGAACCCGGTATAGGGCTGAAAGGATTTGGGTACCAAAATTTGGAGATATGAGAGAAATGGTACTTAGAGAAGCTCATAAAACCAGATACTCAATACATCCTGGAACGGGGAAGATGTACAAAGATCTCAAGAAACATTTTTGGTGGCCGGGTATGAAAGCCGATGTTGCTAAATACGTAGGAGAATGTTTGACATGTTCTAAGGTCAAAGCTGAGCATCAGAAACCATCAGGTCTACTTCAACAACCCGAAATCCCGGAATGGAAATGGGAAAACATTACCATGGATTTCATCACTAATTTGCCAAGGACTGCAAGTGGTTTTGATACTATTTGGGTAATAGTTGATCGTCTCACCAAATCAGCACACTTCCTGCCAATAAGAGAAGATGACAAGATGGAGAAGTTAGCACGACTGTATTTGAAGGAAGTCGTTCCAGACATGGAATACCAATCTCTATTATCTCTGATAGGGATGGCAGATTTATTTCAAGATTCTGGCAGACATTACAGCAAGCATTAGGAACTCGTCTAGACATGAGTACTGCCTATCATCCACAAACTGATGGGCAGAGCGAAAGGACGATACAAACGCTTGAAGACATGCTACGAGCATGTGTTATTGATTTCGGAAACAGTTGGGATCGACATCTACCGTTACCAGAATTTTCCTACAACAACAGCTACCATTCAAGCATTGAGATGGTACCGTTTGAAGCACTTTATGGTAGAAAGTGCAGGTCTCCGATTTGTTGGAGTGAAGTGGGGGATAGACAGATTACGGGTCCGGAGATTATACAAGAAACTACCGAGAAGATCATCCAAATTCAACAACGGTTGAAAATCGCCCAAAGTCGACAAAAGAGCTACGCTGACATTAAAAGAAAAGATATAGAATTTGAAATTGGAGAGATGGTCATGCTTAAAGTTTCACCTTGGAAAGGCGTTGTTCGATTTGGTAAACGAGGGAAATTAAATCCAAGGTATATTGGACCATTTAAGATTATTGATCGTGTCGGACCAGTAGCTTACCGAATTGAGTTACCTCAACAACTCGCGGCTGTACATAACACTTTCCACGTCTCGAATTTGAAGAAATTTTTTGCTAAAGAAGATCTCACTATTCCGTTAGATGAAATCCAAATCAACGAAAAACTCCAATTCATCGAAGAACCCGTCGAAATAATGGATCGTGAGGTTAAAAGACTTAAGCAAAACAAGATACCAATTGTTAAAGTTCGATGGAATGCTCATAGAGGACCCGAGTTCACCTGGGAGCGTGAAGATCAGATGAAGAAGAAATACCCGCATCTATTTCCAGAAGATTCGTCAACAGCTTAAAATTTCGGGACGAAATTTATTTAACGGGTAGGTACTGTAGTGACCCGAACTTTTCCATGTTTATATATATTAATTGAGATTGATATTTACATGATTAAATGTTTCCAACATGTTAAGCAATCAAACTTGTTAAGACTTGATTAATTGAAATAGGTTTCATATAAACAATTGACCACCCAAGTTGACCGGTGATTCACTAACGTTAAAAATTGTAAAAACTATATGATGACATATATATGGTTATATATATAGTTAACATGATATTATGATAAGTAAACATATCATTAAGTATATTAACAATGAACTACATATGTAAAAACAAGACTACTAACTTAATGATTTTGAAACGAGACATATATGTAACGATTATCGTTGTAACGAAATTTAATGTATATATATCATATTAAGAGATATTCGTACATCATAATATCATGATAATATAATAATTTAAAATCTCTTTTGATATTATAAACATTGGGTTAACAACATTTAACAAGATCGTTAACCTAAAGGTTTCAAAACAACATTTACATGTAACGACTAACGATGACTTAACGACTCAGTTAAAATGTATATACATGTAGTGTTTTAATATGTATTCATACACTTTTGAAAGACTTCAAGACACTTATCAAAATACTTCTACTTAACAAAAATGCTTACAATTACATCCTCGTTCAGTTTCATCAACAATTCTACTCGTATGCACCCGTATTCGTACTCGTACAATACACAGCTTTTAGATGTATGTAATATTGGTATATACACTCCAATGATCAGCTCTTAGCAGCCCATGTGAGTCACCTAACACATGTGGGAACCATCATTTGGCAACTAGCATGAAATATCTCATAAAATTACAAAAATATGAGTAATCATTCATGACTTATTTACATGAAAACAAAATTACATATCCTTTATATCTAATCCATACACCAACGACCAAAAACACCTACAAACACTTTCATTCTTCAATTTTCTTCATCTAATTGATCTCTCTCAAGTTCTATCTTCAAGTTCTAAGTGTTCTTCATAAATTCCAAAAGTTCTAGTTTCATAAAATCAAGAATACTTTCAAGTTTGCTAGCTCACTTCCAATCTTGTAAGGTGATCATCCAACCTCAAGAAATCTTTGTTTCTTACAGTAGGTTATCATTCTAATACAAGGTAATAATCATATTCAAACTTTGGTTCAATTTCTATAACTATAACAATCTTATTTCAAGTGATGATCTTACTTGAACTTGTTTTCGTGTCATGATTCTGCTTCAAGAACTTCGAGCCATCCAAGGATCCGTTGAAGCTAGATCCATTTTTCTCTTTTCCAGTAGGTTTATCCAAGGAACTTAAGGTAGTAATGATGTTCATAACATCATTCGATTCATACATATAAAGCTATCTTATTCGAAGGTTTAAACTTGTAATCACTAGAACATAGTTTAGTTAATTCTAAACTTGTTCGCAAACAAAAGTTAATCCTTCTAACTTGACTTTTAAAATCAACTAAACACATGTTCTATATCTATATGATATGCTAACTCAATGATTTAAAACCTGGAAACACGAAAAACACCGTAAAACCGGATTTACGCCGTCGTAGTAACACCGCGGGCTGTTTTGGGTTAGTTAATTAAAAACTATGATAAACTTTGATTTAAAAGTTGTTATTCTGAGAAAATGATTTTTATTATGAACATGAAACTATATCCAAAAATTATGGTTAAACTCAAAGTGGAAGTATGTTTTCTAAAATGGTCATCTAGACGTCGTTCTTTCGACTGAAATGACTACCTTTACAAAAACGACTTGTAACTTATTTTTCCGACTATAAACCTATACTTTTTCTGTTTAGATTCATAAAATAGAGTTCAATATGAAACCATAGCAATTTGATTCACTCAAAACGGATTTAAAATGAAGAAGTTATGGGTAAAACAAGATTGGATAATTTTTCTCATTTTAGCTACGTGAAAATTGGTAACAAATCTATTACAACCATAACTTAATCAACTTGTATTGTATATTATGTAATCTTGAGATACCATAGACACGTATACAATGTTTCGACCTATCATGTCGACACATCTATATATATTTCGGAACAACCATAGACACTTTATATGTGAATGTTGGAGTTAGCTATACAGGGTTGAGGTTGATTCCAAAATATATATAGTTTGAGTTGTGATCAATACTGAGATACGTATACACTGGGTCGTGGATTGATTCAAGATAATATTTATCGATTTTTTTCTGTACATCTAACTGTGGACAACTAGTTGTAGGTTACTAACGAGGACAACTGACTTAATAAACTTAAAACATCAAAATATATTAAAAGTGTTGTAAATATATTTTGAACATACTTTGATATATATGTATATATTGATATAGGTTCGTGAATCAAACAGTGGCCAAGTCTTACTTCCCAACGAAGTAAAAAATCTGTGAAAGTGAGTTATAGTCCCACTTTTAAAATCTAATATTTTTGGGATGAGAATACATGCAGGTTTTATAAATGATTTACAAAATAGACACAAGTACGTGAAACTACATTCTATGGTTGAATTATCGAAATCGAATATGCCCCTTTTTATTAAGTCTGGTAATCTAAGAATTAGGGAACAGACACCCTAATTGACGCGAATCCTAAAGATAGATCTATTGGGCCCAACAAGCCCCATCCAAAGTACCGGATGCTTTAGTACTTCGAAATTTATATCATATCCGAAGGGTGTCCCGGAATGATGGGGATATTCTTATATATGCATCTTGTTAATGTCGGTTACCAGGTGTTCACCATATGAATGATTTTTATCTCTATGTATGGGATGTGTATTGAAATATGAAATCTTGTGGGCTATTATTATGATTTGATATATATATATAGGTTAAACCTATAACTCACCAACATTTTTGTTGACGTTTTAAGCATGTTTATTCTCAGGTGATTATTAAGAGCTTCCGCTGTGGCATACTTAAATAAGGACGAGATTTGAAGTCCATGCTTGTATGATATTGTGTAAAAACTGCATTCAAGAAACTTATTTTGTTGTAACATATTTGTATTGTAAACCATTATGTAATGGTCGTGTGTAAACAAGATATTTTAGATTATCATTATTTGATAATCTACGTAAAGCTTTTTAAACCTTTATTGATGAAATAAAGGTTATGGTTTGTTTTAAAATGAATGCAGTCTTTGAAAAACGTCTCATATAGAGGTCAAAACCTCGCAACGAAATCAATTAATATGGAACGTTTTTAATCAATAAGAACGGGACATTTCATGTAGCACTATTCATCAATAGTAACCAGGGGTGTTTTCGTCATTTCACTTTTTTTGGTCTACAACGATAAAAGAAGCAACTTTCGTAAAAGAACCAACCCTTCAATGTTACCAAAAGATGTCGAAAAAAATTCTTTTTTACAAAAAAATCAACTACCTTTTTTTTCCTCAACGATAAAAGAGGCAACTTTCATAAAAGGAACAACTCTTCAATGCTACTAAAAGATGTTGAAAAACATTCTTTATTACAAAATAGATCAACTAACTTTAAAAAAAAAAAAAAAAACAGGAACGCTAAAAGAAGCATCTTTCACAAAAGGAACAACCCTTCAATGTTAGATGCCGAAAAAAAAATTCTTTTTTACAAAATAGATCTAAGACTTTTTTTTAACTCGCATTCAAAACGGAGCACCCGGCGCGAAGCGAGGGCTCCACAACTAGTTATTATCCTTTTATAAAATTAAATTAGATCAATTGAATCTCCTGACTCTATTCATTTAAAACGGAAAACTATACGCATTGTGTAGTGCTTATGTGTATTGGTTGATCATAATACATGTTTTCATAGATTTAAAAGTTGTAGCTTTAAACGGAAAATATGTCATCGTTAAATTCATATAAATAAAATATTTATACATAACCACCAAGCTACCAAGCTACCAAGCTATGTCGTATGATAAACCGAAAGCTCCACATTCTTTTAACAATTTTCTAGTTCGTTTTTTTATCCTTTCAAGGTTCTGAAAAAATATATATACATTTCAATAATGTCATCGTATAATTTGAAATACATCGATGAACGAAAAGAGATGAACATAAAGTGTAATACCAGGAAAAATTTAAAAGAAGCTGATGCAATATCTTTGTCGCTCGGTCTTTAGTTCTCTAGATTGAAGAAGCTACCCAAACAATAAATATGAACACGAAAGAAGAACTAATGCAATATCTCGATACTTATATATAATTAAAAACATGTACAGATCTTACTTTGGTTAATACTAACTTTTTCATTCATATCTTTAATAACAATGCAATTACATTCTTATACTAGTTAACTAGGAAGTTACGAAAGTAATCGTGCTCTCTAATGCTTGTAAACCACTAACCTATGCTAACAAATGGAAGTACATCTGAATATGCGTAAAACTAATCACTACATGATATTAAAAAGGAAAACATGGAACATGGATTTATACGTGCATGAACATGAAAATAAAAAGGAAATGTGCCACTAATTTGCTTCTGTGACCAACATGCACATCCATTCAACTGTTATCTTTGACTTGGCATTTGTGATCGTATCAATACCTACCTGTTAAAACTCAACCTTGTCCTCATGGTTGGAGAGATATTCCACGGTGGTTTCCGAGGCGGCGTATGAACGAGCACCCATTTGTAATGGATTGAGCGGGGATGGGGTGGCTGCAGGTCCGGACACAACAGAGATGATGTTGGATGTTATGGTATTGCTCGTGGTGGTGAAACTAAGTGGAGTGAGGCGGGTAGTTAACTGATTGGTGGTAGCTATGGTACGGGCGGCAAGTTGATTAGAGATGTTTTCAAGTTGGCGGTTCGTGGTGGCGAAATGAGTAGAGAGTTGATTAGATATAGTTTCGAGTAGGCGGTTGGTGGTGGCACTATGTTGATCCAACATGGTGTCCAATTTGGTGAGGAATGTGTTCATGTTATCAACGAAAGTCGCAAGGGACTCACGTTGACTCAATGAAAGCACCATTGATACGGTTTATTCGAGTCAACCGTTAACTCCGAGAATAGAAGCCGATTCGAAATGGCTAATCTCCCAAGAAAACAAGATTAAGAAGAGACTTTGGTTAATAATAACTTTTTCATTCATTTTTTTAATACCAATGCAATTACATTCTTATACTAGTTAACTAGGAAGTTACGAAAGTAATCGTGCTCTCTAATCCTTGTAAACCACTAACCTATGCTAACAAATGGAAGTACATCTGAATATGCGTAAAACTAACCACTACATGCTATTAAAAAGGAAAACATGGAACATGAATTTATGAAATTTTTTTTCAAAATAGTAATATATTTATAGGTTTTACAGAAATAGTTTTTTAAAAAAAAATTACAAAAATAGGTAAACCGAGCATTGATTTGCCTGTTTTTCAGTTTGGACACCAAACCGGCATTTCAAATGCCGGTTTGTCTGTTTTTATACGAAACTGGATAGAGTATTTAGGTTTTCGATGTGGACCCATATAAACAATCAAACCGGCGTTTGAAAGGCCGGTTTGCATGCTATTTTATTTATTTTTTGAGTTGTATTTAAACGGACAGTAGTATTGAGTGTTGTTGTCAAATTGTAAAATTGCATCTCAAATTATAAGTTTTCACATTTTTTCCTGATTATGAATCGTCGTCGTCAAATTCCAATATCCCACAGGACAATCCTCGATGGGGTTTGTTTTTTAAGAGGTTCTGAGCCAAGAGAAGATCATGAACTCACATACGAACAGTTTGAAGAGTTGTCAGTGTTGTGTATCATAACTGACATTTTTCCTGTATACCCTGATTGTGTACGTGAGTTCTATCATCATTTTTTCTTTTCTAAAGAAGACAAGAATGTTAGGTTTATGTTGAAAGGTATACCATATTGCTGGGATATGAATACCTTCAACAATGTTTTGGGACTCCCAACTGGAGGATTGCAATTTTACAATCCTACCAGTCAAATTGATGGCGATCTTCTTGAGACACATGTTGTTGCCGACACTTCTATACATGATGTGGTCAACACATGTGTTGAAGATCACCGTTTTAACATTTGTGTAAATATACAAAAGATGTTTTTTGGTTTTCTTAGAGCCAATAAACTGAAAATATATACTATCATCCGTAGCAACATAACTGGTCGTCCCATTTGTGCGGTGGACGATTACTCTAACATTGTTCTTTTAATTGAAGCTCTTATGATTTACTGGATCACGAATGGTATATCTTTCGATGTCGGATACATCATGGTTAATCAGATGCAAGAAGCAAGTGAAAGCTTAAATGCACTGTTACCATTTGGGATGATGATTACCAAGTTAATTCGACGTCTTGGCATATCAACATCGGCTGAATATCGTATTCCTGAAAGAAATCGTCTAGTAGCCTAGTTTGTTATGTGTTATCTGTTTTTAGAATTATGGCTATGATTTTAAGTTTAAAATTATGTATTAGTTTGTGTTTAATAATATCGTATCAGTACGTCTTTAATAATATTATCAGTATTATTCATAATAATATAACAATTTTTGAACAACACTTTCATTGATCAACATAAACACGGTTACATTTTTTTGGAAGAAAGAAAATTTACAAAAGTAAATTAAAACGAAACACATAACATTATCATTAAAAACATTACTTATAGGTTTAAGCCAATAGGTTTCAGATGCAAGCCAATAGGTTCACGTCTGGTAAACGCTCGTGTTCGAATTTCATCTCATTCCTCTTCCTCATTTAGCAACAAAAATTTTTCATGGCCAACGTGATAATACATCACACCCGAGTGTTCGATGGGACATTTTTCCTTGATTCACTCAAACAACTTGGAAAGAGGCATAGTTCTAATATTCATGGGTGAGAACGATTTCCCTCCCCCCCAAGTGTGTACCGCTACATGTCGGCATCATACCAACTTTTGTAGTAGACATCAATCCAAGGATCCATATTTGTGTAGTAAAAAGAGTGATATGTGAGAATAAAAAAACTGATACAATAAAAATACCAAGTACATGTGTGTGTAAGTAACTAGAGGGGGTGAATAGTTACTTAGTGGTTTGTTAAAACTTTTTTGAAATCTTTAACAATCAAAACATAAGTTTTAAACGTGGAAGCGTTTGTGTTTGTTAATGCAAGTATGTAAAGAATGTAAGTGCACAAACACAAGGCTTTATAGTGGTTCGGGTGGATGTTAACTAATCCACCTTAATCCACTCCCCAATTCTACGAATTGAGAGTTTTCTTCACTATGATACCCCAAACCCAGTGGAGTGTCCGGATACAACACTAGCTCCTCGATAAGCCGCTACTTATGAACCCTTACGTCCCTTTGAAGAATTCACAAACAACAAATGCTCTTACCACAAGATCCTAATGCTCTAGCCTAGTTAAATCACAACTACCTTCTAGATCCCTTTAAGAAGATAGCTTACAAGTAAACTTATAGCTAAGCTTACAATCACTCATAGTTCTTCAATAGGTCACACCAACTTAATTCCCAATGAAATTGATCAACTTCCTAGATCCCTTTAAGGAAGTTGAATCATTAAGTAAGATGGTGTTTCCTATCATAAGAACTATCTAACTTCCTTGACCCCCTAAGGAAGTGTCTTACAAAGTAAACTTAAAGATACAAATGATAAGTTTAATGACCCGTTCATATCGATTATAAACGATTCACAATAGTTGATTACATCGTGAGGTTCTGATCTCTATATGATACGTTTTACAAACATTGCATCCGTTTTTAAAAGACAACTTTCATTATAACGATAGTTGACAATATGCATACCATTTCCCAATATATCTAAACTATAAATGACTTAATAATAATCTTGATGACTTCAACGACTCGAATGCAACGTCTTTTGAAATATGCCATGAATGACTCCAAGTAATATCTTTAAAATGAGCAAATGCACAGCAGAAGATTTCTTTAATACCTGGGAATAAACATGCTTAAAAGTGTCAACCAAAAGGTTGGTGAGTTCATTAGTTTATCGTAATCAATCATTTCCATCATTTTAATAGACCACAAGATTTCATTTTTATATATAAACTGCAGGAACACTCATCTGCAAAAATCATCCATATGGTGAACACCTGGTAACCGACATTAACAAATTGCATCTAGAATATCCCCAAATATACAGGTACACTCATCTGTATATAAAAATTGAAGTACTAAAGCATCTATAACCTAGATGGGGTTTGTTAGGCCCATAGATCTATCTTCAGGATTCGCGTCAATTAGAGGGTCTGTTCCCTAATTCTTAGGTTACCAAGCTAAAAAGGGTGATATCCGGTATAATAATTCAACCATAGAATGTAGTTTTGAGTACTTGTGTCTATTTCTTCAAACATTTATAAAAGCAGCGCATGTATTCTCAGTTCTAAAAATATATATTGCAAAATCATTTAAAAAAGGGAGCAAATGAAAACTCATGATACGATATTTTGTAGTAAAAATATGCAAACGACGGAACTGAACAATGCAGGGTTGGCCTCGGATTCACGAACCTATATCATGTATATATATTAACTCATGTAATCATAATCGAATAAGTTATATATTAATATTAGTAATATATGTATTATTTCAATTTGTTATATATATTTCTATATATATATATATATATACTTTTATATGTTTCCTATAAATATATTTATTTATTTATTTATTTTTTTAAAACAATTTTTATTTAGTAAAATAATATTAATAATAATAATAATAAATAATAATGATAATATTATATAATAATCATCATTAATAATAATAATGATAATAATAATAATAATAATAATAATAATAATAATAATAATAATAATAATAATAATAATAATAATAATGATATTAATAATATTTGTAATAATAATAATATCAATTGTATTAATAATAATAGTAGTGATAATAATAATAATAATAATAATAATAATAATAATAAAAATAATAATAATAATAATAATGATAAAAATAATTTATACCATAATTATCACCGCATCTCATCATCATCATCATCATCTACATTTCGTCATTCACCATCATCATTCGTTCTCCTTGTTCGATCGTCATCATCACTCGTCTATTCATCACCATTTACGTATCATAATCATCATGACAGTAGCCATCATCATCATCCTAAACATCATTATCGATCATAATCATCTCGTCTTCATCAACACACCCACATCATCATCATCTCAAACCATCATCATATATTATCATCCTATCATTTCAACATCATCATCTAAATTCTCACGCGTGATTATCATCATCTTATTCTTCATCGTATGTCACCATCATCATCTCGTTCATGATCATCATTCGTTCCTCATAATCACGTCATCACCATCTCGTCTTCAACTGTTCCTCTTCATTGCGTTTAATACTAGGAATAGGATATAGAAACAGAAACACAAAGCTGCAGCAGTAGCTGCAGTGAAGGCTGCATTTCACGCAAGAATAGCAGCTGAATTTGGATTATAACAGTAATTAGATCACAACCCAAAAACATAAACATGGCCCAATAAATAACACACCTTGTCACAGCCCAAATTAACAAAATGGGTCTTTTAATGATCCGGTACCCATTACCATAGGATGTATGCGTGTATCATTGTTCTTGTCTGGCTCCACAACAATCAATAATAATTAACAGAAATATTTAATCACCAAGTTGCACAAGTGGTTATCACTTTTGGTCGGCCAAAAAGAAAAATAAACGCGTATCATCTGCAACTTATTCGCATCATTCACTATCAACTTTCATTATCACTCATCAATCAATTTATTTCACTTTCTTCATGTTTCTTTGGGTTAAACAGGAGATAGCAGTTATAAACGAAACAGAAGTTGGACAGCAGCTGGTGGGTATCGAGCAAAACAGAAAAAAAATACAACAGCAGCAGTAGGATTGATGGTTGTAATGGTGGTGGCGGTTTCAAGTGGGTCTTGTGTGTGTAAATGTATAGATATATACATAAACGAAGGTGATATGTGGGTTTGGTTTTGGTGGCGATGGAAGATGGAGTGTGGTGTTTGATTTTGTTTGGTTTGAACATAAACACGCTTATAGCAGCAACCTATGATCGAATCACAGCATAAATTAAATGGGTTTGATAAAGGTGTTGTTTGAGGTTCGTAAGAAAAATAAATAATTAAATAGCGGCAGTCGCTAATGGGTTGTGGTGGAGGTTGGTGAAACATGATGTCAAAGCTAAGGTATACGAAATAGTTTATATTTTACTAGGAAAAACTATTAAATACGATACAATTTTACACAAGATATTTATTTATTTATAGAATGGATATACTTAAACCTTGCTACAACACTTATAGGCAGTGTACCTAATCGTACAGTAGTGTAGTTTTTAGTAAGTCCGGTTCGTTTCACAGGGAATCTTTTTTTAAACAAAGCTCAACGCTATATTAGTTTACTTTTATAAAAATACAAATATATATATATATAAGTAATATTATTATTATAAAGGGGGGTTTTTACCGTTTAATGACCGGTTTGTCGATTTTAAGACTTTAGTCGCAGTTAAAACCAAATGTAAAATATTAAATAAATAAAAGACTTAATTTAAAGCGTGAAGTAAATAACGATAAATGGAATTGCGAATAATAAAATTGCGATAAAATAAACTTGCGATAATTAAAAAGTACGATAATTAAAAGTGCGATTAAATACAATAACAATAAAAATGCGATAATTAGAAGTGCAATTAAATATAAAATAAAGGAAATTAAATATGAAATAAAAGAATTATGCTTATTTAAACTTCCGTAATCATGATGTTTGACGTGTTGATTTTAGTTTTATGCCCATGGGTTAATTGTCCTTTGTCCTGGATTATTTAATATGTCCGTCTGGTTTTTGTCCATAACAGTCCATCAGTCGTAAATATAAAGTGCGAGTGTCCTCGTCAAATTATTCTTATACCCGAAGTTAAATATTCCAACTAATTGGGGATTCGAATTGTAACAAGGTTTTAATACTTTGTTTAATGAATACACCAGGTTATCGACTGCGTGTAAACCAAGGTTTTACTACTTTGTTAACAATTACACCAATTACCCTTGAATGTAATTCACCCCTGTTTCAACAAGTTTATTAACTATTAATCCATTTCCGTGTCCGGTTAAATGAACGATTATTCGTACATATAAATACCCCGCCCATCGTGTCCGATCGAGTGTATATGGTAATTTATAGGGACGCCCAATTGTAAATCTTTATATTAACATTAACAAACTATCATTTAGTTAAACAAATATAAAGCCCATTAATAGCTCATAGTCTAATTTCCACAAGTGTCGTTCTTTTGTCCAAACCCCAATTATGGTACAAAGCCCAATTACCCAATTTTAGTAATTAGCCCAACATCATGATTACTTCGTTTTAAATAAGCATAATAATAACTTAGCTACGAGACATTAATGTAAAAAGGTTGAACATAACTTACAATGATTAAAAATAGCGTAGCGTTACACGGACAGAATTTCGACTTACACCCTTACAACATTCGCTAACATATCCTTATTATTAGAATTATAATTAAAATTAAAATATAAATTATAAATATATATATATTTTTTTACGTATGAGAAGAAGAAGAAAAAGATGGATTAAAATGATCAGAATTCGGTTTGCTTTATAGGGAGTTTCAAAACTGGGGGCTCCGCGACTCGCGGTGAAATCCTCTTCAAACTCCGCGAGTCGCGGAGAATGAATTTACAGCTCAGTCCCTTTGGAGTCTTTCTCTGCCAACGGTTTTTATTTATAAATATAATATATATATAATTAATATAATTAATTATATATTATATTATATTTATATACATAGTTAACTTGTAATTTTTAGTCCGTTGCGTCGAGCGTTAAGAGTTGACTCTGGTCCCGATTCCGGATTTTTGAACGTCCTTGCGTACAATTTAATATCTTGTACTTTGCGTTTTGAATCTTGTACTCTTGTAATTTCGAGACGTTTCTTATCAATAATTGGAACCTTTTTGATTGTCTTTTGTACTTTTGAGCTTTTTGGTCGTTTGCGTCTTCAATTCGTCGAATCTGTCTTTTGTCTTCACCTTTTATTATTTAAACGAATATCACTTGTAAATAGAACAATTGCAACTAAAAGCTTGTCTTTCTTGAGAAATAATGCTATGAAATATATGTTCGTTTTTAGCATTATCAAATATTCCCACACTTGAGCGTTGCTTGTCCTCAAGCAATATCGTCTTGAAATACTAGAATCACTTCTTTATTCTTCACACTTTGTACATCAGTGATTTCTATACGGCGGTATAAACAATGGTAGTAACGATATGGTTTACAGTCCCAAATGACTATAAAAATTTGGATCCATTTAAGGAAATTGGATCTTTATGAAAACATTTGATCTTTTGAAAATTAAATCTAGTTTTTACCCTAGATAAGTTTTCCGGGAAAACCCTTTACCGGTGTTTGCAAAATATTTTTGTGGGTTTGGTGGGTTTCAGATTTGAAAATTTTAGCTCAAACTTGCGGTTTTGTGTCACCCACTTGCTAACCTTGTATTTGGAAAGCAACACGTCCAGTTTACTTGTCCCGTATATTACCTTTCGGTAAACTACCGTCCGGTTGAAAGGAAAGCGTTGAACAAGCAACTGTTAAGGCAATGTCCCCTGACATGCTTTTAATTATGGCCTATAACGTGTCGGACGCAATTACTATCCTTGGTAGGAGCAATAGTAAAGCTCACCCTTATAATTTTTCGGTATGGCACAAGGTCCTGTCTTTGACCACTATGCAACCACCGTTCTTACGGTTGACACCCGATTTAGTTCAGGTGACCAAATGAATTCCAGGTGAATTCCTAGGATTTTACGTTCAATGGTAATGAACGCATTGAAAATAGGGTTTTCAGAAAACAAATCGGTTTATAATTTTGATCAAAATATTTTCTCGTTCAAGCTCGAGTTTAGATATCATTGAATTCCATGAGTTTGAATTCTCAATCTTTAAGGTCAATCTCTAGGATTGAGTAATATCAGTCTTAAAAGCTGATTTTTAATCTTTAAGGAGATCATCCTTTCTGGGGATCTGATTCATTAGTCTTATCCAGCTAATTTGCATGGTGCCCCCCCCCCCATTGTACGAGATAAATCCTTCTCATGGTTAGGATAAATCTGACCACTTGGCGACCCTGTTTTATGCTGAGGTCCGTAGATTTCCAACCGATTTTAGTGATGACGTTTCTAGATTTTTCGTCAACCTACAGCTGGTCTGGACGACAACTTCTTGACCTAAATCAAGAAGCGCGTGTCTTTTTCGGAAGATTTTACTTCCTTTTAATGATGGAATTGATTCATCGTGTAGATCCATCTCTTCTTTTCTTTCATCGGGTAAAACAGTTTAGTTTAGTCCAAAGCAAAAGTATTTTCAGTTATTTGTTACAGATATATGTGACATATGTTTAAGATAACTTGGTAAATTTCCCACACTTGGCTTTTATTTTCCTTTTTATCGTCCTCTATTCCATTTTAAATGAATTTTAACATTTTAGTTTGTTTCTCAATTTATGTCCTTTCCGAGGTAACAATAATTTCGGTGTTAAAACCTAGTTTTATCGTTCATAAATATGTATAAACATGATTTTGAATTCATTTAATTGAAAATTTTGAAAAATTTTACTAGAATTGGGTAGTCAGTATATAAGACTAGGGCTGTTCTTTTTTATCAGAGAGCACTAGATTCTAATACAACTACTGCTTTACTAGTAT
This sequence comes from Rutidosis leptorrhynchoides, assembly GCF_046630445.1. Classification (NCBI taxonomy): domain Eukaryota; kingdom Viridiplantae; phylum Streptophyta; class Magnoliopsida; order Asterales; family Asteraceae; genus Rutidosis; species Rutidosis leptorrhynchoides. The sequence goes on from NC_092334.1 coordinate 648,285,145, forward strand.
TTTTAATGGTAACCAAGTGTTTAAGATAAAAATTTTAAAATCCGAAAGAATTTAACCCCTTCCCACACTTAAGATCTTGCAATGCCCTCATTTGCAAGAAATCAGTAACAATTTAAATTATTGAGGGTGATTTGTGTGAAAATGATTAAATTTTTACCAAAGTTTCCAAATATATTGGCGTTTGTTTGCTGAATGATAAATGGTGCACATCATTTGTTCATTCCGTCTTGTTGTTATTTCACATATATTTTGCATCTTGTCGTCAAAATTAGTTGCTTTTGCTGAACTTAATGCCAGTCTTTGAAAATGCGTTGTTTTACCCTGTTGTGTACATAAGATAAACTGCAAACATATATACATATTTTTGAAGTTTGGTATATTACCCCACTTTCAAAAATTATTAAAATCTAAGAATAAAAGTTAGATAATTATAAAAATGATTACAATATTAACAAAAGTATTAAACGTATCAATAATTACAAATTACAAAATAAAATAAAAAATAATAAGTAAACTAAGGATGATATTGGTACCAATAGGGGTTCCAGGCATAACCATAGGTACTATAGAATGCTTCGGCAGGGTCATACGTAGGATATGGTGGCTGCATCTCTATAGACCAAGGAGGGAAGATGGGTTTCGGTGTAGGAATATAGTTTCTACCTATATGTTGGCAATGAGCTATGATTTGGTTCTGATGAACTTGCCAATCTTCAAATGCTCTCTGTCTAGCATTTTCGTATTCCTGAGAAGCTATAAACCTTTGCATTTCTTGCATTTCATTCCCCCCTCCTACATTACCTTGCTGCTGGTTTCTCTCCACCTGTGGATGTCTACCATGGTATCGTACTGCGGCGTTATTTCGCCTCTTCAAAACTTTCGCACCATGGTATACATTTAAACCTATAGTATCGCGGGGTTCCGGTTCTTCTACTAATAATCCCCCCCGACTTATATCCACACCGAGATATTCACCAATCAAAGTAATAAAAATACCACCTCCTATTATGCTATGCGGTCGCATCCCCCGAACCATAGCTGATAAATAATAACCCACACAATACGGTATACTTACAGCGCTTTGTGGGTCTCGAATACACATATGGTAAAACAAATCTTGTTCATTTACTTTTTCCTTGTTCTTACCTCTTTGTGTAATCGAATTAGCTAAAAACCTATGAATCACTCTTAATTCGGCTCTATCTATATCCAAATAAGAGTAATTTCCCCCTTTGAAACGGTGATGGCTTGTCATTTGACTCCACACACCGTGTGTATCAAAATTTTCATCTATCTTTTTACCGTTTAGTATCAACCCTCTACAATCGGCAGATGCTAACTCCTCAGGCGTATATATACGTAAAGCCTGAGCCATGTCTAGTAAAGACATGTGGCGCATCGAACCGCCTAACAAAAATCTAATAAAAGAACGATCGGTTAAACTAGCTACCCGATCATTCAACTCTATACTACACAACAATTCTTCACACCATACTTTATATACAGGTCTACGCATGGTAAATAAACGTACCCAGTCATTAAAAGAAGAATTACCATACCTCTGTACAAGTAATTCCCTAATTGGCCCGGCCAATTCTACAGCTTCTAAGGGTCCCCATTCTATGACCCTTGGTACCTCAACAACCTTAGAATGAAGAGTATGCAAACCCCTTTGATATTTTGGATAATCTATCCAAAGTCTGTCAAATCTCAGGTTCGGGTGCAATTCTTCCAAGTGTATATCAGAAAAGGTCATGACTGGATGAGGTATATCCTGCTTGTAGTAGTTATCCACCTCCTGTTGTTCCAAATTCTCAGCAGGAGCATTGCGGGCTTGGGATGAAGATTCACCCCTTTCAGTCTGCAAAACACATCAAACACAAATTTTGTGCATCCAAATATGCATTAGTGTCAGCAAAATCATCAATCAAAATAATTACAATGACATTATCAATTTATATCAAACTTAAGCTCATTTTCATATTTTCATCAAATCTACACTTTTTCAAATAAGCATATACGAAAATGTTCGCCAAGTTCATAATCATTCAACTCAAATAACATGTCAAAATAATCATTACTAGCAATTAAACAAGTTTCAAATGGCATTATCTTTCAAAAATCAAGTTCATGAATTTTAGACTTGAAAAAGTCCACTTTAATTCTCAAAATCATGTTTAGGCTCAAAGTTTGGATCATTTAACTACCTAGACATGTTACACTACTCAATTTAGCAACAATTCATGACAAAAATCGGCCATAACCTGTTTATATCAAAAAGCCCCAAATTGCTCAAGAACACAAACCCTAGATTATTCAAAATTTGAAGTTTAAGGCTTCTAATCATGTTAAACAGCATCAATCTAGGTTATACAAGCATAATACATAAACAATTTAAGCCTAATTACACTAAAAAGCATCAAAATCAAATTGGAAAAAAAATTGCTCAAGAACATCAAATTTCGAATTAAATGGTGTTTAGGTGTAGAAATTTACCATTTTTCTTGAGTAATTCTTAGATAGCATCCTTCTCAACATGATTTTAGCAAAAGATTTGGTGATTAACGGTTAAAAATTGTGATTTTGGGGGTTTTTTTCGTGTTTTTGCGGAGTGTTTTTCGCAGTTATTTTGCTGTTGGGGGTGTGGACTGATCAGTTTGCAGCTCTTTATTTTTTTTTCTGATTTCCGACCCCTCCGCGAGTCGCGGAGATTTAAGCTCCAAACTCCGCGAGTCGCGGAGTTTGGTATTTTTTTATTTTATTTTTTATAATCATTAACTTATTAAAACAATTAAGTAATTAATTTTAAAATTTTGTTTCCCTTGTTATTTAGGACGAGGTCGTTTCGGATCGATGTCCTAGTCCGTCCCTCGACAAAATTTTAAAATTTGTCTTTTTGTAGCGATTGTTTTAAAAGCTAAGATTTTTGGGTTTTTATTTTTTTATTTTTTTTGGCATACTTTAATTCAATAAGATTTAAAAATAATGATAATAAAAGTTCTCGTCCCTCCCTCGGGTAATGCAATTTCGGTTCAAAGACCTAGTCTTCAACTTACGACGAATTTTAAAAATCATATTTTTAACTTAATGAGATAGAGTAAATTTTTGTTTTTAAATTCACACAACTTAAATATAAAATTCAAAATTTATATTAAAAATTCACACCAAACTTAAAATTTGAAATGCATAAAATTAAAAATTTATATTTTAAAAATTAAAAATTCACACCAAATTTAATTTAAAAATTTATAAATTCATATCAAACTTATATTAATTTTTCAAATATTTACAATTTTAAATATATTGTTTTTACAAAGTTTACAATATTAATTTAAGATTTAAATATTAATTTTAAAAACATGGTAAAGATAAATTTAAAAATCTTTTTGTCTTTTTATCCCACTTTAATCAATCAAATATTATCAAAAATATGCGCCCCTCTTTTCGGTAAAGTAATTTCGGTTCCAAGACCTAATTTAACTCATGACGAATTTTTGAAATATTTTGGGTTGATTGTTTAAAGATATTTATACCTTAAGAATAAACGTTAAATTTCGCAGTGATGTAATAAATTTTTGAATGATATCAATAATTTCGGTCGCCAAACCTAATTTTTTTTAATACCAATTTAATACTTTTTAGCGAACAAATTAGCGTTTATTATCAAAAGGTTAAAAATAAAAATAAAAATAAAAACTGTACAGACATACCTGTGGAATAGATTTCTTAGTTATATGATCTATCCCATTCATAAGATAGTCGTTTAATTGATTTTCCATGGCTACATAGGCGTAACCTCGAGCATTCAGTGTCTTTTCTTCTAAACATATGAACGGTCGGTCTCTGCATAAAGTAACAAATTCGGTATTTGAATAGGTTTGATTATTTGAACATTTACCTCCATGTGACCATTTTCCGCATTTGTGACATCGTTCTAGGTGTCGTGCTCTTCTTTTCGCTGCGGATTTTGATTTTCCTTTACCAAATTGTAACTTATTATCTTCGCATCTGGATTCTTTTCTAACTCCGTCCATTCTTTCTCTGATTACTGATACTAGTTCACTCGGTAGTATGTCATTATTTCTTTTAGTGATCAAAGCGTGTAGCATTAGACCATGGTTTAGTTCACAGGCAGTCTTCATTTCGTAAAAACCTAAAAAAAAATAAAAATTCAGAATGGGGGGAGAAGACTAGTTCTTTAGGGTCTGCTAGGGAAAGACCATTCGGGTTCCATTTTCGAGAACTACACGAAAACAGACAATCTAACTCTAACAGAAATACATATTATCCTTTAAAGACTTGATTCTCCCCACACTTAGTTAGCTGTGGTGTCGAAATTGTGATTAACTTCATTGTCGACTTCCATCGGACCATGTATGTAATGTTTAACTCTGTGACCATTAACTTTAAATTCAATCCCATTTGAATTTATCAATTCTATCGTTCCGTATGGGAAAACTCTTTTGACTATGAATGGTCCAGACCATCTTGATTTCAATTTTCTAGGAAATAGCTTGAATCGTGAATTGAAAAGAAGAACTCTGTCTCCTTCTTTAAATTCTTTTGAACTTCTGATTCTTTTATCATGCCATTTCTTCGTTCTTTCTTTATAGATTAACGAATTTTCGTATGCTTCATGTCTTAATTCTTCTAATTCGTTTAGTTGACTTAATCGTAGACGTCCAGCTTCATGTAAATCAAGATTACATGTTTTCAAAGCCCAAAATGCTTTGTGTTCAATTTCTACTGGAATATGACATGCTTTTCCATAAACAAGTCTAAAAGGTGTGGTTCCAATAGGAGTTTTGTAGGCTGTTCTAAAAGCCCAGAGTGCATCCTCCAATTTAATGGACCATTCCTTCGGATTTGATCCTACGGTTTTCTCTAGAATACGTTTTAAAGCTCGGTTGGTATTTTCAACTTGTCCACTTGTTTGTGGATGATATGCGGTGGAGATTTTATGAGTTACTCCATATCTTTTAAGAACTTTCTCAAGTTGATTATTACAGAAATGAGTACCCCGATCACTTATTAAAGCTTTCGGTGTTCCAAACCTTGCAAAAAGACGTTTTAAAAAGTTGACTACAACTCGTGCATCGTTAGTTGGGAGAGCTTGTGCTTCCGCCCATTTAGATACATAATCAATGGTTACGAGTATATATAGATTATTATGAGATTTTGGAAATGGACCCATAAAGTCAATACCCCAAATGTCAAATACTTCACATACTTGGATGACATTTTGTGGCATTTCATCACGTTGACTTATTTTTCCGGCCCTTTGACAAGCATCACAGGATTTGCAAAGAAGGTGTGCGTCTTTGTAAATTGTAGGCCAATAGAATCCATCATCATAAACTTTTCTTGCTGTTAGTTGAGGCCCATAATGCCCTCCTGTTGGTCCTGTGTGACAATGGTTTAAAATTTTACTAGCTTCATCTCCAAATACACATCGGCGTATTATTCCATCGGGACAACTTTTAAACAGGTGTGGATCTTCCCAGAAATAGTGTTTTATATCACTGAAGAATTTCTTTCGTCTTTGGTATGATAATCCTTTTTCAAGGAATCCACAAACTAAGTAGTTTGCATAGTCTGCAAACCATGGGATTTCATTATAATCTATCTTCAATAGATATTCATCAGGAAAGTTGTCTTGTATGGCCGATTCATTTAGAACTTCTAATTCGGGATTTTCAAGACGAGAAAGATGATCAGCGGTGAGATTTTCTGCTCCTCTTTTATCTCAGATTTCAATATCAAACTCTTGTAAGAGTAAGATCCAACGGATTAATCTTGGTTTAGCATCTTGTTTTGAAAATAGGTATCTAAGAGCAGAATGTTCGGTATAGACCACCGTTTTTGCTAGAACGAGATATGATCGAAATTTGTCAAAAGCAAAGACAATAGCAAGGAGTTCTTTTTCAGTAGTTGTATAGTTCGTTTGTGCTCCTTGTAACGTCTTACTAGCATAATATATAGGTTGAAATCGTTTTTCAATCCTTTGTCCTAAAACGGCTCCCATTGCAAAATCACTTGCATCGCACATTAGTTCAAATGGTAGATTCCAATTTGGTGTTATCATGATCGGCGCATTAGTGAGTTTCTCTTTAAGAATATTAAAAGATTTGATACACTCATCTGAAAAGATGAATGGAGCATCCTTTTCTAGGAGTTTATTCATAGGGGTGGCAATTTTAGAAAAATCTTTTATGAAACGTCGGTAAAAACCGGCATGCCCTAGAAAACTCCTAACTCCTCTAACATTTGTGGGATGTGGAAGTTTAGCAATTACATCTACTTTAGCTCTATCCACTTCAATTCCTTCTTTTGAAATTTTATGTCCAAGAACGATGCCTTCTTTAACCATGAAATGGCATTTCTCCCAATTAAGTACTAGATTTGATTTTTCGCATCTAATTAGCATTCGTTCCAGATTAACTAGACATGATTTAAATGTATCACCGAAGACTAAAAAGTCATCCATGAATACTTCCATGCATTCTTCTATCATGTCGTGAAAAATCGCCATCATACACCTTTGAAAGGTTGCAGGGGCGTTGCAAAGTCCAAATGGCATGCGTTTGTAAGCAAAAGTACCATAAGGGCACGTAAATGTGGTTTTCTCTTGATCTTCGGGTGCTATTGGAATTTGAAAATATCCGGAAAATCCATCTAGAAAACAATAGTAACTATTTCCGGCTAATCTTTCCAACATTTGATCTATGAAAGGTAAGGGAAAGTGATCTTTTCTGGTGGCGTCATTTAATTTTCTATAATCAATACATACACGCCATCCTGTTACAGTCCTAGTAGGAATAAGCTCATTTTTCTCATTTGTGATGACAGTCATGCCACCCTTCTTAGGCACGCATTGAACTGGGCTTACCCATGGACTATCAGAGATTGGATAAATTAAACCTGCATCTAGCAGTTTAATAATCTCTTTCTTAACTACATCTTGCATATTAGGATTTAGTCTTCGTTGGCGTTTCACATACGTTTTATGACCTTCTTCCATAAGGATTTTATGTGTGCAATACGAAGGACTTATTCCTTTAATATCATGAATCTTCCATGCAATGGCTGGTTTATGAGCTTTCAACACAGAAATGAGTTGTGATTTCTCATTTTCAGTAAGAGAAGACGATATTATTACAGGTAATTCAGATTCACCATGTAAATAAGCATATTTCAAATGGTTTGGAAGTGGCTTTAACTCTAATTTCGGAGGTTCTTCTATCGATGATTTATATCGATATCTGTCTTCTTCTTTTAGCATTTGAATTTCTTCTGTTGTTGGTTCATATCCATTAGCTATAAGTGTAGCTAACATTTCAGCTTCATTAATTGGTTCATTATCTTCTCCTAAAGAACATTCTCCTGTTCCTCGTAATTCTGGAAATTCTTCTAATAATTCTGCATGTGCATCTATAGTTTGAATATAATAACATGTATCATCTGCAGATTGTGGTTGTTGCATTGCTCTATCAACTGAAAAGGTAACACTCTCATCCTCTATACTTAGGGTCAGTCTCTTACCGAACACGTCTATCATTGCTTTAGCCGTGTTTAAGAATGGTCTTCCTAATATGAGAGGAACTTGAGAATCTTCTTCCATGTCCAAAACAACAAAATCTACTGAAAATACTAAAGTACCAACTTTAACTAGCATGTTCTCCATTATCCCTCTAGGATATTTTATTGATCTATCGGCTAGTTGTATGCTTATTCTGGTTGGTTTCAATTCTCCAAGGTCTAGTTTAGCGTATAGTGAATACGACATTAAATTTATACTAGCACCTAAGTCTGCCAATGCTTCTATTGAACTAAGACTACCCAGAAAACATGGAATTGTGAAACTTCCTGGATCAGATAGTTTTTCTGGTATTTTATTCAACAGCACTGCTGAACAATTAGCATTCATAGTAACAGCCGAGAGTTCTTCCATTTTCTTTCTATTTGAGATTAGATCTTTCAAGAATTTAGCATATCTAGGCATTCCTGAAATCACATCAATGAAAGAAAGATTTACATTTATCTGTTTAAACATATCCAAGAATTTGGATTGCTCGGCTTCAAGTTTTTCTTTCTTCATTTTACTCGGGTAAGGAAGTGGTGGTTGATATGGTTTAACATAAGGTTTAGCCTTAGCTGTGTTATCTTCATTAATCTTTTCAACTACCGGTTCTTTTTCCTTATCATGATCAGGTTGTGGTTCTTGTGGAGTAGGAATAGCTTCATCAGAAGTTACAGGTATTTCAGGTGGTTTAAGTGTTGTACCACTTCTTGTGGTAATAGCTTTAGCTGTTTCATTCCGGGGGTTAGCATTTGTATCACTAGGTAGACTTCCCGGTTTTCTTTCACCTATTAACCTTGCTAGGTTACTTACTTCTTGTTCCAGATTTTGAATAGAAGCTTGTTGATTTCTAAATGCTTGAGCATTTTGTTCATTGGTTTGTTTCTGAGAGGTGAAAAACTGCGTTTGAGTTTCAACTAGCTTCGTCATCATATCTTCTAAATTCGGCTTTTTATCATCGGTTTGTTGTGGTGGTTTGTTTTGAAAATTTGGTCTTTGCTGATTGTAATTATTATTGGATACTTGTTGATTGCTAGGACCTTGTTGGTTGTTGTATGGAATATTTCGGTTATAATTCTGGTTTTGATTGTAAATCGGTCTTGGCGGTTGATAATTATTCTGATAATTATTTCCAGGCCTTTGGTTTATGTATGAAATATTCTCTCTTTGTTCCATTGTTAATTCAATACTGAGACAATCTTTTGTCAAATGTGGTCCTCCACACTGCTCACAACTAATTCGTATTGAGTGAATATCTTTAGTCATCTTTTCCATTCGTCTCTCCACAGCATCTATCTTTGCGGAAATGGAATCTAAGTCATGGCTAGAATCGGCTCTAGCTGCTTTAGATGATCTAACGATATCTTTTTCTTGGTGCCACTCATGTGAGTGGGAAGCAGTATTATCAATAATTTTGTAAGCATCAGTTTCGGTTTTCTTCATAATAGAACCACCAGCTGCTATATCTATGTCTTTTCTTGTAGTGATGTCGCATCCTTGGTAGAATATTTGTACTATTTGACAGGTGTCTAAACCATGTTGCGGACATCCTCTTAACAACTTTCCATATCTTGTCCATGCCTCATATAGAGTTTCATTTGGCTTCTGTGTAAACGTAACAATTTCTGCTTGAAGTCTTACGGCTTTAGATGCAGGAAAGAATTGTTTAAGAAATTTGTCAACTAAAACATCCCATGTATCAATCGCCCCTTCAGGTAACGATTCCAACCAATCTTTGGCTTCTCCCTTTAAAGTCCAAGGAAATAACATGAGATATATCTGTTCATCCTCCACTTCTCGGATTTTAAATAGTGTGCAGATCCTATTAAAGGTACGTAGATGTTCATTTGGATCTTCCTTCGGCGCACCACTAAATTGGCATTGATTAGTTACCATGTGTAGAATTTGTCCTTTGATTTCATAATCTGGCGCATTAATGTCTGGATGAGTGATAAGGCTAAAAAGGAACATATATTTCATAGCAAAATCCCCCAAGAAAGACAAGATTTTAGTTGCAATTGTTCCATTTTCAAGTAATATTCGTTTATTTTAAATAAGTGCGAAGACAAAAGGCGAAAACGACGAATTGAAGACACAAAGGTCCAAAAAGCTCAAAAGTACAAGATACAATCAAAAAGGTTCAAATTATTGATGAGGAACGTCTAAAAATGACAAGAGTACAAGTTACAAAATGCAAAGTACAAAATATAAAATTGTACGCAAGGACGTTCGAAAATCCGGAACCGGGACCAGAGTCAACTCTCAACGCTCGACGCAACGGTGTAAAAATTACGAGTCAACTATGAACAAGAATAAAATATAATATTTAAATAATTCATAATAAGAATAATATTAAATAATAAAAAGTTGTTAATTGAGCATAGTTCAGGGGTCATAAGTGAAAATTCAATTTCTAAATTCGCCTATAAAAGGCTTTGTAATCGTAATGTAAAAACACACCTTTTTCTATCTTTTTCTTATTTATCAATATCAATTATCAATATCTATATTCTATATCTCTATCATAATGTTAACTTAATAAGATATAACAATAATCTTAATTTTAATTTTAAATTATGATAATAATAAGATTTATGATAGAGATCGTTTGAGTGTGTAAGTCGAAATTCTGTCCGTGTAACGCTACGCTATTTTTAATCATTGTAAGTTATGTTCAACCTTTTTACATTAATGTATCGTAACTAAGTTATTATTATGCTTATTTGAGCCGAAGTAATCGTGATGTTGGGCTAAAATATTAAGAAGGGGTTATTGAACTTTGGACCATAATTAAGGTTTGGGCAAAAGACCGACACTTGTGGAAATTGAACTATTGACTATTAATAGATGGGGGGTATTGTCTAATTGAGTGACAACTCATTGGAGTCTGTCGAACCTATCTTCAAATTAATTAACCTAATAATTAATAATGATTATGGTTGTCCTATTTAGTGATGTTCATATGGAATCTGTTATAATCATTTAATTAATCAATTGGGTTGGGTAATTGATTATTCATTCTGATCAAGTGGATGAATTAATATTCATAAACTAATTAAAACAGGGGTGGATTACATACAGTGATAACTGGTGTAATTGTTGACAGAAGTGATAACTGCGTCACAGTTTAAATCCTTAATCAGTTGGAATATTTGACTTCGGGTATAAGGGTAATTTGACGAGGATACTCGCACTTTATTTTTATGACCGATGGACTATTATGGACAAAAACCAGATAGACGTATCAAATAAACCAGGACAAAGGACAATTAACCCATGGTAATAAATTAAAATCAAAACGTCAAACATCATGATTACGGAAGTTTAAATAAGCATAATTCTTTTATTATATTTCTCATCGTATCTTTATTTACTGTCATTTTATTACTCGCAATTTTATTTACTGTCATTTTATTTATTGTCATTATTTTACGCACTTTAATTATCGTCATTTATCTTTACGCTTAAAATATAGAATCGACAAACCGGTCATTAAACGGTAAAACCCCCCTTTTATAATAATATTACTACTTATATAATTATATATATTTTGTATAAATATAGTTAAAAATATAGTAAGTATCACCAGCTCCCTGTGGAACGAACCGGACTTACTAAAAACTACACTACTCTACGATTAGGTACACTGCCTATAGTGTTGTAGCAAGGTTTAGGTATATCCCATCCGTAAATTAATAAAACTTGTGTCATATTTTGTAGTATTTTGTATTAAAAATAATACTATTTCGTACCCTCACGCTACATCATCAAGTTTTTGGCGCCGCTGCCGGGGAGCGCTAAAACGCTATATTTTTAATTATAATAATATTGAAATAAAATATAATAATATAATAATATTGAAATAGAATATAATAATATAATAATATTGAAATAGAATATAATAATATAATAATATTTTAGAATATACGTAAAATTTTAAAAAGTCGTATTTATTAAATACTTCAGGGGTATATTATGTAACTTGTAATTAATAATTTCTATCATATCGCTTTCGTGTGAATAGTAAATTAATTAATTTCTTTTCATTTACTATTCATGAATAGTAAATGAGTTAAAAAAAAGTTTTGAAAAAAAATAATATTATAATAAAAAATATTCGTTTAAAAAAAAAAAAAGAATTTCAAAAAAAAAAAAAAAAAAATTTGTGTAAAAAAAAAAACGTTTTTTTTTAAAGAAAAAAAAAATTCGTTTTTTATAAAAAAAAAATTGTAAAAAAAAACGTTTTTTTTTAGAAAAAAAATTCGTTTTTTAAAATAAAAAAAAAATTGTGTAAAAAAAATCGTTTTTTTTAAGAAAAAAATCGTTTTTTTTTAAAAAAAAAAAAAAAATTTTTAAAAAAAAGTTTTTTTTTTTTTATTACCTTTAGATTTTTAGACTCTAGTTACAATTTTTAGTATTAAGTTTAGTTTTGCCATAGTTATTTTTATTTCTAGAATTTTTAGGTTTGCCGTAAAATCCCTTAAGTGCTTATTCCTTAGACTAAGTTTTAGGTGCTTTAGAATTTTACGACGCCGTATTTCGCACTACTTTCTTATTTTTATTTTTCGACGCCTATTTTTCGACCTTTTTATTTTTCGACATTTTTCGACGCGTAATCTATTTCTTTCTTATTTCTCGCCATTCTAGTTTTTAGGACTTAGAATTTTTTCTACTTCTTCTCTAAATTTCTTAAAATTACGAAAATTTATTTTAAGTGGTTAAATTGATAGACATCAAAATTTTCTGGTTCGTAGTAATAGTTGGATTTGTACGTGGACCGGGTTATTGGAGCCAAACAGTACTCAATTATATTGAGACCAAACGAATCCTGCCCCTCTGCTGCATCTTTTGGCTATTCGAAACGTGGGCAAAATCAGAAAAGTCTATTGATTGGATAACTTATTATAATTTTTCTTTCTTTTTAAAAACTAATAGGATATTCAGTGAATGCACCGAGCAAGACGTTCACCACCTTTTGTACGTTCACCACCTGTAACTAGATCAAGACATTTAGCAAATATAACCGCCGTTGATTTTTCTTTAGAATCGTCATCCAGTCGACCAAGTACTTCAGTTCAAATTTCCGATAATCCATTTTTTGAACCCAACCTCACAATTGAGAATCCAGAGAATATTCAGGAACGGTTCGTAGATCCTGAACCACTAAACTTTCCTCCGGAGCCACCAATCATTCAAACAGAGATTGTTGAGGAACGAACCATTAAATCAGAATCATCTAGTGATACCGATTCAACGAATTCAATTATGGAAGTAACGGAACCTCTAAGTATGGAAGATCGAATGAGAGCCACACGCACGGGCCAAGGTCACGCCATTATTAAGCCAGAAGTTAATGCGCCAGATTATGAAATCAAAGGACAAATTCTACACATGGTAACTAACCAATGCCAATTCAGTGGTGCACCGAATGAAGATCCTAACGAACACCTTCGTACGTTTAAAAGAATTTGTACACTATTCAAAATCCGAGAAGTGGAAGATGAGCAGATCTATCTCATGTTGTTTCCCTGGACTTTAAAGGGAGAAGCCAAAGATTGGTTAGAATCGTTACCTGAAGGGGCGATTGACACATGGGATGTTTTAGTTGAAAAATTTCTTAAACAATTCTTTCCGGCATCTAAAGCCGTGAGACTTCAAGGAGAAATTGTTACGTTCGCGCAAAAGCCAAATGAAACATTATATGAGGCGTGGACAAGATTCGGAAGGATGTTGAGAGGATGTCCTCAACACGGTTTAGACACTTACCAAATAGTACAAATATTCTACCAAGGTGTCAACGTTGCTACACGAAAAGACATCGACATAACAGCTGGTGGTTCCATCATGAAGAAAACCGCAACTGAAGCTTACAAAATTATTGATAATACAGCCTCCCACTCTCATGAGTGGCACCAAGAAAAAGATATCTTTCGATCATCTAAAGCGGCTAGAGCTGATTCTAGCCATGACTTTGATTCCGTTTCCGCAAAAATAGATGCTTTCGAAAGACGAATGGAAAAGATGAATAAAGATATTCACGCAATACGAATCAGTTGTGAGCTATGCGGTGGACCACACTTATTGAAAGATTGTCACATTGAACCAACATTGGAACAACGAGAGAATGTTTCCTATATGAACCAAAGGCCTGGAAATAATTATCAAAATAATTATCAACCGCCAAAGCTAAACTTCAATCGAAATCAAAACATTCTTTACAATCCAAAAGGACCCGAAAATAACTGGTATAACCAACAAGGTCCGAATAACCAACCAACTCAAAACAACACTTTCAATCAACAAAGACCTGGCTTATATAAACCACAACAACAAACCGAAGAGAAAAAGTCAAATATGGAAGACGTGGTATTCAAGCTAGTTGAATCTCAAACACAATTTATTGAAACTCAAACCCAAACGAACGAGAGATTTGATCAGTCATTAAGAACTCAACAAGCTTCCATTTTGAATCTAGAAAAACACGTAGGTACTCTTGCTAGCATGATGAGTGAGAGGGAACAAGGAAAGCTACCGAGTAATACTGAAGTAAATCCTCGGAATGAGAATGTTAATATGGTTTCAACGAATTCTGAAAAACCAGCACCAGAAGATGGGAAGGTTTTAGATGAGAGTAACAATGAAGAAGTTACACCACCACCACCCGAGTATGTAAAGCCAGTGGTGGCACCATACAAACCACCCATCCCGTTTCCAAGAAAAGGAGTTGAGTATGAGCAAGTGATAGGTAATAAAGATTGTGATACCTCTGGAAAGAAGAAGAAGAAAAAGAATAAGAAAGTGCAAGAAACAAAAGCCGTAAATATAAACCCGGTGAAGACAGTTCCACCAAAACCTCCACCTAGGGTAGGTGATCCGGGTGAATTTATTGTTCCTTGTCTACTTAGTGATTGTGTCATGTATGATGCACTAGCAGATTTAGGTGCAAGTGTAAGTGTTATGCCTCTTTCCTTATATAAGAGATTAGGTGTAGGTAAGTTAAGTCCAACGGATATGAGTGTTCGACTCTTTGATCAAACCATTAAGCACCCAGTTGGAATTGCTGACAACCTACCCGTTCAAGTAGGCAATTTAACCTTTCTAGTCGAATTTATTGTCATTGACATAGAAGAGGACCCAAACATTCCTCTAATTTTAGGTCGGCCATTCTTAGCGTCCACCAAGGCGTTATTTGATGTAGGAAATGGAAGAATGACACTTAAAAGTGGTGACAAATCGATCACCTTTATGATTCGAAAGTCTAAATCTCCACCAGCCAAAACCGTTGAACCAGTAAAAACAATTGGTAAGAACCATGTGGTTTTACCAACTCCAACGGTAATACTTAGCAATAATGAAACGCCTAAGTGTGGGGAAAATGAAGTAACGCCTAATGATGACTTGATAACAAAGAACCCCGTTGTTGATACGAAATTAAATGATCCCGTTATTAATAGTTCAATGAAGAAACTTATTAAACGGATTCGCGATGCTAGAAGTAAGGGGAACTTTAAGTTATGTAACCGATTAGTATCCAATCTATCGCCTAAAGAAAAGGTGAAGCTAGTTGAAATTGTGGATATTACACAGGAATCCGACCAATGGCTTAAAGAGAAAGTCACAGATAGGCAAGTTGATTATGGACCAAAAGAAATTGACGATGAAGTTAATCAAAATTTCGACACCACAGCTACCTAAGTGTGGGGAGATTCAAATGTTCTAAGAAAATGTTATCTAGAGTTAGTTGTTCTGTTCTCGTGTAGTTCCGAGAATGGAATCCGATTGGTCTTTTCCGCTAGCAGACACTAAAGAACTAGTTTTCTCCCCCCATTCTGAATTTTTGTTTTTTTTAGGTTTTATATGAAATTAATATGCTTTTAAGTTTTGTGTGATATTTAAAAAAAAAATTTACTTTAATTCATTAAGTTGAAAAAATGATTTCTAAAATTCGTCGTGAGTTGAAGACTAGGTCATTAAGCCGAAATTGCTTTACCCGAGGGTGGGACGGCAAATTTTGTTATCATTATTTTTAATTTTATTGATCTAAAGTATGCCAAAAAGATATTAGACTTTATAAATTTTTGAACGTGGGGTAATATACCCAACTTCAAAAATATGTATATTTATGTTTGTATTTTATATTATGTACAAAACAGGGTAGAACAACGCACTTTCAAAGACTAACATTAAGTTCAGTAATAGCTACTGATTTTGACGACAAGAAGCAAAATATCAAATGTGATGTAAAATAATATGCTTACAAACTGGGTATTTTTAATCACTTTTCTACACTAATCACCCTGATGAATTTATAATTATAGTCTGATTTCATGCAAATGAGGGCATTGCATGATCTCAAGTGTGGGGAAGGGTTATAAATTCTCTCGGGTTTGCACTTAGTTTATTTGCCAAATTTTGTGAAAATTTGAAAAATTTTCAATTAAATGAACTCAAAATCATGTTTATACATATTTATGAACGATGAAAACTAGGTGATAATACCGAAATTATCGTTACCTCGAAAAGGACATAAATTGAGAAACAACCCAAAACGCTTGAATTCATTTAAAATGGGATAGAAGAGAATAAAAAGGCAAAGAAAAGAATAAAAAAAAAGCTAAGTGTGGGGAGAATGTACCAAGTTATTCAATTAAAAACTATCTATCACATTTTTGTATAAGAATTATTGCAGGTACTTTTGCTTTGGACGATACTAATCAGTTTTACCCGGTTTACTGTAATATATTTTAAAAAAAGATGGATCTACACGATGAATCAATTCCATCATTAAAAGGAAGTAAAGTCTTCCGAAAAAGACACGCGCTTCTTGATTTAGGTCAAGAAGTTGTCGTCCAGACCAGCTGTAGGTTGACGAAAAATCTAGAAAAGTCATCTCTAAAATCAGCAGGAAATCCACGGACCTCAGCATCAAACAGGGTCGCCAAGTGGTCAGATTTATCCTAACCATGAGAAGGATTTATCTCGTACAATGGGGAGGCACCGTGCAAATTAGCTTGATAAGACTAATGAATCAGATCCCCAGAAAGGATAATCTCCTTAAAGATTAAAAATCAGCTTTTAAGACTGATATTACTCAATCCTTGAGATTGACCTTAAAGATTGAGAATTCAAACTCATGGAATTCAATGATATCTAAACTCGAGCTTGAACGAGAAAATATTTTGATCAAAAATACAAACCGATTTGTTTTCTGAAAACCCATTTTTAATGCGTTCATTACCATTGAACGTAAAATCCTAGGAATTCACCTGGAATTCATTAGGTCACCTGAACCAAATCGGGTGTCAACCGTAAGAACGGTGGTTGCATAGCATGGTCGGAGACAGGACCTTGTGCCAGACCGAAAAATCATAGGATGATCTTTACTATCGCTCCTACCAAGGATAGTTCTAGCATCCGACACGTTAAAAGACCATAATCATCTGCATGTCACGGGACATTGCCTTAACAGTTTCTTGTTCATCGCTTTCCTTTACAACCGGACGGTAGTTTACTGAAAGATAATATACGGAACAAGTAAACTAGATGTGTACTTTCCGATACCGGGATAGCAGTGGATTACACGAACCTAAAAGTTTTAGCCAAAATATTGATCCACAAATATATTTTGCAACACCGATGATGGATCAAATCAGAAAACTTGTCTAGGGTAAAATCTAGCTTGAATTTTCAAAAGATCAAATGTTTTCATAAAGATCCAATTTCCTTAAAGGATCTAAATTTTTATAGTCATGTGGGACTGTAAACCGCCTTTCAAATGTGCACTTTGCTTTGGAAACTGAAAGTAAATCGGCTATTTGATTGCAAGTGTCGTTGTCCTAAACCCAAGGCAACTGTGGATGACACACCCACCTTTAACCATATCGTTACTATCATTGTTTATACCGCTCTATCAAAATCACTGATGTACAAAGTGTGAAGAATAAAGAAGTGATTCGTGTGATGTATTATATTATTTCAAGACTGTATTGCTTGAGGACAAGCAACGCTCAAGTGTGGGGATATTGATAAGGCTAAAAAGGAACATATATTTCATAGCAAAATCCCCCAAGAAAGACAAGATTTTAGTTGCAATTGTTCCATTTTCAAGTAATATTCGTTTATTTTAAATAAGTGCGAAGACAAAAGGCGAAAACGACGAATTGAAGACACAAAGGTCCAAAAAGCTCAAAAGTACAAGATACAATCAAAAAGGTTCAAATTATTGATGAGGAACGTCTAAAAATGACAAGAGTACAAGTTACAAAACGCAAAGTACAAAATATAAAATTGTACGCAAGGACGTTCGAAAATCCGGAACCGGGACCAGAGTCAACTCTCAACGCTCGACGCAACGGTGTAAAAATTACGAGTCAACTATGCACAAGAATAAAATATAATATTTAAATAATTCATAATAAGAATAATATTAAATAATAAAAAGTTGTTAATTGAGCATAGTTCAGGGGTCATAAGTGAAAATTCAATTTCTAAATTCGCCTATAAAAGTCTTTGTAATCGTAATGTAAAAACACACCTTTTTCTATCTTTTTCTTATTTATCAATATCAATTATCAATATCTATATTCTATATCTCTATCATAATGTTAACTTAATAAGATATAACAATAATCTTAATTTTAATTTTAAATTATGATAATAATAAGATTTATGATAGAGATCGTTTGAGTGTGTAAGTCGAAATTCTGTCCGTGTAACGCTACGCTATTTTTAATCATTGTAAGTTATGTTCAACCTTTTTACATTAATGTATCGTAACTAAGTTATTATTATGCTTATTTGAGCCGAAGTAATCGTGATGTTGGGCTAAAATATTAAGAAGGGGTTATTGAACTTTGGACCATAATTAAGGTTTGGGCAAAAGACCGACACTTGTGGAAATTGAACTATTGACTATTAATAGATGGGGGGTATTGTCTAATTGAGTGACAACTCATTGGAGTCTGTCGAACCTATCTTCAAATTAATTAACCTAATAATTAATAATGATTATGGTTGTCCTATTTAGTGATGTTCATATGGAATCTGTTATAATCATTTAATTAATCAATTGGGTTGGGTAATTGATTATTCATTCTGATCAAGTGGATGAATTAATATTCATAAACTAATTAAAACAGGGGTGGATTACATACAGTGATAACTGGTGTAATTGTTGACAGAAGTGATAACTGCGTCACAGTTTAAATCCTTAATCAGTTGGAATATTTGACTTCGGGTATAAGGGTAATTTGACGAGGATACTCGCACTTTATTTTTATGACCGATGGACTATTATGGACAAAAACCAGATAGACGTATCAAATAAACCAGGACAAAGGACAATTAACCCATGGTAATAAATTAAAATCAAAACATCAAACATCATGATTACGGAAGTTTAAATAAGCATAATTCTTTTATTATATTTCTCATCGTATCTTTATTTACTGTCATTTTATTACTCGCAATTTTATTTACTGTCATTTTATTTATTGTCATTATTTTACGCACTTTAATTATCGTCATTTATCTTTACGCTTAAAATATAGAATCGACAAACCGGTCATTAAACGGTAAAACCCCCCTTTTATAATAATATTACTACTTATATAATTATATATATTTTGTATAAATATAGTTAAAAATATAGTAAGTATCACCAGCTCCCTGTGGAACGAACCGGACTTACTAAAAACTACACTACTCTACGATTAGGTACACTGCCTATAGTGTTGTAGCAAGGTTTAGGTATATCCCATCCGTAAATTAATAAAACTTGTGTCATATTTTGTAGTATTTTGTATTAAAAATAATACTATTTCGTACCCTCACGCTACATCATCAATGAGTAATTGCGTGACCTTGGCCAGTGCGTTTAGCTCTCATTCGGTCTTCCATACTTAAAGGTTCCAGATTCTCCATAATTGAATTTGTTGAATCGGTATCACTAGATGATTCTGATTTAATGGTTCGTTCCTCAACAATCTCTGTTTGAATGATTGGTGGCTCCGGAGGAAAGTTTAGTGGTTCAGGATCTACGAACCGTTCCTGAATATTCTCCGGATTCTCAATTGTGAGGTCGGGTTCAAAAAATGGATTATCGGAAATTTGAACTGAAGTACTTGGTCGACTGGATGACGATTCTAAAGAAAAATTAACGGCGGTTATATTTGCTAAATGTCTTGATCTAGTTACAGGTGGTGAACGTACAAAAGGTGGTGACCGTCTTGCTCGGTGCATTCACTGAATATCCTATTAGTTTTAAAAAGGAAGAAAAATTATAATAAGTTATCCAATTAATAGACTTTTCTGATTTTGCCCACGTTTCGAATAGCCAAAAGATGCAGCAGAGGGGCAGGATTCATTTGGTCTCAATATAATTGAGGACTGTTTGGCTCCAATAACCCGGTCCACGTACAAATCCAACTATTACTACGAACCAGAAAATTTTGATGTCTATTAATTTAACCACTTAAAATAAATTTTCGTAATTTTAAGAAAATTTAGAAAAGAAGTAGAATAAAAATCTATGTCCTAAAACTAGAATAGCGAGAAATAAGAAAGAAAAAGAGTTCGTCGGAAAAAGGTTGAAAAAAAAAATAATAAAAGGTGACGGAAAAATAAAAGAAACTTATAAAACTTAAAAATACTTGACTAACCTAACCTTATTACTACAACTAACTTAAAATTATAATCGCAAATTGAAATTACTAATTGGAATGATAATTGATACATAGTAAAAGTCGTCTAAAAATATTAAAGCTTACAAGAAAAACTAAATCCCAAATGGAAATAACTTAAAAAGAAACTAAAACTTAAAAAGGTGTCATAAAATTCTAAAGTACCTAAATCTTAGTCTAAAGAAAAAGCACTTAAGGAATTCTACGGCAAAGCCTAAAAATCTAGGAGTAAAAATAACTATAGCAAAAACTAAGTTTAAAACTAAATATGAGCTAAAAATACAAAAGTTACGCTAAAGAGATTAAAAAGGGACAAAATATAAAAATATACAAAAAGTTGTAAAAATTACAATTTTTATAAAAATATTATTTTTATATTATTTATTTAATAAAACTACTAATTTTACAAATTAATTAAACTAATTTAAACAAAATATAAATTAAATAAAACTTAAATTAAAAATAAACTTAATTATAATAATAATAATAATTAGGGTTAATAATAATAATAACTAATAATAATCCGTAATAAATGCAGGATTAGGGCTTCCTGTTCGCGTGTCAGAGCAGCTCCGCGAGTCGCGGTAATTAATGCAGAAAACCCCGCGAGTCGCGGGGTTCAGAAATTCAGATGACAGCTTATTAAATTCGACGCGTTTTTCTTTATTTATTATTTTTTTTATTTTCTGTTTTCTGTTTTTAAATAAATAAAAGATATTTAAATAAAACTTATATTTTTATAAACTAAAATAAAAATAAAGAAACTTATAAAACTTAAATATTTAACAAAATCTTAAAAATACTTATATTTTTGTTTTTCTTTTTATATTTTCGAATATTTAAAAACGTATTTTTATAAAAGCGACTTTTAATAGAAGTAAACTAAAAATCTTTTTTTTTTATATTAGCGTTGCGCTTCCGGCTTTTAAGAGAGTTCCCCGGCAGCGGCGCCAAAAAATACTTGATGTCAAAGCTAAGGTATACGAAATAGTTTATATTTTACTAGGAAAAACTATTAAATACGATACAATTTTACACAAGATATTTATTTATTTATAGAATGGATATACTTAAACCTTGCTACAACACTTATAGGCAGTGTACCTAATCGTACAGTAGTGTAGTTTTTAGTAAGTCCGGTTCGTTCCACAGGGAATCTTTTTTTAAACAAAGCTCAACGCTATATTAGTTTACTTTTATAAAAATACAAATATATATATATAAGTAATATTATTATTATAAAGGGGGGTTTTTACCGTTTAATGACCGGTTTGTCGATTTTAAGACTTTAGTCGCAGTTAAAACCAAATGTAAAATATTAAATAAATAAAAGACTTAATTTAAAGCGTGAAGTAAATAACGATAAATGGAATTGCGAATAATAAAAGTGCGATAAAATAAACTTGCGATAATTAAAAAGTACGATAATTAAAAGTGCGATTAAATACAATAACAATAAAAATGCGATAATTAGAAGTGCAATTAAATATAAAATAAAGGAAATTAAATATGAAATAAAAGAATTATGCTTATTTAAACTTCCGTAATCATGATGTTTGACGTGTTGATTTTAGTTTTATGCCCATGGGTTAATTGTCCTTTGTCCTGGATTATTTAATATGTCCGTCTGGTTTTTGTCCATAACACTCCATCAGTCGTAAATATAAAGTGCGAGTGTCCTCGTCAAATTATTCTTATACCCGAAGTTAAATATTCCAACTAATTGGGGATTCGAATTGTAACAAGGTTTTAATACTTTGTTTAATGAATACACCAGGTTATCGACTGCGTGTAAACCAAGGTTTTACTACTTTGTTAACAATTACACCAATTACCCTTGAATGTAATTCACCCCTGTTTCAACAAGTTTATTAACTATTAATCCATTTCCGTGTCCGGTTAAATGAACGATTATTCGTACATATAAATACCCCGCCCATCGTGTCCGATCGAGTGTATATGGTAATTTATAGGGACGCCCAATTGTAAATCTTTATATTAACATTAACAAACTATCATTTAGTTAAACAAATATAAAGCCCATTAATAGCTCATAGTCTAATTTCCACAAGTGTTGTTCTTTTGTCCAAACCCCAATTATGGTACAAAGCCCAATTACCCAATTTTAGTAATTAGCCCAACATCATGATTACTTCGTTTTAAATAAGCATAATAATAACTTAGCTACGAGACATTAATGTAAAAAGGTTGAACATAACTTACAATGATTAAAAATAGCGTAGCGTTACACGGACAGAATTTCGACTTACACCCTTACAACATTCGCTAACATATCCTTATTATTAGAATTATAATTAAAATTAAAATATAAATTATAAATATATATATATTTTTTTACGTATGAGAAGAAGAAGAAAAAGATGGATTAAAATGATCAGAATTCGGTTTGCTTTATAGGGAGTTTCAAAACTGGGGGCTCCGCGACTCGCGGTGAAATCCTCTTCAAACTCCGCGAGTCGCGGAGAATGAATTTACAGCTCAGTCCCTTTGGAGTCTTTCTCTGCCGACGGTTTTTATTTATAAATATAATATATATATAATTAATATAATTAATTATATATTATATTATATTTATATACATAGTTAACTTGTAATTTTTAGTCCGTTGCGTCGAGCGTTAAGAGTTGACTCTGGTCCCGGTTCCGGATTTTCGAACGTCCTTGCGTACAATTTAATATCTTGTACTTTGCGTTTTGAATCTTGTACTCTTGTAATTTCGAGACGTTTCTTATCAATAATTGGAACCTTTTTGATTGTCTTTTGTACTTTTGAGCTTTTTGGTCGTTTGCGTCTTCAATTCGTCGAATCTGTCTTTTGTCTTCACCTTTTATTATTTAAACGAATATCACTTGTAAATAGAACAATTGCAACTAAAAGCTTGTCTTTCTTGAGAAATAATGCTATGAAATATATGTTCGTTTTTAGCATTATCAAAACAGAAGCAAGAAGTAGCAGTCATTTAACAACCAAACGGGGACAATAGCAGTTTACAAGTGGCGTAGCAGGTTGTGTTCATGACGGAAAACAGAAACAAGAAAAGCAAGGTGATGGTGTTTTACAAGTTTTAGTGGTGGTGGTTTTAGATTGAAAATAGAAGGTGGAGAAGAAGGTGGCGGTTTATCAAGGTGGTTGTAGGTGATGGGTAGAGGTGATCGAAAGTGGTGGTATGTGAATGGTTGTTGAACCGTGTGATAGTGGTGGTAGCATGATGGTTGAAGGTTTGATGGTGGTAAAGCTTGAGTGGTGATCGAAACAACAAGTAGGAAGTGGGTTCTTGGTTTATGGTTGTTAAGGATGTTCGGTTATGATCATAACAGAAAAAGAAAGAATAGAAATAATGATGGTGGTGGTTTACAGATGGTTGGTGACTCGCGAAACCATACAGAAATAAATAAGTGTGGATGGTGGTTCGTTTGGGATGATGAAGGTGATAATTTGGAAGAGAAATAAGTGTTAGTTTACAAGAGAAAGAAGAAGTGTTCAGTTATGTTTAGGTATCTGTATATATATATATATATATATATATATATATATATATATATATATATATATATATATATATATTTTAAGAGAGAAGTGAGTGGTGTTTTATTGGGACAGTAAACAGAAATGCACACTTGTATACTATGTTAGATTGTAACTAAAACAAACACAGTAAACCAATTACAATTCAATCATATACAGTAATGAAGGTAATCAATTTAAAATAGTATTGGATTCTCATATTTCACTCGTGAGAAATGGTTGAAAAATATCCTACCGACAGTTTTCACGGACTGTGTATCGTCCACTATTTGAAATCAGTGGCGGATAAAAGTTTTCAGAAAAATCCCAAACTTTCACGGTAATTATCTTTATTTATTTCGGTCATTATGGTATAACATTCGATCATTAATTTATTAAATAAAAATTACATCACCCGCTCAACTCTGGGTAAAATATAAAAAGTGCTAAATTTAATAACTAGATCCTAAATACATTTTTAGTAAGCCTAAAATTTATAGAACTCATTTTCGGATCACCATTTATTTTAAAATCATATAAGTTCGAATTTAACTTGCTTAATATCAATCTGAACATCAACGAGTATTACAATTATTTAATATTTATTTTTAATATACTTCAATTGTATATAAATATGTTTTAAATAATAATTATTATTTTTACATAATTAATTTCTAACAATTACATCATAAATTATATTTCAAAATATATATATTTATTTAAATATATACATATCTATTTACAAATAGTTGTTCGTGAATCGTCGAGAACGGTCGATGGGCAATTGAACAGTCAAAATTTTGAGACTCAACTTAACAGACTTTGCTTATCGTGTCGAAATCATATAAGGATCAAGTTTAAATCTGGTCAGAAATTTCTGGGTCAATACAGTACCTACCCGTTAAAGAAATTTCGTCCCGAAATTTGATTAGGATGGTCATGGCTGACAATAAGTATGTTTTCATGACGCATACGAGCTAGAAAATAGAGTTTTTTTTTTATCATCAGTGAGTAATATGGATAAAACAATTTATTTATGTGAAGAGTACAAGTGAAGCTATTACAAAGGGGTGAAAAGAGTAAATGCAGGTTTATCTTAACCGATGACGTAGTCACGGTTGATTTCTGGAATTCAAGGGATTTAGAGAAAATCTTCGTAATAAGATTTGGTTCTTCGATAAATAAGGAAATTAGAATCCTCTTTAATTAAATGTGATTATCTGTCCCGATTGCTCTATCGGATATTTCACTATAAATCCACTCCCTTCGTTTCCTTTATATTTTGGAGTTCCATCCTTTTGTTTTCTCTTCCCGACTTTAAGTCAAGCGAATAATGGTCCAGAAGTCATAGGTATGAAGTTTCGAATGATCATGATTAATGTTCTAAGAGAGAGATTGTAATAGCTCGATCTTGATTGGTTAAATTACCAGAATTCAAGAGAAAATATAAGACTATCAGGAAGATATGTTCTTGATATGTTTGGAGATTAGGTAGAATGTAAGAGTCATGTAACATGGCACATGATGACATTATAGTCTGTGAATCATCATGTTTCATTAGAAACTCAGCATGACTTACTGTAATATAATCACGTTGATCAAGTATCATTATATTATACTAACTCATGCTTCAGTTCCCAACACTACTTTAAAAATATTCATAATTTAAACTCGAAAGTTTACAGAATATAGAAACTAGACAGTTTCGTTTATGATGTAATACAGATAACGCGAAGAGATAGATGATTCAAATAAAAATAGTTATGAAAATATCTTCAGAAATATCGAGGATATTTATAATGAAAGATACGATGATATCTTAGAATATCTAAGATCAGAGGATGATGAAGAATATTGTCCGCAAGGGTTTAGAGTAAGGAGCTAGGCATTCGTTAATGACTTCAGTAGATACTGAATCATTTGGATTTTTTGAAGGCAGGTTTAGTCTTTGTGATTTGTCCACAGCCTCCTTCATAGTTTGCTCAATCCGTTTTCCAGTTCCAACATTTCTGAGCTTTGCCAACATACTATTCTTTATCATCAAGCTTTTGACGGTTAAGGTCGTTTACAGTTTTTGCTGCTTCATCAACATTTTCCAAAAATTCGAAGAACTAATTCGTAGATTGGGGTGTTTTTCAGAAATTTCACATTCAAAGTATGTAAGTCTAGGAGATAGACGTTATATGTATATATATAACTGTTGGCGTAGAATTGTTTCGAAATCTGAGAATAATGATTCAAGCTTTTTGGTATGGCAACTATCGTTACAAAATGTCGATGAGTACATGATAGGGTTTCAATAAATAAGTATAGCAATTTTTTTTCGGGGAGATTTAAACCAAGGAGCAACAAGGTTGCTGGTACATCTGTTGGTAATATTGCAGAATATAAAAGGTTTCGCGGTAACAATAACAATGGCAACGTATATATCAAAGTTATAATAAGGTTGATTTGAACGAAAAGTCGAAGTTGATTTGATGGAGCTGTGACAAAATTGGCTAATTTGGAGAGGGATAATAAAGTTATTTTCGGTAATAACAACGCCAAGGAATCATAACTTCTACTTAGGTTCCAAGAGTTTCCCAAGTGCATAACTATATGCATAAATCTTTCCTTCCGTAGATGAAGTGCGGTTGGTTCATCCTCTCGATTGAGGTGTTTTCAAGAATCATGAAAGGTTTGAACGAAGATTATAATCGTCAAGATACAAATGAGGTTTAAGATGAAATCAAGTGGTAAACTTGAAAAAAATTTTAGTTTCATATGTTATAATCAATATTTTACTTCATTTTAATTGTCCAATTTTAGTAGTCCACAGTTAGTAATTCAATAATTCATATATAGTTTAATATATAATATTAGAATTAATTAATACGTATCGTGACCCATTGTATACATGTCTCAGACTCGATCACAACTCAAAGTATATATATTATTTTAGAATCAACCTCGACCCTTTATATGCTAACTGGAGCATTACCGCGATATAGAGTGACTTACGGTTATTCCAAATAATATATATAGATGATGTCAATATGATATGTCAAAACATTGTATACGTGTCCCGATATTTAAAATGCGTAAATAACAGTATTTAAATGACGATAAATAAAGTGCGTAAAATAAATAAAAGAAATTAAATGACGATAAATAAAATTGCGAGAATTAAAATTGCGATAAATAAATTGCGATAAATAAAATGTAATAAGGAATTAACAGTTAGCTAGGAACAGTTAGCTAGGATTTTGTTAGCGTGGATTCTTAACAAAATTTCTTATAGTTAATTTGTTTGTTTCTAACTTATTTTATTTTGTCCAATGTTTTCTTTATTATGCCACTTGTTGGATTCTGATAGGTCAAAATCCAAATATGAAATTGAATGAAAATGGTTATTCTGCGGTGAACGAATATGTATATCTGTGGATGTAAGTAGGATAGTAAATGACCGTTGAATCAGATTCGAAGAATGTACAGTGTAACTTATTGATGTGAAATCTAAATATTTCTAGGGTATTACCTACCCGTTAAAATATTTTCACCATTAACAGTTTGTACAAAATAATTTTTAATTACAATCTTTATGAAAATATACTTACATATATATATTTTCTTCAGATGTAATATAGATTTAATGAGTTAATATGATATTAATCTCATTTGATTTTTTGGTTGGAACTAGAATAAATAATCTCTAAAACTTTAGAGATTACATAATCACCACAGAAGGTTTCTCCAATGATGTTATAGATTAATACTTCATCGGTTGTTGTTGTTGGTACTCCTTGGTATCTATGGTGCGTATGACGTTGATGCTCGAGGTACAGATTGTCATGTTGAGGTGTGGGATGCGGATGTTGCTATTGGTGGTGGTGATGGTACAGTTGGTGTTGTTGATGGTGGTATTGTTGCTGCCGGTGCTGCTGCTGGTGTTTGTAACCTTTGCACCATATTCTTCAAAGCCACTATCCGAGCGCGAAGCTCGTTGACTTCTTCTATTACACCGGGTGCTTGTCGGTTCGGTCGAGCGGATGAATAAGATCTAGAATTTGAGATAGTATATAATCATGACGAGATATTCTGGAAATGAGAGAGAAAATAGTGTTTCGGACCGGTTTACCGGTATGTGCTTCAGGTTCTTCGCCAAGAGGTGAATTTGGTTGGTGGAAAGGATCGCCTTCTTCGCATCTCCATTGATTAAGTCAGCTACGAACCCATCCTCAATTCATCCAGAATTGATGATGGCTGATTAGTTGATCTATTCCGATTACACTACTTTCGGAGCTCAGGTGAATATCCATATCAGAATAGCTGTCGAAATAACTATCGGAATAGCTATCAGAATTCGAGGGACTCGAACTGGTTGAAGGATCCATCTCGTACGATCAGATAGAGGATTTTTAATATGTATTAGAATATAGGATGTAGATTAGTATTCTGCAATACATAATTTACATATGCATATATAATACTAAAATCCCATAAGTTACGGAAGAATTTACGGAAGCTGCCAAGCAAAGTCTATCGTAACAGATACGCTGAGATATGAACTTTTGTCTATACACTATTCATGCAATCAATGCCGTAAGATGTGTCTAGACTAAGAATGATAAGCAGATAATTTCTGACAAGAAATGATAAGCAAAACTTTTGACATGCAGACACGGTCGAAGTCCAGACTCACTAATGCATCTTAACAACTATCAGTTAGACACACTAATGCAAAACCTGGTTCGCTAAGACCACCGCTCTGATACCAACTTTAATGACCCATTCATATCGATTATAAACGATTCACACTAGTTTATTACATCGCGAGGTTCTGACCTCTATATGATACGTTTTACAAATATTGCATCCGTTTTTAAAAGACAACTTTCATTATAACGATAGTTGACAATATGCATACCATTTCCCAATATATCCAAACTATAAATGACTTAATAATAATCTTGATGACTTCAACGACTCGAATGCAACGTCTTTTGAAATATTCCATGAATGACTCCAAGTAATATCTTTAAAATGAGCAAATGCACAGCGGAAGATTTCTTTAATACCTGAGAATAAACATTCTTAAAAGTGTCAATCAAAAGGTTGTTGACTTCATTAGTTTATCGTAATCAATCATTTCCATCATTTTAATAGACCACAAGATTTCATTTTTATATATAAACTGCTGGAACACTCATCTGCAAAAATCATCCATATGGTGAATGATGTTATGCTAGGTGTATATGAAAAAGTTATATTTTTACAACGAAATACTATCAAATACGATACAATTTTACACAAGATATTTATTTATTTATAGAATGGATATACCTAAACCTTGCTACAACACTTATAGGCAGTGTACCTAATCGTACAGTAGTGTAGTTTTTAGTAAGTCCGGTTCGTTCCACATGGAGACGACTTATTTTACACTATATTTTAAACAACTATATTTGTACAAAATATATATTTTTATATATAATAATAATATAAAAGGGGGTTTACCATTTAATGACCGGTTTGTCGATTTTATATTTTAAGTCACAATTAAAACCTAATGAAAAATATAAATGACGATAATTTAAGTGCGATAATTAAAAGTGCAATAAATAAAATGATAGTAAATAAAAATGCGAAAATTAAAAGTGCAATTAAATATGAAATATATAAATTATGCTTATTTAAACTTCCGTAATCATGATGTTTGACGTATTGATTTTAGTTTATTACCATGGGTTAATTGTCCTTTGTCCTGGATTATTCAATATGTCCATCTGGTTTTTGTCCATAACAGTCCATCGGTCATAAATTTAAAGTGCGAGTGTCCTCGTCAAATTATCCTTATATCCGAAGTCAAATATTCCAACTAATTGGGGACTTAAACTGTAACAAGGTCTTAATACTTTGTTTAATAATTACACCAGGATATCGACTGCGTGTAACCCAAGGTTTTAATACTTTGTTAACAATTATGCCAAGTATCCTTGTACATAATTCACCCCTATTTTAATAAGTCTATTAACTATTAATCCATTCCCGTGTCCGGGTAAATGAACGATTATTCGTACATATAAATATCCCGCCCATCGTGTCCGATCGAGTGTATGTGGTTATTTATAGGTACGTCCAATTGTAAATCTTTATATTAAATTAACAAACTATCATTTAGTTAAACAAATATAAAACCCATTAATAGCCCATAGTCTAATTTCCACAAGTGTCGTTCTTTTGTCCAAACCTCAATTATGGTACAAAGCCCAATTACCCCATCTTTAATATTTAGCCCAACGTCATGATTACTTCGATTTAAATAAGCATAATAATAACTTAATTACAAGACATTAATTTAAAAAGGAGAACATAACTTACATTGAGTATTTATCGCGTAGCTTTACACAGACAGAACTTCGACTTGAAAACCCGTAAAATAAACGTTACGCTACCCAAACTTGTAGAAATGTAACCACTAAATTAACCTACTCCTACTCCTAAAACTAAATTACATAAAATAAAAATTAAAAACTGAATTTGAAAATATAAAAGAGTATGTTTGAAGCTCGAGCACAGGCCTGGTATTTATAGCATTTTGGCCTGCTACAGTAACCCATGCGATCGCATGGGTTTTATGCCTATTTCCCATGCGATCGCATGGCCGCCAGATCCAGCTCACATATTTTTTGTACACTAGCTTGTCGACATATTTAATAAATATATATAATATATATATAATTTTATATAATTATATATATATTATATTATATTCTTGTGCATAGTTGACTCGTAATTTTGGCTCCGATGTTTCGTACATTTACGCCCGGTTTATGTCTCAGTTCCGGTTTCTCGAATGTCTTTTCGTACAATTTAATATCGTGCAATTTGCGTTCCGCGACTTGCGTTCTTGTTAATCTTTAGACGTTTTTCTTCGATAAATTAAACCACTTGGAGTGTAACTTGTACGTTTGAGCATTTTGGACGTTTTCGCCTTTTAAATCTTCGTTTTCGACTTTAAATCTTCGTTTTCGAGCCATCTTCGTCTTTCGTCTTCACACTTATTTATTTTAAACAATTACAACTAAAAATAAGGAAATTACAATTAAAAACATTACATTTTGGAATGATATTGCGACTAAATATATGTTCTTTTGGAGCAATATCAATTATCCCTACACTTGAGCGTTGCTTGTCCTCAAGCAATACAAAACTTGAAATTAAATCACATGAATCACTTCTTTATTCTTCACACTTTATACATTAGTGATTTTGATACGGCGGTATAAACAATGATAGTAACGATGTGGTTTACAGTCCCACATGACTATAAAAATTTAGATCCTTAAGGAAATTGGATCTTTATGAAAACATTTGATCTTTTGAAAATTCATTCTAGCTTTTACCCTAGATAAGTTTTCCGGAATAACCCTTCACCGGTGTATGCAAAATGTTTTTGTGGGTTTGGTGGGTTTCAGATTTGAAAATTTTAGCTCAAAACTTATGGTTTTGTGTCACCCACTTGCTAACCTTGTATTAGGAAAGCAACACGTCCAGTATACTTGCTCCGTATATTACCTTTCGGTAAACTACCGTCCGGTTATAAAGGAAAGCGTTGAACAAGTAACTGTTAGGGCGATGTCTAATGACATGCAGATGTTCATGGTCTACAACGTGTCGGAGGCAATTACTATCCTTTGTAGGAGCAATAGTAAAGATCACTCTATAATTTTTTTTTCAGTCAGGCACAAGGTCCTGTCTTCGACCATGCTATGCAACCACCGTTCTTACTGTTGACACCCGAATTGGTTCAGGTGACCTAATGAATTCCAGGTGAATTCCTAGGATTTTACATTCAATGGTAATGAACGCATTGAAAATGGGTTTTCAGAAAACAAATCGGTTTTAATTTGATCAAAATATTTTCTCGTTCAAGCTCGAGTTTAGATATCATCGAATTCCATGAGTTTGTAATTCTTAATCTTTAAAGTCAATCTCAAGGATTGAGTAATATCAGTCTTAAAAGCCGATTTTTAATCTTTAAGGAGATTATCCTTTCTGGGGGTCTGATTCATTAGTCTTATCATGCTAATTTGCACGGCGCCCTCCCCATTTTACGAGACAGTTCCTCTCATGGTTAGGATAAGTCTAACCACTTGGCGACCCTGTTTGATGCTGAGGTCCGTGGATTTCCTGCTGATTTTAGAGATGACTTTTCTAGATTTTTCGTCAACCTACAGCTGGTCTGGACGACAACTTCTTGACCTAAATCAAGAAGAGCGTGTCTTTTTCGGAAGACTTTACTTCCTTTTAATGATGGAATTGATTCATCGTGTAGATCCATCTTTTCTTTTATCTTTATTATAATATTGCGGGTAAAACAGTCAATTTAGTCCAAAACAAAAGCACCTGCAATAACTTTACAGAAACATATGATAGATAGTTTTTAATTGAATAACTTGGTACATTCTCCCCACACTTGGCTTTTATCATGCGTCTTTTTATATTTAATAAATAAATTCAAACGTTTTAGTTGTTTCTCAATTTATGTCCTTTCCGAGGTAACAATAATTTCGGCATTAACACCTAGTTTTATCGTTCATAAATATGTATAAACATGCTTTTGAATTCATTTAGTTGAAAAAATTTTAAAATTTTCACAATATTTAGAAAATAAGCCAAGTATAAACCCGAGAGAATTTATAACCCTTCCCCACACTTGAGATCATGCAATGCCCTCAGTTGCATGAAATCAGACTCTAATTATAAATTTATGAGGGTGATTAGTGTAGAAAAGTGATTGAAAATACCCAATTTGTAATTACAAAGCTCGTCGAATGATAGATGGCGCGCCTCATCGTTCATTCCTTCTTGTTTTATCACACATGTTTTTCTTCTTCAAAAACGGCTGATTTTCTGAGCTGTTTGTTAATATTTGAAAATGCGTCTTTTACCCTTACTTATTATGCATGTTTATTAACGAGTTATGCACTAACCCGAACCCCTAATTTAACGTTAAGTGGGGTTAGACTTCCCCACACTTAGCTGACGATATGTGAAGTCGGTAGAATAAGTTCCACGAATTAGAATAGTGAGCCAGTTATTTACATCTCGGGTGGTGTATAATATATCAATGGGTTTAAAGTTTAGAACCACCCGATTGTCACTACTTAATTCTTTTTTAAGTGTAGCTTTTAGTAAATGGATACGTCTCTTTTCTGGTTCTTGGTCAAATGGATCGATATACACCAACATACATATTTCTATAGGGTGGACAATTCCTAACATTTCCTTTCGTTTATTCTCGGGATTAAAGTTTTCACCTCTATTACCCAATTGGGTGAAATTCAAGGTGTCAATATCTATTACAGCTTGTAGTTCATCTTTGGTAGATGACTCGTCTATTGAGAATATTGGGTTGGAAGGTTGTGGAATGGTGAATTTCGGGATCGAAGCAAATTCTTCTTCATTAATGGTACTTATTGGTCTCACCATTTTGGTCTCGGGGGTAAAATTTTCAACGTTATCGTTTTCCCAAGAGTACCAATTTGTCACCCTTACTTCTTCTTCATTCATTGATGGATCGATGATTTTGTCGGTAGAGGCTAATGTGTCGATATGTTGTGAAATTGGTAAAACTAAATAAAAAGTATCATCGGGATAATTGGTGATTACGGAGCTCTCGAATTCATCAAAATTCGATGATATGAAATTTTCTTGCACAATACTCCTCAGATCAACAGGTGTGTAATCTGATAGGGTTTCAGCTTGCCGATTTACAAACTCTCTCATTTGTTCATTTTGAAAATCGAGTTCTTCGAGTTTGATTTTCATATTATCTAAAAGATTTTCAGACACATAATTTTCCTTGTCTTCTGGTTGTTGAGTTTGGAAATATTCTTGGGAATAATCGCAATTTGAATTGTATTCTTCATAATCGTTCCATTCAGGTTCCGTGGGTGCGTAATTTTTCATAGGAACGTAATAAAAACATTCCCATGTTGAGTGATAATCTCCACAGATTTCACAACCAGTTATTGTTTCGTCATTCGTGATCCAAGATTGACCGAATGAATTTTCATCAACACTCGTTTGAGAGTATTGATTTAATTGATTTCGCATGTCAGAAAGAGTTTCCAACATATTCTCAAAATTTTCCATAATACACTTTTTATCAAATTTTAGCTACAATGTGGTGCATTTACTAATTATCCTATTAGTTATAAAACTAAAAATTATATAAGTTATCAAATTAATAGACTTTTCTGCTTTTGCCCACGTTTCGAATAGCCAATAGATGTAGCAGGGAGCCAGAACCCTTTAAATCGGAAGCTTACAACTCAGCTACTAACGAATCCAACTATTACTACGAAGCAAAAAATTTGGATGTCTATTAATTTAACCGCTTAAAATAATTTTTCGTTTTGAAATTTTAGAGAAGAAATAGAAAAAAAAAAAATTCTATGTCCTAAAAATTAGAGCGTCGAGAAATAAGAAAGAAAAAGAGAGCGTCGAAAAACTTCGAAAAATAAAAGGTCGAAAAAATAATAGACGTTGAAAAATAAAAATAAGAAAGTAGCGCGTCGAAACTTAAAAAAGAACTAAAAACTAAGAATTAAAAGTTGGTCTAAAAATATTAAAGCTTAAAAGGAATACTATATCCCAAACGGCAATAACTTAGAAAGTACTAAAATATAAAAACGGCGTCGCAAAATTCTAAAGCACCTAAATCTTAGTCTAAAGAAAAAGCACTTAAGAGATTTTACGGAAAAGCCTAAGAATCTAGAAATAAAAATAACTATGGCAAAATACTAAGTTTAAAACTAAGTACGAATGAAAAATACAAATATTACGCTAAAACAAATAAAAAGATACAAAATATAAAAAAATAAACTTAAAGTTATAAAAAGTACAATTTTTATAAAAATATTATTTTTATATTATTTATTTTATAAAAGTATTAATTTTATAATTTATAAAACTAATTAAACTAAATAATACAAATTAATAAAACTAAAATTATTTAATATATAATTAAAACCCTAATTAGGTTTATATTAATAATTATTATTATTTAAAAACCCTAATTTCTGTCGGCAGAGGTATCAGGCGGGTCAAATCAAGCCATGCGATCGCATGTTTGATAGTTAAAATCTCATGCGATCGCATGAGCCTCGGATCCGGTTCAAAAATTGGATTGCTACAGTTCTCGGCCCGATTGATTTTTATATTTAATTTTTTTTTTCTGTTTTTATATTAAATAAAATACAAATATAACTTAAATAAAAATTTAATTTTTTAAAAACTAAACTAAAAATACTTTTTAACTTTATATATATTTAACAACTCTAAAAAATATATAGATTTTTTTTTTCATATTTTCTTTTTATATTTTTGTAAATTTTTTTTAAATGATAAATAAATATATTATACAAATATATATTAAAAATATAGCGTTTTGCCGATTCCCCGGCAGCGGCGCCAAAAATACTTGATGTTATGCGAGGTGTATATGAAATAGTTATATTTTTACAACGAAATACTATCAAATACGATACAATTTTACACAAGATATTTATTTATTTATAGAATGGATATACCTAAACCTTGCTACAACACTTATAGGCAGTGTACCTAATCGTACAGTAGTGTAGTTTTTAGTAAGTCCGGTTCGTTCCACAGGGAGACGACTTATTTTACACTATATTTTAAACAACTATATTTGTACAAAATATATATTTTTATATATAATAATAATATAAAAGGGGGTTTACCGTTTAATGACCGGTTTGTCGATTTTATATTTTAAGTCACAATTAAAACCTAATGAAAAATATAAATGACGATAATTTAGGTACGATAATTAAAAGTGCAATAAATAAAATGATAGTAAATAAAAATGCGATAATTAAAAGTGCAATTAAATATGAAATATATAAATTATGCTTATTTAAACTTCCGTAATCATGATGTTTGACGTGTTGATTTTAGTTTATTACCATGGGTTAATTGTCCTTTGTCGTGGATTATTCAATATGTCCGTCTGGTTTTTGTCCATAATAGTCCATCGGTCATAAATTTAAAGTGCGAGTGTCCTCGTCAAATTATCCTTATATCCGAAGTCAAATATTCCAACTAATTGGGGACTTAAACTGTAACAAGGTCTTAATACTTTGTTTAATAATTACACCAGGATATCGACTACGTGTAACCCAAGGTTTTAATACTTTGTTAACAATTATGCCAAGTATCCTTGTACATAATTCACCCCTATTTTAATAAGTCTATTAACTATTAATCCATTCCCGTGTCCGGGTAAATGAACGATTATTCGTACATATAAATATCCCGCCCATCGTGTCCGATCGAGTGTATGTGGTTATTTATAGGTACGTCCAATTGTAAATCTTTATATTAAATTAACAAACTATCATTTAGTTAAACAAATATAAAACCCATTAATAGCCCATAGTCTAATTTCCACAAGTGTCGTTCTTTTGTCCAAACCCCAATTATGGTACAAAGCCCAATTACCCCATCTTTAATATTTAGCCCAACGTCATGATTACTTCGATTTAAATAAGCATAATAATAACTTAATTACAAGACATTAATTTAAAAAGGAGAACATAACTTACATTGAGTATTTATCGCGTAGCTTTACACAGACAGAACTTCGACTTGAAAACCCGTAAAATAAACGTTACGCTACCCAAACTTGTAGAAATGTAACCACTAAATTAACCTACTCCTACTCCTAAAACTAAATTACATAAAATAAAAATTAAAAACTGAATTTGAAAATATAAAAGAGTATGTTTGAAGCTCGAGCACAGGCCTGGTATTTATAGCATTTTGGCCTGCTACAGTAACCCATGCGATCGCATGGGTTTTATGCCTATTTCCCATGCGATCGCATGGCCGCCAGATCCAGCTCACATATTTTTTTTACACTAGCTTGTCGACATATTTAATA
Source organism: Rutidosis leptorrhynchoides (assembly GCF_046630445.1). NCBI lineage: Eukaryota > Viridiplantae > Streptophyta > Magnoliopsida > Asterales > Asteraceae > Rutidosis > Rutidosis leptorrhynchoides. The sequence goes on from NC_092334.1 coordinate 648,321,884, forward strand.
AATATATATAATATATATATAATTTTATATAAATATATATATATTATATTATATTCTTGTGCATAGTTGACTCGTAATTTTGGCTCCGAGGTTTCGTACATTTACGCCCGGTTTATGTCTCAGTTCCGGTTTCTCGAACGTCTTTTCGTACAATTTAATATCGTGCAATTTGCGTTCCGCGACTTGCGTTCTTGTTAATCTTTAGACGTTTTTCTTCGATAAATTAAACCACTTGGAGTGTAACTTGTACGTTTGAGCATTTTGGATGTTTTCGCCTTTTAAATCTTCGTTTTCGACTTTAAATCTTCGTTTTCGAGCCATCTTCGTATTTCGTCTTCACACTTATTTATTTTAAACAATTACAACTAAAAATAAGGAAATTACAATTAAAAACATTACATTTTGGAATGATATTGCGACTAAATATATGTTCTTTTGGAGCAATATCAATTATCCCTACACTTGAGCGTTGCTTGTCCTCAAGCAATACAAAACTTGAAATTAAATTACACGAATCACTTCTTTATTCTTCACACTTTATACATTAGTGATTTTGATACGGCGGTATAAACAATGATAGTAACGATGTGGTTTACAGTCCCACATGACTATAAAAATTTAGATCCTTAAGGAAATTGGATCTTTATGAAAACATTTGATCTTTTGAAAATTCATTCTAGCTTTTACCCTAGATAAGTTTTCCGGAATAACCCTTCACCGGTGTATGCAAAATGTTTTTGTGGGTTTGGTGGGTTTCTGATTTGAAAATTTTAGCTCAAAACTTATGGTTTTGTGTCACCCACTTGCTAACCTTGTATTAGGAAAGCAACACGTCCAGTATACTTGCTCCGTATATTACCTTTCGGTAAACTACCGTCCGGTTATAAAGGAAAGCGTGAACAAGCAACTGTTATGGCGATGTCTAATGACATGCAGATGTTCATGGTCTACAATGTGTCGGATGCAATTACTATCCTTTGTAGGAGCAATAGTAAAGATCACTCTATAATTTTTTTTTCGGTCTGGCACAAGGTCCTGTCTTCGACCATGCTATGCAACCACCGTTCTTACTGTTGACACCCGAATTGGTTCAGGTGACCTAATGAATTCCAGGTGAATTCCTAGGATTTTACGTTCAATGGTAATGAACGCATTGAAAATGGGTTTTCAGAAAACAAATCGGTTTTAATTTGATCAAAATATTTTCTCGTTCAAGCTCGAGTTTAGATATCATCGAATTCCATGAGTTTGTAATTCTTAATCTTTAAAGTCAATCTCAAGGATTGAGTAATATCAGTCTTAAAAGCTGATTTTTAATCTTTAAGGAGATTATCCTTTCTGGGGGTCTGATTCATTAGTCTTATCATGCTAATTTGCACGGCGCCCTCCCCATTTTACGAGACAGATCCTCTCATGGTTAGGATAAGTCTGACCACTTGGCGACCCTGTTTGATGCTGAGGTCCGTGGATTTCCTGCTGATTTTAGAGATGACTTTTCTAGATTTTTTGTCAACCTACAGCTGGTCTGGACGACAACTTCTTGACCTAAATCAAGAAGAGCGTGTCTTTTTCGGAAGACTTTACTTCCTTTTAATGATGGAATTGATTCATCGTGTAGATCCATCTTTTCTTTTATCTTTATTATAATATTGCGGGTAAAACAGTCAATTTAGTCCAAAACAAAAGCACCTGCAATAACTTTACAGAAACATATGATAGATAGTTTTTAATTGAATAACTTGGTACATTCTCCCCACACTTGGCTTTTATCATGCGTCTTTTTATATTTAATAAATAAATTCAAGCGTTTTAGTTGTTTCTCAATTTATGTCCTTTCCGAGGTAACAATAATTTCGGCATTAACACCTAGTTTTATCGTTCATAAATATGTATAAACATGCTTTTGAATTCATTTAGTTGAAAAAATTTTAAAATTTTCACAATATTTAGAAAATAAGCCAAGTATAAACCCGAGAGAATTTATAACCCTTCCCCACACTTGAGATCATGCAATGCCCTCATTTGCATGAAATCAGACTCTAATTATAAATTTATGAGGGTGATTAGTGTAGAAAAGTGATTGAAAATACCCAGTTTGTAATTACAAAGCTCGTCGAATGATAGATGGCGCGCCTCATTGTTCATTCCTTCTTGTTTTATCACACATGTTTTTCTTCTTCAAAAACGGCTGATTTTCTGAGCTGTTTGTTAATATTTGAAAATGCATCTTTTACCCTTACTTATTATGCATGTTTATTAACGAGTTATGCACTAACCCGAACCCCTAATTTAACGTTAAGTGGGGTTAGACTTCCCCACACTTAGCTGACGATATGTGAAGTCGGTAGAATAAGTTCCACGAATTAGAATAGTGAGCCAGTTATTTACATCTCGGGTGGTGTATAATATATCAATGGGTTTAAAGTTTAGAACCACCCGATTGTCACTACTTAATTCTTTTTTAAGTGTAGCTTTTAGTAAATGGATACGTCTCTTTTCTGGTTCTTGGTCAAATGGATCGATATACACCAACATACATATTTCTATAGGGTGGACAATTCCTAACATTTCCTTTCATTTATTCTCGGGATTAAAGTTTTCACCTCTATTACCCAATTGGGTGAAATTCAAGGTGTCAATATCTATTACAGCTTGTAGTTCATCTTTGGTAGATGACTCGTCTATTGAGAATATTGGGTTGGAAGGTTGTGGAATGGTGAATTTCGGGATCGAAGCAAATTCTTCTTCATTAATGGTACTTATTGGTCTCACCATTTTGGTCTCGGGGGTAAAATTTTCAACGTTATTGTTTTCCCAAGAGTACCAATTTGTCACCCTTACTTCTTCTTCATTCATTGATGGATCGATGATTTTGTCGGTAGAGGCTAATGTGTCGATATGTTGTGAAATTGGTAAAACTAAATAAAAAGTATCATCGGGATAATTGGTGATTACGGAGCTCTCGAATTCATCAAAATTCGATGATATGAAATTTTCTTGCACAATATTCCTCAGATCAACAGGTGTGTAATCTGATAGGGTTTCAGCTTGCCAATTTACAAACTCTCTCATTTGTTCATTTTGAGCATCGAGTTCTTCGAGTTTGATTTTCATATTATCTAAAAGATTTTCAGACACATAATTTTCCTTGTCTTCTGGTTGTTGAGTTTGGAAATATTCTTGGGAATAATCGCAATTTGAATTGTATTCTTCATAATCGTTCCATTCAGGTTCCGTGGGTGCGTAATTTTTTATAGGAACGTAATAAAAACATTCCCATGTTGAGTGATAATCTCCACAGATTTCACAACCAGTTATTGTTTCGTCATTCGTGATCCAAGATTGACCGAATGAATTTTCATCAACACTCGTTTGAGAGTATTGATTTAATTGATTTCGCATGTCAGAAAGAGTTTCCAACATATTCTCAAAATTTTCCATAATACACTTTTTATCAAATTTTAGCTACAATGTGGTGGATTTACTAATTATCCTATTAGTTATAAAACTAAAAATTATATAAGTTATCAAATTAATAGACTTTTCTGCTTTTGCCCACGTTTCGAATAGCTAATAGATGTAGCAGGGAGCCTGAACCCTTTAAATCGGAAGCTCACAACTCAGCTACTAACGAATCCAACTATTACTACGAAGCAAAAAATTTGGATGTCTATTAATTTAACCGCTTAAAATAATTTTTCGTTTTGAAATTTTAGAGAAGAAATAGAAAAAAAAAATTCTAAGTCCTAAAAACTAGAGCGTCGAGAAATAAGAAAGAAAAAGAGAGCGTCGAAAAACGTCGAAAAATAAAAGGTCGAAAAAATAATAGGCGTTGAAAAATAAAAATAAGAAAGTAGCGCGTCGAAACTTAAAAAAGAACTAAAAACTAAGAATTAAAAGTTGCGTCTAAAAATATTAAAGCTTAAAAGGAATACTATATCCCAAACGGCAATAACTTAGAAAGTACTAAAATATAAAAACGGCGTCGCAAAATTCTAAAGCACCTAAATCTTAGTCTAAAGAAAAAGCACTTAAGAGATTTTACGAAAAAGCCTAAGAATCTAGAAATAAAAATAACTATGGCAAAATACTAAGTTTAAAACTAAGTACGAATGAAAAATACAAATATTACGCTAAAACAAATAAAAAGATACAAAATATAAAAAAATAAACTTAAAGTTATAAAAAGTACAATTTTTATAAAAATATTATTTTTATATTATCTATTTTTTAAAAGTATTAATTTTATAATTTATAAAACTAATTAAACTAAATAATACAAATTAATAAAACTAAAATTAATTAATATATAATTAAAACCCTAATTAGGTTTATATTAATAATTATTATTATTTAAAAACCCTAATTTCTGTCGGCAGAGGTATCAGGCGGGTCAAATCAAGCCATACGATCGCATGTTTGATAGTTAAAATCTCATGCGATCGCATGAGCCTCGGATCCGGTTTAAAAATTGGATTGCTACAGTTCTCGGCTCGATTGATTTTTATATTTAAATTTTTTTTTCTGTTTTTATATTAAATAAAATACAAATATAACTTAAATAAAAATTTAATTTTTTAAAAACTAAACTAAAAATACTTTTTAACTTTATATATATTTAACAACTCTAAAAAATATATAGATTTTTTTTAATATTTTCTTTTTATATTTTTGTAATTTTTTTTATTTTTTTAAAAAATGATAAATAAATATATTATACAAATATATATTAAAAATATAGCGTTTTGCCGATTCCCCGGCAGCGGCGCCAAAAATACTTGATGTTATGCGAGGTGTATATGAAATAGTTATATTTTTACAACGAAATACTATCAAATACGATACAATTTTACACAAGATATTTATTTATTTATAGAATGGATATACCTAAACCTTGCTACAACACTTATAGGCAGTGTACCTAATCGTACAGTAGTGTAGTTTTTAGTAAGTCCGGTTCGTTCCACAGGGAGACGACTTATTTTACACTATATTTTAAACAACTATATTTGTACAAAATATATATTTTTATATATAATAATAATATAAAAGGGGGTTTACCGTTTAATGACCGGTTTGTCGATTTTATATTTTAAGTCACAATTAAAACCTAATGAAAAATATAAATGACGATAATTTAGGTACGATAATTAAAAGTGCAATAAATAAAATGATAGTAAATAAAAATGCGATAATTAAAAGTGCAATTAAATATGAAATATATAAATTATGCTTATTTAAACTTCCGTAATCATGATGTTTGACGTGTTGATTTTAGTTTATTACCATGGGTTAATTGTCCTTTGTCGTGGATTATTCAATATGTCCGTCTGGTTTTTGTCCATAACAGTCCATTGGTCATAAATTTAAAGTGCGAGTGTCCTCGTCAAATTATCCTTATATCCGAAGTCAAATATTCCAACTAATTGGGGACTTAAACTGTAACAAGGTCTTAATACTTTATTTAATAATTACACCAGGATATCGACTGCGTGTAACCCAAGGTTTTAATACTTTGTTAACAATTATGCCAAGTATCCTTGTACATAATTCACCCCTATTTTAATAAGTCTATTAACTATTAATCCATTCCCGTGTCCGGTTAAATGAACGATTATTCGTACATATAAATATCCAGCCCATCGTGTCCGATCGAGTGTATGTGGTTATTTATAGGTACGTCCAATTGTAAATCTTTATATTAAATTAACAAACTATCATTTAGTTAAACAAATATAAAGCCCATTAATAGCCCATAGTCTAATTTCCACAAGTGTCGTTCTTTTGTCCAAACCCCAATTATGGTACAAAGCCCAATTACCTCATCTTTAATATTTAGCCCAACATCATGATTACTTCAATTTAAATAAGCATAATAATAACTTAATTACAAGACATTAATTTAAAAAGGAGAACATAACTTACATTGAGTATTTATCGCGTAGCTTTACACAGACAGAACTTCGACTTGAAAACCCGTAAAATAAACGTTACGCTACCCAAACTTGTAGAAATGTAGCCACTAAATTAACCTACTCCTACTCCTAAAACTAAATTACATAAAATAAAAATTAAAAAATGAATTTGAAAATATAAAAGAGTATGTTTGAAGCTCGAGCACAGGCCTGGTATTTATAGCATTTTGGCCTGCTACAGTAACCCATGCTATCGCATGGGTTTTATGCCTATTTCCCATGCGATCGCATGGCCGCCAGATCCAGCTCACATATTTTTTGTACACTAGCTAGTCGACATATTTAATAAATATATATAATATATATATAATTTTATATAATTATATATATATTATATTATATTCTTGTGCATAGTTGACTCGTAATTTTGGCTCCGATGTTTCGTACATTTATGCCCGGTTTATGTCTCAGTTCCGATTTCTCGAACGTCTTTTCGTACAATTTAATATCGTGCAATTTGCGTTTCGCGACTTGCGTTCTTGTTAATCTTTAGACGTTTTTCTTCGATAAATTAAACCACTTGGAGTGTAACTTGTACGTTTGAGCATTTTGGACATTTTCGCCTTTTAAATCTTCGTTTTCGACTTTAAATCTTCGTTTTCGAGCGATCTTCGTCTTTCGTCTTCACACTTATTTATTTTAAACAATTACAACTAAAAATAAGGAAATTACAATTAAAAACATTACATTTTGGAATGATATTGCGACTAAATATATGTTCTTTTGGAGCAATATCAGTGAACACCTAGTAACCGACATTAACAAAATGCATCTAGAATATTCCCAAATATACAGGTACACTCATCTGTATATAAAAATCGAAGTACTAAAGCATCCATAACCTGGATGGGGTTTGTTAGGCCCATAGATCTATCTTCAGGATTCGCGTCAATTAGGGGGTCTGTTCCCTAATTCTTAGGCTACCAAGCTAAAAAAGGTGATATCCAGTATAATAATTCAACCATAGAATGTAGTTTTGAGTACTTGTGTCTATTTCGTCAAACATTTATAAAAGCAGCGCATGTATTCTCAGTCCCAAAAATATATATTGCAAAAGTATTTAAAAAATGGAGCAAATGAAAACTCACGATACGATATTTTGTAGTAAAAATATGCATACGACGGAACTGAACAATGCAGGATTGACCTCGAATTCACGAACCTATATCATGTATATATATTAACTCATGTAATCATAATCGAATAAGTTATATATTAATATTAGTAATATATGTATTATTTCAATTTGTTGTATATATTTCTATATATATACTTTTATATGTTTCCTATAAATATATTTATTTATTTATTTTTTTATAACAATTTTTATTTGGAAAAAATAATATTAATAATAATAATAATAAATAATAATGATAATAAAAATAATAATAATGATAATAATAATAATAATAATAATAATAATAATAATAATAATAATAATAATAATAATAATAATAATAATAATAATGATATTAATAATATTTGTAATAATAATAATATCAATTGTATTAATAATAATAGTAGTGATAATAATAATAATAAAAAAAAATTAATACTAATAATAATAAAGATAAAAATAATTTATACCATAATTATCACCGCATCTCATCATCATCTACATTTCGTCATTCCCCATCATCATTCGTTCTCCTTGTTCGATCGTCATCATCACTCGTCTATTCATCACCATTTACGTATCATAATCTTCATGACAGTCGCCATCATCATCATCATCCTAAACACCATCATCGATCATAATCATCCCGTCTTCATCATCACACCCGCATCATCATCATCATCATCTCAAACCATCATCATATATTATCAGCCTATCATTTCAACATCATCATCTAAATTCTCATGCATGATTATCATCATCTTATTCTTCATCGTATGTCACCATCATCATCTCGTTCATGATCATCATTCGTTCGTCATAATCACGTCATCACCATCTCGTCTTCAACTGTTCCTCTTCATTGCGTTTAATACTAGGAATAGGATATAGAAACAAAAACACGAAGCTGCAGCAGTAGCTGCAGCAAAGGCTGCAGTTCACGCAATAATAGCAGCTGAATTTGGATTATAACAGTAATTAGATTACAGCCCAAAAACATAAACATGGCCCAATAAATAACACACCTTGTCGCGACCCAAATTAACAATCCGGTACCCATTACCATAGGATGTATGCGTGTATCATTGTTCTTGTCTGGCTCCACATCAATCAATAATAATTAATAGAAATATTTAATCACCAAGTTGCACAAGTGGTTATCACTTTTGGTCGGCCAAAAAGAAAAATAAACGCGTATCATCTACAACTTGTTCGCATCATTCACTATCAACTTTCATTATCACTCATCAATCAATTTATTTCACTTTCTTCATGTTTCTTTGCATTAAACAGGAGATAGCAGTTATAAACGAAATAGAAGCTGGACAGCAGATGGTGGGTATCGAGCAAAACAGAAAAAAATATAAAAGCAGCAGTAGGATTGATGGTTGTAACGGTGGTGGCGGTTTCAAGTGGGTCTTTTATGTGTAAATGTATAGATATATACATAAACGAAGGTGATATGTGGGTTTGGTTTTTTGGTGGCGATGGAAGATGTAGTGTGGTGTTTGATTTTGTTTGGTTTGAACATAAACACGGTTATAGCAGCAACCTATGATCAAATCACAGCATAAATTAAATGGGTTTGATAAAGGTGTTGTTTGAGGTTCGTAAGAAAAATAAATAATTAAATAGCGGCAGTCGCTAGTGGGTTGTGGTGGAGGTTGGCGAAACAGAAGCAAGAAGTAGCAGTCATTTAACAACCAAACTGTCACACCCCTCAAAATGGACCAGGGGTAATTGTGACCAATCATATCATAACACAGTTGTATAAACGAGAACGACTCTATATGAGACTTTTTAAATAAAACCTTTGTTAATAAAACAGCGGAAGCAGTAATACATGTTTACATTATTATTAAAACGTAAAATAAATGTTTATGAACTAAAATATAATATGCGATGTGGACTCCATGCAAGCATCAAATCTATCATCACAAAGTTGCAAACAGCAAGCTCAATCATCACCTGAGACAAAACATGCTTAAAGTGTCAACCAAAAAGGTTGAGTGAAATTCACAGGTTTATAAATAATATTCAAAGTTTTAGACCACAAGATTTAGTTTAAAGTTGATTGATATAGAAATATCAATCTAAAAGTGTTGCTGCATTTTGTAATATCGCTACTAAACAAGTTTACCCTATGACACCTTGTACTGTCAGTGTCATGGAATCATTATTATGTAACCAAAGACCAACGGTCGAATGGTTAGAGACGTTACTCTCAATAGGCCTACTCACAATAATTAAGTTTGCATTTAAACATAGCAATTGACGATATTACGGTAGGGATTTAGCATGAATCAAAGCATGACAGCATAGTTAACAATTTAGTACTTGTGTCTAAGTGTAAAATAGTTATAAAGCAAGCATGTGTCTCACCCCAAAAGTTATAAAATAGTTATGAAACAGTAAAAAGTGGGGCTATAAAGTTCACCTTAGTAGCACAAAAGAGTATTCCACGAAAGAATTGAACGGAAGGACGTGACCGAGATCTCAACCTAGAGATAGAACGTATGATCAGACATTGCCTAACAGACAAGAGTATATAGTACTATATTGATAGTAATGGTTCACTAAAGAATTTCCATTTTCGGAAGGTTACTATTTATGGAAAGTTTCCACTTATAGTAATTTTCCAATTTTTGAAAGTTCGGGTTAATCTTTAGCAAGACGTTGTATAAATTTACTCAAACTTTGTTGCTATCAAATAAGTCAGGAATGACCAGATGTAACCGGGGGCCCAGGACTCTTGACCAGAATCTAAGTCATGGCATTCGAGATCCACAAGCTTACCCATAAATGGCAACCTAGACATCATTCACTTACGACCGTGAGTAGCGATGAAGTTCACATGAATTGTACATTATCTTTGATTAACCTTAACTTTAGGTTTATATGTTATTATATATGTTATATTATATTTATTAATGTATTAACAATTTGATTATCTTATATTATATATACTATAAGTTATTATTATTAAATTAGTATAGTTATAAAATAAGTGTTTATTAATAATGTATTGTTATTAACTTACATTATCAGTAGTATACTTTATTATATAGTATACTTAGTTATTAACCGTAAGTTATAATAATAATATTAATTTAGTATATGTAATATACTTATGTTAATCGAAAATCATACTAATATAAGTTAATATGAATATTAATTCATTAAATATTATATTTATAATTTTTATAAACTTAGTTAATTATACAATTCAGTAGGATATTTTATAAAAATAATTTTATCAATTTTTTGTATTTATTTCCCACTTTTCTTTATATATATACTCGATTTATATTAATCAAATTTAATTAGGTAATAAATATTAAATCGACCTAAATAAATAATTTTATATTTTTTACAGGTTATATATTATGTAAAAATGTTATAAAAATTATTAAATCAAATTTTATATCAAAATATTATTTATTTAATGTTTTCTAATTATTTAACCATTGTAATCGGTCTATAATTAAATAAATAGAAAAATAATTTAAAATTAATTTTTATATTTTTTTTAAAGTATCTAGTGATGCTACTAATCATATAAAATTTTTATAAAAATATTTAATACACGTTTGTATTTATTTTGTATTTTCTTTATTATTTCTCTCGGTTTAGAATAATGCAAATGTAAATTATTTTTAAATACTAATCATCCCATTTATTTAAGTTTTATAATTTTTGCTTGTTTATAAAAGTATAATAATCTCAAAAAAAAATTATAATTATTTTTATTACTATTTAATATTTTATTATGAATTTTATATTGTTTTTATGTTTAAATACTACATAATTCGTATTTAATTATAAATAATATTCCATAAATTATGAAAATTATTTTTATACATCATAATACTTATAATACTAATTATAACATGTAAAAATAATTTATATATATTAAATTCGAATTTTTAAAGAATATACAAAAAAAAATAAAAGCAATTCGATAAAAAATATAGAAAATACCTCAAGTACTTTCCCAAGTTTGTGAGAGAGTTTTTCCAAAGATTTGATACAAGTTTTTATGAAATGGAAGTGGGTATTTATAGGAAAAAAATGGTTGGTGAAAAGAAAAAATATAAATAAAATAAAGGTGCCAATTTTGACAAAAAAATAAAAACATGTTAAAAATGTTTTTAATAAGTTTTTGTTTTTGAAAATATTTAGTCAAAATTCATGTTCTCATTATTTAATTTATAAAAAAATCTCTTTTTTATAAGCTAAAAATATATATATAATGATTAAAATAACTTATCATTTAATTAATAATTATGTTTCATATAGTTTTAAAATAATACGCATTAATATTAATATTAACTAAAGTTATTTTATATAATTAGTGTAAATTTTAGTTAACAAAAAGTGTCGACTAAAAATAAATATTTGATCAATGTCAAATTTAATTATATATTAAGTATGGATAACAACCCTATAGTCAAATTAGTCAATTCAGGTATGGAAATATGAGGGTTGTTATAGTACCTACCCGTTAAAAGAAATTTCGTCCCGAAATTTAGTTGTTGCCATTAATCGGTGTTGTTCGTACATAGACGAGGATATTTACGTTTTATTTGGTTTTCACGTTCCCAGGTATGCTCGGGGCCTTGCGTGAATTCCAACGGATAGAATATTGTTCTGTTTCAAGAATTAAAATCATACAAACCACAATTTCTACAAGTTCTTCTACAAAGTGCATTTTATTATTAATGCGGAGATCATTCAAAATGATGATGTTTTACAAGTAATTTCAGTAAATTAGATACATGAAATATGTTATGAATAATATTATGCTCATTTAAAACCTTGAGCGTTTATGCCACAATATTGGGGCAGATAAGACAGAGAGGAGTTCGTGAAATCATATTCATGAAATTTGATAGAGATCATCATTGTTTACAACAAGAATATCTTAATGATGAATATGAGTTGAAAAATAAAGTTTTATCACTATTTAATAATATGGATAAAACAATTCGATTATAGGAAGCGTATAAACGAAGCTATCGTAAAAGAGTGAATGAGAAAATTAAATGTTCGCCTTAACTTTTGACGTAGTCACGATTGATTTCCGGAATTCAAGGGATTAAAGGAAATCTTCGTAATCTATAAGATTTTATTCTCCGGTATTCACGGAATTTTGAGATTTCTTTGATTAAATGCGGTGAATTGCCTTGATTGACGTGTTTGGAAATTTTGCTATAAATTAGCTTCTTCCGTTTCATTATCTTTGCCACTTCTATACTTTCTTCCTAAATTCATACTTCCAAAAGATTTGTTAATATGCTCAATCCTGTATTGATACTTGTTATTATATTGACCATATATGCAGTCATTCTTCTTTTTCTTTTACCACCAGAGGAATCTGTTTACTTCTACTATGCTCTTGGGGTTATAGTGTTTTTAATTCTTTCGTGTCTTTATATTGCTATACGCATTGATATACACGGTTTGTAGTTTCGGAGTCGTTATCGGGCTTTATATTTTCCCTTATATGTCGGAGCTTTATGCTTTTGTTTCTTCTTCCCGACTTCAAGTCAAGCGAATAATGGTCCAGAACTCGTAGGTATGAAGTTTCGAATGATCATAATTTATAAAGTAGAAAGGAAAGGTAATAGCACGATTTGATTTGTCAAATTACCATAATATTCGAAAAAGACCGAATCATCAAGAAAAATATTTTCTTGATATGTTTAGAGGTTAAATAGAATGTAAGAGTCGTGTAACATGGCGAATGGTGATTTATACAGTCTATGAATCATCATCTTCCATTAAAAATTTAGCATGTCTTACTGTAATATAATCACATTGGCCTGACGTCATTATATTATACTAACTCACGTTTTAATTCCCAACACTTCTTCAAATCATTCATAATTTAAACTTGAATTTTACAGAATATAGAAACTAATACAGTTTCCTTTATGATGTGATAAAGATATCGCAAAGAGATAATTAATTGCGGACAAGAATCGTTATGATGATATCATCAGAAATATAGAGGATATTTATGATGATATTTTGGAATTTCTAAGTTCAAAAGTTGATGAAGAAAAATTTTCCGTAAGCTTTTAACATGACTTCGAAGCAATATATTCTCTAAAGAATTCATCGGATCCAGAATTACCTGGATTCTTTGAATATAGGGTTTGGTCCTTGTATTTGTCCTTGGTCTCCTCCATGGCTAGCTCAATCCATTTTTCAGTTCCTAATTTTCTTTTGAGCTTTCCCAACGTACCATTCTTTATTATAAAACTTTTGACCATTGAGACCATCTACAATTTTGTTATTTTCTCTGCATTTAATGCAGCCATATTTGAATCATTGGTTATCAATCCGAGATGGTTTCAAGAAATTTCGTTTTTAGATGATTAACGCTGATTGTAATCGTCAACGGATCTAATGGTTGATGAATAGGCTTTGTTGATTTTAAAAGAAATGAACGATAATTTCGGTGGTTTGATGTGATAATTCATCATAGAATACGAATGAATATAATTCATGAATGTAGTGATCTTTAGGAATATTACACTTGCTAAAGCTTTACTTGGATTCCGATATGTCCAAATCAGAATAGGTAATTAAATTTGTATGAAAATGGTTGTCCTTTAGTGAACGGATACATATGTGGATGTAAGTAGTATAGTTACTAATTATTGAATCAGAATTTGAAGAATGTACAATGTAAGATATTAATGTAAGATATAAATATTTCTCGGGTTTTACCTACCCGTTAAAATATTTTCACAATTAACAGTTTGTACAAAAGGATTTTTAATTACAATATTTATGAAGATATACGTTCATATACGTATTCTTCACGTATAATATAGATTTAATGAGTTAATATACTATTAAACTCATTTGATTTGCGGTTGAAGCGAGAATAAATAATCTTCAAAACTTGAGAGATTACATAATCATCGCAGAATCTTTCTTTAATGAAGTTATAAATTGATATTGCTCTAAACATACATATTATTCGACGCAATATCACTCATATTTCATAGGTTTTTATCTTCTACAAAGAAATTCAATGCGCATTTCACGAGAAAAACGACAAAAGTGGATAAGAGATTGCTATTTGAAGATTCAACGATAAAACGATAGTTTTAACCAGATTTATATCAAGAAACGTTTATTCGAATGAAAGTACAAGATAGATGAAGAAAAGAGTTCAAATAAGAATTGCCAAATCAGTACACGTTAACACGAGATCAACAAAGAACAACTGAAGAAGAAAAATGAAGAAATCTGACATTTACTCTTACACGAATCGTGTGGTGTTACACGAATCGTGTAATATAACTGGTCTTACACGAATCGTGTGACCATACACGATTCGTGTAATGTTAGGCCAAAAGCACTGTTCGGTTATCCAGAAGGTCGGCTGACTTTATGATTTTTAAAACACTTCTTTTCTCAAATGGAGAGACAGCAGGATTTCAACAAAGTTGCAGACTTCACCAACTACTTCAAACTTCAATTATAAAAGGAGTACGTTCAGAGAGTTACAAAGGGAGACATATATTACAGAGATATATTACAACACATTTACAACACAAGTTTATTATAGTTAAATTATTGTCAATTTTATTACGCTGTAAAAATAGTTTCAACTATTAAGGGGGTATTGTTCGTGATTAAGGGTGTTATTGTACGCGTGAAAGGGGTGTTATTATTGTAATTTTTCTACTGTTTGAAGTTAATGCAAGTGAAGATATTTTAGTAAGTTTACTCTGTTAAAATTAGCGTTGTTATTATGTTTGCATATCTATATTTTTATGTCTACCTTAGTGTAATGGATAGCTAAATTTCCCTAGTGTTTGCTTAAATGTAGAGCCCCTAGTGAAATGGATTGTTACCATTAGTAAAAGTTAAAATGTAACTTTAGTATTTTTAATATTGAGCCTAGTTAAAAGAACCATTTTTATGTAATTAGGTATTTAACCCTTGCCACTTAATTTATTAAATTTAAATAACGAAAGTTGTTTTTATTTACATAAATTGAGCTTCAACATTAAAAATGATCTAGACGAATTTATGGATAAGTTATTGACACCAATTTAGAAATAAACTTCGGTGGTTTGGGTGATATCAATAAATTATATGAAGGTGAAATTATAAAAAGGGAAACCGTTATAATTTAGGTATTGGCGAAGGTCAAAACTAGGCTAGGTCTCAATTTAAATGCTTAGGGAATAGTAGCTTTCTAAAAAGAATCCAATGAAAATTAGATTTTATTTAGTTAAGTTGTAACTTTATATTTATTCGAGAGAAAAATGTAAAGTTTGATACTAGAACATTTTAATAGGGCGTAAAACTTAAAACAATCCATGGACCTAGGGGTGACACAATTAAGTAAACACTCCCATTTACCTCATTTATACTTCTTATAAAAGTTTTATCATTTTTATTTACGAATACTATTTTTAAAATATAAAAAGAAACCATAAAAATATTTCTTTTTTCGAACAGTTAATTGTCACATAATTTTAGCCGTACACGAATCGTGTAGCCTCACACGAATCGTGTAAGACCTGGACGCGGCTACAGTACCAGTAGGTCAAAAATTAGGGTTTTTAATTAATTAATATTATATAATTAGGTTATTAGTTATTTTTATTATATAATTAGTTTTAATTAGTATAAAATACTAAAATACATGTTTTAATCTTAAAAATTATTATTTATTATAGTTTTATAAATTGTATCTAGTTTATAGTTAGTAAATTAATTAATTTCCTTTTAATTTGTATTAGTTTAATTAAAAATGTCATTTAGTTAATTTAAATAAGTTTATATAATAATTGCTTAAAACAAAAATCTAAATATATAGTTTTATTAAAATTTACTATTTTACTAATTACCATTTAGTAACATAATTGTCGCATCATAATTAGTATAATTTCATTTAGTTCCTTTTTAAGTTAATTATTGTAATCTTGTAATTTTATTTAGTAAATTAGTTAAGTTATTTTCTTTTACTGTTATACTATAAATTCCTAATCCAAAACCCCCTTTAATTAAGTTTGACATCAAAGACTATTAAAAACCATTAAACACTCCATCTCCCTGTGGAACGAATCGGATTTACCGACAAACTAAACTACACGGATAGGACTAGTTGCCTATATATATGTGTGAAATCAACCTAAAATCTATAAAATACCACATATACAATAAATCAATTCGTGTAACAAAACAACTCAAATCCGTTCATAAATAAAGGTCTCGATCGCACACATCATAAATCAATACTCCATCGTTCATTGTTATTGATATACCTCGGTATATGATGTTGATGCTCGTGGAATTCTTGTGAAATTCACAAGGCACGAATGATGTTTTCTAAAGAGTTTTGAGTACATCGAAAATGAAAGTGTAAAACCAAACATGTATTTGAATAATACACTTAGTTTATTATGAAATGGAGTTTATTGTGATGAAACAGTGATTAACGATTGTTAAGTCATTAACGAGGGATGTATATCATAGCATATTAGTGATATGAATTAACCAAGTAGTACATACTAGTTAAGATTCACACGTAATAGCTTAATATGAAAAGATTTATTATTGTTCCAAACCATATATATATATAAAGTATACATATATAATTTTCAGGAAGAATGAGTCAATACATCTTAACTCATTATTACTAATATTCCTTGGTATCTATGGGGCGTATGATGTTGATATCCGAGGTACAGATTATGGTGTTTGT
Source organism: Rutidosis leptorrhynchoides (assembly GCF_046630445.1). Classification (NCBI taxonomy): domain Eukaryota; kingdom Viridiplantae; phylum Streptophyta; class Magnoliopsida; order Asterales; family Asteraceae; genus Rutidosis; species Rutidosis leptorrhynchoides. The sequence continues at coordinate 648,338,715 of NC_092334.1, forward strand.
TGTTGGTGAAGCTGATGCTGTTGGTGGTGATGTTGTTGGTACTGGTGGTGATGCTGGTTATGTTGCTGGTGCTCGTAGGTTTCGCACCATATTCTCCAGAGCCACCACTCGAGCGCGAAGCTCATTAACTTCTTCTATTATTCCGGGGTGATTGGCGGTTCGGACAAGTGGATGAATAAGATCTAGAATTTTAGATATTATATATTCGTGACTGGATACCCTGGAAATGAGGGTAAAAATAGTGTTCCGAACGGGTTCGCTGGTAAGTGCTTCAGGTTCTTCACCAAGAGGTGAATTTGGTTGGTGGAAGGGATCACCTTCTTCTTATCTCCATTGATTAAGTTTACTACGAACCCATCCCCAATTCATCCAATATAGATGATGACTAATTGGTTGGTTCATTCCGGTTACGCTGCCATTGGAGCTCGAGGAGTTCGAGGAATCAAGTGAGAAATCCATATTATCTGATCGGAATAAGGGTTTTTGTTATGAGATGAGTGTTGAATATTGAATGATATATTTGTCTTCTTGATATACGTATATATAGCAAAAAGTAATTTACGGAGTAAATTTAGGAAAAGTGTTAGACAAAGTTTATTAAGATAGATATGATATGATATAATAAGATATGATGAGTCTATAATCCAATAATAGCCGTATGACGTGTCGAGATCATAAAATGATAAGTATGTAATCTGATAATCTTTCGATTAAAGACTCTCAATTCGTAATGGCCTATTCAGGTCTAGGGGCTTGAGCTATAGGATCCTTTAAATCGGTAATCCAAACCCTTCCATTCTAGAGTTTCATAGACGCCATCCGTCAAGAAAATTCAATAACGAGTAATAAAATGTATAAAAGTAATGAATATGAGTAGTGATGACATTATAATGTCTTTGAGATTGTCGATAACTCAATGACATTTTTCGGTTCGCAAACTGATGCATAAAGGCATAAAGCATATAGGTACGTGATATAACAGGAAGTTATATACGTTTGAGTATGAATAGTAACAAATATAGGAGTTTCAAAAATTCATGGATAATATTTCATGTAATACATATGTAATACACAAAACCATAATAAATGACATAGGAATGTCGAGAACGGTGTTGCATTTAAATGTGGTAGCGGAATTGAATAGTACTTAGGAGAATGAGCAGAGTTCTTAGATTGGCTCGGCATTCAAAGATAAGTAAAGTTTCTAAAGTATAGTGTAACATTTAACAGTTAAAGGCAACAATTAAAGGTACTATAGTCAAAGGAAGTTGTAGTCCTACATTGCTAAGGTACCTAATTGTATAAGGCACACATAAAATGCAATCCTGGTTCTCTACAATAACACTGCTCTGATACCAATCTGTCACACCCCCCAAAATGGACCAGGGGTAATTGTGACCAATCATATCATAACACAGTTGTATAAACAAGAACGACTCTATATGAGACTTTTTAAATAAAACCTTTGTTAATAAAACAGCGGAAGCAGTAATACATGTTTACATTATTATTAAAACATAAAATAAATGTTTATGAACTAAAATATAATATGCGATGTGGACTCCATGCAAGCATCAAATCTATCATCACAAAGTTGCAAACAGCTAGCTCAATCATCACCTGAGACAAAACATGCTTAAAGTGTCAACCAAAAAGGTTGAGTGAAATTCACAGGTTTATAAATAATATCCAAAGTTTTAGACCACAAGATTTAGTTTAAAGTTGATTGATATAGAAATATCAATCTAAAAGTGTTGCTGCATTTTGTAATATCGCTACTAAACAAGTTTACCCTATGACACCTTGTACTGTCAGTGTCGTGGAATCATTATTATGTAACCAAAGACCAACGGTCGAATGGTTAGAGACGTTACTCTCAATAGGCCTACTCACAATAATTAAGTTTGCATTTAAACGTAGCAATTGACGATATTACGGTAGGGATTTAGCATGAATCAAAGCATGACAGCATAGTTAACAATTTAGTACTTGTGTCTAAGTGTAAAATAGTTATAAAGCAAGCATGTGTCTCACCCCAAAAGTTATAAAACAGTTATGAAACAGTAAAAAGTGGGGCTATGAAGTTCACCTTAGTAGCACAAAAGAGTATTCCACGAAAGAATTGAACGGAAGGACGTGACCGAGATCTCAACCTAGAGATAGAACGTATGATCAGACATTGCCTAACAGACAATAGTATATAGTACTATATTGATAGTAATGGTTCACTAAAGAATTTCCATTTTTGGAAGGTTACTATTTATGGAAAGTTTCCACTTATAGTAATTTTCCAATTTTAGAAAGTTCGGGTTAATCTTTAGCAAGACGTTGTATAACTTTACTCAAACTTCGTTGCTATCAAATAAGTCAAGAATGACCAGATGTAACCGGGGGCCCAGGACTCTTGACCAGAATCTAAGTCATGGCATTCGAGATCCACAAGCTTACCCATAAATGGCAACCTAGACATCATTCACTTACGACCGTGAGTAGCGATGAAGTTCACATGAATTGTACATTATCTTTGATTAACCTTCACTTTAGGTTTATATGTTATTATATATGTTATATTATATTTATTAATGTATTAACAATTTGATTATCTTATATTATATATACTATAAGTTATTATTATTAAATTAGTATAGTTATAAAATAAGTGTTTATTAATAATGTATTGTTATTAACTTACATTATCAGCGTTATACTTTATTATATAGTATACTTAGTTATTAACCGTAAGTTATAATAATAATATTAATTTAGTATATGTAATATACTTATGTTAATCGAAAATCATACTAATATAAGTTAATACGAATATTAATTCATTAAATATTATATTTATAATTTTTATAAACTTAGTTAATTATACAATTCAGTAGGATATTTTATAAAAATAATTTTATCAATTTTTTGTATTTATTTCCCACTTTTCTTTATATATATATACTCGGTTTATATTATCAAATTTAATTAGGTAATAAATATTAAATCGACCTAAATAAATAATTTTATATTTTTTACAGGTTATATATTATGTAAAAATGTTATAAAAATTATTAAATCAAATTTTATATCAAAATATTATTTATTTAATGTTTTCAAATTATTTAACCATTGTAATCGGCCTATAATTAAATAAATAGAAAAATAATTTAAAATTAATTTTTATATTTTTTTTAAAGTATCTAGTGATGCTACAAATCATATAAAAATTTTATAAAAATATTTAATACACGTTTGTATTTATTTTGTATTTTCTTTATTATTTCTCTCGGTTTAGAATAATGCAAAAGTAAATTCTTTTTAAATACAAATCGTCCCATTTATTTAAGTTTTATAATTTTTGCTTGTTTATAAAAGTATAATAATCTCAAAAAAAAAAATTATAATTATTTTTATTACTGTTTAATATTTTATTACGAATTTTATATTGTTTTTATGTTTAAATACTACATAATTTGTATTTAATTATAAATAATATTCCATAAATTATAAAAATTATTTTTATACATCATAATACTTATAATACTAATTATAACATGTAACAATAATTTATATATATTAAATTCGAATTTTTAAAGAATATCTAAAAAAAATAAAAGCAATTCGATAAAAAATATAGAAAATACCTCAAGTACTTTTCCAAGTTTGTGAGAGAGTTTTTCCAAAGATTTGATACAAGTTTTTATGAAATGGAATGGTGAAAAGAAAAAATATAAATAAAATAAAGGTGCTAATTTTGACAAAAAATAAAAACATGTTAAAAATGTTTTTAATAAGTTTTTGTTTTTGAAAATATTTTGTCAAAATTCATGGGCTCATTATTTAATTTATAAAAAAATCTCTTTTTTTATAAGCTAAAAATATATATATATAATGATTTAAATAACTTATCATTTAATTAATAATTATGTTTCATATAGTTTCAAATATAATACGCATTAATATTAATATTAACTAAAGTTATTTTATATAATTAGTGTAAACTTTAGTTAACAAAAAGTGTCGACTAAAAATAAATATTTGATCAATGTCAAATTTAATTATATATTAAGTATGGATAACAACCCTATAGTCAAATTAGTCAATTCAAGTATGGAAATATGAGGGTTGTTATACAAACGGGGACAATAACAGTTTACAAGTGGCGTAGCAGGTTGTGTTCATGACGGAAAACAGAAACAAGAAAAGCAAGGTGATGGTGTTTTACAAGTTTTAGTGGTGGTGGTTTTAGATTGAATATAGAAGGTGGAGAAGAAGGTGGCGGTTAATCAAGGTGGTTGTAGGTGACGGGTAGAGGTGATCGAAAGTGGTGGTGTGTGAATGGCGGTTGAACCATGTGATAGTGGTGGTAGCATGATGGTTGAAGGTTCGATGGTGGTAAAGCTTGAGTGGTGATCGAAACAACAAGTAGGAAGTGGGTTCTTGGTTTATGGTTGTTAAGGATGTTCGGTTATGATCATAACAGAAAAAGAAAGAATAGAAATAATGATGGTGGTGGTTTGCAGATGGTTGGTGACTCGCGAAACCATACAAAAATAAATAAGTGTGGATGGTGGTTCGTTTGGGATGACGAAGGTGATAATTTGGAAGAGAAATAAGTGTTAGTTTACAAGAGAAAGAAGAAGTGTTCAGTTATGTTTAGGTATCTGTATATATATATATATATATATATATATATATATATATATATATATATATATATATATATATATATATATATATATATATATATATATATATATATAAAGAGAGAAGTGAGTGGTGTTTTGTTGGGACAGTAAACAGAAATGCACACTTGTATACTATGTTAAATTGTAACTAAAACAAACACAGTAAACCAATTACAATTCAATCATATACAGTAATGATGGTAATCAATTTAAAATAGTATTGGATTCTCATATTTCACTCATGAGAAATGGTTGGAAAATAACCTACCGAAAGTTTTCACGGACTGTGTATCGTCCAGTATTTGAAATCAGTGGCGGATAAAAGTCTTTAGAAAAATCCCAAACTTTCACAGTAATTATCTTTATTTATTTCGGTCATTATGGTATAACATTCGATCATTAATTTATTAAATAAAAATTACATCAACTGTCCCGCTCAACTCTGGGTAAAATATAAAAAGTGTTAAAATTTAATAACTAGATCCTAAATACATTTTTAGTAAGCCTAAAATTTATAGAACTCATTTTCGGATCACCATTTATTTTAAAATCATATAAGTTCGAATTTATCTTGCTTAATATCAATCAGAACATCAACGAGTATTACAATTATTTAATATTTATTTTTAATATACTTCAATTGTATATAAATATGTTTTAAATAATAATTATTATTTTTACATAATTAATTTCTAACAATTACCTCATAAATTATATTTCAAATTATATATATTTATTTAAATATATACATATCTATTTACAAATAGTTATTCGTGAATCGTCGAGAACGGTCGATGGTCAATTGAACAGTACAAAATTTTGAGACTCATCTTAACAGACTTTGCTTATCGTGTCGAAATTTTATAAGGATCAAGTTTAAATTTGGTCAGAAATTTTCGGGTCGTCACAATAAGTAGAAAGTTTATATTTCAATTCTACTTCGCGTAAGTAGAATCACTCTTTCTCTCTTATAATCTCTCCATTGATATGTGCTTGAGGCTTGGGAGATCAGTAGATATGACTTTGAAAGAATGTTGGAAAGAGGTAGTCTTCTAGTTTGGCAAAGAGGTGTATTTATATTCCAAGAAAAACTTGACAGATAAAACTACGGTTGAAGCACGGTCGACCTTGCAGGCAGCCGTACAACTTCTGTCAGCATTTCAACATATCCGTTGGAGCTCCTTTTTCTTTGAATTTTTGGCTTCTTTACCCAATATAGAGCCTTCAAAATATGCTTAATACACCTAGAAGTTAACTCCATTATCCCTTTGATCTTGAACATATGCATGGAGGTTGACATGTGCTAGCTAAAGAGGAAAGTTCAATGTCCTTGACCATTGTCATTGATTTCCTTAAAAGGAAAATGCAGATTTTTGTTCCTGACAAACCACTAGCATCCAAACTTCATTACCAAAATCTTTAAACCCTTGTCTTCATCTTTGATGGAAGTATCTTGCCCATTGGAACCTTGTTACAACTCCATTGAACTAGTTTGAGAACACTTTGACTAGTTGCACTAATCACAAAGATACATCACTACATTCCAAACCTCATACCCATGTCTTCACCAACTTGTCTTTTCTTTGATGGAAGTATCTTGCTCTTTGGAACATTGTTACATCTCAAATGAACTAGTTTGAATCTAGTTGGAACTTAATGATCCTTGTTACAACCTTGACTAGCTTGAACTAATTACATTTACATACATACAATGGTACTTAAAACTAATGAGAGAGAACCTCTTTAATTGAGACTTTAATGACCATCATTAGTATGTATTTGAATGACATTTTATAATAAGATAAATGTAAAACATTTTTTGTGTTTAATCTTATTTGAGCTTAAAATGTCATTAAGATGTCATTAGGTGTGATTAGTAAAAATTAACATCTTTTGGTTCAAAACTCTTTTGAAATCACATAAGGCAACTATTATAAGTATCTCTAAAAAGGTTTTGTAAATTATAGATGCCTCAAAGTGGTCTAACTAAAAGTGGTTGAATTTGATTACAGTGAAAACTGCGGTCGATCCACGGTCGGCTGTGAGGTTGACCGTAGATCAACAGTTTTGAAAAATGGTGCAGCCGTTGGTACATGACATCTACGATCAGACCCGCAGTCGACCGTGGTGCAGCCGCATGGTAGTTTTACCAAGTTAATTATTTATGTATTGGTCTTTTTGTGATGGCCCCGTCAATACACTTAACGGCTCCGTCACTTGGTCCCACAGCTTGATCGAACTTAAATGAATTTAATAAACAACATTGCATTCTTTTATTTCAAAAGTTTCCCAAAAAGGAAACATACTAAAATATGTAGTTTAAACAACCCAACATATTAATAACCAAAGTTGACATTAAAACATTATCAACAAAACACCCACAAGTTTAATAATTCAAAAAGAGAATGCAAGTTTAAAGTTTCATAAATGTTTAACAAAATCTGCCCAAATGCATGCAGACTCTTCTAACACAGCGAAAGCATCAAACAAACTCAAGTACCTGTGAAAACATGCGAGTAAACTGTCAACAAAAATGTTGAGTGAATTATATGTTTAAATAAACGTATAAGCTTTAGACCACAAGATTTAAAATGTTAGAAAACACATAACATTATTCCATTATCAATGAGCCACCTGGTAGCCACTTAACCCTTTATTTACCCTTGCCAAACACAACAAATAATATACATTGAACAAGTGTATCTTCAACTAAATACGAAGTACTAACCATTCCGATTATAAATTGCTAGCGCGACTAGCTCGAAATGGGGTTGTCAAATCCGATAGATCTATCCGTAGGATTCGCGTTCACCAGTAGAAACCAGTGATTACAGTTACCATACTATGGAATATTTTTGTTCAACTCATACTGAATAATTTAACTTTTATTGCCACTTGTATCTAAACGTAAAATAAAATGCATGTAATCACATCCCAAAATTATACTTTAAAAAGTATGAAAAACGGGACTATAACTCACCTTAAAGCAAAAGAAGTAACCACACAAAAATACGAACAGCGAATGAAGTAAGTGATCAAGAATGATCACAACGCCGACCTATAAATAAAGCAGGTCGATATAAATAACTAACTTAGGTCAAGTCTTAGTATGATAGCTATTGCACTTGTTACAAGCAAACATAGAACAACACTCAACATGCTTCAGTTTGATCAGAACAGCGTAAGGACACGAACTTTCTATTTTTAGAAAGTTTCTATTTTAAGCAGGTTTCCATTTTTGGAAAGTTTCTATTTAAGGAAAGTTTCTATTTTAGGAAAGTTTCTATTTTTAGAAAGTTTCTATATTTGGAAGGTTTCTATTTTTAGAAAGTTTCTATATTTGGAAAGTTTCTATTTTTAGAAAGTTTATATTTTAGGAAAGTATATAAGTTAGGAAAGTTTCCTTATTTAGAAAGTCAACAAAAGTCAACTGAAAGTCAAAGTCAATCGAAAGTCAACTCAAAAGTCAACTTTGGTCAAACATAGTCAATATTAATTTTAAAAGTATAAGTTATATTAATAATATAAGTTATAATGTTATTTAAAGTCAAATATGTATAATTATGTCATATCATAAGTTTAATTAAATGAAAATAAATTATTAAAGTTAACATAAGTTTAAATGATATAATTAATATAACATAAGTATTTAATTAATTAATTAAATATTAATCATAATATAAGTATTATTAATTAATAATAATTTTTAATCATATCATATGTATTATTAATTAATTATGAATTATTAATCATATCATAAGTTTCTAATTATAATTATTAAATCATAAGTATTTAATAATTAAATTATAATTAAGTAATAACTAAGCCTTATAATAGTTAAATAATTAATTAATCCTTATTATAAGTCTTATCATAATAATCTCATAATATAAGTTTAATACTTATCATAAGTATTTCTCATTAATAATAAAAGTATTATTAATCATAAGTTTAATTAAATGTTTATTTAATCAAAATGTAATTAATAAATGATATAATAAATATGTATATCATAAGTTCTAAATTAAAATAATTACTTTTTATATCATAAGTAATTTATTAATAATGAAAATCTTTATTTATGTCATAAGTCTTATTTAATAACCATACGTTTTAGTTAAAAGTTCATCGGGTCATAACTTGAGCTCCAGGAATCAGTTTTCGGCGAGTCTTATATATCTTCGCCTAACCAATCCACCTGACACATTAGTGTGCTCAAGAACACCTCAAGAATAGCCACCAAGTCATAACCTATTGTGACGATCGCTCCAAATCCATATGCACGAACACGTCATTCATTGATTTCATTGCGAGGTATTTGACCTCTATGTGATACATTTTGTAACATTGTATTCGTTTGAAAAGGTATTTCATAAATGAATATATAAATTCCAGGTTTTTAACATCTGATGATTTCTACGTATAGACAATCACCATTTAATGGTTTACAATAATACATCTGTTGACAATACAGTCAAAATAAGATACATGGTAATGGTTTGGTGAATGCAAGTTTCTTGTATATAGCATGTATGACTCCAAGCACATATCTTGTATCACGTATAAGCAAACAGCGGAAGACTTCTAGAATCCTGAGAATAAACATGCTTCAAGTGTCAACACAAAGGTTGGTGAGTTCATAGTTTTAATATTACACATAATCCGTATATCAATGTGGATTACAAAAGTTCAGTTGTTTTATTCAAAACGTTTATCAATAGGTTTTACATAAAAGGTGGATCACAAGATTTCAGTTGTTTCATCCGAAACGTTTATCAATCGGTTCTACAAAATTGAGCACCCTGGTAACTAAACTTTAATGCTTATATTATTTGTACCCTTTGTATAATCATCTTAATAATACACGCAAACCAACGTGTACGCTTCTCAAATAGCATACGTCCGTTAAAAGGCTAGCGCTCTAGCTCGGATGGGGATATCAAGCCCTATGGATCCATATACTACTACTCGCGCCCACCAGTTCTTATAACTGGCAGTTACTAGTTACCAAAGCTAAGGGATTTTCGGTTCAAACTCAGTGTAGAATTTAGTATGTACTTGTATCCATTGCGTTTAAAATAAAGTGCATATATTCTCAGCCCAAAAATATATTGAGTAAAAGGGATCATATGAAACTCACACTTTATAATTATTGTAAAACAGTTATTAAAGCATTTGCATGTATTCTCAGCCCAAAAATGTAAAGGGTAAAAGGGATCATATGAAACTCACACATATAAATATTGTATATACAATATTGTAGGAAAGCACGTAGACGCATCGGAGATGATAAACACGAGGTTTGATTCACAAAAATACCCCCGAACATTACCCATAATTTCCTTGGCAACCCATATTTTCCTTAGCTCTAGCTCGCTCGGAAACTTGTTTTGAAAATTACTTGGACAGCACTCCGTCGTAATATTTTATGTACATTATTATTTTTGTATCGCAAAAATAATAATACTAATAATAAAAATAATAAGATTAATAATAATCTTATTATTATTAATAATAATAATAATAATAATAAATAATTAAAATAAATACGGAGTAATATGTATATTTGTGTATGTTTTTTTTTTCTTTCTTTACTCGGCAGAAAATGTTGCAATTTATAGAACCTGGCCTGAAATCTGGAGTCATGCGACTCGCATGGAAATGGCCTTCTGGCCATGCGACTCGCATGAGGACCAGGGACAGCTCACATTGTTTTGGCTCCTAGCTTGTCGACATAATATAAAATAAATATAAATATATAAATAATTAATATAATTATTTATATATTATATTTTATTCTTGTGCATAGTAGACTAGATATTTTTGGTCCGTTGCGTCGGGCGTTTCTTCTTGACTCGGGTCCCGGTTCCGGATTTTCAGACGTCCTTGCGTACTATTTTATATCGTGTACTTTGCGTTCCGCAACTTGTACTCTTGTCATTTTTAGACGTTCTTCATCAATAATTTGAACCTTTTTAATTGTATCTTGTACATTTGAGCATTTTGGACCTTTCCGTCTTCAATTCTTCGTTTTCGCCTTTTGTCTTCGCACTTATTAAATATAAACGAATATTACTTGAATATGGAACAATTACAACTAAAATCCTGTCTTTCTTGGGGGATAATGCTATGAAATATATGTTCCTTTTTAGCCTTATCAATAGCCTTAAATTATCCCTTAATTATATCACTCAAAGTGTATCTTAAACTTTCGAGTGTTTTGGTCATTTACTTCTATAAATCATCGTCTCGCTATTTGTTAAAATACATTTTTATAATAGCGTTTTACTGTAGCAAAGTTACTGTAGTAAAGTCAAATTTTACTGTAGCAATTCACTGTAGCAAAGTCAATTTCACTGTAGCAAATAGTGATTTTCGAAAACACTGTAGCATTTTGAGTAATGTGGCAATTTGAAAACACTGTAACAAATTAGTGTTTAACTAGTTCATCTTAAACGCTTTAGTTAACTTATCTAAATATCAATTGAATCAATAAACGAATGTTACTATCGTTTATTATATATATGTATATATCTTTTTAATATACATAAATCAGTTTTTAAATACACATTGGAAGTTATTTATAAATAAATTTTAATAATAAATATTTCAACTTATCATATACATTCAAATAGATATTTAAACCAATAAGTTTAATGTACGGTATCAAACAATTAATACATTGTTACCTTTTCATGTTATAGTATATATGTATCTATTTACATATAATTGTTCGCGAATCGTCGAAAACAACCGAAGAGTATTTAAATATATAAAAGTAATTCAAAAATTTTGAGATTCAGTTTTACAGACTTTGCTTATCGTGTCGGAAATGTTAATCATACAAAGATTAAGTTTAAATTTAGTCGAAATTTCTGGGTCATCACAGTACCTACCCGTTAAAGAAATTTCGTCCCGAAATTTGAGTGAGGTCGTCATGGCTAACAATAAAAATGTTTTAATGACGAATATGAGTTGATAATAGAGTTTTATCTATGTTTGAATAATATGGATAAAATAATCCAATTACTCGAAGCGTATGAGAGAAGTTATCGTAATCAAGTGAAATGGAGAATAGAGATGCGTCTTATCTCTTGATGTAGTAACAATTGATTTCCGTATTTTAAGGAATAGAAAATCTTCATAATCTAAATAAGATTTGATTCTTCAGAATTTGCGGAAATTAGGATTTTCTTTGATTAAATGCGTAATCTGCCTCTATTGCTGCGTCCGATATTTTGCTATAAATTGACCACTTCCGTTGCATTTATTTTCACCACTTCTATAATCTTCTTCCTTATTTCATACTTCTAACAAATTGTGAAATGCTTCATCCAGTTCTGATTCTTGATATACTCCTAACTTTCATATCTGTCATTCTTCTTTTTCATCTACCACCAGAGGAAATTACTTACTTCTACCATTACCTTGGGGTTATAGTGTTTTTCATTCTCCCGTGTCTTTATATTGCTATACGCATTGATATACACGGTTTGTAATTTCGGGGTTGTTATCGGGCATTATATTCTCCATTATATTTCGGAGCTTCATACTTTTGTTTTCTCTTCCCGACCTTAAGTCAAACGGATAATGGTCCAGAATTCGTAGGTATGAAGTTTCAGATGAACATAAATAATGTTCTAAGAAAGAAATGGTAATAGTACAATATGACTTGTCAAATTACCAGAATACCTCGAAAAAGACCGAATCATCAAGAAATATATTTTCTTGTTATATTTAGAGATTATATAGAATGAATGAGTTATGTAACATGGTTCATGATGAGGGTGGGATCTGTGAACCTTTATCACGTTCCATTAGAAACTCAGCATGACTTACTGTAATATAATCACGTTGATCAAGTGTCATTATATTATACTAATTCATGCTTCAGTTCCCAACACTACTTCAAAACATTCAAATTTTAAACTTGAAGGTTTCAGAATTTAGAAACTAAAATAGTTTCTTTTATGATGTAACACATATATCGCAAGGAGAAAATTGATTTTCGATACGAATGATTATGAAATTATCTCCAGAAATATGGAGGATATTTATAATGAAAGATACGATGATATTTTAGAATTTCTAATATCAGAGGATGATGAAGAATATTGTCCGTAGGAGTTTAGTATCAGGAGCAAGGTATTCGTTAATGACTTCAGCAGATACTGAATCATTTGTATTCTTTGAAGGCAGGTTTAGTCTTTGTGATTTATCCACAACCCTCCTTCATACTTTGCTCAATCCGTTTTCCAGTTTCAAACCTTCTCTTTTTCTCAGCTTTACCACCATATTATTCTTTATCATCAAACTTTTGACTGTTAAGGTCGTTTACAGTTTTTGCTGCTTCATCAGCATTGTTCCAATTTCAGAGAACTAGTTTCATAGTTTGGGGTGTTTTTCAAAAACTTCACATTCGAAGTATGTAATTCGAGGAGGTAGACGTTATATGTACACATATAACTGTTGGCGTAGACGTGCTGCAAGATTTCAAAATACTGATTGCAAATTCCCGATAGTTGGAATGGCAACTATTGTTACAAGATGTGGATGAGTACATGATAGGGTTTCAATGTATATATAGTGATTTCCGGAGAGTTTCAAATAGCAGGGTGACGGAGTCGCTGGTACATTTACTGCTAATATGGTGGAACATAAAAGGTTCCCCAGTAACAAAAACGTATATGCCAAAGTTATAAGTCTGAAAGGTCGTCGTTGACTAGTTGAATGGGTGATAATACTGGATACTTTTAAAAAGGAATTGCAAGGTTACTTTCAGTAATAATAATGCCGAAGGATTTATCACAGATACGTGTTAAAGTTTTACTTAGGTTTCGAGAGCTTTCCAGATATATGATTATAAGTATAAATCTTTCTTCTCGTAGATATCGTGTAGTTGGTTTGTCTTCTCGTTTGTTCATTAGTTGAAGTGTTTCCAAGAATTTCGATGGGTTTGAACGCAAAATATAATCATATGATGTTCTAGTACTGTTCTGAATTCAAAGCATGGGTTTCGAAGCATGGTTTTGAAAGATGTAGGAATCTAAGAGTGATGTTTTTCGTTTAATCTTGACTTGGATTCTGATCTATCGAAATTAGAATATGAAATTGAATGAAAATGGTTATTCTGCGATGAACAGATACGTATATCTATAAGTTTGAGCAGTATAGTTAATGATTGCTGAATCAGAATTGAAGAATGTATAGTGTAACATATTAATGTGGAATTTATATATTTCTAGGGTATTACCTACCCATTAAAATATTCTCATCATTAACAGTTTGTACAAAAGGATTTTCAATTACAATCTTTATGAAAATATATGTATGTATATTTCCTTCAGATGTAATATAGATTTAATGAGTTATTAAACTCATTTGATTTTCGGTTGGAACTAGAAACGAATAATCTCTTCTATATTAAAGATTACATAATCGTCGCAGGATATTTCTCCAATGAAGTTATGAATTAATACTTCATCATTTATGGTTATTAGTATTCTTCGGTGTCTACGGTGCGTATGAGGTTGATACTCGTGGGACAGATTGTGAGGTTAAGGTTTACGTTGCGGATGTTGTTGTTGTCGGTACTGGTACCGTTGTTGGTTGTGCTGCTGGTTCTGGTGGTGCTACCTGTGCTGCCTGTGATGCCTGCAAATTGTGCATCATATTCTCCAAAGCCACAACTCGAGCGCGAAGCTCGTTAACTTCTTTTATTATTCCGGGATGATTGGCGGTTGGTACGAGAGGATGAATAAAGTTTAAAATTCTAGTTATCATATAATCGTTGCGAAATATCCTGGAAATGAGGGTAAAGATAGTGTTTCGAACGGGTTTGCCGGTAAGTGCCTCAGGTTCCTCACTAAGAGGTGAATTCGGTTGGTGGAAAGGATCGCCTTCCTCTTGTCTCCATTGATTAAGTTGATTACGAACCCATCCCCAATTCATCCAGAATTGGTGATGACTGATTGGTTGATTCATTCCGGTTACACTGCTTTCGGAACTCAGGTGGAAATTCATATCGGAATCCGAAGAACTCGAATTACTTGCAGAATTCATCTTACACGGTTAGATAAATAATTTTCGATGTGAAATGATTTTCGGATATCGGATGATATTCTAATTACATAGAATACCTTTATATAGTACAAAGGATCCGCGAATTACGGAGAAACTTTCGAAAACTGGCAAGTAAAGGTAACAGTAACAGATACGCTAAGATATTCATTTTGTCTATAAACTAGTCATGCAATCCATGCAATAAGGTGTGTCTAGACTACAAATGATAAGCAGGTAATTTTCCACACAAGGAATGATAAGCAGGTAATTTCTAACAAAAAAATTATAAGCAACAACTTTTATCATGCAGACATGGTCGAAGTCCAGACTCACTAATGTATCCTAACAATAACCAGTTAGACACACTAATGCAAATTCTGGTTCGCTAAGACCAACGCTCTGATACCAACTGTGACGATCGCTCCAAATCCATATGGACGAACACGTCATTCATTGATTTCATTGCGAGGTATTTGACCTCTATGTGATACATTTTGTAACATTGTATTCGTTTGAAAAGGTATTTCATAAATGAATATATAAATTCCAGGTATTTAACATCTGATGATTTCTACGTATAGACAATCACCATTTAATGGTTTACAATAATACATCTGTTGACAATACAGTCAAAATAAGATACATGGTAATGGTTTGGTGAATGCAAGTTTCTTGTATATAGCATGTATGACTCCAAGCACATATCTTGTATCACGTATAAGCAAACAGCGGAAGACTTCTAGAATCCTGAGAATAAACATGCTTCAAGTGTCAACACAAAGGTTGGTGAGTTCATAGTTTTAATATTACACATAATCCGTATATCAATGTGGATTACAAAAGTTCAGTTGTTTTATTCAAAACGTTTATCAATAGGTTTTACATAAAAGGTGGATCACAAGATTTCAGTTGTTTCATCCGAAACGTTTATCAATCGGTTCTACAAAATTGAGCACCCTGGTAACTAAACTTTAATGCTTATATTATTTGTACCCTTTGTATAATCATCTTAATAATACACGCAAACCAACGTGTACGCTTCTCAAATAGCATACGTCCGTTAAAAGGCTAGCGCTCTAGCTCGGACGGGGATATCAAGCCCTATGGATCCATATACTACTACTCGCGCCCACCAGTTCTTATAACTGGCAGTTACTAGTTACCAAAGCTAAGGGATTTTCGGTTCAAACTCAGTGTAGAATTTAGTATGTACTTGTATCCATTGCGTTTAAAATAAAGTGCATATATTCTCAGCCCAAAAATATATTGAGTAAAAGGGATCATATGAAACTCACACTTTATAATTATTGTAAAACAGTTATTAAAGCATTTGCATGTATTCTCAGCCCAAAAATGTAAAGGGTAAAAGGGATCATATGAAACTCACACATATAAATATTGTATATACAATATTGTAGGAAAGCACGTAGACGCATCGGAGATGATAAACACGAGGTTTGATTCACAAAAATACCCCCGAACATTACCCATAATTTCCTTGGCAACCCATATTTTCCTTAGCTCTAGCTCGCTCGGAAACTTGTTTTGAAAATTACTTGGACAGCACTCCGTCGTAATATTTTATGTACATTATTATTTTTGTATCGCAAAAATAATAATACTAATAATAAAAATAATAAGATTAATAATAATCTTATTATTAATAATAATAATAATAATAATAATAAATAATTAAAATAAATACGGAGTAATATGTATATTTGTGTATGTTTTTTTTTTCTTTCTTTACTCGGCAGAAAATGTTGCAATTTATAGAACCTGGCCTGAAATCTGGAGTCATGCGACTCGCATAGAAATGGCCTTCTGGCCATGCGACTCGCATGAGGACCAGGGACAGCTCACATTGTTTTGGCTCCTAGCTTGTCGACATAATATAAAATAAATATAAATATATAAATAATTAATATAATTATTTATATATTATATTTTATTCTTGTGCATAGTAGACTAGATATTTTTGGTCCGTTGCGTCGGGCGTTTCTTCTTGACTCGGGTCCCGGTTCCGGATTTTCAGACGTCCTTGCGTACTATTTTATATCGTGTACTTTGCGTTCCGCAACTTGTACTCTTGTCATTTTTAGACGTTCTTCATCAATAATTTGAACCTTTTTAATTGTATCTTGTACATTTGAGCATTTTGGACCTTTCCGTCTTCAATTCTTCGTTTTCGCCTTTCGTCTTCGCACTTATTAAATATAAACGAATATTACTTGAATATGGAACAATTACAACTAAAATCCTGTCTTTCTTGGGGGATAATGCTATGAAATATATGTTCCTTTTTAGCCTTATCAATAGCCTTAAATTATCCCTTAATTATATCACTCAAAGTGTATCTTAAACTTTCGAGTGTTTTGGTCATTTACTTCTATAAATCATCGTCTCGCTATTTGTTAAAATACATTTTTATAATAGTGTTTACTGTAGCAAAGTTACTGTAGTAAAGTCAAATTTTACTGTAGCAATTCACTGTAGCAAAGTCAATTTCACTGTAGCAAATAGTGATTTTCGAAAACACTGTAGCATTTTGAGTAATGTGGCAATTTGAAAACACTGTAACAAATTAGTGTTTAACTGGTTCATCTTAAATGCTTTAGTTAACTTATCTAAATATCAATTGAATCAATAAACGAATGTTACTATCGTTAATTATATATATGTATATATCTTTTTAATATACATAAATCAGTTTTTAAATACACATTGGAAGTTATTTATAAATAAATTTTAATAATAAATATTTCAACTTATCATATACATTCAAATAGATATTTAAACCAATAAGTTTAATGTACGGTATCAAACAATTAATACATTGTTACCTTTTCATGTTATAGTATATATGTATCTATTTACATATAATTGTTCGCGAATCGTCGAAAACAACCGAAGAGTATTTAAATATATAAAAGTAATTCAAAAATTTTGAGATTCAGTTTTACAGAGTTTGCTTATCGTGTCGGAAATGTTAATCATACAAAGATTAAGTTTAAATTTAGTCGAAATTTTTGGGTCATCACACCTATAGCCATTAATCAACTTGGAGCTTTAATCCGTTCAAAAACATGTTTTAGTCATAACGGGTGATCCGTGACTCGGATTTTGATGACCCGAACATGAAAGTTCATCCCACCATCAATCCTAACACACTAGTACACCCTATAGAATCCAAAAGTGGTCACAAAGTTAGACCATACCTGTACCAATTTGTTTTCACATTTTAATTTCAATTAAACACCATTTTAATCATATCTAGAGCTCCGGGAATCGAAATAACATGAATCCGGAGTCTAAAATTAATGTATTGATGAGAGGAACTCATATAGACACTTTAATTTCACTTTTATATCAGTTATGTTTAAAGAAATGATCAAACAAGCTGCTGTCCCAAAACAATCAAACCGAAAACATGAATTAACGAGCATTTCTACGCATACTATCAACAATATAATGACATATAATCATCATACAACCAATATGATATACAAAATCAGTAAAATATAAGAAAAATTAAAAATCTAGGGTTAGGGTTTATACCCTAATCGAGAATCAAGAGATATGGTTGCGTAGAGAATGATGAGAGGAACGCGGTTGTGTAAATGATGCAATGATCCAAGCTTTATTTTGATGGATGGTGATGATGATGTTGATGATGATAATCGGCGGCCAAAGAAAAAAAGAAGAGGAGATGAGAGAAAATATGAGAAGTAGGTTATTTAGAAATGAATGTGATAAATGAAATGAATTGCAAAATGAAAAAAAAATCAAAGTATCCTCCCCCATACATGGGGTTCGGCTGAGTTTTACATGGGTGTGGGCCCCATTGGCCCACTGTTGTTATTTGATAAAATGCTTGTGGCCCGAACGCCCGATCGAAGCCGAAACGCGAAAACACGACTACGCGATTGAAAATTCGGAGAGATAACAAATACGCGGCGAAAAATATATATAAACACTATATATAAATATATGACTTTAAAATATCATATTTAAAATAATTAGGACTTAAAAATCCCAAAATCTCGACCGTTGGTTTGAAAACCGAAAAGATTCGCCGGATACAAATCCACGATTCGTATAAACGTACGATTTAAAATATGAACACAAATTTTCACATAACACATAATAATTAATATATTATTACTAAAATAATAATATAGGTCATAGAAATGATGTGGCACGAATAATAATTAACGGGCGTTAAATAATAAATGGTAAAAGATAACGGAAAAAGTAGGGTCGTTACAGTACCTTCCCGTTACGGAAATTTCGTCCCGAAATTTAAGCAGGTGCAGGGGTTGACTTAGCATCTGGGAACAAATGCGGGTACTTCTGCTTCATCTGATCTTTACGCTCCCAAGTGAACTCTGGACCACGTCTGGTGTTCCATCTAACTTGGACAATAGGAATTCTACTCTGCTTAAGAGTCTTAACCTCTCGATCCATAATTTCAACAGGTTCCTCAATAAAATGAAGTTGCTTATCAACGTGATGTTACTCCAGAGGAATAGTTTCATCTACCTCGGCCAAACACTTCTTTAAATTCAATACATGAAAAACGTCATGAACAGCACTGAGTTCTTGTGGCAATTTCAAACGATAAGCCACGGGTCTAACTCTCTCAATAATCTTAAATGGTCCAACAAAACGAGGACTCAACTTTTCCCTTTTACCAAAACGTATCACGCCCTTCCAAGGTGATACCTTCAACATAACACGGTCACCGACCTGAAATTCAATATCGTTCCTCCTCTTATTGGCATAGCTCTTTTGCCGACTTCTAACGGTTCTCAATCTTTCCTTAATTTGTACGATCTTCCCGGTAGTCTCATGAATAATTTCTGGACCTGTGAGTTGAGCATCCCCAACCTCATTCCAACAGATGGGAGACCTACACTTTCTGTCATACAGAGCTTCAAACGGTGCGGCTTTAATACTTGCATGATAGCTGTTATTATAAGAAAATTCAGCTAGCGACAAATATCTATCCCACCCATTACCAAAATCAATAACACACGCTCGCAACATGTCTTCTAACGTTTGAATGGTCCTTTCACTCTGACCATCCGTCTGAGGGTGATAAGTGGTGCTCATATCCAACTTAGTTCCCAAAGCTTCCTGCAAGGATCGCCAAAACCTCGATATAAATCGACTGTATCGGTCTGAAATGATTGATACAGGAACAAAATGTCTAGAAACAATCTCCTTCAAATATAAACAAGTAAGCTTCTCCATCGAATCTGTTTCCTTAATCGACAAAAGTGAGATGACTTAGTGAGTCAATCTACAATCACCCAAATGGTATCATAGCCACCCTTAACTCTCGGTAACTTTGCAATAAAATCCATCGTAATACCTTCCCACTTCCACTCGGGAATCTCAGGTTGCACCAACAGTCCAGACGGTTTTTGATGTTCGGCTTTAACCTTAGCACAGGTCAAATAATTAGCCACATAAGTAGCCACTTCCCACTTCAAATTAGACTTATGAGCCTCATCTAAAAGAAGTTGTCGCAGATCACCAAACTTCAAAACCCAAAGACGTCCCGCAAAATATCTAGTACCATCTGCTCGTACCTCAAACTTCTTAGCCATGCCTCTGACTTTCTCGTTCAAAAAATTCTCCTCCTTTAAGGCTTCTTGTTGTGCCTCAAGAATCTGCCTAGCGAGGTTTGTTCGAATCATCATATTTAAAGCTCTAAATCTGCGAGGTTCAGCCCTCTCTTTTCGACTCAATGCATCGGCCACAACATTGGCCTTCCCCAGATGATATTAAAGTTCGCAATCATAATCATTCAACGTCTCAATCCATCTTCGTTGCCTCATATTCAACTGTTTTTTATCAAGGATATGTTGAAGACTTTTGTGATCAGTGTACACTGTACTTCCATAAAGATAATGTCTCCAAATCTTAAGCGTAAACACAACAGCTCCCAACTCTAAATCATGGGTTGTATAATTCTGCTCGTGAATCTTCAATTGACGTGACGCGTACGTAATAACTTTCTTTCGCTACATTAAAACACAGCCAAATCCCTGACGCGAAGCATCACAATAAACAACAAAATCATCATTACCCTCAGGTAGCGACAATATCGGCGCGGTAGTCAACTTCTTCTTTAGAGTTTGAAAAGCAGTCTCTTGTTCATCCTTCCACTCATACTTCTTCCCCTTGTGTGTTAAAGCAGTTAGAGGTTTCGCTATACAAGAGAAATCTTGAATGAACCTTCTATAGTAACCTGCCAACCCTAGAAACTGATGAACCTGAGTAGGAGTTGTCATACCCCATCCAAATCCGTCTGGACGAAGTCACCAACATTTGGTTCCATTGCGATGATCGACTCCAAATAATATCTCTAAGATGAGCAAATGTACAGCGGAAGATTTCTTTCGTACCTGAGAATAAACATGCTTTCAAGTGTCAACCAAAAGGTTGGTGAGTTCATTAGTTAAACATAAATAATCATTTCATAATTTTAATAGACAACAAGATTTCATATTTCCATTTCTCGTAAACATACGTCCCATGCATAGAGACAAAAATATCATTCATATGGATTGAACACCTGGTAACCGACATTCACAATATGTATATAAGAATATCCCCATCATTCCGGGATCCTCCATCGGACATGATATAAATTTCGAAGTACTAAAGCATCCGGTACTTTGGATGGGGCTTGTTGGGCCCGATAGATCTATCTTTAGAGTTCTCGTCAATTAGGGTGTCTGTTCCCTAATTCTTAGATTACCAGACTTAATAAAAAGGGGCATATTCGATTTCGATCATTCAACCATATAATGTAGTTTCGATTACTTGTGTCTATTTCGTAAAACATTTATAAAAGTTGCGCATGCATTCTCAGCCCAAAAATATAAAGGGTAAAAAGGCAAATGAAACTCACCATAATGTATTTTGTAGTAAAAATACATATAACGACATTGAACAAAAGTAGGGTTGACCTCGGATTCACGAACCTATAACATTCATATATGTATTAAAAACATATTCTTGTAACCGGATAACTTTATTTATTTTTATTATTGATATAATTGTTATTTTTAATAATTCATATGTTTCATTATTTATTTTTATATCTTTACTTTATATATAGTAATATTAATATAGTTAAGTTAAGTATAATAAATATATCTTTTATATAAAGATCATTTGTTTAAGAATTTGTAAATTTTGATAATACTACGGTTAGTAAAATAATGATATTATATAATTATATTGATAAAAGTGATAATAATAATAATGTTAATAGAATTAATGATATTAATAATGATATTAATAATACTAAATTGTATCATGATAACAATAGTTATAATAATTTTAACAATTCCTTTAAATCATAATCTTCGTGTCAACTTTCTACGCTACTGCCTATAGTTTTGTAATACATTAATTTGTACTAAAATCGTTATTTTTACAAGTATTCGTTTACCTATAACTAATTTCTATAATTTCTATCTTATCATCTTTTATTATGTGTTTATGTTAATAATATGTTTGGGTATCATAATGATAATAATAATACTTTTAATACTTTATAATATTACATAATATTAATTAAAATGATAATAATAACAATAATCTTATTAATCACATTAATACTATTTATAGTAATATTCATATTCATAATAATACTAGTAACAAAGATATTTATAATTATATAATGATATTAACTCTATTAATAATAATTTGAGTTTATACTAATAATTATAACAATAGTCATAACAATAATAATAACTAATAACAATAATAACAATAATCATAATAAAAAATAATAATAATAATAATAATAATAATAATAATAATAATAATAATAATAATAATAATAATAATAATAATAATAATAATGGAAAAGAAAATTAAAGTGTATACCATTTCAAATGCTTTCCTAAAAAAATGTCTCAAGCAGGGCTCGAACCCGAGACCTCTCGCTTAACACCAACAATCCCAACCAACCATCTGTTTCATGATTTTCCTAATTAAATCGTAACTCAAACATATTTATCTTGTTATCAATCACTCCAACAGCAACCCCATATTTCGGCCCAACAGAGAAAGACAGCCCAACAGCGAATTACACAAGCCCATGATGCAAGTTTAAGTGGCCCAAAGAAACTACTCCATTCTATAATAGTTGTGATCCATAAACTCAAAATATAATCACGTTCACAGTTCTAGATTTTTAAGTTATTGTTGTCGACTAAAAGCAGTTTCAAATAAATTATAAGAATCGTAAAAAGGGTGTGTTTATATGATGGTTTTAGGGTTTCGTTTGGAAGCAGGATGACAACAGTCGACAGAAAAAAAATACAAGTGGGGTTCGATTTTGAGTTTAACAAGTCATCGGTTCATGATCGATGCTTATCACCATCTTTTATCTTCATTAATCTATAACCATTTATATATCATAATCTTCATCAATATTATGGTGTTTAACAGGAAACGGGAGCAAAAGAGCAATAGCCCGTTCATGGGTCTTGTTGGGTGGAATACAAATAAGAAACAGAAATATTTAGCGTAGCAGCAACAATTAGTGGGTTGTGTTGATGTCATCGTTTGAAACAGGAAAAGAAGTATTACATCGGTAGGAGTTTACGAAGGTGATGATGAATAGTAATGGGTTTACGATTACAGCAGTAGCAGAAGAAATGGAGGTTGCAGGGCCATTTTGGGGTGGCTTAGAACACCGGATAGCAAACAAATTGAGTGCAGTTTGTTGTGGTTTCGAGTGGTGATCGATGGTGTTGAACAAGAAAAATAGAAAAGGGTATGACAACAATTAAAACGAGTTCGGTGATGGTGGTGGTTCTCGGTTGTGATGGTGAGTGATCAATAAATGCAACAAGGTGATGGTTAGATGTTTTAACGATTGATTACAGGGACTATAAACAGAAAACAAAAGTAAAGACATGGTTTTGAGTGGCCAAAAACAAAAAGAAAAGAGTTGGTGGTGGTGTTTTATAGCAGCGAAAGAAGAACTACCTGGTAATCGTAACACGAAGACATGATCATGGTTGTATAATCGAAGGTGATTGTTAAGTGATCAATTTGCACAGCAGTTGGTCGATGGTGAGGGTTCGATGGTATAAGGTGATAGGTTTTCGTAGTTGTCGTCGGTGGTTAACAAGGGTGGTGGTGATCGTTCTTGGCGTTCATAACAACCGAATAGTAGCAACCATAATGGTTATGGTGGCCGAATGTTAGTTCATATATAGGTGGTGATGTAAATTCAAGTAGGAAGAGAAACAAAACAAAACAATGGAATGGGTGGTGATGATACATCTTAGTGGAGTTGTACAGATATTTTTATGTACCACATACATACAAATAACTACAACTATATCGTGTAATTAATAATATTAATATTAATAATAATATTATAAAGGTAATAGTAATCAATCATAAACTCTGAGGTAATAGTAAAGCATCCGAGGAATTTTGTTGTTTCATACCGACAGTTTTCACGGACTGTGTTATATCGTGACCAATGCTAAACAGTTAACGTATAACAGTGTTCTTAAAAATCCCAAATTTTTAGATTAAATATATTTAATTATTTCACCCATTACCTATTTGAAACCTGATCAAAAAGGTTTGGTAATTATTTATTTCTGTACCAATTTATATGTACGGAGTACTAATATTTAATCTTAAAAGAGTAAAAATATTTTTGACAAATCTAAAATCTTCGTAATCAATTCACAGTTCAACTTTTATTTCAATCCTTCATGGACATGTACAATATCTATATTGAAACTAACAAATCGTCAACCGAGTGCTATTGACGTTTACTAATTAAACTCGAAATCATTTATTTTTAATATATTCTCTTTCTATATATAAAGAGTTTTAAATAGCAAGTTTAACTACTAAATAACTATATTATATATCTTTAAACCATTGAATTTAATATAATTTATATATTTACAAGTAATATTTATATATATATATATATATATATATATATATATATATATATATATATATATATATATATATATATATATATATATATATTTATAATAATAGTCTTCATTACATCACATATTATTTTTCATATTTATTTTCAACAATAATATATTATTTCAAATAATAATATTTTCAAATTAATGTATATGTATCTATTTATATATAGTTGTTCGTGAATCGACGAGAATGGTCGAAGGTCAATTGAATATACAAAAAAGTTCAAAGTTTTTGAGACTCAACATTACAGACTTTGCTTATCGTGTCGGAATCAGATATAAAGATTAAGTTTAAATTTGGTCGAAAATTCCCGGGTCATCACAGTACCTACCCGTTAAAGAAATTTCGTCCCGAAATTTGAGTGAGGTCGTCATGGCTAACAATAAAAATGTTTTCCTGACGAAAATGGCTGGTAAATAGAGTTTTATCGTTACCGAGTAATATAGATTAAACGATTCGGTTACTTGAAGCGTATGAGTGAAGTTATCGCAAAAGATTGAAATAGGAAAAGTAAAGATTCTTCTTAACTTTTGGCAGAGTCAGAGTTGAATTTGGATAATAAGCTGAGTCTTAACTTTTGATGTTGTCTTGGTTGAATTCTGGAATTCAAGGGATTTATAGAAAATCTTCGAAATCTAAAAGATTTGATTCTTCGGTGAGTAAGGAAATTAAGATCTATATAATTAAATACGGTGATCTGCCTCGATTACTCTGTCTGATATTTCCATTATAAATTAAGCTCTTTCGTTCTATTATTCTCACCATTCCTATACTTTCTTTCTAAGTTCATATACCCAAAAGATTGTGAAAATACTTAATCCAGTTCTAATCCTTGATATTTTCCTAATTATCATTTCGGTCATCCTTCTTTTCAATCTTCCACCAGAAAAATCTGTTTACTTCTACTACTACCTTAGGTGATACTATTCTTAATTATACCATGTCTTTATATTGCTATTCATATTAATATCCACGGTTTGTAACCTCCGTGTTTTTATTGGGCTTTATATTTTCTCTTATATTTTGGAGCTTTGTCCCTTCGTTTCTTCTTCTTGCGATTAAACACCGCTTGTAATGGTTCAGAATTCGGAGATATAAACTTTGGAATGAACATTGTTAATGTTCTAAGAAGGAAATCGTAATGGCACGATTTGATTTGTCAAATTACCAGAATCACTGAGAATAGAACTATCAAGAATATATTTTCTTGATATGTTCGGAGGTGAAATAGAATGAACGGGTCATGTAACATGGCACATGATGACGTTATGATCTATGAATCACCACGTTCCATTAGAAACTCAGCATGACTTACTGTAATATAATCACGTTGATCAAGTGTCATTATATTATACTAACTCATGCATCAATTCCCAACACTACTTCAAAAACATTCATAATTTAAACTCGAATTTAAAAAAAAATTAGAATCTAAAGTAGTTTCCTTTATGATGTAATATAGATAGCACGAAGAGATAAATAATTTCGGACGAGAATATTTATGAAAATATCTTCAGAAATATCGAAGATATTTATGATGATATTTTGAAATTTCTAAGTTCGATGGTTGATGAGGAAGATTTTCCGCAAGATTTTAACATGAGTACGGAGCAAGATATTCGTTGAAGGTTTCATCGGATCCAGAATTACCTGGATTCTTTGAATATATGGTAGGGTCCTTGTATTTGTCCTTGGTCTCCTTCGTGGTTAGCTCAATCCGTTTTCCAGTTCCAACTTTTCTGAGCTTTTCCAACATACTATTCTTTATCATCAAACTTTCGATGATTAAGGTCATTTATGGTTGTCTATGGTTTCTGCTGCTTCATTCAGCTTTTTCAACATTCAGAGTATTGATTCGCAGATTGGGTGCTTTTCAGAATTTCAGAATGGAAGATCATTATTCTAAGAGATAAATGTTATAAATATAACTGTTGATGTAGATATGCTGTGAGTTTTCAAAGTACTGCTTGCCAATTTTTATACATTTACTGCTACCACATCTGAATCGTTGGTTATCGATCTGAGGTGATTTCAAGAGAATTGTGTTTTTAGATGATTAAACGCTGACAGTAATATGGTGGAATATAAAAAGTTCCCTGGTAACAATAAATGAGCATACATATAAATCAAGGTGATAATAAGGTTGTTTCGAACGAAAAGTCGAAGTTAATTTGCTGGAGCTGTGACAAAATTTGCTACTTTGAAAGGAATTACCAAGTTATTTTGGGTAATAATAACACTAAAGGAATTAGCACAACTATGTGTTAAACGTTTACTCAGTGTCCGAGAGTTTTTCAGATGCATAACTAAATGCATCAATCTTTTCTCCCGTAGATGAAGTGCGATTGGTTCATCTTCTCGATTAAGGTGTTTTCAAGAATCATGAAAGGTTTGAACGCAGATTGGAATTGTCAAGATACGAATGAGGTTTAAGATGAAATCAAGTGGCAAACTTGAAGAATCGTTTAGTTTCATATGTTATAATCAATATTTTAATTCATTTTAATTGTCCAAAGTGGGTAGTCCACAGTTAGCAATCCACAGTTACTAATTCAATAATTCATATATAGTTTAATATATAATATTCGAATTAATTAATACGTATCGTGACCCGTGTACATGTCTCAGACTCGATCACAACTCAAAGTATATATATTATTATAGAATCAACCTCAACCCTGTACAGAGAACTCAATTATTACTGCATATAGAGTGTCTATGGTGATTCCAAATAATATATATAGATGCGTCGATATGATATGTCAAAACCTTGTATACATGTCCCGATATTTAAAGTGCGTAAAAATAAATAACGGAAATTTAAATGAAGAATAATAAAATTGCGAGAATATAAATTGCGATAAATAAACTGCGATAAATAAATTGCGATAATTAAATGGTAATACAGAATTAACAGTTAGCTAGGAACAGTTAGCTAGGATTTTGTTAGCGTGGATTCTTAATAGAATTTCATATTGTTAATTAATCTGTTTCTAATCAATTTTTATTGTGTCCATTATTTCTTCGTTATGCCACTTGATGGATTCTGATAGATCAAAATCCAAATATGTAATTGGATGAATATGGTTATTCTGTGGTGAACGGATTTGTATATCGGTGGATGTAAGTAGGATAGTAAACGACTGTTGAATCAGATTCGAAGAGTGTACAGTGTAACTTATTAATGCGAAATCTAAATATTCCTCGGGTATTACCTACCCGTTAAAATATTTTCACCATTAACAGTTTGTACAATAAAATTTTTAATTACAATCTTTATGAAAACATATATACATATATATTTTCTTCAGACGTAATTATGGATTTAATGAGTCAATGTGATATTAAACTCATTTGGTTTACCATTAGAACTAGAATACATAATCTCTAAAACATTTAGAGATTACTTAATCGTCATGAAGAAAGAAGATAATCGATGTAGAACGATACGTAGAACGATGATTAT
The DNA here is from genome assembly GCF_046630445.1 of Rutidosis leptorrhynchoides. Classification (NCBI taxonomy): domain Eukaryota; kingdom Viridiplantae; phylum Streptophyta; class Magnoliopsida; order Asterales; family Asteraceae; genus Rutidosis; species Rutidosis leptorrhynchoides. Next base: position 648,366,927 of record NC_092334.1, read on the forward strand.
ACTCGAGGTACTTAATGAGATGTTGAGGCATGGATTGTTGATGGTACTGGTGCTGTTACTGATGGTACTGTTGGTGCCGATGATGTTGCTGAAGCTGGTACATTTTGTACCATATTCTCCAGATTGATTACTCGAGCGCGAAGTTCGTTGACTTCTCCTAATTCCAAGTTGATTGTCGGACGGAACAAGCAAATGAATAAGGTTCAGAATTGTGGATAGAATATAATCTTGTCGAGTTACCCTGGAAATGGGACTGAAAATGGTGTCTCGAACAGGTTCGCCGGTAAACGCTTCAGGTTCATTGTCATGAGGTGAATTCAGTTGGTGGAAGGGATTGCCTTCTGCGCGTTTCCATTAATTAAGTCGAATACAAACCCACCAGATGAATTGATAATGGCTGATTGGTTGATTCATGCCGATGACGCTGTTCTCGGAGCTTAGGTGAACATCTATGTCGAAATAGCTGTCGGAATAACTATCGGAATAGCTATCAAAATCTGAGGGACTCGAACTGGTTGCAGGATTAATCTCGTACGATCAGATGAAGGATTTTTCGATAAGAAATGGATTATAGGATGTAGATTAGTACCCTGCAATACATAATTTACATATGCATATATAATACTAAAATCCCATAAGTTACAGAGAAATCTACGGAAGCTGTCAGACAAAGGTAACAATAACAAATACGCTAAGATATGAATTTATCTATACACAGTCTATGCAATAGAGGCAGTAGGACGTGTCTAGACTTTAAGGATGATAAGCAAATAATTTTCGACACTAAATGATAAGCAAAACTTTTGACATGCAGACACGGTCGAAGTCCAGACTCACTAACGCATCTAAACAACTACTAGTTAGACACACTAATGCAAGGCCTGGTTCGCTAAGACCACCGCTCTGATACCACATGTCATACCCCGTCCAAATCCGTCTGGACAAAGTCACCAACATTTGGTTCCATTGCGATGATCGACTCCAAATAATATCTCTAAGATGAGCAAATGTATAGCGGAAGATTTCTTTCGTACCTGAGAATAAACATGCTTTCAAGTGTCAACCAAAAGGTTGGTGAGTTCATTAGTTAAACATAAATAATCATTTCATAATTTTAATAGACCACAAGATTTCATATTTCCATTTCTCGTAAACATACGTCCCATGCATAGAGACAAAAATATCATTCATATGGATTGAACACCTGGTAACCGACATTCACAATATGTATATAAGAATATCCTCATCATTCCGGGATCCTCCTTCGGACATGATATAAATTTTGAAGTACTAAAGCATCCGGTACTTTGGATGGGGCTTGTTGGGCCCGATAGATCTATCTTTAGAGTTCGCGTCAATTAGGGTGTCTGTTCCCTAATTCTTAGATTACCAGACTTAATAAAAAGGGGCATATTCGATTTCCATCATTCAACCATATAATGTAGTTTCGATTACTTGTGTCTATTTCGTAAAACATTTATAAAAGTTGCGCATGCATTCTCAGCCCAAAAATATAAAGGGTAAAAAGGCAAATGAAACTCACCATAATGTATTTTGTAGTAAAAATACATATAACGACATTGAACAAAAGTAGGGTTGACCTCGGATTCACGAACCTATAACATTCATATATGTATTAAAAACATATTCTTGTAACCGGATAACTTTATTTATTTTTATTATTGATATAATTGTTATTTTTAATAATTCATATGTTTCATTATTTATTTTTATATCTTTACTTTATATATAGTAATATTAATATAGTTAAGTTAAGTATAATAAATATATCTTTTATATAAAGATCATTTGTTTAAGAATTTGTTAATTTTGATAATACTACGGTTAGTAAAATAATGATATTATATAATTATATTGATAAAATTGATAATAATAATAATGTTAATAGAATTAATGATATTAATAATGATATTAATAATACTAAATTGTATCATGATAACAATAGTTATAATAATTTTAACAATTCCTTTAAATCATAATCTTCGTGTCAACTTTCTACGCTACTGCCTATAGTTTTGTAATACATTAATTTGTACTAAAATCGTTATTTTTACAAGTATTCGTTTACCTATAACTAATTTCTATAATTTCTATCTTATCATCTTTTATTATGTGTTTATGTTAATAATATGTTTGGGTATCATAATGATAATAATAATACTTTTAATACTTTATAATATTACATAATATTAACTAAAATGATAATAATAACAATAATCTTATTAATCACATTAATACTATTTATAGTAATATTCATATTCATAATAATACTAGTAACAAAGATATTTATAATTATATAATGATATTAACTCAATTAATAATAATTTGAGTTTATACTAATAATTATAACAATAGTCATAACAATAATAATAACTAATAAAAATAATAACAATAATCATAATAAAAATAATAATAATAATAATAATAATAATAATAATAATAATAATAATAATAATAATAATAATAATAATAATAATAATAATAATAATAATAATAATAATGATAATGGAAAAGAAAATTAAAGTGTATACCATTTCAAATGCTTTCCTAAAAAAATGTCTCGAGCAGGGCTCGAACCCGAGACCTCTCGCTTAACACCAACAATCCCAACCAACCATCTGTTTCATGATTTTCCTAATTAAATCGTAACTCAAACATATTTATCTTGTTATCAATCACTCCAACAGCAACCCCATATTTCGGCCCAACAGAGAAAGACAGCCCAACAGCGAATTACACAAGCCCATGATGCAAGTTTAAGTGGCCCAAAGAAACTACTCCATTCTATAATAGTTGTGATCCATAAACTCAAAATATAATTACGTTCACAGTTCTAGATTTTTAAGTTATTGTTGTCGACTAAAAGCAGTTTCAAACAAATTATAAGAATCGTAAAAAGGGTGTGTTTATATGATGGTTTTAGGGTTTCGTTTGGAAGCAGGATGACAACAGTCGACAGAAAAAAAAATACAAGTGGGGTTCGGTTTTGAGTTTAACAGGTCATCGGTTCATGATCGATGCTTATCACCATCTTTTATCTTCATTAATCTATAAACATTTATATATCATAATCTTCATCAATATTATGGTGTTTAACAGGAAACGGGAGCAAAAGAGCAATAGCCTGTTCATGGGTCTTGTTGGGTGGAATACGAATAAGAAACAGAAATATTTAGCGTAGCAGCAACAATTAGTGGGTTGTGTTGATGTCATCATTTGAAACAGGAAAAGAAGTATTACATCGGTAGGAGTTTACGAAGGTGATGATGAATAGTAATGGGTTTACGATTACAGCAGTAGCAGAAGAAATGGAGGTTACAGGGCCATTTTGAGGTGGCTTAGAACACCGGATAGCAAACAAATTGAGTGCAGTTTGTTGTGGTTTCGAGTGGTGATCGATGGTGTTGAACAAGAAAAACAGAAAAGGGTATGACAACAATTAAAACGAGTTCGGTGGTGGTGGTGGTTCTCGGTTGTGATGGTGAGTGATTAAGAAATGCAACAAGGTGATGGTTAGATGTTTTAACGATTGATTGCAGGGACTATAAACAGAAAACAAAAGTAAAGACATGGTTTTGAGTGGCCAAAAACAAAGAGAAAAGAGTTGGTGGTGGCGTTTTATAGCAGCGAAAGAAGAACTACCTGGTAATCGTAACACGAAGACATGATCATGGTTGTATAATCGAAGGTGATTGTTAAGTGATCAATTTGCACAGCAGTTGGTCGATGGTGAGGGTTCGATGGTATAAGGTGATAGGTTTTCGTAGTTGTCGTCGGTGGTTAACAAGGGTGGTGGTGATCGTTCTTGGCATTCATAACAACCGAATAGTAGCAACCATAATGGTTATGGTGGCCAAATGTTAGTTCATATATAGGTGGTGATGTAAATTCAAGTAGGAAGAGAAAAAAAACAAAACAATGGAATGGGTGGTGATGATACATCTTAGTGGAGTTGTACAGATATTTTTATGTACCACATACATACAAATAACTACAACTATATCGTGTAATTAATAATATTAATATTAATAATAATATTATAAAGGTAATAGTAATCAATTATAAACTCTGAGGTAATAGTAAAGCATCCGAGGAATTTTGTTGTTTCATACCGACAGTTTTCACGGACTGTGTTATATCGTGACCAATGCTAAACAGTTAACGTATAACAGTGTTCTTAAAAATCCCAAATTTTTAGATTAAATATATTTAATTATTTCACCCATTACCTATTTGAAACCTGATCAAAAAGGTTTGGTAATTATTTATTTTCTGTACCAATTTATATGTACGGAGTACTAATATTTAATCTTAAAAGAGTAAAAATATTTTTGACAAATCTAAAATCTTCGTAATCAATTCACAGTTCAACTTTTATTTCAATCCTTCATGGACATGTACAATATCTATATTGAAACTAACAAATCGTCAACCGAGTGCTATTGACGTTTACTAATTAAACTCGAAATCATTTATTTTTAATATATTCTCTTTCTATATATAAAGAGTTTTAAATAGCAAGTTTAACTACTAAATAACTATATTATATATCTTTAAACCATTGAATTTAATATAATTTATATATTTACAAGTAATATTTATATATATATATATATATTTATATATATAAATATATATCTATATATTTATAATAATAGTCTTCATTACATCACATATTATTTTTCATATTTATTTTCAACAATAATATATTATTTCAAATAATAATATTTTCAAATTAATGTATATGTATCTATTTATATATAGTTGTTCGTGAATCGACGAGAATGGTCGAAGGTCAATTGAATATACAAAACAGTTCAAAGTTTTTGAGACTCAACATTACAGACTTTGCTTATCGTGTCGGAATCAGATACAAATATTAAGTTTAAATTTGGTCGGAAATTCCCGGGTCATCACAGGAGTCTTCGGAATTTCCCACTTCTCAATTGCCTCAACCTTGGCAGGATCAACTTGTATTCCCTGTTTACTAACAATATGTCCAAGGAATTGAACTTCTCTTAACCAGAAAGCACACCTAGAGAACTTAGAGTACAACTCTTCTTTCCTCAACAGATCAAGCACCAACTTCAAATGTTCTTCGTGCTCTTCATTACTTTTGGAATAAATAAGAATGTCGTCGATGAAAACAATAACGAATTTGTCCAGATAGGGTCTACACACACGGTTCATGAGGTCCATGAACACAACAGGTGCATTTGTCAATCTGAATGGCATAATAAAGAATTCGTAGTGACCATAACGGGTGCGAAAAGCGGTTTTCGGAATATCGGATTCTTTAACACGCAGTTGATGATAACCGGAACGAAGATCGATTATAGAATAAACAGACGAACCTTGAAGCTGATCGAACAGATCATCAATTCTTGGAAGAGGGTAACGGTTTTTAACAGTAAGCTTGTTCAATTTACGATAATCAATACACAAACGAAACGAACCATCTTTCTTCTTAACAAACAGAATAGGAGCTCCCCAAGGGAACGAACTAGGACGAATAAAACCTTTGTCTAACAACTCACGGAGTTGACTCGACAATTCTTGAAGTTCGGAAGGCGCAAGTTGATAAGGAGCACATGCTACAGGAGCAGCACTGGGAACAAGATCTATTTGAAATTCTACCGCGTGTTACGACGGAAGGCCAGGTAAGTCTTCGGGATACACCTCGGGAAAATCTCTAACAATATGAACATCACCAACGCTCTTTTCTTCTCTATCAGAATCAACAACATGGGCTAGAATAGCATGACAGCCTTTGCGAAGATGTTTATGAACTTTCAAACAGCTAATAAGATTTAACTGTGTGATGACCCGGAAATTTCTGACCAAATTTAAACTTAATCTTTGTATGAGTAACATTTTCGACACGATAAACAAAGTCTGTAAAACTGAATCTCAAAATTTTTGAACTATTTTCATATATTCAAATACCTTTCGGTTGTTCTCGACGATTCGCGAACAATTATATGTATATAGATACATATATATATACTATAACTTGAAAACGTAACAATGTATTAATTTTTTTGATACCGTACATTAAACTTATTGGTTTAAATATTTATTTAAATATATATGATAAGTTGGAATATTAATTGTATGAATAACTTACGACGTATATTTAAAACGTGTTTATGAATGTTGAAAATATATATTAACTTGGTCATAAAACGATTTGTTATTATATATATATATATATATATATATATATATATATATATATATATATATATATATATATATATATATATTAACAAATAGCGAGACAATGATTTATAGAAGTAAATGACCAAAACACTCGAAAGTTTAAGATACACTTTGAATGATATAGTTTATTGATAATTTAAGACTATATTTTGACAAAAGTACGAGTCACAAAACGTAAATTGCAAGTTTTCTAAGCGTACGAAAATGCGTTCGAGAAACCGAAACTGGGACATAAGTCGAGTGACAACGTACGAGTCATCGGAACGAAAATTACAAGTCAACTATGCACATGAATTTAATATAATATATAATTAATTATTTAAATTATATATATTATATATATTATATTTAATTATGTCGACAAACAAGAAAAAAAAATATGTGAGCTGGATCTGACGGCCATGCGATCGCATGAGAAATAGGCATAAAACCCATGCGATCGCATGGGCATCAGAATCAAGAATTATGGCTATAAATACTAGGTTTCTTGCGCATGTTTTTTTACACATATTACTCCTAAGTATTTATTTATTATTATTATTATTATTATTATTACTATTACTATTATTATTATTATTATTATTATTATTATTATTATTATTATTATTATTATTATTATTATTATTATTATTATTATTATTATTATTATTATTATTATTGTTGTTGTTATTATTATTATTATTATTATTATTATTATTGTTATTATATTATTATTAAGGGATTATTATTATTATTAATCTTAATATTTTTAGTAATATTATACATAAAATATTACGACGAGGTCATGAGTGTGTCACTTTCAAAACAAGCTTCAAACGGGATAGAACTAAGGAAATTATGGGTTATAGCTATGGAGGTTATGGGTAATGTTCATGGGTATTGTTCGCAAGTCAAACCTAGTATTTATCATCTCTGTTGCGTCTATGTACTTTCCTGCAATATTGAATCTCAATATTGATACGTGAGCATTTATATCTTATCTTTTATATATTAATAGTGTATACATGTCTAGTGCTCGAGTATATATTTATACATGCTTGTATGCTAAATTTTGTCGTTAAACAGTTTATAATGAATCACGAATTAAATACATATATTACTGGTAAAAGGTATATGATACATGTTTTTGGAAAGCTGGCGAAAAATCAATAACTTTTCATTTAGAAAACGCGTAATTTCGATGAACGAATCAAAAGATATGGTCAACTGAATTATAATTGACGTTAATTGGAATTGCTTTTGAATCTGCAATTAATATTTAAACAATCTGTTTATGAGATTGATAAAATACTACTAGCCAAGTAAATGAATCCTTATATAAGGCACGTCTCATTTTGTTGAACAATTGTCAAAATTGACTTTTTGAAATGACTTTTGATAACTTTTGTATGTCGATCTCGAGCATTAGGATTGTGATACATATAACCCAACCTAGTTTATGAAAGGACCCGTCCTAATCCACCTGGACGAAGTCATCAACATTTGGTCCCATTGCGATGATCGGCTCCAAGTAATGTCCTTATATTGAGCAAATGCACAGCGAAAGACTTAATTCATACCTGAGAATAAACATGCTTTAAAGTGTCAACCAAAAGGTTGGTGAGTTCATAGGTTTATCATAACAATCATTTCAATATGTTAATAGACCACAAGATTTCATAATCATAAACATTATACACTCGCAAGTGTATGTAAAGCATTCTAAGTGGTTGAGCACTTGGTAACCATACTTAACATTTAATCAACGTCGCATATTCCCTTTATTATGAAATCTCACTACACCGTACCAAGTGTAGTCACCAAAATGAAGTACTGTGCAACCGTTGAATACTGGTCGTCCAGTCCTGTTGGGGTTGTCAGGCCCGATAGATCTATCAACAGGATTCGCGTTTACAATACCCATGTAAATAGTAGTTACCAAGCTACAGGGAAATATGCCAGTGGTACAACTCAACGTAGAATATATTTTTAAGTACTTGTGTCTATTTTGTAAACATTTATAAAAGCAGCGCATGTATTCTCAGCCCAAAAATATATATTGCAAAAGCAATTAAAAAGGGAGCAAATGAAACTCACTTTTGCCTTGAAGGTATTTAATTCGACTTGGTCTCCGATAGATATCACGAACCTAACCATATATATAATATATCAACATATTTTCTTTTTAAGTAATCGTTACATATATATATATATACTTTTAATACTCTTAATATTTTCTTAGTCCGTAGTTAGCAGTCCGATGTTAGTGGTCCACAATTAGTTGCTTAAATAAAATAAATAAAGACCCCATCGTATTCGTATTGATCAGAATTAATCTCGACCCATGGTACCATGTTGTCAAATGACGTGTTGCGTACATAAAGTACCGTGTTGTCAAATGACGTGTTGCGTACAATCATGAGGTCTTATGATTAATCTTCTCGTGTTGTTTACCGGTGGTCCTGAAATATATAAAATCAAATCATAAGTAATTATATATAAAATATCATATTAATTAGAAAAGATATGATTAATTTACTTTTTCTCCAAATATTTTCGTAGCTAAACTAGCTTCGGATACCCAATCTTGTTTTAGTCGTAGTTTCTTCATTACAACTCCGTTTTTGTTGGTTCAACTTGCCACTTCCTTGGATCGAGTCAAATTTTAAGAATATGAACTGAAAATACCTTAGTTTGTATTCGAAATCATAGGTTATAGGTCAAACTTTGGTGAAACTTATGAAAGTGATCATTTTCCATCATAAAAACAACATTTAATGATCATTTTTCTAAAAATACTTACACTTTGAGTTAAACCATGAAATTTTTATGTGTTAACATATTCATAAGAAATATCATTTTTCCAGAACATAAACTTCCAATTCAAAGTTCAAGATGGTTTTTAATTATCCAACCCAAAACAGCCCCCGGTTGCACTCTGACGACGTAGATTCAGTTTTTAAGATGTTCTTTGTAAAACCAAGTTATATTTTGTTAGGTTAGCATATCATTATGATATATTACAGGTCTTGAAGTGTTTTAAAAGTCAAGTTAGAAGGATCTATTTAGTTTGCGAACAAGTTTGAAATCATTCAAACCATGTTCTTGTTGTTAAAATTTTATACCACAAAATAAGATAGCTATATGAATATGAATTGAATAAGATTATGAACAAGGTTACTAACTCAAGTTACTTGGACAAAGTTACTGCAAAAGATAAGAAATAATCTTGGAATCAAAGAGTGGTGGAGTTAGATCAAAAGGTTGGAAGTAAACTTCTTCAAATGGGTGGTTATTTTGATATGTTCTTGAAAGAGTTTTCTTATGGTGTTTAAGGCTTGTAATTGAAGCTAAATGGTGGGGAAAATGCTTGGAGATGATCAAGTATGAAGTTAGGAGTATTTTGAGAGATAAATGAGGGTGTAGATATGAGAAAATGGAGTGAAGAAATGGTGTTCATTTATAAAAACGTTTTTAGTTTATAAAGAAAGAAAAGGATTCCTAATTTTGTTTTCTTACTAATAATTCATACTACTTGACAAATCCTAGTTACCTCATATCTAGGGCAGTAATAATGTTGATTAGGATGTTGATTTGATGTGTATATACCAATAGTAAATACGTATAGAAGCTGGGTATGATACAGGTACATATACCCTAGATATACGTATAGAAATCTTGAGGAAACGGAACGAGAATTCAAATATAGCTATCTTTTGTGAATATACTTATATTGTTTTATGTATTTAAGTCCTTAAAAAGTGATTAAATACATTATATACACGATACATGTACAAGCATTATAGATTATAAGTATATATATCAAAGAATGTTACGTATAGTTATCGTTTTGAGAACTTAAGTTAGTAGTTTCAAAATATACTTATAACTCATTGTCATTAGTACACAATGAGATGTTAAACCATCCTTAAATCATGTTAAATATATATAAATACATATATATACACAAACGTATAATTATCGTATGTTATATAGTTCGTGATATCATCGGTCATATTGGACGGTCAAACGTTGTGTAAAACTCTTTTCAAAAACACAAGTCTCAACAATTTGGATTGCTTATCATGTTGGTATGGTTTAATTTATGTAAATATTAATCTCATAAGTATAATTTGGTCGGAAAATTCCGGGTCATTACAGTACCTACCCGTTAAAGAAATTTCGTCCCCGAAATTTAATAGAGGTTATTATGGATAACAATAAGAAGGTTTTCATGACAAATATAAGGTGATAATGGAGTTTTATCATCATTGAGTAATGTAGATAAAACGATTCGATTATGCGAAGAATATAAATGAGACTATCATAAAAGAGTGAGATGAGTAAAATATATTCGTCTTAACCGATGACGTAGTTATGATTGATTTCGGGATTTAAGAGATTTAAAGAGAATCTTACGTAATAAGATTTGGTTCTTTGGTGATTAAGGAAATCAGGATCTTCTTTGATTATATGCAATAATCTGTTTCGATTGCTCTGTCGGATATTTCACTATAAATTCACCCCTTCGTTTCCTTATTTTCCACGACTCACACCTTCTATTCTTTCTCCCTTGATTCTTACTTTAAAGCATTCATCAATATGCTCCATCCAGTCCTGATTCTTGATATACTCCTAACTTTTATATCTGTCATTCTTCTTTTTCATCTACCACCAGAAGAATCTATTTACTTCTACTATACTCTTGTGTTTATAGTATTTCTAATTCTCCCGTGTCTCTATATTGCTATCTGCATCGATATACACGGTTTGTAATTTCGGGGTTATTATCGGAGTTTATATTCTTCATTATTTTTCGAAGCTTCATGCTTTCGTTTTCTCTTCCCGACTTCGAGTCAAGCGAGTAATGGTCCGGAATTCGTAGATATGAAATTCAGAATGAACATAGCTAATGCTCTAAGAAGAAAATGGTAATAGAATGATTTTGATTTGTTAAATTACCAGAATACCCTGGAGATGACCGAGTCATCCAGAAAAATATTCTCTTGATATGTTTAGAGATTAGATAGAATGTAAGAGTCATGTAAATGGCACATGATGACGGTACTGTGAATCATCATGCTTCATTAGAAACTCAGCATGACTTACTGTAATATAATGACGTTGATCAAGTGTCATTATATTATACTAATCCATGCTTCAGTTCCCAACACTACTTCAAAACATTCATATTTTAAACTCGAAGGTTTCAGAATTTAGAAACTAACACATTTTCTTTTATGTTGCAGATATTACGGAGAGATAAATGATCTCAGATAAGAATAGTTGTGAAAATATCGCCAGAAATATGGAGGATATTTATAATAGAACATACGAGAATATCTTAGAATTTCTAATATCAATGGATGATGAAGAAGATTTGTCTGTGAAGGTTTAGAATGAGAAATAAGATGTTTGCTAACGATTTCAGCAGGCACAGCATCATTTGGATTCTTTGAAGGCAAACTTATTCTTTGTGATTTGTCCACGGCTTTCTTCATAGTTTCGCATAATCCGCTTTTCGGTACTAAATTTTCTATCGAGCATTCCTAACACTCCTTTCTTTATCATCAAACTTTTGGCCATTAAGATCATCTACAACATGCTGCTTCGTCAGCATTTTCAAAGTTAACTGATCTGGGTCATCGGTTATCAAACCGAGGTAGTTTCAGGAGAATTGTGTTTTTAGAATGATTAATCGCTGATGGTAATATTGTGGAATATAAAAGGTTCCCCAGTAACAATAAAGAGTACGCATATATATCGTGGTTATAATAAAGTTGTTTCGGATGAAAAGTCAGAGTTGACTTGCTGGAGCTGTGACAAAATTAGCTACTTTGGAAAGGGATTGCAAAACGATCTTCGGTAATAACAATGTCAAAGGAACTAGAACAGATACGTGTCAAACGTTTACTCAGTTTTCGAAGGTTTTTCAGATGCATAACTATATGCATCAATCTTTTCTTCTGTAGATGAAGTGCGGTTGGTTTATCCTCTCGGTTGAGTTGTTTTTAAGAATCATGATAGATTTGAACGCTGATTGTAATCGTCGAGATACAATGAGGTTTAAGATGAAATCAAGTGGCAATCTTGAAGAAATGTTTAGTTTCATATGTTATAATCAATATTTTAATTCATTTTAATTGTCCAATGTCATTAGTCCACAGTCGATAGTCCACAGTAACAGTCCAATAATTCATATATAGTTTAATATATAATATACGAATTAATTAATACATGTCGTGACCCGTATACGTCTCAGACTCGATCACAACTCAAACTATATATATTATTGTAGAATCAACCTCAACCTTGTATAGAGAACTCGATCATTATTGCATATAGAGTGTCTATGGTGATTCTAAATAATATATATAGATGCGTCGATATGATATGTCAAAACATTGTATACGTGTCCCGATATTTAAAGTGCGTAAAATAATTACAGTAATTAAATGACGATAAATAAAAGTGCGATAATTAAGTTGCGATAAATAAACTGCGATAAAAAAAATGTAATCAGTTAGCTAGGAACAGTTAGCTGGAACAGTTAGCGTGGATTCTTAACAAAATTTTTCATAGTTAATTTGTTTGTTTCTAACAGATTTTATTTTGTCATATGTTTTCTTCATATGCCACTTGTTGGATTCTAGGAAGTCAAAATCCAAAAATGAAATTGAATGAAAATGGTTATTCTGCGGTGAACGGATACGTATATCGGTGGTTGTAAGTAGGATAGTAAATGACTGTTGAATTAGCTTCGACGAATGTACAATGTAACTTATTAAGATGAAATCTAATTATTCCTCGGGTATTACCTATCCGTTAAAAAAAAAATTCACCATTAATATTTTGTACAAAAGAACTTTTAATTACAATCTTTATGAAAACATATATACATATATATTTTCTTCAGATGAAATCATGAATTTAATGAGTTAATATGATATTAATCTCATTTGCTTTTCGGTTTGAGCTAGAATAAGTAATCTCTAAAACTTTTTGAAACCACATATTCTTCGCAAAATATCAATGAAGTTATGGATCAATACTTCATCGTTCATTATTGTTGGTACTCCTTAGTATCAATGGTGCGTATAATGTTGATGTTTGTGGGACAGATTATGATGTCGAGACGTGTGATGCGGATGTTGTTTGTTAGTGGTGATGATGGTATTGTTGATGTTATTGATGGTGGTGCTGATTATACTGCTGGTGTTGCTGCCGGTGTTTGCAACCTTCGCACCATGTTCTCCAAAGCCGTCACGTGAGCGCGAAGTTCGTTAACTTCTGCTAGTACACCGGGATGATTGGCGGTTGGAGCGAGCGAATGAACAAGATTTGTAATATGGGATAGTATATAATCGTGACGAGATACTCTAGAAATGAGAGAGAAAATGGTGTTTCGAATAGGTTCGCCGGTAAGTGCTTCGGGTTCATCGCCAAGAGGGCAATTTGGTGGATGGAATGGATCACCTTCTTCTTGTCTCCAGTGATTTAGTATATTACGAACCCATCCCCAATTCATCCAGAATAGATGATGGGAAATTGGTTGATCCATTCCAGTGACGCTGCTTTCGGAGCCCGAATGGAAATTCATATCGGCATAACTATCGGAATCTGAAAAATTAGAACTAGTTGCGGAATCCATCTTGTATAATGGGGAAAATGAATTTTTGGTATGGAATAGATTATAGGAGTTAGATTTGGTACTCTTCAATACATAATTTACATATGTATATATAATACCAAAATTCCTTAAATTACGGAGAATCTTTGAAAAGATATCAGTCAAAGTTCGCAATAACAGATATGTTAAGATAAGAATTCGTCTATACACTATCGATGCAGTAAATGCAGTAAAACGTGTCTAGACTTATGAATGATAAACAGGTAATTTCCTAAGGATGATAAGCAGATGATTTTCGACTAGAAATGATAAGCAAAACTTTTGACATGTAGACACGATCGAAGTCCAGACTCATTAATGCATCCTAACAACTACTAGTTAGACACACTAATGCAAGACCTGGTTCGCTACGATCACCGCTCTGATACCAACTGAAAGGACCCGTCCTAATCCACCTGGACGAAGTCATCAACATTTGGTCCCATTGCGATGATCGGCTCCAAGTAATGTCCTTATATTGAGCAAATGCACAGCGGAAGACTTAATTCGTACCTGAGAATAAACATGCTTTAAAGTGTCAACCAAAAGGTTGGTGAGTTCATAGGTTTATCATAACAATCATTTCAATATGTTAATAGACCACAAGATTTCATAATCATAAACATAATACACTCGCAAGTGTATGTAAAGCATTCTAAGTGGTTGAGCACTTGGTAACCATACTTAACATTTAATCAACGTCGCATATTCCCTTTATTATGAAATCTCACTACACCGTACCAAGTGTAGTCACCAAAACGAAGTACTGTGCAACCGTTGAATACTGGTCGTCCAGTCCGGTTGGGGTTGTCAGGCCCGATAGATCTATCAACAGAATTCGCGTTTACAATAACCATGTAAATAGTAGTTACCATGCTACAGGGAAATATGCCAGTGGTACAACTCAACGTAGAATATATTTTTAAGTACTTGTGTCTATTTTGTAAACATTTATAAAAGCAGCGCATGTATTCTCAGTCCAAAAATATATATTGCAAAAGCAATTAAAAAGGGAGCAAATGAAACTCACTTTTGCCTTGAAGGTATTTAATTCGACTTGGTCTCCGATAGATATCACGAACCTAACCATATATATAATATATCAACATATTTTCTTTTTAAGTAATCGTTACATATATATATATACTTTTAATACTCTTAATATTTTCTTAGTCCGTAGTTAGCAGTCCGATGTTAGTGGTCCACAATTAGTTGCTTAAATAAAATAAATAAAGACCCCATCGTATTCGTATTGATCAGAATTAATCTCGACCCATGGTACCATGTTGTCAAATGACGTGTTGCGTACATAAAGTACCGTGTTGTCAAATGACGTGTTGACTACAATCATGAGGTCTTATGATTAATCTTCTCGTGTTGTTTACCGGTGGTCCTGAAATATATAAAATCAAATCATAAGTAATTATATATAAAATATCATATTAATTAGAAAAGATATGATTAATTTACTTTTTCTCCAAATATTTTCGTAGCTAAACTAGCTTCGGATACCCAATCTTGTTTTAGTCGTAGTTTCTTCATTACAACTCCGTTTTTGTTGGTTCAACTTGCCACTTCCTTGGATCGAGTCAAATTTTAAGAATATGAACTGAAAATACCTTAGTTTGTATTCGAAATCATAGGTTATAGGTCAAACTTTGGTGAAACTTATGAAAGTGATCATTTTCCATCATAAAAACAACATTTAATGATCATTTTTCTAAAAATACTTACACTTTGAGTTAAACCATGAAATTTTTATGTGTTAACATATTCATAAGAAATATCATTTTTCCAGAACATAAACTTCCAATTCAAAGTTCAAGATGGTTTTTAATTATCCAACCCAAAACAGCCCCCGGTTGCACTCTGACGACGTAGATTCAGTTTTTAAGATGTTCTTTGTAAAACCAAGTTATATTTTGTTAGGTTAGCATATCATTATGATATATTACAGGTCTTGAAGTGTTTTAAAAGTCAAGTTAGAAGGATCTATTTAGTTTGCGAACAAGTTTGAAATCATTCAAACCATGTTCTTGTTGTTAAAATTTTATACCACAAAATAAGATAGCTATATGAATATGAATTGAATAAGATTATGAACAAGGTTACTAACTCAAGTTACTTGGACAAAGTTACTGCAAAAGATAAGAAATAATCTTGGAATCAAAGAGTGGTGGAGTTAGATCAAAAGGTTGGAAGTAAACTTCTTCAAATGGGTGGTTATTTTGATATGTTCTTGAAAGAGTTTTCTTATGGTGTTTAAGGCTTGTAATTGAAGCTAAATGGTGGGGAAAATGCTTGGAGATGATCAAGTATGAAGTTAGGAGTATTTTGAGAGATAAATGAGGGTGTAGATATGAGAAAATGGAGTGAAGAAATGGTGTTCATTTATAAAAACGTTTTTAGTTTATAAAGAAAGAAAAGGATTCCTAATTTTGTTTTCTTACTAATAATTCATACTACTTGACAAATCCTAGTTACCTCATATCTAGGGCAGTAATAATGTTGATTAGGATGTTGATTTGATGTGTATATACCAATAGTAAATACGTATAGAAGCTGGGTATGATACAGGTACATATACCCTAGATATACGTATAGAAATCTTGAGGAAACGGAACGAGAATTCAAATATAGCTATCTTTTGTGAATATACTTATATTGTTTTATGTATTTAAGTCCTTAAAAAGTGATTAAATACATTATATACACGATACATGTACAAGCATTATAGATTATAAGTATATATATCAAAGAATGTTACGTATAGTTATCGTTTTGAGAACTTAAGTTAGTAGTTTCAAAATATACTTATAACTCATTGTCATTAGTACACAATGAGATGTTAAACCATCCTTAAATCATGTTAAATATATATAAATACATATATATACACAAACGTATAATTATCGTATGTTATATAGTTCGTGATATCATCGGTCATATTGGACGGTCAAACGTTGTGTAAAACTCTTTTCAAAAACACAAGTCTCAACAATTTGGATTGCTTATCATGTTGGTATGGTTTAATTTATGTAAATATTAATCTCATAAGTATAATTTGGTCGGAAAATTCCGGGTCATTATAGTTTATTAGACATGTATTGACCAACATATGTTCTCTAGGTTGAGATCTACGGTTAATCATGCATTTCGAGTTACGGTCACTTTTTGATGAATGACCTTATGTGCAGCTAAGGTGAGTTTCATTTGCTCCCTTTTTAATTGCTTTTGCAATCTATATTTTTTGGCTGAGAATACATGCACTTTATTTTAAATGCAATGGATACAAGTACATATTAAATTCTACACCGAGTTTGAACCGAAAATCCCTTAGCTTTGGTAACTAGTAACTGCCGGTTATAAGAACTAGTGGGCGCGAGTAGTAGTATATGGATCCATAGGGCTTGATATCCCCGTCTGAGCTAGAGCACTAGCCTTTTAACGGACGTATGCTATTTGAGAAGCGTACACGTTGGTTTGCGTGTATTATTAAGATGATTATACAAAGGTTATAAATTATATATACGTTAAGTTTAGATACCAGGGTGCTCAATTTCGTAGAATATTTTGATAAACGTTTCGGCTGAAACAACTGAAATCTTGTGATCCACCTTTATATACAGATTATACGAAACACTAAAACTATGAACTCACCAACCTTTGTGTTGACACTTGTTAGCTTGTTTATTCTCAGGTTCCCTAGAAGTCTTCCGCTGTTTGCTTATATGTTAGACAAGCTATGTGCATGGAGTCTTACATGGCATATTTATCAAGGAAACGTTGCATTCACCAAATCATCACCATGTATCTTATTTTGACTACATTGTCAACGGAATTACTATTGTAAACTATTATTTACGGTGATTGTCTATATGTAGAAATCATCAGATGTCAAAAACCTTTGATTTAAATATTCATTTATGGTGTGCCTTTTCAAAAGAATGCAATGTTTACAATACGTATCATATAGAGGTCAAATACCTCGCAATGAAATCGATGAATGACGTGTTCGTCCATATGGATTTGGAGCGATCGTCACAGTTGGTATCAGAGCGTTGGTCCTAGTGAACCAGTTCTTGCATAAGTGTGTCTAACTGATAGTTGTTAGGATGCATTAGTAAGTCTGAACTTTGACTGTGTCTGCATGTCAAAAGTTTTGCTTATCATTTCTTGTCAGAAATTACCTGTCTATCATCTTAAGTCTAAACACGTCTTATTGCATTGATTGCATAGATAGTGTATAGATAAAATTCATATCTTGGCATATCTATTACAGTAAACTTTGACTGCCATCTTCCGAAAATTTCTCCGTAATTTACGGGATTTTGGTATTATATATACATATGTAAATTATGTATTGAAGAGTACCAATCTAATTCTATAATCTATTTCATATCAAAAATTATCTCTATAATTATGCAAGATGGATCCCGTATCTAGTTCAAATTCCTTAAATTCCGACAGCTATTCCGATATGGATATTCACCTGAACTCTGAAGAAAGTGTAACTGGAATGGATCAACCAATCAGCCATCACCTATTCTGGATGAATTGGGGATGGGTTCGTAGCCTACTTAATCATTGGAGACAAGAAGAGGGTGATCCCTTCCATCCACCACATTCACCTCTTGGCGAAGAACCTGAAGCACTTACCGGCGAACCTATTCGTAATACTATTTCTCTCTCATTTCCAGAGTATCTCATCATGATTATATACTATCCCATATTATAAATCTTATTTATCCGATCGTCCGAACCACCAATCATCCCGGTATAATAGAAGAAGTCAACGAGCTTCGTGCTTGGGTAGTGGCTTTGGAGAATATGGTGCAAGGGTTACGAACACCAGCAGCAGCACCCGCAGCATAACCGGTACCACCATCATCCACACCAACAGGATCATTACCACCACCAACAACCACATCCGCATCACACGCCTCAACATCACAATTTGTACCTCGGATATCAACATCATACGCACCATAGGTACCAAGAAGTACCAGCAACGACAAACGATAAAGTATGAATTCATAACTTCATCGGAGAAACATTCTACGGTGATTATGTAATTTCTAAAGTTTAGAGATTATCTATTCTAGCCTTAACCCTAAATCAAATAGAGTAGAAACCCTTATCCGAATGGTGTAAGATACAAGCTAGACTTGTTTTACCAACAGCATCAACAGTACCCTTAGCCTCACCAGCACAGTCAGTGCTTTCAACATCGTCAGAATCAGCAGCACCTCTAACATCACAAGCTCCGACAGTTCAAGAAAGCACCGTGGACATCATTACGAGTCAACAACGAGTATATTGTATCAATGAGTTATGAAGTAATAACTCAATTCATCTAAAGAATTTATATGTATATCTTATATATATATAAATTTTAAAACCATCATGAATCTTTTTGGTCTAAGCTATTACGTGTGAATTTTAAGGGGTAGATACTACTCGGTTAAATCATATTACTAATATGCTATGATGTACATCCTTCATTAACAACTTAACCATCGTTAACTACAAATATCTGTTTCAACTCAATGAATTCCATTTCATAATGAACTTAGTGTATTAATCAATTACATGTTTGATTTTACACTTTTATCTTCGATGTACTCGAAACTTTCTAGAAAACATCATTCATATCTTATGAAGTTCATAAGAATTCCACGAGCATCAACATCCTTCACCGAGGAATAAGAATAAATAATGAAGTACTGATTTCATTAGTGAAATACTCCGCGAAGATTATGTAATCCTTAATGTTTTAGAGATTATTCATTCAATTCAAAAATCAAATGAGCTTAATATGATATTAACTCATCAAATCTGTATTACATCTGAAGAAAATATACATACATATATTTTCATAAAGACGGTAATAAAAAAATTCTTTTGTACAAAGTATTAATTGTGAAATCTTTAACGGGTAGGTAATACTCGGGAAATATATAAGTTCACAATTAATATGTTATACTGTACATTCTTCAACTTTGATTCAAAAATTATTAACTATGCTCACAGCGATATACAATCATTTCCATACAAATTCAATTACATATTCTGATTTTGAAAAATCATAATCCAAGCCAAGATTTAACAGAAAACATCACTCTTAGATTCTTACATCTTTCAAATGCTATACTCTGACTTCAAAACTGTGCTAGAACATCACCTCTTTTCATAAACCCAGAAAAAAAAGAAAAAAAAATTTGTATCGTTCAAAATTCTAGAACATCATATGTATCTTGACAATTACAATCTTCATGCAAACCCTTCAAACTTTTGAAAACACCTCGGATTGATAACCAACGATTCGGTTATGATAACTTTGAATGCTGATGAAGCAGCAAAAACTGTAAACGACCTTAATAGCCAAAAGTTTGATGATAAAGAATAGTGTGTTGGCAAAGCTCAGAAAAAGAGAAGGTTTGGAACTGGAAAACAGATTGAGCAAAGTATGAAGGAGGCTGTGGATAAATCACAAAGACTAAACCTGCCTTCAAAGAATCCAAATTATTCAGTATCTGCTGAAGCCATTAACGAATACCTTGCTTCCGAATCTAAACCCTTGTGGACAATATTCTTCATCATCCTCTGATATTAGAAATTCTAAGATATCATCGTATCTTTCATTATAAATATCCTCCATATTTCTGGAGAAAATTCCATAATCATTCTCATCGAAAATCAATTTTCTCCTTGCGATATCTGTGTAACATCATAAAAGAAACTATTTTAGTTTCTAAATTCTGAAACCTTCGAGTTTAAAATATGAATATTTTTGAAGTGGTGTTGGGAACTGAAGCATGAGTTAGTATAATATAATGACACTTGATCAACGTGATTATATTATAGTAAGTCATGCTGAGTTTCTAATGGAACGTGATAAAGGTTCACAGATCATACCCTCATTATAAACCATGTTACATAACTCTTTCATTCTATTTAACCTCTAAACTATCAAGAAAATATTTTCTTAATGATTCAGTCTTTTTCGAGGTATTCTGGTAATTTGACAAGTCAAATTGTGCTATTACCGTTTTTTTAGAACATTAATTATGTTCATTCCGAAATTCATACCTACGAATTCTGGACCATTATTCGCTTGATTTAAAGTCGGGAAGATAAAACAAAAGCATGAAGCTTCAAAATATCAATGGGAGTATATATAAATCACAGTAAATTGGAGAGCGTATTAACTGTGGATGTCAATGATTATGGAAAGACAGAAGCAGAGACATCGAAATATAAGGGAAGATATAAAACCCAACAACCACCCAGAAATTATAAAGCATGTATATCAATGCGTATAGCAATATAAAGACACGGGAGAATGAAAAACACTATAACTCCAAGGTAATGGTAGAAGAAAATAACTTCCTCCGGTGGTAGATGAAAAAGAAGAATGACAGATATGAAAGTTAGGAGTATATCAAGAATCAGAACTGGATGAAGCATTTTTACAATCTTTTGAAAATAGGAAATGAGGAAGAAGATGTAAGAGTGATGAAAATAATGAAATGGAAGAGGTCAATTTATAGCGAAATATCAAACATAGCAATCGAGGCAAATTACGCATTTAATCAAAAGAAATCTTAATTTCCTTAAATTTCGAAGAATCAAACCTTATTTAGATTATGAAGATTTTCTATTCCTTAAATTACGGAAATCAATCGTTAATACGTCAAGAGTTAAGACGAATCTCTATTCTCCATTTCACTCTTTTACGATAACCTCTCTCATACGCTTCGAATAATCGGATTGTTTTATCCATATTATTCAACGGTGATAAAACTCTATTTATCAACACATATACGTCATGAATTCATTTTTCTTGTTAGTCATGACAACCTCACTCAAATTTTGGGACGAAATTTCTTTAACGGGTAGGTACTGTGATGACCCGAAAATTTTGATCAAATTTAAACTTAATCTTTGTATGAGTAACATTTTGGACACGATAAACAAAGTCTGTAAAACTGAATCTCAAAATATTTGAACTATTTTCATATATTCAAATACCTTTCGGTTGTTCTCGATGATTCGCGAACAATTATATGTATATAGATACATATATATATATTATAACTTGAAAATGTAACAATGTATTAATTTTTTTGATACCGTACATTAAACTTATTGGTTTAAATATTTATTTGAATATATATGATAAGTTGGAATATTAATTGTATGAATAACTTACGACGTATATTTAAAACGTGTTTATGAATGTTGAAAATATATATTAACTTGGTCATAAAACGATTTGTTATTATATATATATATATATTAACAAATAGCGAGACAATGATTTATAGAAGTAAATGACCAAAACACTCGAAAGTTTAAGATACACTTTGAATGATATAGTTTATTGATAATTTAAGACTATATTTTGACAAAAGTACGAGTCACAAAATGTAAATTGCGAGTTTTCTAAGCGTACGAAAATGCGTTTGAGAAACCGGAACCGGAACATAAGTCGAGTGACAACGTACGAGTCATCGGAACGAAAATTACAAGTCAACTATGCACATAAATTTAATATAATATATAATTAATTATTTAAATTATATATATTATATATATTATATTTAATTATGTCGACAAACAAGAAAACAAAAAATATGTGAGCTGGATCTGACGGCCATGCGATCGCATGAGAAATAGGCATAAAACCCATGCGATCGCATAGGCATCAGAATCAGGAATTATGGCTATAAATACCAGGTTTGTTGCGCATGTTTTTTTACACATATTACTCCTAAGTATTTATTTATTTATTATTATTATTATTATTGTTATTATTAATATTATTATTATTATTATATTATTAAGATTATTATTATTATTAATCTTAATATTTTTAGTAATATTATACATAAAATATTACGACGAGGTCATGAGCGTGTCACTTTCAAAACAAGCTTCAAACGGGATAGAACTAAGGAAATTATGGGTTATAGCTATGGAGGTTATGGGTAATGTTCATGGGTATTGTTCGCAAGTCAAACCTAGTATTTATCATCTCTGTTGCGTCTACGTACTTTCCTGCAATATTGAATCTCAATATTGATACGTGAGCATTTATATCTTATCTTTTATATATTAATAGTGTATACATGTCTAGTGCTCGAGTATATATTTATACATGCTTGTATGCTAAATTTCGTCGTTAAACAATTTATAATGAATCATGAATTAAATACATATATTACTGGTAAAAGGTATATGATACATGTTTTCGGAAAGCTGGCGAAAAATCAATAACTTTTCATTTAGAAATCGCGTAATTTCGATGAACGAATCAAAAGATATGGTCAACTGAATTATAATTGACGTTAATTGGAATTGCTTTTGAATCTGCAATTAATATTTAAACAACCTGTTTATGAGATTGATAAAATACTACTAGCCAAGTAAATGAATCCTTATATAAGGCACGTCTCGTTTTGTTGAACAATTGTCAAAATTGACTTTTTGAAATGACTTTTGATAACTTTTGTATGTCGATCTCGAGCATTAGGATTGTGATACACTATAACCCAACCTAGTTTATTAGACATGTATTGACCAACATATGTTCTCTAGGTTGAGATCTACGGTTAATCTTGCATTCCGAGTTACGGTCACTTTTTGATGAATGGCCTTATGTGCTGCTAAGGTGAGTTTCATTTGCTCCATTTTTAATTGCTTTTGCAATCTATATTTTTGGCCTGAGAATACATGCACTTTATTTTAAACGCAATGGATACAAGTACATACTAAATTCTACACCGAGTTTGAACCGAAAGTCCCTTAGCTTTGGTAACTAGTAACTGTCAGTTATAAGAACTGGTGGGCGCGAGTAGTAGTATATGGATCCATAGGGCTTGATATCCCCGTCTGAGCTAGAGCACTAGCCTTTTAACGGACGTATGCTCTTTGAGAAGCGTACACGTTGGTTTGCGTGTATTATTAAGATGATTATACAAAGGGTATAAATTATATATACGTTAAGTTTAGTTACCAGGATGCTCAATTTCGTAGAATATTTTGATAAACGTTTCGGATGAAACAACTGAAATCTTGTGATCCACCTTTATATACAGATTATGCGAAACACTAAAACTATGAACTCACCAAACTTTGTGTTGACACTTGTTAGCATGTTTATTCGCAGGTTCCCTAGAAGTCTTCCGATGTTTGCTTATATGTTAGACAAGCTATGTGCATGGAGTCTTACATGGCATATTTATCAAGGAAACGTTGCATTCACCAAATCATCACCATGTATCTTATTTTGACTACATTGTCAACGGAATTACTATTGTAAACTATTATTTACGGTGATTGTCTATATGTAGAAATCATCAGATGTCGAAAACCTTTGATTTAAATATTCATTTATGGTGTGCCTTTTCAAAAGAATGCAATGTTTACAATACGTATCATATAGAGGTCAAATACCACGCAATGAAATCGATGAATGACGTTGTAACATCCCAGGTAAACGTTCCCCGTAGCATGATATTGTCCGCTTTGCCCGTAGGCGCACGGATTTTTCTTGGCAACCACACACGACGAGCACTTTCCCAGGAGGTCACCCATCCTGGTAGTGCTCTTGCCTGAGCACGCTTAACTGCAGAGTTCTCATGAGATCTGCTGCGCTTGTGGTCCCAAAACGTGTCATGCTAGGAAAGGTCTCCACACCCTTATAAGGCATGCTTCGTTCCCCTCTCCAACCGATGTGGGACGGATGTAACACGGATGTTACAATCCTCCCCCCTAATGGGACACAGCGTCCTCGCTGTGCACGTTTGGTCCGGGACCTGGCTCTGATACCATCTGTCACACCCCCAGTTAGGGCCTGGGCGAAATGTGATTCAATATCATAATACATACCAACATATTATAAAATGAGAACAATAACTATATGAATAAAACCAAATTGTATTTGAATAAACGCAGCGGAAGAATTAATAATGTCGTTACAAGAATTATAAATTGTTCAAATGCAGAAAAGTAAATATGCGATAAGTCTTGATCCTAGCCAAGTAAGTCATCACATAAGCAGTAGATATAGAGGTCCTGATCATTCAGTACCTGAGACAAACATGCTAAAAGTGTCAACCAAAAAGGTTGAGTGAAATTCATAGGTTTAACAAATATGTTTGACCGTTTGTTTTTAGACCACAAGATTTGTTATAAAAGTAGATCACGCAGATCCAAAAGTAGTACTGATTCGTGATATTTTAGACTAAACGTTTGTTTTGTTGCCCCGATGATAAGTTGGCAGTACCTTATCACCATGTTTAAATCATTATTAAGTAATACAAAGACATCGCTGTCAAATGTATCGGGGACGTTACTCCCGATAGGCCTACCCCCAATAATTAAGAATGCCTTATCCTGAAAGCAATTAAAAAATATCACTGTGGGGTCTTAGTAGCATAAGCTAGTCATAGTACAGTTTAGGTTCGTACTTGTGTCTAAGTTGTTTAAAGTATAAAAGCAGCATGTGTCTCACCCCAGTAAGTATAAAAAGTGCTATAGCAATAAGAGTGGGGCTATGAAAGTCACCTTAGTAATTCGATGAGATAAAGTAATCCTTAAAGAGGAAGTATGGATGATCGAAGCACGAAATAAGTCAACCTAAGAATAAGTTGAGAATAGTTTAGATGTTTTGCCCGTATTATGATAAGTGTAAGTATTTTCTTTTATAGTAAGTTTAAAGAAGGTTTATCGTTTTGGAAAGGCTTTTCATACTAGACAAGCTTCCAATCTAACACTTTCAATTTAAAATGGCCTTTTCAGGTCATAGGTTTCTGAGCCACAGGATCCTTTAACTCGGTAATCCAAACTCTCCGCCTAGACTTTCGAGCGTCCATCCACTCGAGAAAGATCAAGATCTATACCCATCTAATATATCGTTCCAATACGTTTTTAGGTGCGTATAGGAATACAACACTTTAAATACTTTATACAATAAGTATTTACTTAAGTTCAATTGTATTATCGTTATTAAGATTGTTTGGTTTTTAAATCCTAATAATAAGTAGGATATATTTAAGTAGGTAAACAAGTGTTATACATAGAAATTGTGTTTTATGAATGGGTATGTATTAATATCAAGTTAATATGTATATATATATATATATATATATATATATATATATATATATATATATATATATTTATCTTATATGTTAAAATATGTATAGTTTAATTTTATGTTTTATGTTAATATAAGTACCAATAATTATCTAAAAATGCTAACAAGTGTTTTATTGATTTCATAACAGTAAGTGACATGTATAAAACATTATAAAAATTTTCTATACATAAATATTAAGTTTTATGTATTAAATATTAAATTTTTTTTTATAGCTAAAATACAAATAAATAGATAAACAAGTTTAAAAAACACATTTTATATTTTTCTTAGGTTCTACTGACCAAAATAAACTTAGGAAAAATTTATAAATTTTTGTTATGGTGTAAAAGTATTTATTTCTAATTTCTTTTTCGGTTCAAGATAAATCAAAGTTTATAAAGTAATAATTATTATATCAACTCAATTAATTAATCTAAAATTTTCGTATGCCTAATATAGTGTATTAAGCTTAGAAAAATTATTTTTACATTTATATTAATAGTTTAACTATTTAATTCAACTTTTGTATTGTTTTTAGTTTAAATTCAGAATTAAATAGAAATATATAATTATTAATTCTAAAAATAATTTTTATAACTTTCTTATTAGTTCCTAAGTAATTTCCATTAATTATTGTAGTCATAAACATGTTATATCATTAAATTCTATTTTTCTTTTTAAAACAGATTTTCCGGTACTGTAGCAAAAGTAGAAGAAAATACAAATTAATTATTTAAAATGACAAATAAATCAAACATAAATTTTTATAATTACTTTTATGACCTAAGGAACAAGCGAAAATTATAAAACATAATATATAAAATTGTTTACTATTTATTTCTTCATTATCTATATATACCGAATATAAAAAAAGTCAGTTTTTGATTTTTAATAAATATAAATTCGAATGTATAATTCATAAAAATAATTTTTATAGTCATTAGGATACTTAATACTAATTATCATGTATTTACATTATTTATTATAATTAATTTCGTATTTATTTGGTATTTAACATAAAACTAGCACAAAAATATGATAAAAACTAAATAAAAACTATAAAAATAATATAGAGAACTTACAAAAATAATTTTTGCAGAGGTTTGAGAGTATGATCTTCAAGTGAGAATAAATTTTTGAGGTGTAAAGGATTTTGAAAGAAATGGCTAGTATTTATAGGTGAAAACTTGGTAAAAAAAAATGTATAAAAGAAATAAAAAGAAAAAGAAAATAAAAATAAAAATATTAATAATTGTATCAGCCCATAATTTGTATTAAATAAAGAAAAGTGTTTTTATAAAGCTAGATCTAGATCTAGAATAAAATTAAAAAAATAAAAAGCAAAAAGTATTAAATTTTTTTTTTTTGTTTACTATTCGGCGCTACAGTAACTTTTATATATATATATATATATATATATATATATATATATATATATTTTACAATGACTATAACCTTCATTTTTATAAAAGATATCATTGTATAGATTAGTTTTTGTAAGTGGTAACATATTTACATAAACTTTACATCTTATAAATATGTATATACTTTTTAGTTATATATAAATATATATGTATATATAACTTTGTCAAGTATAAAGTTTATAAATTTAACTAATAAACTTATGTTACTTGATATGAATTTATATGTTGTAAACTTATTTATTTTAAGTATACATTATATAAATTACTTGATAAGTTTAGGTTTCGTTATATAATATAAACTTATAGATGTACTTTGTTGAATAATATTTATCCGTTTAATGTTCGTTAGTTTCGTATATATATATAACGACCATTCATTAATACTTAATCTTTTTTTTTCGGGCATTTTAAATTATACGGAAGAAAATATAGATGAAAAAATGAGGGTCGTTATAGTACCTCCCCGTTAATGAAAACTTCGTCCCGAAGTTTTAAGTGGAGTTCCCGTCTGCTTCATCAACAGTTGGGAAGAGATGGGGGTATTTCCGTATCATTTGGTCTTTGCGTTCTCAGGTATATTCGGGGCCTCTACGCGAATTCCAACGGACTTTAACAATAGGTATGTTGCTCTTACGAGTTTCTTTGACCTCTTCTTTCATAATCTCTATAGGTTCTTCGATAAAGTGCATTTGCTCATCAATGCGGATATCATCCAAAGGAATAACAAGAGTATCTTCGGCGAGACACTTTTTCAGATTTGAGACATGAAACACATCATGTACTTGACTTAGTTCAGCTAGAAGTTCTAATCGATACGCAACGGGACCGATTCTTTGAATAACTTTGAAAGGTCCAACATAACGCGGACTGAGTTTACTTCGTTTACCGAAGCGGATAACACCCTTCCAAGGAGATACTTTCAACATAACGTTATCTCCAACTTGGAATTCTAACGGTTTTCGGTGAGGGTCGGCATAACTCTTTTGTCGACTACGAGCGGTTTCTAAACGCTTCTTGATTTGCACGATCTTTTCGGAAGTTTCATGAATAAGTTCAGGACCAGTTAATTGTCTGTCCTTGAGTTCATCCCAACACAACGGAGATCTACATTTGCGACCGTATAAAGCTTCGAATGGTGCAGCTTTAATACTAGAGTGATAGCTGTTGTTGTAAGAAAACTCGGCTAAAGGTAGGTGTTTATCCCACCCTTTACCGAAATCGATAACACATGCTCGTAGCATATCCTCCAAAGTTTGGATAGTTCGTTCACTTTGACCGTCCGTTTGCGGATGATAAGCTGTACTCATGTCGAGTCGAGTTCCAAGAGACGCTTGCAAGGATTTCCAAAAATTGGAAGTAAATCGACTATCGCGATCTGAGATAATAGAAGTAGGGACACCATGACGAGTAACAATCTCTTTAACATAGAGTCGAGCTAACTTTTCCATTCTGTCAGTCTCTTTGATTGGTATGAAATGTGCAGACTTAGTGAGACGATCAACTATGACCCAAATCGTATCATTGCCATTTGCAGTCTTAGGCAATTTTGTGATAAAGTCCATAGCTATACCATCCCACTTCCACTGTGGAATATCGGGTTTAGTTAGAAGACCAGAAGGCTTTTGGTGCTCGGCTTTGACTTTCGAACAAGTAAGACACTTACTCACATAAGTAGCAATGTCGCCTTTCATGTTGGGCCACCAGTAGAACTCTTTCATATCCTGATACATTTTACTAGAACCGGGATGAATAGAATACCTAGTCTTATGTGCTTCATCCAAGACTAGTTCACAGAGATTACCATAATGAGGAACCCAAATTCGATTACCAAAGTATCTTGTACCATTGGACTTAACTTGCAGTTGGTTTTCGAAATTTATAGGTCCTTCTCCTTCGATAAGTGTTGGTTTAATAGCTTCAAGTTGAGCTTCGCGGATTCGTGACATGAGATTTGATTTGATTTTTAGATTCAGAGCACGAACACGCTTAACATCGTCTTTTCGACTAAGGGCATCGGCAACTACATTCGCCTTGCCAGGATGATATTTCAGTTCACAGTAATAATTGTTCAAAGTCTCAAGCCATCGACTTTGTCTCATATTCAACCGTTTCTAATCAAAGATATGTCTAAGACTTTTATGGTCAGTGTACACGGTAAAATAGGTACCATAGAGATAATGTCTCCATATCTTTAATGCAAATACCACGGCACCTAACTCAAGGTCGTGTGTGGTATAGTTCTCCTTGTGTTTCTTCAACTGTCTAGATGCGTAGGCAATAACCTTTTCACGTTGCATTAAAACACAACCAAAGCCTTGCTTTGAGGCATCACAGTAAACAACAAAATTTTCAGTACCTTCAGGTAAAGATAGAATCGGGGCTGTGGTCAACTTCTCCTTCAGAATCTTGAAAGCAGATTCCTGTTCTTCGGACCACTCAAACTTCTTCCCTTTTTGAGTTAGCTTCGTAAGAGGTTTGGCAAGAAGGGAAAAATTCTTTATGAATCTCCGATAATAACCGGCAAGTCCCAAAAATTGACGAATATGCTTCGCAGTCTTTGGTATCTCCCAGTTCTGGATAGCGGTAATCTTAGCTGGATCGACATGTATTCCTTTACTATCAACAACGTGTCCAAGGAATTGTATGGTTCTAAGCCAAAACTCACACTTAGAAAATTTTGCGTAGAGTTGTTCTTTTCTTAAGAGTTCAAGAATCAATCGTAAATGTTGCTCATGTTCTTTCTCGCTTTTAGAATAGATCAAGATGTCGTCGATGAAAACAATAATGAATTTATCAAGGTAAGGCTCATAAACACGGTTCATAAGATCCATAAATACAGCTGGAGCATTGGTTAAACCGAAAGGCATAACACAGAATTCGTAATGTCCGTATCGGGTGCGGAATGCAGTCTTAGGAATGTCGGATTCCTTGACTCTGAGCTGGTGATAACCGGATCTTAAATCAATCTTAGAATAAACGCTTGACCCTTGAAGTTGGTCGAATAGATCATCAATGCGAGGTAACGGGTAACGGTTCTTTATGGTAAGCTTGTTTAGCTCTCGGTAATCAATACACATTCTCAACGTACCATCCTTCTTTTTGACAAATAAGACAGGAGCTCCCCACGGGGACGTACTTGGATGAATAAAACCTAGATCCAAAAGTTCTTGGAGTTGGTTAGAAAGTTCCTTCATTTCGGAAGGTGCTAAACGATACGGTGCTTTAGCAATGGGTGCAACACCTGGAGATAAATCGATTTGAAATTCAACTTGACGAGGTGGTGGAAGACCAGGGAGATTTTTGGGAAACACATCGGGAAAATCTTTAACAACCGGGACGTTTTCAATACGCGTTTCTTCGAATTTGATCATTTTAATGTGAGCTAGTATGGCGGAGTAACCTTTCACAAGGTACTTACGGGCTTTAAGACATGAGATGATATTAAGATTGGAACAACTTCGTTCGCCTTGGATAATAAGAGTTTCTCTACTTCCTAACGGAATTTGAACGGTCTTATCGAAACACATGATGGCTGCTCTCAATGGACCTAACCAATCCATTCCAACCACTACATCGAAACTACCTAGCTCGACCGGTAAAAGGTCTATCTTGAATTCCTTATCGGCTAGAATTAGGTTGCAGTTTTTATATATTTTATCAACTTTCATTAACTTCCCATTAGCCACTTCTACTAATTGTCTGGTTTTTAGGGTTTGGGGCTTTTCAGTAAAGAGGGTGCAAAACTCATTTGACACATAACTCTTATCGGCTCCCGTATCAAATAAAATAGTGGCATAACAATTATTGATGAGGTACGTACCGGTAATGACCTCATCCTCATCACGGGCTTCTGCAGCAGTAATCACAAAAGCACGCCCTTTGGCAGTAGCATTTGCTCCAGTAGCTGGAGTATCTTTCTTTTTTGGACAATTCGGGCTAATATGCCCCTTTTCACCACAAGTATAGCATGTTGGAGGAGCTCTAGCCGGAACAATGTCTCTATTCTGAGGTAGGTTTCTACAAGTCTTTGCAGCATGGCCTATCTTCTTACATATTGTACACACAGCAGTGCACTTTCCCGGATGATGCCTTTCACATCTAGAACAAAACGGACTAGAACCCTGATAACCAGGTCTCGTACCATTCACCGGTTTCTTATTAACATTTTGAGTTGAACCCTGAGATGGTTCAAATTTCCTATTATTGTCACCGTTTTTAACTTCGACTTATTTATTAGCCGAAACTCTCCTACATTTAGCCATCATTAAACTCTGTGCCATGTGGATCACAGCATCCACAGTAACCTTCTCGGCAGAAATCACATTCCCTTGAACATCCTCGGGTAGACCCTCTATATACCGCTCTATCTTGCGGGCTTCAGTTGGGAACATTTCGGGACATAAGGTACAGAGCTCCAGAAAACGATTGGTATAGCTTTCGATATCGGTTCCTTTAACTCTGAGTTCCCAGAACTCAGCTTCGAGCTTTTGGACTTGA
The DNA here is from genome assembly GCF_046630445.1 of Rutidosis leptorrhynchoides. Classification (NCBI taxonomy): domain Eukaryota; kingdom Viridiplantae; phylum Streptophyta; class Magnoliopsida; order Asterales; family Asteraceae; genus Rutidosis; species Rutidosis leptorrhynchoides. The sequence goes on from NC_092334.1 coordinate 648,398,887, forward strand.
CTTCTTGGGCAAAACTTATTGACCATCATTCCTTTGAGTTCATCCCATGGGGTAGCATTAGCATTATCTATTCCCACAGATTTGGTATGAGCAGTCCACCATGTCATAGCATTGCCAGTGAGTGAACTTGTGGAAAACTTCACTCGATCATTATCTCCGCAGTTACAGACACGGAAGATTGATTCTAGCTTTTCAAACCATCGGACCAGTTCTACGGCTTCTTCTTTTCCACTAAAAGTGGGTGGTTTACAGTTCTTAAAATCTTTATAGGAGCAAGTTTTAGGAGGAACATTATGATTGTTGTTGTTATTGTTATTGCCTTGGGCGGCAGCCAGCAACAATTGAAATTGCTCAGAAGAAAGAGTGACATTTGGCATAAGATTGTTGTTGTTGTTGTTACCACGAGTTGAGTCAGCCATTGATCTTCAATACATAAATACATTATTAGTTGAAGAATCAAGGTGTTATAAGTTCATAATCAAGATTTATAACGTTTGCACAACACACATAGGTGAATAAGACAATATGCTTAAATAAACACTTAACATTATTAGAAACGAGGCATTATATAAGCCTTTATTACACGAGTTTGGAATGGAAAAAGTTTAGGCATAAGCCTTTACATAGATAGGTAAATGGAAAAATATGAAACAAAAGATAGGTTTTAGTTCTTCTTTTTCTCGTTCTCAGCTTCCTTCATAAATTTCTCTATCTTTTCATTTTTCTCCTTTTGTTTCTCGTGGAGGTATTCAAGATTATCGTTGAGGTTAGTGATGCGGCTGTTGACAAAGTTGTCGTTGAAATCCTTTATAGCCAGTTGATGATTGATCCGGTTTTTCTCTATTTTCATCTTAGACTCAACTAGTTCTTGGAGGTAGGCAAGAGATTGCTTTCCCCAACGGGTATTCCGTTCTTCCTCAGTCTTCACTTTCATTACTGTCTCCATCACTTTGTCCATGTTATTTTTTACAAGTTTTTCTAGTCTTTCAGTTTGAGAGTCGAAGGACTCTTTGATGATTTCTTTCAAGATTTTGTTTTCATTTTCTAGGTTGTTTAGACGCACTTCTATTCGAGCAACATGACGTCTACTAAACTCCCTATTCTTCTCACAACTACTCTGAAGGTTGAGGATATCAGACTTCACCCTTACGTGTTCCATGTTATTACAAAATAATGGATCGGCTTCTCTAGTGGCGGCGGGTTCGGGTTGTTTTCTCTTTCGAGATGAGTTTTCAGATGATTCTTAAATAGGCTCTTCTTCAGGCTCATAACCTGAGAAGTCACTATCGTAGTTAGGGAGGTCTTGAAGAGCATTCCGTTTGGGAGTATTCATCGGTTGATGAGAGTCAACAGTATTGGCATGATGTTTTCCTTTGCTTTCATTTCTAAGGGTTGTATAATATTCGGGAGACCCACGCGAGTTGTAACGAGTGTTCGGGCTATAGTTCATTGGTGGTGAAGGAGGACTACAAAGTGGGCTTTGAACTGATATTTCGGTAGAAGATCCTTCAGTATCTTTCTCAGCTGGTTTGAAAAGAGTCATTTTGTTTATTTGATGATAGCTTGACATTCTAACATTAAGATAGAGATTTTGATTAGATTTTTAAGCTAGGATTGTAAAGAATGAGAGGTAGGGTTGAACTCTTTGCTTTAACATTCTAAGGTAATCCTAAGTGATTTAAAGTCTAAGGCAGGAAAGGTTATAGTTTCCTAGATCGCTAAGGTACCCTAGCTAACAAGTAAGGCACACATAAAATGCAATCCTGGTTCTCTATAACAGCCTGGTTATGCTCTGATACCAATCTGTAACATCCCAGGTAAACGTTTCCCGTAGCATGATATTGTCCGCTTTGCCCGTAGGCGCACGGATTTTTCTTGGCAACCACACACGACGAGAACTTTCCCAGGAGGTCACCCATCCTGGTAGTGCTCTCGCCTGAGCACGCTTAACTGCAGAGTTCTCATGAGATCTGCTGCGCTTGTGGTCCCAAAACGCGTCATGCTAGGAAAGGTCTCCACACCCTTATAAGGAATGCTTCGTTCCCCTCTCCAACCGATGTGGGACGGATGTAACACGGATGTTACAATCCTCCCCCCTAATGGGACACAGCGTCCTAGTTGTGCACGTTTGGTCCGGGACCTGGCTCTAATACCATCTGTAACATCCCAGGTAAAACGTTCCCCGTAGCATGATATTGTCCGCTTTGCAGAGATAGGAACGTACCCTTGTCTCCCCCGTAGGTTGCTCACGGATTTTTCTTGGCGACCACACACGACGAACACTTTCCCAGGAGGTCACTCATCCTGGTAGTGCTCTCGCCTGAGCACGCTTAACTGCAGAGTTCTCATGAGATCTGACGCGTTTTGGGACCACAAGCGCAGCAGATCTCATGAGAACTCTGCAGTTAAGCGTGCTCAGACGAGAGCACTACCAGGATGGGTGACCTCCTGGGAAAGTGTTCGTCGTGTGTGGTCGCCAAGAAAAAGCCGTGAACAACCGACGGGGGAGACAAGGGTACGTCCCTATCTCTGCAAAGCGGACAATATCATGCTACGGGGAACGTTTTACTTGGGATGTTACAGACGTGTTCGTCCATATGGATTTGGAGCGATCGTCACAAACTGTCTGCATTTCTTATCCCCAAAAACCATCGCGGCTCTCCAACCACATTAGTAATACGGATAGCTTTCTCATAACACACAATCTCAGCACGATTCGCAGACAACCAATCCATACCAATAACAACATCAAAACTACCTAGGTCAATCGGTATTAAATCTACCTCAAAATCTCTACCAGCCAGATTAATGTTACATTTACGATACACAGTCTTAGCAGTAAGCACTTTACCATTAGCTATATCTACAACATAAGTTCTGTCTAGAGGAGTTAACGGTGTTTTGATTTTTGGACTAAATTTACTCGAAACAAAACTCAAATCAGCCCCTGAATCAAATAGTACATAAACTGATAAATCGTTGATCGAGAATGTACTCGTAACAAGTTTTGGATCTTCCTCAGCATCCCTGGCATTAATATTGAATACCCTTCCACGTGCATTCTCAGTAGTCTTTTTATTAGGGCAGGCATCACGAAAATGCCCCGGCTTACCACATTCATAACAAACTCTCTGATTTCCACCATTTCTCGGCTTCCCATTACCATTACCACCATTGTTACCATTATTATTACCACCACTTGCAGCAGGAGTAGCAGTACCCGGCATAAGCACTGTACAATCTTTAGCAATGTGTCCCTGCTTGAAACACCTCTTACAAGTAATCGTGCAATAACCATCATGAGCCTTATAACATCGCGGGCAAACACGCTGATTACGGTTATTAGAACCAGAAGTATCTTGTTTCTTCTGCTGATTTTGGTTCTGGTTGCGGTTGTTATCCCACTTCCTTTTCCCATTATCAGCCTTCTTAACAACCTCTTTACTGGCATCAGTCACAGCTGCCTTACTTCTCCTCAAAATCTTGTCATTAAGCTTATGCGCCATAGACATAGCAGCTTCAATAGTCTGGGGCTCACTAGACTCAACCCCATGCTCGATTCGCTCAGATAACCCATCAATATAAGCTTCAATCTTAAGATTCTCATCAACATAAGTATTTGGACACAACAATGTCAGTTCAAAGAACCTTTGCTCATAGGCATCTAACTCGGTGCCCTTCATCTTCAAGTTCTTAAGCTCAGCCTCTAACTTCTTAAGTTCACCCCGGGGACGATAACGGGTGATCATTCTTTCCTTAAAATTATTCCAAGTCAAACCATACGCCATATCATTACCTAAACTGTTCACCAAGTTGTTCTACCAAGTTAAAGCACTGTCTTTAAGAGTGCAGCTCGCAAAACTAACCTTATCCTCCTCTCGGACTCGGCTAACCCTTAAAATAGACTCAATCTTCTCAAACCAACGAGTAAGTCCAATGGGTCCTTCAGTGCCACTAAATTCTTGTGGAAGACTTGCCATAAAAGTCTTGTGGGAGCATCCCACCTGGTTGTTGTTATTCGCATTCACATTAGCATTAGCTGCCATAGCAGCCGCAATCCCTTCAGAAATCAGACGTTGCATGCGAGCTTCATTGGACTCACGGGGAGGCATGGTCTTCAAAACAGAATAACACAACCGTTAGTACTAAGAATAATAATACCAGTGTTATAAAGGAATAGATCGAACACAAAAAGATTAACCATTAAAATAATAGTCAATGAACACTATGAGTAATAACATGACAGTTATGATAGTTATAGAAATAGCCACCACATGCATACATACTTTATGATAGAAATCATACAACATACATAGCACCTAACATACATGAACTATATTACGCATAATATAACATGCCAAGAGTCACAACATCAGAAATAAAATATGATAATGATAACCAGATGTTATAAAAGAAATAACCATCCATACATAAATGAAAAAAAATATATCCCATAACAAAATCCTTAATAAAATCCTCGGCAAAACGCCATACATCACCCCAAAAATGAATGTATAAAAGGACATAAAGTCTTATGGAATAAATAATCAATCATGAATCATCACATCACATCTGCTTGGAGCGGGTGTGATAAGCTGGGCCGGTATGAGGCTCATCAGGAGTCTCATACTTCCTCAACTTTCCTTTCACATCCTTCAACTCCGTCTTCAAACCACGAACCACGCGCTCAAGAGCCTTGAACTTAGCGTCCACCTCACGGTTACACTTCCTAGTCTCGAACTCGATCCTATTCTTGAAGCTAACGAACGAATCCATAGCAGCTCTAATCTCATCTATCACCTCGTTATACAGCAAAACACGCATACAGTCACTAAGAGCGTCAATACGAGTCTCATTCGTATATGTCCAGGTCATGTGAGTGATAGTAGCCATTTAATAGGTAATCGGATCATCGATCAAAGGCTGACGAGCACGACGTCTAGCAGTAAACGGGGAAACAGGGGCAGGAACGGAATTGTTGCTGGAAGCCGACATCTGCAAACAGTAAAACCACAAACCACATACAAAATAGAAATATCATAAGCAATAACTTATAATTATTCCTTATATGAAATGAAATACATAATAATGCTATAACAAGGAAGGTCGGGCTGTAGACTAGACTCTAATGCACCCTAAAGACCACGGGTTGACCACATTATGATCGCCTAGTTCCCTACAACCAGAGCTCTGATACCAACTGTGATAGCCCCGTCAATACACATAACGGCTCCGTCACTTGGTCCCACAGTGAAACGCCCATTCCTAATCTATCCGGATGAAGTCCGCATCGATTATAAACGAATCACAATAGTTGGTTACATCGCGAGGTACTTGACCTCTATATGATACATTTTACAAACATTGCATTCGTTTTTAAAATATAAACTTTCATTTACATCGAAGGTTGACAGATATGCATACCATTTCATAATATCCAAACTATAAATGACTTAATCTGTCATTTACTTAATAATAAACTCTAATGAACTTCAATGACTCGAATGCAACATCTTTTGAAATATGTCATGAATGACTCCAAGTAATATCCTTAAAATGAGCTAATGCACAGCGGAAGATTTCTTTCAAACTTGAGAATAAACATGCTTTAAAGTGTCAACCAAAAGGTTGGTGAGTTCATTAGTTTATAGTAATCATTTCATTTACATCATTTAAATAGACCACAAGATTTCATATTTCCTTTCCTCATAAACATACGTCCCATGCATAGAGACAAAAATATCATTCATATGGATTGAACACCTGGTAACCGACATTCACAATATGCATATAAGAATATCCCCATCATTCCGGGATCCTCCTTCGGACATGATATAAATTTCGAAGTACTAAAGCATCCGGTACTTTGGATGGGGCTTGTTGGGCCCGATAGATCTATCTTTAGGATTCGCGTCAATTAGGGTGTCTGTTCCCTAATTCTTAGATTACCAGACTTAATAAAAAGGGGCATATTCGATTTAATAATTCAACCATAGAATGTAGTTTCGATTACTTGTGTCTATTCTGTAAAACAGTTATAAAAACAGCGCATGTATTCTCAGTCCCAAAAATATATATTGCAAAAGCATTTAAAAAGGGAGCAAATGAAACTCACGCATATAAATATTGTAAAACAGTTAATAAAGCATTTGCATGTATTCTCAGCCCAAAAATGTAAAGAGTAAAAGGGGCAAATGAAACTCACCATACTGTATTTTGTAGTAAAAATACATATAACATCATTGAACAAGTGTAAGGTTGGCCTTGGATTCACGAACCTAATTTAATTATATATATTTATATGTTGGTCAATATTTGTCTAATAATTCAAGTAAGGTCATAGTGTACCACAATCCTAATGCTCAAGACTAATATGCAAAAGTTAACAAAAGTCAATTTGACGCAAAAATGATTTCCAAAATTTATACATGATTATTATATAGTCTTAAATATCGTCGTTTTATATTTTTAAAATATTTTTAAAAGATTTATTAGAGTAGATAATATAATTTATTTATTAATAAATAAAACTTTATATAAAAATATACTTTTATATATCTTAGATAATAAAATTTATAAAGTTTATTGAATATCATAAAAATGTTATGATAGGTTTTATTAAGATAATTATATTATTTGTATTACATTTTTATTTGATAAAATAACATTGATAATAATAATAAATAAAAGTTGTATTATTTTGTATTAATAATTATTATTATTCTACTAATAATAATAACAATATTTATATTTATGAAAATGGTATTATAACAATATGATAATTCTTATTAATAATGAAATTTTATATTAACAATGATATTCCTATTAAAAATAATAATTTTTGTAAAGATACCATTTTTAATATTAACTATAATACTTTTAATAATAATTGTGATATAAATAATGAAAAATGATAGTTTTATCTAAATCAATATCTTTAAATTTCATCATGATACTCATACCCATTATTTCCTAATCAATTTGTTAATAGTTTTTAAATCGTCTTTTATCTCGCGTTCATTTTAATGATAGTAAGAGTAATCATACTAATTAAGTGTTACTAATATTAGTTTTAATAATACTAATAATAATAAATATTATGATAAGGATAACACTAATAACTATTTTAATGATAATAATAATAATTATTATTATTATTATTATTATTATTATTATTATTATTATAATTTTAATGATAATAACGATGGTTATAATAATAATAATTTTTAATGATAATACTTTTTATTGATAATGATAATAATAATAATAATAATAATAATAATAATAATAATAATAATAATAATAATAATAATAATAATAATAATAATAATAATAATAATAATAATAATAGTAATTGGATAAAAGTTAGAATGACGATAATAACGACGATAATAATAATAATAATTTTTACAAAAATTCAATTGACGATAACTTCTAATCCGTTCATCGAATCCATTCGATATCTAAAGGAAAAGTTCTTAATTTTTCGCTAGCTTTCCAAGGACATGCATATCTTATACCTTATCTCAACCGCAGGTGTAACTAGTTCAAGATTCAACATAACCTATCTAATGGCAATATCAAAAGTACAAGCATGCATAATCCTATATACTCGAGCACTAGTCAGGGATACACTATTAGTATGTAAAAATTAAATTATGAGTACTCACGTATCAATATTGAGATTCAATATCGCAGGAAAGGTATGTAAATGCGACGGAGATGATAAACACTAGATTGGCCTTACGAGCATACCCATGAATCATATTCATCACCTCCATAGCTATAACCCATAATTTCCTTAGCCCTATCCTACTCGAAACCCAGTTTTGAAAAATAACACGCGTATGACCTCGTCGTAGTATTTTATTTATATTACTAATAATATCGCTCCTACTAATAATAATAATAAGTTTAATAATAATAATAATAATAATAATAAATAAGTATGTATATGTATATTTAGAGAAAATGAGATCGAGATAGATAAAAAAAAATGGTACGCTCGATATTTATAGAAATTTTTAATCTCACCCACTACCTAAACTTTCCGTGATTTGTGGCTTTATTACGTTTACATATCATATGAAAAAAAACGTGGAAGTGATTAATTTATATAATATTTAATATAATATATTTAATTTATATAATTAATTATATATTATATTATATTTACGCTCATGGTAAAAATATAATTTTTACAAAAATGACACGGACGTGGTCTCACGACTCATGTACCACTTTCAGTTTTTCGAGCGCACCGTATGTTTAGAAAACTAGCCTTTTACGTTACACGATGTGTACCCTTATTAATAATTTGACTTACTCATCAATAACTTATCTTATAAAAAATGTAACTTATAAAATTGAGCGTTATGGTCATTTACTTCTATAAATCAGTGACTCGTTATTTATCAAAATATATTATTTTAAATCAGAACGTTTTATGACTAAATTAATATATATATATATATATGTATATGTATATATATATATATATATATATTCATTTTAAAATATAATATTGTACATATCATAAGTAATGGGAAAATATTTATGTAATGATATAATATTTAATTACATCTCAAAGTTCGTTTAAAATAATATAAAACGTATTGTTTATACTTTAAAACTTAATTTGGCGTAATCTATTTATGCGCCAACATTTATCAAATGTCCTAGATAACATATTTAAATATCAATTGAATCAAGTGTTACCTAATTTGAAACTATGTATGTATCTTCAATATTTGTAAACACATTTTAAATACACGTTGTAAGTTATCTACAACCAATATTTCATCTCACATTATTCAATCACAGATATCTTAAATATTCGATTTTTATTATATCGTAAAGCGTTTTCGCACATTTGTAAATAGATCAATCAAATATTATGAAATTTAATTCTCCACTAACTTTTGTCTAACTTTCGATAAGTGACATTTTGATCTCATTTGTAATTCACTTTACCATTTTTCGAATAAAACAGATTTTCTAAATCAAAGTGGACCTCATGACCGTGACTCATAATCATAATTCAATGTATCTGATAATTCAATCATTTGATACTATCTTTTAGTTTCGTCAATAACTATATTGAACAAATATCGAAACAAACTCGTTTATGTAAAGTATTTATGTATCTTAATACTTTGTTAAGGTTTTTACTTAATAAGTATATATTATATACACATATCTATATACACATAAATGTTCGTGAATCGTCGAGCATAGTCAAAGGGTAATTGATTACATGAATATAGATTTCAAAAGTTTCGAGACTCAACATTACAGATTTTTGCTTATCGTGTCGGAAATATATAAAGATTAAAGTTTAAATTTGATCGGAATTTTCCTGTCATCACAGTACCTACCCGTTAAAAGAAATTTCGTCCCGAAATTTGATCGAGGTCGTCATAGCTAACTATAAGAATGTTTTCATGACTAATGTGAGTTGATAAATAGAGTTTTATCATTATTGAGTAATATAGATAAAAAATTTGATTACGCGAAGAGTATAAATGAAGCTATCACAATAGAGTGAAATGAGTAACTTATATTCGTTTTAACCGATGACGTAATTATGACTGGTTTTCGGAATTCATGGGATTTGAAGAAAATCTTTATAATAAGATTTGGTTCTTCGGCGATTAAGAAATCAAGATCTCCTTTGATTTAATGCGATAATCTGTTTCGATTGTTATGTCGGATATTTCACTATAAATCCACCCCCTTCATTTCCTTATTTCTATATCCCACATCTTCTATTCTTTCTTCTCAATTCATACTTTATAGTATTTGTTAATATGCTCCATCCCATTCTGATCCTTAATATACTTCTAACTTTCATATCTGTCATTCTTCTGTTTCATCTACCACCGGAGGAAGTTAGTTTCTTCTACCATTACCTTGGGATTATAGTGTTTTTCATTCTCCCATGTATTTATATTGCTATACGCATTGATATACACGGTTTGTAGTTTCGGGGTTATTATCGGGCTTTATATTTTCTTTTATATTCAAGAGTTCCATACTTTTGTCTCCTCTTCCTGACTTCAAGTCAAGCGAATAATTGTTCGAAATTCGTAAGTATGAATTTTGAAATGAACATAGTTAGTATTCTAAGAAGGGAATCATAATGGTAAAATCTTGCTTTGTCAAATTACCAGAATATCCCGGAAAAACCGAATCATCAAGAAAAATATTTTCTTGATATGTTTAGAGATTAGATAGAATGTAAGAGTCGTGTAAATGGCACATGATGATGGTATGTTCTGTGAATCATCACGTTCCATTAAAAACTCAGCATGAATTCCTGTAATATAATCACGTTGATCAAGTGTCATTATATTATACTAACTCATGCTTCAGTTCCCAACACTACTTCAAAAACATTCATATTTGAATTTTTCAGAATTTAAAAACTAACACAGTTTCTTTTACGTTGCAGATATTACGGAGAGATAGATGATTTCAGATAAGAATAGTTGTGAAAATATCTCCAGAAATATGGAGAATATGTATAATGGGAGATACAAAGATATCTTATAATATTTAAGATAAGATGATGATGAAGAATAATATTCGCAAAAGTTTAGAGTCAGGAGCAAGGTATTCGTTAATGACTTCGTCAGATACAGAATCATCAAGATTCTTTAAATACAGACTTTGGCCCTTGTATTTGTCCTTGGTCTCCTCCACGGTCTGCTCGATCCGTTGTTCAGTACCAACTCTTCTCTTTTTCTGGGCTTTACCAACATTTTATTCTTTATCATCATTCTTTTGACTGTTAACGTCGTTTACAGTTTTTGCTGCTTCATTAGCAGTTCGAGGACTAGTTCATAGTTTGAGATGTTTTTCAGAAACTTTACATTCGAAGTGTATAAGTCTTGGAGATAGACGTTATATGTATATATAACTATTGAAGTAGAAACACTGCGAGATTTTAAAATACTGATTGCTGATTTTCAGTAATTGGTATGGCAATTCTTGCTGTAAGATGCGGATGAGTAAAAGATGTGGTTTTAAGAAATAAATATAGTGACTGTTCGGAGAGGCTAAAAAAAATCAATGAAGTTGTTGAGAAGTTTATTGCTAATTTGGCGAGATATGAAAGGTTCCCCAGTAACGATGGTGAGAGGGCAACATATTCATCGAGGTTATAATAAAAATTAGTTTTACTGAAAAGTCGAAGTTGACTTGCTGGAGCTGTGACAAAATTGGCTACTTTGAAAAGGAATCGTAAGGTTGTTTTTGCTAATAAATGATAAAGAACTCGACACGGGTACGTGTTAAACTATGACTTTGGTTTTGAGAGTTTTTCAGGTACAAAATGACGGGTAACATGTGGTTGGATCATCATCTCGATTGTTCATTATTTGAAGTGTCTTTCGAAATTTTGAAGGGTTTTAAATGCAGATTGTCATTGTCAATATCCAAATGATGAAATCGTCCTGATTCTTGAACGATTTTCATATCCTTCTGAGTGTTACGAATAAAAGTGAGGTTCTATCATAGTTTTAAAGTTAAAGTATAGCTTTGAAAGATGTAGGAATCTAAGAGTGATGATTTTGATTATATCTCGAATTGAATTTTTGAGATTTCTAATCAGAATATGTAATTAGGTTTGAATGAGTATGGTTATTTTGATTCCTATAGAAGAATGTGTATTGTTGTGAAAGTGGGGAGTATGGTTGATGATTGTTAAATCAGAATCGAAGAATATGCATATTAATTGTGAATTTAAATATCTCTCGGGTATTACCTACCCGTTAAAAAAAAAAGTTCACAAGTAATGCTTTGTACCAGAGAATTTTATTACAACCTTTATGAAAATATATGTATATTTTCTTTTGATGTAATACAGACTTAATGAGTTAATATCATATTAAGCTCATTTTATTTTTGGCTTGAATTAGGAATGAATAATCTCTAAATCATTAGAGATTACATAATCTTCGCAGAGTATTTCCCTAATGGAATCATACTTCCTTATTTATTCATATTGATATTCCTTCGTGAAGGATGTTGATGCTCGTGGAATTCTTGCAAAGTTCGCAAGGTACGATTGATGTAATCTAGAAAGTTTTAAGTGCATCGAAGATGAAAGTGTAAAATCAAACATGTTATTGAATAGTACACTTGATTTATTATGAGACAGAATTCATTGAATTGAAACAGAGATTGTAGTTAATGATGATTAAGTTGTTAACGAAGGATGTATATCGTAGCATATTAGTAATATAAATTTAAACGAGTAGTATCTACCCTTTTTCAATTCATACTTAATAGCTTAGTACGAAAAGATTTATTTTGATTTTAAAATTTATATATAAAATATAAAAAAATTCCTTCAGAGAGAATGAGTTAATACTTCATAACTCGTTGATAATATACGCGTTGTTGATTTGTGATGATATCCACAGTAATTTCTTGAACTGGCGGAGCTTGTGATGTTAGAGGTGCTGACGATTGTAACGACGTTGTCAGCACTGACTGTGTTGGTGAGGCTAAGGTTACTGTTGATGCTGTTGATAAAAGAAGTCTAGCTTGTACCTTACGCATCATTCTTGTCGGGGTTTCTACTCTTCCTTCTATCATTTATGTCCACTCCTCTGATTTATGGCTAAGGCAGAAATAGATAATCTCTATGTCTTTAGAGATTACATAATCACCGCAGAATGTTACTCCGATGAAGTTATGAATCAATACTTCATCGTTTGTTGTTGTTGGTACTTCTTGGTATCTATGGTGCGTGTGACGTTGATATCCGAGATACAGATTGTGATATTGAGGCGTGTGATGCGGATGTGATTGTTGGTGGTGGTAATGATACTGTTGGTGTTGATGATGGTGGTACAGTTGATGCCGGTGATGCTGCTGGTGCTTAAGGTATTAAGGCTTGCGATGTTGATGTTACTAGCGAACTGTGATGACCCGGAAATTTCTGACCAAATTTAAACTTAATCTTTGTATGATTAATATTTCTGACACGATAAGCAAAGTCTGTAAAACTGAATCTCAAAATTTTTGAACTACTTTTATATATTTAAATACCCTTCAATTGTTTTCGACGATTCGCGAACAATTATATATAAATAGATACATATATATTATAACTTGAAAAGGTAACAATGTATTATTTGTTTGATACCGTACATTAAACTTATTGGTTTAAATATCTATTTGAATATATATGATAAGTTGAAATATTTATTATTAAAATTTATTTATAAATAACTTCCAATGTGTATTTAACAACTGATTTATGTATATCAAAAAGATATATACATATATATAATTTCAAGTTATTTAGTAAATGATGGTAACATTCGTTTATTGATTCGATTGATATTCATATAAGTTAACTAATGCGTTTAAGATGAACCAGTAAAACACTAATTTGCTACAGTATTTTCAAATTGCTACAGTACCCAAAATGCTACAGTGTTTTCGAAAATCACTATTTGCTACAGTGAAAGTGAATTGCTACAGTGAATTGCTACAGTAAAAATTGATTTTGCTACAGTGAGATTGCTACAGTGAAATTGCCTTTGCTACATTGAATTGCTACAGTGAATTGCTACAGTAAACACTATTTTAAAATGTATTTTAACAAATAGCGAGACGATGATTTATAGAAGTAAATAACCAAAACACTCAAATGTATAAGTTATATTTTGAGTGATATAATTTAGGGATAATTTAAGGCTATATTTTCACTAAGGTACGTGTCCCAAAATGTAATGTACAAGTTTTCTCAGCGTACGAAGGGAAATTTGAAAAACCGGAACCGGGACATAAGTCGAGTGACGACGTACGACTTATCGAAACAAAAATTACAAGTCAACTATGCACGTAAATTTAATATAATATATAATTAATTATATAAATTAAATATATATTATATATATATTAATATTTAATTACGTCGACAAGCTAAATTACAAAATCATATGTGAGCTGGAAAAGGGGTCCATGCGATCGCATGGAGTCCCCTCACAACATCCATGCGATCGCATGGCAGGGATTTTCAGGCCACATTATAAAAGTTCGATCATTTTGGCAGTTTGAAGAACACACATACACATACACGATACATCTTACATTTATATTATTATTATTATTATTATTATTATTATTATTATTATTATTATCATTATTATTATTATTATTATTAAGATTAATTATTATTATTATTAATCTTATTATTAGTAGTATTATTATACATAAAATACTACGACGAAGTTATGAGTGTGTCATTTTAAAAATGAGTTTTACGAGCGGGATAGAGCTAAGAAAATTATGGGTTATTGCCAAGGAGGTTATGGGTAATGTTCAGGGGTATATTTATGAATCAAACCTAGTGTTTATCATCTCCGTTACGTCTACGTACTTTCCTACAATATTGAATCTCAATATTGATACGTTGAGATCTACGGTTATTTGGTAATCCGAGTTTCGGTCACATTTTGGTGAACGACTTTATATGCTGCTAAGGTGAGTTTCATATGATCCCTTTTACTCTCTACATTTTTGGGCTGAGAATACATGCAAATGCTTTATTAACTGATTTACAATATTTATATGTGTGAGTTTCATTTGCTCCCTTTTTAATTGCTTTTGCAATCTATATTTTTGGGCTGAGAATACATGCACTTTATTTTAAAAATGGATACAAGTACACACTAAATTCTACACCGAGTTTGAACCGAAAATCCCTTAGCTTTGGTAACTAGTAACTGCCAGTTATAAGAACTGGTGGGCGCGAGTAGTAGTATATGGATCCATAGGGTTTGATATCCCCGTCCGAGCTAGAGCACTAGCCTTTTAACGGACATATGCTATTTGAGAAGCGTACACGTTGGTTTGCGTGTATTATTAAGATGATTATACAAAGGGTACAAATTATATATACGTTAAGTTTAGTTACCAGGGTGCTCAATTTCGTAGAATATTTTGATAAACGTTTCTGGATGAAACAACTAAAATCTTGTGATCCACCTTTATGTACAGATTATGCAAAACATTAAAACTATGAACTCACCAACCTTTGTGTTGACACTTGTTAGCATGTTTATTCTCAGGTTTCCTAGAAGTCTTCCGCTGTTTGCTTAGATGTTAAACAAGCTATGTGCATGGAGTCTTACATGACATATTTTTCAAGGAGACGTTGCATTCACCAAATCATCACCATGTATCTTATTTTGACTGCATTGTCAACGGAAATACTGTTGTAAACTATTATTTATGGTGATTGTCTATATGTAGAAATCATCAGATGTCGAAAACCTTTGATTTAAATATTCATTTATGGTGTGCCTTTTCAAAAGAATGCAATGTTTACAAAATGTATCATATAGAGGTCAAATACCTCGCAATGAAATTAATGAATGACGTGTTCGTCCATATGGATTTGGAGCGATCGTCACATACTGGTTATGCTGCTGGTGCTGCTGATGGTGTTTGTAACCTTCGCACCAGGTTCTCCAAAGCCACTACCCGAGCGCCAAGCTCGTTGACTTCTTCTATTACACCGGGGTGATTGTCGGTTCGGACGAGCGGATAAATAAAATCTAGAATTTGGTGTAGTATATAATTGTGACGAGATACTCTAAAAATGAGAGAGAAAATGGTTTCTCGAACAGGTTCGCCGGTAAGTGCTTCAGATTCATCGCCAAGAGGGCAATGTGGTGGATGGAAGGGATCACCTTCTTCTTGTCTCCAATGATTGAGGAGGCTACGAACCCATCCCCATTTCATCCAGAATATATGATGGCTAATTGGTTGATCCATTCCGGTCACACTGTTTTCAGAGCTCGAATGGAAATCCATATCGGAATAGCTGTTGTAATCTGAGGAATTCGAACTGGTTGAGGGATCCATCTCGTATGATCAAGAGAATGAATTTTTGATATGAAATTGATTATAGGAGTTAGATTTCATATTCTTCAATACATAATTTACATATGTATATATAATACCAAAATCTCATAAATTACGGAGGAATCTTTGAAAAATGTCTATCAAAGTTCATAGTAACAGATATGCCAAGATAAGATTTCGTCTATACACTATTATGCAATAAATGCAGGAAAACGCGTCTAGACTTAAGAATAATAATCAGGTAATTTTCTAAGGATGGTAAGTAGATGATTTCCGACTAAAAATGATAAGTAAAACTTTTGACATGCAGACACGGTCGAAGTCCAGACTCACTAATGCATCCTAACGACTTATCAGTTAGACACACTAATGCAGACCTGGTTCGCTAAGACCACCGCTCTGATACCAACTGAAACGCCCGTTCCTAATCCATCCGGACGAAGTCCGCATCGAATATAAATGAATCACAATAGTTGGTTACATCGCGAAGTACTTGACCTCTATATGATACATTTTACAAACATTGCATTCGTTTTTAAAATATAAACTTTCATTTACATCGAAGGTTGACAGATATGCATACCATTTCATAATATCCAAACTATAAATGACTTAATCTGTCATTTACTTAATAATAAACTCTAATGAACTTCAATGACTCAAATGCAACGTCTTTTGAAATATGTCATGAATGACTCCAAGTAATATCCTTAAAATGAGCTAATGCACAGCGGAAGATTTCTTTCAAACCTGAGAATAAACATGCTTTAAAGTGTCAACCAAAAGGTTGGTGAGTTCATTAGTTTATAGTAATCATTTCATTTACATCATTTAAATAGACCACAAGATTTCATATTTCCATTTCTCATAAACATACGCCCCATGCATAGAGACAAAAATATCATTCATATGGATTGAACACCTGGTAACTGACATTCACAATATGCATATAAGAATATCCCCATCATTCCGGGATCCTCCTTCAGACATGATATAAATTTCGAAGTACTAAAGCATCCGGTACTTTGGATGGGGCTTGTTGGGCCCGATAGATCTATCTTTAGGATTCGCGTCAATTAGGGTGTCTGTTCCCTAATTCTTAGATTACCAGACTTAATAAAAAGGGGCATATTCGATTTAATAATTCAACCATAGAATGTAGTTTCGATTACTTGTGTCTATTCCGTAAAACAGTTATAAAAACAGCGCATGTATTCTCAGTCCCAAAAATATATATTGCAAAAGCATTTAAAAAGGGAGCAAATGAAACTCACGCATATAAATATTGTAAAACAGTTAATAAAGCATTTGCATGTATTCTCAGCCCAAAAATGTAAAGAGTAAAAGGGGCAAATGAAACTCACCATACTGTATTTTGTAGTAAAAATACATATAACATCATTGAACAAGTGTAAGGTTGGCCTTGGATTCACGAACCTAATTTAATTATATATATTTATATGTTGGTCAATATTTGTCTAATAATTTAAGTAAGGTCATAGTGTACCACAATCCTAATGCTCGAGACTAATATGCAAAAGTTAACAAAAGTCAATTTGACGCAAAAATGATTTCCAAAATTTATACATGATTATTATATAGTCTTAAATATCGTCGTTTTATATTTTTAAAATATTTTTAAAAGATTTATTAGAGTAGATAATATAATTTATCTATTAATAAATAAAACTTTATATAAAAATATACTTTTATATATCTTAGATAATAAAATTTATAAAGTTTATTGAATATCATAAAAATGTTATGATAGGTTTTATTAAGATAATTATATTATTTGTATTACATTTTTATTTGATAAAATAACATTGATAATAATAATAAGTAAAAGTTGTATTATTTTGTATTAATAATTATTATTATTCTACTAATAATAATAAAAATATTTATATTTATGAAAATGGTATTATAACAATATGATAATTCTTATTAATAATGAAATTTTATATTAACAATGATATTCCTATTAAAAATAATAATTTTTGTAAAGATACCATTTTTAATATTAACTATAATACTTTTAATAATAATTGTGATATAAATAATGAAAAATGATAGTTTTATCTAAATCAATATCTTTAAATTTCATCATGATACTCATACCCATTATTTCCTAATCAATTTGTTAATAGTTTTTAAATCGTCTTTTATCTCGCGTTCATTTTAATGATAGTAATAGTAATCATACTAATTAAGTGTTACTAATATTAGTTTTAATAATACTAATAATAATAAATATTATGATAAGGATAACACTAATAACTATTTTAATGATAATAATAATAATAATTATTATTATTATTATTATAATTTTAATGATAATAACGATGGTTATAATAATAATAATTTTTAAGGATAATACTTTTTATTGATAATGATGGTGATAATAATACTAATAATAATAATAATAATAATAATAATAATAATAATAATAATAATAATAATAATAATAATAATAATAATAATAATAATAATAATAATAATAATAATAATAATAATAGTAATTGGATAAAAGTTAGAACGACGATAATAACGACGATAATAATAATAATTTTTACAAAAATTCAATTGACGATAACTTCTAATCCGTTCATCGAATCCATTCGATATCTAAAGGAAAAGTTCTTAATTTTTTGCTAGCTTTCCAAGGACATGCATATCTTATACCTTATCTCAACTGCAGGTGTAACTAGTTCAAGATTCAACATAACATATCTAATGGCAATATCAAAAGTACAAGCATGCATAATCCTATATACTCGAGCACTAGTCAGGGATACACTATTAGTATGTAAAAATTAAATTATGAGTACTCACGTATCAATATTGAGATTTATATCGCAGGAAAGGTACGTAAACGCGACGGAGATGATAAACACTAGATTGGCCTTACGAGCATACCCATGAATCATACTCATCACCTCCATAGCTATAACCCATAATTTCCTTAGCCCTATCCTACACGAAACCCAGTTTTGAAAAATAACACGCGTATGACCTCGTCGTAGTATTTTATTTATATTACTAATAATATCGCTCCTACTAATAATAATAAGTTTAATAACAATAATAATAATAAATAATAAATAAGTATGTATATGTATATTTAGAGAAAATGAGATCGAGATAGATAAAAAAAAATGGTACGCTCGATATTTATAGAAATTTTTAATCTCACCCACTACCTAAACTTTTCGTGATTTGTGTCTTTATTACGTTTACATATCATATGAAAAAAAATGTGGAAGTGATTAATTTATATAATATTTAATATAATATATTTAATTTATATAATTAATTATATATTATATTATATTTACGCTCATGGTAAAAATATAATTCTTACAAAAATGACACGGACGTGGTCTCACGACTCATGTACCACTTTCGGTTTTTCGAGCGCACTTTCGTATGTTTAGAAAACTAGCCTTTTACGTTACGCGACGTGTACCCTTATTAATAATTTAACTTACTCATCAATAACTTATCTTATAAAAAATGTAACTTATAAAATTGAGCGTTGTGGTCATTTACTTCTATAAATCAGTGACTCGTTATTTATCAAAATATATTATTTTAAATCAGAACGTTTTATGACTAAATTAATATATATATATATATATATTTTCATTTTAAAATATAATCTTGTACATATCATAAGTAATGGGAAAATATTTATGTAATGACATAATATTTAATTACATCTCAATGTTCGTTTAAAATAATATAAAACGTATTGTTTATACTTTAAAACTTAATTTGGCGTAATCTATTTATGCGCCAACATTTATCAAATGTCCTAGATAACATATTTAAATATCAATTGAATCAAGTGTTACCTAATTTGAAACTATGTATGTATCTTCAATATTTGTAAACACATTTTAAATACACGTTGTAAGTTATCTACAACCAATATTTCATCTCACATTATTCAATCACATATATCTTAAATATTCGAGTTCTATTATATCGTAAAGCGTTTTCGCACATTTGTAAATAGATCAATCAAATATTATGGAATTCAATTCTCCACTAACTTTTGTCTAACTTTCGATAAGTGACACTTTGATCTCATTTGTAATTCACTTTACCATTTTCCGAATAAAACAGATTTCCTAAATCAAAGTGGACCTCATGACAGCGACTCATAATCATAATTCAATGTATCTGATAATTCAATCATTTGATACTATCTTTTAGTTTCGTCAATAACTATATTGAACAAATATCGAAACAAACTCGTTTATGTAAAGTATTTATGTATCTTAATACTTTGTTAAGGTTTTTACTTAATAAGTATATATTATATACACATATCTATATACACATAAATGTTCGTGAATCGTCGAGCATAGTCAAAGGGTAATTGATTACATGAATATAGATTTCAAAACTTTCGAGACTCAACATTACAGATTTTTGCTTATCGTGTCGGAAATATATAAAGATTAAAGTTTAAATTTGATCGGAAATTTCCGGGTCATCACACACAGCTTGATCGAACTTAAATGAATTTAATAAACAACGTTGCATTCTTTTATTTCAAAGGTTTCCCAAAAAGGAAACATACCAAAATACGTAGTTTAAACAACCCAACATATTAATAACCAAAGTTGACATTAAAACATTGTCAACAAAACACCCACAAGTTTAATAATTCAAAAAAAGAATGCAAGTTTAAAGTTTCATAAATGTTTAACAAAATCTACCCAAATGCATGCAGACTCTTCTAACACAGCGGAAGTATCAAACAAACTCAAGTACCAGTGAAAACATGCGAGTAAACTGTCAACAAAAATGTTGAGTGAATTATATGTTTAAATAAACGTATAAGCTTTAGACCACAAGATTTAAAATGTTCGAAAACATAAAACATTATTCCATTATCAATGAGCCACCTGGTAACTACTTAACCCTTTATTTACCCTTGCCAAACATAATAAATAATATACACTGAACAAGTGTATCTTCAACTAAATACGAAGTACTAAACATTTCGATTATAAATTGCTAGCGCGACTAGCTCGAAATGGGGTTGTCAAACCCGATAGATCTATCCGTAGGATTTGCGTTCACTAGTAGAAACCAGTGATTACAGTTACCAGACTAGGGAATATTTGTGTTCAACTCATAATGAATAATTTAACTTTAATTGCCACTTGTGTCTCAACGTAAAATAAAATGCATGTAATCACATCCCAAAAATATACTTTAAAAAGTATGAAAAACAGGACTATAACTCACCTTAAAGCAAAAGAAGTAACCACACAAAAATGCGAACAGCGAACGAAGTAAGTGATCAAGAATGATCACAACGCCGACCTATAAATAAAGTAGGTCGATATAAATAACTAACTTAGGTCAAGTCTTAGTATGATAGCTATTGCACTTGTTACAAGCAAACATAGAACAACACTCAACATGCTTCAGTTTGATCAGAACAGTGTAAGGACACGAACTTTCTATTTTTAGAAAGTTTCTATTTTTAGCAGGTTTCTATTTTTGGAAAGTTTCTATTTTAGGAAAGTTTCTATTTTAGAAAAGTTTCTATTTTTAGAACGTTTCTATATTTGGAAAGTTTCTATTTTAGGAAAGTATATAAGTTAGGAAAGTTTCCTTATTTAGAAAATCAATAAAAGTCAACTGAAAGTCAAAGTCAATCGAAAGTCAACTCAAAAGTCAACCTTGGTCAAACATAGTCAATATTAATTTTAAAAGTATAAGTTATATTAATAATATAAGTTATAATGTTATTTAAAGTCAAATATGTATAATTATGTCATATGATAAGTTTAATTAAATGAAAATAAATTATTAAAGTTGACATAAGTTTAAATGATATAATTAATATAACATAAGTATTTAATTAATTAATTAAATATTAATCATAATATAAGTATTATTAATTAATAATAATTTTTAATCATATCATAAGTATTATTAATTAATAATGAATTATTAATCATATCATAAGTTTCTAATTATAATTATTAAATCATAAGTATTTAATAATTAAATTATAATTAAGTAATAACTAAGCCTTATAATAGTTAAATAATTAATTAATCCTTATTATAAGTCTTATCATAATAATCTCATAATATAAGTTTAATACTTATCATACGTATTTCTCATTAATAATAAAAGTATTATTAATCATAAGTTTAATTAAATGTTTATTTAATCAAAATGTAATTAATAAATGATATAATAAATATGTATTGTAGTGACCCGAACTTTTCCATGTTTGTATATATTAATTGAGATTGATATTTACATGATTAAATGTTTCCAACATGTTAAGCAATCAAACTTGTTAAGACTTGATTAATTGAAATATGTTTCATATAGACAATTGACCACCCAAGTTGACCGGCGATTCACGAACGTTAAAACTTGTAAAAACGACATGACGATATATATATGGATATACATATGGTTAACATGAGATTATGATAATTAAGTATCTCCATAAGTATATTAACAATGAGTTATATACATATAAACAAGACTACTAACTTAAGGATTTCGAAACGAGACATATATGTAACGATTATCGTTGTAACGACATTTAATGTATATATATCATATTAAGATATATTAATATATCATAATATCATGATAATATAATAATTTAACATCTCATTAGATATAATAAACAATGGGTTAACAACGTTAATTGAGATCGTTAACTTAAAGGTTTCAAAACAACACTTACATGTAACGACTAACGATGACTTAACGACTCAGTTAAAATGTATATACATGTAGTGTATTTAGATGTATTAAAATACTTTTGGAAGACTTCAAGACATATATCAAAACACTCATACTTAACGAAAATGGTTACAGTTACTTTCCCATTCTTTTCTTTCATCAAGAATTCTAGTCGTATTCTTACCCGTATTATACACAGCTTCAAAACGTACTTACTATGGGTATATACCAATAGGAACTAGCATGGGATTCCACTCTTGATTATGTCATGTATGACTAATCAATTTTAACTTCTACCATGAGCTAGTCAACTAACTAGAGCTCCTTTTAACTCCACTCACCACTCACCAATTACCACTCATCATTCACTCCATTTCACTTCCAACTCTCTTTCTAATTCTCTCTCAACACACACACACTATTATGGACGTATTTTTCCAGTAGTTAATCATCATCTTCATCAAAAATCACTTCAAGAATCAAGCTATAATCATCATAGGAAGAACACTTCAAGAACACTTCAAAAATCCCTTCAAGTTTACTAATTTACTTCCAAGCTTTCTAATCCATTCCAAGTAATCATCTAAGATCAAGAAACCTTTGTTATATACAGAAGGTTATCTTTCTTATTCAAGGTAATATTCATATTCAAACTTTGATTCAATTTCTATAACTATAAACTATCTTAATTCGAGTAAAAATCTTACTTGAACTTGTTTTTGTGTCATGATCCTACTTCAAGAACTTTCAAGCCATCCAAGATCCTTTGAAGCTAGATCATTTCTTGTCACTTCCAGTAGTTTTACCTACTAAACTTGAGGTAGTAATGATGTTCATAACATCATTCGATTCATATATATAAAACTATCTTATTCGAAGGTTTAAACTCGTAATCACTAGAACATAGTTTAGTTAATTCTAAACTTGTTCGCAAACAAAAGTTAATCCTTCTAACTTGACTTTTAAAATTAACTAAACACATGTTCTATATCTATATGATATGCTAACTTAATGATTTAAAACCTGGAAACACGAAAAACACCGTAAAACCGGATTTACGCCGCCGTAGTAACACCGCGGGCTGTTTTGGGTTAGTTAATTAAAAACTATGATAAACTTTGATTTAAAAGTTGTTATTCTGAGAAAATGATTTTTATTATGAACATGAAACTATATCCAAAAATTATGGTTAAACTCAAAGTGGAAGTATGTTTTCTAAAATGGTCATCTAGACGTCGTTCTTTCGACTGAAATGACTACCTTTACAAAAACGACTTGTAACTTATTTTTCCGACTATAAACCTATACTTTTTCTGTTTAGATTCATAAAATAGAGTTCAATATGAAACCATAGCAATTTGATTCACTCAAAACGGATTTAAAATGAAGAAGTTATGGGTAAAACAAGATTGGATAATTTTTCTCATTTTAGCTACGTGAAAATTGGTAACAAATCTATTCCAACCATAACTTAATCAACTTGTATTGTATATTATGTAATATTGAGATACCATAGACACGTATACAATGTTTCTACCTATCATGTCGACACATCTATATATATTTCGGAACAACCATAGACACTCTATATGTGAATGTTGGAGTTAGCTATACAGGGTTGAGGTTGATTCCAAAATATATATAGTTTGAGTTGTGATCAATACTGAGATACGTAGACACTGGGTCGTGGATTGATTCAAGATAATATTTATCGATTTATTTCTGTACATCTAACTGTGGACAACTAGTTGTAGGTTACTAACGAGGACAGCTGACTTAATAAACTTAAAACATCAAAATATATTAAAAGTGTTGTAAATATATTTTGAACATACTTTAATATATATGTATATATTGTTATAGGTTCGTGAATCAACAGTGGCCAAGTCTTACTTCTCGACGAAGTAAAAATCTGTGAAAGTGAGTTATAGTCCCACTTTTAAAATCTAATATTTTTGGGATGAGAATACATGCAGGTTTTATAAATGATTTACAAAATAGACACAAGTACGTGAAACTACATTCTATGGTTGAATTATCAAAATCGAATATGCTCCTTTTTATTAAGTCTGGTAATCTAAGAATTAGGGAACAGACACCCTAATTGACGCGAATCCTAAAGATAGATCTATTGGGCCTAACAAACCCCATTCAAAGTACCGGATGCTTTAGTACTTCGAAATTTATATCATATCCGAAGGGTGTCCCGGAATGATGGGGATATTCTTATATATGCATCTTGTTAATGTCGGTTACCAGGTGTTCACCATATGAATGATTTTTATCTCTATGTATGGGATGTGTATTGAAATATGAAATCTTGTGGTCTATTGTTACGATTTGATATATATAGGTTAAACCTATAACTCACTAACATTTTTGTTGACGTTTAAAGCATGTTTATTCTCAGGTGAATATTAAGAGCTTCCGCTGTTGCATACTAAAATAAGGACAAGATTTGGAGTCCATGTTTGTATGATATTGTGTAAAAACTGCATTCAAGAAACTGATTTCGATGTAACATATTTGTATTGTAAACCATTATGTAATGGTCGTGTGTAAACAGGATATTTTAGATTATCATTATTTGATAATCTACGTAAAGCTTTTTAAACCTTTATTTATGAAATAAAGGTTATGGTTTGTTTTAAAAATGAATGCAGTCTTTGAAAAACGTCTCATATAGATGTCAAAACCTCGCAACGAAATCAATTAATATGGAACGTTTTTAATCAATAAGAACGGGACATTTCATGTATATCATAAGTTTTAAATTAAAATAATTACTTTTTATATCATAAGTAATTTATTAATAATGAAAATCATTATTTGTGTCATAAGTCTTATTTAATTACCATACGTTTTAGTTAAAAGTTCATCGGGTCATAACTTGAGCCCCGGAAATCAGTTTTCGGCGAGTCTTATATATATCTTTGCCTAACCAACCTACCCGACACATTAATGTGCTCAAGAACACCCCAAGAATAGCCACCAAGTTGTGACCTACAGCCATTAATCAACTTGGAGCTTTAATCCATTCAAAAACATGTTTTAGTCATCATGGGTGATCCGTGGCTCGGATTTTGATGACCCGAACATGAAAGTTCATCCCACCATCAATACTAACACACTAGTACACCCTATAGACTCCAAAAATGGTCACAAAGTCGGACCATACCTGTACCAATTCGTTTTCACATTTTAATTTCAATTAAACACCATTTTAATCATATCTAGAGCTCCGGGAATCGAAATAACATGAATCCGGACACTCATCTAGACACTTTAATTTCACTTTTATATCAGTTATGTTTACAGAAATGATCAAACAAGCTGCTGTCCCAAAACAATCAAACCGAAAACATGAATTAACGAGCATTTCTACGCATACTATCAACAATACAATAACATATAATCATCATACAACTAATATAACATACAAAATCAGTAAAATATATGAAAAATTAAAAATCTAGGGTTAGGGTTTATACCCTAATCGAGAATCAAGACATATGGTTGCGTAGAGAATGATGAGAGGAACGCGGTTGTGTAAACGATACAATGATCCAAGCTTTATTTTGATGGATGGTGATGATGATGTTGATGATAATCGGCGGCCAAAGAAAAAAAGAAGAGGAGAGGACAGAAAATATGAGAAGTAGGTTATTTAGAAATGAATGTGATAAATGAAATGAATTGCAAAATGAAAAAAAAATCAAAGTATCCTCCCCCCTACATGGGGTTCGGCCGAGTTTTACATGGGGGTGGGCCACATTGGCCCACTTTTGTTATTTTATAAAATGCTTGTGGTCCGAACGCCCGATCGAAGCCCGAAACGCGAAAACACGACTACGCGATTGAAAATTCGGAGACATAACAAATACGCGACGAAAAATATATATAAACACTATATATAAATATATGACTTTAAAATATCATATTTAAAATAATTAGGACTTAAAAATCCCAAAAGCTCGACCGTTGGTTTGAAAACTGAAAAGATTCGCCGGATAGAAATCCACGATTCGTATAAACGTACGATTTAAATTATGAACACAAATTTTCACATAACACATAATAATTAATATATTATTACTAAAATAATAATATAGGTCATAGAAATGACGTGGCATGGATAACAATTAACGGGCGTTAAATAATAAACGGTAAAAGATAACGAAAAAAGTAGGGTCGTTACACTTTTGCTAGAGATAGTGTAGGCTTATGAACTCATGTCGTCTTACATGTGATTAAGCACTTATCTCTTTTGTGTCATCATCAAAACAAAGTGATTAACTTTTGAATATTATAATTGGATTCTCAACCAACAGTGTGTTTATATAGACTAGTAGGGATTGATAAAACCGGTATTATGATAGCCGGTTTCAGAAAAAGCCGTCAAAGAACAGTAAAAGCTGAAAAATAATGAATGGTAAGACTGAAACCGGCATTATGATAGCCAGTTTCAGAAAAAGCTGTCAAAGAACAGTAAAAGCTGAAAAATAATGAATGGTAAGACTGAAACCGGCATTATGATAGCCGGTTTATGTTATGTTATGGTTATAAAAGTGCATTATGACAGTTGCATAAACACATGTTAAACATGGAACCGAAGTACATTTCAATTGACGTATACTACGGCTGCGATTTTGAAGATGAGACAAAATTCTCAGGATGCGAGAAGACTACATTTGATAATGTTGATGTTCGTGGCTTTAATATGCAAAAGTTGAATGAATTTCTTCGAGAAAATTTACCGGAAAATTCAGATTCAATGGACATATATTATTACAAACAAGGTATAGCTCAACCTGAACCATTGTTCTTTGAAGAAGAGTGGTATACATTAGTTGAGAAAGCATGTACACTTTCTGAAAAAATTGAGTTGTATGTTTTATTTGGCGTTTTTGAAGACGCACTTGAGTTCGGTAGGATTTATGATAGTTATGGTGAAACTATAATGCATAAACTTAGTTGTTATTGTTATTGTTATTGTTATTGTTATTGTTATTGTTATTCTTATTTTTATTATTATTATTATTATTATTATTATTATTATTACTAGTTTAAGACCCGCGGATTCGCAGGATTTTTTTAGGGACGAATAACACAAAGTTGAAAATCATATAAAACAAATAACACAAAGTTGAAAATCATAATATAGGGGTGTTCATCGGTTCGGTTTTCGGTTTGTTCGGTTTATTCGTTTCGGTGTATTCGGTTTTGAATTTTTTTTTTGGGCAAAACCGAACCGAAAACCGAATTCAAAGTTAAAACCGAACCGAACCGAAAACCGAATTCGAATTCGGATTCGGTTTGGTTTTCGGTTAAAACCGAATATTATGAAAAAACTGAGGACGATGGTGATTTAATTGTGGCGTTACTGATGTCTTAGTTATTTATATCCTAATACAATGATGTACTATTAAATTATAAAGAACTCGATGATTTATTAATATTTATGACGTGTACTGTTTATGTTATTACAAAGAAGAACATAATAATTTGAGTAATATAATTATAATGTGAACTACCAAATCGTCATATGAGTGAGAACATATTTTATTGATTGGATTCTAAATTATAATGACATTAAAACATAAATATACAAATTAAATATTTAAAAATTTTGAATTCGGTTTTGAATTCGGTTTTCGGTTAAACCGAATTCAGAATTTTTAAAACCGAAAACCGAATTCAAATTCGGTTTCGGTTTGACTTGATCCGAAAACCGTTTTTCAAATTCGATTTGGTTTTTTTCCGGTTTGGTTTCGGTTTGGTTTTCGGGTTCCACGGTTTCAAACCAAATACTGACCACCCCACATAATACTTGAAAAAAAAAAAAAAATTGAACTCGTGAAACTTCTTCACACAGATTACTCCATTATTGTAATCTCTAAACATGTCGATGAATTGTATACATAGCGAAAGTTGTTTGTTTTATTGTGAGTATACTCTAAATCTCTTTAAAGGTAATAACGCGTAATGTATCTATCTGCAAGAAATTAAAATAAATAGCATTAGAACATTCATTGAAATAAATAGATCACATGTTTGATTTAGATAATAACGTTGAAAGATGTAACAGTATGAATGCGGAATGCCGATGTTAAATATATTAAAATCATCTGATCTATTCTATTACCATTTTGGTATCTAATCTAATGTAGTATAATGATAATGATAATGATTTACTGGTACTTACAACTGAGTAACCCCATATAATTTGTTTATTTTTTTATTTAGGTGAAATAACATCACTTGAAAGAACTTACTTTGGTGCCATGGAAACTTAATACCCATTTCAAGTGACCCGCTCACCCAAAAATTACTGCCACAAAATCATCATTTTGAGCAGTAAACAAGATCAGTTTCCACACCAAAATCCACATCTCAAAAACCCAAGCCATACCATCACCAAAAACCATATCAAAACGACCATTCCCACCATAATCATCAACCACTGCTGCACCAATGCCTTCAACCAAAATACCATAACAAACCCTTCAAACAACTGCACAAACAGAACCATTTCCTTTGAAAATACAAAATGATCATTTCAATATGCATAACAACATGTGGATATAACACATAACGACAGCAAAGCATACTCTTAACAATACCAACCATCATAACTAAATCCAAATAGAATCCAGCATCACAAGACCTGCTTCACTTAAAAATCCTGCATATTTGACTTTTGGTCCACTTTGGTCAACATTTACAGAAATAAGCAGCATTTCGGAAAATTTCTGTTGCCACTCACACATAAACCATAAAGAACACTTGTCACACCAGTCACCATCCCATAAGACCCTTTGACTCAAAAAGTCAACCCTCTCTAAAAACCCTAAATTCCACCTCAGATTCAAGCCTAAAACCCTACAACCATTTGACCCGTTTGACTTTTTTTATCATTATAATTTAACAATAGTGGTTAGACCCATTTATAATAAAACATACATGTTGTCAAGCGTGATTTCAATATAACATACCCATTTGACTTTTAATCAATAAAACATATCCATTTGACCCTTTTGACCCATTTATAACAAAACATACCCATTTGGACGAATTCGTCTTTTTTCGTCATCTTAATTTAACAAAATGGTTTGACACATTTAGGATTAAACATACCTCTTGTGAAGCTTGGTTTCATGTCTTTTAAATGTAACTAACATTTATTACTACAATCAACCTAGCGAAAGAAAAGCATGTAACTAACATTCAGAATCATAAATGGAAATAAATAAAAAAACATGCATTATTATTACAACACAAATAAACATAGTAATAGTTGATAAATTAACAAAAAACAAACCTTGGAATAAAACTGGAAATGAGGCGGCGAATTGACGATTACATGTTCAATTTCAATACCGTCGATGGAGACGAGGAACCCTATCGTAGAAAATATATAACAACTTATGCAACACATGATAAATATAAATATATATAATGAAAAAGAAGATGAGAGCTTGATACATACAAAATCTACCAAAAGCAAAAACAAATAAGATGGTTACCTATTCTGAGATCAATCATTGCAACATATTTATCATGACAACCATTCTCATTTCGAGAGTGCATAATCCAGAATCTGATAAAAAGTTGCTAGTGAAGTATTTGTCATAAACCTGAAGTTCTAAACAAATATATAACGTAAATAAAAATACTAAACCACATATACAGAAAAATATCACGGACAAAGATGGATAACGACAATTCTCATCTTCAAAGCCTTCTACAAACGTAAAACACAATAATTTTTAGGGGCCTATTTTTTTATCAATAGTAGCTCAAAGAAACACTTTAAACCATAAAGAACATGTCTTAACTTGTTCATGATATTTAATTACATAAAGTATTAACTTCGGATATTAGATTATCGAGTGTAGTCTTGTATACGTATTATCATCAATATAGTTGTTTAGTCTGATATATGCACTATATGAAACACATCTTTGTTGAAATTATTAAAACATTGATAATTTGTATTCTGATGGTAATTTTCTCAAAAGGTCGAACATAAACATATGTTTTCACTAAAGCATTTGAATATAGTAGCTAAATCCATGAGATGGATGATATATCATAAAACATCAAATCTTACTATACATTTGTGACGTATAAAGATCGACATTAAACCATTAATCATAAGGGAACAATTGTTATACAAATCCAAATATCGACACCTGAAGTGCTTTCGGGTCAACAAAATTCAACCCATAACAAAAGTTGACATGTTTCAACCTACAATCCAACCAAACATCTCTTCAACTCTAGTAAATGCAAAGCTTGTAGGTCACATTGATACATTAAAGAAGTATATGCAAACGTCAAATGCAAAGCTTGTAGGTCACATTGATAGATTTAAGAAGTATATGCAGACCTTTTAAATGCAGAGCTTGAAGGGCTATCATTTGATGGACCTAGGAAGTGTTAGAAATAAAACACAATCATTGCAAATAAAAGATCAAATCGTTATCGAACAAATCAATGAAAAAAAAACCTTGATTGCTATTAAGATTCTGCAAAACTCCATATAATCTTCATCTTCGACTATATGTAGTCAAGCATAAAGCTGCAACATATTTTCTGTAGAACAAAATTGTTATCTCCAACTATATAGATAAGATACAATATCAAGATGGAGAACCACTATGTATCTATTTGCGTATATGTTACTTTAACTAGGATTTAAACAAAATGAAAATATCTTCAAAGAAACGGACGATGAACAATAATCAGCGTCCTAAGGCATTTAAAGAAGAAAAAGTGCATATAACACAATCAAAGATACATGAAACATAAATTATTTTGCATGTCAAAATAATCACATTAACCTACAGAGCAGGTAGAGGAGCTGCTGACAAATGGGGCCGAATTCAGCTTGGTACTTTGCTTTACAAAACCCTAAATTGTATAATAATCAGAGATCTAAGAAAGAACCCTAATTTGAAAAAGAAGATGACAAATTACGTACCCTTTCTATCATAACCGGTCCTTAACCATAACCATAAGAACTAGAACGTGTTAGATAACGTATGATTTTATTGCGAGGTATTGACCTCTATATACGACATTTTTAAAAGAACAACTGCATTTATTTTACATTATAAACCATAACTCTTATGATAATACAAGCTTTAGACAATATAAAGATGATTATCGTTTAGCGATAATCTTAGACTTACAAACTTTACATGTGATGATAACAATACGATTTCTAGCATATTTTACATTACAAATCCTCCGATATGCAGTTTTATTTTTGACACAAATATGCATACTCAAGATCTTGTTTAAATTCAACATGTTGCAGCGGAAGCTTCTAATTATCACCTGGGAATGAACATGCTTAAAACGTCAACATAAAGTTGGTGAGATATAGGTTTAATGCCGGCAGCAATATATATATAGACCACAAGATTTCATATATAAACATTTTAATAAAAATATTCTAAGTGGTTGAGCACTTGGTAACCATACTTAACATTTAATCACGTCGCATATTCCCTTTATTATGAAATCTTACTACACCGTACCAAGTGTAGTTACGAAACGAAGTACTGTGCAACCGTTGAATACTGGTCGTCCAGTCCGGTTGGGGTTGTCAGGCCCGATAGATCTATCAACAGGATTCGCGTTTACAATACCGCTGTAAATAATAGTTACCAAGCTACAGGGAAGTATGCCAGTGGTACAACTCAACGTAGAATATATTTTTCAGTTACTTGTGTCCATAACGTAAAACATAAAATACATGTATTCTCATCCCGAAATACTTAGAGTTTAAAAGTGGGACTATATACTCACTTTTGTCTTGAAGATATGTAATTTCGACTTGGTCTCCGATTGATATCACGAACCTATCCATATATAATATATCAATACCTTTTCTTTTTAAAAAATCGTCACATATATATACTTGTTATACTTTTAATACTTTTAATAATTCCTTAGTCCGTAGTTAGCAGCTCGATGTTAGTAATTCAATTTTAATGGTTCATTTTTAGGTGTTTAATAAACCCCCAATGAAATAAATAAAACCCCCATCGAATATGTATTGGTCGAGATTAATCTTGACCCACGGTACCGGTGTTGTCAAATGACGTGTTGCGTACATAAAGTACCGGTGTTGTCAAATGACGTGTTGCGTACAATCATGGGATCTTATGATTAATCTTCTCGTATTGTTTACGGGTGATCCTGAACCATATAAAATTAAATTATGAGTACATATATATAAAATATCATGTTATTTTAAAAAGATGTGATTTATTTAATTTTTCTCCAATTATTTTCGTGACTAAACAAGTCTTGGATATCCGATTTTGTTTTGGTCATAGTTTCTTCGTTACAACTCCGTTTTCGTTGGTTCAACTTGCCACTTCCTTGGATCGAGTCCCTCTTTAAGAATATGAACTGTAAATACCTTAGTTTGTATTCGAAATCACAGGTCAAAGGTCAAACTTTGGTGAAACTTATGAAGTTAATCATTTTTGTTACAAAAATATCATTTAATGACCATTTTTCTAAAAACACTTATACTTTGAATTAAATCATGAAATTTTTATGTGTTAACATATTCATAAGAAATATCATTTTTCCAGAATATAAACCTCCAATTCAAAGTTCAAGATGGTTTTTAATTATCCAACCCCAAACAGCCCCCGGTTGCACTCCGACGTCGTAAAAACAGTTTTTAAGGTGTTCTTTGAAAAAACCAAGTTATACCTTGTTAAATTAGCATATATTTATGTTATATTACAGGTCTTGAAGTATTTTAAAAGTTAAGTTAGAAGGATCTATTTAGTTTGCAAACAAGTTTGAAAACATTCAAACTATGTTCTTGTTGTTAAAATTTTATACCACAAAATAAGATAGCTATATATATATGAATCGAATAAGGTTATGAACAAAGTTACTACCTCAAGTTACTTGGACAAGATTGCTGTAAAAGAGAAGTAAAAAATCTAGAACCAAAAGAGTGATGGAGTTGGATGAAAGATTGGAAGTAAACTTGTGTTCTTGAAAGGATTCTTGAAGTGTTTTTGTAAGGTTTTTCTTATGGTGTTTAAGTGATGTTTTTATGGCTAGATCTTCATGGATACTAGCTGAATGGTTATGGAGTTTCTTAAGAGTGTGTTTTTGGTTAAAGAAATGTGTAGTAAAATGAAAATGGAATGGAGTATAAATGGTGGTGTAAAAGGTGTATAAGTTTGTAATTTTGTGAAAAAATCTTTTAATCATGTGAAATTGTCATACTAGATAACAAAAGTAGTTACCTTATACATAAGGCATTGAACAAGGGCTGGTTGGTGGTGATTTGATGTGTATATACCAATAGTAAATACGTATAGAGGTTAGGTATGATACGAGTACATATACTCTAGATATACGTATAGAAAATCTTGTGAAAAATGGAATGAGAATTCAAATATAGCTATCTTTTGTGAATATACTTATATTGTTTTATGTATTTAAGTCTTTAAAAGTGATTAAATACATTACATATACGATATATGTATAAACATTATATGTTATAAGTATTTATGTCAAATAACGTTACGTATGGTTATCGTTTTGAAAACTTAAGTTAGTAGTTTCAAAATATACTTATAACTTATTGTTATTAATACAAAATGAGATATTAAAACATCCTTAGATCATGTTAAATATGTATATATACATATATATACACAAACGTATAATTATCATATGTTATATAGTTCGTGATATCATCGGTCAAACTAGACGGTCAAACGTTGTGTAAAACTCATTTCAAAAACATAAGTCTCAACAATTTGGATTGCTTATCATGTTGGTAAGGTTTAATTTATGTAAATATTAATCTTATAAGTATAGAACGATCGAAAAAGTGCGGGTCATTACAGTACCTACCCGTTAAATAAATTTCGTCCCGAAATTTTAAAATTGTACCTATTTTGCGTCATCGAGAAACAAGTGTGGATACTTTTGTTTCATCTGATCCTCTCGTTCCCAAGTAAACTCGGGACCCCTTCGAGCATTCCAACGAACCTTAACGATCGGTATGTTGCTCTGCTTGAGCTGTTTAACTTCACGGTCCATGA
The DNA here is from genome assembly GCF_046630445.1 of Rutidosis leptorrhynchoides. Lineage (NCBI taxonomy): Eukaryota > Viridiplantae > Streptophyta > Magnoliopsida > Asterales > Asteraceae > Rutidosis > Rutidosis leptorrhynchoides. The sequence continues at coordinate 648,433,611 of NC_092334.1, forward strand.
TTTCGATTGGTTCTTCGACGAATTGTAGTTTCTCGTCGACATGGATTTCTTCAAGAGGAATGGTGAAATCTTCCTTTGCAAGACACTTCTTAAGGTTTGAGACGTGAAAGGTATTATGTACTCCGGCGAGTTGTTGCGGTAACTCGAGTCGATAAGCTACCGGTCCAATGCGTTCGATGATCTTGAACGGGCCTACGTACCTTGGGTTCAGTTTACCCCTTTTGCCAAAACGTATTACACCTTTCCATGGTGATACCTTTAACATAACCATGTCACCGATCTGAAACTCTAATGGTTTCCTTCGAACATCAGCGTAGCTCTTTTGGCGACTACGGGCTGTTTTCAATCTCTCCTTAATTTGTACTATCTTTTCAGTAGTTTCATGTATGATCTCGGGACCAGTTAATTGTCGATCTCCTACTTCATTCCAACAGATAGGAGATCTACACTTCCTCCCATACAGTGCTTCAAATGGCGCAGCTTTAATGCTCGCATGATAACTATTATTATACGAGAATTCTGCTAACGGTAAATACTTATCCCATCCGTTTCCAAAATCGATCACACATGCCCTGAGCATGTCTTCAAGAGTCTGAATTGTTCTTTCACTCTGCCCGTCAGTTTGCGGATGATATGCGGTGCTCATATCCAAACGAGTTCCTAGGGCCTCCTGTAGTGATTGCCAGAACTTTGAGGTAAATCTACTATCACGATCGGATATAATGGAAATAGGTATTCCATGCCTTGAAACAATTTCCTTTATATACAATCGTAATAGTTTCTCCATTCTATCCGTTTCCTTTATAGGCAAGAAATGTGCAGACTTGGTGAGACGATCAACAATCACCCAAATGGTGTCGTATCCCCAGGCAGTCTTTGGTAACTTCGTGATGAAATCCATGGTAATACCATCCCATTTCCATTCTGGGATTTCTGGTTGTTGAAGTAACCCTGACGGCTTTTGGTGTTCAGCTTTGACTTTGGAACAAGTTAAACATTCCCCAACATATGTTGCAACGTCTGTCTTTAAATTAGGCCACCAATAACGTGTCTTAAGATCTTGGTACATCTTTCCAACTCCAGGATGTATCGAGTATCTTGTCTTATGTGCCTCGTTCAATATCAACTTCCTTAATCCACCCAACTTCGGTACCCAAATACGATTTGCAAAATATCGAATTCCATCTTCCCGTATAACGAGTTGCTTCTCATACTTCTTCATTATTTCATTTCTTATGTTTTCTTTAGTAAGTGCTTCTCGTTGAACTTCTTTGATTTGTGAGTTGAGATTCATGCGAATTTTTATGTTCATCGCTCGTACTCGAATTGGTTCTCGTTCCTTTCTGCTTAATGCGTCAGCCACTACATTCGCTTTCCCGGGATGATAGCGAATCTCACAATCGTAGTCGTTTATCAGCTCGACCCACCTACGTTGCCTCATGTTCAGCTGTTTCTGATCGAAAATATGTTGAAGACTTTTATGATCAGTAAACACAGTGCATCTAACCCCATATAAGTAGTGTCTCCATATCTTTAACGCAAACACGACTGCTCCCAGTTCTAGATCATGCGTCGTATAATTCCGCTCGTGAATCTTCAATTGTCGAGATGCGTATGCAATAACTTTCTTTCGTTGCATAAGAACACAACCAAAACCTTGTCGCGAAGCGTCACAATATATTTCAAAATCATCGTTCCCTTCAGGTAACGATAAAATAGGCGCCGTAGTTAACTTCTTCTTCAGTAATTGAAATGCGTTCTCCTGCTCCGAGGTCCATTCGTATTTCTTCCCTTTTTGCGTTAATGCTGTCAACGGCTTAGCTATTCGGGAAAAATCTTGAATAAACCTTCTATAATAACCGGCTAAACCCAAAAATTGGCGTATCTGCATTGGTGTTTTAGGAGTCTCCCATTTTTCAATGGCCTCAATTTTAGCTGGATCAACCTGAATTCCTTTGCTACTAACAACGTGACCAAGAAATTGCACTTCTTTCAACCAGAAAGCACACTTAGAAAATTTAGCGTATAGCTGTTCTTTTCTCAACAACTCTAATATCAACCTTAAATGCTGCTCATGCTCTTGCTCACTCTTGGAATAGATAAGAATGTCATCAATGAAAACAATAACAAACTTATCTAAATATGGACTACAAACTCGATTCATGAGGTCCATGAATACAGCTGGCGCATTTGTCAACCCAAACGGCATGACCAAAAATTCGTAATGACCATAACGTGTCCGAAAAGCAGTTTTCGGTATATCTTCTTCTTTGACGCGTAATTGATGATAGCCCGATCTTAGGTCAATTTTCGAGTACACACATGATCCATGGAGTTGATCAAATAAGTCGTCAATTCTCGGTAGTGGATACCGATTTTTGATAGTTAACTTATTTAATTCACGATAATCTATACACATCCTAAAAGATCCATCTTTCTTTTTAACAAATAGAATCGGAGCTCCCCACGGTGAAGTACTTGGTCGTATGAATCCACGATCCAGTAATTCTTTTAACTGACTCTGAAGTTCTTTTAACTCGGACGGTGCAAGTCTATATGGAGCACGGGCAACTGGTGCAGCTCCTGGTACTAAATCTATTTGAAATTCTACAGATCTAAATGGAGGTAGTCCCGGCAACTCTTCCGGAAAAACTTCAGGAAAATCTCTTGCCACAGGCACGTCGTTGATGCACTTCTCTTTTTCTTTCTTTTCGACTTTATTAACATGTGCTAGAATAGCATAACATCCCTTTTCTAAACACTTCTTGGCTTTCAAACAGCTAATGAGTTTTAGCTTTGAGTTACCCTTCTCTCCATAAATCATCACCGGCATTTTATCCTTACAAGGAATGCGAATTGCCTTCTTGGCACACACAACTTCAGCTCCTACTTTGGACATCCAGTCCATGCCGACTATTACATCAAAACTTCCTAATTCTACGGGTATTAAGTCAATTTTAAATGTTTCTCCGGCTAAATTTATTTTACAATCACGGCAAATTTTATCGGCTTTAATTAGTTTACCATTAGCTAACTCAATCATGTACTTAGCATCTAGAGGTAATGATGAACAATTCAATTTAGCGTAAAAACCTCTACTCACGTAACTTCTATCGGCACCAGTATCAAATATAATAGATGCGGATAAGTTATTAATGGTAAACGTACCCGTAACAAGCTCCGGGTCTTCACACGCCTCTCTAGCATTAATAACAAATGCTCTTCCACGTGCAGATCCATTATTCTTCTCTGGATTCGGACACTGGCTCTTATAGTGACCTTGTTTTCCACACCCATAACAAGTAATGGTAGCCAAAGCAGTTCTATTTGCATTGGTGGCAGGAGTCTTGGTACCATTTGTATTTGTAACGAGGGCCCTACAATCTTCAGCAAGATGACCCTTTCGATTACATTTGTTGCATACCACATTACAGTAGCCAGAGTGATGTTTGTGGCATCGGTTACATAAAGGATTTTGTCCTTTGTAACCAAAGCTTAAACCACTACCCGCACCTTGCGTGATTTCTTGTTTCTTAAAAGATTGTTGTTGGTTACCTCGATCATAATTTCCATTCCACTTTCTTTTGTTACCTGATACCTTCACATCAGTATTGGATACTTTCTTATCCATGATGACCTGATCCATTAGCTCGTTTGCCATGGTTATAGCTTCATGAATTGTCTTAGGTTTCGATGCTGTAACATTTGCCTTGACCTTTTTGGGCAAACCATCTTTGTACATTTCAATCTTCCGTTCTTCGGTTGGGACCAATTCAGGACATAGCAAAACTAATTCCATGAATCGCTGATTGTAGTTGGTGATTTCAGTACCAATAACCTTCAGACTTCGTAATTCATCTTCCAACTTCCTAACCTCGTTCCTTGGACAATATTCGTTGATTAACATTGTTTTGAATTCTTCCCATGGAGTATCATAAGCTACATCTCCTCCTACAGCCTTCACAAAATTTTTCCACCACGTGAGTGCACTATCTTGTAAAGTGCACGATGCATACTTGGTCATGTCCTTTTCAACACAACCACTGATTTTAAACACAGTCTCCATCTTTTCTATCCACCGGGTTAAACCGATCGGTCCTTCCGTTCCACTGAATGATGAGGGCTTGCAAGCTTGAAAAGTCTTGTAGGTACATCCTACACGAGGATTTGGGTTAACTGCAGCAGCTCTTGCAGCTTCGACCCATAACATTCTGTCGTTCACTCGCTGGTTGATGAATTCCTCGACTTCTTGTTCCGTCATTCGATTCAATCGCGCCATTTCCTAATGAAAGAAAATAATTATTCACATGGAATATTATAGATGTAGTGTGTATTTATAGTACATTATAGCTTGTTAACAATATGAACCAGGTATTATTATAAAAGCCTTTTCTTCTTATTAGCATTTTATAATTATATCTAGGGTAGTACCTACCCGTTAATGTTCATACTTAATAGCTTAGTACAGAACCAATTACTACAATCTAAATAATACTTAACCATGGAAAATTATTGCATTTCATACTTCACTATTTTACATATACTTATCTTACATCGAACATTAAGCAAACCACACTAATAATATTATACAAAACATCATATGATCCCATGGTTTAATACGGCAGCGCATCGTTTGGTCTATTTTCTAGGACGTTTAGGTTCAAGGAATGGCCTAACGCTTATCCTAGCTGTATGCCTATATTTTGGCTGTGGGGCTGAAGAACTGGATGCCGGGATAGAACGAATAGGAATAACGGGAATAGGGGTGGTAGTGTCTAGTGGAGTTGGTGCCACATCATCCTTACTAAACTCGGGATTTGAATTTTCTAATTCATTAGCCTTTCGTTTCTTTCCTAGTTCGAACTTGTCTTTTGTAATTTCCTGTATTTCTTCCTCGGGTTCACTTTCCTCCTCGGGTTCACTTTCCTCCTCGGGTTCACTTTCCTCCTCGGGTTCACTTTCCGGGTTCTCTATAGTCGGTTCATCCGGAATTTGTGAGTCTTCCCCAAAGATATTATTTTCGTCATCGGATAGGTTAATGACTGGAACACCATCTGAAGATTCTGGTTCGGAGTCGAGAATGTGATAACAAGTTTTGAGCCCGACATCTATCACACAACAACTAACCCATTAGTACTACATAATATTTACATATAAATTTTAACCAACAATGATAAGCAATGGTTTTTAAATCAGACCCGGTCAAAGTCCAAACTTACTAATGTATCCTAACGACTTATCAGTTAGACACACTAATGCAAACCTGGTTCGCTAAGACCACCGCTCTGATACCACATGTCATAACCCGTCCTTAACCATAAGAACGTGTTAGATAACGTATGATTTCATTGCGAGGTATTGACCTCTATATGCGACATTTTTAAAAGAACAACTGCATTTATTTTACATTACAAACCATAACTCTTATGATAATACAAGCTTTAGACAATATAAAGATGATTATCGTTTAGCGATAATCTTAGACTTACAAACTTTACATGTGATGATAACAATACGATTTCTAGCATATTTTACATTACAAATCCTCCGATATGCAGTTTTATTTTTGACACAAATATGCATACTCAAGATCTTGTTTAAATTCAACATGTTGCAGCGGAAGCTTCTAATTATCACCTGAGAATGAACATGCTTAAAACGTCAACATAAAGTTGGTGAGATATAGGTTTAATGCCGGCAGCAATATATATATAGACCACAAGATTTCATATATAAACATTTTAATAAAAATATTCTAAGTGGTTGAGCACTTGGTAACTATACTTAACATTTAATCACGTCGCATATTCCCTTTATTATGAAATCTTACTACACCGTACCAAGTGTAGTTACGAAACGAAGTACTGTGCAACCGTTGAATACTGGTCGTCCAGTCCGGTTGGGGTTGTCAGGCCCGATAGATCTATCAACAGGATTCGCGTTTACAATAACGCTGTAAATAATAGTTACCAAGCTACAGGGAAGTATGCCAGTGGTACAACTCAACGTAGAATATATTTTTCAGTTACTTGTGTCCATAACGTAAAACATAAAATACATGTATTCTCATCCCGAAATACTTAGAGTTTAAAAGTGGGACTATATACTCACTTTTGTCTTGAAGATATGTAATTTCGACTTGGTCTCCGATTGATATCACGAACCTATCCATATATAATATATCAATACCTTTTCTTTTTAAAAAATCGTCACATATATATACTTGTTATACTTTTAATACTTTTAATAATTCCTTAGTCCGTAGTTAGCAGCTCGATGTTAGTAATTCAATTTTAATAGTTCATTTTTAGGTGTTTAATAAACCCCCAATGAAATAAATAAAACCCCCATCGAATATGTATTGGTCGAGATTAATCTTGACCCACGGTACCGGTGTTGTCAAATGACGTGTTGCGTACATAAAGTACCGGTGTTGTCAAATGACGTGTTGCGTACAATCATGGGATCTTATGATTAATCTTCTCGTATTGTTTACGGGTGATCCTGAACCATATAAAATTAAATTATGAGTACATATATATAAAATATCATGTTATTTTAAAAAGATGTGATTTATTTAATTTTTCTCCAATTATTTTCGTGACTAAATAAGTCTTGGATATCCGATTTTGTTTTGGTCATAGTTTCTTCGTTACAACTCCGTTTTCGTTGGTTCAACTTGCCACTTCCTTGGATCGAGTCCCTCTTTAAGAATATGAACTGTAAATACTTTAGTTTGTATTCGAAATCACAGGTCAAAGGTCAAACTTTGGTGAAACTTATGAAGTTAATCATTTTTGTTACAAAAATATCATTTAATGACCATTTTTCTAAAAACACTTATACTTTGAATTAAATCATGAAATTTTTATGTGTTAACATATTCATAAGAAATATCATTTTTCCAGAATATAAACCTCCAATTCAAAGTTCAAGATGGTTTTTAATTATCCAACCCCAAACAGCCCCCGGTTGCACTCCGACGTCGTAAAAACAGTTTTTAAGGTGTTCTTTGAAAAACCAAGTTATACCTTGTTAAATTAGCATATATTTATGTTATATTACAGGTCTTGAAGTATTTTAAAAGTTAAGTTAGAAGGATCTATTTAGTTTGCAAACAAGTTTGAAAACATTCAAACTATGTTCTTGTTGTTAAAATTTTATACCACAAAATAAGATAGCTATATATATATGAATCGAATAAGGTTATGAACAAAGTTACTACCTCAAGTTACTTGGACAAGATTGCTGTAAAAGAGAAGTAAAAAATCTAGAACCAAAAGAGTGATGGAGTTGGATGAAAGATTGGAAGTAAACTTGTGTTCTTGAAAGGATTCTTGAAGTGTTTTTGTAAGGTTTTTCTTATGGTGTTTAAGTGATGTTTTTATGGCTAGATCTTCATGGATACTAGCTGAATGGTTATGGAGTTTCTTAAGAGTGTGTTTTTGGTTAAAGAAATGTGTAGTAAAATGAAAATGGAATGGAGTATAAATGGTGGTGTAAAAGGTGTATAAGTTTGTAATTTTGTGAAAAAATCTTTTAATCATGTGAAATTGTCATACTAGATAACAAAAGTAGTTACCTTATACATAAGGCATTGAACAAGGGCTGGTTGGTGGTGATTTGATGTGTATATACCAATAGTAAATACGTATAGAGGTTAGGTATGATACGAGTACATATACTCTAGATATACGTATAGAAAATCTTGTGAAAAATGGAATGAGAATTCAAATATAGCTATCTTTTGTGAATATACTTATATTGTTTTATGTATTTAAGTCTTTAAAAGTGATTAAATACATTACATATACGATATATGTATAAACATTATATGTTATAAGTATTTATGTCAAATAACGTTACGTATGGTTATCGTTTTGAAAACTTAAGTTAGTAGTTTCAAAATATACTTATAACTTATTGTTATTAATACAAAATGAGATATTAAAACATCCTTAGATCATGTTAAATATGTATATATACATATATATATACACAAACGTATAATTATCATATGTTATATAGTTCGTGATATCATCGGTCAAACTAGACGGTCAAACGTTGTGTAAAACTCATTTCAAAAACATAAGTCTCAACAATTTGGATTGCTTATCATGTTGGTAAGGTTTAATTTATGTAAATATTAATCTTATAAGTATAGAACGATCGAAAAAGTGCGGGTCATTACACTTTCGAAATCGTATACCTCTTAGTCGCAAATCCATGATTTCTCATATGTAGACTTGAGAATCTTGTTCATAGTTTTTGTTCCTCAAAAAACCCTAATTTCAATAATGAGATGCCAAAATCACATACCTGTAAATCGCGAGATCATCAACCTTGTGGGTAAAATCATGATTAGTGGCGAGCATTTTAGAAGAAAGCTAGGTTTTCCTTTTATGTGGTGAATGAAAGTGAATTTGTGAACACTAAATTGAATTTTGAAGAATCCCTGTTTTCTATCTTTCATCCCGTCTTTTTTTTCTAATGTTTAAGCCTATTTTAGTCTCAATATTGCTAATTTAAAGATTATGAGGTCATAATCATAATATAAAAATTTTAATGGTCAAGATTAAGCGTTAATTAGAGATAGAAGGCTAGGATTAATTGTTATTATATAAAATGACCTATTTTTATGTTTGTTATTATATATAGTATAGAGTATAGATATAGATATAGATATAGATATAGATAGATTATTATTATTATTATTATTATTATTATTATTATTATTATTATTATTATTATTATTATTATTATTATTATTGATTATTGATAGCCGGTTTCATTATTATCACATTTTATTGAAAACATAAGTACGGTTACAACAACATAACTACGCTTACAATTGATCACAACATATCTTACCATTATGTGCTTAATGGTAAGATATTATTTCAACTTTGAATGGTCTAGTAGTGAATGTTGAACGAGTCAACACCAATGTCATTCAGATATTATAGACAAACGCGATGAATACTGAATGGTTCAGCATTCTGAACCATTCAATTAAGGGATAATCAAACATATATGGTCTAACATGAAATTTGCATTATATTAGTTTGACATTTGATGCGACAACTTATAATCAGTCGAGTGTATTTGTCAAGGTATTCTTTGATGTTATTAGTTGTTGCTGTTGAGGTTAGGTGGCATTTTGGGTATTTGTTCGTTTGTTGTTTTGGGGTAGGGTATATCACTATATCCTGTGCCATTGATTTGTAATTTGATGTTCCATATCTTAATATATGAGCTATTTTCTTTAAGAAAAAAAAATCAAAAAAGAAAATAATAGTAATAGTTGTAATTTGTAAACTAAAAGAAAAATAGATGATCCAACCCTCATATTTTCAAAATGCTTCAACTTGATTCCTTTATAGCCAGCAAAATACTGAACAAACCATTATATATATTTATAATAAACATAACAATAACAATATATACGGTTCACAACTTATTCATTCTGCTAGGTGACAAACAAATAGTTTAGCCCAAAAGCACGATAGTTCATCTTATTACATGTTGAGTATATGAAACCAAGTGCAGACTTATCTATTTCGAACCCAGAAGACCGTTTTGGGCATAATTCTCGACCGAGTCAACAAGCGTTTCTTCAAGTGGTCTATAACGCCACCCCAGCTTCTGTAGTTTCTCGGATGTAACTGAATATAATCCTTTTGGCTCAATAAATCTACCAGTCCCATTGAAGTAAAATAGAGTTAGTGTGGACTAAAAACAAACACAAACTCAAATCTTTTCAATCAGATCAACATTTGTTTACCAAAAAGATTGATTCTTACTAATAAACAAAAAGATCCTAACTGTTTGTAAATATAAACAAGTGTTTCGCCTAAATATATGCAATTTCGCCCTTTATTTCTATTCACGATTATAACATTTTTTTACTCGGAAAATGTCTAAAATAGGAAGTCAACGAAATATTCCCAGAATAGAAAGAGTAATATAGAAACAAACCCACTTTTTTGGATACTTGTAGTCAGGATAATATTTCTTCAATATTTCTACCAATTCCTTAGCCCGAATCGGGTGCGATGTGCATATGTATCTTCCATTGGCCTCGGGTTTTTCATATACCAAAATCAGCGCTTCGGCCAGATCACGTACATCTACAAGTAGCCTCAGTCTGTTCTCCAGTTCTTCATATCCTTCTGTAGACACGCAAAAATGAAATAAAAAGATACCACTTATAACTCGAACATTTACAAAATGTCAAATCGATAAAGTTAATACAAACACAATCACAAGATATTAAAAAGGATGTAGACAAACACACACAGAAGAGAATATAGCGCATTAGTAATATAAAAATACCGACCTTTAAGGAGCTTAATAAGAACCAAGCTACTAGCATTCATTGTGCTCTGCAGTATTGGCCCGATAACTAGAGTTGGGCATACGGACAGAAAATCGATACCGTTTCTTTTTGAAAATTCCCATGCTTGGCTCTCTGCTTGTGTCTTCGAAAGACAATACCAATCCTGTATAGCAATTTTTATCATAACTTATGAATGGCTCAATTTGGTTTATGTTGAATGTCTTGCTTAAAAGGGACAAGGGTCAAATGTTGCCCAAACTGTAGTATTCAAAAATATAGTAACCTTAAACTAGAATAAAACTGAAATAATATAATAACTGTAGAAATATTTGACATGCTACTTGTTTATAAACAACCAAAAAAGTGACCCCTTTTAACCTGCAATCATATTTTGCCACTTCTAGCTTGCAATGACCGAAATAGTTTAGGAAGTTAATGGCAAAAATGACATAGTACGCAGTACGCGCCACGTGTATCCAGAGTCATTCATTATTGCAAAGTGAAGTACTTTTTTGATCATGATTTGTTTGTAATGAAAGGTGAAAATTTAGAAATATGTCACTTATGATACAAACAAGAGTTGGCATCATAAGTTTACGTTCTTTTAATATTATTATTATATTATTATTTTATTTTCTAAACGTGAAGTTCAACCTTTGGCCGACTAATTCATAAGGCTACGTTAAGGAACAGTTGAAATGATTACATTATTTGATCTGCAGAATTCTTGATCTGACCAAAAAGTCTCGTCCATTGGTTGATCAACGGGTTTGTTAGGTATCATCATAACAGCAGCTACAGAGGACACGAACACAACCTTCTTCACATTTACTTCACAACAAGCCTTAAGGACATTTAGTGTACCGTTAACGGCTGGCTCAATCAATTCTACCTGCAATGAAAAGAAAGTACTCAAACTTATAGATAGCAAAATTACAATAGTAATCATCATCATATACTTTAAAATAGCATCTGGGCCATTTTCAACTCGTTCAGCTTTATGTTAATCGAATTGACCAAGATCTTCATACGTATCATTCCATTCTTCAGCATTGTGTGGGTCTTGTTTGTTTTAGAATATATATTTTTTCAGCAAAAAATAATGAAAAAGATAGCATAACACAAAAATGACCAATCATTAATATATGAGTAACGATATGTAGGTCGATAAAACCAATCTAATTGGCCTAATTCACTTAATGGTTGACACATATTTTGATCATGTTCTCTTATCTTTTTCGCTGCGTTTGCCATGTTTTTCACTCTCTGTTATACCTCAATACGAAGCTTAGTGAGGGTAGGAAGGGGCTTTGGCCCCCACAACAAAGATAAAATTTGTAGCCCTTTGAGTTACGACAGTCCGGACATTTGTATCAACTAAATAAAATTCATATTCATACAATTTTTGAAATAACTTAATTAACTATTATAGTGATCTTGCTCCACAATGAAGAAGTTCAACCTCTAGTTATAGTGATCCCGGCCCCCAAATGTACAAGTTCAAGCTCCGTCACTATTTACAGGTCTACTTATTTAAAAAAATAAAACATCTTCCTTTGTAAACGGGTTAAATTGCCATTAATAGTCAAAATACAAAATATAGTGAACATTTGAGTGAAAGTGTGAAACTTACCTCGGGATTTGGTACAGAACTAGATGGAACAGGACTGGCAGTATGAAACACACCATCACATCCCACAATGGCTGCACAAATTGACTCGTAGTCGAGAAGATCAGCCTTGAATAACTTCAAGTTTTCTGATGCTTTGTCTAGTCTCTTTAAATGAGCATATTTCTCATCCGCTGTCAATATAAAATCAACATATTAAGCAACAAATTCGACCAGAGGCGGAACACAGTGCCACCAAAGGGGGTATCGCCCCAGCTCGTTTTACAACTAAATTACAACAAAAAAAATAAATTTTATCATTCATATTCGACCCGCATAAACAAAAAATTTAAGCCTAGAAAAAAAGATCATCAAGTACACAATATACAAGGGTGCAAGTTTATTACATTATTTTCAGACCAGCCCACATGTTAGTTAGGTGTGTTTGTGATTGCCTTCTAGAGCAAATAATTAAATTCAAACATCAACATATATAGTACTCCTTATTTACGGAATAATTGTTATTTTGTAAGGAACAGACATTTAAAAACTAGTAGCCTAGTCAAATTGGTGTAATGTTCCCAAAATACCCTCATATAAATATTAGCATTAAAATTGTCTAAACTATCATTTAAGGGGTATACTGTTACAATCATGTTGATCTATCAAAAATTGATTTGGAAATATCACTAGCCTTATTTTTACAAGCAGTTAAACACCTACTACAATAATCAACAATATCAAGCATACTCTTACACATTTTTTCTAATAGGAATATGATATCTTATATCTACAAACTTTAAATTGATTGATAGCCTAATACTATAACATAGACAATTATAAACGCTTAACACCCACTAAATTAAAGAAACAATTTCTTTAAAAGAAGAACTAGTAATAATAATAATAACGATGGTGTTGTTCGTTTTGTGCTTCATAATTTCACCAAGCCACAAGCTCCCTCTTCTCCTGCTCGACTTAGTCTTGTGGATGGTTCGGTGCGAGATCATAACGATGGTTTTGACGTGGCTCTCCTTGATCGTTTGTTCTCTAAGGGGTTTCGCACGGTTAAGTCTATCCCTCCCAAGTGTCGTTTGGGGTTTTCTCGGGTTTTGAAAGGTGCTCTTGATAAGGTGATCTCTAAGCCTGATGACATTTCTACTTGGGTCTCTTTGTTGGTGTTACCCCTTTGTACCCTTAAAACCTTTCGGCCACGGAGTAGTCGTGAGTCTCGGTCTTCGATAAAGCGTCGGCATCAGGAAGAGAATATTTCCAGTGCTATTCGCTCTTGGGGGACAGCGGGTGGTAGTTTACAGCTTGTGGGAGAGTCTTTGGCAGAGGATTCTCCTATTTTGTCAGTGGTTGATGATGAGGGCCTTGATTTGGAACAGCGTAATATCAAACAGTGTCGTAGGAAGATTTGCGATGGCCATTACACCGCTGCAGCTCGTGTTCTTTCTTCATCAGGCGTTGCTCCTTATAATGATGCCACACTTGCGGATTTACAGTCTAAGCACCCTTCCTCTATAGCTCCATCATTGCCTGATATGCCGGTTGATCACATTCATCTCGTTACGACTTCTGCTGTTGTTTTGGGTCAGATTAAAAGTTTTCCTCGTGGCACATCATGTGGTAGGGATGGTTTGCGTGCTCAACACCTTATGGATTGCTTGAGTGGTGCTGCTGTGGCAGTCTCAGATGAGTTGGTTGACTCAATTACCGGGGTGGTTAATCTCTTTCTAGCTGGAAGGTGCCCTATGGAATTAGGAGAGTATATAGCTAGTGCTCCCCTCACACCACTTGTCAAGCCCGGTGGTGGTATTCGTCCTATAGCTGTGGGTACTGTTTGGCGACGTCTTGTTTCGAAGGTTGGCGCTGCTATGGTTGGCCAGTCATTGGGAAGTTACTTCGATGGTCTTCAATTTGGTGTTGGTGTTTCTTCAGGTGGTGAGGCCATTCTTCATGCTGTGAATCGGTTGATTGAGGATCGTGGTTCTGATGTTGGCCTTTCGATGTTATTAGTTGATTTTCAGAATGCATTCAATCTAGTTGATCGTACGGTCATGTTATGTGAAGTTCGTCGCCTTTGTCCGAGCATTTCTCAGTGGGTTGAATTTTGCTACTCTAATCCAGCCAGATTGTATTATGGGGACCACACCTTATGGTCTTCTCAGGGGGTGCAACAGGGTGATCCCCTTGGTCCGCTACTTTTTGCTTTGGTCTTACAACCCTTGGTTTCTAAAATCAGAGATAATTTTGAGGTATGTCTTCAGGCGTGGTATTTGGATGATGGCACTATTATTGGGGACACTTTGGTGGTGGGGAAGGTTTTGGATTTGATTATGGAGGACGGGCCTCGTTTTGGGCTACATCTCAACGTTGAAAAAACTGAAATTTTCTGGCCTACGGAGGACCCTCGCAGCAGGCTCGTAGGTGTCTTTCCTCCTAATATTGCTCGACCTTTAAATGGTGTTAAGTTGCTTGGGGCACCCGCTAGTTCCGATCCTGGGTTTATTGGTGATCTTGTGATGCAAAGGGTGACCAAGTCCATTGCGCTTATGGATAAGGTTGCTAAGCTTGGTGATCCTCAGTGTGAGTTGTTGTTGCTTAGGGCATGTACTGGAGTTTCTAAACTCTACTTTTCCTTGCGTACTTGTCCTCCTAGTATATTTGAGGCGGCTCAACGCGCTTTCGATGGAGCCCTTCGATCTTCCTTGGAGCGTATTGTTACTGCTTCAGGGCCTGGGTTTGGTGATTGGCAGTGGCGGCTTGCCACCTTGCCATTTGCATTTGGAGGGCTTGGTGTTTATTCTGCGGGAGATGTTCGTCATTATGCTTTCCTTGCATCTCGATTACAGTCTGCTGGGTTGCAGACCAAGCTCCTACGTCTTGCTGGTATTGTTGGTCTTGGTCGTGCTTTCGAAGATGCTTTGGGTCTGTTTAATCAAACGGTTGGGTTTGATTTTTTGGGTAATCAGAGTGAGGTCGCTGCCCCAATACTCATGAAGAAATTGGCAGATGTTTATTTCACAAAGGTTACCGCTTCTGCAGAATCCACTTTTTCCTTATCTCCACGACAATCGGCATTGTGGAAATCACAACAGGGGGATCACACCTCTGCTTGGCTAAGGGCAGTCCCTATTTTGGGGTTGGGTCAGACGATGAACGCAAAGACTTACCGATGTGTGTTGTGTTACCGGTTGGGTGTTCCTTTGTTCTCTGTCTCGACGGCATGCTCTGCCTGTTCACGGGTTTTTCATGGGGATACTTTCGGGGATCACGCGGTGTCTTGTGCTGGTATGGTGGGTATTAAGCATCGACATAATGTTGTTCGGGATTCCCTTGTTGATGTTTGTTATCGATCTGGGATTTCAGCGAGAAAGGAGGTTGACATTGGGTTGTCTGGAGGGAACGACAGGGCCCTCAGACCTGCAGATGTGTTACTTTATTCCTGGGATCGTGGTCGTGATGTTTGTGTTGACCTGACAGGGTCTTCTCCTTTGACACAGTCTGGGCTTTCTAACTTCGTCCCTGGACGTGCTGTGGTTGATGCGGCTCGTCGGAAGCGGGTCAAGTACGAATCTAGCTGTCAGGCGATTGGTTATGGTTTCATTCCTTTCTCATTTTCTTCGCTTGGGGAATTAGAGAAGGAGGCTGTTTCTTTGCTAAAGCGGGTTCAGAAGATTTCGATGGCGCAAGATATTGGTGCCGGTGCTGCTGCTCATATTTTTACTAGGATAGGTTTTGCTATTGCTAGAGGTGTGGGGGCCCAGATTGTCTCTAGGCTTCCCACTAATTTTTTGTAAGTTTTAAAACTTTTAAGTTAATATAATTTCCATTTCATAATAATAATAATAATAATAATAATGGGAAGAGTAATTACAAGGGTTTCTAACGGTGCCATGAACAGTGTAGCTTTTAGAGAGCAAATGCTTGACTAACCAAGATCCTACAAAACCACCTGCACCTGTTACACACACGATTTTTCCCTTGATTGTTGCCATGAGAAATAGTCACTCTTAAACACAATCAAACTTAAAAACGGAATTTACTTTGTATTGGTGTTGATATAGACCACGGTACCAAGCGTACTGGTGTCACTTTGTGTGACTCTTAAACTCAGCGGTGGAATTCAAGTTTAGTCCCTCGTGTTCTTTTCAACTTTATTTTAGACCCTTAATTATGTATATTACTCCATATTCTCATGTTTTTTTAGACACAAAAGTAGAAACAAAAACAACGTTGTATTCCCGATTTATTTAGGAAGAGAAAGAATGAAGAGAAAATGATACAGTCGGAATATTTAGATACTAACTAGTTGTGAAGCGTTCGCTTCGCGCCGGGACTTCGTTTTGAATGCGAGTTAAAAAAAAAAAGTTTTGATCTATTTTGTAAGAAATCACGAATTTTACAGGAAAATCTTACAAATTAGCTTTATAGTGTGGACGTAAACTCAAAACGACAATCAAGTTGAACTAAAACTACGAATTCTTCCATGAGTTCTAGTATATAGGATAAAAAAATAAATAAATAAATAAATAAATAAATTACTTTATTAATCTTTTACTTAAATAAAAAATATATAATTATTTAATATGTATTCGTGATATAATTTAAAGATGATATTACACAGAATTTATGTGCTTAAAGGTGCGATAGTATTTCAACTCTGAATAATTTAACAGTGAATGTTGTCAGAAACAAACGCGATAAATACTGAATGATTTATCATTATGAACCATTCAATTAAATTAAGAGATAATCAAACGTAGATGGTCTAACATGAAATTGCATTATATTAGTTTGAGGTTTGATGCGACATCTTATAATCAGTCGATTGTATTTGTCAATGTGTTCTTTGTGTTATAATAATAATAATAATATAGATATGGATAGTCAATTTTGGTGTATACATATAGTCAATTTTGGTACACAAAGTATGTATTTTTATATTGAGATTTTAGGCTATAAATACTCATGAATGCAAGCATTAAACTTGCACCATTTCTCACACTTACAAAGTGTTTCTTTCTTTCTCTCCATTATCATCTTTGTTCTTACACTTCATTATTAGTATTCTAAATCAAGAATCAAACCACTAAAGGTAGTTATAAGCCTACTGAATTATAACATCAAGAATCAAACCACTAAAGGTAGTTATAAGCCTACTGAATTATAACACGTTATCAGCACGATAATCTTAATACTAAATATGGTTGGCTCTGCCACCAAAATGATATATGGTCGGTTATACCACCAAAATGATATATGGTCGGTTATACCACCAGAATGATATAGGTCGGTTATACCACCTGAAAAAATATATGGTCGACACTGTCGCCAAATTTTCATTTATGTTTACTAATATTTATATTTTTGTTATATAACATTTATTTATGATTGCTTACACATGGTCGACACTGTCACCTACTTATCATTTATGTTATATTAAATTTATGTTTAATGTTTATATACTTATGAATATAAATTGACTCTAATTTATCATGATGTTTGTTTTAATTTTTGATAATAGAAAATGTCGAATCTGGAAAAGCTTAAATTTACTCCTTTAGAATCAACTGGAAACAACTACATGCCATGGGTTATAAAAGTAAAAATGCATCTTAAATCAATGGGCATTCTTGAAACCATAAATGAAAACAACACTTGTTCTGAAAAAGAACAAGCTACGGCATGTTGCTTTATTCATCAACATATTGATGAATGCTTACAAAATAATTATGTGACTGTAGAAGATCCCCATGTTTTATGGGAAGGTCTCAAAAGCAGATTCAATAATCAAAGAGAAATTTTACTTCCAGCTGCAATGGAACAATGGAGAACATTAAGGTTCCAAGACTTTAAGAAAGTAAATGAATACAGCTCAGCTCTGTATAATACATGTTCACAACTTAAATTCTGTGGACATGAAATTAGTGATGCAGACATGATGGAGAAAACTTTCTCCACAATGAATGCTGCAAACATCACAGTGCAAAGAAATTTGAGAATGCTAAAGTTCAAAACATATCCTGAACTTAATTCATATCTCTTAGTTGCAGAGCAAAATGATGAGCTATTAATGAAAAATCAGCAATCCCGTCCTACTGGTACACTTGCAATCCCTGAAGCAAATACTGCAAATAATTATAAACAGGGACAAGGACGCGGGCAAGGTCGTGGTTATAATAACCATCACCATCATCATGCCAAAAGCCATAACTATGGTAGAAACCATCCTTATGGTAATGGTAATGGGCGTGGACGTGGTCGTGGTCGTGGCCGTGGTGGTCAAAGAAATAGTAATCCACGAAAATATAAATATCAACCACAAAACAAGCCCATTAAACAAGATGTTGAAGAAAATTCTTCTAAAAATTCTGAAGAATCTTGCTACAGATGTGGTAGAATGGGCCACTGGGCTAATACTTGCCGAACATCTAAACATCTTGTTAAGATGTATCAGGATTCGCTGAAAGGTAAAGAAAAGGAAGTAAATTTTGTGGATAATATTGATCCAACAGTCACTGAGAAACCATCTGATTTATATGAAGATTTCTTGAATGTTTAAGTTGTGTGTCTTTTGAAAAATAAACGATTTAATATCGTCTGTCTTTGTCATTATGTTTGCTAAATGTTTCAGTACTATCTATTTGCGTTTAAAATATTGTGTAATATTAATGTACTCACTATTTATTTCTTATATATGAAGTTCAATATGAATTTTGCTGGAATACAACATCAATCAAGTGGTGGAGATCTCTGTATAGCAGACAGTGGAACTACACACACTATACTTAAATCCGAGAAATATTTTATTGATCTAAAACCAACGGAAGGAACTATACATACAATATCAGGACCTGCTAACTTGATAAAAGGGATAGGAAAGGCAAATTTCATACTACCAAATGGTACAAAATTTTTAATAAATGATGCCTTATTTTCTCCCAAGTCAAGCAGAAATTTATTGAGTTTCTCCGACATATACCTTAACAGGTATGATTATCAGTCAGTGACAACAGAAAATGAGAAATATTTAAGTATCACTGACAAGAGTCATGTGGTTGAAAAACTGCCAAGACTTAGTTCTGGATTACATTATACACATATAAATGTACCAGAAATACATATGGTAGTTAACGAAAAATATATTGATCCTGGTGTATTCAGTTTATGGCATAACAAATTAGGCCATCCAGGATCAACAATGATGAAAAGGATTATTGAATGTACTCATGGACATCCACTAAAGGATAGAAAAATCCATCATGATACAATGGTTCCATGTACATCTTGCTCTCTTGGAAAATTGATAACTAGACCCTCACCACTTAAGGTTGAGAAAGAATCACCAATGTTTCTTGAAAGAATTCAAGGTGATATATGTGGACCAATTCATCCACCATGTGGACCATTTAGATATTTCATGGTTCTAATAGACGCATCTAGCAGATGGTCTCATGTTTGTCTGTTATCAAGCCGTAATGTGGCATTTGCAAAATTTCTTGCCCAAATTATTAAATTGAGAGCTCATTTTCCTGATTACACCATTAAAAGGGTGAGACTTGATAATGCTGGTGAATTTACATCTCAAGCATTTAATGACTATTGCATGTCTATAGGAATTGTTGTTGAACATTCTGTTGCTCATGTGCATACACAAAATGGTTTAGCCGAGTCATTGATTAAACGTTTACAGTTAATCGCTAGACCATTGATAATGAGAACAAAACTCCCTGTATCTATATGGGGTCATGCAATTTTACATGCTGCTGCATTGATTCGCATCAGACCAAGTGCAAGTCATAAATATTCCCCCCTACAACTTGCTTTTGGTCAAGAGCCAAATATTTCCCATCTTAGAACATTTGGTTGTGCAGTGTATGTTCCAATTGCGACACCACAACGTACAAAAATGGGTCCTCAAAGGAGGTTGGGAATATATGTTGGATATGAAACATCTTCAATATTAAGGTATATTGAACCTATGACAGGTGACGTTTTTACAGCACGTTTTGCTGATTGTCATTTTAATGAAACATTGTTCCCTAGATTAGGGGGAGAAATGAAAAATAAAGAAAATGATGTTTCATGGTGTGAACCTCAATTAAAGTATCTTGATCCTCGCACAAAAGAATGCGAGACAGAAGTTCAAAAGATAATGCATATACAAGAACTTGCAAATCAATTGCCTGATGCATTTACAGATACAAAAACGGTGACAAAATCATATATACCAGCAGTAAATACTCCAGCTCGAATTGAAATTCCAAAAGCTGGCAATAACGTCACTCATGAATCTTTGCCACGTCAGAAACGTGGAAGACCAATCGGTTCAAAGGATAAAAATCCTCGAAAAAGAAAATCAGCTGATAATGAAGTAAAAGAAAGTGTTCAAGAAGAACCACAAATCAGTACTCCTACTGCAGAGGAGATTGATGATGTCAATACAGAAATTGCAATCAATTATGCATATTCAAAAATATTATGGAACCGAAATGAAATGAAAAATCTTGATGAGAAATTTTCATTTAATGTTGCATATGACATCATGAATAATGATGATGATCCAGAACCAACATCTATGGTTGAATGTCAAAATAGACATGATTGGGCTCAATGGAAAGAAGCAATACGAGCTGAATTAGAATCACTCAATAAAAGAAAAGTTTTCGGATCCATCATTCTCACTCCTAAAGATGTGAAACCTGTAGGATACAGATGGATTTTTGTCCGAAAAAGAAATGAGAAAAATGAAGTTACAAGGTATAAAGCTAGACTTGTAGCTCAAGGTTTTTCTCAAAGACCGGGAATTGATTATGAAGAAACTTATTCTCCTGTTATGGATGCAATTACTTTTAGGTACTTAATCAGTCTGGCAGTTTCTAAAAATTTAGAAATGCATCTCATGGATGTTGTGACTGCTTATCTATATGGATCACTTGATAGTGATATATATATGAAGATACCTGAAGGATTTAAGGTACCAGAAGCATCAAATGCAAAACCCAAAGAAATGTATTCGATTAAATTACAAAGATCTTTATATGGGTTAAAACAATCGGGACGTATGTGGTATAACCGATTAAGTGATTACTTGATAAGCAAAGGGTATACAAATAATCTTACTTGCCCTTGTGTTTTCATTAAGAAAACAACATCCGGATATGTGATCATAGCTGTTTATGTTGATGATCTTAACATCATAGGTACAAATAAAGAGATCCATGAAGCCATTCAACTTCTAAAGAAAGAATTTGAAATAAAAGATCTCGGAAAAACCAAGTATTGCCTTGGTTTACAAATTGAGCATATGCCTAATGGTTTACTTGTACATCAAACAACATATACTGAAAAGATTTTGAAACGTTTCAATATGGACAAGGCAAAACCATTAAGTACTCCTATGGTTGTTAGATCACTCAATGTTGAAGCTGATCCATTTCGTCCATGTGAAGATCAAGAAGACATTCTTGGACCAGAAGTACCATATCTTAGTGCAATTGGAGCTCTTATGTATCTTACAAATTGTACAAGACCTGACATTTCTTTTGCAGTTAATTTGTTGGCAAGGTTCAGCTCTGCTCCTACCAAAAGACACTGGAATGGGATCAAACACATATTTCGATACCTTCGAGGAACTACTGATTTAGGATTATTTTATTCTAACGAATCAAAACAAGATTTGGTTGGTTATGCAGATGCAGGTTATTTATCTGATCCACATAAAGCTAAATCTCAAACTGGATATGTATTCCTAAATGGAGGTACTGCAATATCATGGCGTTCTCAAAAACAAACACTTGTTGCTACATCGTCAAATCATGCCGAAGTGATTGCATTACATGAAGCTACTCGAGAATGTTGTTGGTTGAGATCAATGACACAACTCATTACTGATTCTTGTGGACTAGAACGCGATAAAAGTCCAACAACTATCTATGAAGATAATGCAGCTTGCATAGCACAGATGAAAGAAGGGTATATCAAAAGTGACCGAACAAAACACATACCACCTAGATTCTTCTCATACACTCAAAATCTCATTAAGGACAACGAGATTGAAATGAGATATGTTCAATCCAGCAAAAACTCTGCTGATCTTTTCACGAAAGCACTTCCAACTGCTATTTTCAGAACACACGTTCATAACATTGGCATGAGACATGTTCAAAAGATGTAACAACCGAAGCGATGTCTACTTGAGGGGGAGTCAACTCCATGCTGCACTCTTTTTCCCTTAGCTAAAGTTTTTCCCACTGGGTTTTCTTTAGCAAGGTTTTTAACGAGGCAGTAATTTATAGTTGATCTTCAACAAAATAAAATTGCTATCCAAGGGGGAGTGTTATAATAATAATAATAATATAGATATGGATAGTCAATTTTGGTGTATACATATAGTCAATTTTGGTACACAAAGTATGTATTTTTATATTGAGATTTTAGGCTATAAATACTCATGAATGCAAGCATTAAACTTGCACCATTTCTCACACTTACAAAGTGTTTCTTTCTTTCTCTCCATTATCATCTTTGTTCTTACACTTCATTATTAGTATTCTAAATCAAGAATCAAATCACTAAAGGTAGTTATAAGCCTAATGAATTATAACATCAAGAATCAAACCACTAAAGGTAGTTATAAGCCTACTGAATTATAACATCAAGAATCAAACCACTAAAGGTAGTTATAAGCCTACTGAATTATAACACTTTGATGTTTTTTAGTTGTTGCTGCTGTAGTTAGGTGGCATTTTGAGTATTTGTTTGTTTGTTTGTTTTTTTTTTTTTTGGGCAGGGTATATCAGTATATCATGTGCCTTTGATTTGTAATTTGGTGTTCCATATCTTAATATATGAGCTATTTTCTTTAAGATAAAAAAAAATTAAAAACAAAATAATAGTAATAGTTGTAAACTAAAAGAAAAAATAAATGATTTAACCCTTAAATTTAAAAATATAAAATAATTAGTTGTAAGAAAAGACGCAATTCACCCGGTACCAGGTCTCGCGCTCGGGAGGCTTGATTACCCGAGGTTTTACCTTCTATGGGGAGCTAATGTGTTCGTTCATAGGAGAGTTTCCTCGCTTACAAAAAAAAAAAAAAAGTGAAAGCTAGCAAGACTTGAACCTGCGAGCTTCGACTTGATTCCTTTACAACCAACAAAATACTGAACAAACAATTATATTATATATTTATAGTTATAATAAACATAACAATATATACTATCTAATAAATCTCTATAATAATAATGTTATAAATAATCATTATCCTAGCTTAAAAAAAATTTAAAAATAAACAAAAAAATTATAATCCCCATGATGATGTTATTAAATTAATTAATTGTATTTAATAAAAATATTAATATGTTAAATGTATAATATATGGAGCATTATGTACAATCTTAGGATAAAACACCTCCATGACCATATTTATAATATTTGAAGCATTATGTAAACATCTCTATAATCATATGTACAATATTTGAAAAATTATATACAACCTTGTGATGTAACACCTCATGACCATATGTACAAACTTTAAAACAAAGTGTACAATTTTTTACACAATACCCCATAAACACATGTACAAACTTTGAAACATATTGTACAACCATTATATAATAATTGTATCTTAATTTTTTTTTTTAAAAAAATTCAAGATGCATGTGTTATTACTAATAATTATTACTAAAAATATAAATACTCAAATTTTTAAGCAAACTTTATTATTATTTATTATTATAATAATTATAATTATTATAATATTATTATTGAAATATAGGTTTTTTTACAAGATTAATTACGTTATATATGTATGCAAAATACATATTTCAATAAAATGTTGTAATGTAGGCTTTTATGACAAGGAAAATAATAATTGTGATGAAAATTGAAATATGATGGTGGGAGAATAAATGTACGTAGTTCATTTATTCTGACCAAGTTAAGTACATTAATATGTTTGTAAAAATACTGACAAGTTTCTTAGTCGGAATCCGTGGTTCCACGGGTCATTAAACTAAATGACTTTAACATTTACGTTCACTTAATACGTAAAAATATCAATACCTAAAACAAGTTTCATTTAAACAATCTCGTAGTTCTAAGGTTATTTCACTAGTAACAATATATACGGCTCACAACTTATTCTGCCAGGCGGCAAACAGATAGTTTAGGCAAAAAGCAACACTTCATTTTATTACATGCTGAATATGTGAAAATCCATGTTCAGACTTGCCTATTTTGTACCCAGAAGACCGTTTTGATCGTAATTCTCAACTGAGTCAACAAGCGTTTCTTCAAGTGGTCTGTAACGCCACCCCAGCTTCTGTAGTTTCTCAGATGTAACTGTATATAATCCTTTTGGCTCAATAAATCTACCAGTCCATTCAAGTAAAATAGAGTTAGTGGGGCCTAAAAACGAACACGAGCTCAAATATTTACTATAAGATTAACATTCCTTTGCCCAAATTATTAACTGTTGCAAATAATAAAGATAGAACCTATTAACCTAACTGTTTATTAGTAATAGAGAAAATTGCGCGGATGGTCCCTGTGGTTTACACGAAATGGGTTGTTTGGTCCCTGAACTTCATTTTCGAGGTTGTTGGTCCCTGTGGTTTTCAAAACACGCGTGATTGGTCCCTGACATGGACCAAATACACCTGTTTTGAACTTTCGTTTTCGGGGTGGTTGGTCCCTAACAGGGACCAACCACACGTGTTTTGAAAACCACAGGGACCAACAACCCCGAAAATGAAGTTCAGGGACCAAACACTCCATTTTATGTAAACCACAGGGACCAACCGCACAATTTTCTCTTAGTAATATAAACAAGTGGTTCATCTAAAATATTAGACATATTTCCAGGTTATTATTTTAGACCTATATATCGTTACTCTTTTTCTTGTATATATATAATATGACAATACCTATAACGTGGTTGTTAAACTATTTTTAAGTTTTGTAATTTAATCGGTTGAACTTGGTACAACTTAAGGAAAGTGTTCATCTACTTTGTGAAATAACTAAAACCTGTTCCAAATGGCTAGTAGACCCAAAATCAAATAACAAAATTTTAAGCACAAATTCCATTGACACGGTACACTATTTAATTTGATTTCTGAGGTTCATTCTTTTAAGATCGGGTCCACACAAACATTATTGTATAAAAATAGGGTAATGATAAATCCACCACACTTTTTAATAGATTCACCATACATATGTATTAATGAGTTGTACATTACAACCCACTAATACATATTCGTGATGAAAATATCACTTCCCATTAAAAATACAGATGGACCAAATTAACAAATGCATATATAAAACCTAGAATGCAGCAAAATCGAAGTGTAGATTCTGAAATGTTGATTTTGAAAGTAAGGAACCACAAACTTGAAATGGGGTTTAAAGTGTAAACCTTGTATATGCAATTTGCCCTTTATTTCTAATGACGATTAAGGCACTTGTTACTTGGGAGATGTCGAAAATAGTGGATGAAATATTAACAGAATAGAAAGAGTAATATAGAAAGAAACGCACCTATTTGGATACTTGTAGTCAGGATAATATACCAAAAGCAGCGCATCGGCCAGATCACGTACATCTACAAATAACCCCACTCTGTTCTCCAGTTCTTCATATCCTTCTGTAGACACACAAAAATGAAATAAAAAAAATACTACTTATAACTCGAAATCAATTTGCATTTGCAAAATTCCGAATCGGTAAAGTTAATACAAACACAATTACGAAATATTAAGAAGGACGGTAATGGTAATATAAAAGTACAGACCTTTAAGGAGCCTAATAAGAACCAAGCTACTAGCATTCATTGTTTTCTGCAGCATGGGCCCGATAACTAGAGTTGGGCATACGGACAGAAAATCGATACCGTTTCTTTTTGAAAATTCCCATGCTTGGCTCTCTGCTTGTGTCTTCGAAAGACAATACCAATCCTGTATTGCAATTTATTGAACCAGATAACGCTATCACGAAGGAAGATTGGCTTGGGGACAATAATCATAAGGTTATGTTAAGGAACAGTTAAACTGATTACATTATTTGATTTGCAGAATTCTTGATCGGACCAAAAAGTCTCGTCCATTACTTGATCAACGGGTTTGTTAGGCATCATCATAACCGCGGCTACAGAGGACACGTACACAACTTTCTTCACATTTACTTCACAACATGCCTTAAGGACATTGAGCGTACCGTTAACGGCTGGCTCAATCAATTCTACCTGCAACAAAAGTATTTATAAAACTTCGGTAGTTATTAGTCAAACTTACAGATACCAAAATGGACGAGGCTGGTTCGATCACTAATAACTTTTTTCCATTTATCAACGTTGCAGAAGTCGCTACTCGGGGAGTACTCGTTCAGAAACTTTCAGGGAGTAATCGGCAACTCGGAGAGTACTCAGATGTTGTCCAAGTTTGACTTTGACTGATTTTTGATCGATTTCCGAGTAATCCCGAGTTTTGGCCGATTTTTGACCGATTTTCCAAGAAAATTCCGAGTTTTGGCTGAATTTGACCAGTTTAGACCGAGTTTGACTGAGTCTCGCCGAGAACTTCCCGATTTTCAAAAACCGAGTACTCACAGAGTAATCCCGAGTTCTGCAACACTGCCATTTATAATACTCCGTACATTAATTGTGACAATATTACAATTACAATAATAATCATATAACTTATATTTGGGCCATTTTTAACCCGCTCAGCTTTATGTTGATCGAATTGACCAAGATCTTCATATGTATCATTCCCTTCTTCAGCTTTGTATGTGTCTTGTTTTCTTTTAAAATATATTATTTTCCATCAAAATTAATGAAAAAGATATCATAACACAAAATCAATCTAGTTGGGCCAATTCACTTGATGATTGACACATGTTGTAAACATATTCTATCCTTTAACTTTTACGCTATGTTTTCCATGTCTTTCACTCTCTGTTGTACCTCAATTTTCTGGACTACATATTTAAGACAATTTAACATCTTCCTTTATAAACAGGTTGTGTAAGTATGAAACTTACACAACCCACAATGGCTGCACAAATAGTCAAAGTACAAAATACAGTGAACATTTGAGTGAAAGTATGAAACTTACCTCAGGATTTGGTACAGAACTAGATGGAACTGGACTAGCAGTATGAAACATACCATCACACCCCACAATGGCTGCACAAATTGACTCATAGTCCAGAAGATCAGCCTTGAATAACTTCAAGTTTTCAGATGCTTTCTCTAATCTCATCAAATGGGCATATTTCTCATCCGCTGTCAATAAATAAATTAACATATTAAGCAACAAATTCGACCAGAGGCGGAACACAATGCAACCAAAGGGGTATCCGCCCCAACTCGATTTAAAAAAAAATTACCAAAAAAAAAAAAAAAACAAATTTTTACTTCAATTTTTTTGTTTTTTTTAGTATTTACCCCTTTTACTAGTTTGGCCCATATCAGACCGGGTTCATGTTCCGCTACTGAATTGGACCAACATAAACTTAAAATTTAAGCCTAGAAAATAGTTCACCAAGTACACTTAATAAAAGGGTGTAAGTTTATTTGTCAGACCAGCCCACATGTTAGTTAGGTGTGTTTGTGATTGCCTTTTGGAGCAAATAATCAAAATTCAAACATCAACAGATATAGTACTCCTTATTTATTTGTTTTTTTATAGGGAACAAACATTTAAAAACTAGTAGGCTAGTCAATGCTTATTTTACAAGCAGTTAAACACCTAAGAATCAACAATATCAAGCATACTCTTACACATTTTTTAGATTGATTGATTACCCAAAACTATAACATAGACAATTATAAACGCTTAACACCAACTAAATTAAAGCAACAATTTCTATTAAAGAACTAGTAGTAGTAGTAGTAGTAGTAGTAGTAGTAAGGGGAAGAGTAGTTAGTTACAAGGGTTTCTAACGGTGCCATGAACAATGTAGTTTTTAGAAAGCAAAAGCTTAACCAACCAAGAGCCTACAAAACCACCTGCACCTGTTACACACACGATTTTTCCCTTTATTGTTGCCATTAAAATAGTCACTCTGAAACACAATCAATCTTAAAAACGGAATTTGCTTTTGTATTGGTGTTGATATAGAATAGATATAGAAGATAGACCACGATGACAAGCGTACCGGTGTCACTTTGTGTGACTCTTAAACTCAGCAGTGGAGTTCAAGTTTGGTCCCTCATATTCTTTTCAATATAATTTTAGACCCTTAACTATGTATATTGCTCCATATTCTAATGTTTTTTAGACACAAAAGTAGAAACAAAAACTTGTATTCTCGAGTTATTTAGGAAGAAAAAGAATGAAGAGGAAATTATAGATACTTAATATTTAGAGACTACCTTTTTCTTATTATTTTTCGTTTAAAATTGAACAGAATAAAAGGAAAACTATTTTTAAATTTGTATGTGTTTAATTTATCAATGATAATAATGTATCACTGACTATACATAGATTGGTAATGTAGTATACTTTTTTTGTCTCACATATAGTTCAAATTATACAATATCAATTTAATCAATAACATATCCTATGAATATTTAATAAAATAATTTATTTTGTCTATCACCGCCAACTAAAAAGTTGAATTACAAGTGACTAGTTTTCTTTTATAACTAGAATCAACTTGTCATTCGCCTAGGTCACACTTAAGGGGCTTGCCCGACTCCGTTGCACCATCTACATCCGGATACAACTTATTATTTGGCCCACAACATATCCAATGTATAAACTATAAACTCTAGTAATTTTTTTCTTTTTCAAAAAAAAAAAAAAAAAAAAAAAAAAAAAAAAAACTATAACTATATAAATGAGTTCTTTTTTCGGAAAAAGAAAAAACTACTACTCCATCCGTCCCAAATCTATTGACCTCAGACAAAAAACATACAGTTTAAGAAAAAGTACCCGACACATGTATTTTTCTGTTAACTTTTCAGTTTTAGCCCTTACTTTTTACATATTTTTTTGTCTTACATGTATAAAGTAGGGACACAAAAGAAATTTGTCACATTATTTTTTTCCATTTATATAAGTGAACAATTAATTTAGGACATCTAGAAAAGGAATATGGACAGTAGATATGAGACGGAAAACAGTAAGAGATTTGGCTCTAAAACAAGCCAATCAAACTAAGACTTGAGCCAATAAATTCTATTGGTCTATTGAGACTATTGATATTTTAATATTGATATTTCACTGACAAAAGGAATAGCTCATGAAGGTATATGCGGCTTTCTTTTAGATTTTGAAGGACTTCCATTGTTTAATTTAAGTAATAACCTGTTTCTAACTTATCCATATATTTGATCACCACTTCTATCCCATAAATAATACTCGTAAATTATAGTGACTTATTAAACCATAAAGAAGATGGATATCAACATTGTGTAAGAATGCGAGAGTACAAATTAAACCAAATTTGTTTTGTAACAACAATAATTACTCTCCATCTGGTTATGGAGTCCACTCCTACATAACACATTTTATTTGTAACAACAATACGTACAACTCACATTCTTATTTTACTTCTTTTAGTTAATCTTACTTTCAATCCATTCTTCATCTTGAGTAAAATGGAATCACTAGGAAACACAAGGTGCCCTTCAACAACATCAACATGATATTGGTATATGATTGTTGCTGCCACTATCTTCATTTGAGTGAAACTCATTTGCTTACCTAAACAAGTTCTTGGTCCAGCATTAAACGCCGTAAACTTGTAAGATGGTTCATGTATGATCCTTCCATCCGTTGAGATCCACCTTTCGGGCTTAAAATCCATGCAATCTATTCCCCATATCGATTTCATCCTTCCCATGCTATAGAAAGATAGTACGATCATCGTGTTTTGGTCAACTTTTTGCCCACTTGGAAGAACATCTGGTTGTGATGGCGTCTTGACTTGGAATGGGACAGGTGGAAAAAGCCTTAAGGCTTCCAATAACGCACCGTGAAGATAAACTAGTTTTCCTAGTTCTATGGCATGAAAATCTTTTAAGTTATCATCCTTATTTGTTTTTAGTTGTGTGTGAATTTCTTCATGGATCTTGTCTTCTACTTTCGGGTTTTTGTCAAGAAGATAAAAGAGCCAAGAAAGCGAGCTACTTGTTGTATCTCGTCCTGCAACGATTAGGTTCAGTAAGGTGTCCCTTAAAAACTTGATAGGATCCCCTGAAGTCCCACCATGGTCTTTGTACTCTTTCATTAGAGATGCTGATAATTTGAACTTTTCTTCTTGAAGATTATTACTAAATTTAGTAATTTCATCTTGTTTTTTGGCTAAGTACTTGTATATGAACTCATCAACCGTTTTCACTGCGTCACTTAACTTCTTCTCATTCCCTATTCCAAGTAGTTGTTGAAATTTCCAAAAACTTGAAGGTAATATGTATCTGAACAAGATCGCTTCTTCCAAATCCGACAAAGCTTTCTCGGATGGAACATTTGGAAAACCGAGCGACAAGCTTTTAGGATCGTTGTCAAAGAGCAATTTGCATATGGTATCAAAAGAGAACCTTTGAAACACATCTTGCAAATCAATCTCTACTTCTTGTTTTGACACATATTCAAGTATAGGCCTTAACCCTTCTTCGACTTTGTTCCAAACAGTATACTCTAACTGGCTTTGAAAACAAGTCGATTTCAAAAGAGACTTGATGGTTTTGTGGTGAAAATCCCATATGTCTCCATCTGTGTTCGTAAATCCGTCTCCAAGGACATCAAAGATGTTTTGAAACACATCGCCTCTCGGATAATTATTAAAGTTTTTGCTCAAAATGTGATGGACATCTAATGGATTTGTTGTACAAAGTCTATTCACCTTCATTATCAGACAGCTTTTGAACAAGAATGTACCACCACTGTACTCTAGAATACCAGTGATATAGTCATGGATTCTATGAGAATTTGCAATGGCTTTTGGTACCATTCCAAAAATTGGCCAATTTGTAGGGATGATATTATTCTTGTTTCTAGATATGTGAATGATAATTAGAAGGTATAGCAAACTGGGCAATGTAAAAAGAAAGATCATGTATATAAGGAAAGCCATTGAGTGACAAAGTCAAGTAAATGACTAATTGATAAGTGATAAAAAGTTTTAACCAAGTAGTGCTTTATATAGGACTAATTTAGTTTATTACTTGTAGTTGAAGCTTGTGTTTGATATTTTAGCTTATTCAGGGCTTATACGGAGTAATATTTACTTGAAGAAGCTTTTACATTGATGGGCTTCTAAATGGTACTCCCTTGGTCCCATATTAATAATCTACAGATAAAAATACACAGTTTAAGAAAATGTCATAAAAATACTCAGTGTTGTAAATCTACTTATTTCTCTCCGAGATCTCGTTTTTAGAAGGCAGCCGAGACGAGAAGTCCATCTCCCGAGATTTCCCGGTCAATGGAGTCAAACTTGGTCAAAGCCATGATTTCTCGATTTTTTGCTAATTTCTCGAATTTTCTCGTAATTTCTCGGATTTTCTCACTCATTTCTCGGGTTTTCTTGTAAAATCTCGTAATAACGTATATAAATATACATATATTTATTTATATATATAAATTTATACTAAAAACACTAAAAAGTCAACATAAGCCAACGTCCGAGATCTCCCCGAGATTTTTCCGAGATGTCGAGATCTCCCTAAAAATGTCCAAACGAGATCTCCCCGAGATCCGAGTTCTCCAACCTTGAAAGTACTGTATATTTTGTATTTTCTGTTTACTTTCCAGTTTTACCCTTACATTTTCTTTCTCTTTTAAACCGATCCACATATATTAAGGGCATAATAGAACTTAAACTTTTTATCCTATTCTATTAATGAAGGTGAACTATTAATTTGAGACATCCTAAAATGGAATACTCGACTATTAATATGGGACAGAGGGAGTGTATTTTTAATTTTTTTTTTATTTTTTTATTTTTATTTATTATTATTATTTTTTTTTTTAAAAATGGTCTATTACGAAAGTATGTCATATGGTGCATGAATAAATATTGATTGTTAGAAACTTAAAGCTTAACTTCGATTCTTCGTGGACTCGTGGTTGACCTTTAATCGATTATTTTAAGGAATTACATATAGATTATAATTTGTATCATATTGATTCTTTTTAAAATCTCAATACGTGCAATTCTCTTGATGCTAAAAAATATTTTCATATTTTTTGTAAATAATTGTTTACAAAATATGTAATTTCTGTAATAATATCCAAGTTTACAAGTATGTACAACTAATGTATGTGGATGCTCAATTTTGTTACATCTCATTGTGGTTACAATTCTTTTGTGCTTACTGATATTAGACTAATGATATGTGTCAAAATGAATAGCACTTTGCATAGTAATTCTTGTACTACAAATAAGCCATGTATGTAAGCATTTGAACTTATTTCTAATAGAAAGAATTACTTTTCATCTCATATTTTTGTTCTTCGATTCTTAAAGTAATCCTTATTGTAAAGGTTAGACCATTAAAGTTGTTACATACAACTAGAAATCATAATAATTCCCTTATTTTTTTTTACTTTTTTGTAATTCTGTCCCTGCCCTAGCACCGTCAAAAATCACGTATGTAGTAACATGTGTTGGTGCCCTCATAGACACATTCCTCTCTTGGACGTTTTGGTCTTATCGAAGTCAACTGACTCACATGGAATACGGGTTGAGTTTTCACCGAGCTCGTTGCTCGAGTCTAAAGGCTACCTAGCCATTGGCGAGAAATTCGCTTGCATCTAATTCCTAATTATTGTTCACCCCGAATGATCGTATTGGATTATTTGTGTACACCATTAGACCAACTCCATATCATCCACCTCTTACAAAATGAACTTTTTCCTTCACATCACCAAAATCCATTTCACTTTCTTTTCACTAATACATAAGTAATCATTATATACATGTCTTTCGTTGAACAATACCAATATATATATATATATATATATATATATATTGTACATAGAAAAAAGCAAGTGGTTCTACCTCTGACAAACTAACTTGACCGGTCGCACGAGATTTTCACAAAACTCTGCTTTCATGTAATTATGCCTATCCACGTGAAAATATTGGCGACTAAATGATGGTTTTCACTGCTTGTATTACGGAACAGGGTGTTGTTTGGTGTCAATTTCCAGTGTCATTTGAAGACACTAAAAGTGAATGAGAAGAAAAAAACATGATGTGCCGTTTAGTGTTCATTCTTAGTGTCCATTCTAATTATTTTATTAGTGTTAATACTATTATTAAACTATTAATTTATTTATTTATACACATACTAATTCACGTAAAAATAAGACAAGCCTATTGGCTAAATCGTCTACAATATAACAGTATAACAGTATTCCCACTAATCTATTTTCATCTCCACCTGCTTGAGCAGTCTGGGACTTTCTCAGCAAATTCCCTCAACCAACACCCTAAGGCACCATCACCATCATTGAGGCGATGGTTGATGAGACAAACCTAAAGCGCCATCGCCATCATCCAACCAATTATTGATGAGAAAACGTAAATCACCACCGCCGGCTTCATCGGTTCATCCTAATGTTGGTGAGCAACGATTTAAGGGTTTTCTGTTGATAACTTGGTCCTCTAAAGCGATTAAAGGACGATTTAGGTATATAATTGTTTGTTTTAAACCTTTTTTCCTTCTGATGTTAGGGCTTCTTTGTAACATCCCGCGTTTTTTCGTTAAATTTATTTTTAACACCGTCTTTTTTTAGATAATATCTTTCGTTATCTAAATTCGTATCTTTCGTTAACTAACGTTCTTAATATTTTCGTTATTTGATTTAACATCTCTCGTCTACTCTAGTGTTTTTAAAATATTCGTTCGGTTAATTCACGCACCCGTTTTGAAACTTGAGGGACCAAAGTTGGCTAGTGGGCAAACTAGTTGACTAGGTCAACTAGTCGACCCACCATCTCATCCACTCATTCACTCCATCTTCCACCTCCCCATTTTCTCTACTTCCACTTTTTGATCTCAAACTCTAATATCACTAAATCATCATCTAAATTCGATCTAGGAAGCTTGCAACAAAACAAATTTCATATTCGTGATCCTCTCTTCATCCTCTACATTTTGGTACCAATTTCATCTCGTTTGGGTAACATTTCTAAAACTCTAGATTTCATGTTCTTAGTGTTTTTGACTTGAAATGGTGTTAATTAGTGTCTATGGCTCAAGTCTAACATGAATATGTGTTGGGTTTGCTCGATTTATTGTTTTGAGTAACTAGCTTGAATATGAAAAATGGGTGTGCTTAATCTTGAATTTTGGATGATTAAATGTTGTTTAAATGTTAAAGTTCATGTATTAAATGTGTTACTAGCATCATTAGCTTCGTTTTAGTATGTAGGTTGATTTAGAAAACTTCATTAACAAAATTGATGAATTCATGATTCTTGGTTAGGGTTTGATGAACTTTAAAATGGATTTTTGATGCATTGAATGCTATGACATGTTATTAGTAAGTATTTAGTTGCAATGTATGTTTAATTACCTTCGAAACGGCGTATCGTATGCGTAAATTGGATTCCCGAATCACCGTTTGCATTTTTGAGCTTGAAACTTTAAATAATGATCATTTATTGAGGTTTTCATTGTTGTTAATGATGGATTTGATTGTTGAAATATGTTTAGTTGTATTCCTCGTCAAATTACCTTTCCAACGATATAAGATACGTGTTTTGAATTTTTACGGTTCATAAGTTATGATTGTTTGAAGTTGGATTCGTTTAAGTGTTCAAAACTGCCAGACTTCTTGAACAGACCATCTGAGCGCCGCTCAAGGTCCTGGAGCGCCGCTCCAGGCCCCGGCTGTCCAAAAATGCCCGTTTTCATTTAATTCTAACTATGCTACGCACCCCCGATCAACATGAAACTTGACCAACATGCTTATATATGATTAAAAACCTCAGAAAAATTGTCGGATACCCGACCCGACCCCGTTGACTTTGACCAAGTTTAACTTTTAGTCAGACTTAACAAAACACTTATGCAATAGTCCTAATCTTATTTTATACTTGATTCTTGCATGAAACTTGACAACGTGATTCACATGCTATATAATCGAGTCGTAACGAGCCATAGGACTAATTGAACACATTTCACCCGACCTTGTGTCGTAACCGGTAATTGATACAACTTACTTGTTTAGGTCGAGGCTAAGCAACTTTCATGCACACGTTTACTTTGTGAAGTACCTTTATACTCATGCACTCGAGGTGAGATCATAATCCCACCTTTTTAACAACTTTTATTCTTTTAAATCGTGGGATGTGAAACATATACTTTGTTATATCTTGTACTACTTACTTTTATGCTTTGAACACAAGTACGAAGAAACAAACATTCCACAGCGAATTTGAACAAAAATCCTCAATTCGATTATCATTAGTTACACTTGCCGGGTGTAAGCGAGAACTTATGTTGTATGGCCATGTGGGTTTGACAAACCCTCATTCGGACGGTTCGCTACCGTTACATGGATGAAATATATTTTCGAGAAACAGTGTATGTTCTAACACTATTGTGATGGGGTTCTATGGATGGAAATTTAAGCCTTGATAATTGGGTGCTCGCGAACGTACTTTTGGAATGCAAACGATTTGGAAAATCAACTATATTAAATCTTGTGGTTCAAAAACAACGTTTACAATTACACCTATGATTTCACCAACGTTTTTCGTTGATAGTTTTCTATATGTTTCTCAAGTTCATATTTGGCTACTTGATACATGCTTCCGCACACTTTGATTACTTGCTTGGAGTCAAGCATACATGCATACGCTAGCGATAGCACTTTTGGATTCAAACTTAAAGCATACATACTTACGCTATTTATAGCAACTGTGATTTTTAACTTATATTATGTCGTAAGTTATTTCATTTATACTTTATAACTTTTGTAAACTTAAACTTGTTGTCGAACCGTTTGGTAAAATAAACTTTGTAAGTCTTGTACATTTCAAATGAATGCGACATAATTTTGGTCAAACGCGTCTCATTTAGGGACTATGACCACGTAACGGGACCTAAGTTAACGGCGCCGGCAATGACAATTTTGTCGGGTAGCTACAAATGGTATCCGAGCGTTGGTTGTAGGGAACTAGGATATGCATTAGTGTGCCTGACAGAGTTGTTAGGACGCATTAGTGAATCTAGACTACAACCGGATAGTTAATCATTGCATCCTGACTTGCATTTGCTATAGATAGCACTTACTTGACTACTTGTGCATTATACTTAAACCTTTCTTAGGTGAACTTCTTAATGGTACCAAACTTTCATCATACGAATCCGTATTCTACCCCTTTCTGGTAACACACGTAAATTCAAGATTCATACGCGTAAGGATGACGACGACTTCATTAGTCACCCTAGTTCGGGAACTCTGTCTCCTCAGTTGTTATTCGTCACCGTCCCGGCTTACTATCCACAAGTGTTGTAAAGTTACCACCACTACTTTAGATGAGTATCGTCATCACTATTTATCACTACGGTTGCATACTACTCGTTATCATGATTCATTACTCCTTTCGTACCTAAAGACATTATTGTTTGACTTGAACCGCAATGATGTGAACCATCATTTATACATTTCCCTCGGAAAACGCTTATTCAGAGTTGCACTAATTCTTTTGATTAGATACGAGTCACGTTAGTGATGTCACTATACTTTTTCATTTTAAATCTTCACGATTACACGAACATGAATCTATGGAGTGATGTGGGAATGGAGGTATGAGTTAGCGTAATATAACGACACTCGATCAACGTGGTTATATTACGGTAAGTCATACCAAAGTTCTAATGACACGTGATGGTGATTGGACTCGATCAACCTAATCACCACCATGTGCCATGTACATGACTTCATTTTTCTTGTTGGGCATC
Source organism: Rutidosis leptorrhynchoides (assembly GCF_046630445.1). Taxonomy (NCBI): domain Eukaryota; kingdom Viridiplantae; phylum Streptophyta; class Magnoliopsida; order Asterales; family Asteraceae; genus Rutidosis; species Rutidosis leptorrhynchoides. The sequence continues at coordinate 648,470,502 of NC_092334.1, forward strand.
TGAAAACTCCGAGAATACTGATAACAACCATACCAGAGATACATCTTCGATTATTGTCGAACCATATTTATGCTTCCGAATGAATGACAAATTCTTTCAACTTCAAACATATGTTACACGTGTATGCTATCTCGTCTTCGCACAGTTTTACCGACGAACTACAAAATATTTGGTATTCTCACATCGAGGCGGAAACTTCTCTCGCATTACACTCGTACTTCCGTTTAAGGAAATCTTTTATCTAAATTCTCAATGGAGAGAGAGACTCTTCACGTTATACTAGTATTCGTCACGAGGGGGAATAGTCCTAACGAACGTTTCCGGAAACCGATAAATCTTTCGCGGCGCGAAATTCTTGAGAAACAAAAACTTATTCAAATATATCTTAAAGAAATGTACCTCGTCTCGAATCAAGATTCTCGTTTCACTTCTAGATTTTTGGAGTGCCTTACAAAAAGCCTCGGGACCACGTTTAGACATGAGTACCGCACATCAACCACAACCCGACGGGCCGAGTAAACATACGATTCAAACCTTGGAAACCGTAATACGAATTTGTGTTATCAACTTCAAATTTACTTGAGAAAAGTATTTGCCTTTTGCCGAATTCTAGTACTACAATAATTTTCATTCGAGTATTAACGCCACACCTTTCGAGAACTCATATAGCCGTAATTGACGTTTTCTAAATTGTTGAACCGAAGTAGGTGACATGCAAACTACCGAACTCGAACTCATTCATGAGGTAGCCGTTAAGATCATTCAAATCCAAGAAAGGCTCAAGACGGCCCGTAGTCACCAAAGGAGCTATGCCGATGTTAGACGTAAACCTCTCAAATTCCAAGCGGGTGGCCGCATAACGTTAGAAGTCGCACCTTAGAAAGGTGTAATCCGTTTCGGGAAACGTAGAAAGCTAAATCCGCGATATTTTGATCCTTTTAAAATTTTGGGGCGTATTGTACCCGTTGCTTACCGTTTCGATCTTCCGACTCAATTGAGCTCCATTCATCCTACATTCCGTGTATCAAACTTGAAGAAGTGTCTTGCGAAACAAGAACTTGTTATCCTCTTCGACGAGCTTACTATCGATGATAAACTTCACTTCCTAGGAGAACCGGTTGAAACTATGAATCGTGAAACCAAACTCTGAAACAACGTAAAACCCCGACTGTCAAAGTTCGTTGAAATGCCCAAGGGAGTACCTTCACTTATTCGTAGAATTTGCAACGCAAAGGTTTCGAAGAAGAAACAACAACTACTACTTCCAACTAAATTTCGGGACAAAATTTCTTTTAAGGTGTGGGTAATGTAACATCCCGCATTTTCCATTAAATTTATTTTTAACACCGTCTTTTTTTTTAGATAATATCTTTCGTTATCTAATTTCGTATCTTTCATTAACTAACGTTCTTAATATTTCCGTTATTTGATTTAACATCTCTTGTCTACTCTTGCGTTTTTAAAATATTCGTTCGGTTAATTCACGCACCCGTTTTGAAACTTGAGGGACCAAAGTTGGCTAGTGGCAAACTAGTTGACTAGGTCAACTAGTCAACCCACCATCTCATCCACTCATTCACTCCATCTTCCACCTCCCCATTTTCTCTACTTCCACTTTTTGATCTCAAACTCCAATATCACTAAATCATCATCTAAATTCGATCTAGGAAGCTTGCAACAAAACAAATTTCATAATCGTGATCCTCTCTTCATCCTCTACATTTTGGTACCAATTTCATCTCGTTTGGGTAACATTTCTAAAACTCTAGATTTCATGTTCTTAGTGTTTTTGACTTGAAATGGTGTTAATTAGTGTCTATGGCTCAAGTCTAACATGAATATGTGTTGGGTTTGCTCGATTTGTTGTTTTGAGTAACTAGCTTGAATATGAAAAATGGGTGTGCTTAATCTTGAATTTTGGATGATTAAATGTTGTTTAAATGTTAAAGTTCATGTATTAAATTTGTTACTAGCATCATTAGCTTCGTTTTGGTATGTAGGTTGATTTAGAAAACTTCATTAACAAAATTGATGAATTCATGATTCTTGGTTAGGGTTTGATTACCTTTAAAATGGATTTTTGATGCATTGAATGCTATGACATGTTGTTAGTAAGTGTTTAGTTGCAATGTATGTTTAATTACCTTCGAAACGGCGTATCGTATGCGTAAATTGGATTCCCGAATCACCGTTTGCATTTTTGAGCTTGAAACTTTAAATAATGATCATTTATTGAGGTTTTCATTATTGTTAATGATGGATTTAATTGATGAAATATGTTTAGTTTTATTCCTCATCAAATTACCTTTCCAACGATATAAGATACGTGTTTTGAATGTTTACGGTTCATAATTATGGTTGTTTGAAGTTGGATTCGTTTAAGTGTTCAAAACTGCCAGACTTGCTGAACAGACCATCTGAGCACCGCTCAAGGTCCTGGAGCGCCGCTCCGGGCCCCGGCTGTCCAAAAATGGCCATTTTCGTTTAATTCTAACTATACTACGCACCCCCGATCAACATGAAACTTGGCCAACATGCTTATATATGATTAAAAACCTCAAAAAAATTGTCGGATACCAGACCCGGTCCTGTTGACTTTTTCGTTGACTTTGACCAAGTTTGACTTTTAGTCAGACTTAACAAAACACTTATGCAAATCGTCCTAATCTTATTTTATACTTGATTCTTGCATGAAACTTGACAACGTGATTCACATGCTATATAATCGAGTCGTAACGAGCCATAGGACTAATTGAACACCTTTTGCCCGACCTTGTGTCGTAACCGATAATTGATACAACTTACTTGTTTAGGTTGAGGCTAAGCAACTTTCATGCACACGTTTACTTTGTGAAGTACCTTTATACTCATGCACTCGAGGTGAGATCATAGTCCCACCTTTTCAACAACTTTTATTCTTTTAAATCGTGGGCTGAGAAACATATACTTTGTTATATCTTGTACTACTTACTTTTATGCTTTGAACACAAGTACGAAGAAACAAACATTCCACAACGAGTTTGAACAAAAATCCTCAATTCGATTATCATTAGTTACACTTGCCGGGTGTAAGCGAGAACTTATGTTGTATGGCCATATGGGTTTGACAAACCCTCATTCAGACGGTTCGCTACCGTTACACGGATGAAATATATTTTCGAGAAACAGTGTATGTTCTAACACTATTGTGATGGGGTTCTATGGATGGAAAGTTAAGCCTTGATAATTGGGTACTCGCGAACGTTCTTTTGGAATGCAAACGATTTGGAAAATCAACTATATCTCTTGTGGTTCAAAAACAACGTTTACAAATACACCTATGATTTCACCAACGTTTTTTGTTGACAGTTTTCTATATGTTTCTCAAGTTCATATTTGGCTACTTGATACATGCTTTGGCACACTTTGATTACTTGCTTGGAGTCAAGCATACATGTATACGCTAGCGATAGCACTTTTGGATTCAAACTTAAAGCATACATACTTACGCTATTTATAGCAACTGTGATTTTTAACTTATATTATGTCACAAGTTAATTCATTTATACTTTATAACTTTTGTAAACTTAAACTTGCTGTCGAATCGTTTGGTAAAATAAATTTTGTAAGTCTTGTACGTTTCAAATGAATGCGACATAATTTTGGTCAAACGCGTCTCATTTAGGGACTATGACCACGAAACGGGACCTCACTTAACGGCGCCGGCAATGACAATTTTGTCAGGTCGCTACATTCTTCGATTGAAACTTCGATTTGGGGGTGTTCGTACCTCTTTGCATCGATGATTGCTACTGATGATTTTGTGGGTCAATAATTGTTTCTTCTTGAAGTAATCAATAACTCTTTATCTCGGTTATTGCTTCTGATAGTTTATGTTGTTGTGAATGAACGATTCATACAGTGACAGAGGTATATATTTACGATTGCAGCTGTCTATTTTATATGACTTGCAACAATATAAGTGCACATAAACTCATTCTCTGTCTATTACTATTGCAAGTATGTTGTGACGACCCGGAAATTTCTGACCAAATTTAAACTTAATCTTTATATGTTTCCGACACGATAAGCAAAGTCTGTAATATTGAGTCTCAAAAAGTTTTGAAATTATATTCATGTAATCAATTACCCTTTTTACTGTGCTCGACGATTCACGAACATTTATGTGCATATAGATATGTATATACAATATATAGTTATAGTAATTGAAAACGTTAACAAAGTATTAGATGTATAACACTTTACATGAATGTATTTGTTTCAATATATGTTTAACATATTTATCGAAGGAATTAAAAGATTATATCAAATGATTGAATTATCAGATACATTATGATATTGTTATAGGTCTCTGTTGTGAGGTCCATGTTGATTTGAGAAATCGTTTCTTTTAACAATATTCGGAATAAATAGTAAAGTGTTCTACAAGTAGGAATAAAGTGTCAAATAACGAAAATTGGACAAAAGTTAGTGGAAAATTGAAATTCATAATATTCGATTGATCTATTTTCAAACGTACCGATTATACATTCCTGAATGTTAATATATATGTTTGATAATATAAACTTAGATTTAAAATGATTTGTTATAAAAACTTAATATATTATTAAATATATTTTAATAAATAACGAGACAATGTATTAAAGAAGCAAATGATCAAAACACTCGAACGTTCAAGTTATACTTCGAGTGATATAGTGTATTGATGATTTAAGTCTAATTATTGGTAAAGATACACGTCGCGAAACGTAAAGTACTAGTTTTCTAAGCGTACTAGATAACGTTCTAGAAACCGAAATCGGAGCTTACGTCAAGCGACAACGTACAAGTCATCGGAACTAAAATTACAAGTCACATATACACGAGAATATAATATAATATATATAATTAATATAAATTATATATATTATATATATAATTAAATAATATGTCGACGATCTAGCAAACAAAGGTTTGTGAGATGGATCTTCAGGCCATGCGATCGCATGACCATTGTTCCTCAGACCCATGCGATCGCATGGGATGGCTGGTGGCAAGAGGTCTATAAATGGAACTCGTTTTCTGATTTGTTTCACTCATTCTTTCACTTCGTATTATTACCATCATTTATATTATTATTATTATTATTTATTATTATTATTATTATTATTATTATTATTATTATTATTATTATTATTACTATTATTATTATTATTATTATTACTATTATTATTATTATTATTATTATTATTATTATTATTATTATTATTATTATTATTATTATTATTATTATTATTATTAAGATTAATATTATTATTAATCTTAATATTATTATTAGTAGTATTAGTATTATACATAAAATACTACGACGAGGTCATGAGCGAGTTATTTAAAACGGGTTTTGCGAGCGGGATAGAGCTAAGGAAATTATGGGTTATAGCTATGGAAGTTATGGGTATGGTTAGAGGGTATTGCTCGTGAGTCAAACTAGTGTATCATCTCCGTTACATCTACGTACTTCTCTGCAATATTGAATCACAATATTGATACATAAGCATTTATATCTTATCTTTTATATATTAATAGTGTATCCATGTCTAGTGCTCGAGTATATATGTTTATGCACGCTTGTATGCTTTAATTTTGTCATTAGATAGTTTATGATGAATCACGAATTTGATACATATGTTATTGATATAAGGTATATGATATGCATGTCGTTGGAAAGCTGTCAAAAAATTAATAACTTTTCATTTAGAAATCGTGTGTTTTCGAGGAACGGATTAAAAGTTATGGTCAACTGAATTATGATTAACATTAATTGAAATTGTTTTTAAATCTGCAATTGATATTTAAACAACTTGTTTATAAGATTGATAAATTGGATTTTCAAATATTACTAATCGAGTAAATGAATTTCTATATAAGGCACGTCTCGTCTTGTTGAAAAATTGTCAAAGTTGACTGTCTTATTATGTTTAAAGCTTTATAAACACTATAATCTGATTTTACAAGTATTGGAAAACTATGTGAAATAATAAAATATTTTCGATTGCCATGATAATTCAAATATAATATAGCTCCTGAAATAAATAATATTTTGAGTTTGATAAACTATAAATTCGTTCAATTATCAAGACTTATACTATGTTAATAAACATGTATAGATTTAAAGATTATATTGGGTCAGGTTGACTTTTAAGATGACTTTTGTTAACTTTTGCATGTCGGTCTCGAGCATTAGGATTGTGATACACTATGACCAGACCTAGCTTGTTAGACATGTATTGACCAACATATGTTCTCTAGGTTGAGATCTACGGTTATTTTGCATTCTGAGTTTCGGTCACATTTCGATGAATGACCTTATGTGCTGCTAAGATGAGTTTCATTTGCTCCCTTTTTAATTGCTTTTGCAATCTATATTTTTGGGCTGAGAATACATGCACTTTATTTTAAACGCAATGGATACAAGTACATACTAAATTCTACACCGAGTTTGAACCAAAAATCCCTTAACTTTGGTAACTAGTGACTGTCGGTTATAAGAACTGGTGGGTGCGAGTAGTTATATATGGATCCATAGGGCTTGACATCCCCGTCTGTTCCAGGTATAGAAACCCTAGCCTGAACTATAAAACAGACGTATGCTATTTGAGTTTAGTACACATTGGTTTGCGTGTATTGTACATGTTGGTTGTATGTATGTTAAAACAGGGGTACTTATTATATATACGTTAAAGTTTAGTTACCAGGGTGCTCAATCTTGTAGAATATTTTGATAAACGTTTCGGATGAAACAACTGAAATCTTGTGATCCACCTTTATATACAGAATATGCGCAACACTAAAACTATGAACTCAGCAACCTTTGTGTTGACACTTTTAAACATGTTTATTCTCAGGTTCCTAGAAGTCTTTCGCTGTCTGCTTATACGTTATACAAGCTATGTACATGGAGTCATACATGCTTTATTCGAGAAAACTTTGCATTCACAAAATCATCACCATGTATCTTATTTTGACTGCATTGTCAACGGATGTATTATGGTAAACTATTATTTACGGTGATTTTCTATATGTAGAAATCATTAGATGTCGAAAACCTTGGAATTTGATATTCATTTATTGTGTGCCTTTTCAAAAGAATGCAATGTTTACAAAACGTATCTTGTAGAGGTCAGTACCTCACTATGAAATCGATGAATGATGTATTTGTCCAAGTGGATTTGGACGGGTCATCACAGTTGGTATCAGAGCTTGGGGTCATAGGGAACCAGAATTTGCATTAGTGTGTTTAACTGGTAATTGTTAGGATGCATTAGTGAGTCTGGACTATGACTGTATTTATTTTTTTTCTTATCATTTCTTGTTAGAAATTACATGCTTATCATTCTTAGTCTAGGACACATCTTACTGCATTGATTGCATGAATAGTGTATGGACAAAATTCATATCTTAGCGTATCTGCTAACTCATATCTTAGCGTATCTGTTATTGTAAACTTTGCCTGACATATTCCATAAATACCTCCGTAATCTACGAGATCTTTTGTTCTATATATATATAGATATTCTATGTAATTAGAATACCATCCGATAGCCGGGAATCATTTCATATCGAAAAATCAATTATTCAATCGTACGAAATGGATTTCGCCACTAGTTCAAGTCCCTCGGATTCCGATATGGATTTTCACTCGAGCTCCGAAAGCAGTGTAACTGGAATGGATCAACCAATTAGTCATCATCTATTCTGGATGAATTGGAGATGGGTTCGTAATCTACTTAATCATTGGAGACAAGAAGAAGGTGACCCCTTTCATCCCCCACATTGCCCTATTGGCAATGAACCTGAAGCACTTACCGGCGAACCTGTTCGAGACACCATTTTCTCTCTCATTTCCAGAGTATCTCATCATGATTATATACTATCTCAAATTCTAGATCTTATTCATCCGCTCGTCCGAACCGACAATCACCCCGGTGTAATAGAAGAAGTCAACGAGCTTCGCGCTTGAGTAGTGGCTTTGAAAAATATGGTGCAAAGATTACAAGCACCATCAACAACACCAGTACCACCAACAACATCCACATCGCAAACCTCAATACCACAAGCACCAGTAGCATCACCGACATCAACAGTACCACTATCATCAACACCAATAGTACCATTACCACCACCAACAACAACTGTCAAACCCCGTCCTAAATCTTACTAAACGAAGGCATCAACATCTGGTCCCATTGCGAGGTACTGACCTAAATATGCCATGAATGACTCCAAATAATATCTTTCAATTGAGCAAATGCACAGCAGAAGACTCAATTCGTACCTGAGAATAAACATGCTTAAAAGTGTCAACCAAAAGGTTGGTGAGTTGATAGGTTTATCATAACAATCATTTCAATATATTAATAGACCACAAGATTTCATAATCATAAACATAATACACTCGCAAGTGTATGTAAAGCATTCTAAGTGGTTGAGCACTTGGTAACCATACTTAACTATTAATCAACGTCGCATATTCCCTTTATTATGAAATCTCACTACACTGTACCAAGTGTAGCCTACAAAACGAAGTACTGTGCAACCGTTGAATACTGGTCGTCCAGTCCGGTTGGGGTTATCAGGCCCGATAGATCTATCAACAGGATTCGCGTTTACAATACCCATGTAAATAGTAGTTACCAAGCTACAGGGAAATATGACAGTGGTACAACTCAACGTAGAATGTATTTTAAGTACTTGTGTCTATTTCGTAAACATTTATAAAAGTAGCGCATGTATTCTCAGCCCAAAAATATATATTGCAAAAGCAATTAAAAAGGGAGCAAATGAAACTCACCACACTGTATTTTGTAGTAAAAATACAAATGACGACATCAAACAAATATAGGGTTGGTCTTGGATTCACGAACCTATATCAAATATATATATTAATACACAAAATTGTAATTGAACAATTTATTTATTATTATTATTAATTGTTACCTTAGTAAGTTATATGTTTCATTGATAGTTTAGTTATATTTATTTTATGTATACTTTAGACGAATAATGTTGAAAATAATTATTTTAATGTTAGTAATAATGATGATAATAATAATAATAATAATAATAATAATAATAATAATAATAATAATAATAATAATAATAATAATAATAATAATAATAATAATAATAATAATAATAATAACAATAAATAAGACTACCTTTCAAATGGTTAAATGAGCTTTTAAAAAGAAAGTGCCCTAGCCCGGGCTCGAACCCAAGACCTCTCGGTTAAACCTAACACCCTCCTAACTATTCAACCATCACAGTTTTTGTGAAATATAAGTAACCCATTTATTTTTAATACGTTTATGTTATTCTTCATCTTCTTCATTATAAATCAAAACTCATGCATGATCATCATCATTTCAATTATCATACCATCATCACCATATATCATCATGTTATCTCATCATTGCTATCAATAATAATAATCATAATTATGATCATATACGATTTCTACCATCATCATATAACATCATTATCTATCATCTAACATCATCATCTCTTCATCATCATTTTCTATTATCATCTGTGATCGTCCTCATCATCTACATCAACATCGTTCGTTATCATCAATATATATCAAACCGTAACCATCTTCATTTATATCATCTCACCTTCATTACCGTTTATCATCTCATCATCAATTATCATCGTCCATATTAGCCATCGTGATAGCCCAAAGGGGAAGCTGGGTCACGGCCCATTAGCAAAAATAGAAAGTACGATCCATTAACCTTTTCATGAGCCCAAGTCTTTCACCAATCTTAACTACTCTTTAATTATCCAAAAAAATACGTGTGTGTGCTAGTCTCCGTATGACCTCACCACAATATAAATATAGCCACGTCCCTTTAATAGTTTCAAATGGTCGGCCATAAGCTAGGTTCTATGACCCACATACATGATCGAAGTTTAGCTGTATGCTAATATAATTAATACAGCCCGGCCCCTCGTTATCATTCATGTATAATCATGTGATTAGTAAGAAAAGGAGTAGCAGGAAAAGATAAAATAACGCAGTACTATTTATCTTCTTTTAAATGAGTTTCGAAGTTGTAATATAAACATGATTAAGCAGCAGCAGCTGTTATTGTTTCAAGCTGATAGATCGAACAGAGAAAGGAAAGAAATATAATAGTAGGTACACGATGGGTCTGGTCAGTGGTCTTCGAGTAGTAGCCATTCACGAGAGGTCTTTATGGCTAAAGGTGATGGTTTGTTGTTTTTCGATTGAAACCGAACAGATTACCATGACAAGGGGATGGTAGTAGCAAGAAAACAGGAAAGTAGCAGCGGTGAGGTGATGATTGGTGGTGGTTTTATATGATCTTTAAAGGTGGTGGTTGTCGATTAGTTGTAGTATTGATTAAGGGATGTTCAGTTTGAATATTAAACAGACACGATCAAGTAACAACGATAACATGGTTCGATTGGTTTGGTGTTTTGGTTTTGGTTGAAACAAGAAGAAAACATAATTATGGCAGCAGTAGCATCGAGGATTAAATGAGTTTTATGGTGTCGAGTAGTAGGAAGAAGAATCATAAGTGTTTTGTTTGATGGTAATAGCAGCTAAACAAATGGGTTTTACTTCAAACATAACTAGAAACTTAGGTGAATTAGGGTGGTAGTTTATGGTTGTGATGGTGGTGATAGTTTTGGTTTGATAGGAAGCAAAAGAAGCTGAGAATGTTTTCATTCTAATATACATATATGTTTATCTCTATATTATATATGGGAAAGAGAAGGTAGATATATAATATTATATATATACAACTCATATATCACGGACGAAACAGAAATTAGATATTTAATTCATACATAGTGAAGCAGCCTTAATTCTTGTAATTACTCTACCGACAGTTTATCCCGAATGGCTATATCGAGTCCATTGCTAAACAGTTGACGTATAAAAGTGTCCCTAAAAATCTCAAATTTTTTAGGTTAAACATATTTAATTATTTCACTCATTACCTGTTTGAAACCTGATAAATATGGTTCAAAAATTATTTATTTTCTGTTCCAATTTATATGTACAGAGTACAAAGACTTAGATTGAAATGGTAAAAAAATATTTATCAAAACTATTATCTTTTTAATCAAATTTTGAAACAACTTTTATTTTAAAACTTTATATATATATATATATATATATATATATATGATAAGGCTAAAAAGGAACATATATTTCATAGCAAAATCCCCCAAGAAAGACAAGATTTTAGTTGCAATTGTTCCATTTTCAAGTAATATTCGTTTATTTTAAATAAGTGCGAAGACAAAAGGCGAAAACGACGAATTGAAGACACAAAGGTCCAAAAAGCTCAAAAGTACAAGATACAATCAAAAAGGTTCAAATTATTGATGAGGAACGTCTAAAAATGACAAGAGTACAAGTTACAAAACGCAAAGTACAAAATATAAAATTGTACGCAAGGACGTTCGAAAATCCGGAACCGGGACCAGAGTCAACTCTCAACGCTCGACGCAACGGTGTAAAAATTAGGAGTCAACTATGCACAAGAATAAAATATAATATTTAAATAATTCATAATAAGAATAATATTAAATAATAAAAAGTTGTTAATTGAGCATAGTTCAGGGGTCATAAGTGAAAATTCAATTTCTAAATTCGCCTATAAAAGGCTTTGTAATCGTAATGTAAAAACACACCTTTTTCTATCTTTTTCTTATTTATCAATATCAATTATCAATATCTATATTCTATATCTCTATCATAATGTTAACTTAATAAGATATAACAATAATCTTAATTTTAATTTTAAATTATGATAATAATAAGATTTATGATAGAGATCGTTTGAGTGTGTAAGTCGAAATTCTGTCCGTGTAACGCTACGCTATTTTTAATCATTGTAAGTTATGTTCAACCTTTTTATATTAATGTCTCGTAGCTAAGTTATTATTATGCTTATTTAAAACGAAGTAATCATGATGTTGGCCTAATTACTAAAATTGGGTAATTGGGCTTTGTACCATAATTAAGGTTTGGGCAAAAGACCGACACTTGTGGAAATTGGACTATTGACTATTAATAGATGGGGGGCATTGTCTAATTGAGTGACAACTCATTGGAGTCTGTCGAACCTATCTTCAAATTAATTATCCTAATAATTAATAATGATTATGGTTGTCCTTTTTAGTGACGTTCATATGGAATCTATTATAATCATTTAATTAATTATTCGGGTTGGGTAATTGATTATTCAAACTGATCAAGTGGGTAAATTAATATTCATATCTAATCAAAACAGGGGTAGATTACATACAGTGATAACTGGTGTAATTGTTGACAGAAGTGATAACTGCGTCACAGTTTAAATCCTTAATTAGTTGGAATATTTGACTTCGGGTATAAGGGTAATTTGACGAGGACACTCGCACTTTATATTTATGACCGATGGACTATTATGGATAAAAACCAGATAGGTATCAAATAAACCATGACAAAGGACAATTAACCCGAGTAACAATTAATTAAAATCAAAACGTCAAACATCATGATTACGGAAGTTTAAATAAGCATAATTCTTTTATTATATTTCTCATCGTATCTTTATTTACTGTCATTTTATTACTCGCAATTTTATTTACTGTCATTTTATTTATTGTCATTATTATTCGCACTTTAATTATCGTCATTTATCTTTACGCTTAAAATATAGAATCGACAAACCGGTCATTAAACGGTAAAACCCCCCTTTTATAATAATATTACTAGTTATATAATTATATATATTTTGTATAAATATAGTTAAAAATATAGTAAGTATCACCAGCTCCCTGTGGAACGAACCGGACTTACTAAAAGCTACACTACTCTACGATTAGGTACACTGCCTATAGTGTTGTAGCAAGGTTTAGGTATATCCCATCCGTAAATTAATAAAACTTGTGTCATATTTTGTAGTATTTTGTATTAAAAATAATACTATTTCGTACACCCCGCTGCACACATCAAGTTTTTGGCGCCGCTGCCGGGGAGCGCTAAAACGCTATATTTTTAATTATAATAATATTAAAATAAAATATAATAATATAATAATATTGAAATAGAATATAATAATATAATAATATTGAAATAGAATATAATAATATAATAATATTTTAGAATCAAAATTTGATACGTAAATTTTAAAAAAGTCGTATTTATTAAATACTTCAGGGGTATATTATGTAACTTATAATTAATAATTTCTATAATGTCGCTTTCATGTGAATAGTAAATTAATTAATTTCTTTTCATTTACTATTCATGAATAGTAAATGAGTTAAAAAAAAATTTGTGTAAAAAAAAAACGTTTTTTTTAAAGAAAAAAAAAAATTCGTTTTTTATAAAAAAAAAAAAATTGTAAAAAAAAACGTTTTTAAAAAAAAAAAAATAAATTCGTTTTTAAAAAAAAAAAAAATTGTAAAAAAAAAAAAAATCGTTTTTTTTTAAAAAAAAAAAAATTTTAAAAAAAATAATAAATAATAATATTTTTTTTTAAGTTTTATTACCTTTAGATTTTTAGATTATAGTCGCAACTTTTAGTATTAAGTTTAGTTTTGCCATAGTTATTTTCATTTTTAGATTTTTAGGCTTTGCCGTAAAATCCCTTAAGTGCTTATTCCTTAGACTAAGTTTTAGGTGCTTTAAAATTTTGCGACGCCATTTTTCGCGCTATCTTCTTATTTTTATTTTTCGACGCGTTTACCTATGTATCAATTACAATTCCAATTAGTGATCTCCATTTGTAGCTTTAATTTTAAGATAGTGATCGTTATAAGGTTGGATTAACCGCGTGTTTACAAACCACTCTTCGTCTTTTTCATTTTTCGACACTTTTCGACGCGCACTCTTTTTCTCTCTTATTTCTCGTCATTCTAGTTTTTAGGACTTATATTTTTTTCTACTTCTTCTCTAAATTTCTTAAAATTACGAAAATTTATTTTAAGTGGTTAAATTGATAGACATCAAAATTTTCTGGTTCGTAGTAATAGTTGGATTTGTACGTAGACCGGGTTATTGGAGCCAAACAGTACTCAATTATATTGAGACCAAACGAATCCTGCCCCTCTGCTGCATCTTTTGGCTATTCGAAACGTGGGCAAAATCAGAAAAGTCTATTGATTGGATAACTTATATAATTTTTCTTTCCTTTTTAAAAACTAATAGGATATTCAGTGAATGCACCGAGCAAGACGTTCACCGCCGGTCATACGTTCACCACCTGTAACTCGATCAAGACATCGTTTAACAAATATCGCCGCCGTTGATTTTTCTTTAGAATCGTCATCTAGTCGACCAAGTACTCCAATTCAAATTTTCGATAATCCATCTTTTGAACCCGATTTCACAACTAAGAACCCGGAAGATATTCAAGGACAATTCCAAGATCCTGAACCCCAAACCGTTAAATCAGAATCCTCTAGTGATTCGGATACAACAAATCCAATCATGGAAAATCTAGAACCTCTAAGTATGGAAGATCGAATGAGGGCTAAACGCACGGGCCAAGGTCACGCCATTATTAAGCCAGAAGTTAATGCGCCAGATTATGAAATCAAAGGACAAATTCTACACATGGTAACTAACCAATGCCAATTCAGTGGTGCACCGAATGAAGATCCTAACGAACACCTTCGTACGTTTAAAAGAATTTGTACACTATTCAAAATCCGAGAAGTGGAAGATGAGCAGATCTATCTCATGTTGTTTCCCTGGACTTTAAAGGGAGAAGCCAAAGATTGGTTAGAATCGTTACCTGAAGGGGCGATTGACACATGGGATGTTTTAGTTGAAAAATTTCTTAAACAATTCTTTCCGGCATCTAAAGCCGTGAGACTTCAAGGAGAAATTGTTACGTTCGCGCAAAAGCCAAATGAAACATTATATGAGGCGTGGACAAGATTCGGAAGGATGTTGAGAGGATGTCCTCAACACGGTTTAGACACTTACCAAATAGTACAAATATTCTACCAAGGTGTCAACGTTGCTACACGAAAAGACATCGACATAACAGCTGGTGGTTCCATTATGAAGAAAACCACAACTGAAGCTTACAAAATTATTGATAACACAGCCTCCCACTCGCATGAGTGGCACCAAGAAAAAGATATTTTTCGTTCATCTAAAGTGGCTAGAGCCGATTCTAGCCATGACTTTGATTCCGTTTCAGCAAAAATAGATGCTTTCGAAAGACGAATGGAAAAGATGAATAAAGATATTCACGCAATACGAATCAGTTGTGAGCTATGCGGTGGACCACACTTATTGAAAGATTGTCACATTGAACCAACATTGGAACAACGAGAGAATGTTTCCTATATGAACCAAAGGCCTGGAAATAATTATCAAAATAATTATCAACCGCCAAAGCTAAACTTCAATCGAAATCAAAACATTCTTTACAATCCAAAAGGACCCGAAAATAACTGGTATAACCAACAAGGTCCGAATAACCAACCAAATCAAAACAACACTTTCAATCAACAAAGACCTGGCTTATATAAACCACAACAACAAACCGAAGAGAAAAAGTCAAATATGGAAGACGTGGTATTCAAGCTAGTTGAATCTCAAACACAATTTATTGAAACTCAAACCCAAACGAACGAGAGATTTGATCAGTCATTAAGAACTCAACAAGCTTCCATTTTGAATCTAGAAAAACACGTAGGTACTCTTGCTAGCATGATGAGTGAGAGGGAACAAGGAAAGCTACCGAGTAATACTGAAGTAAATCCTCGGAATGAGAATGTTAATATGGTTTCAACGAATTCTGAAAAACCAGCACCAGAAGATGGGAAGGTTTTAGATGAGAGTAATAATGATGAAGTTACACCACCACCACCAGAGTATGTAAAGCCAGTGGTGGCACCATATAAACCACCCATCCCGTTTCCAAGAAAAGGAGTTGAGTATGAGCAAGTAATAGGTAATAAAGTTGGTGATACCATTGGAAAGAAGAAGAAGAAGAAGTATAAGAAAGTGCAAGAAACAAAAATCGTAGAAGTAAACCCGGTGAAGACAGTTCCACCAAAACCTCCACCAAGAGTAGGTGATCCGGGTGAATTTATTGTTCCTTGTCTACTTAGTGATTGTGTCATGTATGATGCACTAGCAGATTTAGGTGCAAGTGTAAGTGTTATGCCTCTTTCCTTATATAAGAGATTAGGTGTAGGTAAGTTAAGTCCAACGGATATGAGTGTTCGACTCTTTGATCAAACCATTAAGCACCCAGTTGGAATTGCTGACAACCTACCCATTCAAGTAGGCAATTTAACCTTTCTAGTCGAATTCATTGTCATTGACATAGAAGAGGACCCAAACATTCCTCTAATTTTAGGTCGACCATTCTTTGCATCCACCGGGGCGTTATTTGATGTAGGAAATGGAAGAATGACACTTAAAAGTGGTAACAAATCAATCACCTTTATGATTCGAAAGTCTAAATCTCCACCAACTAAAACCGTTGAACCAGTAAAAACGATTGGTAATAACCATGTTGTTTTACCAACTCCAACGGTAGTGCTTAGCCATAATAAAACGCCTAAGTGTGGAGAAAATGAAGTAAAACCTAATGATGACTTGATAATAAAGAACCCCGTTGTTGATACGAAATTAAATGACCCCGTTATTAACAGTTCAATGAAGAAACTTTTTAAACGGGCTATCGATGCTAGAAGTAAGGGGAACTTTAAGTTATGTAACCGGTTAGTATCCAATCTGTCGCCTAAAGAAAAGGCGAAACTAGTTGAATTTTGGGATATTACGGAAGAAGCCGGGCACTGGCTTAAAGAAAAAGTCACAGATAGGCAAGTTGATTATGGACCAAAAGAAATTGACGATGAAGTTAATCACAATTTCGACACCACAGCTACCTAAATGTGGGGAGATTCAAATGTTCTAAGAAAATGTTATCTAGAGTTAGTTGTTCTGTTCTCGTGTAGTTCCGAGAATGGAATCCGATTGGTCTTTTCCGCTAGCAGACACTAAAGAACTAGTTTTCTCCCCCCATTCTGAATTTTTTTTGTTTTTTAGGTTTTATATGAAATTAATATGTTTTCTTTTTAAGTTTTGTGTGAATTTAAAAACAAAAATTTACTTTATTTCATTAAGTTGAAAAAAAATGATTTCTAAAATTCGTCGTGAGTTGAAGACTAGGCCGTTGAGCCGAAATTACTTTACCCGAGGGCGGGGCGAAAAATTTTTTCATCATTATTTTTAATTTTATTGATTTAAAGTATGCCAAAAAAAAAAATATATTTGATTTTATAAATTTTTGAACGTGGAGTAATATACCCAACTTTAAAAATATGTATATATGTTCGTATTTTATCATGTAAACAACAGGGTAAAACAACGCACTTTCAAAGACTAACATTAAGTTCAGCAAAAGGTACTGATTTTGACGACAAGATGCAAAACAACAAATGTGATATAATAAATGAAGGAATGAACGATGAGGCGCGCCATCTATCATTCGACGAGCTTTGTAATTACAAACTGGGTATTTTTAATCACTTTTCTACACTAATCACCCTCATGAATTAATAATTATAGTCTGATTTCATGCAAATGAGGGCATTGCATGATCTCAAGTGTGGGGAAGGGTTATAAATTCTCTCGGGTTTACACTTAGTTTAATTGCTAAATATTATGAAAATTTTAAAATTTTTTAACTAAATGAATTCAAAATCATGTTTATACATATTTATGAACGATAAAACTAGGTGTTAATGCCGAAATTATCGTTACCTCGGAAAGGACATAAATTGAGAAACAACCTAAAATGCTTGAATTCATTTAAAATGGAATAAAGGAGAATAAAAAGGCAAAGAAAGAAACTAAGTGTGGGGAGAATGTACCAAGTTATTCAATTAAAAATTATCTATCACATATCTTTGTACAAGATTATTGCAGGTACTTTTGTTTTGGATGATACTAATCAGTTTTACCCGGTTTACTGTAATATATTTGAAAGAAAGATGGATCTACACGATGAATCAATTCCATCATTAAAAGGAAGTAAAGTCTTCTGAAAAAGACACGCGCTTCTTGATTTAGGTCAAGAAGTTGTCGTCCAGACCAGCTGTAGGTTGACGAAAAATCTAGAAAAGTCATCTCTAAAATCAGCAGGAAATCCACGGACCTCAGCATCAAACAGGGTCGCCAAGTGGTCAGATTTATCCTAACCATGAGAAGGATTTATCTCGTACAATGGGGAGGCACCGTGCAAATTAGCTTGATAAGACTAATGAATCAGATCCCCAGAAAGGATAATCTCCTTAAAGATTAAAAATCAGCTTTTAAGACTGATATTACTCAATCCTTGAGATTGACCTTAAAGATTGAGAATTCAAACTCATGGAATTCAATGATATCTAAACTCGAGCTTGAACGAGAAAATATTTTGATCAAAAATACAAACCGATTTGTTTTCTGAAAACCCATTTTCAATGCGTTCATTACCATTGAACGTAAAATCCTAGGAATTCACCTGGAATTCATTAGGTCACCTGAACCAAATCGGGTGTCAACCGTAAGAACGGTGGTTGCATAGCATGGTCGGAGACAGGACCTTGTGCCAGACCGAAAAATCATAGGATGATCTTTACTATCGCTCCTACCAAGGATAGTTCTAGCATCCGACACGTTAAAAGACCATAATCATCTGCATGTCACGGGACATTGCCTTAACAGTTTCTTGTTCATCGCTTTCCTTTACAACCGGACGGTAGTTTACCGAAAGATAATATACGGAACAAGTAAACTGGATGTGTACTTTCCGATACCGGGATAGCAGTGGATTACACGAACCTAAAAGTTTTAGCCAAAATATTGATCCACAAATATATTTTGCAACACCGATGATGGATCAAATCAGAAAACTTGTCTAGGGTAAAATCTAGCTTGAATTTTCAAAAGATCAAATGTTTTCATAAAGATCCAATTTCCTTAAAGGATCTAAATTTTTATAGTCATGTGGGACTGTAAATCGCCTTTCAAATGTGCACTTTGCTTTGGAAACCGAAAGTAAATCGGCTATTTGATTGCAAGTGTCGTTGTCCTAAACCCAAGGCAACTGTGGATGACACACCCACCTTTAACCATATCGTTACTATCATTGTTTATACCGCTCTATCAAAATCACTGATGTACAAAGTGTGAAGAATAAAGAAGTGATTCGTGTGATGTATTATATTATTTCAAGACTGTATTGCTTGAGGACAAGCAACGCTCAAGTGTGGGGATATTGATAAGGCTAAAAAGGAACATATATTTCATAGCAAAATCCCCCAAGAAAGACAAGATTTTAGTTGCAATTGTTCCATTTTCAAGTAATATTCATTTATTTTAAATAAGTGCGAAGACAAAAGGCGAAAACGACGAATTGAAGACACAAAGGTCCAAAAAGCTCAAAAGTACAAGATACAATCAAAAAGGTTCAAATTATTGATGAGGAACGTCTAAAAATGACAAGAGTACAAGTTACAAAACGTAAAGTACAAAATATAAAATTGTACGCAAGGACGTTCGAAAATCCGGAACCGGGACCAGAGTCAACTCTCAACGCTCGACGCAACGGTGTAAAAATTACGAGTCAACTATGCACAAGAATAAAATATAATATTTAAATAATTCATAATAAGAATAATATTAAATAATAAAAAGTTGTTAATTGAGCATAGTTCAGGGGTCATAAGTGAAAATTCAATTTCTAAATTCGCCTATAAAAGGCTTTGTAATCGTAATGTAAAAACACACCTTTTTCTATCTTTTTCTTATTTATCAATATCAATTATCAATATCTATATTCTATATCTCTATCATAATGTTAACTTAATAAGATATAACAATAATCTTAATTTTAATTTTAAATTATGATAATAATAAGATTTATGATAGAGATCGTTTGAGTGTGTAAGTCGAAATTCTGTCCGTGTAACGCTACGCTATTTTTAATCATTGTAAGTTATGTTCAACCTTTTTATATTAATGTCTCGTAGCTAAGTTATTATTATGCTTATTTAAAACGAAGTAATCATGATGTTGGGCTAATTACTAAAATTGGGTAATTGGGCTTTGTACCATAATTAAGGTTTGGGCAAAAGACCGACACTTGTGGAAATTGGACTATTGACTATTAATAGATGGGGGGTATTGTCTAATTGAGTGACAACTCATTGGAGTCTGTCGAACCTATCTTCAAATTAATTATCCTAATAATTAATAATGATTATGGTTGTCCTATTTAGTGACGTTCATATGGAATCTATTATAATCATTTAATTAATTATTCGGGTTGGGTAATTGATTATTCAAACTGATCAAGTGGGTAAATTAATATTCATATCTAATCAAAACAGGGGTAGATTACATACAGTGATAACTGGTGTAATTGTTGACAGAAGTGATAACTGCGTCACAGTTTAAATCCTTAATTAGTTGGAATATTTGACTTCGGGTATAAGGGTAATTTGACGAGGACACTCGCACTTTATATTTATGACCGATGGACTATTATGGATAAAAACCAGATAGGTATCAAATAAACCATGACAAAGGACAATTAACCCGAGTAACAATTAATTAAAATCAAAACGTCAAACATCATGATTACGGAAGTTTAAATAAGCATAATTCTTTTATTATATTTCTCATCGTATCTTTATTTACTGTCATTTTATTACTCGCAATTTTATTTACTGTCATTTTATTTATTGTCATTATTATTCGCACTTTAATTATCGTCATTTATCTTTACGCTTAAAATATAGAATCGACAAACCGGTCATTAAACGGTAAAACCCCCCTTTTATAATAATATTACTACTTATATAATTATATATATTTTGTATAAATATAGTTAAAAATATAGTAAGTATCACCAGCTCCCTGTGGAACGAACCGGACTTACTAAAAACTACACTACTCTACGATTAGGTACACTGCCTATAGTGTTGTAGCAAGGTTTAGGTATATCCCATCCGTAAATTAATAAAACTTGTGTCATATTTTGTAGTATTTTGTATTAAAAATAATACTATTTCGTACCCTCACGCTACATCATCAATATATATATATATATATATATATATATATATATATATATATATATATATATATATATATATATTAGACCTATTTTAAAATTAATTAAACGTCATCCGAAGATTACAGACATTTACCATTTAAGCTCAAAATTAATTATATTTAATATACACTATGTATATATATATAAACAGTTATAAATAACAAAATTTACTACGCAAATAAATATATATTAAATATAACAATATATCTATACAAGAAATATACATATAAAATAATAGATTTTATTACAATATATTTTATTGTACATTTTTATTTATAACAATAAATGTATATAATAGTTTATTAATGTTCATGTTATTATATATATTATACATATATTTATATATACACATATATACATATATATCCACATATTTACAAGCAATGGTTTGTGAATCATCGGGGACGGTCGAAGGTCATTGATTACATGAATACAGATTTCAAAACTTTCGAGACTCAACATTACAGATTTTTGCTTATCGTGTCAAAAACATATAAAGATTAAAGTTTAAATTTGATCGAAATTTTCCGGGTCATTACAGTACCTACCCGTTAAAGAAATTTCGGCCCGAAATTTGATCGAGGTGGTCATGGTTAACAATAAGAATGTTTTCCTGACGAATATGAGTTGATAAACAGAGTTTTATCATTATTGTTTAATATAGATAAAACGATTTGACTATGTGAAGCTTACGAGTGAAGCTGTCACTAAATATTGAGATAGAGATTTAACTTTTGATGTAGTCATGGTGGATTTCCGGAATTCATGGAATTTAAGAATATCTTCTAATCAGAAAGTAAATGTGATAGCATGGAGCAATTTGTTGAAATTACGGAAGAACATAAATATCAAGGAAATATTTCCGTGATATGCTTAGAAATTAAGTAGAATGAAAGAGTCGTGTAACATGTCACATGATGACGTTATGATTTGTGAATCATCACGTTCCATTAGAAACTCAGCATGACTTACTGTAATATAATCACGTTGGCCAAGTGTCATTATATTATACTAACCCATGCTTCAATTCCCAACACTTCTCCACAATTCATTCGTAATTTATACTTAGATTTTACAGAAGTTTCCAATATAATGGAATACAGAAAACACGAAGAGGTAGATAATTTCGGACAGAAATATTTATGAAAATATCCTCAAAATATCGAAGATAATTATGATGATATTTTGAAATTTCTAAGTTCGAGAGTTGATGAAGAAACATTTTTCGCAAGATTTTAACATGACTTTGGAGCAAGATATTCTCTAAAGATTTCATCGGATCCAGAATTACCTGGATTCTTTGAATATAGGGTTTAGTCCTTGTATTTATCCTTGGTCTCCTTCATGGTGTGCTCAATCCGATTTTCAGTACCAAATTTTCTATCGAGCGTTCCTAACACTTCCTTCTTTATCATCAACTTTTGGCCATTAAGACCATCTACAACATGCTGCTTCGTCAGCATTTTCAAAGTTAACGAATCTGGTTCATCGGTTATCAAATCGAGGTGTTTTCAGAAGATTTGCGTTTTGAGATGATTAAACGCTGATGGTAGTATGGTGGAATATAAAAGTTTCTCTGGTAACAATAAATGAGCACGCAGATATATCAAGATTTTGATAAGGTTGTTTCGAACAAAAAGTCGAAGTTGACTTACTGGAGCTGTGACAAAATTGGCTATTTTGAAAAAGAACTGCAAAGTTATTTTGGGTAATAATAACACTAAAGGAATTAGCACAGCTACGTGTTAAACGTTTACTCACCTTCCGAGAGTTTTTCAGATGCATAGCTATATGCATAAGTCTTTCCTTCAGTAGATGAAGTGTGGTTGGTTCATCCTCTCGATTGAGGTGTTTTCAAGAATAATGATAGGTTTGGACGTAGATAGGATTCGTCAAGATACAAATGAGGCTTAAAATGAAATCAAGTGGCAAACTTGAAGAAATGTTTAGTTTCATATATTATAATCAATATTTTATTTCATTTTTAATTGTCCAATGTTAGCAGTCCACAGTTAGTAGTCCATATATAGTTCAATATATAATCTTAGAATTATCCCACGACGTATTGTATACGTATTGTCTTTGCATCAACCCAGAGACGTATTGTAGACGTATTGTCTTAGAATTAACTAAGACGTATTATTTACGTATTGTCTTAGGATTTATCAAAACGTATTGTATACTTATTGTGTTAGGATATACCAAATATTCGAATTAATAAATACGTATCATGACCCGTGTACAACGTATTGTCTCAGAATTAATCCGACGTATTGTGTACATGTGTCCTGATTTAAAGTGCGTAAAAGTAAATAACAGAAATTAAATGACGATAAATAAAATTGCAAGAATATAAATTGCGATAATTAAATTGCGATAAATAAAATGTAATTCAGTTAGCTAGGAACAGTTAGCTGGAACAGTTAGCGTAGATTCTTAACAAAAATTTCTCATAGTTAATTCATTTGTTTCTAATAAATTTTATTTTATCCAATGTTTTCTTCATTATGCCACTTGTTGGATTCTGATAGGTCAAAATCCAAATATGAAATTTGAATGAAAATGGTTACTCTGTGGTGAACGGATTCATATATCTGTGGATGTAAATAGGATAGTAAATGACCGTCGAATCAGATTCGCAGAATGTACCGTGTAACTGATTAATGTGAAATCTAAATATTCCTCGGGTATTACCTATCCGTTAAAATATTTTCACCATTAACAGTTTGTACAGAGAAATTTTTTTTTTTAATTACAATCTTTATGAAAATATACTTACATATATTTTTTCTTCAAATGTAATCATGGATTTAATGAGTCAATAAGATATTAAACTCATTTGATTTATCATTAATACTAGATTACATAATCTCTAAAATCTTAGAAATTACATAATCGCCATGTCAAGCGAAAATAATCGATGTAGAACGATATGTAGAACGAAGATAAAGTAGATAGAACGATACGTAGAACGATGATTATGCTCGAGGTACATAATAATATGTTGAGGCATGTGATGTTGAAACTTAGGTTGTTGGTGGTACTGGTGTTGATGTTGATGGTGTTGTTGGTGCCGGTGATGTTGTTGAAGCTGGTACATTTTGCACCATATTTTTCAAGGCTGCAACTCGGGCGTGAAGCTCGTTGACTTATTACTTCGGGATGATTGTCAATTCGAACGAGTGGATGAATAAGGTTTAGAATTTGAGATAGTGTATAATCATGGCGAGATATTCGGGAAATGAGGGAGATAATGGTGTCTCGAACATGTTCATCGGTAAGCGCTTTAGATTCATCGTCAAGAGGTGAATTCGGTTGGTGGAAAGGTTCGCCTTCTTCTCGTTTTCATTAATTAAGTTGACTACGAACCCATCGGATGAATTGGGGATGGCTGATTGGTTGATTTATTTCTGGTGACACTGCTTTCGGAGCTTAGATGAAACTCCCTATCAGAATCCGAGGGACTTCAACTAGTGGCGAGTTCCATTTCGTAGGACTGGATAAAGGATTTTTCGATATGAAATGATTTTCGGATATAGGATGATATTATAATTACATAGATTACCTATAGCACGGAAAATTTCGGAGATTACAGAGGGAATTAGGGAAAACGTGTCAGATAAAGTTTATTGTGATAGGATATGAATTTGTCTGTACACCGTCTATGCAATATTTGCAATAAGACTTGTCGAGACGGAATATGATAAGTAGATAATTTTTGACACGAAATGATAAGCAAAACTTTTGACATGCAGACACGGTCGAAGTTCAGACTCACTAATGCATCTAAACAACTATCAGTTAGACACACTAAAGCAAGAACTGGTTCGCTAAGACCACTGCTCTGATACCATTCTGTCAAACCCCGTCCTAAATCTTACTGAACGAAGGCATCAACATCTGGTCCCATTGCGAGGTACTGATATAAATATGCCATGAAAGACTCCAAATAATATCTTTTAATTGAGCAAATGCACAGCGAAATACTCAATTCGTACCTGAGAATAAACATGCTTAAAAGTGTCAACCAAAAGGTTGGTGAGTTCATAGGTTTATCATAACAATCATTTCAATATATTAATAGACCACAAGATTTCATAATCATAAACATAATACACTCGCAAGTGTATGTAAAGCATTCTAAGTGGTTGAGCACTTGGTAACCATACTTAACTATTAATCAACATCGTATATTCCCTTTATTATGAAATCTCACTACACTGTACCAAGTGTACCCTACAAAACGAAGTACTGTGCAACCGTTGAATACTGGTCGTCCAGTCCGGTTGGGGTTGTCAGGCCCGATAGATCTATCAACAGGATTCGCGTTTACAATACCCATGTAAATAGTAGTTACCAAGCTACAGGGAAGTATGCCAGTGGTACAACTCAACGTAGAATGTATTTTAAGTACTTGTGTCTATTTCGTAAACATTTATAAAAGTAGCGCATGTATTCTCAGCCCAAAAATATATATTACAAAAGCAATTAAAAAGGGAGCAAATGAAACTCACCACACTGTATTTTGTAGTAAAAATACAAATGACGACATCAAACAAATATAGGGTTGGTCTTGGATTCACGAACCTATATCAAATATATATATTAATACACATAATCGTAATTGAACAATTTATTTATTATTATTATTAATTGTTACCTTAGTAAGTTATATGTTTCATTGATAGTTTAGTTATATTTATTTTATGTATACTTTAGACGAATAATGTTGAAAATAATTATTTTAATGTTAGTAATAATGATGATGTTGATAATAATAATAATAATAATAATAATAATAATAATAATAATAATAATAATAATAATAATAATAATAATAATAATAATAATAATAATAATAATAATAATAATAATAACAATAAATAAGACTACCTTTCAAATGGTTAAATGAGCTTTTAAAAAGAAAGTGCCCTAGCCCGGGCTCGAACCCAAGACCTCTCGGTTAAACCTAACACCCTCCTAACTATTCAACCATCACAGTTTTTGTGAAATATAAGTAACCCATTTATTTTAAATACGTTTATGTTATTCTTCATCTTCTTCATTATAAATCAAAACTCATGCATGATCATCATCATTTCAATTATCATACCATCATCACCATATATCATCATGTTATCTCATCATTGCTATCAATAATAATAATCATAATTATGATCATATACGATTGCTACCATCATCATATAACATCATTATCTATCATCTAACATCATCATCTCTTCATCATCATTTTCTATTATCATCTGTGATCGTCCTCATCATCTACATCAACATCGTTCGTTATCATCAATATATATCAAACCGTAACCATCTTCATTTATATCATCTCACCTTCATTACCGTTTATCATCTCATCATCAATTATCATCGTCCATATTAGCCATCGTGATAGCCCAAAGGGGAAGCTAGGTCACCGCCCATTAGCAAAAACAGAAAGTACGATCCATTAACCTTTTCATGAGCCCAAGTCTTTCACCAATCTTAACTACTCTTTAATTATCCAAAAAAATACGTGTGTGTGCTAGTCTCCGTATGACCTCACCACAATATAAATATATCCACGTCCCTTTAATAGTTTCAAATGGTCGGCCATAAGCTAGGTTCTATGACCCACATACATGATCGAAGTTTAGCTGTATGCTAATATAATTAATACAGCCCGGCCCCTCGTTATCATTCATGTATAATCATGTGATTAGTAAGAAAAGGAGTAGCAGGAAAAGATAAAATAACGCAGTACTATTTATCTTCTTTTAAATGAGTTTCGAAGTTGTAATATAAACACGATTAAGCAGCAGCAACTGTTATTGTTTCAAGCTGATAGATCAAACAGAGAAAGGAAAGAAATATAATAGCAGGTATACGATGGGTCTGGTCAGTGATCTTCGAGTAGTAGCCATTCACGAGAGGTCTTTATGGCTAAAGGTGATGGTTTGTTGTTTTTCGATTGAAACCGAACAGATTACCATGACAAGGGGATGGTAGTAGCAAGAAAACAGGAAAGTAGCAGCGGTGAGGTGATGATTGGTGGCGGTTTTGTATGATCTTTAAAGGTGGTGGTTGTCGATTAGTTGTAGTATTGATTAAGGGATGTTCAGTTTGAATATTAAACAGACACGATCAAGTAACAACGATAACATGGTTCGATTGGTTTGGTGTTTTGGTTTTGGTTGAAACAAGAAGAAAACATAATTATGGCAGCAGTAGCGTCGAGGATTAAATGAGTTTTATGGTGTCGAGTAGTAGGAAGAAGAATCATAAGTGTTTTGTTTGATGGTAATAGCAGCTAAACAAATGGGTTTTACTTCAAACATAACTAGAAACTTAGGTGAATTAGGGTGGTAGTTTATGGTTGTGATGGTGGGGATAGTTTTGGTTTGATAGGAAGCAAAAGAAGCTGAGAACGTTTTCATTCTAATATACATATATGTTTATCTCTATATTATATATGGGAAAGAGAAGGTAGATATATAATATTATATATATACAACTCATATATCACGGACGAAACAGAAATTAGATATTTAATTCATACATAGTGAAGCAGCCTTAATTCTTGTAATTACTCTACCGACAGTTTATCCCGGATGGCTATATCGAGTCCATTGCTAAATAGTTGACGTATAAAAGTGTCCCTAAAAATCTCAAATTTTTTAGGTTAAACATATTTAATTATTTCACTCATTACCTGTTTGAAACCTGATCAAAATGGTTCAAAAATTATTTATTTTCTGTTCCAATTTATATGTACAGAGTACAAAGACTTAGATTGAAATGGTAAAAAAATATTTATCAAAACTATTATCTTTTTAATCAAATTTTGAAACAACTTTTATTTTAAAACTTTATATATATATATATATATATATATATATATATATATATATATATATATATATATATATATATATATATATTAGACCTATTTTAAAATTAATTAAACGTCATCCGAAGATTACAGACATTTACCATTTAAGCTCAAAATTAATTATATTTAATATACACTATGTATATATATAAACAGTTGTAAATAACAAAATTTACTACGCAAATAAATATATATTAAATATAACAATATATCTATACAAGAAATATACATATAAAATAATAGTTTTTATTACAATATATTTTATTGTACATTTTTATTTATAACAATAAATTTATATAATAGTTTATTAATGTTCATGTTATTATATATATTATACATATATTTATATATACACATATGTACATATATATCCACATATTTACAAGCAATGGTTTGTGAATCATCGGGTACTACAGATTTCAAAACTTTCGAGACTCAACATTACAGATTTTTGCTTATCGTGTCGGAAACATATAAAGATTAAAGTTTAAATTTGATCGAAATTTTCCGGGTCATTACAACAACGTCTGCATCACATGCCTCAACATCACAATCTGTACCTCGAGCATCAACGTCATACGCCATGTAGATACCAAGGAATACCAACAACAACAAATGATGAAGTATTAATTCATAACTTTATTGAAGAAATATTCTACGGCGATTATGTAATATCTAAAGCTTTAGAGATTATATTCTAGTTCTAATAAAAAAAACCAGATGAGATTAATATTATGTTAACTCATTAAATCCATGATTACATCTAAAGAAAATATATATGTAAGTATATATTCATAAAGATTGTAATTAAAAATTCTTTTGTACGAACTATTAATGGTGAGAATATTTTAACGGGTAGGTAATACCCGAGAGATATATAAATTCACAATTAATATGTTACATTCTTCGATTCTGATTCAACAAATCATCAACTATATTTACTACTTTCACAACGAGATATATTCTTTCATAGAAATCAAAAACAACCATACTCATTCAAATTCAATTACATATTCTGATTTTAACATATCAGAATCCAAGTCGAGATATAATCGATATCATCACTCTTAGATCCCTACATCTTTCAAAGCTGTACTTTGATTTCAAAACTATGCTAGAACATCACTTCTATTCATGAAACCCAAAAAAATATTCATATCATTCAAGACTATAAAACATCATATGTATATTGACAATTACAATCTTCATTCAAACCCTTCAAAAATCCTCGAATTGATAACCGACGTTTCAGTTATGATAACTTTGAATGCTGATGAAGCAGCAAAAACTGTAAATGGGTTTAATGGCCAAAAGTTTGATAATAAAGAGTGGTGTGTTGAAAAAGCTCAGATTTGGAATTGAAAAACGGATTGAGCAAACTATGAAGGAGACTGTTGACAAATCACAAAGACTAAACCTACCTTCAAAGAATCCAAATGATTCAGTGTCTGCTGAAGTCTTTAGCAAATACCTCACACCTTACTCTAAACCTTTGCGGGCAAATCTTCTTCATCATCTTTCGATCTTAAAAATTCTAAGATATCATCGTATCTTTCATTATAAATATCCTCGATATTTCTGAAGATATCTTCATAACTATTATTATCCGAAATTATTTATCTCTTCGCGCTATCTGCGTTACATCATAAAACTGTTTTAGTTTCTAAATCTATGAAAAAATTCGAAATTGAAAATATGAATGTTTTTGAAGTAGTGTTGGGAACTGAAGCATGAGTTAGTATGTGATGACCCATCCTAATCTATTTGGATGAATACATCATTCATTGATTTCATTGCGAGGTATTTGACCTCTATATGATACGTTTTATAAACATTGCATTCTTTTGAAAAGGTATACCATAAATGAATATTTAAATCCAAGGTTTTCGACAACTGATGATTTCCACATATAGACAATCACCGTAAATAATGATTTACAATAATACTTCCGTTAACAATGCAGTCAGAATAAGATACATGGTGTTAGTTTTGTGAATGCAACGTTTTCTCGAATAAAGCATGTATGACTCCATGCACATAGCTTGTATAACATATAAGAAAACAGCAGAAGACTTCTAGGAACCTGAGAATAAACATGCTTGAAAGTGTCAACACAAAGGTTGGTGAGTTCATAGTTTTAATGTTTCGCATAATCTGTATATAAAGGTGGATCACAAGATTTCAGTTGTTTCATCCAGAAACGTTTATCAAAATATTCTACGAAATTGAGCACCCTGGTAACTAAACTTAACGCATATATAATAAGTACCCCTGTTTTAACATACATGCAACCAACATGTACAATACACGTAAACCAACGTGTACTAAACTCAAATAGTATACGTCTGTTTTATAGTTCAGGCTAGGGTTTCTATACCTGGAACAGACGGGAATGTCAAACCATATGGATCCATATACAACTACTCGCACCCACCAGTTCTTATAACTGGCAGTTACTAGTTACCAAAGCTAAGAGATTTTCGGTTCAAACTCAGTGTAAAATTTAGTATGTACTTGTATCCATTGCGTTTAAAATAAAGTGCATGTATTCTCAGCCCAAAAATATAGATTGCAAAAGCAATAAAATAGGAGCATATGAAACTCACCTTAGCAGCACATAAGGTCATTCATCGAAATGTGACCGAAACTCGGAATGAAAAATAGCCGTAGATCTCAACGTATCAATATTGTGATTCAATATTGCAGAAAAGTACGTAGACACAACGGAGATGATAAACATTAGTTTGACTTGCAAACAGTATCCATGAATATTACCCATAACCTCCATAGCTATAACCCATAGTTTCCTTAGCTTTAACCCGCTCGAAAACTTGTTTTGAAAGTGGCACGCTCATGACCTCGTCGTAGTATTTTATGTATAATAATAATAATACAACTTAATAATAATACTAAGACTAATAATAATCTTAATAATAATAATAATAATAATAATAATAATAATAATAATAATAATAATAATAATAATTAATAATAATAATAATAATAATAATAATAATAATAATATAAATATAAATATATATGTAAGTAGGTGCGAGAGATAAAGTGAATCAGAAATGAGAAAACGTTCGAACTTTATAGCACTTGGCCTGTCTCCCATAGCCATGCGATCACATGGCTGTATAGGCATTTTCCCATGCGATCACATTGGCCAACTGTCCAGCACTCAAACGTTTTGTAAACTAGCTCGTCGACATAATTAAATATAATATATATAATATATATAATTTAAATTAATTAATTATATATTATATTATATTCTAGTGCCCAGTTATCTTGTAATTTTAGTTCCGATGTCTTGTACGTTTACGTTTGACTTATGTCTCGCTTCCGATTTCTCGAACGCATTTTCGTACGCTTAGAAAACTAGTACTTTTCGTTACGCGACGTGTACCTTTATCAATAATTAGACTTAATCATCGATAGACTATATTACCCAAAGTATAATCTTTACATTTGAGCGTTGTGGTCATTTGCTTCTATAAATCAATGTCTCGTTATTTATTAATATATATTTAATAATATTATTTTAAATCAAATCGTTTAAGATTAAGTTAATATTTTATTTTATCACCTTGTAAAATATATATATATATATATATATATATATATATATATATATATATATATATATATATATATATATATATTTTCATTTTGAAATAGTGATTTTCAAAAACACTGTAGCTTTTTAGGTACTGTAGCAATTCGAAAATACTGTAGCAAATTAGTGTTTTACTTGTTCATCTTAAACGTTTTAGTTCACTTATCTAAATATCAATCGAATCAACAAACGAATGTTACTTTCGTTTACTAAATAACTTGAAATTATATATATGTATATATCTTTATTTAATATACATAAATCAGTTGTTAAATACACATTGCAAGTTATTTATAATTAATTTTAATAATTAATATTTCAACTTATTGTATATATATATATATATATATATATATATATATATATATATATATATATATATATATATATATATATATATATATATATTACAAATAGATGTTTGTGAATCATCGGTCAATAGTCAAAGGTTAACTGAATATATAACATTAGTTCAAAAATTTTGAGAATCAATATTACAGACTTTGCTTATCGTGTCGGAAACATTAAATCATTTAAAGATAAAGTTTAAATTTGGTCAGAAATTTCCGGGTTGTCACATAGTATAATATAATGACACCTGATCAACGTGATTATATTATAGTAAGTCATGCTGAGTTTCTAATGGAACGTGATAAAGGTTCACAGATCATACCCTCATCATGAACCATGTTACATAACTCTTTCATTCTATTTAACCTCTAAACATATCAAGAAAATATTTTTCTTGATGATTCGGTCTTTTCCGGATATTCTGGTAATTTGACAAATCAAATCGTGCTATTACCTTTCCTTTCTGCTTTGTATATTATGATCATTCGAAACTCCATACCTACGAATTCTGGACCATTATTCGCTTGACTTGAAGTCGGGAAGAAGAAGAAAACAAAAGCATGAAGCTCCGAAATAGAAATGGGAGTATAAATTGCAGCAAATAGGAGAGAGCATTAACTGTGGATGTCAATGATTATAGAAAGATAGAAACAGGGACTCCGAAATATAAGGAAAGATATAAAACCCAACAACAACTCGGAAATTACAAACCGTATATATCGATGCATATAGCAATATAAAGACAGGGGAGAACTAAAAACACTATAAAGCCAAGAGTATAGTAGAAGTAAATAGATTCTTCCGGCGGGAGATGAAAAAGAAGAATGACAGATATGAAAGTTAGGAGTATATCAAGAAGCAGAACTGGATGGAGCATATTGATGAATGCTTTAAAATATGAATTGAAGAAGAAAGAATAGAAGGTATGAGCTGTGGAAAATAAGGAAATGAAGAGGGTGGATTTATAGTGAAATATCCGACAGAGCAATCAAAACAGATTATCGCATTTAACCAAAGAAGATCCTATTGAAACAACCCGTTCATATCGATTATAAACGATTCATATCAGTTGATTACATTGCAAGGTTCTGACATCTATATGATACATTTTACAAACATTGCATTCGTTTTTAAAAGACAAACTTTCATCACATCGAAAGTTGACGGTATGCATATCATTTCATAATATATCCAACTATAAATGACTTAATAATATTCTTGATGAACTCATCGACTCGAATGCAACGTCTTTTAAAATATGTCATGAATGACTCCAAGTAATATCTCTTAAATGAGCAAATGTACAGCGAAAGATTTCTTTAATACCTGAGAATAAACATGCTTTCAAGTGTCAACCAAAAGGTTGGTGAGTTCATTAGTTTATCATAATCATTCATTTTCATCATTTTAATAGACCACAAGATTTTATATTTTCATTTCTCATAAACATCATGCATGCATATAGCCATCTGCATAAAAATCATTCATATGGATTGAACACCTGGTAAACGACATTAACCATAATGCATAGAATATCCCCACAGACATCGTCGTCTGTATAATAATAATCTCAGAGTACTAAAGCCATCCATACACATGAATGGGAGTTGTTAGGCCCAATAGATCTATCTTTAGGATTCGCGTCAATT
The DNA here is from genome assembly GCF_046630445.1 of Rutidosis leptorrhynchoides. NCBI lineage: Eukaryota > Viridiplantae > Streptophyta > Magnoliopsida > Asterales > Asteraceae > Rutidosis > Rutidosis leptorrhynchoides. The sequence continues at coordinate 648,504,156 of NC_092334.1, forward strand.
AGGGGCCATTTCGCTAATTCTCAGGTTACTAGACTTGAAGGGCGATATTCGATTTCGATAATCCAATCATAGAATGTAATTTTGATTACTTGTGTCTATTTCGTAAAACATTTATAAAAGCAGCGCATATAGTCTCAGTCCCAAAAATATATATTGCAAAAGCATTTAAAAAGGGAGCAAATGAAACTCACTATACAATATTTTGTAGTAAAATATTCATTCAACTGAACTGAACAATGCAGGGTTGGCCTCGGATTCACGAACCTATATCATTCATATATATATATATATATATATATATTAAAACATATACTTGTGATCAAAGAATTATATATAATATTATTAGTGATGTGATTTTTATATTAATAACTTATTTATTTCAATAAATATATTCATTTTATATCCAAAAATATTTATATTATTAAGTTATGTTTATTAAATATATTTTTATATAATATCATTTGTTTGTTAAGTTAATGATAATATTAAAATAATAATAATAATACTATTAATTAGATTTAATAATGATGTTGCAAATAATTATTTTGATGATATCATTAGTCACTTTGTTAGTAGTGATATTGATAATGATAATAGTAATATTAATAATAATAATAATAATAAAAATGTTAATTTTAATAAAATACAACTTTTAAGATTGATAGATTTCTAATAAAACTGGTAATGATAATTTCAAATAAAATGATACTTTTAATAACAATATTACTTATGAATGTAAATTTTAATAATAAAAATAATTCTATTAATAATGACAATAATACTAAAATATTGATTTAATCATAATAGTACTAAATTTTTAACCTTAATGATAACACTAATTTTAATACTAATAATAATAATACTACTGATAATAATAATAACTAAAATGATAATTTTACTACTAGTGATAGTTATGATAATAATACTAGTAATAAAAATAATAATAATAATAATAATAATAATAATAATAATAATAATAATAATAATAATAATAATAATAATAATGATAATAATATTACTAATAATGATATTCATAATAATAATGATAATAATAATGATATTTATAATAATAATAATAATAATAATAATAATAATGATATTTATAATAATAATAATAATAATAATAATAATAATAATAATAATAATAATAATAATAATAATAATAATAATAATAATATACCTTAAAAATATAATGAAATGGGTGGCCTAATAACAATTAGTCCACATTACAAGTGTGGCCCAAGAACAATTTAACCAAATCTAAAATTAAAGCCCGGTAACCAAGTCTAATGAACCACAGCAGCCCAACACCTTGTAACTGTAGTGACCCAAACTTTTACATGTTTATTTATATTAAATGAAATTGATATTTACATGATTAAGTGTTTCCAACATGTTAAGCAATCAAACTTGTTAAGACTTGATTAATTGAAATAGGTTTTATATGAACTATTGACCACCCAAGTTGACCGGTGATTCACGAACGTTAAAACTTGTAAAAACTATATGATGACATATATATATATATATATATATATATATATATATATATATATATATATATATATATATATATATATATATATATATATATATATATATATATATATATAATTAACATGATATTATGATAAGTATGTATCTCATTAGGTATTTTAACAATGAGTTATATACATAAAAATGAGCCTATTGAATTAAGAAACTCGAAAACTGAAAGGACCCGTCCTAATCCATCTGGACGAAGTCGCCAACAACTGGTTCCATTGTGATGATCGACTCCAAATACTGTCTTTAAAATGAGCAAAAGCATAGCGGAATGTTTCTTTCATACCTGAGAATAAACATGCTTTCAAGTGTCAACCAAAAGGTTGGTGAATTCATTAGTTTAACATAAATAACCATTAACATCATTTTAATAGACCACAAGATTTCCATATTCAGTTTTCATAAATATACGTCCCATGCATAGAGACAAAATATCATTCATATGGATTGAACACCTGGTAACCGACATTCACAAGATGCATATAAGAATATCCCCATCATTCCGGGATCCTCCTTCGGACATGATATAAATTTCGAAGTACTAAAGCATCCGGTACTTTGGATGGGGCTTGTTGGGCCCGATAGATCTATCTTTAGAGTTCGCGTCAATTAGGGTGTCTGTTCCCTAATTCTTAGATTACCAGACTTAATAAAAAGGGGCATATTCGATTTCGATCATTCAACCATATAATGTCATTTTAATTACTTGTGTCTATTTTGTAAAACAGTTATAAAAGTTGTGCGTGTATTCTCAGTCCCAAAAATGTAAAGAGTAAAAAGGGGATCAAAGGAACTCACGCGTATAAATATTGTATAACAGTTAATAAAGCATTTGCATGTATTCTCAGCCCAAAAACGTAAAGAGTAAAAAGGGAGTAAATGAACTCACCATACTGTATTTTGTAGTAAAAATACATATGACGGCATTGAATAACTGAACAATGTAGGGTTGACTTTGGATTCACGAACCTATATCATTTATATATATATATATATTAACACAAAATAGTAATCGAACAAATTTTATATATATATAGTTATTTATTAGTTATATCATTTTTATATTAATAATCTATATGTTTCATATATTTAAAATAAATAAAAATATAAATAAAAATATAAATTTTGTTATGTTATATGTATTTAATACATTTTTGTATGTATATGTATATATATCTTTTGTTTGTTAATATTAAAATAATATTAGGAATGATAAAAAAATAATAATAATGATAATAGAGTTAAAAATGATACTTTGAATATTAATAATAAAATGATAACTTTTATACTAGTAATAATAATAATAATAATAATAATAATAATATTAGAAATGATAATTTTTATATAAAATGATAGTTTTAATAAATGTGTTAATTCTTAAAATAATGATACTAATAATATTACTAATATCAATAATCTTAGTCGTAATACTAATAATACCTATTATAATACTAGTTGTGTCATTAATAATACTTAGGATGATAATAATAATAATAATAATAATAATAATAATAATAATAATAATAATAATAATAGAAAAAAAAATGGTTATACCCTTTAATAAGCTTCCTAAAAAGAATTTCCCACGACGGGGCTCGAACCCGCGACCTCTTGGTTACACCCAACACTCTTAAACCATCCTTCTGTTACCATATATCTTGTATAAATCACAGACTCAGTTTATTAAACCCGTTTTATGTTTCATTTCGATCCACTTAGAATAACCAAAGCATAAGGCCAACACTTAGTCACAGCCCATCCACATTTAGTAGTTCTCAGCCCAAAACAGTTAATAACAGCCCAACTACAAATGACCCATGAGATGATTATTATTATTTTTAGAAGGGTTCGTTAAAAAAAATAAAAAAAATAAAAAGGAATTGGAATGGTGGGTGTGGGGTTCGTTACACATAAGCTTTCTCAACTAAAAATTTTGGCACGTCCTAGCTACTAGTCCAATGTCGGCCATCACCAATTTTTTTAAAACAACTTTAATGTTTTCGAATTAAAATAACATGAAGTGGATACAACACTAACAAGCACTCTACCTCATTATCAACCTTTAAACCTCTTTAATTATCAATATCCTTTAAAAAAAATTCGCCATTTGATATTGTGTCTCATGGGTGTCGGTGTACAAAGGTGATCATGGAGCAAGTAGGCAAACTAAAATAAAAGAGTTTGGTTATTTTAATTTGGCTCCACCATTTGAATTGTTGAAAACGAATTTGACAAAAGGAAAAAAAAAAATCCCGTTTAATAAAGTAAGGAAAGAAATTCCAACGTCCCACTTGTATTCACTATATCGGCATTTCTAATTTCAATTCGTCCCACATTCACTTAAAATAACCAACTCTATTTTACACGTAGCGAATTTTTCTTTAGGTGGTGGGGTTCGGTTAATGTGTCGACCACACAGACAAAGGAAGAAATCAAATGGGTCTCTTTTGGTTCATTAAAAAAAAAAAAATTTCACTAGTACCTCCATATCATTATCACGTTTTCTCCGTAATTTTATTGAATCACCAATTACGATTTCTTCATCACTATATCGTAAACTTCCAGCTTCGCTTTCTTCGCTTGTTTATCTCAAAACAGAAGCAGGTTGGCTCGACTGTAGTTGTAAAACAAAAATGGTGAATATGTTTGTAAATGGTTCGAGAAAAAGAAGAAGAAGAATATATATAAAGAAAAGAATGTGTTGGTTATTTCGGCTCAAAGGGTAATAGTTTGACAAGGTGGTTTTGAGGTGATCGACAATTCCAAAAGAAGCGGAAATATAGAGAATGTACGTGTAGCAGCTCAAAGGTGTTTGGTTTGTTTATGTTTTGGTGGTGAATGGTTTCGTGAAAATTTGAAGATAGAAAAGATGGTGGCTCTCGAAAGGAAACAAGATCATAGAGTGGCGAATGAATTGTAAACAAGGTGTGTGGTGATTGTTGTTTTTGGATTGGTACTTCGGGGGCGGTTTGTTGTACATGAAGAAGAAGCAAGGATGTCAATTAATATATATATGTATATGTAGGTTTTATATATTTGTGCATGTATAATATAAATGTCAAAGAATCAAAAAAAAAAAAGTGACCTTTCAAATCTCTTTTCAACTCACGGATATTACTGTGTTATTAATATTTAATAATTAATAATTAATAATTAATAATATAATATAATAATTATAATATATTAAAATTAATTAAACATGTGAAGATAAAAGTTAGCAGCCTCTACTTTGATAACATGTACCGACAGTTTTCCTACTGAGTACCATCGTGTCCATTGCTAAACAGTTATCATCTAAAAGTGTTCCTAAAATTCCCTAATTTTTAGTTTAAATATATTTTATTATCTCAATCATTAACTGTATAAAACCGGATCAAAAAGGTTCATAAATTATTTACTTTCTGTTCTAATTTATATGTACGGAGTACTAGTATTTAGTCTTTAAAAAGGTAAAAATATTTTCATGAAGCCTAAAATCTTCGTAATCGATTTACAGTTCAACTTTCATTTTAAATCTTCATACATATGTACTATATCATTATGAACACTAAAGAAATGTCGACCGAATGTTACAGACGTTTACAGAATAGGTCCAAAATCATATTTATTCAATATGCTCTTTATATATATAAGAACAGTTTTAAATAATAAATTTTTACTAAGTAAATATATTTATTAATTATATATTTTAAACAATTAAATTTAATATATATACACAAGTAATAAATATATATATATATATATATATATATATATATATATATATATATACACACACATATTTACAAACACTGGTTCGTGAATCATCGGGATTTGTCAAAGGGTAAATGAATACATGAGCATAGTTCAAAATTATTTGTGACTCAACATTACAGACTTTGCTTATCGTGTCGAAATCATATAATGATTAAGTTTAAATTTTGTCGAAAATTCCCGGGTCGTCACAGTACCTACCCGTTAAAGAAATTTCGTCCCGTAATTTGATTGGGATGGTCATGGTTGACAATAAGTATGTTTTCATGATGAAAATGGGTTGTTAACTAGAGTTTCATCATTATTGAGTAATATTGATAAAACAATTCGATTATTTGAAGCGTACGAGTGAAGCTATCACCAAAGAGTGAAATAGAAAAGTAAAAATTCATTTAAACTTTTGACAGAGTCAGGGTTGAATTTAGAAAATAAGGTGCGTCTTAGCTTTTGACGTTGTCTTGGTTGAATTCCGGATTTCAAGGGATTAAAGAAAATCTTCAAAATCTATAAGATTTGATTCTTCGGCGAACAAGGAAATTAAAATCTCTATAATTAAATACAGTGATCTGTCTCGATTAGTCTGTATGATATTTCCATTATAATTCAAACTCTTCCGTTCCATTATTCTCACCAATCCTATACTTTCTTTCTTAATCCATACATCCAAAAGATTATAAAAATACTTAATCCAGTTCTAATTCTTGATATTTCCCTAATTTTTATTTCTGTCATTCTTCCCTTCAATCTTCCACCAGAGAAATTTTGCTTACTTTTAATATAACCTTGGGTGATACTATTCTTAATTATGCCGTGTATTTATATTGCTATTCGTATTAATATCCATGTTTTGTAATTTCTGCGTTGCTGTTGGATTTTATATCTTCTCTTATATTTCAATGTCCCTGTTTCTGTCTCCTATAATTATTGTCATCCACAGTTAATGCGCTCTCTTATTTGCTGCGATATATACCCCCTTTCTATTTCGGAGCTTCATACTTTGGTTTACTTTTCGCAAGTAACGGTCCAGAATTCATAGGTATGGAGTTTTGAATTATCATAATATACAAGATAGAAAGAAAAGGTAGTAGCACGATTTGTTTTGTCAAATTACCTGAATCACTGAGAATAGAACTATCAAGAATATATTTTCTTGATATATTCAGAAGTTAAGCAGAATGAAAGAGTTATGTAACATGGCACATGATGACGTTATAATCTGTGAATTATCATGTTCCATTTATAAACTCAACATGACTTACTATAATATAATCACGTTGATCAAGTGTCATTATATTATACTAACTCATGCATCAGTTTCCAACATTACTTCAATAACATTCATATTTTAAGCTTGAAAGTTTACAGAGTATAGAAACTAACATTTTCTATATGATGTAACACTGATATTAGGAAGAGATTAATGATTTCAGATAAGGATAGTTATGAAAATATCTTCAGAAATATGGAGGATATTTATAATGAAAGATACGATGATATCTTGGAATTTCTAATATCGATGGATGATGAAGAAGGTTTGTCCGTAAGGGTTTAGATTCGGAAGCAAGGTATTCGCTAAAGATTTCATCAGAAACAGAATCATTTGAATTCTTTGAAGTCAAACTTATTCTTTGTGATATGTCCACGGCTTCCTTCATAGTTTTGCATAATCCTCTTTTCGGTACTAAATTTTCTATTGAATGTTTCCAATATAATGATACACAGGAAGCATGAGGAGATATATAATTTCGGACAAAATTATTTATGAAAATATCCTCAGAAATATCGAAGATATTGATGATGATATTTTGGAATTTCTAAGTTCGATGGTTGATGGAGAAAGATTTTTCGTAAGATTTTAACATGACTTCGGAGCAAGATATTCTCTAAAGATTTCAACGGATCCAGAATTACTTGGATTCTTTGAACATATGGTATATTACTTGTGTTTGGCCTTAGTCTCCTTCATGGTTTGCTCAATCTATTTTTCAGTACCAAATTTTCTATCGAGCGTTCCTAACACTCACTTCTTTATCATCAAACATTTGGCCGTTTAGACCATCTACAATTTTTCTATTTCCTCTGCATTTAATGCTACGATATCTGAATCATCGATTATCAATCCGAGGTGGTTTCTGGAGAATTGAGTTTTTAGATGATTAAACGCTGATGGTATTATGGTGGAATATAAAAGGTTCACCAGTAACGATAAAAGAGTACGCATATATAACAAGTTATAGTAAGGTTGTTTTGAACGAAAAGTCGAAGTTGACTCGCTGGAGTTGTGACAAAATTTGCTACTTTGAAAGGAATTACTAAGTTATTTTGGGTAATAATAACACAAAGGAATTAGCACAGTTACGCGTTAAACGTTTACTCAGTTGCCGAGAGTTTCTCAGGTGCATAACTATATGCATAAATCTTTCCTTCCGTGGATGAAGTGCGGTTGTTTCATCCTATCGATTGAGGTGTTTTCAAGAATCATGAAAGGTTTGAACGCAGATTGTAATTGTCAAGATACAAATGAGGTTTAAGATGAAATCAAGCGGCAAACTTGAAGATTTTTTTTTTTTTTTTTTTTAGTTTCATATGTTATAATCAATATTTTAATTCATTTTAATTGTCCACTGTTGGTAATCCTCAGTTGATAGTCCACAGTTAGCAATTCAATAATTCATATGTAGTTTATTATATAATATTTGAATTAATTAATATGTATCGTGACCCGTATACGTCTCAGACTCGATCATAACTCAAACTATATATATTATTGTAGAATCAACCTCAACCCTGTATAGAGAACTCGATCATTACTGCATATAGAGTGTCTATGGTTATTCCAAATAATATATATAGATGCGTCGATATGATATGTCAAAACCTTGTATACGTGTCCCGATATTTAAAGTGCGTAAAAATAAATAACAGAAATTAAATGATGATAAATAAAGTTGCGAGAATGTAATTTGCGATAATTAAAATGTAATACGGAATTAACAGTTAGCTAGGAATAGTTAACTAGGATTTCGTTAGCGTGGATTCTTAACAAAATTCTTCTCATAATTAAATCGTTTGTTTCTAACAAATTTTATTTTGTCAAATATTTTCTTCATTATGCCACTTGTTGGATTCTGATAAATCAAAATCTAAATATGAAATTGGATGAAAATGGTTATTCTGTGGTGAACGGATTTGTGTATCGGTGGGTGTATGTAGGATAGTAAATGTCTGTTGAATCAGCTTCGACGAATGTACAGTGCAACTTATTAATGTGAAATATGTATATTCCTCGGGTATTACCTACCCGTTAAAATATTTTCACCATTAACGGTTTGTACAAAAGAAATTTTAATTACAATCTTTATGAAAAATATATATACCTATATATTTTCTTCAGATGTAATCATAGATTTAATGAGTCAATATGATATTAAACTCATTTAGTTTACCGTTAGAACAAGAATATATATATAATCTCTAAAACATTAGAGATTACATAATCGCCATGTCGAACGAAGATAAATGATGTAGGACGTCATGTAGAACGATGATTATACTCGGAGTACAGAATGAGATGTTGAGACATGTGATGTTGAGACTTGGGTTGTTGATGGTACTATTGGTGCCGGTGATGTTGCTGAAGCTGGTAAGTTTTGCACCATATTTTCTAATTGATTACATGAGCGTGAAGTTCGTTGACTTCTTCTATTATTCCAAGATGATTGTCGGTCGGAACGAACGGATGAATAAGGTTTAGAATTTTAGATAGAATGTAATCGTGGAGAGATAATCTGGAAATGAGTGCGAAAATGGTGTTTCGAATGGGTTCACCGGTAAGTGCTTCAGGTTCTTTATTAAGAGTACATGTTGGTGGGTGAAAAGGATCGCCCTCTTCTCATCTCTATTGATTAAGTCGATTACGAATCCATCAGATAAATTGGGGATCGCTGATTGATTAATTCATTCTGGTGACGCTGCTTTCGGAGCTTAGGTGAACATCCATATCGGACTGGTTGTCGGAATAACTATCGAAATAGCTATCAGAATCTGAGGGATTCGAACTGGTTAAGGGATTCAGCTCGTACGATCAAATGAAGGATGTTCGATAAGAAATAGATTATAAAATGTAGATTAGTACCCTGCAATACATAATTTATATGTGCATATATAATACTAAAATCTCATAAGTTACTGAGAAATCTACGGAATCTGTCAGGCAAAGTCTACAGTAGCAGATACGCTAAGATATGAATTTTTGTCTATACACTATTCATGCAATCAATGCAGTAAGATGTGTCTAGACTAATAATGATAAGCAGATGATTTTCGACTAGAAGCGATAAGCAAAAACTTTTGACATGTAGACACGGTCGAAGTCCAGACTCACTAAGGCATCCTAACGACTTATCAGTTAAACACACTAATGCAGACCTGGTTCGCTAAGACCACCGCTCTGATACCAACTGAAAGGACCCGTCCTAATCCATCTAGACGAAGTCGCCAACAACTGGTTCCATTGCGATGATCGACTCCAAATACTGTCTTTAAAATGAGCAAAAGCATAGCGGAATGTTTCTTTCATACCTGAGAATAAACATGCTTTCAAGTGTCAACCAAAAGGTTGGTGAATTCATTAGTTTAACATAAATAACCATTAACATCATTTTAATAGACCACAAGATTTCCATATTCAGTTTTCATAAATATACGTCCCATGCATAGAGACAAAATATCATTCATATGGATTGAACACCTGGTAACCGACATTCACAAGATGCATATAAGAATATCCCCATCATTCCGGGATCCTCCTTCGGACATGATATAAATTTCGAAGTACTAAAGCATCCAGTACTTTGGATGGGGCTTGTTGGGCCCGATAGATCTATCTTTAGAGTTCGCGTCAATTAGGGTGTCTGTTCCCTAATTCTTAGATTACCAGACTTAATAAAAAGGGGCATATTCGATTTCGATCATTCAACCATATAATGTCATTTTAATTACTTGTGTCTATTTTGTAAAACAGTTATAAAAGTTGTGCATGTATTCTCAGTCCCAAAAATGTAAAGAGTAAAAAGGGGATCAAAGGAACTCACGCGTATAAATATTGTATAACAGTTAATAAAGCATTTGCATGTATTCTCAGCCCAAAAACGTAAAGAGTAAAAAGGGAGTAAATGAACTCACCATACTGTATTTTGTAGTAAAAATACATATGACGGCATTGAATAACTGAACAATGTAGGGTTGACTTTGGATTCACGAACCTATATCATTTATATATATATATTAACACAAAATAGTAATCGAACAAATTTTATATATATATAGTTATTTATTAGTTATATCATTTTTATATTAATAATCTATATGTTTCATATATTTAAAATAAATAAAAATATAAATAAAAATATAAATTTTGTTATGTTATATGTATTTAATACATTTTTGTATGTATATGTATATATATCTTTTGTTTGTTAATATTAAAATAATATTAGGAATGATAAAAAATAATAATAATGATAATAGAGTTAAAAATGATACTTTTAATATTAATGATAAAATGATAACTTTTATACTAGTAATAATAATAATAATAATAATAATAATAATAATAATAATAATAATAATAATAATAATATTAGAAATGATAATTTTTATATAAAATGATAGTTTTAATAAAAGTGTTAATTCTTAAAATAATGATACTAATAATATTACTAATATCAATAATCTTAGTCGTAATACTAATAATACCTATTATAATACTAGTTGTGTCATTAATAATACTTAGGATGATGATGATAATAATAATAATAATAATAATAATAATAATAATAATAATAATAATAATAATAATAATAATAATAATAATAATAATAGAAAAAAAATGGTTATACCCTTTAATAAGCTTCCTAAAAAGAATTTCCCACGACGGGGCTCGAACCCGCGACCTCTTGGTTACACCCCACACTCTTAAACCATCCTTCTGTTACCATATATCTTGTATAAATTGCAGACTCAGTTTATTAAACCCGTTTTATGTTTCATTTCGATCCACTTAGAATAACCAAAGCATAAGGCCAACACTTAGTCACAGCCCATCCACATTTAGTAGTTCTCAGCCCAAAACAGTTAATAACAGCCCAACTACAAATGACCCATGAGATGATTATTATTATTTTTGGAAGGGTTCGGTAAAAAAAAAATAAAAAAAATAAAAAGGAATTGGAATGGTGGGTGTGGGGTTCGTTACACATAAGCTTTCTCAACTAAAAATTTTGGCACGTCCTAGCTACTAGTCCAATGTCGGCCATCACCAATTTTTTTAAAACAACTTTAGTGTTTTCGAATTAAAATAACATGAAGTGGATACAACACTAACAAGCACTCTACCTCATTATCAACCTTTAAACCTCTTTAATTATCAATATCCTTTAAAAAAAATTCGCCATTTGATATTGTGTCTCATGGGTGTCGGTGTACAAAGGTGATCATGGAGCAAGTAGGCAAACTAAAATAAAAGAGTTTGGTTATTTTAATTTGGCTCCACCATTTGAATTGTTGAAAATGAATTTGACAAAAGGAAAAAAAAAATCCCGTTTAATAAAGTAAGGAAAGAAATTCCAACGTCCCACTTGTATTCACTATATCGGCATTTCTAATTTCAATTCGTCCCACATGCACTTAAAATAACCAACTCTATTTTACACGTAGCGAATTTTTCTTTAGGTGGTGGGGTTCGGTTAATGTGTCGACCACACAGACAAAGGAAGAAATCAAATGGGTCTCTTTTGGTTCATTATAAAAAAAAAAATTTCACTAGTACCTCCATATCATTATCACGTTTTCTCCGTAATTTTATTGAATCACCAATTACGATTTCTTCATCACTATATCGTAAAATTCCAGCTTCGGTTTCTTCGCTTGTTTATCTCAAAACAGAAGCAGGTTGGCTCGACTGTAGTTGTAAAACAAAAATGGTGAATATGTTTGTAAATGGTTCGAGAAAAAGAAGAAGAAGAAGAATATATATAAAGAAAAGAATGTGTTGGTTATTTCGGCTCAAAGGGTAATAGTTTGACAAGGTGGTTTTGAGATGATCGACAATTCCAAAAGAAGCGGAAATATAGAGAATGTACGTGTAGCAGTTCAAAGGTGTTTGGTTTGTTTATGTTTTGGTGGTGAATGGTTTCGTGAAAATTTGAAGATAGCAAAGATGGTGGCTCTCGAAAGGAAACAAGATCATAGAGTGGCGAATGAATTGTAAACAAGGTGTGTGGTGATTGTTGTTTTTGGATTGGTACTTCGGGGGCGGTTTGTTGTACATGAAGAAGAAGCAAGGATGTCAATTAATATATATATGTATATGTAGGTTTTATATATTTGTGCATGTATAATATAAATGTCAAAGAATCAAAAAAAAAAGTGACCTTTCAAATCTCTTTTCAACTAACGGATATTACTGTGTTATTAATATTTAATAATTAATAATTAATAATTAATAATATAATATAATAATTATAATATATTAAAATTAATTAAACATGTGAAGATAAAAGTTAGCAGCCTCTACTTTGATAACATGTACCGACAGTTTTCCTACTGAGTACCATCGTGTCCATTGCTAAACAGTTATCATCTAAAAGTGTTCCTAAAATTCCCTAATTTTTAGTTTAAATATATTTTATTATCTCAATCATTAACTGTATAAAATCGGATCAAAAAGGTTCATAAATTATTTACTTTCTATTCTAATTTATATGTACGGAGTACTAGTATTTAGTCTTTAAAAAGGTAAAAATATTTTCATGAAGCCTAAAATCTTCGTAATCGATTTACAGTTCAACTTTCATTTTAAATCTTCATACATATGTACTATATCATTATGAACACTAAAGAAATGTCAACCGAATGTTACAGACGTTTACAGAATAGGTCCAAAATCATATTTATTCAATATGCTCTTTATATATATATATATAAGAACAGTTTTAAATAATAAATTTTTACTAAGTAAATATATTTATTAATTATATATTTGAAACAATTAAATTTAATATATATACACAAGTAATATATATATATATATATATATATATATATATATATATATATATATATATATATATATATATATATATACATACATATACACATATTTACAAACACTGGTTCGTGAATCATCGGGATTTGTCAAAAGGGTAAATGAATACATGAGCATAGTTCAAAATTATTTGTGACTCAACATTACAGACTTTTCTTATCGTGTCGAAATCATATAAAGATTAAGTTTAAATTTGGTCGAAAATTCCCGGGTCGTCACAAAAACGATATATATAACGATTATCGTTATATTAACGTCTTACTAATTACATATGAATCATTTTAAGATATTGTTACATTATATAATCATGATAAATGATAAGTAAATATATCATTAAGTGTATTAACAATGAACTACATATGTAAAAATAAGACTACTAACTTAATGATTTCGAAACGAGACATATATGTAACGATTATCGTTGTAGCGACATTTAACTGTATATATATATCATACTAAGATATATTATATATCATAATATCATGATAATGTAACAATTTAGCATCTCTTTAGATATAATAAACATTGGGTTAACAACATTTAACAAGACCGTTAACCCAAAGGTTTCAAAACAACATTTACATGTAACGACTAACGATGACTTAACAACTCAGTTAAAATGTATATACATGTAGTGTTTTAATATTTATTCATACACTTTTGAAAGACTTCAAGACACTTATCAAAGTACTTCTACTTAACAAAAATACAATTACATCCTCATTCATTTTCATCAACAATTCTACTCGTATGCACCCGTATTCGTACTCGTACAATACACAGCTTTTAGATGTATGTACTATTAGTATATACACTCCAATGATCAGCTCTTAGCAGCCCATGTGAGTCACCTAATACATGTGGGAACCATCATTTGGCAACTAGCATGAAATATCTCATAAAATTACAAAAGTATTAGTAATCATTCATGACTTATTTACATGTAAACAAAATTACACATCCTTTTTATCTAATGAAATGCCCCGTCCTAATCCATCTGGACGAAGTCATCAACATTTGATCCCAGAGCAATGATCGACTCCAAGTAATGTCCTTAAATTGAGCAAAATGCACAGCGGAAGATTTCTTTCATACCTGAGAATAAACATGCTTTCAAGTGTCAACCAAAAGGTTAGTGAGTTCATTAGTTTAACATAAATAATCATTTCATAATTTTAATAGACCACAAGATTTCATATTTCCATTTCTCATAAACATACGTCCCATGCAGAGAGACAAAAATATCATTCATATGGATTGAACACCTGGTAACCGACATTAACAAGATGCATATAAGAATATCCCCTATCATTCAGGGAAACCCTTTGGATATGATATAAATTTCGAAGTACTAAAGCATCCGGTACTTTGGATGGAGTTTGTTAGGCCCAATAGATCTATCTTTAGGATTCACGTCAATTAGGATGTCTGTTCCCTAATTCTTAGATTACCAGACTTAATAAAAAGGGGCATATTCGATTTCGATAATTCAACCATATAATGTAGTTCGATTACTTGTATCGATTTCGTAAAACATTTATAAAAATTGCGCATGTATTCTCAGCCTAAAAATATAAAGGGTAAAAAGGCAAATGAAACTTACACATATAAATATTGTAAAACAGTTAATAAAGCATTTGCATGTATTCTCAGCCCAAAAATGTAAAGAGTGAAAAGGGCTAATGAAACTCACCATACTGTATTTTGTAGTAAAAATACATATGACGTCATTTAACAAGTGTAGGGTTGGCCTCGGATTCACGAACCTATAT
This sequence comes from Rutidosis leptorrhynchoides, assembly GCF_046630445.1. Classification (NCBI taxonomy): domain Eukaryota; kingdom Viridiplantae; phylum Streptophyta; class Magnoliopsida; order Asterales; family Asteraceae; genus Rutidosis; species Rutidosis leptorrhynchoides. Next base: position 648,519,333 of record NC_092334.1, read on the forward strand.
CATATATATATATATATATATATATATATATATATATATATATATATATATATATATATATATATATATATATATATATATATATATATATATATATATATATATATATATATATATATATATATATATATATATATATATATATATTAAAATATATAATCTTCTGAACAAAGTTTATTTATTATATCCTAATTTATATATTATTTATATTTTATTTGCGTATATATTTAAAAGGATTAATATTTATATAGTTATATTAATATATCCATATTTATATATATAATTGTTTAGTGTTATATTTAAAATCAATAGCTTGTTGTATGTAAGTATTTATATAAATAATATTAATAGGTTTGATATATGTAATTATGTGAAAAATTAATATAATTATATGATATGTAGCAAATATATTTTAGGTACAAAATATTTATCTGTTTAAAAGATAGTTTTGAAACTAATAACGATTTACTAATAATAATACAACTTTTACTAATAATAATACTAATAATGATTTTTGTTACTACTGATACTTGTAATAATAGTAATAGAAATCTCAATAATAATGATAATCATATTACTTAATGATAATACTTATTTTGATAGTAATATTAGTAATAACAATAATAATAATAGTATTAATAATATTAATAATAATAATAATAATAATAATAATAATAATAATAATAATAATAATAATAGTAATAATAATAATAATACTTGAATGATTAAATTAATCATAATAAACATATTAACGATACTTATAAGACTAATAATAATAATGATGGTTATAATACTTAATATTTTTATAATACTAATAATAATACTTATACTACCAATAATAACAATAATAATAATATTAACAATAATATTTGTAATAATAATAATAATAATAATATAATAATAATAATAATAATAATAATAGTAATAATAATAATAATAATAATAATAATAATAATAATAATAATAATAATAATAATAATAATAATAATAATAAGAATAATCAAAATAATAATAATAATAATTTGAAACATAAAAACTACCTTATAAGTAAGCTTTGTAAAAATAAATGCCCGAAACGGGACTCGAACCCGCGACCACTCCGCAACCCGTCAACACCTCAAGCCAATGAACCAATTTGTTTTATTTGATTAAACTTCATTTTTGTTATACTTAAACTACCTTCTTCTTCAGCTTCTTCTTTGTTTTTAAAAAAAAATACCGCCAGACAGGATTGAACCTGCGACCACTCAGCTCACACAAACACCTCTAAACCAGTCCCTCTGACTTGCTTTTTCTGATTTAGTGCAAACCCCATTTATATTTAACCTGACTATTCTTGTTATCATCCTCTTCTTCCTTACAAATTCCAAATTTCAATCGATTAACCTATAATTCTTAACATCGTTGATTATTTGATGTAACAGATAAAAATATACATCCATGACTTCAATTAACAGAAAAAAATTAAATAAAAAAAAATGAAGGATAGCAGCAGCTATATACCGTCGCTGTTATAATAAAAAAAAATAAATTTTAAACTTTGATTTAGAGAATGTTTTAGCTAGAGGTTATAACACAAAATATTTTTCAATTCACTCATAAAAACTTCCTCAAACGTTAATTGAATCAGAAACATAAACATAACCTCAAACTTTCTCAAGAACACAATAGGTTGACTTTTTACTTTTAATCTTTGACTTCGAAATTCATCTTTGATTTTGCAAATTAAAATTTGAAATTTTGCAGATAGTACGAGTAGAGGATTTCCAACAAGACTGTATTTTTGGTTTTTGAAATGGTAATCAATTTCGAATTATGGAGTGAATTGTTAATAACAGGGGCTATTGTATATAAAAACAAAATCAACTAAATTGTTGATTTGGTTCTGTTTGAAATTAGTTTTAGATGATAGAAAAGGGTGGAGAAAAAGCGATTGAATTCTCTAATAACACTGAACAACTGATTCGTTATATTGAGGATTGGGTTGGTATTTTATTCGATACCAACAGGGAGAAGACAAAAGAAAAAGATATCAGATATGGAATCTGCTTTTCTACAATGTTTCTTAACTATTTATATAAAATATATAATTAATATTAATTATTGAATATAACTATATAATTAATAATAATACTTTTAATATCCTTAGTAAGATTTATATTAATAATGTTAATAAAATAATACTAGTAATATTAATAATAATGATAAAATTAATAAGAATAATAAAAATGGAAACTTTATATAAGAATAATAATTTTTAGTAATAAAAATGATAGTAATCATAATAATAATATTAATTATAATTTTTCTATTAACGAGATTAATAATGATAAAGATATTACTAATCACATTAACACTAATAATATTTATGATATGACCAAGATCATAACATTTATTACTAAATGTAATAAAAATGATATTAATGATGATAACAATAATTTTAGTAATAATCATAATAATTTAAATGTATAAACTTTCACATTTATATATCATATGTAGTAATACTAATAATACTGGTATTAATATTACTTATTAATAATAATATTAGTATAACAACTATACTTATTATTAAATTTAAATTGAATATATCAATATCACATATTATTATTTATGTAGTATAAGATATATTAGGTAGTAGTAAATATATATACGATTTAATATTTTTACATTATTAATTCCAATTGATTGGAGTACATTTTATTAGTTTAAAATGATATCTATGTGTACTTGTATTTATATTTATATCTATATATTTATTTACAAACAATTGTTCGTGAATCGTCGGGAATAGTCAAGGGTTAAATGTTTTCCATTTGAACAAATTCGAAAATTTTGAGACTCACTATAATAGACTTTGCTTAGCATGTCGATATCATATAAAGATTAAGTTTAAAATTTGGTCAAAAATTTCCGGGTCGTCACAGTACCTACCCGTTAAAGAAATTTCGTCCCGAAATTTGAGTGAGGTTGTCATGGCTAACAATTAGAATGTTTTTCTGACGAATATGAGTTGATAAATAGAGTTTTATCATTAATGATTTACATAGATGAAATGATTCGATTATGTGAAGCGTACGAATGAAGCTATCACAAAAGGGTGAAATGAATAAATGCAAGTTTGTCTTAACCGGTGACGTAGTCACGGTTGATTTTCGGAAATCAAGGAATTTAAAAGAAAATCTTGGTAATCTATAAAATCTGATTCTTCAGGATTTATGAAAATTAAGATCTCTGTAATTAAATGCGATCATCTGTCTCGATTACTTTGTCTGGTATTTTCACTATAAATTAACTTCTTCCGTCCCATTACTTTTCACAACTTCTATACTCAATTCTTAAATTCAAAAGATTGTGAAAATGCTTAATCCATTTCTAATTCTTGTTATTATTCTCACTATCGCAATAATCATTCTCCTTTTCCAATTACCACCGGAGGAATCTATTTTCTTCTACTTCGCCCTTGGGGTTATTATGTTTTTAATTCTCCCGTGTCTTTATGTTGCGATAAACATTGATATACACGGTTTGTAATTTCTGTGTTTGTGATCGGCTTTATGTTTTCCTTTATTTTAGCGAATAGTGGTCCCGAATTCGTAGGTATAGAGTTTTGAATGATTATAATGTTCTAAACAGGAAAGAACGTAATAACACGATTTGATTTATTAAACTACCAAAATCACAGAGGATAGAACTATCAAGAATATATTTTCTTGCTATGTTCAGAGGTTAAGTAGAATGAAAGAGTTATGTAACATGACACATGATGATGTTAGAGTCTGTGAATCATCACGTTTCCTTAGAAACTCATCATGACTTACTGTAATATAATCACGTTGGCCGGGCGTCATTATATTATACTAACCCATGCTTCAATTCCCAACACTTCCCTACAATTCATTCATAATTTATACTTAGATTTTACAGAGGTTTCCAATATAATGGAATACAGAAAACACGACGAGGTAGATAATTTCGGACAAGAATATTTACGAAAATATCCTCAGAAATATCGAAGATATTTATGATGATATTTTGGAATTTCTAAGTTTGATGGTTGATGAAGAAAGATTTTCCGCAAGATTTTAACATGACTTCAGAGCAGGATATTCTCTAAAGATTTCTTCGGATCCCGAATTACCTGGATTCTTTGAATATAGGGTTTGGTCCTTGTATTTGTCCTTGGTCTCCTTCATGGTTAGCTCAATTTGTTTTTCAGTACCAAGTTTTCTATCGAGCGTTCCTAACACTCCTTTCTTTATCATCAAACTCTTGGTAATTTAGGCCGTCTTCAATTTTACTGTTTCCTCTGCATTTAATGCAGCCATATCTGAATGGTCGATTATTAATTCGAGGTGGTTTTAGGAGAATTGTGTTTTTAGATGATTAAACGCTAATGGTAATATGGTGGAATATAAAAGGTTCTCCAATAACAATAAAAGAGCACGCATATATATCAAGGTTATAATAAGATGGTTTCGAATGAAAAGTCGAAGTTGATTTGCTGAAGCTGTGACAAAATTTGCTATTTTGAAGAAGAACTGCAAGGTTATTTTGGGTAATAATAACACTAAAGGAATTAGCACAGCTACGTGTTAAACGTTTACTCAGTTTCCGAGAGTTTTTCAGGTGCATAACTATTTGCATAAATCTTTTCTTTCGTAGATGAAGTGCGGTTGGTTCATCCTCTCGTTTGAGGTGTTTTTAAGAATCATGAAAGGTTTAAACGCATATTGTAATTGTCAAGATACAAACAAGGTTTAAGATGAAATCAAGTGGCAAACTTGAAGAATCGTTTAGTTTAATATGTTATAATCAATATTTTAATTCATTTTAATTGTCCAATGTTGGTGGTCCTCTATTGATAGTCCACAGTTAGCAATTCAATAATTCATATATAATTTAATATATAATATTCGAATTAATTAATACATATCGTGACCCGTGTACATGTCTCAGACTCGATCACAACTCAAAGTATGTATATTATTATAGAATTAACCTCAACCCTGTATAGCTAACTCCCGCATTACTGCATATAGAGTGTCTATGGTTATTCCAAATAATATATATATATATATATATATATAGCGTCGATATGATATGTCAAAACCTTGTATACGTGTCCTGATATTTAAAGTGCGTAAAATAAATAACAAAAATTAAATGACGATAAATTAAATGCGTAAAGAAAATAACAGAAATTAAATGACGATAAATAAAATTGCGAGAATATAAATTGCGATAAATAAACTGCGATAAAATAAAATGTAATACGGAATTAACAGTTAGCTAGGAACAATTAGCTAGGAACAGTTAGCGTGGATACCTAACAATGTTTTAATTAGTAAATTCGTTTGTTTCTAACAAATTTTATTTTGTCCAATGTTTTCTTCATTATGCCACTTGTTGAATTTTGATAGATCAAAATCCAAATATGAAATTGAATGAAAAAGGTTATTCTGTGGTGAACGGATTCGTATATCGATGAATGTAAGTAGGATAGTAAATGACTGTTGAATCAGATTCGAAGAATGTACAATGTAACTTATTAATGTGAAATCTAAATATTCCTCGGGTATTACCTACCCGTTAAAATATTCTCATCATTAACAGTTTGTACAAAAGAATTTTTTTTTTTTTACAATCTTTATGAAAATATACATACATATATATTTTCTTCAGATGTAATCATGGATTCAATGAGTTAATAAGATATTAAACTCATTTGATTTATCGTTAGAACTAGAATATATAATCTCTAAAACATTAGAGATTACATAATCGCCATGTCGAACGAAGATATTCGATGTAGGATATCATGTAGTATGATGATTATGCTAGAGGTACAGAATGTGAGTTTGAGGCGTGTAGTGTTGAGGCTTGTGTTACGAATGTTGTTGTTGGCGGTACCGGTGTTGCCGGTGCTGTTGTTGAAGCTGGTAAATTTTGTACCATATTCTCCAAATTGATTACTCGAGCGCGAAGTTCGTTGACTTATTCTATTATTCTGGGATGATTGTCGGTTCGAACGAGTGGATGAATAAGATCTAGAATATGAGATAATATATAATCGTGATGAGATACTCTGGAAATGAGTGTGAAAATGGTGTTTCGGACAGGTTCGCCGGTAAGTGCTTCAGGTTCCTCACCAAGAGGTAAATTCGGTTGGTGGAAGGGATCGCCTCCTTCGCGTCTCCATTGATTAGGTCGACTACGAACCCATCAGATGAATTGGGGATGACAGATTGGTTGATTCATTCTGGTGATGCTGATAGGTGAAACTCAATATCGGAATAGCTGTCGAAATCCGAGGAATTCGAACTGGTTGAGGGATTTATCTTGTACGATCAGATGAAGGACTTTTCGATAAGAAATAGATTATAGGATGTATATTAGTACCCTGCAATACATAATTTACATATGCACATATAATACTAAAATCCCATAAATTACGGAGGAATCTACGAAGCTATCAAGAAAAGGTAACAATAACAGATACGCTAAGATATGAATTAGCAGATACGATATGAATTTTGTCTATACACTATTCATGCAGTCAATGCAATAAGATGTGTCTAGACTAAGAATGATAAGCAAGTGATTCTCTAAGAATGAGTAGCAGGCAATTTTCGACACAAAATGATAAGCAAAACTTTTGACATGCAGACACGGTCGAAGTCCAGACTCACTACTGCATCTAAACAACTATCAGTTAGACACACTAATGTAAGACCTGGTTCGCTAAGACCACCGCTCTGATACCAACCGTAGTACAGTGGGAACAACCACCGTCCCACCCAGTGCCTTCCCAGCTAACCCCCTGGTGACCACTGAGTGTACCTCAGATACTGATTTTAGGGCCTTCCTCTCGGCTACTGCCAACCCTCGTAAGGGATCGCAAGGAGTAAGAGCCAATGCTTCGTCACAGGTAACACTGTAAGAACCTCCTTTACGACTAACCCGCCACACATGGACGGCGTTATACCAGAACTGATTCCAACTCTAATGCCCCGTCCTAATCCATCTGGACGAAGTCATCAACATTTGATCCCAGAGCGATGATCGACTCCAAGTAATGTCCTTAAATTGAGCAAAATGCACAGCGGAAGATTTCTTTCATACCTGAGAATAAACATGCTTTCAAGTGTCAACCAAAAGGTTGGTGAGTTCATTAGTTTAACATAAATAATCATTTCATAATTTTAATAGATCACAAGATTTCATATTTCCATTTCTCATAAACATACGTCCCATGCATAGAGACAAAAATATCATTCATATGGATTGAACACCTGGTAACCGACATTAATAAGATGCATATAAGAATATCCCCTATCATTCCGGGAAACCCTTCGGATATGATATAAATTTCGAAGTACTAAAGCATCCGGTACTTTGGATGGGGTTTGTTAGGCCCAATAGATCTATATTTAGGATTCGCGTCAATTAGGGTGTCTGTTCCCTAATTCTTAGATTACCAGACTTAATAAAAAGGGGCATATTCGATTTCGATAATTCAACCATATAATGTAGTTCGATTACTTGTGTCTATTTCGTAAAACATTTATAAAAATTGCGCATGTAATCTCAGCCCAAAAATATAAAGGGTAAAAAGGCAAATGAAACTCACGCATATAAATATTGTAAAACAGTTAAAAAAGCATTTGCATGTATTCTCAGCCCAAAAATGTAAAGAGTGAAAAGGGCAAATGAAACTCACCATACTGTATTTTGTAGTAAAAATACATATGACGTCATTTAACAAGTGTAGGGTTGGCCTCGGATTCACGAACCTATATCATTTATATATATATTAAAATATATAATCTTCTGAACAAAGTTTATTTATTATATCCTAATTTATATATTATTTATATTTTATTTGCATATATATTTAAAAGGATTAATATTTATATAGTTATATTAATATATCCATATTTATATATATAAATGTTTAGTGTTATATTTAAAATCAATAGCTTGTTGTATGTAAGTATTTATATAAATAATATTAATAGGTTTGGTATATGTAATTATGTGAAAAATTAATATAATTATAGGATATGTAACAAATATATTTTAGGTACAAAATATTTATCTGTTTAAAAGATAGTTTTGAAACTAATAACGATTTACTAATAATAATAAAACTTTTACTAATAATAATACTAATAATGATTTTTGTTACTACTGATACTTGTAATAATAGTAATAGAAATCTCAGTAATAATGATAATCATATTACTTAATGATAATACTTATTTTGATATTAATATTAGTAATAACAATAATAATAATAGTATTAATAATAATAATAATAATAATAATAATAATAATAATAATAATAATAATAATACTTGAATGATTAAATTAATCATAATAAACATATTAACGATACTTATAAGACTAATAATAATAATAATAATGGTTATAATACTTAATATTTTGATAATACTAATAATAATACTTATACTACCAATAATAACAATAATAATAATATTAACAATAATATTTGTAATAATAATAATAATAATAATAATAATAATAATAATAATAAGAATAATCAAAATAATAATAATAATAATTTGAAACATAAAAACTACCTTATAAGTAAGCTTTGTAAAAATAAATGCCCGAAACGGGACTCGAACCCGCGACCACTCCGCAACCCGTCAACACCTCACGCCAATGAACCAATTTATTTTATTTGATTAAACTTCATTCTTGTTATACTTAAACTACCTTCTGCTTCAGCTTCTTCTTTGTTTTAAAAACAAAATACCACTAGACAGGATTGAACCTGCGACCACTCAGCTCACACAAACACCTCTAAACCAGTCCCTCTGACTTACTTTTTCTGATTTAGTGCATACCCCATTTATATTTAACATGACTATTCTTGTTATCATCCTCTTCTTCCTTACAAATTCCAAATTTCAATCGATTAACCTATAATTCTTAACATCGTTGATTATTTGATGTAACAGATAAAAATATACATCCGTGACTTCAATTAACAGAAAAAAAATGAAGGATAGCAGCAGCTATATACCGTCGCTGTTATAATAAAAAAAAAAAAATATTTTAAACTTTGATTTAGAGGATGTTTTAGCTAGAGGTTATAACACAAAATCTTTTTCAATTCACTCATAAAAACTTCCTCAAACGTTAATTGAATCAGAAACATAAACATAACCTCGAATTTTCTCAAGAACACAATAGGTTGACTTTTTTACTTTTAATCTTTGACTTCGAAATTCATCTTTGATTTTGCAAATTAAAATTTGAAATTTTGCAGATAGTACGAGTAGAGGATTTTCAACAAGACTATATTTTTAGTTTTTGAAATGGTAATCAATTTCGAATTATGGAGTGAATTGTTAATAACAGGGGCTATTGTATATAAAAACAAAATCAACTAAATTGTTGATTTGGTTCTGTTTGAAAGTAGTTTTAGATGATAGAAAAGGGTGGAGAAAAAGCGATCGAATTCTCTAATAACACTGAACAACTGATTCGTTCTATTGAGGATTGGGTTGGTATTTTATTCGATGCCAACAGGGAGAAGACAAAAGAAAAAGATATCAGATATGGAATCTGCTTTTCTACAATGTTTCTTAACTATTTATATAAAATATATAATTAATATTAATTATTGAATATAACTATATAATTAATAATAATACTTTTAAATGATATCTATGTGTACTTGTATTTATATTTATATCTATATATTTATTCATAAACAATTGTTCATGAATCGTCGGGAATAGTCAAGGGTTAAATGTTTTCCATGTGAACAAATTCGAAAATTTTGAGACTCACTATAATAAACTTTGCTCAGCATGTCGATATCATATAAAGATTAAGTTTAAAATTTGGTCAAAAATTTCCGGGTCGTCACATCTAATCCATATACCAACGACCAAAAACACCTACACACACTTTCATTCTTCAATTTTCTTTATCTAATTGATCTCTCTCAAGTTCTATCTTCAAGTTCTAAGTGTTCTTCATAAATTCTATAAGTTCTAGTTTCATAAAATTAAGAATACTTCCAAGTTTGCTAGCTTACTTCCAATCTTGTAAAGTGATCATCCAACCTCAAGAAATCTTTCTTATTTACAGTAAGATATCTTTCTAATATAAGGTAATACTCATATTCAAACTTTGATTCAATTTCTATAACTATAACAATATTATTTCGAGTGAAAATCTTACTTGAACTTGTTTTCGTGTCATGATTCTGCTTCAAGAACTTTCAAGCCATCCAAGGATCTTTTGAAGCTAGACCTATTTTTTCATTTCCAGTAGGTTTATTCACAAAACCTGAGGTATTAATGATGTTCATAACATCATTCGATTCATATATATATATAACTACCTTATTCGAAGGTTTAAACTTGAAATTACTAGAACATAGTTTAGTTAATTCTAAACTTGTTCGCAAACAAAAGTTAATCCTTCTAACTTGACTTTTAAAATCAACTAAACACATATTTTATATCTATATGATCTGCTAACTTAATGATTTAAAACCTGGAAACACGAAAAACACCGTAAAACCGGATATACGTCGTCGTAGTAACACCGCGGGCTGTTTTGGGTTAGTTAATTAAAAACTATGATAAACTTTGTTTTAAAAGTTGTTCTTCTGGGAAAATGATTTTTCTTATGAACATGAAACTATATCCAAAAATCATGGTTAAACTCAAAGTGGAAGTATGTTTTCCAAAATGGTCATCTAGACATCGTTCTTTCGACTGAAATGACTATCTTTACAAAAATAACTTGTAACCTGTATTTCTGACTATAAACCTATACTTTTTATGTTTTGATTCATAAAATAGAGTTCAATATGAAACCATAGCAATTTGATTCACTCAAAACGTATTTAAAACGAAGAAGTTATGGGTAAAACAAGATTGGATATTTTTGATTGTTGTAGCTACGGGAAATATTGTAACAAATCTATATTAATCATATCCTAGCTAACTCATATTGTATTACATGTATTTTAATATATTATGTAATCTTGGGATACCATAGACACGTATGCAAATGTTTTGACATATCATATCGACCCATGTATATATATTATTTGGAACAACCATAGACACTCTATATGCAGTAATGTTGGAGTTAGCTATACAGGATTGAGGTTGATTCCAATAATATATATACTTTGAGTTGTGATCTAGCCTGAGACGTGTATACACTAGGTCGTAGATTGATTCAAGATAATATATATCAATTTATTTCTGTACATCTAACTATGGACAACTAGTTGTAGGTTACTAACAAGGACAGCTGACTTAATAAACTTAAAACAGTAAAACGTATTAAAAATATTGTAATTATATTTTGAACATACTTTGATATATATATATATATACATATTTGTTATAGGTTCGTGAATCGACCAGTGGCCAAGTCTTACTTCCCGACGAAGTAAAAATCTGTGCAAGTGAGTTATTGTCCCACTTTTAAAATCTAATATTTTGGGATGAGAATACATGCAATTTTATAAATGTTTTATGAAATAGACACAAGTAAATGAAACTACTTTATATGGGTGAATGATCGAAGCCGAATATGCCCCTTTTTAGCTTGGTAGCCTAAGAATTTGGGAACAGACCCCCAAATTGACGTGAATCCTAAAGATAGATCTATCGGGCCCAACAAGCCCCATTCTGGAATTTGGAATGCTTTAGTACTTAGAAATTATCATGTCCGATGGGTGTCCCGGAATGATGGGGATATTCTATATGCATCTTGTTAATGTCGGTTACCAGGTGTTCACCGTATGAATGATTTTTATCTCTATGTATGGGATGTATTGAAATATGAAATCTTGTGGTCTATTATTATGATTTGATAATATATAGGTTAAATCTATAACTCACCAACATTTTTGTTGACGTTTTAAGCATGTTTATTCTCAGGTGATTATTAAGAGCTTCCGCTGTTGCATACTAAAATAAGGACAAGATTTGGAGTCCATGCTTGTATGATATTATGTAAAAACTGCATTCAAGAAACTTATTTTTGATGTAATATATTCTTATTGTAAACCATTATGTAATGGTCGTGTGTAAACGGTATATTTTAGATTATCATTATTTGATAATCTACGTAATGCTTTTTAAACCTTTATCGATAAAATAAAGGTTATGGTTGTTTTAAAAATGAATGCAGTCTTTGAAAAACGTCTCATATAGAGGTCAAAACCTCGCGACGAAATCAATTAATATGGAACGTTTATAATCAATATAAACGGGACATTTCAGTTGGTATCCGAGCTTTGGTCTTAGAGAACCAGAAATTTGCATTAGTGTGTCTTATCAAGTTTGTTAGGATAGATTAGTGAGTCTGTACTTCGACCGTGTTTTCTTTAAAAACGATTGCTTGACACTTTTGTTGAAAACTATATATTATTAACATGTAAATATAATGTGATATATTAACCTCTTAATATGTTTGATATTGTGTGATAGATGTCTACCACTAGTACAAATCCCATCGACTCACCTAATAATAATGAAGAATCGAATATTCTTTGGGAAGATTCACAAATTCCCTAAGAGGAACCGGATTAAGAGGAACTGGAAGAGGAGGAACCGGAAGAAGAGGAACCGGAAGAGGAGGAACCGGAAGAAAAAGAGGTTTTGGAGGAAGAAATATTGATACCTACTGTAAATCGATTAAATAAAAGAAAATCCTCAATCAACGGACCAAAGTCAATAATGGTCAACGGTGTTTCCGTCGAGGAAGCAAAATATTGGGAAGATTACCAATTTTCCGATGAATCGGATCCCGATGAGGATTCCGATGATGTTATAGAAATTACCTCGACCCAATTTAATATAGCAAAAGAAAATAATAAAGGAAAAGGTATAAAAATAGAGAAACCCGATTCCAACCCCGATGAACTTTATATGTATCGGCAACGTCCATATTTCCTAAATTGTAACAATAACCCAGGAACCTCTAAACCACCAGGTTTTTCTAAACCATTGTGGAAAACGATGGCTCGTATTAGAGGAGCACCATATATCCCTAGAAAATTAAGAAAACGAACCAAGTCCGAAGAAGAAGAAACCAGTGATTCAGATTAGAGGGTTGTAATCATGTTGTGTATTATATGTATTGTAGTTTGCTTGTACTTTTATGTTCTATGTAAAAATTGCTTGTATTGTTTGTTAATTATCTTTTACGAATCTAATCCTTGTATATTTTACAGTATAAAAACATAAAATGGACGTTAAGGATAGACAACCAAAAATTTTAGAAGACCTACCAGGAGATATGATTGATGAAATCTTGTCTAGAGTCGGGCAGAATTCATCAGCACAATTAGTTACGGCAAAATTAGTTTGTCAAACGTTTGAAAGACATTCTAGGCATGCCTTAGTATATAAAAGGCTTTCCTTTGAAAGATGGGATATATCACATTAGGGAGACTTTAAGTTATGCCAAGTTTTCTTTAAGGCATTTAGTGCGGGAAACCCAGATGCAATTTTACGCTACGGGTTACGAACCTATTTTGACTCAACATATCCCAACATAGGATTTCGGGGGTTAGAAAGAGCTTCTAACATGCAACATAAAGAAGCATGTAATACTTACGGGTTAGTGATGTTCGCTTCTTACCAAAGTGAGAAAAAGAATATTGGGTTACAACTTTTAAATAAAAAAAACCTTCCCATAAGTGACGGACTCAGTAGTTGGGGTAAAAAACAAGGTTTTTAGATTGCTACGAGGCTGTTGGGCATTACGAAACCCTCGTCCTTTTGACGAAATTACAACATGCTGCCTAGTCAATGGTCATAACGGTTACTTTCCACAAGACCAAGGATGGGAAGTCGTCTTAGTAAAACCAGAATGCATGACTTGTTTTTGGACTTATGAATTACATGTCTTTATTTCTTTTGCTGAACAACTTGCGTATTAACTAGAAATGCCTTTATAGCTGCCGAGTAGCAAAGATATTATATGCTATATTTCATCCTATATGTATAATAGTGGTGTTGTATGTTTGTAAAATATTGTATAAAGGTTTGAACGCGAAATATTATTGTAATAAGTTTTTCATATAGAAGCGTAGTAGTTGAGTTGTATAGTAGCTAGTAAGTATGAACTTAACGGGTATGTACTACCCGAATTAAAACTATAAAATGCTAATATGAAGAAAAAGCTTTTATAAATAAGTTCATATAATGCTGCAAGATACTATTGACTACTCTTAAATTCTATATGATTAACTCAATTCTTTTGGCTATTTTTAAAGGAAATGGCACCGGCGACTAGTCAGAATTTGAACATGAGCGAGGAAGACTTCCGTGTTTTCCTTGCTGCGAACATAGCCACAGTACAGGCTGTAATGCAAAATAACAATAACTCTGGATCTAGCAGTGGAACTAATTCCACAAGAAATCTTGTAGGATGCTCCTACAAAGAATTCACTGCCTGCAAATCTTTGGAATTTGATGGAACCGTAGGACCAATTGGATTGAAACGGTGGACCGAGAAAGTCGAATCGGTGTTTGCCATAAGTAAGTGTACTGAAGAGGACAAAGTTAAGTACGCTACGCATACCTTTAAAGGTACTGCGTTAACATGGTGGAACACCTATCTTGAACAGGTAGGACAAAATGCTGCTTACGCACTACCGTGGTCGGCATTCAAGCAATTGATGAATGAGCAGTACCGTCCTAGAAACGAAGTCAATATGTAGTGACCCGAACTTTTCCATGTTTATATATATTAATTGAGATTGATATTTACATGATTAAATGTTTCCAACATATTAAGCAATCAAACTTGTTAAGACTTGATTAATTGAAATATGTTTCATATAGACAATTGACCACCCAAGTTGACCGGTGATTCACGAACGTTAAAACTTGTAAAAACTATATGATGACATATATATGGATATATATATATATATATATATATATATATATATATATATATATATATAGTTAACATGATACTATGATAAGTAAACATATCATTAAGTATATTAACAATGAACTACATATGTAAAAACAAGACTACTAACTTAATGATTTTTAAACGAGACATATATGTAACGATTATCGTTGTAAAGACATTTAATGTATATATATCATATTAAGAGATATTCATACATGATAATATCATGATAATATAATAATTTAAAATCTCATTTGATATTATAAACATTGGGTTAACAACATTTAACAAGATCGTTAACCTAAAGGTTTCAAAACAACACTTACATGTAACGACTAACGATGACTTAACGACTCAGTTAAAATGTATATACATGTAGTGTTTTAATATGTATTTATACACTTTTGAAAGACTTCAATACACTTATCAAAATACTTCTACTTAACAAAAATATTTAAAATTACATCCTCGTTCAGTTTCATCAACAATTCTACTCGTATGCACCCGTATTCGTACTCGTACAATACACAGCTTTTAGATGTATGTACTATTGGTATATACACTCCAATTATCAGCTCTTAGCAGCCCATGTGAGTCACCTAACACATGTGGGAACCATCATTTGGCAACTAGCATGAAATATCTCATAAAATTACAAAAATATGAGTAATCATTCATGACTTATTTACATGAAAACAAAATTACATATCCTTTATATCTAATCCATACACCAACGACCAAAAACACCTACAAACACTTTCATTCTTCAATTTTCTTCATCTAATTGATCTCTCTCAAGTTCTATCTTCAAGTTCTAAGTGTTCTTCATATATTCTACAAGTTCTAGTTACATAAAATCAAGAATACTTTCAAGTTTGCTAGCTCACTTCCAATCTTGTAAGGTGATCATCCAACCTCAAGAAATCTTTGTTTCTTACAGTAGGTTATCATTCTAATACAAGGTAATAATCATATTCAAACTTTGGTTCAATTTCTATAACTATAACAATCTTATTTAAAGTGATGATCTTACTTGAACTTGTTTTCGTGTCATGATTCTGCTTCAAGAACTTTCAAGCCATCCAAGGATCCTTTGAAGCTAGATCTATTTTTCTCATTTCTAGTAGGTTTATCCAAGGAACTTGAGGTAGTAATTATGTTCATAACATCATTCGATTCATACATATAAAGCTATCTTATTCGAAGGTTTAAACTTGTAATCACTAGAACATAGTTTAGTTAATTCTAAACTTGTTCGCAAACAAAAGTTAATCCTTCTAACTTAACTTTTAAAATCAACTAAACACATGTTCTATATCTATATTATATGCTAACTTAATGATTTAAAACCTGGAAACACGAAAAACACCGTAAAATCGGATTTACGCCGTCGTAGTAACACCGCGGGCTGTTTTGGGTTAGTTAATTAAAAACTATGATAAACTTTTATTTAAAAGTTGTTATTCTGGGAAAATTATTTTTATTATGAACATGAAACTATATCCAAAAATTATGGTTAAACTCAAAGTGGAAGTATGTTTTCTAAAATGGTCATCTAGACGTCGTTCTTTCGACTGAAATGACTACCTTTACAAAAACGACTTGTAACTTATTTTTCCGACTATAAACCTATACTTTTCTGTATAGATTCATAAAATAGAGTTCAATATAAAACCATAACAATTTGATTCACTCAAAACGGATTTAAAATGAAGAAGTTATGGGTAAAACAAGATTGGATAATTTTTCTCATTTTAGCTACGTGAAAATTGGTAACAAATCTATTCCAACCATAACTTAATCAACTTGTATTGTATATTATGTAATCTTGAGATACCATAGACACGTATACAATGGTTTGACCTATCATGTCGACACATCTATATATATTTCGGAACAACCATAGACACTCTATATGTGAATGTTGGAGTTAGCTATACAGGGTTGAGGTTGATTCCAAAATATATATAGTTTGAGTTGTGATCAATACTGAGATACGTATACACTGGGTCGTGGATTGATTCAAGATAATATTTATTTAGTTCTGTACATCTAACTGTGGACAACTAGTTGTAGGTTACTAACGAGGACAACTGACTTAATAAACTTAAAACATCAAAATATATTAAAAGTGTTGTAAATATATTTTGAACATACATTGATATATATGTATATATTGTTATAGGTTCGTGAATCAACCAGTGGCCAAGTCTTACTTCCCGACGAAGTAAAAATCTGTGAAAGTGAGTTATAGTCCCACTTTTAAAATCTAATATTTTTGGGATGAGAATACATGCAGGTTTTATAAATGATTTACAAAATAGACACAAGTACGTGAAACTACATTCTATGGTTGAATTATCGAAATCGAATATGCCCCTTTTTATTAAGTCTGGTAATCTAAGAATTAGGGAACAGACACCCTAATTGACGCGGATCCTAAAGATAGATCTATTGGGCCTAACAAACCCCATCCAAAGTACCAGATGCTTTAGTACTTCGAAATTTATATCATATCCGAAGGGTGTCCCGGAATGATGGGGATATTCTTATATATGCATCTTGTTAATGTCGGTTACCAGGTGTTCACCATATGAATGATTTTTATCTCTATGTATGGGATGTGTATTGAAATATGAAATCTTGTGGTCTATTGTTACGATTTGATATATATAGGTTAAACCTATAACTCACCAACATTTTTGTTGACGTTTAAAGCATGTTTATTCTCAGGTGAATACTAAGAGCTTCTGCTGTTGCATACTAAAATAAGGACAAGATTTGGAGTCCATGTTTGTATGATATTGTGTAAAAACTGCATTCAAGAAACTGATTTTGATGTAACATATTTGTATTGTAAACCATTATGTAATGGTCGTGTGTAAACAGGATATTTTAGATTATCATTATTTGATAATCTACATAAAGCTTTTTAAACCTTTATTTATGAAATAAAGGTTATGGTTTGTTTTAAAAATGAATGCAGTCTTTGAAAAACATCTCATATAGAGGTCAAAACCTCGCAATGAAATCAATTAATATGGAACGTTTTTAATCAATAGGAACGGGACATTTCAGTTGGTATCCGAGCGTTGGTCTTAGAGAACCAGAATTTTGCATTAGTGTGTCTTATCGAGTTTGTTAGGATGCATTAGTGAGTCTGGACTTCGACCGTGTTTACTTGAAAAATGATTGCTTAACAAATTTTGTTGGAAACTATATACTTTTAACATGTGAATATTATGTGATATATTAATCTCTTAACGCGTTTGATATTATGTGATAGATGTCTACCTCTAGAACAAGTCCCATTGACTCACCTAATAATAATGAAGAGTCAAATGTAAATTGGAATGATTCGTGGACTGATTCACAAGTTCCCGAAGAGGAACCGGAAGAAGAGTCGGAACCGGAAGAAGAATCGGAACCGGAAGAAGAATCGGAACCGGATGAAGAAATAGAACCGGTGGGGGAAATAATAAAACGGTTAAGTAAAAGAAAATCCTCAACCAACCGACCAAGGTTAATTATGGTTAATGGTGTTTCCGCCAAGGAAGCAAAATATTGGGAGGATTACCAATTCTCCGATGAATCGGATTCCGACGAGAATTCCGATGATGTTATAGAAATTACCCCAACTGAATTTAAAAAGGCAAAAGAAAATAATAAGGGAAAGGGCATAAAAATAGAGAAATCTAATTCCAACCCCGATGAACTTTATATGTATCGTCAACCCCCGAAGTCCTTAAGTTGTAACAATGACCCGGGAACCTCTAAACCACCAGGTTTTTCTAAACCAATGTGGAAAACGACGGCTCGTATTAGGGGAACATCATATATCCCTAGAAACTTAGCAAAACGAACCAAAACCGAAGAAGAAGAAACAAGCGAGTCGGAATAAGATAGTTGTATTCGTGTGGTGTAATATATGTAATATAGTGTGCTTATGCTTTATGATATATGTAAAAATTGCTTGTATTAATAAGTATTTTTTTTATGAATCTAACTCTTGTCTATTTTACAGTATAAAAACACAAAATGGATAGACAACCCAATATTTTAAGAGACCTACCCGGAGACATGATTGATGAAATCTTGTCTAGAGTCGGACAGAATTCTTCGGCACAACTATTTAAGGCGAGATCAGTTTGTAAGACATTCGAAGAACGTTCCAAGAATGCCTTGGTTTACAAAAGGCTTTCGTTCGAAAGATGGGGGATATCACATTGGGAAATCCATAAGTTACGATGTGTTTACTTTGATGCATATATTGCGGGGAACCCAAATGCTATTTTACCCAATGGGTTAAGAAATTATTTTGACTCAATATATCCGAATATTGGACTTCGTGATTTAGAAAAAGCGGCTAACATGCAACATAAAGAAGCATGTTATACTTACGGATTAGTAATGTTCGCTTCTCACCAAAGTGAGAACAAGAACATCGGGCTACAACTATTAAACAAAACGTTCCCACAAGTGACAGAGTCGGTAATTGGGGTAAGAAATGAGGTTTTTAGATTGTTACGGGACTGTTGGACATTACGTAACCCTCGTCCCTTTGACGACGTTACAACACGCTGTCTTATCAATGGCCATAACGGTTATGTTCCACAAGACCAAGGATGGGAAGTAATCCTAGTAAAACCAGAATGCATGACTTGTTTCTGGACGTATGAATTACGTGTCTTTATTGCCTTTGCTGAACGACTTGTGTACTAGCTAGAATTATCTTCACAACCATCTTGTATCAAATTTATTGTGTGCTATATTTCATGCTATATGTAAAATAAGCGGTATTGTAAGTTTGTAAAATATTGTGAAAAAGTTTGAACGCGAAATATTATTATAATCAGTTTTTCATATAGAATTGTAGTAGTTAAATTGTATATTAGCTACTAAGTATGAACTTAACGGGTAGGTACTACCCGAATTTAAACTTATAAAACGCTAATATGAAGAAAAAGCTTTTATAAATGAGTTCATATTATGCTACGAAATACTATTAACTACTCTTAATATTCTGTATGATTAACTTGTTCCATTTGACTATTTTGAAGGAAATAGCACCGACTACTCGACACACCGTGAATATGAATGAAGAGGAATTCCGTACCTTTCTAGCTTCAAACATAGCCGCAGTACAGGCTGCGCTACATACCAACAATAACCTTGGATCTAGCAGTACAGGAAATCGTGTAGGATGCACCTACAAAGAATTCACTGCCTGCAAACCTTTGGAATTTGATGGAACCGAAGGACCGATCGGATTGAAACGGTGGACCGAGAAGGTTGAATTGGTGTTTGCCATAAGTAAGTGTGCTGAAGAGGACAAAGTGAAGTACGCTACGCATACCTTCACAGGTTCTGCGTTAACATGGTGGAATACCTATCTAGAGCAAGTGGGACAAGACGATGCGTACGCACTACCATGGTCAGCATTCAAGCACTTGATGAACGAGAAGTACCGTCCCAGAACCGAGGTCAATAAGCTCAAGACAGAACTTAGAGGGTTACGAACCCAAGGATTTGATATTACCACGTACGAAAGACGATTCACAGAATTGTGCCTATTGTGTCCGGGAGCATTCGAAGATGAGGAAGAGAAGATCGACGCGTTTGTGAAAGGATTACCGGAAAGAATTCCAGAAGATATAAGTTCACACGAGCCCGCCTCCATACAACAGGCATGTAGAATGGCTCACAAACTAGTGAACCAAATTGAAGAAAGAATTAAAGAACAGACTGCTGAAGAGGCCAATGTGAAGCAAGTCAAAAGAAAGTGGGAGGAAAACGGTGATAAGAATCACCAATACAACAACAACAGCAATTACAATAATAATCGCAACAATTATCCCAACAATCGCAACATCAATCGCAACTACAACAAACGACCCAACAACAACAACAACAACAACAACAGCAACTACAACAATCATCCCAACAACAATAATAACCGCAACAACAACAACAATCAGAAGCAGCTATGCCAAAGGTGTGAAAAGTATCACTCGGGGTTCTGCACCAAATTTTGCAACAAGTGTAAAAGAAATGGTCATAGCGTGGCGAAATGTGAGGTCTACGGACCAGGGGTTAATAGAACGAAAGGAACAAATGGTGTCGGAACGAGTAATGGCAGAGCAAGTAGTATCGGAGCAAGTTATGCCAATGTAGTTTGTTATAAATGTGGAAAACCAGGCCACATTATTAGAAATTGCCCGAACCAGGAGAACACGAATGGACAAGGCCGCGGAAGAGTTTTCAATATTAGTGCGGCAGAGGCACAGGAAGACCCGGAGCTTGTTACGGGTACGTTTCTTATTGACAATAAATCTGCTTACGTTTTATTTGATTCGGGTGCGGATAGAAGCTATAGGAGTAGAGATTTTTGTGCTAAATTAAGTTGTCCATTGACGCCTTTGGATAGTAAATTTTTACTCGAATTAGCAAATGGTAAATTAATTTCAGCAGATAATATATGTCGGAATCGAGAAATTAAACTGGTTAGCGAAACATTTAAGATTGATTTGATACCAGTAGAGTTAGGGAGTTTTGATGTGATAATCGGTATGGACTGGTTGAAAGAAGTGAAAGCAGAGATCATTTGTTACAAAAATGCAATTCGCATTATACGAGAAAAAGGAAAACCCTTAATGGTGTACGGAGAAAAGGGCAACACGAAGCTACATCTTATTAGTAATTTGAAGGCACAAAAACTAATAAGAAAAGGTTGCTATGCTGTTCTAGCACACGTCAAGAAAGTACAAACTGAAGAAAAGAACATCAATGATGTTCCCATTGCAAAAGAATTTCCCGATGTATTTCCAAAAGAATTATCGGGAATACCCCCACATCGATCCGTTGAATTTCAAATAGATCTTGTACCAGGAGCTGCACCAATAGCTCGTGCTCCTTACAGACTCGCACCCAGCGAGATGAAAGAACTGCAAAGCCAATTACAAGAACTTTTAGAGCGTGGTTTCATTCGACCAAGCACATCACCGTGGGGAGCTCCTGTTTTGTTTGTCAAGAAGAAAGATGGTACATTCAGGTTGTGTATCGACTACCGAGAGTTGAACAAACTTACCATCAAGAACCGCTACCCACTACCGAGAATCGACGACTTATTTGATCAACTACAAGGCTCGTCTGTTTATTCAAAGATTGACTTACGTTCCGGGTATCATCAAATGCGGGTGAAAGAAGATGATATTCCAAAGACTGCTTTCAGAACACGTTACGGTCATTACGAGTTTATGGTCATGCCGTTTAGTTTAACTAATGCACCAGCTGTGTTCATGGACCTTATGAACTGAGTGTGTGGACCATACCTTGACAAGTTTGTCATTGTTTTCATTGATGACATACTTATTTACTCAAAGAATGACCAAGAACACGGTGAACATTTGAGAAAGGTGTTAGAAGTATTGAGGAAGGAAGAATTGTATGCTAAGTTTTCAAAGTGTGCATTTTGGTTGGAAGAAGTTCAATTCCTCGGTCACATAGTGAATAAAGAAGGTATTAAGGTGGATCCGGCAAAGATAGAAACTGTTGAAAAGTGGGAAACCCCGAAAACTCCGAAACACATACGCCAGTTTTTAGGACTAGCTGGTTACTACAGAAGGTTCATCCAAGACTTTTCCAGAATAGCAAAACCCTTGACTGCATTAACGCATAAAGGGAAGAAATTTGAATGGAATGATGAACAAGAGAAAGCGTTTCAGTTATTGAAGAAAAAGCTAACTACGGCACCTATATTGTCATTGCCTGAAGGGAATGATGATTTTGTGATTTATTGTGATGCATCAAAGCAAGGTCTCGGTTGTGTATTAATGCAACGAACGAAGGTGATTGCTTATGCGTCTAGACAATTGAAGATTCACGAACAAAATTATACGACGCATGATTTGGAATTAGGTGCGGTTGTTTTTGCATTAAAGACTTGGAGGCACTACTTATATGGGGTCAAAAGTATTATATATACCGACCACAAAAGTCTTCAACACATATTTAATCAGAAACAACTGAATATGAGGCAGCGTAGGTGGATTGAATTGTTGAATGATTACGACTTTGAGATTCGTTACCACCCAGGGAAGGCAAATGTGGTAGCCGATGCCTTGAGCAGGAAGGACAGAGAACCCATTCGAGTAAAATCTATGAATATAATGATTCATAATAACCTTACTACTCAAATAAAGGAGGCGCAACAAGGAGTTTTAAAAGAGGGAAATTTAAAGGATGAAATACCCAAAGGATCGGAGAAGCATCTTAATATTCGGGAAGACGGAACTCGGTATAGGGCTGAAAGGATTTGGGTACCAAAATTTGGAGATATGAGAGAAATGGTACTTAGCGAAGCTCATAAAACCAGATACTCAATACATCCTGGAACGGGGAAGATGTACAAGGATCTCAAGAAACATTTTTGATGGCTGGGTATGAAAGCCGATGTTGCTAAATACGTAGGAGAATGTTGGATGTGTTCTAAGGTCAAAGCTGAGCATCAGAAACCATCAGGTCTACTTCAACAACCCGAAATCCCGGAATGGAAATGGGAAAACATTACCATGGATTTCATCACTAAATTGCCAAGGACTGCAAGTGGTTTTGATACTATTTGGGTAATAGTTGATCGTCTCACCAAATCAGCACACTTCCTGCCAATAAGAGAAGATGACAAGATGGAGAAGTTAGCACGACTGTATTTGAAGGAAGTCGCCTCCAGACATGGAATACCAATCTCTATTATCTCTGATAGGGATGGCAGATTTATTTCAAGATTCTGGCAGACATTACAGCAAGCATTAGGAACTCGTCTAGACATGAGTACTGCCAATCATCCACAAACTGATGGGCAGAGCGAAAGGACGATACAAACGCTTGAAGACATGCTACGAGCATGAGTTATTGATTTCGGAAACAGTTGGGATCGACATCTACCGTTAGCAGAATTTTCCTACAACAACAGCTACCATTCAAGCATTGAGATGGAGCCAATTGAAGCACTTTATGGTAGAAAGTGCAGGTCTCCGATTTGTTGGAGTGAAGTGGGGGATAGACAGATTACGGGTCCGGAGATAATACAAGAAACTACCGAGAAGATCATCCAAATTCAACAAAGATTGAAAACCGCCCAAAGTCGACAAAACAGCTACGCTGACATTAAAAGAAAAGATATAGAATTTGAAATTGGAGAGATAGTCATGCTTAAAGTTGCACCTTGGAAAGGCGTTGTTCGATTTGGTAAACGAGGGAAATTAAATCCAAGGTATATTGGACCATTCAAGATTATTGATCGTGTCGGACCAGTAGCTTACCGACTTGAGTTACCTCAACAAATCGCGTCTGTACATAACACTTTCCACGTCTCAAATTTGAAGAAATGTTTTGCTAAAGAAGATCTCACTATTCCGTTGGACAAAATCCAAATCAATGAAAAACTTCAATTCATCGAAGAACCCGTCGAAATAATGGATCGTGAGGTTAAAAGACTTAAGCAAAACAAGATACCAACTGTTAAGGTTCGATGGAATGCTCGTAGAGGACCCGAGTTCACCTGGGAGCGTGAAGATCAGATGAAGAAGAAATACCCGCATCTATTTCCAGAAGATTCGTCAACACCTTCAACAGCTTAAAATTTCGGGACGAAATTTATTTAACGGGTAGGTACTGTAGTGACCCGAACTTTTCCATGTTTATATATATTAATTGAGATTGATATTTACATGATTAAATGTTTCCAACATATTAAGCAATCAAACTTGTTAAGACTTGATTAATTGAAATATGTTTCATATAGACAATTGACCACCCAAGTTGACCGGTGATTCACGAACGTTAAAACTTGTAAAAACTATATGATGACATATATATGGATATATATATATATAGTTAACATGATACTATGATAAGTAAACATATCATTAAGTATATTAACAATGAACTACATATGTAAAAACAAGACTACTAACTTAATGATTTTTAAACGAGACATATATGTAACGATTATCGTTGTAAAGACATTTAATGTATATATATCATATTAAGAGATATTCATACATGATAATATCATGATAATATAATAATTTAAAATCTCATTTGATATTATAAACATTGGGTTAACAATATTTAACAAGATCGTTAACCTAAAGGTTTCAAAACAATAGTGTAACGACTAACGATGACTTAACGACTCAGTTAAAATGTATATACATGTAGTGTTTTAATATGTATTTATACAATTTTGAAAGACTTCAATACACTTATCAAAATACTTCTACTTAACAAAAATATTTACAATTACATCTTCGTTCAGTTTCATCAACAATTCTACTCGTATGCACCCGTATTCGTACTCGTACAACACACAGCTTTTAGATGTATGTACTATTGGTATATACACTCCAATGATCAGCTCTTAGCATCCCATGTGAGTCACCTAACACATGTGGGAATCATCATTTGGCAACTAGCATGAAATATCTCATAAAATTACAAAAATATGAGTAATCATTCATGACTTATTTACATGAAAACAAAATTACATATCCTTTATATCTAATCCATACACCAACGACCAAAAACACCTACAAACACTTTTATTCATCAATTTTCTTCATCTAATTGATCTCTCTCAAGTTCTATCTTCAAGTTCTAAGTGTTCTTCATATATTCTACAAGTTCTAGTTACATAAAATCAAGAATACTTTCATGTTTGCTAGCTCACTTCCAATCTTGTAAGGTGATCATCCAACCTCAAGAAATCTTTGTTTTTTACAGTAGGTTATCATTCTAATACAAGGTAATAATCATATTCAAACTTTGGTTCAATTTCTATAACTATAACAATCTTATTTCAAGTGATGATCTTATTTGAACTTGTTTTCGTGTCATGATTCTGCTTCAAGAACTTTCAAGCCATCCAAGGATCATTTGAAGCTAGATCTATTTTTTTCATTTCTAGTAGGTTTATCCAAGGAACTTTAGGTAGTAATGATGTTCATAACATCATTCGATTCATACATATAAAGCTATCTTATTCGAAGGTTTAAACTTGTAATCACTAGAACATAGTTTAGTAAATTCTAAACTTGTTCGCAAATAAAAGTTAATCCTTCTAACTTGACTTTTAAAATTAACTAAACACATGTTCTATATCTATATGATATGCTACCTTAATGATTTAAAACCTAAAAACACGAAAAACACCGTAAAATCGGATTTACGCCGTCGTAGTAACACCGCGGGCTGTTTTGGGTTAGTTAATTAAAAACTATGATATACTTTGATTTAAAAGTTGTTATTCTGGGAATATGATTTTTATTATGAACATGAAACTATATCCAAAAATTATGGTTAAACTCAAAGTGGAAGTATGTTTTCTAAAATGGTCATCTAGACGTCGTTCTTTCGACTGAAATGACTACCTTCACAAAAACGACTTGTAACTTATTTTTCCGACTATAAACCTATACTTTTTCTGTATATATTCATAAAATAGAGTTCAATATGAAACCATAGCAATTTGATTCACTCAAAACGGATTTAAAATAAAGAAGTTATGGGTAAAACAAGATTGGATAATTTTTCTCATTTTAGCTACGTGAAAATTGGTAACAAATCTATTCCAACCATAACTTAATCAACTTGTATTGTATATTATGTAATCTTGAGATACCATAGACACGTATACAATGTTTCGACCTATCATGTCAACACATCTATATATATTTCGGAACAACCATATACACTCTATATGTGAATGTTGGAGTTAGCTATACAGGGTTGAGGTTGATTCCAAAATATATATAGTTTGAGTTGTGATCAATACTGAGATACGTATACACTGGGTCGTGGATTGATTCAAGATAATATTTATCGATTTAGTTCTGTACATCTAACTGTGGACAACTAGTTGTAGGTTACTAACGAGGACAGCTGACTTAATAAACTTAAAACATCAAAATATATTAAAAATGTTGTAAATATATTTTGAACATACTTTGATATATATGTATATATTGTTATAGGTTCGTGAATCAACCAGTGTACAAGTCTTACTTCCCGACGAAGTAAAAATCTGTGAAAGTGAGTTATAGTCCCACTTTTAAAATCTAATATTTTTAGGATGAGAATACATGCAGGTTTTATAAATGATTTACAAAATAGACACAAGTACGTGAAACTACATTCTATGGTTGAATTATCGAAATCGAATATGCCCCTTTTTATTAAGTCTGGTAATCTAAGAATTAGGGAACAGACACCCTAATTGACGCGAATCCTAAAGATAGATCTATTGGGCCTAACAAACCCCATCCAAAGTACCGGATGCATTAGTACTTCGAAATTTATATCATATCCGAAGGGTGTCCCGGAATGATGGGGATATTCTTATATATGCATCTTGTTAATGTCAGTTACCAGGTGTTCACCATATGAATGATTTTTATCTCTATGTATGGGATGTGTATTGAAATATGAAATCTTGTGGTCTATTGTTACGATTTGATATATATAGGTTAAACCTATAACTCACCAACATTTTTGTTGACGTTTAAAGCATGTTTATTCTCAGGTGAATACTAAGAGCTTCCGCTGTTGCATACTAAAATAAGGACAAGATTTGGAGTCCATGTTTGTATGATATTGTGTAAAAACTGCATTCAAGAAACTGATTTTGATGTAACATATTTGTATTGTAAACCATTATGTAATGGTCGTGTGTAAAAAGGATATTTTAGATTATCATTATTTGATAATCTACATAAAGCTTTTTAAACCTTTATTTATGAAATAAAGGTTATGGTTTGT
Organism: Rutidosis leptorrhynchoides; assembly: GCF_046630445.1. Taxonomy (NCBI): domain Eukaryota; kingdom Viridiplantae; phylum Streptophyta; class Magnoliopsida; order Asterales; family Asteraceae; genus Rutidosis; species Rutidosis leptorrhynchoides. The sequence continues at coordinate 648,547,089 of NC_092334.1, forward strand.
TTTAAAAATGAATGCAGTCTTTGAAAAACGTCTCATATAGAGGTCAAAACCTCGCAATGAAATCAATTAATATGGAACATTTTTAATCAATAAGAACGGGACATTTCACAATAAACTCAAGGTAGAACTTATGGAGTTACGAACACAAGGGTTCGACATTACCACATATGAACGACGATTCATGGAGTTGTGCCTATTGTGTCCGGGAGTGTTCGAAGATGAAGAAGAGAAGATCGATGCGTTTGTAAAAGGGTTACCAGTAAGGATTTAAGAAGATGTGAGTTCACACGAGCCCGCTTCCATACAAAAGGCAAGTAGAATGGCTCATAAACTCATAAATCAGATTGAGGGAAGAATTAAAGAGCAGACGGCCGAAGAAGCCAACACGAAATAACTCAAGAGAAAGTGGGAAGAAACCAGTGACAAGGGTCACCAATACAACAACAACAACAATTACAACCATAACCACAACAAAAATCGCAACAATAACCGCAATCCTAACAATAATTACAACAAATGTCCCAACAACAACAACAACTACAACAACCGTTCCAACAATAATAACAATCTCAACAACAACCTCAATAACAACAACGGCAACAAAAACCAGAAATGCCAAAGGTGTGAAGAGTACCACCAGAATAGGTTCTGCACGACATTTTGCACCAAGTGTAAAAGAACTGGCCATGGTGCGAAAAAGTGTGAGGTCTACGTGCCAAAGTTTAACAGAACTAAAGGAACAAATAGTGGCAAAACAAGTAATGCCGCCTTTGTTTGTTATGGATCTGGAAAACCGGGCCACATTAGAAGTAATTGCCCGAATCAGGGGAATACTAATGGGCAGGACCCCGGAAGAGTTTTCAATATTAATACGGCAGAAGCGCAGGAAGGCCCGGAGCTTGTTACGGGTACGTTTCTTATTGTTAATAAATCTGCTTATGTTTTATTTGATTCGGGTGCGGATAGAAGCTATATGAGTAGAGATTTTTGTGCTAAGTTAAGTTGCCCATTGACGCCTTTGGATAGTAAATTTTTACTCGAATTAGCAAACGGTAAATTAATTTCAGCAGATAATATATGTCGGGATAGAGAAATTAAACTGGGGGATGAAACGTTTAAAATTGATTTAATACCAGTCGAGTTAGGGAGTTTTGATGTAATAATTGGTATGGACTGGTTGAAAAAGGTGAGAGCAGAGGTCGTTTGTTACAAAAATGCGATTCGCATTATGCGTGAAAAGGGAAAACCTTTAATGGTGTACGGAGAAAAGAACAATGCGAAATTAAACCTTATTAGTAGTTTGAAGGCACAAAAACTAATAAGAAAAGGTTGTTACATCATTCTAGCACACATCAAGGAAGTAAAACCTGAAGAAAAGAATATCAGTGATGTTCCCGTCGCAAAAGAATTTCCCGATGTATTTCCGAAAGAATTACCGGGATTACCTCCACATTGATCCGTTGAATTTCAAATAGACCTTATACCAGGAGCTGCACCAATAGCTCGTGCTCCATACAGAATCGCACCCAGCGAAATGAAAGAATTACAAAGTCAGTTACAGAAACTTTTAGAGCGTGGTTTCATTCGACCAAGCACATCACCGTGGGGAGCTCCTGTTTTGTTTGTCAAGAAGAAGGATGGTACATTTAGGTTGTGTATTGACTACCGAGAGTTGAACAAACTTACCATCAAGAACCGCTAACCACTACCGAGAATCGATGAATTATTTGATCAACTACAAGGCTCGTCGGTTTATTCAAAGATTGATTTACGTTCTGGGTATCATCAAATGCGGGTGAAGGAGGATGATATTCCAAAGACTGCTTTTAGGACGCGTTACGGTCATTACGAGTTTATGGTTATACTGTTTGGGTTGACTAACGCACCAGCTGTGTTCATGGACCTCATGAACCGAGTGTGTGGACCATACCTTGACAAGTTTGTCATTGTTTTCATCGATGACATACTTATTTACTCAAAGAATGACCAAGAGCATGAAGAACATTTGAGAAAAGTGCTAGAGTTGTTAAGAAAAGAAAAACTGTACGCTAAGTTTTCAAAGTGTGCATTTTAGTTGGAAGAAGTTCAATTCCTCAGTCATATAGTGAACAAAGAAGGTATTCAAGTGGATCCAGCAAAGATTGAAACCGTTGAAAAGTGGGAAACCCCGAAAACTCCGAAACACATACGCCAATTTTTAGGGCTAGCTGGTTATTACAGGAGATTCATCCAAGATTTTTCAAAAATAGCAAAACCCTTGACTGCATTAACGCATAAAGGAAGGAAATTTGAATGGAAGGATGAACAAGAAAAAGCGTTTCAATTGTTGAAGAAAAAGTTAACTACGACACCTATATTGTCATTACCTGAAGGGAATGATGATTTTGTTATATATTGTGACGCCTCAAAACAAGGTCTCGGTTGTGTATTAATGTAACGAACGAAAGTAATTGCTTATGCGTCTAGACAATTGAAGATTCACGAGCAAAATTATATGACGCATAATTTGGAATTAGGCGCGGTTGTTTTTGCATTAAAGACTTGTAGGCATTACTTATATGGGGTCAAAAGTATTATATATACCGACCACAAAAGTCTTCAACACATATTTAATCAGAAACAACTGAACATGAGGCAGCGTAGGTGGAATGAATTGTTGAATGATTACGACTTTGAGATTCGTTACCACCCGGGGAAGGCGAATGTGGTAGCCGACGCTTTGAGCAGAAAGGACAGAGAACCCATTAGAGTAAAATCTATGAATATAATGATTCACAATAACCTTACTACTCAAATAAAGGAGGCGCAACAAGGAGTTTTAAAAGAGGGGAACTTAAAGGATGAAATACCCAAAGGATCGAAGAAGCACCTTAATATTCGGGAAGACGGAACCCGGTATAGGGCTGAAAGAATTTGGGTACTAAAATTTGGAGATATGAGAGAAATGATACTTAGAGAAGCTCATAAAACTAGATACTCAATACATCGTGGAACGGGTAAGATGTACAAAGATCTCAAGAAATATTTTTGATGGCCAGGTATGAAAGCCAATGTTGCTAAATACGTAGGGGAATGTTTGACGTGTTCTAAGGTCAAAGAGGAGCATCAGAAACCATCAGGTCTACTTCAACAACCTGATATCCCAGAATGGAAATGGGAAAACATTACCATGGATTTCATCACTAAATTGCCAAGGACTGCAAGTGGTTTTGATACTATTTGGGTAATAGTTGATCGTCTCACCAAATCAGCACACTTCCTGCCAATAAGAGAAGTTGACAAGATGGAGAAGTTAGCACGTCTGTATTTGAAGGAAGTCGTCTCCAGACATGGAATACCAATCTCTATTATCTCTGATAGGGATGGCAGATTTATTTCAAGATTCTGGCAGACATTACAGCAAGCATTAGGAACTCGTCTAGACATGAGTACTACTTATCATCCACAAACTGATGGGCAGAGTGAAAGGACGATACAAACGCTTGAAGACATGCTACGAGCATGTGTTATTGATTTCGAAAACAGTTGGGATCGACACCTTCCGTTAGCAGAATTTTCCTACAACAATAGCTACCATTCAAGCATTGAGATGACGCCATTTGAAGCACTCTATGGTAGAAAGTGCAGGTCTCTGATTTGTTGGAGTGAAGTGGGGGATAGAAAGATTACAGGTCCGAAGATAATACAAGAAACTACCGAGAAGATCATCCAAATTCAACAACGGTTGAAAACCGCCCAAAGTAGACAAAAGAGCTACGCGGACATTAAAAGAAAAGATATAGAATTTGAAATTGGAGAGATGGTCATGCTTAAAGTTGCACCTTGGAAAGGCGTTGTTCGATTTGGTAAAAGAGGGAAATTAAATCCAAGGTATATTGGACCATTCAAGATTATTGATCGTGTCAGACCAGTAGCTTACCGACTTGAGTTACCTCAACAAATCGCGTCTGTACATAACACTTTCCACGTCTCAAATTTGAAGAAATGTTTTGCTAAAGAAGATCTCACTATTCTGTTGGACGAAATCCAAATCAACGAAAAACTTCAATTCGTCGAAGAACCCGTCGAAATAATGGATCGTGAGGTTAAAAGACTTAAGAAAAACAAGATACCAATTGTTAAGGTTCGATGGAATGCTCGTAGAGGACCTGAGTTCACTTGGGAATGAGAAGATTAGATGAAGAAGAAGTACCCGCACTTATTTCCAGAAGATACGTCAACACCTTCAACTGCTTAAAATTTCGGGACGAAATTTATTTAACGGGTAGGTACTGTAGTGACCCGAACTTTTCCATGTTTATTTATATTAAATGAAATTGATATTTACATGATTAAGTGTTTCCAACATGTTAAGCAATCAAACTTGTTAAGAATTCATTAATTGAAATAGGTTTTATATGGACAATTGACCACCCAAGTTGATCGGTGATTCACGAACGTTAAAACTTGTAAAAACTATATGATGACATATATATAGATATATATATATATAGTTAACATGATATTATGATAAGTATGTATCTCATTAGGTATTTTAACAATGAGTTATATACATAAAAATGAGCCTATTGAATTAAGAAACTCGAAAACAATAAATATAACGATTATCGTTTTATCAACATCTTACTAATTACATATGAATCATTTTAAGATATTGTTACATTATATAATCATGATAAATGATAATTAAATATATCATTAAGTGTATTAACAATGAACTACATATGTAAAAATAAGACTACTAACTTAATGATTTCGAAACGAGACATATATTTAACGATTATCGTTGTAACGACATTTAACTGTATATATATCATACTAAGATATATTATATATCATAATATCATGATAATGTAACAATTTAGCATCTCTTTGGATATAATAAACATTGGGTTAACAACATTTAACAAGACCGTTAACATAAAGGTTTCAAAACAACATTTACATGTAACGACTAACGATGACTTAACGACTCAGTTAAAATGTATATACATGTATTGTTTTATTATGTATTCATACACTTTTGAAGGACTTCAAGACACTTATCAAAGTACTTCCACTTTGTAGTGACCCGAACTTTTCCATGTTTATATATATTAATTGAGATTGATATTTACATGATTAAATGTTTCCAACATGTTAAGCAATCAAACTTGTTAAGACTTGATTAATTGAAATATGTTTCATATAGACAATTGACCACCCAAGTTGACCGGTGATTCACGAACGTTAAAACTTGTAAAAACTATATGATGACATATATATATGGATATATATATAGTTAACATGATACTATGATAAGTAAACATATCATTAAGTATATTAACAATGAACTACATATGTAAAAACAAGACTACTAACTTAATGATTTTTAAACGAGACATATATGTAACGATTATCGTTTTAAAGACATTTAATGTATATATATCATATTAAGAGATATTCATACATGATAATATCATAATAATATAATAATTTAAAATCTCATTTGATATTATAAACATTGGGTTAACAACATTTAACAAGATCGTTAACCTAAAGTTTTAAAAACAACACTTACATGTAACGACTAACGATGACTTAACGACTCAGTTAAAATGTATATACATGTAGTGTTTTAATATGTATTTATACACTTTTGAAAGACTTCAATACACTTATCAAAATACTTCTACTTAACAAAAATGCTTACAATTACATCCTCGTTCAGTTTCATCAACAATTCTACTCGTATGCACCCGTATTCGTACTCGTACAATACACAGCTTTTAGATGAATGTACTATTGGTATATACACTCCAATGATCAGCTCTTAGCAGCCCATGTGAGTCACCTAACACATGTGGGAACTATCATTTGGAAACTAGCATGAAATATCTCATAAAATTATAAAAATATGAGTAATCATTCATGACTTATTTACATGAAAACAAAATTACATATCCTTTATATCTAATCCATACACCAACGACCAAAAACATTTATAAACACTTTTATTCTTCAATTTTATTCATCTAATTGATCTCTCTCAAGTTCTATCTTCAAGTTCTAAGTGTTCTTCATATATTCTACAAGTTCTAGTTACATAAAATCAAGAATACTTTCAAGTTTGCTAGCTCACTTCCAATCTTGTAAGTGAAATGTCCCGTTCTTATTGATTAAAAACGTTCCATATTAATTGATTTCGTTGCGAGGTTTTTACCTCTATATGAGACGTTTTTCAAAGACTGCATTCATTTTAAAACAAACCATAACCTTTATTTCATCAATAAAGGTTTAAAAAGCTTTACGTAGATTATCAAATAATGATAATCTAAAATATCCTGTTTACACACGACCATTACATAATGGTTTACAATACAAATATGTTACAACAAAATAAGTTTCTTGAATGCAGTTTTTACACAATATCATACAAGCATGAACTCCAAATCTCGTCCTTATTTAAGTATGCGACAGCGGAAGCTCTTAATAATCACCTGAGAATAAACATGCTTAAAACGTCAACAAAAATGTTGGTGAGTTATAGGTTTAACCTATATATATCAAATCATAATAATAGACCACAAGATTTCATATTTCAATACACATCCCATACATAGAGATAAAAATCATTCATATGGTGAACACCTGGTAACCGACATTAACAAGATGCATATTTAAGAATATCCCCATCATTCCAGGACACCCTTCGGATATGATATAAATTTCGAAGTACTAAAGCATCCGGTACTTTGGATGGGGTTTGTTAGGCCCAATAGATCTATCTTTAGGATTCGCGTCAATTAGGGTGTATGTTCCCTAATTCTTAGATTACCAGACTTAATAAAAAGGGGCATATTCAATTTCGATAATTCAACCATAGAATGTAGTTTCACGTACTTGTGTCTATTTTGTAAATCATTTATAAAACCTGCATGTATTCTCATCCCAAAAATATTAGATTTTAAAAGTGGGACTATAACTCACTTTCACATATTTTTACTTCGTCAGGAAGTAAGACTTGGCCACTGGTTGATTCACGAACGTATAACAATATATACATATATATCAAAGTATGTTCAAAATATATTTACAACACTTTTAATATATTTTGATGTTTTAAGTTTATTAAGTCAGCTGTCCTCGTTAGTAACCAACAACTAGTTGTCCACAGTTAGATGTACAGAAATAAATCGATAAATATTATCTTGAATCAATCCACGACCCAGTGTATACGTATCTCAGTATTGATCACAACTCAAACTATATATATTTTGGAATCAACCTCAACCCTGTATAGCTAACTCCAACATTCACATATAGAGTGTCTATGGTTGTTCCGAAATATATATAGATGTGTCGACATGATAGGTCGAAACATTGTATACGTGACTATGGTATCTCAAGATTACATAATATACAATACAAGTTGATTAAGTTATGGTTGGAATAGATTTGTTACAAATTTTCACGTAGCTAAAATGAGAAAAATTATCCAATCTTGTTTTACCCATAACTTCTTCATTTTAAATCCGTTTTGAGTGAATCAAATTGCAATGGTTTCATATTGAACTCTATTTTATGAATCTAAACAGAAAAAGTATAGGTTTATAGTCGGAAAAATAAGTTACAAGTCGTTTTTGTAAAGGTAGTCATTTCAGTCGAAAGAACGACGTCTAGATGACCATTTTAGAAAACATACTTCCACTTTGAGTTTAACCATAATTTTTGGATATAGTTTCATGTTCATAATAAAAATCATTTTCTCAGAATAACAATTTTAAATCAAAGTTTATCATAGTTTTTAATTAACTAACCCAAAACAGCCCGCGGTGTTACTACGACGGCGTAAATCCGGTTTTACGGTGTTTTTCGTGTCTCCAGGTTTTAAATCATTAAGTTAGCATATCATATAGATATAGAACATGTGTTTAGTTGATTTTAAAAGTCAAGTTAGAAGGATTAACTTTTGTTTGCGAACAAGTTTAGAATTAACTAAACTATGTTCTAATGATTACAAGTTTAAACCTTCGAATAAGATAGCTTTATATGTATGAATTGAATGATGTTATGAACATCATTACTACCTTAAGTTCCTTGGATAAACCTACTGGAAAAGTGAAAAATGGATCTAGCTTCAACGGATCCTTGGATGGCTCGAAGTTCTTGAAGAAGAATCATGACACGAAAACAAGTTCAAGTAAGATCATCACTTGAAATAAGATTGTTATAGTTATAGAAATTGAACCAAAGTTTGAATATGATTATTACCTTGTATTAGAATGATAACCTACTGTAAGAAACAAAGATTTCTTGAGGTTGGATGATCACCTTACAAGATTGGAAGTGAGCTAGCAAACTTGAAAGTATTCTTGATTTTATGTAACTAGAACTTGTAGAATATATGAAGAACACTTAGAACTTGAAGATAGAACTTGAGAGAGATCAATTAGATGAAGAAAATTGAAGAATGAAAGTGTTTGTAGGTGTTTTTGGTCGTTGGTGTATGGATTAGATATAAAGGATATGTAATTTTGTTTTCATGTAAATAAGTCATGAATGATTACTCATATTTTTGTAATTTTATGAGATATTTCATGCTAGTTGCCAAATGATGGTTCCCACATGTGTTAGGTGACTCACATGGGCTGCTAAGAGCTGATCATTGGAGTGTATATACCAATAGTACATACATCTAAAAGCTGTGTATTGTATGAGTACGAATACGGGTGCATACGAGTAGAATTGTTGATGAAACTGAACGAGGATGTAATTGTAAGCATTTTTGTTAAGTAGAAGTATTTTGATAAGTGTATTGAAGTCTTTCAAAAGTGTATAAATAAATATTAAAACACTACATGTATATACATTTTAACTGAGTCGTTAAGTCATCGTTAGTCGTTACATGTAAGTGTTGTTTTGAAACCTTTAGGTTAACGATCTTGTTAAATGTTGTTAACCCAATGTTTATAATATCAAATGAGATTTTAAATTATTATATTATCATGATATTATTATGTATGAATATCTCTTAATATGATATATATACATTAAATGTCTTTACAACGATAATCGTTACATATATGTCTCGTTTAAAAATCATTAAGTTAGTAGTCTTGTTTTTACATATGTAGTTCATTGTTAATATACTTAATGATATATTTACTTATCATAGTATCATATTAACTATATATATATCCATATATATGTCATCATATAGTTTTTACAAGTTTTAACGTTCGTGAATCACCGGTCAACTTGGGTGGTCAATTGTCTATATGAAACATATTTCAATTAATCATGTCTTAACAAGTTTGATTGCTTAACATGTTGGAAACATTTAATCATGTAAATATCAATCTCAATTAATATATATAAACATGGAAAAGTTCGGGTCACTACAGTACCTACCCGTTAAATAAATTTCGTCCCGAAATTTTAAACAGTTGAAGGTGTTGACGAATCTTCTAGAAATAGATGCGAGTATTTCTTCTTCATCTGATCTTCACGCTCCCAGGTGAACTCGGGTCCTCTACGAGCATTCTATCGAACCTTAACAATCGGTATCTTGTTTTGTTTAAGTCTCTTAACCTCACGATCCATTATTTCGACGGGTTCTTCAATGAATTGAAGTTTTTCATTGATTTGGATTTCGTCCAACGGAATAGTGAGATCTTCTTTAGCAAAACATTTCTTCAAATTTGAGATGTAGAAAGTGTTATGTACAGCCACGAGTTGTTGAGGTAGCTCCAGTTGGTAAGCTACTGGTCCGACACGATCTATAATCTTGAATGGTCCAATGTACCTTGGATTTAGTTTCCCCCGTTTACCAAATCGAACAACGCCTTTCCAAGGTGAAACCTTAAGCATGACCATTTCTCCAATTTCAAACTCTATATCTTTTCTTTTACTGTCCGCGTAGCTCTTTTGTCGACTCTGGGAGGTTTTCAACCGTTGTTGAATTTGGATGATCTTCTCGGTAGTTTCTTGTATAATCTCCGGACCCGTAATCTGTCTATCCCCCACTTCACTCCAACAAATTGGAGACCTGCACTTTCTACCATAAAGTGCTTCAAACGGCACCATCTCAATGCTTGAATGGTAGCTGTTGTTGTAGGAAAATTCTGCTAACGGTAGATGTCGATCCCAACTATTTCTGAAATCAATAACACATGCTCGTAGCATGTCTTCAAGCGTTTGTATCGTCCTTTCACTCTGCCCATCAGTTTGTGGATGATAGGCAGTACTCTTGTCTAGACGAGTTCCCAATGCTTGCTGTAATGTCTGCCAGAATCTTGAAATAAATCTGCCAGCCCTATCAGAGATAATAGAGATTGGTATTCCATGTCTGGAGATGACTTCCTTCAAATACAGTCGTGCTAACTTCTCCATCTTGTCATCTTCTCTTATTGGCAGGAAGTGTGCTAATTTGGTGAGACGATCAACTATTACCCAAATAGTATCAAAACCACTTGCAGTCCTTGGCAATTTAGTGATGAAATCCATGGTAATGTTTTCCCATTTCCATTCCGGGATTTCGGGTTGTTGAAGTAGACCTGATGGTTTCTGATGCTTAGCTTTGACCTTAGAACACGTCAAACATTCTCCTACATATTTAGCAACATCGGCTTTCATACCCGGCCACCAAAAATGTTTCTTGAGATCCTTGTAAATCTTCCCCGTTCCAGGATGTATTGAGTATCTGGTTTTATGAGCTTCTCTAAGTACCATTTCTCTCATATCTCCAAATTTTGGTACCCAAATCCTTTCAGCCCTATACCGGGTTCCGTCTTCCCGAATATTAAGATGCTTCTCCGATCCCTTGGGTATATCATCCTTTAAATTTCCCTCTTTTAAAACTCCTTGTTGCGCCTCCTTTATTTGAGTAGTAAGTTTATTATGAATCATTATATTCATAGATTTTACTCGAATGGGTTCTCTGTCCTTCCTGCTCAAGGCATCGGCTACCACATTTGCCTTCCCCGGGTGGTAACGAATCTCAAAGTCGTAATCATTCAACAATTCAATCCACCTACGCTGCCTCATATTCAGTTGTTTCTGATTAAATATGTGTTGAAGACTTTTGTGGTCGGTATATATAATACTTTTGACCCCATATAAGTAGTGCCTCCAAGTCTTTAATGCAAAAACAACCGCGCCAAATTCCAAATCATGCGTCATATAATTTTGTTCGTGAATCTTCAATTGTCTAGACGCATAAGCAATCACCTTCGTTCGTTGCATTAATACACAACCGAGACCTTGCTTTGATGCGTCACAATAAATCACAAAATCATCATTCCCTTCAGGCAATGACAATATAGGTGCCGTAGTTAGCTTTTTCTTCAATAACTGAAACGCTTTCTCTTGTTCATCATTCCATTCAAATTTCTTCCCTTTATGCGTAAATGCAGTCAAGGGTTTTGCTATTCTGGAAAAGTCTTGGATGAACCTTCTGTAGTAACCAGCTAGTCCTAAAAACTGGCGTATGTGTTTCGGAGTTTTCGGGGTTTCCCACTTTTCAACAGTTTCTATCTTTGCCGGATCCACCTTAATACCTTCTTTGTTCACTATGTGACCAAGGAATTGAACTTCTTCCAACCAAAATGCACACTTTGAAAACTTAGCGTACAATTCTTCCTTCCTCAATACTTCTAACACCTTTCTCAAATGTTCACCGTGTTCTTGGTCATTCTTTGAGTAAATAAGTATGTCATCAATGAAAACAATGACACACTTGTCAAGGTATGGTCCACACACTCGGTTCATAAGGTCCATGAACACAGCTGGTGCATTAGTTAAACCAAACGGCATGACCATAAACTCGTAATGACCGTAACGTGTTCTGAAAGCAGTCTTTGGAATATCATCTTCTTTCAAACGCATTTGATGATACCCGGAATGTAAGTCAATCTTTGAATAAACAGACGAGCCTTGTAGTTGATCAAATAAGTCATCGATTCTCGGTAGTGGGTAGCGGTTCTTGATGGTAAGTTTGTTCAACTCTCGGTAGTCGATACACAACCTGAATGTACCATCTTTCTTCTTGACAAACAAAACAGGAGCTCCCCATGGTGATGTGCTTGGTCGAATGAAACCACGTTCTAATAGTTCTTGCAGTTGGCTTTGCAGTTCTTTCATCTCGCTGGGTGCGAGTCTATAAGGAGCACGAGCTATTGGTGCAGCTCCTGGTACAAGATCTATTTGAAATTCAACAGATCGATGTGGAGGTAGTCCCGGTAATTCTTTCAGAAATACATCGGGAAATTCTTTTGCGACGGGAACATCATTGATGCTCTTTTCTTCAGTTTGTACTTTCTCGACGTATGCTAGAACAGCATAGCAACCTTTTCTTATTAGTTTTTGTGCCTTCAAATTACTAATAAGATGTAGCTTCGTGTTGCCCTTTTCTCCGTACACCATTAAGGGTTTTCCTTTTTCTCGTATAATGCGAATTGCATTTTTGTAACAAATGATCTCTGCTTTCACTTCTTTCAACCAGTCCATACCGATTATCACATCAAAACTCCCTAACTCTACTGGTATCAAATCAATCTTAAATGTTTCGCTAACCAGTTTAATTTCTCGATTCTGACATATATTATCTGCTGAAATTAATTTACCATTTGCTAATTCGAGTAAAAATTTACTATCCAATGGCGTCAATGGACAACTTAATTTAGCAAAAAAATCTCTACTCATATAGCTTCTATCCGCACCCGAATCAAATAAAACGTAAGCAGATTTATTGTCAATAAGAAACGTACCCGTAACAAGCTCCGGGTCTTCCTGTGCCTCTGCCGCATTAATATTGAAAACTCTTCCGCGGCCTTGTCCATTCGTGTTCTCCTGGTTCGGGCAATTTCTAATAATATGGCCCGGTTTTCCACATTTATAACAAACTACATTGGCATAACTTGCTCCGGCACTACTTGCTCCGCCATTACTCGTTCCGACACCATTTGTTCCTTTCGTTCTATTAACCCCTGGTCCATAGACCTCACACTTTGCCGCGCTATGACCATTTCTTTTACACTTGTTGCAAAATTTGGTGCAGAACCCCGAGTGATACTTTTCACACCTTTGGCATAGCTGCTTCTGATTGTTGTTGTTGTTGCGGTTATTATTGTTGTTGGGATGATTGTTGTAGTTGCTGTTGTTGTTGTTGTTGTTGTTGTTGTTGGGCCATTTGTTGTAGTTGCGATTGATGTTGCGATTGCTGTTGTTGTTGTATTGGTGATTCTTATCACCGTTTTCCTCCCACTTTCTTTTGACTTGCTTCACATTGGCCTCTTCAGCCGTCTGTTCTTTAATTCTTTCCTCAATCTGGTTCACTAGTTTGTAAGTCATTCTACATGCCTGTTGTATGGAGGCGGGCTCGTGTGAACTTATATCTTCTTGGATTCTTTCCGGTAATCCTTTCACAAACGCGTCGATCTTCTCTTCCTCATCTTCGAATGCTCCCGGACACAATAGGCACAATTCTGTGAATCGTCTTTCGTATGTGGTAATATCAAATCCTTGGGTTCGTAACCCTCTAAGTTCTGTCTTGAGCTTATTGACCTCGGTTCTGGGACGGTACTTCTCGTTCATCAAGTGCTTGAATGATGACCACGGTAGTGCGTACGCATCGTCTTGTCCCACTTGCTCTAGATAGGTATTCCACCATGTTAACGCAGAACCTGTGAAGGTATGCGTAGCGTACTTCACTTTGTCCTCTTCAGTACACTTACTTATGGCAAACACCGATTCGACCTTCTCGGTCCACCGTTTCAATCCGATCGGTCCTTCAGTTCCATCAAATTCCAAAGGTTTGCAGGCAGTGAATTCTTTGTAGGTGCATCCTACATGATTTCCTGTACTGCTAGATCCAAGGTTATTGTTGGTATGTAGCGCAGCCTGTACTGCGGCTATGTTTGAAGCTAGAAAAGTACGGAATTCCTCTTCATTCATATTCACGGTGTGTCGAGTAGTCGGTGCCATTTCCTTCAAAATAGTCAAATGGAACAAGTTAATCATACAGAATATTAAGAGTAGTTAATAGTATTTCGTAGCATAATATGAACTCATTTATAAAAGCTTTTTCTTCATATTAGCGTTTTATAAGTTTAAATTCGGGTAGTACCTACCCGTTAAGTTCATACTTAGTAGCTAATATACAATTCAACTACTACAATTCTATATGAAAAACTGATTATAATAATATTTCGCGTTCAAACTTTTATACAATATTTTACAAACTTACAATACCGCTTATTTTACATAAAGCATGAAATATAGCACACAATAACTTTGATACAAGATAGTTGTGAAGATAATTCTAGCTAGTACACAAGTCGTTCAGCAAAGGCAATAAAGACACGTAATTCATACGTCCAGAAACAAGTCATGCATTCTGGTTTTACTAGGACTACTTCCCATCCTTGGTCTTGTGGAACATAACCGTTATGGCCGTTGATAAGACAGCGTGTTGTAACGTCGTCAAAGGGACGAGGGTTACGTAATGTCCAACAGTCCCGTAACAATCTAAAAACCTCATTTCTTACCCCAATTACCGACTCCGTCACTTGTGGGAACGTTTTGTTTAATAGTTGTAGCCCGATGTTCTTGTTCTCACTTTGGTGAGAAGCGGACATTACTAATCCGTAAGCATAACATGCTTCTTTATGTTGCATGTTAGCTGCTTTTTCTAAATCACGAAGTCCAATATTCGGATATATTGAGTCAAAATAATTTCTTAACCCATTGCGTAAAATAGCATTTGGGTTCCCCGCAATATATGCGTCAAAGTAAACACATCGTAACTTATGGATTTCCCAATGTGATATCCCCCATCTTTCGAACGAAAGCCTTTTATAAACCAAGGCATTCTTGGAACGTTCTTCGAATGTCTTACAAACTGATCTCGCCTTAAATAGTTGTGCCGAAGAATTCTGACCGACTCTAGACAAGATTTCATCAATCATGTCTCCGGGTAGGTCTCTTAAAATATTGGGTTGTCTATCCATTTTGTGTTTTTATACTGTAAAATAGACAAGAGTTAGATTCATAAAAAAAAAAATACTTATTAATACAAGCAATTTTTACATATATCATAAAGCATAAGCACACTATATTACATATATTACACCACACGAATACAGCTATCTTATTCCGACTCGCTTGTTTCTTCTTCTTCGGTTTTGGTTCGTTTTGCCAAGTTTCTAGGGATATATGATGTTCCCCTAATACGAGCCGTCGTTATCCACATTGGTTTAGAAAAACCTGGTGGTTTAGAGGTTCCCGGGTCATTGTTACAACTTAAGGACTTCGGGGGTTGACGATACATATAAAGTTCATCGGGGTTGGAATTAGATTTCTCTATTTTTATGCCCTTTCTCTTATTATTTTCTTTTGCCTTTTTAAATTCAGTTGGGGTAATTTCTATAACATCATCAGAATTCTCGTCGGAATCCGATTCATCGGAGAATTGGTAATCCTCCCAATATTTTGCTTCCTTGGCGGAAACACCATTGACCATAATTAACCTTGGTCGGTTGGTTGAGGATTTTCTTTTACTAAATCTTTTTATTATTTCCCCCACCGGTTCTATTTCTTCATCCGGTTCCGATTCTTCTTCCGGTTCCGATTCTTCTTCCGGTTCTGACTCTTCTTCCGGTTCCTCTTCGGGAACTTGTGAATCAGTCCACGAATCATTCCAATTTACATTTGACTCTTCATTATTATTAGGTGAGTCAATGGGACTTGTTCTAGAGGTAGACATCTATCACATAATATCAAACGCGTTAAGAGATTAATATATTACATAATATTCACATGTTAAAAATATATAGTTTCCAACAAAATTTGTTAAGCAATCATTTTTCAAGTAAACACGGTCGAAGTCCAGACTCACTAATGCATCCTAACAAACTCGATAAGACACACTAATGCAAAATTCTGGTTCTCTAAGACCAACGCTCGGATACCAACTGAAATGTCCCGTTCTTATTGATTAAAAACGTTCCATATTAATTGATTTCGTTGCGAGGTTTTGACCTCTATATGAGACGTTTTTCAAAGACTGCATTCATTTTAAAACAAACCATAACCTTTATTTCATCAATAAAGGTTTAAAAAGCTTTACGTAGATTATCAAATAATGATAATCTAAAATATCCTGTTTACACAAGACCATTACATAATGGTTTACAATACAAATATGTTACAACAAAATAAGTTTCTTGAATGCAGTTTTTACACAATATCATACAAGTATGAACTCCAAATCTCGTCCTTATTTAAGTATGCGACATCGGAAGCTCTTAATAATCACCTGAGAATAAACATGCTTAAAACGTCAACAAAAATGTTGGTGAGTTATAGGTTTAACCTATATATATCAAATCATAATAATAGACCACAAGATTTCATATTTCAATACACATCCCATACATAGAGATAAAAATCATTCATATGGTGAACACCTGGTAACCGACATTAACAAGATGCATATTTAAGAATATCCCCATCATTCCAGGACACCCTTCGGATATGATATAAATTTTGAAGTACTAAAGCATCCGGTACTTTGGATGGGGTTTGTTAGGCCCAATAGATCTATCTTTAGGATTCGCGTCAATTAGGGTGTCTGTTCCCTAATTCTTAGATTACCAGACTTAATAAAAAGGGGCATATTCAATTTCGATAATTCAACCATAGAATGTCGTTTCACGTACTTGTGTCTATTTTGTAAATCATTTATAAAACCTGCATGTATTCTCATCCCAAAAATATTAGATTTTAAAAGTGGGACTATAACTCACTTTCACATATTTTTACTTCGTCGGGAAGTAAGACTTGGCCACTGGTTGATTCACGAACCTATAACAATATATACATATATATCAAAGTATGTTCAAAATATATTTACAACACTTTTAATATATTTTGATGTTTTAAGTTTATTAAGTCAGCTGTCCTCGTTAGTAACCTACAACTAGTTGTCCACAGTTAGATGTACAGAAATAAATCGATAAATATTATCTTGAATCAATCCACGACCCAGTGTATACGTATCTCAGTATTGATCACAACTCAAACTATATATATTTTGGAATCAACCTCAACCCTTTATAGCTAACTCCAACATTCACATATAGAGTGTCTATGGTTGTTCCGAAATATATATAGATGTGTCGACATGATAGGTCGAAACATTGTATACGTGTCTATGGTATCTCAAGATGACATAATATACAATACAAGTTGATTAAGTTATGGTTGGAATAGATTTGTTACAAATTTTCACGTAGCTAAAATGAGAAAAATTATCCAATCTTGTTTTACCCATAACTTCTTCATTTTAAATCCGTTTTGAGTGAATCAAATTGCTATGGTTTCATATTGAACTCTATTTTATGAATCTAAACAGAAAAAGTATAGGTTTATAGTCGGAAAAATAAGTTACAAGTCGTTTTTGTAAAGGTAGTCATTTCAGTCGAAAGAACGACGTCTAGATGACCATTTTAGAAAACATACTTCCACTTTGAGTTTAACCATAATTTTTGGATATAGTTTCATGTTCATAATAAAAATAATTTTCTCAGAATAACAATTTTAAATCAAAGTTTATCATAGTTTTTAATTAACTAACCCAAAACAGCCCGCGGTGTTACTACGACGGCGTAAATCCGGTTTTACGGTGTTTTTCGTGTCTCCAGGTTTTAAATCATTAAGTTAGCATATCATATAGATATAGAACATGTGTTTAGTTGATTTTAAAAGTCAAGTTAGAAGGATTAACTTTTGTTTGCGAACAAGTTTAGAATTAACTAAACTATGTTCTAATGATTACAAGTTTAAACCTTCGAATAAGATAGCTTTATATGTATGAATTGAATGATGTTATGAACATCATTACTACCTTAAGTTCCTTGGATAAACCTACTGGAAAAGTGAAAAATGGATCTAGCTTCAACGGATCCTTGGATGGCTCGAAGTTCTTGAAGCAGAATCATGACACGAAAACAAGTTCAAGTAAGATCATCACTTGAAATAAGATTGTTATAGTTATAGAAATTGAACCAAAGTTTGAATATGATTATTACCTTGTATTAGAATGATAACCTACTGTAAGAAACAAAGATTTCTTGAGGTTGGATGATCACCTTACAAGATTGGAAGTGAGCTAGCAAACTTGAAAGTATTCTTGATTTTATGTAACTAGAACTTGTAGAATATATGAAGAACACTTAGAACTTGAAGATAGAACTTGAGAGAGATCAATTAGATGAAGAAAATTGAAGAATGAAAGTGTTTGTAGGTGTTTTTGGTCGTTGGTGTATGGATTAGATATAAAGGATATGTAATTTTGTTTTCATGTAAATAAGTCATGAATGATTACTCATATTTTTGTAATTTTATGAGATATTTCATGCTAGTTGCCAAATGTGAAATGTCCCGTTCTTATTGATTAAAAACGTTCCATATTAATTGATTTCGTTGCGAGGTTTTGACCTCTATATGAGACGTTTTTCAAAGACTGCATTCATTTTTAAACAAACCATAACCTTTATTTCATCAATAAAGGTTTAAAAAGCTTTACGTAGATTATCAAATAATGATAATCTAAAATATCCTGTTTACACACGACCATTACATAATGGTTTACAATACAAATATGTTACAACAAAATAAGTTTCTTGAATGCAGTTTTTACACAATATCATACAAGAATGGACTCCAAATCTTGTCCTTATTTAAGTATGCGACAGCGGAAGCTCTTAATAATCACCTGAGAATAAACATGCTTAAAACGTCAACAAAAATGTTGGTGAGTTATAGGTTTAACCTATATATATCAAATCGTAACAATAGACCACAAGATTTCATATTTCAATACACATCCCATACATAGAGATAAAAATCATTCATATGGTGAACACCTGGTAACCGACAATAACAAGATGCATATATAAGAATATCCCCATCATTCCGGGACACCCTTCGGATATGATATAAATTTCGAAGTACTAAAGCATCCGGTACTTTGGATGGGGTTTGTTAGGCCCAATAGATCTATCTTTAGGATTCGCGTCAATTAGGGTGTCTGTTCCCTAATTCTTAGATTACCAGACTTAATAAAAAGGGGCATATTCGATTTCGATAATTCAACCATAGAATGTAGTTTCACGTACTTGTGTCTATTTTGTAAATCATTTATAAAACCTGCATGTATTCTCATCCGAAAAATATTAGATTTTAAAAGTGGGACTATAACTCACTTTCACAGATTTTTACTTCGTCGGGAAGTAAGACTTGGCCACTGGTTGATTCACGAACCTATAACAATATATACATATATATCAAAGTATGTTCAAAATATATTTACAACACTTTTAATATATTTTGATGTTTTAAGTTTATTAAGTCAGCTGTCCTCGTTAGTAACCTACAACTAGTTGTCCACAGTTAGATGTACAGAAATAAATCGATAAATATTATCTTGAATCAATCCACGACCCAGTGTATACGTATCTCAGTATTGATCACAACTCAAACTATATATATTTTGGAATCAACCTCAACCCTGTATAGCTAACTCCAACATTCACATATAGAGTGTCTATGGTTGTTCCGAAATATATATAGATGTGTCGACATGATAGGTCGAAACATTGTATACGTGTCTATGGTATCTCAAGATTACATAATATATAATACAAGTTGATTAAGTTATGGTTGGAATAGATTTGTTACCAATTTTCACGTAGCTAAAATGAGAAAAATTATCCAATCTTGTTTTACCCATAACTTCTTCATTTTAAATCCGTTTTGAGTGAATCAAATTGCTATGGTTTCATATTGAACTCTATTTTATGAATCTAAACAAAAAAGTATAGGTTTCTAGTCGGAAAAATAAGTTACAAGTCGTTTTTGTAAAGGTAGTCATTTCAGTCGAAAGAACGACGTCTAGATGACCATTTTAGAAAACATACTTCCACTTTGAGTTTAACCATAATTTTTGGATATAGTTTCATGTTCATAATAAAAATCATTTTCTCAGAATAACAACTTTTAAATCAAAGTTTATCATAGTTTTTAATTAACTAACCCAAAACAGCCCGCGATGTTACTACGACGGCGTAAATCCGGTTTTACGGTGTTTTTCGTGTTTCCAGGTTTTAAATCATTAAGTTAGCATATCATATAGATATAGAACATGTGTTTAGTTGATTTTAAAAGTCAAGTTAGAAGGATTAACTTTTGTTTGCGAACAAGTTTAGAATTAACTAAACTATGTTCTAGTGATTACAAGTTTAAACCTTCGAATAAGATAGCTTTATATGTATGAATCGAATGATGTTATGAACATCATTACTACCTTAAGTTCCTTGGATGAACCTACTGGAAAAGAGAAAAATGGATCTAGCTTCAATGGATCCTTGGATGGCTCAAAGTTCTTGAAGCAAAATCATGACACGAAAACAAGTTCAAGTAAGATCATCACTTGAAATAAGATTGTTATAGTTATAGAAATTGAACCAAAGTTTGAATATGATTATTACCTTGTATTAGAATGATAACCTACTGTAAGAAACAAAGATTTCTTGAGGTTGGATGATCACCTTACAAGATTGGAAGTGAGCTAGCAAACTTGAAAGTATTCTTGATTTTATGAAACTAGAACTTTTGGAATTTATGAAGAACACTTAGAACTTGAAGATAGAACTTGAGAGAGTTCAATTAGATGAAGAAAATTGAAGAATGAAAGTGTTTGTAGGTGTTTTTGGTCGTTGGTGTATGGATTAGATATAAAGGATATGTAATTTTGTTTTCATGTAAATAAGTCATGAATGATTACTCATATTTTTGTAATCTTATGAGATATTTCATGCTAGTTGCCAAATGATGGTTCCCACATGTGTTAGGTGACTCACATGGGCTGCTAAGAGCTGATCATTGGAGTGTATATACCAATAGTACATACATCTAAAAGCTGTGTATTGTACGAGTACGAATACGGGTGCATACGAGTAGAATTGTTGATGAAACTGAACGAGAATGTAATTGTAAGCATTTTTGTTAAGTAGAAGTATTTTGATAAGTGTATTGAAGTCTTTCAAAAGTGTATAAATACATATTAAAACACTACATGTATATACATTTTAACTGAGTCGTTAAGTCATCGTTAGTCGTTACATGTAAGTGTTGTTTTGAAACCTTTAGGTTAACGATCTTGTTAAATGTTGTTAACCCAATGTTTATAATAACAAAAGAGATTTTAAATTATTATATTATCATGATATTATGATGTACGAATATCTCTTAATATGATATATATACATTAAATGTCGTTACAACGATAAACGTTACATATATGTCTCGTTTCAAAATCATTAAGTTAGTAGTCTTGTTTTTACATATGTAGTTCATTGTTAATATAATTAATGATATGTTTACTTATCATAATATCATGTTAACTATATATATAACCATATATATGTCATCATATAGTTTTTTTACAAGTTTTAACGTTCGTGAATCACCGGTCAACTTGGGTGGTCAATTGTCTATATGAAACCTATTTCAATTAATCAAGTCTTAACAAGTTTGATTGCTTAACATGTTGGAAACATTTAATCATGTAAACATCAATCTCAATTAATATATATAAACATGGAAAAGTTCGGGTCACTACAGTACCTACCCGTTAAATAAATTTCGTCCCGAAATTTTAAGCTGTTGAAGGTGTTGACGAATCTTCTGGAAATAGATGCGGGTATTTCTTCTTCATCTGATCTTCACGCTCCCAGGTGAACTCGGGTCCTCTACGAGCATTCCATCGAACCTTAACAATTGGTATCTTGTTTTGCTTAAGTCTTTTAACCTCACGATCCATTATTTCGACGGGTTCTTCGATGAATTGGAGTTTTTCGTTGATTTGGATTTCATCTAACGGAATAGTGAGATCTTCTTTAGCAAAACATTTCTTCAAATTCGAGACGTGGAAAGTGTTATGTACAGCCGCGAGTTGTTGAGGTAACTCAAGTCGGTAAGCTACTGGTCCGACACGATCAATAATCTTGAATGGTCCAATATACCTTGGATTTAATTTCCCTCGTTTACCAAATCGAACAACGCCTTTCCAAGGTGAAACTTTAAGCATGACCATCTCTCCAATTTCAAATTCTATATCTTTTCTTTTAATGTCAGCGTAGCTCTTTTGTCGACTTTGGGCGGTTTTCAACCGTTGTTGAATTTGGATGATCTTCTCGGTAGTTTCTTGTATAATCTCCGGACCCGTAATCTGTCTATCCCCCACCTCACTCCAACAAATCGGAGACCTGCACTTTCTACCATAAAGTGCTTCAAACGGCGCCATCTCAATGCTTGAATGGTAGCTGTTGTTGTAGGAAAATTCTGCTAACGGTAGATGTCGATCCCAACTGTTTCCGAAATCAATAACACATGCTCGTAGCATGTCTTCAAGCGTTTGTATCGTCCTTTCGCTCTGCCCATCAGTTTGTGGATGATAGGCAGTACTCATGTCTAGACGAGTTCCTAATGCTTGTTGTAATGTCTGCCAGAATCTTGAAATAAATCTGCCATCCCTATCAGAGATAATAGAGATTGGTATTCCATGTCTGGAGATGACTTCCTTCAAATACAGTCGTGCTAACTTCTCCATCTTGTCATCTTCTCTTATTGGTAGGAAGTGTGCTGATTTGGTGAGACGATCAACTATTACCCAAATAGTATCAAAACCACTTGCAGTCCTTGGCAATTTAGTGATGAAATCCATGGTAATGTTTTCCCATTTCCATTCCGGGATTTCGGGTTGTTGAAGTAGACCTGATGGTTTCTGATGCTCAGCTTTGACCTTAGAACACGTCAAACATTCTCCTACGTATTTAGCAACATCGTCTTTCATACCCGGCCACCAAAAATATTTCTTGAGATCCTTGTACATCTTCCCCGTTCCAGGATGTATTGAGTATCTGGTTTTATGAGCTTCTCTAAGTACCATTTCTCTCATATCTCCAAATTTTGGTACCCAAATCCTTTCAGCCCTATACCGGGTTCCGTCTTCCCGAATATTAAGATGTTTCTCCGATCCTTTGGGTATTTCATCCTTTAAATTTCCCTCTTTTAAAACTCCTTGTTGCGCCTCCTTTATTTGAGTAGTAATGTTATTATGAATCATTATATTCATAGATTTTACTCGAATGGGTTCTCTATCCTTCCTGCTCAAGGCATCGGCTACCACATTTGCCTTCCCCGGGTGGTAACGAATCTCAAAATCGTAATCATTCAATAATTCAATCCACCTACGCTGCCTCATATTCAGTTGTTTCTGATTAAATATGTGTTGAAGACTTTTGTGGTCGGTATATATAATACTTTTGACCCCATATAAGTAGTGCCTCCAAGTCTTTAATGCAAAAACAACCGCGCCTAATTCCAAATCATGCGTCGTATAATTTTGTTCGTGAATCTTCAATTGTCTAGACGCATAAGCAATCACCTTCGTTCGTTGCATTAATACACAACCGAAACCTTGCTTTGATGCGTCACAATAAATCACAAAATCATCATTCCCTTCAGGCAATGACAATATAGGTGCCGTAGTTAGCTTTTTCTTCAATAACTGAAACGCTTTCTCTTGTTCATCATTCCATTCAAATTTCTTCCCTTTATGCGTTAATGCAGTCAAGGGTTTTGCTATTCTGGAAAAGTCTTGGATGAACCTTCTGTAGTAACCAGCTAGTCCTAAAAACTGGCGTATGTGTTTCGGAGTTTTCGGGGTTTCCCACTTTTCAACAGTTTCTATCTTTGCCGGATCCACCTTAATACCTTCTTTGTTCACTATGTGACCGAGGAATTGAACTTCTTCCAACCAAAATGCACACTTTGAAAACTTAGCGTACAATTCTTCCTTCCTCAATACTTCTAACACTTTTCTCAAATGTTCACCGTGTTCTTGGTCATTCTTTGAGTAAATAAGTATGTCATCAATGAAAACAATGACAAACTTGTCAAGGTATGGCCCACACACTCGGTTCATAAGGTCCATGAACACAGCTGGTGCATTAGTTAAACCAAACGGCATGACCATAAACTCGTAATGACCGTAACGTGTTCTGAAAGCAGTCTTTGGAATATCATCTTCTTTCACCCGCATTTGATGATACCCGGAACGTAAGTCAATCTTTGAATAAACAGACGAGCCTTGTAGTTGATCAAATAAGTCGTCGATTCTCGGTAGTGGGTAGCGGTTCTTGATGGTAAGTTTGTTCAACTCTCGGTAGTCGATACACAACCTGAATGTACCATCTTTCTTTTTGACAAACAAAACAGGAGCTCCCCACGGTGATGTGCTTGGTCGAATGAAACCACGCTCTAAAAGTTCTTGTAATTGGCTTTGCAGTTCTTTCATCTCGCTGGGTGCGAGTCTGTAAGGAGCACGAGCTATTGGTGCAGCTCCTGGTACAAGATCTATTTGAAATTCAACGGATCGATGTGGGGGTAATCCCGGTAATTCTTTCGGAAATACATCGGGAAATTCTTTTGCAATGGGAACATCATTGATGCTCTTTTCTTCAGTTTGTACTTTCTCGACGTGTGCTAGAACAGCATAGCAACCTTTTCTTATTAGTTTTTGTGCCTTCAAATTACTAATAAGATGTAGCTTCGTGTTGCCCTTTTCTCCGTACACCATTAAGGGTTTTCCTTTTTCTCGTATAATGCGAATTGCATTTTTGTAACAAACGATCTCCGCTTTCACTTCTTTCAACCAGTCCATACCGATTATCACATCAAAACTCCCTAACTCTACTGGTATCAAATCAATCTTAAATGTTTCGCTAACCAGTTTAATTTCTCGATTCCGACATATATTATCTGCTGAAATTAATTTACCATTTGCTAATTCGAGTAAAAATTTACTATCCAAAGGCGTCAATGGACAACTTAATTTAGCACAAAAATCTCTACTCATATAGCTTCTATCCGCACCCGAATCAAATAAAACGTAAGCAGATTTATTGTCAATAAGAAACGTACCCGTAACAAGCTCCGGGTCTTCCTGTGCCTCTACCGCATTAATATTGAAAACTCTTCCACGGCCTTGTCCATTCGTGTTCTCCTGGTTCGGGCAATTTCTAATAATGTGGCCTGGTTTTCCACATTTATAACAAACTACATTGGCATAACTTGCTCCGACACTACTTGCTCCGCCATTACTCGTTCCGACACCATTTGTTCCTTTCGTTCTATTAACCCCTGGTCCGTAGACCTCACACTTCGCCGCGCTATGACCATTTCTTTTACACTTGTTGCAAAATTTGGTGCAGAACCCCGAGTGATTCTTTTCACACCTTTGGCATAGTTGCTTCTGATTGTTGTTGTTGTTGCGGTTATTATTGTTGTTGGGATGATTGTTGTAGTTGCTATTGTTGTTGTTATTGTTGTTGTTGGGCCGTTTGTTGTAGTTGCGATTGATGTTGCGATTGTTGGGATAATTGTTGCGATTATTGTTGTAATTGCTGTTGTTGTTGTATTGGTGATTCTTATCACCGTTTTCCTCCCACTTCCTTTTGACTTGCTTCACATTGGCCTCTTCAGCAGTCTGTTCTTTAATTCTTTCTTCAATCTGGTTCACTAGTTTGTGAGCCATTCTACATGCCTGTTGTATGGAGGCGGGCTCGTGTGAACTTATATCTTCTTGGATTCTTTCCGGTAATCCTTTCACAAACGCGTCGATCTTCTCTTCCTCATCTTCGAATGCTCCCGGACACAATAGGCACAATTCTGTGAATCGTCTTTCGTACGTGGTAATATCAAATCCTTGGGTTCGTAACCCTCTAAGTTCTGTCTTGAGCTTATTGACCTCGGTTCTGGGACGGTACTTCTCGTTCATCAAGTGCTTGAATGCTGACCACGGTAGTGCGTACGCATCATCTTGTCCCACTTGCTCTAGATAGGTATTCCACCATGTTAACGCAGAACCTGTGAAGGTATGCGTAGCGTACTTCACTTTGTCCTCTTCAGTACACTTACTTATGGCAAACACCGATTAAACCTTCTCGGTCCACCGTTTCAATCCGATCGGTCCTTCGGTTCCATCAAATTCCAAAGGTTTGCAGGCAGTGAATTCTTTGTAGGTGCATCCTACACGATTTCCTGTACTGCTAGATCCAAGGTTATTGTTGGTATGTAGCGCAGCCTGTACTGCGGCTATGTTTGAAGCTAGAAAAGTACGGAATTCCTCTTCATTCATATTCACGGTGTGTCGAGTAGTCGGTGCCATTTCCTTCAAAATAGTTAAATGGAACAAGTTAATCATACAGAATATTAAGAGTAGTTAATAGTATTTTGTAGCATAATATGAACTTATTTATAAAAGCTTTTTCTTCATATTAGCGTTTTATAAGTTTAAATTCGGGTAGTACCTACCCGTTAAGTTCATACTTAGTAGCTAATATACAATTCAACTACTACAATTCTATATGAAAAACTGATTATAATAATATTTCGCGTTCAAACTTTTATACAATATTTTACAAACTTACAATACCGCTTATTTTACATAAAGCATGAAATATAGCACACAATAACTTTGATACAAGATAGTTGTGAAGACAATTCTAGCTAGTACACAAGTCGTTCAGCAAAGGCAATAAATACACGTAATTCATACGTCCAGAAACAAGTCATGCATTCTGGTTTTACTAGGACTACTTCCCATCCTTGGTCTTGTGCAACATAACCGTTATGGCCGTTGATAAGACAGCGTGTTGTAACGTCATCAAAGGGACGAGGGTTACGTAATGTCCAACAGTCCCGTAATAATCTAAAAACCTCATTTCTTACCCCAATTACCGACTCCGTCACTTGTGGAAACGTTTTGTTTAATAGTTGTAGCCCGATGTTCTTGTTCTCACTTTGGTGAGAAGCGAACATTACTAATCCGTAAGCATAACATGCTTCTTTATGTTGCATGTTAGCCGCTTTTTCTAAATCACGAAGTCCAATATTCGGATATATTGAGTCAAAATAATTTCTTAACCCGTTGCGTAAAATAGCATTTGGGTTCCCCGCAATATATGCGTCAAAGTAAACACATCGTAACTTATGGGTTTCCCAATGTGATATCCCCCATCTTTCAAACGAAAGTCTCTTATAAACCAAGACATTCTTGGAACGTTCTTCGAATGTCTTACAAACTGATCTCGCCTTAAATAGTTGTGCCGAAGAATTCTGGCCGACTCTAGACAAGATTTCATCAATCATGTCTCCGGGTAGGTCTCTTAAAATATTGGGTTGTCTATCCATTTTGTATTTTTAAACTGTAAAATAGACAAGAGTTAGATTCATAAAAAAAACTACTTATTAATACAAGCAATTTTTACATATATCATAAAGCATGAGAACACTATATTCCATATATTACACCACACGAATACAACTATCTTATTCCGACTCGCTCGTTTCTTCTTCTTCGGTTTTGGTTCGTTTTGCCAAGTTTCTAGGGATATATGATGTTCCCCTAATACGAACCGTCGTTGTCCACATTGGTTTAGGAAAACCTGGGGGTTTAGAGGTTCCCGGGTCATTGTTACAACTTAAGGACTTCGGGGGTTGACGATACATATAAAGTTCATCGGGGTTGGAATTAGATTTCTCTATTTTTATGCCCTTTCCCTTATTATTTTCTTTTGCCTTTTTAAATTCAGTTGGGGTAATTTCTATAACATCATCGGAATTCTCGTCGGAATCCGATTCATCGGAGAATTGGTAATCCTCCCAATATTTTGCTTCCTTGGCGGAAACACCATTGACCATAATTAACTTTGGTCGGTTGGTTGAGGATTTTCTTTTACTTAACCGTTTTATTATTTCCCCCACCGGTTCTATTTCTTCATCCGGTTCCGATTCTTCTTCCGGTTCCGATTCTTCTTCCGGTTCCGACTCTTCTTCCGGTTCCTCTTCGGGAACTTGTGAATCAGTCCACAAATCATTCCAATTTACATTTGACTCTTCATTATTATTAGGTGAGTCAATGGGACTTGTTCTAGAGGTAGACATCTATCACATAATATCAAACACGTTAAGAGATTAATATATCACATAATATTCATATGTTAAAAATATATAGTTTCCAACAAAAATGTTAAGCAATCATTTTTAAAGAAAACACGGTCGAAGTCCAGACTCACTAATGCATCCTAACAAACTCGATAAGACACACTAATGCAAATTTTCTGGTTCTCTAAGACCAACGCTCGGATACCAACTGAAATGTCCCGTTCTTATTGATTAAAAACGTTCCATATTAATTGATTTCGTTGCGAGGTTTTGACCTCTATATGAGACGTTTTTCAAAGACTGCATTCATTTTTAAACAAACCATAACCTTTATTTCATCAATAAAGGTTTAAAAAGCTTTACGTAGATTATCAAATAATGATAATCTAAAATATCCTGTTTACACACGACCATTACATAATGGTTTACAATACAAATATGTTACAACAAAATAAGTTTCTTGAATGCAGTTTTTACACAATATCATACAAGAATGGACTCCAAATCTTGTCCTTATTTAAGTATGCGACAGCGGAAGCTCTTAATAATCACCTGAGAATAAACATGCTTAAAACGTCAACAAAAATGTTGGTGAGTTATAGGTTTAACCTATATATATCAAATCGTAACAATAGACCACAAGATTTCATATTTCAATACACATCCCATACATAGAGATAAAAATCATTCATATGGTGAACACCTGGTAACCGACAATAACAAGATGCATATATAAGAATATCCCCATCATTCCGGGACACCCTTCGGATATGATATAAATTTCGAAGTACTAAAGCATCCGGTACTTTGGATGGGGTTTGTTAGGCCCAATAGATCTATCTTTAGGATTCGCGTCAATTAGGGTGTCTGTTCCCTAATTCTTAGATTACCAGACTTAATAAAAAGGGGCATATTCGATTTCGATAATTCAACCATAGAATGTAGTTTCACGTACTTGTGTCTATTTTGTAAATCATTTATAAAACCTGCATGTATTCTCATCCCAAAAATATTAGATTTTAAAAGTGGGACTATAACTCACTTTCACAGATTTTTACTTCGTCGGGAAGTAAGACTTGGCCACTGGTTGATTCACGAACCTATAACAATATATACATATATATCAAAGTATGTTCAAAATATATTTACAACACTTTTAATATATTTTGATGTTTTAAGTTTATTAAGTCAGCTGTCCTCGTTAGTAACCTACAACTAGTTGTCCACAGTTAGATGTACAGAAATAAATCGATAAATATTATCTTGAATCAATCCACGACCCAGTGTATACGTATCTCAGTATTGATCACAACTCAAACTATATATATTTTGGAATCAACCTCAACCCTGTATAGCTAACTCCAACATTCACATATAGAGTGTCTATGGTTGTTCCGAAATATATATAGATGTGTCGACATGATAGGTCGAAACATTGTATACGTGTCTATGGTATCTCAAGATTACATAATATATAATACAAGTTGATTAAGTTATGGTTGGAATAGATTTGTTACCAATTTTCACGTAGCTAAAATGAGAAAAATTATCCAATCTTGTTTTACCCATAACTTCTTCATTTTAAATCCGTTTTGAGTGAATCAAATTGCTATGGTTTCATATTGAACTCTATTTTATGAATCTAAACAAAAAAGTATAGGTTTCTAGTCGGAAAAATAAGTTACAAGTCGTTTTTGTAAAGGTAGTCATTTTAGTCGAAAGAACGACGTCTAGATGACCATTTTAGAAAACATACTTCCACTTTGAGTTTAACCATAATTTTTGGATATAGTTTCATGTTCATAATAAAAATCATTTTCTCAGAATAACAACTTTTAAATCAAAGTTTATCATAGTTTTTAATTAACTAACCCAAAACAGCCCGCGGTGTTACTACGACGGCGTAAATCCGGTTTTACGGTGTTTTTCGTGTTTCCAGGTTTTAAATCATTAAGTTAGCATATCATATAGATATAGAACATGTGTTTAGTTGATTTTAAAAGTCAAGTTAGAAGGATTAACTTTTGTTTGCGAACAAGTTTAGAATTAACTAAACTATGTTCTAGTGATTACAAGTTTAAACCTTCGAATAAGATAGCTTTATATGTATGAATCGAATGATGTTATGAACATCATTACTACCTTAAGTTCCTTGGATGAACCTACTGGAAAAGAGAAAAATGGATCTAGCTTCAATGGATCCTTGGATGGCTCAAAGTTCTTGAAGCAAAATCATGACACGAAAACAAGTTCAAGTAAGATCATCACTTGAAATAAGATTGTTATAGTTATAGAAATTGAACCAAAGTTTGAATATAATTATTACCTTGTATTAGAATGATAACCTACTGTAAGAAACAAAGATTTCTTGAGGTTGGATGATCACCTTACAAGATTGGAAGTGAGCTAGCAAACTTGAAAGTATTCTTGATTTTATGAAACTAGAACTTTTGGAATTTATGAAGAACACTTAGAACTTGAAGATAGAACTTGAGAGAGTTCAATTAGATGAAGAAAATTGAAGAATGAAAGTGTTTGTAGGTGTTTTTGGTCGTTGGTGTATGGATTAGATATAAAGGATATGTAATTTTGTTTTCATGTAAATAAGTCATGAATGATTACTCATATTTTTGTAATCTTATGAGATATTTCATGCTAGTTGCCAAATGATGGTTCCCACATGTGTTAGGTGACTCACATGGGCTGCTAAGAGCTGATCATTGGAGTGTATATACCAATAGTACATACATCTAAAAGCTGTGTATTGTACGAGTACGAATACGGGTGCATACGAGTAGAATTGTTGATGAAACTGAACGAGAATGTAATTGTAAGCATTTTTGTTAAGTAGAAGTATTTTGATAAGTGTATTGAAGTCTTTCAAAAGTGTATAAATACATATTAAAACACTACATGTATATACATTTTAACTGAGTCGTTAAGTCATCGTTAGTCGTTACATGTAAGTGTTGTTTTGAAACCTTTAGGTTAACGATCTTGTTAAATGTTGTTAACCCAATGTTTATAATAACAAAAGAGATTTTAAATTATTATATTATCATGATATTATGATGTACGAATATCTCTTAATATGATATATATACATTAAATGTCGTTACAACGATAAACGTTACATATATGTCTCGTTTCAAAATCATTAAGTTAGTAGTCTTGTTTTTACATATGTAGTTCATTGTTAATATAATTAATGATATGTTTACTTATCATAATATCATGTTAACTATATATATAACCATATATATGTCATCATATAGTTTTTTTACAAGTTTTAACGTTCGTGAATCACCGGTCAACTTGGGTGGTCAATTGTCTATATGAAACCTATTTCAATTAATCAAGTCTTAACAAGTTTGATTGCTTAACATGTTGGAAACATTTAATCATGTAAACATCAATCTCAATTAATATATATAAACATGGAAAAGTTCGGGTCACTACAAAATGATGGTTCCAACATGTGTTAGGTGACTCACATGGGCTGCTAAGAGCTGATCATTGGAGTGTATATACCAATAGTACATACATCTAAAAGCTGTGTATTGTATGAGTACGAATACGGGTGCATACGAGTAGAATTGTTGATGAAACTGAACGAGGATGTAATTGTAAGCATTTTTGTTAAGTAGAAGTATTTTGATAAGTGTATTGAAGTCTTTCAAAAGTGTATAAATACATATTAAAACACTACATGTATATACATTTTAACTGAGTCGTTAAGTCATCGTTAGTCGTTACATGTAAGTGTTGTTTTGAAACCTTTAGGTTAACGATCTTGTTAAATGTTGTTAACCCAATGTTTATAATATCAAATGAGATTTTAAATTATTATATTATCATGATATTATTATGTATGAATATCTCTTAATATGATATATATATACATTAAATGTCTTTACAACGATAATCGTTACATATATGTCTCGTTTAAAAATCATTAAGTTAGTAGTCTTGTTTTTACATATGTAGTTCATTGTTAATATACTTAATGATATGTTTACTTATCATAGTATCATATTAACTATATATATATCCATATATATGTCATCATATAGTTTTTACAAGTTTTAACGTTCGTGAATCACCGGTCAACTTGGGTGGTCAATTGTCTATATGAAACATATTTCAATTAATCAAGTCTTAACAAGTTTGATTGCTTAACATGTTGGAAACATTTAATCATGTAAATATCAATCTCAATTAATATATATAAACATGGAAAAGTTCGGGTCACTACAGTAAGGGGATCATCCAACCTCAAGAAATCTTTGTTTCTTACAGTAGGTTATCATTCTAATACAAGGTAATAATCATATTCAAACTTTGGTTCAATTTCTATAACTATAACAATCTTATTTCAAGTGATGATCTTACTTGAACTTGTTTTCGTGTCATGATTCTGCTTCAAGAACTTCGAGCCATCCAAGGATCCGTTGAAGCTAGATCCATTTTTCTCTTTTCCAGTAGGTTTATCCAAGGAACTTAAGGTAGTATTGATGTTCATAACATCATTCGATTCATACATATAAAGCTATCTTATTCGAAGGTTTAAACTTGTAATCACTAGAACATAGTTTAGTTAATTCTAAACTTGTTCGCAAACAAAAGTTAATCCTTCTAACTTGACTTTTAAAATCAACTAAACACATGTTCTATATCTATATGATATGCTAACTTAATGATTTAAAACCTGGAAACACGAAAAACACCGTAAAACCGGATTTACGCCGTCGTAGTAACACCGCGGGCTGTTTTGGGTTAGTTAATTAAAAACTATGATAAACTTTGATTTAAAAGTTGTTATTCTGAGAAAATGATTTTTATTATGAACATGAAACTATATCTAAAAATTATGGTTAAACTCAAAGTGGAAGTATGTTTTCTAAAATGGTCATCTAGACGTCGTTCTTTCGACTGAAATGACTACCTTTACAAAAACGACTTGTAACTTATTTTTTCGACTATAAACCTATACTTTTTCTATTTAGATTCATAAAATAGAGTTCAATATGAAATCATAGCAATTTGATTCACTCAAAACGAATTTAAAATGAAGAAGTTATGGGAAAAACAAGATTGGATAATTTTTCTCATTTTAGCTACGTGAAAATTGGTAACAAATCTATTCCTACCATAACTTAATCAACTTGTATTGTATATTATGTAATCTTGAGATACCATAGACACGTATACAATGTTTCGACCTATCATGTCGACAAATCTATATATATTTCGGAACAACCATAGACACTCTATATGTGAATGTTGGAGTTAGCTATACAGGGTTGAGGTTGATTCCAAAATATATATAGTTTGAGTTGTGATCAATACTGAGATACGTATACACTGGGTTGTGGATTGATTCAAGATAATATTTATCGATTTATTTCTGTACATCTAACTGTGGACAACTAGTTGTAGGTTACTAACGAGGACAGCTGACTTAATAAACTTAAAACATCAAAATATATTAAAAGTTTTGTAAATATATTTTAAACATACTTTAATATATATGTATATATTGTTATAGGTTCGTGAATCAACCAGTGGCCAAGTCTTACTTCCCGACGAAGTAAAAATCTGTAAAAGTGAGTTATAGTCCCACTTTTAAAATCTAATATTTTTGGGATGAGAATACATGTAGGTTTTATAAATGATTTACAAAATAGACACAAGTACGTGAAACTACATTCTATGGTTGAATTATCGAAATCGAATATGTCCCTTTTTATTAAGTCTGGTAATCTAAGAATTAGGGAACAGACACCCTAATTGACGCGAATCCTAAAGATAGATCTATTGGGCTTAACAAACCCCATCCAAAGTACCGGATGCTTTAGTACTTCGAAATTTATATCATATCCGAAGGGTGTCCCGGAATGATGGGGATATTCTTATATATGCATCTTGTTAATGTCGGTTACCAGGTGTTCACCATATGAATGATTTTTATCTCTATGTATGGGATGTGTATTGAAATATGAAATCTTGTGGTCTATTATTATGATTTGATATATATAGGTTAAACCTATAACTCACCAACATTTTTGTTGACGTTTTAAGCATGTTTATTCTCAGGTGATTATTAAGAGCTTCCGCTGTCACATACTTAAATAAGGACAAGATTTGGAGTCCATGTTTGTATGATATTGTGTAAAAACTGCATTCAAGAAACTTATTTTGTTGTAACATATTTGTATTGTAAACCATTATTTAATGGTCGTGTGTAAACAGGATATTTTAGATTATCATTATTTGATAATCTACGTAAAGCTTTTTAAACCTTTATTGATGAAATAAAGGTTATGGTTTGTTTTAAAATGAATGCAGTCTTTGAAAAACGTCTCATATAGAGGTCAAAACCTCGCAACGAAATCAATTAATATGGAACGTTTTTAATCAATAAGAACGGGACATTTCAGTTGGTATCAGAGCGTTGGTCTTAGAGAACCAGAGTTTTGCATTAGTGTGTCTTATCGAGTTTGTTAGGATGCATTAGTGAGTCTGGACTTCGACCGTGTTTACTTGAAAAATGATTGCTTAACAAATTTTGTTGGAAACTATATATTTTTAACATGTGAATATTATGTGATATATTAATCTCTTAACGCGTTTGATATTATGTGATAGATGTCTACCTCTAGAACATGTCCCATTGACTCACCTAATAATAATGAAGAGTCAAATGTAAATTGGAATGATTCGTGGACTGATTCACAAGTTCCCGAAGAGGAACCGGAAGAAGAGTCAGAACCGGAAGAAGAATCGGAACCGAAAGAAGAATCGGAACCGGATGAAGAAATAGAACCGGTGGGGGAAATAATAAAAAGATTAAGTAAAAGAAAATCCTCAACCAACCGACCAAGGTTAATTATGGTCAATGGTGTTTCCGCCAAGGAAGCAAAATATTGGGAGGATTACCAATTCTCCGATGAATCGGATTCCGACGAGAATTCCGATGATGTTATAGAAATTACCCCAACTGAATTTAAAAAGGCAAAAGAAAATAATAAGGGAAAGGGCATAAAAATAGAGAAATCTAATTTCAACCCCGATGAACTTTATATGTATCGTCAACCCCCGAAGTCCTTAAGTTGTAACAATGACCCGGGAACATCTAAACCGCCAGGTTTTTCTAAACCAATGTGGATAACGACGGCTCGTATTAGGGGAACATCATATATCCCTAGAAACTTGGCAAAACGAACCAAAACCGAAGAAGAAGAAACAAGCGAGTCGGAATAAGATAGTTGTATTCGTGTGGTGTAATATATGTAATATAGTGTGCTTATGCTTTATGATATATGTAAAAATTGCTTGTATTAATAAGTATTTTTTTATGAATCTAACTCTTGTCTATTTTACAGTATAAAACACAAAATGGATAGACAACCCAATATTTTAAGAGACCTACCCGGAGACATGATTGATGAAATCTTGTCTAGAGTCGGTCAGAATTCTTCGGCACAACTATTTAAGGCGAGATCAGTTTGTAAGACATTCGAAGAACGTTCCAAGAATGCCTTGGTTTATAAAAGGCTTTCGTTCGAAAGATGGGGGATATCACATTGGGAAATCCATAAGTTACGATGTGTTTACTTTGACGCATATATTGCGGGGAACCCAAATGCTATTTTACGCAATGGGTTAAGAAATTATTTTGACTCAATATATCCGAATATTGGACTTCGTGATTTAGAAAAAGCGGCTAACATGCAACATAAAGAAGCATGTTATGCTTACGGATTAGTAATGTTCGCTTCTCACCAAAGTGAGAACAAGAACATCGGGCTACAACTATTAAACAAAACGTTTCCACAAGTGACGGAGTCGGTAATTGGGGTAAGAAATGAGGTTTTTAGATTGTTACGGGACTGTTGGACATTACGTAACCCTCGTCCCTTTGACGACGTTACAACACGCTGTCTTATTAATGGCCATAACGGTTATGTTCCACAAGACCAAGGATGGGAAGTAATCCTAGTAAAACCAGAATGCATGACTTGTTTCTGGACGTATGAATTACGTGTCTTTATTGCCTTTGCTGAACGACTTGTGTACTAGCTAGAATTATCTTCACAACCATCTTGTATCAAATTTATTGTGTGCTATATTTCATGCTATATGTAAAATAAGCGGTATTGTAAGTTTGTAAAATATTGTGTAAAAGTTTGAACGCGAAATATTATTATAATCAGTTTTTCATATAGAATTGTAGTAGTTGAATTGTATATTAGCTACTAAGTGTGAACTTAATGGGTAGGTACTACCCGAATTTAAACTTATAAAACGCTAATATGAAGAAAAAGCTTTTATAAATGAGTTCATATTATGCTACGAAATACTATTAACTACTCTTAATATTCTGTATGATTAACTTGTTCCATTTGACTATTTTGAAGGAAATGGCACCGACTACTCGACACACCTTGAATATGAATGAAGAGGAATTCCGTACTTTTCTAGCTTCAAACATAGCCGCAGTACAGGCTGCGCTACATACCAACAATAACCTTGGATCTAGCAGTACAGGAAATCGTGTAGGATGCACCTACAAAGAATTCACTGCCTGCAAACCTTTGGAATTTGATGGAACCGAAGGACCGATCGGATTGAAACGGTGGACCGAGAAGGTCGAATCGGTGTTTGCCATAAGTAAGTGTACTGAAGAGGACAAAGTGAAGTACGCTACGCATACCTTCACAGATTCTGCGTTAACATGGTGCAATACCTATCTAGAGCAAGTGGGACAAGACGATGCGTACGCACTACCGTGGTCAGCATTCAAGCACTTGATGAACGAGAAGTACCGTCCCAGAACCGAGGTCAATAAGCTCAAGACAGAACTTAGAGGGTTACGAACCCAAGGATTTGATATTACCACGTACGAAAGACAATTCACAGAATTGTGCCTATTGTGTCCGGGAGCATTCGAAGATGAGGAAGAGAAGATCGACGCGTTTGTGAAAGGATTACCGGAAAGAATCCAAGAAGATATAAGTTCACACGAGCCCGCCTCTATACAACAGGCATGTAGAATGGCTCACAAACTAGTGAACCAGATTGAAGAAAGAATTAAAGAACAGACTGCTGAAGAGGCCAATGTGAAGCAAGTCAAAAGAAAGTGGGAGGAAAACGGTGATAAGAATCACCAATACAACAACAACAGCAATTACAACAATAATCGCAACAATTATCCCAACAATCGCAACATCAATCGCAACTACAACAAACGGCCCAACAACAACAACAACAGCAACAACAACAGCAACTACAATAATCATCCCAATAACAATAATAACCGCAACAACAACAACAATCAGAAGCAGCTATGCCAAAGGTGTGAAAAGTATCACTCGGGGTTCTGCACCAAATTTTGCAACAAGTGTAAAAGAAACGGCCATAGCGCGGCGAAGTGTGAGGTCTACGGACCAGGGGTTAATAGAACGAAAGGAACAAATGGTGTCGGAACGAGTAATGGCGGAGCAAGTAGTGTCGGAGCAAGTTATGCCAATGTAGTTTGTTTTAAATGTGGAAAACCGGGCCACATTATTAGAAATTGCCCGAACCAAGAGAACACGAATGGACAAGGCCGCAGAAGAGTTTTCAATATTAATGCGGCAGAGGCACAGGAAGACCCGGAGCTTGTTACGGGTACGTTTCTTATTGACAATAAATCTGCTTACGTTTTATTTGATTCGGGTGTGGATAGAAGCTATATGAGTAGAGATTTTTGTGCTAAATTAAGTTGTCCATTGACGCCTTTGGATAGTAAATTTTTACTCGAATTAGCAAATGGTAAATTAATTTCAGCAGATAATATATGTCGGAATCGAGAAATTAAACTGGTTAGCGAAACATTTAAGATTGACTTGATACCAGTAGAGTTAGGGAGTTTTGATGTGATAATCGGTATGGACTGGTTGAAAGAAGTGAAAGCAGAGATCGTTTGTTACAAAAATGCAATTCGCATTATACGAGAAAAAGGAAAACCCTTAATGGTGTACGGAGAAAAGGGCAACACGAAGCTACATCTTATTAGTAATTTGAAGGCACAAAAACTAATAAGAAAAGGTTGCTATGCTGTTCTAGCACACGTCGAGAAAGTACAAACTGAAGAAAAGAGCATCAATGATGTTCCCGTCGCAAAAGAATTTCCCGATGTATTTCCGAAAGAATTACCGGGATTACCCCCATATCGATCCGTTGAATTTAAAATAGATCTTGTACCAGGAGCTGCACCAATAGCTCTTGCTCCTTACAGACTCGCACCCAGCGAGATGAAAGAACTGCAAAGCCAATTACAAGAACTTTTAGAGCGTGGTTTCATTCGACCAAGCACATCACCGTGGGGAGCTCCTGTTTTGTTTGTCAAGAAGAAAGATGGTACATTCAGGTTGTGTATCGACTACCGAGAGTTGAACAAACTTACCATCAAGAACCGCTACCCACTACCGAGAATCGACGACTTATTTGATGAACTACAAGGCTCGTCTGTTTATTCAAAGATTGACTTACGTTCCGGGTATCATCAAATGCGGGTGAAAGAAGATGATATTCCAAAGACTGCTTTCAGAACACGTTACGGTCATTACGAGTTTATGGTCATGCCGTTTGGTTTAACTAATGCACCAGCTGTGTTCATGGACCTTATGAACCGAGTGTGTGGACCATACCTTGACAAGTTTGTCATTGTTTTCATTGATGACATACTTATTTACTCAAAGAATGACCAAGAACACGGTGAACATTTGAGAAAGGTGTTAGAAGTATTGAGGAAGGAAGAATTGTACGCTAAGTTTTCAAAGTGTGCATTTTGGTTGGAAGAAGTTCAATTCCTCGGTCACATAGTGAACAAAGAAGGTATTAAGGTGGATCCGGCAAAGATAGAAACTGTTGAAAAGTGGGAAACCTCGAAAACTCCGAAACACATACGCCAGTTTTTAGGACTAGCTGGTTACTACAGAAGGTTCATCCAAGACTTTTCCAGAATAGCAAAACCCTTGACTGCATTAACGCATAAAGGGAAGAATTTTTATTGGAAGGATGAACAAGAGAAAGCGTTTCAGTTATTGAAGAAAAAGCTAACTACGGCACCTATATTGTCATTGCCTGAAGGGAATGATGATTTTGTGATTTATTATGACGCATCAAAGCAAGGTCTCGGTTGTGTATTAATGCAACGAACGAAGGTGATTGCTTATGCGTCTAGACAATTGAAGATTCACGAGCAAAATTATACGACGCATGATTTGGAATTAGGCGCGGTTGTTTTTGCATTAAAGACTTGGAGGCACTACTTATATGGGGTCAAAAGTATTATATATACCGACCACAAAAGTCTTCAACACATATTTAATCAGAAACAACTGAATATGAGGCAGCGTAGGTGGATTGAATTGTTGAATGATTACGACTTTGAGATTTGTTACCACCCGGGGAAGGCAAATGTGGTAGCCGATGCCTTGAGCAGGAAGGACAGAGAACCCATTCGAGTAAAATCTATGAATATAATGATTCATAATAACCTTACTACTCAAATAAAGGAGGCGCAACAAGGAGTTTTAAAAGAGGGAAATCTAAAGGATGAAATACCCAAGGGATCGTAGAAGCATCTTAATATTCGGGAAGACGGAACCCGGTATAGGGCTGAAAGGATTTGGGTACCAAAATTTGGAGATATGAGAGAAATGGTACTTAGAGAAGCTCATAAAACCAGATACTCAATACATCCTGGAACGGGGAAGATGTACAAGGATCTCAAGAAACATTTTTGGTGGCCGGGTATGAAAGCCGATGTTGCTAAATATGTAGGAGAATGTTTGACGTGTTCTAAGGTCAAAGCTGAGCATCAGAAACCATCAGGTCTACTTCAACAACCCGAAATCCCGGAATGGAAATGGGAAAACATTACCATGGATTTCATCACTAAATTGCCAAGGACTGCAAGTGGTTTTGATACTATTTGGGTAATAGTTGATCGTCTCACCAAATCAGCACACTTCCTACCAATAAGAGAAGATGACAAGATGGAGAAGTTAACACGACTGTATTTGAAGGAAGTCGTCTCCAGACATGGAATACCAATCTCTATTATCTCTGATAGGGATGGCAGATTTATTTCAAGATTCTGGCAGACATTACAGCAAGCATTAGGAACTCGTCTAGACATGAGTACTGCCAATCATCCACAAACTGATGGGCAGAGTGAAAGGACGATACAAACACTTGAAGACATGCTACGAGCATGTGTTATTGATTTCGGAAACAGTTGGGATCGACATCTACCGTTAGCAGAATTTTCCTACAACAACAGCTACCATTCAAGCATTGAGATGGCGCCATTTGAAGCACTTTATGGTAGAAAGTGCAGGTCTCCGATTTGTTGGAGTGAAGTGGGGGATAGACAGATTACGGGTCCGGAGATTATACAAGAAACTACCGAGAAGATCATCCAAATTCAACAACGGTTAAAAACCGCCCAAAGTCGACAAAACAGCTACGCTGACATTAAAAGAAAAGATATAGAATTTGAAATTGGAGAGATGGTCATGCTTAAAGTTGCACCTTGGAAAGGCGTTGTTCGATTTGGTAAACGAGGGAAATTAAATCCAAGGTATATTGGACCATTCAAGATTATTGATCGTGTCGGACCAGTGGCTTACCGACTTGAGTTACCTCAATAACTCGCGGCTGTACATAACACTTTCCACGTCTCGAATTTGAAGAAATGTTTTGCTAAAGAAGATCTCACTATTCCGTTAGATGAAATCCAAATCAACGAAAAACTCCAATTCATCGAAGAACCCGTCGAAATAATGGATCGTGAGGTTAAAAGACTTAAGCAAAACAAGATACCAATTGTTAAGGTTCGATGGAATGCTCGTAGAGGACCCGAGTTCACCTGGGAGCGTGAAGATCAGATGAAGAAGAAATACCCGCATCTATTTCCAGAAGATTCGTCAACACCTTCAACAGCTTAAAATTTCGGGACGAAATTTATTTAACGGGTAGGTATTGTAGTGACCCGAACTTTTCCATGTTTATATATATTAATTGAGATTGATATTTAAATGATTAAATGTTTCCAACATGTTAAGCAATCAAACTTGTTAAGACTTGATTAATTGAAATATGTTTCATATAGACAATTGACCACCCAAGTTGACCGGTGATTCACGAACGTTAAAACTTGTAAAAACTATATGATGACATATATATATGGATATATATATAGTTAACATGATACTATGATAAGTAAACATATCATTAAGTATATTAACAATGAACTACATATGTAAAAACAAGACTACTAACTTAATGATTTTTAAACGAGACATATATGTAACGATTATCGTTGTAAAGACATTTAATGTATATATATCATATTAAGAGATATTTATACATGATAATATCATGATAATATAATAATTTAAAATCTCATTTGATATTATAAACATTGGGTTAAAAACATTTAACAAGATCGTTAACCTAAAGGTTTAAAAACAACACTTACATGTAACGACTAACGATGACATAACGACTCAGTTAAAATGTATATACATGTAGTGTTTTAATATGTATTTATACACTTTTGAAAGACTTCAATACACTTATCAAAATAATTCTACTTAACAAAAATGCTTACAATTACATCCTCGTTCAGTTTCATCAACAATTCTACTCGTATGCACCCGTATTCGTACTCGTACAATACACAGCTTTTAGATGAATGTACTATTGGTATATACACTCCAATGATCAGCTCTTAGCAGCCCATGTGAGTCACCTAACACATGTGGGAACCATCATTTGGCAACTAGCATGAAATATCTCATAAAATTACAAAAATATGAGTAATCATTCATGACTTATTTACATGAAAATAAAATTACATATCCTTTATATCTAATCCATACACCAACGACCAAAAACACCTACAAACACTTTCATTCTTCAATTTTCTTCATCTAATTGATCTCTCTCAAGTTCTATCTTCAAGTTCTAAGTGTTCTTCATATATTCTACAAGTTCTAGTTACATAAAATCAAGAATACTTTCAAGTTTGCTAGCTCACTTCCAATCTTGTAAGGTGATCATCTAACCTCAAGAAATCTTTGTTTCTTACAGTAGGTTATCATTCTAATACAAGGTAATAATCATATTCAAACTTTGGTTCAATTTCTATAACTATAACAATCTTATTTCAAGTGATGATCTTACTTGAACTTGTTTTCGTGTCATGATTCTGCTTCAAGAACTTCGAGCCATCCAAGGATCCGTTGAAGCTAGATCCATTTTTCTCTTTTCCAGTAGGTTTATCCAAGGAACTTAAGGTAGTAATGATGTTCATAACATCATTCGATTCATACATATAAAGCTATCTTATTCGAAGGTTTAAACTTGTAATCACTAAAACATAGTTTAGTTAATTCTAAACTTGTTCGCAAACAAAAGTTAATCCTTCTAACTTGACTTTTAAAATCAACTAAACACATGTTCTATATCTATATGATATGCTAACTTAATGATTTAAAACCTGGAAACACGAAAAACAC
Organism: Rutidosis leptorrhynchoides; assembly: GCF_046630445.1. Classification (NCBI taxonomy): domain Eukaryota; kingdom Viridiplantae; phylum Streptophyta; class Magnoliopsida; order Asterales; family Asteraceae; genus Rutidosis; species Rutidosis leptorrhynchoides. Next base: position 648,589,718 of record NC_092334.1, read on the forward strand.
CGTAAAACCGGATTTACGCCGTCGTAGTAACACCGCGGGCTGTTTTGGGTTAGTTAATTAAAAACTATGATAAACTTTGATTTAAAAGTTGTTATTCTGAGAAAATGATTTTTATTATGAACATGAAACTATATCTAAAAATTATGGTTAAACTCAAAGTGGAAGTATGTTTTCTAAAATTGTCATCTAGAAGTCGTTCTTTCGACTGAAATGACTACCTTTACAAAAATGACTTGTAACTTATTTTTTCGACTATAAACCTATACTTTTTCTATTTAGATTCATAAAATAGAGTTCAATATGAAATCATAGCAATTTGATTCACTCAAAACGGATTTAAAATGAAGAAGTTATGGGTAAAACAAGATTGGATAATTTTTCTCATTTTAGCTACGTGAAAATTGGTAACAAATCTATTCCTACCATAACTTAATCAACTTGTATTATATATTATGTAATCTTGAGATACCATAGACACGTATACAATGTTTCGACCTATCATGTCGACACATCTATATATATTTCGGAACAACCATAGACACTCTATATGTGAATGTTGGAGTTAGCTATACAGGGTTGAGGTTGATTCCAAAATATATATAGTTTGAGTTGTGATCAATACTGAGATACGTATACACTTGGTCGTGGATTGATTCAAGATAATATTTATCGATTTATTTCTGTACATCTAACTGTGGACAACTAGTTGTAGGTTACTAACGAGGACAGCTGACTTAATAAACTTAAAACATCAAAATATATTAAAAGTGTTGTAAATATATTTTAAACATACTTTAATATATATGTATATATTGTTATAGGTTCGTGAATCAACCAGTGGCCAAGTCTTACTTCCCGACGACGTAAAAATCTGTGAAAGTGAGTTATAGTCCCACTTTTAAAATCTAATATTTTTGGGATGAGAATACATGCAGGTTTTATAAATGATTTACAAAATAGACACAAGTACGTGAAACTACATTCTATGGTTGAATTATCGAAATCGAATATGTCCCTTTTTATTAAGTCTGGTAATCTAAGAATTAGGGAACAGACACCCTAATTGATGCGAATCCTAAAGATAGATCTATTGGGCTTAACAAACCCCATCCAAAGTACCGGATGCTTTAGTACTTCGAAATTTATATCATATCTGAAGGGTGTCCCGGAATGATGGGGATATTCTTATATATGCATCTTGTTAATGTCGGTTACCAGGTGTTCACCATATGAATGATTTTTATCTCTATGTATGGGATGTGTATTGAAATATGAAATCTTGTGGTCTATTATTATGATTTGATATATATAGGTTAAACCTATAACTCACCAACATTTTTGTTGACGTTTTAAGCATGTTTATTCTCAGGTGATTATTAAGAGCTTCCGCTATCACATACTTAAATAAGGACAAGATTTGGAGTCCATGTTTGTATGATATTGTGTAAAAACTGCATTCAAGAAACTTATTTTGTTGTAACATATTTGTATTGTAAACCATTATGTAATGGTCGTGTGTAAACAGGATATTTTAGATTATCATTATTTGATAATCTACGTAAAGCTTTTTAAACCTTTATTGATGAAATAAAGGTTATGGTTTGTTTTAAAATGAATGCAGTCTTTGAAAAACGTCTCATATAGAGGTCAAAACCTCGCAACGAAATCAATTAATATGGAACGTTTTTAATCAATAAGAACGGGACATTTCACACTTAACAAAAATGCCTACAATTACATCCTTATTCATTTTCATCAACAATTCTACTCGTATGCACCCGTATTCGCACTCGTACAATACACAGCTTTTAGATGTATGTACTATTGGTATATACACTCCAATGATCAGATCTTAGCAGCCCATGTGAGTCACCTAACACATGTGTAAACCATCATTTGGAAACTAGCATGAAATATCTCATAAAATTACAAAAATATTAGTAATCATTCAAGACTTATTTACATGTAAACAAAACTACACATCCTTTATATCTAATCCATATACCAACGACCAAAAACACCTACAAACACTTTCATTCTTCAATTTTATTTATCTAATTGATCTCTCTCAAGTTCTATCTTCAAGTTCTAAGTGTTCTTCATAAATTCTATAAGTTCTAGTTTCATAAAATTAAGAATACTTCCAAGTTTGCTAGCTTACTTCCAATCTTGTAAAGTGATCATCCAACCTCAAGAAATCTGATAATGCTAAAAACGAACATATATTTCATAGCATTATTCCTCAAGAAAGACAAGCTTTTAGTTGCAATTGTTCTATTTACAAGTGATATTCGTTTAAATAATAAAATGTGAAGACAAAAGGGAGATTCGACGAATTGAAGACGCAAACGACCAAAAAGCTCAAAAGTACAAAAGACAATCAAAGAGGATCCAATTATTGATAAGAAACGTCTCGAAATTACAAGAGTACAAGATTCAAAACACAAAGTACAAGATATTAAATTATTCGCAAGGACGTTCGAAAATCCGGAACCGGGACCAGAGTCAACTCTCAACGCTCGACGCAACGGACTAAAAATTACAAGTTAAATATGTATATAAATATTTTGAAGAGTTTGTGAAATATTTAAGTTTTATAAAGTTTCTTTATTTTTATTTTATAAAATTATAAGTTTTATTTAAATATTTTGTTTTTATTTAAAACATAAAATCAAAAACTGAAAAAAAAACATTTATAAATCTAGTTTTAAGAGTTTTATTTATAAAATTATAAAATATTTCTATTTTTATTTTAGGTTTTAAAATATAAGTTTTATTAAATTTATATAAATATATTTTATTTAAAACAGAAAAATAAATAAATAAAATATAAATAAAACTGACCTGTTGAATTTTGACCTGCATCTCGTCTGAGCCTGAACCCTCCGCGACTCGCGGAGTTATTGAACCAGACCAACCGCGACTCGCGGAGCCGTCTGACACGGGCCACACAGGAACCCTAACAGCATTAATTACGGGATAATTATTATTATTATTAATTTTAAAACCTAATTAGGGTTTGATTAGTTAATTAATTTTAATTAATTTAGTTTTATTTATTTAATTTGTAATATTAAGTTTATTTAGTTTTATTAATATATAAAAATTAATAGTTTTATAAAATAAATAATATAAAAATAATATTTTTATAAAAAATTGTACTTTTTTTACAACCTTTAGTATATTTTTATATTTTGTCCCTTTTTATTTGTTTTTAGCGTAACTTTTGTGTTTTTCGCTAGTTTTTAGTTTTAAACTTAATTTTTGCCATAGTTATTTTATTTATAGATTTTTAGGCTTTGTCGTAAAATCCCTTAAGTGTTTTTTCTTTAGACTAAGATCTAGGTGCTTTAGAATTTTACGATGCCTTTTTAAATTTTAGTGCTTTTTTTTAAGTTATTGCTATTTGGGATATAGTTTTACTTGTAAGCTTTAATATTTTTAGACACCATTTACCTATGTATCAATTATCATTCCAATTAGTAATCTCAATTTGCGATTATAATTTTAAGTTAGTGGTAGTAATAAGGTTGAGTTAGTCGAGTGTTTTTAAGTTTTAAAGTCATTTTTTTTCTTTCGTATTTTTTGACGCCTTTTATTTTTCGACCTTTTTCGACGCGCTCTTTTTCTTTCTTATTTCTCATCATTCTAGTTTTTAGGACTTAGAATTTTTTTCTACTTCTTATCTATACTTCTTAAAATTACGAAAATTTATTTTAAGTGGTTAAATTGATAGACATCAAAATTTTCTGGTTCGTAGTAATAGTTGGATTTGTACGTGGACCGGGTTATTGGAGTCAAACAGTCCTCAATTATATTGAGACCAAACGAATCCTGCCCCTCTGCTGCATCTTTTGGCTATTCGAAACGTGGGCAAAATCAGAAAAGTCTATTAATTGGATAACTTATATAATTTTTCTTTCCTTTTAAAAACTAATAGGATATTCAGTGAATGCACCGAGCAAGACGTTCACCACCTTTTGTACGTTCACCACCTGTAACTAGATCAAGACATTTAGCAAATATTACCGCCGTTGATTTTTCTTTAGAATCGTCATCCAGTCAACCAAGTACTCCAATTCAAATTTCCGATAATCCATTTTTTGAATCCGATCTCACAATTGAGAATCCGGAGAATATTCAGGGACGATTCATAGATCCTGAACCATTAATTTTTCCTCCGGAACCACCAATCATTCAAACAGAGATTGTTGAGGAACGAACCATTAAATCAGAATCCTCTAGTGATTCCGATTCAACAAATTCAAACATGGAGAATCTGGAACCTTTAAGTATGGAAGACCGAATGAGAGCTAAACGCACTGGCCAAGGTCACGCAATTACTCATCCAGACATCAATGCGCCAGATTATGAAATCAAAGGACAAATTCTACACATGGTGACTAATCAATGCCAATTTAGTGGTGCGCCGAAGGAAGATCCAAATGAACATCTTCGTACCTTTAATAGGATCTGCACACTATTTAAAATAAGAGAAGTGGAAGATGAACAGATATATCTCATGTTATTTCCCTGGACTTTAAAGGGAGAAGCCAAAGATTGGTTAGAATCGTTACCTGAAGGGGCGATTGATACATGGGATGTTTTAGTTGAAAAATTTCTTAAACAATTCTTTCCGGCATCTAAAGCCGTAAGACTTCAAGGAGAAATTGTTACGTTCACACAGAAACCGAATGAAACTCTATATGAGGCGTGGACTAGATTTGGAAAGTTATTAAGAGGATGTCCGCAACATGGTTTAGACACCTGTCAAATAGTACAAATATTCTACCAAGGATGCGACATCACTACAAGAAAAGACATAGATATAGCAGCTGGTGGTTCTATTATGAAGAAAACCGAAACTGATGCTTACAAAATTATTGATAACACTGCTTCCCACTCAAATGAGTGGCACCAAGAAAAAGATATCGTTAGTTCATCTAAAGCAGCTAGAGCCGATTCTAGCCATGACTTAGATTCCATTTCTGCAAAGATAGATGCTATCGAGAGACGAATGGAAAAGATGACTAAAGATATTCCCTCAATACGAATTAGTTGTGAGCAGTGTGGAGGACCACATTTGACAAAAGATTGTCTCAGTATTGAATTAACAATGGAACAAAGAGAGAATATTTCATACATAAACCAAAGGCCTGGAAATAATTATCAGAATAATTATCAACCGCCAAGACCGATTTACAATCAAAACCAGAACTATAATCGAAATATTCCATACAACAACCAACAAGGTCCTAGCAATCAACAAGTATCCAATAATACTTACAATCAGCAAAGACCTAATATTCAAAACAAACCACCACAAACCGATGATAAAAAGCCGAATTTAGAATATATGATGACGAAGCTAGTTGAAACTCAAACGCAGTTTTTCACATCTCAAAAACAAACTAATGAACAAAATGCTCAAGCATTTAGAAATCAACAAGCTTCTATTCAAAATTTGGAACAAGAAGTAATTAACCTAGCAAGGTTAATAGGTGAAAGAAAACCGGGAAGTCTACCTAGTGATACAAATGCTAACCCCCGGAATGAAACAGCTAAAGCTATTACCACAAGAAGTGGTACAACACTTAAACCACCTGAAATACCTGTAACTTCTGATGAAGCTATTCCTACTCCACAAGAATCACAACCTGAACAAGATAAGGAAAAAGAACCGGTAGTTGAAAAGGTTAATGAAGATAATACAGTTAAGGATAAACCTTATGTTAAACCTTACCAACCACCACTTCCTTACCCGAGTAAAATGAAAAAAGAAAAACTTGAAGCCGAGCAATTCAAATTCTTGGATATGTTTAAACAAATAAACGTAAATCTTCCTTTCATTGATGTGATTTCAGGAATGCCTACATATGCTAAATTTCTGAAAGATCTAATCTCAAATAGAAAGAAAATGGAAGAACTCTCGGCTGTTACTATGAATGCTAATTGTTCAGCAGTGCTGTTGAATAAGATACCAGAAAAACTATCTGATCCAGGAAGTTTCACAATTCCATGTTTTCTGGGTAGTCTTAGTTCAATAGAAGCATTGGCAGACTTAGGTGCTAGTATAAATCTAATGCCGTATTCATTATACGCTAAACTAGACCTTTCGAGAATTGAAACCAACCAGAATAAGTATACCACTAGCCGATAGATCAATAAAATATCCTAGAGGGATAATGGAGAACATGCTAGTTAAAGTTGGTACTTTAGTATTTCCAGTAGATTTTTTTGTTCTGGACATGGAAGAAGATTCTCAAGTTCCTCTCATATTAGGAAGACCATTCTTAAACACGGCTAAAGCAATGATAGACGTGTTTGGTAGGAAACTGACCCTAAGTATAGAGGACGAGAGTGTTACCTTTTCAGTTGATAGAGCAATGCAACAACCGCAATCTGCAGATGATACATGTTATTATATTCAAACTATAGATTCACATGCAGAATTGTTGAAAGAATTTCCAGAATTACAAGGAACATGAGAATGTTCTTAAGGAGAAGGAACTGAACAAATTGATGAAGCTGAAATGTTAGCTACACTAATAGCAAATGGATATGAACCAACAACAGAAGAAATTCAAATGCTAAAAGAAGAAGACAGATATCGATATAAATCATCGATAGAAGAACCTCCGAAATTAGAGTTAAAGCCACTTCCAAACCATTTGGAATACGCTTATTTACATGGTGAATCTGAATTACCTGTAATAATATCGTCTTCTCTTACTGAAAATGAGAAATCACAACTTATTTCTGTGTTGAAAGCTCATAAACCAGCCATTGCATGGAAGATTCATGATATTAAAGGAATAAGTCCTTCGTATTGCACACATAAAATCCTTTTGGAAGAAGGTCATAAAACGTATGTGCAACGCCAACGAAGACTAAATCCTAATATGCAAGATGTAGTTAAAAAAGAAATTATTAAACTGCAAGATGCAGGTTTAATTTATCCAATTTCTGATAGTCCATGGGTAAGCCCAGTTCAATGCGTGCCTAAGAAAGGTGGCATGACTGTCATTACAAATGAGAAAAATGAACTTATTCCTACTAGGACTGTAACAGGATGGCGTGTATGTATTGATTATAGAAAAATAAATGACGCCACCAGAAAAGATCACTTTCCCTTACCTTTTATTGATCAAATGTTGGAAAGATTAGCCGGAAATAGTTACTATTGTTTTCTTGTTGGTTTTTCCGGATATTTTCAAATTCCAATAACACCCGAGGACCAAGAGAAAACCACGTTCACGTGCCCTTATGGTACTTTAGCTTACAAACGCATGCCATTTGGACTTTGCAACGCCCCTGCAACCTTTCAAAGGTGCATGATGGCGATTTTTCACGACATGATAGAAGAATGCATGGAAGTTTTCATGGATGACTTTTCAGTCTTCGGTGATACATTTGAATCATGTCTAGTTAATCTGGAACGAATGCTTATTAGATGCGAACAATCAAATCTAGTTCTTAATTGGGAGAAATGCCATTTCATGGTTAAAGAAGGCATCGTTCTTGGACATAAAATTTCAAAAGAAGGAATTGAAGTGGACAGAGCTAAAGTAGATGTAATTGCTAAACTTCCACATCCCACCAATGTTAGAGGTTTTAGGAGTTTTCTAGGGCATGCCGGTTTTTACCGACGTTTTATAAAAGATTTTTCTAAAATTGCCACTCCTATGAATAAACTCCTAGAAAAGGATGCTCCATTCATCTTTTCAGATGAATGTATCAAATCTTTTAATATTCTTAAAGAGAAACTTACTAATGCGCCGATCATGATAACACCAAATTGGAATCTACCGTTTGAACTAATGTGCGATGCAAGTGATTTTGCAATGGGAGCCGTTTTAGGACAAATGATTGAAAAATGATTTCAACCTATATATTATGCTAGTAAGACGTTACAAGGAGCACAAAAGAATTACACAACTACTGAAAAAGAACTCCTTGCTATTGTCTTTGCTTTTGACAAATTTCGTTCATATCTCGTTCTAGCAAAAACGGTGGTCTATACCGACCATTCTGCTCTTAGATACCTATTTTCAAAACAAGATGCCAAACCAAGATTAATCCATTGGATCTTACTCTTACAAGAGTTCGATATTGAAATCCGAGATAAAAGAGGAGCAGAAAATCTCGCCGCTGATCATCTTTCTCGTCTTGAAAATCCTGAATTAGAAGTTCTAAATGAATCGGCCATACAAGACAACTTTCCTGATGAATATCTATTGAAGATAGATTATAATGAAATTCCATGGTTTGCAGACTATGCAAACTATTTAGTATGTGGATTCCTTGAAAAAGGATTATCGTACCAAAAACGAAAGAAATTCTTCAGTGATATAAAACACTATTTCTGGGAAGATCCACATCTGTTTAAAAGTTGTCCAGATGAAATAATACGCCGATGTGTATTCAGAGATAAAGCTAGTAAAATTTTAAACCATTGTCACACAGGACCAACAGGAGGGCATTATGGGCCTCAACTAACAGCAAGAAAAATTTATGATGCTGGATTCTATTGGTCTACAATTTACAAAGACGCACACCTTCTTTGCAAATCCTGTGATGCTTGTCAAAGGACCGGAAAAATAAGTCAACGTGATAAAATGCCACAAAATGTCATTCAAGTATGTGAAGTATTTGAAATTTGGGGTATTAACTTTATGGGTCCATTTCCAAAATCTCATAATAATCTCTATATTCTCGTAGCCATTGATTATGTATCTAAATGGGCGGAAGCACAAGCTCTCCCAACTAACGATGCACGAGTTGTAGTCAACTTTTTAAAACGTCTTTTTACAAGGTTTGGAACACCGAAAGCTTTAATAAGTGATCGGGGAACTCATTTTTGTAATAATCAACTTGAGAAAGTTCTTAAAAGATATGGAGTAACTCATAAAATCTCCACTGCATATCATCCACAAACAAGTGGACAAGTTGAAAATACCAACCGAGCTTTAAAACGTATTCTAGAGAAAACCGTAGGATCAAATCCGAAGGAATGGTCCATTAAATTGGAGGATGTACTCTGGGCTTTTAGAACAGCCTACAAAACTCCAATTGGAACCACACCTTTTAGACTTGTTTATGGAAAAGCATGTCATCTTCCAGTAGAAATTGAACACAAAGCATTTTGGGCTTTGAAGACATGTAATCTTGATTTACATGAAGCTGGACGTCTACGGTTAAGTCAACTAAACGAATTAGAAGAATTAAGACATGAAGCATACGAAAATTCATTAATCTATAAAGAAAGAACGAAGAAATGGCATGATAAAAGAATCAGAAGTTCAAAAGAATTTAAAGAAGGAGACAGAGTTCTTCTTTTCAATTCACGATTCAAGCTATTTCCTGGAAAATTGAAATCAAGATGGTCTGGACCATTCATAGTCAAAAGAGTTTTCCCATACGGAACAGTAGAATTGATAAATTCAAATGGGATTAAATTTAAGGTTAATGGTCACAGAGTTAAACACTACATAGATAGTCCGATGGAAGTCGACAACGAAGTTAATCACAATTTCGACACCACAACTAACTAAGTGTGGGGAGAATCAAGTCTTTAAAGGATAATATGTATTTCTATTAGAGTTAGATTTTCTGTTTTCGTGTAGTTCTCGAAAATGGAACCCGAATGGTCTTTCCCTAGCAGACCCTAAAGAACTAGTCTTCTCCCCCCATTCTGAATTTTTATTTTTTTAGGTTTTTACGAAATGAAGACTGCCTGTGAACTAAACCATGGTCTAATGCTACACGCTTTGATCACTAAACGTAATAATGACACACTTTCGAGTGAAATAGTATCAGTAATCAGAGAAAGATTGGACGGAGTAAGAAAAGAATCCAAATGCGAAGATAATAAGTTACAATTTGGTAAAGGAAAATCAAAATCCGCAGCGAAAAGAAGAGCACGACACCTTGAAAGATGTCACAAATGCGGAAAATGGTCACATGGAGGTAAATGTTCAAATAATCAAACCTATTCAAACACCGAATTTGTTACTTTATGCAGAGACGGACCGTTCACATGTTTAGAAGAAAAAACACTGAATGCTCGAGGTTACGCCTATGTAGCTATGGAAAACCAATTAAACCGACTATCTTATGAATGGGATAGATCATATCACTAAGAATACTATCTCACAGGTAAGTCTGTACAGTTTTTATTTTTATTTTTATTTTTAACCTTTTGATAATAAACGCTAATTTGTTCGCTATAAAGTATTAAATTAGTATTGAATAAAATTAGGTTTGGCGACCGAAATTATTGATATCATACAAAAATTTATTACATCACTGCGAAATTTAACGTTTATTCTTAAGGTATAAATATCTTTAATCAATCAACCCAAAATATTTCAAAAATTCATCATGAGTTAAATTAGGTCATGGAACCGAAATTACTTTACCGAAAAGAGGGGCGCATATTTTTGATAATATTTGATTGATTAAAGTGGGATAAAATCCAAAAAGATTTTTAATTTTATTTTTACCATGTTTTTAAAATTAATATATAAATCTTAAATTAATATTGTGAACTTTGTAAGATCAATATATTTAAGTTTGTCAATATTTGAAAAATTTTAATATTTTTAATATAAGTTTGTATGTATAATAACAAAATTAAATATAAGTTTGGTGTGAATTTATAATATGAATTTTTAATTAAGTTTGGTGTGAATTTTTAATTTTATGCATTTTAAATTTAAGTTTGGTGTGAATTTAAAAACAAAAATTTACTTTATTTCGTTAAGTTAAAAATATGATTTTTAAAATTCGTCGTAAGTTGAAGACTAGGTCTTTGAACCGAAATTGCTTTACCCGAGGGAGGGACGAGAACTTTTATTATCATTATTTTTAATCTTATTAAACTGAAGTATGCCAAAAACATTAAAAAAAACCCAAAAATCTTTACTTTTAAAACCGCGCTTTAAATTGACAAATTTTAAAATTTTGTCGAGGGACGGACTAGGGCATCGATCCGAAACACCCTCGCTCCTAAAGGAAAAACAAATTTTTAAAATTTAATTAATTATAAGTTTTATAAAGTATAAGGTTTTATATATAAAAAAATCAAACGCTGCGAGTTGCGGAGTTTGTAAGGTCCAAATGCCGCGACTCGCGGAGGACCAAAAACCCAGAAAAAAAATAAAATGCAAAGAAACAGATCAGTCCACTCACAACCACACTCCAAATTGCGAGAATACACCCGAAAATACCGAAAAACATACACCAAATTCGCAATTTTTGACCGTTTTTCATCAAATCTTTTACTAAAATCATGTGAGAAGGATGCTATCAAGGAATTACTCAAGAAAAATGGTAAATTTCTACACCTAAACACCATTTAATCCGAAAATTGGTGTTCTTGAGCAATTTTTTCCCCAATTCAATTTTGATACTTTTTAGTGTAATTATGCTTAAATTGCTTATGTATTATGCTTGTATAACCTAGATTGATGCTATTTAACATGATTAGAAGCCTTAAACTTCAAATTTTGAGTAATCTAGGGTTTGTGTTCTTGAGCAATTTGGGGCTTTTTGATATAAACAGGTTATGGCCGATTTTTGTCATGAATTGTTGCTAAATTAAGTAGTGTAACATGTTTAGGTAGTTAAATGATCCAAACTTTGAGCCTAAACATGATTTTGAGAATTAAAGTGGACTTTTTCAAGTCTAAAATTCATGAACTTGATTTTTAAGAGATAATGCCATTTGAAACTTGTTTAATTGCTAGTAATGATTATTTTGACATGTTATTTGAGTTGAATGCTTATGAACTTGGCGAACATTTTTGTATATGCTTATTTGAAAAAGTGTAGATTTGATAAAAATATGAAAATGAGCTTAAGTTTGATATAAATTGAACATGTCATTGTAATTATTTTGATTGATGATTTTGCTGACACTAATGCATATTTGGATGCACAAAAATTGTGTTTGATGTGTTTTGCAGACTGAAAGGGGTGAATCTTCATCCCAAGCTCGCAATGCTCCTCCTGAGAATGCGGAACAACAGGATGTTGATAGCTATTATAAACAAGATATACCTCATCCAGTTATGACATTTTCAGATATGCACTTGGAAGATTTGCACCCGAACTTGAGATTTGACAGACGTTGGATAGATTATCCAAAATACCAAAGGGGCTTGCATACTCTTCATTCTAAAGCTGTTGAAGTACCTAGGATAATAGAATGGGGACCATTAGAAGCTGTAGAATTGGCCGGGCCAATTAGAGAATTACTTACACAGAGGTATGGTAATTCTACTTTTAACGATTGAGTACGTTTATTCAACATGCGTAGACCTGTATATAAAGTATGGTGTGAAGAATTGTTGTGTAGTATAGAAATAAATGATCGGGTAGCTAGTTTAACCGATCGATATTTTATTAGATTTTTGTTAGGAGGTTCGATGCGCCACATGTCTTTACTAGACATGGCTCAGGCCTTACGTATATATACGCCTGAGGAGCTAGCATCTGTCGATTGTAGAGGGTTGATATTGAACGGTAGGAAAATTGATAAAAAATTTGATACGCATGGTGTATGGAGTCAAATGACTAGCCATCACCGATTTAAAGGGGGAAATTACTCTTATTTGGATATAGATAGAGCAGAGTTAAGAGTAATTCATAGGTTTTTAGCCAATTCGATTACACAACGAGGTAAGAATAAGGAAAAGGTAAATGAACAGGATTTGTTTTACCACATGTGTATTCGAGACCCACAAAGCGCTGTAAATATACCTTATTGTGTGGGTTATTATTTATCAGCTATGGTTAGGGGGATGAGACCGTATAGCATAATAGGAGGTGGTATATTTATTACACTAATTGCTGAGTATCTCAATGTGGATATAAGTCGGGGGGGATTATTAATCGAAGAACCAGAACCCCGCGATACAATAGGTTTAAATGTATATCATGGTGCGAAGGTTTTGAAGAGGCGAAATAACGCCGCAGTAAAATACCATGGTAGACATCCACAGGTTGAGAGAAACCAACAGCAAGATAATGTGGGAGGGGGAAATGAAATGACAGAAATGTAAAGGTTTATAGCTTCACAAGAGTACGAAAATGCTAGACATCGAGCATTTAAAGATTGGCAAGTTCATCAAAACCAAATCATAGCTTATTTCCAACAAATAGGTAGAAACTATATTCCTACTCCATCGCCCGTATTTCCTCCCTGGTCTATAGAGATCCAACCACCGTATCCTACGTATAACCCAGCCGAAGCATTCTATAATACATACGGTTATGCATGGAACCCATACTGGTATCAGTATCATCCCTAGTCTACTTAGTTTTATTTATTTTATTATTTGTAATGTTGATACATTTAATACTTATGTTAATATTGTAATAGTTTTTATAATTTTCTAACTTTTATTATTAGATTTTAATAATTTTTGAATGTGGGGTAATATACCAAACTTCATAAATATGTATATATATTTGCAGTTTATCTTATGTACACAACAGGGTAAAACAACACATTTTCAAAGACTGACATTAAGTTCAGCAAAAGCAACTAATTTTGACGACAAGATGCAAAATATATGTGAAATAACAACGAGAAGGAATGAACAAATGATATGCACCATTTATCATTCAACACAAACAACAATATGTTTGGAAAATTTGGTAAAATTTAATCATTTCTACGCTAATCATCCTCAATAATTTAAATTGTTACTGATTTCTTGCAAATGAGGGCATTGCAAGATCTTAAGTGTGGGAAGGGGTTAAATTCTTTCGGATTTTTAAAATTTTTATCTTAAACACTTGGTTACCATTAAAAATACTAGTAAAGCAGTAGTTGTATTAGAATCTAGTGCTTTCTGATAATAAAGAACAGCCCTAGTCTTATATACTGACTACCCAATTCTAGTAAAAATTTTTAAAATTTTCAATTAAATGAACTCAAAATCATGTTTATACATATTTATGAACGATAAAACTAGGTGTTAACACCGAAATTATTGTTACCTTGGAAAGGACATAAATTGAGAAACAAACCAAAATGTTAGAATTCATTTAAAATGGAATAGAGGACAATAAAAAGGAAAATAAAAGCCAAGTGTAGGAAAAATTACCAAGTTATCTTAAACATATGTCACATATTTCTGTAACAAATAACTGAAAATACTTTTGCTTTGGACTAAACTAAACTATTTTACCCGATGAAAGAAAAGAAGAGATGGATCTACACGATGAATCAATTCCATCAGTAAAAGGAAGTAAAGTCTTCCGAAAAAGAAACGCGCTTCTTGATTTAGGTCATGAAGTTGTCGTCCATACCAGCTGTAGGTTGATGAAAAATCTAGAAAAGTCATTTCTAAAATCAGCAGGAAATCCACGGACCTCAGCATAAAACAGGGTCGCCAAGTGGTCAGATTTATCCTAACCATGAGAAGGATTTATCTCGTACAATGGGGGTCACCGTGCAAATTAGCTGGATAAGACTAATGAATCAGATCCCCAGAAAGGATAATCTCCTTAAAGATCAAAAATCAGCTTTTAAGACTGATATTACTCAATCCTAGAGATTGACCTTAAAGATTGAGAATTCAAACTCATGGAATTCAATGATATCTAAACTCGAGCTTGAACGAGAAAATATTTTGATCAAAAATTACAAACCGATTTGTTTTCTGAAAACCCATTTTCAATGCGTTCATTACCATTGAACGTAAAATCCTAGGAATTCATCTGGAATTCATTAGGTCACCTGAACCAAATCAGGTGTCAACCGTAAGAACGGTGGTTGCATAGCATGGTCAAAGACAGGACCTTGTGCCAGACCGAAAAATTATAAGGGTGAGCTTTACTATTGCTCCTACAAAGGATAGTAATTGCGTCCGACACATTTTAGACCATAATTAAAAGCATGTCAGGGGACATTGCCTTAACAGTTGCTTGTTCAACGCTTTCCTTTACAACCGGAAGGTAGTTTATCGAAAGGTAATATACGGAGCAAGTATACTGGACGTGTTGCTTTCCTAATACAAGGTTAGCAAGTGGGTGACACAAAACCATAAGTTTTGAGCCAAAATTTTCAAATCTAAAACCCACCAAACCCACAAAAATATTTTGCAAACACCGGTGAAGGGTTATTCTGGAAAACTAATCTAGGGTAAAAGCTAGATTAAAATTTTCAAAAGATCAAATGTTTTTATATAGATCCAATTTCCTTAAAGGATCTAAATTTTATAGTCATGTGGGACTGTAAACCATATCGTTACTACCATTGTTTATACCGCCGTATAGAAATCACTGATGTATAAAGTGTGAAGAATAAAGAAGTGATTCTAGTATTTCAAGACTATATTGCTTGAGGACAAGCAACACTCAAGTGTGGGAATATTTGATAATGCTAAAAACGAACATATATTTCATAGCATTATTCCTCCAGAAAGACAAGCTTTTAGTTGCAATTGTTCTATTTACAAGTGATATTCGTTTAAATAATAAAAGGTGAAGACAAAAGGCAGATTCGACGAATTGAAGATGCAAACGACCAAAAAGCTTAAAAGTACAAAAGACAATCAAAGAGGTTCTAATTATTGATAATAAACGTCTCGAAATTACAAGAGTACAAGATTCAAAACACAAAGTACAAGATATTAAATTATTCGCAAGGACGTTCGAAAATTCGGAACCGGGACCAGAGTCAACTCTCAACGCTCGACGCAACGGACTAAAAATTACAAGTTAACTATGTATATAAATATAATATAATATATAATTAATTCTTAAAATTAATATATATATTATAATATATTTATAATTCGTCGGCAAACAAAGAGCCAAAGCTGAGTGAGCTGTAATTTCAAACTCCGCGACTTGCGGAGTTTGAAGAAGGAAAATGCCGCGAGTCGCGGAGTTCCCCTGGACTCAATTCCCTATAAAAGCCAACGCAGTTCGACGTAAAAAAATATCCTAAAATCTCTCTTTCTCTATATGTAAACGTAATATATATATATATATATATATATATATATATATATATATATATATATATATATATTTTAATTTTAATTTTAATTTTAATTATAATTCTAATAATAAGGATATGTTAGCAAATGTTGTAAGGGTGTAAGTCGAAATTCTGTTCGTGTAACGCTACGCTATTTTTAATCATTGTAAGTTATGTTCAACCTTTTTACATTAATGTCTCGTAGCTAAGTTATTATTATGCTTATTTAATCCGAAGTAATCATGATGTTGGGCTAATTACTAAAATTGGGTAATTAGGCTTTGTACCATAATTGGGGTTTGGACAAAAGAACGACACTTGTGGAAATTAGACTATGGGCTATTAATGGGCTTTATATTTGTTTAACTAAATGATAGTTTGTTAATGTTAATATAAAGATTTACAATTGGACGTACCCATAAATTACCATATACACCCGATCGGACACGATGGGCGGGGTATTTATATGTACGAATAATCGTTCATTTAACCGGACACAGGAATGAATTAATAGTCTATGGAATTATTAAAACAGGGGTGAAATTATGTACAAGGACACTTGGCATAATTGATAACAAAGTATTAAAACCTTGGGTTACACTCAGTCGACATCCTGGTGTAATTATTAAACAAAGTATTAAAATATTGTTACAGTTTAAATCCCCAATTAGTTGGAATATTTAACTTCGGGTATAAGGATAATTTGACGAGGATACTCGCACTTTATATTTATGACTGATGGACTGTTATGGACAAAAACCAGACGGACATATTAAATAATCCAGGACAAAGGACAATTAACCCATGGGCATAAAACTAAAATCAACACGTCAAACATCATGATTACGGAAGTTTAAATAAGCATAATTCTTTTATTTCATATTTAATTTCCTTTATTTTATATTTAATTGCACTTCTAATTATCGCACTTTTATTTATTGTTATTGTATTTAATTGCAATTTTAATTATCGTACTTTTTAATTATCGCAAGTTTATTTTATCGCACTTTTATTTAACGTAATTTCATTATCGTTATTTACTTTACGCTTTAAATTAAGTCTTTTATTTATTTAATATTTTACATTTTGTTTTAACTGCAACTAAAGTTTTAAATTCGACAAACCGGTCATTAAACGGTAAAAACCCCCCTTTATAATAATAATATTACTTATTTATATATTTGTATTTTTATAATAGTAAACTAATATAGCGTTAAGCTTTGATTAAAAGATTCCCTGTGGAACGAACCGGACTTACTAAAAACTACACTACTGTACGATTAGGTACACTGCCTATAAGTGTTGTAGCAAGGTTTAAGTATATCCATTCTATAAATAAATAAATATCTTGTGTAAAATTGTATCGTATTTAATAGTATTTCCTGCTAAAATTTAATAGTATTTTATACCCCTTAGCTTTAACATCAAAATCTTTCTTATTTATAGTAAGATATCTTTCTAATACAAGGTAATACTCATATTCAAACTTTGATTCAATTTCTATAACTATAACAATCTTATTTCGAGTGGAAATCTTACTTGAACTTGTTTTCGTGTCATGATTCTGCTTCAAAAACTTTCAAGCCATCCAAGGATCCTTTGAAGCTAGATCTATTTTTTTCATTTCCAGTAGGTTTATCCACAAAACTTGAGGTAGTAATGATGTTCATAACATCATTCAATTCATATATATATATATATATATATATATATATATATATATATATATATATATATATATATATATATATATATATATATATATATATATATAACTACCTTATTCGAAGGTTTAAACTTGAAATCACTAGAACATAGTTTAGTTAATTCTAAACTTGTTCGCAAATAAAAGTTAATCCTTCTAACTTGACTTTTAAAATCAACTAAACACATGTTCTATATCTATATGATATGCTAACTTAATGATTTAAAAACTGGAAACACGAAAAACACCGTAAAACCGGATATACGCCGTCGTAGTAACACCGCGGGCTGTTTTGGGTTAGTTAATTAAAAACTATGATAAACTTTTGGTTTAAAAGTTGTTCTTCTGGAAAAATGATTTTTCTTATAAACATGAAACTATATCCAAAAATCATGGTTAAACTCAAAGTGGAAGTATGTTTTCCAAAATGGTCATCTAGACGTCGTTCTTTTGACTGAAATGACTATCTTTACAAAAACGACTTGCAACCTGTATTTCCGACTATAAACCTATACTTTTTCTATTTAGATTCATAAAATAAAGTTCTATATGAAACCATAGGAATTTGATTCACTCAAAACAGATTTAAAACGAAGAAGTTATGGGTAAAACAAGATTGGATATTTTTGATTGTTGTAGCTACGGGAAATATTGTAACAAATCTATATTAATCATATCCTAGCTAACTCATATTGTATTACATGTATTTTAATATATTATGTAATCTTGGGATACCATAGACACGTATACAAATGTTTTAACATATTATATCGACCTATGTATATATATTATTTGGAACAACGATAGACACTCTATATGCAGTAATGTTGGAGTTAGCTATACAGGGTTGAGGTTGATTCCAAAAATATATATACTTTGAATTGTGATCTAGCCTGAGACGTGTATACACTGGGTCGTAGATTGATTCAAGATAATATATATCAATTTATTTCTGTACATCTAACTATGGACAACTAGTTGTAGGTTACTAACAAGGACAGCTGACTTAATAAACTTAAAATAGTAAAACATATTAAAAATGTTGTAATTATATTTTGAACATACTTTGATATATATATACATATTTGTTATAGGTTCGTGAATCGACCAGTGGGCAAGTCTTACTTCCCGATGAAGTAAAAATCTGTGCAAGTGAGTTATTGTCCCACTTTTAAAATCTAATATTTTGGGATGAGAATACATGCAATTTTATAAATATTTTATGAAATAGACACAAGTAAATGAAACTACTTTATATGGGTGAATGATCGAAGCCGAATATGCCCCTTTTTAGCTTGGTAGCCTAAGAATTTGGGAACAGACCCCCAAATTGATGCGAATCCTAAAGATAGATCTATCGGGCCCAACAAGCCCCATTCTGGAATTTGGAATGCTTTAGTACTTCGAAATTATCATGTCCGATGGGTGTCCCGGAATGATGGGGATATTCTATATGCATCTTGTTAATGTCGGTTACCAGGTGTTCACCGTATGAATGATTTTTATCTCTATGTATGGGATGTATTGAAATATGAAATCTTGTGGTCTATTATTATGATGTGATAATATATAGGTTAAACCTATAACTCACCAACATTTTTGTTGACGTTTTAAGCATGTTTATTCTCAGGTGATTATTAAGAGCTTCCGCTGTTGCATACTAAAATAAGGACAAGATTTGGAGTCCATGCTTGTATGATATTATGTAAAAACTGCATTCAAGAAACTTATTTTTGATGTAATATATTCTTATTGTAAACCATTATGTAATGGTCGTGTGTAAACGGTATATTTTAGATTATCATTATTTGATAATCTACAAAATGCTTTTTAAACCTTTATCGATAAAATAAAGGTTATGGTTGTTTTAAAAATGAATGCAGTCTTTGAAAAACGTCTCATATAGAGGTCAAAACCTCGCGAAGAAATCAATTAATATGGAACGTTTATAATCAATATGAACGGGACATTTCAGTAGCCCTTTTATTTATGAAAGAATCTATCTGGCATGTTTAATCTTGCCCGTAGGAGGTGGGTTTTTGGTTTAAACATAAAACAGAAGTAATCGGCAGATGTTGAATCGGTTTGATTTGGGGTTTGATCGAAACATAAACAGAATAATAACAATAGCATATCACTACCACTAGCAGTTCATTGATTCTATGGATGGTTGTCAAACAGAAATAATAACAGGAAGAGAGATCGATTGTTAGGTGTTCTTGGGTTTGGCCTAGTGCAGCCACCAAAAACAATCACAGTATCAATAATCCACCAACAGGAAATAATTAATGATCGATGGTTCATCATCATCATCTTTCAAGCATCAATTATCATGAACAACAGGTAACCATCATCAATCTTCATCGTATCATAATCGTAATTCATCACTGTTTTGTTACTGTTTCATCATCATCATCCCGTTAATCACTATTCATCATTATTTTTCATGGTTTTGGTTCTGGGTTTGTTGTGAGATCGACAAAGAGGCTGCATTAGGTAATAATAACGATGGTGATGGTTGTTTTGGTTTGTGAAAAGATCTAGCATGTGGGTACATGTTGAACTAAATCGACTAGGACTAAAAGTATTCACAGAAAGGTAATAACGGGTATACGTTGCAGGTTTGAGGATGAGTTATGGTGGTGTTATTGGACTGACATAGAAGCCAGAAGTAGCGGTTTAAGGGTGGTGTTCGAAGGTGTTTCGATGATGAGGTTGTCGTGTTTCTTTCAAGGGTGATGGAGGTGATTGTTTTCTTTGAAGATGAAGGTGGTGGCTCGTTGGTGTTCTATGGTGGTTCATGGGTGGTTCGTGATGGTTGTGGTGTTCGGACATAATCAGTGAAGACAGAAAGACATAACATCGAGCAGAAACATTAACGAATATCAGCAGGTTTTGTTGAGTTTTTGTTGGTGATCTCGGCTGTGAAAAAAAATGTATATAGAAGCAGGTTTTAGTAACCGATGGTGGTAGTGATCGTCTATTGGTTTTTTGGTAGTGGTTGTGATCATTTTCGAGTAGAAACAGAATGGCAATAGTTGTAGCAGTTTGATAGGGTGATGGTGGTTACGGTGGTTGTTTGATGGTTGAGAAAAGAAGGACAAAGGTGGTTAAATGGGGGTGACAATCTATGATAGTTTTAAGAAGAAGAAGAAGAAGAAATCGAAAGTAATAAGACCATGGTTTCAGTTGAGATTGTTCTTGGATGGTTGGGGCTTGATTGAAAAAGAAACACAGAAGTGGGTTTGGTAGTGGGTTTATGCATCTTAATGCATGTATATATAATATATATAAAGTGGAACACAGTAATAAGTAATATGATAATTCTTCAAACGTGTTTTAATCAATAATATAATATAATATTAATCACAATATAATAACAAACACATACAATATCAATTGATTTAGCAGCCATAAG
Source organism: Rutidosis leptorrhynchoides (assembly GCF_046630445.1). Taxonomy (NCBI): domain Eukaryota; kingdom Viridiplantae; phylum Streptophyta; class Magnoliopsida; order Asterales; family Asteraceae; genus Rutidosis; species Rutidosis leptorrhynchoides. Next base: position 648,610,841 of record NC_092334.1, read on the forward strand.
TTTGTTTCATTCTATCGACAGTTTTCACGGATTGCTAAATCGTGGTCCGTTGGTAATTAGTGGTGGAATAAAAGTCTTCCGAAAAAAAACCCAAATTTTTAAATTAAATGTCTTTATTTATTTTGGTCATTATGGTATAAAATTTGATCATTAATTTATTAAATAAAAATTACATCAACTGTCCCTCTCAATTCTGGGTAAAATATAAAAAGTTATAAAATATAACAAACAGCTCCTAAATACATTTTTAATAAGTCTATAATTTATAGAACTCATTTTCGAATCACCGTTTATTTTAAAATCATATAAGTTTGAATTTAATTTGCTTAATATCAATCGGAACATTAAACGAGTATTACAATCATTAAATAATTATATTTAATATACTCTATACATATATTTATATTTATTTTTATATGTATACACATTTATTTACAAATAATGGTTCGTGAATCATCGAGACTGGTCGAAGGTCAATTGAATATATGAAACAGTTCAAAATTTTTGAGACTCAACATTACAGGCTTTGCTTATCGTGTCGGAAACATATAAAGATTAAGTTTATATTTGGTCGAAAATTTTTGGGTCGTCACAGTACCTACCCGTTAAAGAAATTTCATCCCCGAAATTTGATCGAGATCGTCATGGCTAACAATAAGCGTGTTTTCCTGACAAATATGAGCTGATAAATAGAGTTTTATCATCTTTGAGTAATATGGATAAAACAATTTGATTACGCGAAGAGTACAAGTGAAGCTATCACGAAAGAGTGAAATGAATAAATGCAGTTTCATTTTTAACCGATGACGTAGTCACGGTTGATTTCTGGAATTCAAGGAATTTAGAGGAAATCTTCATAATAAGATCTGGTTCTTCGGTAATTAAAGAAATTAGAATCTTCTTTAGTTAAATGCAATAATCTGTTTCGATTGCCTTGTCGGATATTTCACTATAAATTCGTCTCTTCTGTTCCATTATTTTCATCCCTCCTAAATTTTCTTTCTCACCTCATACTACCAAAAGATTCGTTAATATGCTCAATCCTGTTCCGATCCTTGATATTTTCTAACTATCGCATCTGTTATTCTTCTTTTCCATTTACCACCGAAGGAATCTATTCACTTCTACTATTACCTTGGGGTTATAGTATTTCTAATTCCCTCGTGTCTTTATCTTACTATTCGCATAGATATACACGGGTTGAAATTTCTTGTTTGATGTCGCTCATATTCTTATTTATATTCCGAAGCTCCATGTTTTTGTTTATCTTCCCGTTTCTAAGTAAAACGATTAAGACGTCTCGAATTCGTAGATTAAATCTTTGAATTTCGAATGATCATGGCTAATGTTCTAAGAAAGAAATGGTAATAGCACGATGTGACTTGTTAAATTACCAGAAAATTCAGAAAGGATAGAACTATCAAGAAATTATGTTCTTGATATGTTTGGAGATTGGGTAAAATGTAAGAGTCGTGTAACATGGCACATGATGACATTGTGGTCTGTGAATCATCACGTTCCATTAGAAACTCAGCATGACTTACTGTAATATAATCACGTTGATCAAGTGTCATTATATTATACTAACTCATGCTTCAGTTCTCAACACTACTCCAAAAACATTCATACTTTAAACTCGAAGATTTCAGAATTTAGAAACTAAAACAGTTGCTTTTATGATGTAACACAGATAGCGCGAAGACATATATAATTTCTGTTAAGAATTATTATGAAAATATCTTCAGAAATAATGAGAATATTTATAATGGAAGATACGATGATATCTTAGAATTTCTAATATCGACGGATGATGAAAAAGATTCGTTCGTAAAGGTTTAGAGTCAGGAGCAAGATATTCATTAATGACTTCAGCAGATACTGAATCATTTGGATTTTTTAAAGTTAGGTTTAGTCTTTGTGATTTGTCCACAGTCTCCTTCATGGTTTGCTCAATCCGTTTTCCAGTACCAAATTTTCTTTTAAACTTTTCCAACGTATCCTTCTTTATCATCAAACTTTTGACTGTTAAAGTCATCTACAGTTTTTGCTGCTGATAATGCTAAAAACGAACATATATTTCATAGCATTATTCCTCAAGAAAGACAAGCTTTTAGTTGCAATTGTTCTATTTACAAGTTATATTCGTTTAAATAATAAAAGGTGAAGACAAAAGACAGACTCGACGAATTGAAGACGCAAACGACCAAAAAGCTCAAAAGTACAAAGTACAATCAAAGAGGTTCCAATTATTGATAAGAAACGTCTCGAAATTACAAGAGTACAAGATTCAAAACGCAAAGTACAAGATATTAAATTGTACGCAAGGACGTTCGAAAATCCGGAACCGGGACATGAGTCAACTCTCAACGCTCGACGCAACGGACTAAAAATTACGAGTCAACTATGCACATAAATATAATATAATATTTAAATAATTCTTAAAATTATTTATATATTATATTTATATTAAAAATCCATCGGCAAACAAAGAGCCAAAGCTGGGTGAGCTGTAAAATCAAACTCCGCGAGTTGCGGAGTTTGAAGAAGGAAAATGCCGCGAGTCGCGGAGTTCCCCTGGACTCAATTCCCTATAAAAGCCAACGCAGTTCGACGAGTTTTAATATCATAAAAATCAATCTCTCTCTATATATGTATACGTAATATTTATATTTATATTTTAATTTTAATTTTAATTTTAATTTTAATCCTAATAATAAGGGTATGTTAGCGAATGTTGTAAGGGTGTAAGTCGAAATTTTGTCCGTGTAACGCTACGCTATTTTTAATCATTGTAAGTTATGTTCAACCTTTTTAATTTAATGTCTCGTAGCTAAGTTATTATTATGCTTATTTAAAACGAAGTAATCATGATGTTGGGCTAATTACTAAAATTGGGTAATTGGGCTTTGTACCATAATTGGGGTTTGGACAAAAGAACGACACTTGTGGAAATTAGACTATGGGCTATTAATGGGCTTTATATTTGTTTAACTAAATGATAGTTTGTTAATTTTAATATAAAGATTTACAATTGGACGTCCCTATAAATAACCATATACACTCGATCGGACACGATGGGCGGGGTATTTATATGTACGAATAATCGTTCATTTAACCGGACACGGGAATGGATTAATAGCCACTAGAATTATTAAAACAGGGGTGAAATTATGTACAAGGACACTTGGCATAATTGTTAACAAAGTATTAAAACCTTGGGTTACACGCAGTCAATAACCTGGTGTAATTATTAAACAAAGTATTAAAATCTTGTTACAGTTTAAGTCCCCAATTAGTTGGAATATTTAACTTCGGGTATAAGGATAATTTGACGAGGATACTCGCACTTTATATTTATGACTGATGGACTGTTATGGACAAAAACTAGACGGACATATTAAATAATCAGGGACAAAGGACAATTAATCCATGGGCATAAAACTAAAATCAACACGTCAAACATAATGATTACGGAAGTTTAAATAAGCATAATTCTTTTATTTCATATTTAATTTCCTTTATTTTATATTTAATTGCACTTCTAATTATCGCACTTTTATTTATTGTTATTATATTTAATTGCACTTTTAATTATCGTACTTTTTAATTATCGCAAGTTTATTTTATCGCACTTTTATTTATCGCAATTTCATTATCGTTATTTACTTTACGCTTTAAATTAAGTCTTTTATTTATTTAATATTTTTAATTTTGGTTTTAACTGCGACTAAAGTTTTAAAATCGACAAACCGGTCATTAAACGGTAAAAACCCCCTTTATAATAATAATATTACTTATATATATATATATATATATATATATATATATATATATATATATATATATATATATGTATTTTTATAAATTTAAACTAATATAGCGTTAAGCTTTGTTTAAAGATTTTCCCTGTGGAACGAACCGGACTTACTAAAAACTACACTACTGTACGATTAGGTATACTGCCTATAAGTGTTGTAGCAAGGTTTAAGTATATCCATTCTATAAATAAATAAATATCTTGTGTAAAATTGTATCGTATTTAATAGTATTTCCTTGTAAAATTTAATAGTATTTTATATACCCCTAGCGAAAACATCAAGTATTTTTGGCGCCGCTGCCGGGGAACATCTAGCTTAAAAGCCGGAAGCGCAACGCTAATATATATAAAAAACAAAAAGATTTTTATTTTTAGTTTACTATTATAAAAAAATACGTTTTTGTAAAAATACGTTTTAAATATTCGAAAATATAAAAAAAAACAAAAATATAAATATTTTTAAGAGTTTATTAAATATTTAAGTTTTATAAAGTTTCTTTATTTTTATTTTATAAAAATATAAGTTTTATTTAAATATTTTGTTTTTATTTAAAACATAAAATCAAAAACCGAAAAAAAAATTTATATATAAATCTAGTTTTAAGATTTTTATTTATAAAATTGAAACATATTTTTATTTCTATTCTAGTTTTTAAAATATAAGTTTTATTAAATTTATATAAATATTTTAATTAAATTAAAAACAGAAAAATATAATTAAAAGAAATAATTTAATTACGTCGAAACGTGTCAACCGAAACAGCCTGTCATCCGGAATTTCGAACCCCGCGACTCGTGGAGGTTTTTGCCACGTGGAACTGCGACTCGTGGAGGAACCCTGACACGGGTACACAGAACCCTAATCAGGCATTAATTACGGGTTTTTATTTTTATTATTTAAATTTAACCCTAATTAGGTTTAATTATTTTAATTAATTTAGTTTAGTTTATTTATTATTTTGTATTTTTAGTTAAATTAGTTTAATTAAAATTTAAAATTAATAGTTTTATAAAATAAATAATATAAAAATAATATTTTTATAAAAATTGTAATTTTTACAACTTTTAGTATATTTTTATATTTTGTCCCTTTTTAATTGTTTTAGCGTAATATTTGTGTTTTTCGCTCATATTTAGTTTTAAACATAGTTTTTGCCATAGTTATTTTTACTTCTAGATTTTTAGGCTTTGCCGTAAAATCCCTTAAGTGCCTTTTCTTTAGACTAAGATTTAAGTGCTTTAGAATTTTGTGACACCTTTTTAAGTTTTAGTACCTTTTTAAGTCATTTCCATTTGGGATATAGTTTTACTTGTAAGCTTTAATATTTTTAGACACCTTTTACCTATGTATCAATTATCATTCCAATTAGTAATCTCAATTTGCGATTATAATTTTAAGTTAGTGGTAGTAATAAGGTTGGGTTAGTCGAGTGTTTTAAAGTTTTATAAGTCACTCTTTTTCTTTCTTATTTTTCGATGCCTTTTATTTTTCAACTCTTTTCTTTTTCTTCCTTATTTCTCGACGCGCTCTTTTTCTTTCTTATTTCTCGCTATTCTAGTTTTAGGACATAGATTTTTATTCTACTTCTTATCTAAATTTCTTAAAATTACGAAAATTTATTTTAAGTGGTTAAATTGATAGACATCAAAATTTTCTGGTTCGTAGTAATAGTTGGATTTGTACGTGGACCGGGTTATTGGAGCCAAACAGTCCTCAATTATATTGAGACCAAACGAATCCTGCCCCTCTGCTGCATCTTTTGGCTATTCGAAACGTGGGCAAAATCAGAAAAGTCTATTGATTGGATAACTTATATACTTTTTCTTTCCTTTTAAAAACTAATAGGATATTCAGTGAATGCACCGAGCAAGACGTTCACCACCTTTTGTACGTTCACCACCTGTAACTAGATCAAGACATCTAGCTAATATTACCGCCGTTGATTTTTCTTTAGAATCGTCATCCAGTCAACCAAGTACTTCAGTTCAAATTTCTGATAATCTATTTTTTGAACCCGACCTCACAATTGAGAATCCGGAGAATATTCAGGGACGATTCGTAGATCCTGAACCATTAATTTTTCCTCCGGAACCACCAATCATTCAAACAGAGATTGTTGAGGAACGAACCATTAAATCAGAATCCTCTAGTGATTCCGATTCAACAAATTCAATTATGGAGAATCTGGAACCTTTAAGTATGGAAGACCGAATGAGAGCTAAACGCACTGGCCAAGGTCACGCAATTACTCATCCAGACATTAATGTGCCAGATTATGAAATCAAAGGACAAATTCTACACATGGTGACTAATCAATGCCAATTTAGTGGTGCGCCGAAGGAAGATCCAAATGAACATCTTCATACCTTTAATAGGATCTGCACACTATTTAAAATCCGAGAAGTGGAAGATGAACAAATATATCTCATGTTATTTCCCTGGACTTTAAAGAGAGAAGCCAAAGATTGGTTGGAATTGTTACCTGAAGGGGCGATTGATACATGGGACGTTTTAGTTGAAAAATTTCTTAAACAATTCTTTCCGGCATCTAAAACCGTAAGACTTCAAGGAGAAATTGTTACGTTTACACAGAAACCAAATAAAACTCTATATGAGGCGTGGACAAGATTTGGAAAGTTATTAAGAGGATGTCCGCAACATGGTTTAGACACCTGTCAAATAGTACAAATATTCTACCAAGGATGCGACATCACTACAAGGAAAGACATCGATATAGCAGCTGGTGGTTCTATTATGAAGAAAACCGAAACGGATGCTTACAAAATTATTGATAACACTGCTTCCCACTCACATGAGTGGCACCAAGAAAAAGATATCGTTAGATCATCTAAAGCAGCTAGAGCCGATTCTAGCCATGACTTAGATTCCATTTCCGCAAAGATAGATGCTGTCGAGAGACGAATGGAAAAGATGACTAAAGATATCCACTCAATACGAATTAGTTGTGAGCAGTGTGGAGGACCACATTTGACAAAAGATTGTCTCAGTATTGAACTAACAATGGAACAAAGAGGGAATGTTTCATATCTAAACCAAAGGCCTGAAAATAATTATCAGAATAATTATCAACCGCCAAGACCTATTTACAATCAAAATCAGAACTATAACCAAAATGTTCCATACAACAACCAACAAGGTCCTAGCAATCAACAAGTATCCAACAATACTTACAACCAGCAAAGACTGTGACGACCCGGAAATTTCCGACCAAATTTAAACTTTAATATTTATATTATTCAGACACGATAAGCAAAGTTTGTTAAGTTAAATCTCAAGAATTTTAAACTGTGTTCATACATTCATTATAACCTCGACCAAATTCTGACGATTCACGAACCGTTATATATAAATAGATATGTATATGTATATATATATATATTATAACGTGAGAATATTAATAAAGTATTAAACGTATAATACTTTACACGAACGTATTTGTTTCAATATGATTTTCGACGAAAAAAAATATATTAAATGATTGAATTATCAGAAACATTGAATTATGATTACAAGTCTCTGTTGAGGGGTCCACTATGATTTGAGAAAATCTATTCCTCTTAACGATATTCAGAATAATTTGTAAAGCTATTTATAAATAAAAACAAAAAGTGTCATTTACGAAAGTTAGACAAAAGTTAGTGGAGAATTGGTTTCCATAATATTCTATTAATCTATTTTCAAACGTACAAAGACGTTTTCAGTTTAAAAAGAACTTTATTATTAAAACGTATATAACTTTTATAAATATCTAGAATCACTTTTGACAACTCATTACTTAACCAGTATAATAAATATAACGATATTTATATTTTATTTCATTAAATATATATAACGATTTAAATTAATATTATATATATTTATACGCGTATTATATATACATAGTTTTTTATACTTTTACTATACTTTAACTTTACCTTTACTTTACTTTAACTTTAATAATTCATACTTTAATAATTCACTTTAATAATTCATACTTTAATAATTCACTTTAATAATTCATACTTTAATAATTCACTTTAATAATTCATACTTTAATAATTCACTTTTATAATTCAAAAATCTATTATAAATAGAATTCAATAGGTTTCATTATTTCATAGAAACTTGAAAATATATTTCTCTAAACTCTCTCAATTGATATATATATATATATATATATATATATATATATATATATATATATATTGATAGTGCTCCAAATGAACATATATTTAGTAGCAATATCCTCCCAATATGTAAATTATTTAGTTGTAATTGTCCTATTTTAAGTTGTAATCGTTTATATTAAATAAGTGCGAAGACAAAAGGCGAAAATGACGATTTGAAGACGCAAATGACCAAAAAGCTCAAATGTACAAGATACAATCCAAGTGGTTCAATTTATTGATGAGAAACGTCTAAAAATGACAAAAGTACAAGTTGCGAAACACAAAGTACAAGATATTAAATTATACGAAAGGACGTTCAAAAATCCAAAACCGGGATCTGAGCCAACTGTCAACGCCCGACGCAACGGACCAAAAATTATGAGTCTACTATGCACAAGAATATAATATAATATATATATAATTATATAAAATTATATATATTATATTATATAATTAAATATAACGTCGACAAGCTAGAAAACAAAGCAATTGAGCATGGCCAGACTGGCCATGCGATCGCATGAGATTAACACTGAAAACCCATGCGATCGCATGGGCCTCAGGATCAGACCACATCTATAAAAGGCAACGTGTTTTGGCCATAAAAAATAATAATAATACTCTGTAATAAATAAATAATATATATATATATATATATATATATATATATATATATATATATATATATATATATATATAATATATATAGTATAGGGTAGTTTTATATTAGATTAGTTCGGGTTATGTAAAGGTTATTTTACGGGTTTTAAAGTTGGAGCTCTGTCCGTGTAACACTACGCGATAAATAATCAATGTAAGCTATGTTCTCCTTTTTAAATTAATGTCTCGTACTTAAGTTGTTATTATTATGCTTATTTGAGCCAAAGTAATCATGATGTTGGACTAAATATTAAAGACGGGGTAATTGGGCTTTGTACCTTAATTGGGATTTGGACAAAAGAACGACACTTGTGGAAATTAGACTATGGGCTATTAATGGGCTTTATATTTGTTTAACTAAATGATAGTTTGTTAATTTTAATATAAAGATTTACAATTGGACGTCCCTATAAATAACCATATACACTCGATCGGACACGATGGGCGGGATATTTATATGTACGAATAATCGTTCATTTAACCGGACACGGGAATGGATTAATAGTCTATGGACTTATTAAAACAGGGGTGAAATTATGTACAAGGACACTTGACATAATTGATAACAAAGTATTAAAACCTTGGGTTACACGCAGTCGATATCCTGGCGTAATTATTAAACAAAGTATTAAAACCTTGTTACAGTTTAAGTCCCCAATTAGTTGGAATATTTGACTTCGGGTATAAGGATAATTTGACGAGGACACTCGCACTTTAAATTTATGACCGATGGACTGTTATGGACAAAAACCAGACGGACATATTAAATAATCCAGGACAAAGGACAATTAACCCATGGGCATAAAATTAAAATCAACACGTCAACCATCATGGTTACGGAAGTTTAAATAAGCATAATATATTTTATTTCATATTTCATCGTATTTTTATTTACTCGCTATTTTATTTAACGTCATTTATTTATTGTCATTTATTTTTCGCTACTTTAATTATCGTCATTTATATTTTGCATTAGGTTTTAATTGTAACTTAAAATATAAAATCGACAAACCAGTCATTAAACGGTAAACCCCCTTTTATATATTATCAATATAATATATTTTGTACAAATATAATTGTTTAAAAATATAGTGTGCAATAAGCCCGCTCCCTGTGGAACGAACCGGACTTACTAAAAACTATACTACTCTACGATTAGGTACACTGCCTATAGTGTTGTAGCAAGGTTTAGGTATATCCATTTTGTAAATAAATAATTAAAACTTGTGTAATATTTCGTCGTATTTCGTATTTAAATTAATACTATTTCGTACACCCCGCTGCACACATCAAGTTTTTGGCGCCGCTGCCGGGGATTCGACGAAACACTATATTTTATAAATATATTTGTATATCATTTTTAGAAAAACAATATAAAAAAAACAAAACAAATATAAAAAGAAAAACAAAAATTTATATATTTTTAAGAGTTTGTTAAAAGTTTTATAAAGTTTCTTTATTTTTATTTTAGTTTATAAAAATATAAGTTTTATTTAAATATTTTGTATTTATATAAAAACAGAAAATTAGAAAAAAAAAATTAAATAAAAACTCTCGGGCCCGAACACTGTAGCAGCCCAGCTCCTGGCCCGAAACCCTACCTCATGCGATCGCATGAGATTTTAACTTCCAAACCATGCGATCGCATGGCTTGAGTTGACAGGCCTGGTAACCTCAGCCGACAGTTTAGGGTTTTAATTAATTTATAATTATTATTATTATAACCCTAATTAGGTTAGTTTATTTAATTATTAGTTTTAGTTTTATTTAATTAATTTGTATTTTTAGTTTAATTAGTTTTAATAAATTATAAAACTAATACTTTTATAAAATAAATAATATAAAAATAATATTTTTATAAAAATTGTACTTTTTACAACTTTAAGATTATTTTTATATTTTGTACCTTTTTATTTGTTTTAGCGTAATTTTTGTATTTTTCGCCCGTATTTAGTTTTAAGATATAGTTTTTGCCGTAGTTATTTTTATTTCTAGATTTTTAGGCTTTGCCGTAAAATCCTTTAAGTGCTTTTTCTTTAGACTAAGATTTAGGTGCTTTAGAATTTTGCGACGCCGTTTTTATATTTTAGTACCTTCTTAAGTTATTGTCATTTGGGATATAGTTTTTCTTTTAAGCTTTAATATTTTTAGACGCAACTTTTAATTCTTAGTTTTTAGTTCCTTTTTAAGTTTCGACGCACTACTTTCTTATTTTTATTTTTCGACGCCTATTATTTTTCGACATTTTTATTTTTCGACCTTTTTCGACGCGCTCTTTTTCTTTCTTATTTCTCGACGATCTAGTTTTTAGGACATAGAATTTTCTATTTCTTCTCTAAAATTTAAAAAAAAAAAAATTATTTTAAGCGGTTAAATTGATAGACATCCAAATTTTCTGCTTCGTAGTAATAGTTGGATTTGTTAGTGGCTGAGTTGTGAGCTTCCGATTTAAAGGGTTCTGGCTCCCTGCTGCATCTATTGGCTATTCGAAACGTGGGCAAAAGCAGAAAAGTTTATTAATTTGATAACTTATGTAATTTTTATTTTTATAACTAATAGGATAATTAAGTAAATGCACCACATTGTAGCTAAAATTTGGTAATAAGCGCATTATGGAAAATCTCGAGAATATTTTGGAAACTCTTTATGACATCCGAAATCAATTTAATCAATACTCTCAAACGGATGTTGATGACAATTCGTTCGGTCAATCTTGGATCACGAATGACGAAACAATAACTGGTTGTGAAATCTGTGGAGATTATCACTCAACATGGGAATGTTATTATTACGTTTCTATGGAAAATTACGCACCCACGAAACCTGAATGGAACGATTATGAAGAATACAATTCTAATTGGGATTATTCCCAAGAATATATCCAAACTCAACAACCAGAAGATGAGGAAAATTATGTGTCTGAAAATTCTTTAGATTATATGAAAATCAAACTCGAAGAACTTGATGCTCAAAATGAACAAATGAGAGAATTTGTAAATAGGCAAGCTGAAACTCTATCAGATTACACACCTGTTGATCTGAGGAATATTGTGCAAGAAAATCTCATATCATCAAATTTTGATGAATTCGAGAGCTCCGAAATCACCAACTATCACGATGATACTTTTTATTTAGCTTTACCAATTTCACAACATATCGACACATTAGCCTCTACCGACAAAATCATCGATCAATCAATGAATGAAGAAGAAATAAGGGTGACAAATTGGTACTCTTGGGAAAACGATAACGTTGAAAATTTTACCCCCGAGACCAAAGTGGTGGAACCGATAAGTACCGTTAAAGAAGAAGAATCTACTTCGATCCCGAAATTCACCATTCCACAACCTTCCAACCCAATATTCTCAATAGACGAGTCATCTACTGAAGATGAACTACGGGCTGTAATAGATAATGACACCTCGGATTTCACCCAATTGGGTAATAGAGGTGAAACCTTTGATCCTGAGAATAAAAGGAAGAAAATGTTAGGAATTTTCCACCCTATAATATGTATGTCGGTGTATATCGATCCATTTGACCAAGAACCAGAAAAGAGACATATCCATTTACTAAAAGCTACACTTAAAAAAGAATTAAGTAGTGAAGATCGGGTGGGTTTAAACTTTAAACCCATTGATATATTTTATACCACCCGAGATGTAAATAACTGGCTCACTATTTTAATTCGTGGAACTTATTCTACCGACTTCACATGTCGTCAGCTAAGTGTGGGGAAGTCTAACCCCACTTAACGTTAAATTAGGGGTTCGGGTTAGTGCATAACTCGTTAATAAAAATGCACGATTAGGGTAAAAGTCGCATTTTCAAAAATTAGCAAACAGTTCAGAAAAACAACCGTTTTTAAAGAAAAATATGTGTGATAAAACAAGAAGGAATGAACGATGAGGTGCACCATCTATCATTCGACGAGCTTTGTAATTACAAACTGGGTATTATTAATCACTTTTCTACACTAATCACCCTCATGAATTTATAATTAGAGTCTGATTTCATGCAAATGAGGGCATTGCATGATCTCAAGTGTGGGGAAGGGTTATAAATTCTCTCGGGTTTATACTTGGCTTATTTTCTAAATACTGTGAAAATTTTAAAATTTTTCAACTAAATGAATTCAAAATCATGTTTATACATATTTATGAACGATAAAACTAGGTGTTAATGCCGAAATTATCGTTACCTCAGAAAGGACATAAATTGAGAAACACCCTAAAACACTTGAATTCATTTAAAATGGAATAAAGGTAAATAAAAAGGCAAAGAAAGAAACTAAGTGTGGGGAGAATGTACCAAGTTATTCAATTAAAAACTATCTATCACATGTTTTTGTAAAGTTATTGCAGGTGCTTTTATTTTGGACTAAATTAACTGGTTTACCCGATTTACTGTAAGAAAGATGGATCTACACGATGAATCAATTCCATCATTAAAAGGAAGTAAAGTCTTCCGAAAAAGACACGCGCTTCTTGATTTAGTCAAGAAGTTGTCGTCCAGACCAGCTGTAGGTTGACGAAAAATCTAGAAAAGTCATCTCTAAAATCAGTAGGAAATCCACGGACCTTAGCATCAAACAGGGTCGCCAAGTGGTCAGACTTATCCTAACCATGAGAGGATCTGTCTCGTAAAATGGGGAGGGCGCCGTGCAAATTAGCTTGATAAGACTAATGAATCAGACCCCCAGAAAGGATAATCTCCTTAAAGATTAAAAATCAGCTTTTAAGACTGATATTACTCAATCCTAGAGATTGACCTTAAAGATTGAGAATTACAAACTCATGGAATTCGATGATATCTAAACTCGAGCTTGAACGAGAAAATATTTTGATCAAATTAAAACCGATTTATTTTCTAAAAACCCATTTTTAATGCGTTCATTACCATTGAACGTAAAATCCTAGGAATTCACCTAGAATTCATTAGGTCACCTGAACCAAATCGGGTGTCAACCGTAAGAACGGTGGTTGCATAGCATGGTCGGAGACAGGACCTTGTGCCAGACCGAAAAATCATAGGATGATCTTTACTATTGCTCCTACAAAGGATAGTAATTGCATCCGACACGTTTTAGACCATGAACAAATGCATGTCATTAGACATTGCCTTAACAGTTGCTTGTTCAACGCTTTCCTTTACAACCGGACGGTAGTTTGCCGAAAGGTAATATATGGAGCAAGTATACTGGACGTGTTGCTTTCCCAATACAAGGTTAGCAAGTGGGTGACACAAAACCATAAGTTTTGAGCTAAAATTTTCAAATCTGAAACCCACAAAACCCACAAAAACATTTTGCAAACACCGATGAAGGGGTATTCCGGAAAACTTATCTAGGGTAAAAGCTAGAATGAATTTTCAAAAGATCAAATGTTTTTATAAAGATCCAATTTCCTTAAGGATCTAAATTTTTATAGTCATGTGGGACTGTAAACCACATCGTTACTATCATTGTTTATACCGCCGTATCAAAATCACTAATGTATAAAGTGTGAAGAATAAAGAAGTGATTCGTGTGATTTAATTTCAAGTTCTGTATTGCTTGAGGACAAGCAACGTTCAAGTGTGGGGATATTTGATAGTGCTCCAAATGAACATATATTTAGTAGCAATATCCTCCCAATATGTAAATTATTTAGTTGTAATTGTCCTATTTTAAGTTGTAATCGTTTATATTAAATAAGTGCGAAGACAAAAGGCGAAAATGACGATTTGAAGACACAAATGACCAAAAAGCTCAAATGTACAAGATACAATCCAAGTGGTTCAATTTATTGATGAGAAACGTCTAAAAATGACAAAAGTACAAGTTGCGAAACACAAAGTACAAGATATTAAATTATACGAAAGGACGTTCAAAAATCCAAAACCGGGATCTGAGCCAACTATCAACGCCCGACGCAACGGACCAAAAATTATGAGTCTACAATGCACAAGAATATAATATAATATATATATAATTATATTATATAATTAAATATAACGTCGACAAGCTAGAAAACAAAGCAATTGAGCATGGCCAGACTGGCCATGCGATCGCATGAGATTAACACTGAAAACCCATGCGATCGCATGGGCCTCAGGATCAGACCACATCTATAAAAGGCAACGAGTTTTGGCCATAAAAAATAATAATAATACTCTGTAATATATAAATAAATATATATATATATATAATATATATAGTATAGGGTAGTTTTATATTAGATTAGTTCGGGTTATGTAAAGGTTATTTTACGGGTTTTAAAGTTGGAGCTCTGTCCGTGTAACACTACGCGATAAATAATCAATGTAAGCTATGTTCTCCTTTTTAAATTAATGTCTCGTACTTAAGTTTTTATTATTATGCTTATTTGAGCCAAAGTAATCATGATGTTGGACTAAATATTAAAGACGGGGTAATTGGGCTTTGTACCTTAATTGGGATTTGGACAAAAGAACGACACTTGTGGAAATTAGACTATGGGCTATTAATGGGCTTTATATTTGTTTAACTAAATGATAGTTTGTTAATTTTAATATAAAGATTTACAATTGGACGTCCCTATAAATAACCATATACACTCGATCGGACACGATGGGCGGGATATTTATATGTACGAATAATCGTTCATTTAACCGGACACGGGAATGGATTAATAGTCTATGGACTTATTAAAACAGGGATGAAATTATGTACAAGGACACTTGACCCTAATTGATAACAAAGTATTAAAACCTTGGGTTACACGCAGTCGATATCCTGGCGTAATTATTAAACAAAGTATTAAAACCTTGTTACAGTTTAAGTCCCCAATTAGTTGGAATATTTGACTTCGGGTATAAGGATAATTTAACGAGGACACTCGCACTTTAAATTTATGACCGATGGACTGTTATGGACAAAAACCAGACGGACATATTAAATAATCCAGGACAAAGGACAATTAACCCATGGGCATAAAATTAAAATCAACACGTCAACCATCATGGTTACGGAAGTTTAAATAAGCATAATATATTTTATTTCATATTTCATCGTATTTTTATTTACTCGCTATTTTATTTAACGTCATTTATTTATTGTCATTTATTTTTCGCTACTTTAATTATCGTCATTTATATTTTGCATTAGGTTTTAATTGTAACTTAAAATATAAAATCGACAAACCAGTCATTAAACGGTAAACCCCCTTTTATATATTATCAATATAATATATTTTGTACAAATATAATTGTTTAAAAATATAGTGTGCAATAAGCCCGCTCCCTGTGGAACGAACCGGACTTACTAAAAACTATACTACTCTACGATTAGGTACACTGCCTATAGTGTTGTAGCAAGGTTTAGGTATATCCATTTTGTAAATAAATAATTAAAACTTGTGTAATATTTCGTCGTATTTCGTATTTAAATTAATACTATTTCGTACACCCCGCTGCACACATCATATATATATATATATATATATATATATATATATATATATATATATATATATATATATATATATTTGCTCTGTATTATTTCAAGATATTATTAGTATACATAAAATATTACGACGGAGTGCTGTCCGAGTGATTTCAAAATAGTTTTTTTGAATGAGTCGAAGCTAAGGAAATTATGGGTTATAGCTATGGAGGTGATGGGTATGGTTCATGGGTATGCTCGTGAGGTCAATCTAGTGTTTATCATCTCCGTTGCGTCTACGTACTTTCCTGCAATATTGAATCTCAATATTGATACGTTCGTGAATCCGATGCCAACCTTGCACTTATTAAATGACGTTATATGTATTTTTACTACGAAATACAGTATTGTGAGTTTCATTTGCTCCCTTTTATATATATTTTTGGGACTGAGAATACATGCGATGTTTTTATTAATGTTTTACGAAATAGGCACAAGTACTAAAACTAATTCTACGTGGGTTTAAACCAGAAATATACCCTTAGTTTGGTAACATTAAACTACTTGTCTATGTACGGTAGGCGCGAATCCTAAAGATAGATCTATTGGGCCTGACAAACCCCATCCTAACTATGGGATGCTTTAATACTTCGAGGTTATTTTAAACACACCTGATCTGGTGTACTTCAGAGGGTAAAACATGAACGTTAAGGCTTGTTACCGGGTGCCTACAACTTATAGAATACTTTTATACACTTGCGAGTGTACATATATTTATAAACGGAAATATTGTGGTCTATTAATATATTGAAATGATTGTTATGATAAACCTGTGAACTCACCAACATTTTGGTTGACACTTTAAAGCATGTTTATTCTCAGGTATTAAAGAAATCTTCCGGTGTGCATTAGCTCATTTTAAGGATATTACTTGGAGACATTCATGGTATATTTTGAAAGACGTTGCATTCGAGTCATTGAGTTCATCAAGATTATTATTAAGCCAATTATAGTTGGATGTATTATGAAATGGTGTGCATGCCGTCAACTTTCGTTGTAAAGAAAGTTTGTCTTTTAAAAACGAATGCAATGTTTGTAAAATGTATCATATAGAGGTCAAATACCTCGCGATGTAATCAACTATTGTGAATCATTTATAATGTATATGAACTGGTCCTTTCAGTTGGTATCAGAGCGGTGGTCTTAGCGAACCAGGTCTGCATTAGTGTGTCTAACTGATAGTCGTTAGGATGCATTAGTGAGTCTGGACTTCGACCGTGTCTGCATTTCAAAAGTTTTGCTCATCATTCTTGTCGGAAATTACCTGCTTATCATTCTTAGTCTAGACACATCTTATTGCATTGATTGCATGAATAGTGTATAGACAAAATTCATATCTTAGCATATCTGCTAATTCATATCTTAGCGTATCTGTTACTGTAAACTTTGCCTGACATATTCCGTAAATTCCTCCGTAATCTACGAAACCTTTTGCTCTATATAATTAGAATATCACCCGATAGCTGGAAAATCATTTTATATCGAAAAATTCTTTATTCAATCGTACGAAATGGAATTCGTCATTAGTTTAAGTCCCTCGAATTCCGAAATGGAATCCCACTCAAGTTCCGAAAGCAGTGTGACCGGAATGGATCAACCAATTAGTCATCATCTATTCTGGATGAATTGGGGATGGGTTCGTAGCCTCCTTAATCATTGGAGACAAGAAGAAGGTGATCCCTTCCATCCACCACATTGCCCTCTTGGCGAAGAACCTGAAGCACTTACCGGCGAACCTATCCAAAACACCATTTTCTCTCTTATTTCTAGAGTATCTCGTCACGATTACATACTACACCAAATTCTAGATTTTATTTATCCACTCGTCCGAACCGACAATCACCCCGGTGTAATAGAAGAAGTCAACGAGCTTCGCGCTCGGGTAGTGGCTTTGGAGAATATGGTGCAAAGGTTACAAACACCAGTAGCAGCACCAGCAGCATAAACAGTACCACCATCAGCAACACCAACAGTACCATCACCACCACCAACAACAACATCCACATCCCACACCGCAACATCACAATATGTATCTCAAACATCAACGTCATACGGCCTGTAAATATCCAGCAATATCAACAACAACAAACGATGAAGTATTAATTCATAAACTTCATTGAAGAGATATCTCTGCGGCAGTTATGTAATCTCCAAAATCTTAGAGATTATTTAATTCTGACCGTAAATCGGATGAGTGAACGGAGATGGTAGAGTAGAAACTTTGATCGAAAATGGTGTACGATTTACAAGCTAGAATTGTTTTACCAACAGCATCAACAGGACCGTAGCATCATCAACACAGTCAGTGTCGTCAGTATCGTCAGAATCAACAGCACCTGTAACATCACAAACTCTGTCAGTTCAAGAATCATTGTGGATATCATTACGAATCAACAACAAATATATTGTATCAACGAGTTATGAAGTATTAACTCATTTCCAATCGAAAGATTTATATGTATATTTTATATGTATAAATTTTTAAACCATAATAAATCTTCCCGTACTAAGCTATTATGTGTGAATCTTAACTACTCAGTTAATTCATATTACAAATATGCAATGATGTACGTCCTTCGTCCGCAACTTAACCATCGTTAATTACAATCTCTGTCTCAATTCAATAAAAAATCCAATTTATAATAAATCAAGTGTATTATTTGAATATATGTTTGATTTTACGCTTTCATCATCGATCTACTCGAAACTTTTCAAATAACATCATTCGTACCTTGCGAAGTTCACAAGAATTTCACGAAAACCAACAAATAACAAAGTAATGATTCATAATTTTAATATTATTGAAGAAATACTTATGCAATTTAAAAAGTTTTAGGGATTACTCAATTCTAGTTCCAACCATAAAACAAATGAGTTTAATTTAATATTAACTCATTAAATCTATATTACATCTAAAGAAAATATACACATATATTTTCATAAAGACTGTAATAAACTTCTTTTGTACAAAATATTAATTGTGAAAATTTTTTTAACGGGTAGGTAATACCCGAGAGATATATAAATTCACAATTAATATATTAAATTTTTCGAAACTGATTCAGCAATCATCAACTATACTCCCTACTTTCACAACAATATCCATTTTTCATATAAATCAAAACAATCATACTCATTCAAATTCAATTACATATTCTGATTTTGAAATCGCATAATTCAATTCGAAATATAACCAGTATCATCACTCTTAGATTCCTATATCTTTCAAAGCTATACTTTGACTTCAAAACTGTGATGACCCGGGAATTTCCAACCAAATTTAAACTTAATCGTTATAAGTTTCCGACACGATAAGCAAAGTCTGTAATGTTGAGTCTAGAAAATTTTGGAACAGATTACATGAATGCATTTACCCTTTGACTATTACCGACGATTCACGAACCTTATAATGGTAAACAGAAATGTATATACAAACAATTATATATGTAAACAATCATATATAATAAATTAAATATATTAATGAACTGTTATATGATTGGGATATTATGAAAGATAACTTAAAATAACTAGAACTTGTTATTTTAATATATAGGGTAAATTTAATATAAAGGATTTCGAACATAATTGGTCAACGTTAACAAAGTAGTAAATGTACGATGTTATACTTTGAAATTAATTATTTTAATAATTAATTTTGATCCAAGTAATACAACTTTAGGCTTAAAAACTACTATATGTATGATGTTAAAATGTATAAATATTGAATATATAATATGTATTATGTAAACATTTAATTTTATAAAGCCAATAGTATATAAAATAAATATATGTAATTAGAAGTTAAAATATAATTAATATATTAAAATCTTTATTATTTTTTTTTCATTGACATAAATAATATTATTAATATCAAAATCAGTATTATTAATAATATCATCTAATATATATATGTAAAAATTAATATATTTGATTTGTTGCATTATTACTGTTTTGAACAATATATATATATATATATATATATATATATATATATATATATATATATATATATATATATATATATATATATATATATATATATATATATATATAGTTAAGAAATTATTATATATTATTATTATTAATATCAATATAAATAATATTATAATTATCATTATTATAAATTTCAATAAAATTATTATTATGGTTACTTATTATTATTATTTATTTATTTTTTTTCTTTTCTGTTATTATTATTAATGTTGTACTATTGTTATATTTATGTTATTAATATTATTGTATTGTCACTATTTATAATATTAAAAATAATAATATTATTAATATATTTATTAAATATTAAAATTAATATATAAAAGGCAATTATATAATGTATAACATACAGATATATAATCTAATATATATATTACGCGTACCATTTAATTATTTATATCACTATCAGTCTTTATCTGTTTTTGTTTCTTTATCTGATTCGAATTTTTTTGTCAATCAATGATGTCCTACAAAACAACCCGTGATCAATTCACTTCAATTATTCCATTCCCTCATAATTATTACAGCTATCGACTCATGAAGATTAAAACAGAAAAATTTTACATAAAAGAAAACCGTATCTCTGTTATGTAACCCACGTTGGCATAATTCGAATTCGAAGGAATCCTCACAAATTAATGATACAGAAGCATTAGGAATCACATATATAAACTACCTGTAAGTTTCTAACTTTCAATTCGCTCTAATTACTCTAAATTTCGAAGTCAAACAATAAGAAGAAAAAGTCAAAGAATTTGTTCTTGGGTAAATTCGAATTTTTTTTTGAAAGTGTAGATCAAATTGATGAATCAGATAGTTTATATGAATGATTTAGAGTCTCTTTTGTGTTGTAACATTTTTCTAAAACATCACAGAAATCAAAAGTCGATTTATTTTTTTTTCCTTGAACCCGTCGCTGTTTACTGCAGCTAATCTTGGGCTTTTATTTTTTTTTACGGTGATATTAATATGAAATAACAATTACGAGAGTTTATGAATTGTATTAGGTCCTAAAACTAACTCGTTATATAATTGAATTGCTTCGCTGGTCATCCAAATTACAGGAGGTAGAAGATAAAACAAGAACACATTAAATTACGTGTTATATATAAACTGTTGGGGGTATAAAACAGAATAGCAGGCACAGCCCAGCTGGTTAAGGTATTGTTTGGATGTTTGAGAGGTCGGGGGTTCAAGCCCGTGCATGGGCCATTTTTTTTGGAAATTCATTCTATTAAGGTAGTTATCTTCTTTTTATTTTCATTATTTTTCTTACTATTATTATTATTATTATTATTATTATTATTATTATTATTATTATTATTATTATTATTATTATTATTATTACCTATTAATATTATTGTTGTGATATTAATTATTACTAGTATCTTAATTGTTAATAATCTAAAAACTAACACTAAAACAAGTATTATTACGATTATTATTATTATCATTATTGTTATTGCTATTATTAATTAAAATTGATTATATATATACTAAAAATTAATATTATAATTATTATTGTTACTAATGTTATTATCATTATCATTACTAGTATTATCATTATAATTAGTACTATCATCACAATTATTATTATAAGTATTATCATGATTAATAATATTATTTTCATTACTAGGAAAATAATACCACCTATTATCATTATCATTATTATCACAGATCATTATCAAAGTTTGTACAAATAGATATTCGTATATGAAAAGTTCATTACTATGATATTTGTAATACATATCACCATATTATTTTTGTACTAATTAAGTTATATAAGATATCAAATGATATATGAATATATTTTTATCATATAAAAATCCTGATATAAGTTTTTATTTGCAACCTGTTAAAGAAAGATAAATATTAGTATATATAAAATATACAAATTAAATATATTAAGTAACATATAATATAACAATCATATTATTAATAATAATAAACTCGTTCGATTACAATTATACGTGTTAATAGTTATGCAAATGATATAGGTTCGTGAATCCAAGGCCAACCCTACACTTGTTCAATGTCGTAATATGTATTTTTACTACAAAATACATTAGGTGAGTTTCATTTCCCTTTTTACCCTTTATATTTTTGGGCTGAGAATACATGCGCAACTTTTATAACTGTTTTACGAAATAGACACAAGTAATTGAAACTACATGATATGGTTGAATTATCGAAATCGAATATGCCCCTTTTTAGTCTGGTAATCTAAGAATTAGAGAACAGACACCCTAATTGACGCGAATTCTAAAGATAGATCTATCGGGCCCAACAAGCCCCATCCAAAGTACCGGATGCTTTAGTAATTCGAAATTTATATCATGTCCGAAGGAGGATCCTGGAATGATGGGGATATTCTTATTATGCATCTTGTTAATGTCGGTTACCAGGTGTTCAATCCATATGAATGATTTTTTATCTCTATGTATGAGATGTGTATTGAAATATGAAATCTTGTGGTCTATTAAAATAATAGAAATGATTGTTATGATAAACTAATGAACTCACCAACCTTTTGGTTGACACTTTAAAGCATGTTTATTCTCAGGTATGAAAGAAATCTTCCGCTGTGCATTTGCTCATTTTAGGGATATTACTGGAGTCATTAATGGTATATTTCAAAAGACGTTGCATTCGAGTCGTTGAGTTCATCAAGATTATTATTAAGTTAATTATAGTTAAATACATTATAAAATGGTATGCATGACGTCAACTTTCATTGTAATGAAAGATTGTCTTTTCAAAAACGAATGCAATGTTTGTAAAATGTATCCTATAGAGGTCAAGCACCTCGCGATGTAATCAACTGTTGTGAATCGTTTATAATCGATATGGACTTCGTCCGGATGGATTAGGACGCGTCCTCATAGTTGGTATCAGAGCGGTAGTCGTAGCGAACCAGGTCTTGCATTAGTGTGTCTAACTAGTAGTCGTTAGGATGCATTAGTGAGTCTGGACTTCGACCTGGTCTGCATGTCAAAAAGTTTTGCTTATCATTTTGTTTCGAAAATTATCTGCTTATCATTCTTAGTCTAGACACGTCTTGCTGCATTTATTGCATGAATAGTGTATAGACAAGATTCATATCTTAGCGTATCTATTACTGTAAACCTTACCTGGCGTATCCCGTAAATTTCTCCGTAATCTACGAAACCTTTTGTCCTATATATATGGATATTCTATGTAATTAAGAATACCATCCGTTAGCCAAAAAATCATTTCATATCTAAAAATTCTTTATTCAATCGTACGAAATGAAATTCGTCATTAGTTCAAGTCACTCGGATTCCGAAATGGAATCCCACTCAAGCTCCGAAAGTAGTGTGACCGGAATGGATCAACCAATCAGTCATCATCTATTTTGGATGAATTGGGGATGGGTTCGTAGCCTCCTCAATCACTAGAGACAAGAAGAAGGTGATCCTTTCCATCCGCCACATTGCCCTATTGGCGAAGAACCTGAAGCACTTACCGGTGAACCTATTCGAAACACCATCTTTTCTCTCATTTCCAGAGTATCTCGCCACGATTATATACTATACCAAATTCTAGATTATATATATCAGCTAGTCTGAACCGAAAATCACCCCGGTGTAATAGAATAAATCAACGAGCTTCGCACTCGGGTAGTGGCTTTAGAGAATATGGTGCGAAGATTACAAACACCAGCAGCATAACCAGTACCACCACCAAGGTCAACAGTACCATCACCACCACCAACATCAACATCCGCATCCCACACCTCAACATCTTAATCTATACCTCGAACATCAACATCATACGCACCACAAATACCAGGGAGTACCAACAGCAATTACCAATGAAGTATTGAACCATAACTTCATTAATATTCTGCGAAGAATATGTGGATCCTAATATTTGTAGAGATTACTTATTCTAGCTCAAATCGAAAATCAAATGAGTCTAACATTATATTGACTCATTAAATCCATGATTACATCTGAAGAAAATATATATGTATATATGTTTTAAAAAAGATTGTAATTAAAAATTCTTTTATACAAACTGTTAATGGTGAAAATATTTTAACAGGTAGGTAATACCCGAGGAATATTTAAATTTCACATTAATAAGTTACACTGTATACTCTTCAAATCTGATTCAACAGTTATTCACTATCCTATTTACAACCAGCGAGATACGTATCCGTTCACCAAAGAATAACTATTTTCATTCAAATTCAATTTCGTATTTGGATTTTGACCTATCAGAATCCAACAAGTGGCATAATGAAGAAATAATAGACACAATCAAAATTGATTAGAAACAGACTAATTAACAATATTAAATTTTATCAAGAAAACCACGCTAACAAAATCCTAGCTAACTGTTCCTAGCTAACTGTTAATTCCTTATTACATTTTATTTATCGCAATTTAATTATCGCAATTTATTTTATCGCAATTTATATTCTCGCAATTTTATTTATTGTCATTTAATTTCTGTTATTTACTTTACGCACTTTATTTATCGTTATTTAATTTCTGTTATTTACTTTACGCACTTTATTTATCGTTATTTAATTTCTGTTATTTATTTTACGCACTTTAAATATCGGGACACGTATACAAGGTTTTGACATATCATATCGACGCATCTATATATATTATTTGGAATCACCATAGACACTCTATATGCAGTAATGATCGAGTTCTCTATACAGGGTTGAAGTTGATTCTACAATAATATATATAATTTGAGTTGTGATCGAGTCTGAGATGAATACGGGTCACGATACGTATTAATTAATTCAAATATTATATATTAAACTATATATGAACTATTGAATTGCTAACTGTGGACTACCAACATTGGACAATTAAAATGAATTAAAATATTGATTATAACATATGAAACTAAATAATTCTTCAAGTTTGCCACTTGATCTCATCTTAAACCTCATTGTATCTCGACGATTACAATCTGCGTTCAAACCTGTCATAATTCCTGAAAACACCTCAATCGAGAGGATGAACCAACTGCACTTCATCTACGGAGGGAAAGATTTAAGCATATAGTTATGCACCTGAGAAACTCTCGGCAACTAAGTAAAAGTTCAATACGTAGCCACGTTAGATCCTTTGGCATTTATTAGCAAAAATAATTTTGCGATCCCTTTTCAAAGTAGCCAATTTTATCACAGCTCTAGCAAATCAACTTCGATTTTCGTTCGAAACAACCTTATTATAACCTTGATATATATGTGTGCTCTTTTATTATTACCGGGGAACCTTTTATATTCCATCATATTACCAGCAGACGTGCCAGTAACCTCGTTGCTCCTTAGTTTAAATCCCTCCGACAAATCACTATATTTATCTATTGAAGTCTCGTCATGTACTCATCCGCATCTTGTAACGAGAACTGCCATAACAATTACCAAGAATCAGCAATCAGTACTTTGAAAACTCACATCATATCTACATCAACAGTTATATGTATGACATTTATCTCTTAGAATTATGATCTCTCATTCTAAAATTCTGAAAAGCACTCAGTCACAAATCAATACTCTGAATGTTGAAAAAGCTAAATGAAGCAACAGAAACCATAGACAACCGTAAACGGCCTTAATCATCTAAAATTTGATGATAAAGAATAGTATGTTGGAAAAGCTCAGAAAAGTTGGAACTGGAAAACGGATTGAGCTAACCACGAAGGAGACCAAGGATAAATACAAGTACCATACCATATATTCAAAGAATCCAGGTAATTCTGGATCCGTTGAAATCTTTAGAGAATATCTTGCTACAATGTCATGTTAAAATCTTGCGGAAAATCTTTCTCCATCAACCATCGAACCAAGAAATTTCAAAATATCATCATCAATATCTTCGATATTTCTGAGGATATTTTCATAAATATTCTCGTCCGAAATTATATATCTCTTCGTGCTTCCTGTGTATCATTATATCGGAAACATTGAATAGAAAATTTAATACCGAAAAGCGGATTATACGAAACCATGAAGGAAGCAGTGGATAAATAACAAAGAATAAGTTTGACTTCAAAGAATCTAAATGATTCAATGTCTGCTGAAGTCTTTAGCGAATATCTTGCTCCTTACTCTAAACTCTTGCGGACAATACTCTTCATCATCCTCTGATCTTAGAAACTCCAAGATATCATCGTATCTTTCATTATAAATATCCTCCATATTTCTGAAGATATTTTCATAACTATTCTTATCTAAATCTTTAATCTATTAGTGCTATCAGTGTTACATCATATAGAAACTGTTAGTTTCTATATTCTGTAAACTTTCAAGCTTAAAATATGAATGTTATTGAAGTAATGTTGGGAACTGATGCAAGAGTTAGTATAATATAATGACACTTGATCAACGTGATTATATTACAGTAAGTCATGCTGAGTTCTAATGGGACATGATGGTTCACAGTAGATCATACCACCATCATGTGTCATGTTACATAACTCTTTCATTCTAATTAACTTCTGAACATATCAAGAAAGTATATTCTTGATAGCTCTATTATCAATGATTCTGGTAATTTGACGAATCAAATCGTGCTATTACGTTTTTTCTTGATTATAACCTTAAATTCATTCGAAACTCCATACTTATAAATTCTAGACCATTACTCATTTTACTAGAGATCGAGAGGAGATTAAAAAGACGAAGAGCTCCAAAACATAAAGGAAGATATAAAACTCGACAATAACACTGAAATTACAATAATTAAAAATTAAAACATCACGACAATAAATAAAAAAAAAAGATTACAATCAAACTACTCGTCGTCGATAATTGTCATCTGCAAAGTAGCGTTCACCAGTCATTTCACCATCCGTAAGGTACTCTGGAGACATCGGTATTTCTCTTGATGCCTCAACTGCTGCTTCAGCTGATTCATCGAGGTTACAATAACCCAACGTCTCTTCATCTTCAAGAACCGCATATAAAGAAATGCGTTTACCGCGATCTTCAATGGTATCTTTTATAAAGTACCATTGATCATCGGTACACAGAAAACTTGCCCTACAATCTGCATCATAATCGTCTTTATAAAGGAACACAGACGTGAATTCACACGGAACTTTTTCCTTCAGAAAGGATAGCAAATCTTGTAAACCAACATCACGAATGTCGATATCTTCAAACGAAATACTGTCGCCCCACTCATATTCCTTCATTTGATTACGAAAATCACCTCCGTAATGAACATCGAATGAAACAATCATTGGGGAAAGTGTTAACATTTTGCAGTTTGGGAGTGTTTGATTTTTGATCTTGAGAAAGATGAAAATAAAAAAGAAATATATGTTTGAGTGTATAAAATGAAGTATATGGTTGGTGTTTATATAGTGTAAAAGTGACCGTTGGGATAGCCGTTGAAAAAAAAAAAAAATTTTTTTACTAACGGCTAAAAATTTGGGCAAGTTTTTGGGCGAAAGTGGACGATGCCCGTTGGGACCTCTCTCATGATAGTTTCATTCGTGCACTTCGAATAATCGAATTATTTTATCTTTATTATTCAATAATGATAAAACTCTATTTATCTGCTCATATTCGTCAGGAAAACATATTTATTGTTAGCCATGACGACCTCACTCAAATTTCGGGACGAAATTTCTTTAACGGGTAGGTACTGTGATGACCCGGGAATTTCCAACCAAATTTAAACTTAATCGTTATAAGTTTCCGACACGATAAGCAAAGTCTGTAATGTTGAGTCTAGAAAATTTTGGACCAGATTACATGAATGCATTTACCCTTTGACTATTACCGACGATTCACGAACCTTATAATGGTAAACAGAAATGTATATACAAACAATTATATATGTAAACAATCATATATAATAAATTAAATATATTAATGAACTGTTATATGATTGGGATATTATGAAAGATAACTTAAAATAACTAGAACTTGTTATTTTAATATATAGGGTAAATTTAATATAAAGGATTTCGAACATAATTGGTCAACGTTAACAAAGTAGTAAATGTACGATGTTATACTTTGAAATTAATTATTTTAATAATTAATATTGATCCAAGTAATACAACTTTAGGCTTAAAAACCTAATCGGTTATATTGTAATGTGAAATATATATATATATATATATATATATATATATATATATATATATATATATATATATATATATATATATATATATATATATATATACACACACATAATTATTACTATATGTATGATGTTAAAATGTATAAATATTGAATATATAATATGTATTATGTAAACATTTAATTTTATAAAGCCAATAGTATATAAAATAAATATATGTAATTACAAGTTAAAATATAATTAATATATTAAAATCTTTATTATTTTTTTTTTTCATTGACATAAATAATATTATTAATATCAAAATCAGTATTATTAATAATATCATCTAATATATATATGTAAAAATTAATATATTTGATTTGTTGCATTATTACTGTTTTGAACAATATATATATATATATATAGTTAAGAAATTGTTATATATTATTATTACTAATATTATTATTAATATCAATATAAATAATATTACAATTATCATTATTATAAATTTCAATAAAATTATTATTATGGTTACTTATTATTATTATTATTATTATTATTATTTATTTTTTTTCTTTTCTGTTATTATTATTAATGTTGTACTATTGTTATATTTATGTTATTAATATTATTGTATTGTCACTATTTATAATATTAAAAATAATAATATTATTAATATATTTATTAAATATTAAAATTAATATATAAAAGGCAATTATATAATGTATAACATACAGATATATAATCTAATATATATATATTACGCGTACCATTTAATTATTTATATCACTATCAGTCTTTATCTGTTTTTGTTTCTTTATATGATTCGAATTTTTTTTGTCAATCAATGATGTCCTACAAAATAACCCGTGATCAATTCACTTCAATTATTCCATTCCCTCATAATTATTACAGCTATCGACTCATGAAGATTAAAACAGAAAAATTTTACATAAAAGAAAACCGTATCTCTGTTATGTAACCCACGTTGGCATAATTCGAATTCGAAGGAATCCTCACAAATTAATGATACAGAAGCATTAGGAATCACATATATAAACTACCTATAAGTTTCTAACTTTCAATTCGCTCTAATTACTCTAAATTTCGAAGTCAAACAATAAGAAGAAAAAGTCAAAGAATTTGTTCTTGGGTAAATTCGAATTTGTTTTGAAATTGTAGATCAAATTGATGAATCAGATAGTTTATATGAATGATTTAGAGTCTCTTTTGTGTTGTAACATTTTTCTAAAACATCACAGAAATCAAAAGTCGATTTATTTTTTTTTCCTTGAACCCGTCGCTGTTTACAGCAGCTAATCTTGGGCTTTTATTTTTTTTTACGGTGATATTAATTTGAAATAACAATTACGAGAGTTTATGAATTGTATTAGGTCCTAAAACTAACTCGTTATATAATTGAATTGCTTCGCTGGTCATCCAAATTACAGGAGGTAGAAGATAAAACAAGAACACATTAAATTACGTGTTATATATAAACTGTTGGGGGTATAAAATAGAATAGCAGGCACAGCCCAGCTGGTTAAGGTGTTGTTTGGATGTTTGAGAGGTCGGGGGTTCAAGCCCGTGCATGGGCTATTTTTTTTGGAAATTCATTCTATTAAGGTAGTTATCTTCTTTTTATTTTCATTATTTTTCTTACTATTATTATTATTATTATTATTATTATTATTATTATTATTATTATTATTATTATTATTATTATTATTATTATTATTATTACCTATTAATATTATTGTTGTGATATTAATTATTACTAGTATCTTAATTGTTAATAATCTAAAAACTAACACTAAAACAAGTATTATTATGATTATTATTATTATCATTATTGTTATTGCTATTATTAATTAAAATTGATTATATATATACTAAAAATTAATATTATAATTATTATTGTTACTAATGTTATTATCATTATCATTACTAGTATTATCATTATAATTAGTACTATCATCACAATTATTATTATAAGTATTATCATGATTAATAATATTATTATCATTACTAGGAAAATAATACCACCTATTATCATTATCATTATTATCACAGATCATTATCGAAGTTTGTACAAATAGATATTCGTATATGAAAAGTTCATTACTATGATATTTGTAATACATATCACCATATTATTTTTGTACTAATTAAGTTATATAAGATATCAAATGATATATGAATATATTTTTATCATATAAAAATCCTGATATAAGTTTTTATTTGCAACCTGTTAAAGAAAGATAAATATTAGTATATATAAAATATACAAAATTAAATATATTAAATAACATATAATATAACAATCATATTATTAATAATAATAAACTCGTTCGATTACAATTAGAAGTGTTAATAGTTATGCAAATGATATAGGTTCGTGAATCCGAGGCCAACCCTACACTTGTTCAATGTCGTAATATGTATTTTTACTACAAAATACATTAGGTGAGTTTCATTTGCCTTTTTACCCTTTATATTTTTGGGCTAAGAATACATGCGCAACTTTTATAACTGTTTTACGAAATAGACACAAGTAATTGAAACTACATGATATGGTTGAATTATCGAAATCGAATATGCCCCTTTTTAGTCTGGTAATCTAAGAATTAGGGAACAGACACCCTAATTGACGCGAATTCTAAAGATAGATCTATCGGGCCCAACAAGCCACATCCAAAGTACCGGATGCTTTAGTACTTCGAAATTTATATCATGTCCGAAGGAGGATCCCGGAATGATGGGGATATTCTTATTATGCATCTTGTTAATGTCGGTTACCAGGTGTTCAATCCATATGAATGATTTTTTATCTCTATGTATGAGATGTGTATTGAAATATGAAATCTTGTGGTCTATTAAAATAATAGAAATGATTGTTATGATAAACTAATGAACTCACCAACCTTTTGGTTGACACTTTAAAGCATGTTTACTCTCAGGTATGAAAGAAATCTTTCGCTGTGCATTTGCTCATTTTAGGGATATTACTAGAGTCATTAATGGTATATTTCAAAAGACGTTGCATTCGAGTCGTTGAGTTCATCAAGATTATTATTAAGTTAATTATAGTTAGATACATTATGAAATGGTATGCATGACGTCAACTTTCATTGTAATGAAAGATTGACTTTTCAAAAACGAATGCAATGTTTGTAAAATGTATCCTATAGAGGTCAAGTACCTCGCGATGTAATCAACTGTTGTGAATCGTTTATAATCGATATGGACTTCGTCCGGATGGATTAGGACGAGTCCTCACAAAAACTGTGTTAGAACATCATATGTATTAACGATTACAATATGTGCTCAAACCCTTCGAAATTCCTGAAGACACTTCAACTAAGGAACAATCGAGATGATGATCCAACCACATGTTACCCACAGTTATACACCTGAAAAACTCTCAAAACCCAAGTCATAGTTCGACACGTATCCGTGTTAGACCCTTTGGCATTTACTAGCTAAAATAACTTTTCAATTCCGTTTCAAAATAGACAGTTTTGTCACAGCTCCAGCAAGTCATCTTCGACTTCTCAATCAAAACAGTCTTATTATAACCTCGATAGATACGTTGCCCTTTCGCCAACGTGTCCGGGGAATCGTTTATATTCACCACATTAGCAATAAAGTTACCAACAACTTCATTGATCTTTGACTTTCCAAAAAAAAAAAAATCATTATAATTATCGAAACCCTATCATATACTCATTCGTACCTTATAACAAGAATTGCCATACCAATTATTGAGAATCAGCAATCAGTATTTTGAAACCTCGCAGCATGTCTACATCAACAATTACATATACACACAACGTCTACCTCCAAAACTTACATTCTTTGAATGAGAAATTTCTGAAAAACACCCTAAACTGCGAACCAGTTCTCGAAATTTTGAAAAATGCTGATGAAGCAGCAAAAACTGTAAACGACCTTAACAGTAAAAAGTTGGATGATAAAGGATAGTATATTGGCAAAGCTCAGAAAAAGAGAAGCTTTGGAACTGGAAACGGATTGAGTAAAGTATGAATGAGGCTGTGGACAAATCACAAAGGCTGAACCTGCCTTCAAAGAATCCAAATGATTCAGTACTTGCTGAAGTCATTAACGAATACCTTGCTCCTGACTCTAAACCCTTGCAGACAATATCCTTCATCATCATCTGATATTAGACATTCTAAGATATCATCGTATCTTTCATTATAAATATCATCCATACTTCTGAAGATATTTTTATAATTATTCTTATCTGAAATCATTTACCTTTTCGCGCTATCTGTATTATATCATAAAAGAAACTACTTTAGTTTCTAAATTCTGAAACATTCGAGTTTAAAATAGGAATATTCTTGAAGAAGTGTTGGGAGCTGAAGCATGAGTTAGTATAATATAATGACACTTGATCAACGTGATTATATTACAGTAATTCATGCTGAGTTTCTAAATGAAAAATGATGATTCACAGATCATAACGTCATCATGTGCTATGTTACACGACTCTTGTATTCTCTTTGATCTCTAAATATCAAGAAAATATTTATTGATGATTCGACCTTTTTTGAGGTATTCTGGTAATTTGACAAGTCAAGATCGTGTCATTACAATTTCCTTCCTAGAACATTAACAATGTTCATTCCGAAATTTATATCTGCGAATTCTGGACCATTACAAGCGGTGCTTAATCGCAAGAAGAAGAAACGGAAGGACAAAGCTCCGAACTAGAAATGGGAGTATAAATCATAGCAAATAGAAGAGAGCATTAACTGTGGATGACAATGATTATAGAAGAAGCAAGGACTTTGAAATATAAGGGAAGATATAAAACCCAACAACAACCCAGAAATCACAAACCGTATATATCAATGCATATAGCAATATAAAGACACGGGAGAACTAAAAACACTATAAAACCAAGAGTATAGTAGAAGTAAATAGATTCTTCCGGAGGCAGATGAAAAAGAAGAGCGACAGATATGAAAGTGAGGAGTATATCAAGAATCAGCACTGGATGAAGCATATTGACAAATACTTTAAAATATGAGTTGAGAAGGTGTGAGTTGTAAGAAAACAAATGAGGTGGATTTATAGTGAAATATCCGACAGAGAAATCAAAATGGATTATCGCATTAATTCGAAGAGGAACATAATTTCCTTAATCGCCGAATAATCAAATCCAATATAGATTACAAAGATTTTCTTTTCGGAGATCAATCGTGATGACGTCAAAAGATACGACGAATCACTATTATCTTATTTCATTCATTTACGATAACTTCACTCATACGCTTCGAGTAATCGAATTATTTTATCCATTCTTCTTGAACATGATAAAACTCTATAATCGTTATAATAACATTCTCATTATTAGTCATGACGACCTCTATCAAATTTCGGGGACGAAATTTCTTTAACGGATAGGTACTGTGACGACCCGGAAATTTCCGACCAAATTTAAACTTTAATCTTTATATTATTCAGACACGATAAGCAAAGTTTGTTAAGTTAAATCTCAAGAATTTTAAACTGTGTTCATACATTCATTATAACCTCGACCAAATTCCGACGATTCACGAACCGTTATATATAAATAGATATGTAAATGTATATATATATTATAACTTGAGAATATTAATAAAGTATTAAACGTATAATACTTTACACGAACGTATTTGTTTCAATATAATTTTCGACGAAAAAAAATATATTAAATGATTGAATTATCAGAAACATTGAATTATGATTACAAGTCTCTGTTGAGAGGTCCACTATGATTTGAGAAAATCTATTCCTCTTAACGATATTCAGAATAATTTGTAAAGCTATTTATAAATAAAAACAAAAAGTGTCATTTACGAAAGTTAGATAAAAGTTAGTGGAGAATTGGTTTCCATAATATTCTATTAATCTATTTTCAAACGTACAAAGACGTTTTCAGTTTAAAAAGAACTTTATTATTAAAACGTATATAAATTTTATAAATATCTAGAATCACTTTTGACAACTCATTACTTAACCAGTATAATAAATATAACGATATTTATATTTTATTTCATTAAATATATATAACGATTTAAATTAATATTATATATATTTATACGCGTATTATACATACATAGTTTTTTATACTTTTACTATACTTTAACTTTACCTTTACTTTACTTTTACTTTACTTTAACTTTAATAATTCATACTTTAATAATTCACTTTAATAATTCATACTTTAATAATTCACTTTAATAATTCACTTTAATAATTCATACTTTAATAATTCACTTTAATAATTCATACTTTAATAATTCACTTTAATAATTCATACTTTAATAATTCACTTTAATAATTCATACTTTAATAATTCACTTTAATAATTCATACTTTAATAATTCACTTTTATAATTCAAAAATCTATTATAAATAGAATTCAATAGGTTTCATTATTTCATAGAAACTTGAAAATATATTTCTCTAAACTCTCTCAATTGATATATATATATATATATATATATATATATATATATATATATATATATATATATATATATATATATTTGCTCTGTATTATTTCAAGATATTATTAGTATACATAAAATATTACGACGGAGTGCTGTCCGAGTGATTTCAAAATAGTTTTTTTGAATGAGTCGAAGCTAAGAAAATTATGGGTTATAGCTATGGAGGTGATGGGTATGGTTCATGGGTATGCTCGTGAGGTCAATATAGTGTTTATCATCTCCGTTGCGTCTACGTACTTTCCTGCAATATTGAATCTCAATATTGATACGTTCGTGAATCCGAGGCTAACCTTGAACTTATTAAATGACGTTATATGTATTTTTACTACGAAATACAGTATTGTGAGTTTCATTTGCTCCCTTTTATATATATTTTTGGGACTGAGAATACATGCGCTGTTTTTATTAATGTTTTACGAAATAGGCACAAGTACTAAAACTAATTCTACGTGGGTTTAAACCAGAAATATACCCTTAGCTTGGTAAC
This sequence comes from Rutidosis leptorrhynchoides, assembly GCF_046630445.1. Lineage (NCBI taxonomy): Eukaryota > Viridiplantae > Streptophyta > Magnoliopsida > Asterales > Asteraceae > Rutidosis > Rutidosis leptorrhynchoides. The sequence continues at coordinate 648,646,029 of NC_092334.1, forward strand.
ATTAAACTACTTGTCTATGTACGGTAGGCGCGAATCCTAAAGATAGATCTATTGGGCCTGACAAACCCCATCCTAACTATGGGATGCTTTAGTACTTCGAGGTTATTTTAAACACACCTGATCTGGTGTACTTCATAGGGTAAAAGATGAACGTTAAGGCTTGTTACCGGGTGCCTACAACTTATAGAATACTTTTATACACTTGCGAGTGTACATATATTTATAAACGGAAATCTTGTGGTCTATTAATATATTGAAATGATTGTTATGATAAACCTGTGAACTCACCAACCTTTTGGTTGACACTTTAAAGCATGTTTATTCTCAGGTATTAAAGAAATCTTCCGCTGTGCATTAGCTCATTTTAAGGATATTACTTGGAGTCATTCATGGCATATTTTGAAAGACGTTGCATTCGAGTCATTGAGTTCATCAAGATTATTATTAAGCCAATTATAGTTGGATGTATTATGAAATGGTGTGCATGCCGTCAACTTCGTTGTAAAGAAAGTTTGTCTTTTAAAAACGAATGCAATGTTTGTAAAATGTATCATATAGAGGTCAAATACCTCGCGATGTAATCAACTATTGTGAATCGTTTATAATGTATATGAACGGGTCCTTTCAAAGACCTAATTTTCAAACAAACCACCACAAATCGATGATAAAAAGCCGAATTTAGAAGATATGATGACGAAGCTAGTTGAAACTCAAACGCAGTTTTTCACATCTCAAAAACAAACGAATGAACAAAATGCTCAAGCATTTAGAAATCAACAAGCTTCTATTCAAAACTTGGAACAAGAAGTAAGTAACCTAGCAAGGTTAATAGGTGAAAGAAAACCGGGAAGTCTACCTAGTGATACAAATGCTAACCCCCGGAATGAAACAGCTAAAGCTATTACCACAAGAAGTGGTACAACACTTAAACCACCTGAAATACCTGAAAATTCTGATGAAGCTATTCCTACTCCACAAGAACCACAACCTGAACAAGATAAGGAAAAAGAACCGGTAGTTGAAAAGGTTAATGAAGATAACACAGTTAAGGCTAAACCTTATGTTAAACCATACCAACCACCACTTCCTTACCCGAGTAAAATAAAAAAAGAGAAACTTGAAGCCGAGCAATCCAAATTCTTGGATATGTTTAAACAGATAAATGTAAATCTTCCTTTCATTGATGTGATTTCAGGAATGCCTAGATATGCTAAATTCTTGAAAGATCTAATCACGAATAGAAAGAAAATGGAAGAACTCTCGGCAGTTACTATGAATGTTAATTGTTCAGCAGTGCTGTTGAATAAGATACCAGAAAAATTATCTGATCCAGGAAGTTTCACAATTCCATGTTTTCTGGGTAGTCTTAGTTCAATAGAAGCATTGGCAAACTTAGGTGCTAGTATAAATTTAATGCCGTATTCACTATACGCTAAACTAGACCTTGGAGAATTGAAACCAACAAGAATAAGCATACAACTAGCCGATCGATCAATAAAATATCCTAGAGGGATAATGGAGAACATGCTAGTTAAAGTTGGTACTTTAGTATTTCCAGTAGATTTTGTTGTTCTGGACATGGAAGAAGATTCTCAAGTTCCTCTCATATTAGGATGACCATTCTTAAACACGAATAAAGCAATGATAGACGTGTTTGGTAAGAAATTGACCCTAAGTATAGAGGATGAGAGTGTTACCTTTTCAGTTGATAGAGCAATGCAACAACCGCAATCTGCAGATGATACATGTTATTATATTCAAACTATAGATTCACATGCAGAATTGTTGGAAGAATTTCCAGAATTACAAGGAACAGGATAATGTTCTTTAGAAGAAGGTAATGAACCAATTGATGAAGCTGAAATGTTAGCTACACTTATAGCTAATGGATATGAACCAACAACAGAAGAAATTCAAATGCTAAAAGAAGAAGACAGATATCGATATAAATCATCGATAGAAGAACCTCCAACATTAGAGTTAAAGCCACTTCCAAACCATTTGGAATATGCTTATTTACATGGTGAATCTGAAATACCTGTAATAATATCGTCTTCTCTTACTGAAAATGAGAAATCACAACTCATTTCTGTGTTGAAAGCTCATAAACCAGCCATTGCATGGAAGATTCATGATATTAAAGGAATAAGTCCTTCGTATTGCACACATAAAATCCTTATGGAAGAAGGTCATAAAACGTATGTGCAACGCCAATGAAGACTAAATCCGAATATGCAAGATGTAGTTAAAAAAGAAATAATTAAACTGCTAGATGCAGGTTTAATTTATCCGATTTCTGATAGTCCATGGGTAAGCCCAGTTCAATGCGTGCCTAAGAAGGGTGGCATGACTGTCATTACAAATGAGAAAAATGAGCTTATTCCTACTAGGACTGTAACAGGATGGCGTGTTTGTATTGATTATAGAAAATTAAATGACGCCACCAGAAAAGATCACTTTCCCTTACCTTTCATTGATCAAATGTTGGAAAGATTAGCCGAAAATAGTTATTATTGTTTTCTTGATGGATTTTCCGGATATTTCTAAATTCCAATAGCACCCGAAGATCAAGAGAAAACCACGTTCACGTGCCCTTATGGTACTTTTGCTTATAAACGCATGCCATTTGGACTTTGCAACGCCCCTGCAACCTTTCAAAGGTGCATGATGGTGATTTTTCACGACATGATAGAAGAATGCATGGAAGTTTTCATGGATGACTTTGCAGTCTTCGGTGATACATTTGAAACATGTCTAGCTAATCTGAAACGAATGCTTATTAGATGCGAACAATCAAATCTAGTACTTAATTGGGAGAAATGCCATTTCATGGTTAAAGAAGGCATCGTTCTTGGTCATAAAATTTCAAAAGAAGGAATTGAAGTGGATAGAGCTAAAGTAGATGTAATTGCTAAACTTCCACATCCCACCAATGTTAGAGGAGTTAGGAGTTTTCTAGGGCATGCCGGTTTTTACCGACGTTTCATAAAAGATTTTTCTAAAATTGCCACTCCTATGAATAAACTCCTAGAAAAGGATGCTCCATTCATCTTTTCAGATGAATGCATCAAATCTTTTAATATTCTTAAAGAGAAACTCACTAATGCGCCGATCATGATAACACCAAATTGGAATCTACCATTTGAACTAATGTGCGATGCAAGTGATTTTGCAATGGGAGCCGTTTTAGGACAAAGGATTGAAAAACGATTTCAACCTATATATTATGCTAGTAAGATGTTACAAGGAGCACAAATGTGAAGACCCGTCCTAATCCATCCGGACGAAGTCCATATCGATTATAAATGATTCACAACAGTTGATTACATCGCGAGGTACTTGACCTCTATATGATACATTTTACAAACATTGCATTCGTTTTTGAAAAGACAAACTTTCATTACATCGAAAGTTGACAGGCATGCATACCATTTCATAATATATCCAACTATAATTGACTTGATAATAATCTTGATGAACTCGACGACTCGAATGCAACGTCTTTTGAAATATGCCATGAAAGACTCCAAGTAATATCTATAAAATGAGCAAATACACAGCGGAAGATTTCTTTCGTACCTGAGAATAAACATGCTTTAAAGTGTCAACCAAAAGGTTGGTGAGTTCATTAGTTTAACTTAAACAATCGTTTCCATCATTTTAATATACCACAAGATTTCAGATTTCCATTTCTCATAAACATACGTCCCATGCATAGAGACAAAAATATCATTCATATGGATTGAACACCTGGTAACCGACATTAACAATATGCATATATAAGAATATCCCCATCATTTCGGGATCCTCCTTCGGACATGATATAAATTTCGAAGTACTAAAACATCCGGTACTTTGGATGGGGCTTGTTGGGCCCGATAGATCTATCTTTAGGATTCGCGTCAATTAGGGTGTCTGTTCCCTAATTCTTAAATTACCAGACTTAATTAAAAAGGGGCATATTTGATTTCGATAATTCAACCATATAATGTAGTTTCGATTACTTGTGTCTATTTCGTAAAACATTTATAAAAATTGCGCATGTATTCTCAGCCCAAAAATATAAAGAGTAAAAGGGAGCAAATGAAACTCACGCATATAAATATTGTAAAACAGTTAATAAAGCATTTGCATGTATTCTCAGTCCCAAAAATATATATTGCAAAAGCATTTTAAAAAGGGATTAATGAAACTCACCATACTGTATTTTGTAGTAAAAAATACATATATCATCATTGAATATGTGTAGGGTTGGCCTCGGATTCACGAACCTATATTAATTATATATATATTTATGTTGATCAATATTTGTCTAACAAATTAGGTTAAGTCATAGTGTACCACAATCCTAATGCTCGAGTCTGACTCAACAGTATAGTAACATGTTATATTACTCATGTTTAGTTAAAATTTTAGTAAAAGGTGACGTGTGAAACAACGTATCACAAATGGTTTCATAATCATAAAATAGTATTTTAGTTTTTAGAGAAAGTCAACACAAAAATATTAACTGAAAAGTTAACGGAAAAGTCAAAGTTCAAGGTCAAAAGTCAAAGGTTAAAGTAAAAACGAGGTCGCATGCAAAAACACAATAACTTATACAAAAAAAGATTTTTCGGTCAAACATGACTAAACGGCCACTTCAGCGATTTTTAGAAAAATTATCGGAACTCCGATTGATAAACGGCCAAAGATAAAAGTTACACATTACCAAAAAGGATTAAGCATAAATTTTACAGAAGTAAACTAAAGCTAGACAACTCGTAGTTGCCAACGCGGTTTCGGCATTTCAAAGTTAATTTTTCAGCTTTAATAAATTTACAAAAGTGACCGAGTAGCCTACTTTGGAGATTTTTAGAAAATTCCTCGAAACTCGGATTGACAAACGGTCAAAGCCTTCAAATTCTCGTTACCACAAAGATATAACATGATTTTTGGCAAAAGTAAACACACATCAGGCCGACTATGACAACTGATACAAAACTGATATTTTTAATAAAAAGTTTCAACTCTTTTTAGAATTTTAAAATGTGACCAAACAGTCAACTTTGACGATTTTTAGAAAAATCGTCGAGACTCGAATTGACAAACGGCCAGAGTCGTTTGTTAGACCTTACAACAAAGAATTCAGTGGTATTTTTGTTTTAATCTGAAACAACGCAGATCAGCGAGAATTTCAGTTTCCGTATCGACGTTTCATCAAAATTTACAAAACTTCTTTTATCCATAACTTGACAACCGTTCAACGAAACGAGACGTGCTTTATATGAAAATTCATCTACTCGACGAGTAGAATCCAAATAACCACTTTTTATTACCCAGAAAATTAGTTCACTAATTATCATCAGCAATTTTAATTACGAAATTAATTATACAATTCGTTTATTTCATAACTTTCTAACCGTTCATCGAATTCATTTGATATCTAAATGAAAAGTTCTTAATTTTTCGCTAGCTTTCCAAAGACATGCATATTTTATACCTTATTTCATCCCTAGTATAACAACCTTTAAGATTCAACATAACCTATCTAAGGGCAATATCAAATATACAAGCATGCACAATCCTATAATCTCGAGCACTAGTCAGGGATACACTATTAGTAAATAAAAGTTAAGTTATGAGTGCTCACGTATCAATATTGAGGTTCAATATTGTAGGAAAGGTACGTAGACGCAACGGAGATGACAAACACTAGTTTAACCTCACAAGCATACCCATGAACAATACCCATCATCTCCATAGCCATAACTCATAATTTCCTTAGCCCTATCTTACTCATAAAACTTGTCTTGAAATGACCCACTCATGACCTTGTCGTAATATTTTATGTATAATACTAATATTATCGCTCCCTAATATCAAATAATAATAAGGTTAATAATATTAATATTTAAAATTTATATGTATGTGTGTGTGTTTACGGAGTGCAGAAGAAAAATGAATCACAAAACTGGATTTCGTTTGATTTAAATGAATTGTGGCCTTACCTACTACACCATTTTAATATATAATAATATAATTAAAAAAAAAAACGTGTAAATGGTGCCCAATCTTCACGTGAATGAACATGTATCATTTTATTTTTATTATTATTATATATTTATTATATTTAATTTATATAATTACTTATATATTATATTATATTTACGTTGATGGTAAAAATATAATTTTTACAAAAATGACACGGTCGTGGTCTCACGACTCATGTACCACTTTCGGTTTTTCGGGCGCACTTTCGTACATTTAGAAAACTAGCCTTTTACGTTATGCGACGTGTACCTTTTACAAAAATTAGACTTACTCATCAATAAATTACCTTTATAAAAATATAACTTATAAAATTGAGTGTTGTGGTCATTTACTTCCATAAATCAAAGTCTCGTTGTTTGTCAAAATATTTTATTTTAAATTAAACGTTTTGTGACATGTACCTTTATTAATAACTAGACTTAAATTAATTAAAAACTAACTCACTCAAAGTGTAACTTAATCTTTTGAGTGTTTTGATCATTTCCTTTTATAATTCATAAACTTGTTAATTATCAAAGCCTATTTATTAATATTAGTTTAAAATCAAAACGTTTTATGACTAGTTTAAACTAAAATTTTATAATCTTATACACATTTTTGAAATATTTTTCTTATAACATACTAGTTATCCTTTCAAAACTAATTATATATTTTAAGATCATTTACATTATCAAAAATCCTATAACGTTTATGCTTTAAAACTTAATTTGTTTTCATTCTTTTATGCGTAAATGTTTAGTTTAATTTTCTTAACTTTCTAAATAATATATCTTAATATAACATATCAAATGGGTTTATCTAGTCAACGAATCTTATCCCAATTATTCTTTCTATATGATAAATCGAGTATTATGAAATTCAATTCTCCACTAACTTTTGTCTAACTCCCAATAAGTGATACTTTGTTCTTACTTGTAAATCACTTTACCATTTATTCCGAATACCGTTAAAAGTAAGAGTTTTCTAATTCAAAGTGGACCTCATAACAGAGACTCGAAATCATAATTCAATGTATCTGATAATTCAATCATTTGATATTATCTTTTAATCTCGTTGATAAACTTACATCAAACAAATACGTTCATGTAAAGTATTATTTATTCAATACCTTGATAACATTTCCAAGTTCATAAAATAGATCTCATAGCTTATATTCATATTAACTAATCCGTTCAATGTTTTATTAATATATCTCCATTTAATAATCACACATGTATATGTATATATATTTATTTACACATAATTGTTCGTGAATCGTTAGGCATGGTTAAAGGATATTTGATTACAGAAATATAGTTTCAAAACTTTCGAGACTCAACATTACAGATTTTGCTTATCGTGTCGGATATATATAAAGATTAAAGTTTAAATTTGATCAGAAATTTCCGGGTCATCAAATTACCTACCCGTTAAAAGAAATTTCGTCCCGAAATTTGATCGAGGTCGTCATGGCTAACTAATAAAATGTTTTCATGACGAATATGAATCGATAATAGAGTTTTATCATAATTGAGTGATATAGATAAAACGATTTGTTTTTGTGAAGAGCACGAATGAAGCTATCACCTAAGAGTGAAAATGAATAAATGCAGGTTTGACCTAACAGGTGGCGTAGTCAAGATTGATTTCCGAAATCTAAGGAATTTAGAAGAAATCTTCATATTAAGATTTGATTCTTCGGTAATTAAGGAGATTCAGATCTTCTCTGATTAAACGCGATAATCTGCTTCGATTGCTCTGTCGAAAATTTTCCTATAAATCCACCCTCTCCTTTTCCTTACAACTCACACCTTCTATTCTTTCTTTCTCAATTCCTACTTTAAAGTATTCGTTAATATGCTTCATCCCATCCTGATCCTTGATATCCTCTTAACTTGCATATCTGTCATCCTTCTTTTTAATCTGCCACCAGAAGAATCTATTTACTTCTACTATACTCTTGGGTTTATAGTGTTTCTAGTTCTCCCATGTCTTTACATTGCTATATGCATCGATATATACGGGTTGTAATTTCCGGGTTGTTGTTAGATTTTACACCTTCCCTTATATTTCGATGTCCCTGCTTCTGTCTTCTATAGTCATCGTCATCCATAGTTAATGCTCTCTTATATTTGCTGCGGTTTATACCTCGAATTTCTATTTCGGAGCTTTGTCCTTTCGTTTCTTCTTCTTGCGATTAAATAGCTCTCGTAATGGTCCGGAATTCGTATGTATGGATTTCAGAAGGAATATAGTAATTGTTCTAAGAAAGAAAGGGCAATGGTAAATCCTGATTTTGTTAAATTACCAGAATACCCTGAAAAAGACCGAATCATCAAGAAATAGTTCCTTGATATGTTTAGAGATTAAGTAGAATGTAAGAATCGTGTAAATGGTACATGATGATGGTATATTCTGTGAATCATCACGTCCATTAGAAACTTAGCATGAATTACCGTAATATAATGACGTTGATCAAGTGTCATTATATTATACTAACCCATGCATCAGTTCCCAACACTACTTCAAAAACATTCATATTTGAATTTTTCAGAATTTAGCAACTAACACAGTTTCTTTTATGTTGCAGATATTACGGAGAGATAAATGATCTCATATAAGAATAGTTGTGATAATATTTCCAGAAATATGGAGAATATGTATAATGGGAGATACGAATATACCTTATAATATTTAAGGTAAGATGATGATGAAGAATATCTGTCTGTGAAGGTTTAAACTAAGGGGTAATGTGTTTGCTAACTATTTCCGCAGACACTGAATCATTTGGATTCTTTGAAGGTAGATTCAGTCCTTGTGATTTATCCACAGCTTTCTTCATAGTTTCGCATAATCTGCTTTTCGGTACTATATTTTCTATTGAATGTTTCCAATATATTGATACACAGGAAGCACGAAGAGGTATATAATTTCGGACGAGAATATTTATGAAAATATCCTCAGAAATATCAAAGATATTGATGATGATATTTTGGAATTTCTAAGTTCGACGGTTGATGGAGAAAGATTTTCCGCAAGATTTTAACATGACTTCGGAGCAAGATATTCTCTAAAGATTTCAACGGATCCAGAATTACCTGAATCCTTTGAATATAGGATTTGGTCCTTGTATTTGTCCTTGGTCTCCTTCATGGGTAACTCAATCTGTTTTTCAATACCCAATTTTCTATCGAGCGTTCCTAACACTCCTTTCTTTATCATCAAACTTTTGTCCGTTTAGACCATCTACCATTTTTCTGTTTCCTCTGCATTTAATGTTATGATATCTGAATCATCGGTTATTAATCCGAGGTGGTTTCAGGAGAATTGTGTTTTTAGATGATTAAACGCTGATGGTAATATGATGGAATATGAAAGGTTACCTGGTAACAATAAAAGAGTACGCGTATATATAAACGTTATAATAAGGTTGTTTCGTACGAAAAGTCGAAGTTGAATTGTTGGAGCTGTGACAAAATTGGCTAATTTTGAAAAGGGATCGCAAAGTTGTTTTTGTTAATAAATGCCAAAGGATCTGACGCGGCTACATGTTGAACTTTTACTCAATTGCCGAGAGTTTCTCAGGTGCATAACTATATGCATAAATCTTTCCTTCCGTAGATGAAGTGCGGTTGATTCATCCTATCGATTGAGGTGTTTTCAAGAATCATGAAAGATTTGAACGCAGAATATAATCGTGAAGATACAAATGAGGTTTAAGACGAAATCAAGTGGCAAACTTGAAGAATTGTTTAGTTTCATATGTTATATTCAATATTTTAATTCATTTTAATTGTCCAATGTTATTAGTCCACAGTCGATAGTCCACAGTTGACAGTGCAATCATTCATATATAGTTTAATATATAATATTTGAATTAATTAATACGTATCGTGACCCGTGTACATGTCTCAGACTCGATCACAACTCAAAGTATATATATTATTATAGAATCAACCTCAACCCTGTATAGAGAACTCGATCATTACTGCATATAGAGTGTCTATGGTGATTCCAAATAATATATATAGATGTGTCGATATGATATGTCAAAACCTTGTATACGTGTCCCGATATTTAAAGTGCGTAAAATAAATAACAGAAATTAAATGACGATAAATAAAGTGCGTAAAGTAAATAACAGAAATTAAATGACAATAAATAAAATTGCGAGAATATAAATTGCGATAAATAAAATGTAATACGGAATTAACAGTTAGCTAGGAACAGTTAGCTAGGATTTTGTTAGCGTGGTTTCTTAATAAAATTTAATATTGTTAATTAGTCTGTTTCTATTCAATTTTTATTTTGTCCATTATTTCTTCATTATGCCACTTGTTGGATTCTGATAGGTCAAAATTCAAATATGAAATTGAATTTGAATGAAAATAGTTATTCTTTGGTGAATGGATAAGTATCCCGGTGGTTGTAAATAGGATAGTGAATAACTGTTGAATCAGATTCGAAGAATATACAGTGTAACTTATTAATGTGAAATTTAAATATTCCTCGGGTATTACCTACCCGTTAAAATATTTTTATTATTAACAGTTTGTACAAAAGAATTTTTAATTACAATCTTTATGAAAACATATATACATATATATTTTCTTCAAATGTAATCATGAATTTAATGAGTTAACATGATATTAAACTCATTTAGTTTTCAGTTGGAACTAGAATAAATAATCTCTAAAACATTAGAGATTACATAATCACCATGTCGAACGAAGATAACTGATGTAGAATGTCATGTAAAATGATGATTATACTCGAGGTATAGATTGAGATGTTGAGGCATGTGATATTGAAATTTGGGTTGTTGGTGGTACTGTTGGTGCCGGTGATTTGGATGAAGCTGGTACATTTTGCACCATATTTTCCAAGACTACAACTTATGCGCGAAGTTCGTTAACTTCTTCTATTACACCGAGATGATTGTCGGTTCGGACGAGCGGATGAATGAGGTTTAGAATCTGAGATAGTATATGATCGTGATGAGATACTTTGGAAATGAGAGAGAAAATGGTGTCTCGAACAGGTTCGCCGGTAAACGTTTTAGGTTCATTGTCAAGAGGTGAATTTGGTTAGTGGAAATGATCGCCTTCTTCGCGTTTCCATTGATTTAGTATATTACGTACCCATCCCCAATTCATCCAGAATAGATGATGGGAGATTGGTTGATCCATTCCGGTGATGCTGCCTTCGGAGCCCGAATGGAAATCCATGTCGGCATAACTGTCAGAATCGAAGGAATTCGAACTAGATGCGGAATCCATCTCGTATAGTTGGGGAAATGAATTTTTGGTATGGAATAGATTGTAGGAGTTAGATTTGGTACTCTTCAATACATAATTTACATATGTATATATATTACCAAAATCCCATAAATTACGGAGGAATCTTTGAAAAATGTCAGTCAAAATTCACAGTAACAGATATGCCAGGATAATATTTCGTCTATACACTATTATGCCATAAATGCAAGAAAGCGCGTCTAGACTTAAGGATGATAAGCAGGTAATTTCCTACAGATGATAAGTAGATGATTTTCGACACGAAATGATAAGCAAAACTTTTGACATGCAGACACGGTCGAAGTCCAGACTCACTAATGTATCCTAACGAATTATCAGTTAGACACACTAATGCAGACCTGGTTCGCTAAGACCACCGCTCTGATACCAACTGTGAAGACCCGTCCTAATCCATCCGGACGAAGTCCATATCGATTATAAATGATTCACAACAGTTGATTACATCGCGAGGTACTTGACCTCTATATGATACATTTTACAAACATTGCATTCGTTTTTGAAAAGACAAACTTTCATTACATCGAAAGTTGACAGGCATGCATACCATTTCATAATATATCCAACTATAATTGACTTGATAATAATCTTGATGAACTCGACGACTCGAATGCAACGTCTTTTGAAATATGCCATGAAAGACTCCAAGTAATATCTATAAAATGAGCAAATACACAGCGGAAGATTTCTTTCGTACCTGAGAATAAACATGCTTTAAAGTGTCAACCAAAAGGTTGGTGAGTTCATTAGTTTAACTTAAACAATCGTTTCCATCATTTTAATAGACCACAAGATTTCAGATTTCCATTTCTCATAAACATACGTCCCATGCATAGAGACAAAAATATCATTCATATGGATTGAACACCTGGTAACCGACATTAACAATATGCATATATAAGAATATCCCCATCATTCCGGGATCCTCCTTCGGACATGATATAAATTTCGAAGTACTAAAACATCCGGTACTTTGGATGGGGCTTGTTGGGCCCGATAGATCTATCTTTAGGATTCGCGTCAATTAGGGTGTCTGTTCCCTAATTCTTAAATTACCAGACTTAATTAAAAAGGGGCATATTCGATTTCGATAATTCAACCATATAATGTAGTTTCGATTACTTGTGTCTATTTCGTAAAACATTTATAAAAATTGCGCATGTATTCTCAGCCCAAAAATATAAAGAGTAAAAGGGAGCAAATGAAACTCACGCATATAAATATTGTAAAACAGTTAATAAAGCATTTGCATGTATTCTCAGTCCCAAAAATATATATTGCAAAAGCATTTTAAAAAGGGATTAATGAAACTCACCATACTGTATTTTGTAGTAAAAAATACATATATCATCATTGAATATGTGTAGGGTTGGCCTCGGATTCACGAACCTATATTAATTATATATATATTTATGTTGATCAATATTTGTCTAACAAATTAGGTTAAGTCATAGTGTACCACAATCCTAATGCTCGAGTCTGACTCAACAGTATAGTAACATGTTATATTACTCATGTTTAGTTAAAATTTTAGTAAAAGGTGACGTGTGAAACAACGTATCACAAATGGTTTCATAATCATAAAATAGTATTTTAGTTTTTAGAGAAAGTCAACACAAAAATATTAACTGAAAAGTTAACGGAAAAGTCAAAGTTCAAGGTCAAAAGTCAAAGGTTAAAGTAAAAACGAGGTCGCATGCAAAAACACAATAACTTATACAAAAAAAGATTTTTCGGTCAAACATGACTAAACGGCCACTTCAGCGATTTTTAGAAAAATTATCGGAACTTCGATTGATAAACGGCCAAAGATAAAAGTTACACATTACCAAAAAGGATTAAGCATAAATTTTACAGAAGTAAACTAAACCTAGACAACTCGTAGTTGCCAACGCGGTTTCGGCATTTCAAAGTTAATTTTTCAGCTTTAATAAATTTACAAAAGTGACCGAGTAGCCTACTTTGGAGATTTTTAGAAAATTCCTCGAAACTCGGATTGACAAACGGTCAAAGCCTTCAAATTCTCGTTACCACAAAGATATAACATGATTTTTGGCAAAAGTAAACACACATCAGGCCGACCATGACAACTGATACAAAACTGATATTTTTAATAAAAAGTTTCAACTCTTTTTAGAATTTTAAAATGTGACCAAACAGTCAACTTTGACGATTTTTAGAAAAATCGTCGAGACTCGGATTGACAAACGGCCAGAGTCGTTTGTTAGACCTTACAACAAAGAATTCAGTGGTATTTTTGTTTTAATCTGAAACAACGCAGATCAGCGAGAATTTCAGTTTCCGTATCGACGTTTCATCAAAATTTACAAAACTTCTTTTATCCATAACTTGACAACCGTTCAACGAAACGAGACGTGCTTTATATGAAAATTCATCTACTCGACGAGTAGAATCCAAATAACCACTTTTTATTACCCAGAAAATTAGTTCACTAATTATCATCAGCAATTTTAATTACGAAATTAATTATACAATTCGTTTATTTCATAACTTTCTAACCGTTCATCGAATCCATTTGATATCTAAATGAAAAGTTCTTAATTTTTCGCTAGCTTTCCAAAGACATGCATATTTTATACCATATTTCATCCCTAGTATAACAACCTTTAAGATTCAACATAACCTATCTAAGGGCAATATCAAATATACAAGCATGCACAATCCTATAATCTCGAGCACTAGTCAGGGATACACTATTAGTAAATAAAAGTTAAGTTATGAGTGCTCACGTATCAATATTGAGGTTCAATATTGTAGGAAAGGTACGTAGACGCAACGGAGATGACAAACACTAGTTTAACCTCACAAGCATACCCATGAACAATACCCATCATCTCCATAGCCATAACTCATAATTTCCTTAGCCCTATCTTACTCATAAAACTTGTCTTGAAATGACCCACTCATGACCTTGTCGTAATATTTTATGTATAATACTAATATTATCGCTCCCTAATATCAAATAATAATAAGGTTAATAATATTAATATTTAAAATTTATATGTATGTGTGTGTGTTTACGGAGTACAGAAGAAAAATGAATCACAAAACTGGATTTCGTTTGATTTAAATGAATTGTGGCCTTACCTACTACACCATTTTAATATATAATAATATAATTTAAAAAAAAACGTGTAAATGGTGCCCAATCTTCACGTGAATGAACATGTATCATTTTATTTTTATTATTATTATATATTTATTATATTTAATTTATATAATTACTTATATATTATATTATATTTACGTTGATGGTAAAAATATAATTTTTACAAAAATGACACGGTCGTGGTCTCACGACTCATGTACCACTTTCGGTTTTTCGGGCGCACTTTCGTACATTTAGAAAACTAGCCTTTTACGTTATGCGACGTGTACCTTTTACAAAAATTAGACTTACTCATCAATAAATTACCTTTATAAAAATATAACTTATAAAATTGAGTGTTGTGGTCATTTACTTCCATAAATCAAAGTCTCGTTGTTTGTCAAAATATTTTATTTTAAATTAAACGTTTTGTGACATGTACCTTTATTAATAACTAGACTTAAATTAATTAAAAACTAACTCACTCAAAGTGTAACTTAATCTTTTGAGTGTTTTGATCATTTCCTTTTATAATTCATAAACTTGTTAATTATCAAAGCCTATTTATTAATATTAGTTTAAAATCAAAACGTTTTATGACTAGTTTAAACTAAAATTTTATAATCTTATACACATTTTTGAAATATTTATCTTATAACATACTAGTTATCCTTTCAAAACTAATTATATATTTTAAGATCATTTACATTATCAAAAATCCTATAACGTTTATGCTTTAAAACTTAATTTGTTTTCATTCTTTTATGCGTAAATGTTTAGTTTAATTTTCTTAACTTTCTAAATAATATATCTTAATATAACATATCAAATGGGTTTATCTAGTCAACGAATCTTATCCCAATTATTCTTTCTATATGATAAATCGAGTATTATGAAATTCAATTCTCCACTAACTTTTGTCTAACTCCCAATAAGTGATACTTTGTTCTTACTTGTAAATCACTTTACCATTTATTCCGAATACCGTTAAAAGTAAGAGTTTTCTAATTCAAAGTGGACCTCATAACAGAGACTCGAAATCATAATTCAATGTATCTGATAATTCAATCATTTGATATTATCTTTTAATCTCGTTGATAAACTTACATCAAACAAATACGTTCATGTAAAGTATTATTTATTCAATACCTTGATAACATTTCCAAGTTCATAAAATAGATCTCATAGCTTATATTCATATTAACTAATCCGTTCAATGTTTTATTAATATATCTCCATTTAATAATCACACATGTATATGTATATATATTTATTTACACATAATTGTTCGTGAATCGTTAGGCATGGTTAAAGGATATTTGATTACAGAAATATAGTTTCAAAACTTTCGAGACTCAACATTACAGATTTTGCTTATCGTGTCGGATATATATAAAGATTAAAGTTTAAATTTGATCGGAAATTTCCGGGTCATCACAACAAACGAATTACACAACTACTGAAAAAGAACTCCTTGCTATTGTCTTTGCTTTTGACAAATTTCGTTCATATCTCGTTCTAGCTAAAACGGTGGTCTATACCGACCATTCTGCTCTTAGATACCTATTTTAGAAACAAGATGCTAAACCAAGATTAATCTGTTGGATCTTACTCTTACAAGAGTTTGATATTGAAATCCGAGATAAAAGAGGAGCAGAAAATCTCGCCGCTGGTCATCTTTCTCGTCTTGAAAATCCCGAATTAGAAGTTCTAAATGAATCGGCCATACAAGACAACTTTTCTGATGAATATCTATTGAAGATAGATTATAATGAAATTCCATGGTTTGTAGACTATGCAAACTACTTAGTATGTGGATTCCTTGAAAAAGTATTGTCGTACCAAAAACGAAAGAAATTCTTCTGTGATATAAAACACTATTTCTGGGAAGATCCACATCTATTTAAAAGTTGTCCAGATGGAATAATACGCCGATGTGTATTTGGAGATGAAGCTAGTAAAATTTTAAACCATTGTCACACAGGACCAACAGGAGGGCATTATGGGCCTCAACTAACAGCAAGAAAAATTTATGATGCTGGATTCTATTGGCCTACAATTTACAAAGACGCACACCTTCTTTGCAAATCCTGTGATGCTTGTCAAAGGGCCGGAAAAATAAGTCAACGTGATGAAATGCCACAAAATGTCATTCAAGTATGTGAAGTATTTGACATATGGGGTATTGACTTTATGGGTCCATTTCCAAAATCTCATAATAATCTCTATATTCTCGTAGCCATTGATTATGTATCTAAATGGGCGGAAGCACAAGCTCTCCCAACTAACGATGCACGAGTTGTAGTCAACTTTTTAAAACGTCTTTTTGCAAGGTTTGGAACACCGAAAGCTTTAATAAGTGATCGGGGAACTCATTTTTGTAATAATCAACTTGAGAAATTTCTTAAAAGATATGGAGTAACTCATAAAATCTCCACTGCATATCATCCACAAACAAGTGGACAAGTTGAAAATACCAACCGAGCTTTAAAACGTATTCTAGAGAAAACCGTAGGATCAAATCCGAAGGAATGGTCCATTAAGTTGGAGGATGCACTCTGGGCTTTTAGAACAGCCTACAAAACTCCAATTGGAACCACACCGTTTAGACTTGTTTATGGAAAAGCATGTCATCTTCCAGTAGAAATTGAACACAAAGCATTTTGGGCTTTGAAGACATGTAATCTTGATTTACATGAAGTTGGACGTCTACGGTTAAGTCAATTAAACGAATTAGAAGAATTAAGACAAGAAGCATACGAAAATTCGTTAATCTATAAGGAAAGAACGAAGAAATGGCATGATAAAAGAATCAGAAGTTCAAAAGAATTTAAAGAAGGAGACAGAGTTCTTCTTTTCAATTCACGATTCAAGCTATTTCCTGGAAAATTGAAATCAAGATGGTCTGGACCATTCATAGTCAAAAGAGTTTTCCCACACGGAACGATAGAATTAATAAATTTAAATGGAATTGAATTTAAAGTTAATGGTCACAGAGTTAAGCATTACATAGATAGTCCAATGGAAGTTGACAATGAAGTTAATCACAATTTCGATACCACAGCTAACTAAGTGTGGGGAGAATCAAGTCTTTAAAGGATATTATGTATTTCTGTTAGAGTTAGATTATCTGTTTTTGTGTAGTTCTCGAAAATGGAACCCGAATGGTCTTTCCCTAGCAGACCCTAAAGAACCAGTCTTCTCCTCCCATTCTGAATTTTTATTTTTTTTAGGTTTTTACGAAATGAAGGCTTCCTGTGAACTAAACCATGGTCTAATGCTACATGCTTTGATCACTAAACGTAATAATGACACACCTCCGAGTGAAATAGTATCAGTAATCAGAGAAAGATTGGACGGAGTAAGAAAAGAATCCAGATGCGAAGATAATAAGTTACAATTTGGTAAAGGAAAATCAAAATCCGCAACGAAAAGAAGAGCACGACACCTAGAAAGATGTCACAAATGCGGAAAATGGTCACATGGAGGTAAATGTTCAAATAATCAAACCTATTCAAACACCGAATTTGTTACTTTATGCAGAGACGGACCGTTCATATGTTTAGAAGAAAAAACACTGAATGCTCGAGGATACGCCTATGTAGCCATGGAAAATCAATTAAACCGACTATCTTATGAATGGGATAGATCATATCACTAAGAATACTATCTCACAGGTAAGTCTGTACAGTTTTTATTTTTTATTTTTTCATTTTTATCCTTTTGATAATAAACGCTAATTTGTTCGCTATAAAGTATTAAATTGGTATTCGATGAAATTAGGTTTGGCGACCGAAATTATTGATATCATTCAAAAATTTATTACATCACTGCGAAATTTAACGTTTATTCTTAAGGTATAAATATCTTTAATCAATCAACCCAAAATATTTCAAAAATTCGTCATGAGTTAAATTAGGTCATGGAACCGAAATTACTTTACCGAAAAGAGGGGCGTATGTTTTTGATAATATTTGATTGATTAAAGTGGGATAAAAAGCCAAAAAGATTTTTAATTTTATTTTTACCATGTTTTAAAATTAATATATAAAAATTAAAATAATATTGTAAACTTTTTATATCAATATATTTAAAATTTTAAATATTTGAAAAATTAATCTTTTTAATATAAGTTTGTATGTATAAAAACAAAAATATAATATAAGTTTGGTGTGAATTTATAATATGAATTTTTAATTAAGTTTGGTGTGAATTTTTAATTTTATGCATTTTAAATTTAAGTTTGGTGTGAATTTAAAAACAAAAATTTACTTTATGTCGCTAAGTTAAAAATATGATTTTTAAAATTCGTCGTAAGTTGAAGACTAGGTCTTTGAACCGAAATTGCTTTACCCGAGTGAGGGACGAGAACTTTTATTATCACTATTTTTAATCTTATTGAATTAAAGTATGCCAAAAATATTAAAAAACCCAAAAATCTTAGCTTTTAAAACAATCGCTACAAATAGACAAATTTTAAAATTTTGTCGAAGGACGGACTAGGACATCGTTTCGAAACGACCTCGTCCTAAAACAAAGGAAAACAAAATTTTAAATTTATTTTATATTTATTTTATAAGTTAAAGATTTTATTTAAAAAAAAACAAACAAACACCGCGACTCGCGGTATTTGAAACTGCCAAACGCCGCGACTCGTGGAGAGACCAAAATACAGAAAAAAAAATAAAATCGCTGGAACTGATCAGTCCACACACCACACACAAAAACTGCGAACAAAACACCCGAAAAACACACACTAAAACCTCCAAAAATCAAAATTTTTCACCGTTTTTCATCAAATTTTTACTAAAATCATGTTGAGAAGGATGCTATCAAGGAATTACTCAAGGAAAACGGTAAATTTCTACACCTAAACACCATTTAATCCGAAAATTAGTGTTTTTGAGCAATTGTTTACCCAATTCGATTTTGATGCTTTTTAGTGTAATTATGCTTAAATTGCTTGTGTATTATGCTTATATAACCTAGATTGATGCTATTTAACATGATTAGAAGCCTTAAACTTCAAATTTTGAGAAATCTAGGGTTTGTGTTCTTGAGCAATTTGGGGCTTTTTGATATAAACAGGTTATGGCCAATTTTTGTCATGAATTATTGCTAAATTAAGTAGTGTAACATGTTTAGGTAGTTAAATGATCCAAACTTTGAGCTAAGCATGATTTTGAGAATTAAAGTGGACTTTTTCAAGTCTAAAATTCATGAACTTGATTTTTGAGAGATAATGCCATTTGAAACTTGTTTAATTGCTAGTAATGATTATTTTGACATATTATTTGAGTTGAATGCTTATGAACTTGGTGAACATTTTCGTATATGCTTATTTGAAAAAGTGTAAATTTGATAAAAATATGAAAATGAGCATAAGTTTGATATAAATTGGACATGTAATTGTAATTATTTTGATTGTTGATTTTGCTGACACTAATGCATATTTGGATGCACAAAAATTGTGTTTGATGTGTTTTGCAGACTGAAAGGGGTGAATCTTCATTCCAAGCTCGCAATGCTCCTGCTGAGAATGCGGAACAACAGGAGGTTGATAACTACTACAAACAAGATATACCTCATCCAGTTATGACATTTTCTGATATGCACTTGGAAGATTTGCACCCGAACTTGAGATTTGACAGACTTTGGATAGATTATCCAAAATACCAAAGGGGCTTGCATACTCTTCATTCTAAAGCTGTTGAAGTACCTAGGGTACTAGAATGGGAACCGTTAGAAGCTGTAGAATTGGCCGGGCCAATTAGGGAATTACTTACACAGAGGTATGGTAATTCTACTTTTAACGATTGGGTACGATTATTCAACATGCGTAGACCTGTATATAAAGTATGTTGTGAAGAATTGTTGTGTAGTATAGAAATAAATGATCGGGTAGCTAGTTTAACCGATCGATCTTTTGCTAGATTTTTGTTAGGAGGTTCGATGCGCCACATGTCTCTACTAGACATGGCTCAGGCCTTACGTATATATACGCCTGAGGAGTTAGCATCTGCCGATTGTAGAGGGTTGATATTGAACGGTAGGAAAATTGATGAAAATTTTGATACATATGGTGTATGGAGTCAAATGACTAGCCATCACCGATTTAAAGGGGGAAATTACTCTTATTTGGATATAGATAGAGCAGAGTTAAGAGTAATTCATAGGTTTTTAGCTAATTCGATTACACAAAGAGGTAAGAATAAGGAAAAGGTAAATGAACAGGATTTGTTTTACCACATGTGTATTCGAGACCCAAAAAGCGCTGTAAGTATACCTTATTGTGTGGGTTATTATTTATCAGCTATGGTTAGGGGGATGAGACCGCATAGCATAATAGGAGGTGGTATATTTATTACTTTGATTGCTGAATATCTCGGTGTGGATATAAGTCGGGGGGATTATTAATCGAAGAACCAGAACCCCACGATACAATTGGTTTAAATGTATACCATGGTACTAAAGTTTTGAAGAGGCGAAATAACGCCGCAGTACGATATAATGGTAGACATCCACAGGTTGAGAGAAACCAACAGCCAGGTAATGTGGGAGGGGGAAATGAAATGACAGAAATACAAAGGTTTATAGCTTCACAAGAGTATGAAAATGCTAGACATCGAGCATTTGAAGATTGGCAAGTTCATCAAAACCAAATCATAGCTCATTGCCAACATGTAGGTAGAAACTATATTCCTACTCCATCGCCCGTATTTCCTCCCTGGCCTATAGAGATCCAACCACCGTATCCTACGTATAACCCAGCCGAAGCATTTTATAACACATATGGTTATGCATGGAACCCCTACTGGTATCAGTATCATCCCTAGTTTACTTAGTTTTATTTATTTTATAATTTGTAATGTTGATACATTTAATACTTATGTTAATACTGTAATAGTTTTTATAATTTTCTAATTTTTTTTATTAGATTTTAATAATTTTTGAATGTGGGGTAATATACCAAACTTCAAAAATATGTATATATGTTTGCAGTTTATCTTATGTACACAACAGGGTAAAACAATGCATTTTCAAAGACTGTCATTAAGTTCAGCAAAAGCAACTAATTTTGACGCCAAGATGCAAAATATATGTGAAATAACAACAAGACGGAATGAACAAATGATATGCACCATTTATCATTCAGAAAACAAACGCCAATATGTTTGGAAACTTTGGTAAAATTTAATCATTTCTACGCTAATCACCCTCAATAATTTAAATTGTTACTGATTTCTTGCAAATGAGGGCATTGCAAGATCTTAAGTGTGGGAAGGGGTTAAATTCTTTCGGATTTTTAAAATTTTTAACTTAAAACACTTGGTTACCATTAGAAATACTAGTAAAGTAGTAGTTGTATTAGAATCTAGTGCTCTCTGATAATAAAGAACAGCCCTAGTCTTATATACTGACTACCCAATTCTAGTAAAATTTTTCAAAATTTTCAATTAAATGAACTCAAAATCATGTTTATACATATTTATGAACGATAAAACTAGGTGTTAATACCGAAATTATTGTTACCTCGGAAAGGACATAAATTGAAAAACAAACCAAAATGTTAAAATTTATTTAAAATGAAATAGAGGACAATAAAAAGGAAAATAAAAGCCAAGTGTGGGAAAAATTACCAAGTTATCTTAAACATATGTCACATATTTCTGTAACAAATAATTGAAGATACTTTTGTTTTGGACTAAATTAACTATTTTACCTGATGAAAGAAAAGAAAAGATGGATCTATGATAAGGCTAAAAAGGAACATATATTTCATAGCAATATCCCTTCTAAATAATAGGTTTTCATATGTAATTGTATTATATTTTCATTGTAATTGTTTAAATAAATAAGTGCGAAGACAAAAGGCGAAAACGAAGATTTGAAGACACAAACGTCCAAAAAGCTCAAATGTACAAGATACAATTCAAAAGGTTCAATTTATTGATGAGAAACGTCTAAAAATGACAAGAGTACAAGTTACAAAACGCAAAGTACAAGATATTAAATTATACGAAAGGACGTTCGAAAATCCGGAACCGGTACCCGAGCCAACTATCAACGCTCGACGCAACGGAGCTGAAAGTACAAGTCAACTATGCACAAGAATATAATATAATATTTAAATAATTCATAATAAGAATAATAATAAATAATAAAAAGTTGTTAATTGAGCATAGTTAAGGGGTCATAAGTGAAAATTTCAATTCAATATTTGCCTATAAAAGGAAATTCATTTGATCGATTTATGTACACCTTTTCTTCTTTCTTTCTCTTTACATGTAATATATATATTTATAATTATAATTTTAATTTTAGTTTAAGTTTAATAATAATTGGGTTATTGTAAGGAATGTTTTACGGGTTTTAAAGTCGAAACTCTGTCCGTGTAACGCTACACGATTAATAATCACTGTAAGTTATGTTCTTCCTTTTTAAATTAATGTCTCGTAACTAAGTTATTATTATGCTTATTTAAGCCGAAGTAATCGTGATGTTTGACTAAATATTAAGACGGGGTTATTGGATTTTGTACCATAATTAAGGTTTGGGCAAAAGACCGACACTTGTGGAAATTGGACTATTGACTATTAATAGATGGGGGGTATTGTCTAATTGAGTGACAACTCATTGGAGTCTGTCGAACCTATCTTCAAATTAATTATCCTAATAATTAATAATGATTATGGTTGTCCTATTTAGTGACATTCATATGGAATCTATTATAATCATTTAATTAATTATTCGGGTTGGGTAATTGATTATTCAAACTGATCAAGTGGGTAAATTAATATTCATATCTAGTCAAAACAGGGGTGGATTACATACAGTGATAACTGATGTAATTGTTGACAGAAGTGATAACTGCGTCACAGTTTAAATCCTTAATTAGTTGGAATATTTGACTTCGGGTATAAGGGTAATTTGACGAGGACACTCGCACTTTATATTTATGACCGATGGACTATTATGGACAAAAACCAGATAGGTATCAAATAAACCATGACAAAGGACAATTAACCCGAGTAACAATTAATTAAAATCAAAACGTTAAACATCATGATTACGGAAGTTTAAATAAGCATAATCCTTTTATTTCATATTCTATCGCAATTTTATTTATTGTTATTTTATTTATCGTCATTTATATATTTTACGCACTTTGATTATTGTCATTTATCTTTACGCTTAAAAATATAAAATCGACAAACCGGTCATTAAACGGTAAAAAACCCCCTTTTATAATAATATTACTACTTATATATATATATATATATATATATATATATATATATATATATATATATATATATATATATATATATATATATATATATATATATATATATATATATATATATATATATATATATATATAGTTTTATAAAAATATAGTACGTAATCACTAGCTCCCTGTGGAACGAACCGGACTTACTAAAAACTACACTACTCTACGATTAGGTACACTGCCTATAGTGTTGTAGTAAGGTTTAGGTATATCCCATCCGTAAATTAATAAAACTTGTGTCATATTTTGTAGTATTTTGTATTAAAAATAATACTATTTCGTACCCTCACACTACATCATCAAGTTTTTGGCGCCGCTGCCGGGGAGCGCTAAAACGCTATATTTTTAATTTATATCTGTAAAAATATAGTTATAAAAAAAGTAATTTCGGGGACACTTTTTGTGTTTTCACGGGGTATTTAAGTTTTTTTTTAGTTTTTGATTGATTAAAGATATATTAATTTAAATATAATAATTTAATAAATATAATAATATAATAATATTGAAATAAAATATAATAATATAATAATATTTTAGAATCAAATTTGATACGTAAAAGTTTTAAAAGTTTTAAAAAGTCGTATTTATTAAATATTTTAGGGGTATATTATGTAACTTATAATTAATAATTTCTATAATGTCGCTTTCATGTGAATAGTAAATTAATTAATTTCTTTCCTTTACTATTTTGAATCGTAAAAGTTTTAAAAGTTTTAAAAAGTCGTATTTATTTAATATTTCAGGGGTATATTATGTAACTTGCAATTAATAATTTCTATCATGTCGCTTTCATGTGAATAATAAATTAATTAATTTCTTTTCATTTACTATTCATGAATAGTAAATGAGTTAAAAAAAAAGTTTTGAAAAAAAAATAATAATAATAAAAAAATTATTAATTCCTTTAAAAAATATATATATATATTTGATTTTATAAATTTTTGAACGTGGGATAATATACCCAACTTTAAAAATATGTATATATGTTTGTATTTTATCATGTAAACAACAGGGTAAAACAACGCACTTTCAAAGACTAACATTAAGTTCAACAAAAGCTACTGATTTTGACGACAAGATGCAAAACAACAAATGTGATATAATAAATGAAGGAATGAACGATGAGGCGCGCCATCTATCATTCGACGAGCTTTGTAATTACAAACTGGGTATTTTTAATCACTTTCCTACACTAATCACCCTCATGAATTTATAATTATAGTCTGATTTCATGCAAATGAGGGCATTGCATGATCTCAAGTGTGGGGAAGGGTTATAAATTCTCTCGGGTTTATACTTGGCTTATTTTCAAAATATTATGAAAATTTTAAAATTTTTTAACTAAATGAATTCAAAATCATGTTTATACATATTTATGAACGATAAAACTAGGTGTTAATGCCGAAATTATTGTTACCTCGGAAAGGACATAAATTGAGAAACAACTAAAACGCTTGAATTTATTTATTAAGTTATAAAAAGACGCATGTAAAAAGCCAAGTGTGGGGAGAATGTACCAAGTTATTCAATTAAAAACTATCTATCACATGTTTTTGTAAAGTTATTGCAGGTGCTTTTACTTTGGACTAAATTAACTGGTTTACCCGATTTACTGTAAGAAAGATGGATCTACACGATGAATCAATTCCATCATTAAAAGGAAGTAAAGTCTTCCGAAAAAGAAACGCGCTTCTTGATTTAGGTCATGAAGTTGTCGTCCAGACCAGCTGTAGGTTGACGAAAAATCTAGAAAAATCATCTCTAAAATCAGCAGGAAATCCACGGACCTCAGCATCAAACAGGGTCGCCATGTGGTCAGATTTATCCTAACCATGAGAAGGATTTATCTCGCACAATGGGGGGCACCGTGCAAATTAGCTTGATAAGACTAATGAATCAAATCCCCAGAAAGGATAATCTCCTTAAAGATCAAAAATCAGCTTTTAAGACTGATATTACTCAATCCTAGAGATTGACCTTAAAGATTGAGAATTACAAACTCATGAAATTCAATGATATCTAAACTCGAGCTTGAACGAGAAAATATTTTGATAAAAAATAAAACCGATTTGTTTTCTGAAAACCTATTTTCAATGCGTTCATTACCATTGAACGTAAAATCCTGAGAATTCATCAGAATTCATTAGGTCACCTGAACCAAATCGGGTGTCAACCGTAAGAAACGGTGGTTGCATAGCATGGTCGGAGACAGGACCTTGTGCCAGACCGAAAAATCATAGGATGATCTTTACTATTGCTCCTACAAAGGATAGTACTAGCATCCGACACGTTTTAAGACCATAATCATATGCATGTCATTAGACATTGCCTTAACAGTTTCTTGTTCATCGCTTTCCTTTACAACCGGACGGTAGTTTACCGAAAGGTAATATACGGAACAAGTAAACTGGACGTGTTGCTTTCCCAATACAAGATTAGCAAGTGGGTAACACAAAACCATAAGTGTTGAGCTAAAATTTTCAAATCTGAAACCCACACAACCCACAAAAATATTTTGCAAACACCGGTGAAGGGTTATTCCGGAAAACTTATCTAGGGTAAAAGCCAGATTAAATTTTTAAAAAGATCAAATGTTTTCATAAAGATCCAATTTCCTTAAGGATCTACATTTTCTTAGTCATGTGGGACTGTAAACCACCTTTCAAATGTGCACTTTGCTTTGGAAACCGAAAGTAAATCAGCTATTTGATTGCAAGTGTCGTTGACCTAAACCCGAGGCAACTGTGGATGACACACCCACCTTTAACCATGGTTCTATCGTTACTATCATTGTTTATACCACCATATCAAAATCACTAATGTACAAAGTGTGATGAATAAAAAAGTGATTCATGTATGTTTTTATTTCAAGTTCTGTATTGCTTGAGGACAAGCAACACTCAAGTGTGGGGATATTTGATAAGGCTAAAAAGGAATATATATTTCATAGCAATATCCCTTCTAAATAATAGGTTTTCATATGTAATTGTATTATATTTTCATTGTAATTGTTTAAATAAATAAGTGCGAAGACAAAAGGCGAAAACGAAGATTTGAAGACACAAACGTCCAAAAAGCTCAAATGTACAAGATACAATTCAAAAGGTTTAATTTATTGATGAGAAACGTCTAAAAATGACAAGAGTAAAAGTTACAAAACGCAAAGTACAAGATATTAAATTATACGAAAGGACGTTCGAAAATCCGGAACCGGTACCCGAGCCAACTATCAACGCTCGACGCAACGGAGCTGAAGGTACAAGTCAACTATGCACAAGAATATAATATAATATTTAAATAATTCATAATAATAATAATAATAAATAATAAAAAGTTGTTAATTGAGCATAGTTAAGGGGTCATAAGTGAAAATTTCAATTCAATATTTGCCTATAAAAGGCAATTCATTTGATCGATTTATGTACACCTTTTCTTCTTTCTTTCTCTTTACATGTAATATATATTTATAATTATAATTTTAATTTTAGTTTAAGTTTAATAATAATTGGGTTATTGTAAGGAATGTTATACGGGTTTTAAAGTCAAAACTCTGTCCGTGTAACGCTACACGATTAATAATCACTGTAAGTTATGTTCTTCCTTTTTAAATTAATGTCTCGCAACTAAGTTATTATTATGCTTATTTAAGCCGAAGTAATCGTGATGTTTGACTAAATATTAAGACGGGGTTATTGGATTTTGTACCATAATTAAGGTTTGGGCAAAAGACCGACACTTGTGGAAATTGGACTATTGACTATTAATAGATAGGGGGTATTGTCTAATTGAGTGACAACTCATTGGAGTCTGTCGAACCTATCTTCAAATTAATTATCCTAATAATTAATAATGATTATGGTTGTCCTATTTAGTGACGTTCATATGGAATCTATTATAATCATTTAATTAATTATTCGGGTTGGGTAATTGATTATTCAAACTGATCAAGTGGGTAAATTAATATTCATATCTAATCAAAACAGGGGTGGATTACATACAGTGATAACTGGTGTAATTGTTGACAGAAGTGATAACTGCATCACAGTTTAAATCCTTAATTAGTTGGAATATTTGACTTCAGGTATAAGGGTAATTTGACGAGGACACTCGCACTTTATATTTATGACAGATGGACTATTATGGACAAAAACCAGATAGGTATCAAATAAACCATGACAAAGGACAATTAACCCGAGTAACAATTAATTAAAATCAAAACGTTAAACATCATGATTACGGAAGTTTAAATAAGCATAATCCTTTTATTTCATATTCTATCGCAATTTTATTTATTGTTATTTTATTTATCGTCATTTATGTATTTTACGCACTTTAATTATTGTCATTTATCTTTACGCTTAAAAATATAAAATTGACAAACCGGTCATTAAACGGTAAAAAACCCCCTTTTATAATAATATTACTACTCCCTGTGGAACGAACCGGACTTACTAAAAACTACAGTACTCTACTATTAGGTACACTGCCTACAGTGTTGTAGCAAGGTTTAGGTATATCCCATCCGTAAATTAATAAAACTTGTGTCATATTTTGTAGTATTTTGTATTAAAAATAATACTATTTCGTACCGTCACGCTACATCATCAATCTACACGATGAATCAATTCCATCATTAAAAGGAAGTAAAGTCTTCCGAAAAAGACACGCGCTTCTTGATTTAGGTCAAGAAGTTGTCGTCCAGACCAGCTGTAGGTTGACGAAAAATCTTGAAAAGTCATCTCTAAAATCAGCAGGAAATCCACGGACCTCAGCATCAAACA
The DNA here is from genome assembly GCF_046630445.1 of Rutidosis leptorrhynchoides. Classification (NCBI taxonomy): domain Eukaryota; kingdom Viridiplantae; phylum Streptophyta; class Magnoliopsida; order Asterales; family Asteraceae; genus Rutidosis; species Rutidosis leptorrhynchoides. The sequence goes on from NC_092334.1 coordinate 648,674,541, forward strand.
GGGTTACCAAGTGGTCAGATTTATCCTAACCATGAGAAGGATTTATCTCGTACAATGGGGGGGCACCGTGCAAATTAGCTTGATAAGACTAATGAATCAAATCCCCAGAAAGGATAATCTCCTTAAAGATCAAAAATCAACTTTTAAGACTGATATTACTCAATCCTTGAGATTGACCTTAAAGATTGAGAATTCAAACTCATGGAATTCAATGATATCTAAACTCGAGCTTGAACGAGAAAATATTTTGATCAAATTATAAACCGATTTATTTTCTGAAAACCCATTTTCAAGGCGTTCATTACCTTTGAACGTAAAATCCTAGGAATTCACCTGGAATTCATTAGGTCACCTGAACCAAATCGGGTGTCAACCGTAAGAACGGTGGTTGCATAGCATGGTCAAAGACAGGACCTTGTGCCAGACCGAAAAATTATAAGAGTGAGCTTTACTATTGCTCCTACCAAGGATAGTAATTGCGTCCGACACGTTATAGACCATAATCAAAAGCATGTCACGGGACATTGCCTTAACAGTTGCTTGTTCAACGCTTTCCTTGACAACCGGACGGTAGTTTGCCGAAAGGTAATATACGGGACAAGTAAACTGGACGTGTTGCTTTCCAAATACAAGGTTAGCAAGTGGGTGACACAAAACCGCAAGTTTTGAGCTAAAGTTTTCAAATTTGAAACCCACCAAACCCACAAAAATATTTTGCAAACACCGGTAAAGGGTTATTCCGGAAAACTTATCTAGGGTAAAAACTAGATTTAATTTTCAAAAAGATCAAATGTTTTCATAAAGATCCAATTTCCTTAATGGATCTAAATTTTTATAGTCATGTGAGACTGTAAACCATATCGTTACTACCATTGTTTATACCGCCGTATAGAAATCACTGATGTACAAAGTGTTAAGAATAAAGAAGTGATTCTAGTATTTCAAGACTATATTGCTTGAGGACAAGCAACGTTCAAGTGTGGGAATATTTGATAATGCTAAAAACGAACATATATTTCATAGCATTATTCCTCAAGAAAGACAAGCTTTTAGTTGCAATTGTTCTATTTACAAGTGATATTCGTTTAAATAATAAAAGGTGAAGACAAAAGACAGACTCGACGAATTGAAGATGCAAACGACCAAAAAGCTCAAAAGTACAAAGTACAATCAAAGAGGTTCCATTTATTGATAAGAAACGTCTCGAAATTACAAGAGTACAAGATTCAAAACGCAAAGTACAAGATATTAAATTGTACGCAAGGACGTTCGAAAATCCGGAACCGGGACATGAGTCAACTCTCAACGCTCGACGCAACGGACTAAAAATTACGAGTCAACTATGCACATAAATATAATATAATATTTAAATAATTCTTAAAATTATTTATATATTATCTTTATATTAAAAATCCGTCGGCAAACAAAGAGCCAAAGCTGGGTGAGCTGTAAAATCAAACTCCGCGAGTTGCAGAGCTTGAAGAAGGAAAATGCCGTGAGTCGCGGAGTTCCCCTGGACTCAATTCCCTATAAAAGCCAACGCAGTTCGACGAGTTTTAATATCATAAAAATCAATCTCTCTCTATATATGTATACGTAATATTTATATTTATATTTTATATTTTAATTTTAATTTTAATCCTAATAATAAGGGTATGTTAGCGAATGTTGTAAGGGTGTAAGTCAAAATTTTGTCCGTGTAACGCTACGCTATTTTTAATCATTGTAAGTTATGTTCAACCTTTTTAATTTAATGTCTCGTAGCTAAGTTATTATTATGCTTATTTAAAACGAAGTAATCATGATGTTGGGCTAATTACTAAAATTGGGTAATTGGGCTTTGTACCATAATTGGGGTTTGGACAAAAGAACGACACTTGTGGAAATTAGACTATGGGCTATTAATGGGCTTTATATTTGTTTAACTAAATGATAGTTTGTTAATTTTAATATAAATATTTACAATTGGACGTCCCTATAAATAACCATATACACTCGATCGGACACGATGGGCGGGGTATTTATATGTACAAATAATCGTTCATTTAACCGGACACGGGAATGGATTAATAGCCACTAGAATTATTAAAACAGGGGTGAAATTATGTACAAGGACACTTGGCATAATTGTTAACAAAGTATTAAAACCTTGGGTTACACACAGTCAATAACCTGGTGTAATTATTAAACAAAGTATTAAAATCTTGTTACAGTTTAAGTCCCCAATTAGTTGGAATATTTAACTTCGGGTATAAGGATAATTTGACGAGGATACTCGCACTTTATATTTATGACTGATGGACTGTTATGGACAAAAACCAGACGGATATATTAAATAATCCAGGACAAAGGACAATTAACCCATGAGCATAAAACTAAAATCAACACGTCAAACATCATGATTACGGAAGTTTAAATAAGCATAATTCTTTTATTTTATATTTAATTTCCTTTATTTTATATTTAATTGCACTTCTAATTATCGCACTTTTATTTATTGTTATTATATTTAATTGCTCTTTTAATTATCGTACTTTTTAATTATCGCAAGTTTATTTTATCGCACTTTTATTTATCGCAATTTCATTATCGTTATTTACTTTACGCTTTAAATTAAGTCTTTTATTTATTTAATATTTTTAATTTTGGTTTTAACTGCGACTAAAGTTTTAAAATCGACAAACCGGTCATTAAACGGTAAAAACCCTCCTTTATAATAATAATATTACTTATATATATATTTGTATTTTTATAAATTTAAACTAATATAGCGTTAAGCTTTGTTTAAAGATTTTCCCTGTGGAACGAACCGGACTTACTAAAAACTACACTACTGTACGATTAGGTACACTGCCTATAAGTGTTGTAGCAAGGTTTAAGTATATCCATTCTATAAATAAATAAATATCTTGTGTAAAATTGTATCGTATTTAATAGTATTTCCTTGTAAAATTTAATAGTATTTTATATACCCCTATCGAAAACATCAGCTGCTTCATCAGCACTTTTCAAAAATTCAGAGAACTAATTCGTAGTTTGGGGTGTTTTTCAGAAGTTCACAATTGAAGTACGTAAGTCTAGGAGATAGATGTTTTATGTATACATATAACTGTTGATGTAGACATGATGCGAGAATTCAAAGTACTGATTGTTGATTACCAGTAATTGGTATGGCAATTCTCGTTACAAGATGTGGATGAGTATATGATAGGGTTTCGATAAATGTAATGATTTTTTGGAAAGTCAAAGATCAACAAATTTGTTGGTAAGTTTACTGCTAATGTTGTGAGATATAAACGGTTCCCCGGTAATGATGACGAAAGGCAAACTTATATATCGAGATTATAATAGAGTTTATTCGAATAAAAAGTCGAAATTGATTTGCTGAAGCTGTGACAAAATTGGCTAATTTAAAAAGGAGTTGCAAAGTTATATTCGGTAATAATAACGCCAAAGGAACTAGCACAAATACGTGTTAAACGTTTACTCAGGTTCTGAGTGTTTTCAAGTGCATAACTATATGCAATCAATCTTTTCTTCCGTAGATGAAGTGCGGTTGGTGTAGTGACCCGAACTTTTCCATGTTTATATATATTAAATAAAATTGATGTTTACATGATTAAGTGTTTCGAACATGTTAAGCAATCAAACTTGTTAAGACTTGATTAATTGAAATAGGTTTCATATAGACAATTGACCACCCAAGTTGACCGGTGATTCACGAACGTTAAAACTTGTAAAAATTATATTATGACATATATATGATTATATATATAATTAACATGATATTATGATAAGTAAGTATCTCATTAGTTATTTTAACAATGAGTTATATACATAAAATTGAGTTTATTGAATTAAGAAACTCGAAACGATATATATAACGATTATCGTTATAACAACGTCTTACTAATTATATATGAATCATATTAAGATATTGTTACACTATGTTTAATCATGATAAATGATAAGTAAACATGTCATTATGTATATTAACAATGAACTACATATGTAAAAACAAGACTACTAACTTAAGGATTTAGAAACGAGACATATATGTAACGATTATCGTTGTAACGACATTTATATGTATATATATATATATATATCATATTAAGATATATTAATATATCATAATATCATTATAATATAATAATTTAACATCTCATTAGATATAATAAACATTGGGTTAACAACATTTAACAAGATCGTTAACTTAAAGGTTTCAAATCAACATTTACATGTAACGACTAACGATGATTTAACGACTCAGTTAAAATGTATATACATGTAGTGTTTTAATATGTATTCATACAATTTTGAAAGACTTCAATACATTTATCAAAATACTTCTACTTAACAAAAATGCTTACAATTACATCCTCGTTCAGTTTCATCAACAATTATACTCGTATGCACCCGTATTCGTACTCGTACAATACACAGCTTTTAGATGTATGTACTATTGGTATATACACTCCAATGATCATCTCTTAGTAGCCCATGTGAGTCACCTAACACATGTGGGAACCATCATTTGGCAACTAGCATGAAATATCTCATAAAATTATAAAAATATTAGTAATCATTCATGACTTATTTACAAGTAAACAAAATTACACATCCTTTATATCTAATCCATATACCAACGAATAAAAACACCTACAAACACTTTCATTATTCAATTTTCTTCATCTAATTGATCTCTCTCAAGTTCTATCTTCAAGTTCTAAGTGTTCTTCATAAATTCTATAAGTTCTAGTTTCATAAAATCAAGAATACTTCCAAGTTTGCTAGCTTACTTCCAATCTTGTAAAGTGATCATCCAACCTCAAGAAATCTTTCTTATTTATAGTAAGATATCTTTCTAATACAAGGTAATACTCATATTCAAACTTTGATTCAATTTCTATAACTATAACAATCTTATTTCCAGTGAAAATCTTACTTGAACTTGTTTTCGTGTCATGATTCTGCTTCAAGAACTTTCAAGCCATCCAAGGATCCTTTGAAGCTAGATCTATTTTTCTCATTTCCAGTAGGTTTATCCACAAAACTTGAGGTAGTAATGATGTTCATAACATCATTCGATTCATATATATAAAACTACCTTATTCGAAGGTTTAAACTTGAAATTACTAGAACATAGTTTAGTTTACTAAACTTGTTCGCAAAAAAAAGTTAATCCATCTAACTTGACTTTTAAAATTAACTAAACACATGTTCTATATCTATATTATATTCTAACTTAATGATTTAAAACCAGAAAACACGAAAAACACCGTAAAACCGGATATACGCCGTCGTAGTAACACCGCGGGCTGTTTTGGGTTAGTTAATTAAAAACTATGATAAACTTTGATTTAAAAGTTGTTATTTTGGGAAAATTATTTTTCTTATGAACATGAAACTATATCCAAAAATCATGGTTAAACTCAAAGTGGAAGTATGTTTTCCAAAATGGTCATCTAGACGTCGTTCTTTCGACTGAAATGACTACCTTTACAAAAATGACTTGTAACCTATATTTCCGACTATAAACTTATACTTTTTCTATTTAGATTCATAAACTTAAGTTCAATATGAAACCATAGCAACTTGAAACACTCAAAACGGATTTAAAACGAAGAAGTTATGGGTAAAACAAGATTGGATATTTTTGCTTGTTGTAGCTACGTGAAAATTGGTAACAAATTTATATTAATCATATCCTAGCTAACTTATATTGTATTATACATGTATTCTAATATATTATGTAATCTTGGGATACCATAGACACGTATTCAAATGTTTTTACATATCATATCGACCCATCTATATATATTATTTGGAACAACCATAGACACTCTATATGCAGTAATGTTGGAGTTAGCTATACAGGGTTGAGGATGATTCTAAAAATATATATACTTTGAGTTGTGATCTAGCCTAAGACGTGTATACACTGGGTCGTGGATTGATTCAAGATAATATATATCAATTTATTTCTGTACATCTAACTATGGACAACTAATTGTAGGTTACTAACGAGGACAGCTGACTTAATAAACTTAAAACATCAAAATGTATTAAAAGTGTTGTAAATATATTTTGAACATACTTTGATATATATGTACATATTTATTATAGGTTCGTGAATCGATCAGTGGCCAAGTCTTACTTCCCGACGAAGTAAAAATCTGTGAAAGTGAGTTATAGTCCCACTTTTAAAATCTAATATTTTGGGATGAGAATACATGCAGTTTTATAAATATTTTACGAAATAGACACAAGTAATTGAAACTACATTATATGGGTGAATGATCGAAGCCGAATATGCCCCTTTTGCTTGGTAACCTAAGAATTAGTAAACCGATCTACTAATTGACGCGAATCCTAAAAATAGATCTATTGGGCCTAACGAACCCCATCCAAAGTACCGGATACTTTAGTACTTCGAATTCGTTTTTATCATGTCCGAAGGATTTCCCAGAATGATAGGGGATATTCTTATATGCATCTTGTTAATTTCGGTTACCAGGTGTTCACCATATGAATGAATTTTATCTTTATGTATGGGATGTATATTGAAATATGAAATCTTGTGGTCTATTATTATTATGATTTGATAATATATTGGTTAAACCTATAACTCACCAACATTTTTGTTGACGTTTTAAGCATGTTTATTCTCAGGTGATTATTAAGAGCTTCCGCTGTTGCATACTAAAATAAGGACAAGATTTAGAGTCCATGCTTGTATGATATTATGTAAAAACTGCATTCAAGAAACTTATTTTTGATGTAATATATTCTTATTGTAAACCATTATGTAATGGTCGTGTGTAAACGGTATATTTTAGATTATCATTACTTGATAATCTACGTAATGCTTTTTAAATCTTTATCGATAAAATAAAGGTTATGGTTGTTTTAAAAATGAATGCAGTCTTTGAAAAACGTCTCATATAGAGGTCAAAACCTCGCGACGAAATCAATTAATATGGAACGTTTATAATCAATATGAACGGGACATTTCAGTTGGTTCATCCTCTCGATTGAGGTGTTTTCAAGAATCATGAAAGGTTTGAACGCAGATTGTAATCGTCAAGATACAAATGAGGTTTAAGATGAAATCAAGTGGCAAACTTGAAGAAATGTTTAGTTTCATATGTTATAATCAATATTTTGATTCATTTTAATTATCCAATGTTAGTAATTCACTGTTAGTAGTCCACAATTAGAAATTTAATAATTCATATGTAGTTTAATATATAATATTCGAATTAATTAATACGTATCGTGACCCATTGTATACATGTCTCAGACTCGATCACAACTCAAAGTATATATATATTATTTAGAATCAACCTCGACCCTTTATATGCTAACTCGAGCATTACCGGGATATAGAGTGACTTACGGTTATTCCAAATAATATATATAGATGACGTCGACATGATATGTCAAAACATTGTATATGTGTCCCGATAAAGTGCGTAAAATAAATAACAGAAATTAAATGACGATAAATAAAATTGCGAGAATTAAAATTGCGATAAATAAACTGCGATAAATAAATTGCGAATAAATAAAATGTAATACGAAATTAGCAGTTAGCTAGGAATAGTTAGCTAGGATTTTGTTAGCGTGGATTCTTAACAAAATTTCTCATAGTTAATTTGTTTGTTTCTAACAAATTTTATTTTGTCCATTGTTTTCTTCATTATGCCACTTGTTGGATTCCGATAGGTCAAAATCCAAATATGAAATTAAATGAAAATGGTTATTCTGCAGTGAACGGATACGTATATCTGTGGATGTAAGTAGGATAGTAAATGACCATTGAATCAGATTCGAAGAATGTACAGTGTAACTTATTAATGTAAAATCTAAATATTCCTCGGGTATTACCTACCCGTTAAAATATTTTCACCATTAACAGTTTGTACGAAAGAATTTTTAACTACAATCTTTATGAAAATATACTTACGTATATATTTTCTTCAGATGTAATCATGGATTTAATGAGTCAATTATGATATTAATCTCATTTGATTTTCCGTTAGAACTAGAATATATAATCTTTAAAACATTAGAAATTACACAATCGTTATGCAGAACGAAGATAAATGATGTAGAACGATTCGTAGAACGATTCGTAGAACGATTCGTAGAACGATTCGTAGAACGATTCGTAGAACGATGATTATACTCGAGGTACAGAATGAGATGTTGAGGCATGGATTGTTGATGGTACTGGTGCTGTTTATTGATGGTACTGTTGGTGCCGATGTTGTTGTTGAAGCTGGTAAATTTTGCACCATATTCTCCAAATTGATTACTCGAGCGCGAAGTTCGTTGAATTCTTCTATTATTACGGGATGATTGTCGGTCGGAATGAGCGGATAAATAAGGTTGAAAATTTTGGATATCATATAATCATTGCGAGATATCCTGGAAATGAGGGTTAATATGGTGTTTCGGACAGGTTCGCCGATAAGTGCTTCAGGATCTTCACCAAGAGGTGAATTTGGTTGGTGGAAATGATTGCCTTCTTCTCGTCTCTATTGATTAAGTCGACTACGAACCCATCCCTAATTCATCTAGAATTGTTGATGACAGATTTGTTGATCCATTCCGGTTATACTGCTTTCGGAGCTCAAGTGTGTTTCCATATCGGAATAGCTGTCGAAATCCGAGGAATTTGAACTAGTTGTGAGTTCCATCTTGTACGGTTAGATAAAGGGTTTTCGATATGAAATGATTTTTGGATATCAGATGATATTCTAATTACATAGAATACTTATGTATAGTACAGAAGATCTCGTAGATTACGGAGGAATTTTCGGAAGCTGTCAGGCAAACTTTACAGTAACATATACGCTAAGATACGAATTTATCTATACACTATCTATGAAATAGAGGCAGTAAGACATGTCTAGACTTTAAGGATGATAAGAAAGTAATTTTCGACACGAAATGATAAGCAAAACTTTTGACATGCAGACATAGTCGAAGTCCAGACTCACTAATGCATCTAAACAACTATCAGTTAGACATACTAATGCAAGACCTGGTTCGCTAAGACCACCGCTCTGATACCAACTGAAATAACCCGTTCATATCGATTATAAACGATTCATATCAGTTGATTACATTGCGAGGTTCTGACCTCTATATGATACATTTTACAAACATTGCATTCTTTTTTAAAAGACGGACTTTCATCACAACGAAAATTGACGGCATGCATATCATTTCATAATATATCCAACTATAAATGACTTAATAATATTCTTGATGAACTCATCGACTCGAATGCAACGTCTTTTGAAATATGTCATGAATGACTCCAAGTAATATCTATTAAATGAGCAAATGCACAGCGGAAGATTTCTTTAATATATGAGAATAAACATGCTTTCAAGTGTCAACCAAAAGGTTGGTGAGTTCATTAGTTTATCATAATCATTCATTTTCATCATTTTAATAGACCACAAGATTTTATATTTTCATTTCTCATAAACATCATGCATGCATATAGTCATCTGCATAAAAATCATTCATATGGATTGAACACCTGGTAACCGACATTAACCATAATGCATAGAATATTCCCACAGACATCGTCGTCTGTATAATTGAAATGTCCCGTTCTTATTGATTAAAAACGTTCCATATTAATTGATTTCGTTGCGAGGTTTTGACCTCTATATGAGACGTTTTTCAAAGATTGCATTCATTTTAAAACAAACCATAACCTTTATTTCATCAATAAAGGTTTAAAAAGCTTTACGTAGATTATCAAATAATGATAATCTAAAATATCCTTTTTACACACGATCATTACATAATGGTTTACAATACAAATATGTTACATCAAAATAAGTTTCTTGAATGCAGTTTTTACACAATATCATACAAGCATGGACTCCAAATCTCGTCCTTATTTACGTATGCGACAGCGGAAGCTCTTAATAATCACCTGAGAATAAACATGCTTAAAACGTCAACAAAAATGTTGGTGAGTTATAGGTTTAACCAATATATATCAAATCATAATAATAGACCACAAGATTTCATATTTCAATACACATCCCATACATAGAGATAAAAATCATTCATATGGTGAACACCTGGTAACCGACATTAACAAGATGTATATATAAGAATATCCCCATCATTCCGGGACACCCTTCGAATATGATATAAATTTCGAAGTACTAAAGCATCCGGTACTTTGGATGGGGTTTGTTAGGCCCAATAGATCTATCTTTAAGATTCGCGTCAATTAGGGTGTCTGTTCCCTAATTCTTAGATTACCAGACTTAATAAAAAGGGGCATATTCGATTTCGATAATTCAACCATAGAATGTAGTTTCACATACTTGTGTCTATTTTGTAAATCATTTATAAAACCTGCATGTATTCTCATCCCAAATATATTAGATTTTAAAAGTGGGACTATAACTCACTTTCACAGATTTTTTTACTTCGTCGAGAAGTAAGACTTTTGATTCACGAACCTATAACAATATATACATATATATTAAAGTATGTTCAAAATATATTTACAACACTTTTAATATATTTTGATGTTTTAAGTTTATTAAGTCAGCTGTCCTCGTTAGTAACCTACAACTAGTTGTCCACAGTTAGATGTACAGAAATAAATCGATAAATATTATCTTGAATCAATCCACGACCCAGTGTATACGTTTCTCAGTATTGATCACAACTCAAACTATATATATTTTGGAATCAACCTCAACCCTGTATAGCTAACTCCAACATTCACATATAGAGTGTCTATGGTTGTTCCGAAATATATATAGATGTGTCGACATGATAGGTCGAAACATTGTATACGTGTCTATGGTATCTCAAGATTACATAATATACAATACAAGTTGATTAAGTTATGGTTGGAATAGATTTGTTACCAATTTTCACGTAGCTAAAATGAGAAAAATTATCCAATCTTGTTTTACCCATAACTTCTTCATTTTAAATCCGTTTTGAGTGAATCAAATTGCTATGGTTTCATATTGAACTCTATTTTATGAATCTGAACAGAAAAAGTATAGGTTTATAGTCGGAAAAATAAGTTACAAGTCGTTTTTGTAAAGGTAGTCATTTCAGTCGAAAGAACGACGTCTAGATGACCATTTTAGAAAACATACTTCCACTTTGAGTTTAACCATAATTTTTGGATATAGTTTCATGTTCATAATAAATATCATTTTCTCAGAATAACAACTTTTAAATCAAAGTTTATCATAGTTTTTAATTAACTAACCCAAAACAGCCCGCGGTGTTACTACGACGGCGTAAATCCGGTTTTACGGTGTTTTTCGTGTTTCCAGGTTTTAAATCATTAAGTTAGCATATCATATAGATATAGAACATGTGTTTAGTTGATTTTAAAAGTCAAGTTAGAAGGATTAACTTTTGTTTGCGAACAAGTTTAGAATTAACTAAACTATGTTCTAGTGATTACAAGTTTAAACCTTCGAATAAGATAGCTTTATATGTATGAATCGAATGATGTTATGAACATCATTACTACCTTAAGTTCCTTGGATAAACCTACTGGAAAATAGAAAAATGGATCTAGCTTCAACGGATCCTTGGATGGCTCGAAGTTCTTGAAGCAGAATCATGACACGAAAACAAGTTCAAGTAAGATCATCACTTGAAATAAGATTGTTATAGTTATAGAAATTGAACCAAAGTTTGAATATGATTATTACCTTGTATTATAATGATAACCTACTGTAATAAACAAAGATTTCTTGAGGTTAGATGATCACCTTACAAGATTGGAAGTGAGCTAGCAAACTTGAAAGTATTCTTGATTTTATGTAACTAAAACTTGTAGAATATATGAAGAACACTTAGAACTTGAAGATAGAACTTGAGAGAGATCAATTAGATGAAGAAAATTGAAGAATGAAAGTGTTTGTAGGTGTTTTTGGTCGTTGGTGTATGGATTAGATATAAAGGATATGTAATTTTGTTTTCATGTAAATAAGTCATGAATGATTACTCATATTTTTGTAATTTTATGAGATATTTCATGCTAGTTGCCAAATGATGGTTCCCACAATGTGTTAGGTGACTCACATGGGCTGCTAAGAGCTGATCATTGGAGTGTATATACCAATAGTACATACATCTAAAAGCTGTGTATTGTACGAGTACGAATACGGGTGCATACGAGTAGAATTGTTGATGAAACTGAACGAGGATGTAATTGTAAGCATTTTTGTTAAGTAGAAGTATTTTGATAATTGTATTGAAGTCTTTCAAAAGTGTATAAATACATATTAAAATACTACATGTATATACATTTTAACTGAGCCGTTAAGTCATCGTTAGTCGTTACATGTAAGTGTTGTTTTGAAACCTTTAGGTTAACGATCTTGTTAAATGTTGTTAACCCAATGTTTATAATATCAAATGAGATTTTAAATTATTATATTATCATGATATTATCATGTATGAATATCTCTTAATATGATATATATACATTAAATGTCTTTACAACGATAATCGTTACATATATGTCTCGTTTAAAAATCATTAAGTTAGTAGTCTTGTTTTTACATATGTAGTTCATTGTTAATATACTTAATGATATGTTTACTTATCATAGTATCATGTTAACTATATATATATCCATATATATGTCATCATATAGATTTTACAAATTTTAACGTTCGTGAATCACCGGTCAACTTGGGTGGTCAATTGTCTATATGAAACATATTTCAATTAATCAAGTCTTAACAAGTTTGATTGCTTAGCATGTTGGAAACATTTAATCATGTAAATATCAATCTCAATTAATATATATAAACATGGAAAAGTTCGGGTCACTACAATAATAATAATCTCGAAGTACTAAAGCCATCCATAGACATGAATTGGGGTTTTTAGGCCCAATAGATCTATCTTTAGGATTCGCGTCAATTAGAGGCCATTTCGCTAATTCTCAGGTTACCAGACTTGAAGGGCGATATTCGATTTCGATAATCCAACCACAGAATGTAATTTCGATTACTTGTGTCTATTTCGTAAAACATTTATAAAAGCATCGCATGTATTCTCAGTCCCCAAAATATATATTGCAAAAGCATTTAAAAAGGGAGCAAATGAAACTCACTATACAATATTTTGTAGTAAAAATATTCATTCAACTTAACTGAACAATGCAGGGTTGGCCTCGGATTCACGAACCTATATCATTCATATATATATATATATATATATATATATATATATATATATATATATATATATATATATATATATATATATATATATATATATATATATATATATTAAAACATATACTTGTGATCAAACAATTATATATAACATTATTAGTGATATGATTTTTATATTAATAACTTATTTATTTCAATAAATATATTCATTTTATATATAAAAATATTTATATTGTTAAGTTATGTTTATTAAATATATTTTTATATAATATCATTTGTTTGTTAAGTTAATGATAATATTAAAATAATGATAATAATACTATTAATTAGATTTAATAATGATGTTACAAATAATTATTTTGATGATATCATTAGTCACTTTGTTAGTAGCGATATTGATAATGATAATAGTAGTAATAATAATAATAATAATAATAATAATAATAATAATAATAATAATAATAATAATAATAATAATAATAATAATAATAATAATAATAAAAATGTTAATTTTAATAAAATACAACTTTTAAGATTGATAGATTTTTAATAAAACTGGTAATGATAATTTCAAATAAAATGATACTTTTAATAACAATACAACTTATGAATGTAAATTTTAATAATAACAATAATTCTATTAATAATGAAAATAATACTAAAATATTGATTTAATCATAATAGTACTAAATTTTTAACCTTAATAATAATACTAATTTTAATACTAATAATAATAATACTACTGATAATAATAATACTAACTAAAATGATAATTTTACTACTAGTGATAGTTATGATAATAATACTAGTAATAATAATAATAATAATAATAATAATAATAATAATAATAATAATAATAATAATAATAATAATAATTATTATTATTATTATTATTATTATTATTATAATAATCTTACTATTAATGATAATAATATTACTAATAATGATATTCATAATAATAATGATAATAATAATGATATTTATAATAATAATGATAATAATAATGATATTTAAAATAATAATAATAATAATAATAATAATAATAATAATAATAATAATAATAATAATAATAATAATAATAATAATAATAATAATAATAATAATATACCTTAAAAAATATAATGAAATGGGTGGTCTAATAACAATTAGTTCACATTGCAAATGTGGCCCAAGAACAACTTTAACCAAATCTAAAATTAAAGCCCGGTAACCAAGTCTAATGAACCACAGCAGCCCAACACCTTGTAGCCCTTTTATTTACGAAAGAATCCATCTGGCATGTTTAATCTTGCACGCAGGAGGTGGGGTTTTTGATTGAAACATAAAACAGAAGTAACCGGCAGATGTTGAATCGGTTTGATTTGGGGTTTGATCGAAACATAAACAGAATAATAACAATAGCAGATCACTACCACTAGCAGTTCATTGATTCTGTGGATGGTTGTTAAACGGAAATAATAACAGGAAGAGAGATCGATTGTTAGGTGTTCTTGGGTTCGGCCTAGTGCAGCCACCAAAAACAATCACAGTATCAATAATCCACCAATAGGAAATAACTAATGATCGATGGTTCATCATCATCATCGTTCGAGCATCAATTATCACGAACAGCAGGTAACCATCATCAATCTTCATCGTATCATAATCGTAATTCATCACTGTTTTGTTACTGTTTCATCATCATCATCCCGTTAATCAATATTCATCATTATTTTTCATGGTTTTGGTTCTGGGTTTGTTGTGAGATCGACAAAGAGGCTGCAGTAGGTAATAGTAACGATGGTGATGGTCGTTTTGGTTTGTGAAAAGATCTAGCTGGTGGGTACATGTTGAACCAAATTGACTAGGACTAAAAGTATTCACATAAAAGTAATAACGGGTATACGTTGCAGGTTTGAGGATGAGTTATGGTGGTGTTATTAGACTGAAATAGAAGCTAGAAGTAGCGGTTTAAGGGTGGTGTTCGAAGGTGTTTCGATGGTGAGGTTGTCGTGTTTCTTTCAAGAGTGATGGAGGTGATAGTTTTCTTTGAAGATGAAGGTGGTGGCTCGTTGGTGTTCTATGGTGGTTCATGGGTGGTTCGTGATGGTTGTGGTGTTCGGACATAATCAGTGAAGACAGAAAGACATAACATTGAGCAGAAACATTAACGAATAGCAGCAGGTTTTGTTGAGATTTTGTTGGTGATCTCGGCTGTAAAAATGTACATAGCAGCAAGTTTTAGTAACCGATGGTGGTGGTGATCGTCTATTGGTTTTGTGGTAGTGGTTGTGATCATTTTCGAATAGAAACAGAATGGCAATAGTTGTAGCAGTTTGATAGGGTGATGGTGGTTACGGTGGTTGTTTTATGGTTGAGAAAAGAAGGACAAAGGTGGTTAAATGGGGGTGACAATCTATGATAGTTTTAAGAAAAGGAAGAAGAAATCGAAAGTAATAAGACCATGGGTTCAGTTGAGATTGTTCTTGGATGGTTGGGGCTTGATTGAAAAAGAAACACAGAAGTGGGTTTGGTTGTGGATTTATGCATCTTAATGCATGTATATATAATATATATAAAGTGGAACACAGTAATAAGTAATATGATAATTCTTCAAACGTGTTTTAATCAATAATATAATATAATATTAATCACAATATAATAACAAACACACACAGTATCAATTGATTTAGCAGCCATAAGTTTGTTTCATTCTACCGATAGTTTTCACGGATTGCTAAATCGTGGTCCGTTGGTAATCAGTGGTGGAATAAAAGTCTTCCGAAAAAAAACCCAAAATTTTAAATTAAATGTCTTTATTTATTTTGGTCATTATGGTATAAAATTTGATCATTAATTTATTAAATAAAAATTACATCAACTGTCCCTCTCAATTCTGGGTAAATATAAAAAGTTCTAAAATTTAACAAACAGCTCCTAAATACATTTTTAATAAGTCTATAATTTATAGAACTCATTTTCGGATCACCGTTTATTTTAAAATCATATAAGTTTGAATTTCGATTGCTTAATATCAATCGGAACATTAAACGAGTATTACAATCATTAAATAATTATATTTAATATACTCTATACATATATTTATATTTATTTTTATATGTATACACATTTATTTACAAATAATGGTTCGTGAATCGTCGAGACTGGTCGAAGGTCAATTGAATATATGAAACAGTTCAAAATTTTTGAGACTCAACATTACAGGCTTTTCTTATCGTGTCGGAAATATATAAAGATTAAGTTTAAATTTGGTCGGAAATTTTTGGGTCGTCACACCTATCTCCTTAACTACCGAAGAATCAAATCTTATTACGAAGATTTTCCTCTGAATCCCTTGAAATCCGGAAATCCACCGTGACTACGTCCAAAGTTAAATCTCTATCTCAACCTTTTGTGACAGCTTCACTCGTACGCTTCACATAATCGAATCGTTTTATCTATATCAGTCAATAATGATAAAAATCTATTTATCTACTCATATTCGTCAAAAAAATATTTTTATTGTTAGCCATGATGACTTCACTCAAATTTCGGGACGAAATTTATTTAACGGGTAGGTACTGTGACGACCCAGAAATTTCTGACCAAATTTAAACTTAATCTTTATATGTTTCCGACACGATAAGCAAAGTCTGTAATATCGAGTCTCAAAAAGTTTTAAAATTATATTCATGTAATCAATTACCCTTTTTACTGTGCTCGACGATTCACGAACATTTATGTGCATATAGATATGTATATACAATATATAGTTATAGTAATTGAAAACGTTAACAAAGTATTATATGTATAATACTTTACATGAATGTATTTGTTTCAATATATGTTTAACATATTTATCGAAGGAATTAAAAGATTATATCAAATGATTGAATTATCAGATACATTATGATATTGTTATAGGTCTCTGTTGTGAGGTCCACATTGATTTGAAAAATCGTTTCTTTTAACAATATTTGAAATAAATAGTAAAGTGTTCTACAAGTAGGAACAAAGTGTCAAATAACGAAAATTGGACAAAAGTTAGTGGAAAACTGAAATTCATAATATTCGATTGATCTATTTTCAAACGTACCGATTATACATTCTTGAATGTTAATATATATGTTTGATAATATAAACTTAGATTTAAAATGATTTGTTATAAAAACTTAATATATTATTAAATATATTTTAATAAATAACGAGACAATGAATTAAAGAAGCAAATGACCAAAACACTCGAACATTCAAGTTATACTTCGAGTGATATAGTGTATTGATGATTTAAGTCTAATTATTGGTAAAGATACACGTCGCGAAACGTAAAGTACTAGTTTTCTAAGCGTACTAGATAACGTTCGAGAAACCGAAATCGGAGCTTAAGTCAAGCGACAACGTACAAGTCATCGGAACTAAAATTACAAGTCACCTATACGGGAGAATATAATATAATATATATATATATATATATAATTAATATAAATTATATATATTATATAAATAATTAAATAATATGTCGACGGACTAGCAAACAAAGGTGTGTGAGCAGGATCTTCAGGCCATGCGATCGCATGGCCATTGTTCCTCAGACCCATGCGATCGCATGGGATGGCTGGTGGCAAGAGGTCTATAAATGGAACTCGTTTTCTGATTTGTTTCACTCATTCTTTCACTCCGTATTATTACCATCATTTATATTATTATTATTATTATTATTATTATTATTATTATTATTATTATTATTATTATTATTATTATTATTATTATTATTATTATTATTATTATTATTATTATTAAGATTAATATTATTATTAATCTTAATATTATTATTAGTAGTATTAGTATTATACATAAAATACTACGACGAGGTCATGAGCGAGTTATTTAAAACGGGTTTTGCGAGCGGGATAGAGCTAAGAAAATTATGGGTTATAGCTATGGAAGTTATGGGTATAGTTCGAAGGTATTGCTCGTGAGTCAAACTAGTGTTTATCATTTCCGTTACATCTACGTACTTTCCTGCAATATTGAATCACAATATTGATACGTAAGCATTTATATCTTATCTTTTATATATTAATAGTGTATCCATGTCTAGTACTCGAATATATATGTTTATGCACGCTTGTATGCTTTAATTTTGTCATTAGATAGTTTATGATGAATCACAAATTTGATACATATGTTATTGATATAAGGTATATGATATGCATGTCGTTGGAAAGCTGTCGAAAAATTAATAACTTTTCATTTAGAAATCGTGTGTTTTCGAGGAACGGATTAAAAGTTATGGTCAACTGGATTATGATTAACATTAATTGAAATTGCTTTTGAATCTGCAATTGATATTTAAACAAATTGTTTATAAGATTGATAAATTGGATTTTCAAATTTTATTAATCGAGGAAATGAATTTCTATATAAGGCACGTCTCGTCTTGTTGAAAAATTGACAAAGTTGACTGTCTTATTATATTTTAAAGCTTTATAAATACTATAATCTGATTTTACAAGTATTGAAAAACTATGTGAAATAATAAAATATTTTTGATTGTCATGATAATTCAAATATAATATAGCTCCTGAAATAAATAATATTTTGAGTTTGATAAACTATAAATTTGTTCAATTATCAAGACTTATACTATGTTAATAAACATGTATAGATTTAAAGATTATATTGGGTCAGGTTGACTTTTGAGATGACTTTTGTTAACTTTTGCATGTCGGTCTCGAGCATTAGGATTGTGATACACTATGACCAGACCTAGCTTGTTAGACATGTATTGACCAACATATGTTCTCTAGGTTGAGATCTACGGTTATTTTGCATTTCGAGTTTCGGTCACATTTCGATGAATGACCTTATGTGCTGCTAAGGTGAGTTTCATTTGCTCCCTTTTTAATTGCTTTTGCAATCTATATTTTTGGGCTGAGAATACATGCACTTTATTTTAAACGCAATGGATACAAGTACATACTAAATTCTACACCGAGTTGGAACCAAAAATCCCTTAACTTTGGTAACTAGTAACTGTCGGTTATAAGAACTGGTGGGCGCGAGTAGTTATATATGGATCCATAGGGCTTGACATCCCCGTCTGTTCCAGGTATAGAAACCCTAGCCTGAACTATAAAACGGACGTATGCTATTTGAGTTTAGTACACGTTGGATTGCGTGTATTGTACATGTTAGTTGCATGTATGTTAAAACAGGGGTACTTATTATAACGTTAAAGTTTAGTTACCAGGGTGCTCAATTTCGTAGAATCTTTTGATAAACGTTTCGGATGAAACAACTGAAATCTTGTGATCCACCTTTATATACAGAATATGCGCAACACTAAAACTATGAACTCACCAACCTTTGTGTTGACACTTTTAAGCATGTTTATTCTCAGGTTCCTAGAAGTCTTCCGATGTCTGCTTATACGTTATACAAGCTATGTACATGGAGTCATACATGCTTTATTCGAGAAAACTTTGCATTCACAAAATCATCACCATGTATCTTATTTTGACTGCATTGTCAACGGATGTATTATGGTAAACTATTATTTACGGTGATTGTCTATATGTAGAAATCATCAGATGTCGAAAACCTTGGAATTTGATATTCATTTATGGTGTGCCTTTTCAAAAGAATGCAATGTTTACAAAACGTATCATGTAGAGGTCAGTACCTCACTATGAAATCGATGAATGATGTATTCGTCCAAGTGGATTTGGACGGCTCATCACATATGTCGTTGATGTTTTTTTTTTTCAAAATTTTATTACAACTGTTGTTTCTCCTATTAAATTGATGCCATTTGTGTCTGAGTGTTTGGTTAGTGTGTTAGTAATGTTTGTATTTGATTGATGGAAATTCGGTTACCTTTGTGTTTTCTGCCTCTTACTTTACACATGTGTTTTAATTTGTTATGTAAATGTAATGTGCATGTATAAACATATTTACAAAGTTATATCTTAACAAAATTGGTGTAACTATGCATCCTGTTAATTATTTAATACTCATAATATACACTCATTATTGATTACTCTAACTGAATGTTGCTTAACATTATTCAGGTTTCATTTTTGATGTTACAGTTTGGTTGTCACTTTATAATCTATTACAAACTGAGTATATATAATGGTGTAGATATCTATTGGCCTTTAATTGATTTCTGCTACTACTATTATATTTTATTTCAAGTTGGTACCATTTTGGTTTAGTTATTTATATTTTATTTCAAGTTGGTACCATTTTGGTTTAGTTATTTTTCTTTCTATTTTGTTTTTTGTTTTTATTGATTACTTCATGTTGATAATTTTTTTTTTTTTTTTCAGATTCATGTGCGGTGATATCAGCATGAAACTGTTATATCTATTCTTATTTGGGGGCAATGTTGTTGCTGTTGACGGTGCTTATAGTGGTTGTGGTTGTATCAATGGTAGTATGATATGCTAAAAAAAGGCTGTGATGATTGTCGTTATTGTTAGACTAAATGTCTAAGGGATATTGGATATTCGATCTGTATCTTGGCGGGGCAACACCCGAAAGGCATATAATTGGTGCAACCGTGTGTGTTTGCAGCCATGGCTGTTTTCGAACATTCTTATGTCCCGAACCCTCAATATTAGATCTGAGCCTATCTAATTTATAGTCAAGATTTGCTTTTTATTGATTGTTTAGAATTTTGTTTATTGAAATCCAAGTATGTGGTTTGCTTCTGATGTTTGTTGCGATTGTAGCTTTATTCTCAGGTCAATTTCTTTAATGATTTCGTTTATCGCTTCATGATAATTTTGATAACAAGGGCTACTAATGTGGGAAGAAATTGTTTTTTTAAAGCATCAAGTAATATTTTTAAATTTCATAACCCTATATCCGATTACATTTGCCTTTCTGTTTTATGAACTTAAGTAAGCTGCGTGATTATATTTGACCTACTGTTTGACAACGGCGACTACTACAACCAGAAAACCAACAATCAACGCTACAGGAACCGGTCTGAGGTGTCAACGGTGAGATCCACTTTTCCCATTTTTATGTTATTGTAAGTTATTGTTCCAGGTTGTTTATTTGACGTGTGTTTTAATCATGATTGTTTGACATCAAGTATATTTGCATATAGGCAAATAAGTAGTTGCGATACATTCACAATGACCAAAATTACATAGTATCCTTTAGCAGACATATATGACTATTTACAAGAGGTAACCTTATAATCCCATTGTATTTGTTTCTACATGTTTTTGTTACATCCTTTCACTCATTCATGTAACTGAAATTCCAAGCAGTGGAGTTATATAATGAATCTGTCAAAGATCTCATCACCGACAAATTTCCACTCAGAAATTTTGACTATCAAGAGGTAATAAGTATTTCAACTATCATTTTGTTAATTAATTTTTACCTTATTTTCTTTTTTGGTGATACAGACAAGTCTAATACTCCATCTAAAACTCCAACATCATTTAAGATACGGGCAACTCTTTATTTGTTATGATAAAATTGTTGAATGGATTGTAAGGTATAATTGTGTAAATAAATATGTATTGTTATGTGGTATATCTAGAGTTAACTATGCGCTGTTTTTTTCTTTTTTTTTTTTTTTTTTTTTTTTGACAAACAATAACAAGGACCTGAAATGGATCTTGAAAATTTATTTTTTTCCCTGTAACTATAGAAAACTAAAAAGTTTTTAGGAGTTTTACTTATTCTTGAAGTTATAAGAAAGAATGTGAAGTTTAAAGCTTGAACTATTTTAGTGATAGTTTTTTTATCCCATTCAATAATTAAAAGGAATATCCTAATATTATCAAAGGGAACAACTAGGATTTTTGATCATTTGCTTCGTCTGCAGGTACTCTATGGTTTTATCCTTTTTACAGTCTTAACTTATCTATTGTATATTTTGGGTTGTTCTTCGCTGTTAGTTTTATTAGGTTTTCTCAGTTGATTTTTGATCTACGCTTCAATTCATGTAATTTTTTACATGTTTTTTAATATGTTAATTTCGGTTAAATGAAGTTGTTTTTGTTGTTATAAGTGACCATTGTTTATATGATTTATGATGCCTTCTAAACAAAAATCGGTCCATCATTTTGAACCTCACCATTTGTACCTGCCGGTCCGAGTGGTGTTGGCTGTTCGAGCTCTTCGGCAGCTAAAAAGAGTCTTATTACACGGTCATCTATTGGTTGTCAAGAGGACAATGTGGTTACCTCTTCTTTTTGTAGGGGTTTATTTATTTGGACTGGCCTGTTTGCTCATTGGACAATGTGCACATTGGAACAAATGAAAGCAGGAAACAAATGCCAGCAAAACATCTTTTTCCATCAACTCTTCCTCTCTCTAGTATACAAAACTTCATCTTTTCTTCCTTTTTCTATCCATCATCTCCAAAAAAAAATCACGCCATCTCTTTTTTCACAAATTTTATACAAGATTCAAATACATCACCCCTCTCAAAATACTCAGCTTATCATCCCGAGTACATCATGAAATATCCGGTTGTCATCTTAGCATCCACGAGCCGCCGATGGGTTTACCCACCACTTCTCATTTTCCGGCGGGTTTGTTGCTTTTCCGGTCTGTTTCCGGTGAGTTAGGGGTATGACCACCGTAGCTACTTGGGTACTTGTAAATTAATCAAAAATGATTGTTTGCAATGGTAAAAACAAGAATTGTTTGGATCCCACATAATACAACCACCACTAAAAAATGTACAAGATTTTCAGCGCGAGTTACTTGCAAGAAAATGGCTATGTATGTATAAATATTTGGAGAGATATTGATAAAAAGGACTGCAAGAATGAAAAAGTGATCAGAAAAATTGTTCTTCAAAAATTTTAAACTTTTACCTTATTAATTTTTTTTCTGTTTTTACTACTTTAGGCCCTTTATTGGACCGAGGAGTCCAAATAGTAGGACTCTTTTGTAGACTCTATTGGTGCTCCTCACAATAAATTGCTTTCGGTTAGCCCTTCAAGTGCTGTAGGTATATATATGTTACTTTGTTGTCAGAAACCCAATGTGACTAAAAAATATAGTATATAGAGACTTTCTCAATAACATCTTGACCAGCAGGTTAGAGCCTGCCCATAACCACTACACTTAAACAATAACAAAAACTCACTTGCCCTATATTGATGTTTGTAATTTATATTTATGCACAATTATAGTTATTTAAAATGTACAAATTGTTATCCTTTCTATTTACCCTTCTCTTGTTGAATGCATAATGGCTAATTCAGTGCAAACAACACCAATTGTACAGGAATTCATCGTACAGGAAATTGTATGGCATGAAAATGTAGATTAGTTGTCGTTGCTATTTTTTGATGATTTTATTGATTGGGTTGCTTTTCTACTTGCTCATTAGTGGTATATGGTCTT
Source organism: Rutidosis leptorrhynchoides (assembly GCF_046630445.1). Taxonomy (NCBI): domain Eukaryota; kingdom Viridiplantae; phylum Streptophyta; class Magnoliopsida; order Asterales; family Asteraceae; genus Rutidosis; species Rutidosis leptorrhynchoides. Next base: position 648,698,123 of record NC_092334.1, read on the forward strand.
ATAATAATGTTCACATTTTAATTGCAGCTCCCTCAAGACGAAGACAAAGAACAATATAGATAGTTATTTTGACGTTATTTGAATGTCTGGCTACATGTGATGTGGTTAATTAAATAGGGTAAACAATCAAAAACTACCACCTATGTTTATTTAAACAAAACAACAATCGTAGCTGTTTTGTGTATGTATATATCAAACGCTACGTTTAAATAGTGTACCCGCTTATGTTCAAATAATGTAAAACCGATTATCCCCGCCGCAACGCGCGGACCGGAGTGGACCTCGTTATATAATAATAATAATAATAATAATAATAATAATAATAATAATAATACTTAAAATTGGGCTAAAAACGTTTTCATTATTATTTAAAAAATAGAATTTATAAAAAAATAACATGCAATTGGACTAAGCTAAAATTTAAATTTAGGCCAACAACTTGTGATTAAATTTGCAATGGAATATTCTAAACCTTAAAGTTCTAAACAAGCCTTTGTTTTATTGTGTATCATCCTTAACAAATACTATGTACTACATCTTCAACAAATATAGTAGCAAATTTCGATTTCATCAGCAAAGTACTACGTACTCTGTAGAAGAAGAAGAAGAAAAAGAAAAAAAAAATTAATCGTATTTAACAGATAATTTTTCAAATTAAAAACTCAAAAAGTTCCACAAACTCAACTTCGATTTGGCGACAGTGGGTTACCGACCCCGGTACCCGACGCGGATGAAACTGATGTTCCCGCTGTTTTTGAAGCTAACGTTGGTAATTTACATCGACACACCCCGAGCTCTAAGGAACCCTCTTTTCGGAAAAGAAAAATAAAAATAGTTTGCTTCGTTATAACAAACAAACTAATTTAATCGATTAAACATGTTTCCTTATTTGAGACTTAGCTAGAGTATTTCATGTTCAAGAAATGCACGTGACAAACATTTGAACTACGAACTGATGACCATAATATAAGTTCTTTAATTTGATGAACGTTCAGATATTTGATTTTAGAGAAAGTTCATGAATTTGATTTTAGAGTAGTATGAGTTGGTTGTAGAATGTTCTCCTAGCTCACATTCATTTATTTGACTTGGCGTTTTTAGAGCAGACATTTTACAACTATAAATTAGGCACCTATGCTATTTATTACGATTTAAATTTAAATGGTTAATTTGTTAGGTTACATTCTAACCTCCTAATTTTAGAAAATCAAGGAGTGATGTGGTGTTTTTTTTTTTTTTAACGACGATTTTTTTGGCATCAGTAGATCATTTCTTTCAACGACCCTCATCATTTGCACGTAACACACTCGTTCGGGCGGAAACCCGAACCCGATCGACGGTACCCAGGAACACATCCATTCGGGCAGTGGTTTCGGGTAGGGGTCCGTGAACGAATCCGGTAAAACCTCCCTATATGGTCAATATATACCACCATTATTGGTGTTCAATTGGTTTAAAGAAAATCATGTCATCCATAAGGATCGAACCCATGACCTCTCCCTATCCCATGACACAAAGTACATGGGGAGAACCGTTGGGCTATGCCCACAAGTTCTAACGAGTGATGTGGTGTACTGGTGCAAAAAATCGTTTACAATAAAAGAAATTGAAAGGATAACATTTTTATATATGATGTCATGCTGACAAAAATAATAATGGTAAAATCGTTTTAAAAGACCAATTTTTTTTAAACAATACTAATATAACTAGTGAAATGACTCGTGGAATCACGAGTTTGTTTAAACGAAACAGTTTAATGATATGTTTTAAGTATTAAGTAAACGTAAATGATAAATTCATTTAGTTTAATGACCCATGGAACCACATATTCCGACTAAAAAACTTGTCGTTGTTTTTATAAACATATTGATATACTTAACTTAATCAACATAAATGGACTACATTTATTCTCCCACCACTTTCTTCTAATTTTCATCACAATTATTATTTTTCTTGTCATAGAAGCTACAATACAACATTTTCTTGAGAATGTACTTCGCATTCATATGTAACGTAATTAATCCTGTAAAGAGAACCATATATGAATATGAATAATAATAATAATAATAATAATAATAATAATAATAATAATAATAATAATAATAATAATAATAATAATAATAATAATAATAATAATAATAATAATAATAAGTTTTGCTCTAAAATTGAATATTTATATTTTTGACAATAATTATTAGTAATAACAAATGCCTCTTTATTTTTTTTTAAAAATTAAAATACAATTATTATATGAAGCTTGTAGAATATGCATCAAAGTTTGTATATGTGTTCATGTAGTGCTTTGTAAAAGATTGTACAATGTGTTTTAAAGTTTGTACTGTGACAACCCGGAAACTTCCAACCAAATTTAAACTTTATCTTTATATTATTCCGACACGATAAGCAAAGTTTGTTAAGTTAAATCTCAAGAATTTTAAATTGTGTTCATACATTCATTATAACCTCGACCAAATTCCGACGATTCACGAACCGTTATATATAAATAAATATGTATATATATGTATATATATATATTATAACTTGAGAATATTAATAAAGTATTAAACGTATAATACTTTACATGAACGTATTTGTTTCAATATATTTATCGATGGAATTAGAAGATAATATCAAATGATTGATTTATCAGATACATTATGATATGATTACGGGTCTATGTTATGAGGTCCACTGTGATTTGAGAAATCTATTCTTTTTGACAACATTCGGAAAATGGTAAAGTGATTTATAAGTACGAACGTGAAGTGTAAATAACTTAGATGTTAGATATCGACAAGTTATGTAACTCGACATTTTTCATTAAGATGATTTCATACGTTTATTTAACCTTTGAACTTTATCCCATGATTCACCAACAAACTGTAATTTAAAAACTTGAAACCAATTATGAATATATATGATTCTACTTTTCTAAAACATTTTATGATATAACGATTTCCATTATTTTAACCTTTAAACAAAATGATTCTTAAAAATATATTTGGTTTTGGAAAACAAAATTATTATATTTATTTGATTTAGTTTCAAACGTACAAAAACGTTTTCAGTTTAAAAAGAACTTTATTATTAAAAAGTATATAACTTTTATAAATATCTAGAACCACTTTTGACAACTCATTACTTAACCAGTATGATAAAGATAACGATATTTATATTTTATTTTATTAAATATATATATCGATTTAAATTAATATTATATATATTTATAAGCGTATTATATGTACATAGTTTTATACTTTTACTATACTTAAACTTTACCTTTACTTTATTTTTACTTTACTTTAACTTTAATAATTCACTTTAATAATTCATACTTTAATAATTCACTTTAATAATTCATACTTTAATGATTCACTTTAATAATTCATACTTTAATAATTCACTTTAATAATTCATACTTTAATAATTCACTTTAATAATTCATACTTTAATAATTCACTTTAATAATTCAAAAATCTATTATAAATAGAATTCAATAGGTTTCATTATTTCATAAGAAACTTGAAAATATTTTTCTCTAAACTCTCTCAATCGATTTACATATATATATTTACTCCGTATTATTTCAAGATATTATTAGTATACATAAAATATTACGTCAGAGTGCTGTCCTAGTGATTTCGAAATTGTTTTTCGAGTGGGATTGGATTAAGGAAATTTTGGGTTATAGCTATGGAGGTGATTGGGTATGGTTCATGGGTATGCTCGTGAGATCAATATAGTGTTTATCATCTCCGTTGCGTCTACGTACCTTTCCTGCAATATTGAATCTCAATATTGATACGTGAGTACTCATAATTTAACTTTTACATACTAATAGTGTATCCCTGACTAGTGCTCGAGTATATAGGATTATGCATGTTTGTACTTTTGATATTGCCTTTAGTTAGGTTATGTTGAATCCTGAATTAGTTATATATGCAACTGAGATAAGGTATAAGATATGCATGTCGTTGGAAAGCTAGCGAAAAATTAAGAACTTTTCATTTAGATATCGAATGATTTCGATGAACGGATTTGAAGTTATAGTCCATCGAATTTTTGTATTATTATTAAAAATGATTATTATTATCGTCGTTATTATCGTCGTTCTAGTTTTATCTTATTATTATTATTATTATCTTTATCAATAAAAGGATTTATCATTAAAAATTGTTATTTTTTTTATTATTACTATCGTTATTATCGTTAAAGTTATAATTAGTATTATTATTATTATCCAATTATTATTATTATTATTATTATTATTATTATTATTATTATTGGTATTATTATTATTATTATCATTATTAATATATATATATATATATATATCATTATTTAAAAATGGTTATTGTTATTGTTATTACTATATTATCATTAAGATAATTATTAGTATTATCGTTAATAATATTATAGTAACTATCATTATTAATATTAGTGTAATTAAAACAAATATTTGTAACACCTAATTATTTTGATTACTATTATTATCATTATTACGAACATGATATAAAAGACGATTAAAAGCTATTAAACGAAACGATTAGGAAATAATGCGTAAGAGTATCATGATGAAATTAAAATATTATAAGATATTGATTTAGATAAAATTATCGTTCTTATTATTTTTATCATTACTATTATTATTAAAATTATCGTTAGTATTAAAACTATCATTTTAACAAAAATTATCATTTTAATAGAAATGTCATTGTTACTATAAAATATCATTATTATTATTATTATTATTTTAAATAGAATTATTATTTTAAAGATAATATTAAAAATTATCGTAAATATTAAAGTTATCATAATTAGAATTATCGTTTTATCATAATGTCATCTTAGTAATTATAAATATTGATATTTTTATAATAATAATTATTATTACAAAATAATACAACTTTTACTTACTATCATTATAGATATTATTTTATCAAATAAATATTTGATACAAACATATTTTACTACGTGTAATAACTTACTTTAATAATACCTATCATATTATCTTTATAATATTAAATGAACCCTATAAATTTTATTACTTAATATATATAAAAGTATATTTTATTATATAAATATAATATAAAATTTTATTTATTAATAAATAAATTATATTATTTACTCTAATAAATCTTTTAAAAATATTTAAAAATATAAAACGACGATATTTAAACTATATATTAATCATGTATAGATTTTTGGAAATTATTTTGAGTCAAATTTACTTTTGTTGACTTTTGCATATTAGTCTCGAGCATTAGGATTGTGGTACACTATGACTTGACCTAATTTGTTAGACAAATATTGACCAACACATAAATATATATAATTAATTTAGGTTCGTGAATCCGAGGCCAACCTTGCACTTGTTCAATGACGTTATATGTATTTTTACTACGAAATACAGTATGGTGAGTTTCATTTACCTTTTTACCCTTTATATTTTTGGGACTGAGAATACATGCGCTTTTATAAATGTTTGACGAAATAGACACAAGTAATTGAAACTACATTCTATGGTTGAATTATCGAAATCGAATATGCCCCTTTTTATTAAAGTCTGGTAATCTAAGAATTAGGGAACAGACACCCTAATTGACGCGAATCCTAAAGATAGATCTATTGGGCCTAACAAACCCCATCCAAAGTACCGGATGCTTTAGTACTTCGAAATTATATCATGTCCGAAGGAGGATCCCGGAATGATAGGGGATATTCTTATATGTATCTAGTTAATGTCGGTTACCAGGTGTTCACCATATGAATGATTATTTTTTGTCTCTATGCATGGGACGTATATTTATGAGAACTGGAAATGAAATTCTTGTGGTCTATTAAAATGATGGAAATAAATGATTATGATAAATTAAATGAACTCACCAACCTTTTGGTTGACACTTTAAAGCATGTTTATTCTCAGGTGTTAAAGAAATCTTCCGCTGTGCATTTGCTCATTTTAAAGATATTACTTGGAGTCTTTCATAGCATATTTCGAAGAACGTTGCATTCGAGTCATTGAGTTCATCAAAGATTATTATTAAATCAATTTATAGTTGGATAGTGGATATTATGAAATGGTATGCATGCCTGTCAATTTTTGATGTAAAGAAAGATTGTCTTTTAAAAACGAATGCATTGTTTGTAAAATGTATCATATAGAGGTCAAATACCTCGCAATGTAATCAACTATTGTGAATCGTTTATAATGTATATGAACGGGTTCTTTCAGTTGGTATCAGAGCGGTGGTCTTAGCGAACCAGTTCTGCATTAGTGTGTCTAACTGATAAGTCGTTAGGATGCATTAGTGAGTCTGGACTTCGACCGTGTCTGCATGTCAAAAGTTTTGCTTATCATTTCTAGTCGAAAATCATCTGCTTATCATCCATAGGAAATTACCTGCTTATCATTATTAGTCTAGACACATCTTGCTACATTAATTGCATGAGTAGTGTATAGACAAAATTCATATCTTAGCGTATCTGGTAAATCATATCTTATCGTATCTGTTACTTAAAATTTGCCTGACATATCCCGTAAATTCCTCCGTAATCTATGAAATCTTTTGATCTCTATATATAGATATCCTATGTAAATAGAATACCACCCGATAGCTGAAAAATCATTTTATATCGAAAATCCTTTATCCAATCGTACGAAATGGAATTTGTCATCAGTTCAAGTCACTCGGATTCCGAAATGGAATCTCACTCAAGCTCCGAAAGCAGTGTGACCGAAATGGATCAACCAATCAGTCATCACCTATTCTGGATGAATTGGGGATGGGTTCGTAGCCCCCTCAATCATTGGAAACAAGAAGAAGGCGATCCTTTCCATCCACCACATTGCCCTCTTGGCGAAGAACCTGAAGCACTTACCTGCGAACCTGTCCGAGACACCATTTTCTCACTCATTTCCAGGGTATCTCGTCATGATTATATACTACATCAAATTCTCGATTTTATTTATCCCCTCGTTCCGACCGACAATCATCCTGGAATAATAGAAGAAGTCAACGAACTTCGCGCTCGGGTAGTGGCTTTGGAGAATATGGTGCAGAGATTACAAACACCAGCAGCAGCACCAGCAGCATAACCAGTACCACCATCATCAACGCCAAAAGTACCATTACCACCTCCAACCACAACCGCGTTGTAAACCTCAACTTCACAATCTGTCCCACGAGCATCAACGTCATACGCACCATAGATACCATGGAGTACCAACAACAATAACTGACGAAGTATTAATTCATAACTTCATTGGAGAAACATTCCGCAGCGATTATATAATCTCTAAAGTCTTAGAGATTATCTAATCTAGCCCTAACCATAAATCAGTTAAGCGAACCAAAATGATAGAAGGAAGAGTAGAAACCCTGACAAAAATGGTGTGTCATTAACAAGTTAAAATTGTTTTACCAACAGCATCAACAGTACCGTCAACGTCACCAGCATCGTCAGTACAGTCAACATCAGAATCAACAACACCTATAACATCACAAACTCCGTCAGTTCAAGAATCACTGTGGACATCGTTACGAATCAATAACGTGTATATTGTATCAACAAGTTATGAAGAATTAACTCATTCCCTCTGAAGAAATTATATATATATTTTATATATATATATATATATATATATATATATATATATATTGAAATAAAAAATAAATCTTTCCGTGCTAAGCTATTGTGTGTGAATCTTAACTACTCGGTTAATTCATATTACAAATATGCAATAATGTACGTCCCTCGCCCACAACTTAACCATCGTTAACTACAATCTCTGTCTCAATTCAACAAGTTCCAATTCCTAATAAATCAAGTATATATTTGATTTTACACTTCATCATTGATGTAACCGAAACTTTTCAGATAACATCATTCGTACTTTGCGAAGTTCACAAGAATTTAACGAAAACCAACATCACATCTCAACAAATAACGAAGTATTGATTCATAATTTCAATATTATTGAAGAAATACTTATGTAACCTCTAAAGCCTTCAAGGAATTATTCAATTCTAGTTCCAACCGTAAATCGAATGAGTTTAATTTAGTATTAACTCATTAAAATCTATGTTACATCTGAGGAGAATATATACATATATATTTTCATAAAGACTGTAATAAAATTCTTATGTACAAAATATTAATTGTGAAAATTTTTTAACGGGTAGGTAATACCAGAGAGATATATAAATTCACAATTAATATGTTACATTCTTCTAATCAGATTAAGTAAATTATCAATTATACTTCCTACTTTCACAATAATATACATTCTTTCATAGAAATCAAAACAACCATACTCATTCAAACCCAATTACATATTCTGATTTTAAAATCTCAGAATTCAATTCGAGATATAACCGGTACCATCACTTTTAGATTCCTACATCTTTCAAAGCTATACTTTGACTTCAAAAGTGTGTTAGAACATCAAATGTATACAAACGATTACAATCTGTGTTCAAACCCTTCGAAAATCTCTGAAGACACTTCAAATAATGAGCAATCGAGATGATGATCCAACCACATATTACCCACAGTTATGTACTTAAAAAGCTCTCGAAACCAAAGTCATAATTCAACACATATCTGTGTCAGATCTTTTGGCATTTATTAGCCAAAATAACCTTGCAATTCCTTTGCAAAGTAGCAAATTATATCACAGCTCCAGCAAGACAACTTCGATTTTTTCATTCGGAGTAGCCTTATCATAATTTTGATATATGCGATTACCCTTTTGTTACCGGAGAACCTTTCATATTCCACCACATTAGCAATAAACTTACCAACAACTTCACTGATCTTGGGCATTCCGAAGAATCTTTATATTTATCGAAACCTCATCATTTACTTATCTGCCTCTTGTAACGAGAATTGCCATACGAATCATTGGGAATTAACAATCAGTATTTTGAAATCTCACAGCATGTTGACGCCAACAGTTATACATAACGTCTATTTCCAAGGCTTACATACTTCGAATGTGAAGTTTCTGAAAAACACTCTGAACCGCGAACTAGTTCTCGAAATGCTGATGAAGCAACAAAAACTGTAAATGACCTTAGCAGTAAAAAGTTTGATGATAAAGATTAGTGTATTAACAAAGCTCAGAAATAGAGAAGTTTTGGAACTGGAAAACGGATTGAGCAAAGTATGAAGGAGGCTGTGGACAAATCACAAAGACTGAACCTACCTTCAAAGAATCCAAATGATTCAGTATCTACTGAAGTCATTAACGAATACCTTGCTCCTGACACTAAACCCTTACAGACAATATTCTTCATCATCCTCTGATATTAGAAATTCTAAGATATCATCGTATCTTTCATTATAAATATCCTCCATATTTCTGAAGATATTTCCATAACTATTCTTATTTGGAATCATTTATCTCTTTGCGCTATCTGCATTACATCAAAAAGGGAACTGTTTAGTTCCTGTACTCTGTAAACCTTTGAGTTTAAAATATGAATGTTTTTGAAGTAGTGTTGGAAACTGAAGCATGAGTTAGTATAATATAATGACACTTGATCAACGTGATTATATTACAGTAATTCATGCTGAGTTTCTAAATGGAACGTGATGATTCACAGATCATAACATCATCATGTGCCATGTTATACGACTCTTGTATTCTATTTAACCTCTAAAATATCAAGAAAATATTTCTTGATGATTCGGCCTTTTACAAGGTATTCTAGTAATTTGACAAGTCAAGATCGTGCCATCACAATTTCCTTCCTAGAACATTAACAATGTTCATTCCGAAATTCATATCTGTGAATTCTGGACCATTACAAGCAGTGCTTAATCGCAAGAAGAAGAAACGAAAGGACAAAACTCCGAAATAGAAATTGGGGTATGCTGATGTAGCGTGAGGGTACGAAATAGTATTATTTTTACTAGGAAATACTACAAAATATGACACAAGTTTTATTAATTTACGGATGGGATATACCTAAACCTTGCTACAACACTATAGGCAGTGTACCTAATCATAGAGTAGTGTAGTTTTTAGTAAGTTCGGTTCGTTCCACAGGGAGCTAGTGATTACGTACTATATTTTTATAAAACTATATTTATATAAATAGTAATATTATTATAAAAGGGGGGTTTTTACCGTTTAATGACCGGTTTGTCGATTTTATATTTTTAAGCGTAAAGATAAATGACAATAATTAAAGTGCGTAAAATAAATAAATGACGGTAAATAAAATAACAATAAATAAAATTGCGATAGAATATGAAATAAAAGGATTATGCTTATTTAAACTTCCGTAATCATGATGTTTGACGTTTTGATTTTAATTAATTGTTACTCGGGTTAATTGTCCTTTGTCATGGTTTATTTGATACCTATCTGGTTTTTATCCATAATAGTCCATCGGTCATAAATATAAAGTGCGAGTGTCCTCGTCAAATTACCCTTATACCCGAAGTCAAATATTCCAACTAATTAAGGATTTAAACTGTGACGCAGTTATCACTTCTGTCAACAATTACACCAGTTATCAATGTATGTAATCTACCCCTGTTTTGATTAGATATGAATATTAATTTACCCACTTGATCAGTTTGAATAATCAATTACCCAACCCGAATAATTAATTAAATGATTATAATAGATTCCATATGAACGTCACTAAATAGGACAACCATAATCATTATTAATTATTAGGATAATTAATTTGAAGATAGGTTCGACAGACTCCAATGAGTTGTCACTCAATTAGACAAAACCCCCCCATCTATTAATAGTCAATAGTCCAATTTCCACAAGTGTCGGTCTTTTGCCCAAACCTTAATTATGGTACAAAGCCCAATTACCCAATTTTAGTAATTAGCCCAACATCATGATTACTTCGTTTTAAATAAGCATAATAATAACTTAGCTACGAGACATTAATATAAAAAGGTTGAACATAACTTACAATGATTAAAAATAGCGTAGCGTTACACGGACAGAATTTCGACTTACACACTCAAACGATCTCTATCATAAATCTTATTATTATCATAATTTAAAATTAAAATTAAGATTATTGTTATATCTTATTAAGTTAACATTATGATAGAGATATAGAATATAGATATTGATAATTGATATTGATAAATAAGAAAAAGATAGAAAAAGGTGTGTTTTTACATTACGATTACAAAGCCTTTTATAGGCGAATTTAGAAATTGAATTTTCACTTATGACCCCTGAACTATGCTCAATTAACAACTTTTTATTATTTAATATTATTCTTATTATGAATTATTTAAATATTATATTTTATTCTTGTGCATAGTTGACTCGTAATTTTTACACCGTTGCGTCGAGCGTTGAGAGTTGACTCTGGTCCCGGTTCCGGATTTTCGAACGTCCTTGCGTACAATTTTATATTTTGTACTTTGCGTTTTGTAACTTGTACTCTTGTCATTTTTAGACGTTCCTCATCAATAATTTGAACCTTTTTGATTGTATCTTGTACTTTTGAGCTTTTTGGACCTTTGTGTCTTCAATTCGTCATTTTCGCCTTTTGTCTTCGCACTTATTTAAAATAAACGAATATTACTTGAAAATGGAACAATTGCAACTAAAATCTTGTCTTTCTTGGGGGATTTTGCTATGAAATATATGTTCCTTTTTAGCCTTATCAATATCCCCACACTTGAGCGTTGCTTGTCCTCAAGCAATACAGTCTTGAAATAATATAATACATCACACGAATCACTTCGTTATTCTTCACACTTTGTACATCAGTGATTTTGATAGAGCGGTATAAACAATGATAGTAACGATATGGTTAAAGGTGGGTGTGTCATCCACAGTTGCCTTGGGTTTAGGACAACGACACTTGCAATCAAATAGCCGATTTACTTTCGGTTTCCAAAGCAAAGTGCACATTTGAAAGGCGGTTTACAGTCCCACATGACTATAAAAATTTAGATCCTTTAGGAAATTGGATCTTTATGAAAACATTTGATCTTTTGAAAATTCAAGCTAGATTTTACCCTAGACAAGTTTTCTGATTTGATCCATCATCGGTGTTGCAAAATATATTTGTGGATCATTATTTTGGCTAAAACTTTTAGGCTCGTGTAATCCACTGCTATCCCGGTATCGGAAAGCACACATCCAGTTTACTTGTTCCGTATATTACCTTTCGGTAAACTACCGTCCGGTTGTAAAGGAAAGCGATGAACAAGAAACTGTTAGGGCAATGTCCCGTGACATGCAGATGATTATGGTCTTATTAACGTGTCGGATGCTAGAACTATCCTTGGTAGGAGCAATAGTAAAGATCGTCCTATAATTTTTTCGGTCTGGCACAAGGTCCTGTCTCCGACCATGCTATGCAACCACCGTTCTTACGGTTGACACCCGATTTGGTTCAGGTGATCTAATGAATTCTGTTGAATTCTCAGGATTTTACGTTCAATGGTAATGAACGCATTGAAAATGGATTTTCAGAAAACAAATCGGTTTTAATTTTGATCAAAATATTTTCTCGTTCAAGCTCGAGTTTAGATATCATTGAATTCCATGAGTTTGAATTCTCAATCTTTAAGGTCAATCTCAAGGATTGAGTAATATCAGTCTTAAAAGCTGATTTTTAATCTTTAAGGAGATTATCCTTTCTGGGGATCTGATTCATTAGTCTTATCAAGCTAATTTGCACGGTGCCTCCCCATTGTACGAGATAAATCCTTCTCATGGTTAGGATAAATCTGACCACTTGGCGACCCTGTTTGATGCTGAGGTCCGTGGATTTCCTGCTGATTTTAGAGATGACTTTTCTAGATTTTTCGTCAACCTACAGCTGGTCTGGACGACAACTTCTTGACCTAAATCAAGAAGCGCGTGTCTTTTTCGGAAGACTTTACTTCCTTTTAATGATGGAATTGATTCATCGTGTAGATCCATCTTTCTTTCAAATATATTACAGTAAACCGGGTAAAACTGATTAGTATCGTCCAAAGCAAAAGTACCTGCAATAATCTTGTACAAAAATATGTGATATATGTTTTAAATTGAATAACTTGGTACATTCTTCCCACACTTAGTTTCTTTCTTTGCCTTTTTATTTTCTTCTATTTCATTTTAAATGAATTCAAGCGTTTTAGGGTGTTTCTCAATTTATGTCCTTTTCGAGGTAACGATAATTTCGGTATTATCACCTAGTTTTCATCGTTCATAAATATGTATAAACATGATTTTGAGTTCATTTAGTTGAAAATTTTGAAAAATTTACTAGAAGTGGGTAGTCAGTATATAAGACTAGGGCTGTTCCTTGTTATCGGAGAGCACTAGATTCTAATACAACTACTGCGTTACTAGTATTTTAGTTGAAATTTTTTCAAATTTTCACAAAATTTGGCAATTAAACTAAGTATAAACCCGAGAGAATTTATAACCCTTCCCCACACTTAAGATCATGCAATGCCCTCATTTGCATGAAATTAGACTCTAATTATAAATTCACGAGGGTGATTAGTGTAGAAAAGTGATTAAAAATACCGAGTTTGCAAACATGTTGTTGTCATATCACATTTGATATTTTGCGTCTTGTCGTCAAAATTAGTAGCTTTTGCTGAACTTCATGACAGTCTTTGAAAGTGCGCTGTTTTACCCTGTTGTGTACATAACATAAAATACAAACATATATATACATATTTTTGAAGTTTGGTACATAACCCCACGTTCAAAAATTTATAATATATAATATTTTTGGCATCCTTTAGATCAATAAAATTAAAAATAATGATAACAAAATTTGTCGCCCCGCCCTCGGATAAAGCAATTTCGGCTCAACGACCTAGTCTTTAACTCACGACGAATTTTAGAAATCATTTTTTAAACTTAATGAATTAAAGTAAATTTTGTTTTTAAAAACTTAAATTAAAATGCATATTAATTTCATAAAAAAACCTACAAAACAAAAATTCAGAATGGAGGGAGAAAACTAGTTCTTTAGTGTCTGCTAGCGGAAAAGACCAATCGGATTCCATTCTCGGAACTACACGAGAACAGAACAACTAACTCCAAACAGCATTTTCTTTTTAGAATATTTGAATCTCCTCACACTTAGGTAGATGTGGTGTCGAAATTGTGATTAACTTCATCGTCAATTTCTCTTGGACCATAATCAACTTGCATATCTGTGACTTTTGCTTTAAGCCAGTGACCAGCTTTTTCCGTAATATCCACAAATTCAACTAGCTTCGCCTTTTCTTTAGGCGACAGATTGGATACTAACCGGTTATATAACCTAAAGTTTCCCTTACTTTTAGCATCAATAAACCGTTTAAAAAGTTTTTTCATTGAACTGTTAATAACGGGGTTATTTAATTTCGTATCAACTATGGGGTTCTTTATTATCAAGTCATCATTAGGTGTTACTTCATTTTCCCCACACTTAGGCGTTCTATTATTGTTAAGCATTACCGTTGGAGTTGGTAAAACAACATGGTTCTTACCAATCGTTTTTGTCGGTTCAACGGTTTTGGTTTGTGGATATTTAGACTTTCGAATCATAAAGGTGATCGATTTCTCATCATTACTAAGTGTCATTCTACCCTTTCTTACATCAAATAACGCCCCGGTGGACGCTAAGAATGGCCGACCTAAAATTAGAGGAACGTTTGAGTCCTCTTCTATGTCAATGACAATGAATTCGACTAGAAAGGTTAAATTACCTACTTGAACGGGTAGGTTGTCAGCAATTCCAACTGGGTGCTTAATGGTTTGATCAAGGAGTCGAACACTCATATCCGTTGGAGTTAACTCACCTACACCTAATCTCTTATATAATGAAAGAGGCATAACACTCACACTTGAACCTAAATCTGCTAGTCATCATACATGACACAGTCACTAAGTAGACAAGGAACAATAAATTCACCCGGATCACCTACCCTAGGTGGAGGATTTGGTGGAACTGTCTTCACCGGGTTTACTTCTACTGTTTTTGTTTCTTGCACTTTTTTATTCTTCTTCTTCTTCTTCTTTCCAGAGGTATCACAAACTTTATTACCTATTACTTGCTCATACTCAACTCCTTTTCTTGGAAACGGGATGGGTGGTCTGTATGGTGCCACCACTGGCTTTACATACTCGGGTGGTGGTGGTGGTGTAACTTCTTCATTGTTACTTACATCTAAAACTTTCCCATCTTCTGGTATTGGTTTTTCAGAATTTGTTGATATCATGTTAACATTTTCTTTCCGAGGATTTACTTCAGTATTACTCGGTAGCTTTCCTTGTTCCCTCTCACTCATCATGCTAGCAAGAGTACCTACGTGTTTTTCTAGATTCAAAATGGAAGCTTGTTGAGTTCTTAATGACTGATCAAACCTCTCGTTCGTTTGGGTTTGAGTTTCAATAAATTGTGTTTGAGATTCAACTAGCTTGAATACCACGTCTTCCATATTTGACTTTTTCTCTTCGGTTTGTTGTGGTGGTTTATACAAGCCAGGTCTTTGTTGATTGAAAGTGTTGTTTTGAGTTGGTTGGTTATTCGGACCTTGTTGGTTATACCAGTTATTTTCGGGTCCTTTTGGATTGTAAAGAATGTTTTGATTTCGATTGAAGTTTAACTTTGGCGGTTGATAATTATTTTGATAATTATTTCCAGGCCTTTGGTTCATGTAGACAACATTCTCACGTTGTTCCATCGTTTGTTCAATGTGACAGTCTTTCATTAAGTGTGGTCCACCGCATTGCTCACACCTGATTCGTATTGCGTGAATATCTTTATTCATCTTTTCCATTCGTCTTTCGAAAGCATATATTTTTGCGGAAACGGAATCAAAGTCATGGCTAGAATCGGCTCTAGCCGCTTTAGATGAACGAAAAATATCTTTTTCTTGATGCCACTCATGAGAGTGGGAGGCTGTGTTATCAATAATTTTGTAAGCTTCAGTTGCGGTTTTCTTCATAATGGAACCACCAGCTGTTATGTCGATGTCTTTTCGTGTAGCAACGTTGACACCTTGGTAGAATATTTGTACTATTTGATAAGTGTCTAAACCGTGTTGAGGACATCCTCTCAACAACTTTCCAAATCTTGTCCACGCCTCATATAGAGTTTCATTTGGCTTTTGCGCGAACGTAACAATTTCTCCTTGAAGTCTCACGGCTTTGGATGCCGGAAAGAATTGTTTAAGAAAATTTTCAACTAAAACATCCCATGTGTCAATCGCCCCTTCAGGTAACGATTCTAACCAATCTTTGGCTTCTCCCTTTAAAGTCCAGGGAAACAACATGAGATAGATCTGCTCATCTTCCACTTCTCGGATTTTGAATAGTGTACAAATTCTTTTAAACGTACGAAGGTGTTCGTTAGGATCTTCATTCGGTGCACCACTGAATTGGCATTGGTTAGTTACCATGTGTAGAATTTGTCCTTTGATTTCATAATCTGGCGCATTAACTTCTGGCTTAATAATGGCGTGACCTTGGCCCGTGCGTGTGGCTCTCATTCGATCTTCCATACTTAGAGGTTCCGTTACTTCCATAATTGAATTTGTTGAATACGAATCACTAGAGGATTCTGATTTAATGGTTTGTGGCTCAGGAGGAATAATTAGTGGTTCAGGATCTTGGAATTGTCCTTGAATATGCTCCGGGTTCTTAATTGTGAAGTCGGGTTCAAAAGATGGATTATCGGAAATTTGAGTTGGAGTTCTTGTTCGACTAGATGACGATTCTAAAGAAAAATCAACGGCGACAATATTTGCTAGATGTCTTGATCGAGTTACAGGTGGTGAACGTATGAAAGGTGGTGAACGTTTTGCTCGGTGCATTCACAGAATATCCTATTAGTTATAAAAATAAGAAAAACTTATATAAGTTGTCCAATCAATAGACTTTTCTGATTTTGCCCACGTTTCGAATAGCCAAAAGATGCAGCAGAGGGGCAGGATTCGTTTGGTCTCAATATAATTGAGTACTGTTTGGCTCCAATAACCCGGTCCACGTACAAATCCAACTATTACTACGAACCAGAAAATTTTGATGTCTATCAATTTAACCACTTAAAATAAATTTTCGTAATTTTAAGAAATTTAGAGAAGAAGTAGAAAAAAAAATAAGTCCTAAAAACTAGAATGGCGAGAAATAAGAGAGAAAAAGATTGCGTGTCGAAAAATGTCGAAAAATAAAAGGTCGAAAAATAGGCGTCGAAAAATAAAAATAAGAAAGTAGCGCGAAAAACGGCGTCGCAAAATTCTAAAGCACCTAAATCTTAGTCTAAGGAATAAGCACTTAAGGGATTTTACGGCAAACCTAAAAATTCTAGAAATAAAAATAACTATGCAAAACTAAACTTAATACTAAAAATTGTAACTATAGTCTAAAAATCTAAAGGTAATAAAACTTAAAAAAAAAAATTATTATTTATTATTTTTTTAAAAATTTTTTTTTTTAAATTTTTTTTTTTTTTAAAAACAAATTTTTTTTTTTACAAATTTTTTTTTTTTTTTTTTTTAAAAACGAATTTTTTTTCTTAAAAAAAAGTTTTTTTTTACAACTTTTTTATTTTTTTTTTTTTTAAAAACGATTTTTTTTACAAATTAATAATTTTTTTATAATTATTATTTTTTTTCAAAACTTTTTTTTTTAATTCATTTACTATTCATGAATAGTAAATGAAAAGAAATTAATTAATTTACTATTCACATGAAAGCGACATGATAGAAATTATTAATTACAAGTTACATAATATACCCCTGAAGTATTTAATAAATACGACTTTTTAAAACTTTTACGATTCAAAATAGATTCTAAAATATTATTATATTATTATATTCTATTTCAATATTATTATATTATTATATTCTATTTCAATATTATTATATTATTATATTTTATTTCAATATTATTATAATTAAAAATATAGCGTTTTAGCGCTCCCCGGCAGCGGCGCCAAAAACTTGATGATGTAGCGTGAGGGTACGAAATAGTATTATTTTTACTAGGAAATACTACAAAATATGACACAAGTTTTATTAATTTACGGATGGGATATACCTAAACCTTGCTACAACACTATAGGCAGTGTACCTAATCGTAGAGTAGTGTAGTTTTTAGTAAGTCCGGTTCGTTCCACAGGGAGCTAGTGATTACGTACTATATTTTTATAAAACTATATTTATATAAATAGTAATATTATTATAAAAGGGGGGTTTTTACCGTTTAATGACCGGTTTGTCGATTTTATATTTTTAAGCGTAAAGATAAATGACAATAATTAAAGTGCGTAAAATAAATAAATGACGATAAATAAAATAACAATAAATAAAATTGCGATAGAATATGAAATAAAAGGATTATGCTTATTTAAACTTCCGTAATTATGATGTTTGACGTTTTGATTTTAATTAATTGTTACTCGGGTTAATTGTCCTTTGTCATGGTTTATTTGATACCTATCTGGTTTTTATCCATAATAGTCCATCGGTCATAAATATAAAGTGCGAGTGTCCTCGTCAAATTACCCTTATACCCGAAGTCAAATATTCCAACTAATTAAGGATTTAAACTGTGACGCAGTTATCACTTCTGTCAACAATTACACCAGTTATCACTGTATGTAATCTACCCCTGTTTTGATTAGATATGAATATTAATTTACCCACTTGATCAGTTTGAATAATCAATTACCCAACCCAAATAATTAATTAAATGATTATAATAGATTCCATATGAACGTCACTAAATAGGACAACCATAATCATTATTAATTATTAGGATAATTAATTTGAAGATAGGTTCGACAGACTCCAATGAGTTGTCACTCAATTAGACAAAACCCCCCATCTATTAATAGTCAATAGTCCAATTTCCACAAGTGTCGGTCTTTTGCCCAAACCTTAATTATGGTACAAAGCCCAATTACCCAATTTTAGTAATTAGCCCAACATCATGATTACTTCGTTTTAAATAAGCATAATAATAACTTAGCTACGAGACATTAATATAAAAAGGTTGAACATAACTTACAATGATTAAAAATAGCGTAGCGTTACACGGACAGAATTTCGACTTACACACTCAAACGATCTCTATCATAAATCTTATTATTATCATAATTTAAAATTAAAATTAAGATTATTGTTATATCTTATTAAGTTAACATTATGATAGAGATATAGAATATAGATATTGATAATTGATATTGATAAATAAGAAAAAGATAGAAAAAGGTGTGTTTTTACATTACGATTACAAAGCCTTTATAGGCGAATTTAGAAATTGAATTTTCACTTATGACCCCTGAACTATGCTCAATTAACAACTTTTTATTATTTAATATTATTCTTATTATGAATTATTTAAATATTATATTTTATTCTTGTGCATAGTTGACTCGTAATTTTTACACCGTTGCGTCGAGCGTTGAGAGTTGACTCTGGTCCCGGTTCCGGATTTTCGAACGTCCTTGCGTACAATTTTATATTTTGTACTTTGCGTTTTGTAACTTGTACTCTTGTCATTTTTAGACGTTCCTCATCAATAATTTGAACCTTTTTGATTGTATCTTGTACTTTTGAGCTTTTTGGACCTTTGTGTCTTCAATTCGTCGTTTTCGCCTTTTGTCTTCGCACTTATTTAAAATAAACGAATATTACTTGAAAATGGAACAATTGCAACTAAAATCTTGTCTTTCTTGGGGGATTTTGCTATGAAATATATGTTCCTTTTTAGCCTTATCAGGGTATAAATTGCAGCAAATAAAAGAGAGCATTAACTGTGGATGACAATGGTTATAGAAGATAGAAACAGAGACTTTGAAATATAAGGGAAGATATAAAGCCCAACGACAAACCAAAAATTATAAACCATATATATCGATGCATATAGCAATATAAAGACACGGGAGAACTAGAAACACTATAAACCCAAGAGTATAGTAGAAGTAAATAGATTCTTCCGGTGGTAGATGAAAAAGAAGAATGACCGATATGAAAGTTATAAGTATATCGAGAATCAGAACTGGATGGAGCATATTGATGAATACTTTAAAATATGAGTTGAGGGGGAAAGAATAGAAGGTGATGAAACATGACTAGGAACTTAGAAATCAACAGATTTAACACACACAATGACGGAATAAGTAAATCAAACCCTCTAGTGAATAGGTTAAGCTTTTTGGGATTAATTTAGTCATACCACAACTAAATCAAGTGTGATTAGATCAACACCTAGAGCTATTATTCACCACCTGGGTGATTTGGGTTGAGAGAGAATCGGAGGAGCTCACCAGATCTGAGTGTGTGTAACAAATGAGAGGCTTAACCTAAAATGAAGAACATAAGACTTTATATACCCCTGCTGTTGACTCACCCGTACGATTCATCCATCACACATACGAGTTGGCTTCATCAGCCATACAGGTGATCACTCACTCGTGTCTTCTCATTTAGGTTATAATTGTGACTTAGCTCAGCATCAACCGTGCGTATGAGCCTGTCAGCCGTACGAGTGAGGCTTCACTCGGACGTCTGACTAAGTCTAACATAGTCAACCATCCAAATCTCGTTCCTGCAGTTGCTGTAACCACATACAAACACGGATAGGATAATAACGAACGACATGGTGGCCTGTAAACTGTTGTACCTGCAATGGACGTGGGTAGATGTCTAGGGACTTGCGTAAAATGCATCAACAGAAGGTGTGAGTTGTAAGAAAACGAAGGAGGTGAATTTATAAGAAAATCTCCGACAGAAGAATTAAAATGGACAATCGCATTTAAAGCTGATCCTAATTCCTTTTGTTACCGGAGAATCAAATCTTATTACAATGATTTTCTTCAAATCCCTTGAAATCTGGAAATCAATCATATCTACGTCAAATGATAAGATGAATCTACACTTACTCATTTCACTCTTCTATGTTAGCTTCATTCGTACTCTTCATATAAATGGATTGTTTATCCAAATTATTCGCTGATGATAAAACTCTAATTTTCAGCCTGTATGCATCATGAAAACATACTTATTATCATTCGCGACCTTTCCACTCAAATTTCGGGACGAAATTTCTTTAACGGGTAGGTACTGTGACAACCCGGAAACTTCCAACCAAATTTAAACTTTATCTTTATATTATTCCGACACGATAAGCAAAGTTTGTTAAGTTAAATCTCAAGAATTTTAAATTGTGTTCATACATTCATTATAACCTCGACCAAATTCCGACGATTCACGAACCGTTATATATAAATAAATATGTATATATATGTATATATATATATTATAACTTGAGAATATTAATAAAGTATTAAACGTATAATACTTTACATGAACGTATTTGTTTCAATATGTTTATCGATGGAATTAGAAGATAATATCAAATGATTGATTTATCAGATACATTATGATATGATTACGGGTCTATGTTATGAGGTCCACTGTGATTTGAGAAATCTATTCTTTTTGACAACATTCGGAAAATGGTAAAGTGATTTATAAGTACGAACGTGAAGTGTAAATAACTTAGATGTTAGGTATCGACAAGTTATGTAACTCGACATTTTTCATTAAGATGATTTCATACGTTTATTTAACCTTTGAACTTTATCCCATGATTCACCAACAAACTGTAATTTAAAAACTTGAAACCAATTATGAATATATATGATTCTACTTTTCTAAAACATTTTATGATATAACGATTTCCATTATTTTAACCTTTAAACAAAATGATTCTTAAAAATATATTTGGTTTTGGAAAATAAAATTATTATATTTATTTGATTTAGTTTCAAACGTACAAAAACGTTTTCAGTTTAAAAAGAACTTTATTATTAAAAAGTATATAACTTTTATAAATATCTAGAACCACTTTTGACAACTCATTACTTAACCAGTATGATAAAGATAACGATATTTATATTTTATTTTATTAAATATATATATCGATTTAAATTAATATTATATATATTTATAAGCGTATTATATGTACATAGTTTTATACTTTTACTATACTTAAACTTTACCTTTACTTTATTTTTACTTTACTTTAACTTTAATAATTCACTTTAATAATTCATACTTTAATAATTCACTTTAATAATTCATACTTTAATGATTCACTTTAATAATTCATACTTTAATAATTCACTTTAATAATTCATACTTTAATAATTCACTTTAATAATTCATACTTTAATAATTCACTTTAATAATTCAAAAATCTATTATAAATAGAATTCAATAGGTTTCATTATTTCATAAGAAACTTGAAAATATTTTTCTCTAAACTCTCTCAATCGATTTACATATATATATTTACTCCGTATTATTTCAAGATATTATTAGTATACATAAAATATTACGTCAGAGTGCTGTCCTAGTGATTTCGAAATTGTTTTTCGAGTGGGATTGGATTAAGGAAATTATGGGTTATAGCTATAGAGGTGATTGGGTATGGTTCATGGGTATGCTCGTGAGATCAATATAGTGTTTATCATCTCCGTTGCGTCTACGTACCTTTCCTGCAATATTGAATCTCAATATTGATACGTGAGTACTCATAATTTAACTTTTACATACTAATAGTGTATCCCTGACTAGTGCTCGAGTATATAGGATTATGCATGTTTGTACTTTTGATATTGCCTTTAGTTAGGTTATGTTGAATCCTGAATTAGTTATATATGCAACTGAGATAAGGTATAAGATATGCATGTCGTTGGAAAGCTAGCGAAAAATTAAGAACTTTTCATTTAGATATCGAATGATTTCGATGAACGGATTTGAAGTTATAGTCCATCGAATTTTTGTATTATTATTAAAAATGATTATTATTATCGTCGTTATTATCGTCGTTCTAGTTTTATCTTATTATTATTATTATTATCTTTATCAATAAAAGGATTTATCATTAAAAATTGTTATTTTTTTTATTATTACTATCGTTATTATCGTTAAAGTTATAATTAGTATTATTATTATTATCCAATTATTATTATTATTATTATTATTATTATTATTATTATTATTATTATTGGTATTATTATTATTATTATCATTATTAATATATATATATATATCATTATTTAAAAATGGTTATTGTTATTGTTATTACTATATTATCATTAAGATAATTATTAGTATTATCGTTAATAATATTATAGTAACTATCATTATTAATATTAGTGTAATTAAAACAAATATTTGTAACACCTAATTATTTTGATTACTATTATTATCATTATTACGAACATGATATAAAAGACGATTAAAAGCTATTAAACGAAACGATTAGGAAATAATGGGTAAGAGTATCATGATGAAATTAAAATATTATAAGATATTGATTTAGATAAAATTATCGTTCTTATTATTTTTATCATTACTATTATTATTAAAATTATCGTTAGTATTAAAACTATCATTTTAACAAAAATTATCATTTTAATAGAAATATCATTGTTACTATAAAATATCATTATTATTATTATTATTATTTTAAATAGAATTATTATTTTAAAGATAATATTAAAAATTATCGTAAATATTAAAGTTATCATAATTAGAATTATCGTTTTATCATAATGTCATCTTAGTAATTATAAATATTGATATTTTTATAATAATAATTATTATTACAAAATAATACAACTTTTACTTACTATCATTATAGATATTATTTTATCAAATAAATATTTGATACAAACATATTTTACTACGTGTAATAACTTACTTTAATAATACCTATCATATTATCTTTATAATATTAAATGAACCCTATAAATTTTATTACTTAATATATATAAAAGTATATTTTATTATATAAATATAATATAAAATTTTATTTATTAATAAATAAATTATATTATTTACTCTAATAAATCTTTTAAAAATATTTAAAAATATAAAACGACGATATTTAAACTATATATTAATCATGTATAGATTTTTGGAAATTATTTTGAGTCAAATTTACTTTTGTTGACTTTTGCATATTAGTCTCGAGCATTAGGATTGTGGTACACTATGACTTGACCTAATTTGTTAGACAAATATTGACCAACACATAAATATATATAATTAATTTAGGTTCGTGAATCCGAGGCCAACCTTGCACTTGTTCAATGACGTTATATGTATTTTTACTACGAAATACAGTATGGTGAGTTTCATTTACCTTTTTACCCTTTATATTTTTGGGACTGAGAATACATGCGCTTTTATAAATGTTTGACGAAATAGACACAAGTAATTGAAACTACATTCTATGGTTGAATTATCGAAATCGAATATGCCCGTTTTTATTAAAGTCTGGTAATCTAAGAATTAGGGAACAGACACCCTAATTGACGCGAATCCTAAAGATAGATCTATTGGGCCTAACAAACCCCATCCAAAGTACCGGATGCTTTAGTACTTCGAAATTATATCATGTCCGAAGGAGGATCCCGGAATGATAGGGGATATTCTTATATGTATCTAGTTAATGTCGGTTACCAGGTGTTCACCATATGAATGATTATTTTTTGTCTCTATGCATGGGACGTATATTTATGAGAACTGGAAATGAAATTCTTGTGGTCTATTAAAATGATGGAAATAAATGATTATGATAAATTAAATGAACTCACCAACCTTTTGGTTGACACTTTAAAGCATGTTTATTCTCAGGTGTTAAAGAAATCTTCCGCTGTGCATTTGCTCATTTTAAAGATATTACTTGGAGTCTTTCATAGCATATTTCGAAGAACGTTGCATTCGAGTCATTGAGTTCATCAAAGATTATTATTAAATCAATTTATAGTTGGATAGTGGATATTATGAAATGGTATGCATGCCTGTCAATTTTTGATGTAAAGAAAGATTGTCTTTTAAAAACGAATGCATTGTTTGTAAAATGTATCATATAGAGGTCAAATACCTCGCAATGTAATCAACTATTGTGAATCGTTTATAATGTATATGAACGGGTTCTTTCATGTACATACGATCATGAGGGTGTTTTATCATAAGGCTGTATATAATATTTAAATATTGTACATATGGTTATGGAGGTATTTTACCGTAAGGTTATATATAATGTTTCAAATATTGTACATATGATCATGGAGGTATTTTATCATAGATTGTACATAATGCTTCATATATTATACAATTAACATGTTAATATTTTTATTAAAAATAATTAATTATTTTAATGATATCATCATGAAGGGCTTAGAATTTTTTTTCTTTATTTTTTAATTTTTTTAAAACTTGAATAATCCTTATTTATGACATCATCATTTTAGAGATTTATATTATACTATTGAAGATTAATTAAAGTCATAATGTTATAATCATAAATACATGAGTTTTAAGGAAGCTATAAAAGATACGGAGTATATTAATAGAGGTCATGTTACATGAGATGTAAAATGAAAAAAAAAAAAAAAAAAAAAAAAAACCCAGCAACTATCACATTTCAATTCAATTAAACAAGTTTTCGGCCAGTCACACGCTTCAGCGGCGGACCACTTATTTTCTATATATATAGCATAATTAACTAATTTTTCATTTTACACGACTTATTTTTAAATTTAATGTTTAAACGTTAATAACTCAAACAAAATCAAAGAAAAAATATATTTCAAATCAATAATCAAAATTAACATAATTTGAATATTTTTGTTATTTAATAGTAAAGTGTGTGATTAGAAAAATAATTGCAAAGAGAAGAAAAGAATAAAATAAAAGTTTTTAAATAAAATATATATAAAAAATGGTCAAGAAAAATAAAAGTCATATAAATATTTTAAGAATTGTTAGATTAAAAAAAGAATTTTAAAATATAAGAATAAAAGTGAAAGGACTAAATTAAAAATAAAAAAATATTAAAGGGTGGATTTTGAAAAATTTAAAAGAATGGGGGATTAAAGGGGTAAAAACAAGAAAAAATAAAAAGAAAGAGAAAAAGGGTTATACAAGACTCAAATTCGAGACCTTTTAATTAAGGGTAAAGGCACTTAAACGTTGCTCCATCCTTACATTTGATTTATAACTAGTCCGGATCCACCCGCGCGATGCGGCGGGGGTTTTCGGCCTGTGTATTCATATTTAACGTAGCGTTGTGTATTTACAGAGTGGAAAAAGACCAATGTCTTAAGCGTCGTTTTAGATGTCGTTGTCTTAAGCGTTTTTTAAAAAGTGTCCGTTTCGAACGTAGTTAGTTTCGTTTTGTTAATAAAAAATTTTCGAGTGTAACGGTGCTGTCGGAAAAATTTAACTTGCGGCGAACAGAAAGATACGGGCTGTCGTTGTGTTAAGCATTTTTTAAAAAGTGTCCGTTTCGTGTATAGTTAGTCCCGTTGGCTTCGTGAGACTGTTTCGAGTTGAACGGTGGCCTCGAAAAAATTTAACTCGCGCCGAACGAAAAGATAGAGCCCGTTATAAATTCGGGGGAATTAGTTTATTTAATTTTAATAAAATTATATGTTTACACTCTCTACCCCTGAAAAAGTGAAAACTTGAGGGGTTGTTGTGTAAATTAAGCCGAATTTGAGGGACCAATTGTAGTGTGAACGGAAAGCCAAAACTACAATCCAAATCAACTTAAACTACACATGTGGGCATGTGTTTTAGTGTGTAAGGGGTGTGTTTTAGTGTATAAGGGGTAATTAGGATATTTAATATTTAAAGTTTAAATAACCCATTTTTCAAATTTAAAATCTAATTGAAAGTTATTGTTTATTAATTTTCTAATTGAATATACATATAATATTATTTGAGGTCATGGTACATGAGATTAAAAAAATTGTTTTAAAATTCAACCAATCAAATGCCAATTTTATCCATCACTTTTATTACTTATTAGTAATTTTAAAATCTAAAAGTCGTTTTAGGCCTTTTGTGAAGAGAACGACCAAAATTCAGTCACCTATTAGCAAGGTTGTAAAAGACGCGGGTCTGGGACGCGTCGATTGGAACTTTGGAGGGACTAGTCAGTCGACACGGGGACGCAACGGGAACGCGTCGAGTGTTGACCAAGTGACCAACGTTGACTTTATAAATAGTTTTATTAAATATATATTTATATTTAATATTATATAGAAATCAAATTTTAAAATATAAACATGAAAAATTAACATTACAAAATAAAAAATATAATATTTTTTTACTTTGACCACCTTTAAACTACTTTGACCGACTTTTTCTGACTTTGACCAACTTTTTACCGTTGACCATTTTTTTAAGCCATGGTGCGTCGGTCATGCCAAAAAAACGACGCGTAGGCCGATACGTCAGCTAAGTCGGCCGACTTTTGCAACATTTCCTATTAGTATATAAGGGTTAATAAAAGAGAAACTTCTTAAACGGAAACTCCTTTAATGTAAAGGTTATGGAGTTAAAGATTTTAAGGAGAACTTTTTTTATATGTTGTGTGATCAAAACTTGTAAATATATATTATGTGATATGTGACGTATGTCTAAGTTTGTCTTTCTATAATAATGAGTTCCTATCGAATATTATACTTGGTATTCGTTATTTCGATGAGTTGTTGATGCATAGTGGTTCAGCAGGAAAGGTTTACTTTTATATATAAATTTTGTGTTGGGTTTGTGCAGTGAAGCTTGGAACATACAAGAGAAGTCGAGTAACAAAGAGATAAAGATTTTGTGCAACATGTAATGACATCGGGGGGCTTAGTTTAGGTAGATTGATGAATAATACAACGAGTATGGTCTATGTACTCATGGAGTTGATCTCTCTAGGATTATCAGTGGTTCAAGGTTATAACATAAAAATGGACCGGTTACGTTATGACCGTGATGGTTAGCGGCTATAATAGAGTCATTGGCCTAATCGATGAGTTTTGTTGCAGGAGAGTTTTCCTGGATCCGAGTTTCCATTCTTCGCGATTTCGTGCAAGAGAATATACAACAACAACAACAACAACAACAACAACAACAACAACAACAACAACAACAAAATCCAACACCACATGCGTGGTGTATGGAGGAGGTGAGATGTAGACAATCATTCCCCTATCCGAGAGTAAAGACAAGTCATTTCTCCACTCAGAGTGAAAACACTCTCAAAAGTAGAGAAAGTCATCCCTCTCTCTATTCGACGGATAGAGAGATTGCTTCCGAGTGGACCTCCGACCAACAAGTATGAAAAAAATTTTAAAAAAATAAAAAATAAAATTGAGACGCCATGAAAATGGTAAAATCTAATTTCCATGGGTTTTAAATCCTGCCTGAAATTTACATTAGACTCTAAGAGTCAATCAAGTCACCAATAAATCGACGCTTGCTATCGACTCAATAACTAGAGCCGTAGCAAGAGAATATATTGAACTATTAAATTTGGAGTTCGTTCTGGTACAAAAAACTCATAGTGGGTCTATTGACTGTTGAATTTATTGACCGCTGGATTACCATAATTTTTGGACTGGTGATGGTAGACACATTAATCTAAAATTAGTAAGAGTTTGACAACGATTCAATTACGAATACACCAATCTAAAAGTGGTAAAAGTTTAACTACGATTCATTTACGTATTTTAAAATTTGTTGTGACTTTTGGAAGAAGTTTATGTTGCAATTGTGGAGACAATTTTGTCTCGAAAAACGTTGAGTGATATGGACTGGATTCTCAAAAATGTATGTTAGCGTGCTCAGGATGGTAGTTCTCTCTTTGATTTTGGTGGTAAGGTGACAAACAAAAACACATATATTTGGAAATCGACAGTGAAACTTATAACGACTCGTCCTAATCCATCTGGACGAATACATTACAATTGGTTACATCGCGAGGTACTTGACCTCTATAGAATACATTTTACAAACAATGCAGCCGTTTTTAAAAGACAAACTTTCATTTCATCGAAAGTTGACGGCATGCATACCATTTCATAATATATCCAATTATAATTGACTTAATTATAATTTTGATGAACTCGACAACTCGAATGCAACGTCTTTTGAAATATGTCATGAATGACTCCAAGTAATATCTCTAATATGAGCAAATGCACAGCGGAAGATTTCTTTCATACCTGAGAATAAACATGCTTTCAAGTGTGAACTAAAAGGTTGGTGAGTTAATTAGTTTATCATAATCAACCATTTCCATAATTTTAATAGACCACAAAATTTCATATTTTTATTTTTCAATAACATGCAATCTGCATAAAAATCATTCATATGGATTGAACACCTGGTAACCGACATTAACAAGATGCATATAGAATATCCCCATCATTCCGGGTGACCCATCGAACATGATAATTTCGAAGTACTAAAGCATTCCAAATTCCAGAATGGGGCTTGTTGGGCCCGATAGATCTATCTTTAGGATTCGCGTCAATTAGGGGGTCTATTCCCTAATTCTTAGGCTACCAAGCAAAAAGGGGCATATTCGGCTTCGATCCATTCAACCATATAATGTAGTTTCAATTACTTGTGTCTATTTCGTAAAACATTTATAAAAGCGCATGTATTCTCAGTCCCAAAAATATATTGCAAAAGCATTTAAAAAGGGAGCAAATGAAACTCACTATACTATATTTTGTAGTAAAAATACATATGACGACATTGAACAAGTGCAAGGTTGGCCTCGGATTCACGAACCTATTATTCAATCATGTATATTAATACATGTAATGGTGATCGAACAAATATATATATATATATATATATATATATATATATATATATATATATATATATATTAGTGATTTTATTTGTTATTTTATATCATATGTTTTATTAATAACTTAATTAGATATATTTATTTTTATATAGATAATTAACATTTATGGTTAGGTTTTATGTCATAAATATATTTTTATATAGAAAATCTTCATTTGATATATTAATAGTACTAATAATAATAATGATAAAAATATTACTAATTATGATAAAATTTTGATAATTCTAATAATAATAATAATAATAATAATGATAATTTTAATATTAATGATAAAGATATTACTAATAATAAAAAAAATTGTTTGTAATGATAATACTAATAATTTTGATATAGTTTTGTTAATAATAAATAATCTAACAATACTAACAATAATAATAATAATAATAATAATAATAATAATAATAATAATAATAATAATAATAATAATAATAATAATAATAATAATAAGTAAACTACCTCAAAGAATTAGTCCTAAAACGAATGCCCAAGTCCGGGTTTGAACCCGCGACCTCTCGCTAACCCGATACACTATCAACCCAATATGTTGTCCATGTTTTTCTGATTTAGATTATACCTTAATTTATTTATCCTATCTTATATCTGTTTCTTATTCTCCTTCTCTTTTTTTAAAAAAATGGCACAGACAAGGATTGAACCAGTGACCTCTCGTTCCCCTACATGCTCCCCAAACCATGTAATCTGTTTTGCTTTTTCGGAAATATAACACAAACCAAAATATATAACCCGAATACCTATCTATTCCTTCTTCTTCTAAATTAAAAACCCAGATCAATTTATCAATCATCAAAATCATCATCTTATTCCCTTCATCTTCAAATCGTCCACAGACATCATCTTCATCTTCATTACTTCTTGTCATCACCATCATTATTTAAATCGCCATCATAAATCTCGATCTAACATCATTACTTAATCATAAACATCATAATTATCATAATCATGATTCTCACAGAATCATCATCAATATCATCAAAATCCGACTCTTCATCACCATGATTATAATCATCATCATTTTTCCTACCTTAACCCTAATCATCATCCTAATCATGATACATCACCATCATAATCATTTTTTAATTATCATTATCGATTTCACAATCATCACTCATCGTCTCCTAAATTTAAACCGGAAACGATCGGGTTGTAGTAGCAACATATAAACAAATGGGTTTTGTTTGATTGAAAATAGAAACAAGGAAAACAGCGAGCAGCAGTAAATGAAACAGATTAACAAGCGTAAGAGTATTGGGCTTATTCATGTTGGGTCTTGGACTAACAACACAATTATGTATGCAGCCCACTCATATTAACCCCACGGCCCAACTAGAAACACGTTCATTCAGCCTTTTCTTTGTAATAATTTCAACCGACACTTTAATCAAAGGTGTGGGATCACCACGTTGTGGTTGTCTTCCATTAACTTTTTTTTATAAACCGAACGAATTAGGTAGTGGGCTGCAATCATAAATCTAGCAACCTTACATTATCTTTAAATCATGGTTTTAGTTGTTTAAGGTTTTGAAGAACTAAAAGCAGAAGGTATGCAGTATGTACGTGAGAATTTGGTTGCATGTTTGAGTTCTTCAAGCTGGTGGTGGAAGGTTTTGCATAGTGGTTCTTCGTTGATACAGCGAACGAGCAGGAGACAAGTCGAAGAAGAAACTGCAATTTAGCAGTAGTAGGTATAGTAATACACGAGGGGCTTTGATGGTGGCGAAAAGTGATGTTATGGTGGTGAGTTTCGATGGTACGTGGTGGGGTGAAGGTGATGGAGTTGGATTATTGTTGAAAACAAAAAAGTAACCGAGTAAGTGGTGATGAGTTGGTTAATGGTGGCGGTTTTCGGTGGTAGTTCTTGAAAGTGAGGTGGTGAGTTGTTAATGACAAAACAGAAAAACAGTTTGTAATAGCGGTTAATTGATGTCGTATAATACATTGATGAAGAAACTGAAGACGAAAAGAATGAAAGTTATAATTGATATACAGGTTTAGGATATTTTAGTTGGTAATGTAGGTCGACAGTTATCACTTAACCCTGTAATTGATCAATTTTATGGTAATAATCGTTCGACCAGAAGAATCAAATTAAGAAGTAAAATACAAAAAAAAAATAAAGAGGAAAATGACTTGTAACCAAACTTCGGATTCATTCTGTGAATTAAAGATCTTGATTTGTACTAGAGATCCTAATTATCTACAGATTGATGTCGATAGGAACTGATTAAATCCGCTCTTGTTTTTTATAAAATTATTATTGATAATTAATATATATATATATATATAAGTAATTGAAATCCTTTTAATGTTAATAATAATAAATAATATTACTAATACTAATCTAAATAAAATAGATAAATTCTATTAGTGAAGATAATAATAGAATTAATAATATTTATAATGATAATAATACCAATATAATATATTAAGAACGACAATAAAAATAATGATTTTTAATATTAATAAAAATGATAATAAATATTATTAATAATAATCATAACATTATCCTAATTATTTATATTATTACTGATAATAATATTAGTAATAGTAATAATAATGCAACAATTTATATATATCCGATTTCATATCTTATATGTCATTTATTTAAAATAATAGTACTAATAATACTAACATAGATGTTAAGATTGAAAGTAATAATAATATTTCTATAACAATTATAATTTAACTTATAATTATCCTTATTTTATTAGATATTAATATTACATAGTATTAATTATATGACATATATAATATCATACATTTGAATATTCAATAATCAAACATTATAATATAGAAATCATATTTTAGTAGCAACTTAATAATCTTATGTATTACATTAAATATTCAATTTAATTCAAATGATGAAATTGTATTTTTCTTATCTCAAATTATTATAAATTTACTATTATTTACATTTACCTATATATATATATATATATATATATATATATATATATATATATATATATATATATACATATTTATTTACAAACAATTGTTCGTGAATCGTCGAGATTAGTCAAAGGTCAAATGAATCCATCTAAACAGTTCAAAAATTTCATGACTCAACATTACAGACTTTGCTTATCATGTCGAAAACATATAAAGATCAAGTTTAAATTTGGTCAAAAATTTTCGGGTCGTCACAGTACCTACCCGTTAAAGAAATTTCGTCCCGAAATTTGATTAGGAGGGTCATGGCAGACAATAAGTATGTTTTCATGACTCATATGAGATGATAAATAGATTTTTATTACCATTGAGTAATAATGATAAAATAATTCGACTATTCGAAGAGTACGAATGAAGCTATCACGAAAGAGTGAATTAGTGTAATGAAGTTCGTCATAAATTTTGACTAGTCATGGTTGCATTCCGAAATTCAAGGGATTTCAAAGAAAATCTTCATTATCTATATAATATTTGATTCGTCAGTGATTAAGGAAATTAAGATCTCTTTAATTAAATGCGGTCATCTGCCTCGATTGCTCTGTCGGATGCTTCCATTATAAATTTACTTCTTCCATTTTATTATTCTCACCATTCCTATATTTTCTTCCTGAATCCATACTTCTAAAGATTGTAAAAATGCTTAATCCAGTACTGATCCTTGTCCTTCTTTTGACAATTGCTTCTGTCTTCCTCCTTTTTCATCTACCACCGGAGGAATCTGTTAACTTCTACTATTACCTTGGGGTTATAGTGTTTTTCATTCTCCCGTGTATTTATGTTGCTATCCGCATTGATATACACAGTTTGCAACTTATGTATTTGTGATCGGCTTTATATTTTCCTTTATATTTCGGAGCTCCATGCTCTTGTTTTCTCTTCCCGATTCTAAATCAAGCGAATAATGGTCCAGAATTTGTAGATATAGAGTTTCGAATGATTATAATGTTCTAAGCAGGAAGGAACGTGATAGCACGATTTGATTTTCAAATTTATCAACATCACAGAAGATAGAACCAACAAGAATACATTTTCTTGATATGTTCAGAAGTTAAGTAGAATGAAAGAGTTATGTAACATGGCACATGATGACGGTATGGTCTGTGAATCATCATGTTCCATTTAGAAACTCAGCATGACTTACTGTAATATAATCACGTTGATCAAGTGTCATTATATTATACTAACTGATGCTTCAGTTCCCAACACTACTTCAAAAACATTCTTAATTTAAATTCAAAATTTTCAGAAATTAGAAACTGAATTAGTTTCCTTTCTGATGTAACACTAATATCATGAAGAGATAAATGATTTCAGATAAGAAAATTTATGAAAATATTTTCAGAAATATCGAGGATATTTATAATGAAAGATACAATGATATCTTAGAATTTCTAGTATCGATGGATGATGATGAAGATTTGTCCGTAAAAGTGTAGAGTCTGGAGCAAGGTATTCATTAATGACTTCAGCAGATACTGAATCATTTGGATTCTTTGAAGGCATGTTTAGTCTTTGTGATTTGTCCACAGCCTCCTTCATGATTTGCTCAATTCGTTTTTCAGTATCAATACTTTTGAGCTTTTTCAGTATGTCGCTCTTTATTATAAAACTTCTGACTGTTTAAACAGTCTTCAGTTTTCGCTGCTTCATCAGCTTTTTCAGAATTCAGAGATCTGATTCGTAAGCTAGAGTGCTTTTCAGGAATTCAGAGATTCCAAATTGAAATTCATTAGTTCAGAAGATATACGTTATATATAGATATATAACTATTGATGTAGGAACGTTGCGAAATTCGAGAATTAATGATTAATGCTTCTCGGTATTTGGTATGGCAACTATCGTTACAAGATGCTGATGAGTTCATGATAAGACTTCAATAGATAAATATAATGATTTGTCAGAGAGATTTAAGCCAAAGAGCAACGAGGTTGCTGGTACGTCTTCTAGTAATATGGTGGAATATTAAAAGTCCTCCGGTAACGATGGCGAAAAGACAACGTATATATCAAGGTTATAATAAGGTTAGTCTGACTGAAAAGTCGAAGTTGACTTGCTGGAACTGTGACAAAACTGTCTATTTCAAACAGGAGTTACAAAGTTATTGTCGGTAATAATAACACTAAAGGAATTAGCACAGCTACGTGTTAAACGTTTACTTAGGTTTCGAGAAATTTCAGGTGCATAACTATATGCATCAATCTTTTCTTCCGTAGATGAAGTGCGATTGGTTCATTCTCTCGATTGAGGTGTATTCAAGAATCATGAGAAATTTGAGCGTAGATTGTAATCGTCAAGATACAAATGAGGTTTAAGATGAAATCAAGTGGCAACCGTGAAGAAATATTTAGTTTCATATGTTATAATCAATATTTTAATTCATTTTAATTGTCCAATGTTACTAGTCCACGGTCGATAGTCCACAGTTAACAGTCCCATAATTCATATATAGTTTAATATATAATATTCGAATTAATTAATACGTATCGTGACCCGTGTACATGTCTCAGACTCGTTCACAACTCAAAGTATATATATTATTATAGAATCAACCTCAACCCTGTATAGCTAACTCGATCATTACTGCATATAGAGTGTCTATGGTTATTCCAAATAATATATATAGATGCGTCGATATGATATGTCAAAACCTTGTATACGTGTCCCGATATTTAAAGTGCGTAAAATAAATAACAGAAATTAAATGACGATAAATAAAATTGCGAGAATATAAATTGCGAATAATAAAATGTAGTCAGTTAGCTAGGAACAGTTAGCTAGGAACAGTTAGCGTGGATTCTTAACAAAATTTCTCTCATAATTAATTTGTTTGTTTCTAATAAATTTTATTTTGTCTAATATTTTCTTCATTATGCCACTTGTTGCATTCTGATAGGTCAAAATCCAAATATGAAATTGAATGAAAATGGTTATTCTGTGATGAACGGATTCGTACTTCTGTGGTTGTAAGTAGGATAGTAAATGATTATTGAATCAGATTCGAAGAATGTACTGTGTAACTTATTAATGTGAAATCTAAATATTTCTAGGGTATTACCTACCCGTTAAAATATTTTCACCATTTATAGTTTGTACAAAAGAAATTTTAATTACAATCTTTATGAAAATATACTTACATATATATTTTCGTCGAGTGTAATCATGGATTTATTGAGTCAATATGATATTAGACTCATTTGATTTACCGTTAGAATAAGAATATATAATCTATAAAACATTAAAGATTATATAATCGCCATGGCGAACGAAGATAAATAATGTAGAATGATTCGTAGAACGATGATTATACTCGAGGTACAGAATGAGATATTGGGGCATGTGATGTTGAAACTTGTGTTGTTGGTGGTACTGTTGATGCCGGTGATGTTGCTGAAGCTGGTACATTTTGCACCATATTCTCCAAATTGATTACTCGAGCGCGATGAAACAACCCAACCCGTATTAAAGCTGGCCCATAAAAATTTTTCCTTTTAATACGCGTTAAATAATACTTTAGGTCCCGTTACACATATTCCAAAACGTATTTGTTATCAAAGTAAGTTCATCGAACTTAAAACATACATTAATGATTTAAACTCCTTAATACAATGGTTCATTAATTAAATCGTAAACCGGTTATAATCATTAAGACCTGACTAGTTACGTTTACACAAAACCGAGCATGGTGATTTGGGACTACGCTACCCAAATCCTAATCGAGTCCAAAAGCAAGATCTTCTAAAGCAACCTAGTCGAGATCTCTAATTCCCAAGCTTACCCGTGAAATGTCCCGTTCTTATTGATTAAAAACGTTCCATATTAATTGATTTCGTTGCGAGGTTTTGACCTCTATATGAGACGTTTTTCAAATACTGCATTCATTTTTAAAACAAACCATAACCTTTATTTCATAAATAAAGGTTTAAAAAGTTTTACGTAGATTATCAAATAATGATAATCTAAAATATCCTGTTTACACACGACCATTACATAATGGTTTACAATACAAATATGTTACATCGAAATCAGTTTCTTGAATGCAGTTTTTACACAATATCGTATAAACATGGACTCCAAATCTTGTCCTTATTTTAGTATGCAACAGCGGAAGCTCTTAATATTCACCTGAGAATAAACATGCTTTAAACGTCAACAAAAATGTTGGTGAGTTATAGGTTTAACCTATATATATCAAATCGTAACAATAGACCACAAGATTTCATATTTCAATACACATCCCATACATAGAGATAAAAATCATTCATATGGTGAACACCTGGTAACCAACATTAACAAGATGCATATATAAGAATATCCCCATCATTCTGGGACACCCTTCGGATATGATATAAATTTCGAAGTACTAAAGCATCCGGTACTTTGGATGGGGTTTGTTAGGCCCAATAGATCTATCTTTAGGATTCGCGTCAATTAGGGTGTCTGTTCCCTAATTCTTAGATTACCAGACTTAATAAAAAGGGGCATATTCAATTTCGATAATTCAACCATAGAATGTAGTTTCACGTACTTGTGTCTATTTTGTAAATCATTTATAAAACCTGCATGTATTCTCATCCCAAAAATATTAGATTTTAAAAGTGGGACTATAACTCACTTTCACAGATTTTTACTTCATCGAGAAGTAAGACTTGGCCACTGTTGATTCACGAACCTATAACAATATATACATATATATTAAAGTATGTTCAAAATATATTTACAACACTTTTAATATATTTTGATGTTTTAAGTTTATTAAGTCAGCTGTCCTCGTTAGTAACCTACAACTAGTTGTCCACAGTTAGATGTACAGAAATAAATCAATAAATATTATCTTGAATCAAAACACGACCCAGTGTATACGTATCTCAGTATTGATCACAACTCAAACTATATATATTTTGGAATCAACCTCAACCCTGTATAGCTAACTCCAACATTCACATATAGAGTGTCTATGGTTGTTCCGAAATATATATAGATGTGTCGACATGATAGGTCGAAATATTGTATACGTGTCTATGGTATCTCAAGATTACATAATATACAATACAAGTTGATTAAGTTATGGTTGGAATAGATTTGTTACCAATTTTCACGTAGCTAAAATGAGAAAAATTATCCAATCTTGTTTTACCCATAACTTCTTCATTTTAAATCCGTTTTGAATGAATCAAATTGCTATGGTTTCATATTGAACTGTATTTTATGAATCTAAACAGAAAAAGTATAGGTTTATAGTCGGAAAAATAAGTTACAAGTCGTTTTTGTAATGGTAGTCATTTCAGTCGAAAGAACGACGTCTAGATGACCATTTTACAAAACATACTTCCACTTTGAGTTTAACCATAATTTTTGGATATAGTTTCATGTTCATAATAAAAATCATTTTCTCAGAATAACAACTTTTAAATCAAAGTTTATCATAGTTTTTAATTAACTAACCCAAAACAGCCCGCGGTGTTACTACGACGGCGTAAATCCGGTTTTACGGTGTTTTTCGTGTTTCCAGGTTTTAAATCATTAAGTTAGCATATCATATAGATATAGAACATGTGTTTAGTTTATTTTAAAAGTCAAGTTAGAAGGATTAACTTTTGTTTGCGAACAAGTTTAGAATTAACTAAACTATGTTCTAGTGATTACGAGTTTAAACCTTCGAATAAGATAGTTTTATATATATGAATCGAATGATGTTATGAACATCATTACTACCTCAAGTTTAGTAGGTAAACCTACTGGAAGTGACAAGAAATGATCTAGCTTCAAAGGATCTTGGATGGCTTGAAAGTTCTTGAAGTAGGATCATGACACAAAAACAAGTTCAAGTAAGATTTTTGCTCGAATTAAGATAGTTTATAGTTATAGAAATTGAATCAAAGTTTGAATATGAATATTACCTTGAATAAGAAAGATAACCTACTGTATATAACAAAGGTTTCTTGATCTTAGATGATTACTTGGAATGGATTAGAAAGCTTGGAAGTAAATTAGTAAACTTGAAGGGATTTTTGAAGTATTCTTGAAGTGTTCTTCCTATGATGATTATAGCTTGATTCTTGAAGTGATTTTTGATGAAGATGATGATTAACTACTGGAAAAATACATTCATAATAGTGTGGGTGTGTTGAGAGAGAATTAGAAAGAGATTTGGAAGTGAAATGGAGTGAATGATGAGTGTTAATTGGTGAGTGGTGAGTGGGGTTAAAAGGAGTTCTAGTTAGTTGACTAGCTCATGGTAGAAGTTAAAATTGATTAGTCATACATGACATAATCAAGAGTGGAATCCCATGCTAGTTCCTATTGGTATATACCCATAGTAAGTACGTTTTGAAGCTGTGTATAATACGGGTAAGAATACGACTAGAATTCTTGATGAAAGAAAAGAATGGGAAAGTAACTGTAACCATTTTCGTTAAGTATGAGTGTTTTGATATATGTCTTGAAGTCTTCCAAAAGTATTTTAATACATCTAAATACACTACATGTATATACATTTTAACGGAGTCGTTAAGTCATCGTTAGTCGTTACATGTAAGTGTTGTTTTGAAACCTTTAAGTTAACGATCTCAATTAATATTGTTAACCCATTGTTTATTATATCTAATGAGATGTTAAATTATTATATTATCATGATATTATGATATATTAATATATCTTAATATGATATATATACATTTAAATGTCGTTACAACGATAATCGTTACATATATGTCTCGTTTCGAAATCCTTAAGTTAGTAGTCTTGTTTATATGTATATAACTCATTGTTAATATACTTATGGAGATACTTACTTATCATAATCTCATGTTAACCATATGTATATCCATATATATATCATCATGTCGTTTTTACAAGTTTTAACGTTCGTGAATCGCCGGTCAACTTGGGTGGTCAATTGTCTATATGAAACATATTTCAATTAATCAAGTCTTAACAAGTTTGATTTCTTAACATGTTGGAAACATTTAATCATGTAAATATCAATCTCAATTAATATTTATAAACATGGAAAAGTTCGGGTCACTACAGTACCTACCCGTTAAATAAATTTCGTCCCGAAATTTTAAGCTGTTGAAGGTGTTGACGAATCTTCTGGAAATAGATGCGGGTATTTCTTCTTCATCTGATCTTCACGCTCCCAGGTGAACTCGGGTCCTCTACGAGCATTCCATCGAACCTTAACAATTGGTATCTTGTTTTGCTTAAGTCTTTTAACCTCACGATCCATTATTTCAACGGGTTCTTCGATGAATTGGAGTTTTTCATTGATTTGGATTTCATCTAACGGAATAGTGAGATCTTCT
Source organism: Rutidosis leptorrhynchoides (assembly GCF_046630445.1). NCBI lineage: Eukaryota > Viridiplantae > Streptophyta > Magnoliopsida > Asterales > Asteraceae > Rutidosis > Rutidosis leptorrhynchoides. Next base: position 648,738,077 of record NC_092334.1, read on the forward strand.
TTAGCAAAACATTTCTTCAAATTCGAGACGTGGAAAGTGTTATGTACAGCCGCGAGTTGTTGAGGTAACTCAAGTCGGTAAGCTACTGGTCCGACACGATCAATAATCTTGAATGGTCCAATATACCTTGGATTTAATTTCCCTCGTTTACCAAATCGAACAACGCCTTTCCAAGGTGCAACTTTAAGCATGACCATCTCTCCAATTTCAAATTCTATATCTTTTCTTTTAATGTCAGCGTAGCTCTTTTGTCGACTTTGGGCGGTTTTCAACCGTTGTTAAATTTGGATGATCTTCTCGGTAGTTTCTTGTATAATCTCTGGACCCGTAATCTGTCTATCCCCCACTTCACTCCAACAAATCGGAGACCTACACTTTCTACCATAAAGTGCTTCAAACGGCGCCATCTCAATGCTTGAATGGTAGCTGTTGTTGTAGGAAAATTCTGCTAACGGTAGATGTCGATCCCAACTGTTTCCGAAATCAATAACACATGCTCGTAGCATGTCTTCAAGCGTTTGTATCGTCCTTTCGCTCTGCCCATCAGTTTGTGGATGATAGGCAGTACTCATATCTAGACGAGTTCCTAATGCTTGCTGTAATGTCTGCCAGAATCTTGAAATAAATCTGCCATCCCTATCAGAGATAATAGAGATTGGTATTCCATGTCTGGAGACGACTTCCTTCAAATACAGTCGTGCTAACTTCTCCATCTTGTCATCTTCTCTTATTGGCAGAAAGTGTGCTGATTTGGTGAGACGATCAACTATTACCCAAATAGTATCAAAACCACTTGCAGTCCTTGGCAATTTAGTGATGAAATCCATGGTAATGTTTTCCCATTTCCATTCTGGGATTTTGGGTTGTTGAAGTAGACCTGATGGTTTCTGATGCTCAGCTTTGACCTTAGAACACGTCAAACATTCTCCTACATATTTAGCAACATCGGCTTTCATACCCGGCCACCAAAAATGTTTCTTGAGATCCTTGTACATCTTCCCCGTTCCAGGATGTATTGAGTATCTGGTTTTATGAGCTTCTCTAAGTACCATTTCTCTAATATCTCCAAATTTTGGTACCCAAATCCTTTCAGCCCTATACCGGGTTCCGTCTTCCCGAATATTAAGATGCTTCTCCGATCCTTTGGGTATTTCATCCTTTAAATTTCCTTCTTTTAAAACTCCTTGTTGCGCCTCCTTTATTTGAGTAGTAAGGTTATTATGAATCATTATATTCATAGATTTTACTCGAATGGGTTCTCTGTCCTTCCTGCTCAAGGCATCGGCTACCACATTTGCCTTTCCCGGGTGGTAACGAATCTCAAAGTCGTAATCATTCAATAATTCAATCCACCTATGCTGCCTCATATTCAGTTGTTTCTGATTAAATATGTGTTGAAGACTTTTGTGGTCAGTATATATAATACTTTTGACCAAATATAAGTAGTGCCTCCAAGTCTTTAATGCAAAAACAACCGCGCCTAATTCCAAATCATGCGTCGTATAATTTTGTTCGTGAATCTTCAATTGTCTAGACGCATAAGCAATCACCTTCGTTCGTTGCATTAATACACAACCGAGACCTTGCTTTGAAGCGTCACAATAAATCACAAAATCATCATTCCCTTCAGGCAATGACAATATAGGTGCCGTAGTTAGCTTTTTCTTCAATAATTGAAACGCTTTCTCTTGTTCATCATTCCATTCAAATTTCTTCCCTTTATGCGTTAATGCAGTCAAGGGTTTTGCTATTCTGGAAAAGTCTTGGATGAACCTTCTGTAGTAACCAGCTAGTCCTAAAAACTGGCGTATGTGTTTCAGAGTTTTCGGGGTTTCCCACTTTTCAACAGTTTCTATCTTTGCCGGATCCACCTTAATACCTTCTTTGTTCACTATGTGACCGAGGAAATGAACTTCTTCCAACCAAAATGCACACTTTGAAAACTTAGCATACAATTCTTCCTTCCTCAATACTTCTAACACCTTTCTCAAATGTTCACCGTGTTCTTGGTCATTCTTTGAGTAAATAAGTATGTCATCAATGAAAACAATGACAAACTTGTCAAGGTATGGTCCACACACTCGGTTCATAAGGTCCATGAACACAGCTGGTGCATTAGTTAAACCAAACGGCATGACCATAAACTCGTAATGACCGTAACGTGTTCTAAAAGCAGTCTTTGGAATATCATCTTCTTTCACCCGCATTTGATGATACCCGGAACGTAAGTCAATCTTTGAATAAACAGACGAGCCTTGTAGTTGATCAAATAAGTCGTCGATTCTCGGTAGTGGGTAGCGGTTCTTGATGGTAAGTTTGTTCAACTCTCGGTAGTCGATACACAACCTGAATGTACCATCTTTCTTCTTGACAAACAAAACAGGAGCTCCCCACGGTGATGTGCTTGGTCGAATGAAACCATGCTCTAAAAGTTCTTGTAATTGGCTTTGCAATTCTTTCATCTCGCTGGGTGCTAGTCTGTAAGGAGCACGAGCTATTGGTGCAGCTCCTGGTACAAGATCTATTTGAAATTCAACGGATCGATGTGGGGGTAATCCCGGTAATTCTTTCGGAAATACATCGGGAAATTCTTTTGCGACGGAAACATCATTGATGCTCTTTTCTTCAGTTTGTACTTTCTCGACGTGTGCTAGAACAGCATAGCAACCTTTTCTTATTAGTTTTTGTGCCTTCAAATTACTAATAAGATGTAGCTTCGTGTTGCCCTTTTCTCCGTACACCATTAAGGGTTTTCCTTTTTCTCGTATAATGCGAATTGCATTTTTGTAACAAACGATCTCTGCTTTCACTTCTTTCAACCAGTCCATACCGATTATCACATCAAAACTCCCTAACTCTACTGGTATCAAATCAATCTTAAATGTTTCGCTAACCAGTTTAATTTCTCGATTCCGACATATATTATCTGCTGAAATTAATTTACCATTTGCTAATTCGAGTAAAAATTTACTATCCAAAGGCGTCAATGGACAACTTAATTTAGCACAAAAATCTCTACTCATATAGCTTCTATCCGCACCCGAATCAAATAAAACGTAAGCAGATTTATTGTCAATAAGAAATGTACCCGTAACAAGCTCCGGGTCTTCCTGTGCCTCTGCCGCATTAATATTGAAAACTCTTCCGCGGCCTTGTCCATTTGTGTTCTCCTGGTTCGGGCAATTTCTAATAATGTGGCCCGGTTTTCCACATTTATAACAAACTACATTGGCATAACTTGCTCCGACACTACTTGCTCCGCCATTACTCGTTCCGACACCATTTGTTCCTTTCGTTCTATTAACCCCTGGTCCGTAGACCTCACACTTCACCGCGCTATGATCATTTCTTTTACACTTGTTGCAAAATTTGGTGCAGAACCCCGAGTGATACTTTTCACACCTTTGGCATAGCTGCTTCTGATTGTTGTTGTTGTTGCGGTTATTATTGTTGTTGAGATGATTGTTGTAGTTGCTGTTGTTGTTGTTGTTGTTGTTGGGCCGTTTGTTGTAGTTGCGATGGATGTTGCGATTGTTGGGATAATTGTTGCGATTATTGTTGTAATTGCTGTTGTTGTTGTATTGGTGATTCTTATCACCGTTTTCCTCCCACTTTCTTTTGACTTGTTTCACATTGGCCTCTTCAGCAGTCTGTTCTTTAATTCTTTCTTCAATCTGGTTCACTAGTTTGTGAGCCATTCTACATGCCTGTTGTATGGAGGCGGGCTCGTGTGAACTTATATCTTCTTGGATTCTTTCCGGTAATCCTTTCACAAACGCGTCGATCTTCTCTTCCTCATCTTCGAATGCTCCCGGACACAATAGGCACAATTCTGTGAATCGTCTTTCGTACATGGTAATATCAAATCCGTGGGTTCGTAACCCTCTAAGTTCTGTCTTGAGCTTATTGACCTCGGTTCTGGGACGGTACTTCTCGTTCATCAAGTGCTTGAATGCTGACCACGGTAGTGCGTACGCATCGTCTTGTCCCACTTGCTCTAGATAGGTATTCCACCATGTTAATGCAGAACCTGTGAAGGTATGCGTAGCATACTTTACTTTGTCCTGTTCAGTACACTTACTTATGGAAAACACCGATTCGACCTTCTCGGTCCACCGTTTCAATCCGATCGGTCCTTCGGTTCCATCAAATTCCAAAGGTTTGCAGGCAGTGAATTCTTTGTAGGTGCATCCTACACGATTTCCTGTACTGCTAGATCCAAGGTTATTGTTGGTATGTAGCGCAGCCTGTACTGCGGCTATGTTTGAAGCTAGAAAAGTACGGAATTCCTCTTCATTCATATTCACGGTGTGTCGAGTAGTCGGTGCCATTTCCTTCAAAATAGTCAAATGGAACAAGTTAATCATACAGAATATTAAGAGTAGTTAATAGTATTTCGTAGCATAATATGAACTCATTTATAAAAGCATTTTCTTCATATTAGCGTTTTATAAGTTTAAATTCGGGTAGTACCTACCCGTTAAGTTCATACTTAGTAGCTAATATACAATTCAACTACTACAATTCTATATGAAAAACTGATTATAATTATATTTCGCGTTCAAACTTTTATACAATATTTTACAAACTTACAATACCACTTATTTTACATAAAGCATAAAATATAGCAGACAATAACTTTGATACAAGATAGTTGTGAAGATAATTCTAGCTAGTACACAAGTTGTTCAGCAAAGGCAATAAAGACACGTAATTCATACGTCCAGAAACAAGTCATGCATTCTGGTTTTACTAGGACTACTTCCCATCCTTGGTCTTGTGGAACATAACCGTTATGGCCGTTGATAAGACAGCGTGTTGTAACGTCGTCAAAGGGACGAGGGTTACGTAATGTCCAACAGTCCCGTAACAATCTAAAAACCTCATTTCTTACCCCAATTACCGACTCCGTCACTTGTGGAAACGTTTTGTTTAATAGTTGTAGCCCGATGTTCTTGTTCTCACTTTGGTGAGAAGCGAACATTACTAATCCGTAAGCATAACATGCTTCTTTATGTTGCATGTTAGCCGCTTTTTCTAAATCATGAAGTCCAATATTCGGATATATTGAGTCAAAATAATTTCTTAACCCATTGCGTAAAATAGCATTTGGGTTCCCCGCAATATATGCGTCAAAGTAAACACATCGTAACTTATGGATTTCCCAATGTGATATCCCCCATCTTTCGAACGAAAGCCTTTTATAAACCAAGGTATTCTTGGAACGTTCTTCGAATGTCTTACAAACTGATCTCGCCTTAAATAGTTGTGCCGAAGAATTCTGACCAACTCTAGACAAGATTTCATCAATCATGTCTCCGGGTAGGTCTCTTAAAATATTGGGTTGTCTATCCATTTTGTGTTTTTATACTGTAAAATAGACAAGAGTTAGATTCATAAAAAAAATACTTATTAATACAAGCAATTTTTACATATATCATAAAGCATAAGCACACTATATTACATATATTACACCACACGAATACAACTATCTTATTCCGACTCGCTTGTTTCTTCTTCTTTGGTTTTGGTTCGTTTTCCCAAGTTTCTAGGGATATATGATGTTCCCCTAATACGAGCCGTTATTTTCCACATTGGTTTAGAAAAACCTGGTGGTTTAGAGGTTCCCGGGTCATTGTTACAACTTAAGGACTTCGGGGGTTGACGATACATATAAAGTTCATCGGGGTTGGAATTAGATTTCTCTATTTTTATGCCCTTTCCCTTATTATTTTCTTTTGCCTTTTTAAATTCAGTTGGGGTAATTTCTATAACATCATCGGAATTCTCGTCGGAATCCGATTCATCGGAGAATTGGTAATCCTCCCAATATTTTGCTTCCTTAGCGGAAACACCATTGACCATAATTAACCTTGGTCGGTTGGTTGAGGATTTTCTTTTACTTAACCGTTTTATTATTTCCCCCACCGGTTCTATTTCTTCATCCGGTTCCGATTCTTCTTCCGGTTCCGATTCTTCTTCTGGTTCCTACTCTTCTTCCGGTTCCTCTTCGGGAACTTGTGAATCAGTCCACGAATCATTCCAATTTACATTTGACTCTTCATTATTATTAGGTGAGTCAATGGGACTTGTTCTAGAGGTAGACATCTATCACATAATATCAAACGCGTTAAGAGATTAATATATCACATAATATTCACATGTTAAAAATATATAGTTTCCAACAAAATTTGTTAAGCAATCATTTTTCAAGTAAACACGGTCGAAGTCCAGACTCACTAATGCATCCTAACAAACTAGATAAGACACACTAATGCAAAATTCTGGTTCTCTAAGACCAACGCTCTGATACCAACTGAAATGTCCCGTTCTTATTGATTAAAAACGTTCCATATTAATTGATTTCGTTGCGAGGTTTTGACCTCTATATGAGACGTTTTTCAAATACTGCATTCATTTTTAAAACAAACCATAACCTTTATTTCATAAATAAAGGTTTAAAAAGTTTTACGTAGATTATCAAATAATGATAATCTAAAATATCCTGTTTACACACGACCATTACATAATGGTTTACAATACAAATATGTTACATCGAAATCAGTTTCTTGAATGCAGTTTTTACACAATATCGTATAAACATGGACTCCAAATCTTGTCCTTATTTTAGTATGCAACAGCGGAAGCTCTTAATATTCACCTGAGAATAAACATGCTTTAAACGTCAACAAAAATGTTGGTGAGTTATAGGTTTAACCTATATATATCAAATCGTAACAATAGACCACAAGATTTCATATTTCAATACACATCCCATACATAGAGATAAAAATCATTCATATGGTGAACACCTGGTAACCAACGTTAACAAGATGCATATATAAGAATATCCCCATCATTCCGGGACACCCTTCGGATATGATATAAATTTCGAAGTACTAAAGCATCCGGTACTTTGGATGGGGTTTGTTAGGCCCAATAGATCTATCTTTAGGATTCGCGTCAATTAGGGTGTCTGTTCCCTAATTCTTAGATTACCAAACTTAATAAAAAGGGGCATATTCGATTTCGATAATTCAACCATAGAATGTAGTTTCACGTACTTGTGTCTATTTTGTAAATCATTTATAAAACCTGCATGTATTCTCATCCCAAAAATATTAGATTTTAAAAGTGGGACTATAACTCACTTTCACAGATTTTTACTTCGTCGAGAAGTAAGACTTGGCCACTGTTGATTCACGAACCTATAACAATATATACATATATATTAAAGTATGTTCAAAATATATTTACAACACTTTTAATATATTTTGATGTTTTAAGTTTATTAAGTCAGCTGTCCTCGTTAGTAACCTACAACTAGTTGTCCACAGTTAGATGTACAGAAATAAATCAATAAATATTATCTTGAATCAATCCACGACCCAGTGTATACGTATCTCAGTATTGATCACAACTCAAACTATATATATTTTGGAATCAACCTCAACCCTGTATAGCTAACTCCAACATTCACATATAGAGTGTCTATGGTTGTTCCGAAATATATATAGATATGTCGACATGATAGGTCGAAACATTGTATACGTGTCTATGGTATCTCAAGATTACATAATATACAATACAAGTTGATTAAGTTATGGTTGGAATAGATTTGTTACCAATTTTCACGTAGCTAAAATGAGAAAAATTATCCAATCTTGTTTTACCCATAACTTCTTCATTTTAAATCCGTTTTGAATGAATCAAATTGCTATGGTTTCATATTGAACTGTATTTTATGAATCTAAACAGAAAAAGTATAGGTTTATAGTCGGAAAAATAAGTTACAAGTCATTTTTGTAAAGGTAGTCATTTCAGTCGAAAGAACGACGTCTAGATGATCATTTTAGAAAACATACTTCCACTTTGAGTTTAACCATAATTTTTGGATATAGTTTCATGTTCATAATAAAAATCATTTTTTCAGAATAACAACTTTTAAATCAAAGTTTATCATAGTTTTTAATTAACTAACCCAAAACAGCCCGCGGTGTTACTACGACGGCGTAAATCCGGTTTTACGGTGTTTTTCGTGTTTCCAGGTTTTAAATCATTAAGTTAGCATATCATATAGATATAGAACATGTGTTTAGTTAATTTTAAAAGTCAAGTTAGAAGGATTAACTTTTGTTTGCGAACAAGTTTAGAATTAACTAAACTATGTTCTAGTGATTACGAGTTTAAACCTTCGAATAAGATAGTTTTATATATATGAATCGAATGATGTTATGAACATCATTACTACCTCAAGTTTAGTAGGTAAACCTACTGGAAGTGACAAGAAATGATCTAGCTTCAAAGGATCTTGGATGGCTTGAAAGTTCTTGAAGTAGGATCATGACACAAAAACAAGTTCAAGTAAGATTTTTGCTCGAATTAAGATAGTTTATAGTTATAGAAATTGAATCAAAGTTTGAATATGAATATTACCTTGAATAAGAAAGATAACCTACTGTATATAACAAAGGTTTCTTGATCTTAGATGATTACTTGGAATGGATTAGAAAGCTTGGAAGTAAATTAGTAAACTTGAAGGGATTTTTGAAGTATTCTTGAAGTGTTCTTCCTATGATGATTATAGCTTGATTCTTGAAGTGATTTTTGATGAAGATGATGATTAACTACTGGAAAAATACGTTCATAATAGTGTGGGTGTGTTGAGAGAGAATTAGAAAGAGATTTGGAAGTGAAATGGAGTGAATGATGAGTGTTAATTGGTGAGTGGTGAGTGGGGTTAAAAGGAGTTCTAGTTAGTTGACTAGCTCATGGTAGAAGTTAAAATTGATTAGTCATACATGACATAATCAAGAGTGGAATCCCATGCTAGTTCCTATTGGTATATACCCATAGTAAGTACGTTTTGAAGCTGTGTATAATACGGGTAAGAATACGACTAGAATTTTTGATGAAAGAAAAGAATGGGAAAGTAACTGTAACCATTTTCGTTAAGTATGAGTGTTTTGATATATGTCTTGAAGTCTTCCAAAAGTATTTTAATACATCTAAATACACTACATGTATATACATTTTAACGGAGTCGTTAAGTCATCGTTAGTCGTTACATGTAAGTGTTGTTTTGAAACCTTTAAGTTAACGATCTCAATTAATATTGTTAACCCATTGTTTATTATATCTAATGAGATGTTAAATTATTATATTATCATGATATTATGATATATTAATATATCTTAATATGATATATATACATTTAAATGTCGTTACAACGATAATCGTTACATATATGTCTCGTTTCGAAATCCTTAAGTTAGTAGTCTTGTTTATATGTATATAACTCATTGTTAATATACTTATGGAGATACTTACTTATCATAATCTCATGTTAACCATATGTATATCCATATATATATCATCATGTCGTTTTTACAAGTTTTAACGTTCGTGAATCGCCGGTCAACTTGGGTGGTCAATTGTCTATATGAAACATATTTCAATTAATCAAGTCTTAACAAGTTTGATTGCTTAACATGTTGGAAACATTTAATCATGTAAATATCAATCTCAATTAATATATATAAACATGGAAAAGTTCGGGTCACTACAACCCGAGCCGCCAAGCATGCGAACCTATAAAATATCAAAAACGAGAGGGTAAGCTAACGCTTAGTGAGTGAGAATATACTACATACATATATATGCATAAAATGGACACGCCACAAAATAGCAAATACTGCATACCGGAGCATCCAAACATCAAGGCAAGCTAGTCTAAGCATACCGTAAGATCTCTAAGCAATGAGCTAAGGATACATCAACAAAATATAAGTTTGCCAACAACGATGTGAACAATGCCAATAAGCTACACCCGGAGGGTTAGCTACAACACGACAATACAACATTATATGTATACAATATATATGTATATATATATATATATATATATATATATATATATATATATATATATATATATATATATATATATATATATATATCTCGAATAACATAATTTGCTTACGCTTACAACACAATAACCATGGTTAACCAATCGTACAAGGGAACGATACTCGTAAGAGACCGTCGGAGTTCATAACATCCATTAGCGTTACTTAAACACCGCGTAATCACTAATCCCCCGGGTGATGTCTTAAACACCGCGACTAATTCACCCCCATGACAATGTGGCGTCTTAAACACCGCGACGAATCCACACGTTAATCAAAATAATAAGTGGTGTCTTGAACACCGCGACAATTCCACTCCCATGACAATGTGGTGTCTTAACCACCGCGACAATACCACATGCCAATCAAACAATGAGTAGTGTCTTAAACACCGCGACACTACTACTCGTTACTTAGAATGTGGTGTCTTGAACACCGCGACAATACCACATTCATACTACACAAATAAATACATTATATACGTACACGCATAATTATTCCACTCACAATATTAACCCTTCGCCATTGGGGTTATATAATCCACATCACACGCCCATGTGATAGAGTACACGCATGGTGTGCACCTCGTCAAAGATGGTCAACCAAAACGCACAACCGTGCCAATTGGACCTACACACAAGTCTATCAATCCACCTATATGTGAAGTGAGCTCTATAACCGAGAACCACTTCACCCGACCCGCACCCATCCTACACATACATATGCATATAGGATATTAACACTCACCTTAAGCCTTGATGAATGCAACCAAGTAATCCGCAACTCGTCAATGGAAAGTACCTATTCCATTATCACAAATTCAACAACACACTTAGATTGGATTTACAACCAACCCAATTTGACACTTAGTGCAAATTCGACCCAAATGTAATTCCAAGTACAAACCGCGCCCAAACTAACCAATAATTACTAACACGGGTGAAAATGGTCCTAATATGCCAAGTAAACCCAAACACAAGTGTTAAACACATGTCTCACCCATTTTGACACCAAAACCCTAATTTTGACCCATTAAGTCAAAATCTCACCGTTTACAAGTCTTGACACCAAAACACATTTAACTCGGTTTAATACTTCAACTTAATCCATTTTAAGTTTATAAACCTTAATAAATCAACAATCGGGTCAAAATCATCACCAAACCCTAATTTTGGCTCTAGTCAAAATTAGTCAACTCCAAGAACCCTAAATGTCCCCAAAACCTCAATAATCACTAATACTAGTGATTATACACCATTTACAAGTCTTACAAGCATGAACTTGCACACCAAACCCAAAACCCGACATTAACAACAATAAACCCGAATCTTGGTGTTAACCTTCAATTAACAACTAAATGGGTTTCACCTATGAATCATACAATCAAAAGCCCTAAACTTGAATGATGAACACGAAAATGAATTTCGGAGTTAGAGCTTACCACTAGTATCACCGTGTAGCTAAGAATGAGGAGAACACACTTGTCAACTACGCCAAGGATCAACTTGAAATGTCCCGTTCTTATTGATTAAAAACGTTCCATATTAATTGATTTCGTTGCGAGATTTTGACCTCTATATGAGACGTTTTTCAAAGACTGCATTCATTTTTAAAACAAACCATAACCTTTATTTCATAGATAAAGGTTTTAAAAAGCTTTACGTAGATTATCAAATAATGATAATCTAAAATATCCTGTTTACACACGACCATTACATAATGGTTTACAATACAAATATGTTACAACAAAATAAGTTTCTTGAATGCAGTTTTTACACAATATCATACAAGCATGGACTCCAAATCTCGTCCTTATTTAACTATGCTACAGCGGAAGCTCTTAATAATCACCTGAGAATAAACATGCTTAAAACGTCAACAAAAATGTTGGTGAGTTATAGGTTTAACCTATATATATCAAATCATAATAATAGACCACAAGATTTCATATTTCAATACACATCCCATACATAGAGATAAAAATCATTCATATGGTGAACACCTGGTAACCGACATTAACAAGATGCATATATAAGAATATCCCCATCATTCCGGGACACCCTTCGGATATGATATAAATTTCGAAGTACTAAAGCATCCGGTACTTTGGATGGGGCTTGTTGGGCCCAATAGATCTATCTTTAGGATTCGCGTCAATTAGGGTGTCTGTTCCCTAATTCTTAGATTACCAGACTTAATAAAAAGGGGCATATTCGATTTCGATAATTCAACCATAGAATGTAGTTTCACGTACTTGTGTCTATTTTGTAAATCATTTATAAAACCTGCATGTATTCTCATCCCAAAAATATTAGATTTTAAAAGTGGGACTATAACTCACTTTCACAGATTTTTACTTCGTCGGGAAGTAAGACTTGGCCACTGGTTGATTCACGAACCTATAACAATATATACATATATATCAAAGTATGTTCAAAATATATTTACAACACTTTTAATATATTTTGATGTTTTAAGTTTATTAAGTCAGCTGTCCTCGTTAGTAACCTACAACTAGTTGTCCACAGTTAGATGTACAGAAATAAATCGATAAATATTATCTTGAATCAATCCACGACCCAGTGTATACGTATCTCAGTATTGATCACAACTCAAACTATATATATTTTGGAATCAACCTCAACCCTGTATAGCTAACTCCAACATTCACATATAGAGTGTCTATGGTTGTTCCGAAATATATATAGATGTGTCGACATGATAGGTCGAAACATTGTATACGTGTCTATGGTATCTCAAGATTACATAATATACAATACAAGTTGATTAAGTTATGGTTGGAATAGATTTGTTACCAATTTTCACGTAGCTAAAATGAGAAAAATTATCCAATCTTGTTTTACCCATAACTTCTTCATTTTAAATCCGTTTTGAGTGAATCAAATTGCTATGTTTTCATATTGAACTCTATTTTATGAATCTAAACAGAAAAAGTATAGGTTTATAGTCGGAAAAATAAGTTACAAGTCGATTTTGTAAAGGTAGTCATTTCAGTCGAAAGAACGACGTCTAGATGACCATTTTAGAAAACATACTTCCACTTTGAGTTTAACCATAATTTTTGGATATAGTTTCATGTTCATAATAAAAATCATTTTCTCATAATAACAACTTTTAAATCAAAGTTTATCATAGTTTTTAATTAACTAACCCAAAACATCCCGCGGTGTTACTACGACGGCGTAAATCCGGTTTTACGGTGTTTTTCGTGTTTCCAGGTTTTAAATCATTAAGTTAGCATATCATATAGATATAGAACATGTGTTTAGTTGATTTTAAAATTCAAGTTAGAAGGATTAACTTTTGTTTGCGAACAAGTTTAGAATTAACTAAACTATGTTCTAGTGATTACAAGTTTAAACCTTCGAATAAGATAGCTTTATATGTATGAATCGAATGATGTTATGAACATCATTACTACCTTAAGTTCCTTGGATAAACCTACTGGAAAAGAGAAAAATGGATCTAGCTTCAATGGATCCTTGGATGGCTCGACGTTCTTGAAGCAGAATCATGACACGAAAACAAGTTCAAGTAAGATCATCACTTGAAATAAGATTGTTATAGTTATAGAAATTGAACCAAAGTTTGAATATGATTATTACCTTGTATTAGAATGATAACCTACTGTAAGAAACAAAGATTTCTTGAGGTTGGATGATCACCTTACAAGATTGGAAGTGAGCTAGCAAACTTGAAAGTATTCTTGATTTTATGAAACTAGAACTTTTGGAATTTATGAAGAACACTTAGAACTTGAAGATAGAACTTGAGAGAGTTCAATTAGATGAAGAAAATTGAAGAATGAAAGTGTTTGTAGGTGTTTTTGGTCGTTGGTGTATGGATTAGATATAAAGGATATGTAATTTTGTTTTCATGTAAATAAGTCATGAATGATTACTCATATTTTTGTAATCTTATGAGATATTTCATGCTAGTTGCCAAATGATGGTTCCCACATGTGTTAGGTGACTCACATGGGCTGCTAAGAGCTGATCATTGGAGTGTATATACCAATAGTACATACATCTAAAAGCTGTGTATTGTACGAGTACGAATACGGGTGCATACGAGTAGAATTGTTGATGAAACTGAACGAGGATGTAATTGTAAGCATTTTTGTTAAGTAGAAGTATTTTGATAAGTGTATTGAAGTCTTCCAAAAGTGTATAAATACATATTAAAACACTACATGTATATACATTTTAACTGAGTCGTTAAGTCATCGTTAGTCGTTACATGTAAGTGTTGTTTTGAAACCTTTAGGTTAATGATCTTGTTAAATGTTGTTAACCCAATGTTTATAATATCAAAAGAGATTTTAAATTATTATATTATCATGATATTATGATGTACGAATATCTCTTAATATGATATATATACATTAAATGTCGTTACAACGATAAACTTTACATATATGTCTCGTTTCAAAATCATTAAGTTAGTAGTCTTGTTTTTACATATGTAGTTCATTGTTAATATAATTAATGATATGTTTATTTATCATAATATCATGTTAACTATATATATAACCATATATATGTCATCATATAGTTTTTTACAAGTTTTAACGTTCGTGAATCACCGGTCAACTTGGGTGGTCAATTGTCTATATGAAACCTATTTCAATTAATCAAGTCTTAACAAGTTTGATTGCTTAACATGTTGGAAACATTTAATCATGTAAATATCAATCTCAATTAATATATATAAACATGGAAAAGTTCGGGTCACTACAGTACCTACCCGTTAAATAAATTTCGTCCCGAAATTTTAAGCTGTTGAAGGTGTTGACGAATCTTCTGGAAATAGATGCGGGTATTTCTTCTTCATCTGATCTTCACGCTCCCAGGTGAACTCGGGTCCTCTACGAGCATTCCATCGAACCTTAACAATTGGTATCTTGTTTTGCTTAAGTCTTTTAACCTCACGATCCATTATTTCGACGGGTTCTTCGATGAATTGAAGTTTTTTGTTGATTTGGATTTCATCTAACGGAATAGTGAGATCTTCTTTAGCAAAACATTTCTTCAAATTCGAGACGTGGAAAGTGTTATGTACAGCCGCGAGTTGTTGAGGTAACTCTAGTCGGTAAGCTACTGGTCCTACACGATCAATAATCTTGAATGGTCCAATATACCTTGGATTTAATTTCCCTCGTTTACCAAATCGAACAACGCCTTTCCAAGGTGCAACTTTAAGCATGACCATCTCTCCAATTTCAAATTCTATATCTTTTCTTTTAATGTCAGCGTAGCTCTTTTGTCGACTTTGGGCGGTTTTCAACCGTTGTTGAATTTGGATGATCTTCTCGGTAGTTTCTTGTATAATCTCCGGACCCGTAATCTGTCTATCCCCCACTTCACTCCAACAAATCGGAGACCTGCACTTTCTACCATAAAGTGCTTCAAACGGCGCCATCTCAATGCTTGAATGGTAGCTGTTGTTGTAGGAAAATTCTGCTAACGGTAGATGTCGATCCCAACTGTTTCCGAAATCAATAACACATGCTCGTAGCATGTCTTCAAGCGTTTGTATCGTCCTTTCGCTCTGCCCATCAGTTTGTGGATGATAGGCAGTACTCATGTCTAGACGAGTTCCCAATGCTTGCTGTAATGTCTGCCAGAATCTTGAAATAAATCTGCCATCCCTATCAGAGATAATAGAGATTGGTATTCCATGTCTGGAGACGACTTCCTTCAAATACAGTCGTGCTAACTTCTCCATCTTGTCATCTTCTCTTATTGGTAGGAAGTGTGCTGATTTGGTGAGACGATCAACTATTACCCAAATAGTATCAAAACCACTTGCAGTCCTTGGCAATTTAGTGATGAAATCCATGGTAATGTTTTCCCATTTCCATTCCGGGATTTCGGGTTGTTGAAGTAGACCTGATGGTTTCTGATGCTCAGCTTTGACCTTAGAACACGTCAAACATTCTCCTACGTATTTAGCAACATCGGCTTTCATACCCGGCCACCAAAAATGTTTCTTGAGATCCTTGTACATCTTCCCAGTTCCAGGATGTATTGAGTATCTGGTTTTATGAGCTTCTCTAAGTACCATTTCTCTCATATCTCCAAATTTTGGTACCCAAATCCTTTCAGCCCTATACCGGGTTCCGTCTTCCCGAATATTAAGATGCTTCTCTGATCCTTTGGGTATTTCATCCTTTAAATTTCCCTCTTTTAAAACTCCTTGTTGCGCCTCCTTTATTTGAGTAGTAATGTTATTATGAATCATTATATTCATAGATTTTACTCGAATGGGTTCTCTGTCCTTCCTGCTCAAGGCATCGGCTACCACATTTGCCTTCCCCGGGTGGTAACGAATCTCAAAGTCGTAATCATTCAATAATTCAATCCACCTACGCTGCCTCATATTCAGTTGTTTCTGATTAAATATGTGTTGAAGACTTTTGTGGTCGGTATATATAATACTTTTGACCCCATATAAGTAGTGCCTCCAAGTCTTTAATGCAAAAACAACCGCGCCTAATTCCAAATCATGCGTCGTATAATTTTGTTCGTGAATCTTCAATTGTCTAGACGCATAAGCAATCACCTTCGTTCGTTGCATTAATACACAACCGAGACCTTGCTTTGATGCGTCACAATAAATCACAAAATCATCATTCCCTTCAGGCAATGACAATATAGGTGCCGTAGTTAGCTTTTTCTTCAATAACTGAAACGCTTTCTCTTGTTCATCATTCCATTCAAATTTCTTCCCTTTATGCGTTAATGCAGTCAAGGGTTTTGCTATTCTGGAAAAGTCTTGGATGAACCTTCTGTAGTAACCAGCTAGTCCTAAAAACTGGCGTATGTGTTTCGGAGTTTTCGGGGTTTCCCACTTTTCAACAGTTTCTATTTTTGCCGGATCCACCTTAATACCTTCTTTGTTCACTATGTGACCGAGGAATTGAACTTCTTCCAACCAAAATGCACACTTTGAAAACTTAGCGTACAATTCTTCCTTCCTCAATACTTCTAACACCTTTCTCAAATGTTCACCGTGTTCTTGGTCATTCTTTGAGTAAATAAGTATGTCATCAATGAAAACAATGACAAACTTGTCAAGGTATGGTCCACACACTCGGTTCATAAGGTCCATGAACACAGCTGGTGCATTAGTTAAACCAAACGGCATGACCATAAACTCGTAATGACCGTAACGTGTTCTGAAAGCAGTCTTTGGAATATCATCTTCTTTCACCCGCATTTGATGATACCCGGAGCGTAAGTCAATCTTTGAATAAACAGACGAGCCTTGTAGTTGATCAAATAAGTCGTCGATTCTCGGTAGTGGGTAGCGGTTCTTGATGGTAAGTTTGTTCAACTCTCGGTAGTCGATACACAACCTGAATGTACCATCTTTCTTCTTGACAAACAAAACAGGAGCTCCCCACGGTGATGTGCTTGGTCGAATGAAACCACGCTCTAAAAGTTCTTGTAATTGGCTTTGCAGTTCTTTCATCTCGCTGGGTGCGAGTCTGTAAGGAGCACGAGCTATTGGTGCAGCTCCTGGTACAAGATCTATTTGAAATTCAACGGATCGATGTGGGGGTAATCCCGGTAATTCTTTCGGAAATACATCGGGAAATTCTTTTGCAATGGGAACATCATTGATGCTCTTTTCTTCAGTTTGTACTTTCTCGACGTGTGCTAGAACAGCATAGCAACCTTTTCTTATTAGTTTTTGTGCCTTCAAATTACTAATAAGATGTAGCTTCGTGTTGCCCTTTTCTCCGTACACCATTAAGGGTTTTCCTTTTTCTCGTATAATGCGAATTGCATTTTTGTAACAAACGATCTCCGCTTTCACTTCTTTCAACCAGTCCATACCGATTATCACATCAAAACTCCCTAACTCTACTGGTATCAAATCAATCTTAAATGTTTCGCTAACCAGTTTAATTTCTCGATTCCGACATATATTATCTGCTGAAATTAATTTACCATTTGCTAATTCGAGTAAAAATTTACTATCCAAAGGCGTCAATGGACAACTTAATTTAGCACAAAAATCTCTACTCATATAGCTTCTATCCGCACCCGAATCAAATAAAACGTAAGCAGATTTATTGTCAATAAGAAACGTACCCGTAACAAGCTCCGGGTCTTCCTGTGCCTCTACCGCATTAATATTGAAAACTCTTCCACGGCCTTGTCCATTCGTGTTCTCCTGGTTCGGGCAATTTCTAATAATGTGGCCTGGTTTTCCACATTTATAACAAACTACATTGGCATAACTTGCTCCGACACTACTTGCTCCGCCATTACTCGTTCCGACACCATTTGTTCCTTTCGTTCTATTAACCCCTTGTCCGTAGACCTCACACTTCGCCGCGCTATGACCATTTCTTTTACACTTGTTGCAAAATTTGGTGCAGAACCCCGAGTGATTCTTTTCACACCTTTGGCATAGCTGCTTCTGATTGTTGTTGTTGTTGCGATTCTTATTGTTGTTGGGATGATTGTTGTAGTTGCTGTAGTTGCTGTTGTTGTTGTTGTTGTTGGGCCGTTTGTTGTAGTTGCGATTGATGTTGCGATTGTTGGGATAATTGTTGCGATTATTGTTGTAATTGCTGTTGTTGTTGTATTGGTGATTCTTATCACCGTTTTCCTCCCACTTTCTTTTGACTTGCTTCACATTGGCCTCTTCAGCAGTCTGTTCTTTAATTCTTTCTTCAATCTGGTTCACTAGTTTGTGAGCCATTCTACATGCCTGTTGTATGGAGGCGGGCTCGTGTGAACTTATATCTTCTTGGATTCTTTCCGGTAATCCTTTCACAAACGCGTCGATCTTCTCTTCCTCATCTTCGAATGCTCCCGGACACAATAGGCACAATTCTGTGAATCGTCTTTCGTACGTGGTAATATCAAATCCTTGGGTTCGTAACCCTCTAAGTTCTGTCTTGAGCTTATTGACCTCGGTTCTGGGACGGTACTTCTCGTTCATCAAGTGCTTGAATGCTGACCACGGTAGTGCGTACGCATCATCTTGTCCCACTTGCTCTAGATAGGTATTCCACCATGTTAACGCAGAACCTGTGAAGGTATGCGTAGCGTACTTCACTTTGTCCTCTTCAGTACACTTACTTATGGCAAACACCGATTCAACCTTCTCGGTCCACCGTTTCAATCCGATCGGTCCTTCGGTTCCATCAAATTCCAAAGGTTTGCAGGCAGTGAATTCTTTGTAGGTGCATCCTACACGATTTCCTGTACTGCTAGATCCAAGGTTATTGTTGGTATGTAGCGCAGCCTGTACTGCGGCTATGTTTGAAGCTAGAAAAGTACGGAATTCCTCTTCATTCATATTCACGGTGTGTCGAGTAGTCGGTGCCATTTCCTTCAAAATAGTTAAATGGAACAAGTTAATCATACAGAATATTAAGAGTAGTTAATAGTATTTCGTAGCATAATATGAACTCATTTATAAAAGCTTTTTCTTCATATTAGCGTTTTATAAGTTTAAATTCGGGTAGTACCTACCCGTTAAGTTCATACTTAGTAGCTAATATACAATTCAACTACTACAATTCTATATGAAAAACTGATTATAATAATATTTCGCGTTCAAACTTTTATACAATATTTTACAAACTTACAATACCGCTTATTTTACATAAAGCATGAAATATAGCACACAATAACTTTGATACAAGATAGTTGTGAAGACAATTCTAGCTAGTACACAAGTCGTTCAGCAAAGGCAATAAATACACGTAATTCATACGTCCAGAAACAAGTCATGCATTCTGGTTTTACTAGGACTACTTCCCATCCTTGGTCTTGTGCAACATAACCGTTATGGCCGTTGATAAGACAGCGTGTTGTAACGTCATCAAAGGGACGAGGGTTACGTAATGTCCAACAGTCCCGTAATAATCTAAAAACCTCATTTCTTACCCCAATTACCGACTCCGTCACTTGTGGAAACGTTTTGTTTAATAGTTGTAGCCCGATGTTCTTGTTCTCACTTTGGTGAGAAGCGAACATTACTAATCCGTAAGCATAACATGCTTCTTTATGTTGCATGTTAGCCGCTTTTTCTAAATCACGAAGTCCAATATTCGGATATATTGAGTCAAAATAATTTCTTAACCCATTGCGTAAAATAGCATTTGGGTTCCCCGCAATATATGCGTCAAAGTAAACACATCGTAACTTATGGGTTTCCCAATGTGATATCCCCCATCTTTCAAACGAAAGTCTCTTATAAACCAAGACATTCTTGGAACGTTCTTCGAATGTCTTACAAACTGATCTCGCCTTAAATAGTTGTCCCGAAGAATTCTGGCCGACTCTAGACAAGATTTCATCAATCATGTCTCCGGGTAGGTCTCTTAAAATATTGGGTTGTCTATCCATTTTGTATTTTTAAACTGTAAAATAGACAAGAGTTAGATTCATAAAAAAAAATACTTATTAATACAAGCAATTTTTACATATATCATAAAGCATAAGAACACTATATTCCATATATTACACCACACGAATACAACTATCTTATTCCGACTCGCTCGTTTCTTCTTCTTCGGTTTTGGTTCGTTTTGCCAAGTTTCTAGGGATATATGATGTTCCCCTAATACGAACCGTCGTTGTCCACATTGGTTTAGAAAAACCTGGTGGTTTAGAGGTTCCCGGGTCATTGTTACAACTTAAGGACTTCGGGGGTTGACGATACATATAAAGTTCATCGGGGTTGGAATTAGATTTCTCTATTTTTATGCCCTTTCCCTTATTATTTTCTTTTGCCTTTTTAAATTCAGTTGGGGTAATTTCTATAACATCATCGGAATTCTCGTCGGAATCCGATTCATCGGAGAATTGGTAATCCTCCCAATATTTTGCTTCCTTGGCGGAAACACCATTGACCATAATTAACTTTGGTCGGTTGGTTGAGGATTTTCTTTTACTTAACCGTTTTATTATTTCCCCCACCGGTTCTATTTCTTCATCCGGTTCCGATTCTTCTTCCGGTTCCGATTCTTCTTCCGGTTCCGACTCTTCTTCCGGTTCCTCTTCCGGAACTTGTGAATCAGTCCACAAATTATTCCAATTTACATTTGACTCTTCATTATTATTAGGTGAGTCAATGGGACTTGTTCTAGAGGTAGACATCTATCACATAATATCAAACACGTTAAGAGATTAATATATCACATAATATTCATATGTTAAAAATATATAGTTTCCAACAAAAATGTTAAGCAATCATTTTTAAAGAAAACACGGTCGAAGTCCAGACTCACTAATGCATCCTAACAAACTCGATAAGACACACTAATGCAAATTTTCTGGTTCTCTAAGACCAACGCTCGGATACCAACTGAAATGTCCCGTTCTTATTGATTAAAAACGTTCCATATTAATTGATTTCGTTGCGAGATTTTGACCTCTATATGAGACGTTTTTCAAATACTGCATTCATTTTTAAAACAAACCATAACCTTTATTTCATAAATAAAGGTTTAAAAAGTTTTACGTAGATTATCAAATAATGATAATCTAAAATATCCTGTTTACACACGACCATTACATAATGGTTTACAATACAAATATGTTACATCGAAATCAGTTTCTTGAATGCAGTTTTTACACAATATCGTATAAACATGGACTCCAAATCTTGTCCTTATTTTAGTATGCAACAGCGGAAGCTCTTAATATTCGTGAATCGCCGGTCAACTTGGGTGGTCAATTGTCTATATGAAACATATTTCAATTAATCAAGTCTTAACAAGTTTGATTGCTTAACATGTTGGAAACATTTAATCATGTAAATATCAATCTCAATTAATATATATAAACATGGAAAAGTTCGGGTCACTACAACCCGAGCCGCCAAGCATGCGAACCTATAAAATATCAAAAACGAGAGGGTAAGCTAACGCTTAGTGAGTGAGAATATACTACATACATATATATGCATAAAATGGACACGCCACAAAATAGCAAATACTGCATACCGGAGCATCCAAACATCAAGGCAAGCTAGTCTAAGCATACCGTAAGATCTCTAAGCAATGAGCTAAGGATACATCAACAAAATATAAGTTTGCCAACAACGATGTGAACAATGCCAATAAGCTACACCCGGAGGGTTAGCTACAACACGACAATACAACATTATATGTATACAATATATATGTATATATATATATATATATATATATATATATATATATATATATATATATATATATATATATATATATATATATATATATATATATATCTCGAATAACATAATTTGCTTACGCTTACAACACAATAACCATGGTTAACCAATCGTACAAGGGAACGATACTCGTAAGAGACCGTCGGAGTTCATAACATCCATTAGCGTTACTTAAACACCGCGTAATCACTAATCCCCCGGGTGATGTCTTAAACACCGCGACTAATTCACCCCCATGACAATGTGGCGTCTTAAACACCGCGACGAATCCACACGTTAATCAAAATAATAAGTGGTGTCTTGAACACCGCGACAATTCCACTCCCATGACAATGTGGTGTCTTAACCACCGCGACAATACCACATGCCAATCAAACAATGAGTAGTGTCTTAAACACCGCGACACTACTACTCGTTACTTAGAATGTGGTGTCTTGAACACCGCGACAATACCACATTCATACTACACAAATAAATACATTATATACGTACACGCATAATTATTCCACTCACAATATTAACCCTTCGCCATTGGGGTTATATAATCCACATCACACGCCCATGTGATAGAGTACACGCATGGTGTGCACCTCGTCAAAGATGGTCAACCAAAACGCACAACCGTGCCAATTGGACCTACACACAAGTCTATCAATCCACCTATATGTGAAGTGAGCTCTATAACCGAGAACCACTTCACCCGACCCGCACCCATCCTACACATACATATGCATATAGGATATTAACACTCACCTTAAGCCTTGATGAATGCAACCAAGTAATCCGCAACTCGTCAATGGAAAGTACCTATTCCATTATCACAAATTCAACAACACACTTAGATTGGATTTACAACCAACCCAATTTGACACTTAGTGCAAATTCGACCCAAATGTAATTCCAAGTACAAACCGCGCCCAAACTAACCAATAATTACTAACACGGGTGAAAATGGTCCTAATATGCCAAGTAAACCCAAACACAAGTGTTAAACACATGTCTCACCCATTTTGACACCAAAACCCTAATTTTGACCCATTAAGTCAAAATCTCACCGTTTACAAGTCTTGACACCAAAACACATTTAACTCGGTTTAATACTTCAACTTAATCCATTTTAAGTTTATAAACCTTAATAAATCAACAATCGGGTCAAAATCATCACCAAACCCTAATTTTGGCTCTAGTCAAAATTAGTCAACTCCAAGAACCCTAAATGTCCCCAAAACCTCAATAATCACTAATACTAGTGATTATACACCATTTACAAGTCTTACAAGCATGAACTTGCACACCAAACCCAAAACCCGACATTAACAACAATAAACCCGAATCTTGGTGTTAACCTTCAATTAACAACTAAATGGGTTTCACCTATGAATCATACAATCAAAAGCCCTAAACTTGAATGATGAACACGAAAATGAATTTCGGAGTTAGAGCTTACCACTAGTATCACCGTGTAGCTAAGAATGAGGAGAACACACTTGTCAACTACGCCAAGGATCAACTTGAAATGTCCCGTTCTTATTGATTAAAAACGTTCCATATTAATTGATTTCGTTGCGAGATTTTGACCTCTATATGAGACGTTTTTCAAAGACTGCATTCATTTTTAAAACAAACCATAACCTTTATTTCATAGATAAAGGTTTTAAAAAGCTTTACGTAGATTATCAAATAATGATAATCTAAAATATCCTGTTTACACACGACCATTACATAATGGTTTACAATACAAATATGTTACAACAAAATAAGTTTCTTGAATGCAGTTTTTACACAATATCATACAAGCATGGACTCCAAATCTCGTCCTTATTTAACTATGCTACAGCGGAAGCTCTTAATAATCACCTGAGAATAAACATGCTTAAAACGTCAACAAAAATGTTGGTGAGTTATAGGTTTAACCTATATATATCAAATCATAATAATAGACCACAAGATTTCATATTTCAATACACATCCCATACATAGAGATAAAAATCATTCATATGGTGAACACCTGGTAACCGACATTAACAAGATGCATATATAAGAATATCCCCATCATTCCGGGACACCCTTCGGATATGATATAAATTTCGAAGTACTAAAGCATCCGGTACTTTGGATGGGGCTTGTTGGGCCCAATAGATCTATCTTTAGGATTCGCGTCAATTAGGGTGTCTGTTCCCTAATTCTTAGATTACCAGACTTAATAAAAAGGGGCATATTCGATTTCGATAATTCAACCATAGAATGTAGTTTCACGTACTTGTGTCTATTTTGTAAATCATTTATAAAACCTGCATGTATTCTCATCCCAAAAATATTAGATTTTAAAAGTGGGACTATAACTCACTTTCACAGATTTTTACTTCGTCGGGAAGTAAGACTTGGCCACTGGTTGATTCACGAACCTATAACAATATATACATATATATCAAAGTATGTTCAAAATATATTTACAACACTTTTAATATATTTTGATGTTTTAAGTTTATTAAGTCAGCTGTCCTCGTTAGTAACCTACAACTAGTTGTCCACAGTTAGATGTACAGAAATAAATCGATAAATATTATCTTGAATCAATCCACGACCCAGTGTATACGTATCTCAGTATTGATCACAACTCAAACTATATATATTTTGGAATCAACCTCAACCCTGTATAGCTAACTCCAACATTCACATATAGAGTGTCTATGGTTGTTCCGAAATATATATAGATGTGTCGACATGATAGGTCGAAACATTGTATACGTGTCTATGGTATCTCAAGATTACATAATATACAATACAAGTTGATTAAGTTATGGTTGGAATAGATTTGTTACCAATTTTCACGTAGCTAAAATGAGAAAAATTATCCAATCTTGTTTTACCCATAACTTCTTCATTTTAAATCCGTTTTGAGTGAATCAAATTGCTATGTTTTCATATTGAACTCTATTTTATGAATCTAAACAGAAAAAGTATAGGTTTATAGTCGGAAAAATAAGTTACAAGTCGATTTTGTAAAGGTAGTCATTTCAGTCGAAAGAACGACGTCTAGATGACCATTTTAGAAAACATACTTCCACTTTGAGTTTAACCATAATTTTTGGATATAGTTTCATGTTCATAATAAAAATCATTTTCTCATAATAACAACTTTTAAATCAAAGTTTATCATAGTTTTTAATTAACTAACCCAAAACATCCCGCGGTGTTACTACGACGGCGTAAATCCGGTTTTACGGTGTTTTTCGTGTTTCCAGGTTTTAAATCATTAAGTTAGCATATCATATAGATATAGAACATGTGTTTAGTTGATTTTAAAATTCAAGTTAGAAGGATTAACTTTTGTTTGCGAACAAGTTTAGAATTAACTAAACTATGTCCTAGTGATTACAAGTTTAAACCTTCGAATAAGATAGCTTTATATGTATGAATCGAATGATGTTATGAACATCATTACTACCTTAAGTTCCTTGGATAAACCTACTGGAAAAGAGAAAAATGGATCTAGCTTCAATGGATCCTTGGATGGCTCGACGTTCTTGAAGCAGAATCATGACACGAAAACAAGTTCAAGTAAGATCATCACTTGAAATAAGATTGTTATAGTTATAGAAATTGAACCAAAGTTTGAATATGATTATTACCTTGTATTAGAATGATAACCTACTGTAAGAAACAAAGATTTCTTGAGGTTGGATGATCACCTTACAAGATTGGAAGTGAGCTAGCAAACTTGAAAGTATTCTTGATTTTATGAAACTAGAACTTTTGGAATTTATGAAGAACACTTAGAAATTGAAGATAGAACTTGAGAGAGTTCAATTAGATGAAGAAAATTGAAGAATGAAAGTGTTTGTAGGTGTTTTTGGTCGTTGGTGTATGGATTAGATATAAAGGATATGTAATTTTGTTTTCATGTAAATAAGTCATGAATGATTACTCATATTTTTGTAATCTTATGAGATATTTCATGCTAGTTGCCAAATGATGGTTCCCACATGTGTTAGGTGACTCACATGGGCTGCTAAGAGCTGATCATTGGAGTGTATATACCAATAGTACATACATCTAAAAGCTGTGTATTGTACGAGTACGAATACGGGTGCATACGAGTAGAATTGTTGATGAAACTGAACGAGGATGTAATTGTAAGCATTTTTGTTAAGTAGAAGTATTTTGATAAGTGTATTGAAGTCTTCCAAAAGTGTATAAATACATATTAAAACACTACATGTATATACATTTTAACTGAGTCGTTAAGTCATCGTTAGTCGTTACATGTAAGTGTTGTTTTGAAACCTTTAGGTTAATGATCTTGTTAAATGTTGTTAACCCAATGTTTATAATATCAAAAGAGATTTTAAATTATTATATTATCATGATATTATGATGTACGAATATCTCTTAATATGATATATATACATTAAATGTCGTTACAACGATAAACTTTACATATATGTCTCGTTTCAAAATCATTAAGTTAGTAGTCTTGTTTTTACATATGTAGTTCATTGTTAATATAATTAATGATATGTTTATTTATCATAATATCATGTTAACTATATATATAACCATATATATGTCATCATATAGTTTTTTACAAGTTTTAACGTTCGTGAATCACCGGTCAACTTGGGTGGTCAATTGTCTATATGAAACCTATTTCAATTAATCAAGTCTTAACAAGTTTGATTGCTTAACATGTTGGAAACATTTAATCATGTAAATATCAATCTCAATTAATATATATAAACATGGAAAAGTTCGGGTCACTACACAACTCCCGATCCTTCCTTTCCAAAAATCCTTTTGAAATCAAATGGGTGTTTGAGTTTGAGAGGAAAAATGAAAAGAAAAGGGAAATTAAAATGAGAAATGAAATGGGTGGATGAGGTTAAAGCCTCAAATCTGGCTCAAACGTGAAAAGACCAAAATGCCCTTGAACTTCATTTAAATTTACAAGGATCCGGCACCAGTTTGCCCAGTATGCCGCGCCGCGGCCTAAGTTGTCGCGCCGCGACATTTGACTAGTTCTGGGATCCCTTTTTGTCCAACTTCTGATCCAGATTTCAGTTGTTTGCCGCGCCGCGGCCTCCTTTGTCGCGCCGCGACACAAGGCGTGATCTGACTCCTTGTCTCATACACAAGACTTTAACACCCGAACATGTCCCAAACCCTTCATACGCCTATCGTACGTACACCATACACCTATAAATCATATACGGGGAAAACGGGGTGTTACAACTCTCCCCCACTTAGACTCGATCACGTCCTCGTGATCTTCACCACTTAATCAATCCGGACCCACTCAACGGTCCTCAATCATAAGTCTCAAACCGACTTTCCTAGGCATTTCTTCCCAATGAATCGTCTTTAACAACTAAAATCGTCACCCGCGATTTATCAAATCACCAATCCGAGCACTAAAACCATGCTCATTCCCTAACATCGGGAAAACTCAACCAATCTCGTACCGAAATATCAACCCCTTAGCGTACCCTTACCGAGTACAACGCTAAAAGCAACCAAGTCTCAACCTAAGGTCAACAATCCGAAACGATGAAGACCGAACCAACGAATCCTGACGGATAACACTGATAATGCTAAAAACGAACATATATTTCATAGCATTATTCCTCAAGAAAGACAAGCTTTTAGTTGCAATTGTTCTATTTACAAGTGATATTCGTTTAAATAATAAAAGGTGAAGACAAAAGACAGATTCGACGAATTGAAGACGCAAACGACCAAAAAGCTCAAAAGTACAAAAGACAATCAAAAAGGTTCCAATTATTGATAAGAAACGTCTCGAAATCACAAGAGTACAAGATTCAAAACGCAAAGTACAAGATATTAAATTGTACGCGAGGACGTTAGAAAATCCGGAACCGGGACCAGAGTCAACTCTTAACGCTCGACGCAACGGACTAAAAATTACAAGTTAACTATGTATATAAATATAATATAATATATAATTAATTATATTAATTATATATATATTATATATATATAATAAAAACCGTCGGCAGCAAGAAACTCCAAGGGTGTGGGCTGTAAATACCTCTCCGCGACTCGCGGAGTTTTAAGGGCATTTTGCCGCGAGTCGCGGAGCCCCAAATTTCAAGTCTGGCTATAAAGCCAACCGAATTCTGATCAAATAAAACACATCTTTTTCTCTTCCTCTTCATATGTAAATATATTTATATTTATAATTTATATTTTAATTTTAATTATAATTCTAATAATAAGGGTATGTTAGCGAATGTTGTAAGGGTGTAAGTCGAAATTCTGTCCGTGTAACGCTACGCTATTTTTAATCATTGTAAGTTATGTTCAAACTTTTTACATTAATGTCTCGTAGCTAAGTTATTATTATGCTTATTTAAAACGAAGTAATCATGATGTTGGGCTAATTACTAAAATTGGGTAATTGGGCTTTGTACCATAATTGGGGTTTGGACAAAAGAACGACACTTGTGGAAACTAGACTATGGGCTATTAATGGGCTTTATATTTGTTTAACTAAATGAAAGTTTGTTAATGTTAATATAAAGATTTACAATTGGGCGTCCCTATAAATTACCATATACACTCGATCGGATACGATGGGCGGGGTATTTATTTGTACGAATAATCGTTCATTTAACCGGACACGGGAATGGATTAATAGCCACTAGAATAATCAAAACAGGGGTGAAATTACATTCAAGGGTAATTGGTGTAATTGTTAACAAAGTAGTAAAACCTTGGTTTACACGCAGTCGATAACCTGGTGTATTCATTAAACGAAGTATTAAAACATTGTTACATTTCGAATCCCCAATTAGTTGGAATATTTATCTTCGGGTATAATAATAATTTGACAAGGACACTTGCAATTTATATTTATGACTGATGGACTGTTATGGACAAAAACCAGACGGACATATTGAATAATCCAGGACAAAGGACAATTAACCCATGGGCATAAAACTAAAATCAACACGTCAAACATCATGATTACGGAAATTTAAATAAGCATAATTCTTTTATTTCATATTTAATTTCCTTTATTTTATATTTAATTGCACTTCTAATTATCGCACTTTTATTTATTGTTATTTAATCGCACTTTTAATTATCGTACTTTTTAATTATCGCAATTTTATTTTATCGCATTTTTATTATTCGCAATTTCATTATCGTTATTTACTTTACGCTTTAATTTAAGTCTTGTATTTATTTTATATTTTACATTAGGTTTTAACTGCGACTAAAGTTTTAAAATCGACAAACCGGTCATTAAACGGTAAAAACCCCCCCTTTATAATAATAATATTACCTATATATATATTTGTATTTTTATAAAAGTAAACTAATATAGCGTTGAGCTTTGTTTAAAGATTTCCCTGTGGAACGAACCGGACTTACTAAAAACTACACTACTGTACGATTAGGTACACTGCCTATAAGTGTTGTAGCAAGGTTTAAGTATATCCATTCTATAAATAAATAAATATCTTGTGTAAAATTGTATCGTATTTAATAGTTTTTCCTAGTAAAATAATAACTATTTTATATACACCTCGTTCGACATCAAGTATTTTTGGCGCCGCTGCCGGGGAACTATCTTAAAAGCCGGAAGCGCAACGCTAATATAAAAAAAAAAAAAAAGATTTTTAGTTACTTTTATTAAAAGTCGTTTTTGTAAAAATACGTTTTAATTATTCAAAAATATAAAAAGAAAAACAAAAATATAAGCATTTTTAAGATTTTGTTAAATATTTAAGTTTTATAAGTTTCTTTATTTCTATTTTAGTTTATAAAAATATAAATTTTATTAAACATCTTTTATTTATTTTAAAAAAAACAGAAAACATAAAAAAAAAAAAAAAAAAGAAAAACGCGTAAAAAGATAAAGCTGTCAACTGAATTCCTGAACCCCGCGACTTGCGGGGATTTCTTCTTTATTTGCCGCGACTCGCGGAGGGTTTCTGACACACGGACAAAAACCCTAATCAAGCATTGATTACGGGTTTTAATTTATTATTATTATTATTAAAACTTAATTATTATTATTATTATTATTAGTTTTATTTTTACTTTTACTTTTTATTTATATATTTTAGTTTAATTAGTTTTATTAAATTGTAAAATTAGTAATTTTATAAAATAAATAATATAAAAATAATATTTTTATAAAAATTGTACTTTTTACAACTTTTTGTATATTTTTATATTTTGTCCCTTTTTAATCGTTGTAGCGTAATATTTGTATTTTTTTTAGCTCATATTTAATTTTAAACTTAGTTTTTGCTATAATTATTTTTACTCCTAGATTTTTAGGCTTTGCCGTAGAATTCCTTAAGTGCTTTTTCTTTAGACTAAGATTTAGGTGCTTTAGAATTTTGCGACGCCTTTTTAAGTTTTAGTTTCTTTTTAAGTTATTTCCATTTGGGATTTAGTTTTTCCTGTAAACTTTAATATTTTTAGACCTTTTACTATGTATCAATTATCATTCCAATTAGTAATTTCAATTTGCGATTATAATTTTAAGTTAGTTGTAGTAATAAGGTTAAATTAGTTAAGTATTTTTAAGTTTTTATAAGTTTCTTTTATTTTTCCGTCACCTTTTATTTTTCAACCATTTTTTCTTTTTCGACCTTTTTCGACGAACTCTCTTTTTCTTTCTTATTTCTCGCCATTCTAGTTTTTAGGACTTAGAATTTTATTCTACTTCTTATCTAAATTTCTTAAAATTACGAAAATTTATTTTGAGTAGTTAAATTGATAGACATCAAAATTTTCTGGTTCGTAGTAATAGTTGGATTTGTACGTGGACCGGGTTATTGGAGCCAAACAGTCCTCAATTATATTGAGACCAAACAAATCCTGCCCCTCTGCTGCATCTTTTGGCTATTCGAAACGTGGGCAAAATCAGAAAAGTCTATTGATTGGATAACTTATTATAATTTTTCTTTCCTTTTTAAAACTAATAGGATATTCAGTGAATGCACCGAGCAAGACGTTCATCACCTTTTGTACGTTCACCACCTGTAACTCGATCAAGACATCGTTTAACAAATATAACCGCCGTTGATTTTTCTTTAGAATCGTCATCCAGTCGACCAAGTACTTCAGTTCAAATTTCCGATAATCCAGTTTTTGAAACAAACCTCACAATTGAGAATCCAGAGAATATTCAGGAACGGTTCGTAGATCCTGAACCACTAAACTTTCCTCCGGAACCACCAATCATTCAAACAGAGATTGTTGAGGAACGAACTATTAAATCAGAATCATCTAGTGATACCGAGTCAACAAATTCAATTATGGAGAATCTGGAACCTTTAAGTATGGAAGACCGAATGAGAGCTAAACGCACTGGCCAAGGTCACGCAATTACTCATCCAGACATTAATGCGCCAGATTATGAAATCAAAGGACAAATTCTACACATGGTGACTAATCAATGCCAATTTAGTGGTGCGCCGAAGGAAGATCCAAATGAACATCTACGTACCTTTAATAGGATCTGCACACTATTTAAAATACGAGAAGTGGAGGATGAACAGATATATCTCATGTTATTTCCCTGGACTTTAAAGGGAGAAGCCAAAGATTGGTTGGAATCATTACCTGAAGGGGCGATCGATACATGGGATGTTTTAATTGACAAATTTCTTAAACAATTTTTTCCTGCATCTAAAGCCGTAAGACTTCAAGCAGAAATTGTTACGTTCACACAAAAGCCAAATGAAACTCTATATGAGGCGTGGACAAGATATGGAAAGTTGTTAAGAGGATGTCCGCAACATGGTTTAGACACCTGTCAAATAGTACAAATATTCTACCAAGGATGCGACATCACTACAAGAAAAGACATAGATATAGCAGCTGGTGGTTCTATTATGAAGAAAACCGAAACTGATGCTTACAAAATTATTGATAACACTGCTTCCCACTCACATGAGTGGCACCAAGAAAAAGATATCATTAGATCATCTAAAGCAGCTAGAGCCGATTCTAGCCATGACTTAGATTCCATTTCCGCAAAGATAGATGCTTTCGAGAGACGAATGGAAAAGATGACTAAGGATATTCACTCAATACGAATTAGTTGTGAGCAGTGTGGAGGACCACATTTGACAAAAGATTGTCTCAGTATTGAATTAACAATGGAACAAAGAGAGAATATTTCATACATAAACCAAAGGCCTGGAAATAATTATCAGAATAATTATCAACCGCCAAGACCGATTTACAATCAAAACCAGAATTATAACCGAAATATTCCATACGACAACCAACAAGGTCCTAGCAATCAACAAGTATCCAATAATACTTATAATCAGCAAAGACCTAATTTTCAAAACAAACCACCACAACAAACCGATGATAAAAAGCCGAATTTAGAAGATATGATGACGAAGCTAGTTGAAACTCAAACGCAGTTTTTCACATCTCAAAAACAAACCAATGAACAAAATGCTCAAGCATTTAGAAATCAACAAGCTTCTATTCAAAATCTAGAACAAGAAGTAAGTAACCTAGCAAGGTTAATAGGTGAAAGAAAACCGGGAAGTCTACCAAGCGATACAAATGCTAACCCCCGGAATGAAACAGCTAAAGCTATTACCACAAGAAGTGGTACAACACTTAAACCACCTGAAATACCTGTAACTTCTGATGAAACTATTCCTACTCCACAAGAACCACAACCTGATCAAGATAAGGAAAAAGAACCAGTAGTTGAAAAGGTTAATGAAAATAACACAGTTAAGGATAAACCTTATGTTAAACCATACCAACCACCACTTCCTTACCCGAGTAAAATGAAGAAGGAAAAACTTGAAGCCGAGCAATCCAAATTCTTGGATATGTTTAAACAGATAAATGTAAATCTTCCTTTCATTGATGTGATTTCAGGAATGCCAAGGTATGCTAAATTCTTGAAAGATCTAATCACGAATAGAAAGAAAATGGAAGAACTCTCGGCTGTTACTATGAATGCTAATTGTTCAGCAGTGCTGTTGAATAAGATACCAGAAAAACTATCTGATCCAGGAAGTTTCACAATTCCATGTTTTCTGGGTAGTCTTAGTTCAATAGAAGCATTGGCAGACTTAGGTGCTAGTATAAATCTAATGCCGTATTCACTATACGCTAAACTAGACCTTGGAGAATTGAAACCAACCAGAATAAGCATACAACTAGCCGATAGATCAATAAAATATCCTAGAGGGATAATGGAGAACATGCTAGTTAAAGTTGGTACTTTAGTATTCCCAGTAGATTTTGTTGTTTTAGACATGGAAGAAGATTCTCAAGTTCCTCTCATATTAGGAAGACCATTCTTAAACACGGCTAAAGCAATGATAGACGTGTTCGGTAAGAAACTGACCCTAAGTATAGAGGATGAGAGTGTTACCTTTTCAGTTGATAGAGCAATGCAACAACCACAATCTGCAGATGATACATGTTATTATATTCAAACTATAGATGCACATGCAGAATTATTAGAAGAATTTCCAGAATTACAAGGAACAGGAGAATGTTCTTTAGGAGAAGGTAATGAACCAATTGATGAAGCTGAAATGTTAGCTACACTTATAGCTAATGGATATGAACCAACAACAGAAGAAATTCAAATGCTAAAAGAAGAAGACAGATATCGATATAAATCATCGATAGAAGAACCTCCGAAATTAGAGTTAAAGCCACTTCCAAACCATTTGGAATACGCTTATTTACATGGTGAATCTGAATTACCTGTAATAATATCGTCTTCTCTTACTGAAAATGAGAAATCACAACTCATTTCTGTGTTGAAAGCTCATAAACCAGCCATTGCATGGAAGATTCATGATATTAAAGGAATAAGTCCTTCGTATTGCACACATAAAATCCTTATGGAAGAAGGTCATAAAACGTATGTGCAACGCCAACGAAGACTAAATCCTAATATGCAAGATGTAGTTAAGAAAGAGATTATTAAACTGCTAGATGCAGGTTTGATATATCCAATTTCTGATAGTCCATGGGTAAGCCCAGTTCAATGCGTGCCTAAGAAGGGTGGCATGACTGTCATCACAAATGAGAAAAATGAGCTTATTCCTACTAGGACTGTAACAGGATGGCGTGTATGTATTGATTATAGAAAATTAAATGACGCCACCAGAAAAGATCACTTTCCCTTACCTTTCATTGATCAAATGTTGGAAAGATTAGCCGGAAATAGTTACTATTGTTTTCTAGATGGATTTTCCGGATATTTTCAAATTCCAATAGCACCCGAAGATCAAGAGAAAACCACATTCACGTGCCCTTATGGTACTTTTGCTTACAAACGCATGCCATTTGGACTTTGTAACGCCCCTGCAACCTTTCAAAGGTGTATGATGGCGATTTTTCATGACATGATAGAAGAATGCATGGAAGTATTCATGGATGACTTTTCAGTCTTCGGTGATACATTTAAATCATGTCTAGTTAATCTGGAACGAATGCTAATTAGATGCGAAAAATCAAATCTAGTGCTTAATTGGGAGAAATGCCATTTTATGGTTAAAGAAGGCATCGTTCTTGGACATAAAATTTCAAAAGAAGGAATCGAAGTGGATAGAGCTAAAGTAGATGTAATTGCTAAACTTCCACATCCCACAAATGTTAGAGGAGTTAGGAGTTTTCTAGGGCATGCCGGTTTTTACCGACGTTTCATAAAAGATTTTTCTAAAATTGCCACTCCTATGAATAAACTCCTAGAAAAGGATGCGCCATTCATCTTTTCAGATGAATGTATCAAATCTTTTAATATTCTTAAAGAAAAACTCACTAATGCGCCGATCATGATAACACCAAATTGGAATCTACCATTTGAACTAATGTGCGATGCAAGTGATTTTGCAATGGGAGCCATTTTAGGACAAAGGATTGAAAAACGATTTCAACCTATATATTATGCTAGTAAGACATTACAAGGAGCACAAACGAACTATACAACTACTGAAAAAGAACTCCTTGCTATTGTCTTTGCTTTTGACAAATTTCGATCATATCTCGTTCTAGCAAAAACGGTGGTCTATACCGACCATTCTGCTCTTAGATACCTATTTTCAAAACAAGATGCTAAACCAAGATTAATCCGTTGGATCTTACTCTTACAAGAGTTTGATATTGAAATCCGAGATAAAAGAGGAGCAGAAAATCTCGCCGCTGATCATCTTTCTCGTCTTGAAAATCCCGAATTAGAAGATCTGAATGAATCGGCCATACAAGACAACTTTCCTGATGAATATCTATTAAAGATAGATTATAAAGAAATCCCATGGTTTGCAGACTATGCAAACTACTTAGTTTGTGGATTCCTTGAAAAAGGATTATCGTACCAAAGACGAAAGAAATTCTTCAGTGATATAAAACACTATTTCTGGGAAGATCCACATCTGTTTAAAAGTTGTCCCGATGGAATAATACGCCGATGTGTATTTGGAGATGAAGCTAGTAAAATTTTAAACCATTGTCACACAGGACCAACAGGAGGGCATTATGGGCCTCAACTAACAGCAAGAAAAGTTTATGAAGCTGGATTCTATTGGCCTACAATTTACAAAGACGCACACCTTCTTTGCAAATCCTGTGATGCATGTCAAAGGTCCGGAAAAATAAGTCAACGTGATGAAATGCCACAAAATGTCATCCAAGTATGTGAAGTATTTGACATTTGGGGTATTGACTTTATGGGTCCATTTCCAAAATCTCATAATAATTTATATATACTCGTAGCCATTGATTATGTATCTAAATGGGCGGAAGCACAAGCTCTCCCAACTAACGATGCACGAGTTGTAGTCAACTTTTTAAAACGTCTTTTTGCAAGGTTTGGAACACCGAAAGCTTTAATAAGTGATCGGGGTACTCATTTCTGTAATAATCAACTTGAGAAAGTTCTTAAAAGATATGGAGTAACTCATAAAATCTCCACCGCATATCATCCACAAACAAGTGGACAAGTTGAAAATACCAACCGAGCTTTAAAACGTATTCTAGAGAAAACCGTAGGATCAAATCCAAAGGAATGGTCCATTAAATTGGAGGATGCACTCTGGGCTTTTAGAACAGCCTACAAAACTCCAATTGGAACCACACCTTTTAGACTTGTTTATGGAAAAGCATGTCATCTTCCAGTAGAAATTGAACACAAAGCATTTTGGGCTTTGAAGACATGTAACCTTGATTTACATGAAGCTGGACGTCTACGATTAAGTCAACTAAACGAATTAGAAGAATTAAGACATGAAGCATACGAAAATTCGTTAATCTATAAAGAAAGAACGAAGAAATGGCATGATAAAAGAATCAGAAGTTCAAAAGAATTTAAAGAAGGAGACAGAGTTCTTCTTTTCAATTCACGATTCAAGCTATTTCCTGGAAAATTGAAATCAAGATGGTCTGGACCATTCATAGTCAAAAGAGTTTTCCCATACGGAACGATAGAATTGATGAATTCAAATGGGATTGAATTTAAAGTTAATGGTCACAGAGTTAAACATTACATACATGGTCCGATGGAAGTCGACAACGAAGTTACTCAC
This sequence comes from Rutidosis leptorrhynchoides, assembly GCF_046630445.1. Lineage (NCBI taxonomy): Eukaryota > Viridiplantae > Streptophyta > Magnoliopsida > Asterales > Asteraceae > Rutidosis > Rutidosis leptorrhynchoides. The sequence goes on from NC_092334.1 coordinate 648,774,756, forward strand.
AATTTCGACACCACAGCTAACTAAGTGTGGGGAGAATCAAGTCTTTAAAGGATAATATGTATTTCTGTTAGAGTTAGATTGTCTGTTTTCGTGTAGTTTTCGAAAATGGAACCCGAATGGTCTTTCCCTAGCAGACCCTAAAGAACTAGTCTTCTCCCCCCATTCTGAATTTTTATTTTTTTAGGTTTTTACGAAATGAAGACTGCCTGTGAACTAAACCATGGTCTAATGCTACACGCTTTGATCACTAAAAGAAATAATGACATACTACCGAGTGAAATAGTATCAGTAATCAGAGAAAGAATGGACGGAGTTAGAAAAGGATCCAGATGCGAAGATAATAAGTTACAATTTGGTAAAGGAAAATCAAAATCCGCAGCGAAAAGAAGAGCACGACACCTAGAACGATGTCACAAATGCGGAAAATGGTCACATGGAGGTAAATGTTCAAATAATCAAACCTATTCAAATACCGAATTTGTTACTTTATGCAGAGACGGACCGTTCATATGTTTAGAAGAAAAGACAATGAATGCTCGAGGTTACGCCTATGCAGCCATGGAAAACCAATTAAACCGACTATCTTATGAATATAATAGATCATATAACTAAGAAATCTATTTCACAGGTATGTCTGTACAGTTTTTATTTTTATTTTTATTTTTAACCTTTTGATAATAAACGCTAATTTGTTCGCTAAAAAGTATTAAATTGGTATTAAATAAAATTAGGTTTGGCGACCGAAATTATTGATATCCTTCAAAAATTTATTACATCACTGCGAAATTTAACGTTTATTCTTAAGGTATAAATATCTTTAATCAATCAACCCAAAATATTTCAAAAATTCGTCATGAGTTAAATTAGGTCTTGGAACCGAAATTACTTTACCGAAAAGAGAGGCGCATATTTTTGATAATATTTGATTGATTAAAGTGGGATAAAAAGACAAAAAGATTTTTAATTTTATTATGTTTTTAATCTTAATATTTAAATCTTAAATTAATATTGTAAACTTTGTAAAAACAATATATTTAAAATTGTAAATATTTGAAAAATTAATATAAGTTTGATATGAATTTATAAATTTTTAAATTAAGTTTGGTGTGAATTTTTAATTTTTAAAATATTAATTTTTAATTTTATGCATTTTAAATTTTGAGTTTGGTGTGAATTTTTAATATTAATTTTGAATTTTATATTTATGTTGTGTGAATTTAAAAACAAAAATTTACTTTATCTCATTAAGATAAAAATATGATTTTTAAAATTCGTCGTAAGTTGAAGACTAGGTCTTTGAACCGAAATTGCTTTACCCGAGGGAGGGACGAGAACTTTTATTATCATTATTTTTAATCTTATTGATTTAAAGTATGCCAAAAACATTAAAAAACCCAAAAATCTTAGCTTTTAAAACAATCGCTACAAAAAGACAAATTTTAAAATTTTGTCGAGGGACGGACTAGGACATCGATCCGAAACGACCTCGTCCTAAATAACAAGGGAAACAAAATTTTAAAATTAATTTCTTAATTGTTTTATAAGTTAAAGATTATAAAAAAAAAAAAAAAAAAAAAAAAAAAAAAGGGTAAACTCCGCGACTCGCGGAGTTTTCAGGGCAAAACCTCCGCGACTCGCGGAGGTTCCAAAACCCAGAAAAAAAATAAAAGAGCTGCTCGATCAGTCACTCCCCCACACACAAACACACTGCATAAACACTCGAAAAAGAACCCGAAAACCACCGAAAATCACCTCCAAAAATCTCAATTTTTAACCGTTAATCACCAAATTTTTTGCTAAAATCATGTTGAGAAGGATGATATCTAAGAACTACTCAAGAAAAACGGTAAATTTCTACACCTAAACACCATTTAATTCGAATTTTAGTGTTCTTGAGCTATTTTTCCCCAATTTGATTTTGATGCTTTCTAGTGTAATTAGACTTAAATTGTTTATGTATTATGCTTGTATAACCTAGATTGATGCTGTTTAACATGATTAGAAGCCTTAAACTTCAAATTTTGAATAATCTAGGGTTTGTGTTCTTGAGCAATTTGGGGCTTTTTGATATAAACAGGTTATGGCCGATTTTTGTCATGAATTGTTGCTAAATTGAGTAGTGTAACATGTCTAGGTAGTTAAATGATCCAAACTTTGAGCCTAAACATGATTTTGAGAATTAAAGTGGACTTTTTCAAGTCCAAAATTCATGAACTTGATTTTTGAAAGATAATGCCATTTGAGACTTGTTTATTTGCTAGTAATGATTATTTTGACATGTTATTTGAGTTGAATGCTTATGAACTTGGTGAAAATTTTCGTATATGCTTATTTGAAAAAGTGTAGATTTGATAAAAATGTGAAAATAAGCTTAAGTTTGATATAAATTAATAATGTCATTGTAATTATTTTGATTGATGATTTTGCTGACACTAATGCATATTTGGATGCACAAAATTTGTGTTTGATGTGTTTTGCAGAATGAAAGGGGTGAATCTTCATCCCAAGCCCGCCATGCTCCTGCTGAGAACTTGGAACAACAGGAGGTAGATAACTACTACAAGCAGGATGTACCTCATCCAGTCATGACCTTTTCAGATATGCACTTGGAACAGTTGCACCCGAACCTGCGATTTGACAGACTTTGGATAGATTATCCAAAATATCAACGGGGTTTGCATACTCTTCATTCCAAGGTTGTTGAGGTACCGAGGGTCATAGAATGGGGACCCTTGGAAGCTGTAGAATTGGCCGGGCCAATTAGGGAATTACTGGTACAGAGGTATGGTAATTCTTCTTTTAATGACTGGATATGTTTATTCACCATACGCAGACCTGTATATAAAGTATGGTGTGAAGAGTTGTTATGTAGTATAGAGTTGAATGATCGGGTAGCTAGTTTAACCGATCGTTCTTTTATTAGATTTTTGTTAGGCGGTTCGATGCGCCACATGTCTTTACTGGACATGGCTCAGGCTTTACGTATATATACGCCTGAGGAGTTAGCGTCTGCCGATTGTAGAGGATTGATACTAAACGGTAGAAAGATAGATGAGAATTTTGATACACACGGTGTGTGGAGTCAAATGACAAGCCATCACCGTTTCAAAGGGGGAAACTACTCTTATTTGGATATAGATAGAGCCGAATTAAGAGTAATACATAGGTTTTTAGCTAATTCGATTACACAAAGGGGTAAAAACAAAGAAAAGGTAAATGAACAAGATTTGTTTTACCATATGTGTATTCGAGACCCACACAGCGCTGTAAGTATACCATATTGTGTGGGTTATTATTTATCAGCTATGGTTCGGGGGATGCGTCCACATAGCATAATAGGAGGTGGTATTTTTATTACTTTGATTGGTGAATATCTCGGTGTGGATATAAGTCGGGGGGGATTATTAGTAGAAGAGCCGGAACCCCGCGACACTATAGGTTTAAATGTATACCATGGTGCGAAAGTTTTGAAGCGGCGAAATAACGCCGCAGTACGATACAATGGTAGACATCCACAGGTAGAGAGAAACCAGGAACAAGGTAATGTAGGAGGGGGGAATGAGATGCAAGAAATGCATAGGTTTATAGCTTCTCAGGAATACGAAAATGCTAGACAGAGAGCATTTGAAGATTGGCAAGTTCATCAGAACCAGATCATAGCGCATTGCCAACATATAGGTAGAAACTATATTCCTACACCGAAACCCGTCTTCCCTCCTTGGTCGATAGAGATGCAGCCACCATATCCTACGTATGACCCTGCCGAAGCATTCTATAGCACTTATGGTTATGCGTGGAACCCCTATTGGTACCAATATCATCCTTAGTTTACTTATTATTTTTTATTATTTTGTAATTTGTAAATATTGATACATTTAATATTTTTGTTAATATTGTAATCATTTTTATAATTATCTAACTTTTATTCTTAGATTTTAATAATTTTTGAATGTGGGGTAATAAACCAAACTTCAAAAATATGTATATATGTTTGCAGTTTATCTTATGTACACAACAGGGTAAAACAACGCATTTTCAAAGACTGGCATTAAGTTCAGCAAAAGCAACTAATTTTGACGACAAGATGCAAAATATATGTGAAATAACAACAAGACGGAATGAACAAATGATGTGCACCATTTATCATTCAGCAAACAAACGCCAATATATTTGGAAACTTTGGTAAAAATTTAATCATTTTCACACAAATCACCCTCAATAATTTAAATTGTTACTGATTTCTTGCAAATGAGGGCATTGCAAGATCTTAAGTGTGGGAAGGGGTTAAATTCTTTCGGATTTTAAAAATTTTTACTTTATACACTTGGTTACCATTAAAAATACTAGTAAAGCAGTAGTTGTATTAGAATCTAGTGCTCTCTGATAAAAAAGAACAGCCCTAGTCTTATATACTGACTACCCAATTCTAGTAAAATTTTTCAATTAAATGAATTCAAATCATGTTTATACATATTTATGAACGATAAAACTAGGTTTTAACACCGAAATTATTGTTACCTCGGAAAGGACATAAATTGAGAAACAAACTAAAATGTTAAAATTCATTTAAAATGGAATAGAGGACGATAAAAAGAAAAATAAAAAGCCAAGTGTGGGAAAATTTACCAAGTTATTTTAAACATATGTCACATATATTTGTAACAAATAACTGAAAATACTTTTGCTTTGGACTAAACTAAACTGTTTTACCCAATGAAAGAAAAGAAGAGATGGATCTACACGATGAATCAATTCCATCATTAAAAGGAAGTAAAGTCTTCCGAAAAAGACACGCGCTTCTTGATTTAGGTCATGAAGTTGTCGTCCAGACCAGCTGTAGGTTGACGAAAAATCTAGAAAAGTCATCACTAAAATCAGCAGGAAATCCACGGACCTCAGCATTAAACAGGGTCGCCAAGTGGTCAGATTTATCCTAACCATGAGAAGGATTTATCTCGTACAATGGGGAGGCACCGTGCAAATTAGCTGGATAAGACTAATGAATCAGATCCCCAGAAAGGATAATCTCCTTAAAGATTAAAAATCAGCTTTTAAGCCTGATATTACTCAATCCTTGAGATTGACCTTAAAGATTGAGAATTCAAACTCATGGAATTCAATGATATCTAAACTCGAGCTTGAACGAGAAAATATTTTGATCAAAAATACAAACCGATTTGTTTTCTGAAAACCCATTTTCAATGCGTTCATTACCATTGAACGTAAAATCCTAGGAATTCACCTGGAATTCATTAGGTCACCTGAACTAAATCGGGTGTCAACCGTAAGAACGGTGGTTGCATAGCATGGTCAAAGACAGGACCTTGTGCCAGACCGAAAAATTATAAGAGTGAGCTTTACTATTGCTCCTACCAAGGATAGTAATTGCGTCCGACACGTTATAGACCATAATCAAAAGCATGTCACGGGACATTGCCTTAACAGTTGCTTGTTCAACGCTTTCCTTGACAACCGGACGGTAGTTTGCCGAAAGGTAATATACGGGACAAGTAAACTGGACGTGTTGCTTTCCAAATACAAGGTTAGCAAGTGGGTGACACAAAACCGCAAGTTTTGAGCTAAAGTTTTCAAATTTGAAACCCACCAAACCCACAAAAATATTTTGCAAACACCGGTAAAGGGTTATTCCGGAAAACTTATCTAGGGTAAAAACTAGATTTAATTTTCAAAAAGATCAAATGTTTTCATAAAGATCCAATTTCCTTAATGGATCTAAATTTTTATAGTCATGTGGGACTGTAAACCATATCGTTACTACCATTGTTTATACCGCCGTATAGAAATCACTGATGTACAAAGTGTGAAGAATAAAGAAGTGATTCTAGTATTTCAAGACAATATTGCTTGAGGACAAGCAACGCTCAAGTGTGGGAATATTTGATAATGCTAAAAACGAACATATATTTCATAGCATTATTCCTCAAGAAAGACAAGCTTTTAGTTGCAATTGTTCTATTTACAAGTGATATTCGTTTAAATAATAAAAGGTGAAGACAAAAGACAGATCGACGAATTGAAGACGCAAACGACCAAAAAGCTCAAAAGTACAAAAGACAATCAAAAAGGTTCCAATTATTGATAAGAAACGTCTCGAAATCACAAGAGTACAAGATTCAAAACGCAAAGTACAAGATATTAAATTGTACGCGAGGACGTTAGAAAATCCGGAACCGGGACCAGAGTCAACTCTTAACGCTCGACGCAACGGACTAAAAATTACAAGTTAACTATGTATATAAATATAATATAATATATAATTAATTATATTAATTATATATATATTATATATATATAATAAAAACCGTCGGCAGCAAGAAACTCCAAGGGTGTGGGCTGTAAATACCTCTCCGCGACTCGCGGAGTTTTAAGGGCATTTTGCCGCGAGTCGCGGAGCCCCAAATTTCAAGTCTGGCTATAAAGCCAACCGAATTCTGATCAAATAAAACACATCTTTTTCTCTTCCTCTTCATACGTAAATATATTTATATTTATAATTTATATTTTAATTTTAATTATAATTCTAATAATAAGGGTATGTTAGCGAATGTTGTAAGGGTGTAAGTCGAAATTCTGTCCGTGTAACGCTACGCTATTTTTAATCATTGTAAGTTATGTTCAACCTTTTTACATTAATGTCTCGTAGCTAAGTTATTATTATGCTTATTTAAAACGAAGTAATCATGATGTTGGGCTAATTACTAAAATTGGGTAATTGGGCTTTGTACCATAATTGGGGTTTGGACAAAAGAACGACACTTGTGGAAACTAGACTATGGGCTATTAATGGGCTTTATATTTGTTTAACTAAATGAAAGTTTGTTAATGTTAATATAAAGATTTACAATTGGGCGTCCCTATAAATTACCATATACACTCGATCGGATACGATGGGCGGGGTATTTATTTGTACGAATAATCGTTCATTTAACCGGACACGGGAATGGATTAATAGCCACTAGAATAATCAAAACAGGGGTGAAATTACATTCAAGGGTAATTGGTGTAATTGTTAACAAAGTAGTAAAACCTTGGTTTACACGCAGTCGATAACCTGGTGTATTCATTAAACGAAGTATTAAAACCTTGTTACAATTCGAATCCCCAATTAGTTGGAATATTTATCTTCGGGTATAATAATAATTTGACAAGGACACTTGCAATTTATATTTATGACTGATGGACTGTTATGGACAAAAACCAGACGGACATATTGAATAATCCAGGACAAAGGACAATTAACCCATGGGCATAAAACTAAAATCAACACGTCAAACATCATGATTACGGAAATTTAAATAAGCATAATTCTTTTATTTCATATTTAATTTCCTTTATTTTATATTTAATTGCACTTCTAATTATCGCACTTTTATTTATTGTTATTTAATCGCACTTTTAATTATCGTACTTTTTAATTATCGCAATTTTATTTTATCGCATTTTTATTATTCGCAATTTCATTATCGTTATTTACTTTACGCTTTAATTTAAGTCTTGTATTTATTTTATATTTTACATTAGGTTTTAACTGCGACTAAAGTTTTAAAATCGACAAACCGGTCATTAAACGGTAAAAACCCCCCCTTTATAATAATAATATTACCTATATATATATTTGTATTTTTATAAAAGTAAACTAATATAGCGTTGAGCTTTGTTTAAAGATTTCCCTGTGGAACGAACCGGACTTACTAAAAACTACACTACTGTACGATTAGGTACACTGCCTATAAGTGTTGTAGCAAGGTTTAAGTATATCCATTCTATAAATAAATAAATATCTTGTGTAAAATTGTATCGTATTTAATAGTTTTTCCTAGTAAAATAATAACTATTTTATATACACCTCGTTCGACATCAACACCAATCACTAAACATCCCTTGTAGTGCGCAATACGATCAATACGCAACTACCGTAACATCATAATCAAAAGGCTAAAACCGATAGCGCCCAAAACGACTATGAAAACGCCAAATCCAAAGGTGTACAAAATCGACTATCGTCACACCCGTAACAACACGTGAGCGAAACACGGCTATCGCATCACTAATCATACCACATGGTCCTCGCGACCCCACCATCGGCGTATAAAAACACCCGATCGATCACACAACACGGTCCTTACGACCCCACCATTGGTGTATAAAACAACCAACAGATCAACATCACGGTCCTTACGACCCCACCATCGGTGTATAAAACAACCGACAGATCACACAACACGAAGGCTGGCCGAAAACACACGCGCCTTAGTGAATCCGAACTACACGCGATTCACTAACATGATGAAGTCAGCGAACCCGAATATCATGCTTCACCAATCAATAATCCCATGATGAAGTCAGCGGACCCCGAAGGTCATGCTTCACCAATCTCAACACCGGATGAAGTCAGCGGACTCCGAAAGTCATGCTTCACCAATATAACACCTCGCTCATGATGAAGTCAGCGGACCCTGAAGGTCATGCTCCACCAATCGCATACTCCCATGATGAAGTCAGCGGACCCTAAAGGTCATGCTTCATCAATCACCAATACCATGATGAAGTCAGCGGACCCGAAAGTCATGCTTCATCAATCAATGCCCTTTTGGCCTCGAACGACGAGTAGCGTAACATCGCGCTCTGCTACGCCATAGTGAATCCTAACGGATACCACTAACCATTCACATACACGAGCAAGAACCACCTATATCACACATAGGCACAAAACAATTATTCTCTAGAAAAGAATCCGACACACACCTCCCTTAACCGAAGGATTTCACCTTGCTCGCCAAACACGTCCATTATCTCTCAATCGAGATTTACCACATTACCACCTCGGTGATAATTCAAATCCAAACCATAAGTACAATTTATCCGAAATTGTAATCTACCACAAATCGACCAAAATCAGGTCTCGACAACATTTTCCGGATCTACCAAAAGCATCATCCGAAATCTCACACTAAAACTTCCTCGTGCGGGAGTGTAACTCCCCCATTTGGAACTACGTCCCATATCCACAACTCGTACAACCATACAATGCTACCTAAGGTAGACTTTACAAAGATTGGGCTCACACGACCCGTCACCATATCTTGCTCCAGCCTTGAGCACACAAAGGATTTCAGTCAATCCTTAAACACTTCGAGCAAAAGTGTACCACGATTACACAAACCATACCTTCGCAATCATCCAATTGCTTTAGTTTGTCAAATTCCACCTAGTCACTCATGTACCTAAGGATTTCACTTCGGTACCCTAAGTACAATGTAACCGCAACATAATCGGAGTCGAACACCACGCTAGTAGGTATAAAAGAGGCACCTAATGTCGCGTCATAAAGACTCCATTACCAACATACATCGAGATTCAAAACACTCGATCTCAAGGGTTTCAGCCCACCCGTCGAACCTCACGGTTCATCGACCTCAACACAAAAGCGAACACACGCTTAACAACCGAACACCAACCCATTTCCATGGCTTGGTAGAAACATTTTACAAATATCAAGGAATGCTTGGTTACACCAAGTCTTACGCCCTTCGCCCGTCAATCAAAACGTCGTCATAGGGTACTTCCATTAGGAACGTCACCCATATCAATAACATGCACAACACAATGCATTTAATAAACTCAACTTCAAACGACACTTAATAAATAATCAAAAGACATATTTATTAAAACGAAACGTACCTTAACGTCTCCTTGCCGCCCCCGTTCCCGCTAGCTTGGGACATTCCGACTTACGATGTCCTTCTTCTTGGCAATTGAAGCACACCATGCCATCGCCTTTTGGTACCGAACATTCCCACGACTTGTGACCCCTTATGCCACAATTGTAACATCTAGACGCACTAGAATCCAATATACCCATCCGTGTACCACCCGTTCTCACACTCGGACCCTTAGTCCTCTTACTCGGAGCACCATGCGAAACAACCCTTCTCTCGCTCGAAGGTTCACCCTTCTTTGATCGCGTATACGACTCGAAACCTCTAGCCACGGCGAATAATTCCGCAAATGATTTCGCGTAACCCCAGCTAATCTTATTCTTCAAGTCATCATTCAAGGTTCGATAGAAATCCTCCATCAACAAACGATCATTCCCTAAATACTCCGGGCAAAAACGAGCCTTCGACATAAAGGTCGTCTTGAGAGTATTCAAATCCATAGAACCCTGTTGTAAATTTCGCAACTCATTACGCAATTCCGACATATCGGCTGAAGTCCGGAACTCCTCGAAGAATTCCTTCTTAAACTCGTCCCACGATAACACCATAAACGGCTCACCACCGACAAGATCAATCTTACCATCCAACCAATCCTTCGCCCTACCCCGCAATAAACTAGTAGCGAGTCTTGTCTTTTTCTCGGGAGGGCATTCAATAGTACGAAAACACCCTTCAACATCCGAGATTCAAGTTGTGCTTACTAAAGGATCCGGTTTCCCGTCATACATCGGAGGTTTAGTCCTCATGAAGCTCTTAAGACAATGCTCCATTTCTCCACCATTTCAAAATTCGGAATACTTCCTATCCATTTCTTCTCGAAACACACTCATTTGCTCCGCAACGGCGGCCGCAACTCTAGCGTTAAACTCAGCGTCGTTCGTCTCGATCTCGTTTCGCGTCGTCATTCTAAGGAATGCAAAACGATTAGTCCACGCACGTATAAAATGACACGCACAACACCACCCCATCTTGCTAAACACTCGTCGTACATCACTTGTTAGACACGATTTGCACCCGTAATAAGGTTTGCAAGTTCTTATTACGCACACACGCCGTATCGACTCGTTAGTACAACGACCGCCTCGCTCGATGATAATAACCAACACAACAAAATTCCTACACATATAAACATACGCAAGGAATAACATCACAACACAACACAATATCCTAGTTAGTTCACCTACACGCTAAGGCACTAACCAAATTTCCGTCCGTCCCGTTCTCCTACAAATCCCGCAGCAAATACGCACACATAAAAGTCTAAGTCTAGGCACCTATCTCAAGTCGCCTAAATCCCTTAGACCATGCTCTGATACCACTTGAAACAACCCAACCCGTATTAAAGCCGGCCCATAAAAATTTTTCCTTTTAATACGCGTTAAATAATACTTTAGGTCCCGTTACACATATTCCAAAACGTATTTGTTATCAAAGTAAGTTCATCGAACTTAAAACATACATTAATGATTTAAACTCCTTAATACAATGGTTCATTAATTAAATCGTAAACCGGTTATAATCATTAAGACCCGACTAGTTACGTTTACACAAAACCGAGCATGGTGATTTGGGACTACGCTACCCAAATCCTAATCGAGTCCAAAAGCAAGATCTTCTAAAGCAACCTAGTCGAGATCTCTAATTCCCAAGCTTACCCGAGCCGCCAAGCATGCGAACCTATAAAATATCAACAATGAGAGGGTAAGCTAACGCTTAGTGAGTGAGAATATACTACATACATATATATGCATAAAATGGACACGCCACAAAATAGCAAATACCGCATACCGGAGCATCCAAACATCAAGGCAAGCTAGTCTAAGCATACCGTAAGATCTCTAAGCAATGAGCTAAGGATACATCAACAAAATATAAGTTTGCCAACAACGATGTGAACAATGCCAATAAGCTACACCCGGAGGGTTAGCTACAACACGACAATACAACATTATATGTATACAATATATATGTATATATATATATATATATATATATATATATATATATATATCTCGAATAACATAATTTGCTTACGCTTACAACACAATAACCATGGTTAACCAATCGTACAAGGGAACGATACTCGTAAGAGACCGTCGGAGTTCATAACATCCATTAGCGTTACTTAAACACCGCGTAATCACTAATCCCCCGGGTGATGTCTTAAACACCGCGACTAATTCACCCCCATGACAATGTGGCGTCTTAAACACCGCGACGAATCCACACGTTAATCAAAATAATAAGTGGTGTCTTGAACACCGCGACAATTCCACTCCCATGACAATGTGGTGTCTTAACCACCGCGACAATACCACATGCCAATCAAACAATGAGTAGTGTCTTAAACACCGCGACACTACTACTCGTTACTTAGAATGTGGTGTCTTGAACACCGCGACAATACCACATTCATACTACACAAATAAATACATTATATACGTACACGCATAATTATTCCACTCACAATATTAACCCTTCGCCATTGGGGTTATATAATCCACATCACACGCCCATGTGATAGAGTACACGCATGGTGTGCACCTCGTCAAAGATGGTCAACCAAAACGCACAACCGTGCCAATTGGACCTACACACAAGTCCATCAATCCACCTATATGTGAAGTGAGCTCTATAACCGAGAACCACTTCACCCGACCCGCACCCATCCTACACATACATATGCATATAGGATATTAACACTCACCTTAAGCCTTGATGAATGCAACCAAGTAATCCGCAACTCGTCAATGGAAAGTACCTATTCCATTATCACAAATTCAACAACACACTTAGATTGGATTTACAACCAACCCAATTTAACACTTAGTGCAAATTCGACCCAAATGTAATTCCAAGTACAAACCGCGCCCAAACTAACCAATAATTACTAACACGGGTGAAAATGGTCCTAATATGCCAAGTAAACCCAAACACAAGTGTTAAACACATGTCTCACCCATTTTGACACCAAAACCCTAATTTTGACCCATTAAGTCAAAATCTCACCGTTTACAAGTCTTGACACCAAAACACATTTAACTCGGTTTAATACTTCAACTTAATCCATTTTAAGTTTATAAACCTTAATAAATCAACAATCGGGTCAAAATCATCACCAAACCCTAATTTTGGCTCTAGTCAAAATTAGTCAACTCCAAGAACCCTAAATGTCCCCAAAACCTCAATAATCACTAATACTAGTGATTATACACCATTTACAAGTCTTACAAGCATGAACTTGCACACCAAACCCAAAACCCGACATTAACAACAATAAACCCGAATCTTGGTGTTAACCTTCAATTAACAACTAAATGGGTTTCACCTATGAATCATACAATCAAAAGCCCTAAACTTGAATGATGAACACGAAAATGAATTTCGAAGTTAGAGCTTACCACTAGTATCACCGTGTAGCTAAGAACGAGGAGAACACACTTGTCAACTACGCCAAGGATCAACTCCCGATCCTTCCTTTCCAAAAATCCTTTTGAAATCAAATGGGTGTTTGAGTTTGAGAGGAAAAATGAAAAGAAAAGGGAAATTAAAATGAGAAATGAAATGGGTGGATGAGGTTAAAGCCTCAAATCTGGCTCAAACGTGAAAAGACTAAAATGCCCTTGAACTTCATTTAAATTTACAAGGATCCGTCACCAGTTTGCCCAGTATGCCGCGCCGCAGCCTAAGTTGTCGCGCCGCGACATTTGACTAGTTCTGGGATCCCTTTTTGTCCAACTTCTGATCCAGATTTCAGTTGTTTGCCGCGCCACGGCCTCCTTTGTCGCGCCGCGACACAAGGCGTGATCTGACTCCTTGTCTCATACACAAGACTTTAACACCCGAACATGTCCCAAACCCTTCATACGCCTATCGTACGTACACCATACACCTATAAATCATATATGGGGAAAACGGGGTGTTACACGCGAAGTTCGTTGACTTCTTGTATTACTCCGGGATGATTGTTGGTCAGAACGAGCGGATGAATAAGGTTTAGAATTATGGATAAAATATAATCGTGTCGAGCTATTCTGGAAATGAGGCTGAAAATTGTGTTTCGGATAGGTTCGCCGGTAAGTGCTTCGGGTTCTTCACCAAGAGATGAATTCAGTTGATGGAAAGGATCACCTTCTTCTTGTCTCCAATGATTAAGTAGACTACGAACCCATCAGATGAATTGGGGATGGCTGATTGGTTGATTCATTCTGGTGACGCTGCTTTCGGAGCTTAGGTGAACATCTATATCGAAATTGCTGTCGGGTTCCGAAGAACTTGAACTAGTGACGAATTCCATTTCGTACAATTGAATAAAGGATTTTTCGATATGAAATGCTTTTCGGATATCGGATGATATTCTAATTACATAGAATACCTATATATAGTACACAAGATCCCATAGATTACGGAGGGATTTTTCTGATTATATCAGGCAAAGTTTACAGTAACAGATACGCTAAGATATGAATTAGCAAATACGCTAAGATATGAATTTTGTCTATACACTATTAATGCAATCAATGCAGTAAGATGTGTCTAGACTAAGAATGATAAGCGAGTGATTCCCAAAGAATGATAAGCAGGTAATTTTCGACACAAAATGATAAGCAAAACTTTTGACATGCAGACACGGTCGAAGTCCAGACTCACTAATGCATCTAAATAACTATCAGTTAGACACACTAATGCAAGACCTGGTTCGCTAAGACCACTACTCTGATACCAACTATAACGACCCGTCCTAATCCATCTGGACGAATACATTACATTTGGTTACATCACGAGGTACTTGACCTCTATAGGATACATTTTACAAACACTGCAGCCGTTTTTAAAAGACAAACTTTCATTTCATCGAAAGTTGATGGCATGCATACCATTTCATAATATATCCAACTATAATTGACTTAATTATAATCTTGATGAACTCGACGACTCGAATGCAACGTCTTTTGAAATATGTCATGAATGACTCCAAGTAATATCTCTAATATGAGCAAATGCACAGCGAAAGATTTCTTTCATACCTGAGAACAAGGTTGGAGAACTCGAATCTCGGGGAGATCTCGTTTGGACTTTTTTAGGGAGATCTCGGCATCTCGCAATAATCTCGGGGAGATCTCGGACGTTGACTTACATTGACTTTTATAGTTTTTTAATAAAAATATACATAGAAACATTAATATATGTGTATTTATATACGTATTTACGGGATTTTACAAAAATATCAGAGAAATGAGCGAGAAAATCTTAGAAATTACGAATTTTACAAGAAAATCTTACAAATTAGCAAGAAAATCTGAGAAATCGTGACTTTGACTAAGTTTGACCCCGTTTACCGAGAAATCTCGGGAGATGAACATCTCGTCTCAGTTGCCTTCTAAAAACGAGGTCTCGGGGGAGATCTCGGGAGATTTACAACACTGCCTGAGAATAAACATGCTTTCAAGTGTCAACCAAAAGGTTGGTGAGTTCATTAGTTTATCATAATCAACCATTTCTATAATTTTAATAGACCACAAGATTTCATATTTCCATTTTTCAATAACATGCAATCTCCATAAAAATCATTCATATGGATTGAACACCTGGTAACCGACATTAACAAGATGCATATAGAATATCCCCATCATTTCGGGACACCCATCGGACATGATAATTTGAAAGTACTAAAGCATTCCAAATTTCAGAATGGGGCTTGTTGGGCCCGATAGATCTATCTTTAGGATTCGCGTCAATTAGGGGGTATGTTCCATAATTCTTATGCTACCAAGCTAAAAGGGGCATATTTGGCTTCGATCCATTCAACCATATAATGTAGTTTCAATTACTTGTGTCTATTTCGTAAAACATTTATAAAAGCGCATGTATTCTCAGTCCCAAAAATATATTGCAAAAGCATTTAAAAAGGGAGCAAATGAAACTCACTATACTGTATTTTGTAGTAAAAATACATATGACGACATTGAACAAGTGCAAGGTTGGCCTCGGACTCACGAACCTATTATTCAATCATGTATATTAATACATGTAATGGTGATCGAACAATATATATATATATATATATATATATATATATATATATATATATATATATATATATATATATATATATATATATATATATATATATATATATATATTATTAGTGATTTTATTTGTTATTTTATATCATATGTTTTATTAATAACTTAATTAGATATATTTATTTTTATATAGATAATTAACATTTATGGTTAGGTTTTATGTCATAAATATATTTTTATATAGAAAATCTTCATTTGATATATTAATAGTACTAATAATAATAATGATAAAAATATTACTAATTATGATAAAATTTTGATAATTCTAATAATAATAATAATAATAATAATAATAATAATAATAATAATAATAATAATAATAATAATAATAATAATAATAATAATAATAATAATAATAATGATAATTTTAATATTAATGATAAAGAAATTACTAATAATAAAAAAAATTTGTTTGTAATGATAATACTAATAATTTTGATAAAATTTTGTTAATAATAAATAATCTAACAATACTAACAATAATAATAATAATAATAATAATAATAATAATAATAATAATAATAATAATAATAATAATAATAATAATATTAATAATAATAATAATAATAATAATAATAATAATAATAATAATAATAATAATAATAATAATAATAATAATAATGATAATAATAAGTAAACTACCTCAAAGAAGTAGTCCTAAAACGAATGCCCAAGTCCGGGTTTGAACCCGCGACCTCCCGCTAACCCGATACACTATCAACCCAATATGATGTCCATGTTTTTCTGATTTAAATTATACCTTAATTTATTTATCCTATCTTATATCTGTTTCTTCTTCTCCTTCTTTTAAAAAAAATAAATGGCACAGACAAGGATTGAACCCGTGACCTCTCGTTCCCCTACATGCACCCCAAACCATGTAATCTGTTTTGCTTTTTTGGAAATATAACACAAACCAAAATATATAACCCGAATACCTATCTATTCCTTCTTCTTCTAAATTAAAAACCCAGATCAATTTATCAATCTTCAAAATCATCATCTTATTCCCTTCATCTTCAAATCATCCACAGACATCATCTTCATCTTCATTACTTCTTGTCATCACCATCATTATTTAAATCGCCATCATAAATATCGATCTAACATCATTACTTAATCATAAACATCATAATTATCATAATCATGATTCTCAGAGAATCATCATCAATATCATCAAAATTCGACTCGTCATCACCATGATTATAATCATCATCATTTTTCCTACCTTAACCCTAATCATCATCCTAATCATGATACATCACCATCATAATAATTTTTTAATTATCATTATCGATTTCACAATCATCACTCATCGTCTCCTAAATTTAAACCGGAAATGATCGGGTTGTAGTAGCAACATATAAATAAATGGGTTTTGTTTGATTGAAAATAGAAACAAGGAAAACAGCGAGCAGTAGTAAACGAAACAGATTAACAAGCGTAAGAGTATTGGGCTTATTCATGTTGGGTCTTGGACTAACAACACAATTATGTATGCAGCCCACTCATATTAACCCCACGGCCCAACTAGAAACACGTTCATTCAGCCTTTTCTTTGTAATAATTTCAACCGACACTTTAATCAAAGGTGTGGGATCACCACGTAGTGGTTGTCTTCCATTATCTTTTTTTTTATAAACCGAACCAATTAGGTAGTGGGGTGCAATCATAAATCTAGCAACCTTACATTATCTTTAAATCATGGTTTTAGTTGTTTAAGGTTTTGAAGAAATAAAAGCAGAAGGTATGCAGTATGTACGTGAGAATTTGGTTGCATGTTTGAGTTCTTCAAGCTGGTGGTGGAATGTTTTGTATAGTGGTTCTTCGTTGATACATCGATCGAGCAGGAGACAAGTCGAAGAAGAAACTGCAATTTAGCAGTAGTAGGTATAGTAATACACGAGGGGCTTTGATGGTGGTGAAAAGTGATGTTATGGTGGTGAGTTTCGATGGTACGTGGTGGGGTGATGGTGACGGAGTTGGATTATTGTTGAAAACACAAAAGTAACCGAGTAAGTGGTGATGAGTTGGTTAATGGTGGCGGTTTTCAGTGGTAGTTCTTGAAAGTGAGGTGGTGAGTTGTTAATGACAAAACAGAAAAACTGTTTGTAATAGCAGTTAATTGATGTCGTATAATACATTGATGAAGAAACCGAAGACGAAAAGAATGAAAGTTATAATTGATATACAGGTTTAGGAAATTTTAGTTGGTAATGTAGGTCGACAGTTATCACTTAACCCTGTAATTGATCAATTTTATGGTAATAATCGTTCGACCAGAAGAATCAAATTAAGAAGTAAAATACAAAAAAAAAAATAAAGAGGAAAATGACTTGTAACCAAACTTTGGATTCATTCTGTGAATTAAAGATCTTGATTTGTACTAGAGATCCTAATTATCTACAGATTGATGTCAATAGGAACTGATTAAATCCGCTCTTGCTTTTTATAAAATTATTATTGATAATTAATATATATATAAGTAATTGAAATCCTTTTAATGTTAATAATAATAAATAATATTACTAATACTAATCTAAATAAAATAGATAAATTTTGTTAGTGAAGATAATAATAGAATTAATAATATTTATAATGATAATAATACCAATATAATATATTAAGAACGATACTAAAAATAATGATTTTTAATATTAATAAAAATGATAATAAATATTATTAATAATAATCATTACACTATCCTAATTATTTATATTATTACTGGTAATAATATTAGTAATAGTAATAATAATGTAACAATTTATATATATCCGATTTCATATCTTATATGTCATTTATTTAAAATAATAGTATTAATAATACTAACATAGATGTTAAGATTGAAAGTAATAATAATATTTCTATAACAATTATAATTTAACTTATAATTAACCTTATTTTATTAGATATTAATATTACATAGTATTAATTATATGACATATATAATATCATACATTTGAATTGTAACATCCCGCGTTTTTCCGTTTAATTTATTTTTAACACTATCTTTTTTTTAAATAATATCTTTCGTTATTTATATTCGTAGATTCCGTTGACAAACGTTCATATTAATTCCGTTATTTAATTAACATCACTCATTTACTTGAGCATTTTTAAAATATTCGTTTGGTTAATTCCCGCACCCACTTTGAAACTTGAGGGACTAATCTTGGCACTTGGCCAAATTTTGGTAACTAGTCACCACCACCACCACTCATCTCATTCATTCATCACCTCCTCTCTTTTTCTTACTTTCACTTTTGTGCTCTCACACCCATAAACACAAATTCATCATCCATTTCACATCTAGGAAGGTCACAACAAATCCGACAACATATTCGTGATCCTCTCTTCATCCTTTACAATTTGATACCAATTTCATCTAGTTTGGGTAACATTTCTAAAACACTAAATTTCTCTTAATGCATTTTATATACTTGAAATGGTGTTAGTTAGTGTCTATGGCTCGTGTATAACATGAATATATGATTTATTTGCTCGATTTGTTGTTTTGAGTCACTAGTTTGAACATTTAAAAATGGGTTTGCTTAGTCTTTGATTTTGGATGAGTTAATGTTGTTAAATTTTTAAAGTTCATGTTTTAATTATGTTACTAGTATCACTAGCTTCGTTTTGATGCGTAGGTTGATTAAGAAAACTTCAAAAACATGAATATTGATTTTTGTGGATTTTGGTTAGGGTTTGATAGACTTAAAACGAGCTTTTGATGTTTCGAATGCCATGGAATGTTATTAGTAAGTGTTTAGTTGTAATGTATGTTTCATTACCTTCAAAACGGCATATCATATGTGTGAATTGGATTCCCGAAACTTAAAATGCATTTGATGAACTTGAAACTTTGAAAATAAACTTTTATTGATCACTTGACGAGATTTCGGTTATTGTAATTGATATTTTTGCTTGGTGAAAAGTAGTTAATTGTATTCCTTGTCAAAAGAGCTTTCCAACGATATAAGGTACGAGTTCTAAGTGTTAGCGGTTTGTGATTTATGCTTGAAAGAGTTTTGATTTGAGACTTGGACATTTGAGACTGACCAGGTACCAGCACACGTTAAATGCCGCAGCGCGGCAGTCTTGGGTCGCTGCGCGACCTAAGGCGTGTCCAGGTTCTGACCTACTTGTCAATTATACGAAAAATGTGTGGCATGCTATGGACCTCCGATTCACATGTAACATGTTCTAACATGCTTATATATGAATAATTAGCACAGAAAAATAGTTCGGGACCCGACCCGAACGTGTTGATTTTTTGTTGACTTTGACTTGACCGAGTTTGACTTTTAGTTAAACTTAACCAAACGTTTATGCAATCGTTCTAATCTTCTTTTATACTTGATTCTTGCATGAAACTTGACAACGTGATTCGCATGCTATACTATTCGAGTTGTAACGAGCCATAGGACTAATTGAACACATTTCGCCCGACCTTGTGTCGTAACCGGTTAATTTATACAACTTACTTGTTTAGGTCGAGGCTAAGCAACTATCATGCACACGTTTACTTTGTGAAGTACTTTTATACTCTTGCACTCGAGGTGAGATCATAGTCCCATCTTTCAAACAACTTTTATGCTTTAAACTATGGGATGAGAAACATATACGTATCATACTTTACACTTTGAACACAAGTACGAAAACGAACATTCCACGTACGGGTTTGAACAAAAATCCTCAATTCAATTATCATTAGTTACACTTGCAGGGTGTAAACGAGAACTTATATTATGTGATCACATGGGCTTGACGAGCCTCATTCGGACGGTTCGCTACCGTTAGCAGATGAAATATATTTTCGAGTATAGTGTATGTTCTAACACTACGTAACAGGGTACAAAACAGTTAAGTTTGATAATTGGGTGCCCGCGAAACAAACAACAACTTTGGAATGCAAATGATTTTGATAATCATCTTATATTAAATCTTGTGGTTCAAATACAACGTTTACTAATACACCTATGATTTCACCAACGTTTTTCGTTGACAGTTTTCTATATGTTTCTCAGGTTCATACTTGGCTATTTGTTACATGCTTCCGCGTACACTCATACTTGCTTGGAGTCAAGCATACATGCATACACTTTGATTTCGTGCTTGGAGTCAAGCATACATACATACATACGCTAGTGATAGCACCTTTGGATTCAAACTTTTGTCTATAGACTTACGCTATTTATAGCAACCGTGATTTTCAACTTACATTATGTCGCAAGTTTATTTCATTTATACATATTACTTTTGTAAACTTAAATTTGTAGTCAATCCGTTTGGCAAACTAAACTTTGCAAGTCTTGTACTTTTCAAATGAATGCGACGTAATTTTGGTCAAACGAGTCTCATATAGGGACTACGACCACGTAACGGGACCTAAGTTAGTGGCGCCGTCAATGACGATTTTGTCGGGTCGCCACAGATGGTATCAGAGCGTTGGTTGTAGGGAACTAGGATATGCATTAGTGTGTCTGACAGAGTCGTTAAGACGCATTAGTGAATCTAGACTACAACTGGATAGTTAAGCATTGCAACATACATTTGCTATATATAGCACTTACTTGACTACTTGTGCATTATACTTGAATCATTCTTAGGCAAACTTTTTAATGGTACCAAGTTTTCATCATACGAACTCGTATTCTGCAACTTTCTGGTAACACGCGTAAATTCAAGATTCATACACGTATGGATGACGACGAATTCATTAGTCACACTTGTTCGGGAACTCTATATCTCGGATTGTTATTCGCCACCGTTTCAACTTACTATCAGTTTCTCACCGGTGTTTCTTACTATCTACTTTTTCGTGTTACTACCGTCACTACTCTATTTGAGTATCGTCATCAATGCTTATCACTACGGCTGCGTACTATTTGTTATCATGATTCGTTACTCTTTTCGTGCCTAAAGGCATTATCGTTTGACTTGAACCGCATTGATGTGAATGATCATTTATACACTTCCCTCGGGGAACGCTTCTTTAGAGTTGCACTAATTCTTTCGATTCAATACGAGTCACGTTAGAGACGTCGTTACACTTTGTTTATTTTAAATTTTCACTATTACACGAACTTGATTCTATGGAGTGATGTGGGAATGGAGGTATGAGTTAGCGTAATATAATGTCATTTGATCAACGTAGTTATATTACGGTAAGTCATACCAAAGTTCTAATGACACGTGATGGTGGTTGGATTCGATCAACCTAATCACCACCATGTGCCATGTACATGACTTCACTTTTCTTGTTTGGATATCCGAAAACTCCGAGAATATTGATAACAACCATACCCGGGACACATCTTCGATTATTGTCGAACTATATTTATGCTTCCAAATGAATGGCAAATTCTTTCAACTTCAAACATATGTTATACGTTTATACTATCTCATTTTCGCGCAATTTTATCGACGAACTACAATATACTCTTTATGCTCATATCGAGGCGGAAACTTCCCTCGCATCACACTCGTACTTCGGTATAAGGAAATCTTTTATCTAAATTCTAAATGGAGAGAGAGACTCTTCACATTATACTAGTATTCGCCTCAAGGGTGAATAGTCCCGACGAACGTTTTCAGAAATCGATAAGAAACTTGCTCTAACAAACGTTTTCGAAAATCGATAAATCTTCCGCGGCACGAAATTCTTGAGAAACAGAAACTTGTTCCAACAAACATTTCCACGTCCTAACAAACTCTTTCAAATATACCTTAAAGGAATGTACCTCGTTTCGGATCGAGATGCTCGTTTCACTTCTAAACTTACAAAAAGCCTCGGGACCACGTTTAAACATGAGTACCGCATATCATCCACAAACCGACGGACCAAGCAAACACATGATTCAAACCTTGGAAACCATAATACGAGTTTGCGTTATCAACTTCAAATTTACTTGAGAAAAGTTTTTGCCTTTAACCAAATTCTCTTACAACGATGGTTATCATTTAAGTCTTAACGTCACACCTTTTGAAATCTTATATGACCGGAAATGTCATTCTCCTTTTGTAGAACCAAGTAAATGATAATCAAGTCACCGAACCTGGACTCATTCATGGAGTAACCGTTAAAATCGTTCCAATTCGAGAAAGGCTCGAGACGGCCCGTAGTCGCCAAAGGAGCTATGCCAATGTTAGACGTAAACCTTTTGAATTCCATGTGGGAAAACGTGTAACGTTAAAAGTCACACCTTGAAAAGGTGTAGTCCGTTTCGGAAACGTAGAAATCTAAATCCGCGATATTTTTAGTCCTTTTTAAATCTTGGGGCGTGTTGTGCCCGTTGCTTACCGTTTTGAACTTCCGACTTAAACAAATTCCGTTCATCCTACATTCTGTGTATCAAACTTAAAGGCGTGTCTTGCAAAACAAGAACTTGTTATCCTCTTCTATGAACTTACTATCAACGATAAACTTCGCTCCCTAGGAGGACCGGTTGAAACTATAAATCGTGAAACCAAACTTTAAACTAACGTAAAATCCCGACTGTCAAAGTTCGTTGAAATGCCCAAGGAAGTACCTTCACATATCCGTAGAATTTGCAACGCAAGGTTTCGGAGAAGAAACAACAACTACTACTTCCTACTAAATTTTGGGAAGAAATTTCTTTTAAGGTGTAGGTAATGTAACATCCCGCGTTTTTCCGTTAAATTTATTTTTAACACTATCTTTTTTTTTTAAAATAATATCTTTCGTTATTTATATTCGTAGATTCCGTTGACAAACGTTCATAATAATTCCGTTATTTAATTAACATCACTCGTTTACTCGAGCGTTTTTAAAATATTCGTTTGGTTAATTTCCGCACCCGCTTTGAAACTTGAGGGACTAATCTTGGCACTTAGCCAAATTTTGGTAACTAGTCACCACCACCACCACCACTCATCTCATTCATTCATCACCTCCTCTCTTTTTCTTACTTCCAATTTTGTGCTCTCACACCCATAAACACAAATTCATCATCCATTTCACATCTAGGAAGGTCACAACAAATCCGACAACATATTCGTGATCCTCTCTTCATCCTCTACAATTTAATATCAATTTCATCTCGTTTGGGTAACATTTCTAAAACAGTAAATTTCTCTAAATTCGTTTTATATACTTGAAATGGTGTTAGTTAGTGTCTATGGCTCGTGTATAACATGAATATATGATTTGTTTGCTCGATTTGTTGTTTTGAGTCACTAGTTTGAACATTTGAAAATGGGTTTGCTTAATCTTTGATTTTGGATGAGTTAATGTTGTTAAATTGTTAAAGTTCATGTTTTAATTGTGTTACTAGTATCAGTAGCTTCGTTTTGATGCGTAGGTTGATTAAGAAAACTTCAAAAACATGAATATTGATTTTTGTGGATTTTAGTTAGGGTTTGATAGACTTAAAACGTGCTTTTGATGTTTCGAATGCCATGGAATGTTATTAGTAAGTGTTTAGTTGTAATGTATGTTTCATTACCTTCAAAACGGCATATCATATGTGTGAATTGGATTCCCGAAACTTAAAATGCATTTGATGAACTTGAAACTTTGAAAATAAACCTTTATTGATCACTTGACGAGATTTCGGTTATTGTAATTAATATTTTTGCTTGGTGAAAAGTAGTTAGTTGTATTCCTTGTCAAAAGAGCTTTCCAACGATATAAGGTACGAGTTCTAAGTGTTAGCGGTTTGTGATTTATGCTTGAAAGAGTTTTGATTTGAGACTTGGATATTTGAGACTGACCAGGTACCAGCACACGTTAAATGCCGCGGCGCGGCAGTCTTGGGTCACGGTGCGACCTAAGGCGTGTCCAGGTTCTGACCTACTTGTCAATTATACGAAAAATGTGTGGCATGCTATGGACCTCCGATTCACATGTAACTTGTTCTAACATGCTTATATATGAATAATTAGCACAAAAAAATAGTTCATGACCCGACCCGAATGTGTTGACTTTTTTGTTGACTTTGACTTGACCGAGTTTGACTTTTAGTTAAACTTAACCAAACATTTATGCAATCGTTCTAATCTTCTTTTATACTTGATTCTTGCATGAAACTTGACAACGTGATTCGCATGCTATACTATTCGAGTCGTAACGAGCCATAAGACTAATTGAACACATTTCGCCCGACCTTGTGTCGTAACCGGTTAATTTATACAACTTACTTGTTTAGGTCGAGGCTAAGCAACTATCATGCACACGTTTACTTTGTGAAGTACTTTTATACTCGTGCACTCGAGGTGAGATCATAGTCCCATCTTTCAAACAACTTTTATGCTTTAAACTATGGAATGAGAAACATATACGTATCATACTTTACACTTTGAACACAAGTACAAAAACGAACATTCCACGTATGGGTTTGAACAAAAATCCTCAATTCAATTATCATTAGTTACACTTGCAGGGTGTAAACGAGAACTTATATTATGTGATCACATGGGCTTGACGAGCCTCATTCGGACGCTTCGCTACCGTTAGCGGATGAAATATATTTTCGAGTATAGTGTATGTTCTAACACTACGTAACAGGGTACAAAATAGTTAAGTTTGATAATTGGGTGCCCGCGAAACAAACAACAACTTTGGAATGCAAATGATTTTGATAATTATCTTATATTAAATCTTGTGGTTCAAATACAACGTTTACTAATACACCTATGATTTCACCAACGTTTTTCGTTGACAGTTTTCTATATGTTTCTCAGGTTCATACTTGGCTATTTGTTACATGCTTCCGCGTACACTCATACTTGCTTGGAGTCAAGCATACATGTATACACTTTGATTTCGTGCTTGGAGTCAAGCATACATACATACATACGCTAGTGATAGCACCTTTGGATTCAAACTTTTGTCTACAGACATACGCTATTTATAGCAACCGTGATTTTCAACTTACATTATGTCGCAAGTTTATTTCATTTATACATAGTACTTTTGTAAACTTAAACTTGTAGTCAATCCGTTTGGCAAACTAAACTTTGCAAGTCTTGTACTTTTCAAATGAATGCGACGTAATTTTGGTCAAACGAGTCTCATATAGGGACTACGACCACGTAATGGGACCTAAGTTAGCGGCGCCGTCAATGACGATTTTGTCGGGTCGCCACATGAATATTCAATAATCAAACATTATAATATAGAAATCATATTTTAGTAGCAACTTAATAATCTTATGTATTACATTAAATATTCAATTAAATTCAAATGATGAAATTGTATTTTTCTTATCTCAAATTATTATAAATTTACTATTATTTACATTTACCTATATATATATATATATATATATATATATATATATATATATATATATATATATATATATATATATATATATATATATATATATATATATTTACAAACAATTGTTCGTGAATCGTCGAGATTAGTCAAAGGTCAAATGTGTAGAGACCCGTCCTAATCCATCCGGACGAATTCCATATCGATTATAAACGATTCACAACAGTTGATTACATCGTGAGGTACTTGACCTCTATATGATACATTTTACAAACATTGCATTCGTTTTTGAAAAGACAATCTTTCATTACATCGAAAGTTGACGGCATGCATACCATTTTATAATATATCTAACTATAATTGACTTAATAATAATCTTGATGAACTCAACGATTTGAATGCAACGTCTTTTGAAATATGTCATGAATGACTCCAAGTATTATCTTTAAAATGAGCAATTTCACAGCGGAAGACTTCTTTCATACCTGAGAATAAACATGCTTTAAAGTGTCAACCAAAAGGTTGGTGAGTTCATTAGTTTAACATAAATATTCATTTCCATCATTTTAATAGACAACAAGAATTGTATTTCCAGTTCTCATAAATATACGTCCCATGCATAGAGACAAAAAATATCATTCATATGGATTGAACACCTGGTAACCGACATTAACAAGATGCATATAAGAATATCCCCATCATTCCGGGATCCTCCTTCGGACATGATATAAATTTCGAAGTACTAAAGCATCTGGTACTTTGGATGGGGTTCGTCAGGCCCAATAGATCTATCTTTAGGATTCGCGTCAATTAGGGTGTCTGTTCCCTAATTCTTAGTTTACCAGACTTAATAAAAAGGGGCATATTTGATTTCAATAATTCAACCATAGAATGTAGTTTCACGTACTTGTGTCTATTTTGTAAATCATTTATAAAAATTGCGCATGTATTCTCAGCCCAAAAATATATAAAGGGTAAAAAGGCAAATGAAACTCACCATACTGTATTTTGTAATAAAAATACATAGAACGACATTGAACAAGTATAGGGTTGGCCTCGGATTCACGAACCTATATCATTTGTATTTTTATTAATATTCATAGTTGTAATTGAACGCACATATATATAAATGTATTAAAATATTATTCAATTTTCCGTGAGCCACCTGGTAACCACTTAACCATTTATTTACCCTTGTTAAACACAATAAATAATATACACCAAACAAGTGTATCTACAACAAATTATGAAGTACTAAACATTCCGATTATAAATTGCTAGCGCGACTAACTCGAAATGGGGTTGTCAAACTCGATAGATCTATCCGTAGGATTCACGTTCACTAGTAGAAACCAGTGATTATAGTTACCAGACTAGGGAATATTTTTGTTCAACTCACAATGAATAATTTAAACCAACTTCCACTTGTGTCCAAAATATAAAATAAATTGCATGTATTCCCATCCCAAAAGATTTAAAATAGAAAATGGGACTATAACTCACCTTAATAGCAAACAAATTAACCACACATATAAGCGATCAGCAATCGAAGTAAAGTGATTAGGAATGATCACAACGCCGACCCTAATCAAGAATCAAGAGATATAATGTGTAGAGCTCGAAGAGTAGAATCCAAATATGATGAAAGCCCTTTGATCCAAGCACTAGGAGATGATTAATTGATGGTGATAAAAATGGCGGCCAAAAACAAGGGGAGAAGGAGAGGAATTTTAGGTGTCCCCAAAAAATAAAATGAAGTAGTGAAAGAAAGATGGAAAGGAAAAATAAAATAAGGAGTATTTTCAAAAATCAACCCATGGGTCTCATGGGTGATTTCGGCCGAACAAGGAAGAGGGTGGGACCCTCTTTGGCCCATCTTGAAGTTTAGTCTATTTACATGTGGCCCGAACGCCCGAACGAAACCCGAAACGCGAAAACACCGCTACGCGATTAAATATTTAGAGAGATAACGCGTACGCGACAAATAAAATACATAAACACTATATATATTCATATGACATAAAAATATCATATTTAAAATAATTTGAACTTAAAAATCCTAAAAGCTTGACCGTTGGTTTGAAAACCGA
This sequence comes from Rutidosis leptorrhynchoides, assembly GCF_046630445.1. NCBI lineage: Eukaryota > Viridiplantae > Streptophyta > Magnoliopsida > Asterales > Asteraceae > Rutidosis > Rutidosis leptorrhynchoides. Next base: position 648,802,915 of record NC_092334.1, read on the forward strand.
AAAGATTCGCCAGATAGAAATCCGCGACACGTAGAAACGTACAATTAAAGATATGAATACAAATATTCATATAACACATAATAATTAATATATTATTACAAAAATAATAATATAGGTCATAGAAATGACGTGGCATGAATAACAGTTAACGGTCGTTAAATAATTAACGGTAAAAGATAACGGAAAAAGTAGGGTCGTTACAGTACCTTTCCGTTACGGAAATTTCGTCCCAAAATTTAAGCAGGTGCAGGGGTTGTCTCGGCATCTTAGAACAAATGTAGATACTTCTACTTCATCTAATTTTCACGTTCCCAAGTGAACTCGGGTCCGTGTCTGGCATTCCATCTCACTCGGACGATAGGAATTCTACTCTGCTTAAGAGTCTTAACCTCTCGATCCATAATTTCAACAGGTTCTTCAATAAAATGTAGTTGCTTATCAACACGAAGTTCCTCCAGAGAAATAGTCTTATCGGCCTCGGCCAATCACTTCTTTAAATTCGATATATGAAAAACGTCATGAACAGCACTAAGTTCTTGTGGCAATTTCAAACGATAAGCCACGGGTTCAACTCTCTCAATAATCTCAAACGGTCCAAAAAAACGAGGATTCAACTTCCCCCTTTTTCCAAAATGTACCACGCCTTTCCAAGGTGATACCTTCAACATAACACGGTCACTGACCTGAAATTCAATATCGTTCCTTCTCTTATTGGCATGACTCTTTTGCCTACTTCTGGTGGTTCTCAAACTTTCCTTAATCTGTACGATCTTCTCGGTAGTCTCATGAATAATTTATGGACCTGTGAGTTGAGCATCCCCAACCTCATTCCAACAGATAGGAGACCTACACTTTCTACCATACAGATCTTCAAACGGTGCAGCTTTAATACTTGCATAATAACTGTTATTATAAGAAAATTCAGCCAACGACAAGTACCTATCCCACCCATTACCAAAATCAATGATGCATGCTTGTAACATGTCTTCCAACGTTTAAATGGTCCTTTCACTCTGACCATCTGACTGTGGATGATAAGCAGTGTTCATATACAATTTAGTTCCCAAAGCATCTTGTAAGGATTGCCAAAACCTCGATGTGAATCGACTATCTCGGTCTGAAATAATAAATACAGGGACACCATGCCTCAAAACAATCTCCTTCAAATACAAACGAGTAAGTTTCTCCATCGAATCTGTTTTCTTAATTGGCAAGGAACGAGCTGACTTTGTGAGTCGGTCAACAATAACCCAAAATGTATCATAACCACCCACAACTCTCGGTAACTTCGTAATAAAATCCATTGTAATGCTTTCCCACTTCCACTCGGGAATTTCAAGTTGCACCAAAAGTCCTGACGGTTCTAATGTTCAGCTTTAACCTTAGCACATGTCAAACACTTAGCCACATACGTAGCCACATCAGCCTTCAAATGAGGCCACCAATACAGCTCTTTAAGATCATGATACATCTTTCCTGAATCAGGATGAATAGAGTACCTAGACTTATGAGCCTCCTTTAGAACAAGTTGTCGCAGATCACCAAACTTCGGAACCCAGAGGCGTCCCGCAAAATACCGAGTACCATCGGTTTGTACCTCTAACTGTTTACTCAAGCCTCGGACCTTCCCGTTACAAAATTCTCCTCCTTTAAGGCTTCTTATTGAGCTGCAAGAATCTGCCTTGCGAGGTTTGTTCGAATGGTCATATTTAAGGCCCTAAACCTATGAGGTTCAGTCCTCTCTTTACAACTTAATGTACCGGCCACAACATTAGCCTTCCCCGGATGATATAAAAGTTCACAATCATAATCGTTCAACGTCTCAATCCATCTTCGTTGCCTCATATTCGACTGTTTCTGATCAAGGATATGTTGAAGACTTTTGTGATTAGTATACACAGTACATTTGACCCTATATAAGTAATGTCTCAAATCTTGAGTGCGAACACAACAGCTCCCAATTCTAAATCATGGGTTGTATAATTCTGTTCATGAATCTTTAACCGTCATGCCGCGTAGGAAATGACTTTCTTTCACTGCATCAAAACACAACCCAAGTCTCGGCACGAAGCATCACTATAGATAACAAAATCATCATTACTCTCAGGTAGTGATAATATCGGTGCAGAAGTTAACTTCTTCTTCAGAGTCTGGAAAGCAGACTCTTGTTCACTCTTTCACTCGTACTTCTTCCCCTTATGCGTTAAAGCAGTCAGAGGTTTCGCTACTCATGAAAAATCTTGAGTGAACCTTCTAAAATAGCCTGCCAAACCTAGGAACTGATGAATCTGAGTAGGAGTTTTCGGAATTTCTCACTTCTCAATTGCCTCAATCTTGGCAGGATCAACTTGAATTTCCTGGTTACTAACAATATATCCAAGGAATTGAACTTCTCTTAATCAGAAAGCACACTTAGAGAACTTGGCGTACAACTCTTCTTCTCTCAATAAATCAAGCACCAACTTCAAATGTTCTTCGTGCTCTTCATCACTCTTAGAATAAATAAGGATGTCGTCGATGAAAACAATAACGAATTTGTCCAGATAGGGTCTGCACACACGGTTCATGAGGTCCATGAACACAGCAGGTGCATTTGTTAATCCGAAAGGCATAACAAGGAATTCGAAGTGACCATAACGGGTGCTAAAAGCGGTTTTCGGAACATCAGATTCTTTAGCGCGCAATTGGTGATAACCAGAACGAAGATCAATCTTAGAATAAATGGTCGAACCTTGAAGTTGATCGAACAGATCATCAATTCTCAGAAAAGGGTAACGATTCTTAATAGTACGCTTGTTTAACTCGCGATAATCAATATACAATCGGAACGAACCATCTTTCTTCTTGAAAAACAAAATAGGAGCTCCCCAAGGGGACGAACTGGGATGAATGAAATATAGTTGCAACAATGAAGGAAGAAATATATGGAGTAGTTACATCAGTGGCATAGATATTTAAGGCAATTCTCTCAAAGGAGATAACAAGGATCATGGACTTCAAAGTAAATTTTCATTACATTTCCGAAAGGAAGACGTACGAAAAGTGTGATATTTCAACGAGAGTGAACTTCCTTGTACAATGAGCAAGGAAATCTAGGATTCATCCATATTCTTAAATTTATGTGCGGATGAAAAGAATGTGAATCATGGGTTATAAAGAATGGTCGACTCCAGGTGAAATGAATCTCCAAAAATAATTTTGTGCACCACAAAGTATTGAATCCTAGGATTTATGTTTACGAGGGTGATGCGGTTAGCAGCGAAAATTGAGAGTAGAAACTCCTCAGATGGTCTAGTGCAATATATATCCATGATACCCACTATAACAACAGTTGGGGTAGAAACCCACCTAGCGCCTTTTCTACAATAGGGTGACCACCGAGTGTACCCCAGAAAATTGATTTATCGGTCCGCGTTTCGGCCATGTCCAACCATAAGAGGGAAAATTTTACGCTCGCAAAGACTTTCCAATAAATTTAATAAAACCGGCATCCAAAGTGGTGTAAGAGTTTCTATCAATGAACTTAATGGTAGGTTTCATCCTTAAACGGAGGACGAGAAGAACTGTGATCCAAACACTCTGTAGAGTAATGCGAAAATTTGATAAAATCAATCAAAGGAGTTTTGAAAAAGCTTTAAATATTTGAGGTGACAACATAAACGGAACGAAGTTCTTAGTAAATTTAGAAGTATGTACAACTGTACCATTTTATATAAAACAAATTGACTTAGTCAAACAGCTCAATAAATGTGCGATTTTTAAAATAATTTTGAAGGTATGATTTAGTATATATACTAGCCAAAATAGGTAAGGGTAAATTTATTCATTTAAATCCATACATACATATATGATTTTATAAATTGTATACATGACAAAATATTTCATTACTTCTATTCACCCATAAATCCCGTAAGAACCGCCCAATTAAACAAATGTGTAAAACTCCCGATGATAAACAGAGTATCCGTATTGCAGAGGTTACAAGTTGAAGTAAGATCGTGGAAGATCGAGTAAAGGACTTGAATCGTCGTGCGACATTTGACGAACAAATGTTACGGGGTCATGAAAACCAATGAGTTAAATGTTGTTTTGACTATTATCTGGACATAAGTCCTTGGGCCAAAACTGTTCCCGAACGAAGTTGTTGCTAACAAGCGAGTTATGAAGGATAGGGCATGAGATAGATAATCTGGTTAAAATGAGCTTCTCGTATATCAACAATTAAGATAATGAATATTTTCCCTACCCAGGTAATACATCGGTGTAAAAATTTTTTTTGACTCGGTTTCTATTCCTCATGTCACAATATTGGGACTTCTTTAGGAATTAACGTAATATAATCACGTTGACCTGACGCCATTATATTTCACTAATTCATAGTTCCATTCCAATAGCACTACATGAGGTCAGGACACGCGATCAACCTCGAATTTCCACACAATTTCTCTAAAACAATTTCTTAAACAATGTGCTAAGGATAGCACAAGAGACAAAAACATTGAAAGTAATGAATAGGAGTAACGATGACATAAAAATGTCTTCAAAGTACCAAGAATCTCTAAAAGTCAAGAATGATGTTTTCCGGTTCAAAAACCAAAGCACATAGGCACAACGGAACAAAGGTACGTAATATAACAAGAATGTTATATACCTAAACATAATAGCTGACATTGAAATGCCGAGCATTTAGAAGTCAAGAATGACATCTCGCGAAGTATAACTCAAACGTTATATACATAACCATAATAGATGACATAGAAATGTCGACGATTTCAGAAGTCAAGGATGACATCCCTCGGTTTCACTATCCGAGGTGTTCTTATAAAAGATAAACTCGCATGAGTCGGAGAATACGTTTAAATCGGAATGGGAGTTCCTCCCGGATTCAGAACATAACAGAGATGTATGTATGATAACAATATACATACCAATACGATACAAATAATCACATATAATAATATGTAATAGGTCGGGCTGTAGACTAGACTCACTAATGCACCCTATTGACTCAGGTAACGACATCAATGCAGCCTAATTCCCTACAACCAGAGCTCTGATACCAACTTTAACGACCCATCAAAGTACACTTGACGACCATCGTTATCTTGGTCCCACAGCTTGATCATAACTCTATATGAATTTAATAAATAACCTTGCATTCTTTATTTAAAAATGATTTCCTATAAAGGAAACCTATCAAAATATGTAAGTTTAGAAAAACCATACATTATTACTTAACCAAAAGTTGACCAAAACAAGTCAACAATATCCACTATTAAATATTTCAAAATAGAATGCAAGTTAAAGTTTAACAAAAGCTGTCATCATAAATATGCAGACTCTCTAAGCACAGCGGAAGAAATCAATCATGAACTTGAGAATAAAACATGCGAGTAACTGTCAATAAAAATGTTGAGTGAATTATAGGTTTAATATTACAAACAATATTTAATTTAAACCGTAAAAATTTATGTTTGAAAACATAAAAACACCTTTTTGGACCACAAAATTATATGCTAGAAAACATATAAAAATATTATTCCATTTTCCGTGAGCCACCTGGTAACCACTTAACCATTTATTTACCCTTGTCAAAAACAATAAATAATATACACCGAACAAGTGTATCTACAACAAATTACGAAGTACTAAACATTCCGATTATAAATTGCTAGCGCGACTAGCTCGAAATGGGGTTGTCAAACCCGATAGATCTATCCGTAGGATTCGCGTTCACTAGTAGAAACCAGTGATTACAGTTACCAGACTAGGGAATATTTTTGTTCAACTCACAATGAATAATTTAAACCAACTTCCACTTGTGTCCAAAATATAAAATAAATTGCATGTATTCTCATCCCAAAAGATTTAAAATAGAAAATGGGACTATAACTCACCTTAATAGCAAACGAAGTAACCACACATATAAGCGAACAGCAATCGAAGTAAAGTGATCAGGAATGATCACAACGCCGACCCTAATCAAGAATCAAGAGATATAGATGTGTAGAGCTCGAAGAGTAGAATCCAAATATGATGAAAGCCCTTTGATCCAAGCACTAGGAGATGATTAATTGATGGTGATGATGGTGATAAAAATGGCGGCCAAAAACAAGGGGAGAAGGAGAGGAATTTTAGGTTAGGGAAAAATAAAATGAAGTAGTGAAAGAAAGATGGAAAGGAAAAATAAAATAACGAGTATTTTCAAAAATCAACCCATGGGTCTCATGGGTGATTTCGGCCGAACAAGGAAGAGGGTGGGCCCCGATTTGGCCCATATTAAAGTTTAGTCTATTTACATGTGGCCCGAACGAAACCCGAAACGCGAAAACACCGCTACGCGATTAAATATTCAGAGAGATAACGCGTACGCGACAAATAAAATACATAAACACTATATATATTCATATGACACCAAAATATCATATTTAAAATAATTTGAACTTAAAAATCCTAAAAGTTTGACCGTTGGTTTGAAAACTGAAAAGATTCGCTGGAATGAAATCCGCGACACGTAGAAACGTACAATTAAAGATATGAATACAAATATTCATATAACACATAATAATTAATATATTATTACAAAAATAATAATATAGGTCATAGAAATGACGTGGCACGAATAACAGTTAACGATCGTTAAATAATTAACGGTAAAAGATAACGGAAAAAGTAGGGTCGTTACATCTCGTTACACAATACTCTCACAAACCACTCCCCTGACTTTGTTTTTTCTGAATTTACACCAACCTAATATCTATTTAAACTATATCTATCTGTTTTCAATTTCTTCTTCTCCTTCCCAAGAACAATTTAACTGGAACCCCATAGCAACGATTTATATGTTTGGTTTTATGACTTGTACTAAAAACAGAAACGATTAAGATTCATTTGGATTGGATTTTATAACAGAAAAACAAAAAAAATTAACTGTGACAGTCTCTTGCTTGGACTTTATGAACTCGAATCACCATTTAAAAATCTAGACAGTTTTAGACAAAAATTACAACACGAAATATGTTGCAAAACAATCCTAGAAACTTATGGAATCGTTAATTAAACTTAAAACATCCATACGAACTCGAATTTGATCAATATTCAAACGTTTGACTTTTTGAAACAAAACTTTGACCTCAAAATTAGATTTCGATATTAAGATTTGGGATATGAAACTTTGCAGATAGTTTCACTAGAGGGTTTCCAACAACTCTACATAATTACATTTTGAAAATGGTTTCAAATTCGAGATTTGGCTAAAAAGTTCAAGTGCAGAGACGTCAAGCTTATTTTTTCTGTATTTTTCATTTTTAATTGTGGAAATGCTATGATTAGTGGGTTATGTCTGAGTAGTTGAATAATTGATAGTACGTATATTCGATCAAAATTGTTGTGTAGTGATTTGTTGAGGTCGACGCGTAACAGATTAGTGACAAGAATCAGACAGGAGAAAAAAATAGAGAAGAAAAGAAAAAGAAAAAGAAAAAAAACTGTTTGATCGTGATATATATATATATATATATATATATATATATATATATATATATATATATATATATATATATATATATATATATATATATATATATATATATAACAGATATGGATTTAATTCGATTGGAGTATTTGCAGATAGATACAAAATTTGAATAAAGTTTGATAAGGATGTAAAACGGAATCAGCTCTTCATCAGATTTTATTAATATTATTATTTAATAGATATAAATATATTAATAATAATAATACTAATATTATTAATAATAATAATTAATAATAATGATAATGATAATGATAATAATAATAAAAATAAAATGATAATAGCAATTTTACTAATGATAAGAAAAATGATAAATATAATGGTAGTCATAATTTTTAAATAAAGTGATAATTAATAATGATAGAGATTATAATAATATTAATAATAATAATAGAAGTAATATTAAATATAATATTACAAATTTTATTAATGATACTAATGATAACACTAATATTAGTATTATTAATATAATAATGCTTGTAATAATATTAATAATATAACAGTATCAAGTTTTATATCTATATGTTATATATTTAAATTAATCATATTAATAATACTAACATTGATATAAATATTGAAAGTAATTATAATACTACTATAACAGCTATATTTTAACTTTTAATTAATTTAATGTGACAGTTAATAAGTATGTAATATGTATATATTATATAATAATGTTTGTCAAATATTGAATAATTATATATATATATATATATATATATATATATATATATATATATATATATATATATATATATATATATATATATATATATATATATATATATATCATTACTTATATATAGATTTCATAAATATATATATATATATATTCATAGCAACTTAATTATTCTATTTATTAATTTACATTTTTAATTTCAATTGATTAAATTGTATTTTATTTTTTCAAGCTATTTTATATATATATATATATATATATATATATATATATATATATATATATATATATATATATATATATATATATATATATATATATATATATATGCCTATATATACACACACTTATTTACGTATCTATATATATTTATTTGTAACTTAATTGTTCGTGAATAATCGATAATGTTCGAATGGTAATTGAATACATGAACATAGTTTCAAAGTTTTCGAGACTCAACATCACAGACTTTGCTTATCGTGTCGAAACCATATAAGATTCAAGTTTAAATTTGGTCGGAAATTCCCGGGTCATCACAAAATGAATCCATCTAAACAGTTCAAAAATTTCATGACTCAACATTACAGACTTTGCTTATCGTGTCGAAAACATATAAAGATCAAGTTTAAATTTGGTCGAAAATTTTCGGGTCGTCACAAAACTTATCTTGAAAGTTGGTGTGTACTTGCGGCTTTAAAACGCGTGGCCAAAGTATTTGGTCAGATATTCCATGGTAGTTAGAATATGCGAAAGGTTTGACCTATTATTACTTAGAGAAATTGGTTGTGGAGCTTGTCGGGTAAAACGTATTTGACTTATATTTGTGTTTTGGTTGATGACGGAATTAGATAAACCTGAAAGTCCCCGAAACTCGAGTTTTCTGGATATAGTTGAAGGTCTCGGGAAATTGGTAATTTAGTTGCCGATGGAAGAATCAGGCTAATTGGAGTTTAAGGACTAGTTGGAGTTATGGAGACGGTTGTTGGATATGGATCTTTAATTTTCACAGAACTAGTGTGTAGATTCCGGATAACAAAAAGTGCTCGGATACTTTTTTTGTACTCTCCAATGGCAAAAGAATTTGCAAATGACCGATAACTAGATTCTTCTCGGAGAGCTGCGATATATTTTTCTTACTCTTATAGTGGGAGTGTGCTGGAACTAATAATATGAATTCATGAAATTTATAATGCTATGATTTTAGGTCAGTGTACCAGCGTGAAAGTGAAAAATAGAAAATTTGGATTTCAAGGTTGTGACTACGCTATCTTTGGAAATCTTAATGAATAGCCTACAGATGTTCTCTCAAGAACTTTTAATTGTTGCAAACAAAAATCGAGGTTAGGTACTGTACGAACGATCGTTGACATGTCAATGCATGATCAAAATGTTTCTGGAATGATGAGTGGGACGATATGTGACTGAAGTTTCTATGACTTAAATGGATCTTCGGGTGTAAGAAGACGCTTGTGCAGAAATCGAAGATGTCTCAAGCTAGTAATTGGAGATCGGTTACGTAAACATTCAGACATGAAATGGATCTTACTGTGAAAGATGACGATGGGAAAAATGATTAGTGTCTCTGTTTATGTAATTTTTCAGACACGAAATAATTTGTGATCGATTTATGTTATATTTGCTTTATGTATCTTGACGTTGAGGCTAATAATCATTTACGATCGTTTTTTAGAGATTTGATCTTGTTGTCTATTCATAAAGGGCGATGATAAAACCACCATTTTGATCATTTTATGTAATATATATAATAAAATTAGTTTGCTGCAAAATTAGATTTAAGTTGATATTTAAGTTGACATCAAAATTTATATTTGTTATCCGTTATAATTTGTTCTACTCGCGACTCGGAGGTTTGATAATAGAATTTCAGCCTTCCAAAAAAATCCGCGACTCGGAGGTTTGATAATCGAATTTTAGCCTTCCAAAAAAATCCGTTTTAGATGGTATTAAGAATAGTGATAGTCAAAATGTTATGACAATCTTAATCGTAAATTTAATTTTTTAATTAATACAACACGGCAATACACAAATTTATATAAGTTTGATAATATATTAATTTTCAAATAAGTATATGAACGTAAGTTTGTTAAAATGAAAGAAAAGTAAGCTCAATGTGAAAACTCTAAAATTGAAAAAAATGCGGACCCTCAAAGAAAGAAAATTCACTATAAAACATATTGATACAATAACATAGACAACTCTTTTAAGCCAACAATACTCTTCAAAGATTTGATTAATACAACTCTTAGACATGAGAAAGAAAGTAATTAATTGAATACATACAAGTATTGATTGGTGCAACTTGGGAGTAATATCATGAGCTCCTTTTATAACCAAGGATTATACCTCCAACAATTTTCCACCCACCTACATGAGACAACTTTCTTTTAGACCGCGAGTTACCTTGATGGGATTTAGTGGTGACGCGGAGTGAGATTTTGCACCTTTTAATAGAATAAAATATGAGTGTAATATGGTAATGTTAAATTTGATAAGTGTGTTACGGTGGGTGTTAAAAGGTTTTGGGTGATATGGAAAAATATGATTAGAAGTTGGGTGAAATGAATAAATATATAAATAAGGTGATATGAGGTATCAAATTTTAATTGGGTGCTAAATTTCTCCATTTTCCGTCGCAATGTAACTAATGCCCTCAAAATGTTAAATTTAACGCCCCGTAACAGGCGTTACGGGCGTTAAATTTTTGCCACATCAGGAAAAGGGGCGTTTTTAACGCCTCGTAACTCACAGTCTTATAGCTAGGAAAGTTACACATATTTCTTTCATCCATTAATGAGGGACTAAGCAACCATATATTCTTCTAATCAAAGTATAACCAATACTATAAATGATAATGTGTATTATTAGAATTGAAGTGGGACTTTATGAGTCTTTTTCTCCGAATTCTCCTGTTGCTCGATTTTTAATTCTTCTAAAATCGTTGTTAAAAAAAAAAAGACTATTTATAGTGGTGACGATAACATGAAAAGATGTTAGGGTTTTATGGATGGATGGTTGTGGCGTGGCAAAAGTGGTGGCAAAAATATAAGTAGTGGGCTAAGTGTCGGAGGAAGGTGACGAGAGATTTTTCAAAATATAATTGTAATTAAAAGTTGATTGAATGACAGTGAAAAAGGTAGAAAAAAGAAAATAACAATAATTAATAATCAAAACGTTCTTGCATACTATTTATTCTTAGACTATTCGTAACCCCGATCTGATGTCAGAGGTAAATGGTGCATTTTTTTGGTGAAAAAGTGATTTTTTGACTATGATTGTATTTGACTTTCATTAACCCAAAATGTCAAATTTTTGTGTCAAATTTTCGTGAAGTAATGTGGTAAAATTTGATTGGAAGTTTTGTGAGATAAAAATAAGTTAATAATATATATAAATTTTTGTCAAAATCTGATTGGTTAAACAAAAATAAAGCCGCCTTTTTTCAATCAAGAAAGTGACTAACGCCCTTATCGGTAAGATGGTGATGCCAGGTTAGAGGCATCACTTTTCGTCAAACAACTACACATCATCCGACGCTTGGTTGCAATCGGTCTTAGGTGAGGCCGTATCCATATTCATATCCATTTTTTTTTTACTTTTCATCCATTCATATCCATATCCGTCGGGTGAAGTGGGTTAATGGATAATTATCCATATATGTTTAAATTTATTTTATTTTTAACAATTATAAGCGGCGGTTCACTATATACGATCAAAAGTAATATTTTTAATAGTTTATGCGACCGAAAATCACATTTTACTTATATAACAATTATTCAATAGATAACCTATTAAACGTGTAAAGATATCGACATGTAAGTTGCCTACTTTTAGTTACATGGAATCACATTTGAACCACCAAAGTACGATAAATACATTTGATTATTTAAACAAAACAAAATATAAGAAGAAAGTTATTTTTTTAGAGAAAATATAAAGAAAGATGAATATGAATATAATTAATGAAATATCACTACATAAATGATACTAATTTGAGTGATAAATTTATATATTTAGTTATTTCAGGTGAAAGCGGGTTCATCCATGGATGAATTTTTTTCATCCACATCCATATTCATTTCCATATCCATTTAGATCGTCCATATCCACGAATAATCGAGTGAATCGGATGGATATCCACTGGATCGGGTATCCATTGCCATCCCTAGGTATGTATTTATTCTTTACTAGGTACTAGATATGTAGAGTTTTAGTATGTTAAGGGTTTAGCAACATTGAAGAGCGATTAATGTAAAGTAATATGGTTGGTTATTAGAGCTGACACTACTACTTGGCAGCTTTAAGCCTACAAGTTATGGTTAGAATTAAGGGAAATTTTAGTCTCAAAGTTAGGTTGTAGCAAATGTAGTAATGAGTATATAAGTGACAGTTATAACAGAAGTTTTTATTTAAACCTATATCAATGATATATAAATAGCTAATTATTTAGTTCTCATTTACTTTTAATATTCTAAATTTTGAATTTTGATGGATGTCTGATAGAGCATGGATCCTAATCACATAATATTTACAACTAGGCCCATTTGTGACAAAGTACTATTAGCCCAACTATGTGACTAATGGACACTGGCCCAAATCAAGTTGATTATACTGGCCGAATGAATATAGCAGTTGAAGGAAGTTGCATCAATGTTCCCATGTTTCTAGTATCATGTTCTCATCATGTTCCCCGTTGATTATCACTTGATGGTTAATTCTTAGTTTTCATGCATTAAACGTAGTAGTGGTTGTAGCATGTGTTTTAGTATAAAAAATATGTAGTTCATTATTGTGAATGTTATGATGAATAAAAATTGGTTTTAGCTAAAAGTCTTTTCTTAGTCTTATATTCTTGGAAGATTGATCATCTCAAATCGGTCTTCTATCAATGGTGCTTTCATTGTTACGGTCTCTTCAATTCGACCATGAACTCCAATGATAGAAGTTGGTTCGAGATAGCTAGTATCTAAAAAAAAACAAGAGAGAAACAGATTTTGGCAAAAAAACCATTTTTTCATTCCATAACATTCATAATAATGAACTACATAATTATACTAAAAAACATGCTACTACCACTACTACGTTTAATGCATGAAATCTAAGAATTAACTACCAACTAATAATTAATGAGAAACATGATGGGAACTTGATACTAAAAACATGGGAACATGGATGCAGCTTCCTTCAACTGCTATATTCATTCGACCAATATAATCAACTTGACTTGGGCCACTGTCCATTGGTCACAAAATGTGGCTAATAGCACTTTGTCACAACTGGGCCTAGTTATGAATTGTGTGATTAAGATCCATGCTCGTATTATGACTCACCGGTTGAATATTAACCTTGTCCTCAAGGTTGGAGACATCTTTCACGGTGGTTTTGAAGGTGGTCGCTCATAAGCATGAAACAGTGACAATTCGATGACTTGCGATAGCAACCATGGTGGTTCATGTGTATTGGGAAGAAATACAAACGTTGGAGATTTGTATTTGTGACATGTGAAGGCATTGAGGTCAGGTGGTGTAAGTAGCATGTTGACTGTAACTATTTCTGTTGGTTGTTCTGGACAAGGTGGTGGCGCATCGTGGATGGTGACAATGATGTCGATCTTAGGACTAGGAGGTGGGAGATGAAAGGTAGGGATAATTTTGGGAGGTTCGTCAGTATCAATTTTAATTTGTCAAGGTGATAGGTAGTGGTGGTGAAGTGTGTTTTATCATCGCCATGAGTTGCGGTGAAGGTGGTAGTGGTGTAAATGCCTAGTCGTTGAAGGGTGGCAACAGATTCTTGAAGGTCACTGATATCGGCTAAATAGTCACATTTTTACCCCCGATATTAGCCCCATTTATGATAAAGTTATTGACTTTATCATCTAAATAAGCATTTATTTGCTTCATTTGGTAGATTATGTCATTACGAAGGCTATGTTTCAAGAATTACTAAAAACGGATGAAAAACGAGGAAAAACGAGCAAAACCGGCTAAGACGATTAACTTGCATTTAAATAACTTATTTTATAATTTTTGGAAAAGTTTATTTACTTAATCTCATGTTGTAGGATATTTAATTACGAACACGTGGGCGCAAGAGTCGTCAAAAACGGAGCTAAAACAAAGATTCTAGAGCGAAAACAGTGAAAGACAAGTTACGATCCGGCAAACGGCCTGCCAGCCGTTTGCCAGGAAAATTTTGCCTATTTAAAGAGCTTTTTGCATTCATTTCAACACACACCAATTCTTCACTTATCTCTCTAAATATCTCTCTATTGTCGCTCTCTAGTGATCAGTAGGAGATTAGTTATCTCTCTACTTTCTCTCTAGATTCTAGAGAGAGAAAAGTACAGAGATTAGAAATGTAATTATCTCTCTATTGTCGCTCTCTAGTGATCAATAGGAGATTAGTATGTAGTTAGTAGTAGAAGCTATCAAGCATTGTAACGCTATGGATATTATGAAGAAATACAAGTGTTATTCTGCCTACATTATTCGATAATTTCTATCCTTTCTTTTATTAATTTATTATAATATTCTTGTTAGATGTTTGTGATTTATTAATATTAGAAATGCTTGTTGCCCTGATGTGTGAGTAATTGCTTGATTGTTTTCCATGATTTGATAATGTTAGTTAGGGATGATTATCGTTTCGTACTTGCTTTCTGTCTATGATATTAAACCTCGTTATTATCGTCCTTCCACCAATAAACATGATTAAAACCTTTTATAAAGTCGACAATTATAAGGTAATTAATTATCCGTGTTTATACATTGGTCAAGGTATGAACCCATCGAAAATACTATAAAGTACATGGGGAATTACCGTATAACCAGATCAAGACATTGGTCAAGAGTATAAGACTCGAGGAAATACTGTTGCAACAGTAGAGTACAGTGTTGATGTACTATAGGAGCACTTGGGCATGGTCAAGGTTAGAAGCTATGGAACCACTATAAGTCTAGTAAATGGTGGATGACTAAGGGATTTATTGGGTAGATTTAAGTAAGGGCTGGTTTAAGTCATAAATTGGAGTTTAACACACTACAATACAAACTAAGCTTATAAGTCTTTAAGGATGACTGAGAACTATAAGATGTTCTAATTTGTCTACAAAACCTTAGATTTTTACCAAACCATTGACCGAAAAGAATTCGAAACACAATCATAACCACTCACTTGGGTGATACACTAAGGTGTTAAGAAAGGTTGGATATTCTATATATATGGCTATGCTACTTTATTCGTGCGCCCAAGGTATGCATTGCATCCAAGATGGGCCGCTTGTATCCTTAAACCAGATAAAGCGTCGGGAGTTGAGCATAGTCCATCCGATCAGAATCTTCAAAGCCTAGTTCCTCGTGACATGCTAATCGGGAAACCATTTAGAGGGAACCTTGTGTTCACACCAAGGTATATCTATCCAAGGAGTGTCTCATAATCATCCCGACACTACGTCATCTTAAATCATGGTGAACCACGTCTTCTCGTCCTTAGCTGTTGCATGCTAGCTAGCTTATTTTAATTATATTGCTTTAATATTTAAAATACAATTATAAATCAAATCAACCCAACTATAGCCTTTACACAATTTGATATTCCGGATAAAGTGGTGTCTAGAATAAACCGGTTGGACTTAGTTGTTGGATTTTCCGAATAGTCACCAATTTATTGGGACCAAAAGGTGTACCTGGCCACTAGTCTTGGATACTGAATTGTGTACAAACCCATCTTAATCACTAAATTATCTTGATAAGCTCCGTTTCAAATTCGACCGCTCAAGGAACGACCCTAGGTCATATTTGCCCTTGCTAACCCATAGGAAGGAATAATAGATTTAGGCCCAGCATATATAAATCAAACAATCAGCTTCTTTTATTGATATCCTGAATTGATGTTTTACGACCTAACGACACCGCATAAATAAACCGTCCGATTCGGGCATATCATAAGGAGTAGTATATTTTTGGCGCCGCTGCCGGGGAGCGGTAGTACGATTTGGAGCCTGTTTAGATTAGTTAGTTTTTAAGAGATCCTTTTGACTAAGACTAGCTTTGTCAGAAGTTACTAATTTACCGTAGTTAGGTCAGATAATTTTAGCTTGATTTAGATTAATTAAAAAGTTTAAAATGGACTTCCTTATTAGTGAACCGTTAGAATGGTTTAACCTACTTAGACCACTAAGAATTCTTCCGACACATCCTTTCTTCTATCCGATATCATACACTGTACCCATCCGACGAGATCCACACTTATCTGCCGATAGTTCGACGATGGCCGCACGCATCACTCTCGCTGACATCACCAAACCCTCGTTAGAAGGACAAGGAGGACCAATACTCTATCCAAAGGTTAACGGAGCATCTTTTTTGCTTAAGCATAGCATCATACAACTCATTCACAACCATTGCCAGTTCCACGGCTTACCAATTGACAATCGCAACTCTCACTTAGATAGATTTCTTTCCTTATCCAACTCATATAAGCAAAACGGGGTTGAACAAGATGTAGTTCGTCTATATTTGTTCCCCTATTCCTTAACTCTTCATGCAAAAACCCGGTTTGAGGGGTTAGAACCCAACTCTATCACCTCATGGGAGGAAATTGAAATGTCCCGTTCTTATTGATTAAAAACGTTCCATATTAATTGATTTCGTTGCGAGGTTTTGACCTCTATATGAGACGTTTTTCAAAGACTGCATTCATTTTAAAACAAACCATAACCTTTATTTCATCAATAAAGGTTTAAAAGTTTTACGTAGATTATCAAATAATGATGATCTAAAATATCCTGTTTACACACGACCATTACATAATGGTTTACAATACAAATATGTTACAACAAAATAAGTTTCTTGAATGCAGTTTTTACACAATATCATACAAGCATGGACTCCAAATCTCGTCCTTATTTAAGTATGCGACAGCGGAAGCTCTTAATAATCACCTGAGAATAAACATGCTTTAAAACGTCAACAAAAATGTTGGTGAGTTATAGGTTTAACCTATATATATCAAATCATAATAATAGACCACAAGATTTCATATTTCAATACATATCCCATACATAGAGATAAAAATCATTCATATGGTGAACACCTGGTAACCGACATTAACAAGATGCATATATAAGAATATCCCCATCATTCCGGGACACCCTTCGGATATGATATAAATTTCGAAGTACTAAAGCATCCGGTACTTTGGATGGGGTTTGTTAAGCCCAATAGATCTATCTTTAGGATTCGCGTCAATTAGGGTGTCTGTTCCCTAATTCTTAGATTACCAGACTTAATAAAAAGGGGCATATTCGATTTCGATAATTCAACCATAGAATGTAGTTTCACGTACTTGTGTCTATTTTGTAAATCATTTATAAAACCTGCATGTATTCTCATCCCAAAAATATTAGATTTTAAAAGTGGGACTATAACTCACTTTCACAGATTTTTACTTCGTCGGGAAGTAAGACTTGGCCACTGGTTGATTCACGAACCTATAACAATATATACATATATATCAAAGTATGTTCAAAATATATTTACAACACTTTTAATATATTTTGATGTTTTAAGTTTATTAAGTCAGCTGTCCTCGTTAGTAACCTACAACTAGTTGTCCACAGTTAGATGTACAGAAATAAATCGATAAATATTATCTTGAATCAATCCACGACCCAGTGTATACGTATCTCAGTATTGATCACAACTCAAACTATATATATTTTGGAATCAACCTCAACCCTGTATAGCTAACTCCAACATTCACATATAGAGTGTCTATGGTTGTTCCGAAATATATATAGATGTGTCGACATGATAGGTCGAAACATTGTATACGTGTCTATGGTATCTCAAGATTACATAATATACAATACAAGTTGATTAAGTTATGGTTGGAATAGATTTGTTACCAATTTTCACGTAGCTAAAATGAGAAAAATTATCCAATCTTGTTTTACCCATAACTTCTTCATTTTAAATCCGTTTTGAGTGAATCAAATTGCTATGGTTTCATATTGAACTCTATTTTATGAATCTAAACAGAAAAAGTATAGGTTTATAGTCGGAAAAATAAGTTACAAGTCGTTTTTGTAAAGGTAGTCATTTCAGTCGAAAGAACGACGTCTAGATGACCATTTTAGAAAACATACTTCCACTTTGAGTTTAACCATAATTTTTGGATATAGTTTCATGTTCATAATAAAAATCATTTTCTCAGAATAAAAACTTTTAAATCAAAGTTTATCATAGTTTTTAATTAACTAACCCAAAACAGCCCGCGGTGTTACTACGACGGCGTAAATCCGGTTTTACGGTGTTTTTCGTGTTTCCAGGTTTTAAATCATTAAGTTAGCATATCATATAGATATAGAACATGTGTTTAGTTGATTTTAAAAGTCAAGTTAGAAGGATTAACTTTTGTTTGCGAACAAGTTTAGAATTAACTAAACTATGTTCTAGTGATTACAAGTTTAAACCTTCGAATAAGATAGCTTTATATGTATGAATCGAATGATGTTATGAACATCATTACTAACTTAATTTCCTTGGATAAGAGAAAAATGGATCTAGCTTCAATGGATCCTTGGATGGCTCGAAGTTCTTGAAGCAGAATCATGACACGAAAACAAGTTCAAGTAAGATCATCACTTGAAATAAGATTGTTATAGTTATAGAAATTGAACCAAAGTTTGAATATGATTATTACCTTGTATTAGAATGATAACCTACTGTAAGAAACAAAGATTTCTTGAGGTTGGATGATCACCTTACAAGATTGGAAGTGAGCTAGCAAACTTGAAAGTATTCTTGATTTTATGAAACTAGAACTTTTGGAATTTATGAAGAACACTTAGAACTTGAAGATAGAACTTGAGAGAGATCAATTAGATGAAGAAAATTGAAGAATTAAAGTGTTTGTAGGTGTTTTTGGTCGTTGGTGTATGGATTAGATATAAAGGATATGTAATTTTGTTTTCATGTAAATAAGTCATGAATGATTACTCATATTTTTGTAATTTTATGAGATATTTCATGCTAGTTGCCAAATGATGGTTCCCACATGTGTTAGGTGACTCACATGGGCTGCTAAGAGCTGATCATTGGAGTGTATATACCAATAGTACATACATCTAAAAGCTGTGTATTGTACGAGTACGAATACGGGTGCATACGAGTAGAATTGTTGATGAAACTGAACGAGGATGTAATTGTAAGCATTTTTGTTAAGTAGAAGTATTTTGATAAGTGTATTGAAGTCTTTCAAAAGTGTATAAATACATATTAAAACACTACATGTATATACATTTTAACTGAGTCGTTAAGTCATCGTTAGTCGTTACATGTAAGTGTTGTTTTGAAACCTTTAGGTTAACGATCTTGTTAAATGTTGTTAACCCAATGTTTATAATATCAAATGAGATTTTAAATTATTATATTATCATGATATTATCATGTATGAATATCTCTTAATATGATATATATACATTAAATGTCTTTACAACGATAATCGTTACATATATGTCTCTTTAAAAATCATTAAGTTAGTAGTCTTGTTTTTACATATGTAGTTCATTGTTAATATACTTTATGATATGTTTTCTTATCATAGTATCATGTTAACTATATATATATATCCATATATATGTCATCATATAGTTTTTACAAGTTTTAACGTTCGTGAATCACCGATCAACTTGGGTGGTCAATTGTCTATATGAAACATATTTCAATTAATCAAGTCTTAACAAGTTTGATTGCTTAACATGTTGGAAACATTTAATCATGTAAATATCAATCTCAATTAATATATATAAACATGGAAAAGTTCGGGTCACTACAGTACCTACCCGTTAAATAAATTTCGTCCCGAAATTTTAAGCTGTTGAAGGTGTTGACGAATCTTCTGGAAATAGATGCGGGTATTTCTTCTTCATCTGATCTTCACGCTCCCAGGTGAACTCGGGTCCTCTACGAGCATTCCATCGAACCTTAACAATTGGTATCTTGTTTTGCTTAAGTCTTTTAACCTCACGATCCATTATTTCGACGGGTTCTTCGATGAATTGAAGTTTTTCGTTGATTTGGATTTCATCTAACGGAATAGTGAGATCTTCTTTAGCAAAACATTTCTTTAAATTCGAGACGTGGAAAGTGTTATGTACAGCCGCGAGTTGTTGAGGTAACTCTAGTCGGTAAGCTACTGGTCCGACACGATCAATAATCTTGAATGGTCCAATATACCTTGGATTTAATTTCCCTCGTTTACCAAATCGAACAACGCCTTTCCAAGGTGCAACGTTAAGCATGACCATCTCTCCAATTTCAAATTCTATATCTTTTCTTTTAATGTCAGCGTAGCTCTTTTGTCGACTTTGGGCGGTTTTCAACCGTTGTTGAATTTGGATGATCTTCTCGGTAGTTTCTTGTATAATCTCCGGACCCGTAATCTGTCTATCCCCCACTTCACTCCAACAAATCGGAGACCTGCACTTTCTACCATAAAGTGCTTCAAACGGCGCCATCTCAATGCTTGAATGGAAGCTGTTGTTGTAGGAAAATTCTGCTAACGGTAGATGTCGATCCCAACTGTTTTCGAAATCAATAACACATGCTCGTAGCATGTCTTCAAGCGTTTGTATCGTCCTTTCGCTCTGCCCATCAGTTTGTGGATGATAGGCAGTACTCATGTCTAGACGAGTTCCTAATGCTTGCTGTAATGTCTGCCAGAATCTTGAAATAAATCTGCCATCCCTATCAGAGATAATAGAGATTGGTATTCCATGTCTGGAGACGACTTCCTTCAAATACAGTCGTGCTAACTTCTCCATCTTGTCATCTTCTCTTATTGGTAGGAAGTGTGCTGATTTGGTGAGACGATCAACTATTACCCAAATAGTATCAAAACCACTTGCAGTCCTTGGCAATTTAGTGATGAAATCCATGGTAATGTTTTCCCATTTCCATTCCGGGATTTCGGGTTGTTGAAGTAGACCTGATGGTTTCTGATGCTCAGCTTTGACCTTAGAACACGTCAAACATTCTCCTACGTATTTAGCAACATCGGCTTTCATACCCGGCCACCAAAAATGTTTCTTGAGATCCTTGTACATCTTCCCCGTTCCAGGATGTATTGAGTATCTGGTTTTATGAGCTTCTCTAAGTACCATTTCTCTCATATCTCCAAATTTTGGTACCCAAATCCTTTCAGCCCTATACCGGGTTCCGTCTTCCCGAATATTAAGATGCTTCTCCGATCCTTTGGGTATTTCATCCTTTAAATTTCCCTCTTTTAAAACTCCTTGTTGCGCCTCCTTTATTTGAGTAGTAATGTTATTATGAATCATTATATTCATAGATTTTACTCGAATGGGTTCTCTGTCCTTCCTGCTCAAGGCATCGGCTACCACATTTGCCTTCCCCGGGTGGTAACGAATCTCAAAGTCGTAATCATTCAATAATTCAATCCACCTACGCTGCCTCATATTCAGTTGTTTCTGATTAAATATGTGTTGAAGACTTTTGTGGTCAGTATATATAATACTTTTGACCCCATATAAGTAGTGCCTCCAAGTCTTTAATGCAAAAACAACCGCGCCTAATTCCAAATCATGCGTCGTATAATTTTGTTCGTGAATCTTCAATTGTCTAGACGCATAAGCAATCACCTTCGTTCGTTGCATTAATACACAACCGAGACCTTGCTTTGATGCATCACAATAAATCACAAAATCATCATTCCCTTCAGGCAATGACAATATAGGTGCCGTAGTTAGCTTTTTCTTCAATAACTGAAACGCTTTCTCTTGTTCATCATTCCATTCAAATTTCTTCCCTTTATGCGTTAATGCAGTCAAGGGTTTTGCTATTCTGGAAAAGTCTTGGATGAACCTTCTGTAGTAACCAGCTAGTCCTAAAAACTGGCGTATGTGTTTCGGAGTTTTCGGGGTTTCCCACTTTTCAACAGTTTCTATCTTTGCCGGATCCACCTTAATACCTTCTTTGTTCACTATGTGACCGAGGAATTGAACTTCTTCCAACCAAAATGCACACTTTGAAAACTTAGCGTACAATTCTTCCTTCCTCAATACTTCTAACACCTTTCTCAAATGTTCACCGTGTTCTTGGTCATTCTTTGAGTAAATAAGTATGTCATCAATGAAAACAATGACAAACTTGTCAAGGTATGGTCCACACACTCGGTTCATAAGGTCCATGAACACAGCTGGTGCATTAGTTAAACCAAACGGCATGACCATAAACTCGTAATGACCGTAACGTGTTCTGAAAGCAGTCTTTGGAATATCATTTTCTTTCACCCGCATTTGATGATACCCGGAACGTAAGTCAATCTTTGAATAAACTGACGAGCCTTGTAGTTGATCAAATAAGTCGTCGATTCTCGGTAGTGGGTAGCGGTTCTTGATGGTAAGTTTGTTCAACTCTCGGTAGTCGATACACAACCTGAATGTACCATCTTTCTTCTTGACAAACAAAACAGGAGCTCCCCACGGTGATGTGCTTGGTCGAATGAAACCACGCTCTAAAAGTTCTTGTAATTGGCTTTGCAGTTCTTTCATCTCGCTGGGTGCGAGTCTGTAAGGAGCACGAGCTATTGGTGCAGCTCCTGGTACAAGATCTATTTGAAATTCAACGGGTCGCTGTGGGGGTAATCCCGGTAATTCTTTCGGAAATACATCGGGAAATTCTTTTGCAATGGGAACATCATTGATGCTCTTTTCTTCAGTTTGTACTTTCTCGACGTGTGCTAGAACAGCATAGCAACCTTTTCTTATTAGTTTTTGTGCCTTCAAATTACTAATAAGATGTAGCTTCGTGTTGCCCTTTTCTCCGTACACCATTAAGGGTTTTCCTTTTTCTCGTATAACGCGAATTGCATTTTTGTAACAAACGATCTCTGCTTTCACTTCTTTCAACCAGTCCATACCGATTATCACATCAAAACTCCCTAACTCTACTGGTATCAAATCAATCTTAAATGTTTCGCTAACCAGTTTAATTTCTCGATTCCGACATATATTATCTGCTGAAATTAATTTACCATTTGCTAATTCGAGTAAAAATTTACTATCCAAAGGCGTCAATGGACAACTTAATTTAGCACAAAAATCTCTACTCATATAGCTTCTATCCGCACCCGAATCAAATAAAACGTAAGCAGATTTATTGTCAATAAGAAACGTACCCGTAACAAGCTCCGGGTCTTCCTGTGCCTCTGCCGCATTAATATTGAAAACTCTTCCGCGGCCTTGTCCATTCGTGTTCTCCTGGTTCGGGCAATTTCTAATAATGTGGATCGGTGTTCCACATTTATAACAAACTACATTGGCATAGCTTGCTCCGACACTACTTGCTCCGCCATTACTCGTTCCGACACCATTTGTTCCTTTTGTTCTATTAACCCCTGGTCCGTAGACCTCACACTTCGCCGCACTATGACCATTTCTTTTACACTTGTTGCAAAATTTGGTGCAGAACCCCGAGTGATACTTTTCACACCTTTGGCATAGCTGTTTCTGATTGTTGTTGTTGTTGCGGTTATTATTGTTGTTGGGATGATTGTTGTAGTTGTTGTTGTTGTTGTTGTTGTTGTTGTTGTTGTTGTTGTTGTTGTTGTTGTTGTTGTTGTTGTTGTTGTTGTTGTTGTTGTTGAGCCGTTTGTTGTAGTTGCGATTGATGTTGCGATTGTTGTTGTTGTTGTATTGGTGATTCTTATCACCATTTTCCTCCCACTTTCTTTTGACTTGCTTCCCATTGACCTCTTCAGCAGTCTGTTCTTTAATTCTTTCTTCAATCTGGTTCACTAGTTTGTGAGCCATTCTACATGCCTGTTGTATGGAGGCGGGCTCGTGTGAACTTATATCTTCTTGGATTCTTTCCGGTAATCCTTTCACAAACGCGTCGATCTTCTCTTCCTCATCTTCGAATGCTCCCGGACACAATAGGCACAATTCTGTGAATCGTCTTTCGTACGTGGTAATATCAAATCCTTGGGTTCGTAACCCTCTAAGTTCTGTCTTGAGCTTATTGACCTCGGTTCTGGGACGGTACTTCTCGTTCATCAAGTGCTTGAATGCTGACCACGGTAGTGCGTACGCATCGTCTTGTCCCACTTACTCTAGATAGGTATTCCACCATGTTAACGCAGAACCTGTGAAGGTATGCGTAGCGTACTTCACTTTGTCCTCTTCGGTACACTTACTTATGGCAAACACCGATTCAACCTTCTCGGTCCACCGTTTCAATCCGATCGGTCCTTCGGTTCCATCAAATTCCAAAGGTTTGCAGGCAGTGAATTCTTTGTAGGTGCATCCTACACGATTTCCTGTACTGCTAGATCCAAGGTTATTGTTGGTATGTAGCGCAGCCTGTACTGCGGCTATGTTTGAAGCTAGAAAAGTACGGAATTCCTCTTCATTCATATTCACGGTGTGTCGAGTAGTCGGTGCCATTTCCTTCAAAATAGTTAAATGGAACAAGTTAATCATACAGAATATTAAGAGTAGTTAATAGTATTTCGTAGCATAATATGAACTCATTTATAAAAGCTTTTTCTTCATATTAGCGTTTTATAAGTTTAAATTCGGGTAGTACCTACCCGTTAAGTTCATACTTAGTAGCTAATATACAATTCAACTACTACAATTCTATATGAAAAACTGATTATAATAATATTTCGCGTTCAAACTTTTATACAATATTTTACAAACTTACAATACCTCTTATTTTACATAAAGCATGAAATATAGCACACAATAACTTTGATACAAGATAGTTGTGAAGACAATTCTAGCTAGTACACAAGTCGTTCAGCAAAGGCAATAAAAACACGTAATTCATACGTCCAGAAACAAGTCATGCATTCTGGTTTTACTAGGACTACTTCCCATCCTTGGTCTTGTGCAACATAACCGTTATGGCCGTTGATAAGACAGCGTGTTGTAACGTCATCAAAGGGACGAGGGTTACGTAATGTCCAACAGTCCCGTAATAATCTAAAAACCTCATTTCTTACCCCAATTACCGACTCTGTCACTTGTGGAAACGTTTTGTTTAATAGTTGTAGCCCGATGTTCTTGTTCTCACTTTGGTGAGAAGCGAACATTACTAATCCGTAAGCATAACATGCTTCTTTATGTTGCATGTTAGCCGCTTTTTCTAAATCACGAAGTCCAATATTCGGATATATTGAGTCAAAATAATTTCTTAACCCGTTGCGTAAAATAGCATTTGGGTTCCCCGCAATATATGCGTCAAAGTAAACACATCGTAACTTATGGATTTCCCAATGTGATATCCCCCATCTTCCAAACGAAAGCCTTTTATAAACCAAATCATTCTTGGAACGTTCTTCGAATGTCTTACAAACTGATCTCGCCTTAAATAGTTGTGCCGAGGAATTCTGACCGACTCTAGACAAGATTTCATCAATCATGTCTCCGGGTAGGTCTCTTAAAATATTGGGTTGTCTATCCATTTTGTGTTTTTATACTGTAAAATAGACAAGAGTTAGATTCATAAAAAAAAATACTTATTAATACAAGAAATTTTTACATATATCATAAAGCATAAGCACACTATATTACTATATTACATATATTACACCACACGAATACAACTATCTTATTCCGACTCGCTTGTTTCTTCTTCTTTGGTTTTGGTTCGTTTTCCCAAGTTTCTAGGGATATATGATGTTCCCCTAATACGAGCCGTTATTTTCCACATTGGTTTAGAAAAACCTGGTGGTTTAGAGGTTCCCGGGTCATTGTTACAACTTAAGGACTTCGGGGGTTGACGATACATATAAAGTTCATCGGGGTTGGAATTAGATTTCTCTATTTTTATGCCCTTTCCCTTATTATTTTCTTTTGCCTTTTTAAATTCAGTTGGGGTAATTTCTATAACATCATCGGAATTCTCGTCGGAATCCGATTCATCGGAGAATTGGTAGTCCTCCCAATATTTTGCTTCCTTAGCGGAAACACCATTGACCATAATTAACCTTGGTCGGTTGGTTGAGGATTTTCTTTTACTTAACCGTTTTATTATTTCCCCCACCGGTTCTATTTCTTCATCCGGTTCCGATTCTTCTTCCGGTTCCGATTCTTCTTCTGGTTCCGACTCTTCTTCCGGTTCCTCTTCGGGAACTTGTGAATCAGTCCACGAATCATTCCAATTTACATTTGACTCTTCATTATTATTAGGTGAGTCAATGGGACTTGTTCTAGAGGTAGACATCTATCACATAATATCAAACGCGTTAAGAGATTAATATATCACATAATATTCACATGTTAAAAATATATAGTTTCCAACAAAATTTGTTAAGCAATCATTTTTCAAGTAAACACGGTCGAAGTCCAGACTCACTAATGCATCCTAACAAACTACATAAGACACACTAATGCAAAATTCTGGTTCTCTAAGACCAACGCTCTGATACCAACTGAAATGTCCCGTTCTTATTGATTAAAAACGTTCCATATTAATTGATTTCGTTGCGAGGTTTTGACCTCTATATGAGACGTTTTTCAAAGACTGCATTCATTTTAAAACAAACCATAACCTTTATTTCATCAATAAAGGTTTAAAAGTTTTACGTAGATTATCAAATAATGATGATCTAAAATATCCTGTTTACACACGACCATTACATAATGGTTTACAATACAAATATGTTACAACAAAATAAGTTTCTTGAATGCAGTTTTTACACAATATCATACAAGCATGGACTCCAAATCTCGTCCTTATTTAAGTATGCGACAGCGGAAGCTCTTAATAATCACCTGAGAATAAACATGCTTTAAAACGTCAACAAAAATGTTGGTGAGTTATAGGTTTAACCTATATATATCAAATCATAATAATAGACCACAAGATTTCATATTTCAATACATATCCCATACATAGAGATAAAAATCATTCATATGGTGAACACCTGGTAACCGACATTAACAAGATGCATATATAAGAATATCCCCATCATTCCGGGACACCCTTCGGATATGATATAAATTTCGAAGTACTAAAGCATCCGGTACTTTGGATGGGGTTTGTTAAGCCCAATAGATCTATCTTTAGGATTCGCGTCAATTAGGGTGTCTGTTCCCTAATTCTTAGATTACCAGACTTAATAAAAAGGGGCATATTCGATTTCGATAATTCAACCATAGAATGTAGTTTCACGTACTTGTGTCTATTTTGTAAATCATTTATAAAACCTGCATGTATTCTCATCCCAAAAATATTAGATTTTAAAAGTGGGACTATAACTCACTTTCACAGATTTTTACTTCGTCGGGAAGTAAGACTTGGCCACTGGTTGATTCACGAACCTATAACAATATATACATATATATCAAAGTATGTTCAAAATATATTTACAACACTTTTAATATATTTTGATGTTTTAAGTTTATTAAGTCAGCTGTCCTCGTTAGTAACCTACAACTAGTTGTCCACAGTTAGATGTACAGAAATAAATCGATAAATATTATCTTGAATCAATCCACGACCCAGTGTATACGTATCTCAGTATTGATCACAACTCAAACTATATATATTTTGGAATCAACCTCAACCCTGTATAGCTAACTCCAACATTCACATATAGAGTGTCTATGGTTGTTCCGAAATATATATAGATGTGTCGACATGATAGGTCGAAACATTGTATACGTGTCTATGGTATCTCAAGATTACATAATATACAATACAAGTTGATTAAGTTATGGTTGGAATAGATTTGTTACCAATTTTCACGTAGCTAAAATGAGAAAAATTATCCAATCTTGTTTTACCCATAACTTCTTCATTTTAAATCCGTTTTGAGTGAATCAAATTGCTATGGTTTCATATTGAACTCTATTTTATGAATCTAAACAGAAAAAGTATAGGTTTATAGTCGGAAAAATAAGTTACAAGTCGTTTTTGTAAAGGTAGTCATTTCAGTCGAAAGAACGACGTCTAGATGACCATTTTAGAAAACATACTTCCACTTTGAGTTTAACCATAATTTTTGGATATAGTTTCATGTTCATAATAAAAATCATTTTCTCAGAATAAAAACTTTTAAATCAAAGTTTATCATAGTTTTTAATTAACTAACCCAAAACAGCCCGCGGTGTTACTACGACGGCGTAAATCCGGTTTTACGGTGTTTTTCGTGTTTCCAGGTTTTAAATCATTAAGTTAGCATATCATATAGATATAGAACATGTGTTTAGTTGATTTTAAAAGTCAAGTTAGAAGGATTAACTTTTGTTTGCGAACAAGTTTAGAATTAACTAAACTATGTTCTAGTGATTACAAGTTTAAACCTTCGAATAAGATAGCTTTATATGTATGAATCGAATGATGTTATGAACATCATTACTAACTTAATTTCCTTGGATAAGAGAAAAATGGATCTAGCTTCAATGGATCCTTGGATGGCTCGAAGTTCTTGAAGCAGAATCATGACACGAAAACAAGTTCAAGTAAGATCATCACTTGAAATAAGATTGTTATAGTTATAGAAATTGAACCAAAGTTTGAATATGATTATTACCTTGTATTAGAATGATAACCTACTGTAAGAAACAAAGATTTCTTGAGGTTGGATGATCACCTTACAAGATTGGAAGTGAGCTAGCAAACTTGAAAGTATTCTTGATTTTATGAAACTAGAACTTTTGGAATTTATGAAGAACACTTAGAACTTGAAGATAGAACTTGAGAGAGATCAATTAGATGAAGAAAATTGAAGAATTAAAGTGTTTGTAGGTGTTTTTGGTCGTTGGTGTATGGATTAGATATAAAGGATATGTAATTTTGTTTTCATGTAAATAAGTCATGAATGATTACTCATATTTTTGTAATTTTATGAGATATTTCATGCTAGTTGCCAAATGATGGTTCCCACATGTGTTAGGTGACTCACATGGGCTGCTAAGAGCTGATCATTGGAGTGTATATACCAATAGTACATACATCTAAAAGCTGTGTATTGTACGAGTACGAATACGGGTGCATACGAGTAGAATTGTTGATGAAACTGAACGAGGATGTAATTGTAAGCATTTTTGTTAAGTAGAAGTATTTTGATAAGTGTATTGAAGTCTTTCAAAAGTGTATAAATACATATTAAAACACTACATGTATATACATTTTAACTGAGTCGTTAAGTCATCGTTAGTCGTTACATGTAAGTGTTGTTTTGAAACCTTTAGGTTAACGATCTTGTTAAATGTTGTTAACCCAATGTTTATAATATCAAATGAGATTTTAAATTATTATATTATCATGATATTATCATGTATGAATATCTCTTAATATGATATATATACATTAAATGTCTTTACAACGATAATCGTTACATATATGTCTCTTTAAAAATCATTAAGTTAGTAGTCTTGTTTTTACATATGTAGTTCATTGTTAATATACTTTATGATATGTTTTCTTATCATAGTATCATGTTAACTATATATATATATCCATATATATGTCATCATATAGTTTTTACAAGTTTTAACGTTCGTGAATCACCGATCAACTTGGGTGGTCAATTGTCTATATGAAACATATTTCAATTAATCAAGTCTTAACAAGTTTGATTGCTTAACATGTTGGAAACATTTAATCATGTAAATATCAATCTCAATTAATATATATAAACATGGAAAAGTTCGGGTCACTACAGAAATGACAACAATTTTCTTAATCAAGTACTTTCCCCCATCAAGACAAATCAGACTTAGGAATGACATCGTGTGACAACCCAGAAATTTTTGACCAAATTTAAACTTTATCTTTAAATGATTTAACGTTTCCGACACGATAAGCAAAGTCTGTAAAACCGAATCTCAAAATTTTTGAACTATTCAAGTACCCTTCGGTTGTTCTCAACGATTCGCGAACCATTATATGTAAATAGATACATATATATACTATAACTTGAAAACGTAACAAAGTTTTAATTGCATGATACCGTACATTAAATTTATTGGTTTATATATCTATTTGAAAATATATGATTTCAAGTTATTTAGTAAACGATAGTAATATTCGATTATTGATTCGATTGATATTTAGATAAGTTAACTAAAACGTTTAAGATGAACCAGTAAAACACTAATTTGCTACAGTATTTTCGAATTACTATAGTACCCGAAAAGCTACAGTGTTTTCGAAAATCACTATTTGCTACAGTAAAAAAAACTTTGCTACAGTAACTTTGCTACAGTAAGACACTATTTCAAAATGAAAATATATATATGTATATGTATATACTACGAGACAATGATTTATAGAAATAAATGACCAAAACACTCGAAAGTTTAAGATATACTTTGAGTGGTATAGTTTATGGATAACTTAAGGTTATATTTTGACAAAGGTAAGAGTCACGAAACGTAAAGTATTAGTTTTCTAAGTGTACGAAAATGCGTTCGAGAAACGGAACCGGGACATAAGTCGAGTGACAACGTATGACTTATCGGAACAAAAATTTCAAGTCAACTATGCATGTGAATCTAATATAACATATAATTAATTATATAAATTAAATATATTATATTTATAATTAAATAATATGTCGACAAACTAGAAGTTAAACAATCATGAGCTGGAAATCCATCCCATGCGATCGCATGGGAAATGGTTTTGGAGGCCATGCGATCGCATGGCAGTCCTGGACAGGCCACATCTATATAAAGCTCGATCATTTGGCCAGTTTATATCATCAATCTATCTTACTCTCTCTTTACTCAGTATTATTTATATTTATATTTTTATTATTATTATTAATTATTATTATTAATATTAATATTAATATTAATATTAATATTAAGATTATTATTATTAATCTTATTATTAATAGTATTAGTATTATTATTTTTACGATACAAAAATAATAATATACATAAAATATTACGACGGAGTGATGTCCAAATGATTTCAAAACAAGTTTTCGAGCGGGATAGAGATAAGGAAACTATGGGTTATAGCTATGGAGGTTATGGGTAATATTCATGGGTACTGTTCGCAAGTCAAACCTAGTGTTTATCATCTCTGTTGCATCTACGTACTTTCCGCAATATTGAATCACAATATTGATACGTGAGCATTCATATCTTATCTTTTATATATTAATAGTGTATACATGTCTAGTGCTCGAGTATATATGTTTAGGCATGCTTGTATGCTAAATTTCGTCATTAAACAGTTTATGATGAATCACGAATTAAATACATATATTACTGATAAAAGGTATATGATATACATGTTTTTGGAAAGCTGGCGAAAAATCAATAACTTTTCATTTAGATATCGAATAGTTTCGATGAACGGATTAAAAGATATGATCAACTGAATTATGATTGACGTTAATTGAAATTGCTTTTGAATCTGCAATTAAGATTTAAACAACTTGTTTACGAGATTTATAAAATGAATTTTTAAATATTACCAGCCGAGTAAATGAAATCTTATATAAGGCACGTCTCGTTTTGTTGAACAATTGTCAAAACTGATTGTTTTATCATATTTTAAAGCCTTATAAAAACTATAGTTTAATTCTACAAGAATTGGGAAACTATGTAAAATGTTAAAATGTTTCGATTGCCATGATCATTCAACTATTGTATTGAGTCAGATTGACTTTTTGAAATTGACTTTTGATAACTCTTGTATGTCGATCTCGAGCATTAGGATTGTGATACACTATGACCTGACCTAGCTTGATAGACAATTATTGACCAACATATGTTCTCTAGGTTGAGATCTACGGTTATTTGGTATTCCAAGTTTTGGTCACATTTCGGTGAACGACTTTATATGCTGCTAAGGTGAGTTTCATTTGCTCCCTTTTTAAATGCTTTTGCAATCTATATTTTTAGGCTGAGAATACATGCACTTTATTTTAAACACAATGGATACAAGCACATACTAAATTCTACACTGAGTTTGAACCGAAAATCCCTTAGCTTTGGTAACTAGTAACTGCCGGTTATAAGAACTGGTGGGCGCGAGTAGTAGTGTATAGATCCATAGGGCTTGATATCCCCGTCCGAGCTAGAGCACTAGCCTTTTAACGAACGTATGCTATTTGAGAAGCGTACACGTTGGTTTGCATGTATTATTAAGATAATTATACAAAGGGTATAAATTATATATACGTTAAGTTTAGTTACCAGGGTGCTCAATTTTGTAGAATATTTTGATAAACATTTCTGGATGAAACAACTGAAATCTTGTGATCCACCTTTATGTACAGATTATGCAATACATTAAAACTATGAACTCACCAACCTTTGTGTTGACACTTGTTAGCATGTTTATTCTCAGGTTCCCTAGAAGTCTTCCGCTGTTTGCTTATATGTTAGACAAGCTATGTGCATGGAGTCTTACATGGCATATTTTTCAAGGAAACGTTGCATTCACCAAATCATCACCATGTATCTTATTTTGACTGCATTGTCAACGGAAGTACTATTGTAAACTATTATTTACGGTAATTGTCTATATGTAGAAATCATCAGATATCGAAAACATTTGATTTAAATATTCATTTATGGTGAGCCTTTTTAAAAGAATGCAATGTTTACAAAACGTATCATATAGAGGTCAAATACCTCGCAATGAAATCGATGAATGACGTGTTCGTCCATATGGATTTGGAGCGATCGTCACACATCGTAAACTTTCAACAAGGTTTCGATGAATCACTCTATACTGCATGGGAGAGATTCAAACATTTGCTTCGAAGATGCCTGAACCACCGTCTTGAGAGCTCTGATCATATTTTGACCTTTTACAAAAGGTCTGAATCAGAACAATAAGTCTACTCTTGATGCTGTTTCTCAAGGTAACTTCATGAACTACATTGCTGACGAGGCCTGGAGATTGATCGAGGAGATGACTATGCACCATCATGATTGGAACACGAAAGAGCACATTTCATCAGCAACACTGCTTTCCGCCTCTGATCCTATCAAAAATAAAACCATCAAATTTTTCTTGGACCAAATAGAAAACCTACCAAAGAAGTTGGAGAGCTAAAGAAACTCATGCAACATGTATCTCAAGTGCAATTATGTCAGAATTGTACTGACCCACATCCGGCCAAGGTATACGAGGCTGAATATGAGGACTCTGTTGTCTACTCTGATAAGATCCTTGCTCATCCCTACAACCAACCTGTAGCGACCCCGACAAATCGTCAAATGACGGCGTCATCTACGTATGGTCCCATTACATAGTCGTAAGTCTTTATAACAAAGTTTGACCGAAAAGTATGTCGCATTCATTTCATAAATAAGGGTGTTTCAAAGTTTACAAAAGTAGTTTCCATAACAAGTACATAACAATGTTTAAAGTTTGTATGAAACACATGCGACACGATTAAAAGTAGTCAAAAAGACGCTCCACGTATGCAAGTATACTCGACATCCAATGCAAGTATCAAATAGTATGAGCGGAAGCATGTATCACACCTAAGTTCAAGGACCTGAGAAAAACATAGAGAAACTGTCAACGAAAACGTTGGTGAAATCATAGGTTTAAATAAGTAAATGAATAATAGTAAGTTGAACCACAAGATTTGCAACATCGATAAAGCCATAGTACATTCTAAAAGTTAATATTCACGAGCACCCAATTATCAAAGCTTAACGTTCCGTCCGTTGAATACCCCATCAATTAGTGCTAGAACAACACTGTTCCCGAAAATATATTTCATTCGTAAACGGTAGCGAACCGTTTGAATGAGGGTTTGTCAAACCCATATGGCCATATAACATAAGTTCTCGCTTACACCATCTGATGTAACTAATGATAATCGGATTGAGGATTTTCGTTCTAAACTCGTATGTAGAATGTTTGTTTTCCCGTTCTTGTGTTCACTTAGTTCAAAAGAATCGTTTATGTTTTCTCATCCCAAAAGTAAGTTTAAAAGAGTAAAAGTGGGACTATGATCTCACCTTGTATGCACGAACCAAAAAGTACTTCGACAAGTAACGTGTGCAAAGAACAATGCTAGTCTTGACCTAAACAAATAGGTTGTATTAATAACGATAGTCACGAAGGGTCAAAGATGTTCAATTAGTCCTATGGCTCAATACGACTCGATTAATATAGCATGTGAATCAAATTATCAAGTTTCATGCAAGATACAAGTATAAAAGCATGTTAGAAAGATTGCATAATTTATTGGTTAAGTTTGACAAAAAGTCAAACTTGGTCGGTCAAAGTCAACGAAAAAGTCAACACGTTCGGGTCGTGTCCCGAACTATTTTTCTGAGGTTTTTAATCATGTATGAGCATGTTAGGACAAGTTACATGTGAATCGGAGGTGCGTAGCATAGCAAACATTATTCAAAAATTGACCAAGTTGGACAGAATCTGGCCAGGTGATTCTGCGCGCCGCGCGGGGATGGGGCGCGCCGCGCCACTACCTGGGCAGAGAATCCTGGTCAGTTTTTTTCAAAGTGTGCACGAACCAAAACCTTTTCTAACACAACTCTTGACCCGCAAACACTTATAACGCCTATCATACATCGTTGGAAAGGTATTTTGACGAGTAAAACAACTAAACACATATCATCAATCAAACTTCCACTTGCAACAACCAAAAACCGCAATTAATGTTCCTCATTCAATGCATACAAGTCATAAATGCAATTTAATGATTTGGCAACCAAATTACATGAACGGTATGCCGTTTCGAAGGTAATTAAGCATACAACACAACCTAACACTTACAATTAACATTATCAAGCATTTAATGCATCAAGATTCAATTTACTTCTATCAAACCCTAACCCAAAATCACAAATTCAACAATCATGATTATGAAACTAATCCATGTCAACCTACATACCAATTTGAAGCTAGTGATGTTAGGAACACAATTTAAACATGAACTTTCATCATCAAACAACATATGATCATCCAAAATTCAAGAACAACACACCAAAATTCAAGTTCATGCTAGTTACACTAAAACAACGAGATCGAGCATATAAATCATATATTCATGTTAGACTTGAGCCATAGACACTAATTAACACTTTTATAAGTTAAAAACATCAAGAACACAAAATCTAGTGATTTTAGAAAGTTACCCAAATGAGATGAAGTTGGTATGGAATTGAAGAGGAGATAACGAGGAGTTCAAATATGTAATTTGTTTGGCAAGATGACCGCTAGCTCGATTTTGGATGATGAATCTTTGTATGGAAGTTGAGAGAAAAGTTGAAGTAGTAAGAGTGAAAGAGATGAGATTGAATGGATGAGGATGAGGGTTGACTCTTTGACCTAGTCAAAAGTTTCAACCCTTGGCAAGTTTGGTCCCTTAACTTTAAAACGGGTGTGGGAATTACCTAAACAAGATAATTCAAACACGTATCAACGAGACGTGTTATAAACATATAACGGAACATAAATAGTTAAACGGAAAAGTTGACGGAAAAAGGCGGGATGTTACATTACCTACACCTTAAAAGAAATTTCGTCCCGAAATTTAAGTAGGCGTAGTAGTCGTTGTTTCTTCCTCGAGATCTTGCGTTTCCGAATTCACGAATAGATGAGGATACTTCCTTTGCATTTGATCTTGTCTTTCCCAAGTAAACTCGGGTCCTCTTTTGGCATTCCAACGAACCTTAACAATCGGGATTCGGCTTTGTTTCAATGTCTTGACGGAGGTGTCCACAATTTCAACCGGTTCCTCCACAAAATGAAGTTTGTCATCGATAGTAAGTTCTTCGAGAGGGATGACGATATCGGGTTCGGCAAGACACTTTTTCAAGTTAGATACATGGAAGGTAGGATGAACGGAGTTCAATTGAGGCGGAAGATCTAAACGATAAGCAACGGTTCCAATACGCTCCAAGATTTCGAAAGGACCAATATACCGCGGATTTAGCTTCCCGCGTTTCCCAAAACGGATTACACCCTTCCAAGGTGCGACTTTTAACATTACTCGGTCACCGACTTGAAATTCAAGATCGTTGCGTCGTTTGTCGGTATAGCTCTTTTGACGACTTCGGGCCGTCCTAAGCCTATCTCGGATTTGAACGATTTTCTCGGTGGTTTCGTGAATGAGTTCGGGTCCGGTGATTTGCACGTCGCCTACCTCGGCCCAACAAAGAGGTGAACGACATTTGCGGCCATATAGCGCTTCAAAAGGTGCGGCTTTAATACTCGCGTGATAACTATTGTTGTAAGAGAACTCGGCGAGAGGTAAGTGCTTGTCCCAAGCTTTTCCGAAATCAACCACGCAAGCTCGTAACATGTCCTCTAAGGTTTGAATTGTACGTTCGCTTTGTCCATCGGTTTGAGGATGATATGCGGTGCTCATGTCTAAACGCGTTCCCAACGCTTCTTGCAATGTACGCCAAAATCTAGAAACGAAACGGCCATCTCGGTCGGAGATAATCGATAAAGGTACACCGTGTCGGGCTACGATCTCCTTAATGTAAAGTTGTGCAAGTTTCTCCATGTTGTCCGTTTCTTTCATGGCAAGGAAGTGTGCGGATTTGGTGAGACGGTCAACAATAACCCAAATGGTATCATAACCGCCCGTCGTTTTTGGTAGCTTGGTGATAAAATCCATCGTTATCCTTTCCCACTTCCATTGCGGGATCTCGGGTTGTTGAAGTAGTCCGGACGGTCTTTGGTGTTCGGCTTTGACTTTGGAACATGTCAAACACTTGGAAACATAAGTAGCTACGTCCCTTTTGATGTTCGGCCACCAATATAGTTGTTTAAGGTCGTGGTACATCTTATTGGCACCGGGGTGAATCGAGTATCGTGACTTATGGGCTTCATCTAAAATAAGGCTTCGTAGGTCCCCATAACAAGGCACCCAAATCCTTCCGGCGTAATATCGGAGTCCGGTCTCCCTAATTTCGAATCGAGAGACGAGAATGTTCAAGAGCTCGTGTGAAAGGTTTTCATCCTTGAGAGCCTCATCTTGGGCTACCCGAATTTGGCTATTAAGGTTTGTGTGGATGGTGATGTTTAAGGCTCGGACACGAAGAGGCACCGCTCTTTCTTTTCGACTTAAAGCATCGGCTACTACATTTGCCTTTCCGGGATGGTAACGAAGCTCGCAATCGTAATCGTTTAAGGTTTCAATCCACCTTCGTTGTCTCATGTTTAGTTGCTTTTGATCGAAAATGTGTTGGAGGCTTTTGTGGTCGGTAAAGATAGTACTCTTGGTTCCATAAAGATAGTGTCTCCACATTTTAAGTGCAAAGACAACGGCTCCGAGTTCGAGATCATGTGTCGTATAGTTTCGTTCATGAATTTTGAGTTGTCGAGAAGCATAAGCAATGACTTTCGTTCGTTGCATCAATACACACCCAAAACCATGTTTCGAGGCATCACAATATACAACAAAGTCATCATTGCCTTCGGGAAGTGACAAGATAGGAGCGGTGGTTAGCTTCGTTTTCAAGATTTGGAATGCGGATTCATGTTCGGTCGCCCAAATGAATTTCTTTCCCTTGTGAGTCAATGCGGTTAGAGGACGTGCAACCAAAGAGAAGTTTTCGATGAATCTACGATAGTACCCGGCGAGACCCAAAAATTGACGAATGTGAGTAGGAGTAGTAGGAGTCTCCCATTTGCTAATGGCTTCGATTTTCGTTGGATCGACTTTAATGCCTTGGTCACTTACAACATGACCAAGAAATTGAACTTCCTTTAACCAAAATTCACACTTGGAGAATTTGGCATAGAGTTGTTCTTGTCTTAAAAGTTCAAGCACAAGTCGGAGATGTTGTTCGTGCTCTTCTTCATTTTTAGAATAGATCAATATGTCATCGATGAACACAATAACGAATTTATCGAGATACGGTTTGCACACGCGGTTCATAAGATCCATGAACACCGCCGGTGCGTTAGTGAGACCAAATGGCATGACAAGGAATTCATAACTACCATAACGAGTTCGGAAAGCGGTTTTGGAGACATCTTCCCCCTTAACCCTCAATTGATGATAACCCGAGCGGAGATCGATTTTCGAATATACACAAGACCCTTGTAGTTGATCAAAGAGGTCATCGATGCGAGGAAGAGGATATCGGTTCTTAACCGTCAATTTATTTAGTTCACGATAATCAATGCACATTCGTAGGGATCCGTCTTTCTTTTTAACAAACAAAATCGGAGCGCCCCAAGGTGAATGGCTAGGTTGGATAAAACCACGATCAAGTAGTTCTTGGATTTGACTTTGCAATTCTTGCATTTCAGATGGAGCGAGTCTATATGGTGCACGCGCTACGGGTGCGGCTCCTGGAATAAGATCGATTTGAAATTCAACCGGTCGATGAGGTGGAAGACCCGGTAATTCGTCGGGAAATACATCGGAATAGTCACTAACAATTGGCACATCATCGATGTGCTTCTCATCGGACTCGACTTTCTTAACGTGAGCAAGGATCGCAAAACAACCCTTACGGAGTAGTTTTCTAACTTTAATACTCGAAACGAGGTTGAATCCGGTGCAACTCTTATCGCCATAGACGATCAAAGGTTCACCATTCTCGATAGGAATTCGGATTGCGTTAAGATCACAAAGAATGTGAGATTTCGTTTTGACTAACCAATTCATACCGATTATTACATCAAAGCTTCCTAGTTCCATGGGTATCAAGTCAATTTCAAATTCCTTACCCAAAATGTTCAGAGTACACCCCCGGTAATATGTGTCGGCACTTAAGAGTTTTCCGTCGGCCACTTCGATGGAATAAGTAGTATCTAAAGGGTGTGGTGGAGTGCAAAGGGTAGGAGCTAAAGTCTTGGACACAAAACATTTATCGGCACCCGAATCGAATAAGCAAGTAACATAAGAGTTGTTGAGAAGAAACGTACCCGTGACTAGTTCATTGTCATCTCGGGCTTCCTCGGTGTTGATGTTAAAGGCTCGGCCTCGGTTGTTGGGGTTGGCTTTCTTTTTCGGGCATTCGTTCTTATAATGGCCCGTTTGGCCACATTCATAACAAGTGACCGTCCTTGGAGGATTGGGCCCCTTTCGAGCGACGGGGGCGGTGCTTGTGCAATTGTTGGCCCTATGACCAACTCCTTGGCAACGGTGACAAATTAGCTTGTTACATTCGCCGTAATGATGTTTGTGGCACTTGTTGCACAAAGGTAAGTTTCCGACATAACCCTTCTTGCCGTCGTTGTTGAAGGGCTTTTTGGTGAAGGTGTTGTTGTTGTAGTTGGTTGATGGAGTGGCTTCCCATTTCCTTTTGTTGCCACCCGACTTGTCCTCGGCCTTAGGAGCCGGCACTACGATTTCGTCAACCGTTTCAATTAGTTGGCGAGCCATGTTCATAGCGGCTTGATGGGTAGTGGGTTTGGATGACATCACCCCTTGTTTGATGCTTTTTGGAAGACCGAGCATGTAGAGCTCAACCCTTTGAGATTCGGGGTTAACAAGATTAGGACACATCAAGGATAGTTCGGCGAAGCGTTGATTATAAGCTTTAAGATCGTTTCCGACCGCTTTCAAAGCTCTTAGTTCTTCCTCAAGCTTTCGGGTTTCTTCGCGCGGAAAATATTCGACAATCATCTTTTCCTTCAAATCGGTCCAAGAGAGGGCATGAGCTTCATCGGTACCCACCGATTGAACATAGGTGTTCCACCAAGTGAGAGCAACACCGGAGAACGTGTGGGTGGAGTATTTGACCTTGTCTTGATCCCGACAACCGCTTATGCTAAAGACGGCCTCGGTTTGTTCAAACCAACGAGTAAGCACAACCGGTCCACCGGTTCCATCATAAGTGTGAGGTTTGCACCCCATGAAAGCTTTGTAGGAGCATCCCTCGTTTGAGTTACCGGCCCCATTGTTGTTGTTGTTGTTGTGGTTGTTGTTATTGTTATTGTTGTTGGAAGAGTGACCGGCCATGGCCGCATCTACGGCGGTAGCTATCATCCGTTCGAGAGCTTGTTCGGGAGTTTCATTGCGGCGTACACGACGAGGAGCCATTGTTCCTTCAAAACAAAAGAATACCGTTGGTTAGTATTCTAAATAATACTAACCGTGATATGGGATAAAGATAGAGAGAAAATTATCCTTGACCCGCCTTAAATTCTTTACGTCATAATGTCGGTATGTTCATATGAGTCACCGTAATATAATTTCCGGGAATTATATTACCCTAATTCATATGTGCATTCGACATTACATCATATAGTCAAGGTGGCATGTCAATTAAATTATACAACGCGAGATTTAGATAGGATAAGAGTAGATATGAGTAAGAGAGTTCGAGTATAAATGCATAAATAGTCAAGTAATTCCTACGTCAAGTCTATATGCCGGTTGTAGTCTAGACTCACCAATGTACCCTAAGACTCGGGGTTGACACCAATGAACTCTAAATCCCTACAACCAAAGCTCTGATACCACTTGTAGCGACCCCGACAAATCGTCAAATGACGGCGTCATCTACGTATGGTCCCATTACATAGTCGTAAGTCTTTATAACAAAGTTTGACCGAAAAGTATGTCGCATTCATTTCATAAATAAGGGTGTTTCAAAGTTTACAAAAGTAGTTTCCATAACAAGTACATAACAATGTTTAAAGTTTGTATGAAACACATGCGACACGATTAAAAGTAGTCAAAAAGACGCTCCACGTATGCAAGTATACTCGACATCCAATGCAAGTATCAAATAGTATGAGCGGAAGCATGTATCACCTAAGTTCAAGGACCTGAGAAAAACATAGAGAAACTGTCAACGAAAACGTTGGTGAAATCATAGGTTTAAATAAGTAAATGAGTAATAGTAAGTTGAACCACAAGATTTGCAACATCGATAAAGCCATAGTACATTCTAAAAGTTAATATTCACGAGCACCCAATTATCAAAGCTTAACGTTCCGTCCGTTGAATACCCCATCAATTAGTGCTAGAACAACACTGTTCCCGAAAATATATTTCATTCGTAAACGGTAGCGAACCGTTTGAATGAGGGTTTGTCAAACCCATATGGCCATATTACATAAGTTCTCGCTTACACCATCTGATGTAACTAATGATAATCGGATTGAGGATTTTCGTTCTAAACTCGTATGTAGAATGTTTGTTTTCCCGTTCTTGTGTTCACTTAGTTCAAAAGAATCGTTTATGTTTTCTCATCCCAAAAGTAAGTTTAAAAGAGTAAAAGTGGGACTATGATCTCACCTTGTATGCACGAACCAAAAAGTACTTCGACAAGTAACGTGTGCAAAGAACAATGCTAGTCTTGACCTAAACAAATAGGTTGTATTAATAACGATAGTCACGAAGGGTCAAAGATGTTCAATTAGTCCTATGGCTCAATACGACTCGATTAATATAGCATGTGAATCAAATTATCAAGTTTCATGCAAGATACAAGTATAAAAGCATGTTAGAAAGATTGCATAATTTATTGGTTAAGTTTGACAAAAAGTCAAACTTGGTCGGTCAAAGTCAACGAAAAAGTCAACACGTTCGGGTCGTGTCCCGAACTATTTTTCTGAGGTTTTTAATCATGTATGAGCATGTTAGGACAAGTTACATGTGAATCGGAGGTGCGTAGCATAGCAAACATTATTCAAAAATTGACCAAGTTGGACAGAA
Source organism: Rutidosis leptorrhynchoides (assembly GCF_046630445.1). Classification (NCBI taxonomy): domain Eukaryota; kingdom Viridiplantae; phylum Streptophyta; class Magnoliopsida; order Asterales; family Asteraceae; genus Rutidosis; species Rutidosis leptorrhynchoides. The sequence goes on from NC_092334.1 coordinate 648,844,767, forward strand.
TCTGGCCAGGTGATTCTGCGCGCCGCGCGGGGATGGGGCGCGCCGCGCCACTACCTGGGCAGAGAATCCTGGTCAGTTTTTTTCAAAGTGTGCACGAACCAAAACCTTTTCTAACACAACTCTTGACCCGCAAACACTTATAACGCCTATCATACATCGTTGGAAAGGTATTTTGACGAGTAAAACAACTAAACACATATCATCAATCAAACTTCCACTTGCAACAACCAAAAACCGCAATTAATGTTCCTCATTCAATGCATACAAGTCATAAATGCAATTTAATGATTTGGCAACCAAATTACATGAACGGTATGCCGTTTCGAAGGTAATTAAGCATACAACACAACCTAACACTTACAATTAACATTATCAAGCATTTAATGCATCAAGATTCAATTTACTTCTATCAAACCCTAACCCAAAATCACAAATTCAACAATCATGATTATGAAACTAATCCATGTCAACCTACATACCAATTTGAAGCTAGTGATGTTAGGAACACAATTTAAACATGAACTTTCATCATCAAACAACATATGATCATCCAAAATTCAAGAACAACACACCAAAATTCAAGTTCATGCTAGTTACACTAAAACAACGAGATCGAGCATATAAATCATATATTCATGTTAGACTTGAGCCATAGACACTAATTAACACTTTTATAAGTTAAAAACATCAAGAACACAAAATCTAGTGATTTTAGAAAGTTACCCAAATGAGATGAAGTTGGTATGGAATTGAAGAGGAGATCACGAGGAGTTCAAATATGTAATTTGTTTGGCAAGATGACCGCTAGCTCGATTTTGGATGATGAATCTTTGTATGGAAGTTGAGAGAAAAGTTGAAGTAGTAAGAGTGAAAGAGATGAGATTGAATGGATGAGGATGAGGGTTGACTCTTTGACCTAGTCAAAAGTTTCAACCCTTGGCAAGTTTGGTCCCTTAACTTTAAAACGGGTGTGGGAATTACCTAAACAAGATAATTCAAACACGTATCAACGAGACGTGTTATAAACATATAACGGAACATAAATAGTTAAACGGAAAAGTTGACGGAAAAAGGCGGGATGTTACACAACCTACCAAACCCACTACCCCACCAGAGACAAGTCCAGATGATGTCCTACTACGAATCATCTCCATGATCACAGCAAGACAAGACGCAGCTGACTTAGTCATGACTAATCACCTGAGTAGTCTTGAAAATCAAATAAGCCAGCTAGATCAACGTCTCGATTCTCTAGGTTGTCCTAAAAATGACTCAAAGGTGGCACATAGCCAACCTTCAGTTTCTTCTAAGGAGAAGAAACTAACTAATACCCGTTCGGTAGTAGTCACTTAGTCATCACCTAAACCTACTGGGAAAACACCCATTCCATTCACGGGCCGTCTCAAGCAAAGACACAACAAGATGTAATCTTTCAAGCTTGATGGTAAATTTTTGGACATTGTGTCTAAAAATCCTCATAGCAAGAAGTATTTTAGGAAACTCCTATCAACCAAGGATAAGGTACCCAAAGTACCCAATGTCCCGCTGAACGCGGATTGTTCAACCATTCTCTTAAATACTCTTCCTGAAAAACTAAGGGACACCGGACGATTTACCCTTCCTTGTTCTATCTACCAATCTGGTACTATCTATTCTCGTGCTGAACTTGGTGCCAACATCATTCTCATGCCCTACTCACTGTTCCAGAAACTTGAAATTTGAAACCTTAACCCTACCAAAATGAGCATCCAGCTAGCAGACCAATCCACTAGATATCCTAAGGGAATAGCTGAGAACGTCATGGTTAAGGTCTAGAAATTCCTCTTTCCGACTGACTTTGTGGTTATGGACTATAAAGAAGACATGAAAACCCCCACCGTCTTAGGAAGGCCTTTCATGAATACAGCCAAAGCGATCGTTGACGTTTATTCACGAACTATCACCTTGAGAGCCCGTGGAGAAGAGGTCACTTTCATGATCGACGAGTCTGTATGTCCTAATGATGGGAACGCCGAAATAAATACCATATCCACTGACGAAGTCATCTTTCGTGAAACAAATTTTGAGAATGACGAGAAGAAGATAGAAGTAGAAGACAAGAAGAATAACCACTCCACACCAACCCAATCTTCACTCCCACCTTATTTTGATCTTTTAATGACTTGAGAGGATTTTGTTCTAGAAGAACTCTCTGAACCAGTTATTCTTGAAATTCCCGACCAGAGTGACGAGGAGGTGGATGAAGAAATTGAAATGGAGAGCCCGGATGTGAAGAAAGAGATGGAGGATTCTAGCATCAAAGTAGTTACTAATATTGCTACCATATTGGAGACGTCAATGGAAGTTGTCCCACCTCCATGTCCAGAGTACAACATTACGACCAACCAGAAGTCACTTAGAAGAAAGACGGGTTTTACATCAGGGATACTCTATAAAACATCACTCAAATACGTAATGACATACACATCATGGAGTGATGAGGACCCCTTTGACCAACCCGCACAAATCAAGGAGGTAAAAAAGTTGTTAGCTTTGTTATTCCTCAAGTTAAACAAAGCATTCATTTCAAACCACCTTCTCCTCTCATTGGACATACCTTACTCTATGCCCGCTTCAATCTCATCGGTATGTTCCAATATTACCTCTTGTGTCAACGGATGGATGCAAGGGAGCCGCCTAGATTTCCTGAGAAATAAGGCTAGAGTCAGGCTCGTGACTCGAACAAAAGCAAGTGCTTCTCGGGAGGCAACCCGTGTGTTTATTTTTCTATAGCTTTAGTAGTAGTTAGATTAGGATAAAGGTTAATTGAATAAGTGAGAAAGTGAAACTTAAAATGAGATTTTCAAAGTTTCGTACTTGTCATGAACTTAATTGCAATATTTACATCATTTCAAAAGTCTTAAAATTAAAGGCAGTCAACACTTTAAGTGTGGGATTAAGTTTTTTAGTCATACACTGATCTGTTGAAATGTCAAAAACCTAATTTTGAAACCCGCAAGTTTTCAAATAACTTTTTCATCAAAACGCAAATCAGGGAGTCTATGGCCTAAAGCTTAATCACATGTCTAGGTTTAATCTTTTCTATTTTTACAATTAATAGACAATTATTGTGAAATGTCCCATTCATATTGATTATAAACGTTTCATATTAATTGTTTTCGTTGCGAGGTATTGACCTCTATATGAGACGTTTTTCAAAGACTGCATTAGATTTAAAAAAAACCATAACCTTTATTTTATCGATAAAGGTTTAAAAGCATGACGTAGATTATAAAGTAATGATAATCTAAAATATATCAGTTTTACATGCGACCATTACATAATGGTTTACAATAATATTACACATCGATTTAAATCTCCGAATGCAGTTTTTAAACAATATGTTACAAGCATGCTTGACTCCAACTCCTGTCCTTAACTTAGCATGCAACAGCGGAAGCTCTTAATAATCACCTCAGAATAAACATGCTTAAAATGTCAACAAAAATGTTGGTGAGTTATAGGTTTAACCTATATATCAAATTGTATTAATAGACCACAAGATTTCATTTTTCATAACACATACAGGAACACTCATCTGTTTAAAAATCATTCATATGAAGAACACCTGGTAACCGACATTAACAAAATGCATATAGAATATCCCTAAATATACATGTACCCTCATCTGTATATAAAATTGAAGTACTAAAGCATCCATAACCTGGATGGGGTTTGTTAGGCCCATAGATCTATCTTCAGGATTCACGTAAATTAGTGGCGTTCACTAATTCTTAGGTTACCAAGCAAAATGGGTGATATTCAATAAGATAATTCAATCATAGAATGTAATTTTCAAGTACTCGTGTCTATTTTGTAAATCATTTATAAAAACTGCATGTATTCTCATCCCAAAAATATTCGATAGTAAAAACGGGACTATAACTCACTTTCACAGATTTTTCCTTCGTCGAAAAATAACACTTGGCCACTGGTTGATTCACTAACCTAAAACAAATATATACATATATATCAAAGTATGATCGAAATATATTCACAACATTTTTTATTACGTTTTAATGATTTAAGTTTGTTAAGTTAATAGTCCAACGTTAGTAGTCCACAATTAGTTGTCCACAGTTAGTAGTACAGAATTAAATCAATATATATTATTTCAAATCAATCCACGACCCAGTGTATACAAGTTTCAAACTCGATCACAACTCAAAGTATATATATTATTTTGGAATCAACCTCAACCCTGTATAGCTAACTCGAGCATTACCGCATATAGAGTGTCTATGGTTATTCCAAATAATATATATAGATGACGTCGATATGATATGTCAAAACATTGTATACGTGTCTATGGTCTATCAAGATTACCTAATATATGTTAGAGTACATGTATAATACAATATAAGTTAGTTAAGTTATGGTTAGTATAGATTTGTTACAAATTTTCACTTAGCTAAAACAAGCAAAAATATTCAATTTTGTTTTACCCATCATTTCTTCGTTACAAATCCGTTTTGAGTGAATCAAATTGCTATGGTTTCATAATGAACTGAAATTTATGAAAATAAATAGAAAAAGTATAAGTTTATATTCAAAAATACAGGTTACAAGTCATTTTTGTAAGAGATAGTCATATCCGTCGAAAGAACGACGTCTTGATGACCATTTTGAAAAACATACTTCCACTTTGAGTTTAACCATGATTTTTGGATATAGTTTCATGTTCATAAGAAAAATCAGTTTCCCAGAAGAACAACTTTTAAATAAAAATTTATCATAGTATTTAATTATCTAACCCAAAACAGCCCCCAGTTTTACTACAACGGCGTATGTCCGGTTTTACGGTGTTCTTCGTGTTTCCAGGTTTTAAATAATTAAGTTAGCATATTATATAGATATAGAATATGTGTTTAGTTGATTTTAAAAGTTAAGTTAGAAGGATTTACTTTGTTTGCGAACAAGTTTAGAATTAACTAAACTATCTTCTGGTGATTACAAGTTTAAATCTTCGAATAAGATAGTTATATATATATATATATATATATATATATATATATATATATATATATATATATATATATGAATTGAATGATATTATGAACATCATTACTATCTCAAGTATAGTAGGTAAACCTAGTGAAAATGACAAGAAATGATCTAGAGCTTCAAAGGATCTTGGATGGCTTGAAAGTTCTTGAAGTAGAATCATGACACGAAAACAAGTTCAAGTGAGTTTACTACTCGAATTAAGATTGTTTTAGTTATAGAAATTGAATCAAAGTTTGAATATGAGTATTACCTTGAATTAGAAAGATAACCTACTGTAAATAACAAAGATTTCTTAAGATTGGATGATTACTTGAAATGGATATGCAAGATTGGAAGTAAGCTAGCAAACTTGATTGTGTTCTTAATGTGTTCTTGAGTTGTTGTTTTGTAAGTTGGTTTATGTATGGATTTATGAGCTAGATTGATGTAGATTTTGATGAAGATGATGAAGAACACTTAGAACAATGAGAGAGAACTTGAGAGAGATTAGTTTGATGCATGAAAATTGAAATGAGAATGTGTTTGTGGTTGGTGATCTTCACGTGAATTAGAGGAGTCCATATAGGCTCCATTAGTTTGTTGATTTGTTAAATATTTCATGCTAGTTGCCAAATGATAGTTCCCACATGTTTAGGTGACTCATTAAGGCTGCTAAGAGCTGATCATTGAAGTGTATATATCAATAGTATATACATTTAGAAGTTGTGTATTGTACGAGTACGAATACAGATTGAATATGTGTAAATAGTGTTTACTGTAGCAAATAGTATTTTAATGTAGCAAATAGTATTTTGCTGTAGCAATAGTATTTTACTATAGCACAGCGAAAGCTTACTGTAGCAAATAGTGTTTTACTGTAGCAAATAGTATTTTACTTGTACATCTTTGATTTAATTGTATTTCTTCTTATATATATATATAATAAAAACTTATATCATAAAAAATAAAACGATTATCTAATTATCACAAGTTATGACGTTCATGAATCATCACGCAAACGGGGTGGTAAATTGTCTACATAAACTCATTTCAATTAATCAAGTCTTAACAAGTTTGATTGCTTAACATGTTAGAAACATTTAATCATGTAAATATAGATCTCATATAATATATAATCATGGAAAAGTTCGGGTCACTACAGTACCTACCCGTTAAATAAATTTCGTCCCGAAATTTCAAGCAGTAGGAGATGTTGGCGTATCTTCTGGAAATAAGTGTGGGTATTTTTTCTTCATCCGATCTTCACGCTCCCAGGTGAACTCGGGTCCTCTACGAGCATTCCATCGAACCTTAACGATTGGTATTTTATTTTGCTTAAGTCTTTTAACTTCACGATCCATTATTTCGACGGGTTCTTCAATGAATTGAAGTTTTTCATTCATTTGGATTTCGTCTAAAGGAATTGTGAGATCTTCTTTAGCTAAGCATTTCTTCAGATTCGAGACGTGAAAGGTATTATGTACGCCGGCTAATTGTTGAGGTAATTCAAGTCGATAAGCTACCGGTCCAACACGATCAATAACCTTGAATGGCCCAATGTATCTCGGGTTTAGTTTTCTTCATTTTCTAAAACGAACAACACCTTTCCAAGGTGATACCTTAAGCATGACCATGTCACGAATTTCAAATTCTATATCTTTTCTTTTACTGTCCGCGTAGCTCTTTTGTCGACTTTGGGAGGTTTTCAACCGTTGTCGAATTTGAATGATTTTCTCGGTGGTTTCTTGAATAATTTCTGGACCCGTAATCTGTCTATCCCCGACCTCGTTCCAACAAATCAGAGACCTGCACTTTCTGCCATAAAGTGCCTCAAACGGTGCCATCTCAATACTTGAGTGGTAACTGTTGTTGTTGGAAAACTCTGCTAACGGTAGATGTCGATCCCAACTGTTTCCAAAATCAATAACACATGCTCGCAGCATGTCTTCAAGTGTCTGTATCGTCCTTTCACTCTGCCCATCAGTTTGTGGATGATAGGCAGTACTCATGTCTAGACGAGTCCTCAATGCTTGTTGCAACGTCTGCCAAAACCTTAAAACAAATCTGCCATCCCTATCAGAGATAATAGAGGCTGGTATTCCATGTCTGGAGATGACTTGCTTCAAGTATAGCCGTGGTAACTTTTCCATATTGTCATCTTCTCTTATTGGTAGAAAGTGTGCTGACTTGGTAAGACGATCGACTACTACCCAGATTGTGTCATAACCACTTGCAGTCCTTGGCAATTTAGTAATGAAATCCATGGTAATGTTTTCCCATTTCCATTCTGGGATTTTTGGTTGTTGAAGTAGATCCGATGGTTTCTGATGTTCAGCTTTGACCTTAGAATAAGTCAAACATTCCCCTACATATGTAGCGATATCAGCTTTCATACCCGGCCACCAAAACTGTTTCTTGAGATCTCGGTACATCTTTCCCTCTCCAGGATGTATTGAATATTTGGTTTTATGTGCTTCATTAAGTACCATTTCTCTCACATCTCCAAACTTTGGTACCCAAATTCTTTCATCCCTATACCGGGTTCTGTCTTCCCGAATATTAAGATGTTTCTCCGATCTTTTGGGTATTTCATTCTTCAAATTTACCTCTTTTAAAACTCCCTGTTGCGCCTCCTTTATTTGAGTAGTAAGGTTAGTACGAATAATTATATTCATAGATTTTACCCGCATAGGTTCTCTGTCCTTTCTACTCAAAGCGTCGGCTACGACATTTGCCTTTCCCGGGTGGTAACGAATCTTAAAGTCGTAATCATTCAACAACTCAGTCCAACTTCGCTGTCTCATATTCAATTGTTTCTGATCAAATATATGTTGGAGACTTTTGTGATCAGTATATATGATACTTTTGACCTCATATAAGTAGTGCCTCCATGTTTTTAATACAAAAACAGCAACGCCCAATTCTAAATCGTAAGTCGTATAATTTTGATCGTGAATCTTCAATTGTCTGGATGCATAAGCAATTACCTTTGTTCGTTGCATTAATACACAACTTAGGCCTTGCTTTGAGGCATCACAATAATTCACAAAATCATCATTCCCTTCAGGCAATGACAATACAGGTGCCGTAGTTAGCTTTTTCTTCAATAACCGAAACGCTTTCACTTGTTCATCCTTCCATTCATATTTCTTCCCTTTATGCGTTAATGCAGTCAAGGATTTTTCTATTTTGGAAAAATCTTGGATGAATCTTCTGTAATAACCAGCCAATCCTAAAAATTGGCGTATCTACGTCAGAGTTTTTGGGGTTTCCCATTTCTCAACGGTTTCAATCTTTGCCGGATCAACCTGAATACCTTCTTTGCTCACTATGTGACCGAGGAATTGAACTTCTTTAAACCAAAATGCACACTTTGAAAATTTAGCGTACAGTTTCTCATTCCTCAACAATTCTAACACTTTTCTTAAATGTTCTTCGTGCTCTTGATCATTCTTTGAGTAAATGAGTATGTCATCGATGAAAACAATGACAAACTTGTCAAGGTATGGTCCACACACTCGGTTCATGAGGTCCATGAACACAGCTGGTGCATTAGTCAACCCAAATGGCATAACCATAAACTCATAATGACCGTAACGCATCCTGAAAGCAGTTTTTGGAATATCATCCTCCTTCACCCGCATTTGATGATACCCGGAACGTAAATCGATCTTCGAATAAACCGACGAGCCTTGTAGTTGATCAAATAAGTCATCGATTCGTGGTAGTGGGTAACGGTTCTTGATAGTAAGTTTGTTCAACTCTCAGTAGTCGATACACAACCTGAATGTACCATCAAACACCACGCTACTACTAACATCAAACACCACAACGAATCACACTTACGGTTTCTTCACACTACTACTTTTCTTTCTGTTTATACTCCATATTCATCATCATCATCATCATCATCGTGTATTGCTGATGTAACCAAACGCCAAACCCACTTGTTCATGATCGGTTATAACCCAAACGCCAAACAACCAACCCCACTTACTTATTAAAGGAACAGTGAACCGATTGTATCAGATTCGAACATCAACTTTATATTTTTCTATTCTTCTTTCGGTGCCTATGGACAGTGAAATTCATCTTTATAATGAAGGATTAGGAATTAAACTTTTCGGTGGACTCCACGTGATTGGGATATCTTTGCCCGAGTTGTTCATACCATATATTACATTACATGATGATGATAAACAACTTGGTTTATGATGATGGGATAATGGGGTCAAATAGGGACAAGTACTTATGATTCCAAACATAACCCACTTACTTATTTAAAGTAATGATAAATATAAATGATGAGATGAGGAGGATTACACGCGTATTTTTTTTTTCTGTTTGTTGTTCCTACCGTAAAATGAGGAGTATTATCGAGCCAAGTGTTTATTCTTGATCTTGGGATTAACAAATTAGACGGTGATCCAACTCTTGATTCTCTATTGGATTGCTTTGGGCCGTCGTCCATCTGTTATGTTTAGTTGGTTCGAATCCACATTAATTTTAAAGACGATAAAGATTGACGAGAATAAACGGGTTGAGCAATTAAAGGAGATGATAATTTGATGACGATGATGAGTTTATATCGTCTAAGAATAATGATGATAATGAGTACGTTTGGATATATTATTGATGATATGGGTAGAAGAGGTTTACACAGTGATTTATATGATAAATATATAATAATGCGAATTTAACCAGAAGTGCATGATCAGAGGAAGGGTTAGGGAGTTGTTTGGGTAAACGAGAGGTCGTAGGTTCGAGTCCGGTTCGTGACAACTATTTTTTTAGTAGTTTTTGAGGTAGTTCTCTTCATTAAAATTTATTATTTTATTTTTATTGTTATTATTATTATTAGTATTATGTTAATAATTATTATAGCTAGTATTATTATTGTTATTGTTATATTATTGTTATTGTTATTATTAGTACTAGTGTTATCATTTTAAAAACTAGTAGTATTATCATTAGTAACAGTATCATTATAGTATTATTATTGATATTATTATTAACAAGAATTATGAACATATTAATAACCTTTATATTACAAAATTTATAATAAAAGTTGACACGGCAAAAATTATGAATATGGCTATAATTTTAAGTTATAGGAACTATGGATATAAGTTTAGAAACTAAACATGAAGTTTATGATAAATCCGATTATTATTATTAACACTGCTATTATTTTTAGTATTATCATTATATTATTAAGGGAACTCATCACTTTTATTAAAACTATTATGCTTACTAAAATTAACATTTTTATTAAAGCTAATACCTTATTTAAGTTTATCATTATCAAAATTTACATTATTATTAATAATATTATTATCAATATTATAACTATCACGAGTATTATTATTATGTAATTACTAAGATTAGTATCATAACTATTATTAAGAATAAAATTAATATTTTTACAAGTATTATTATCAATATCACTATTATCATTAATAGAGTTTTTATTTACATTATTATCTTTACTAGTTATATTAAGTATTATCAATATTAACATTTTTACATGACAAATATTATTTAAATATTATTATAATTACTAATTTCAATAGACAAATGCTATATATACAAAAATATATTTAATATACATATAACCTAACTATATTAATAATTCTATATATAAAATGAAAACATATATAATGAAACTTATTAATTTATTATATAAAATTACATCACTAATAATAACAATATATATATTTGTTCAGTTATGATTATATGTATTAATAAATACACAAATGATATAGGTTCGTGAATCCGAGACCAATCCTGCATTGTTCAGTTGTTCAATACCTTCATATGTATTTTTACTACAAAATACAGTATGGTGAGTTCATTAGATTCCGTTTTACTCTTTACATTTTTGGGACTGAGAATACATGCGCTACTTTTACAACTGCTTTATTAAATGCTTTTGAAATATATTTTGGACTGCGAATACATGAAATGCTTTTATAAATGTTTGACGAGATAGACACAAGCAAAACATTCCTCGAATGAAATATTATGCAGACAGAAGTTCTGCGGATTATTATTGAATTATGTGGACATGATAATTGCCACCATTAAATTATGTGGACATGATAATTGCCACCATTGAATTATGTGGACATGATAATTGCCACCAGTTGATGTGAATGTTATATATCGAGAGAATGATTTTATACACAGGTTATGTGTATGTTATTTTTGTGCACAAGATATGTGTACGGTTACTATGATTTATGAAAATGGTTTTGTACACGAGAAAGTTGTACTGTATTTAAAAGATATAGCATGTACATTATAGGTGGGTATAGGATTCGGGCCCATTTGTACCATGCAGGATTTAAATCTTGTGGTCTATCAAAATGATGAATTTTATTGTTTACGATAAACTTATGAACTCACCAACCTTTTGGTTGACACTTGAAAGCATGTTTATTCTCAGGTATGAAAGAAACCTTCCGCTGTGCGTTTACTCATTTTAGAGACATTACATGGAGTCGTTCAAGGCATATATGAAATGTCCCGTTCTTATTGATTAAAAACGTTCCATATTAATTGATTTCGTTGCGAGGTTTTGACCTCTATATGAGACGTTTTTCAAAGACTGCATTCATTTTTAAAACAAACCATAACCTTTATTTCATAGCTAAAGGTTTTAAAAAGCTTTACGTAGATTATCAAATAATGATAATCTAAAATATCCTGTTTACACACGACCATTACATAATGGTTTACAATACAAATATGTTACAACAAAATAAGTTTCTTGAATGCAGTTTTTACACAATATCATACAAGCATGGACTCCAAATCTCGTCCTTATTTAAGTATGCGACAGCGGAAGCTCTTAATAATCACCTGAGAATAAACATGCTTAAAACGTCAACAAAAATGTTGGTGAGTTATAGGTTTAACCTATATATATCAAATCATAATAATAGACCACAAGATTTCATATTTCAATACACATCCCATACATAGAGATAAAAATCATTCATATGGTGAACACCTGGTAACCGACATTAACAAGATGCATATATAAGAATATCCCCATCATTCCGGGACACCCTTCGGATATGATATAAATTTCGAAGTACTAAAGCATCCGGTACTTTGGATGGGGTTTGTTAAGCCCAATAGATCTATCTTTAGGATTCGCGTCAATTAGGGTGTCTGTTCCCTAATTCTTAGATTACCAGACTTAATAAAAAGGGGCATATTCGATTTCGATAATTTAACCATAGAATGTAGTTTCACGTACTTGTGTCTATTTTGTAAATCATTTATAAAACCTGCATGTATTCTCATCCCAAAAATATTAGATTTTAAAAGTGGGACTATAACTCACTTTCACAGATTTTTACTTCGTCGGGAAGTAAGACTTGGCCACTGGTTGATTCACGAACCTATAACAATATATACATGTATATCAAAGTATGTTCATAATATATTTACAACACTTTTAATATATTTTGATGTTTTAAGTTTATTAAGTCAGCTGTCCTCGTTAGTAACCTACAACTAGTTGTCCACAGTTAGATGTACAGAAATAAATCGATAAATATTATCTTGAATCAATCCACGACCCAGTGTATACGTATCTCAGTATTGATCACAACTCAAACTATATATATTTTGGAATCAACCTCAACCCTGTATAGCTAACTCCAACATTCACATATAGAGTGTCTATGGTTGTTCCGAAATATATATAGATGTGTCGACATGATAGGTCGAAACATTGTATACGTGTCTATGGTATCTCAAGATTACATAATATACAATACAAGTTGATTAAGTTATGGTTGGAATAGATTTGTTACCAATTTTCACGTAGCTAAAATGAGAAAAATTATCCAATCTTGTTTTACCCATAACTTCTTCATTTTAAATCCGTTTTGAGTGAATCAAATTGCTATGGTTTCATATTGAACTCTATTTTATGAATCTAAACAGAAAAAGTATAGGTTTATAGTCGGAAAAATAAGTTACAAGTCGTTTTTGTAAAGGTAGTCATTTCGGTCGAAAGAACGACGTCTAGATGACCATTTTAGAAAACATACTTCCACTTTGAGTTTAACCATAATTTTTGGATATAGTTTCATGTTCATAATAAAAATCATTTTCTCAGAATAACAACTTTTAAATCAAAGTTTATCATAGTTTTTAATTAACTAACCAAAAACAGCCCGCGGTGTTACTACGACGGCGTAAATCCGGTTTTACGGTGTTTTTCGTGTTTCTAGGTTTTAAATCATTAAGTTAGCATATCATATAGATATAGAACATGTGTTTAGTTGATTTTAAAAGTCAAGTTAGAAGGATTAACTTTTGTTTGCGAACAAGTTTAGAATTAACTAAACTATGTTCTAGTGATTACAAGTTTAAACCTTCGAATAAGATAGCTTTATATGTATGAATCGAATGATGTTATGAACATCATTACTACCTTAAATTCCTTGGATAAACCTACTGGAAAAGAGAAAAATGGATCTAGCTTCAATGGATCCTTGGATGGCTCGAAGTTCTTGAAGTAGAATCATGACACGAAAACAAGTTCAAGTAAGATCATCACTTGAAATAAGATTGTTATAGTTATAGAAATTGAACCAAAGTTTGAATATGATTATTACCTTGTATTAGAATGATAACCTACTGTAAGAAACAAAGATTTCTTGAGGTTGGATGATCACCTTACAAGATTGGAAGTGAGCTAGCAAACTTGAAAGTATTCTTGATTTTATGAAACTAGAACTTTTGGAATTTATGAAGAACACTTAGAACTTGAAGATAGAACTTGAGAGAGATCAATTAGATGAAGAAAATTGAAGAATGAAAGTGTTTGTAGGTGTTTTTGGTCGTTGGTGTATGGATTAGATATAAAGGATATGTAATTTTGTGTTCATGTAAATAAGTCATGAATGATTACTCATATTTTTGTAATTTTATGAGATATTTCATGCTAGTTGCCAAATGATGGTTCCCACATGTGTTAGGTGACTCACATGGGCTGCTAAGAGCTGATCATTGGAGTGTATATACCAATAGTACATACATCTAAAAGCTGTGTATTGTACGAGTACGAATACGGGTGCATACGAGTAGAATTGTTGATGAAACTGAACGAGGATGTAATTGTAAGCATTTTTGTTAAGTAGAAGTATTTTGATAAGTGTCTTGAAGTCTTTCAAAAGTGTATGAATACATATTAAAACACTACATGTATATACATTTTAACTGAGTCGTTAAGTCATCGTTAGTCGTTACATGTAAATGTTGTTTTGAAACCTTTAGGTTAACGATCTTGTTAAATGTTGTTAACCCAATGTTTATAATATCAAAAGAGATTTTAAATTATTATATTATCATGATATTATGATGTACGAATATCTCTTAATATGATATATATACATTAAATGTCATTACAACGATAATCGTTACATATATGTCTCGTTTCAAAATCATTAAGTTAGTAGTCTTGTTTTTACATATGTAATTCATTGTTAATATAATTAATGATATGTTTACTTATCATAATATCATGTTAACTATATATATAACCATATATATGTCATCATATAGTTTTTTCAAGTTTTAACTTTCGTGAATCACCGGTCAACTTGGGTGGTCAATTGTCTATATGAAACCTATTTCAATTAATCAAGTCTTAACAAGTTTGATTGCTTAACATGTTGGAAAAATTTAATCATGTAAATATCAATCTCAGTTAATATATATAAACATGGAAAAGTTCGGGTCACTACAGTACCTACCCGTTAAATAAATTTCGTCCCGAAATTTTAAGCTGTTGAAGGTGTTGACGAATCTTCTGGAAATAGATGCGGGTATTTCTTCTTCATCTGATCTTCACGCTCCCAGGTGAACTCGGGTCCTCTACGAGCATTCCATCGAACCTTAACAATTGGTATCTTGTTTTGCTTAAGTCTTTTAACCTCACGATCCATTATTTCGACGGGTTCTTCGATGAATTGAAGTTTTTCGTTGATTTGGATTTCATCTAACGGAATAGTGAGATCTTCTTTAGCAAAACATTTCTTCAAATTCGAGACGTGGAAAGTGTTATGTACAGCCGCGAGTTGTTGAGGTAACTCAAGTCGGTAAGCTACTGGTCCGACACGATCAATAATCTTGAATGGTCCAATATACCTTGGATTTAATTTCCCTCGTTTACCAAATCGAACAACGCCTTTCCAAGGTGCAACTTTAAGCATGACCATCTCTCCAATTTCAAATTCTATATCTTTTCTTTTAATGTCAGCGTAGCTCTTTTGTCGACTTTGGGCGGTTTTCAACCGTTGTTGAATTTGGATGATCTTCTCGGTAGTTTCTTGTATAATCTCCGGACCCGTAATCTGTCTATCCCTAACTTCACTTCAACAATTTGGAGACCTGCACTTTCTACCATAAAGTACTTCAAACGGCGCCATCTCAATGCTTGAATGGTAGCTGTTGTTGTAGGAAAATTCTGCTAACGGTAGATGTCGATCCCAACTGTTTCCAAAATCAATAACACATGCTCGTAGCATGTCTTCAAGCGTTTGTATCGTCCTTTCGCTCTGCCCATCAGTTTGTGGATGATAGGCAGTACTCATGTCTAGACGAGTTCCTAATGCTTGCTGTAATGACTGCCAGAATCTTGAAATAAATCTGCCATCCCTATCAGAGATAATAGAGATTGGTATTCCATGTCTGGAGACGACTTCCTTCAAATACAGTTGTGCTAACTTCTCCATCTTGTCATCTTCTCTTATTGGCAGGAAGTGTGCTGATTTGGTGAGACGATCAACTATTACCCAAATAGTATCAAAACCACTTGCAGTCCTTGGCAATTTAGTGATGAAATCCATGGTAATGTTTTCCCATTTCCATTCCGGGATTTCAGGTTGTTGAAGTAGACCTGATGGTTTCTGATGCTCAGCTTTGACCTTAGAACACGTCAAACATTCTCCTACGTATTTAGCAACATCGGCTTTCATACCCGGCCACCAAAAATGTTTCTTGAGATCCTTGTACATCTTCCCCGTTCCAGGATGTATTGAGTATCTGGTTTTATGAGATTCTCTAAGTACCATTTCTCTCATATCTCCAAATTTTGGTACCCAAATCCTTTCAGCCCTATACCGGGTTCCGTCTTCCCGAATATTAAGATGCTTCTCCGATCCTTTGGATATTTCATCCTTTAAATTTCCCTCTTTTAAAACTCCTTGTTGCACCTCCTTTATTTGAGTAGTAAGGTTATTATGAATCATTATATTCATAGATTTCACTCGAATGGGTTCTCTGTCCTTCCTGCTCAAGGCATCGGCTACCACATTTGCCTTCCCTGGGTGGTAACGAATCTCAAAGTCGTAATCATTCAATAATTCAATCCACCTACGCTGCCTCATATTCAGTTGTTTCTGATTAAATATGTGTTGAAGACTTTTGTGGTCGGTATATATAATACTTTTGACCCCATATAAGTAGTGCCTCCAAGTCTTTAATGCAAAAACAACCGCGCCTAATTCCAAATCATGCGTCGTATAATTTTGTTCGTGAATCTTCAATTGTCTAGACGCATAAGCAATCACCTTCGTTCGTTGCATTAATACACAACCGAGACCTTGCTTCGATGCATCACAATAAATCACAAAATCATCATTCCCTTCAGGCAATGACAATATAGGTGCCGTAGTTAGCTTTTTCTTCAATAACTGAAACGCTTTCTCTTGTTCATCATTCCATTCAAATTTCTTCCCTTTATGCGTTAATGCAGTCAAGGGTTTTGCTATTCTGGAAAAGTCTTGGATGAACCTTCTGTAGTAACCAGCTAGTCCTAAAAACTGGCGTATGTGTTTCGGAGTTTTCGGGGTTTCCCACTTTTCAACAGTTTCTATCTTTGCCGGATCCACCTTAATACCTTCTTTGTTCACTATGTGACCGAGGAATTGAACTTCTTCCAACCAAAATGCACACTTTGAAAACTTAGCGTACAATTCTTCCTTCCTCAATACTTCTAACACCTTTCTCAAATGTTCACCGTGTTCTTGGTCATTCTTTGAGTAAATAAGTATGTCATCAATGAAAACAATGACAAACTTGTCAAGGTATGGTCCACACACTCGGTTCATAAGGTCCATGAACACAGCTGGTGCATTAGTTAAACCAAACGGCATGACCATAAACTCGTAATGACCGTAACGTGTTCTGAAAGCAGTCTTTGGAATATCATCTTCTTTCACCCGCATTTGATGATACCCGGAACGTAAGTCAATCTTTGAATAAACAGACGAGCCTTGTAGTTGATCAAATAAGTCATCGATTCTCGGTAGTGGGTAGCGGTTCTTGATGGTAAGTTTGTTCAACTCTCGGTAGTCGATACACAACCTGAATGTACCATCTTTCTTCTTGACAAACAAAACAGGAGCTCCCCACGGTGATGTGCTTGGTCGAATGAAACCACGCTCTAAAAGTTCTTGTAATTGGCTTTGTAGTTCTTTCATCTTGCTGGGTGTGAGTCTGTAAGGAGCACGAGCTATTGGTGCAGCTCCTGGTACAAGATCTATTTGAAATTCAACGGATCGATGTGGGGGTAATCCCGGTAATTCTTTCGGAAATACATCAGGAAATTCTTTTGCGACGGGAACATCATTGATGCTCTTTTCTTCAGTTTGTACTTTCTCGACGTGTGCTAGAACAGCATAGCAACCTTTTCTTATTAGTTTTTGTGCCTTCAAATTACTAATAAGATGTAGCTTCGTGTTGCCCTTTTCTCCGTACACCATTAAGGATTTTCCTTTTTCTCGTATAATGCGAATTGCATTTTTGTAACAAACGATCTCCGCTTTCACTTCTTTCAACCAGTCCATACCGATTATCACATCAAAACTCCCTAACTCTACTGGTATCAAATCAATCTTAAATGTTTCGCTAACCAGTTTAATTTCTCGATTCCGACATATATTATCTGCTGAAATTAATTTACCATTTGCTAATTCGAGTAAAAATTTACTATCCAAAGGCGTCAATGGACAACTTAATTTAGCACAAAAATCTCCACTCATATAGCTTCTATCCGCACCCGAATCAAATAAAACGTAAGCAGATTTATTGTCAATAAGAAACGTACTCTTAACAAGCTCCGGGTCTTCCTGTGCCTCTGCCGCATTAATATTGAAAACTCTTCCACGACCTTGTCCATTCGTGTTCTCCTGGTTCGGTCAATTTCTAATAATGTGGCCCGGTTTTCCACATTTATAACAAACTACATTGGCATAACTTGCTCCGACACTACTTGCTCCGCCATTACTCGTTCCGACACCATTTGTTCCTTTCGTTCTATTAACCCCTGGTCCGTAGACCTCACACTTCCCCGCGCTATGACCATTTCTTTTACACTTGTTGCAAAATTTGGTGCAGAACCCCGAGTGATTCTTTTCACACCTTTGGCATAGCTGCTTCTGATTGTTGTTGTTGTTGCGGTTATTATTGTTGTTGGGATGATTGTTGTAGTTGCTGTTGTTGTTGTTGTTGTTGTTGTTGTTGTTGTTGTTGGGCCGTTTGTTGTAGTTGCGATTGATGTTGCGATTGTTGGGATAATTGTTGCGATTATTGTTGTAATTGCTGTTGTTGTTGTATTGGTGATTCTTATCACCGTTTTCCTCCCACTTTCTTTTGACTTGCTTCACATTGGCCTCTTCAGCAGTCTGTTCTTTAATTCTTTCTTCAATCTGGTTCACGAGTTTGTGAGCCATTCTACATGCCTGTTGTATGGAGGCGGGCTCGTGTGAACTTATATCTTCTTGGATTCTTTCCGGTAATCCTTTCACAAACGCGTCGATCTTCTCTTCCTCATCTTCGAATGCTCCCGGACACAATAGGCACAATTCTGTGAATCGTCTTTCGTACGTGGTAATATCAAATCCTTGGGTTCGTAACCCTCTAAGTTCTGTCTTGAGCTTATTGACCTCGGTTCTGGGACGGTACTTCTCGTTCATCAAGTGCTTGAATGCTGACCACGGTAGTGCGTACGCATCGTCTTGTCCCACTTGCTCTAGATAGGTATTCCACCATGTTAACGCAGAACCTGTGAAGGTATGCGTAGCGTACTTTACTTTGTCCTCTTCAGTACACTTACTTATGGCAAACACCGATTCGACCTTCTCGGTCCACCGTTTCAATCCGATCGGTCCTTCGGTTCCATCAAATTCCAAAGGTTTGCAGGCAGTGAATTCTTTGTAGGTGCATCCTACACGATTTCCTGTACTGCTAGATCCAAGGTTATTGTTGGTATGTAGCGCAGCCTGTACTGCGGCTATGTTTGAAGCTAGAAAAGTACGGAATTCCTCTTCATTCATATTCACGGTGTGTCGAGTAGTCGGTGCCATTTCCTTCAAAATAGTTAAATGGAACAAGTTAATCATACAGAATATTAAGAGTAGTTAATTGTATTTCGTAGCATAATATGAACTCATTTATAAAAGCTTTTTCTTCATATTAGCGTTTTATAAGTTTAAATTCGGGTAGTACCTACCCGTTAAGTTCATACTTAGTAGCTAATATACAATTCAACTACTACAATTCTATATGAAAAACTGATTATAATAATATTTCGCGTTCAAACTTTTACACAATATTTTACAAACTTACAATACCGCTTATTTTACATATAGCATGAAATATAGCACACAATAAATTTGATACAATATGGTTGTGAAGATAATTCTAGCTAGTACACAAGTCGTTCAGCAAAGGCAATAAAGACACGTAATTCATACGTCCAGAAACAAGTCATGCATTCTGGTTTTACTAGGATTACTTCCCATCCTTGGTCTTGTGGAACATAACCGTTATGGCCGTTGATAAGACAGCGTGTTGTAACGTCGTCAAAGGGACGAGGGTTACGTAATGTCCAACAGTCCCGTAATAATCTAAAAACCTCATTTCTTACCCCAATTACCGACTCCGTCACTTGTGGGAATGTTTTGTTTAATAGTTGTAGCCCGATGTTCTTGTTCTCACTTTGGTGAGAAGCGAACATTACTAATCCGTAAGCATAACATGCTTCTTTATGTTGCATGTTAGCCGCTTTTTCTAAATCACGAAGTCCAATATTCGGATATATTGAGTCAAAATAATTTCTTAACCCATTGCGTAAAATAGCATTTGGGTTCCCCGCAATATATGCGTCAAAGTAAACACATCGTAACTTATGAATTTCCCAATGTGATATACCCCATCTTTCGAACGAAAGCCTTTTATAAACCAAGGCATTCTTGGAACGTTCTTCGAATGTCTTACAAACTGATCTCGCCTTAAATAGTTGTGCCGAAGAATTCTGACCAACTCTAGACAAGATTTCATCAATCATGTCTCCGGGTAGGTCTCTTAAAATATTGGGTTGTCTATCCATTTTGTGTTTTTATACTGTAAAATAGACAAGAGTTAGATTCATAAAAAAGATACTTGTTAATACAAGCAATTTTTACATATATCATAAAGCATAAGCACACTATATTACATATATTACACCACACGAATACAACTATCTTATTCCGACTCGCTTGTTTCTTCTTCTTCGGTTTTGGTTCGTTTTGCCAAGTTTCTAGGGATATATGATGTTCCCCTAATACGAGCCGTTATTTTCCACATTGGTTTAGAAAAACCTGGTGGTTTAGAGGTTCCCGGGTCTTTGTTACAACTTAAGGACTTCGGGGGTTGACGATACATATACAGTTCATCGGGGTTGGAATTAGATTTCTCTATTTTTATGCCCTTTCCCTTATTATTTTCTTTTGCCTTTTTAAATTCAGTTGGGGTAATTTCTATAACATCATCGGAATTCTCGTCGGAATCTGATTCATCGGAGAATTGGTAATCCTCCCAATATTTTGCTTCCTTGGCGGAAACACCATTGACCATAATTAACCTTGGTCAGTTGGTTGAGGATTTTCTTTTACTTAACCGTTTTATTATTTCCCCCACCGGTTCTATTTCTTCATCCGGTTCCGATTCTTCTTCCGGTTCCGATTCTTCTTCCGGTTCCGACTCTTCTTCCGGTTCCTCTTCGGGAACTTGTGAATCAGTCCACGAATCATTCCAATTTACATTTGACTCTTCATTATTATTAGGTGAGTCAATGGGACTTGTTCTAGAGGTAGACATCTATCACATAATATCAAACGCGTTAAGAGATTAATATATCACATAATATTCACATGTTAAAAATATATAGTTTCCAACAAAATTTGTTAAGCAACCATTTTTCAAGTAAATACGGTCGAAGTCCAGACTCACTAATGCATCCTAACAAACTCGATAAGACACACTAATGCAAAATTCTGGTTCTCTAAGACCAACGCTCGGATACCAACTGAAATGTCCCGTTCTTATTGATTAAAAACGTTCCATATTAATTGATTTCGTTGCGAGGTTTTGACCTCTATATGAGACGTTTTTCAAAGACTGCATTCATTTTTAAAACAAACCATAACCTTTATTTCATAGATAAAGGTTTTAAAAAGCTTTACGTAGATTATCAAATAATGATAATCTAAAATATTCTGTTTACACACGACCATTACATAATGGTTTACAATACAAATATGTTACAACAAAATAAGTTTCTTGAATGCAGTTTTTACACAATATCATACAAGCATGGACTCCAAATCTCGTCCTTATTTAAGTATGCGACAGTGGAAGCTCTTAATAATCACCTGAGAATAAACATGCTTAAAACGTCAACAAAAATGTTGGTGAGTTATAGGTTTAACCTATATATATCAAATCATAATAATAGACCACAAGATTTCATATTTCAATACACATCCCATAAATAGAGATAAAAATCATTCATATGGTGAACACCTGGTAACCGACATTAACAAGATGCATATATAAGAATATCCCCATCATTCCGGGACACCCTTCGGATATGATATAAATTTCGAAGTACTAAAGCATCCGGTACTTTGGATGGGGTTTGTTAAGCCCAATAGATCTATCTTTAGGATTCTCGTCAATTAGGGTGTCTGTTCCCTAATTCTTAGATTACCAGACTTAATAAAAAGGGGTATATTCGATTTCGATAATTTAACCATAGAATGTAGTTTCACGTACTTGTGTCTATTTTGTAAATCATTTATAAAACCTGCATGTATTCTCATCCCAAAAATATTAGATTTTAAAAGTGGGACTATAACTCACTTTCACAGATTTTTACTTCGTCGGGAAGTAAGACTTGGCCACTGGTTGATTCACGAACCTATAACAATATATACATGTATATCAAAGTATGTTCATAATATATTTACAACACTTTTAATATATTTTGATGTTTTAAGTTTATTAAGTCAGCTGTCCTCGTTAGTAACCTACAACTAGTTGTCCACAGTTAGATGTACAGAAATAAATCGATAAATATTATCTTGAATCAATCCACGACCCAGTGTATACGTATCTCAGTATTGATCACAACTCAAACTATATATATTTTGGAATCAACCTCAACCCTGTATAGCTAACTCCAACATTCACATATAGAGTGTCTATGGTTGTTCCGAAATATATATAGATGTGTCGACATGATAGGTCGAAACATTGTATACGTGTCTATGGTATCTCAAGATTACATAATATACAATACAAGTTGATTAAGTTATGGTTGGAATAGATTTGTTACCAATTTTCACGTAGCTAAAATGAGAAAAATTATCCAATCTTGTTTTACCCATAACTTCTTCATTTTAAATCCGTTTTGAGTGAATCAAATTGCTATGGTTTCATATTGAACTCTATTTTATGAATCTAAACAGAAAAAGTATAGGTTTATAGTCGGAAAAATAAGTTACAAGTCATTTTTGTAAAGGTAGTCATTTCAGTCGAAAGAACGACGTCTAGATGACCATTTTAGAAAACATACTTCCACTTTGAGTTTAACCATAATTTTTGGATATAGTTTCATGTTCATAATAAAAATCATTTTCTCAGAATAACAACTTTTAAATCAAAGTTTATCATAGTTTTTAATTAACTAACCCAAAACAGCCCGCGGTGTTACTACGACGGCGTAAATCCGGTTTTACGGTGTTTTTCGTGTTTCCAGGTTTTAAATCATTAAGTTAGCATATCATATAGATATAGAACATGTGTTTAGTTGATTTTAAAAGTCAAGTTAGAAGGATTAACTTTTGTTTGCGAACAAGTTTAGAATTAACTAAACTATGTTCTAGTGATTACAAGTTTAAACCTTCGAATAAGATAGCTTTATATGTATGAATCGAATGATGTTATGAACATCATTACTACCTTAAGTTCCTTGGATAAACCTACTAGAAAATAGAAAAATGGATCTAGCTTTAATGGATCCTTGGATGGTTCGAAGTTCTTGAAGTAGAATCATGACACGAAAACAAGTTCAAGTAAGATCATCACTTGAAATAAGATTGTTATAGTTATAGAAATTGAACCAAAGTTTGAATATGATTATTACCTTGTATTAGAATGATAACCTACTGTAAGAAACAAAGATTTCTTGTGGTTGGATGATCACCTTACAAGATTGGAAGTGAGCTAGCAAACTTGAAAGTATTCTTGATTTTATGAAACTAGAACTTTTGGAATTTATGAAGAACACTTAGAACTTGAAGATAGAACTTGAGAGAGATCAATTAGATGAAGAAAATTGAAGAATGAAAGTGTTTGTAGGTGTTTTTGGTCGTTGGTGTATGGATTAGATATAAAGGATATGTAATTTTGTTTTCATGTAAATAAGTCATGAATGATTACTCATATTTTTGTAATTTTATGAGATATTTCATGCTAGTTGCCAAATGATGGTTCCCACATGTGTTAGGTGACTCACATGGGCTGCTAAGAGCTGATCATTGGAGTGTATATACCAATAGTACATACATCTAAAAGCTGTGTATTGTACGAGTACGAATACGGGTGCATACGAGTAGAATTGTTGATGAAACTGAACGAGGATGTAATTGTAAGCATTTTTGTTAAGTAGAAGTATTTTGATAAGTGTCTTGAAGTCTTTCAAAAGTGTATGAATACATATTAAAACACTACATGTATATACATTTTAACTGAGTCGTTAAGTCATCGTTAGTCGTTACATGTAAATGTTGTTTTGAAACCTTTAGGTTAACGATCTTGTTAAATGTTGTTAACCTAATGTTTATAATATCAAAAGAGATTTTAAATTATTATATTATCATGATATTATGATGTACGAATATCTCTTAATATGATATATATACATTAAATGTCGTTACAACGATAATCGTTACATATATGTCTCGTTTCAAAATCATTAAGTTAGTAGTCTTGTTTTTACATATGTAATTCATTGTTAATATAATTAATGATATGTTTACTTATCATAATATCATGTTAACTATATATATAACCATATATATGTCATCATATAGTTTTTACAAGTTTTAACGTTCGTGAATCACCGGTCAACTTGGGTGGTCAATTGTCTATATGAAACCTATTTCAATTAATCAAGTCTTAACAAGTTTGATTTCTTAACATGTTGGAAACATTTAATCATGTAAATATCAATCTCAGTTAATATATATAAACATGGAAAAGTTCGGGTCACTATAATATAGAGGTCCGTTCATCGCGATGGTACCATATGTTATTGTATTCGTTCGGAAGATTTTGGACGGGGTATGACATCTTGTGCAGCCTTCTTCTGGGCCTTGATTTAGGTTTGAAGCTATGAAGCTTTTGATGCTATCAGCTTTGAACACGAACTTGTACATAGGATGAACTGATCTGGGAGTGTTATGGTTGATTTTTTTTGTCTTCCTCTTTGGTTCGGGCGGGCGATGAGGTCTTGATCTTTGACTTTCGACCATCTTTGTAAATTGAAAGTAGCTTGATATGATCTTGTGTAAACCTCTTTTGCTCCCCCTCAAATGTTGAGTCATCTTTTTCGTGACCGTGATTAGTTTGATTTTGACTCATGTGTCATTCTTTTCGCATGATGAATATGGTGTACCGTGTTCAGCATGTGTAGCACGAATATGGCATCCCGTGTTCATCGCAAAATAGCAGAGAGAGCATTTATGATTATCATTAGAGAGGGAATGAGTACCTGCTAAGAAGAAACAACTAGGTTAAGGTAAAAGTTTGATCCTTAGGGAAAATTGGATCTTTCAGAAACCGTTTTTGGTTTTGTAAAAATCAAGCTAGTTGTTATACTAGACAGGTTTAAATAAGGCATGCTAGTTGTTACACTAGACAAGTTTTCTGAAACCAAAACTGTTTCCGGATTTGGGGACCTCACCGGTGTTGGTAGGTCCAAGTTTAACCTCGGTGGACGTTGAGGGTGACTGGTCACCGAAGTTCCAGTCGGTGTTAGCAAGCTATCCACCTCCATGATTAAAGTATCATGGGACTTTTGTGCGACTATGCCGCTTTTGGTTATACCAAGTCTTCCAACTGTACCTAACACCGCATTGGTGTCGGTAGAAATCAATGTAATGTAGGAAGATGTTACATCGCGTCCTGAAGTCATTGATATATCATGAGGTGACAAATCTCTTTCAGTTGTTGTACTCTCAAAGGAGTATGTGTGGTCAAGCTTAAATGATGACTGATTGTTAAGGTGATTATCCTTCCGGAGGTCTGATAAATCTACCAAGGTAAGCCTAAGTATTGTCATATTGCCTCTCCGTTGAACTAGACAGATCTCCCTCATCAAGATAAGTCTGACCTCTGGACCCTGTTTGAGGTCCCACCTCCTAACATAAGGTGTTGATATAGGATTTTCGGCTGATACGCAGGGTTCCTATTCATGGTTTTCGAAACCCCCTCAGCAGTTCGAGACTCCAAACACTTAACTTGCATCAAGTTGTTGGGTCATTCCACTTTTGAGGCAGTCATCTAGACACATCCTCCTGAGGTAGTCACTGGGACACATCCTCCGTCATTTGATGACTATTTTGTTTGAGGCAGTCATCTATACACATCCTCCTGAGGCAGTCACTAGGACACATCCTCCGTCATTACTGACATTTGAATCTTTAAACTCCCCCTTGATATTTGCACGTTTTAGCTTTAGTTAATTGGGAGAGTTATGTGTGTAAATATGGGTTTTACACTGTTATTTGTGCAAAAGCCGTTTTGATGTTTAACACCACTTTGAAGTGTGTTTGACACCACTTTAAGATGCGGCTTCTACACAGAAGTATGTAGAAGCCATCTTAGATGGAACTCATGGTGGTTTTAATCCTTTTACCCTCCTCCTCAATATATGACGTGTCATGTTTTGATAAAACCTTTATTTTTTTGGTCTTTTTCTCCCCCTCAAAATATGATTTATTTGGAACTAAAACATATTTTGCCAATTTGCTACACAGAAAATATAGGTTTTGATGAGAAAGGTTGTAAGGCAGTTGAGATGCGGGCCATATAAAGTTTTGGTGAATATCTTCGTTGCGGGTCTATTTGGATAAAACCTTATTTGAAGTGCGGTTCCCATACAGATCAATTATGGGAACCATCATGATCTATATGGGAACCCACATTCCCCCCTTCTCCCCTAAAAAAATTTTAACGTTTCCATTGAAATGTTTCTAAGAGAAAGAGTGGAAGACAATTGAGGCGTTGGGTATACACGTATATACGAGCGTACACCATATAAGGTTTGGGTGAAAACCTTCTTTGTAGTGCGGGTCCCATAGAGATCTATTATGGGAACCATCATGATTTCTATGGGAACCATCATTCCCTCCTTCTCCCCCTAAAAAAATTTTGACGTTTCTCCACTGAGAGGTTTTAAGAGAAAGAGTGGAAGGCATTTGAGACGTGGGGCATACACTGAAATGTGTGCATACACCATATAAGGTTTTGGATGAAACCTACTTTGATTTGCGGGTCCCTTGGAGATCTATTATGAGAACCATCATTCCTAGGGACTTCTTTGGTTTGCGGGTCCCATAGAGATCTATTATGGGAACCATCATGATCTCAAATTTATCTTATGCTGGTGCTCAAAATTTTTTTTGTGCTCAAATTTATTTTATTGTGTTCTGGTTTTAGCTTCAAAGGGAAACAAATACAAAACAGATACCAGTGTGTGAAAAAGATGATGGCAGAATTGTAATTAAACTGAACTTTACTATTGGGTCCCACTGGTACACATGTGTGTCGGCTTATAATAAAAAAAAGGGGGATACAATTAATTGTAACTAGCTGGATGGCATGACTATAATTATGTGGAACTTTTTCTTATGGGTCCCACGAGTTAGTCTAATTGTTCCCCATCCATTTCCTCCACGTTTTTATGTTATACGTTTTTAATTGGTGATTGTGAGGCCCAAATTTTGTCCACAATAAATTATGAATTCAATTGTTTGCAAGATAAATTCTTTTTGAATTGTTTTCCCACTATTGCTCATAAACATTTCAAACTGTGTCCTAAAAGTCTTTCCAAGTTTTGTCAAAGTTTTGTCCTAAAGCATTGTCAATTTGTTTGAGTTGTTGCAATTGAACTTGCTATTGCTCGAAAACACCTTAACAAACTTGATCAATTTTTAGTACGCCAAATTGGGACTTAGAACTTTAAAATATCTTTTGGATATTAAGGAACATTCTAAAACAAGACAAAATACAACTTATTTTTCTTGAAGGACAAAAGTAATAACCCATTTTAGTGAAAATCTTGACAAAAGTAGATTGCTTAAAAGGTTGGACTTCCAAGTTGTGAAAGGGTAATATTAGTGGTTTTCGTGAAAATATAAAAGGTATCTTATTTGAAAAGTCAATGAGTTGAAATCCGTTAAATTAGCACATAAAGTAAAATCTTAAGCTTATCTTTGAAATTTTACGGATGTCAAGGTTGCGAGTACGAAATCTTTTGAAAAAGATAAATGTTTGAAAAACATTGATATAGCATTGTTCGAAAAGATTTGACCTTAAAACATTGACCAAAAACCATTGCTCGAAAACTGGTTGATGTGAAACATTGACCGAAAACCTGTACTCGAAATCTCAACTGAATGAAAACATTGTTTTTGACCAAAAACCTTCATGTCCGAAAACATTGGTTTTGACCGAAAACCTTCGTGACTGAAAACCTTGTCTAAAAACCTTAGTTGTTAGAAAACTTGGCCAATCTTGTGGTTGCTCGAAATCTTTGACTGAGAACCTTGGCCGAGAACCTTTGATGCCTCAAATCTTTGAGTATATGAATTGTGATGGCCCGAAAGCTTTAACCTGATCGAAAACCTTTGATTGAAAACATTAATCAATAGGTTTTGACCAACTTCTATTTCGATCAAAACATTTGGTACTCAATAACGTCCAGTGTCTGAAGCGGTTGACTGACCAAAAAACCAACGAAACCGTATTTTCAAAATTTGATTCATGTGAATCATATTTTGAGGGGGAGAAAAGTGATATTTCTTAAGTTTATTTGTCATTTTGTGGTTTGCTTGTAATCCTTGTCTGTCTTAATCCCTTTGTTGAACTCCCGTCCAGTTAACATGGCAAATTGTGATGATCACGTGTCCACCGATGTTGAGGAAGAGGTACAATTATACACTGATATTACTCATGAATGTTACAACTCTGTGAAAAATAATTATGTGTTTATATCTGATGTATTGCAAACTTGTCCTGAAACACCTCTTGATCAAAATGATACAATTGCATGTAGCTCTGCTTGTCATACCCCACTCCCACATGTCCAAATGAAACCGCCCATTAAATCTGAATCTGTGCCTTTTAATGATGAATGTGTGTTTCCTATGCTACCTGATATGTATGTAGACAACTTTGCCAAGATGAATAGAGACCTTAGATCATTTGCTAGTCAAATTAGCGAACTCAAAAATGATAACTATAGGTTGAAATCGGAATTGGAAACAAAAGTGTCAAATCATACTTATTTAAAAATAAAACAAGATCTAGCTGACAAAGTAACTGAATTAAGAGAGCTATAAAGTAGTGTGAAACCCCTACGGATAGAAAGGACAGATTTTAAACTGAGGAATGCAGTTCTCACGGAAAAAGTTTACAATGCTGAAAAAGAACTTAAGAAGCTTAATGATTCTAAGAAACTTTTCCTAGAGACTGTAGAACAGAACACTAGAAAGCCTTTGAGTGACCTGGCCGAGAAGACTTCTGAATGCTCTAAGTTAGTTACAAAAAACTTAGACTTGAAAACCCAACTAAGTTTACTTAAGAAAAACTGTACAGGACTGACCAAGCTAAAGTAGTCTTAGATGGCGACATTTCTAAACAAGCTCTGTTCTTGAATCGACCCAAAAACTCCTACCAAAAACACCAGGGGTTAGGGTTTGAAAATCCTCAAATACAGTCCAAGATCTCCAAAGCCGAACCTTGTTTATATGATGGTAGATACATTAAGATAGGTTTGCCAGAGAGACTCACTTTTGCCAATGAAAGTGAGATTGAGGAGAGAATAGCCAATCCATTAACAAAAATAAAATGTGAGGTGTCGTTAATTTATGACAAAATAAATGAAAATTACATGAGAAAAGATGGTTCATATTATAACACCCCTCTCGATTTATTCAATGATTTTGAAGGTTTGAATGCTCAAAATAGTCCTAAAAGGCGTATAATCTATTTACCAACCTTGGTTTTAGAAAGATACATCATCAGTCTGGAGGATGAACTTGATCAAAATAAAATCAAATATTTTGACAACGAACTCAAATTTCAAATGATCATTAAGGCTTTACAACACCAAATCTTTGTCATTGAATCCCAAAACAACAAACTGGTCTCCAATGTTCATAAACTTGAAAATCAAATTGCAAATCAAGTTGTTAATTTTTGTGAATTGATTTTAAAGAACACTGAATCACGGGACTCAAACCCAAAATCCGTGAATGACTCCATTAATTGTGAAGGTCTAGCACAAGAACTCAAAGACTTTAGTGATTCTCTTTTGACCAAATTTGAAATTGTTGAACGTAGGTTAGAATCATCTAGGTCCAAATCTTTAGATCACTTCTTAGAATCTCAACCCAATATTCCAGAAGTTAAGGTAGAACCACAACCCGAGAATGAACCTATCTCTTTAGGAGCTCAGGATGTTGAAACTGACCTTACTCAATTTGTTGATAAGCTAGAACGGGAAAACATAGATCTTCAGGTTAAATGTGAGACCTACAAGAAATCTCTAGCAACAATTGAGAAGATGCCTGTTGTTCCCAAAGTAGAACCCACTTATGATTTTAAAGACTCTGTTGTAGTTACTATTGATGACCTTGTGTTAGAAATTCAGGAGTTAAAAGCTCATGTGAATCTACTTAAGGAAGAGAATGAGACCCTGCATGACCAATGTGATTCACTGGAAAGTATGGACTTCGTGACCAAGACCATATATTCAAAACCTGGTTCTTACAAGATCTGTCCTGGTACTGAGATCATACTGACCTCCACTGACACTCCAAAATCAAATGTGTCAGTTGGTTACCGTGTTACTAAGTCTGAGATGTCCAATGCTTCAACGTCTACTCCCAAGACTATGAAAAAGCATGTATCTTTTACCAAGACCAATCCCAAACCCATAGTGTACCAATCTTCAATGTACTCGAAGACTGTTGTACGTAAAACACCAAAGACCTTGGAGGCTCTAAAATCAAAAGACAACGGTCCTCCTAAGTTACACAGACACCGAGGAAATCCCCCATGAAACCAAAAGTTCACCTGGTTAACCAACCCGAAAGGTCCCCTACCCTCGAACCAAAAGATCAGGGTCCCTCAAAGTCTGCAGAGATCCCAACCAACCACTCTACACATGTTCAAAATAGGAGTGAAAGACCGATAAAACAAGCATATGAAACAACCAGAAACCTACAACAACTGAATTTTCAACATCAGTTGGATTCTGCCACTGATAAGGTTGTGTGCACTGTATCTGGTGGTTTGTCAAAGAACCAAAAGCGAAATAGTCATAAGCAAGCTCATCGGGCCAGACAGTCCTACTTTAACATGATCCATGTTGAGACCAAGTCACCTAATGCTTCAACGTCTACAACCAAGACTGTTGAAAAGTGGGTTACTTTTTCAAAGAACCCCAAACCAACCAATCAAGGATCTCCAAAGTCAACGGTGACTCCGAGAAAAACATCCTCGAAACCAAACGAACCCAAAGTTACCCAACCCAAACCAAAGGAATTTAACGTTTCCCTATCCGTAGAATCCAAGCTCCCAAGCAAAAAAATTTACTCCAGTTACCAGACCAAGATCAACCGTCCGTTTCTGGAAACAACTTATGGGAAAAATGGGGAGATTACGGGACTTCGCGATCAATATGGTTGGCTTCCACACAAATCCATGAAGCCATCCATAGGTCCGAAAAATACCCCGCACACCAAAGTTGACCTTGTTTCTAAACATTCAAAGAATAATCTTGCTAAACAAGTGTCAAATAAGAAGTGGACAACCAAACTATTTTCAACTCCAAGATCCACTTCTTCTTCAAAACCAATTAAGTACTCTTCGTCTGAGTTACTTAAACTTAAGTCGAGATCCGTTTCTCTGGCTATGTCAAAAGATTTTCAATCATCCTTGATTCCACAAAATCAACTTTCTAAAGATGCGCTGTGTATCAAACCCAAGTGGAATTCAATGTCCATAAGTCAGATTGACAATGCCTATAAATGGTATTCAAATTTAACTTTCAAAAATTGATTTAACTGCAAAATGGCTCTTGGACACAACGGTTCAAGACCAGGACTTAACCCGCTGACACCTGACTATCCACTCAGGTAACCTCAAATGACCTCGATGTGTTGTTTGAACCTTCAACCTTGCTCAATCCCACGGTCTCTCCAAAATCAATTTTGCCCGAATCCATAACCTTTAGTACATCTACTGCAGTAGTTGTAGGCGAATCACCATCCGTTGAAAATGACTTATCTGAGTTTCTTCTCCTGGATGAACTTGACAACTGCATGTGTCTTGGGGGAGCAGTGCATGTTCCTAGGGGGAGTAATGCATATGCCTAGGGGGAGCAATGAGACCCGCAATGAAATGACGGTTATCAAAATCTGAAACGTTAAAATTTTTTTAGGGGAGAAGGGGGAATGTGGGTTCCCATATAGATCATGATGGTTCCAATAATAGATCTGTATGGGACTTGCACTTCAAATAAGGTTTTCACCAAAACATTTCAATAGAGAAACGTCAGATTTTTTTTAGGGGGAGAAAGGGGGAATGATGGTTCTCATAGAGATCATGATGGTTTTAATCCTTTTACCCTCCTCCTCAATATATGACGTGTCATGTTTTGATAAAACCTTTATTTTCTTGGTCTTTTTCTCCCCCTCAAAATATGATTTATTTGGAACTAAAACATATTTTGCCAATTTACCAATTTGTATTCTCTCTACTATTTTGCGATGAACACGGGATGCCATATTCATACTACACATGCTGAACACGGTACACCATATTCATCATGCGGGGAGAATGAAACACGAGTCAAAAACAAACCAACCTCAGTCACGAAATAGACGACTCAACATTTTAGGGGGAGCAAAAGAGGTTTACACAAGATCATATCAAGCTACCTTCAAGACCTTCTCAGCATTTCATAAAGATGGTCGAAAGTCAAAGATCAAGACCTCATCGCCTGCCCTAACTGAAGAAGAAGTCAAAACAAATCAATCATAACACTCCCAGATCATTTCATCCTATGTGCAAGTTCGTGTTCAAAGCTGATAGCATCAAAAGCTTTATAGCTTCAAACCGAAACCAAATCCCAGAAGAAGGCTGCACAAGAAACTGCAAGAAAATGTTCATAGGAGGTGTTAACATTTGTAAATATAACACTCTCGGATGAAGACTCCAAAAGAATCTACAAGAGTCACGGGAGGTGTTATATCTTGAAGAACCCATGCCATTGCAAAAAGACAAAAAGACGAAGACATGATCGCACCTTTCAAAGAAGAAAGATCAATAAACCCTATCAAGAGGGAATATTGTTGAAAATCTCACGGATTACACAACCATAATAGATGGTTCCCATAATAGATCTGTATGGTACTCGCACTTCAAATAAGGTTTTCACCAAAACATTTCAATGGAGAAACGTCAGATTTTTTTTAGGGGGAGAAAGGGGGAATGATGGTTCTCATAGAGATCATGATGGTTTTAATCCTTTTACCCTCCACCTCAATATATGACGTGTCATGTTTTGATAAACTACCTATTACATTAGTAACACTAAAACCGCATGCCACAAATAATAGACAATATTCATTGTCAACACACATTACAATACATATATTACACAGCACGATTACAACTCTTTATTCCAACTCGCTTGTTTCTTCCTCCTCTAACTTAGTTCGCTTTGCTAATTTCCTAGGGATACATGGTGCTCCTCTAATACGAGCTGTCGTTTTCACAAATGGTTTAAAAAAACCTGGTTGCTTAGATGTTCCCGAGTTATAGTTAAAATTTAAGAAATACGGGTGTTTACGGTATACACCATCGGAGTATTTCATGTTAACATAGAGTTCATCGGTTTTGGACTCGGGTTTTTCTATTTTGATAGCTTTTCCCTTATTATTTTCCATTGCCTTATTAAATTGAGCCGAGTTAATTTCTATAACATCGTCGGAATCCTCGTCGGGATCTGATTCATCGAAAAATTGGTAATCTTCCCAATATTTTTCCTCTTCAGCGGAGACACCACAAACCATTTTTAACTTTGGTCCATTAATTGATGATTTTCTTTTATTTATCTATTTTTCTGTGGTTCCTAATATTTCCTCCTCCGGAACCTCTTCTTCTGGTTCCTTTTCTTCCGGTTCTTCTTCTTCTTCTTCTTCTTCTTCTTCTTCTTCTTCTTCTTCTTCTTCTTCTTCTTCTTCCGGATTTTGTGAATCTTCCCAAAATACATTCGACTCTTCATTATTATTAGGTGAGTCGATGGGATTTGTACTAGAGGTAGACATCTATCACATAATATCAAACACGTTAAGAGATTAATATAGCACATATGTTAACAATATATAGTTTCCAACAAAAGTGTTAAGCAATCGTTTTTAAAGGAAAATACGGTCGAAGTCCATACTCACTAATGCATCCTAACAAACTTGATAAGACACACTAATGCAATTTTATGGTTCTCTAAGACCAACGCTTGGATACCAACTGAAATGTCCCATTCATATTGATTATAAACGTTTCATATTAATTGTTTTCGTTGCGAGGTATTGACCTCTATATGAGACGTTTTTCAAAGACTGCATTTGATTTTAAAAACAAACCATAACCTTTATTTTATCGATAAAGGTTTAAAAGCATGACATAGATTATCAAGTAATGATAATCTAAAATATATTAGTTTTACACGCGACCATTACATAATGGTTTACAATAATATTACACATCGATTTAAATCTCCGAATGCATTTTTTAAACAATATGTTACAAGCATGCTTGACTCCAACTCTTGTCCTTAACTTAGCATCAGTGTTGTAAATCTCCCGATCTCCCCGAGATCTCCCCTGAGATCTCATTTTTAGAAGGCAACCGAGACGAGATGTTCATCTCCCGAGATTTCTCGGTCAACGGGGTCAAACTTGTTGGGACTAATTGATAATCATGTGATATATAAAAGTGCATGGTTGTGAGTTAAGTTTATTATCTTAGTTAGTGTTTTATTATTTGTTTACAGTAGGTTTTATTTAAAGAATTTAGTTAGTGTTGAATGAGTAGGAGTGGTTGACCGATTATGTAGCATTAGAATATGGTAGAATTGAGACGTTGGAATGTGGGTGTGAGGTTCCTAATATCTTGCACACGTTGATTTTCTTTTGGTTATATATTTTGTCAAGTGATATGAATAATAGTAGAAAAACACTTATTGGTGTATTATTCTTTTTTCTCTCTGTTAGTCTGTTGCATACCAAAAACACAGTATCTTATTCCATTAGTAAATACTTATATTTAATAGTTGAAGGGACTTGATCCTACATTTGGTATCAAGAGCTTGGTAGCAGCTTCAACTTAGATCATGTTGTTGCTCGTGATAAGAAACTAAACCGGGGACGAGAAAGCTGTAGAACCCGTGGCCAGGGTTGTTTTCTTGGGTGGTGGAAGAGTTTTTTCGAGCAATTTGATCACAATGTTGAAGTTGTGAAAGGTGTTGAGAGGTTCCATTGAAGGTATCAAATATTGTACTTTTGTAGCTGTCAAGGGTGTTGTTGGGAGCTGTCAAGAAGGGGCTGATTGATGTGTTAAAAAAAATATGGCGTTAGTTTCGGCCAAAGATGGAAGTTCTTTGACATTTCAAGTACCAATTTTAACAGCTACAAACTACCATGTGTGGGCTGTCAAGGTGAAGGCAATCATGGACGCTTATGGCATATTGGAAATGGTGGAACCAAGGATGTTGGGTGCGGAAATTGATCCGGAAAAATCAAAGCAAGCACTTGCCTTCTTATTTCAAGCGATTCCAGAGGAAATGGTGTTGCAAATGGCGAGTTATACCTATCCAAAATAAGTATGGGACGGTCTAAAGACGCGTTACTTGGGGGTGGATCGAGTGAGATCGGCTCGACTTGCAACCTTGAAAAGGGAGCTTGAAGGTTTGAAGATGAAAGAGGGAGAATTGGTTGATGATTTTGCTACAAAATTAACCGGTTTGGCTTCAAAAGCAAGGAGTCTAGGTTATGAGTTTGAAGAGGTAGACTTGGTGAAAAGGTTACTTGATTCTATTCTTATGTCATTTCTCCAAATTGTGGCTTCAATTGAGCAATGTTTCGTGTTGGATGAGATGTTATTTGATGAAGCGGTTGGAAGGTTGAAGGTGTATGAAGAACGAATCAAAGGAACCGATAGAATGGAGGGCATTCAAGGTGGTTTGTTGTTGGCTAGTCATGAGAAGACACACGGGTGTAATCATTGTAGCGGCGGGAGTTCTAATTGAGATGACTATGGACGTGATCGGGGAAAAGGTCGGGGGTTCGGGAAGAGTCGAGAAGATGGTGAACGGATCTGGGATAAAAGCTGCATGAAATGTTACGGGTGTGGAGAACTTGGCCACTATCATCACGAATGTCCTACACGTCAGAAGAAATCTAATTTGATTGAGGAAGAACCTGCACTATTATGATTAATCAATTAGGGTGGTGATTGTTGGGACTAATTGATAATCATGTGATAAATAAAAGTGAATGGTTGTGAATTAAGTTTATTATCTTAGTTAGTGGTTTATTATTTGTTTACAGTAGTTTTTATTTAACGAATTTAGTTAGTGTTGAATGAGTAGGAGTGGTTGACCGATTATGTAGCATTAGAATATGGTAGAATTGAGACGTTGGAATGTGGGTGTGAGGTTCCTAATATCTTGCACACGTTGATTTT
This sequence comes from Rutidosis leptorrhynchoides, assembly GCF_046630445.1. NCBI lineage: Eukaryota > Viridiplantae > Streptophyta > Magnoliopsida > Asterales > Asteraceae > Rutidosis > Rutidosis leptorrhynchoides. Next base: position 648,881,187 of record NC_092334.1, read on the forward strand.
CTTTTGGCTATATATTTTGTCAAGTGATATGAATAATAGTAAAAAAAACACTTATTGGTTTATTATACTTTTTTCTCTCTGCTAGTCTGTTGCACACCAAAAACACAGTATCTTATTCCATTAGTAAATACTTATATTTAATAGTTGAAGGGACTTGATCCTACAAAACTTAGTCAAAGGCACGATTTCTCGGATTTTCTTGCTAATTTGTAAGTTTTTCTTGTAAAATTCATAATTTCCTAGATTCTCTCGCTCATTTCTCGGATATTTTTGTAAAATCTCGTAAAAACGTATATAATTATACATATATTTATGTATATTTTTATTAAAAAAAACTATAAAGTCAACGTCCGAGATCTCCCCAAGATTATTCCGAGATGCCGAGATCTCCCTAAAAAAGTCCAAACGAGATCTCCCCGAGATCCGAATTCTCCAACCTTGCTTAGCATGCAACAACGGAAGCTCTTAATAATCACCTGAGAATAAACATTCTTAAAACGTCAACAAAAATGTTGGTGAGTTATAGGTTTAACCTATATATCAAATTGTATTAATAGACCACAAGATTTCATTTTTCATAATACATACAGGAACACTCATCTGTATAAAAATCATTCATATGAAGAACACCTGGTAACTGACATTAACAAAATGCATATAGAATATCTTCAAATATACAGGTACACTCATCTGTATATAAAATTGAAGTACTAAAGCATCCATAACCTGGATGGGGTTTGTTAGGCCCATAGATCTATCTTCAAGATTCACGTCAATTAGTGGCGTTCACTAATTATTTGGTTACCAAACAAAAGGGGTGATATTCAATAAGATAATTCAATCATAAAATGTAATTTTCAAGTACTTGTGCCTATTTTGTAAATCATTTATAAAAACTGCATGTTTTCTCATCCCAAAAATATTCGATAGTAAAAATGGAACTATAACTCACTTTCACAGATTTTTCCTTCGTCGGAAAATAACACTTGGCCACTGGTTGATTCACGAACCTAAAACAAATATATACATATATATCAAAGTATGATCGAAATATATTCACAACATTTTTTATTACATTTTAATTATTTAAGTTTGTTAAGTTAATAGTCCAACGTTAGTAGTCCACAATTAGTTGTCCACAGTAAGTAGTACAGAATTAAATCAATATATGTTATCTCGAATCAATCCATGACCCAGTGTATACAAGTCTCAGACTCGATCACAACTCAATGTATATATATTATTTTGGAATCAACATCAACCCTGTATAGCTAACTCGAGCATTATCGCATATAGAGTGTCTATGGTTATTCCAAATAATATATATAGATGACGTCGATATGATATGTCAAAACATTGTACACGTGTCTATGGTCTATCAAGATTACATAATATATGTTAGAGTACATGTATAATACAATATAAGTTAGTTAAGTTATGGTTAGTATAGATTTGTTACAAATTTTCACGTAGCTAAAACAAGCAAAAATATTCAATTTTGTTTTACCCATCATTTCTTCGTTACAAATCCGTTTTGAGTAAATCAAATTGCTATGGTTTCATAATGAACTGAAATTTATGAAACTAAACAGAAAAAGTATAAGTTTATAGTCGGAAATACAGGTTACAAGTCATTTTTTTAAGAGATAGTCATTTCCGTCGAAAGAACGACGTCTTGATGACCATTTTGAAAAACATACTTACACTTTGAGTTTAACCATGATTTTTAGCTATAGTTTCATGTTAATAAGAAAAATCAGTTTCTCAGAAGAACAACTTTTAAATCAAAGTTTATCATAGTTTTTAATTATCTAACCCCAAACAGTCCCCGGTTTTACTACAACGGCATATGTCCGGTTTTACGGTGTTCTTCGTGTTTTCGGGTTTTAAATCATTAAGTTAGCATATCATATAGATATAGAACATCTGTTTAGTTGATTTTAAAAGTTAATTTAGAAGGATTTACTTTGTTTGAGAACAAGTTTAGAATTAACTAAACTATGTTCTAGTGATTTCAAGTTTAAATCTTCGAATAAGATAGTTATATATATATATATATATATATATATATATATATATATATATATATATATATATATATATATATATATATATATATATATATATATATGAATCGAATGATGTTATGAACATCATTACTACCTCAAGTATAGTAGGTAAACCTACTGGAAATGACAAGAAATGATCTAGAGCTTCAAAGGATCTTGGATGGCTTGAAAGTTCTTGAAGTAGAATCATGACACGAAAACAAGTTCAAGTGAGTTTACTACTCGAATTAAGATTGTTATAGTTATAGAAATTGAATCAAAGTTTGAATATGAGTATTACCTTAAATTAGGAAGATAACCTACTGTAAATAACAAAGATTTCTTGAGATTGGATGATCACTTGAAATGGATTTGCAAGATTGGAAGTAAGCTAGCAAACTTGAAAGTGTTCTTGATGTGTTCTTGAGTTGTTGTTTTGTAAGTTGGTTTATGTATGGATTTATGAGCTAGATTGATGTAGATTTTGATGAAGATGATGAAAAACACTTAGAACAATGAGAGAGAACTTGAGATAGAGTAGTTTGATGCATGAAAATTGAAATGAGAATGTGTTTGTGGTTGGTGATCTTCACGTGAATTAGAGGAGTCCATATAGGCTCCATTAGTTTGTTGTTTTGTTAGATATTTCATGCTAGTTGCCAAATGATGGTTCTCACATGTTTAGGTGACTCATTAAGGCTGCTAAGAGCTGATCATTAAAGTATATATACCAATAGTATATACATTTAGAAGTTGTGTATTGTACGAGTATGAATACGGATTGAATACGAGTAAATAGTGTTCACTGTAGTAAATAGTGTTTACTGTAGCAATAGTATTTTACTGTAGCAAATAGTATTTTACTATAGCAAATAGTATTTTACTGTAGCAAATAGTATTTTACTGTAGCAAATAGTTTTTACTGTAGTAAATAGTGTTTTATTGTAGCAAATAGTGTTTTACTATAGTAAATAGTATTTTACTTGTACATCTTTGATTTAATTGTATTTCTTCTTATATATATATATATATATATATATATATATATATATATCTATATATATATATATATATATATATATTAAATAAAACTTATATCATATAAAATAAAACGATTATATAATTATCACAAGTTATGACATTCGTGAATCATCAGGCAAACGGGGTGGTTAATTGTCTACATAAACTCATTTCAATTAATCAAGTCTTAACAAGTTTGATTGCTTAACATGTTGAAAACATTTAATCATGTAAATATAGATCTCATATAATATATAATCATGGAAAAGTTCGGGTCACTACATATTGATGCCTGTGGTGGAGACTCTTTGAATAATAATGAAACGATAAGGAAACCTATTGATTATTTCATTTCAAGTATTGGTGAATGTTGTATGGAGGATGAGAACGCCCTAATAAGCTCGAGTACACTTCAAGAAGACCGAATTGAATCCAGCAGAAGATGGTTCCGACTAAGTCTACCTTCAGATCCTCAGCTCACAACCGCACCCAAGGGGAGTAATTCGTTTCTTTCTCTTCGTTTGTTTATTTTTCTTCGATATATCCTTGAACTATACCATATCCTAAGCTTATCACTAAGTGTGGGATTCCAACTCAATATTGAGCTTAGATACATTTTCTGACATGTTCAAACTCTAAGTGTGGGATATTAGCTCCCTAAAATCTAAAAATAAACATTAGGGACAATGTTCCTCTAAGTGTGGGATAGCGGTGTAGTACACCATAATTAGCTATGGGTTGCTCGGAAAATGTTCTTAACTTAAAATTTTACTAAGCTTTTCGAGTATACCTACTATTTAGATTCTTTATCCTCAATGTAAATTTTTTAAAAATTTTGACTAAATGATACTTTCTGAAAAAGTACTTTCGAAAATCAAGCGTGTTTTTTCTAAAATTAAGACAAATGAGGACATAAATCTTCTTAAGGGTGAACCGATTCTCTAAAAGAGCATTGCATGACTAGGCATTATCGACCCAATATAATTGTTGAGGCACCCCAAAAATGGACCAATAAGCATTCATTTTTAGTGCTTCACCATCTTTTCCATTGAGAGTGTCGATGTTAGCATTTAGAGTTAGAACTTGACCTTGACATACATTTCGAGGCCAGTGGTTGGTAAGCGCCATACGTGGTGTAGGTGCGATACTCCTTCCGAAATCATTCTGAATAGAGAAGACAAAAACCATCCGTTTCCGTTTCCACTCCACGCATTTAAACCGACCAACTCACGCCAAAGAGTTGATGAATCAGAGAATACTCACCCCCAAATTCACTATCAAATACGTTACCCTTTCCACCCTCTTTTCTTTCTCATTTACAAAATGTAGAAATTTAAAGAGATAGATCGACCAAGTTTACTTCAAACACTTGCCCAAAAATTCTAAAATTCCAGACTGTTTTTGATAGGTCAAAAAGACCTATTTCTGGTGAAATACCTTTCTCTCTTGGCACAAGAAGAAATAAACAAAGTTATGAAGATGAGATATGCAAAAAAAAAAAAAAAAAAAAAAATTTGAGCAAAGTCTCCAAAATAAAGAAGAGAAAAGTCTTCAGTACATATCCCCTAAGAAAATAAAGATTGTGACCCAGGAGGATTGCAGAAAAGAAGCAAAGTTTTCAGTGAAAATCAGCACTCTCTAAAGGAACTCTTCAACAAAAATAGAGTATCATCTGTCTTAGAAAAAGTATATCCTCATAAAACCGAAATCTATCGAATCTCTCTAAATTTCAATGATTCGAAAAATCACCCTTTTCGCCATATCAAAACCTTCACTTTTCTCCGCAAACCAACTTTAAACCAGCTCTTCCTCTTAAAAGAATGATTAGAGAGAAGATCAGTGCCGTCCTTATCTAACCGGTGGAGATTTGATTCTTGGTCAAGCCTACGACAATACTTGCAACATGACTAGCTATGAGCGAATTTATTTCATAGATTGATAGGGAACCCCGAACACTTGAGTGATTTGAGTGACCCATGTAAGGAAGCCAATGTCATGTAACCTCCCCTCATGCTTGCAGAGATAGTTTCTACCCTTTTAGAAGACGGGTTGTCTGGATTTGCTCTTATAATAAATAACAAGCCACTTGAATAATAGAACTAAAACCTCAGAAGAATCCTTGAACTTAGAATAAAAGAAAGGTTTGCTTGAGGACAGGCAAAGTCTATGTGTGGGATATTTGATATGGGCTAAATAGTCACATTTTTACCCCTGATATTAGCCCCATTTATGATAAAGTAATTGAATTTATCATCTAAATAAGCATTTATTTGCTTCATTTGGTAGATTATATCATTACGAAGGCTATGTTTCAAGAATTATTAAAAACGGATGAAAAACGAGGAAAAACGAGCAAAACCGGCTAAGACGATTAACTTGCGTTTAAATAACTTATTTTATAATTTTTGTAAAAGTTTATTTACTTAATCTCATGTTTTAGGATATTTAATTACGAACGCGTGGGCGCAAGAATCATCAAAAACGGAGCTAAAACGAAGATTCTAGAGCGAAAATGGTGAAAGACAAGTTACGATCCGGCAAACGGCCTTGGCAAACGGCCTGCCAGCCGTTTGCCAAGAAAATTTTGCCTATTTAAAGAGATTTTTGCATTCATTTCAACACACACCAATTCTTCACTTCTCTCTCTAAATATCTCTCTATTGTCGCTCTCTAGTGATCAGTAGGAGATTAGTTCTCTCTATACTTTCTCTCTCTAGATTCTAGAGACAGAAAAGTACAGAAATTAGGAAATGTAATTATCTCTCTATTGTCGCTCTCTAGTGATCAATAAGAGATTAGTATGTAGTTAGTAGTAGATGCTATCAAGCATTGTAACGCTATGGATATTATGAAGAAATACAAGTGTTATTCTGCCGACATTATTCGGTAATTTCTATCCTTTCTTTTATTAATTTATTATAATATTCTTGTTAGATGTTTGTGATTTATTAATATTAGAAATGCTTGTTGCCCTGATGTGTGAGTAATTGCTTGATTGTTTACCATGATTTAATAATGTTAGTTAGGGATGATTATCGTTTCGTACTCGCTTTCTGTCTATGATATTAAACCTCGTTATTATCGTCCTTCCACCAATAAACGTGATTAAAACCTTTTATAAAGTCGACAATTATAAGGTAATTAATTATCCGTGTTTATACATTGGTCAAGGTATGAACCCATCGGAAATACTATAAAGTACATTGGGAATTACCGTAGGACCAGATCAAGACATTGGTCAAGAGTATAAGACTCGAGGAAATACTGTTGCAACAGTAGAGTACAGTGTTGATGTACTATAGGACCACTTGGGCATGGTCAAGGTTAGAAGCTCTAGAACCACTATAAGTCAAGTAAATGGTGGATGACTAAGAGATTTATTGGGTAGATTTAAGTAAGGGCTGGTTTAAGTCATAAATTGGAGTTTAACGCACTACAATACAATCTAAGCTTATAAATCTTTAAGGATGACTGAGAACTATAAGATGTTCTAATTTGTCTACAAACCCTTAGATTTTACCAAACCATTGACAGAAAAGAATTCGAAACACAATCATAACCACTCACTTGGGTGATACACTAAGGTGTTAAGAAAAGTTGGATATTCTATATATATGGCTAAGCTACTTTATTCGTGCGCCCAAGGTATGCACTGCATCCAAGATGGGCCGCTTGTATCCTTAAACCGGATAAAGCGTCGGGAGTTAAGCATAGTCCATCCGATCAGAATTTTCAAAGCCTAGTTCCTCGTGACATGCTAATCGAAAAATCGCTTAGTAGGGAACCTAGTGTTCACACCAAGGTATATCTATCCAAGGAGTGTCTCATAATCATCCCGACACTACGTTATCTTAAATAATGGTGAACCATGTCTTCTCGACCTTAGATGTTACATGCTAGCTAGCTTATTTTAATTATATTACTTTAATATTTAAAATACAATTATAAATCAAATCAACCCAACTATAGCCTTTACACAATTTGATATTCCGGATAAAGTGGTGTCTAGAATAAACCGGTTGGACTTGGTTGTTGGATTTTTCGAACAGTCGCCAATTTATTGGGACCAAAAGGTGTACCTGGCCACTAGTCTTGGATACTGAATTGTGTACAAACCCATCTTAATCACTAAATTATCTTAATAAGCTCCATTTCAAATTCGACCGCACAAGGAACGACCCTAGGTCATATTTGCCCTTGCTAACCCATAGGAAGGAATAATAGATTTAGTCCCAGCATATATAAATTAAACAATCAGCTTCTTCTGTTGATATCCTGAATTGATGTTTTGTGACCTAACCACATCGCATAAATAAACCGTCCGATTCGGGCATATCAGTCACGATCGATGGTGACATGCTGTAGTGACCTGAACTTTTCCATGTTTATATATATTAAATGAAATTGATATTTACATAATTAAATGTTTCCAACATGTTAAGCAATCAAACTTGTTAAGATTTAATTAATTGAAATAGGTTTCATGTAGACAATTGGCCACCCAAGTTGACCGGCGATTCATGAACGTTAAAACTTGTAAAAACTATATGATGATATATATATATATGGATATGTATATAGCTAACATGATATTATGAAAAGTAAGTATCTCACTAGGTATATTAACAATGAGTTATATACATAAAATGAGACTATTGAATTATGAAACTCGAAACGATATATATAACGATTATCGTTATAGCAACGTCTTACTAAATACATATGTATCATATTAAGATATTGTTACACTATATTTAACATGATAAAATGATAATTATATATATCATTAAGTGTGTTAACAATGAACTACATATATAAAAACAAGATTACTAACTTAAGAATTTCGAAACGAGACATATATGTAACGATTATCGTTGTAATGACATTTTAATGTATATATATCATATTAAGATATATTCATTATTGGTGATTTTGTGTCACCAATATGATTTAAGTGTAATGGGATTAATTTGTTAACCAAAATAACTTTGATAGATATCGAACAAGTTTGGGAAAGTGTGGAGTGCACACTTGTTTGAACTTATCTTGATTATGACAGGGGTTCGGGGGCAGCGCCCCCGATAGCGGGGTCCAAGGGGTGGCAAAATTTGATTTAAAGCTTTCAACAACATTAAATGAGATCGTTAACTTAAAGCTTTCAAAAACAACACTTACATGTAACGACTAATGATGACTTAACGACTCAGTTAAAATGAATATACATGTAGTGTATTAAGATGTATTAGTACACTTTAGAAAGACTTCAAGACACATATCAAAGTACTTCTACTTAACAAAAATGCTTACAATTACGTTCTCATTCATTTTCATCAACAATTCTACTCGTATGCACCCGTATTCGTACTCGTATAATACACAGCTTCTAGGTGTACTTACTTTTGATACATACACTCAATAATCTGATCTTAGTAGCCCTAAATGACTCATCATCCATTATAGAAACATGTAGGGATTAACCTTTGTCATTTACCATGAATGATTAAGCTAAATAACAAAACTAGAGAAGCCTTTGTTGAATAACTAAAAAAAAGTGGGATTTGCATGGATATATACATCCATTTCATGCTATATTACTACATCATATTACTCTCTAAACACACACACTTCCACCTCTTATAACTCTCATCATATTCAGCAAGTTTTGATCTCATAATCAAAGCTTAGATCACCATAAAAAGAATCATTCAAGAACACATCAAGAACACTTCAAGAAACCTTTCAAGATTGTAAGATTACTTTCAATCTTTCTAATCCATTCAAAGTAATCATCTAAGATCAAGAAACCTTTGTTATTTACAGTAGGTTATCTCTCTAATTCAAGGTAATACTCATATTCAAACTTTGATTCAATTTCTATAACTATAACAATCTTATTTCGAGTAGAAATCTTACTTGAACTTGTTTTCGTGTCATGATTCTATTTCAAGAACTTTTAAGCCATCCAAAAATCCTTTGAAGCTAGATCATTTTTTTGTCACTTCCAGTAGGTTTACCTACTAAACTTAAGGTAGTAATTATGTTCATAGCATCATTCGATTCATATATATAAAACTATCTTATTCGAAGATTATAACATGTAATCACTAGAACATAGTTTAGTTAATTCTAAACTTGTTCGCAAACAAAGTTAATCCTTCTAACTTAACTTTTAAAATCAACTAAACACATCTTCTATATCTTTATGATATGCTAACTTAATGATTTAAAACCTGGAAACACGAAGAATACCGTAAAACCGAACATACGCCGTCATAGTAACACCGCGGGCTGTTTTGGGTTAGATAATTAAAAACTATGATAAACTTTGATTTAAAATTTATTTTTCTGGGAAAATGATTTTTCTTATGAACATGAAACTATATCTAAAAATCATGGTTAAACTCAAAGTGGAAATATGCTTTTCAAAATGGTCATCAAGACGTCGTTCTTTCGACTGAAATGACTACCTCTTACAAAAATGACTTGTAACTTGTATTTTTGACTATAAACTTATACTTTTTCTGTTTAGTTTCATAAATTTCAGTTCATTATAAAACCAAAGCAACTTGAATCACTCAAAACGGATTTAAAACGAAGAAGTTAAGGGTAAAACAAAATTGAATATTTTTGCTTGTTGTAGCTACGTGAAATTTGTAACAAATCTATTCTAACCATAACTTAAATTGTATTATACATGTACTCTAACATATTATGTAACCTTGATAGACCATATACACGTATACAATGTTTTGACATATCATATCGACCCATCCATATATATTATTTGGAACAACCATAGACATTCTATATGCAGTATTGCTTGAGTTAGCTATACTGGGTTGAGGTTGATTCCAAAATAATATATATACTTTGAGTTGTGATCGAGTCTGAGACTTGTAGACACTGGGTCGTGGATTGATCCGAGATAATATATATTGATTTATTTCTGTACATCTAACTATGGACAACTAGTTGTAGATTACTAATGTTGGACCGCTAATTTAATAAACTTAAATCATTAAAACGTAATAAAAAAATGTTGTGAATATATTTCGATTATACTTTGATATATATGTATATATTTGTAATAGGTTCGTGAATCGATCCGTGGCCAAGTCTTAAATTCCGACGAAGTAAAAATATGTGAAAGTGAGTTATAGTCCCACTTTTAAAATCTAATATGTTTGGGATGAGAATACATACAATTTTATAAATATTTTACAAAATAGACACACGTACGTGAAACTACATTTTATGGTTGAATGATATAAATTGAATATGCCCCTTTTAGCTTGGTAGCCTAAGAATTAGGGAACTGGCCCCTAATTAACACGAATCCTAAAGGTAGATCTATGGGAACTAACAACCCCCATTCTGGAATTTGGAATGCTTTAGTACTTCGAGTTTATCATGTCCGATGGGTGTCCCGAAATGATGGGGATATTATATATGCATCTTATTAATGTCGGTTACCAGGTGTTCACCATATGAATGATTTTTATACAAATAGCTATATGCCTGTATGTTACTTATGAAAAATGAAATCTTGTGGTCTATTATTATGAATTGATAACATATAGGTTAAACATATAACTCACCAACATTTTTGTTGACGTTTTAAGCATGTTTATTCTCAGGTGATTATTAAGAAGCTTCCGCTGTTGCATGCTATATAAAGACAGGAATTGGAGTCTGCATGCTTGTATAATATTGTTTAAAAATTGCATTCATATAATTTAATCGATGTGTAATATTATTGTAAACCATTATGTAATGGTCGTGTGTAAAACGTTATATTCTAGATTATCATTACTTGATAATCTACGTCATGCTTTAAAAACCTTTATCAATAAAATTAAAGGTTATGGTTTGTTTTTAAAATCGAATGCAGTCTTTGAAAAACGTCTCATATAGAGGTCAAAACCTCGTAAAGAAATCAATTAATATGAAACGTTTATAATCGCTATGAACGGGACATTTCACATGCTGTTTAGAGATGATTTCAAGGTTCCGGTTGATGTTGGCATGCTGTTTAACGATTATTGCAAGATGATCGTCGATAAGAATACTCATTTTCTCAACGAAAGTTGCAAAGGACTGAGGTTCGTTCTATGGAAGCAGCATTGTTACGGTCTCTTCGAGTCGACCGTAATCTCCAAAAAAAGAGAAAAACATATTTTGACAAAAAATAGCAATTTTTTAATCCATAACATTCACAGTAATGAACTGCACATGTTTATACTTAAAAAAACATGATACTCCACTACTACGTTTAAATGTTTAATGCATGAAAACTAAGAATTAACTATCAAATAATAATTTTAGGGAAACATGATGTGAGCATGATACTAGAAACATGGGAACATGAATGCAATCTCCTTCTATTAAAATTACTAATCTAGCATGAAGCATGTTTATGTCCAGGTGTTTATTGTGTTTTTTGTAATGTAGGTTTTCTTTATGCTACTGTGATGATTGTTGTGCTTCTTGATTCATTGTTGTTGATTGCTTATTTTCTGTTATCATGGGTGATGGTTCTTCTACTGCACTTACTTTAATTAGTAAAATTGATTTTGGTGATCCTCTATACTTACATGCTAGTGTGGTACACCTATTATTCCTATTAAACTAAAGGGTACTGAAAATTTCATAATATGGAGTAGATCAATGAGATTAGCTTTGTCAACTAAAAACAAAGTAGGCTTTATTGATGCAACTTGTATTAAAATACTGATGATGTTGTACTTGCTAGTAAATGGGATAGGTGTAATTCTGTTGTGTTGTCTTGGATTCTTGGTTCTATATCTGAGAATTTGTATTCTGGCCAAATTTACTCTACTGTTGCTTCTGTTGTTTGGAATGAACTTAAAGATACATATGATAAGGTTGATGGATCCAATATTTTCAATTTACATATGAAAATAAATTCTTTAAAACAAAATGGTCCTTATATTTCTGATTATCATCATAATTTGAATTCACTTTGGAAACAATATGATGAAATGGTTAAACTACCAGCTTGTACTTGTGATGCTGCAAATGTTTCACAAGAACAGACTAAAATTTTAAGACTAAACCAGTTTCTTATGAGGCTAGATGATGAATTTATGCAGATTAGAAGTAATGTTCTTCTTAGAGATCCAATTCCTGATGCTAAAACTGCAATTGCAGTCATATCTAGGGAAGAATGTCATAGAAGATTTGTTTCTAGTCATGTATCCAATAAAAGTCAAAATATTGTTCTATGTCTCAATTTGAAAATACTGGATCAAGTCAATCTAATAATAATAGAAACATGAACAATAGAGGTCCTAATCCAAATTTGAAGTGTACTAAATGTAATAAGATAGGTCATACCATTGATATTGTTTTGAAATTGTTGGATACCGTTTGGAAATTGTTGGATACCTATCTTATTATAAGAAACCATCTAATAATAACAAATCTTTTAGAAGCAATAATGTTGTTGTTACTAATCCTACTCATAGATCTTCTGTTAGTGATAGTCTATCTAGTGTTTCTCCTAGCACTTTCTCTCTTACCAATGACCAGATGACTAAGCTCTTGAGTTTATTGAATGATACACCTGCTCAGTCTTCTAATGTTTGTAATAATATGGAAGGTAAAATTTATAATATGAATACATTTTTTAATGAAAATTTTGAAATGTGTTTTAACTCTCATTCTCAAGTCAATAATAATTTAGGGTGGATCATAGACTCTAGGACAAATCAACATATGACTGTATCTGAAAAATATTTATTTAATATAGTTGATATTTTCGACTTTAATCTTAAAGTGTCTCATCCTAATGGCACTGAGGCTTGAGTTAGGAAAATTGGTGATCTTAAAGTTACTGTTAAAATTATTTTGCATGTTGTGTTAGTTCCCCAGTTATTGTGTTTCTCTTTTATCTGTTAACAAAATGGCTGCTGATAATGATCTGTATGTTGGGTTTGATAAACATAAGTGTTATATTTAGGATTTGATGTCAAGAAACACCCTGGGGACTGGTAGTATTCAAAAAGGACTGTATGTATTTGATGACTGTCAAGGTGAACCTATGTGTTGTAATGTTGTTGCTTATGAGTCTGCAATACTTTGGCATTGCAGACTTGGACATCCATCAAGTCCCGTTTTAAAAGATAAACTGAATTTGTATTCAAAGGATTGTGATTTTCCATGTGAAACTTGTTTAAAAGCTAAACAAACCAGAGATGTTTTTCAAACTAGTGAACATAAGTCTAAAAGTCGTGGGTCCTTATAGGGTTACTAGAAAAGAAGGATATAGGTTTTTATAACCATTGTTGATGACTTTACAAGGGAAGTTTGTGAAGAAAAATCGTGTGCACTTTTAAATTTTATAAACGCAGCGGACAGTTATAATAATCTTTTATAATATGAAATATTCATCTGATTAAATAATCATATATTTAATGAAACGTTCATGCGATTAAATAATCAAATATTTAATAAAACTTTCACACGATTAAACCATCCCATTAGATCTACTTACACGATTAATAATTGTCAAAATATATATAAATACACAAAGCGAGTTAGTAATATACCTTTACCAATTGATGTCCACGTGTAGGTTGAAATGGACACCTTGTAGAAGAGAATCCTACGATCAAAAATATGATCTTCTCTTTGGATAGTCCACCACACTTTCAAACAAAGTCAATGGATGTTGGTCCATACCCAAGTAATATATACTAATATTAATATAATCAAATTATATTAATATTAATAATAAAATAAACAATACTCCGTATTGATTTCGTTTCACGTAAAATAATCAAAAGTGGCATGTAGCTCTTTCATCTTTGTGAGGTAAGAAAAGGCTTTATTTTTGTTTGTTTTGTGACTCTGTACCAAAACCAACAACCAATGTATATATTTTAGGAGTATATGTAAAACCGACTCAAAAGTGATTTACGGATTTTTTTCGTTTGTCTACCCACGGTACAACAACCACAATCGCCTCTTTATATAGAATACATAATATATGTAATATATGTAAACTTAAGTCGGTGATAGAAAAAAATATTTTATATTTATATTTAACTTCACCAACAAGTAATTTTTCTGTCCTTTGAAATCAAACTTTTAGTTTAATTATAATTATTTAATTAATTACTCAATTGATTAATAATTCATAATTAAGTGCTTTAATTTATTTCGTTACTTGAGTAATATATATACATAATATTTATATTTCATTTGATGTCTAAGTGTATATATGTGTGACTCCGAAGACTCAAATGAATTTATTCATATAGTTATATGTTGTACCTTGAACATTAATCCTACAGACTCCCACTTGGGCATGGCACAACACCAAGTAATTATACAAACAATGGATACCGTCTAGCAACATGCCATTGTCCCAAAATTCATGTGAGAGTAGTTTCTCAGAACTGTTTATAGTAGTGTTAAATGTCATTTGTCCCTTTGTTTCAGATACTTTAGTTAAACTTGAGATATGGATCATCAATCATTCTCATTTGTTTAACAATTTATTTTTCTCAATCTTAGCACTGAATTAGATCACCAAACTAATTAAGTATCATCTTAATTACATCTAGGTGTGGCCACACAAATATCTTATTCGTTCATCGAGGTTCTCAAAAGTATCTAACTCCAAACATTTTGGAAGAACAAATTCTATATTGCATACACATGTCTGTCACCAGCTTTACATTATACTAAATAATGGCCTTTATAACAGCCTTATTCAGAACAACGTTTAACCATATCAAAGTATAATGTTCCACACATCGAGACCGGCGTGCATCTCAAGTCTAAGGACAAAAAGACATAATCACTAAGAGATCCACTACTGACTGCGATCCATGTAGTGATATTTCGGTTGGGTCATTCCAATATTCATCATCAATGAATACATTTGAATTTTGGTCTCTACAAGTTAACTATTCATCATCAGTGAATATAACCAAAACTTCACATTAATCTTAATTCATGTTATTCCCATAACATGACCGATTATGGAGATTTTGAATAATCAACAATTATTCATGGATTAAACATGCTAATATAGAGCACAGTGAAATAAATGAAAACGATCATACTAAAAGTATATCATTTTATTAAGATAAAACTGCTTAATGTTCCAAAAATATCCAAATACTAAAATACAAATGAAAAATATCAGTAGCATAACGAAGTCCAATACTACTAGCATGATCATCATGCTTGTTGTGCATCATGGGCTTCGTGAATGGGTCAGCCACATTATCATTTGTATGAACCTTAAGAATACTAATATCATTCTTCTTAACGACTTCAAGAATGTAGTCAAACTTTTGAAGAATGTGTCAGATACCTTTATGTGAATGTGATTCTTTCACTTGTATGATAACACTCGAACTATCACAATGCATTATCATAGGAGATTTAATGTTGGGTACTACTCCGAGTTCACTAACAAACTTCCTAATACAAACAGCTTCTTGAGCAGCTTCTCGGGTAGCAATGTATTCTACTTTTGTTGTAGATTGTTCAATCGTGCTAGGCTTTGAACTCTTCTAATCAACTACCTCGCATATCATGACAAATACATGACCTGACTGGGATCAAGCATCATCTCGATCAGTTTAGAAACTAGCTTATGTATAATATTTAATACTCAACTCTTCTTCCAAACCACTGTAAACCAAGAACAAACCACTGTAAACCAAGAACATATCTTTAGTTCTACGCAAATATTTAAGAATGCTCTTAACAGCAATCCAACATTCTTCACCTAGATTCTGTTGATAATGACTTGTCAAACTCAAAGCTAACGAGACATCAGGTCTAGTACATAACATGGCATACATTATGGATCCTATAGCCGAAGCATATGGGACACCTTTCATTCGTCTTATCTCATCATGTGTGATAGGACTTTGAGACATGTTCAAGATTACACCCTTTTGCACGGGCAATGCTCCGCGCTTAAGAATCTACACGCTAAATCTACTCAAGATTTTCTCAATGTATGTACTTTGACTCAAATCAATAAGCCTTTTGGATCTGTTTCTATAGATCCTGATTCCAAGAATATAAGTAGCTTCTCCAAGATCTTTCAAGGAAAAACATTTTCCAAGCCAAGAATTGACATCTTACAAGTTGGATTGCTTTTCCATTAAGTACACCATCAATATACAAGATCAAAAAGACTACTTTGCTCCTACTAGCTCTAATGTAAACATAGGGCTCATCTCCATTTTGAGAAAAAACAAACTCTTTGATATTCTCATTAAACATAAGATTCCAGCTCCTCGATGCCTGCTTTAATCCATAAATGGATTTTAGAAGCTTGCATACTTTATTAGGATGCTTAGGATTCAAAAACCCTTCTGGCTGAACCATATATACGTCTTCGCTTAGATCACCATTTAGGAAAGCAGTTTTGACATCCATTTGTCAAATTTCATAATCATGAAAAGCATCTATGACAATAAGTATCCTAATTGATCTAATGCTCATGACTGGTGAAAATTTTTCCTCATAATCAATTCCTTGAGTTTGAGTATAACATTTTGCCACCAACCAAGTTTTAAAAGTGTTTACATTACCGTCCATGTCAGCCTTCTTCTTGAAGACCCATTTACACCGCATTGTCTTACATTTGGGTGGAAGATCAATCAAGTCTCATACTTAATTATCTTTCTTGGACTGTATCTATGCATTCATGGTATCTTGCCATTTTTCAGATTCTGGATCTGATATGACCTCTCGGTAGCTAGAGGGTTCATCATAATCCCTATGTAAGGTTCATCTGAATTAATCAAATAATCAAACCTTTTATACCGATGAGAAGTCTACTAGATATATAGAGTGCAGGTGCAACAAGTCCTGGCTCACCAACAGTGTGCTCATCTTCAACGTGTGGATTGCTAGTGCTTACAGAATATATGTTACTTTGTGGTTATTTAATTTCTTCATGCTCTACTTTACTCCCACTGACTTCTTGTAAGAGAAGATCTCTTTCCAAGAATTCAGCAAGTCAAGCAGTAAACACTTTGTTTTCAGCTTGGTAGTAAAAGTAGTAACCCATTGTTTTCTTTGGGTATCCCACAAAGTGATATTTTATACTTCTGGGTTTTAATTTTGTTTGAAGTGTCATGCTTCACATACACTTCACAACCTCAGACTTTCAAATAAGACAACTTGGGATTCTTCCCATGCCATAGCTCATATGTTGTCTTTTCTACCTTTTTGGTTGGAACCATAATGAGTATGCATGCAGCAGACTCTAATGCATATCCCAAAATGACTGTGGTAGAGTAGTCAGACTCATCATAGATCGAATCATATCAAGTAGTGTTCGATTCCTCTGCCCAGACACACCATTATGTGTTGGTGTGTAAGATGGAGTGGATTGTGAGACAATCCCACAATTCATGTGGTCCAAAAACTCTTGAATCATATACTCACTTCTTCTATCAGAGCGAAGTGATTAAATAGTCTTTCCAATGAGATTATCTACTTCATTTTGGAAGACTTTTGAATGTTTCCAAAACATCATGTTTATATTTCAGCAAGTAAACATAACCTTGTGTGCTATAACCATCAGTTAATAAAATGAAGTAAGATTCACGATTCTAGACATTATTGTAAATGGGCCACATACATCAGTATGTATTTGTTCTAAAAGATCTTTAGCTCTTTCACCTAAATCACATAAAGGAGTCTTTGTCATCTTTTTATATAAATATGACTCGCATACATCAAATGACTCATAGCCAGTTGATTCCAAAATTCCATTTGATTGGAGTTTTGAAGTGCGTCGTTTGTTTATATGACCAAGACAACAATGTCATTGATAGGTCTTATTCAAGTCTTGCTTGAATCATTTGGCAGTACAAGTATACACAGAATTCTCATTTGAAATCACACCACGCATATCAATTTCAAAAATACTATCACGTGGATAGGTATTAAAATAAAATTATCATCCTTAGAAACTGAAACACCAAAGTACGTAAATGCAAGTTCAAAACCAGCATCTTTTAAACTATGTAGCTCGTAATATTATGAGCTTAATGCCATTGTTTCAACAAAACAATGAGGTCATTTGGAAGAGTAAGCTTTTAGGAATCAATATCTTCAGCAGAAGCTCAATCCCCATTGATAACTCACAAATCCAGTGTATCTTTTTTCGGTTTAATACTTCTTCTCATTCCCTTCATATTGTTATAGATGTGAAGGTCACAACCGATAACAAAAGTCCAGGAATCACTAGAAGAAAATATATAACTGTATATGAATATACTTGATTGCTAGTCTCACTAGCCGTGCCATTTCTCAGCTTAGATTGGAAGATAGGATAATTCCTTCTCCAACGGCCAACTTTTCCACAATAGAAACATTCAGTGTGTTTTGATGGGTTTTCCTTCTTGGAAGGTGGAATATTCTTCCTAGCAAATGATTTGCCATTTTCCTTCCACAAATTATTTAGCTTATTCTTTTTCACCCTACCACCCTTTTTCCTCTACTCATCGAACAACATTCGATAAGCACTTTGCTGAATAGTAACAATTGTCTCAGCAAGAGGATTGAGTAAGGGTTCTTTAATTTTGTTCAACTTCCCTTCATATTTGAGAACAGTTTTTTGGTTGCAGTGTCACTCCAGGAAGTTCGAACAATTGATTTTATCCTTCTCCAACAAAGAAGGAAGTGTATTTTGGTTTACGTTTTGATTGTTTGATATCTACAACATAAATAAGATTCAATTTAGAATTTTTTGTTATAATTTAGTAGTAGGAAAGAAGAGATTAAGTTTTTATTCAAGAATGGTGTACATATCCTTACAATTGAGTGAGTATTTATAATACTAAAACTTAACTGTACATTACTCGTTTTCATCTTCAATTATAGAGTAGGTGAAATAGTAATCAATAATTCATAATTTTACTATGCAAATAACTATTCCTCTACATGTGTATGTAAAGAGAATTATCATCCATATTTGACTTTTACTCCATATATCATAACACTCCCCCTTGGATGATAATTTTGTTTCGTTACAGATCAACTAGTACTGCCTCATTAAAAACCTTGCTAAAGAAAAACTCAGTGGGATAAAAACTTTAGCCAAGGGAAAAAGAGTGCAGCATAGAGTTGACTCCCCCTCAAGTAGACATCGTTGAGTCATCACATCTTTTGAACTTGTCTCATGCCAATATTGTGAATGTGTGTTCTGAAAACAGTAGTTGGAAGTGCTTTGGTTAAAAGATCGGTAGAGTTTTGCTGGATTGAACATATCTCATTTCAATCTGGTTGTCCTTGATGAGATCTTGAGTGTATGAGAAGAATCTAGGAGGTATGTGTTTTGTTCGGCCACTTTTGATATACCCTTCTTTCATCTGTGCTATGCAAGCTGCATTATCTTCATAGATAATTGTTGGAATTTTATAGCGATCTAGTCCACAAGAATCAGTAATGAGTTGTGTCATTGATCTCAACTAAAAACATTCCGGAGTAGTTTCATGTAATGCTATCACTTCGGCATGATTTGATGATGTTGTAACAAGTGTTTGTTTTTGATAACGCCTTGATATTGAGTGCCTCCATTTAGGAATTCATATCCAGTTTGAGATTTAGCTTTATGTGGATCAGATAAATAATCTGCATCTATATAACCAAACAAATCTTGTTTTGAGTTGTTAGAATAAAATAATTATAAATCATTAGTTCCCCGAAGGTATCAAAATATATGTTTGATCCCATTCCAATGTATTTTGGTAGGGGCTGAGGTGAATGGCTTCATAGATTTCTTTATTTAAGATAATTAATATAAACAACTACGATCACATATCCGAACATTGTTTTTATAAAACACACGTGTAAATAAGTTTATATGCATACCCTTTTCTTATCAAGTAATCACTTAATCAGTTATACTATTGTATCAACCCATATAAAAATCTTTGTGATTCAATGGAATACATTTCTTTGAGTTTTGCATTAGATGCTTATGATACCATAAACCCTTCAGGTATATTCATATATATCACTATCAAGTGATCCATACAGATAAGTAGTTACAATATCCATGAGATGCATTTAAGTAACTACTAGGTTGACTAAGTATCTAATAAGTAATTATATCCATTACAGGAGGATAAGTTTTCCTCATAATTCATTTCTGGTCTTTGTGGGAAATCTTGAGTTACAAGTCTAGTTTTGCCATGTAACTTCATTTGCACATTTCTTTTTTGGATAAAAATTCATTTGTATCCCATACGTTTCACATCTTTAAAAGTGATAACGATTGATCTGAAAACTTTTCTTTTATTGAGCGATTCTAATTCAGGTCGTATTGCTCCTTTCCATTGAGCTCAATCATGTCTATTTTGATATTCAATGACAGATTTTGGTTCCAGCTCATCATCTTTATTCATGATGTCATTGTAACATTATATGAAAATATCTCATGAAGATTTTTCATTTCATTTCGGTTCCATAATATTGCATAATTTATCGCAATTTATGTATTTACATTTATCAATATCCTCTGCAGAAGGAATATTGATTTGTGGTTCTTCTTGAACACTTTCTTTAACCTCATTATCAGCTGATTTTATTTTCGAGGATTTTTATCTTCGGAACCAATTGATCTTCCACGTTTCATGCGTGGCAAAGACTCAAGAGTGACATTATTGCCAGCTTTTGGAATTTTAATTCTTGCTAGAGCATTTACTTGTAACAACCCAAACCAACCCTCGACCAAACCACGCGAAAATACAAAAACAAAAAATTCTGTGTAGCATACCCGCGCGGCGCGCCAGGTAGGGGCGCGGCGCGCCAAAGTGGACTGTCCGGAAAGTTTTAAATGCGAAAAAGATTGACTAGTTCCCGACACTTTTAGACGAAATGCTTTTTACCATACATCCAAATATGTAAAACTAACCCGTTTCAAACATAAAATCAATGTTTTACAAGCGGGGCCCACATGACCCAAATTACAAGTTTAATACAAGTTAAGAGTTTCGACCACCAAAAAGTTTAAGTTCCAAACTACACAATGAGCATGGTGTTTGGGATTAAACTACCCAACTATCGGTCAAACTCCAAGAGCTACTAAAGCCAAAAGCGTCCCCTAGCATCAAGCGGGATCTCTAGTCCAAAACGATGCCCTTACCCTTGTCCAAAACCGAACCTATAAAATGGTAAACAACGAGAGGGTAAGCAAAGCTTAGTGAATGCAATAATTATACGAATACATATATAATTATACCTACTTGCATACACTTACACACCAACCCGCAAACACGCTAGCATACACATTTAGCTTATCGTCACAATAACAAGCTATAAATCTCCAATACCACAAGCTAGCATAACAACCGCATATGAATATAACTCGAATAATATAATATGCTTACAACACAAATAACCATGGTTAACCAATAGTACAAGGGAACGGCGCTCGCGAAAACGCCATCGGTGTTCACAACATCCGTTAGGGCACTTAACACCTCGCACCACTAACCCCTAGGGTGGCACCTTAACACCTTGGCACTTCACCCCGAGTGGCATCTTAACACCTCAATATCACTCATCATTTTACGGAGTGGTGTCGTAACACCTCGACACTACACTCCTAGGTGGCATCTTAACACCTCGATGCTACACCCGAGTGGCATCTTAACACCTCGATGCTACACTCTTCACGTGAAACGTGGTGTCTTAACACCTCGACACTACACATTTCATGCTACAACAAATAGATACATTATATACCTACGCATATAATTATTCCACTCACCTCAAAGTCTTGTGAAAAGATACCCGAGCTTGCAAGACCTCAAAGTAACGTACCTATCATATAATACACATCATCAAACGCAAACTCAAGTCGGTTAACCAAACCCTTTCACCATTATAAGCCATTTTGACCCAAGGTACAATTTCAATCCATTTGCACCCTTAACCCTAAATTGGGTCAACACACACCAAAACCCCAATCATTCATCAAGATGGGTTTAAAACACATTTAGGTCGCAAGGCTAACTCATTTTCATACTTGCTAGGCCACTTAGGTCATTAAAGACTCATTTGACCCATTTCAAGGTCAACACACCCATTTGGGTCATCCATACCCAATAACACCCATTTACATATTACTAAAGTGTTCTAGCAACTAACTAACTAAATTTAAGACTCAAAAGTCCAATTAACACATTCAAACCCTAGGTTAGTCATCAATGAGCCTTCATAACCCATATTCACCCAAAATCCCCAAAATACTAACAAAATGGGTCTTTGGTTCATCACTAGCCCAAACCCTAACCCTTAAAGCAATTAAAATAAGAAATAGGGTTTTATAACTTACCAACACAATCACCACGTAGCTATCGACTAGATGAATGACTTTATAACTTGCACCAGACCCGATTCAACCTCTTTCACCCTTTAATGGAGCTTTCTCTCTCAAGGATTGCACACTCTCTCTAGAGTTTAATTGGAGAAGATAAGGTTGTTGGGAATGGAGTGAATGAAGCTCCAAAACTGATCCAAGGTATTAAAATCGGGCTCCAATGTGTTTTGACCAAAATGCCCTCAAAATATCTATTTTAAAAGAAGAGGAGAATCTGTCGCAGACAGATGGCGTGGCGTGCCACCTAGTCGCGCGGCGCGCGACCTCCCAGTTCAGCATGTTTTCTCTTTTTAATTATGTGCAACCAAAACCCCAAAACTTGAGTAACTTATATACACACATGTACACTACAATTATTCGGGTCTTACATTACTGCAGATATATATGATTTAGTCACTCTTTTTGCATCTGAAAATGCATCGGGCAATTTATTCGCAAGTTCTTACATATGCATTATTTTTATTTAATTTTTTTTTTTATTTTTTTGAAATTTTGTTTCGCATTCTTTTGTGCGAGTATCAAGATACCTTAATTGATGTTTACATCATGAAACATCATTTTATATTTTTTTTTCATTTCTCCCCCTACTCTAGGGAACAATTTTTTCATTAAAATGACAATCAGCAAAAACGTGCTGTAAAAACATCACCCGTCATGGATTCAATATATCTTATGATTGAAGATGTTTAATATCCAACATATATTTCAATCCTTCTTTGAGGAAACATTTGTTGTGGTGGTGCAATTAAATATACACTGCACAACCAAATGTTTTAAGATGGAAAATATTTAGTTCTCGACCAAAATCAAGTTGGTAATGGAGAATATTTATGACTTGCACTTGGTTTAATGCGAATTAATGTCGCATCATGTAAATTTACATGTCCCTATATAAATATTGAGAGTTTTATACTCATTACCAATTGTCTAGTTATTAGCTGCAAGCGTTTATCTATTGATTCAGCTAAACCAATTTTGTGTATGCACATGAGCAACTGGATGTTCAACAACAATCCCTGTAGATATATAATAATCATTAAATGCTTGAGATGTTAACTCACCAGCATTATCATGTCTCATCCTTTTAATGGTGTAATCAGAATAATGTGTTCTCAATTTAATAATTTGTGCAAGAAACTTTGCAAATGCCATATTACGGCTTGATAACACACAAACATGAGACCATCCACTAGATGCGTCTATTAGAACCATGAAATATCAAAAATGGTTCACATGATGGATGAATTGGTCCATATATATAACCTTGAATTCTTTCAAGAAACATTGGTGATTCATTCTCAATATTCTTTTCATTAATCACCATATGTACTTTTCATGAATCATCATATGTGCTTTTTCATTAATCACCATATGCGTTTTTCATCATATATCCTTTACATCATATGCGCTTTTAATCATATGTGCTGCGCTTTTCATCATATGCGCCTTTTCATCATATGCGCTACGCTTTTCATCATATGCGCCTTTTATAATATGCGCTTTTAATCATATGCGCTATGGTCTAAAACCATTTATTTATGAGTGATACATAACAAGCTAGGCATCTTAGAAAATTTAGATCATATAAGTCGAAGGTTGCTCATGGTTTACTTAATCAAGATTTTCAAAAAATTCACTCTCATCATTTCAAATCTTGTATAGTGGAAGAATAAAAGGTCAAAGTAGCTTTTTTTAAATCGTTTGCACGCCTATGACCCTTTTTTTTATTTAACCATAATGAGTTCAAATTGTATATTACTGACTTCTCTTTCTCTCCTATATGATTTCACCAATTCTTTTCCTTCACCATTGTATAATACTGATTACATAATTCTTTATGCCTCTCCATTATATTTTTAAAATGAGTAAATGCACAGCGAAAGATTTCTTTAATACAATACGATATTTTGTAGTAAAAATATGCATACGACGGAACTGAACAATGCAGGGTTGGCCTTGGATTCACGAACCTCAAGGAAATAGGCTTAAAAAAAAATATAACGCCTCTGCCTATGATCGAACCCCTGATCTCTCGGTTATACCCAATATGCCCAACCATTTCTACCATCTCATTTCTAAATTGTAACCCATTCGA
Organism: Rutidosis leptorrhynchoides; assembly: GCF_046630445.1. Classification (NCBI taxonomy): domain Eukaryota; kingdom Viridiplantae; phylum Streptophyta; class Magnoliopsida; order Asterales; family Asteraceae; genus Rutidosis; species Rutidosis leptorrhynchoides. Next base: position 648,905,746 of record NC_092334.1, read on the forward strand.
AATCATATAACTCGTGTGGCCTCACTTCTTTCGGCCCAACAGGATTTTTGTCTCGGCCCAACAGCAAATATATTTGGCCCAATATTTAATTTAAACTTCGGCCCAACATTAAAAACAAACACGGTCCAACTGGAGTTATTGGCCTACGGCCCAAACAGAAAGTGAAATGAAAGCTCTCGGCCTAATATCAATTTGAACTTTAACGATGGATTGTGGGGACTGGTCCTCATGTCACAATCGAACAGAAACAAGGATAATGATAATGGTTGTACGCTTTTAAAATTGGGGTGGGGTTACTCGTTTAGGTTTTTTTTTTTTTTTTCACATCATCATTCTTGTTATTAAACCCCACAGCTCAAATAATTAAAACAAGTCCACTACCCACAAGGAAAAACATGATGGCCCAACAAGAGCTTTTGTACATCGACTTCTTTTTCTTTTATAACGTCAGCAATCACATGATAAATTGCATTTAGCATTTCATATTTTATGTGTTAGTGGATATGTATGATTTGGTGAGTTGGCTTTTGGTTTAATAAATAAATAAAAAAAACGAAACCAAACATTGCTAGTGGGGTTTGGTTTGCTTTATGCTTGTCGTCCAAAAGAGATAGAAAAAAGAACGTTTGTGGGATTTTTAGATCCAAGGGAATCATCCCAGCTGTCCCCACCTTTCGTTTTGGATCGTGAGAGAAAAAGAAAAAAAATAGTTCCTTGATTTAATTGCTTAACAACGTGTAAGAATGTTTCAAGACCCACTTTTTTTTGTCTGCCACCTTCTCACTCAAATGGCAATGAATTCAAAAGTGATTTATAAAATGCCATGTATTCTATAATCAAGTGGCAAGTGAGTGTGTGTTTTTCTTTCCATTCGAAAGAGAAACATAAATATTTAACGGATAGAGGAGTTTAAAGAGGTGGTGATTATTATTTGGTTTTGATGGAGTGATGAAGGTGGTGGGATGGTTGCAGTGACCAAAACAGAAATAAAGAAGCTGTATACAGCAGCTTGATTGATGGTTGTTGTAGTTTTCCAAGAGGGTGGTGTTGGAGATTGAAGATGATGATGGGTTGATGATCAAAGGTGGTGACGAGGTGAAAAGTTGAAGTAAGAAGACAAGGTGATGGAAAAGAAGAGATTAAGGTAATGGTGATTGTTCATGGTGTTTGGCTTATAGGTTGTTCGAATAAATATTCAAAAAACCACCTATCTCTCTCTCTCTCTCTCTCTCTCTCTCTCTCTCTCTCTTCTGTTTACAACCTAAGCCGATTACCACCATATTAGTTATTCTTAATGTAACAATTAGGTAATGATATACCCACCACCATTTTTTTAAATCCAACATCAATATGCTATACTAATAAGCATACTACTATTCATTGTTCAAACCAATGATCATTGAAGTGTGATGCATTACGGGTGATCAGGACCTTTCCACTTTATTTATAAACTTCTACAAAACGTTTATCTAAATGCAAAATATCAAAAATTTATCAACTCGACGCAACGAGAGGGGCTTACCACTAATTGAAACTAAACATAATGCTTCTCGTTCACGTTTGTGCATCAAACGTTGGATGTCCTTATGTTACAACTTTAATTTTGTATATTAGGTGAGGTATGGATTGAAAGAGTAGCATAAGAATTTGTAAAAAATATCTCTGCATATATCTTTGATTTATAGCCAATAACCAATAATATATAATAAATATAAATATATATAAAGTGGAAGTTTTACCTCTTACGATTCAGTATATGATGAAGATGATATCATTATATATTCTTCACCTTCGGTCCTTTAATTAGTGACTTGTGATTTCTCATATTACCTTGATCATACGAAGCTCTTCGTGCTGATAATGTGTTATAATTTAGTAGTAGGAAAGAAGAGATTAAGTTTTTATTAAAGAATGATGTACATATCCTTACAATTGAGTGAGTATTTATAATACTAAAACTTAACTGTACATTACTCGTTTTCATCTTCAATTATAGAGTAGGTGAAATAGTAATCAATAATTCATAATTTTACTATGCAAATAACTATTCCTCTGCATGCGTATGTAAACATAATTATCATCCATATTTGACTTTTACTCCATATATCATAACATTTTCGATATTGAGCTTTAATAAATTAACTACCCAAGTTTTTATAAATTTTTAAAAACAATTAATTTACGAAAGCCTAAGATCCACATAGAGGTTCCATAACCACATCTTTGATCAGCTAATAGTTATGGAGTCTATTGGTAGGTAGTGGGTACCAATTGAATTACAAGTGCAACTCTTAGATATTTATGAGACCTAGAGATATATATAGTCCAACAAACCACTATTATCTACCGGCATATTTGTCTCATCCTTGCCTCGAACTCACCGTGAATACGATTAAGTCGTCTAATTTGGAAACAGTGGAAATTCATGCTAGTCTCACTATATCAGAAAATCCACCTCGTGGCTATAATTCAATTAGGTCTCACCGTAACCAAAAAATAACGAGGATTATTTGCAAGTGCATTGGATGGCATGACTTAAATTTGACGGGTATTTTTTTAAAAAAGTTTGTGTCAACGAATAATGCATGCACACAAGATTAGTGACATTATTCGTTAAAAATCATTTTAACCAATTATATATGTCGATCCTGTCTAGTTTGTAATTTTATTTCATATATAAAAAAATAACAAATACACAAATGTGTATCGTTTTAAAACAATTTTAAAAGATTTCGGTAATATATAATTTAAGTTTCAAAATCATTTAACTTTAAACTCGTTAGAGTTTAACTTTTAAAAAATTTTTTTTTTATCAATTATAATATTTGAAACTCGTTATCGGTTTTATTTAATGTTTCCATCAAAAACATTTAGCATGTATTATAATCAACAATTATATATAAATGTGAAAAATAAAACACAACCATGCATCACACGCATACATAGCCTAGCCTAAAAATCTTTTGCTTGATCCCATGAGCCGATATGGGATCAAGAGGTCAAACTAAGGACAATCAAAGCTCCCACTTGATTCAAGAACCAAGTGAAAAATTGCCGAACGCCATCGTTGTTAACTTGATCCAATCGCCATTTTCTAAAACAAACATCTTGTTGCATCTTTATCTTCAATCTTCATCTTGTTACATTTATTTAAAATTAAAAATTGCAACTAATGTAGTACTTTTACAAATTAAAATAAACCGAAATACAATACTATTAAATTAGAAATAAATAAAATACAACTTTGGCTTCTATGGCCTCCAAATAAATCAAAAACAACATAGCATAAAACTGCCGTACCCAACAAATACAACAATCATACATTGGTTGAGGCATTATGGGCTATGTATGCAAACACAATTTTTAATAACAACATTATTAAAACTTACATATGGCTTGTCCATGGTTACAATGCATGTGTATAACGATGAAATTAAATATCAAATAACCAACGATTATGCAAGCCATAACTATTAAATTCGAAATTTAAAATAGTGATATTCTTCAGATCTTATTTGTGCGTCATAAGGATAATCAACAAAGTTGACTTTCAAAACTATAAAAGTTTTGACTTTAACCAATTCACCACAAAGCTATATCTAAGAAAATCACGCGACAATTAAGGCGGTGTAAAACCTGGCTCTGATACCAATGAAGAAAAATCGTGTGCACTTTAAAATTTTAAAAACGCCGAGGACAATTATAATAATCTTTTATAATATGAAATATTCATCTGATTGAATAATCATATATTTATTGACACGTTCATGCGATTAAATAATCAAATATTTAATAAAAATTTCACACGATTAAACCGTCCCATTAGATCCAGTTACACCACTAATAATTGTCAAAATCTATATAAATACACAAAGTGAGTGAGTAATATACCTCTACGAATTGATGTCCACGTGTAGATTGAAACGCACACCTTGTAGAAGAGAAACCTACGATCAAAAGTATGATCGTCTATTTGGATAATCCACTACACTTTCAAACAACGTCAATGGATGCTAGTCCATACCCATGTAATATATACTAATATTTATATAATCAAATTATACTAATATTAATAATAAAATAAAAGTTTAAATAATACTCCGTATTGATTTCGTTTCACTTAAAATAATCAAAAGTGGCATGTAGCTCTATTGATCTTTATGAGGTAAGAAAAGGTTTTATTTTGTTTGTTTTGTGAATCTGTACCAAAACCAACAAGGAGTATATGTAAAACCGACTCAAAAGTGATTTGCGGATCTTTTCGTTTGTCTACCCACGGTACAAGCACAATCGCCTCTTTATATAGAATATATAATATATCTAATATATGTAAACTTAAGTCGGTGATAGGAAAAAATATATTCTATATTTATTTTCAACTTCTCGAACAAGTAATTTTTCTGTCTTTTGAAATTAAACTTTTAGTTTAATTATAATTATTTAATTAATTACTCAATTAATTAATAATTCATAACTAAGTGCTTTAATTTATTTCGTTACTTGAGTAATATATATACATCATATATATATATATATATATATATATATATATATATATATATATATATATATATATATATATATATATATATATATATATATATATATATATATATATATATATATATATATATATATATATATATATATATATATTTCATTTGATGTCTAAGTGTATATATGTGTGACCCCGAAGACTCAAATGAATTTAGCCATATAGTTATATGTTGTACATTGCACATTAATCCTACAGTTTGGGTTTATATGTTAAAAACTAAGAGTGATGTTTGTGACACTATTTAAAATGTATTTAACTTAATTCAAACTCAGTTTAAGGGTTAAAATTATCAAAACTGATAATGGTTATGAATTCTGTAATAATCAAATGGATTCTCTGGTTTTGTCTTTGGGTATTGTTCATCAGACCACTATTCCTTACACACCCCAACAAAATGGGGTGGTTGAGAGGAAACACAAACACCTTTTGAATGTTGCTTGGTCTCTTATGTTTCAAGAAAGGATCCCTCTTAATATGTGGCATGAATGTGTTCTAACTGCAACTTATCTTATTAACAGGACTCCTTTTAAGATTCTAGCAGGCAAATCTCCTTTTGAAATGGTTCATGGGTTTGAACCAAACCTCTCTCATTTAAAAAGCTTTGGTTTTTTTTTTTTCAAAAAATTTAAATGAAAGTGACAAATTTTCTCCAAGTATGAAAAAGTTGTTTTCATTGGTTATTCAAGTTCAAAAAAAAGGTTACAAGTTGTGGAGTTTAGAAAGAAAAATAATTTTTTTATTCTAGAGATGTTAAATTTTTTTTAAAATGTTTTTCCTTTTAAACTTTTTTCATCAGAGGATGTTGATTAAAATGAAGATTCTTTAAATACTCAAAACTTTTTTGATTTGTTATTTTCTGAAAAAAAAATGCCAAGGTAAATAAAAATTCCAATGAAGAAGGGAGAGGTATGTCAAATGAAGTTATCCAGGTGGCAGACCCTACTGGCAGTTCATCTCTAGCAGGTGGAGGTAGCCTTGATAACTTAAGTGATGACACTGACATCCTTGAGGGTAGTTCTCATAATCAAAATAATATTTCTGAAAATTATGAGCCTGCTAGTATTTAGAAGTCTGATAGAGTTTCTGTTCTACCTAGGAAATTTGATGATTTTATTATAGAAGGTAAAGTTAAATATGAGTTAGAAAAGGTTGTTAATTATGAAAATTATGCTAATCTTAGTCTTGAAAATTTCTGTTTTACTTCTAGTTTGAATAAGTCTACAAAACCTAAACATTATCATCAGGCTGCTAGTGATCCAAAGTGGAATGCATCCATGAATGATGAAATGCAGGCTCTTTTTAGGAATAATACTTGAGTTTTAACATATTTACCTGAAAATAGAAAACCTATAGGTTGTAAATGGATTTTTAAAATAAAATATAGGTCTAATGGTGAAATAGAAAGATATAAGGCTAGACTTGTAGCAAAAGGTTATAGTAAGAGAGAAGGAATAGACTATGATGAGACTTTTTCTCCTATTGTTAAGATGGTGAATGTTAGGTGTTTGTTGTCTATTGCTGTTCAAAATAATTGGAAGCTTTTCCAACTAGATATAAATAACGCCTTCTTATATGGTGACTTAACAGAGGATGTATATATGGAATTACCTCAAGGATATTATTCTCCTAATGAAACTAGGGTTTGTAAGCTTATAAAGTCTTTATATGGTCTAAAACAAGCTCCTAGAAAGTGGAATGAAAAGTTAACATTGTCTTTAAAAGAAAATGGTTTTGAACAAAGTGCTAATAATTATTCTTTATTTGTCAAGTCTCAAGGTTCATTGTTTCTTGCATTGCTTGTTTATGTAGATAATATTGCTATAACAGGGAATGATGAATCTGAAATTGAAAATTTCAAACACTTTCTACAAACCAAGTTTCTAATTAAAGATTTGGGTGAGTTAAAGTATTTTCTTGGGATAGAAGTTTTAAAAGATAAAAATGGTTTGTGTTTGAGTCAAAGAAAGCATTGTCTTGAATTATTGGATGAGTTTGGGTTAATTGGAAGTAAACCTCTGGGTGCACCTTTAGAGTCAAATGTTTATATATCTTCTGTTCCAACTCAAGATGATTCTGTTTTGGTTGATATTTAGAAAATATCAATAATTAATAGGAAAATTGATATATCTTACTATGACAAGACCAGACATTTCTTTCTCTATTCAGTGCCTAAGTCAATTTATGCATTCTCCTGTTCAATCACATTTAAAAATTGATTTAAGGTTACTTAGGTATTTGAAAGCATCTCTAGGTAAAGGTGTTTACATTCAAAAGTCAGATTCTGTTTCTTTATCTGCTTATGTAGATGCAGAATGGGGTAAGTGTCTGGATTCCAGAAAATCTATTACTGGTTTTACTGTGTTCTTTTGTGATTCACTTGTATCATGTAAGAGCAAGAAGCAAGCAACTGTATCCAAATCTTCAACAGAATCTGAATACAGAGCCTTAGCTTCTGTAACATGTGAAATTTTATGGATTCTTAAGGTTTTAAATGACTTAAACTATAAAAATTTACTTCCAGTAAAAATTTATTGTGATAATAGATCTGCAATTCTTCTTGCAGCCAATCCTGCCTTTCATGAAAGGTCTAAACATTTTGAGATTGATTTACATGTTGTAAGACAAAAATACACATTAGGTGTTATTGAAATTGAGCAAATTGATTCTTGTGATCAAACTACTGATATTTTCACAAAAGGGTTGGGTATCAATCAACATAACTTGCTTTGTGATAAACTTAAGCTTGTTGACATGTTTCATGCCTAGATTATGGGGGATGTTAAAATTACTAATCCATCATGAAGCATGTTTATGTCCACTTGTTTACCTTCAACTGTTATATTCATTCTGCCAATATAAATATACTAGTAAAATGACATGTGGAATCACGAGTTTGTTTAAACGAAACAGTTTAATGATATGTTTTAGGTATTTGGTGAATGTAAAGTTAAAGTCATTTAGTTTAACGACCCGTGAAACCACGAATTCGAACTAAGAAACTTGTCGTTGTTTTTATAAACATATTGATGTCTTTAACTTGGTTAGAATAAATGAACTACATTCATTCTCTCACCACACTCTTCCAATTTCCATCACAATTATTATCTTCCTTGTCATAAAAACCTACATTACAATTTTTTATTGAGACATGTAGTTCGGATACATATGTAACGTATTTTCATAAAGAGAACCCATATTTGAATAATAATAATATAATAATAATAATAATAATAATAATAATAATAATAATAATAATAATAATAATAATAATAATAATAATAATAATAATAATAATAATAGTTAATAATAAATAATAATAAAGTTTCCTTAATTCAGTATTTATACTTTTAATAATAATAATTAGTAATAACAAATCTCTCTTGAAATTTTTTTAAAACTTAAAATAAAATTATTATATAAAAGTTGTACAATATGCTTCAAAATTTATACATGTTTCATGGGTTGTTTTGTAAAAGGTCGTACAATTTGTTAAAAAGTTTGTACATATGGTCATGAGGGTATTTACATATTTGAGGTATTTATTTATTTTGAATTTGAGGTATTTATTTGTTTTGATTTTGTATTATTTTTTAATTAGATTAGAATTAATTTTATAATAGAATAAATATATAAAATAATAATGACATCATCATTATGAAAATTAAAAAGGTAATTAGTGAAATGATGATATCATTATTTTAGAGGTTTATATGAATATATGGATAATTAACTTGACTTGGGCCACTGTCCATTAGTCACATAATGGGGCTAATAGTAATTTGTCACATTTGGGCCTAGTCTACGGGAAGGTGGGGAGCTTTTGTTTCATGTTGGCGGGACAATCGCTTTAAGTTCAAATATCACTTTCAATCTTGAAATCGCAACATGGAACTTAACGAGACTTGGGAATATAGATAAAGGGCGAAGAGTTGGTAAATTGATTTATAGATATTATATACTATACTAAATCACGTAATGGGTCCCACACGTCTTAACCAATCCTCACCCGCCACGTCACCCAAAATCACTGTTATACTGTAGCGTTTACTGTAGCGATTTTTTTTAACGTACACTCCAGATTCTGTGACAACCCAAAAATTTCCGACCAAATTTAAACTTTAATCTTTATATATTCCCGACACGATAAGCAAAGTTTGTAAGTTGAATCTCAAGAATTTTAAACTGTGTTCATACATTCATTTAACCTCGACCAAATTCTAATGATTCACGAACCATTATATGAACGGATATGATTATATATGTATATGTGTATATATTATAACTTAAAAACGTTAACAAAGTATTAGACGTATAATACTTTACATAAACGTATTTGTTTCAAAATATATATATTCAAATAATTGGCGATGGAATTAAAAGATGTTATCAAAAGATTAATTTAACAGTTACATTGAATTATGATTATGAGTTCCTGTTGAGAGGTCCACTTTAGTTTAAGAGATCTATTTTCTTTTTAACGGTATCCGGAATATTTGGTAAAAGTGATTTACAAAAGTGTCATTAACGAGAGTTAGTCAAAAGTTAGTAATCATTTCCGGTTAAATTTCAAAAGTGTACCTTACTTTGATAAACTCGTGTTCCTTGATAAATCAACTATTTAGTTTTCATATTAAAAACATTATTTGGTAAAATAACTACTATTATTTAAAACGAGTTAAATTATAAAACGAACTTTGAAATGTAGTTGGTTTTGAAAGACTAGATATTATATCATTAGATAAATATTTCAAACATATTTATTAAGTACAAATTTACAATTCTAAATAAAAATATATATATATTTTAACTTAGTCATAAAACGTCCTGATTTAAAATAATATATTTTGATAAACAACGAGTCACTGATTTATAGAAGCAAATAACTACAATGCTCAATTTTATAAACTACATTTTTTATAAGGTAATTTATTGATGAGTAAGTCAAATTATTAATAAGGGTACACGTCGCGTAACGTAAAAGGCTAGTTTTCTAAACGTACGAAAGTGCGCTCGAAAAATCGAAAGTGGTACATGAGTCGAGTGACAACGTCCAAGTCATTTGAGTAAAAATTACATTTTTATCATGAGCGTAAATATAATATAATATATAATTAATTATATAGATTAAATAATAATTTATAATTAATATATATAATAGTATATATAAGTGTCGGCAAGGGAGTGAATTGCATTCTAGCTGGCATATGCTATCATGCGATTGCATGATTTAATACCACAAACCCCATGCGATTGCATGGGGTGTGGTTGGCCAAAACATACATAAAAGCTCGATCGTCTGGTACCCGAATCCATACATCTCTCAGTCTCTATTCTCTCTATATTATTATTATTATTATTATTATTATTATTATTATTATTATTATTATTATTATTATTATTATTATTATTATTATTATTATTATTATTATTATTATTATTATTATTATTATTATATTATTATTATTATTATTATTATTATTATTATTATTATTATTATTATTATTATTATTATTATTATTATTATTATTATTATTATTATTATTAATATTAATCTTATTATTATTATTATTATTATTATTAGTATTAGTAGAAGTGATATTATTATGTATTATACATAAATTACTGCGACGAAGTGCTGCTCGCGTGATTTCAAACTTAGTTTTTCGAGTGTGATAGGGCTAAGGAAATTATGGGTTATAGCTATGGAGGTGAAGGGTAATGTTCATGGGTATGCTCGTGAGGTCAAGTTAGTGTTTATAATCTCCGTTGCGTTTACGTACCTTTCCTGCAATATTGAATCTCAATATTGATACGTGAGTACTCGTAAATTAATTTTTACATATTAATAGTGTATTCCTGACTAGTGCTCGAGAATATAGGATTATGCATGCTTGTACTCTTGATATTGCCATTAGATAGGATATGTTGAATCCTGAATTAGTTACGTATTCGGTTGAGATAAGATATAAGATATGCATGTCGTTGGAAAGCTAGCAAATAATTAAGAACTTTTCATTTAGAACTCGAATGATTTCGATGAACAGATTAGAAATTATAGTCAACTGAATATTAGTATTATTGTTAAAATGATTATTATTACTACCGTCGTTATTATCGTCGTTACTATCTTTATCTATTAATTATTATTATTATTATTATTATGATTAATAATATTATCATTTTTAATATAAGTATAATTATTAAAAGAATTTTTATTGTTATTATTATTATTATCATTATTAATATTATCACTATGATCAATGTTTTTATTATTATTATCATTAAAATAGTTATTAGTATTATCATTAATGTTATTATAATAATTATTATTAGTATTATTATCATTAAAAATTGATATTAGTATCATCTAACTATTATGACTAATATTATTATCATTATTATGAATGCGATATAAAAGATGACTAAAAGATTTTTTACAAATTGATTAGGAAATAGTGAGTACGAGTATCATGATGAAATTAAAATATTATAAGATATTGAATTAGATAAAATTATCGTTCTTATTATTTTTATCATTTTATTATTATTAAAAGTATTATTAATATTAAAACTATCATTTTTACTAAAATTATCATTTTTAATAAAAATATCATTGTTATTATAAAATATCATTATTATTATCAGCTTAGAACTATTGTTAATAAAAATTATCATTTTAATATCATTTTTAGTAAAAATAAATATAGATATTTTATTTGCAGAATAATAATAACTATTATTACAAAATAATACAACTTATAACTATTATTGTTATTATCAATATTATTTTATCAAATAAATATATAATACAAAGATATTTTATTACACGTAATATAATTACATAAATAATACCTATCATTATATTTCTATGATATTAAATGAACTTTATAAATTTATTTACTTAGGATATATAAAAGTATATTTTTATCATATACAAATTTTAAATATAAATTTTATTAAAAAATGACTTTTAAAAATATTAAATATATAAATGACGATATTCAAGTTATATAATAATCATGTATAAATTTTGGAAATCAGTTTGAGTCAAATTGACTTTTGTTGACTTTTGCATACTAATCTCGAGCATTAGGATTGTGGTACACTATGACCTAACCTAAATTGTTATATAATATAGGTTCGTGAATCCGAAGCCAACCTTGCATTTGTTCAATGACGTTATATGTATTTTTACTACGAAATACAATAGATGAGTTTCATTTGCGTTATTACCCTTTATATTTTTGGGCTGAGAATACATGCGCAATTTTTATAAATATTTTACGAAATAGACACAAGTAATTGAAACTACATTATGTGGGTGAATGATCGAAGCCGAATATGCCCCTTTTGCTTGGTAACCTAAGAATTAGTAAACCGATCTACTAATTGACACGAATCCTAAAGATAGATCTATTGGGCCTAACGAACACCATCCATGGTTGCGGATGCTTTAGTACTTCGATGTTGTTTTATCATGTCCGAAGGATTTCCCGGAATGATAGGGGATATTCTTATATGTATCTTGTTAATGTCGGTTACCAGGTGTTCACCATATGAATGATTTTTGTCTCTATGCATGGGAAATGAAATTCTTGTGGTCTATTAAAATGATGGAAATAAATGTTTATGATAAACTAATGAACTCACCAACATTTTGGTTGACACTTTAAAGCATGTTTATTCTCTGGTATGAAAGAAATCTTCCGCTGTGCATTTGCTCATATTAGAGATATTACTTGGAGTCATTCATGACATATTTCAAAAGACGTTGCATTCGAGACGTCGAGTTCATCAAGATTATTATTAAGTCAATTATAGTTGGATGTATTATGAAATGGTATGCATGCCGTCAACTTTCGATGTAAAGAAAGCTTGTCTTTTAAAAACGAATGCAATGTTTGTAAAATGTATCATATAGGGATCACATACCTCGCGATATAATCATATATTATTGTATTCGTTCTTATGGATTAGGACGGGTCTTTACATATGGTATCAGAGGGTGGTCTTAGCAAACCAGGTCTGCATTAGTGTGTTAAACTGATAGTCGTTAGGATGCATTAGTGAGTCTGGACTTCGACCTTAGCTGCATGTCAAAAGTTTTGCTTATCATTTCTAGTCGGAAATCATCTGCTTATTATCCTTAGGAAATTACCTGCTTATCATTATTAGTCAAGACACGTCTTGCTACATTAATTGCATGAGTAGTGTATAGACAAAAATTCATATCTTAACGTATCTGCTAAATCATATCTTATCGTATCTATTACTTTAAACTTTGCCTGACATATCTCGCAAATTCCTCCGTAATCTACGAAATATTTTGATATATATATATAGATATCCTATGTAAATAGAATACCACACGATAGCCGGAAAAAAAAATCATTTTATATCAAAAAATCCTTTATCCAATAGTATGAAATGGAATTCGTCGTTAGTTCAAGTCACTCGGATTCCAAAATGGAATCTCACTCAAGCTCCGAAAGCAGTGTGACCGGAATGGATCAACCAATCAGTCATCACCTATTCTGGATGAATTGGGGATGGGTTCGTAGCCTCCTCAATCATTGGAGACAAGAAGAAGGTGATCCTTTCCATGATTATATATTAATTGAAAACTATATTTGCATGATTAAATGTTTCCAACATGTTAAGCAATCAAACTTGTTAAGACTTGATTATTTGAAAAGAGTTTCATGTAGACAATTGACCACCCAAGTTGACCGGCAATTCACGAACGTTAAAACTTGTAAAAATGACATGACGATATATATATGGATATACATATAGTTAACATGAGATTATGGTAAGTAAGTGTCTCCATAAGTATATTAACAATGAGTTATATACATAAAAATGAGACTACTAAGTTAAGAAACTCGAAACAATATATATAACGATTATCGTTATTACAACGTCTTACTAAATACATATGTATCATATTAAGATATTGATACACTATGTTTAATCATGATAAATGATAAGTAAACATGTCATTAAGTGTATTAACAATGAACTACAAATGTAAAAACAAGACTACTACCTTAATGATTTCGAAACGAGACATATATGTAACGATTATCGTTGTAACAACATTTAAGTGTATATATCTCATGCTAAGATATATTAATATATCATAATATCATGATAATGTAATAATTTAACATCTCTTTAGATATAATAAACAATGGGTTAACAACATTTAACAAGATCGTTAACCTAAAGGTTTCAAAACAACATTTACATGTAACGACTAACGATGACTTAACGACTCAGTTAAAATGTATATACATGTAGTGTTTTAATATGTATTCATACACTTTTGAAAGACTTCAAGACACTTATCAAAATATTTCTACTTAACAAAAATGCTTACAATTACATCCTCGTTCAGTTTCATCAACAATTCTACTCGTATGCACCCGTATTCGTACTCGTACAAAAAACAGCTTTTAGATGTATGTACTATTGGTAAATACACTCCAATGATCAGCTCTTAGCAGCCGATATGAGTCACCTAACACATGTGGGAACCATCATTTGGAAACTAGCATGAAATATCTCATAAAATTACAAAAATATTAGTAATCATTCATGACTTATTTACATGTAAACAAAATTACACATCCTTTATATCTAATCCATATACCAACGACCAAAAACACCTACAAACACTTTCATTCTTCAATTTTATTCATCTAATTGATCTCTCTCAAGTTCTATCTTCAAGTTCTAAGTGTTCTTCATAAATTCTATAAGTTCTAGTTTCATAAAATCAATAATACTTCCAAGTTTTCTAGCTTACTTCCAATCTTGTAAAGTGATCATCCAACCTCAAGAAATCTTTCTTATTTACAGTAAGATATCTTTCTAATACAAGGTAATACTCATATTCAAAATTTAATTCAATTTCTATAACTATAACAATCTTATTTCGAGTGGAAATCTTACTTGAACTTGTTTTCGTGTCATGATTCTGCTTCAAGAACTTTCAAGCCATCCAAGGATCCTTTGAAGCCAGATCTATTTTTCCAGTAGGTTTATCCACAAAACCTGAGGTAGTAATGATGTTTATAAGATCATTCGATTCATATATATAAAACTACCTTATTCGAAGGTTTAAACTTGAAATCACTAGAACATAGTTTAGTTAATTCTAAACTTGTTCGCAAACAAAAGTTAATCCTTCTAACTTGACTTTTAAAATCAACTAAACACATGTTCTATATCTATATGATATGCTAACTTAATTATTTAAAACCTGGAAACACGAAAAACACCGTAAAACCGGACATATGCCGTCGTAGTAACACCGCGGGCGGTTTTGAGTTTGATAATTAAAAACTATGATAAACTTTGATTTAAAAGTTATTCTTCTTTGAAAATTATTTTTCTTATGAACATGAAACTATATCCAAAAATCATGGTTAAACCCAAAGTGGAAGTATGTTTTTCAAAATGGTCATCAAGACGTCATTCTTTCAATTGAAATGACTACTTCTTACAAAAATGACTTGTAACTTATATTTCCGACTATAAACCTATATTTTTTCTGTTTATATTCATAAAATAGAGTTCAATATGAAACCATAGCAATTTGATTCACTCAAAACGGATTTAAAACAAAGAAGTTATGGGTAAAACAAGATTGGAAATTTTTTTATTATTGTAGCTACGGGAAATATTGTAACAATTCTATACAAATCATATCCTATCTAACTTATATTTTATTATACATGTATTCTAATATATTATGTAATCTTGGGATACCATAGACACGTATGCAAATGTTTTGACATATCATATCGACCCATGTATATATATTATTTAGAACAACCATAAACACTCTATATGCAGTAATGTTTGAGTTAGCTATACAGGGTTGAGGTTGATTCCAAAAAAATATATACTTTGAGTTGTGATCTAGCCTGAGACATGTATACACTGGGTCGTAGATTGATTCAAGATAATACATATCAATTTATTTCTGTACATCTAACTATGGACAACTAGTTGTAGGTTACTAACGAGGACAGCTGACTTAATAAACTTAAAACATCAAAATGTATTAAAAATGTTGTAAATATATTTTGAACATACTTTGATATATATATGTATATATTTGTTATACGTTCATGAATCGACCAGTGGTCAAGTCTTACTTCCCGACGAAGTAAAAATCTGTGAAAGTGAGTTATAGTCCCACTTTTAAAATCTAATATTTTGGGATGAGAATACATGCAGTTTTATAAATGTTTTATGAAATAGACACAAGTAAATGAAACTACATTATATGGGTGAATGATCGAAGCCGAATATGCCCCTTTTTTCTTGGTAACCTAAGAATTAGTAAACCGATCTACTAATTGACGTGAATCCTATAGATAGATCTATTGGGACTAACGAACCCCATCCATGGTTGCAGATGCTTTAGTACTTCGATGTTGTTTTATCATGTCCAATGAATTTCACGAAATGATAGGGGATATTCTTATATGCATCTTGTTAATGTCGGTTACCAGGTGTTCACCATATGAATGATTTTTATCTCTATGTATGGGATGTATATTGAAATATGAAATCTTGTGGTCTATTATTATGATTTGATAATATATAGGTTAAACCTATAACTCACCAACATTTTTGTTGACGTTTTAAGCATGTTTATTCTCAGGTAATTATTAAGAGCTTCCGCTGTTGCATACTAAAATAAGGACAAGATTTGGAGTCCATGCTTGTATGATATTATGTAAAAACTGCATTCAAGAAACTTATTTTTGATGTAATATATTTTTATTGTAAACCCTTATGTAATGGTCATGTGTAAACGGTATATTTTAAATTATCATTATTTGATAATCTACATAATGCTTTTTAAACCTTTATAGATAAAATAAAGGTTATGGTTGTTTTAAAAATGAATGCAGTCTTTGAAAAACGTCTCATATAGAGGTCAAAACCTCGCGGCGAAATCAATTAATATGGAACATTTATAATCAATATGAACGGGACATTTCAGTTGGTATCCAAGCGTTGGTCTTAGAGAACCAGAAATTTGCATTAGTGTGTCTTATCGAGTTTGTTAGGATACATTAGTGAGTCTGGACTTCGACCATGTTTTCTTTAAAAACGATTGCTTAACACTTTTGTTGGAAACTATATATTATTAACATGTAAATATTATATGATATATTAACCTCTTAATGTGTTTGATATTGTGTGATAGATGTCTACCACTAGTACAAATCCCATCGATTCACCTAATAATAATGAAGAGTCGAATATATTTTGAGAAGATTCACAAATTCCCGAAGAGGAACCGGAAGAAGAGGAACCGGAAGAGGAGGAACCGGAAGAGGAGGAACCGGAAGAAGAGGAACCGGAAGAGGAGGAACTGGAAGAGGAGGAACCAGAAGAAGAAGAGGTTCCGGAGGAAGAAATATTGATACCTATAGTAAATCGATTAAATAAAAGAAAATCCTCAAGTAACGGACCAAAGTTAATAATGGTCAATGGTGTTTCCACCGAGGAAGCAAAATATTGGGAAGATTACCAATTTCCCAATGAATCAGATCCTGATGAGGATTCCGATGATGTTATAGAAATTACCTCGACCCAATTTAATAAAGCGAAAGAAAATAATAAGGGAAAAGGTATAAAAATAGAGAAACCCGATTCCAACCCCGATGAACTTTATATGTATCGGCAACATCCGTATTTCCTAAAATTTAACAATGACCCGAGAACCTCTAAACCACCAGGTTTTTCTAAACCATTGTGGAAAATGATGACTCGTATTAGAGGAACACCATATATCCCTAGAAAATTAGAAAAACGGCCCAAGTCCGAAGAAGAAGAAACAAGTGATTCAGATTAGGGAGTTGTAATCATGTTGTGTATTATATTTATTGTAGTGTGCTTGTACTTTTATGTTCTATGTAAAAAAAATTGCTTGTATTATTTGTTAATTATCTTTTATGAATCTAATCATTGTCTATTTTACAGTATAAAAACAAAATGGACGTTAAGGGTAGACAACCTAATATTTTAGAAGACCTACCAGAGGATATGATTGAGGAAATCTTGTATAGAGTCAGTCAGAATTCATCAGCACAATTAGTTATGACGAAATTAACTTGTCAAACATTTGAAAGACTTGCTAGAAATGCCTTAGTTTATAAAAGGCTTTCCTTTGATAGGTGGGGTATATCACATTGGGGAGACCGTAAGTTACGTCGTGTTTTTTTAAAGCGTTAAATGCGGGGAACCCAAATGCAATTTTACGCTACGGGTTAAGAACCTATTTTGACTCAACATATCCCAACATAGGATTTTGTGAATTAGAAAGAGCTTCTAACATGCAACATAAAGAAGCATGTTATGCTTACAAGTTAGTGATGTTCGCTTCTTACCAAAGTGAGAAAAAGAACATCGGATTGCAGCTTTTAAATAAAACCTTCCTACAAGCGACGGATTCAGTAGTTGGGGTGAGAAACAAGGTTTTTAGATTATTACGGGGCTGTTGGACATTACAAAACCCTCGTCCTTTTGGCGACATTACAACATGCTGCCTAGCCAATGGTCATAATGGTTACTTTCCATAAGACCAAGGATGGGAAGTCGTCTTAGTAAAACCAGAATGCATGACTTGTTTCTGGACTTATGAATTACGTGTCTTTATTTCTTTTGCTGAACAACTTGCGTTTTAACTAGAATTGCCTTTATAGATGCCGAGTAGCAAAGTTATTATGCGCTATATTTCATCTATATGTATAATAGCGGTATTGTAAGTTTGTAAAATATTGTATAAAATTTGAACGCGAATTTTTATTATAATCAGTTTTTTCATATAGAATTGTAGTAGTTGAATTGTATATTAGCTACTAAGTATGAACTTAACGGGTAGGTACTACCCGAATTAAAAACTATAAAACACTAATATGAAGAAAAAGCTTTTATAAATAAGTTCATACTATGCTACGAAATACTATTGACTACTCTTAAAATTCTATATGACTTACTTAATTCTTTTGGGCTATTTTTGAAGGAAATGGCACCGGCGACCCGTCAGAATTTGAACATGAGCGAGGAAGTGTTGAGTCCCCAAAATAATTAAGGATTTAATTATGACAAAAACTATAATTTATTTGCACTAAAATGTTATGTGCAGTCAGCACAAGTTTGTTCATGTATAGACAGCAGATATTGCTGTGTCGAGTGTTTAGTTTGCTGCTCAGTCTACCAGCACAAGGTATACAGTGTTCTTCAATCAGCACAGGATGTGTACTCAGCAAATCAAGAACATGAAGTGGCTCAACAATGAAGAACCAGCACAGCTGGAATGCACGTCACTACACAAGACATCTATGCTCCATTATAAGCATAGTAGTTTCCCGAGTGGTCTACATCAATGGTACTATTCAACAGAAGTCTAAGACAAAGTTGAACAGAAAAGGACACGTGTCGGCGGCTGACAAGTGACCTTACAAGACCACGTGGGAATGCAGAAGTTTAATGCATGTGTAGACATGGGTTATACTTTGTCAACACCTATGGAACACAACATTCTATTTGTATAAACAAATAGTGGTGCCAAACCGAATTGGGGTGTTCCTGCAAATAGTTACCAAAGAGGAAAGAGGAGAGAATGCTCTCTGATGTAGTTATCCCCACAAGTATAGACATCCTATATACCGGTGGACAATAGAACCATTACACGGTTAATAGGACTACTATAAATTGTTGTATCCACTATTGTAACAACTAGTGGTGTGGGTTTATTTTTATAGAGTCAAAACGTGTAATAGCTGTTAGTTTACCTCTTAGCTATAATCTAGGTAATCTGTATCAACCAACTATCATTCTGCCAAGGATAGTTGTGATTCTTTGTGATTCAATCAATAAAGAATAACTGTTAAAAATTACCCGTGTCTCTATTTATTTGTATGCTTGAATACTAATCGAGTTTAACTGTTAAGTTATTTTAAAAGAAATTGTATTCACCCCCCCTACAATACTCCTGTTGTTATCAAGGGACCAACAACTGGTATCAGAGCTTCAGTCTTGATAATTAATATCTTGGATCTGAATTCTCTCATGGCTGCATATTCTAATACAGCTTACCTTGAAAATGGCTCATCCAATAGACCACCCAAATTTGATGAAGATGAGTATGAAACTTGGAAGGCAAGATTCATGCTTCACCTTGAGTCTATTAACCCACTCATGCCTGGTATTATCACAGATGGTCCATTTGTACCTACTGAGACTATTGGTAGTGTACCAGCTACAGCTGACACTCCTGCTGTTCCTGGCAGAGAGGTTATTCTTACCTCTTCTAGATGGGATGTTGAGGATAAACGTCGTGTTGGACTTGACCCTAAAATTAGAACCTTGTTAGCTATAACTTTGCCTAACCCACTGTTCAAACTGGTTATGGGAAAAGAAAATGCCAAGCTTATGTTGGACTATCTAGATGTTACCTATGAGGGTATGGGAGAAGTTAGGCAGAACATAATGATTGCTTTAAAACGTGAATATGAAATGTTCTTTGCCTACAAGAATGAAACCCTTAAGCAAACCTTCATTAGGTTTAACTCCTTGATTACTGACCTGATCACTTTGAATGTCACCTATACTGAGTTTGAACAAGTGAACAAATTCATAGACTCACTGCCTACTAAATGAAAATCTGTTACTGACCCTTTAAGAACCACTCAGACCCTAAAGAACTTTAACATGTCTTCTCTCTACAGTTCACTTTGGAACCATGAGAAGGCAGAGGCTAAATTTGAACGTAACTTGAAAGAAAACTTTAGGTCTGCCCCCACCACTTTAAAATCTTCTAAGACAGATGATACTGCTCTTATTGCTACTGCTAAAAAGAAAGCTCAAAAGGCTTTACTGGTTCAAAAGTTGATGGCAGAAGAAGAGACAGCTGAGAGTGAAGTGGATAGTGGTACTGGGTCTGAAGAAAGTAGTGATGATGAAAGTGATGCAGAAGGGTTTGCTGAAGCTATGGCTTTGCTGGCTAGGCAGTTCAAAAGGTTCAATCGTAATAGAACCAGCAAGCCATACAAATGGAGTAAGAAACCGAGTGCTAGGTATAGCAGCAAGTCATTCAAGGGTCCTAAATCTCAGTGTTATATTTGTGGGAAGGTTGGACATTTTTCTACTGAATGCATGTCCAGGAAACCTTCAACTTCACATGCTAACTCTTTCTCAAAAGCTGACAAGTACAAGAACAAGTACAAAGCTATGAAAGCTCAGATGAAGAAAAGTCCTAAGACTGATAAGAAGGGTAAAAAGCCAGAAAAGGTTCTAGTTGCTGAGCATCATGATTGGGATGAAACCAGCTCGTCATCTTCCTCTGACAGTGGTACTGATGATGATGGTGCTGGTTATGCTCCAGAAAAGAAGCTGTGTTTAATGGCCAAGGAGGTCAAGGAGTCTGATGAGGATGATAGTGGTAGTAAGTTTTTAGCTGATATGAGGGAAGCTGATCAGAAAAGAGATTCTCCTCAATGGAAAACTGAATTGATGTATAAGGTTGATAATTTTCGAACTTATACTGATGATGAAAAGGCCGAAATGTTTGACTACCTAAGAGTTGACTTATGTAGAGGCAGCAAACGTGAAGAAGTTTTGAAAACTGACAACAAATTTTTAAATGAGAAACTTAAATGCAAAAATGATGAAATTTAAATCTTGAAAGATGATATTTCCAAACTTGAAAAACAAAACTTTGCTTTAAAGTCTCTTCACGTTGAGGCAGCAGAAGTTAAGAACCAGCTGGATAATCTTAAAAAGGTTGTCGCTTCGTGGTGTACATCTGATCAACACACAGCAAAGTGTGTTAACGAGCAGGTGCCTGCCCAAGTTGAAGCTTTCTTTGCTGGTGACTATGCTGCTGCTGCTATTGCAGAAGTTACTTTCATGGACCCAATTCTTGAAATAGATCCTGAAGCTGTCTTGCGAAATACTTTTGCCAACATAGTTAAGGGTAAAAAGGTCTTGACAAATAAGTTTGTTAGACCTACTGTGTCCCCACCACCTGCCATGAAAGAAATTTTGGAGGATGAAGTTAGAGCAAGAGAAGCCAGTACCTCAATTGATGAGACTACTGACCCCTCAAGCATCTACTACATAACTCCAAAAGAAAGACGTATCAAAAGGGAAATCACTGAAAATAATCTTAGAAACATTAAACATACTGATTCCCCTTCGTGCTCGAGTTCCAATTGTGCTGAGCCAGCTGATGACAAACTTACTGGTCAACCAGTAGCTGTAGACAAGCTAATTAAATGTAATACTGGCAAGCCCAAGGTAGCAGGAAGAACTTCCTCTAGCTCATCAGTTTTAGTAGACAAGCCAGTAACTTCCCACGCTGGCTCGTCAAATGATAAAGGCAAAGCAATACGTCATGATTATGGTACTGGTTCCAAGAAGAAAGTTGCCCATAAGGGAAAAGCAAAAGTGGACTCGAATGAAGAGCTATCTATCACTGAGATTATGACAGTCAAGCTTGACCAGCTAATTGAGGCAGTAACCAAAAATCGACCCGATCTTACTGCACCCCTTTACTCTGTGTATGACCAGTCACCGATACCAAATGTGAGAAAATGCTACAAATGTGGCAGAAAGTTTCACTTACAGTAACTTTGTCCAACTCCACCACTCTTTTGATTCTAGGATTTTTCTCATCTCTTACAGTAACTTTGTCCAAGTAACTTGAGGTAGTAACCTTATTCATAATCTTATTCAATTCATATTCATATAGCTATCTTATTTTGTGGTATAAAATTTTAACAACAAGAACATAGTTTGAATGATTTCAAACTTGTTCGCAAACTAAATAGATCCTTCTAACTTGACTTTTAAAACACTTCAAGACCTGTAATATATCATAATTATATGCTAACTTAACAAGATATAACTTGGTTTTACAAAGAACACCTTAAAAACTGAATCTACGTCGTCGGAGTGCAACCGGGGGCTGTTTTGGGTTGGATAATTAAAAACCATCTTAAGCTTTGAATTGGAAGTTCATATTCTGGAAAAATGATATTTCTTATGAATATGTTAACACATAAAAATTTCATGGTTTAACTCAAAGTGTAAGTATTTTTAGAAAAATGATCATTAAATGTTGTTTTTATGATGGAAAATGATCACTTTCATAAGTTTCACCAAAGTTTGACCTATAACCTGTGATTTTGAATACAACCTAAGGTATTTTCAGTTCATATTCTTAAAATTTGACTCGATCCAAGGAAGTGGCAAGTTGAACCAACAAAAACGGAGTTGTAATGAAAAAACTACGACTAAAACAAGATCGGGTATGCGAAGCTAGTTTAGCTACGAAAATATTTGGAGAAAAATTAAATTAATCATATACTTCTAATTAATATGATATTTCATATATATTTACTTATGATTTGATTTTATATATTTCAGGACCACCCGTAAACAACACGAGAAGATTAATCATAAGACCTCATGATTGTACGCAACACGTCATTTGACAACACGGTACTTTATGTACGCAACACGTCATTTGACAACATGGTACCATGGGTCAAGATTAATTCTGATCAATACGAATACGATGAGGTCTTTATTTATTTTATTGAGCAACTAATTGTGGACCACTAACATCGGACTGCTAACTACGGAGTAAAAAAATATTAAAAGTATTAAAAGTATATATATATGTAACGATTACTTAAAAAGAAAATATGTTGATATATTATATATATGCTTAGGTTCGTGATATCTATCAGAGACCAAGTCGTGATAAATACCTTCAAGGCAAAAGTGAGTATATAGTCTCACTTTTAAACTCTAAATATTTCGGGATGAGAATACATGCATTTTATGATTTACGTTATGGACACAAGAGATTAAAAATATATATTCTACGTTGAGTTGTACCACTGGCATACTTCCCTGTAACTTGGTAACTATTATTTACATGAGGTATTGTAAACGCGAATCTTGTTGATAGATCTATCGGGCCTGACAACCCCAACCGGACTGGACGACCAGTATTCAACGGTTGCACAGTACTTCGTTTCGGTGACTACACTTGGTACGGTGTAGTAAGATTTCATAATAAAGGGAATATGCGACGTTGATTAAATGTTAAGTATGGTTATCAAGTGCTCAACAACTTAGAATATTTTTATTAAAACGTTTATATATGAAATCTTATGGTCTATATTTATAACGCTGCCGGCATTAAACCTATATCTCACCAACTTTATGTTGACATTTTAAGCATGTTTATTCTCAGGTGATAACTAAAAGCTTCCGCTGCAACATGTTGAATTTAAGCAAGATCTTGAGTATGCATATTTGTGTCAAAAATAAAACTGCATATCGGAGGATTTGTAATGTAAAATATGTTGGAAGTCGTATTGTTATTATCACATGTAAAGTTTGTAAGTCTAAGATTATCGTTAAACGATAATCATTATTAAGTTGTTTAAACCTTGTATTTATAATAAAAGCTATGGTTTGTATTGTAAAAACGAATGCAGTTTTTGAAAAATGTCGCATATAGAGGTCAATACCTCGCGATGAAATCATATGTTATTGTAATCGTCCTTATGGTTAAGGTCGGGTTATGACATGTGGTATCAGAGCGTTGGTCTTAGAGAACCAGAAAATTTGCATTAGTGTGTCTTATCGAGTTTGTTAGGATGTATTAGTGAGTCTGGACTTTGACCGTGTTTGATTTAGAAAACTATTGCTTATCCCTGTTGGTTAAAAAAATTAATATGTAAATATTATGTGATACTAACATGCTAGTTGTTATGTGATAGATGTCTAGCTTAGAACTTGTTATCACATTCAGCGACTTCGAACCAGAATCTTCAGATGGTGTTCCAGTCATTAACCTATCCGATGATGAAAACGACACCTTTGGGGAAGACTCACAAGTTCCGGATGAATCAATTGAAGAGGAACCGGAAAGTGATCCTGAGGAGGAAGAAATACAGGAAATTACGAAAGACAAGTTCGAACGAGGAAAGAAATGAAAGGCTACTGAAATGGAAAATCCAAATCCCGAGTCTAGAGAGGATGTTGTGGCACCAACTCCACCAGACACTTCCACCCCTATTCCCGCTATTCCTATTAGTTCTTTGAAGACATCCAGTTCTTCAGCCCCTCCTCCAAAACGCAGGGAGACAGTCAAGATAACCTATAAGCGATTTTTTTGAACACAAACGTTTTGGGTTAAATGATGCACTGTTGTTTTAAACCATGGGATCATATAACGTTTTGTATAATATTACTAGTGTGGTTTGCTTAATGTTTGATGTAAGATAAGCATATGTAAAATAGTGAAGTGTGAAATGCAATAATTTTCCATGGTTGAGTATTATTTGGGTGATAGTAATTGATTTCTGTACTAAGCTATTAAGTATGAACTTTAACGGGTAGGTACTACCCTAGATATAATTATAAAACGCTAATAAGAAGAAAATGCTTTTATAATAATAACTGGTTCATATTATTAATAAGCTACGATGTACTGTAAATACATACTACATCTATAATATTCCATGTGAATAATTATTTTTTTTCATTCTTATTGAAGATTATGGTGCGATTGAACCGAATGACGGAACAAGAAATCGAGGAACTCATCAATCAGCGAGTGGACGACAGAATGTTATGGGTCGAGGCTGCGAGAGGTGCTGCAGTTAACCCAAATCCTCGTGTGGGATGTACTTACAAAACTTTTCAAGGTTGCAAGCCCTCATCATTCAGTGGAACAGAAGGACCAGTCGGTTTAACCCGGTGGATCGAAAAGATTGAGTCTGTGTTTAAAATTAGTGGTTGTATTGAGAAGGACATGACCAAGTATGCATCGTGCACCTTACAAGATAGTGCACTCACATGGTGGAAAAAATATGTGAAGGCCGTAGGAGGAGATGTAGCTTATGATACCCCCTGGGAAGAATTCAAAACAATGCTAATCAACGAGTATTGTCCAAGGAACGAGGTTAGGAAGTTGGAAGCTGAATTACGAAGCCTGAAAGTTGTTGGTACTAAACTCACCAACTACAATCAGCGATTCATGGAATTAGCTTTGCTATGTCCCGAATTGGTACCAACCGAAGCACGGAAGATAGAACTGTACAAAGATGGTTTGCCTAAAAATGTCAAAGCAAATGTTACAGCATCGAAACCCAAGACTATTCACGAAGCCATCACCATGGCGAACGAGTTGATGGACCAGATTATTCTGGATAAGAACACCGATGTCAAGACATCGGGAAACAAAAGAAAGTGGGAAGGTAATCATCAACAATCCAACAAGAAACCACGCAAGGTGCGGGTAGCGGTTCGAACTCAGGTTATAAAGGACGAAATCCTTTATGTAACAGATGCCACAAAAATCACTCTGGTTATTGTAATGTGGTGTGCGAAAATTGTAATCGAAGGGGTCATCTTGCAAAAGATTGTCGGATTCCTGTTACAAATACAAATGGCACCAAGACTCCTGCCACTAATGCAAATAGAACTGCCTTGGCCACTGTTACCTATTATGGGTGTGGGAAACAGGGTCATTATAAGAGCCAGTGTCCGAATCCAGAGAAGAATAATGGATCTGCACGTGGAAGAGCATTTGTTATTAATGCTAGAGAGGCATGTGAAGAACCGGAGCTTGTTACGGGTACGTTTACCATTAATAACTTATCCGCATCTATTATATTTGATACTGGTGCCGATAGAAGTTACGTGAGTAGAGACTTTTACGCTAAATTGAATTGTTCATCATTACCTCTAGATGCTAAGTACATGATTGAGTTAGCTAATGGTAAACTAATTAAAGCCGATAAAATTTGCCGTGATTGTAAAATAAATTTAGCCGGAGAAATATTTAAGATTGATTTGATACTCGTAGAATTAGGAAGTTTTGATGTAATAGTCGGCATGGACTGGATGTCCAAAATAGAAGCTGAAGTTGTGTGTGCCAAGAAGGCAATTCACATTCCTCGTAAGGATAAAATGCCAGTAATGATTTATGGAGAGAAGGGTAACTCAAAGCTAAAACTCATTAGTTGTTTGAAAGCTCAAAAGTGCTTGAAGAAAGGGTGTTATGCTATCTTACCACATGTTAATAAAGTCGAAATGAAGGAAAAAGTGAAGAGCATCAAAGGCGTGCCTGTGGCAAGAGATTTTCCTGAAGTCTTTCCGGAAGAGTTGCCTGGATTACCTCCATTTAGATATGTAGAATTTCAAATAGATCTAGTACCAGGAGCTGCACCAGTGGCTCGTGCTCTATATAGACTTGCACCGTCTGAGTTAAAAGAACTTCAGAGTCAGTTAAAAGAATTACTGGACCGTGGATTCATACGACCAAGTACTTCACCGTGGGGAGCTCCGATTTTATTCGTCAAGAAGAAAGATGGATCTTTTAGGATGTGTATAGATTATCGTGAATTAAATAAGTTAACTATTAAGAATCGGTATCCACTACTGAGAATTGACGACTTATTTGATCAACTGCAAGGATCATGTGTGTACTCGAAAATTGACTTAAGATCGGGCTATCATCAATTACGTGTCAAAGAAGAAGATATTCCAAAAACTGCTTTTCGGACACGTTATGGTCATTACGAATTTTTGGTTATGCCGTTTGGGTTGACTAATGCGCCAGCTGTATTCATGGACCTCATGAATCGAGTTTGTAGTCCGTATTTAGATAAGTTTGTATCATTTTCATTGACGATATTCTTATCTATTCCAAGAGTGAGCAAGAGCATGAGCAGCATTTAAGGTTGGTATTAGAATTGTTAAGAAAAGAACAGCTATACGCCAAATTTTCTAAGTGTGCATTTTGGTTGAAAGAAGTGCAATTTCTTGGCCATGTTGTTAGTAGCAAAGGAATTCAGGTTGATCCAGCTAAAATTGAGGCCATTGAAAAATGGGAGACTCCTAAAACACCAACGCAGATACGCCCATTTTTGGGTTTAGCTGGTTATTATAGAAGGTTTATTCAAGATTTTTCCCGAATAGCTAAACCATTAACAGCGTTAACGCAAAAAGGGAAGAAGTACGAATGGACTTCTGAGCAGGAAAGTGCATTTCAATTACTGAAGAAGAAGTTGACTACATCACCTATTTTATCGTTACCTGAAGGGAACGATGATTTTGAGATATATTGTGACGCTTCGTGACAAGGTTTTGGTTGCGTTCTTATGCAACGGAAGAAACTTATAGCATACGCATCCCGACAATTGAAAATTCACGAGCGGAATTATACGACGCGTGATTTAGAATTGGGAGCAGTAGTGTTTGCAATGAAGATATGGAGACACTATTTATATGGGGTTAAATGCACTGTGTTTACTGATCATAAAAGCCTTCAACATATTTTTGATCAGAAATAGCTGAACATATGGCAACGTAGGTGGGTCGAGCTGATAAACGACTATGATTGTGAGATTCGCTATCATCCCGGGAAACCGAATGTAGTGGCCGACGCTCTAAGCAGAAAGGAACGGGAACCAATTCAAGTACGAGCGATGAACATAAAAATTCGCATGAATCTCAACTCACAAATTAAAGAGGCTCAACGAGAAGCTCTTACTAAAGAAAATATAGGAAATGAAATAATGAAGAAGTATGGGAAACAACTCGTTAAACGGGAAGACGGAATTCGATATTTTGCAAACCGTATTTGGGTACCAAAGTTGGGTTGATTAAGGAAGTTGATATTGAACGAGGCACATAAGACAAGATACTCGATACATCCTGGAGTTTGAAAGATGTATCAAGATCTTAAGACGCATTATTGGTGGCCTAATTTAAAGACAGATGTTGCAACATATGTTGGGGAATGTTTAACTTGTTCCAAAGTCAAAGCAGAACACCAGAAGCCGTCAGGGTTACTTCAACAACCAGAAATCCCAGAATGGAAATGGGATGGTATTACCATGGATTTCATCACAAAGTTACCTAAGACTGCCTGGGGTTATGACACCATTTGGGTAATACTTGATCGTCTCACCAAATCTGCACATTTTTTGCCTATAAAGGAAACAGATAGAATGGAGAAACTATTACGATTATACATAAAGGAAATTGTTTCAAAGCATGGAATACCTATTTCCATTATATCCGATCGTGATAGTAGATTTACATCAAAGTTTTGGCAATCACTACAGGAGGCCCTGGGAACTCGTTTGGATATGAGCACCGCATATCATCCACAAACTGACGGGCAGAGTGAAAGAACAATTCAGACTCTTGAAGACATGCTCAGGGCATGTGTGATCGATTTTGGAAACGGATGGGATAAGTATCTACCATTAGCAGAATTCTCGTATAATAATAGTTATCATGCGAGCATTAAAGCTGCACCATTTGAAGCACTGTATGGAAGGAAGTGTAGATCCCCTATATGTTAGAATGAAGTAGGAGATCGAAAATTAACTGGTCCCGAGATCATACACGAAACGACTGAGAAGATAGTACAAATCAAGGAGAGATTGAAAACAGCCCGTAGTCGCCAAAAGAGCTACGCGGATGTCCGAAGGAAACCATTAGAGTTTCAGATCGGTGACATGGTTATGCTAAAGCTGTCACCTTGGAAAGTGTAATACGTTTTGGAAAAAGGGGTAAACTGAACCCAAGGTATGTAGGCCCGTTCAAGATCATCGAACGTATCGGACCGGTAGCCTATCGACTCGAGTTACCACAACAACTCGCCGGAGTACATAATTCATTTCACGTCTCAAACCTCAAGAAATGTCTTGCAAATGAAGATCTCACCATTCCTCTTGAAGAAATCCAAGTCGATGAGAAACTACAATTCATAGAAGAACCAGTCAAAATCATGGACCGTGAAGTTAAACGGCTCAAGCAGAGCAACATACCAATCGTTAAGGTTCGTTGGAATGCTCGAAGAGGTCCTGAGTTTACTTGGGAACGAGAGGATCAGATGAAACAAAAGTACCCACATTTGTTTCCCGAGAACGCAAAATAGGTACAACTTTAAAATTTCAGGACGAAATTTATTTAACGGGTAGGTACTGTAACTACCCGGATTTTTCCGATCGTTTTACACTTATAAGATTAATATTTACATAAATTAAACCTTACCAACATGATAAGCAATCTAAATTGTTGAGACTTATGTTTTTGAAAAGAGTTTTACACAACGTTTGACCGTCCAATTTGACCGTCCAATTTGACCGATGATATCACGAACTATATAACATACGATAATTATACGTTTGTGTATATATATGTATTTTTATATATTTAACATGATCTAAGAATGTTTTAATATCTCATTGTGTACTAATAACAATGAGTTATAAGTATATTTTGAGACTACTAACTTAAGTTTTCAAAACGATAACTATATGTGACGTTCTTCGACTTAAATACTTAAAACTTATAATGCTTATACATGTATCGTATAGATATGTATTTTATCACTTTTAAAGGATTTATATACATAAAACAATATAAGTATATTTACAAAATATACCTATATTTGAATCCTCGTTCCATTTTCTCAAGATTTTTATACGTATATCTAGGGTATATGTACCCGTATCATACCCAGCTTCTATACGTATTTACTATTGGTATGTACACATCACAATCACTTTATTAGCAGCCATGAGTCAGCTAATTTTGGATCTTAGAATGCATGATTAATCAATTTGGCATATTACAAGACTTTTACACAATATTACAAATTTATACATCTTTTCACCACCATTTATACTCCATTCCATTTTCATTTTTACTACACATTTTCTCTAACCAAAAACACACTCTTAGGAATCTTAAGTGTTCTTCACAATCTCAACAAATAACCATGAAGATCTAGCTTCAAAAACAACCCTTAATCATCATAAGAAAATCCATTCAAGAACACTTCAAAAATCCTTTCAAGTAAACAAGTTTACTTCCAAACTTTCAATCCAACTCCACCACTCTTTTGATTCTAGGATTTTTCTCATCTCTTATAGTAACTTTGTCCAAGTAACTTGAGGTAGTAACCTTATTCATAATCTTATTCAATTCATATTCATATAGCTATCTTATTTTGTGGTATAAAATTTTAACAACAAGAACATAGTTTGAATGATTTCAAACTTGTTCGCAAACTAAATAGATCCTTCTAACTTGACTTTTAAAATACTTCAAGACCTGTAATATATCATAATGATATGCTAACTTAACAAGATATAACTTGGTTTTACAAAGAACACCTTAAAAACTAAATCTACGTCGTCGGAGTGCAACCGGGGGCTGTTTTGGGTTGGATAATTAAAAACCATCTTAAGCTTTGAATTGGAAGTTCATATTCTGGAAAAATGATATTTCTTATGAATATGTTAACACATAAAAATTTCATGGTTTAACTCAAAGTGTAAGTATTTTTAGAAAAATGATCATTAAATGTTGTTTTTATGATGGAAAATGATCACTTTCATAAGTTTCACCAAAGTTTGACCTATAACCTGTGATTTCGAATACAACCTAAGGTATTTTCAGTTCATATTCTTAAAATTTGACTCGATCCAAGGAAGTGGCAAGTTGAACCAACAAAAATGGAGTTGTAATGAAGAAACTACGACTAAAACAAGATCGGGTATGCGAAGCTAGTTTAGCTACGAAAATATTTGGAGAAAAATTAAATTAATCATATATTTCTAATTAATATGATATTTCATATATATTTACTTATGATTTGATTTTATATATTTCAGGACCACCCGTAAACAACACGAGAAGATTAATCATAAGACCTCATGATTGTACGCAACACGTCATTTGACAACACGGTACTTTATGTACGCAACACGTCATTTGACAACATGGTACCATGGGTCAAGATTAATTCTGATCAATACGAATACGATAGGGTCTTTATTTATTTTATTGAGCAACTAATTGTTGACCACTAACATCGGACTGCTAACTACGGACTAAGAAAATATTAAAAGTATTAAAAGTATATATATATATATATATATATATATATATATATATATATATATATATATATATATATATATATATATATATATATATATATATATATATATATATATATATATATATATATATATGTAACGATTACTTAAAAAGAAAATATGTTGATATATTATATATATGGTTAAGTTCGTGATATCTATCGGAGACCAAGTCGTGATAAATACCTTCAAGGCAAAAGTGAGTATATAGTCCCACTTTTAAACTCTAAATATTTCGGGATGAGAATACATGCATTTTATGATTTACGTTATGGACACAAGAGATTAAAAATATATATTCTACGTTGAGTTGTACCACTGGCATACTTTCCTGTAACTTGGTAACTATTATTTACATGAGGTATTGTAAACGCGAATCCTGTTGATAGATCTATCGGGCCTGACAACCCTAACTGGACTGGACGACCAGTATTCAACGGTTGCACAGTACTTCGTTTCGGTGACTACACTTGGTACGGTGTAGTGAGATTTCATAATAAAGGGAATATGCGACGTTGATTAAATGTTAAGTATGGTTATCAAGTGCTCAACAACTTAGAATATTTTTATTAAAACGTTTATATATGAAATCTTGTGGTCTATATTTATAACGCTGCCGGCATTAAACCTATATCTCACCAACTTTATGTTGACATTTTAAGCATGTTTATTCTCAGGTGATAACTAAAAGCTTCCGCTGCAACATGTTGAATTTAAGCAAGATCGTGAGTATGCATATTTGTGTCAAAAATAAAACTGCATATCTGAGGATTTGTAATGTAAAATATGTTTGAAGTCGTATTGTTATTATCTCATGTAAAGTTTGTAAGTCTAAGATTATCGCTAAACGATAATCATTATTAAGTTGTTTAAACCTTGTATTTGTAATAAAAGCTATGGTTTGTATTGTAAAAACGAATGCAGTTTTTGAAAAATGTCGCATATAGAGGTCAATACCTCGCGATGAAATCATATGTTATTGTAATCGTCCTTATGGTTAAGGTCGGGTTATGACATGTGGTATCAGAGCGTTGGTCTTAGAGAACCAGAAAATTTGCATTAGTGTGTCTTATCGAGTTTGTTAGGATGCATTAGTGAGTCTGGACTTTGACCGTGTTTGATTTAGAAAACTATTGCTTATCCCTGTTGGTTAAAAAAATTAATATGTAAATATTATGTGATACTAACATGCTAGTTGTTATGTGATAGATGTCTAGCTTAGAACTTGTTATCACATTCAGCGACTCCGAACCAGAATCTTCAGATGGTGTTCCAGTCATTAACCTATCCGATGATGAAAACGACACCTTTGGGGAAGACTCACAAGTTCCGGATGAATCAATTGAAGAGGAACCGGAAAGTGATCCTGAGGAGGAAGAAATACAGGAAATTACCAAAGACAAGTTCGAACGAGGAAAGAAACGAAAGGCTACTGAAATGGAAAATCCAAATCCCGAGTCTAGAGAGGATGTTGTGGCACCAACTCCACCAGACACTTCCACCCCTATTCCCGATATTCCTATTAGTTCTATCCCGACATCCAGTTCTTCAGCCCCTCCGCCAAAACGCAGGGAGACAGTCAAGATAACCTATAAGCGATTTCTTTGAACACAAACGTTTTGGGTTAAATGATGCGCTGTTGTTTTAAACCATGGGATCATATAACGTTTTGTATAATATTACTAGTGTGGTTTGCTTAATGTTTGATGTAAGATAAGCATATGTAAAATAGTGAAGTGTGAAATGCAATAATTTTCCATAGTTGAGTATTATTTGGGTGATAGTAATTGATTTCTGTACTAAGCTATTAAGTATGAACTTTAACGGGTAGGTACTACCCTAGATATAATTATAAAACGCTAATAAGAAGAAAAGGCTTTTATAATAATAACTGGTTCATATTATTAATAAGCTACGATGTACTGTAAATACATACTACATCTATAATATTCCATGTGAATAATTATTTTTTTTCATTCTTATTGAAGATTATGGCGCGATTGAACCAAATGATGGAATAAGAAATCGAGGAACTCATCAATCAGCGAGTGGACAACAGAATGTTATGGGTCGAGGCTGCGAGAGGTGCTGCAGTTAACCCAAATCCTCGTGTGGGATGTACTTACAAAAGTTTTCAAGGTTGCAAGCCCTCATCATTCAGTGGAACAGAAGGACCAGTCGGTTTAACCCGGTGGATCGAAAAGATTGAGTCTGTGTTTAAAATCAGTGGTTGTATTGAGAAGGGCATGACCAAGTATGCATCGTGCACCTTACAAGATAGTGCACTCACATGGTGGAAAAACTATGTGAAGGCCGTAGGAGGAGATGTAGCTTATGATACTCCCTGGGAAGAATTCAAAACAATGCTAATCATCAAGTATTGTCCAAGGAATGAGGTTAGGAAGTTGGAAGCTGAATTACGAAGCCTGAAAGTTGTTGGTACTGAACTCACCAACTACAATCAGCGATTCATGGAATTAGCTTTGCTATGTCCCGAATTGTTACCAACCGAAGCACGGAAGATAGAACTGTACAAAGATGGTTTGCCTAAAAATGTCAAAGTAAATGTTACAGCATCGACACCCAAGACTATTCACGAAGCCATCACCATGGCGAACGAGTTGATGGACCAGATTATTCTGGATAAGAACACCGATGTCAAGACATCGGGAAACAAAAGAAAGTGGGAAGGTAATCATCAACAATCCAACAAGAAACAAGAAACCACGCAAGGTGCGGGTAGCGGTTCGAACTCAGGTTACAAAGGAAGAAATCCTTTATGTGACAGATGCCACAAACATCACTCTAGTTATTGTAATGTGGTGTGCGAAAATTGTAATCGAAGGGGTCATCTTGCTGAAGATTGTCGGATTCCTGTTACAAATACAAATGGCACCAAGACTCCTGCCACTAATGCAAATAGAACTGCCTTGGCCACTGTTACCTGTTATGGGTGTGGGAAACAGGGTCATTATAAGAGCCAGTGTCCGAATCCAGAGAAGAATAATGGATCTGCAAGTGGAAAAGCATTTGTTATTAATGCTAGAGAGGCGTGTGAAGACCCGGAGCTTGTTACGGGTACGTTTACCATTAATAACTTATCCGCATCTATTATATTTGATACTGGTGCCGATAGAAGTTACGTGAGTAGAGACTTTTACGCTAAATTGAATTGTTCATCATTACCTCTAGATGCTAAGTACATGATTGAGTTAGCTAATGGTAAACTAATTAAAGCCGATAAAATTTGCTGTGATTGTAAAATAAATTTAGCCGGAGAAATATTTAAGATTGATTTGATACCCGTAGAATTAGGAAGTTTTGATGTAATAGTCAGCATGGACTGGATGTCCAAAATAGAAGCTGAAGTTGTGTGTGCCAAGAAGGCAATTCGCATTCCTCGTAAGGATAAAACGCCAGTAATGATTTATGGAGAGAAGGGTAACTCAAAGCTAAAACTCATTAGTTGTTTGAAAGCTCAAAAGTGCTTGAAGAAAGGGTGTTATACTATCTTAGCACATGTTAATAAAGTCGAAACGAAGGAAAAAGTGAAGAGCATCAATGGCGTGCCTGTGGCAAGAGATTTTCCTGAAGTCTTTCCGAAAGAGTTGCCGGGATTACCTCCATTTAGATCTGTAGAATTTCAAATAGATCTAGTACTAGGAGCTGCACCAGTGGCTCGTGCTCCATATAGACTTGCACCTTCTGAGTTAAAAGAACTTCAGAGTCAGTTAAAAGAATTACTGGACCGTGGATTCATACGACCAAGTACTTCACCGTGGGGAGCTCCGATTTTATTCGTCAAGAAGAAAGATGGATCTTTTAGGATGTGTATCGATTATCGTGAATTAAATAAGTTAACTATTAAGAATCGGTATCCACTACCGAGAATTGACGACTTTTTTGATCAACTGCAAGGATCATGTGTGTACTCGAAAATCGAATTAAGATCGGGCTATCATCAATTACGTGTCAAAGAAGAAGATATTCCAAAAACTGCTTTTCGAACACGTTATAGTCATTACGAATTTTTGGTTATGCCGTTTGGGTTGACTAATGCGCCAGCTGTATTCATGGACCTCATGAATCGAGTTTGTAGTCCGTATTTAGATAAGTTTGTTATCGTTTTCATTGACGATATTCTTATCTATTCCAAGATATTCATAAGAGACTCTTACATCTCAACTTCAAAGATATTCACAAACTATCCCGTAGAAGTTTGGTGTCTGGGCTACCCACCATGTCTTATGTAAAGGACAGATTGTGTCCTGGTTTTGAAAAAGGAAAACATCACCATGCCTCATTCAAATTAAAGCAAATCTCATCTGTTGAGAAACCATTTCATTTACTTTATATGGATCTCTTTGGTCCTGTTAATGTGGCCAGCTGTAGTGGGAAGAAGTATACACTGGTCATTGTTGATGAATATTCTAGATACACCTGGGTATTCTTTTTGAAGCAAAAGAGTGTAGTTGCTGATAAAATTATCAATTTTATCAAAAGAATGGAGCTTTTAAATGGGCAACTGGTCAAACAGCTAAGAAGTGATCATGGTACAGAATTCAGAAATGCTACATTAGAAGAATTTTGTGCTGATAAAGGTATTTTACAGAACTTTTCTACTGTGAGAACACCTCAACAAAATGGTATTGCAGAAAGAAGAAACAGAACTCTCATTGAAGCAGCAAGATCTATGTTAGCTGAGTCTGGGCTGAAAAATTCATATTGGGCAGAAGCTGTGAACACTGCATGTTTTACCCAGAATAGATCTTTAATAGTGAAAAGACATCAGAAAACTGCTTATGAAGTTCTCAAAGGAAGAAAACTCTCAATCTCATTTCTTCATGTATTTGGCACTCCCTGTTTCATTCTAAACAATAGGGATCAGCTGGGCAAGTTTGATGCTAAGGCTGATGAAGGAATATTCTTGAGATATTCCAACATGTCAAAGGCATATAGGGTTTTCAATAAAACAAGGGGTTGTTTTGAAGAATCAATTAATGTTACATTTGATGAAACTACTCCAGCCTCATCTCCCAGTCAAGAAGATGAAGAGTTATTGTTTGAAGAGCCTACTCAGCAAGCTCTTGATGATGAAGAGGAACCAGCTGCAAATCCCTCGCCAATCTATGTTGTTGGGTTCTCTGATGATGAGATGGAACATTCTACTCCATCTGTTTCTAAACCAAGTGGACCCACTGACTCTACCGAAGTCCTACAACTTGAGTATAGGTCTACTGGTTCTGAAGGATCACAAGCTGGTACTGGTTACATTAATACTGAACAGCTGTCTCCAACTGCTGCTCATACCTTTGAACCAGCTGATGATCAAGATGCTGTGTGTTCCATGATAAGCTCACCTGTCCATAACACTAGATGGACAAAATAGCATCCAATTGAGCAAGTTATTGGTAATCTAGCTAGTGGTGTTAAAACAAGAAGGCATGCAACCAGCAATTTCTGT
This sequence comes from Rutidosis leptorrhynchoides, assembly GCF_046630445.1. NCBI lineage: Eukaryota > Viridiplantae > Streptophyta > Magnoliopsida > Asterales > Asteraceae > Rutidosis > Rutidosis leptorrhynchoides. The sequence goes on from NC_092334.1 coordinate 648,942,791, forward strand.
ATGCATGTAAATTTTGTGTCTACCATTGAACCTAAATGTCCTGATGAAGCAATCAAAGATCCAAGCTGGGCAGGAGCTATGCAAGAAGAGATCTCCCAGTTTGATAGAAATAAGGTTTGGACTTTGGTACCTAAACCTGATGATGAAACTAATAAAATCATTGGTACCTAGTGGGTTTTCAAGAACAAGATGGATGAAGATGGGATTGTGATCAGAAACAAAGCTAGATTGGTTGCTCAAGGGTTCAAACAGGAAGAAGGATTAGATTATAGAGAGACTTATGCTCCAGTAGCTAGGATGGAAGCTATCAGACTGTTCTTGGCATATGCTGCTAAGATGAACTTTAGGGTATTCCAGATGGATGTTAAATCTGCATTTCTAAATGGGAAGCTGTAAGAAGAAGTTTATGTCAAACAGCCTCCTGGTTTTGTAAGCAATAAATATCCAGACCATGTCTACAAGCTAGACAAAGCTCTTTATGGCCTCAAACAGGCTCCAAGAGCATGGTATGAGACACTTCATGTGTATCTCACTGGTATAGGTTTTAAAGTTTGAATAATTGATACCACTCTGTTCTCAAAAGAGACAGATGGTGATCTCTTGTGAAATGTCCCGTTCTTATTGATTAAAAACGTTCCATATTAATTGATTTCGTTGCGAGGTTTTGACCTCTATATGAGACGTTTTTCAAAGACTGCATTCATTTTAAAACAAACCATAACCTTTATTTCATAAATAAAGGTTTAAAAAACTTTACGTAGATTATCAAATAATGATAATCTAAAATATCCTGTTTACACACGACCATTATATAATGGTTTACAATACAAATATGTTACATCGAAATCAGTTTCTTGAATGCAGTTTTTACACAATATCATACAAACATGGACTCCAAATCTTGTCCTTATTTTAGTATGCAACAGCGGAAGCTCTTAATATTCACCTGAGAATAAACATGCTTTAAACGTCAACAAAAATGTTGGTGAGTTATAGGTTTAACCTATATATATCAAATCGTAACAATAGACCACAAGATTTCATATTTCAATATACATCCCATACATAGAGATAAAAATTCATTCATATGGTGAACACCTGGTAACCGACATTAACAAGATGCATATATAAGAATATCCCCATCATTCCGGGACACCCTTCGGATATGATATAAATTTCGAAGTACTAAAGCATCCGGTACTTTGGATGGGGTTTGTTAGGCCCAATAGATCTATCTTTAGGATTCGCGTCAATTAGGGTGTCTGTTCCCTAATTCTTAGATTACCAGACTTAATAAAAAGGGGCATATTCGATTTCGATAATTCAACCATAGAATGTAGTTTCACGTACTTGTGTCTATTTTGTAAATCATTTATAAAACCTGCATGTATTCTCATCCCAAAAATATTAGATTTTAAAAGTGGGACTATAACTCACTTTCACAGATTTTTACTTCATCGGGAAGTAAGACTTAACCACTGGTTGATTCACGAACCTATAACAATATATACATATATATCAAAGTATGTTCAAAATATATTTACAACACTTTTAATATATTTTGATGTTTTAAGTTTATTAAGTCAGTTGTCCTCGTTAGTAACCTACAACTAGTTGTCCACAGTTAGATGTACAGAAATAAATCGATAAATATTATCTTGAATCAATCCACGACCCAGTGTATACGTATCTCAGTATTGATCACAACTCAAACTATATATATTTTGGAATCAACCTCAACCCTGTATAGCTAACTCCAACATTCACATATAGAGTGTCTATGGTTGTTCCGAAATATATATAGATGTGTCGACATGATAGGTCGAAACATTGTATACGTGTCTATGGTATCTCAAGATTACATAATATACAATACAAGTTGATTAAGTTATGGTTGAAATAGATTTGTTACCAATTTTCACGTAGCTAAAATGAGAAAAATTATCCAATCTTTTTTTACCCATAACTTCTTCATTTTATATCCGTTTTGAGTGAATCAAATTGCTATGGTTTCATATTGAACTCTATTTTATGAATCTAAACAGAAAAAGTATAGGTTTATAGTCGGAAAAATAAGTTACAAGTCGTTTTTGTAAAGGTAGTCATTTCGGTCGAAAGAACGACGTCTAGATGACCATTTTAGAAAACATACTTCCACTTTGAGTTTAACCATAATTTTTGGATATAGTTTCATGTTCATAATAAAAATCATTTTCTCAGAATAACAACTTTTAAATCAAAGTTTATCATAGTTTTTAATTAACTAACCCAAAACAGCCTGCGGTGTTACTACGACGGCGTAAATCCGGTTTTACGGTGTTTTTCGTGTTTCCAGGTTTTAAATCATTAAGTTAGCATATCATATAGATATAGAACATGTGTTTAGTTGATTTTAAAAGTCAAGTTAGAAGGATTAACTTTTGTTTGCGAACAAGTTTAGAATTAACTAAACTATGTTCTAGTGATTACAAGTTTAAACCTTCGAATAAGATAGCTTTATATGTATGAATCGAATGATGTTATGAACATCATTACTACCTTAAGTTCCTTGGATAAACCTACTGGAAAAGAGAAAAATGGATCTAGCTTCAACGGATTCTTGGATGGCTCGAAGTTCTTGAAGCAGAATCATGACACGAAAACAAGTTCAAGTAAGATCATCACTTGAAATAAGATTGTTATAGTTATAGAAATTGAACCAAAGTTTGAATATGATTATTACCTTGTATTAGAATGATAACCTACTGTAAGAAACAAAGATTTCTTGAGGTTGGATGATCACCTTGCAAGATTGGAAGTGAGCTACCAAACTTGAAAGTATTCTTGATTTTATGAAACTAGAACTTTTGGAATTTATGAAGAACACTTAGAACTTGAAGATAGAACTTGAGAGAGATCAATTAGATGAAGAAAATTGAAGAATGAAAGTGTTAGTAGGTGTTTTTGGTCGTTGGTGTATGGATTAGATATAAAGGATATGTTATTTTATTTTCATGTAAATAAGTCATGAATGATTACTCATATTTTTGTAATTTTATGAGATATTTCATGCTAGTTGCCAAATGATGGTTCCCACATGTGTTAGGTGACTCACATGGGCTGCTAAGAGCTGATCATTGGAGTGTATATACCAATAGTACATACATCTAAAAGCTGTGTATTGTACGAGTACGAATACGGGTGCATACGAGTAGAATTGTTGATGAAACTGAACGAGGATGTAATTGTAAGCATTTTTGTTAAGTAGAAGTATTTTGATAAGTGTCTTGAAGTCTTTAAAAAGTGTATGAATACATATTAAAACACTACATGTATATACATTTTAACTGAGTCGTTAAGTCATCGTTAGTCGTTACATGTAAATGTTGTTTTGAAACCTTTAGGTTAACGATCTTGTTAAATGTTGTTAACCCAATGTTTATAATATCAAAAGAGATTTTAAATTATTATATTATCATGATATTATGATATATGAATATCTCTTAATATGATATATATATATATATACATTAAATGTCGTTACAACGATAATCGTTACATATATGTCTCGTTTCAAAATCATTAAGTTAGTAGTCTTGTTTTTACCTATGTAGTTCAATGTTAATATAATTAATGATATGTTTACTTATCATAATATCATGTTAACTATATATATATATATATATATATATATATATATATATATATATATATATATATATATATATATATATATAACCATATATATGTCATCATATAGTTTTTACAAGTTTTAACGTTCATGAATCACCGGTCAACTTGGGTGGTCAATTGTCTATATGAAACCTATTTCAATTCATCAAGTCTTAACAAGTTTGATTGCTTAACATGTTGAAAACATTTAATCATGTAAATATCAATCTCAATTAATATATATAAACATGGAAAAGTTCGGGTCACTACAGTACCTACCCGTTAAATAAATTTCGTCCCGAAATTTTAAGCTGTTGAAGGTGTTGACGAATCTTCTGGAAATAGATGCGGGTATTTCTTCTTCATCTGATCTTCACGCTCCCAGGTGAACTCGGGTCCTCTACGAGCATTCCATTGAACCTTAACAATTGGTATCTTGTTTTGCTTAAGTCTTTTAACTTCACGATCCATTATTTCGACGGGTTCTTCGATGAATTGAAGTTTTTCGTTGATTTGGATTTCATCTAACGGAATAGTGAGATCATCTTTAGCAAAACATTTCTTCAAATTCGAGACGTGGAAAGTGTTATGTACAGCCGCAAGTTGTTGAGGTAACTCAAGTCGGTAAGCTACTGGTCCGACACGATCAATAATCTTGAATGGTCCAATATACCTTGGATTTAATTTCCCTCGTTTACCAAATCGAACAACGCCTTTCCAAGGTGCAACTTTAAGCATGACCATCTCTCCAATTTCAAATTCTATATCTTTTCTTTTAATGTCAGCATAGCTCTTTTGTCGACTTTGGGCGGTTTTCAACCGTTGTTGAATTTGGATGATCTTCTCGGTAGTTTCTTGTATAATCTCCGGACCCGTAATCTGTCTATCCCCCACTTCACTCCAACAAATCGGAGACCTGCACTTTCTACCATAAAGTGCTTCAAACGGCGCCATCTCAATGCTTGAATGGTAGCTGTTGTTGTAGGAAAATTTTGCTAACGGTAGATGTCGATCCCAACTATTTCCGAAATCAATAACACATGCTCGTAGCATGTCTTCAAGCGTTTGTATCGTCCTTTCGCTCTGCCCATCACTTTGTGGATGATAGGCAGTACTCATGTCTAGATGAGTTCCTAATGCTTGCTGTAATGTCTGCCAGAATCTTGAAACAAATCTGCCATCCCTATCAGAGATAATAGAGATTGGTATTCCATGTCTGGAGACGACTTCCTTCAAATACAGTCGTGCTAACTTCTCCATCTTGTCATCTTCTCTTATTGGCAGGAAGTGTGCTGATTTGGTGAGACGATCAACTATTACCCAAATAGTATCAAAACCACTTGCAGTCCTTGGCAATTTAGTGATGAAATCCATGGTAATGTTTTCCCATTTCCATTCCGGGATTTCGGGTTGTTGAAGTAGACCTGATGTTTTCTGATGCTCAGCTTTGACCTTAGAACACGTCAAACATTCTCCTACGTATTTAGCAACATCGGCTTTCATACCCGGCCACCAAAAATGTTTCTTGAGATCCTTGTACATCTTCCCCGTTCCAGGATGTATTGAGTATCTGGTTTTATGAGCTTCTCTAAGTACCATTTCTCTCATATCTCCAAATTTTGGTACCCAAATCCTTTCAGCCCTATACCGGGTTCCGTCTTCCCGAATATTAAGATGCTTCTCCGATCCTTTGGGTATTTCATCCTTTAAATTTCCCTCTTTTAAAACTCCTTGTTGCGCCTCCTTTATTTGAGTAGTAAGGTTATTATGAATCATTATATTCATAGATTTTACTCGAATGGGTTCTCTGTCCTTCCTGCTAAAGGCATCGGCTACCACATTTGCCTTCCCCGGGTGGTAACGAATCTCAAAGTCGTAATCATTCAATAATTCAATCCACCTACGCTGCCTCATATTCAGTTGTTTCTGATTAAATATGTGTTGAAGACTTTTGTAGTCGGTATATATAATACTTTTGACCCCATATAAGTAGTGCCTCCAAGTCTTTAATGCAAAAACAACCGCGCCTAATTCCAAATCATGCGTCGTATAATTTTGTTCGTGAATCTTCAATAGTCTAGACGCATAAGCAATCACCTTCGTTCGTTGCATTAATACACAACCGAGACCTTGCTTTGATGCGTCACAATAAATCACAAAATCATCATTCCCTTCAGGCAATGACAATATAGGTGCCGTAGTTAGCTTTTTCTTCAATAACTGAAACGCTTTCTCTTGTTCATCATTCCATTCAAATTTCTTCCCTTTATGCGTTAATGCAGTCAAGGGTTTTGCTATTCTGGAAAAGTCTTGGATGAACCTTCTGTAGTAACCAGCTAGTCCGGCGTATGTGTTTCGGAGTTTTCGGGGTTTCCCACTTTTCAACAGTTTCTATCTTTGCCGGATCCACCTTAATACCTTCTTTGTTCACTATGTGACCGAGGAATTGAACTTCTTCCAACCAAAATGCACACTTTGAAAACTTAGCGTACAATTCTTCCTTCCTCAATACTTCTAACACCTTTCTCAAATGTTCACCGTGTTCTTGGTCATTCTTTGAGTAAATAAGTATGTCATCAATGAAAACAATGACAAACTTGTCAAGGTATGGTCCACACACTCGGTTCATAAGGTCCATGAACACAGCTGGTGCATTAGTTAAACCAAACGGCATGACCATAAACTCGTAATGACCGTAACGTGTTCTGAAAGCAGTCTTTGGAATATCATCTTCTTTCACCCGCATTTGATGATACCCGGAACGTAAGTCAATCTTTGAATAAACAGACGAGCCTTGTAGTTGATCAAATAAGTCGTCGATTCTCGGTAGTGGGTAGCGGTTCTTGATGGTAAGTTTGTTCAACTCTCGGTAGTCGATACACAACCTGAATGTACCATCTTTCTTCTTGACAAACAAAACAGGAGCTCCTCACGGTGATGTGCTTGGTCGAATGAAACCACGCTCTAAAAGTTCTTGTAATTGGCTTTGCAGTTCTTTCATCTCGCTGGGTGCGAGTCTGTAAGGAGCACGAGCTATTGGTGCAGCTCCTGGTACAAGATCTATTTGAAATTCAACGGATCGATGTGGGGGTAATCCCGGTAATTCTTTCTGAAATACATCGGGAAATTCTTTTGCGACGGGAACATCATTGATGCTCTTTTCTTCAGTTTGTACTTTCTCGACGTGTGCTAGAACAGCATAGCAACCTTTTCTTATTAGTTTTTGTGCCTTCAAATTACTAATAAGATGTAGCTTCGTGTTGCCCTTTTCTCCGTACACCATTAAGGGTTTTCCTTTTTCTCGTATAATGCGAATTGCATTTTGGTAACAAACGATCTCTGCTTTCACTTCTTTCAACCAGTCCATACCGATTATCACATCAAAACTCCCTAACTCTACTGGTATCAAATCAATCTTAAATGTTTCGCTAACCAGTTTAATTTCTCGATTCCGACATATATTATCTGCTGAAATTAATTTACCATTTGCTAATTCGAGTAAAAATTTACTATCCAAAGGCGTCAATGGACAATTTAATTTAGCACAAAAATCTCTACTCATATAGCTTCTATCCGCACCCGAATCAAATAAAACGTAAGCAGATTTATTGTGAATAAGAAACGTACCCGTAACAAGCTCCGGGTCTTCTTGTGCCTCTGTCGCATTAATATTGAAAACTCTTCCGCGGCCTTGTCCATTCGTGTTCTCCTGGTTCGGGCAATTTCTAATAATGTGGCCCGGTTTTCCACATTTATAACAAACTACATTGGCATAACTTGCTCCGACACTACTTGCTCCGCCATTACTCGTTCCGACACCATTTGTTCCTTTCGTTCTATTAACCCCTGGTCCGTAGACCTCACACTTCGCCGCGCTATGACCATTTCTTTTACACTTGTTGCAAAATTTGGTGCAGAACCCCGAGTGATACTTTTCACACCTTTGGCATAGCTGCTTCTGATTGTTGTTGTTGTTGCGGTTATTATTGTTGTTGGGATGATTGTTGTAGTTGCTGTTGTTGTTGTTGTTGTTGTTGTTGTTGTTGGGCCGTTTGTTGTAGTTGCGATTGATGTTGCGATTGTTGGGATAATTGATGCGATTATGGTTGTAATTGATGTTGTTGTTGTATTGGTGATTCTTATCACCGTTTTCCTCCCACTTTCTTTTGACTTGCTTCACATTGGCCTCTTCAGCACTCTGTTCTTTAATTCTTTCTTCAATCTGGTTCACTAGTTTGTGAGCCATTCTACATGCCTGTTGTATGGAGGCGGGCTCGTGTGAACTTATATCTTCTTGGATTCTTTCCGGTAATCCTTTCACAAACGCGTCGATCTTCTCTTCCTCATCTTCGAATGCTCCCGGACACAATAGGCACAATTCTGTGAATCGCCTTTCGTACGTGGTAATATCAAATCCTTGTGTTCGTAACCCTCTAAGTTCTATCTTGAGCTTATTGACCTCGGTTCTGGGACGGTACTTCTCGTTCATCAAGTGCTTGAATGTTGACCACGGTAGTGCGTACGCATCGTCTTGTCCTACTTGCTCTAAATAGGTATTCCACCATGTTAATGCAGAACCTGTGAAGGTATGCGTAGCGTACTTCACTTTGTCCTCTTCAGTACACTTACTTATGGCAAACACCGATTCGACCTTCTCGGTCCACCGTTTCAATCCGATCGGTCCTTCGGTTCCATCAAATTCCAAAGGTTTGCAGGCAGTGAATTCTTTGTAGGTGCATCCTACACGATTTCCTGTACTGCTAGATCCAAGGTTAATGTTGGTATGTAGCGCAGCCTGTACTGCGGCTATGTTTGAAGCTAGAAAAGTACGGAATTCCTCTTCATTCATATTCACGGTGTGTCGAGTAGTCGGTGCCATTTCCTTCAAAATAGTCAAATGGAACAAGTTAATCATACAGAATATTAAGAGTAGTTAATAGTATTTCGTAGCATAATATGAACTCATTTATAAAAGCTTTTTCTTCATATTAGCGTTTTATAAGTTTAAATTCGGGTAGTACCTACCCGTTAAGTTCATACTTAGTAGCTAATATACAATTCAACTACTACAATTCTATATGAAAAACTGATTATAATAATATTTCGCGTTCAAACTTTTACACAATATTTTACAAACTTACAATACTGCTTATTTTACATATAGCATGAAATATAGCACACAATAAATTTGATACAAGATGGTTGTGAAGATAATTCTAGCTAGTACACAAGTCGTTCAGCAAAGGCAATAAAGACACGTAATTCATACGTCCAGAAACAAGTCATGCATTCTGGTTTTACTAGGATTACTTCCTATCCTTGGTCTTGTGGAACATAACCGTTATGGCCGTTGATAAGACAGCGTGTTGTAACGTCGTCAAAGGGACGAGGGTTACGTAATGTCCAACAGTCCCGTAACAATCTAAAAACCTCATTTCTTACCCCAATTACCGACTCCGTCACTTGTGGAAACGTTTTGTTTAATAGTTGTAGCCCGATGTTATTGTTCTCACTTTGGTGAGAAGCGAACATTACTAATCCGTAAGCATAACATGCTTCTTTATGTTGCATGTTAGCCGCTTTTTCTAAATCACGAAGTCCAATATTCGGATATATTGAGTCAAAATAATTTCTTAACCCGTTGCGTAAAATAGCATTTGGGTTCCCCGCAATATATGCGTCAAAGTAAACACATCGTAACTTATGGGTTTCCCAATGTGATATCCCCCATCTTTCAAACGAAAGTCTCTTTTAAACCAAGACATTCTTGGAACGTTCTTCGAATGTCTTACAAACTGATCTCGCCTTAAATAGTTGTGCCGAGGAATTTTGACCGACTCTAGACAAGATTTCATCAATCATGTCTCCGGGTAGGTCTCTTAAAATATTGGGTTGTTTATCCATTTTGTGTTTTTTATACTGTAAAATAAACAAGAGTTAGATTCATAAAAAAATAAAAAAAAATACTTATTAATACAAGCAATTTTTACATATATCATAAAGCATAAGCACACTATATTACATATATTACACCACACGAATACAACTATCTTATTCCGACTCGCTTGTTTCTTCTTCTTCGGTTTTGGTTCGTTTTGCCAAGGTTCTAGGGATATATGATGTTCCCCTAATACGAGCCGTCGTAATCCACATTGGTTTAGAAAAACCTGGTGGTTTAGAGGTTCCCGGGTCATTGTTACAACTTAAGTACTTCGGGGGTTGACGATACATATAAAGTTCATCGGGGTTGGAATTAGATTTCTCTATTTTTATGCCCTTTCCCTTATTATTTTCTTTTGCCTTTTTAAATTCAGTTGGGGTAATTTCTATAACATCATCGGAATTCTCGTCGGAATCTGATTCATCGGAGAATTGGTAATCCTCCCAATATTTTGCTTCCTTGGCGGAAACACCATTGACCATAATTAACCTTGGTCGGTTGGTTGAGGATTTTCTTTTACTTAACCGTTTTATTATTTCCCCCACCGGTTCTATTTCTTCATCCGGTTCCGATTCTTCTTCCGGTTCCGATTCTTCTTCCGATTCCGACTCTTCTTCCGGTTCCTCTTCGGGAACTTGTGAATCAGTCCACGAATCATTCCAATTTACATTTGACTCTTCATTATTATTAGGTGAGTCAATGGGACTTGTTCTAGAGGTAGACATCTATCACATAATATCAAACGCGTTAAGAGATTAATATATAACATAATATTCACATGTTAAAAATATATAGTTTCCAGCAAAATTTGTTAAGCAATCATTTTTCAAGTAAACACGGTCGAAGTCCAGACTCACTAATGCATCCTAACAAACTCGATAAGACACACTAATGCAAAATTCTGGTTCTCTAAGACCAACGCTCGGATACCAACTGAAATGTCCCGTTCTTATTGATTAAAAACGTTCCATATTAATTGATTTCGTTGCGAGGTTTTGACCTCTATATGAGACGTTTTTCAAAGACTGCATTCATTTTAAAACAAACCATAACCTTTATTTCATAAATAAAGGTTTAAAAAACTTTACGTAGATTATCAAATAATGATAATCTAAAATATCATGTTTACACACGACCATTATATAATGGTTTACAATACAAATATGTTACATCGAAATCAGTTTCTTGAATGCAGTTTTTACACAATATCATACAAATATGGACTCCAAATCTTGTCCTTATTTTAGTATGCAAAAGCGGAAGCTCTTAATATTCACCTGAGAATAAACATGCTTTAAACGTCAACAAAAATGTTGGTGAGTTATAGGTTTAACCTATATATATCAAATCGTAACAATAGACCACAAGATTTCATATTTCAATATACATCCCATACATAGAGATAAAAATTCATTCATATGGTGAACACCTGGTAACCGACATTAACAAGATGCATATATAAGAATATCCCCATCATTCCGGGACACCCTTCGGATATGATATAAATTTCGAAGTACTAAAGCATCCGGTACTTTGGATGGGGTTTGTTAGGCCCAATAGATCTATCTTTAGGATTCGCGTCAATTAGGGTGTCTGTTCCCTAATTCTTAGATTACCAGACTTAAAAAAAGGGGCATATTCGATTTCAATAATTCAACCATAGAATGTAGTTTCACGTACTTGTGTCTATTTTGTAAATCATTTATAAAACCTGCATGTATTCTCATCCCAAAAATATTAGATTTTAAAAGTGGGACTATAACTCACTTTCACAGATTTTTACTTCGTCGGGAAGTAAGACTTAACTACTGGTTGATTCACGAACCTATAACAATATATACATATATATCAAAGTATGTTCAAAATATATTTACAACACTTTTAATATATTTTGATGTTTTAAGTTTATTAAGTCAGTTGTCCTCGTTAGTAACCTACAACTAGTTGTCCACAGTTAGATGTACAAAAATAAATCGATAAATATTATCTTGAATCAATCCACGACCCAGTGTATACGTATCTCAGTATTGATCACAACTCAAACTATATATATTTTGGAATCAACCTCAACCCTGTATAGCTAACTCCAACATTCACATATAGAGTGTCTATGGTTGTTCCGAAATATATATAGATGTGTCGACATGATAGGTCGAAACATTGTATACGTGTCTATGGTATCTCAAGATTACATAATATACAATACAAGTTGATTAAGTTATGGTTGGAATAGATTTGTTACCAATTTTCACGTAGCTAAAATGAGAAAAATTATCCAATCTTGTTTTACCCATAACTTCTTCATTTTAAATCCGTTTTGAGTGAATCAAATTGCTATGGTTTCATATTGAACTCTATTTTATGAATCTAAACAGAAAAAGTATAGGTTTATAGTCGGAAAAATAAGTTACAAGTCGTTTTTGTAAAGGTAGTCATTTCGGTCGAAAGAACGACGTCTAGATGACCATTTTAGAAAACATACTTCCACTTTGAGTTTAACCATAATTTTTGGATATAGTTTCATGTTCATAATAAAAATAATTTTCTAAGAATAACAACTTTTAAATCAAAGTTTATCATAGTTTTTAATTAACTAACCCAAAACAGCCTGCGGTGTTACTACGACGGCGTAAATCCGGTTTTACGGTGTTTTTCGTGTTTCCAGGTTTTAAATCATTAAGTTAGCATATCATATAGATATAGAACATGTGTTTAGTTGATTTTAAAAGTCAAGTTAGAAGGATTAACTTTTGTTTGCGAACAAGTTTAGAATTAACTAAACTATGTTCTAGTGATTACAAGTTTAAACCTTCGAATAAGATAGCTTTATATGTATGAATCGAATGATGTTATGAACATCATTACTACCTTAAGTTCCTTGGATAAACCTACTGGAAAAGAGAAAAATGGATCTAGCTTCAACGGATTCTTGGATGGCTCGAAGTTCTTGAAGCAGAATCATGACACGAAAACAAGTTCAAGTAAGATCATCACTTGAAATAAGATTGTTATAGTTATAGAAATTGAACCAAAGTTTGAATATGATTATTACCTTGTATTAGAATGATAACCTACTATAAGAAACAAAGATTTCTTGAGGTTGGATGATCACCTTGCAAGATTGGAAGTGAGCTAGCAAACTTGAAAGTATTCTTGATTTTATGAAACTAGAACTTTTGGAATTTATGAAGAACACTTAGAACTTGAAGATAGAACTTGAGAGAGATCAATTAGATGAAGAAAATTAAAGAATGAAAGTGTTTGTAGGTATTTTTGGTCGTTGGTGTATGGATTAGATATAAAGGATATGTTATTTTGTTTTCATGTAAATAAGTCATGAATGATTACTCATATTTTTGTAATTTTATGAGATATTTCATGCTAGTTGCCAAATGATGGTTCCCACATGTGTTAGGTGACTCACATGGGCTGCTAAGAGCTGATCATTGGAGTGTATATACCAATAGTACATACATCTAAAAGCTGTGTATTGTACGAGTACGAATACAGGTGCATACGAGTAGAATTGTTGATGAAACTGAACGAGGATGTAATTGTAAGCATTTTTGTTAAGTAGAAGTATTTTGATAAGTGTCTTGAAGTCTTTAAAAAGTGTATGAATAGATATTAAAACACTACATGTATATACATTTTAACTGAGTCGTTAAGTCATCGTTAGTCGTTACATGTAAATGTTGTTTTGAAACCTTTAGGTTAACGATCTTGTTAAATGTTGTTAACCCAATGTTTATAATATCAAAAGAGATTTTAAATTATTATATTATCATGATAAGATGATGTATGAATATCTCTTAATATTATATATATATATACATTAAATGTCGTTACAATGATAATCGTTACATATATGTCTCGTTTCAAAATCATTAAGTTAGTTGTCTTGTTTTTACCTATGTAGTTCAATGTTAATATAATTAATGATATGTTTACTTATCATAATATCATGTTAACTATATATATATATATATAACCATATATATGTCATCATATAGTTTTTACAAGTTTTAACGTTCGTGAATCACCGGTCAACTTGGGTGGTCAATTGTCTATATGAAACCTATTTCAATTCATCAAGTCTTAACAAGTTTGATTGCTTAACATGTTGGAAACATTTAATCATGTAAATATCAATCTCAATTAATATATATAAACATGGAAAAGTTCGGGTCACTACATCTTGCTGGTACAGATATATGTGGATGATATTATTTATGGATCTAAAAATGAGAAACATTGTCAAGATTTTTCAAAACTTATGTCAAAGACATATGAAATGAGCTTACAAAGAGATTTGCAATACTTTTTGGAATTGCAAATTAAACAACTTGATGATGGAATTTTTATAAGTCAGGATAAATATATCAAAGATATGCTAAAGAAATTTGGTCTGACCTGTTTAAAAGATATAGGGACCCCAATGGCAGCATCTATTAAAATAGACGCTGATCCCAATGGTGAACCAGTCAATATCACTGAATATAGAGGTATGATTGGATCCCTACTTTATCTCACAGCCAGCAGACCAGATATTATGTTTGCCACATATCTCTGTGCCAGATATCAAGCTGATCCTAAAGAGTCACACTTGCTAGCTTTCAAAAGGATATTTAGGTATCTGAAAGCTACTGCTAAACGTGGTCTTTGGTACCCCAAAGACCAGGATTTTGAGCTAATTGGGTATTCAGATGCTAATTTCACAGGGTGTAAAATAGACAGGAAAAGTACTACTGGTGGTTGCCAGTTACTGGGTGCTAGGCTAGTCAGCTGGACGAGCAAAAAGCAAAATACTGTGTCTACATCTACTGCTGAGGCAGAATACGTTTCTTCTAGTAGTTGTACTGCTCAAGTACTGTGGATGCAAAGCCAGCTGAAAGACTATGGTGTTCATGTTACAAAGACTCCAATCTACTATGACAACACAAGTGCAATCGCTATCACCAACAATCATGTGATGCATTCAAAAACAAAGTACGTTGACGTTCGATATCACTTCATAAGAGATCATGTTCAAAAAGGAGATGTGGAGCTACATTTTATTTTAACAGACCAGCAGTTAGCAGATCTATTCACAAAGCCCTTAGATGAGAAACGTTTTAACTATCTCATCTCTGAGCTCGGTATGCTTGAACTTTAAATAAAAGACAATTTTTGTTGGTGTGCTGGCTCTACAACATGTAGGGCAAACCAGTAAGTCATTTTTGTTAAGTTACTGCCTACATGTAAAACACTCAGCACAACAAGGTCTTTTATACTTTGGTTACTCAAAATGTTTTTAATTGAAATAATAAATAGCTCACAAAATTAAATGATTCCTTAAATCTGAAACTCATTTACTCCCAATGATTTATATTAAATTCATGACATATTAAATGTAACAAAGTATTTTGTATTTAATACAAAACTTATTATGTGGTTTTTAAATCATTTTTTTTGAATTAAAACCTGCTGCATTTAATGCTGAATGGGAGGTATGAGTGTTCAAGCCGTATATACGTTAAATCAACAGTCTGTGTCCCCTCGAAAGTGTGCCAGTCTGTCACATCTGCCCACGCGCCTGCTAATAGCAGTTGCCTTTTTCTCTCTCATGCCTTTTTCACACAATCACAACGGTTAAAAGAGTGTTTTATCTTCCATAATAACCTTCGGTTATTCAGTTTTCAAATTCACACTCTTCTCTCTAAAAATCCCCAAATCTTCAAATCAATTCATACATCCATCTTCTACAAAATCATCAATGGTAGGACAACAACAACATCAATCACCACCTGCTACAAACTAGCCAGAGGAACAACAACCACATCAACAACAACCGGTAGAACCACAACAATCGGCACAGCAACCACCACCGGTCATCGAATAACAAGTGGTGCAGGGCCCTCTGTTCAACCTGCACCTAAGCCTTGTTAGGGCTGCAAATGCACCAGAACACTCTACCATTCGCCTATCGAGAGGCAATGCTGCTAATGCCCTTTCAGTTCCCAAATCCAAAGCCAACATGGGCTATGATACGCTTATCGATTACATAAGACAATCACCACTGGCTCGAGTTATTACCGGCATACCTTCTCATCTTTATCCGGCCTGTTTGGCCAGATTCTGGTATACTGCCACCACGGCCACCACTCAACAGAACGTTCCATGTATTCGTGGCATGGTGACTGAAACCCTACCCTGCTCCATCATTGTTGATGCCATCCGACGTGCTCTCCAATTACCTATTGGTCCATTCGTTAATTCACCAACCATTGATGAGTTTAGAAGAGAAGTACTGGAAATTATAGGGTTTGATGGACCAGTGGCTCATACGCCCTTAAGGAAGCAGATGCCACCTCTGTGGAATTACTTCTTTGGCTTGCTGACCCATTGCATCTGTCAGAAGTCCGGGAGCTTTGATCAGTGCTCAGATTTTGAGCTGAAGATTGGTCACGGGATGCTGTTCAATCGAAATATTGATTATACCGGTGAAATTTACTTAAGGTTAAGGGAAATGGTGCTTGCACCCAAACGAACACACTTAATCCCCTTTCCAAGGTTTTTGAGCCTTGTTTTTGAAAATGAGCTGGGTGAAGCTTACCAGCAGATTGCTGATGAATCATTCGACCTGCCTCCAAAACAAGGGGGAATGCCAAAAGATGCTCCTGCTGCTCCATATAATGTCTTGACACCAGGCATGCTTGAGTATCTTGCTGCTCGAGGTGGAGTGAACCAACCTACTGCCTTTGGTGCTGCACTAGCTGAGGGGGAGGGACCTTAGCGAAAGCCAGCTGTAAAAAAGAAGAAGCCAGCTACCTCAACTAGTACAAATACCGTCTCACATACTGGTAAATACGTTATGCAGAATATTCCTGATTCACCAGTACCTTCTGATTCATCAGCTTCTTCCTCATCATCTTCTTCTTCTGATGGTGATGCTGATAAAGGTACTGGTAAGGATGAACCAGTCACTCATGATAATATAACTGGTACTAAAGACAAACCAGTGGATCTCACTAATGATGCTGTTAATGATGCTGACAAGAATACTAGTGATTCTAAACCTTCGGGTGAAGGTAAAAATGATGGTGATCATGGTGACGACTCAGATTCTGACCTTCCACCTCCACCACCCCATGGAGGTAGTTCTGTGTTAGCTGCTACTGACCACCCCTCAACCAGCTATGTTAAATTTAATGCTGATGAGATGGCTGACATCTCCACCCTGGCTGTCTATAAGAAACTCGCAGAAGTTACACCTGATCTACAAAACACCATTCACACTACTATTGTTGATAGTGTGACTGAAGCCATACGTAATGCTGGGCAAGTTACCACTTCCAATGTTGAAGCTCAGCTTGAAAAAGTATGTGCCTTTGCAGATCTTGCGGTGGATGCCATTGTCAGACAACATGAAGAGGAGGTGGACTTAAAGAAACGAATCATCTCTCACAACGAGTATACTGAGGATATTGCCCGTCTTCAAGCTGATTTGGACGCTGCTAATCGCAGAATTCTTTTTCTTAATGAAGAAAATACGGTGCTACATGAGAGATTGGATTCGCAGGAACAGCAAATGGCTAACATGATTCCTGCTTCTACCTATGTTCAAATGGTTGAAAATATACAACGACTGGCTACCCTACAGGGTGATGTTAGGGCCATTGTTGAACAGATGGCTACAGGTGTTGCAAGGAATGAGGTTAGGTCTTCCAACCTCCTTCTTCGACAATTTGGCGTGGATCCTGGTGCCCATCTTACTCCTGAAGTTGCTGACTGGAACAATTTTGCATTCTCTGTTCCAGATTTAGATAGTGACCTTGATGCACAGGTCTCCCCTGTTCACCTTTCTGCCCCTGCTGATGACAAAAAGTTGGAGAAGAAATCTAAAAAGAAACTCAAAAAGAGAAAACAATCAGAGTGGGAGCATGAGCATGAAAAGGCTCCAAAACAACCAAGGAGGGATGGTGATGGTGATGGTGGTGATGGTACTACTATTCAAGACTCTGGCACTAAGCCCATCAACGCTCATACTGAAGCTGGTGTACAGGCAGCTGGTGAATCTCAACCCAGTGTGTCTGCCACATCAGTGGATGATATTGGTTCTGGCAGTAAGCCCAGTGATGTTTCTGCATTGGCTATTGCTGAAGCTTTTGTTGTCTCTCAAACTATTGAAAGAAGAATAAAAAGAAAACTGGAGAGACATCAGAAGAGACAGCAAGAATTAAATGATGCCTTCAATGTCAAATGGGATGCCTATGTTGCTCTTAAACGCTACAGAATTGAGCATAGGAGATGGCTGACCCCAAAAAAGAGGGACATTGATGATGACCTGATTGGCATTGATAAATTCAAAAGGGATGCACGAAAAAGAAATGCTAAGTTCATGGTCAAATACGACAAAAAGAGGGCAAAGCTGTATGCTGAGCGAGCAGACAGGATCAAACGGATGACTCCTGAAGAAATGAAAGATTATCTTGCATCTACTGAGTCAGGGGGAGGAGTTAGAGCTGACATTTTTATGAAGTGGTTAGATGCTATGTTAGAAACCAGCTCATCTTCTCGCCCAACATCTTCTGCACAGCCAGCTACACAACATAAGCCAGCAGAAACAATCATTCTTGATGATGATGATATTCAGGGGGAGCATCTTGCTATCGTTCCCTACCTGCCTCCACTTGAGCCAGTATCAACACAAGAACCATCAGCTGAACCCATGCCCATATATAAACAAAGGGTGAAATCTGCTCCTAGGGACAATCAGCCCCTAAGGAAAGGACCCTTATTTGAGGCAGCTGATGAAGATACTGAGGTGGTTGTACCAGCTGATACTAATCAGTCAGCTAGTATTGAAGACACAGCAAGGAGTGCTGTGAATGAAGACCCAGCCAGAAGTGTGCTGCTGGGTGTTACAAGTGTTGAAGACCCAGCCAAGGTGGTTGAGCTGGGTGTTAATCAAGATGATGATACGGTTAATCCTGCTGACTTTACAGTCTGGGGTAGTGGAGATCACTTATTTGTTCAATCACCTATCTCTCCCAGACCCTCACTTATTTTAACAGAACACATGATAATCTTGTTAATCAGTTTCTAGTGAGTTCATCTGGCATAGGTGAATCAATCATGTATCCTCCATCTTCCCCAAAACGTCATGGTAAAAACAGAACTTGGGAATATGATTCAGTTACCCGTGGTGAGCCAGACTTATTTAAAATGAATCCATATGAAAGAGATGCTTACAGGCTGGAGATCACTGTACAAGAATTGCTTGAGCAAAGACAAGCTGCTATTAATGAAAGGATACGCCAAGTTAGGTTGCTGCATCATCCCCTTGATCAGCCACTCTACATCATTGCCTTGACTTATGGCATTGAAATTGGTGTATACTTAAACAACAGTGGTCAAAGGCTCTCTACTGATGAGGAGAAAGCTCAATTTCAAGAGGCTCGCCAACTGGGTATGGATCTAAGGGAGTATCGTGCTACCCTTAGAACTGAAGAGGGTAGAAAGATGATTGAAACAACAAAATCCCTGAAAATCACTGCCGACGATTATTTGTTGGGCCTACAAGCTGAAATTCAAAGAAGGGAGGCTGCTGATGCTGAACTCGCTGAGAGGGTAAGACTTCAGGATATAGAAGACAAATTAGCTGCTGATAGAAAGCAAGAGGCTGAATCCCTAAAGTTAGCCAAAGCCATTGTCAAAGAACAGGATAAGGCACTTGATGAGATGGAAGCTGCTGAGAAAGCACCTACTACTGCTCCTATAGAATCTGTCCGTACCATTGAATTTCATGATCATTATTATAGGAGTAGGTATGGTGATGTGATAAATAGAAGATCCAATCCCAGCAGGATCATCCAAGTGAACAGAAGGTCAAAAAGAGCTTTCAATGTCATAAGGGAGAATAAGGTTCAAGAAAGAATAAACTATGATGAGTTAAGATCCCTTGGATTTAGTGAATGGATGGAGATCTTGGAGTATTTCATTGGTAAAGGTGAAAGTGCTATCAAAAATACACTTAAATCTGAACTCCAACAGCTCTTCAAGAAAGCAACCAGGTTTGGGAATGCACCAGTGGTGAATGTAGAAGAAGTCCTTTCTCAAAAGCCTAAAGGAAAGCAATCTACTGGTGAAGGACCAACCGAAAGAGGCCCCATCATTCTACCTCCTCATATCCATGTATTTGACCCTGCTGATGTACCTTATATATTCCCTGAAGCCTGGAGAATCAAATAAGAGGAGCTATCTGAAGAAGAACGGGATAAAGATAAAGATAGATAGTCTCCTATGTGCTCAAATTGTATCTTTTGTTTAATTCACCTTTCATTTTGCTGTTGTTGTAATTACTGTACATACTTTGTTGTAATGAAAGTAAAATGAGTTTATCTTCTAAATCATATCAAATTATAAGATATGGATAACTCAGCAAAAGATCCAAAAAACAAACTTAAAAAGGGACATATTACTGCTTATTTTTCATTAGGTCCCTCTGTGGTGACTTTAGTGTTTTCTCTATATGTCATAGGTTTTGTCATCATCAAATAGGGGGAGATTATTGAGTCTCCAAAATAATTAAGGATTTAATTATGACAAAAACTGTAATTTATTTGCACTAAAATGTTATGTGCTGTCAGCACAAGTTTGTTCATGTATAGACAGCAGATATTGCTGTGTCGAGTGTTTAGTTTGCTGCTCAGTCTACCAGCACAAGGTAGACAATGTTCTTCAATCAGCACAGGATGTGTACTCAGCAAATCAAGAACATGAAGTGGCTCAGCAATGAAGAACCAGCACAGCTGGAATGCAGCTCACTACACAAGACAGCTATGCTCCATTATAAGCATAGTAGTTTTCCGAGTGGTCTACATCAATGGTACTATTCAACAGAAGTCTAAGACAAAGTTGAACAGAAAAGGACACGCGTCGGCGGCTGACAAGTGACCTTACAAGACCACGTGGTAATGCAGAAGTTTAACGCATATGCAGACATGAGTTATACTTTGTCAACACCTAGGGAACACAACATTCTATTTGTATAAACAAATAGTGCAAATAGTTACCAAAGAGGAAAGAGGAGAGCATGCTCTCTGATGTAGTTGTCCCCACAAGTACAGACATCCTATGTACCAGTGGACAATAGAACCATTACACGATTAATAGGACTACTATAAATTATTGTATCCACTATTGTAAAAACTAGTGGTGTGGGTTTATTTTTATAGAGTCAAAACGTGTAATAGCTGTTAGTTTACCTCTTAGCTATAATCTAGGTAATCTGTATCAACCAACTATCATTCCGCCAAGGATAGTTGTGATTCTTTGTGATTCAATCAATAAAGAATAACTGTTGAAAATTACCTGTGACTCTATTTATTTGCATGCTTGAATACTAATCGAGTTTAACTGTTAAGTTATTTTAAAAGAAATTGTATTCACCCCCCCTCTATAATACTCCTGTTGTTATCAAGGGACCAACAAGAAGACTTCCGTGTTTTCCTTGAAGCAAACATAGTCGCAGTACAGGATGCGATGCAAAATAAAATAACTCTGGATCTAGCAGTGGAACTAATTTCACAAAAAATCATGTAGGATGCTCCTACAAGGAATTCACTGCCTGCAAACCTTTAGAATTTGATGGAACCGAGGGTCCAATTGGATTGAAACGGTGGACCGAGAAGGTTGAGTCGGTGTTTACCATAAGTAAATGTACTGAAGAAGACAAAGTAAAGTACGCTACGCATACCTTCACAGGTACGGCGCTAACATGGTGGAATACCAATCTCGAGCAGGTAGGACAAGATGCTGCTTACGCACTACCGTGGTCAGCATTCAAGCAATTGATGAACGAGCAGTATCGTCCCAGAAACGAGGTCAACAAGCTCAAGGTAGAGCTTAGAGGATTACAAACGCAAGGTTTTTATATCACCACGTACGAACGACGATTCACGGAATTGTGCCTATTGTGTCCCAGAACGTTCGAAGACGAAGAAGAGAAGATTGACGCATTTGTAAAAGCATTACAGGAAAGGATTCAAGAAGATGTGAGCTCACATGAGCCCACCTCCATACAAAAGGCAAGTCGAATGGCTCACAAATTAGTGAACCAGATCGAAGGAAAGACTAAAGAGCAGACGACTGAAGAGGCTAATATGAAACAAGTCAAGAGAAAGTGGGAAGAAACCAATGACAAGAGTCACCAATACAACAACAACAATCTCAACCACAATCGCTATAACTATCCCAACAACCGCAACATCAATCGCAACAACAACTTCAACAAACGTCCTAACAACAACTACAATAACCGTCCTAACAACAATAACAACAACAACAATAGCAACAATAACAATCCCAACAACAATCTCAATAACAACAATGGCAACAAAAACCAAAAACAGTCATGCCAAAGGTGTGAAGAGAATCACCAGGGGTTCTGCACGACATTTTGCACTAGGTGTAGAAGAAATGGTCATAGTACGGCAAAGTGTGAGGCCTACGGACCAAAGTTTAACAGAATTAAAATAACAAATAATGTCGGAACAGATAATGCCGCCATAGTTTGCTTTGCATGTGGAAAATCGGGCCACATTAGTAGAAATTGCCCGAATCAGGGGAATACTAGTGCGCAGGGCTGCGGAAGAGTTTTCAATATTAATACGGCAGAAGCGCAGGAAGACCCGGAGCTTGTTACGGGTACGTTTCTTATTGACAATAAACCTGCTTATGTTTTATTTGATTCGGGTGCGGATAGAAGCTATATGAGTAGAGATTTTTGTGCTAAACTAAGTTGTCCACTGACGCCTTTGGATAACAAATTTTTACTCGAATTAGCAAACGGTAAATTAATTACAGCAGATAATATATGTCAGAATCGAGAAATTAATTTGGTTAGCGAAACATTTAAGATTGATTTGATGCCAGTAGAGTTAGGGAGTTTTGATGTGATAATCGGCATGGATTGGTTGAGAAAGGAGAGAGCAGAAATCGTATGTTACAAAAATGCAATTCGCATTTTACGAGTAAAAGAAAATACTGAAATGTCCCGTTCTTATTGATTAAAAACGTTCCATATTAATTGATTTCGTTGCGAGGTTTTGACCTCTATATGAGACGTTTTTCAAAGACTGCATTCATTTTTAAAACAAACCATAACCTTTATTTCATAAATAAAGGTTTAAAAAGCTTTACGTAGATTATCAAATAATGATAATCTAAAATATCCTGTTTACACACGACCATTACATAATGGTTTACAATACAAATATGTTACATCGAAATCAGTTTCTTGAATGCAGTTTTTACACAATATGATACAAACATGGACTCCAAATCTTGTCCTTATTTTAGTATGCAACAGCGGAAGCTCTTAATATTCACCTGAGAATAAACATGCTTTAAACGTCAACAAAAATGTTGGTGAGTTATAGGTTTAACCTATATATATCAAATCGTAACAATAGACCACAAGATTTCATATTTCAATACACATCCCATACATAGAGATAAAAATCATTCATATGGTGAACACCTGGTAGCCGACATTAACAAGATGCATATATAAGAATATCCCCATCATTCCGGGACACCCTTCGGATATGATATAAATTTCGAAGTACTAAGCATCCGGTACTTTGGATGGGGTTTGTTAGGCCCAATAGATCTATCTTCAGGATTCGCGTCAATTAGGGTGTCTGTTCCCTAATTCTTAGATTACCAGACTTAATAAAAAGGGGCATATTCGATTTCGATAATTCAACCATAGAATGTAGTTTCACGTACTTGTGTCTATTTTGTAAATCATTTATAAAACCTGCATGTATTCTCATCCCAAAATATTAGATTTTAAAAGTGGGACTATAACTCACTTTCACAGATTTTTACTTCGTCGGGATGTAAGACTTGGCCACTGGTTGATTCACGAACCTATAACAATATATACATATATATCAAAGTATGTTCAAAATACATTTATAACACTTTTAATATATTTTGACGTTTTAAGTTTATTAAGTCAGCTGTCCTCGTTAGTAACCTACAACTAGTTGTCCATAGTTAGATGTACAGAAATAAATCGATAAATATTATCTTGAATCAATCCACGACCCAGTGTATACGTATCTCAGTATTGATCACAACTCAAACTATATATATTTTGGAATCAACCTCAACCCTGTATAGCTAACTCCAACATTCACATATAGAGTGTCTATGGTTGTTCCGAAATATATATAGATGTGTCGACATGATAGGTCGAAACATTGTATACGTGCCGTAGTTAGCTTTTTCTTCAATAACTGAAACGCTTTCTCTTGTTCATCCTTCCATTCAAATTTCTTCCCTTTATGCGTTAATGCAGTCAAGGGTTTTGCTATTCTGGAAAAGTCTTGGATGAACCTTCTATAGTAACCAGCTAGTCCTAAAAACTGGCGTATGTGTTTCGGAGTTTTCGGGGTTTCCCACTTTTCAACAGTTTCTATCTTTGCCGGATCCACCTTAATACCTTCTTTGTTCACTATGTGACCGAGGAATTGAACTTCTTCCAACCAAAATGCACACTTTGAAAACTTAGCGTACAATTCTTCCTTCCTCAATACTTCTAACACTTTTCTCAAATGTTCACCGTGTTCTTGGTCATTCTTTGAGTAAATAAGTATGTCATCAATGAAAACAATGACAAACTTGTCAAGGTATGGTCCACACACTCGGTTCATAAGGTCCATGAACACAGCTGGTGCATTAGTTAAACCAAACGGCATGACCATAAACTCGTAATGACCGTAACGTGTTCTAAAAGCAGTCTTTGGAATATCATCTTCTTTCACCCGCATTTGATGATACCCGGAACGTAAGTCAATCTTTGAATAAACAGACGAGCCTTGTAGTTGATCAAATAAGTCGTCGATTCTCGGTAGTGGGTAGCGGTTCTTGATGGTAAGTTTGTTCAACTCTCGGTAGTCGATACACAACCTGAATGTACCATCTTTCTTCTTGACAAACAAAACAGGAGCTCCCCACGGTGATGTGCTTGGTCGAATGAAACCACGCTCTAAAAGTTCTTGTAATTGGCTTTGCAGTTCTTTCATCTCGCTGGGTGCGAGTCTGTAAGGATCACGAGCTATTGGTGCAGCTCCTGGTACAAGATCTATTTGAAATTCAACGGATCGATGTGGGGGTAATCCCGGTAATTCTTTCGGAAATACATCGGGAAATTCTTTTGCAATGGGAACATCATTGATGCTCTTTTCTTCAGTTTGTACTTTCTCGACGTGTGCTAGAACAGCATAGCAACCTTTTCTTATTAGTTTTTGTGCCTTCAAATTACTAATAAGATGTAGCTTCGTGTTGCCCTTTTCTCCGTACACCATTAAGGGTTTTCCTTTTTCTCGTATAATGCGAATTGCATTTTTGTAACAAACGATCTCTGCTTTCACTTCTTTCAACCAGTCCATACCGATTATCACATCAAAACTCCCTAACTCTACTGGTATCAAATCAATCTTAAATGTTTCGCTAACCAGTTTAATTTCTCGATTCCGACATATATTATCTGCTGAAATTAATTTACCATTTGCTAATTCGAGTAAAAATTTACTATCCAAAGGCGTCAATGGACAACTTAATTTAGCACAAAAATCTCTACTCATATAGCTTCTATCCGCACCCGAATCAAATAAAACGTAAGCAGATTTATTGTCAATAAGAAATGTACCCGTAACAAGCTCCGGGTCTTCCTGTGCCTCTGCCGCATTAATATTGAAAACTCTTCCGTGGCCTTGTCCATTCGTGTTCTCCTGGTTTGGGTAATTTCTAATAATGTGGCCCGGTTTTCCATATTTATAACAAACTACATTGGCATAACTTGCTCCGACACTACTTGCTCTGCCATTACTCGTTCCGACACCATTTGTTCCTTTCGTTCTATTAACCCCTGGTCCGTAGACCTCACACTTCACCGCGCTATGACCATTTCTTTTACACTTGCTGCAAAATTTGGTGCAGAACCCCGAGTGATACTTTTCACACCTTTGGCATAGCTGCTTCTGATTGTTGTTGTTGTTACGGTTATTATTGTTATTGGGATGATTGTTGTAGTTGCTATTGTTGTTGTTGTTGTTGTTGTTGTTGTTGTTGTTGGGCCGTTTGTTGTAGTTGCGATTGATGTTGCGATTGTTGGGATAATTGTTGCGATTATTGTTGTAATTGCTGTTGTTGTTGTATTGGTGATTCTTATCACCGTTTTCCTCCCACTTTCTTTTGACTTGCTTCACATTGGCCTCTTCAGCAGTCTGTTCTTTAATTCTTTCTTCAATTTGGTTCACTAGTTTGTGAGCCATTCTACATGCCTGTTGTATGGAGGCGGGCTCGTGTGAACTTATATCTTCTTGGATTCTTTCCGGTAATCCTTTCACAAACGCGTCGATCTTCTCTTCCTCATCTTCGAATGCTCCCGGACACAATAGGCACAATTCTGTGAATCGTCTTTCGTACGTGGTAATATCAAATCATTGGGTTCGTAACCCTCTAAGTTCTGTCTTGAGCTTATTGACCTCGGTTCTGGGACGGTACTTCTCGTTCATCAAGTGCTTGAATGCTGACCACGGTAGTGCGTACGCATCGTCCTGTCCCACTTGCTCTAGATAGGTATTCCACCATGTTAACGCAGAACCTGTGAAGGTATGCGTAGCGTACTTTACTCTGTCCTCTTCAGTACACTTACTTATGGCAAACACCGATTCGACCTTCTCGGTCCACCGTTTCAATCCGATCGGTCCTTCGGTTCCATCAAATTCTAAAGGTTTGCAGGCAGTGAATTCTTTGTAGGTGCATCCTACATGATTTCCTGTACTGCTAGATCCAAGGTTATTGTTGGTATGTAGCGCAGCCTGTACTGCGGCTATGTTTGAAGCTAGAAAAGTACGGAATTCCTCTTCATTCATATTTACAGTGTGTCGAGTAGTAGGTGCCATTTCCTTCAAAATAGTCAAATGGAACAAGTTAATCATACAGAATATTAAGAGTAGTTAATAGTATTTCATAGCGTAATATGAACTCATTTATAAAAGCTTTTTCTTCATATTAGCGTTTTATAAATTTAAATTCGGGTAGCACCTACCCGTTAAGTTCATACTTAGTAGCTATTATACAATTCAACTACTACAATTCTATATGAAAAACTGATTATAATAATATTTCGCGTTCAAACTTTTATACAATATTTTACAAACTTACAATACCGCTTATTTTACATAAAGCATGAAATATAGCACACAATAACTTTGATACAAGATAGTTGTGAAGATAATTCTAGCTAATACACAAGTCGTTCAGCAAAGGCAATAAAGACACGTAATTCATACGTCCAGAAACAAGTCATGCATTCTGGTTTTACTAGGACTACTTCCCATCCTTGGTCTTGTGGAACATAACCGTTATGGCCGTTGATAAGACAGCGTGTTGTAACTTCGTCAAAGGGACAAGGGTTACGTAATGTCCAACAGTCCCGTAACAATCTAAAAACCTCATTTCTTACCCCAATTACCGACTCCGTCACTTGTGGGAACGTTTTGTTTAATAGTTGTAGGCCGATGTTCTTGTTCTCACTTTGGTGAGAAGCGAACATTACTAATCCGTAAGCATAACATGCTTCTTTATGTTGCATGTTAGCCGCTTTTTCTAAATCACGAAGTCCAATATTCGGATATATTGAGTCAAAATAATTTCTTAACCCATTGCGTAAAATAGCATTTGGGTTCCCCGCAATATATGCGTCAAAGTAAACACATCGTAACTTATGGATTTCCCAATGTGATATCCCCCATCTTTCGAACGAAAGCCTTTTATAAACCAAGGCATTCTTGGAACGTTCTTCGAGTGTCTTACAAACTGATCTCGCCTTAAATAGTTGTGCCGAAGAATTCTGACCGACTCTAGACAAGATTTCATCAATCATGTCTCCGGGTAGGTCTCTTAAAATATTGGGTTGTCTATCCATTTTTTGTTTTTATACTGTAAAATAGACAAGAGTTAGATTCATAAAAAAAATACTTATTAATACAAGCAATTTTTACATATATCATAAAGCATAAGCACACTATATTACATATATTACACCACACGAATACAACTATCTTATTCCGACTCGCTTGTTTCTTCTTCTTCGGTGTTGGTTCGTTTTGCCAAGTTTCTAGGGATATATGATGTTCCCCTAATACGAGCCGTAATTTTCCACATTGGTTTAGAAAAACCTGGTGGTTTAGAGGTTCCCGGGTCATTGTTACAACTTAAGGACTTCGGGGGTTGACGATACATATAAAGTTCATCGGGGTTGGAATTAGATTTCTCTATTTTTATGCCCTTTCCCTTATTATTTTCTTTTGCCTTTTTAAATTCAGTTGGGGTAATTTCTATAACATCATCGGAATTCTCTTCGGAATCCGATTCATCGGAAAATTGGTAATCCTCCCAATATTTTGCTTCCTTGGCGGAAACACCATTGACCATAATTAACCTTGGTCGGTTGGTTGAGGATTTTCTTTTACTTAACCGTTTTATTATTTCCCCCACCGGTTCTATTTCTTCATCCGGTTCCGATTCTTCTTCCGGTTCCGATTCTTCTTCTGGTTCCGACTCTTCTTCCGGTTCCTCTTCGGGAACTTGTGAATCAGTCCACGAATCATTCCAATTTACATTTGACTCTTCATTATTATTAGGTGAGTCAATGGGACTTGTTCTAGAGGTAGACATCTATCACATAATATCAAACGCGTTAAGAGATTAATATATCACATAATATTCACATGTTAAAAATATATAGTTTCCAACAAAATTTGTTGAGCAATCATTTTTCAAGTAAACACAGTCGAAGTCCAGACTCACTAATGCATCCTAAAAAACTCGATAAGACACACTAATGCAAAATTCTGGTTCTCTAAGACCAACGCTCTGATACCAACTGAAATGTCCCGTTCTTATTGATTAAAAACGTTCCATATTAATTGATTTCGTTGCGAGGTTTTGACCTCTATATGAGACGTTTTTCAAAGACTACATTCATTTTTAAAACAAACCATAACCTTTATTTCATAAATAAAGGTTTAAAAAGCTTTACGTAGATTATCAAATAATGATAATCTAAAATATCCTGTTTACACACGACCATTACATAATGGTTTACAATACAAATATGTTACATCAAAATCAGTTTCTTGAATGCAGTTTTTACACAATATGATACAAACATGGACTCCAAATCTTGTCCTTATTTTAGTATGCAACAGCGGAAGCTCTTAATATTCACCTGAGAATAAACATGCTTTAAACGTCAATAAAAATGTTGGTGAGTTATAGATTTAACCTATATATATCAAATCGTAACAATAGACCACAAGATTTCATATTTCAATACACATCCCATACATAGAGATAAAAATCATTCATATGGTGAACACCTGGTAGCCGACATTAACAAGATGCATATATAAGAATATCCCCATCATTCCGGGACACCCTTCGGATATGATATAAATTTCGAAGTACTAAGCATCCGGTACTTTGGATGGGGTTTGTTAGGCCCAATAGATCTATCTTTAGGATTCGCGTCAATTAGGGTGTCTGTTCCCTAATTCTTAGATTACCAGACTTATTAAAAAGGGGCATATTCGATTTCGATAATTCAACCATAGAATGTAGTTTCACGTACTTGTGTCTATTTTGTAAATCATTTATAAAACCTGCATGTATTCTCATCCCAAAATATTAGATTTTAAAAGTGGGACTATAACTCACTTTCACAGATTTTTACTTCGTCGGGAAGTAAGACTTGGCCACTGGTTGATTCACGAACCTATAACAATATATACATATATATCAAAGTATGTTCAAAATACATTTATAACACTTTTAATATATTTTGATGTTTTAAGTTTATTAAGTCAGCTGTCCTCGTTAGTAACCTACAACTAGTTGTCCATAGTTAGATGTACAGAAATAAATCGATAAATATTATCTTGAATCAATCCACGACCCAGTGTATACGTATCTCAGTATTGATCACAACTCAAACTATATATATTTTGGAATCAACCTCAACCCTGTATAGCTAACTCCAACATTCACATATAGAGTGTCTATGGTTGTTCCGAAATATATATAGATGTGTCGACATGATTGGTCGAAACATTGTATACGTGTCTATGGTATCTCAAGATTACATAATATACAATACAAGTTGATTAAGTTATGGTTGGAATAGATTTGTTACCAATTTTTTACGTAGCTAAAATGAGAAAAATTATCCAATCTTGTTTTACCCATAACTTCTTCATTTTAAATCCGTTTTGAGTGAATCAAATTGCAATGGTTTCATATTGAACTCTATTTTATGAATCTAAACAGAAAAAGTATAGGTTTATAGTCGGAAAAATAAGTTACAAGTCGTTTTTGTAAAGGTAGTCATTTCAGTCGAAAGAACGACGTCTAGATGACCATTTTAGAAAACATACTTCCACTTTGAGTTTAACCATAATTTTTGGATATAGTTTCATGTTCATAATAAAAATCATTTTCTCAGAATAACAACTTTTAAATCAAAGTTTATCATAGTTTTTAATTAACTGACCCAAAACAGCCCGCGGTGTTGCTACGACGGCGTAAATCCGGTTTTACGGTGTTTTTCGTGTTTCCAGGTTTTAAATCATTAAGTTAGCATATCATATAGATATAGAACATGTGTTTAGTTAATTTTAAAAGTCAAATTAGAAGGATTAACTTTTGTTTGCGAACAAGTTTAGAATTAACTAAACTATGTTCTAGTGATTACGAGTTTAAACCTTCGAATAAGATAGTTTTATATATATGAATCAAATGATGTTATGAACATCATTACTACCTCAAGTTTAGTAGGTAAACCTACTGGAAGTGATAAGAAATGATCTAGCTTCAAAGGATCTTGGATGGCTTGAAAGTTCTTGAAGTAGGATCATGACACAAAAACAAGTTCAAGTAAGATTTTTACTCGAATTAAGATAGTTTATAGTTATAGAAATTGAATCAAAGTTTGAATATGAATATTACCTTGAATAAGAAAGATAACCTACTATATATAACAAAGGTTTCTTGATCTTAGATGATTACTTGGAATGGATTAGAAAGCTTGGAAGTAAATTAGTAAACTTGAAGGGATTTTTGAAGTGTTCTTGAAGTGTTCTTCCTATGATGATTATAGCTTGATTCTTGAAGTGATTTTTGATGAAGATGATGATTAACTACTGGAAAAATACGTTCATAATAGTGTGGGTGTGTTGAGAGAGAATTAGAAAGAGAATTGGAAGTGAAATGGAGTGAATGATGAGTGGTAATTGGTGAGTGGTGAGTGGGGTTAAAAGGAGTTCTAGTTAGTTGACTAGCTCATGGTAGAAGTTAAAATTGATTAGTCATACATGACATAATCAAGAGTGGAATCCCATGCTAGTTCCTATTGGTATATACCCATAGTAAGTACGTTTTGAAGCTGTGTATAATACGGGTAAAAATACGACTAGAATTCTTGATGAAAGAAAAGAATGGGAAAGTAACTGTAACCATTTTCGTTAAGTATGAATGTTTTGATATATGACTTGAAGTCTTCCAAAAGTATTTTAATACATCTAAATACACTACATGTATATACATTTTAACTGAGTCGTTAAGTCATCGTTAGTCGTTACATGTAAGTGTTGTTTTGAAACCTTTAAGTTAACGATCTCAATTAATGTTGTTAACCGATTGTTTATTATATCTAATGTGATGTTAAATTATTATATTATCATGATATTATGATATATTAATATATCTTAATATGATATATATACATTTAAATGTCGTTACAACGATAATCGTTACATATATGTCTCGTTTCGAAATCCTTAAGTTAGTAGTCTTGTTTATATGTATATAACTCATTGTTAATATACTTATGGAGATACTTACTTATCATAATCTCATGTTAACCATATGTATATCCATATATATATCGTCATGTCATTTTTACAAGTTTTAACGTTCGTGAATCGCCGGTCAACTTGGGTGGTCAATTGTCTATATGAAACATATTTCAATTAATCAAGTCTTAACAAGTTTGATTGCTTAACATGTTGGAAACATTTAATCATGTAAATATCAATCTCAATTAATATATATAAACATGGAAAAGTTAGGGTCACTACAGTACCTACCCGTTAAATAAATTTCGTCCCGAAATTTTAAGATGTTGAAGGTGTTGACTAATCTTCTGGAAATAGATGCGGGTATTTCTTCTTCATCTGATCTTCACGCTCCCAGGTGAACTCGGGTCCTCTATGAGCATTCCATCGAACCTTAACAATTGGTATCTTGTTTTGCTTAAGTCTTTTAACCTCACGATCCATTATTTCGACGGGTTCTTCGATGAATTGGAGTTTTTCGTTGATTTGGATTTCATCTAACGGAAGAGTGAGATCTTCTTTAGCAAAACATTTCTTCAAATTCGAGACGTGGAAAGTGTTATGTACAGCCGCGAGTTGTTGAGGTAACTCAAGTCGGTAAGCTACTGGTCCGACACGATCAATAATCTTGAATGGTCCAATATACCTTGGATTTAATTTCCCTCGTTTACCAAATCGAACAACGCCTTTCCAAGGTGCAACTTTAAGCATGACCATCTCTCCAATTTCAAATTCTATATCTTTTCTTTTAATGTCAGCGTAGCTCTTTTGTCGACTTTGGGCGGTTTTCAACCGTTGTTGAATTTGGATGATCTTCTCGGTAGTTTCTTGTATAATCTCCGGACCCGTAATCTGTCTATCCCCCACTTCACTCCAACAAATCGGAGACCTGCACTTTCTACCATAAAGTGCTTCAAACGGCACCATCTCAATGCTTGAATGGTAGCTGTTGTTGTAGGAAAATTCTGCTAACGGTAGATGTCGATCCCAACTGTTTCCGAAATCAATAACACATGCTCGTAGCATGTCTTCAAGCGTTTGTATCGTCCTTTCGCTCTGCCCATCAGTTTGTGGATGATAGGCAGTACTCATATCCAGAGGAGTTCCTAATGCTTGCTGTAATGTCTGCCAGAATCTTGAAATAAATCTGCCATCCCTATCAGAGATAATAGAGATTGGTATTCCATGTCTGGAGACGACTTCCTTCAAATACAGTCGTGCTAACTTCTCCATCTTGTCATCTTCTCTTATTGGCAGGAAGTGTGCTGATTTGGTGAGACGATCAACTATTACCCAAATAGTATCAAAACCA
The DNA here is from genome assembly GCF_046630445.1 of Rutidosis leptorrhynchoides. Classification (NCBI taxonomy): domain Eukaryota; kingdom Viridiplantae; phylum Streptophyta; class Magnoliopsida; order Asterales; family Asteraceae; genus Rutidosis; species Rutidosis leptorrhynchoides. The sequence continues at coordinate 648,975,651 of NC_092334.1, forward strand.
CTTGCAGTCCTTGGCAATTTAGTGATGAAATCCATGGTAATGTTTTCCCATTTCCATTCTGGGATTTCGGGTTGTTGAAGTAGACCAGATGGTTTCTGATGCTCAGCTTTGACCTTAGAACACGTCAAACATTCTCCTACGTATTTAGCAACATCGGCTTTCATACCCGGCCACCAAAAATGTTTCTTGAGATCCTTGTACATCTTCCCCGTTCCAGGATGTATTGAGTATCTGGTTTTATGAGCTTCTCTAAGTACCATTTCTCTCATATCTCCAAATTTTGGTACCCAAATCCTTTCAGCCCTATACCGAGTTCCGTCTTCCCGAATATTAAGATGCTGCTCCGATCCTTTGGGTATTTCATCCTTTATATTTCCTTCTTTTAAAACTCCTTGTTGCGCCTCCTTTATTTGAGTAGTAAGGTTATTATGAATCATTATATTCATAGATTTTACTCGAATGGGTTCTCTGTCCTTTCTGCTCAAGGCATCGGCTACCACATTTGCCTTTCCCGGGTGGTAACGAATCTCAAAGTCGTAATCATTCAACAGTTCAATCCACCTACGCTGCCTCATATTCAGTTGTTTCTGATTAAATATGTGTTGAAGACTTTTGTGGTCGGTATATATAATACTTTTGACCCCATATAAGTAGTGCCTCCAAGTCTTTAATGCAAAAACAATCGCGCCTAATTCCAAATCATGCGTCGTATAATTTTGCTCGTGAATCTTCAATTGTCTAGACGCATAAGCAATCACCTTCGTTCGTTGCATTAATACACAACCGAGACCTTGCTTTGATGCGTCACAATAAATCACAAAATCATCATTCCCTTCAGGCAATGACAATATAGGTGCCGTAGTTAGCTTTTTCTTCAATAACTGAAACGCTTTCTCTTGTTCATCCTTCCATTCAAATTTCTTCCCTTTATGCGTTAATGCAGTCAAGGGTTTTGCTATTCTGGAAAAGTCTTGGATGAACCTTCTGTAGTAACCAGCTAGTCCTAAAAACTGGCGTATGTGTTTCGGAGTTTTCGGGGTTTCCCACTTTTCAACAGTTTCTATCTTTGCCGGATCCACCTTAATACCTTCTTTGTTCACTATGTGACCGAGGAATTGAACTTCTTCCAACCAAAATGCACACTTTGAAAACTTAGCGTACAATTCTTCCTTCCTCAATACTTCTAACACTTTTCTCAAATGTTCACCGTGTTCTTGGTCATTCTTTGAGTAAATAAGTATGTCATCAATGAAAATAATGACAAACTTGTCAAGGTATGGTCCACACACTCGGTTCATAAGGTCCATGAACACAGCTGGTGCATTAGTTAAACCAAACGGCATGACCATAAACTCGTAATGACCGTAACGTGTTCTAAAAGCAGTCTTTGGAATATCATCTTCTTTCACCCGCATTTGATGATACCCGGAACGTAAGTCAATCTTTGAATAAATAGACGAGCCTTGTAGTTGATCAAATAAGTTGTCGATTCTCGGTAGTGGGTAGCGGTTCTTGATGGTAAGTTTGTTCAACTCTCGGTAGTCGATACACAACCTGAATGTACCATCTTTCTTCTTGACAAACAAAACAGGAGCTCCCCACGGTGATGTGCTTGGTCGAATGAAACCACGCTCTAAAAGTTCTTGTAATTGGCTTTGCAGTTCTTTCATCTCGCTGGGTGAGAGTCTGTAAGGAGCACGAGCTATTGGTGCAGCTCCTGGTACAAGATCTATTTGAAATTCAACGGATCGATGTGGGGGTAATCCCGGTAATTCTTTCGGAAATACATCGGGAAATTCTTTTGCAATGGGAACATCATTGATGCTCTTTTCTTCAGTTTGTACTTTCTCGACGTGTGCTAGAACAGCACAGCAACCTTTTCTTATTAGTTTTTGTGCCTTCAAATTACTAATAAGATGTAGCTTCGTGTTGCCCTTTTCTCCGTACACCATTAAGGGTTTTCCTTTTTCTCGTATAATGCGAATTGCATTTTTGTAACAAACGATCTCTGCTTTCACTTCTTTCAACCAGTCCATACCGATTATCACATCAAAACTCCCTAACTCTACTGGTATCAAATCAATCTTAAATGTTTCGCTAACCAGTTTAATTTCTCGATTCCGACATATATTATCTGCTGAAATTAATTTACCATTTGCTAATTCGAGTAAAAATTTACTATCCAAAGGCGTCAATGGACAACTTAATTTAGCACAAAAATCTCTACTCATATAGCTTCTATCCGCACCCGAATCAAATAAAACGTAAGCAGATTTATTGTCAATAAGAAACGTACCCGTAACAAGCTCCGGGTCTTCCTGTGCCTCTGCCGCATTAATATTGAAAACTCTTCCGTGGCCTTGTCCATTCGTGTTCTCCTGGTTTGGGCAATTTCTAATAATGTGGCCCTGGTTTTCCACATTTATAACAAACTACATTGGCATAACTTGCTCCGACACTACTTGCTCTGCCATTACTCGTTCTGACACCATTTGTTCCTTTCGTTCTATTAACCCCTGGTCCGTAGACCTCACACTTCGCCGCGCTATGACCATTTATTTTACACTTGCTGCAAAATTTGGTGCAGAACCCCGAGTGATACTTTTCACACCTTTGGCATAGCTGCTTCTGATTGTTGTTGTTGTTGCGGTTATTATTGTTATTGGGATGATTGTTGTAGTTGCTATTGTTGTTGTTGTTGTTGTTGGGCCGTTTGTTGTAGTTGCGATTGATGTTGCGATTGTTGGGATAATTGTTGCGATTATTGTTGTAATTGCTGTTGTTGTTGTATTGGTGATTCTTATCACCGTTTTCCTCCCACTTTCTTTTGACTTGCTTCACATTGGCCTCTTCAGCAGTCTGTTCTTTAATTCTTTCTTCAATTTGGTTCACTAGTTTGTGAGCCATTCTACATGCCTGTTGTATGGAGGTGGGCTCGTGTGAACTTATATCTTCTTGGATTCTTTCCGGTAATCCTTTCACAAACGCGTCGATCTTCTCTTCCTCATCTTCGAATGCTCCCGGACACAATAGGCACAATTCTGTGAATCGTCTTTCGTACGTGGTAATATCAAATCCTTGGGTTCGTAACCCTCTAAGTTCTGTCTTGAGCTTATTGACCTCGGTTCTGGGACGGTACTTCTCGTTCATCAAGTGCTTGAATGCTGACCACGGTAGTGCGTACGCATCGTCTTGTCCCACTTGCTCTAGATAGGTATTCCACCATGTTAACGCAGAACCTGTGAAGGTATGCGTAGCGTACTTTACTTTGTCCTCTTCAGTACACTTACTTATGGCAAACACCGATTCGACCTTCTCGGTCCACCGTTTCAATCCGATCGGTCCTTCGGTTCCATCAAATTCTAAAGGTTTGCAGGCAGTGAATTCTTTGTAGGTGCATCCTACACGATTTCCTGTACTGCTAGATCCAAGGTTATTGTTGGTATGTAGCGCAGCCTGTACTGAGGCTATCCTTGAAGCTAGAAAAGTACGGAATTCCTCTTCATTCATATTTACAGTGTGTCGAGTAGTCGGTGCCATTTCCTTCAAAATAGTCAAATGGAACAAGTTAATCATACAGAATATTAAGAGTAGTTAATAGTATTTCGTAGCATAATATGAACTCATTTATAAAAGCTTTTTCTTCATATTAGCGTTTTATAAATTTAAATTCGGGTAGCACCTACCCGTTAAGTTCATACTTAGTAGCTATTATACAATTCAACTACTACAATTCTATATGAAAAACTGATTATAATAATATTTCGCGTTCAAACTTTTATACAATATTTTACAAACTTACAATACCGCTTATTTTACATAAAGCATGAAATATAGCACACAATAACTTTGATACAAGATAGTTGTGAAGATAATTCTAGCTAATACACAAGTCGTTCAGCAAAGGCAATAAAGACACGTAATTCATACGTCCAGAAACAAGTCATGCATTCTGGTTTTACTAGGACTACTTCCCATCCTTGGTCTTGTGGAACATAACCGTTATGGCCGTTGATAAGAAAGCGTGTTGTAACGTCGTCAAAGGGACGAGGGTTACGTAATGTCCAACAGTCCCGTAACAATCTAAAAACCTCATTTCTTACCCCAATTACCGACTCCGTCACTTGTGGGAACGTTTTGTTTAATAGTTGTAGGCCGATGTTCTTGTTCTCACTTTGGTGAGAAGCGAACATTACTAATCCGTAAGCATAACATGCTTCTTTATGTTGCATGTTAGCCGCTTTTTCTAAATCACGAAGTCCAATATTCGGATATATTGAGTCAAAATAATTTCTTAACCCATTGCGTAAAATAGCATTTGGGTTCCCCGCAATATATGCGTCAAAGTAAACACATCGTAACTTATGGATTTCCCAATGTGATATCCCCCATCTTTCGAACGAAAGCCTTTTATAAACCAAGGCATTCTTGAAACGTTCTTCGAGTGTCTTACAAACTGATCTCGCCTTAAATAGTTGTGCCGAAGAATTCTGACCGACTCTAGACAAGATTTCATCAATCATGTCTCCGGGTAGGTCTCTTAAAATATTGGGTTGTCTATCCATTTTGTGTTTTTATACTGTAAAATAGACAAGAGTTAGATTCATAAAAAAATACTTATTAATACAAGCAATTTTTACATATATCATAAAGCATAAGCACACTATATTACATATATTACACCACACGAATACAACTATCTTATTCCGACTCGCTTGTTTCTTCTTCTTCGGTTTTGGTTCGTTTTGCCAAGTTTCTAGGGATATATGATGTTCCCCTAATACGAGCCGTAATTTTCCACATTGGTTTAGAAAAACCTGGTGGTTTAGAGGTTCCCGGGTCATTGTTACAACTTAAGGACTTCGGGGGTTGACGATACATATAAAGTTCATCGGGGTTGGAATTAGATTTCTCTATTTTTATGCCCTTTCCCTTATTATTTTCTTTTGCCTTTTTAAATTCAGTTGGGGTAATTTCTATAACATCATCGGAATTCTCGTCGGAATCCGATTCATCGGAGAATTGGTAATCCTCCCAATATTTTGCTTCCTTGGCGGAAACACCATTGACCATAATTAACCTTGGTCGGTTGGTTGAGGATTTTCTTTTACTTAACCGTTTTATTATTTCCCCCACCGGTTCTATTTCTTCATCCGGTTCCGATTCTTCTTCCGGTTCCGATTCTTCTTCTGGTTCCGACTCTTCTTCCGGTTCCTCTTCGGGAACTTGTGAATCAGTCCACGAATCATTCCAATTTACATTTGACTCTTCATTATTATTAGGTGAGTCAATGGGACTTGTTCTAGAGGTAGACATCTATCACATAATATCAAACGCGTTAAGAGATTAATATATCACATAATATTCACATGTTAAAAATATATAGTTTCAAACAAAATTTGTTGAGCAATCATTTTTCAAGTAAACACGGTCGAAGTCCAGACTCACTAATGCATCCTAAAAAACTCGATAAGATACACTAATGCAAAATTCTGGTTCTCTAAGACCAACGCTCTGATACCAACTGAAATGTCCCGTTCTTATTGATTAAAAACGTTCCATATTAATTGATTTCGTTGCGAAGTTTTGACCTCTATATGAGACGTTTTTCAAAGACTGCATTCATTTTTAAAACAAACCATAACCTTTATTTCATAAATAAAGGTTTAAAAAGCTTTACGTAGATTATCAAATAATGATAATCTAAAATATCCTGTTTACACACGACCATTACATAATGGTTTACAATACAAATATGTTACATCGAAATCAGTTTCTTGAATGTAGTTTTTACACAATATGATACAAACATGGACTCCAAATCTTGTCCTTATTTTAGTATGCAACAGCGGAAGCTCTTAATATTCACCTGAGAATAAACATGCTTTAAACGTCAACAAAAATGTTGGTGAGTTATAGGTTTAACCTATATATATCAAATCGTAACAATAGACCACAAGATTTCATATTTCAATACACATCCCATACATAGAGATAAAAATCATTCATATGGTGAACACCTGGTAGCCGACATTAACAAGATGCATATATAAGAATATCCCCATCATTCCGGGACACCCTTCGGATATGATATAAATTTCGAAGTACTAAGCATCCGGTACTTTGGATGGGGTTTGTTAGGCCCAATAGATCTATCTTTAGGATTCGCGTCAATTAGGGTGTCTGTTCCCTAATTCTTAGATTACCAGACTTAATAAAAAGGGGCATATTCGATTTCGATAATTCAACCATAGAATGTAGTTTCACGTACTTGTGTCTATTTTGTAAATCATTTATAAAACCTGCATGTATTCTCATCCCAAAATATTAGATTTTAAAAGTGGGACTATAACTCACTTTCACAGATTTTTACTTCGTCGGGAAGTAAGACTTGGCCACTGCTTGATTCACGAACCTATAACAATATATACATATATATCAAAGTATGTTCAAAATACATTTATAACACTTTTAATATATTTTGATGTTTTAAGTTTATTAAGTCAGCTGTCCTCGTTAGTAACCTACAACTAGTTGTCCATAGTTAGATGTACAGAAATAAATCGATAAATATTATCTTGAATCAATCCACGACCCAGTGTATACGTATCTCAGTATTGATCACAACTCAAACTATATATATTTTGGAATCAACCTCAACCCTGTATAGCTAACTCCAACATTCACATATAGAGTGTCTATGGTTGTTCCGAAATATATATAGATGTGTCGACATGATAGGTCGAAACATTGTATACGTGTCTATGGTATCTCAAGATTACATAATATACAATACAAGTTGATTAAGTTATGGTTGGAATAGATTTGTTACCAATTTTCACGTAGCTAAAATGAGAAAAATTATCCAATCTTGTTTTACCCATAACTTCTTCATTTTAAATCCGTTTTGAGTGAATCAAATTGCTATGGTTTCATATTGAACTCTATTTTATGAATCTAAACAGAAAAAGTATAGGTTTATAGTCGGAAAAATAAGTTACAAGTAGTTTTTGTAAAGGTAGTCATTTCAGTCGAAAGAACGACGTCTAGATGACCATTTTAGAAAACATACTTCCACTTTGAGTTTAACCATAATTTTTGGATATAGTTTCATGTTCATAATAAAAATCATTTTCTCAGAATAACAACTTTTAAATCAAAGTTTATCATAGTTTTTAATTAACTAACCCAAAACAGCCCGCGGTGTTGCTACGACGGCGTAAATCCGGTTTTACGGTGTTTTTCGTGTTTCCAGGTTTTAAATCATTAAGTTAGCATATCATATAGATATAGAACATGTGTTTAGTTAATTTTAAAAGTCAAGTTAGAAGGATTAACTTTTGTTTGCGAACAAGTTTAGAATTAACTAAACTATGTTCTAGTGATTACGAGTTTAAACCTTCGAATAAGATAGTTTTATATATATGAATCAAATGATGTTATGAACATCATTACTACCTCAAGTTTAGTAGGTAAACCTACTGGAAGTGATAAGAAATGATCTAGCTTCAAAGGATCTTGGATGGCTTGAAAGTTCTTGAAGTAGGATCATGACACAAAAACAAGTTCAAGTAAGATTTTTACTCGAATTAAGATAGTTTATAGTTATAGAAATTGAATCAAAGTTTGAATATGAATATTACCTTGAATAAGAAAGATAACCTACTGTATATAACAAAGGTTTCTTGATCTTAGATGATTACTTGGAATGGATTAGAAAGCTTGGAAGTAAATTAGTAAACTTGAAGGGATTTTTGAAGTGTCCTTGAAGTGTTCTTCCTATGATGATTATAGCTTGATTCTTGAAGTGATTTTTGATGAAGATGATGATTAACTACTGGAAAAATACGTTCATAATAGTTTGGGTGTGTTGAGAGAGAATTAGAAAGAGAATTGGAAGTGAAATGGAGTGAATGATGAGTGGTAATTGGTGAGTGGTGAGTGGGGTTAAAAGGAGTTCTAGTTAGTTGACTAGCTCATGGTAGAAGTTAAAATTGATTAGTCATACATGACATAATCAAGAGTGGAATCCCATGCTAGTTCCTATTGGTATATACCCATAGTAAGTACGTTTTGAAGCTGTGTATAATACGGGTAAAAATACGACTAGAATTCTTGATGAAAGAAAAGAATGGGAAAGTAACTGTAACCATTTTCGTTAAGTATGAATGTTTTGATATATGACTTGAAGTCTTCCAAAAGTATTTTAATACATCTAAATACACTACATGTATATACATTTTAACTGAGTCGTTAAGTCATCGTTAGTCGTTACATGTAAGTGTTGTTTTGAAACCTTTAAGTTAACGATCTCAATTAATGTTGTTAACCGATTGTTTATTATATCTAATGAGATGTTAAATTATTATATTATCATGATATTATGATATATTAATATATCTTAATATGATATATATACATTTAAATGTCGTTACAACGATAATCGTTACATATATGTCTCGTTTCGAAATCCTTAAGTTAGTAGTCTTGTTTATATGTATATAACTCATTGTTAATATACTTATGGAGATACTTACTTATCATAATCTCATGTTAACCATATGTATATCCATATATATATCGTCATGTCGTTTTTACAAGTTTTAACGTTCGTGAATCGCCGGTCAACTTGGGTGGTCAATTGTCTATATGAAACATATTTCAATTAATCAAGTCTTAACAAGTTTGATTGCTTAACATGTTGGAAACATTTAATCATGTAAATATCAATCTCAATTAATATATATAAACATGGAAAAGTTCGGGTCACTACAAATACCTTAATGGTGTACGGAGAAAAGGGCAATGCGAAGCTAAATCTTATTAGTAATTAAAGGCGCAAAAACTAATAAGAAAAGGTTGCTATGCTGTTCTAGCACATGTTGATAAAGTATAAACCGAAGAAAAGAACATCAATGATGTTCCCGTCACAAAAGAATTTCCCGATGTATTTTCGAAAGAATTATCGGGACTGCCTCCACACAGATCTGTTGAATTTCAAATAGATCTCGTACCAGGAGCTGCACCAATAGCTCGTGCTCCATACAGACTTGCACCCAGCAAAATGAAGGAACTCCAAAGCCAATTACAAGAACTTTTAGAGCGTCGTTTTATACGACCAAGTATATCACCATGGGGAGCTCCTGTTTTGTTTTTCAAAAAGAAGGATGGTACATTCAGGTTGTGTATCGACTACAGAGAGTTGAACAAACTTACCATCAAGAATCGTTACCCACTACCAAGAATCGACGACTTATTTGATCAACTAGAAGGCTCGTCGGTTTATTCGAAGATCGATTTAAGTTCCGGGTATCATCAAATGCGGGTGAAGGAGTATGATATTCCGAAGACTGCTTTCAGGACGCGTTACGGTCATTACGATTTTATGGTTATGCTGTTTGGGTTGACTAACGTGCCAGCTGTGTTCATGGACCTCATTAACCGAGTGTGTGGACTATACCTTGAAAAGTTTGTCATTGTTTTTATCGATGACATACTTATTTACTCAAAGAATGATCAAGAGCACGAAGAACATTTGAGAAAAGTGCTAGAGTTGTTGAGGAAAGAAAAACTGTACGCTAAGTTTTCAAAGTGTGCATTTTGGTTGGAAGAAGTTCAATTCCTTGGTCACATAGTGAACAAAGAAGGTATTCAAGTGGATCCGGCAAAGATTAAAACCGTTGAAAAGTGGGAAACCCTGAAAACTCCGAAGCATATACGCCAATTTTTAGGACTGGCTGGTTACTACAGAAGGTTCATCCAAGATTTTTCCAAAATAGCAAAACCCTTGACTGCATTAACGCATAAAGGGAAGAAATTTGAATGGAAGGATGAGCAGGAGAAATCGTTTCAATTGTTGAAGAAAAAGTTAACTACGACACCTATATTGTCATTACCTGAAGGGAATGATGATTTTGTGATATATAGTGACGCCTCAAAGCAAGGTCTCGGTTGTGTATTAATGCAACGAACGAAAGTAAATGCTTATGCGTCTAGACAATTGAAGATTCACGAGCAGAATTATACGACGCATGATTTGGAATTAGGTGCGGTTGTTTTTGCATTAAAGACTTGGAGGCACTACTTATATAAGGTCAAAAGTATTATATATACCGACGACAAAAGTCTTCAACACGTACTTAATCAGAAACAACTGAACATGAGGCAGCGCAGATGGATTGAATTGTTGAATGATTATGACTTTGAGATTCGTTATCACCCGGGGAAGGGAAATGTGGTAGCCGATGCCTTGAGCAGAAAGGACAGAGAACCCATTCGAGTAAAAGCTATGAATATAATGATTCACACTAACCGTACTACTCAAATAAAGGAGGCGCAACAAGGAGTTTTAAAAGAGGGAAATTTAAAGGATGAAATACCCAAAGGATCGGAGAAGCATCTTAATATTCGGGAAGACAGTACCCGGTATAGGGCTGAAAGGATTTTGGTACCAAAATTTGGAGATATGAGAGAAATGGTACTTAGAGAAGCTCATAAAACTAGATACTCAATACATCCTGGAACGGGGAAGATGTAGGAGAATGTTTGATGTGTTCTAAGGTCAACGCTGAGCATCGGAAACCATCAGGTCTACTTCAACAACCCGAAATCCCGGAATGGAAATGGGAAAATATTACCATGGATTTCATCACTAAATTGCCAAGGACTGCAAGTGGTTTGGATAATATTTGGTTAATAGTTGATCGTCTCACCAAATCAGCACATTTCCTGCCAATAAGAGAAGATGACAAGATGGAGAAGTTAGCACGACTGTATTTGAAGGAAGTCATCTCCAGACATGGAATACCAATCTCTATTATCTCTCATAGGGATGACAGATTTATTTCAAGATTCTGGTAGACATTACAGCAAGCATTAGGAACTCGTCTAGACATGAGTACTGCCTATCATCCACAAACTGATGGGCAGAGCGAAAGGACGATACAAACACTTGAAGACATGCTACGAGCATGTGTTATCGATTTCGGAAACAGTTGGGATCGACACCTACCGTTAGCAGAATTTTCCTACAACAACAGTTATCATTTGAGTATTGAGATGGCGCCGTTTGAAGCACTTTATGGTAGAAAGTGCAGGTCTCCGATTTGTTGGAGTGAAGTGGGGGATCGACAGATTACGGGTCCGGAGATAATTCAAGAAACTACCGAGAAGATCATCCAAATTCAACAACGATTGAAAACTGCCCAAAGTCGACCAAAGAGCTATGCGGACATTAAAAGAAAAGATATAGAATTTGAGATTGGAGAGATGATCATGCTTAAGGTTTCACCTTGGAAAGGTGTTGTTCGATTTGGTAAATGTTGGAAACTAAATCCAAGGTACATTGGTCCCTTCAAGATTATAGATCGTGTCAGACCAGTAGCTTCCCGACTTGACTTACCGCAACAACTCGCTGGGGTACATAATACTTTTCATGTCTCGAATTTGAAGAAATGTTTTGCTAAAGAAGATCTCACCATTCCATTAGACGAGATTACAATTAACGAAAAACTACAATTCATTGAAGAACCCGTCGAAATAATGGATCGTGAGGTTAAAAGACTTAAGCAAAACAAGATACCAATTGTTAAGGTTCTATGGAATGCTCGCAGAGGACTCGAATTCACCTGGGAGTGTGAAGATCAGATGAAGCTGAAATACCCTCACCTATTTCCAGAAGATGCGTCAACACCTTCAACAGCTTAAAATTTTGGGACGAAATTTATTTAACGGGTAGGTACTGTAGTGACCCGAACTTTTCCATGATTATATATTAATTGAAAACTATATTTTCATGATTAAATGTTTCCAACATGTTAAGCAATCAAACTTGTTAAGACTTGATTATTTGAAATGAGTTTCATGTAGACAATTGACCACCCAAGTTGACCGGTGATTCACGAATGTTAAAACTTGTAAAAATGACACGACGATATATATATGGATATACATATAGTTAACATGAGATTATAATAAGTAAGTATCTCCATAAGTATATTAACAATGAGTTATATACATAAAAATGAGACTACTAAGTTAAGAAACTCGAAACGATATATATAACGATTATCGTTATTACAACGTCTTACTAAATACATATGTACCATATTAATATATTGATACACTATGTTTAATCATGATAAATGATAAGTAAACATGTCATTAAGTGTATTAACAATGAACTACATATGTAAAAACAAGACTACTAACTTAATGATTTCGAAACGAGACATATATGTAACGATTATCGTTGTAACAACATTTAATATATCATAATATCATGATAATGTAATAATTTAACATCTCTATAGCTATAATAAACAATGGGTTAACAACATTTAACAAGATCGTTAACTTAAAGGTTTCAAAACAACATTTACATGTAACGACTAACGATGACTTAACGACTCAGTTAAAATGTATATACATGTAGTGTTTTAATATGTATTCATACACTTTTGAAAGACTTCAAGACACTTATCAAAATACTTCTACTTAACAAAAATGCTTACAATTACATCCTCGTTCAGTTTCATCAACAATTCTACTCGTATGCACCCGTATTCGTACTCGTACAATACACAACTTTTAGATGTATGTACTATTGGTATATACACTCTAATGATCAGCTCTTAGCAGCCCATGTAAGTCACCTAACACATATGGGAACTATCATTTGGCAACTAGCATGAAATATCTCATAAAATTACAAAAATATTAGTAATCATTCATGACTTATTTACATGTAAACAAAATTACACTTCCTTTATATCTAATCCATATACCAACGACCAAAAATACCTACAAACACTTTCATTCTTCAATTTTCTTCATCTAATTGATCTCTCTCAAGTTCTATCTTCAAGTTCTAAGTGTTCTTCATAAATACTATAAGTTCTAGTTTCATAAAATCAAGAATACTTCCAAGTTTTCTAGCTAACTTCCAATCTTGTAAAGTGATCATCCAACCTCAAGAAATCTTTCTTATTTACAGTAAGGTATCTTTCTAATACAAGGTAATACTCATATTCAAAATTTGATTCAATTTCTATAACTATAACAATCTTATTTCGAGTGGAAATCTTACTTGAACTTGTTTTCGTGTCATGATTCTGCTTCAAGAACTTTCAAGCCATCCAAGGATCCTTTGTAGCTAGATCTATTTTTCTTATTTCCAGTAAGTTTATCCACAAAACCTGAGGTAGTAATGATATTCATAACATCATTCAATTCATATATATAAAACTACCTTATTCGAAGGTTTAAACTTGAAATCACTAGAACATAGTTTAGTTAATTCTAAACTTATTCGCAAACAAAAGTTAATCCTTCTAACTTGACTTTTAAAATCAACTAAACATATGTTCTATATCTATATGATATGCTAACTTAATGATTTAAAACCTGGAAACGCGAAAAACATCGTAAAACCGAACATACGCCGTCGTAGTAACACCGCGGGCTGTTTTGGGTTTGATAATTAAAAACTGTGATAAACTTTGATTTAAAAGTTATTCTTCTGCGAAAATGATTTTTCTTATGAACATGAAACTATATCCAAAAATCATGGTTAAACCCAAAGTGAAAGTATGTTTTTCAAAATGGTCATCAAGACGTCGTTCTTTCGACTGAAATGACTACTTCTTACAAAAACGACTTGTAACTTATATTTCTGACTATAAACCTATAATTTTTCTATTTAGATTCATAAAATAGAGTTCAATATGAAACCATAGCAATTTGATTCACTCAAAACGGATTTAAAACGAAGAAGTTATGGGTCAAACAAGATTGGATATTTTTTGATTGTTGTAGCTACGGGAAATATTGTAACAATTCTATACAAATCATATCCTAGCTAACTTATATTGTATTATACATGTATTCTAATATATTATGTAATCTTGGGATACCATAGACACGTATGCAAATGTTTTGACATATCATATCGACCCATGTATATATATTATTTGGAACAACCATAGACACTCTATATGCAGTAATGTTTGAGTTAGCTATACAGGGTTGAGGTTGATTCCAAAAATATATATACTTTGAGTTGTGATCTAGCCTGAGATGTGTATACACTGGGTCGTGGATTGATTCAAGATAATATATATCAATTTATTTCTGTACATCTAACTATGGACAACTAGTTGTAGGTTACTAACAAGGACAGCTGACTTAATAAACTTAAAACATCAACATGTATTAAAAATGTTGTAAATATATTTTGAACATACTTGATATATATATATATATATATATATATATATATATATATATATATATATATATATATATATATATATATATATATATATATATATATATATATATTTATATATATATATATATATATATATATATATATATATATATATATATTTGTTATAGGCTCATGAATCGACCAGTGGCCAAGTCTTACTTCCCGACGAAGTAAAAATATGTGAAAGTGAGTTAGAGTCCCACTTTTAAAATCTAATATTTTGGGATGAGAATACATGCAGTTTTATAAATGTTTTACGAAATAGACACAAGTAAATGAAACTACATTATATGGGTGAATGATCGAAGCCGAATATGCCCCTTTTTGCTTGGTAACCTAAGAATTAGTAAACCGATCTACTAATTGACGCGAATCCTAAAGATAGATCTATTGGGCCTAACGAACCCCATCCATGGTTGCGGATGCTTTAGTACTTCGATGTTGTTTTATCTTGTCCGATGGATTTCCCAGAATGATAGGGGATATTCTTATATGCATCTTGTTAATGTCGGTTACCAGGTGTTCACCATATGAATGATTTTTATCTCTATGTATGGGATGTATATTCAAATATGAAATCTTGTGGTCTATTATTATGATTTGATAATATATAGGTTAAACATATAATTCACCAACATTTTTGTTGAGGTTTTAAGCATGTTTATTCTCAGGTGATTATTAAGAGCTTCCGCTGTTGCATACTAAAATAAGGACAAGATTTGGAGTCCATGCTTGTATGATATTATGTAAAAACTGCAGTCAAGAGACTTATTTTTGATGTAATATATTCTTATTGTAAACCATTATGTAATGGTCGTGTGTAAACGGTATATTTTAGATTATCATTATTTGATAATCTACGTAATGCTTTTTAAACCTTTATAGATAAAATAAAGGTTATGGTTGTTTTAAAAATGAATGCAGTCTTTGAAAAACGTCTCATATAGAGATCAAAACCTCGCGACGAAATCAATTAATATGGAACGTTTATAATCAATATGAATGGGACATTTTGAAATGTCCCGTTCTTATTGATTAAAAACGTTCCATATTAATTGATTTCGTTGCGAGGTTTTGACCTCTATATGAGACGTTTTTCAAAGACTGCATTCATTTTTAAAACAAACCATAACCTTTATTTCATAGTTAAAGGTTTTAAAAAGCTTTACGTAGATTATCAAATAATGATAATCTAAAATATCCTGTTTACACACGACCATTACATAATGGTTTACAATACAAATATGTTACAACAAAATAAGTTTCTTGAATGCAGTTTTTACACAATATCATACAAGCATGGACTCCAAATCTCGTCCTTATTTAAGTATGCGACAGCGGAAGCTCTTAATAATCACCTGAGAATAAACATGCTTAAAATGTCAACAAAAATGTTGGTGAGTTATAGGTTTAACCTATATATATCAAATCATAATAATAGACTACAAGATTTCATATTTCAATACACATCCCATACATAGAGATAAAAATCATTTATATGGTGAACACCTGGTAACCGATATTAACAAGATGCATATATAAGAATATCCCCATCATTCCGGGACACCCTTCGGATATGATATAAATTTCGAAGTACTAAAGCATCCGGTACTTTGGATGGGGTTTGTTAGGCCCAATAGATCTATCTTTAGGATTCGCGTCAATTAGGGTGTCTGTTCCCTAATTCTTAGATTACCAGACTTAATAAAAAGGGGCATATTCGATTTCGATAATTCAACCATAGAATGTAGTTTCACGTACTTGTGTCTATTTTGTAAATCATTTATAAAACCTGCATGTATTCTCATCCCAAAAATATTAGATTTTAAAAGTGGGACTATAACTCACTTTCACAGATTTTTACTTCGTCGGGAAGTAAGACTTGGCCACTGGTTGATTCACGAACCTATAACAATATATACATATATATCAAAGTATGTTCAAAATATATTTACAACACTTTTAATATATTTTGATGTTTTAAGTTTATTAAGTCAGCTGTCCTCGTTAGTAACCTACAACTAGTTGTCCACAGTTAGATGTACAGAAATAAATCGATAAATATTATCTTGATTCAATCTACGACCCAGCGTATACGTATCTCAGTATTGATCACAACTCAAACTATATATATTTTGGAATCAACCTCAACCCTGTATAGCTAACTCCAACATTCACATATAGAGTGTCTATGGTTGTTCCGAAATATATATAGATGTGTCGACATGATAGGTCGAAACATTATATACGTGTCTATGGTATCTCAAGATTACATAATATACAATACAAGTTGATTAAGTTATGGTTGGAATAGATTTGTTACCAATTTTCACGTAGGTAAAATGAGAAAAAATATCCAATCTTGTTTTACCCATAACTTCTTCATTTTAAATCCGTTTTGAGTGAATAAAATTGCTATGGTTTCATATTGAACTCTATTTTATGAATCTAAACAGAAAAAGTATAGGTTTATAGTCAGAAAAATAAGTTACAAGTCGTTTTTGTAAAGGTAGTCATTTCAGTCGAAAGAACGACGTCTAGATGACCATTTTAGAAAACATACTTCCACTTTGAGTTTAACCATAATTTTTGGATATAGTTTCATGTTCATAATAAAAATCATTTTCCCAGAATAACAACTTTTAAATCAAAGTTTATCATAGTTTTTAATTAACTAACCCAAAACAGCCCGCGGTGTTACTACGACGGCGTAAATCCGGTTTTACGGTGTTTTTCGTGTTTCCAGGTTTTAAATCATTAAGTTAGCATATCATATAGATATATAACATGTGTTTAGTTGATTTTAAAAGTCAAGTTATAAGGATTAACTTTTATTTGCGAACAAGTTTAGAATTAACTAAACTATGTTCTAGTGATTACAAGTTTAAACCTTCGAATAAGATAGCTTTATATGTATGAATCGAATGATGTTATGAACATCATTACTACCTCAAGTTACTTGGATAAACCTACTGGAAATGAGAAAAATAGATCTAGCTTCAAAGGATCCTTGGATGGCTTGAAAGTTCTTGAAGCAGAATCATGACACGAAAACAATTTCAAGTAAGATTTCCACTCGAAATAAGATTGTTATAGTTATAGAAATTGAATTAAAGTTTGAATATGATTATTACCTTGTATTAGAAAGATAACCTACTGTAAGTAACAAAGGTTTCTTGATCTTGGATGATTACTTGGAATGGATTTAGAAAACTTGGAAGTAAACTTGCAATCTTGGAAGTATTCTTGATTTTATGAAACTAGAACTTTTGGAATTTATGAAGAACACTTAGAACTTGAAGATAGAACTTGAGAGAGATCAATTAGATGAATAAAATTGAAGAATGAAAGTGTTGGAAGGTGTTTTTGGTCGTTGGTGTATGGATTAGATATAAAGGATATGTAATTTTGTTTTCATGTAAATAAGTCATGAATGATTACTCATATTTTTGTAATTTTATGAGATATTTCATGCTATTTGCCAAATGATGGTTCCCACATGTGTTAGGTGACTCACATGGGCTGCTAAGAGCTGATCATTGGAGTGTATATACCAATAGTACATACATCTAAAAGCTGTGTATTGTACGAGTACGAATACGGGTGCATACGAGTAGAATTGTTGATGAAACTGAACGAGGATGTAATTGTAAGCATTTTTGTTAAGTAGAAGTATTTTGATAAGTGTATTGAATTCTTTCAAAAGTGTATGAATACATATTAAAACACTACATGTATATACATTTTAACTGAGTCGTTAAGTCATCGTTAGTCGTTACATGTAAATGTTGTTTTGAAACCTTTAGGTTAACGATCTTGTTGCATGTTGTTAACCCATTGTTTATTATAACAAATGAGATGTTAAATTGTTATATTATCATGATATTATGATATATAATATATCTTAGTATGATATATATACAGTTAAATGTCTTTACAACGATAATCGTTACATATATGTCTCGTTTAAAAATCATTAAGTTAGTAGTCTTGTTTTTACATATGTAGTTCATTGTTAATATACTTAATGATATGTTTACTTATCATAGTATCATGTTAACTATATATATATCCATATATATGTCATCATATAGTTTTTACAAGTTTTAACGTTCGTGAATCACCGGTCAACTTGGGTGGTCAATTGTCTATATGAAACATATTTCAATTAATCAAGTCTTAACAAGTTTGATTGCTTAACATGTTGGAAACATTTAATCATGTAAATATCAATCTCAATTAATATATATAAACATGGAAAAGTTCGGGTCACTACAGTACCTACCCGTTAAATAAATTTCGTCCCGAAATTTTAAGCTGTTGAAGGTGTTGACGAATCTTCTGGAAATAGATGCGAGTATTTCTTCTTCATCTGATCTTCACACTCCCAGGTGAACTCGGGTCCTCTACGAGCATTCCATCGAACCTTAACAATTGGTATCTTGTTTTGCTTAAGTCTTTTAACCTCACGATCCAATATTTCGACGGGTTCTTCGATGAATTGAAGTTTTTCGTTGATTTGGATTTCATCTAACGGAATAGTGAGATCTTCTTTAGCAAAACATTTCTTCAAATTCGAGACGTGGAAAGTGTTATGTACATACGCGAGTTGTTGAGGTAACTCAAGTCGGTAAGCTACTGGTCCGACACGATCAATAATCTTGAATGGTCCAATATACCTTGGATTTAATTTCCCTCGTTTACCAAATCGAACAACGCCTTTCCAAGGTGCAACTTTAAGCATGACCATCTCTCCAATTTCAAATTCTATATCTTTTCTTTTAATGTCAGCGTAGCTCTTTTGTCGACTTTGGGCGGTTTTCAACCGTTGTTGAATTTGGATGATCTTCTCGTTAGTTTCTTGTATAATCTCCGGACCCGTAATCTGTCTATCCCCCACTTCACTCCAACAAATCAGAGACCTGCACTTTCTACCATAAAGTGCTTCAAACGGCGCCATCTCAATGCTTGAATGGTAGCTGTTGTTGTAGGAAAATTCTGCTAACGGTAGATGTCGATCCTAACTGTTTCCGAAATCAATAACACATGCTCGTAGCATGTCTTCAAGCGTTTGTATCGTCCTTTCGCTCTGCCCATCAGTTTGTGGATGATAGGCAGTACTCATGTCTAGACGAGTTCCTAATGCTTGTTGTAATGTCTGCCAGAATCTTGAAATAAATCTACCATCCCTATCAGAGATAATAGAGATTGGTATTCCATGTCTGGAGATGACTTTCTTCAAATACATTCGTGCTAACTTCTCCATCTTGTCATCTTCTCTTATTGGCAGGAAGTGTGCTGATTTGGTGAGACGATCAACTATTACCCAAAAAGTATCAAAACCACTTGCAGTCCTTGGCAATTTAGTGATGAAATCCATGGTAATGTTTTCCCATTTCCATTCCGGGATTTCGGGTTGTTGAAGTAGACCTGATGGTTTCTGATGCTCAGCTTTGACCTTAGAACACGTCAAACATTCTCCTACGTATTTAGAAACATCGGCTTTCATACCCGGCCACCAAAAATGTTTCTTGAGATCCTTGTACATCTTTCCCGTTCCAGGATGTATTGAGTATCTGGTTTTATGAGCTTCTCTAAGTACCATTTCTCTCATATCTCCAAATTTTGGTACCCAAATCCTTTCAGCCCTATACCGGGTTCCATCTTCCCGAATATTAAGATGCTTCTCCGATCCTTTGGGTATTTCATCCTTTAAATTTCCCTCTTTTAAAACTCCTTGTTGCGCCTCCTTTATTTGAGCAGTAAGGTTATTATGAACCATTATATTCATAGATTTTACTCGAATGGGTTCTCTGTCCTTCCTGCTCAAGGCATCGGCTACCACATTTGCCTTCCCCGGGTGGTAATGAATCTCAAAATCGTAATCATTCAATAATTCAATCCACCTACGCTGCCTCATATTCAGTTGTTTCTGATTAAATATGTGTTTAAGAATTTTGTGGTCGGTATATATAATACTTTTGACCCCATATAAGTAGTGCCTCCAAGTCTTTAATGCAAAAAACAACCGCGCCTAATTCCAAATCAAGCGTCGTATAATTTTGTTCGTGAATCTTCAATTGTCTAGACGCATAAGCAATCACCTTCGTTCGTTGCAATAATACACAACCGAGACCTTGCTTTGATGCATCACAATAAATCACAAAATCATCATTCCCTTCAAGCAATGACAATATAGGTGCCGTAGTTAGCTTTTTCTTCAATAACTGAAACGCTTTCTCTTGTTCATCATTCCATTCAAATTTCTTCCCTTTATGCGTTAATGCAGTCAAGGGTTTTGCTATTCTGGAAAAGTCTTGGATGAACCTTCTGTAGTAACCAGCTAGTCCTAAAAACTGGCGTATGTGTTTCGGAGTTTTTGGGGTTTCCCACTTTTCAACAGTTTCTATCTTTGCCGGATCCACCTTAATACCTTCTTTGTTCACTATGTGACCGAGGAATTGAACTTCTTCCAACCAAAATGCACACTTTGAAAACTTAGCGTACAATTCTTCCTTCCTCAATACTTCTAACACCTTTCTCAAATGTTCACCGTGTTCTTGGTCATTCTTTGAGTAAATAAATATGTCATCAATGAAAATAATGACAAACTTGTCAAGGTATGGTCCACACACTCGGTTCATAAGGTCCATGAACACAGCTGGTGTATTAGTTAAACCAAACGGCATGACCATAAACTCGTAATGACCGTAACGTGTTCTGAAAGCAGTCTTTGGAATATCTTCTTCTTTCACCCGCATTTGATGATACCCGGAACGTAAGTCAATCTTTGAATAAACAGACGAGCCTTGTAGTTGATCAAATAAGTCGTCGATTCTCGGTAGTGGGTAGCGGTTCTTGATGGTAAGTTTGTTCAACTCTCGGTAGTCGATGCACAACCTGAATGTACCATCTTTCTTCTTGACAAACAAAACAGGAGCTCCCCACGGTGATGTGCTTGGTCGAATGAAACCACGCTCTAAAAGTTCTTGTAATTGGCTTTGCAGTTCTTTCATCTCGCTGGGTGCGAGTCTGTAAGGAGCACGAGCTATTGGTGCAGCTCCTGGTACAAGATCTATTTGAAATTCAACGGATCGATGTGGGGGTAATCCCGGTAATTCTTTCGAAAATACATCGGGAAATTCTTTTGCAATGGGTACATCATTGATGCTCTTTTCTTCAGTTTGTACTTTCTCGACGTGTGCTAGAACAGCATAGCAACCTTTTCTTATTAGTTTTTGTACCTTCAAATTACTAATAAGATGTAGCTTCGTGTTGCCCTTTTCTCCGTACACCATTAAGGGTTTTCCTTTTTCTCGTATAATGCGAATTGCATTTTTGTAACAAACGATCTCTGCTTTTACTTCTTTCAACCAGTCCATACCGATTATCACATCAAAACTCCCTAACTCTACTGGTATCAAATCAATCTTAAATGTTTCGCTAACCAGTTTAATTTCTCGATTCCGACATATATTATTTGCTGAAATTAATTTACCATTTGCTAATTCGAGTAAAAATTTACTATCCAAATGTAGTGACCCGAACTTTTCCATGTTTATATATATTAATTGAGATTGATATTTACATGATTAAATGTTTCCAACATGTTAAGCAATCAAACTTGTTAAGACTTGATTAATTAAAATATGTTTCATATAGACAATTGACCACCCAAGTTGACCGGTGATTCACGAACGTTAAAACTTGTAAAAACTATATGATGACATATATATGGATATATATATAGTTAACATGATACTATGATAAGTAAACATATCATTAAGTATATTAACAATGAACTACATATGTAAAAACAAGACTACTAACTTAATGATTTTTAAACGAGACATATATGTAACGATTATCGTTGTAAAGACATTTAATGTATATATATCATATTAAGAGATATTCATACATGATAATATCATGATAATATAATAATTTAAAATCTCATTTTATATTATAAACATTGGGTTAACAACATTTAACAAGATCGTTAACCTAAAGGTTTCAAAACAACACTTACATGTAACGACTAACGATGACTTAACGACTCAGTTAAAATGTATATACATGTAGTGTTTTCATATGTATTTATACACTTTTGAAAGACTTCAATACACTTATCAAAATACTTCTACTTAACAAAAATGCTTACAATTACATCCTCGTTCAGTTTCATCAACAATTCTACTCGTATGCACCCGTATTCGTACTCGTACAATACACAGCTTTTAGATGTATGTACTATTGGTATATACACTCCAATGATCAGCTCTTAGCAGCCCATGTGAGTCACCTAACACATGTGGGAACCATCATTTGGCAACTAGCATGAAATATCTCATAAAATTACAAAAATATGAGTAATCATTCATGACTTATTTACATGAAAACAAAATTACATATCCTTTATATCTAATCCATACACCAACGACCAAAGACACCTACAAACACTTTCATTCTTCAATTTTATTCATCTAATTGATCTCTCTCAAGTTCTATCTTCAAGTTCTAAGTGTTCTTCATATATTCTACAAGTTCTAGTTACATAAAATCAAGAATACTTTCAAGTTTGCTAGCTCACTTCCAATCTTGTAAGGTGATCATCCAACCTCAAGAAATATTTGTTTCTTACAGTAGGTTATCATTCTAATACAAGGTAATAATCATATTCAAACTTTGGTTCAATTTCTATAACTATAACAATCTTATTTCAAGTGATGATCTTACTTGAACTTGTTTTCGTGTCATGATTCTGCTTCAAGAACTTCGAGCCATCCAAGGATCCGTTGAAGCTAAATCCATTTTTCACTTTTCCAGTAGGTTTATCCAAGGAACTTAAGGTAGTAATGATGTTCATAACATCATTCGATTCATACATATAAAGCTATCTTATTCGAAGGTTTAAACTTGTAATCACTAGAACAAAGTTTAGTTAATTCTAAACTTGTTCGCAAACAAAAGTTAATCCTTCTAACTTGACTTTTAAAATCAACTAAACACATGTTCTATATCTATATGATATGCTAACTTAATGATTTAAAACCTGGAAACACGAAAAACACCGTAAAACCGGATTTACGCCGTCGTAGTAACACCGCTGGCTATTTTGGGTTAGTTAATTAAAAACTATGATAAACTTTGATTTAAAAGTTGTTATTCTTAGAAAATGATTTTTATTATGAACATGAAACTATATCCAAAAATTATGGTTAAACTCAAAGTGGAAGTATGTTTTCTAAAATGGTCATCTAGACGTCGTTCTTTCGACTGAAATGACTACCTTTACAAAAACGACTTGTAACTTATTTTTCCGACTATAAACCTATACTTTTTCTGTTTAGATTCATAAAATAGAGTTCAATATAAAACCATAGCAATTTGATTCACTCAAAACGGATTTAAAATGAAGAAGTTATGGGTAAAACAAGATTGGATAATTTTTCTCATTTTAGCTACGGGAAAATTGGCAACAAATCTATTCCAACCATAACTTAATCAACTTGTATTGTATATTATGTAATCTTGAGATACCATAGACACGTATACAATGTTTCGACCTATCATGTCGACACATCTATATATATTTCGGAACAACCATAGACACTCTATATGTGAATGTTGGAGTTAGCTATACAGGGTTGAGGTTGATTCCAAAATATATATAGTTTGAGTTATGATCAATACTGAGATACGTATACACTGGGTCGTGGATTGATTCAAGATAATATTTATCGATTTATTTCTGTACATCTAACTGTGGACAACTAGTTGTAGGTTACTAACGAGGACAGCTGACTTAATAAACTTAAAACATCAAAATATATTAAAAGTGTTGTAAATATATTTTGAACATACTTTGATATATATGTATATATTGTTATAGGTTCGTGAATCAACCAGTGGCCAAGTCTTACTTCCCGACGAAGTAAAAATCTGTGAAAGTGAGTTATAGTCCCACTTTTTAAATCTAATATTTTTGGGATGAGAATACATGCAGGTTTTATAAATGATTTACAAAATAGACACAAGTACGAGAAACTACATTCTATGGTTGAATTATCGAAATCGAATATGCCTCTTTTTATTAAGTCTGGTAATCTAAGAATTAGGGAACAGACACCCTAATTGACGCGAATCCTAAAGATAGATCTATTGGGTTTAACAAACCCCATCCAAAGTACCGGATGCTTTAGTACTTCGAAATTTATATCATTTCCGAAGGGTGTCCCGGAATGATGGGGATATTCTTATATATGCATCTTGTTAATGTCGGTTACCAGGTGTTCACCATATGAATGATTTTTATCTCTATGTATGGGATGTGAATTGAAATATGAAATCTTGTGGTCTATTATTATGATTTGATATATATAGGTTAAACCTATAACTCACCAATATTTTTGTTGACGTTTTAAGCATGTTTATTCTCAGGTGATTATTAAGAGCTTCCGCTATCGCATACTTAAATAAGGACGAGATATGGAGTCCATGCTTGTATGATATTGTGTAAAAACTGCATTCAAGAAACTTATTTTGTTGTAACATATTTGTATTGTAAACCATTATGTAATGGTCGTGTGTAAACAGGATATTTTAGATTATCATTATTTGATAATCTACGTAAAGCTTTTTAAACCTTTATTGATGAAATAAAGGTTATGGTTTGTTTTAAAATGAATGCAGTCTTTGAAAAACGTCTCATATAGAGGTCAAAATCTCGCAACGAAATCAATTAATATGGAACGTTTTTAATCAATAAGAACGGGACATTTCAGTTGGTATCAGAGCCACTCATGTGCCGTTGGGGGTGGTGGGGCAAACCTCATCGAGGACGATGAGTCCCTAAGGGAGGTGAATGTAACACCCTAGGCAAATCCCACATCGCCCATGAACATGAGTGATCATGGGATTATGAGGTAATACTCACGCTTAAAATGACACAACGCGTTTTGGGATCACAGGCTGCGTAGAAGTGCGAGTACGTTGTGGTTAAGCGTGCTCGGGCGAGAGCACTACCAGGATGGGTGACCTCCTGGGAAAGTGCTTCTCGTGTGTGGTCGCCAAGAAAAAGCCGTGCGCCTGCGGGCAAAGCGGACAATATTGTGGTCATGTTAAGCTGGGGTGTTACACCAAAGGCGTCAATGGACAACTTAATTTAGCACAAAAATCTCTACTCATATAGCTTCTATCCACACCCGAATCAAATAAAACGTAAGCAGATTTATTGTCAATAAGAAACGTACCCGTAACAAGCTCCGGGTCTTCCTGTGCCTCTGCCGCATTAATATTGAAAACTCTTCCGCGGCCTTATCCACTCGTGTTCTCCTGGTTCGGGCAATTTCTAATAATGTGGCCTGGTTTTCCACATTTATAACAAACTACATTGGCATAACTTGCTCCGACACTACTTGCTCCGCCATTACTCGTTCCGACACCATTTGTTCCTTTCATTCTATTAACCCCTGGTCCGTAGACCTCACACTTCGCTGCGCTATGACCATTTCTTTTACACTTGTTGCAAAATTTGGTGCAGAACCCCTAGTGATACTTTTCACACCTTTGGCATAGCTGCTTCTGATTGTTGTTGTTATTGCGGTTATTATTGTTGTTGGGATGATTGTTGTAGTTGCTGTTGTTGTTTTTGTTGTTGTTGTTGTTGGGCCGTTTGTTGTAGTTGCGATTGATGTTGCGATTGTTGGGATAATTATTGCGATTATTATTGTAATTGCTGTTGTTGTTGTATTGGTGATTCTTATCACCGTTTTCCTCCCACTTTCTTTTGACTTGCTTCACATTGGCCTCTTCAGCCGTCTGTTCTTTAATTCTTTCCTCAATCTGGTTCACTAGTTTGTGAGCCATTCTACATGCCTGTTGTATGGAGGCGGGCTCGTGTGAACTTATATCTTCTTGGATTCTTTCCGGTAATCCTTTCACAAACGCGTCGATCTTCTCTTCCTCATCTTCGAACGCTCCCGGACACAATAGGCACAATTTTGTGAATCATCTATCGTACGTGGTAATATCAAATCCTTGGGTTCGTAACCCTCTAAGTTCTGTCTTGAGCTTATTGACCTCAGTTCTGGGACGGTACTTCTCGTTCATCAAGTGCTTGAATGCTGACCACGGTAGTGCGTACGCATCATCTTGTCCCACTTGCTCTAGATAGGTATTCCACCATGTTAACGCAGAACCTGTGAAGGTATGCGTAGCGTACTTCACTTTGTCCTCTTCAGTACACTTACTTATGGCAAACACCGATTCGACCTTCTCGGTCCACCGTTTTTGTCATAACCCGTCCTTAACCATAAGAACGTGTTAGATAACGTATGATTTCATTGCGAGGTATTGACCTCTATATGCGACATTTTTTTAAAAAGGAAAACTGCATATATTATACATTACAAACCAAACCATTATTTTTGTTACAAGCTTTAGACAATAAAAAGATGATTATCGTTTAACGATAATCTTCGACTTACAAACTTTACAAATGATAATAACAACACGATTTCTAGCATATTTTACAACACACGTCCTTGGATATGCAGTTTTATTTTTGACACAAATATGAGTACGCATGATCCTGCTTAGATTCAACATAATGCAGCGGAAGCTTTAATTATCACCTGAGAATAAACATGTTTAAAAACGTCAACATAAAGTTGGTGAGATATAGGTTTAGTGCGCAGCAATATATATATATAGACCACAAGATTTCGTATATAAACATTTCAATAAAAATATTCTAAGTGGTTGAGCACTTGGTAACCATACTTAACATTTTCACGTCGCATATTCCCTTTAATATGAAATCTTACTACACCGTACCAAGTGTAGTCACAAAACGAAGTACTGTGCAACCGTTGAATACTGGTCGTCCAGTCCGATTGGGGTTGTCAGGCCCGATAGATCTATCAACAGGATTCGCGTTTACAATACCGCTGTAAATATTAGTTACCAAGCTACAGGGAAGTATGCCAGTGGTACAACTCAACGTAGAATATATTTTTCAGTTACTTGTGTCCATAACGTAAAACATAAAATACATGTATTCTCATCCCGAAATATTTAGAGTTTAAAAGTGGGACTATATACTCACTCTTGTCTTGATGATATATATATTTTGACTCGGTCTTCCGGTTGATATCACGAACCTATCCATATATAATATATCAATATGTTTTCATTTTTAAACAAACGTTATAAATATATACTTGTTATACTTTTAATACTTTGAATAATTCCTTAGTCCGTAGTTAGCAGTCCGATGTTAGTAATTCAATTTTAATGGTTCATTTTTAGATGTTTAATATACCCGCAATGAAATAAATAAAACCCCCAACGAAATCAATAAAACCCCATCGTATATGTGTTGGTCGAGATTAATCTTGACCCATGGTACCGGTGTTGTCAAATGACGTGTTGCGTACATAAAGTACCGGTGTTGTCAAATGACGTGTTGCGTACAATCATGGAATCTTATGATTAATCTTCTCGTGTTGTTTACGGGTGATCCTGAACCATATAAAATTGAATTATAAGTACATATATATAAAATATCATGTTATCTTAGAAATATGTGATTTATATCATTTTTTTCCAATTGATCCCGTAGTTGAAATGATCTAGGATAACCAATTTTGTTTCGGTCATAGTTTCTTCGTTACAAATCCGTTTTCGTTGATTCAAATTGCCATCTTCTTGGATCGAGTTCTTCTTTAAGACTATGAACTGTAAATACCTTGGTTTGTATTCAAAATCATACGGCATAAGTGAAACATTAGTGAAACATATGAAGTTAAACATTTTTGTTACAACAAAATCATTTAATGACCATTTTTCTAAAAATACTTATACTTTGAAAAACCAAGTTTTACCTTGTTAAATTAGCATATACATAAGTTATATTACAGGTCTTGAAGTATTTTAAAAGTTAAGTTAGAAGGATCTATTTAGTTTGCAAACAAGTTTGAAAACATTCAAACTATGTTCTTGTTGTTAAACTTTTGTACCACAAAATAAGATAGCTATATATATATGAATCGAATAAGGTTATGAACATAGTTACTACCTCAAGTTCCTTGGATAAGTTTGCTGTAAAAGAGGAGTAAGAAGCTAGAATCAAAAGGGTGATAGAAGTGGATGAAAGATTGGAAGTAAGTTGGTGTTCTTGGAGGGTTTTCTTGAAGTGTTTTTGTATGGTTTTCTTATGGTGTTTTAGTATGGTTTTTGAAGCTAGATCTTTATGGAACTTTGCTGGATTGTTATGGAGTTTAGAGAGTAAGAAAGAGTGTGTGTTTTTAGTTAAGAGATTGAAGTAAAAATGAATCAAAAATGATGATACATATATACTCCTAAAAATGTGATCTTTAAGGATAACATGACAAAATTCTAGTTTGTATTTTTGTAATTAGTCTTGCAATGATTCAAAAGTAATTACCTAGCTCTAAGGGCATGAATAATGGCTGGTTAGGTGGTGATTTGATGTGTATATACCAATAGTAAATACGTATAGAAGCTTGGTATGATACGAGTACAAATACTCTAGGTATACGTATAGAAATTTTGTGAAAAATGGAATGAGGATTCAAATATAGCTATCTTTTGTGAATACACTTATATGATTTTATGTATTTAAGTCTTTAAAAGTGATTAAATACATTACTTATACAATATATGTATAAACATTATATGTCTTAAGTATTTATGTCAAATAACGTTACGTATAGTTATCGTTTTGAAAACTTAAGTTAGTAGTTTCAAAATACACATATAACTTGTTGTTATTAATATAAAATGAGATATTAAAACATTCATTAATCATGTTAAATATGTATATATACATATATATACACAAACGTATAATTATCATATATTGTATAGTTCGTGATATCATTGGTCAAACTAGACGGTCAAACGTTGTGTAAAATTCTTTTCGGAAATATAAATCTCGACAATTTGGATTGCTTATCATGTTGGCAAGGTTTAATTTATGTAAATATTAATCTTATAAGTATAGTATGATCGAAAAAGTGCGGGTCGTTACATTACCTCCCCGTTAAATAAATTTCGTCCCGAAATTTTAAAATTGTACCTATTTTGCGTCATCGAGAAACAAATGCGGATACTTTCGTTTCATCTGATCCTCTCGTTCCCACGTAAACTCGGGACCTCTTCTAGCATTCCAACGAACCTTAACAATCGGTGTATTGCTCTGTTTGAGCTGTTTAACTTCACGGTCCATGATTTCGATTGGTTCTTCGACGAATTGTAGTTTCTCGTCGACATGAATTTCTTCAAGAGGAATGGTGAGGTCTTCCTTTGCAAGACACTTCTTCAGGTTTGAGACGTGAAAGGTATTATGTACTCCAGCGAGTTGTTGCGGTAACTCGAGTCGATAAGCTACCGGTCCAATGCGTTCGATGATCTTGAACGGGCCTACGTACCTTGGGTTCAGTTTACCCCTTTTGCCGAAACGTATTACACCTTTCCAAGGTGACACCTTTAGCATAACCATGTCCCCAACCTGAAACTCTAATGGTTTCCTTCGAACATCGGCGTAGCTCTTTTGGCGACTACGGGCTGTTTTCAATCTCTCCTTGATTTGCACTATCTTCTCAGTCGTTTCATGTATGATCTCGGGACCAGTTAAATGTCGATCTCCTACTTCATTCCAACAGATAGGAGATCTACACTTCCTTCCGTACAATGCTTCGAATGGCGCAGCTCCAATGCTCGCATGATAACTATTATTATACGAGAATTCTGCTAACGGTAGATATTTATCCCATCCGTTTCCAAAATCGATCACACATGCCCTGAGCATGTCTTCGAGAGTCTGAATCGTTCTCTCACTCTGTCCATCGGTTTGTGGATGATATGCGGTACTCATATCCAACCGAGTTCCTAGTGCCTCCTGTAGTGATTGCCAGAATTTTGAGGTAAATCTACTATCACGATCGGACATAATGGAAATAGGTATTCCATGCCTTGAAACAACTTCCTTTATATACAATCGTAATAGTTTCTCCATTCTATCCGTTTCCTTTATAGGCAAGAAATGTGCAGACTTGGTGAGACGATCAACAATCACCCAAATGGTGTCGTATCCCCAGGCAGTCTTTGGTAACTTCGTGATGAAATCCATGGTAATACCGTCCCATTTCCATTCTGGAATTTCTGGTTGTTGAAGTAACCCTGACGGCTTCTGGTGTTCTGCTTTAACCTTGGAACAAGTTAAACACTCCCCAACATATGTTGCAACGTCTGTTTTTAAATTAGGCCACCAATAATGCGTCTTAAGATCTTGGTACATCTTTCCAACTCCAGGATGTATCGAATATCTTGTCTTATGTGCCTCGTTCAATATCAACTTCCTTAATCCACCCAACTTCGGTACCCAAATACGATTTGCAAAATATCGAATTCCATCTTCCCGCATAACGAGTTGCTTCTCATACTTCTTCATTATTTCATTTCCTATATTTTCTTTAGTAAGTGCTTCTCGTTGAACTTCTTTGATTTGTGAGTTGAGATTCATGCGAATTTTTATGTTCATCGCTTGTACTCGAATTGGTTCTCGTTCCTTTCTGCTTAGAGCGTCGGCCACCACGTTCGCTTTCCCGGGATGATAACGAATTTCACAATCATAGTCATTTATTAACTCAACCCACCTACGTTGCCTCATGTTCAGCTGTTTTTGATCGAAAATATGTTGAAGGCTTTTATGATCAGTAAACACAGTGAATTTAACCCCATACAAGTAATGTCTCCACATCTTCAATGCAAACACGACTGCTCCCAGTTCTAGATCATGCGTCGTATAATTCCGCTCGTGAATCTTCAATTGTCGGGATGCAAATGCAATTACTTTCTTTCGTTGCATAAGAACACAACCAAAACCTTGTCGCGAAGCGTCACAATATATTTCAAAATCATCGTTCCCTTCAGGTAACGATAAAATAGGCGCCGTAGTTAACTTCTTCTTCAATAATTGAAATGCGTTCTCCTGCTCCGAGGTCCATTCGTATTTCTTCCCTTTTTGCGTTAATGCTGTCAACGGCTTAGCTATTCGAGAAAAATCTTGAATAAACCTTCTATAATAACCGGCTAAACCCAAAAATTGGCGTATCTGCATTGGTGTCTTAGGAGTCTCCCATTTTTCAATAGCTTCAGTTTTTGCTGGATCAACCTGAATTCCTTCGCTATTAACAACGTGACCAAGAAATTGCACTTCTTTCAACCAGAAAGCACACTTAGAAAATTTAGCATAAAGTTGTTCTTTTCTCAACAATTCCAGTATCAACCTTAAATGCTCTTCATGCTCTTGCTCACTCTTGGAATAGATAAGAATATCATCAATGAAAACGATAACAAACTTATCTAAATACGGACTACAAACTCGATTCATGAGGTCCATGAATACAGCTGGCGCATTCGTCAATCCAAACGGCATAACCAAAAATTCGTAATGACCATAACGTGTCCGAAAAGCAGTTTTCGGAATGTCCTCTTCTTTAACGCGTAGTTGATGATAGCCCGATCTTAAGTCGATTTTCGAATAAACACATGATCCTTGCAATTGATCAAATAAGTCATCAATTCTCGGTAGTGGATATCGATTCTTGATAGTTAACTTATTTAATTCACGATAGTCTATACACATTCGGAAAGATCCATCTTTCTTCTTGACAAACAAAATTGGAGCTCCCCACGGTGATGTACTTGGTCGTATGAATCCACGGTCCAATAATTCTTTTAACTGACTTTGAAGTTCTTTTAATTCGGACGGTGCAAGTCTATATGGCGCACGAGCCACTGGTGCAGCTCCTGGTACTAAATCTATTTGAAATTCTACCGATCTAAATGGAGGTAATCCCGGCAATTCTTCCGGAAAAACTTCAGGAAAATCTCTTGCCACAGGCACGTCGTTGATGCACTTTTCTTTCTTTTCGATTTTATTAACATGTGCTAAAATAGCGTAACATCCCTTTTCTAAACACTTCTTGGCTTTCAAACAGCTAATGAGTTTTAGCTTTGAATTACCCTTCTCTCCATAAATCATCACCGGTATTTTATCCTTACCAGGAATACGAATTGCCTTCTTAGCACAAACAACTTCCGCTCCTATTTTGGACATCCAGTCCATGCCGACTATTACATCAAAACCTCCCAATTCTACGGGTATTAAGTCGATTTTAAACGTTTCTCCGGCTAAATTTATTTCACAATCACGACAAATTTTATCGGCTTCAATTAGTTTACCATTAGCTAACTCAATCAAGTACTTAGCATCTAAAGGTAATGATGAACAATTCAATTTAGTGTAAAAATTTATACACACGTAGCTTCTATCGGCGCCAGTATCAAATAAAATAGATGCTGATAAGTTATTAATGGTAAACGTACCCGTAACAAGCTCCGGGTCTTCTCGTGCCTCTCTAGCATTAATAACAAACGCTCTTCCACGTGCAGGTCCGCCATTCTGATTCGGGCACTGACTCTTATAGTGACCTTGTTTTCCACAACCAAAACAAGTAATGGTAGTCAAAGCAGTTCTATTTGCGTTGGTGGCAGGAGTCTTGTTGCCATTTGTAACGAGAGCCTTACAATCTTCCGCAAGATGACCTTGTCGATTACACTTGGTGCATAACACACTACAGTAACCAAAGTGATGTTTGTGGCAACGGTTGCATAAAGGACTTTGTCCTTTATAACCAAAACCTGAACCACTACTCGCACCATTTGTGGTTTATTGTTTCTTATAAGGTTGTTGTTGGTTACCTCGATCATAACTTCCATTCCACTTTTTCTTGTTTCCCAATACCTTCACCTCAGTATTGAATGCTTTCTTGTCCAAAATGACCTGATCCATTAGCTCGTTCGCCATGGTTATAGCTTCATGAATTGTCTTAGGTTTCGATGCTGTAACATTTGCCTTGACCTTTTTGGGCAAACCAGCTTTGTACATTTCAATCTTCCGTTCTTCGGTTGGAACCAATTCAGGACATAGCAAAACTAATTCCATGAATCGCTGGTTGTAGTTGGTGATTTCAGTACCAACCACCTTCAAACTTCGTAACTCATCTTCTAACTTAATAACCTCATTCCTTGGACAATACTCGGTGATTATCATTGCTTTGAATTCTTCCCATGGAGTATCATAAGCTACATCTCCTCCTACCGCCTTCACATAATTCTTCCACCATGTGAGTGCACTATCTTGTAAAGTGCATGATGCATACTTGGTCATGTCTTTTTCATCACAACCACTGATTTTGAACACTGTCTCCATCTTTTCTATCCATCGGGTTAAACCGATAGGTCCTTCCGTTCCACTGAATGATGATGGCTTGCAAGCTTGAAACGTCTTGTAGGAGCATCCTACACGAGGATTTGGATTAACTGCAGCAGCTCTTGCAGCCTCAACCCATAACATTCTGTCGTTCACTCGCTGGTTGATGAAGTCCTCGACTTCTTGTTCCGTCATTCGATTTAATCGCGCCATTTCCTAATGAAAGAAAATAATTATTCACATGGATTATTATAGATGTAGTGTGTATTTATAGTACATTATAGCTTATTAATAATATGAACTAGGTATTATTATAAAAGCCTTTTCTTCTTATTAGCGTTTTATAATTATATCTTGGGTAGTACCTACCCGTTAATGTTCATACTTAATAGCTTAGTACAGAATCAATTACTACAATCTAAATAATACTTAACCATGGAAAATTATTGCATTTCATACTTCAATATTTTACATATGCTTATCTTACATCGAACATTAAGCAAACCACACTATTAATATTATACAAAACATTATTCGGTTCCATGGTTTGACACAGCAGCGCATCGTTTGATCTATTTTCTAGGACGTTTAGACACAAAGATTTGCTTAACGCTTATCCTAACTGTCTGCCTATATTTTGGCTGTGGGACTGAAGAACTGGATGCCGGGACAGAACGAATAGGAATAGCGGGGATAGGGGTGGTAGTGTTGAGTGGAATTGGTGCCACATCATTCTCATTAAACTCGGGATTTGGATTTTCTAATTCATTAGCCTTTCGTTTCTTTCCTAGTTCGAACTCGTCTTTTGTAATTTCCTGTATTTCTTCATCGGGTTCACTTTCCTCCTCGGGTTCACTTTCCTCCTCGGGTTCACTTTCCTCCTCGGGTTCACTTTCCTCCTCGGGTTCACTTTCCTGGTTCTCTATAGTTGGTTCATCCGGAATTTGTGAGTCTTCCCCAAGGATATCATTTTCGTCATCGGACAGGTTAATGACTGGAACGCCATCTGAAGATTCTGATTCGGAGTCGTTGATTGTGATAACAATTTTTGAGCTCGACATCTATCACACAACAACTAACCCATTAGTACTTATATAATATTTACATATAAATTTTAACCAACAGTGATAAGCAATGGTTTTTTTTTTTTTTTAAATCAGACCCGGTCAAAGTCCAGACTTACTAATGTATCCTAACGGCTTCTCGGTTAGACACACTAATGCAGACCTGGTTCGCTAAGACCAACGCTCTGATACCACATGTCATAACCCGTCCTTAACCATAAGAACGTGTTAGATAACGTATGATTTCATTGCGAGGTATTGACCTCTATATGCGACATTTTTTTAAAAAGGAAAACTGCATATATTATACATTACAAACCAAACCATTATTTTTGTTACAAGCTTTAGACAATAAAAAGATGATTATCGTTTAACGATAATCTTCGACTTACAAACTTTACAAATGATAATAACAACACGATTTCTAGCATATTTTACAACACACGTCCTTGGATATGCAGTTTTATTTTTGACACAAATATGAGTACGCATGATCCTGCTTAGATTCAACATAATGCAGCGGAAGCTTTAATTATCACCTGAGAATAAACATGTTTAAAAACGTCAACATAAAGTTGGTGAGATATAGGTTTAGTGCGCAGCAATATATATATATAGACCACAAGATTTCGTATATAAACATTTCAATAAAAATATTCTAAGTGGTTGAGCACTTGGTAACCATACTTAACATTTTCACGTCGCATATTCCCTTTAATATGAAATCTTACTACACCGTACCAAGTGTAGTCACAAAACGAAGTACTGTGCAACCGTTGAATACTGGTCGTCCAGTCCGATTGGGGTTGTCAGGCCCGATAGATCTATCAACAGGATTCGCGTTTACAATACCGCTGTAAATATTAGTTACCAAGCTACAGGGAAGTATGCCAGTGGTACAACTCAACGTAGAATATATTTTTCAGTTACTTGTGTCCATAACGTAAAACATAAAATACATGTATTCTCATCCCGAAATATTTAGAGTTTAAAAGTGGGACTATATACTCACTCTTGTCTTGATGATATATATATTTTGACTCGGTCTTCCGGTTGATATCACGAACCTATCCATATATAATATATCAATATGTTTTCATTTTTAAACAAACGTTATAAATATATACTTGTTATACTTTTAATACTTTGAATAATTCCTTAGTCCGTAGTTAGCAGTCCGATGTTAGTAATTCAATTTTAATGGTTCATTTTTAGATGTTTAATATACCCGCAATGAAATAAATAAAACCCCCAACGAAATCAATAAAACCCCATCGTATATGTGTTGGTCGAGATTAATCTTGACCCATGGTACCGGTGTTGTCAAATGACGTGTTGCGTACATAAAGTACCGGTGTTGTCAAATGACGTGTTGCGTACAATCATGGAATCTTATGATTAATCTTCTCGTGTTGTTTACGGGTGATCCTGAACCATATAAAATTGAATTATAAGTACATATATATAAAATATCATGTTATCTTAGAAATATGTGATTTATATCATTTTTTTCCAATTGATCCCGTAGTTGAAATGATCTAGGATAACCAATTTTGTTTCGGTCATAGTTTCTTCGTTACAAATCCGTTTTCGTTGATTCAAATTGCCATCTTCTTGGATCGAGTTCTTCTTTAAGACTATGAACTGTAAATACCTTGGTTTGTATTCAAAATCATACGGCATAAGTGAAACATTAGTGAAACATATGAAGTTAAACATTTTTGTTACAACAAAATCATTTAATGACCATTTTTCTAAAAATACTTATACTTTGAAAAACCAAGTTTTACCTTGTTAAATTAGCATATACATAAGTTATATTACAGGTCTTGAAGTATTTTAAAAGTTAAGTTAGAAGGATCTATTTAGTTTGCAAACAAGTTTGAAAACATTCAAACTATGTTCTTGTTGTTAAACTTTTGTACCACAAAATAAGATAGCTATATATATATGAATCGAATAAGGTTATGAACATAGTTACTACCTCAAGTTCCTTGGATAAGTTTGCTGTAAAAGAGGAGTAAGAAGCTAGAATCAAAAGGGTGATAGAAGTGGATGAAAGATTGGAAGTAAGTTGGTGTTCTTGGAGGGTTTTCTTGAAGTGTTTTTGTATGGTTTTCTTATGGTGTTTTAGTATGGTTTTTGAAGCTAGATCTTTATGGAACTTTGCTGGATTGTTATGGAGTTTAGAGAGTAAGAAAGAGTGTGTGTTTTTAGTTAAGAGATTGAAGTAAAAATGAATCAAAAATGATGATACATATATACTCCTAAAAATGTGATCTTTAAGGATAACATGACAAAATTCTAGTTTGTATTTTTGTAATTAGTCTTGCAATGATTCAAAAGTAATTACCTAGCTCTAAGGGCATGAATAATGGCTGGTTAGGTGGTGATTTGATGTGTATATACCAATAGTAAATACGTATAGAAGCTTGGTATGATACGAGTACAAATACTCTAGGTATACGTATAGAAATTTTGTGAAAAATGGAATGAGGATTCAAATATAGCTATCTTTTGTGAATACACTTATATGATTTTATGTATTTAAGTCTTTAAAAGTGATTAAATACATTACTTATACAATATATGTATAAACATTATATGTCTTAAGTATTTATGTCAAATAACGTTACGTATAGTTATCGTTTTGAAAACTTAAGTTAGTAGTTTCAAAATACACATATAACTTGTTGTTATTAATATAAAATGAGATATTAAAACATTCATTAATCATGTTAAATATGTATATATACATATATATACACAAACGTATAATTATCATATATTGTATAGTTCGTGATATCATTGGTCAAACTAGACGGTCAAACGTTGTGTAAAATTCTTTTCGGAAATATAAATCTCGACAATTTGGATTGCTTATCATGTTGGCAAGGTTTAATTTATGTAAATATTAATCTTATAAGTATAGTATGATCGAAAAAGTGCGGGTCGTTACAGTTTTAATCCGATCGGTCCTTCGGTTCCATCAAATTCCAAAGGTTTGCAGGCAGTGAATTCTTTGTAGGTGCATCCTACACGATTTTCTGTACTGCTAGATCCAAGGTTATTGTTGGTATGTAGCGCAGCCTGTACTGCGGCTATGTTTGAAGCTAGAAAAGTACGGAATTCCTCTTCATTCATATTCACGGTGTGTCGAGTAGTCAGTGCCATTTCCTTCAAAATAGTCAAATGGAACAAGTTAATCATATAAAGAATATTAAGAGTAGTTAATAGTATTTCGTAGCATAATATGAACTCATTTATAAAAGCTTTTTCTTCATATTAGCGTTTTATAAGTTTAAATTCGGGTAGTACCTGCCCGTTAAGTTCATACTTAGTAGCTAATATACAATTCAACTACTACAATTCTATATGAAAAACTGATTATAATAATATTTCGCGTTCAAACTTTTATACAATATTTTACAAACTTACAATACCGCTTATTTTACATAAAGCATGAAATATAGCACACAATAACTTTGATACAAGATAGTTCTGAAGATAATTCTAGCTAGTACACAAGTCGTTCAGCAAAGGCAATAAAGACACGTAATTCATACATCCAGAAACAAGTCATGCATTCTGGTTTTACTAGGACTACTTCCCATCCTTGGTCTTGTGGAACATAACCGTTATGGCCGTTGATAAGACAGCGTGTTGTAACATCATCAAAGGGACGAGGGTTACGTAATGACCAACAGTCTCGTAATAACCTAAAAATCTCATTTCTTACCCCAATTACCGACTCCGTCACTTGTGGGAACGTTTTGTTTAATAGTTGTAGCCCGATGTTCTTTTTCTCACTTTGGTGAGAAGCGAACATTACTAACCCGTAAGCATAGCATGCTTCTTTATGTTGCATGTTAGCCGCTTTTTCTAAATCATGAAGTCCTATATTCGGATACATTGAGTCAAAATAATTTCTTAACCCGTTGCTTAAAATAGCATTTGGGTTCCCCGCAATATATGCGTCAAAGTAAACACATCGTAACTTATGGGTTTCCCAATGTGATATCCCCCATCTTTCAAACGAAAGTCTCTTATAAACCAAGACATTCTTGGAACGTTCTTCGAATGTCTTACAAACTGATTTCGCCGTAAATAGTTGTGCCGAAGAATTCTGACTGACTCTAGAAAAGATTTCATCAATCATGTCTCCGGGTAGGTCTCTTAAAATATTGGGTTGTCTATGTGAAGACCCGTCCTAATCCATCCGAACAAATTCCATATCGATTATAAACAATTCCCAACAGTTGATTACATCGCGAGGTATTTGACCTCTATATGATACATTTTACAAACATTGCATTCGTTTTTAAAAGACAAACTTTCATTTACATCGACAGTTGACAGACATGCATACCATTTCATAATATATCCCAATATAATTGTCTTAATAATAATCTTGATGAACTCAACGACTCGAATGCAACGTCTTTTGAAATATGTCATGAATGACTTCAAGTAATATCTTTAAAATGAGTAATTGCACAGCGGAAGATTTCTTTCATACCTGAGAATAAACATGCTTTAAAGTGTCAACCAAAAGGTTGGTGAGTTCATTAGTTTATCATAAATAATCATTTCATAATTTTAATAGACCACAAGTTTCATATTTCCAATTCTCATAAACATACGTCCCATGCATAGAAACAAAAATATCATTCATATGGATTGAACACCTGGTAACCGACATTCACAATATGCATATAAGAATATCCCCATCATTCCGGGATCCTCCTTCAGACATGATATAAATTTCGAAGTACTAAAGCATCCGGTACTTTGGATGGGGCTTGTTGGGCCCGATAGATCTATCTTTAGGATTCGCGTCAATTAGTGTGTCTGTTCCCAAATTCTTAGATTACCAGACTAAAAAAGGGCATATTCGGTTTAATAATCCAGCCATAGAATGTAGTTTCGATTACTTGTGTCTATTTCGTAAAACAGTTATAAAAATTGCGCATGTATTCTCAGCCCAAAAATATAAAGGGTAAAAAGGCAAATGAAACTCACATAATGTATTTTGTAGTAAAATTAGATATGACGTCATTGAACACTGCAGGGCTGGCCTCGGATTCATGAACCTCACGCTTATCAAACACATGCCCAACCATTGCTCCATTGCTTACTTTCTATTTTAACTCATTGGCTTATATATTTATTATATACGAAACCGCTTACTTTTCTTCCTAAATTAAAACCCAAAATATCATCATCTAACCCCATCATCTTTTATAATTATCATCATCATAATCATGATCATCACGGTACATCATCAAGATCTTCACCACCATAACTCACTGTAACCTCACCGTGTATCATCATATTCATCAACATATCATAACACCCATCATCATCATAAAATCATATCGTTATCATTATCTATACTATCATCATCATCCTTAATTCGTCTCTGTAACATCACCACGTCTATCTTCTAAATCATATCATGATGATCATTTTCCTTCGTCATCATAATTTTTCATATTCATAGTACATCGTATCACGATCATCATTGTGCTCATTCATCCTTTCGTTTCTTCACATCATCATCATCTTGTTTTAACCATTACTATGGAAAAAAATATATAATAAGATGAGCAGCTGTATCAAGTCGTCCAGTAGCAAAATCCTTGGGTCAAGTTCGAATTAAAAATAAGGGGCTTAGGTTAGTCCATCAATTTTTTTTTTTACTTAGAGCCCAACTCCATGAATTTTCAGTCCAAATAAACTAACGTGGCCCAGGTTTAATACATTTTGTAATTTATAATCAGGAATAGAACTCGTCACTATATAAACCCCTTTACAGCTCATCTTAACCTCATTATTAGTATACCGAAATCAGTGGGAGAAATAAATAAATAAATAAAAAATAATAATAAACCAGTCATGGTTTACTTGACCGAATAAGAAAGTAGAAATAAGAATAGGTTAATTTTGGAAATCATCAATTGATTTGGTGGGGCTGTATATGAACGATAAAAATCAAGAAAGGAATGCAAGTGGGTCATTTAAATAATCATCTTACTCCCCACATAAAGTAAAGGTTGAGATCTAAATAAGCCATCCTTTATCTTTTTCTCATTCATAATATCATTTCACACTCTTCTCCTTTATTTGTTTCAGCCGAGTAGTAAAGAAACAAGGCAAAGGCAGCAGTTTTGTTATGGTTGAAACAGATAGAAATGGATAGAGGGTTTGTTAGATAGTAGGGATTAAGAATAAGGTGTTGATAGTGGTGGGTTGTTATGGTGATATGGTTGTTGTGGAGATAGGGAGGTTGTAGTGGTGATGGTTGATCAAACGAAGAGGTTGATGGGTGATGATGGATCCTTATCGATGGTCATTAAGCAGCAATACATAAGTATGCCTCAACATGTACTAACAGGGGATAGCAATCGAGTTTGGTTGATAGCGTGATCAAAAATGAGACTATGATGGGTTTGTGAAGTGATCAATATATAAAACAAGCAGGAGCATTTATCTCTTTATTTCATGAGATATGTATATATATTTATCTAATATTAATATCTTTTCATATGTAAAAGTATACATATATTATAAAAATAGTGTGATTAGATATGAAACAGAAAAGATGAACTTGTTTGTTTTCATTCGTTGACTTATGAATCAGAAAAATAAGAAATGGCCAACAATTCAATGAAATGAAGTGTGGTGGGTTATGGGTGATTGATTGAAACAAAGACAATTATAATAGCAATGGGGTGATATCTAACAGAAAGGTAGTCAAGTGGGTCTCGTTCAAACAAGTAAATAGAAACCAAAAAGAAGTAATAGGTGTTTGATTAAACTTGCATTATGTGTATGTATATAATATAAAAAAAATATAGATGGAAGAAACACCACACAAACTCTCGTGATATCAATTTTGTATGGGTGTGGCTAAAGTAGTAACAACTTGATATAAATAATAATACATAATATATAAATGTGGGAATATGTAAATCATTTAAGCAGCCTTTTGACTTATCCATCGACATAATTAAATAAGTAAATATAATAAAAATAAGATCAAGAAAGGCTCTTATTAAAAAGAAAGGGAATAATGCGTGTGGGATTCAAGTTATTAATTAGGTGGGGTTTGACACAAAGACTCCCGTAATATAAGGAATTAATGTTTCGTGTCCAAAACTGATTAATCAAGTATATCATATTATTATTAAAGTTTCATATATATATATATATATATATATATATATATATATATATATATATATATATATATATATATATATTAATTGTGATGGTGAAAATGAAACCGTGAACCATATCTATCTGCAATTCATTTTAGATAGCTATTGATAATCAATAATATTACTTAATAACTAGTGTTAATTTGTGATCATATTATTTAAATGATCGCAATTATAAATTAGACTTTTAATTTAAATTTTGTAATATTACAAATTAACATTATATATATTTCTATTCACAAATAAACGTTCGTGAATCCTCGGGAATGGTCTAAGGTCAATTGAATATATAAATATAGTTTCAAAATTTTCGAGACTCAACATTACAGACTTTGCTTATCGTATCGAAATCATATGAAGGTGAAGTTTAAATTTGGTCCGAAATTCCCGGGTCGTCACAGTACCTACCCGTTAAAGAAATTTCGTCCCGAAATTTGAATGTGGTCGTCATGGCTAACATTAGAAATGTTTTCGTGACTCATAGGAGTTGAAATTTAGAGTTTTATCATCATTGAGTAATATGGATAAAATAATTCAATTATTCGAAAAGTTCGAATGAAGCTATCGTAAAAGAGTGAAATGAGGAAAATAAAATTTCGTCATATCTTTTGATGTAGATACGATTGATTTCCGGAAATCAAGGGATTTAAAGAAAATCTATGAAATCTATAAGATCTGATTCTTTAGTAATTGAGGAAATTAGGATCTCTTTAATTAAATGTGATGATCTGCCTCGATTGCTCTGACTGATATTTCCATTAGCGATTGCTCTGACTGATATTTCCATTATAAATTAAATTCTTCCGTTCCATTATTCTTGTCATTTCTATACTTTCTTTCTTAGTTCATACATCCAAACGATTGTGAAAATATTTAATCCAGTTCTGATCCTTGCCCTCATCCTTACTATCGCAACAATCATTCTCCTTTTCCAACTTCCACTTGAGGAATCTGCTTTCTTCTACTTCACCCTTGGGGTTATAGTGTTTTTAATTTTTCCTGTGTCTTTATGTTGCGATAAACATTGATATACACGGTCTGTAATTTCCGTGTTGTTATTGGGCTTCATATCTCCCCTTATATTTCAATATCCTTATTTCTGTTTCTTACAATCATTGTCATCCACAGTTAATGTTCTCTTTTATTTACTGCGATTTATACCCCAATTTCTATTTCGGAGCTTTGTCCCTTCGTTTCTTCTTCTTGCGATTTGGCATCTCTTGTAATGGTCCAGAATTCGCAGATATAAGTTTCAGAATGAACATTGTTAATGTTCTAAGAAAGAGATGGTAATAGCACAATATGACTTGTCAAATTACCAGAATTCAAGGTAAAGATAGGACTATCAAGAATATATTTTCTTGATATGTTCGGAAGTTAATCGGAATGAAAGAGTTA
The DNA here is from genome assembly GCF_046630445.1 of Rutidosis leptorrhynchoides. Classification (NCBI taxonomy): domain Eukaryota; kingdom Viridiplantae; phylum Streptophyta; class Magnoliopsida; order Asterales; family Asteraceae; genus Rutidosis; species Rutidosis leptorrhynchoides. Next base: position 649,018,908 of record NC_092334.1, read on the forward strand.
TGTAACATGACACATGTTGACTTTATAATCTGTGAATCATCATGTTCCCTTTAGAAACTCAGCATGACTTACTGTAATATAATCACGTTGATCAAGTGTCATTATATTATACTAATTCAAGCATCAGTTCCCAACATTACTTCAATAACATTCATATTTTTAATCTCGAAAGTTTACAGAATATAGAAACTAACAGTTTCTATATGATGTAACACTGATAGCACGAAGAGATTAATGATTTCAGATAAGAATAATTAGAAAAATATCTTCAGAAATATGGAGGATATTTATAATGATAGATACGATGATATCTTGGAATTTCTAATATCGAAGGATGATGAAGAAGATTTATCCCTAAGGGTTTAGATTCTGAAGCATGGTGTTGGCTAAAGATTTCATCAGATATAGAATCATCAGGATTTTTAATGTGCAAGTTTAGTCCTTGTGATTTGTTCAGAGACTCCTTTGTAGTTCGCTCAATCAGTTTTCCAGTTCCAACTTTTCTGAGTTTTTCCAACATACTATTCTTTATCATCAAACTTTCGATGATTAAGGTCGTTTACGGTTGCCTACGGTTTCTGCTGCTTCATTCAGCTTTTTCAACATTCAGAGTATTGATTTGTAGACTGAGTGCTTTTCAGAATTTCAGAATGGAAGATGATAGTTCTAAGAGATAAATGTTATATGGATACATATAACTGTTGATGTGGAATCGTTGCGAGATTCAAAATACAGATTTGCTGATTCCAGGTAATTGGTGTGGCAATTCTTGTTACAAGATGCGGATGTGTACATGATGAGACTTCAATAGATAAATATAGTGATTTGTCGGAGAGATTTACACCAAGGAGCGACGAGGTTGCTGGTACATCTGCTGGTAATATAGTGAAATTTAATAAAAAGTTCCCCGGTAACAATAAAAGAGCACCTATATAAATCAAGGTTATATTAAGGTTGTTTCGAACGAAAAGTCAAAGTTGACTTGCTGGAGCTGTGACAAAATTTGCTAATTTGGAAAGGAATTGCAAAGTTATTTTGGGTAATAATAACACGAATAAATTAGCATAGCTACATTTTAAACGTTTACTCAGTTGCCAAGTGTTTCTCAGGTGAATAGCTATATTCATCAATCTTTTCTTTCGTAGATGAAGTGCGGTTGGTTCATTCTCCCGATTAAGGTGTTTTCAAGAATCATGAAAGGTTTAAACGCGGATTGTAATCGTCAAGATACAAATGAGGTTTAAGATGAAATCAAGTGGCAAACTTGAAGAATTGTTTAGTTTCATATGTTATAATCAATATTTTAATTCATTTTAAATTGTTCAATCTTGATAGTTCACAGTCGATAGTCCACAGTAACAGTCCAATAATTCATATATAGTTTAATATACAATATTCGAATTAATTAATACGTATCGTGACCCGTATACGTCTCAGACTCGATCACAACTCAAAGTATATATATTATTTGAGAATCAACCTCAACCCTGTATAGAGTACTCGATCATTACTGCATATAGAGTGTCTATGGTGATTCCAAATAATATATATAGATGTGTCGATATGATATGTCAAAACCTTGTATACGTGTCCCGATATTTAAAGTGCATAAAAATAAATAATAGAAATTTAAATGACGATAAATAAAGTGCGTAAAGTAAATAACAGAAATTAAATGACGATAAATAAAATTGCGAGAATGTAAATTGCGATAATTAAATTGCGATAAATAAAATGTAATCAGTTAGCTAGGAACAATTAGCTAGGAACAGTTAGCGTGGATTCTTAACAAAATTTCTCATAGTTAATTTGTTTGTTTCTAACAAATTTTATTTTGTCAAATGTTTTCTTCATTATGCCACTTGTTGGATTCTGATAAATCAAAATCCAAATATGAAATTGGATGAATATGGTTATTCTGTAGTGAACGGATTTATATATCGGTGGATGTAAGTAGGATAGTATATGACTGTTGAAACAGATTCGAAGAACGTACAATGTAATTTATTAATGTGAAATTTAAATATTCCTCGGGTATTACCTACCCGTTAAAATATTTTCACCATTAACAGTTTGTACAAGAGAATTTTTAATTACAATCTTTATGAAAACATATATACATATATATTTTCTTCAGATGTATTCATGGATTTAAGGAGTTAATATGATATTAAACTCATTTGCTTTTCGGTTGGAACTAGAATAAATAATCTCTAAAACTTTAGAGATTACATATTCGCCATGTCGAACGAAGATAAATGAGGTAGAACGATACGTAGAACGAAGATCATACTCAAAGTACATATGATGATATTGAAGCATGGATTGTTGATGGTACTGGTGCTGTTATTGATTGTACTGTTGGTGCCGGTGATGTTGCTGAAGCTGGTACATTTTGCACCATATTCTCCGAATTGATTATTCGAGCGCGAAGTTCGTTGACTTATTACTCCAGGATGATTGTCGATCGGAACGAGCGAATGAATAGGTTTCAGAATTGTGTATAGAATATAATCTTGTCGAGTTACCCTGGAAATGAGACTGAAAATGTTGTCTCGAACAGGTTCGCCGGTAAACGCTTCAGGTTCATTGTCAAGAGGTGAATTCGGTTGGTGGAAGGGATTGCCTTCTGCGCGTTTCCATTAATTAAGTCGACTATGAATCCATCAGATGAATTGGGGATGGATGATTGGTTGTTTCATTCTAGTGTCGTTGCTTTAGGAGCTTAGATGACTATCCATTATGAATAACTGTCGGGATAACTATCGGAATAGTTGTCGGAATCCGAGGGACTCGATCTAGTTGAGGGATTCATCTCGTATGATCAGATGAAGGATTTTCGATAAGAAATAGATTATAGGATGTAGATTAGTACACTGCAATACATAATTTACATATGCATATATAATACTAAAATTCCATAATTTACGGAGGAATCTACGGAAACTGTCAGGCAAAGGTAACAATAATAGATACGCTAAGATATGAATTTATCTATACATTTTCTATGCAATAGAGGAAGTAAGACATGTCTAGACTTTATGATGATAAGCAAATGATTCCCTAAGAATGATAAGCAGGTAATTTTCTAAGGATGATAAGCAGATGATTTCCGACTAGAAATGATAAGCAAAACTTTTGATATGCAGACACGGTCGAAGTCCAGACTCACTAATGCCTCCTAACGACTTATCAGTTAGACACACTAATGCATACCTGGTTCGCTAAGACCTCCGCTCTGATACCAACTGTGAAGACCCGTCCTAATCCATCCGAACGAAGTCCATATCGATTATAAACAATTCCTAACAGTTGATTACATCGCGAGGTATTTGACCTCTATATGATACATTTTACAAACATTGCATTCATTTTTAAAAGACAAACTTTCATTTACATCGACAGTTGACAGACATGCATACCATTTCATAATATATCCCAATATAATTGACTTAATAATAATCTTGATAAACTCAACGACTCGAATGCAACGTCTTTTGAAATATGTCATGAATGACTTCAAGTAATATCTTTAAAATGAGTAATTTCACAGTGGAAGATTTCTTTCATACCTGAGAATAAACATGCTTTAAAGTGTCAACCAAAAGGTTGGTGAGTTCATTAGTTTATCATAAATAATCATTTCATAATTTTAATAGACCACAAGATTTCATATTTCCAATTCTCATAAACATACGTCCCATGCATAGAGACAAAAATATCATTCATATGGATTGAACACCTGGTAACCGACATTCACAATATGCATATAAGAATATCCCCATCATTCCGGGATCCTCCTTCGGACATGATATAAATTTCGAAGTACTAAAGCATCCGGTACTTTGGATGGGGCTTGTTGGGCCCGATAGATCTATCTTTAGGATTCGCGTCAATTAGGGTGTCTGTTCCCTAATTCTTAGATTACCAGACTAAAAAGGGGCATATTCGGTTTAATAATCCAGCCATAGAATGTAGTTTCGATTACTTGTGTCTATTTCGTAAAACAGTTATAAAAATTGCGCATGTATTCTCAGCCCAAAAATATAAAGGGTAAAAAGGCAAATGAAACTCACATAATGTATTTTGTAGTAAAAATACATATGACGTCATTGAACACTGCAGGGTTGGCCTCGGATTCATGAACCTCACGCTTATCAAACACATGCCCAACCATTGCTCCATTGCTTACTTTCTATTTTTACTCGTTGGCTTATATATTTATTATATACGAAACCGCTTACTTTTCTTCCTAAATTAAAACCCAAAATATCATCATCTAACCCCATCATCTTCTATAATTATCATCATCATAATCATGATCATCACAGTACATCATCAAGATCTTCACCACCATAACTCACTGTAACCTCACCGTGTATCATCATATTCATCAACATATCATAACACCCATCATCATCATAAAATCATATCGTTATCATTATCTATACTATCATCATCATCCTTAATTCGTCTCTGTAACATCACCACGTCTATCTTCTAAATCATATCATGATGATCATTTTCCTTCGTCATCATCATTTTTCATATTCACAGTACATCGTATCACGATCATCATTGTGCTCGTTCATCCTTTCGTTTCTTCACATCATCATCATCTTGTTTTAACCATTACTATGGAAAAAAATATATAATAAGATGAGCAGCTGTATCAAGTCATCCAGTAGCAAAATCCTTGGGTCAAGTTCGAATTAAAAATAAGGGGCTTAGGTTAGTCCATCAATTTTTTTTTTACTTAGAGCCCAACTCCATGAATTTTCAGTCCAAATAAAGTAACGTGGCCCAGGTTTAATACGTTTTGTAATTTATAATCAGGAATAGAACTCGTCACTATATAAACCCCTTTACAGCTCATCTTAACCTCATTATTAGTATACCGAAATCAGTGGGAGAAATAAATAAATAAAAAATAAAAATAATAAACCAGTCATGGTTTACTTGACCCAATAAGAAAGTAGAAATAAGAATAGGTTAATTTTGGAAATCATCAATTGATTTGGTGGGGCTGTTTATGAACGATAAAAATCAAGAAAGGAATGCAAGTGGGTCATTTAAATAATCATCTTACTCCCCACATAAAGTAAAGGTTGAGATCTAAATAAGCCATCCTTTATCTTTTTCTCATTCATAATATCATGTCACACTCTTCTCCTTTATTTGTTTCAGCCGAGTAGTAAAGAAACAAGGCAAAGGCAGCAGTTTTGTTATGGTTGAAACAGATAGAAATGGATAGAGGGTTTGTTAGATAGTAGGGATTAAGAATAAGGTGTTGATAGTGGTGGGTTGTTATGGTGATATGGTTTTTGTAGAGATAGGGAGGTTGTAGTGGTGATGGTTGATCAAACGAAGAGGTTGATGGGCGATGATGGATCCTTATCGATGGTCATTAAGCAGCAATACATAAGTATGCCTCAACGTGTACTAACAGGGGATAGCAATCGAGTTTGGTTGATAGCGTGATCAAAAATGAGACTATGATGGGTTTGTGAAGTGATCAATATATAAAACAAGCAGGAGCATTTATCTCTTTATTTCATGAGATATGTATATATATTTATCTAATATTAATATCTTTTCATATGTAAAAGTATACATATATTATAAAAATAGTGTGATTAGATATGAAACAGAAAAGAGGAACTTGTTTGTTTTCATTCGTTGACTTATGAATCAGAAAAATAAGAAATGGCCAACAATTCAATGAAATGAAGTGTGGTGGGTTATGGGTGATTGATTGAAATAAAGACAATTATAATAGCAATGGGGTGATATCTAACAGAAAGGTAGTCAAGTGGGTCTCGTTCAAACAAGTAAATAGAAACCAAAAAGAAGTAATAGGTGTTTGATTAAACTTGCATTATGTGTATGTATATAATATAAAAAAAAATATATAGATGGAAGAAACACCACACAAACTCTCGTGATATCAATTTTGTATGGGTGTGGCTAAAGTAGTAACAACTTGATATAAATAATAATACATAATATATAAACGTGGGAATATGTAAATCATTTAAGCAGCCTTTTGACTTATCCATCGACATAATTAAATAAGTAAATATAATAACAATAACTAATGAGATCAAGAAAGGCTCTTTTTAAAAAAGAAAGGGAATGATGTGTGTGGGATTCAAGTTATTAATTAGGTGGGGTTTGACACAAAGACTCCCGTAATATAAGGAATTAATGTTTCGTGTCCAAAACTGATTAATCAAGTATATCATATTATTATTAAAGTTTCATATATATATATATATATATATATATATATATATATATATATATATATATATATATATATATATATATATATATATATTAATTGTGATGGTGAAAATGAAACCGTGAACCATATCTATCTGCAATTCATTTTAGATAGCTATTGATAATCAATAATATTACTTAATAACTAGTGTTAATTTGTGATCATATTATTTAAATGATCGCAATTATAAATTAGACTTTTAATTTAAATTTTGTAATATTACAAATTAACATTATATATATTTCTATTCACAAATAAACGTTCGTGAATCCTCGGGAATGGTCGAAGGTCAATTGAATATATAAATATAGTTTCAAAATTTTCGAGACTCAACATTACAGACTTTGCTTATCGTATCGAAATCATATGAAGGTGAAGTTTAAATTTGGTCCGAAATTCCCGGGTCGTCACAGTCTATCCATTTTGTGTTTTTATAATGTAAAATAGACAAGAGTTAGATTCATAAAAAAAAAATACTTATTAATACAAGCAATTTTTACATATATCATAAAGCATAAGCACACTATATTACATATATTACACCACTCGAATACAGCTATCTTATTCCGACTCGCTCATTTCTTCTTCTTCGATTTTGGTTCGTTTTGCCAAGTTTCTAGGGATATATGATGTTCCCCTAATACGAGCTGTCGTTTTCCACAACGGTTTAGAAAAACCTGGTGGTTTAGAGGTTCCCGGGTCATTGTTACAACTTAAGGACTTCGGGGGTTGACGATACATATAAAGTTCATCGGGGTTGGAATTAGATTTCTCTATTTTTATGCCCTTTCCCTTATTATTTTCTTTTGCCTTTTTAAATTCAGTTGGGGTAATTTCTATAACATCATCGGAATTCTCGTCGGAATCCGATTCATCGGAGAATTGGTAATCCTCCTAATATTTTGCTTCCTTGGCGGAAACACCATTGACCATAATTAACCTTGGTCGGTTGGTTGAGGATTTTTTTTTACTTAACCATTTTATTATTTCCCCCACCGGTTCTATTTCTTCATCCGGTTCCGATTCTTCTTCCGGTTCCGATTCTTCTTCCGGTTCCTCTTCGGGAACTTGTGAATCAGTCCACGAATCATTCCAATTTACATTTGACTCTTCATTATTATTAGGTGAGTCAATGGGACTTGTTCTAGAGGTAGACATCTATCACATAATATCAAACGCGTTAAGAGATTAATATATCACATAATATTCACATGTTAAAAATATATAGTTTCCAACAAAATTTGTTAAGCAATCATTTTTCAAGTAAACACGGTCGAAGTCCAGACTCACTAATGCATCCTAACAAACTCGATAAGACACACTAATGCAAAATTCTGGTTCTCTAAGACCAACGCTCGGATACCAACTGAAATGTCCCGTTCTTATTGATTAAAAACGTTCCATATTAATTGATTTCGTTGCGAGGTTTTGACCTCTATATGAGACATTTTTCAAAGACTGCATTCATTTTTAAAACAAACCATAACCTTTATTTCATAGATAAAGGTTTTAAAAAGCTTTACGTAGATTATCAAATAATGATAATCTAAAATATCCTGTTTACACACGACCATTACATAATGGTTTACAATACAAATATGTTACAACAAAATAAGTTTCTTGAATGCAGTTTTTACACAATATCATACAAGCATGGACTCCAAATCTCGTCCTTATTTAAGTATACGACAGCGGAAGCTCTTAATAATCACCTGAGAATAAACATGCTTAAAACGTCAACAAAAATGTTGGTGAGTTATAGGTTTAACCTATATATATCAAATCATAATAATAGACCACAAGATTTCATATTTTAATACACATCTCATACATAGAGATAAAAATCATTCATATGGTGAACAGCTGGTAACCGACATTAACAAGATGCATATATAAGAATATCCCCATCATTCCGGGACACCCTTCGGATATGATATAAATTTCGAAGTACTAAAGCATCCGGTACTTTGGATGGGGTTTGTTAGGCCCAATAGATCTATCTTTAGGATTCGCGTCAATTAGGGTGTCTGTTCCCTAATTCTTAGATTACCAGACTTAATAAAAAGGGGCATATTCGATTTCGATAATTCAACCATAGAATGTAGTTTCACGTACTTGTGTCTATTTTGTAAATCATTTATAAAACCTGCATGTATTCTCATCCCAAAAATATTAGATTTTAAAAGTGGGACTATAACTCACTTTCACAGATTTTTACTTCATCAGGAAGTAAGACTTGGCCACTGGTTGATTCACGAACCTATAACAATATATATATATATATATATATATATATATATATATATATATATATATATATATATATCAAAGTATGTTCAAAATATATTTACAACACTTTTAATATATTTTGATGTTTTAAGTTTATTAAGTCAGCTGTCCTCGTTAGTAACCTACAACTAGTTGTCCACAGTTAGATGTACAGAAATAAATCGAAGACCCAGTGTATACGTATCTCAGTATTGATCACAACTCAAACTATATATATTTTGGAATCAACCTCAACCCTGTATAGCTAACTCCAACATTCACATACAGAGTGTCTATGGTTGTTCCGAAATATATATAGATGTGTCGACATGATAGGTCGAAACATTGTATATGTGTCTATGGTATCTCAAGATTACATAATATACAATACAAGTTGATTAAGTTATGGTTGGAATAGATTTGTTACCAATTTTCACGTAGCTAAAATGAGAAAAAATATCCAATCTTGTTTTACCCATAACTTCTTCATTTTAAATCCGTTTTGAGTGAATAAAATTGCTATGGTTTCATATTGAACTCTATTTTATGGATCTAAATAGAAAAAGTATAGGTTTATTGTCAGAAAAATAAGTTACAAGTCATTTTTGTAAAGGTAGTCATTTCAGTCGAAAGAACGACGTCTAGATGACCATTTTAGAAAACATACTTCCACTTTGAGTTTAACCATAATTTTTGGATATAGTTTCATGTTCATAATAAAAATCTTTTTCCCAGAATAACAACTTTTAAATCAAAGTTTATCATAGTTTTTAATTAACTAACCCAAAACAGCCCGCGGTGTTACTACGACGGCGTAAATCCGGTTTTACGGTGTTTTTCGTGTTTCCAGGTTTTAAATCATTAAGTTAGCATATCATATAGATATAGAACATGTGTTTAGTTGATTTTAAAAGTTAAGTTATAAGGATTAACTTTTATTTGCGAACAAGTTTAGAATTAACTAAACTATGTTCTAGTGATTACAAGTTTAAACCTTCGAATAAGATAGCTTTATATGTATGAATCGAATGATGTTATGAACATCATTACTACCTCAAGTTCCTTGGATAAACCTACTGGAAATGAGAAAAATAGATCTAGCTTCAAAGGATCCTTGGATGGCTTGAAAGTTCTTGAAGCAGAATCATGACACGAAAACAATTTCAAGTAAGATTTCCACTCGAAATAAGATTGTTATAGTTATAGAAATTGAATTAAAGTTTGAATATGATTATTACCTTGTATTAGAAAGATAACCTAATATAAGTAACAAAGGTTTCTTGATCTTGGATGATTACTTGGAATGGATTTAGAAAACTTGGAAGTAAACTTGCAATCTTGGAAGTATTCTTGATTTTATGAAACTAGAACTTTTGGAATTTATGAAGAACACTTAGAACATGAAGATAGAACTTGAGAGAGATCAATTAGATGAAGAAAATTGAAGAATTAAAGTGTTTGTAGGTGTTTTTGGTCGTTGGTGTATGGATTAGATATAAAGGATATGTAATTTTGTTTTCATGTAAATAAGTCATGAATGATTACTCATATTTTTGTAATTTTATGAGATATTTCATGCTAGTTGCCAAATGATGGTTCCCACATATGTTAGGTGACTCACATAGGCTGCTAAGAGCTGATCATTGGAGTGTATATACCAATAGTACATACATCTAAAAGCTGTGTATTGTACGAGTACGAATACGGGTGCATACGAGTAGAATTGTTGATAAAACTGAACGAGGATGTAATTGTAAGCATTTTTGTTAAGTAGAAGTATTTTGATTAGTGTATTGAAGTCTTTCAAAAGTGTATGAATACATATTAAAACACTACATGTATATACATTTTAACTGAGTCGTTAAGTCATCGTTAGTCGTTACATGTAAATGTTGTTTTGAAACCTTTAGGTTAACGATCTTGTTGAATGTTGTTAACCCATTGTTTATTATAACAAATGAGATGTTAAATTGTTATATTATCATGATATTATGATATATAATATATCTTAGTATGATATATATACAGTGAAATGTCTTTACAACGATAATCGTTACATATATGTCTCGTTTAAAAATCATTAAGTTAGTAGTCTTGTTTTTACATATGTAGTTCATTGTTAATATACTTAATGATATGTTTACTTATCATAGTATCATGTTAACTATATATATATCCATATATATGTCATCATATAGTTTTTACAAGTTTTAACGTTCGTGAATCAGCGGTCAACTTGGGTGGTCAATTGTCTATATGAAACATATTTCAATTAATCAAGTCTTAACAAGTTTGATTGCTTAACATGTTGGAAACATTTAATCATGTAAATATCAATCTCAATTAATATATATAAATATGGAAAAGTTCGGGTCACTACACATTTCAACATCAAATTTTAGATTTTATTTATCCGCTCGTCCGAACCGACAATCACCCCGGTGTAATAGAAGAAGTCAACGAGCTTCGCACTCGGGTAGTGGTTTTGGAGAATATGGTGCAGAGATTACAAACTCCAGCAGCAGCACCAGCAGCATAACCAGTACCACCATCCTCAACGCCAACAGTACCATTACCACCTCCAAACACAACCGCGTCGTAAACCTCAACTTCACAATCTGTCCCACGAGCATCAACGTCATACGCACCATAGATACCAAGGAGTACCAACAACAATAACTGATGAAGTATTAATTCATAACCTCATTGGAGAAATATTCCGCGGCGATTATGTAATCTCTAAAGTCTTAGAGATTATCTAATCTAGCCCTAACCATAAATCAGTTAAGCGAACCAAAATGATAGAAGGAAGAGTAGAAAACCTGACAAAAATGGTGTGTGATTAACAAGCTAAACTTGTTTTACCAACAGCATCAACAGTACCGTCAGCGTCACCAGCATCGTCAGTACAGTCAACATCAGAATCAACAACATCTATAACATCACAAACTCCGTCAGTTCAAGAATCACTGTGGACATCATTACGAATCAATAACGCGTATATTGTATCAACGAGTTATGGAGAATTAACTCATTCCCTCTGAAGAAATTATATGTATATTATATATATATATATATATATATATATATATATATATATATATATATATATATATATATATATATATTTTGAAATAAAAATAAATCTTTCCGTGCTAAGCTATTGTGTGTGAATCTTAACTACTAGGTTAATTCATATTACAAATATGCAATAATGTACGTCCTTCGCCCGCAACTTAACCATCGTTAACTACAATCTCTGTCTCAATTCAACAAATTCCAATTCATAATAAATCAAGTATATATTTGATTTTACACTTTCATCATCGATGTACCCGAAACTTTTCAGACAACATTATTCGTACTTTGCGAAGTTCACAAGAATTTAACAAAAACCAACATCACGCCTCAATAAATAACGAAGTATTGATTCATAATTTCAATATTATTGAAGAAATGCTTATGTAATCTCTAAAGCCTTCAAGTGATTATTCAATTCTAGTTCCAACTGTAAATCGAATGAGTTTAATTTAGTATTAACTCATTAAAATCTATGTTACATCTGAAGAGAATATATACATATATATTTTCATAAAGACTGTAATAAAATTCTTTTGTACAAAATATTAATTGTGAAATTTTTTTAACGGGTAGGTAATACCCGAGAGATATATATATATATTCACAATTAATATGTTACATTCTTCAAATCTGATTAAGCAAATTATCAACTGTACTTCCTACTTTCACAATAATATACATTCTTTCATAAAAATCAAAACAACCATACTCATTTAAACTCAATTACATATTCTGATTTTGAAACCTTAGAATTCAATTCGAGATATAACCGGTACCATCACTTTTAGATTCTTACATCTTTCAAAGCTATACTTTGACTTCAAAACTGTGTTAGAACATCAAATGTATATTAACGATTGCAATCTGTGTTCAAACACATATTACTCACAGTAATGTACTTAAAAAAAAAGCTCTCGAAACCAAAGTCATAATTTAACACGTATATGCGTCAGATCCTTTGGCAATTATTAGCAAAAAAAACTTTGCAATTCCTGTTCAAAGTAGCAAATTCTATCACAGCTTCAGCAAGACAACTTCAATTTTTCATTCGGAGTAGCCTTATCATAATCTTGATATATATGATTACCCTTTTGTTATCGGAGAACCTTTCATGTTTCACCACATTAGCAATAAACTTATTCACAACTTCACTGATCTTTGACCGTCCGAAGAATCATTATAATTACCGAAACCCCATCATTTACTCATTCGCATCCTGTAACGAGAATTGCCATACGAATCATCAGGAATTAGCAATCAGTATTTTGAAATCTCGCAGCATGTCTATGCCAACAGTTATATGTGTATATATAACGTCTATCTTCTGGACTTAATTTGAATGTGAAGTTTCTGAAAAACACTCCGAACTACGAATTCGTTCTCCGAAAATGAAAAAATGCTGATGAAGCAGCAAAAACTATAAACGACTTTAACAGTAAAAGTTTGATGATAATGAATAAGTGTGCTGCCAAAGCGTAGAAAAAGAGAAGTCTTGAAACTGGAAACCAGATTAAGCAAAGTATGAAGGAGACTGTGGACAAATCACAAAGAATGAACCTGACTTTAAAGAATCCAAATGATTCAGTATCTGCTGAAGTCATTAACGAATACCTTACTCCTGACTCTAAACCCCTAAGGACAATATCCTTCATCATCTTCTGATATTAGAAATTCTAAGATATCATCGTATCTGTCATTATAAATATCCTCCATATTTCTGAAGATATTTCCATAATTATTCTTATCTGAAATCATTTATCTCTTCACGCTATCTGTATTACATCATAAAAGAAACTAGTTTAGTTTCTAAATTCTGAAACCTTTGAGTTTAAAATAAGAATATTTTGAAGTAGTGTTGGGAACTGAAGCATGAATTAGTATAATATAATGACACTTGATCAACGTGATTATATTACAGTAAGTCATGCTGAGTTTTCTAAATGGAACGTGATGATTCACAGATCATAACATCATCATGTGCCATGTTACACGACTCTTGTATTCTACTTAATCTCTAAAATATCAAGTAAATATTTCTTGATGATTCGGCTTTTTCCGAGGTATTCTGGCAATTTGACAAGTCAAGATCGTACAATTACAATTTCCTTCCTAGAACATTAACAATGTTCATTCCGAAATTCATATATGCGAATTATGTACCACTACAAGTGGTGCTTAATCACAAGAAGAGAAAACGAAAGGACAAAGCTCCGAAACAAAAATTGGGGTATAAATCACAGCAAATAAAAGAAAACATTAACTGGAGATGACAATGATTATGGAAGACAGAAGCAGGGGCATCAAAATATAAGGGAAAATATAAAACCCACAAACCACCCAGAAATTATAAACCGTATATGTCGATGCATATAGCAATATAAAGACACAGGAGAACTAGAAATACTATAAACTCAAGAGTATAGTAGAAGTAAATAGATTCTTCCGGCGGTAGATAAAAAAGAAGAATGACCGATATGAAAGTTAGAAGTATATCGAGAATCAGAACTGGATGGAGCATATTGATAAATACTTTAAAATATGAGTTGAGGGGGAAAGAATAGAAGGTGTGAGTTGTAAGGAAATGAAGGAGGTGGATTTATAGGAAAATCTTCGACAGAGAAAATCAATATGGACGATCGCATTTAAAGCGGATCCAAATTCCCTTGGTTACCGGAGAATCAAACCTTATTACGAAGATTTTCTCCAAATCCCTTGAAATCTGGAAATCAATCATATCTACGTCAAATGATAAGACGAATCTACACTTACTCATTTTCACTCTTTTGGTAATAGCTTCACTCGTACTCTTCACAAAATCAAATGGTTTTATCCATATTATCCATATTACTCAATGATGATAAAACCCTAATCTTCAGCTTATATGCGTCATGAAAACATACTTATTGTCAGCTATGACCATCCCAATCAAATTTCGGGATGAAATTTCTTTAACGGGTATGTACTGTGACAACCCGGAAATTTCCGACCAAATTTAAACTTTAATCTTTATATATTCCCGACACGATAAGCAAAGTTTGTAAGTTGAATCTCAAGAATTATAAACCGTGTTCATACATTCATTTAACCTCGACCAAATTCTAATGATTCACGAACCATTATATGAATGGATATGGTTATATATGTATATGTGTATATATTATAACTTGAAAACATTAACAAAGTATTAGATGTATAATACTTTACATAAACGTATTTGTTTCAAAATATATATTCAAATAATTAGCGATGGAATTAAAAGATGTTATCAAAAGATTAATTTAACAGTTACATTGAATTATGATTATGAGTTCCTGTTGAGAGGTCCACTTTGGTTTAAGAGATCTATTTTCTTTTTAACGATATCCGGAATATTTGGTAAAAGTGATTTACAAAAGTGTCATTAACAAGAGTTAGTCAAAAGTTAGTAATCATTTCCGGTTAAATTTCAAAAGTTTACCTTACTTTGATAAACTCGTGTTCCTTGATAAATCAACTATTTAGTTTTCATATTAAAAACATTATTTGGTAAAATAACTACTATTATTGAAAACGAGTTAAATTATAAAATGAACTTTGAAATGTAGTTGGTTTTGAAAGACTAAATATTATATCATTAGATAAATATTTCAAACATATTTATTAAGTACAAATTTACAATTCTAAATAAAAATATATATATATTTTAACTTAGTCATAAAACGTCCTGACTTAAAATAATATATTTTGATAAACAACGAGTCACTGATTTATAGAAGTAAATAACCACAACGCTCAATTTTATAAACTACATTTTTTATAAGGTAATTTATTGATGAGTAAGTCAAATTATTAATAAGGGTACACGTCGCGTAACGTAAAAGGCTAGTTTTCTAAACGTACGAAAGTGCGCTCGAAAAACCGAAAGTGGTACATGAGTCGAGTGACAACGTCCAAGTCATTTGAGTAAAAATTACAATTTTACCATGAGCGTAAATATAATATAATATATAATTAATTAATTATATAGATTAAATGATAATTTATAATTAATATATATAATAGTATATATAAGTGTCGGCAAGGGAGTGAATTGAATTCTAGCTGGTATATGCTATCATGCAATTGCATGATTTAATACCACAAACCCCATGCGATTGCATGGGGTATGGTTGGAAAAAACATACATAAAATCTCGATCGTCTGGTACCCGAATCCATACATCTCTCAATCTCTATTCTCTCTATATTATATATTTATTATTATTATTTTTATTATTATTATTATTATTATTATTATTATTATTATTATTATTATTATTATTATTATTATTAAGATTATTAATATTAATCTTATTATTATTATTAGTATTAGTAGAAGTGATATTATTATGTATTATACATAAATTACTGCGACGAAGTGCTGCTCGCGTGATTTCAAACTTAGTTTTTCGAGTGGGATAGGGCTAAGAAAATTATGAGTTATAGCTATGAAGGTGATGGGTAATGTTCATGGGTATGCTCATGAGGTCAAGTAAGTGTTTATCATCTCCGTTGCGTTTACGTACCTTTCCTGCAATATTGAATCTCAATATAGATACGTGAGTACTCGTAAATTTATTTTTACATATTAATAGTGTATCCCTGAATAGTGCTCGAGAATATAGGATTTTGCATGCTTGTACTCTTGATATTGCCATTAGATAGGATATGTTAAATCCTGAATTAGTTACGTATGCGGTTGAGATAAGGTATAAGATATGCATGTCGTTGGAAAGCTAGCGAAAAATTAAGAACTTTTCATTTTGAACTCGAATGATTTCGATGAACAGATTAAAAATTATAGTCAACTGAATTTTAGTATTATTGTTAAAATGATTATTATTACTACCGTCGTTATTATCGTCGTTACTATCTTTATCTATTAATTATTATTACTATTATGATTAATAATATTATCATTTTTAATATAAGTATAATTATTAAAAGAATTTTTATTCTTAAAATTATTATTATTATTATCATTATTAATATTATCACTATGATCAATGTTTTTATTATTATTATCATTAAAATAGTTATTAGTATTATCATTAATTTTATTATTATAATTATTATTATTAGTATTATTATCATTAAAAATTGATATTAGTATCATCTAACTATTATGACTAATATTATTATCATTATTATGAATGCGATATAAAAGACGACTAAAAGATATTTTACAAATTGATTAGGAAATAGTGAGTATGAGTATCATGATGAAATTAAAATATTATAAGATATTGAATTAGATAAAATTATCGTTCTTATTATTTTTATCATTTTATTATTATTAAAAGTATTATTAATATTAAAACTATCATTTTTACTAAAATTATCATTTTTAATAAAAATATCATTGTTATTATAAAATATCATTATTATTATCAGCTTAGTACTATTATTAATAAAAATTATCATTTTAATATCATTTTTAGTAAAAATAAATATAGATATTTTATTAGCAGAAAAATAATAACTATTATTACAAAATAATACAACTTATAACTATTATTGTTATTATTAATATTATTTTATCAAATAAATATGTAATACAAAGATATTTTATTACACGTAATATAATTACATAAATAATACCTATCATTATATTTCTATGATATTAAATGAACTTTATAAATTTATTTACTTAAGATATATAAAAG
Organism: Rutidosis leptorrhynchoides; assembly: GCF_046630445.1. Classification (NCBI taxonomy): domain Eukaryota; kingdom Viridiplantae; phylum Streptophyta; class Magnoliopsida; order Asterales; family Asteraceae; genus Rutidosis; species Rutidosis leptorrhynchoides. The sequence continues at coordinate 649,036,226 of NC_092334.1, forward strand.
TATATTTTTATCATATACAAATTTTAAATATAAATTTTATTAACAAATGACTTTTAAAAATATTAAATATATAAATGACGATATTTAAGTTATATAATAATCATGTATAAATTTTGGAAATCAGTTTGAGTCAAATTGAATTTTGTTAACTTTTGCATACTAGTCTCGAACATTAGGATTGTGGTACACTATGACCTAACATAAATTGTTAGACAAATTTTGATCAACATATATATATATATATATATATATATATATATATATATATATATATATATATATATATATATATATATATATAATATAGGTTCGTGAATCCGACGCCAACCTTGCACTTGTTCAATGACATTATATGTATTTTTACTACGAAATACAATAGATGAGTTTCATTTGCCTTATTACCCTTTATATTTTTGGGCTGAAAATACATGCGCAATTTTTATGAATATTTTACGAAATAGACACAATTAATTGAAACTACATTATATGGGTGAATGATCGAAGCCGAATATGCCCCTTTTGCTTGGTAACCTAAGAATTAGTAAACCGATCTACTAATTGACGCGAATCCTAAAGATAGATCTATTGGGCTTAACGAACCCCATCCATGGTTGCGGATGCTTTAGTACTTCGATGTTGTTTTATCATGTCCGAAGGATTTTCCGGAATGATAGGGGATATTCTTATATGCATCTTGTTAATGTCGGTTACCAGTTGTTCACCATATGAATGATTTTTGTCTCTATGCATTGGACGTATATTTATGGGAAATGAAATTCTTGTGGTCTATTAAAATGATGGAAATAAATGTTTATGATAAACTAATGAACTCACCAACCTTTTGGTTGACACTTTAAGGCATGTTTATTCTCATGTATGAAAGAAATCTTCCGCTGTGCATTTGCTCATATTAGAAATATTACTTGGAGTCATTCATGACATATTTCAAAAGACGTTGCATTCGAGTCGTCGAGCTCATCAAGATTATTGTCAATTATAGTTGGATGTATTATGAAATGGTATGCATGCCGTCAACTTTCGATGTAAAGAAAGTTTGTCTTTTAAAAACGAATGCAATGTTTATAAAATGTATCATATAGGGGTCAAATACCTCGCGATGTAATCATATGTTATTGTATTCGTTCTTATGGATTAGGACGGGTCTTTACAGATTCCACCATTTACACACTTTTTTTTTCTTCCTGTGAACGACTCTCAAGAAAGAAAAAATGTGTGAAGAAGAATATAAATATATATTGTATGAAGTTTACAAATTACAAGACCACCCACCACTGTACACAACCACCATCATCACCACCAGCGATCATCTACAACAACTAATTCCAGTAACTATGGTCGGCAACAATATCCGGCAACCACCACCGCCTCCCAGATCTGAACAAAAACAAAAGAAAAACATAAACATATGAAAAAAACAATACCAGGTCTAAAACAACCTATCAATAAACAAATACAGATCTAAACATGCGGTTTGATAGTTCATAAAAGATAAGCTAATATCGGAATATATGACGGTTTGATGGTTGATAAAGATAATAAAAACATACCTGAAAAGTTTAGTGGATAGCATTTTTAGGTCATGCATACTTTAGATCTAATAAAAGCCAGTAGATTTCACATCTTTATTCTTTATTATCTAAAATAATAAAATGATATAATAATAATTTATATATTATATTATCACTTAAAAAATAACTCCGATTTTTCTTTTAGAAACACTATAGTTTTTTATATCAAAAGGTATATTTATCTTAGACATTATTTGAATAAAAAAAAAATTTCTAAAACGAAACATTCTACTCCTACTAAATACTTTGAATTACCAGATTTCAAAGAAAAAAAATATTTAAGACAAATTAACATGAACATTATGTTAGGTAGATCTCATATTTGAGAATCAGGCAACAACAAGAACAGCAAAAATAGTGATTTATTTTATTCTACTATTATAATAAGAATTTTTAGTAATTATTATATACATCCATTATAATAAGTGAAGAAAATGAAAGAAAGTGAATATTGAACGATTAGGTGAGAAAGGATGGAGATGAAAGAAAGTAATTGTGTGACTCTAAAAACGTGTCAATTTATGTGAAAATTCTATTAATAAAAAAACGGACCTTAATGCCTTTCATGTGGAATGGGCCCAAAATTAAAATAAGGCCCATAAAAGTCCGAATATTTTTTGCATATTCTACCGAAAAAATGTACGAAGTAATTTCTTTGTGATCCCTAAATTTTAAACGTTGTTTTCGGAATTTAAACTGGTCGGTTAGCTGAAAAATGAAACCACCGTCAGATCTAAAAGAAAACGGATCTATAATAAAACTACGAGATTTAAAAATAATTTGGGTTAAGATCGACATATGTCGGTAGCAGAGTTGTCAAATGAGATAGGTGAATATCGGCGAAGTTGTGGCAGCGGCAACAGTACTGAGAGGAGAAGAGAGTTTTTTTGGTTTAAGATTTGAGAGAGACATATAAAGTGAATTGAAAAAACTTTCTTTGAGAAGGGAAAAACAAAAAAGATACTACCGAGTATAAACTTAAACTATAAAGTGAATTGAAAAAACTGTTTACAATCACGGTAAAGACTTTTGGCTATTTTTAATAGACTTTTACCCACTACCTTTACTTAAAAATAATTAAATGAACCCTTTAAATGCGTAAACCATTAGCTTTTAAGAACACATAATAAAATATTAGGGGGTTCTTTTTTAAATTTTTCAAACAAATTTTAGTATCGAATTTTAAAGTGTTGAAGAGAAAAAAGGTGTTGAAAGAAGTGTTGAAGGAAGAGGTGATGGTTATGACTTATGATGAAGCATGTGGAATGTAAAGGAAGTTATGGTGGGAACAATGAGATGGCTGAGATAGGTAATTTAGTAAATGTAGCGACCCCGACAAATCGTCAAATGACGGCGTCATCTACGTATGGTCCCATTACATGTGTCGTAGGTCTTTATAACAAAGTTTGACCGAAAATATGTCGCATTCATTTCATAAAAGGATGTTTCAAAGTTTACAAAAGAAGTTCCCATAACGAGTACATAACAATGGTTAAAGTTTGTATGAAACACATGCGACACAATTTAAAGTAGCCAAAATACGCTCCACGTATGCAATATACTCGACATCCAATGCAAGTATCAAAAAGTATGTGCGGAAGCATGCATCACCTAAGTTCAAGGACCTGAGAAAACATAGAGAATCTGTCAACGAAAAACGTTGGTGAAATCATAGTTGTATGCATAAAGTATATTTGTATCACAAGGTTTAGTATAAAACGTTTATCAAGCGTATACATCTCAAAAGATGTGTTTGTATCACGAGCACCCAATTATCAAGCTTAACGGAATCTTACCTCTGCATAATAGTGTTAGAACCTACACTATACATTGAAAGAACGTTTCATTCCTTCGAATGAGGGTTCGTTAAACCCGCATGGCCACACAACATAATTTCTCGCTTACACCCTACAAGTGTAACTAATGATAATTGGACTTGAGGCTTTTCGTTCTAACTCGTATGTATCTTTGCTTTTGTATAGTATTCAAAACGTTAAAGTATGAAAAGTATATGTAAGTATGTATTGTATATGTTTTCTCATCCCACGATTTTTAAAGTATAAAAGTGTTTGAAGAGTGGGCTATGATCTCACCTTTGATTGCAAGAGTGTATTAATACTTCGACAAGTAAACGTGCAAAGAACAGTGCTAGTCTCGACCTAAACAAATAGGTTGTATCAATAACGATAGTCACGCAGGGTCAAAGATGTTCAATTAGTCCTGTGGCTCGACACGACTCGATTATGTAGCATGTGAAGCAAATTGTCAAGTTTCATGCAAGATACAGGTATAGAATCATGTTAGAAAGATTGCATAATTAATTGGTTAAGTTTGACAAAAAGTCAAACTTGGTCGGGTCAAAGTCAACGAAAAAGTCAACATGTTCGGGTCGGGTCCCTGACTATTTTTCTATGCTAATTATTCATATACAAGTGTATTAAAACAAGTTTCATGTGAATCGGAGGTCAATAGCTAGTCAAACATTTCGCGTGAAATGGGACAATTTGAGCAGATTCTGGCCAGGCCTATTGGCGCGCCGCGCAGGTATAGGGGCGCGCCGCGCCACCCACTGGGCAGGTATGTTTCTGCTTTTCCACAAGTATGCACGAGCCAAAACCAATTCTAACACAACACTTGACCCGCAAACACTTATAATGCCTATCATACATCGTTGGAAAGGTATTTTGACGAGGGATGCAACTAAACACATATCATCAATCAAATTTCCACTTACAACAACCAAAAACCACAATTAATGTTCCTCATTCAATGCATACAAGTCATAAATGCCATTTAATGATTTGGTAACCAAATTACATGAACAATATGCCGTTTCGAAGGTAATTAAGCATACAACACAACCTAACACTTACAATTAGCATTTCGTGTCATTTAAAGCATCAAAAGTCCATTTCTAGTTCATGAAACCCTAACTCAAATTCACCAAATTTCATAATCAAGTTTAGAAGGTTTCTTTAACCAAACCATACATCATAACGAAGCTAGTAACACTAGGAAAAAGATTAAAACATGAACTCTTAGCATCAAACAACATATGAACACTCAAAATTCAAGATTAAGCATGTGAACTTTCAATATGAACTAGTTACATCAAAATAGCAAGAACAAGCATACAAAACACATAATCATACTAGACTTGAGCCATAGACACTAATTAACAACATTTTAACTCAAAAATCTCAAGAACACATAATATTAGTGATTTTAGAAAGTTACCCAAATTTGATGAAATCGGTATGGAATCGGAGAGGAGATCACGAGGAGTTCAAATATGTAATTTGTTTTGATCGAATCCTTCTTGAACGAATTTGGATGAGGAATTGCTTTTTGATGAATTTAAAGAATGGTGGAAGTATTAGATGAAAAGGAAAAATTAAATGAAGAAATGAGGTGGAAGAGTTTGACTAGTCAAGTGGCTAGTCACCACTTTGGTGTCTTGGCGAAACAAGTCCCTCAAGTTGCAATCGGGTGCGTTAAATTACCTAAAACAAGATAATTGAAACGCGTATTAATGGAAGATGTTATAAATATATAACGGAGTTTAAAATAGTTAAACGGAAAAGTTGACGGAAAAAGGCGGGATGTTACATTACCTACACCTTAAAAGAAATTTCGACCCGAAATTTAGGTAGGCGTAGTGGTCGTTGTTTCTTCCTCGGAATCTGACGTTTCCGGAATCGGGAATAGATGAGGGTGTTTCTTTCGCATTTGATCTTCTCTTTCCCAAGTAAACTCGGGTCCCCTTTTGGCGTTCCAACGGACCTTAACAATCGGGATCCGGCTTTGTTTCAATTCCTTCTCGACGTAGTCCACAATTTCAACCGGTTCCTCCACAAAATGGAGTTTGTCATTAATAGTAAGTTCCTCGAGAGGAACGACGATATCGAGCTCGGCAAGACATTTCTTCAAGTTAGATACATGAAAAGTAGGATGGACGGAGCTTAGTTGAGGCGGAAGATCCAAACGATACGCAACGGTTCCAACACGCTTTAAGATTTCGAAAGGACCAACGTACCGCGGATTTAGTTTCCCACGTTTCCCAAAACGGATGACACCTTTCCAAGGTGCGACTTTTAACATGACGCGGTCACCGACTTGAAATTCGAGGTCTTTGCGTCTTTTGTCGGTATAGCATTTTTGACGACTCCGGGCCGTCCGAAGCCTATCTCGGATTTGAAGAATCTTCTCGGTGGTTTCGTGAATGAGTTCGGGCCCGGAAATTTGTACGTCACCCACTTCGGCCCAACAAAGAGGAGAGCGACATTTTCGACCATATAACGCTTCAAAAGGTGCGGCCTTAATACTCGCGTGATAACTATTGTTGTAAGAGAATTCGGCGAGAGGTAAGTGATTGTCCCAAGCTTTTCCAAAATCAACAACGCAGGCTCGTAACATATCCTCTAAGGTTTGTATTGTACGTTCACTTTGCCCATCGGTTTGGGGATGATATGCGGTGCTCATGTCCAAACGCGTTCCCAACGCTTCTTGTAACGTACGCCAAAATCTAGAAACGAAACGACCATCTCGGTCAGAGATAATCGATAACGGTACTCCGTGTCGGGCTACAATCTCTTTAATGTAAAGTCGTGCAAGTTTCTCCATTTTGTCAGTTTCTTTCATGGCGAGAAAGTGCGCGGATTTGGTGAGACGGTCAACAATGACCCAAATTGTATCATAACCGCCCGACGTTTTCTGTAGTTTGGTGATAAAATCCATCGTGATCCTTTCCCACTTCCATTGCGGGATCTCGGGTTGTTGAAGTAACCCGGACGGTCTTTGATGTTCGGCTTTGACTTTAGCGCAAGTCAAACATTTGGCGACGTATCTAGCAACCTCCTATTTGATGTTCGGCCACCAATATTGTTCTTTAAGGTCATGGTACATCTTATTGGCGCCGGGATGAATCGAGTATCGCGATTTGTGGGCTTCGTCTAGGATGAGGTTTCGTAGATCGCCATATCTAGGCACCCAAATTTTTCCGGCGTAATATCGAAGTCCGGTCTCCTTAACTTCGAATCGGGAGACGAGAATGTTTAAAAGTTCGCGTGCGATGTTGTTGTCCTTAAGAGCTTCATCTTGGGCTACCCGAATTTGGCTATTAAGGTTGGAGTGGATGGTGATATTCAAAGCTCGGACACGAAGAGGCACCGCTCTTTCCTTTCGACTTAAGGCATCGGCCACTACATTTGCCTTCCCGGGGTGGTAACGAAGCTCGCAATTATAATCGTTCAAGGTCTCAATCCACCTTCGTTGTCTCATGTTTAGTTGCTTTTGATCGAAGATATGTTGGAGACTTTTGTGATCGGTAAAGATGGTACTTTTGGTACCAAGAAAATGATGTCTCCATAACTTAAGTGCAAAGATGACGGCACCGAGTTCAAGACCATGTGTCGTGTAGTTTCGTTCGTGGACTTTGAGTTGTCGAGAGGCATAAGCAATGACTTTCTTTCGTTGCATTAATACGCATCCATAACCGTTTTTCGAGGCATCACAATATACAACAAAATCATCATTGCCTTCGGGAAGTGACAAGATAGGAGCGGTGGTTAGCTTAGTTTTCAAGATTTGAAAAGCGGTTTCTTGTTCGGATGACCAAATGAACTTTCGGTCCTTGTGAGTTAACTTGGTTAAAGGGCGAGCGATTAAGGAAAAGTCCTTGATGAATTTACGATAGTATCCGGCGAGACCCAAGAATTGACGAATTTGAGTAGGAGTAGTAGGAGCCTCCCATTTACTAATGGCTTCGATTTTCGCGGGATCGACTTTAATGCCTTGATCACTTACAACATGACCGAGGAATTGAACTTCCTTCAACCAAAATTCACACTTGGAGAACTTGGCATAGAGTTGTTCTTTTCTCAAGAGTTCAAGCACGAGTCGGAGATGTTCTCTGTGTTCCTCTTCGCTTTTAGAATAGACCAAAATATCATCGATGAACACGATAACAAATTTGTCGAGGTAAGGTTTGCACACGCGGTTCATGAGTACCATGAACACCGCCGGTGCGTTAGTGAGACCGAAAGGCATGACAAGGAATTCATAACTACCATAACGAGTCCGGAAAGCGGTTTTGGAGACATCTTCCCCCTTAACCCTTAGTTGATGATAACCCGAACGGAGATCGATTTTTGAATATACACGAGAACCTTGTAGTTGATCAAAGAGATCATCGATGCGAGGAAGGGGATATCGGTTCTTAACCGTCAATTTGTTTAGTTCACGATAATCAATGCACATTTGTAGGGATCCGTCTTTCTTCTTGACGAACAAAATCGGAGCGCCCCATGGTGAATGGCTAGGTTGAATGAAACCACGGTCAAGTAGCTCTTGGATTTGACTTTGCAATTCTTGTAATTCGGATGGAGCGAGTCTATACGGTGCACGCGCTACGGGTGCGGCTCCTGGAATAAGATCGATTTGAAATTCAACCGGTCGATGAGGTGGAAGACCCGGTAATTCGTCGGGAAATACATCGGAAAAGTCACTAACAATTGGCACATCTTCGATGCGCTTTTCGTCGGCCTCGACTTTCTTAACGTGAGCAAGAATCGCGAAACAACCCTTGCGAAGTAGCTTTCGAACTTTAAGGCACGAAACGAGATTGAGTCCGGTGCAATTTTTGTCGCCATAGACAATCAATGGTTCACCCTTCTCGATAGGAATTCGGATTGCGTGAAGATCGCAAAGAATGTGAGATTTATTTTTGACCATCCAATTCATACCGATTATTACATCAAAACTCCCTAGTTCCATGGGTATCAAGTCAATTTCAAATTCAATACCCAAAATGTTTAAAGTACACCCCCGGTAATATGTGTCGGCACTTAAGGGTTTTCCGTTGGCCACTTCGATGGAATAAGTAGTATCTAAGGGGTGTGGTGGAGTGCAAAGAGTAGGAGCCAAAATCTTAGACACAAAACATTTATCGGCACCCGAATCGAATAAGCAAGTAACATAAGTGTTGTTGAGAAGAAACGTACCCGTGACTAGTTCATTGTCATCCCGGGCTTCCTCGGTGTTGATGTTGAAGGCTCGGCCTCGGTTGTTGGGGTTGACTTTCTTCTTTGGGCATGCATTTCTATAGTGACCCGGTTGGCCACATTCATAACAAACACCCGGTCTTGGTGTATTGGGTCCCTTTTGAGCAACGGGAGCGGTGTTTCTACATTCATGGGCCGAATGGCCACTCTTGTGACACTTGACGCAATACGGCCTTCCACACTCACCCAAATGATGTTTGTGGCACTTGTTGCAAAATGTAAAGATCCGGAATAACCCTTCTTGCCGTCGTTGTTGTAAGGCTTCTTGGTGGAGGTGTTGTTGTAGTTGGTTGATGGAGTGGCTTCCCATTTCCTTTTGTTGCCACCCGACTTGTCCTCGGCCTTAGGAGTCGGTACTACGATTTCGTCAACCGTTTCGATTAATTGGCGGGCCATGTTCATAGCGGCTTGATGAGTAGCGGGTTTGGATGACATCACCCCTTTTTTGATGCTTTTTGGAAGACCGAGCATGTAGAGCTCAATCCTTTGAGATTCGGGGTTAACAAGATTAGGACACATCAAGGATAGTTCGGCGAAGCGTTGATTATAAGCTTTAAGATCGTTTCCGACCGCTTTCAAAGATCTTAGTTCTTCCTCAAGCTTTCGGGTTTCTTCGCGCGGAAAATATTCAACAATCATCTTTTCCCTTAGATCGGCCCAAGAGAGGGCATGAGCTTCATCGGTACCCACCGATTGAACATAGGTGTTCCACCATGTTAGAGAAATTCCGGAGAAAGTGTGGGTGGAGTATTTGACCTTGTCTTGATCCCGACAACCGCTTATGCTAAAGACGGCCTCGGTTTGTTCAAACCAACGAGTAAGCACAACCGGTCCCCCGGTTCCATGATAAGTGTGGGGTTTGCACCCCATGAAAGCTTTGTAGGAGCACCCTTCGCTAGAGTTACCGGCTCCTTGGTTATTGTTGTTGTGGTTGTTGTTATTGTTGTTGTTAGACGAGTGACCGGCCATGGCCGCATCCACGGCGGTGGCTATCATGCGTTGTAAGGCTTGTTCGGGTGTTTCACGGCGTGGCGCACGACGAGGAGGCATTGTTCCTTCAAAACAAAAGAATACCGTTGGTTAGTATCCTAACTAATACTAACCGTGATATGGAATAAAGATAAAGAGAAAATTATCCTTGACTCGCCTTAAATTCTTTATGTCATGATGTCGGTATGTTCATATGAGTCACCGTAATATAATCCCGGAAATTATATTACCCTAACTCATATGTGCATTCGACATTACCACATATAGTCAAGGTGGCGTGTCAATTAAATTATACAACGCAAGAGTAAGATAGAATAAGAGTAGATATGAGTAAGAGGGTTCGAGTATAAATGCACAAATAGTCAAGTAATCCCTATGTCAAGTCTATATGCCGGTTGTAGTCTAGACTCACCAATGTACCCTATGACTCGGGGTTGACACCAATGAACTCTAAATCCCTACAACCAAAGCTCTGATACCACTTGTAGCGACCCCGACAAATCGTCAAATGATGGCGTCATCTACGTATGGTCCCATTACATGTGTCGTAGGTCTTTATAACAAAGTTTGACCGAAAATATGTCGCATTCATTTCATAAAAGGATGTTTCAAAGTTTACAAAAGAAGTTCCCATAACGAGTACATAACAATGGTTAAAGTTTGTATGAAACACATGCGACACAATTTAAAGTAGCCAAAATACGCTCCACGTATGCAATATACTCGACATCCAATGCAAGTATCAAAAAGTATGTGCCGAAGCATGCATCACCTAAGTTCAAGGACCTGAGAAAACATAGAGAATCTGTCAACGAAAAACGTTGGTGAAATCATAGTTGTATGCATAAAGTATATTTGTATCACAAGGTTTAGTATAAAACGTTTATCAAGCGTATACATCTCAAAAGATGTGTTTGTATCACGAGCACCCAATTATCAAGCTTAACTGAATCTTACCTCTGCATAATAGTGTTAGAACCTACACTATACATTGAAAGAACGTTTCATTCCTTCGAATGAGGGTTCGTTAAACCAGCATGGCCACACAACATAATTTCTCTCTTACACCCTACAAGTGTAACTAATGATAATTGGACTTGAGGCTTTTCGTTCTAACTCGTATGTATCTTTGCTTTTGTATAGTATTCAAAACGTTAAAGTATGAAAAGTATATGTAAGTATGTATTGTATATGTTTTCTCATCCCACGATTTTTAAAGTATAAAAGTGTTTGAAGAGTGGGCTATGATCTCACCTTTGATTGCAAGAGTGTATTAGTACTTCGACAAGTAAACGTGCAAAGAACAGTGCTAGTCTCGACCTAAACAAATAGGTTGTATCAATAACGATAGTCACGCAGGGTCAAAGATGTTCAATTAGTCCTGTGGCTCGACACGACTCGATTATGTAGCATGTGAAGCAAATTGTCAAGTTTCATGCAAGATACAGGTATAGAATCATGTTAGAAAGATTGCATAATTAATTGGTTAAGTTTGACAAAAAGTCAAACTTGGTCGGGTCAAAGTCAACGAAAAAGTCAACATGTTCGGGTCGGGTCCCGGACTATTTTTCTATGCTAATTATTCATATACAAGTGTATTAAAACAAGTTTCATGTGAATCGGAGGTCAATAGCTAGTCAAACATTTCGCGTGAAATGGGACAATTTGAGCAGATTCTGGCCAGGCCTATTGGCGCGCCGCGCAGGTATAGGGGCGCGTCGCGCCACCCACTGGGCAGGTCTGTTTCTGCTTTTCCACAAGTATGCACGAGCCAAAACCAATTCTAACACAACACTTGACCCGCAAACACTTATAATGCCTATCATACATCGTTGGAAAGGTATTTTGACAAGGGATGCAACTAAACACATATCATCAATCAAATTTCCACTTACAACAACCAAAAACCACAATTAATGTTCCTCATTCAATGCATACAAGTCATAAATGCCATTTAATGATTTGGTAACCAAATTACATGAACAATATGCCGTTTCGAAGGTAATTAAGCATACAACACAACCTAACACTTACAATTAGCATTTCGTGTCATTTAAAGCATCAAAAGTCCATTTCTAGTTCATGAAACCCTAACTCAAATTCACCAAATTTCATAATCAAGTTTAGAAGGTTTCTTTAACCAAACCATACATCATAACGAAGCTAGTAACACTAGGAATAAGATTAAAACATGAACTCTTAGCATCAAACAACATATGAACACTCAAAATTCAAGATTAAGCATGTGAACTTTCAATATGAACTAGTTACATCAAAATAGCAAGAACAAGCATACAGAACACATAATCATACTAGACTTGAGCCATAGACACTAATTAACAACCTTTTAACTCAAAAATCTCAAGAACACATAATATTAGTGATTTTAGAAAGTTACCCAAATTTGATGAAATCGGTATGGAATCGGAGAGGAGATCACGAGGAGTTCAAATATGTAATTTGTTTTGATCGAATCCTTCTTGAACGAATTTGGATGAGGAATTGCTTTTTGATGAATTTAAAGAATGGTGGAAGTATTAGATGAAAAGGAAAAATTAAATGAAGAAATGAGGTGGAAGAGTTTGACTAGTCAAGTGGCCAGTCACCACTTTGGTGTCTTGGCGAAACAAGTCCCTCAAGTTGCAATCGGGTGCGTTAAATTACCTAAAACAAGATAATTGAAACGCGTATTAACGGAAGATGTTATAAACATATAACGGAGTTTAAAATAGTTAAACGGAAAAGTTGACTGAAAAAGGCGGGATGTTACAGTAAACTCATATTGAAGGGTTTTTTTTTTTCTTTCTTGGTTACGTGAAGTTAAACACGTAGAATTGACACTTTCTGTGTATGTGTAGCAAAACTGACATGAAATCGCGAAGTTTTGTATTCTAATACAAAAATAAGCAATGTTGCATCAACCCAAATTTATCAAGTAGTGTACAACTTTTGTTACAATGAATGCAAGTCAAAGCAACATGACTATTTTGGACTTTGATGCCCCCGAATCACATTTTGCATCATAAATCTGGCACATGAATATTGAATTAAAGGACGGTTTTTGACATAAATACTATCCTAATTATGGAGGGCGCTTGATAATATTCCTTTCCTTGAAAGGCAGCGAATTTGAATAATGGTTATCCAACGCTATCTATTCGGACAGAAATAAATTGACGACTCTAACAATCTGAATAGAGTGTTTTACATTGTTTGAGAGCAACCCTAGCAGTGCATCTACATATAATCTTATACAAGTAGGCATTATGAAATAGCGTGTACAAAACTTATATGACTTGCCGAAACAAAATGACGGGTATAACCACGTCGTCAACCAATCCGCCGCAGTGCGCGGACCACTAACACTAGTTAAATTCAATTTATAGAGACACAAAATATAAGGATGAAAAATGTGTCGCTTTGTGTTCTTAAAGTAGTATGGAGAAATGTGGTATTTTTGGTGTTCAAGTGTCGTCTATGGGAAGGTCCGCAGGTTCTGTTTTATGTTGGCGGGAGGATCGCTTTAAGTTCACAGATTACTTTCAATGTCAAAATTGGTTAGATCTTTCATTGCATATGGTCATGCCACGTGTGGGCGGTATTATTTAATCGGTGGAACTTTTGTTGAATTTTGACTTCTTCGATCCTAAATTTCTAACACGATTGGTGTAATGGAATGGGTGTTAAGATCGAAAAAAATATTGGAAGTTAATTGTTTGGCTTTGAATTGGGGAATATGGATTGCTAGATATGTTTTGGTTTTCATCGGTTTGTCTTCGTTTGGGGAAATGGATCGCTAGATGTGTTTTGGTTTTCATCGGTTTGTTTCGTTTGGTCCGGCTTTGATTTGGGGAATATGGATCGTTAAAGCACGAGGTGTCCGTGTCGATTTTTCAGTGTCAATTTCAGTGTCCATTTTTGACACTGAAATTGACTGACAGTGTGTAAGGTGGAGGTGTCCATAGTGTCCATTTCAGTATCAATTTCAGTGTCCATTTTTTATTTTTTATTTTTTAAATTGATTTTTAAATATTGTATTTAACTAGTATAATATAAAAACTAAATAATTGATTAAAATTCATAAAATAAACTATTACATTTATTAAAATTCATAAAATAAACTATTACATTTATTAAAATAAACTATTAGATTTATTAAAATTCATAAAATAAACCATTACATCTAATAAAATTCATAAAATAAACTAGTAAGTAATAAAATTCATAAGTCGTCACGAAGATCCCACAAATATTCAACCAAATCAGATAGTATGCCTTCATGCACTTCTCTATCACGTAACTCCCTTGTTCTTCTTGCACGAGCGCCACACCTATCGATCCACGTATGTTGTATATGTTGGATGGGCTCAACTACCCAATCATTCTCGGCAAGGTTGTATCCATTGTCTTCGATAATGATGTTATGTATCACGATGAACGTGTACATTAGTTGTCTCATTATATTCACTTCGTAAGCTCGTGCGGGTTGCTAAAGAATATGCCAACGACCTTGTAGGATCCCAAACATTCTTTCAACATCTTTGCGAGCGCTCGCTTGTTTCTTTGTAAAGTAAGTACGTTTTTCGTCAACGGCACTTGAAAATCCCTTAACAAATGCCACCCAAGTTGGGTAAATACCGTCAGCTAAATAATACCCCCTGCTATAATGAACCCCGTTTATTTGATAAGGAACGTTAGGCATTTCCTCATTAAGCATTGAGTTGAATAAATCACTAGTGTTTAGCACATTAATATCGTTGTTTGAACCCGCAATACCAAAATACGCATGCCAAATCCAATTATCATACGAGGCGACCACTTCAAGCATAATAGTTGGGTGACTGTGATCACCTCGCATATACTGTCCTCTCCATGCAACTGGATATTTTGCCCATGCCCAGTGCATACAATCTATACTACCCAACATGCCCGAAAAACCATGAATCCTTTCATGACCTTCATACAAACGGTGAATGTCAAGCAAAGTAAGCTCTCTTAGGTACACGTTAGCATACAAATCAATGATACACCTACAAAAGTTGTGTAGAGATTCCTGAGCAACTCGTTCAGACATTTGAAGATACTCATCCAACGCATCCGGTGTATAACCGTATGCTAGCTGACGTAGCGCGGCTGACATCTTCAAATGTGGGCTAATACTCCACTTACCTCGTGTATCTTGTCTTCAATGAAACCATCTAAAATAATACGGCAATGGATTTGCTGAGTAGCTTAGAATTGAAATGTCCCGTTCATATTGATTATAAACGTTCCATATTAATTGATTTCGTCGCGAGATTTTGACCTCTATATGAGATGTTTTTCAAAGACTGCATTCATTTTTAAAATAACCATAACCTTTATTTTATCGATAAAGGTTTAAAAAGCATTACATAGATTATCAAATAATGATAATCTAAAATATACAGTTTACACACGACCATTACATAATGGTTTACATTAAGAATATATTACATCAAAAATAAGTTTCTTGAATGCAGTTTTTACACAATATCATACAAGCATGGACTCCAAATCTTGTCCTTATTTTAGTATGCAACAGCGGAAGCTCTTAATAATCACCTGAGAATAAACATGCTTAAAAACGTCAACAAAAATGTTGGTGAGTTATAAGTTTAACCTATATATTATCAAATCATAATAATAGACCACAAGATTTCATATTTCAATACATCCCATACATAGAGATAAAAATCATTCATGCGGTGAACACCTGGTAACCGACATTAACAAGATGCATATAGAATATCCCCATCATTTCGGGACACCCATCGGACATGATAAAATCGAAGTACTAAAGCATTCCAAATTCCAGAATGGGGCTTGTTGGGCCCGATAGATCTATCTTTAGGATTCGCATGAATTTGGGGGTCTGTTCCCAAATTCTTAGGCTACCAAGCTAAAAAGGGCATATTCGGCTTCGATCGTTCACCCATATAAAGTAGTTTCATTTACTTGTGTTTATTTCGTAAAATATTTATAAAATTGCATGTATTCTTGATATTGCTCCAAAAGAACATATATTTAGTTGCAATAGCATTCCAAAATGTAATGTTTTTAATTATAATTTCCTTATTTTTAGTTGTAATTGTTTAAATAAATAAGTGCGAAGACGAAAGACGAAGATCGCTCAAAAATGAAGATTTAAAGTCGAAAACAAAGATTTAAAAGGCAAAAACGTCTAAAATGCTCAAACGTACAAGTTACACTCTAAGTGGTTTAAATTATCGAAGAAAAACGTCTAAAGATTGACAAGAATGCAAGTCGCGGAACGCAAATTACACGATATTAAATTGTACAAAAAGACGTTCGAGAAACCGGGACTGAGACATAAACCGGGCGTAAATGTACGAGACATCGGAGCCAAAATTATGAGTCAACTATGCACAAGAATATAATATAATATTTAAATTATTATATAAATTATTTATATATTATATATATTTTTATAATATGTCGACAAGTAAAAATCCAAAAAATTGTGAGCTGGATCTGGAGGCCATGCGATCGCATGGGAAATAGGCATAAAACCCATGCGATCGCATGGGTCACTGATATTAAATGGTAGGAAGATTGATAAAAATTTTGATACGTATGGTGTATGGAGTCAAATGACTAGCCATCACCGATTTAAAGGGGGAAATTACTCTTATTTGGATATAGATAGAGCTGAGTTAAGAGTAATTCACATGTTTCTAGCGAACTCGATTACACAGCGAGGTAAAAATAAGGAAAAGGTAAATGAGCAAGATTTATTTTACCACATGTGTATTCGAGACCCACAAAGCGCTGTAAGTATACCTTATTGTGTGGGTTATTATTTATCAGCTATGGTTAGGGGGATGAGACCGCACAGTATAATAGGAGGTGGTATATTTATTACATTAATTACTGAGTATCTCGATGTGGATATAAGTCGGGGGGGGGGGATTATTAATCGAAGAACCAGAACCCCACGATACAATTGGTTTAAATGTATATCATGGTGCTAAGGTTTTGAAGAGGCGAAATAACGCCGCAGTACAATATAATGGAAGACATCCACAGGTTGAAAGAAATCAACAGCCAGGTAATGTGGGAGGGGGAAATGAAATGACAGAAATGCAAAGGTTTATAGCTTCACAAGAGTATGAAAATGCTAGATATCGAGCATTTGAAGATTGGCAAGTTCATCAAAACCACATCATAGCTCATTGCCAACATATAGGTAGAAACTATATTCCTACTCCAAAGCCCGTATTTCCTCCCTGGTCTATAGAGATCCAACCACCGTATCCTACTTATAACCCAGCTGAAGCATTCTATAACACATACGGTTATGCATGGAACCCCTACTGGTATCAGTATCAACCCTAGTTTATTTAGTTTTATTTATTTTTGTAATGTTACTACATTTAACACTTATGTTGATATTGTAATAGTTTTTATAATTTTCTAACTTTTATTATTAGATTTTAATAATTTTTGAATGTGGGGTAATATACCAAACTTCAAAAATATGTATATATGTTTGCAGTTTATCTTATGTACACAACAGGGTAAAATAACGCATTTTCAAAGACTGGCATTAAGTTCAGCAAAAGCAACTAATTTTGACGACAAGATGCAAAATATATGTGAAATAACAACAAGATGGAATGAACAAATGATATGCACCATTTATCATTCAGCAAACAAAGAACAATATGTTTGGAAACTTTGGTAAAATTTAATCATTTTTCTACGCTAATCACCCTCAATAATTTAAATTGTTACTGATTTCTTGCAAATGAGGGCATTGCAAGATCTTAAGCTCGTGGGAAGGGGTTAAATTCTTTCGAATTTTAAAATTTTTAATTTAAACACTTGGTTACCATTAAAAATACTAGTAACGCAGTAGTTGTATTAGAATCTAGTGCTCTCTGATAATAAAGAACAACCCTAGTCTTATATACTGACTACCCAATTCTAGTAAAAATTTTCAAAATTTTCAATTAAATGAACTCAAAATCATGTTTATACATATTTATGAATGATGAAAACTAGGTGTTAACACCAAAATTATTGTTACCTTGGAAAGGACATAAATTGAGAAACAACCCAAAATGTTAGAATTCATTTAAGAATGGAATAGAGGAAAATAAAAAGGCAAAGAAAGGAAAATAAAAGCCAAGTGTGGGAAATATTTACCAAGTTATTCAAATTATATATCACATATTTTTATACAAATAACTGAAAATACTTTTGCTCTGGACTAAACTAAAAAGTTTTACCCAATTTACTGTAATATATTTGAAAGAAAAGATGGATCTACACGATGAATCAATTCCATCATTAAAAGGAAGTAAACTCTTTCAAAAAAGAAACGCGTTTCTTGATTTAGGTCATGAAGTTGTCGTCCAGACCAGCTGTAGGTTGACGAAAAACCTAGAAAAGTCATCTCTAAAATCAGCAGGAAATCCACGGACCTCAGCATCAAACAGGGTCGCCAAGTGGTCAGACTTATCCTAACCATGAGAGGATCTGTCTTGTAAAATGGGGAGGACGCCATGCAAATTAGCTGGATAAGACTAATGAATCAGATCTCCAGAAAGGATAATCTCCTTAAAGATTAAAAATCAGCTTTTAAGACTGATATTACTCAATCCTAGAGATTGACCTTAAAGATTGAGAATTACAAACTCATGGAATTCAATGATATCTAAACTCGAGCTTGAACGAGAAAATATTTTGATCAAAATTACAAACCGATTTGTTTTCTAAAAACCTATTTTCAATGCGTTCATTACCATTGAATGTAAAATCCTAGGAATTCACCTGGAATTCATTAGGTCACCTGAACCAAATCGGGTGTCAACCGTAAGAACGGTGGTTGCATAGCATGGTCAAAGACAGGACCTTGTGCTAGACCGAAAAATTATAAGGGTGAGCTTTACTATTGCTCCTACCAAGGATAGTAATTGCATCCGATACGTTATAGACCATAATTAAAAGCATGTCAGGGGACATTGCCTTAACAGTTGCTTGTTCAACGCTTTCCTTTACAACCGGACGGTAGTTTACCGAAAGGTAATATACGGAGCAAGTATACTAGATGTGTTGCTTTCCTAATACAAGGTTAGCAAGTGGGTGACACAAAACCTCAAGTTTTGAGCTAAAATTTTCAAATCTGAAACCCACTAAACCCACAAAAACAATTTGCAAACACCGGTGAAGGGTTATTTCGGAAAACTTGGCTAGGGTAAAAGCTAGAATGAATTTTCAAAAGATCAAAAGTTTTCATAAAGATCCAATTTCCTTAATGGATCTAAATTTTTATAGTCATGTGAGACTGTAAACCACATCGTTACTATCATTGTTTATACCGTCGTAAAAAAATCACTGATGTACAAAGTGTGAAGAATAAAGAAGTGATTCTAGTATTTCAAGACTATATTGCTTGAGGACAAGCAACGCTCAAGTGTGGGAATATTTGATAATGCTAAAAATGAACATATATTTCATAGCATTATCCCTCAAGAAAGACAAGCTTTTAGTTGCAATTATTCTATTTACAAGTGATATTCGTTTAAATAATAAAAGGTGAAGACAAAAGACAGATTCGACGAATTGAAGACGCAAACGACCAAAAAGCTCAAAAGTACAAAATACAATCAAAGAGGTTCCAATTATTGATAAGAAACGTCTCAAAATTACAAGAGTACAATATTCAAAACGCAAAGTACAAGATATTAAATTGTACGCAAGGATGTTCGATAATCCGGAACCGGGACCAGAGTCAAATCTCAACGCTCGACTCAACAGACTAAAAATTACAAGTTAACTATGTATATAAATATAATATAATATATAATTAATTATATAAATTATATATATATTATATTTATATTAAAACCGTCGGCAGACTAGGATCCAAACTTGTGTGAGCTGGTTTTGCGAACTTCGCGACTTGCGGAGTTTGAAGAGCAAAAATGCCACGACTCGCGGAGCCTCCCTGGACAAAAATGCCTATAAAAGCCAGCGCAATTCGACGTTTTATATATCCTTTTTTTATTCTCTCATAAAACGTATTATATATATATATATATATATATATATATATATATATATATATATATATATATATATATATATATATATATATATATATTATAATTTTAATTTTAATTTTAATTTTAATTCTAATAATAAGGGTATGTTAGCGAATGTTGTAAGGGTGTAAGTCGAAATTCTGTCCGTGTAACACTACGCTATTTTTAACCATTGTAAGTTATGTTCAACCTTTTTAATTTAATGTCTCATAGCTAAGTTATTATTATGCTTATTTAATACCGAAGTAATCATGATGTTGGGCTAAAAATATTAAAATTGGGTAATTGGGCTTTGTAATATAATTGGGGTTTGGATAAAAGAACGAAACTTGTGGAAATTAGACTATGGGCTATTAATGGGTTTTATATTAACTAAACAATACCTTGTTAATTTAATATACAAACTTATAATTTGACATACTTATATATAACCACATACGCTTGACTGGGTACGGTGGGCGGGATATCTATAAATACCAATAATTATTCATTTTACCGGACACAGAACTGGATTAATAGTTAAATAGACTTGTTGAAACAGGGGTGAATTACATTCAAGGGTAATTGGTGTAATTGTTAACAAAGTAGTAAAACCTTGGTTTACACGCAGTCGATAACCTGGTGTATTCATTAAACAAAGTATTAAAACCTTGTTACAATTCGAATCCCCAATTAGTTGGAATATTTGACTTCGGGAATAAGAATAATTTGACGAAGGCTTTCGCTCTTTATATTTATGACTGATGGACTATTATGGACAAATCCGTATGGACATATTAAATAATCCAGGACAAAGAACAATTAACCCATGGGAATAAACTAAAATCAACACTTCAAACATCATGATTACGGAAGTTTAAATAAGCATAATTCCTTTATTTTCATATTTAATTGCACTTCTAATTATTGCACTTTTATTTATTGTTATTGTATTTAATTGCACTTTTATTTATTGTCTTTGTATTTAATTGCACTTTTAATTTTCGTACTCTTTAATTATCGTAATTTTATTTTATCGCACTTTTATTTATCGCAATTTCATTATCGTTATTTACTTTACGCTTTAAATTAAGTCTTTTATTTATTTAATATTTTACATTAGGTTTTAACTGCGACTAAAGTTTTAAAATCGACAAACCGGTCATTAAACGATAAAAACCCCCTTTATAATAATAATATTACTTATATATATTTGTATTTTTATAAAATTAAAACTAATATAGCGTTAAGCTTTGTTTAAAGAATTCCCTATGGAACGAACCGGACTTACTAAAAACTACACTACTGTACGATTAGGTACACTACCTATAAGTGTTGTAGCAAGGTTTAGTTATATCCGTTCTATAAATAAATAAATATCTTGTATAAAATTGTATCATATTTAATAGTTTTTTTTCTTGTAAAATTTAATAGTATTTTATACCCCTTAGCTTTAACATGAAATAAAAGTTAGAAAATTATAAAAACTATTACAATATCAACATAAGTGTTAAATGTAGTAACATTACAAAAATAAATAAAACTAAATAAACTAGGGTTGATACTGATACCAGTAGGGGTTCCATGCATAACCGTATGTGTTATAGAATGCTTCAGCTGGGTTATAAGTAGGATACGGTGGTTGGATCTCTATAGACCAAGGAGGAAATACGGGCTTTGGAGTAGGAATATAGTTTCTACCTATATGTTGGCAATGAGCTATGATGTGGTTTTGATGAACTTGCCAATCTTTAAATGCTCGATGTCTAGCATTTTCATACTCTTGTGAAGCTATAAACCTTTGCATTTCTGTGATTTCATTTCCCCCTCCCACATTACCTGGCTGTTGATTTCTTTCAACCTGTGGATGTCTTCCATTATATTGTACTGCGGCGTTATTTCGCCTCTTCAAAACCTTAGCACCATGATATACATTTAAACCAATTGTATCGTAGGGTTCTGGTTCTTCGATTAATAATCCCCCCGACTTATATCCACATCGAGATACTCAGCAATTAATGTAATAAATATACCACCTCCTATTATACTGTGCGGTCTCATCCCCCTAACCATAGCTGATAAATAATAACCCACACAATAAGGTATACTTACAGCGCTTTGTGAGTCTCGAATACACATGTGGTAAAATAAATCTTGCTCATTTACCTTTTCCTTATTTTTACCTCGCTGTGTAATCGAGTTCGCTAGAAACCTGTGAATTACTCTTAACTCAGCTCTATCTATATCCGAATAAGAGTAATTTCCCCCTTTAAATCGGTGATGGCTAGTTATTTGACTCCATACACCATGCGTATCAAAATTTTCATCAATCTTCCTACCATTTAATATCAACCCTCGACAATCGGCAGATGCTAGCTCCTCAGGCGTATATATACGTAAGGCCTGAGCCGTGTCTAGTAGAGACATGTGGCGCATCGAACCTCCTAACAAAAATCTAATAAAAATTCGATCAGTTAAACTAGCTACCCGATCATTTATTTCTATACTACACAATAATTCTTCACACCATACTTTATATACAGGTATACGCATGTTGAATAATCGTACCCAATCGTTAAAAGTAGAATTACCATACCTCTGTGTAAGTAATTCTCTAATCCGTTCTGCCAATCCTACGGCTTCTAACGGTTCCCATTCTATTACCCTAGGTACTTCAACAGCTTTAGAATGAAGAGTGTGCAAGCTCCTTTGGTATTTTGGATAATCTATCCAACGTCTGTCTAATCTCAAGTTCGGGTGCAAATCTTTCACGTGCATATCTGAAAATGTCATAACTGGATGAGGTATATCTTGTTTGTAATAGTTATCAACATCCTGTTGTTCCGCATTCTCAGGAGGAGCAATGCGAGCTTGGGATGGAGATTCACCCCTTTCAGTCTGCAAAACACATCAAACACAATTTTTGTGCATCCAAATATGCATTAGTGTCAGCAAAATCATCAATCAAAATAATTACAATGACATGTTCAATTTATATCAAACTTATGCTCATTTTCATATTTTTATCAAATCTACACTTTTTCAAATAAGCATATACGAAAATGTTCACCAAGTTCATAAGCATTCAACTCAAATAACATGTCAAAATAATCATTATTAGCAGTTAAACAAGTTTCAAATGGCATTATCTCTCAAAAATCAAGTTCATGAATTTTAGACTTGAAAAAGTCAACTTTAATTCTCAAAAATCATGTTTAGGCTCAAAGTTTGGATCAATTAACTACCTAAACATGTTACACTACTTAATTTAGCAATAATTCATGAAAAAAATCGGCCATAACCTATTTATATCAAAAAGCCCCAAATTGCTCAAGAACACAAACCCTAGATTACTCAAAATTTGAAGTTTAAGGCTTCTAATCATGTTAAATAGCATCAATCTAGGTTATACAAGCATAATACATAAACAATTTAAGTATAATTACAATAAAAAGCATCAAAATCAAATTGGGTATAAAATTGCTCAAGAACACTAAATTTTCGGATTAAATGGTGTTTTGATGAAGAAATTACCGTTTTCCTTGAGTAATTCCTTGATAGCATCCTTCTCAATATGATTTTGTGAAAGATTTGATGAAAAATGGTGAAAAAATTCGCTTTTTGTGTGTTTTATTGTGTATGTATTCGCAGTTTTGGGTTGGGTTGTGTTGGGGACTGTCTGATCGGCCAGTTTATATTTTTTTTCTGGAATTTTGATTCTCTGCGAGTCGCGACATTTTTCCCTTCAAACTTCGCGAGTCGCGGAGTTCTCTCTTTTTTTTTTTAATAAAAACCTTAACTTATAAAACAATTAATTAATTAATTTTAAAATTTTGTTTCCCTTGTTATTTAGGACGAGGTCGTTTCGGAACGATGTCCTAGTCCGTCCCTCGACAAAATTTTAAAATTTGTCAATTTAAAGCGCGATTTTAAAAGCAAATATTTTTGGGTTTTTTAATATTTTTGGCATACTTTAATTCAATAAGATTAAAAATAATGATAATAAAAGTTCTCGTCCCTCCCTCGGGTAAAGCAATTTCGGTTCAATGACCTAGTCTTCAACTCACGACGAGTTTTAAAAATCATATTTTTAACTTACGAAATAAAGTAAATTTTTGTTTTTAAATTCACACCAAACTTAAATTTTATTTTTGTTTTTATACATACAAACTTATATTAAAAATATTAATTTTCCAAATATTTACAATTTTAAAAGTTTACAATATTTATTTAATATTAATTTATTAATTTTTTAAAAACATGGTAAAAATAAAATTAAAAATCTTTTTGGCTTTTATCCCACTTTAATCAATAAAATATTATCAAAAATATGCGCCCCTCTTTTCGGTAAAGTAATTTCGGTTCCATGAACTAATTTAACTCATGACGAATTTTTGAAATATTTTGAGTTGATTGATTAAAGATATTTATACCTTAAGAATAAACGTTAAATTTCGCAGTGATGTAATAAATTTTTGTATGATATCAATAATTTCGGTCGCAAGACCTAATTTCATCGAATACCAATTTAATACTTTATAGCGAACAAATTAGCGTTTATTATCAAAAGGTTAAAACTAAAAATAAAAATAAAAAATAAAAACTGTACAAACTTACCTGTGAAATAGATTTCTTAGTGATATGCTCTAGCCCACTCATAAGATAGTCGGACTAATTGATTTTCCATGGCTACATAGGCGTAACCTCGAGCATTTAATATTTTTTCTTCTAAACATATGAACGGTCCATCTCTGCATAAAGTAACAAATTCGGTGTTTGAATATGTTTGATTATTTGAACATTTACCTTCGTGTGACCATTTTCCGCATTTGTGACATTTTTCAAGGTGTCGTGCTCTTCTTTTCGCTGCGAATTTTGATTTTCCTTTACCAAATTGTAACTTATAATCTTCGCATATGGATTCTTTTCTTACTCCGTCCAATTTACCTCTGATTAATGATACTATTTCACTTGGAAGTGTGTCATTATTACGTTTAGTGATCAAAACGTGTAGCATTAGACCATGGCTTAATTCACAGGAAGTCTTCATTTCGTAAAAACCTAAAAAAAAATAAAAATTCAGAATGGGGGGAGAAGACTAGTTCTTTAGTGTCTGCTAGGAAAAGACCATTCGGGTTCCAATTTCGAGAACTACACGAAAACAGAAAATCTAACTCTAACAGAAATACATAAACCTCCCTACACTTAGTTGAAATTTGATTAACATTATTTTCAATTGAATCATCAACAACTTATATATCTTTGACTTTTACTTCAATCCATTTGTTGATTTCCTCCGTAACTTTCACAAATTCAACTAACATCGCCTTTTCTTTTGGCGATAAATTGAATCCGTTTATAAAGTTTCTTCGTTGAACTGTTAAAAATGGGTTCATCTAATTTCGTATCATCAACGGCATTCTTTGTGATTGGATCATCATTAAGTGTTTCTTCATCTTCCCCACACTTATGCATTTTTATTTGTCTAACAGTTTTGGTTGGTGGAGATCTAAACTTTCGGTTCACAAAGGTGATCGATGTATCACCAACCCTAAGTGTCATTCTACCTTCTCTTACATCAATGAATGCCTCGGTGGTTGCTAAAAATGGGCGACCTAGAATTAGAGAAATATCAAGGTTTTCCTCCATATTAATCACTATGAAGTTTGCAACAAAGGTCAAACTTCCCACGTTAACAAGTAAATTATTTGCTATTCCAACCGGGTGTTTAATGGTTTGGTCAAATGATTGAACACCTATTTTGGTTGGTTTTAATTTACCCATGCCTAATCTTTTGTATAAGGAAAGAGGCATAATATTTGCACTTGCTCCTAAATCTACGAGTCCATTATATACAGCACCATCATTAAGCAAGCAAGAAATGATAAATTCACCCGGGTCTCCTGCTTTAGTAAGTCGAGTTGGTTTGTAAACCTTTTTCGGGTGTTCTTTCCTTGGTTCT
Source organism: Rutidosis leptorrhynchoides (assembly GCF_046630445.1). Lineage (NCBI taxonomy): Eukaryota > Viridiplantae > Streptophyta > Magnoliopsida > Asterales > Asteraceae > Rutidosis > Rutidosis leptorrhynchoides. The sequence continues at coordinate 649,061,898 of NC_092334.1, forward strand.
TTCACTTCTATTTGAACTTCTTGTTCACATTTTTCTTCGTTTCTTGGAATGGGAGGTTTGTATAAGAATTCTTCTTCATCACTCAAATTTGACTCCTCCCTATATTCCAATTTTGATTTTTCATATGTTGTTGATAACATATTTATGTTTTCATTTTGAAGGTTTTCTTGGGTGGTGAAATTATGATTAACTTCATTGTCAACTTCCATCGGACCATGTATGTAATGTTTAACTCTGTGACCATTAACTTTAAATTCAATCCCATTTGAATTTATTAATTCTACTGTTCTGTATGGGAAAACTATTTTGACTATGAATGGTCCAGACCATCTTGATTTCAATTTTCCAGGAAATAGCTTGAATCGTGAATTGAAAAGAAGAACTCTATCTCCTTCTTTAAATTCTTTTGAACTTCTGATTCTTTTATCATGCCATTTCTTTGTTCTTTCCTTATAGATTAACGAATTTTCGTATGCTTCTTGTCTTAATTCTTCTAATTCGTTTAGTTGACTTAACCGTAGACGTCCGACTTCATGTAAATCAAGATTACATGTCTTCAAAGCCCAAAATGCTTTGTGTTCAATTTCTACTGGAAGATGACATGCTTTTCCGTAAACGAGTTTAAAAGGTGTGGTTCTAATTGGAGTTTTGTAGGCTGTTCTAAAAGCTCAGAGTGCATCCTCCAATTTTATGGACCATTCCTTCGGATTTGATCCTACGGTTTTCTCTAGAATACGTTTTAATGCTCGGTTGGTATTTTCAACTTGTCCACTTGTTTGTGGATGATATGCGGTGGAGATTTTATGAGTTACTCCATATCTTTTGAGAACTTTCTCAAGTTGATTATTACAGAAATGAGTACCCCGATCACTTATTAAAGCTTTCGGTGTTCCAAACCTTGCAAAAAGACGTTTTAAAAAATTGACTACAACTCGTGCATCGTTAGTTGGGAGAGCTTGTGCTTCCGCCCATTTAGATACATAATCAATGGCTACGAGAATATAGAGATTATTATGAGATTTTGGAAATGGACCCATAAAGTTAATACCTCAAATGTCAAATACTTCACATACTTGAATGACATTTTGTGGCATTTCATCACGTTGACTTATTTTTTCGGCCCTTTGACAAGCATCACATGATTTGCAAAGAAGGTGTGCGTCTTTGTAAATTGTAGGCCAATAGAATCCAGCATCATAAACTTTTCTTGCTGTTAGTTGAGGCCCATAATGCCCTCCTGTTGGTCCTGTGTGACAACGGTTTAAGATTTTACTAGCTTCATCTTCGAATACACATCGGCGTATTATTCTATCTGGACAACTTTTAAACAGATGTGGATCTTCCGAGAAATAGTGTTTTATATCACTAAAGAATTTCTTTCGTTTTTGGTACGATAATCCTTTTTCAAGGAATCCACATACTAAGTAGTTTGCATAGTCTGCAAACCATGGTATTTCATTATAATCTATCTTCAATAGATATTCATCAGGAAAGTTGTCTTGTATGGCCGATTCATTTAGAACTTCTAATTCGGGATTTTCAAGACGAGAAAGATGATCAGCGGCGAGATTTTCTGCTCCTCTTTTATCTCGGATTTCAATATCAAACTCTTGTAAGAGTAAGATCCAACGGATTAATCATGGTTTAGCATCTTGTTTCGAAAATAGGTATCTAAGAGCAGAATGGTCGGTATAGACCACCGTTTTTGCTAGAACGAGATATGATCGAAATTTGTCAAAAGCAAAGACAATAGCAAGGAGTTCTTTTTCAGTAGTTGTATAATTTGTTTGTGCTCCTTGTAACATCTTACTAGCGTAATAAATAGGTTGAAATCGTTTTTCAATCCTTTGTCCTAAAACGGCTCCCATTTCAAAATCACTTGCATCGCACATAAGTTCAAACGGTAGATTCCAATTTGGTGTTATCATGATCGGCGCATTAGTGAGTTTTTCTTTAAGAATATTAAAAGATTTGATACATTCATCTGAAAAGATGAATGGAGCATCCTTTTCTAGGAGTTTATTCATAGGAGTGGCAATTTTAGAAAAATCTTTTATAAAACGTCGGTAAAAATCGGCATGCCCTAGAAAACTCCTAACTCCTCTAACATTGGTGGGATGTGGAAGTTTAGCAATTACATCTACTTTAGCTCTATCCACTTCAATTCCTTCCTTTGAGATTTTATGACCAAGAACGATGCCTTCTTTAACCATGAAATGGCATTTCTCCTAATTAAGAACTAGATTTGATTGTTCGCATCTAATAAGCATTCGTTCAAGATTAACTAGACATGTTTCAAATGTATCACCGAAGACTGAAAAGTCATCCATGAAAACTTCTATGCATTCTTCTATCATGTCATGAAAAATCGCCATCATGCACCTTTGAAAGGTTGCAGGGGCTTTGCAAAGTCTAAATGGCATGCGTTTGTAAGCAAAAGTACCATAAGGGCACGTGAATGTGGTTTTCTCTTGATCTTCGGGTGCTATTGGAATTTGAAAATATCCGGAAAATCCATCTAGAAAACAATAGTAACTGTTTCCGGCTAACCTTTCCAACATTTGATCAATGAAAGGTAGGGGAAAGTGATATTTTCTGGTGGCGTCATTTAATTTTCTATAATCAATACAAACACGCCATCCTGTTACAGTCCTAGTAGGAATAAGCTCATTTTTCTCATTTGTAATGACAGTCATGCCACCCTTCTTAGGTACACATTGAACTGGGCTTACCCATGGACTATCAGAAATTGGATAAATTAAACCTGCATCAAGCAGTTTAATAATTTCTTTCTTAACTACATCTTGCATATTAGGATTTAGTCTTCGTTGGCGTTGCACATACGTTTTATGACCTTCTTCCATAAGGATTTTATGTGCGTAATACGAAGGACTTATTCCTTTTATATCATGAATCTTCCATGCAATAGCTGGTTTATGAGCTTTTAACACAGAAATGAGTTGTGATTTTTCATTTTCAGTAAGAGAAGACGATATTATTACAGGTAATTCAGATTCACCATGTAAATAAGCGTATTCCAAATGGTTTGGAAGTGGCTTTAACTCTAATGTCGGAGGTTCTTCTATCGATGATTTATATCGATATCTGTCTTCTTCTTTTAGCATTCGAATTTTTTCTATTGTTGGTTCATATCCATTTGCTATTAGTGTAGCTAACATTTCAGTTTCATCAATTGGTTCAGTTCCTTCTCCTAAAGAACATTCTCTTGTTCCTTGTAATTCTGGAAATTCTTCTAACAATTCTGCATGTGAATCTATAGTTTGAATATAATAACATGTATCATCTGCAGATTGCGGTTGTTGCATTGCTTTATCAACTGAAAAGGTAACACTCTCGTCCTCTATACTTAGGGTCAGTTTCTTACCAAACACGTCTATCATTGCTTTAGCCATATTTAAGAATGGTCTTCCTAATATGAGAGGAACTTGAGAATCTTCTTCATGTCCAGAACAACAAAATCTACTGGAAATACTAAAGTACCAACTTTAACTAGCATGTTCTCCATTATCCCTCTAGGATATTTTATTGATCGATCGGCTAGTTGTATACTTATTCTTTTTGGTTTTAATTCTCCAAGGTCTAGTTTAGTGTATAGTGAATACGACATTAGATTTATACTAGCACCTAAGTCTGCCAATGCTTCTATTGAACTAAGACTACCCAGAAAACATGGAATTGTGAAACTTCCTGGATCTGATAATTTTTCTGGTATCTTATTCAACAGCACTGCTGAACAATTAGCATTCATAGTAACGGCAGAGTTCTTCCATTTTCTTTCTATTCGTGATTAGATCTTTCAAGAATTTAGCATATCTAGGCATTCCTGAAATTACATCAATGAAAGGAAGATTTACATTTATCTGTTTAAACATATCCAAGAATTTGGATTGCTCGGCTTCAAGTCTTTCTTTTTTCATTTTACTCGGGTAAGGAAGTGGTGGTTGGTATAGTTTAACATAAGGTTTAGCCTTAACTGTGTTATCTTCATTAACCTTTTCAACTACCGGTTCTTTTTCCTTATCTTGTTCAGGTTGTGGTTCTTGTGGAGTAGGAATAGCTTCATCAGAAATTACAGGTATTTCAGGTGGTTTAAGTGTTGTACCACTTCTTGTGGTAATGGCTTTAGCTGTTTCATTCCGAGGGTTAGCATTTGTATCACTAGGTAAATTTCCCGGTTTTCTTTCACCTATTAACCTTGCTAGGTTACTTACTTCTTGTTCCAAGTTTTGAATAGAAGCTTGTTGATTTCTAAATGCTTGAGCATTTTGTTCATTGGTTTGTTTTTGAGATGTGAAAAGCTGTGTTTGAGATTCAACTAGCTTCGTCATCATATCTTCTAAATTTAGCTTTTTATCATCGGTTTGTTGTGGTTTGTTTTGAAAATTAGGTCTTTGCTGGTTGTAAGTATTATTGGATACTTGTTGATTGCTAGGACCTTGTTGATTGTTGTATGGAACATTTCGGTTATAATTCTGGTTTTGATTGTAAATTGGTCTTGGCGGTTGATAATTATTCTGATAATTATTTCCAGGCCTTTGGTTTAGATATGAAATATTCTCTCTTTGTTCCATTGTTAGTTCAATACTGAGACAATCTTTTGTCAAATGTGGTCCTCCATACTGCTCACAACTAATTCGTATTGAGTGTATATCCTTAGTCATCTTTTCCATTCATCTCTCGACAGCATCTATCTTTGCGGAAATGAAATCTAAGTCATGGCTAGAATCGGCTCTAGCTGCTTTAGATGATCTAACGATATCTTTTTCTTGGTGCCACTCATGTGAGTGGGAAGCAGTGTTATCAATAATTTTGTAAGCATCAGTTATGTTTTCTTCATAATAGAACCACCAGCTGCTATATCGATGTCTTTCCTTGTAGTGATGTCGCATCCTTGGTAGAATATTTGTACTATTTGACAGGTGTCTAAACCATGTTGCGGACATCCTCTCAATAACTTTCCAAATCTTGTCCACGCCTCATATAGAGTTTCATTCAGTTTCTGTGTGAACGTAACAATTTCTCCTTGAAGTCTTACGGCTTTAGATGCCGGAAAGAATTGTTTAAGAAAATTTTCAACTAAAACGTCCCATGTATCAATCGCCCCTTCAGGTAACGATTCCAACCAATCTTTGGCTTCTCCCTTTAAAGTCCAGGGAAATAACATGAGATATATCTGTTCATCCTCAACTTCTCTTATTTTAAATAGTGTGCAGATCCTATTAAAGGTACGAAGATGTTCATTTGGATCTTTCTTCGGCGCACCACTAAATTGGCATTGATTAGTCACCATGTGTAGAATTTGTCCTTTGATTTCATAATCTGGCGCATTAATGCCTGGATAAGTAATTGCGTGACCTTTGCCAGTGCATTTAGCTCGCATTCGGTCTTCCATACTTAAAGGTTCCAGATTCTCCATAATTGAATTTGTTGAATCTGAATCACTAGAGGATTCTGATTTAATGGTTCGTTCCTCAACAATCTCTGTTTGAATGATTGGTGGTTCCGGAGGAAAAATTAATGGTTCAGGATCTATGAATCATCCCTGAATATTCTCCGGATTCTCAATTGTGAGGTCGGGTTCAAAAAATGGATTATCGGAAATTTGAATTGGAGTACTTGGTCGACTGGATGACGATTCTAAAGAAAAATCAACGGCGGCAATATTTTCTAGATGTCTTGATCTGGTTACAGGTGGTGAACGTAAAAAAAGGTGGTGAACGTCTTGCTCGGTGCATTCACTGAATATCCTATTAGTTTTTAAAAGGAAAGAAAAATTATATAAGTTATCCAATTAATAGACTTTTCTGATTTTGCCCACGTTTCGAATAGCCAAAAGATGCAGCAGAGGGGCCGGATTCGTTTGGTCTCAATATAATTGAGTACTGTTTGGCTCCAATAACCCGGTCTACGTACAAATCCAACTATTACTACGAACCAGAAAATTTTGATGTCTATCAATTTAACCACTTAAAATAAATTTTCGTAATTTTAAGAAATTTTAGATAAGAAGTAGAATAAAAATCTATGTCCTAAAACTAGAATGGCGAGAAATAAGAAAGAAAAAGAGCGCGTCGAAAAAGGTCGAAAAAGAAAAGGGTTGAAAAATAAAAGGCGTCGAAAAATAAGAAAGAAAAAAAATGACTTATAGAACTTTAAAACACTCGACTAACCCAACCTTATTACTATCACTAACTTAAAATTAAAATTGCAAATTGAGATTACTAATTGGAGTGATAATTGATATATAGGTAAAAGGCGTCAAAAAATTAAAAATAAGAAAGTAGTGCACTAAAACTTAAAAAGGAACTAAAAACTAAAAAATTAAAAGTTGCGTCTAAAAATATTAAAGCTTACAAGTAAAACTATATCCCAAATATTAATAACTTAAAAAGGTATTAAAACTTAAAAAGGCGTCGCAAAATTCTAGAGCACCTAAATCTTAGTCTAAAGAGAAAGCAGTTAAGGGATTTTACGGCAAAGCCTAAAAATCTAGAAATAAAAATAATTATGGCAAAAAACTATAACTTAAAACTAAATATGAGCGAAAAATACAAAAAATTACGCTAAAACAATTAAAAAAATACAAAATATAAAAATATACTAAAAGTTGTAAAAAGTACAATTTTTATAAAAATATTATTTTTATATTATTTTATAAAAGCCTTAATTTTTATATATATTAAAACTAATTATAATTAATTATACTAATTAAATTATAACTTAAACTAATTAATATTAATTAAAAACTTAAACTAAATTATAATAATAATAAAACTAATTAGGGTTAAAATAATAATAATAATTAATTACTCCGTATTAAATGCAGATTAAGGTTCTGGACACGCGTGTCAGGGTGGCTCCGCGAGTCGCGGTGAACCCAGTTCAAAAGCCCCACAAGTCGCGGAGGTTGCAGGTTCAAAAGAGACAGGTCAAGTTTCGACAGGTTCAGTTTTTATTATATTTTTTTTATATTTTTCTATTTTTTAAATTTTCTGTTTTAATAATTAACTAAAATATTTATATAAATTAAATAAAAACTTATGTTTTAAAAAACTAAAATAAAAATAGAAATACTTTATAATTTTATAAAAATCTAAAAAATAGATTTATATATATATATATTTTTTTAGTTTTTTTTCGGTTTTTTTTTATGTTTTAAATAAAAACAAAATATTTAAATAAGACTTATATTTTTATAAAATAAAAATAAAGAAACTTTATAAAACTTAAATATTTAACAAACTCTTAAAAATATTTATATTTCTGTTTTCTTTTTATGTTTTCGAATATTTAAAACGTATTTTTACAAAAGCGTATTTTTTATAAAAGTAAACTAAAAATAATTTTTTTTATATTAGCGTTGCGCTTCCAGCGTTTAAGCAAGAAATCGATTCCCCGGCAGCGGCGCCAAAAATACTTGTTCGTGTTAAAGCTAAGGGGTATAAAATACTATTAAATTTTACAAGAAAAAAAACTATTAAATATGATACAATTTTACACAAGATATTTATTTATTTATAGAACGGATATAACTAAACCTTGCTACAACACTTATAAGCAGTGCACCTAATCGTACAGTAGTGTAGTTTTTAGTAAGTCCGGTTCGTTCCACAGGGAATTCTTTAAACAAAGCTTAACGCTATATTAGTTTTAATTTTATAAAAATACAAATATATATAAGTAATATTATTATTATAAAGGGGGTTTTTACCGTTTAATGACCGGTTTGTCGATTTTAAAACTTTAGTCGCAGTTAAAACCTAATGTAAAATATTAAATAAATAAAAGACTTAATCTAAAGAGTAAAGTAAATTACGATAATGAAATTGCGATAAATAAAAGTGCGATAAAATAAAATTACGATAATTAAATAGTACGAAAATTAAAAGTGCAATTAAATACAAAGACAATAAATAAAAGTGCAATTAAATACAATAACAATAAATAAAAGTGCAATAATTAGAAGTGCAATTAAATATGAAAATAAAGGAATTATGCTTATTTAAAGTTCCGTAATCATGATGTTTGACGTGTTGATTTTAGTTTATTCCCATGGGTTAATTGTTCTTTGTCCTAGATTATTTAATATGTCCATACGGATTTGTCCATAATAGTCCATCAGTCATAAATATAAAGAGCGAAAGCCTTCGTCAAATTATTCTTATTCCCGAAGTCAAATATTCCAACTAATTGGGGATTCGAATTGTAACAAGGTTTTAATACTTTGTTTAATGAATACACCAGGTTATCGACTGCGTGTAAAACAAGGTTTTACTACTTTGTTAACAATTACACCAATTACCCTTGAATGTAATTCACCCCTATTTTAACAAGTCTATTAACTATTAATCCAGTTCCGTGTCCGGTAAAATGAATAATTATTGGTATTTATAGATATCCTGCCCACCGTACCCAGTCAAGCATATGTGGTTATATATAAGTACGTCAAATTATAAGTTTGTATATTAAATTAACAAGGTATTGTTTAGTTAATATAAAACCCATTAATAGCCCATAGTCTAATTTCCACAAGTGTCGTTCTTTTATCCAAACCCCAATTATGGTACAAAGCCCAATTACTCAATTTTAATATTTTTAGCCCAACATCATGATTACTTCGGTATTAAATAAGCATAATAATAACTTAGCTACGAGACATTAAATTAAAAAGGTTGAACATAATTTACAATGATTAAAAATAGCGTAGCGTTACACGGACAGAATTTCGACTTACACCCTTACAACATTCGCTAACATACCCTTATTATTAGAATTAAAATTAAAATTAAAATTAAAATTATAATATATATATATATAATACGTTTTATGAGAGAAGAAAAAAAAGGATATATAAAACGTCGAATTGCGCTGGCTTTTAGAGGCATTTTTGTCCAGGGAGGCTCCGCGAGTCGCGGCATTTTTGCTCTTCAAACTCCGCAAGTCGCGGAGTTCGCAAAACCAGCTCACACAAGTTTGGATCCTAGTCTGCCGACAGTTTTAATATAAATATAATATATATATAATTTATATAATTAATTATATATTATATTATATTTATATACATAGTTAACTTGTAATTTTTAGTCCGTTGCGTCGAGCGTTGAGAGTTGACTCTGGTCCCGGTTCCGGATTTTCGAACGTCCTTGCGTACAATTTAATATCTTGTACTTTGCGTTTTGAATCTTGTACTCTTGTAATTTTGAGACGTTTCTTATCAATAATTGGAACCTCTTTGATTGTATTTTGTACTTTTGAGCTTTTTGGTCGTTTGCGTCTTCAATTCGTCGAATCTGTCTTTTGTCTTCACCTTTTATTATTTAAACGAATATCACTTGTAAATAGAACAATTGCAACTAAAAGCTTGTCTTTCTTGAGGGATAATGATATGAAATATATGTTCGTTTTTAGCATTATCAGTTACTGTAGCAGGCCACAATCCTATAAAAAGTCAGTTTGTTCGATGTATTTTACACACTCTTTTATATTTTCAAATTCAGTTTTTAATTTTTATTTTATGTAATTTAGTTTTAGGAGTAGGAGTAGGTTAATTTAGTGGTTACATTTCTGCAAGTTTGGGTAGCGTAACGTTTATTTTACGGGTTTTCAAGTCGAATTTCTATTCGTGTACCGCTAAGCTTTTAATTCCACTTTTTACCATTTCAACTCGCTGTAAGTCTCTACTTTCTCAACCTTTTATTATTAATTTTTTACTTATCGTTATTATTATTATTATTTTTATTGTTGTTATTATTTTTATTATTGTTATCGTATTTAATATTTATTTTTATCGTCGTTATTATCGTTATTTATTATTTTTATTGTTATCATTTATTATTATTATTATTATTGCTACCATGTCCTTTTTATGTAATTTATATTTTTATGCCGTTATAATGTCCAATTAAATAACCATAGTGGTGACTAAAATGTAGAACCTCTGGACAAATGGATTGAACCATATTATAAAATTATGATGTAACTTTGACTATTTTTAACATTAAGTTTAATCACCGAACCATTGTTATATAACTTGATATTTTAACCTCTATCACATAATTTATTAAAATTGATAAACGAAAGTGCATTAAATTTACATAAATTATGCTTCAACACCTCGGTGATCTAGACGGACATATGGACAAATTATTGACAACAATTTAGAAGTGTGATCCGGTGGTTTGGGTAATATTATAGTTTATAATCGTGTAAATTATAAAAAGGTAAGACTGTTATAATTTTGGTTTCAACGAAAGTAAAAACTGGATTAAATCTCAATTTAAATAGTCGGGGTATAATTTAATTCGCTAGAACGAGATCGAAACGAAAGTTAGATTTAATTTTAGCTAGTTAAATCTTTATAAATCGGAAGAAATATAAGGATATATATTAAAACATCGTAACCGGACTTAAAAACAATCCATAATCCAGAGGAGACATATTTTAGTGACCACTACTTTACTTTATTTTACTTTCTATTTTTACTTTTACTGCATGTTAAATGTTATTTACTTTTTACTGTATTACTTTTTACCATATTTTAAATACTGTTTAGTGTAAAGCCTAATCCAAAAACCCCCTTGTAAATAGATTAACTTTTAATGATTAAAAACTTTGAAAACTACAATCTCCCTGTGGAACGAACCGGATTTACCAACGAACTATTACTATACGGATAGGACAAAGTTGCCTATATATGTGAAATCAATCCGAAATCATAAGAACACCATATAATCACAACCAATTCGTGTAATAAATTCAATCTAAATCCGAGAAATATAAAAGGACACGATCACACACATCAACTTTTTGGCGCCGCTGCCGGGGAAGTTGGCAGTTAAATGGAATAGACGATTTTCTGATTCGTAGTAATAATTGGATTTATTAGTGGCGAGTTGTGGGCTTCCGATTTAAAGGGTCCTGGCTACCTGCTACATCTTTTGGCTATTCGAAACGTGGGCAAAATTGGAATAAAGTCTATTTGTTTAAAGGTTTTTATTTGTTTTTAGTTATTCGATCCTTTTGTGGAAATCTAGTTTCCATAAAAGTTGTTTTTTTTGTTTTGTTTTTTTTGTTTTCTGTTTTGTGTTTGCAACTAGATTACAAGTTTATAGGAAAAATGACTGACCCAGACGATCAGCCAATGGTGAACCCACCTTTCTATTATCAGGCGACTCATATTTCAAATCCTTATGAAAACTATTGGTATACGCCATCTCAGGTGACTAAGGTTGATTCGAGAGATGTTGGTGAAGGGTATCATTTAAACATAGATAGGGATGATATTCCTATGTATCTAATGCTGCAATACAATTTGACTGGGGATATTAATGACATTCATATCCATCTATTAGAAAGAATTACCCCCGAGGACCTACCAAGGAATGAATGTGAGCCGGCCACTAATCCACCACCTTTCACCTCAATAAATTCAACATGTACACTCATCAATTCAGCTATTAATGAAGAAGAATCCCAGGATGCAATTTTATATTCATGGGATAGTGATGATGATGAGGTTTTAACTCTGGAGGTCGAAGTGGTGGAGTCATCCAAGATCGTCGAGGATGAGGAACTTGATTTAAAAGAACCACTTGAGGAATCTCCTCCTCATTTGGAATTTTTATGTTCTCACGAGTCTACTAGATGGGAGACGGTATATGAAGATCCATTTGAACATGATCCACCTAAAAGAGTAAACTTTTTGTTGCAAGACGCACTTAGAGAAGAGTTGTGTATTAACTCTCGGGTTGGGTACTCCTTTTTCAGGAAATTGAAAAAGGATTTATCTGATATATTATATACCACCCGAGATGTAAATAACTGGCTCACTTTATTAATTCGTGGAACTTTTTCCACTAATTTCACATATCGTTCGATAGGTGTAGGAGAATCTTACCCCATTAGAAAATAAAGATGGGGTAGAGTCGAGAAAACGACTCGTTAAAAAATCATGTTATTTCCTTTTCGTGTGAGTTTTAAAATATAAAAAATAAAAAAATATTTTTGTGTGTTTTTGTATTTTTGTTTGTTTTGTTTGTGTGCATAAAAATAAGGGGTAAAAGAAGCATTTTCAAAGACTGGAATTCAGTTCAGCAAAATCAACCAATTTTTGATGAAACATGTGAAAAGATGACTGAAATTTTGGAATGACGGACAAATCAACATCAACAGATTAAACAGAAAACCCGCAAGTTACGGCTTTTTAGCTAAAGAGGTTTTAACTCCCTTTCTATTCTAATTGCCCTCGTGAATTTAACTTAGTCTGATTTCATTGCAATGAGGGCATTGCATGATCTCAAGTGTGGGGAGGGATTATAAATTCCCTCGGGTTTATACACTTGGCTTATTTTCTAAATTTTGTAAAAAATTTAAATTTTTTTAACTAAATGAATTCAAATCTTGTTTAATATGTTTATGAACGATAAAACTAGGTATGGGTACCGAAATTATTGTTACCCTAAAAAAAGGACATAAATTGAGAAACAACTAAAACGCTTGAATTTATTTATTATAAATAAAAAGATACATGAAAAAAGCCAAGTGTAGGAAGATTCGTCAATATATATGAACTGTTATCACATGTTTCTGTGAAGTTTATTGTAGGTACTTTTGCTTTGGACTGTATAAATTTGTTTTGCCCATTAAATTGTGAAAATTAAAGAAAAGATGGATCTACACGATGAATCAATTCCATCATTAAAATGAAGTAAAGTCTTCAGAAAAAGAAACGCGCTTCTTGATTTAGGTCAAGAAGTTGCCGTCCAGACCAGTTGTAGAGTCTACGAAAAACCTTGAAAAGTTTTCTCGAAAATCAGCTGGAAATCCACGGACCTCAGCATCAAACAGGGTCGCCATGTGGTCAGACTTATCCTAACCATGAGAGGATCTGTCTCGTAAAATGGGGAGAGCGCCGTGCAAATTAGCTTGATAAGACTAATGAATCAGACCCCCAGAAAGGATAATCTCTTTACAGATTAAAAATTAGCTTTTAAGCCTGATATTACTCAATCCTTGAGATTGACCTTAAAGATTGAGAATTACAAACTCATGGAATTCAATGATATCTAAACTCGAGCTTGAACGAGAAAATATTTTGATCAAATTAAAACCGATTTATTTTCTGAAAACCTATTTTCAATGCGTTTATTACCATTGAACGTAAAATCTTGAGAATTCATCAAGAATTCATTAGGTCACCTGAACCAAATCGGGTATCAACCGTAAGAACGGTGGTTGCATAGCATGGTCAAAGATAGGACCTTGTGCCAGACCGAAAAATTATAGGATGATCTTTACTATTTCTCCTACAAAGGATAGTAATATCATCCGACACGTTGTGGACCATATTCAAAAGCATGTCATTAGACATTGCCTTAACAGTTGCTTGTTCATCGCTTTCCTTTACAACCGGACGGTAGTTTACCGAAAGGTAATATACGGGACAAGTATACTGGATGTGTTGCTTTCCTAATACAAGGTTAGCAAGTGGGTGACACAAAACCGCAAGTTTTGAGCTAAAATTATAAAATCTGAAACCCACAACACCCACAAAACATTTTGCAACACCGATAAAGGGTTTAATCGGAAAACTTATCTAGGGTAAAAGCTAGATTGAATTTTCAAAAGATCAAAGGTTTTCATAAAGATCCAATTTCCTTAAAGGATCTAAATTTTCATAGTCATGTGGGACTGTAAACCACATCGTTAATATCATTGTTTACACCGTATTAAAATCACTGATGTATAAAGTGGGAAGAATAAAGAAGTGATTATTGTGAAGTTTGTTTTATTTCAAGTTCTATATTGCTTGAGGAAAAGCAACGTTCAAGTGTAGGGATAATTGATATTGCTCTAAAAGAACATATATTTAGTCGCAATATCATTCCAAAATGTAATGTTTTTAATTGTAATTTCCTTATTTTTATTTGTAATTGTTTAAATAAATAAGTGCGAAGATGAAAGACGAAGATCGCTCAAAAATGAAGATTTAAAGTCGAAAACGAAGATTTAAAAGGCAAAAACGTCCAAAATGCTCAAACGTACAAGTTAAACTCTAAGTTGTTTAAATTATCGAAGAAAAACGTCTAAAGATTGACAAGAATGCAAGTCGCGGAATGCAAATTGCACGATATTAAATTGTACGAAAAGACGTTCGAGAAACCGGGACAGAGACATAAACCGGGCGTAAATGTACGAGACATCGGAGCCAAAATTATGAGTCAACTATGCACAAGAATATAATATAATATTTAAATAATTATATAAATTATTTATATATTATATATATTTTTATAATATGTCGACAAGTAAAAATCCAAAAAATTGTGAGCTGGATCTGGCGGCCATGCGATCGCATGGGAAATAGGCATAAAACCCATGCGATCGCATGGGTTACTGTAGCAGGCCACAATCCTATAAAAAGTCAGTTTGTTCGATGTATTTTACACACTCTTTTATATTTTCAAATTCAGTTTTTAATTTTTATTTTATGTAATTTAGTTTTAGGAGTAGGAGTAGGTTAATTTAGTGGTTACATTTCTGCAAGTTTGGGTAGCGTAACGTTTATTTTATGGGTTTTCAAGTCGAATCTTTGTCCGTGTACCGCTAAGCTTTTAATTCCACTTTTTACCATTTCAACTCGCTGTAAGTCTCTACTTTCTCAACCTTGTTATTATTAATTTTTTACTTATCGTTATTATTTTTATTGTTGTTATTATTTTTATTATTGTTATCGTATTTAATATTTATTTTTATCGTCGTTATTATCATTATTTATTATTTTTATTGTTATCATTTATTATTATTATTATTATTGCTACCATGTCCGTTTTATGTAATTTATATTTTTATGCCGTTATAATGTCCAATTAAATAACCATAGTGGTGACTAAAATGTAGAACCTCTGGACAAATGGATTGAACCATATTATAAAATTATGATGTAACTTTGACTATTTTTAACATTAAGTTTAATCACCGAACTATTGTTATATAACTTGATATTTTAACCTCTATCACATAATTTATTAAAATTGATAAACGAAAGTGCATTAAATTTACATAAATTATGCTTCAACACCTCGGTGATCTAGACGGACATATGGACAAATTATTGACAACAATTTAAAAGTGTGATCCGGTGGTTTGGGTAATATTATAGTTTATAATCGTGTAAATTATAAAAAGGTAAGACTGTTATAATTTTGGTTTCAACGAAAGTAAAAACTGGATTAAATCTCAATTTAAATAGTCGGGGTATAATTTAATTCGCTAGAACGAGATCGAAACAAAAGTTAGATTTAATTTTAGCTAGTTAAATCTTTATAAATCGGAAGAAATATAAGGATATATATTAAAACATCGTAACCAGACTTAAAAATAATCCATAATCCAGAGGAGACATATTTTAGTGACCACTACTCTACTTTATTTTACTTTTTATTTTTACTTTTACTGCATGTTAAATGTTATTTACTTTTTACTGTATTACTTTTTACCATATTTTAAATACTGTTTAGTGTAAAGCCTAATCCAAAAACCCCCTTGTAAATAGATTAACTTTTAATGATTAAAAACTTTGAAAACTACAATCTCCCGGTGGAACGAACCGGATTTACCAACGAACTATTACTATACGGATAGGACAAAGTTGCCTATATGTGTGAAATCAATCCGAAATCATAAGAACACCATATAATCATAACCAATTCGTGTAATAAATTCAATCTAAATCTGAGAAATATAAAAGGACACAATCACACACATCAATTCTCACCCCAAAATATTAGATTTTAAAAGTGGGACTATAACTCACTTTCACATATTTTTACTTCGTCGGGAAGTAAGACTTGGCCACTTGTCGATTCACGAACCTATAACAAATATGTACATATATATCAAAGTATGTTCAAAATATATTTATAACTTTTTTTAATACGTTTTACTGTTTTAGGTTTATTAAGTCAGCTGTCCTCGTTAGTAACCTACAACTAGTTGTCCATAGTTAGATGTACAGAAATAAATCGATATATATTATCTTGGATCAATCCACGACCCAGTGTATACACGTCTCAGGCTAGATCACAACTCAAAGTATATATATATTTGGAATCAACCTCAACCATGTATAGCTAACTCCAACATTACTGCATATAGAGTGTCTATGGTTGTTCCAAATAACATATATACATGGGTCGATATGATATGTCAAAACATTTGCATACGTGTCTATGGTATCCCAAGATTACATAATATATTAGAATACATGTATAATACAATATGAGTTAGCTAGGATATGATTAATATAGATTTTTTACCAATTTTCACGTAGCTACAACAAGCAAAAATATCCAATCTTTTTTACCCATAACTTCTTCGTTTTAAATCCGTTTTGAGTGAATCCAATTGCTATGGTTTGATATTGAACCTAAGTTTATGAATCTATACAGAAAAAGTATAATTTTATATTCGGAAATACAGGTTACAAGTAATTTTTGTAAAGGTAGTCATTTCAGTCGAAAGAACAACGTCTAGATGACCATTTTGAAAAACATACTTCCACTTTAAATTTAATCATGACTTTTGGATATAGTTTCATGTTCATAATAAAAATCATTTTCCCAGAAGAACAACTTTTAAATCAAATTTTATCATAGTTTTTAATTATCAAACCCAAAACAGCCCGCGGTGTTACTACGACGGCGTATGTCCGATTTTACGGTGTTTTTTGTATTTTCAAGTTTTAAATCATTAAGTTAGCATATCATATAGATATAGAACATGTGTTTAGTTGATTTTAAAAGTCAAGTTAGAAGGATTAACTTTATTTGTGAACAAGTTTAGAATTAACTAAACTATGTTCTAGTGATTACAAGTTTAAATCTTCGAATAAGATAGTTTTATATGTATGAATCGAATGATGTTATGAACATTATTACTACCTTAATTTTACTAGGTAAACCTACTGGAAATGAGAAAAATAGATCTAGCTTCAAAGGATCCTTGGATGGCTTGAAAGTTCTTGAAGCAGAATCATGACACAAAAACAAGTTCAAGTAAGATTTCCACTCGAAATAAGATTGTTATAGTTATAGAAATTGAATCAAAGTTTGAATATGAGTATTAACTTGTATTAGAAAGATATTTTACTGTAAATAAAAAGATTTCTTGAGGTTGGATGATCACTTTACAAGATTGGAGGTAAGCTAGCGAACTTGGAAGTATTCTTGATTTTATGAAACTAGAACTTATAGAATTTATGAAGAACACTTAGAACTTGAAGATAGAACGTGAGAGAGATGAATTAGATGAAGAAAATTGAAGAATGAAAGTGTTTGTAGGTGTTTTTGGTCGTTGGTATATGGATTAGATATAAAGGATGTGTAATTTTGTTTACATGTAAATAAGTCATGAATGATTACTAATATTTTTGTAATTTTATGAGATATTTCATGCTAGTTGCCAAATGATGGTTCCCACATGTGTTAGGTGACTCACATGGGCTGCTAAGAGCTGATCATTGGAGTGTATATACCAATAGTACCTACATCTAAAAGCTGTGTATTGTACGAGTACGAATACGGGTGCATACGAGTAGAATTGTTGATGAAACTGAACGAGGATGTAATTGTAAGCATTTTTGTTAAGTAGAAGTATTTTGATAAGTGTCTTGAAGTCTTTAAAAAGTGTATGAATACATATTAAAACACTACATGTATATACATTTTAACTGAGTTGTTAAGTCATCGTTAGTCGTTACATGTAAATGTTGTTTTGAAGCCTTTAGGTTAACAATCCTGTTAAGTGTTGTTAACCCATTGTTTATTATATCTAAAGAGATGTTAAATTATTACATTATCATGATATTATGATGTATTAATATGTCTTAATATGATATATATACAATTAAATGTCGTTACAACGATAATCGTTACATATATGCCTCGTTTCGAAATCATTAAGTTAGTAGTCTTGTTTTTACATATGTAGTTCATTGTTAATATACTTAATGATATTTTTACTTATCATAATATCATGTTAACTATATATATATATATATATATATATATATATATATATATATATATATATATGACATCATATTGTTTTTACAAGTTTTAACGTTCGTGAATCACCGGTCAACTTGGGTGGTCAATTGTCTATATGAAACCTATTTCAATTAATCAAGTCTTAACAAGTTTGATTGCTTAACATGTTGGAAACACTTAATCATGTAAATATCAATTTCATTTAATATATATAAACATGGAAAAGTTTGGGTCACTACAGTACCGACCCGTTAAATAAATTGCGTCCCAAAATTTTAAGCAGTTGGAGGTGTTGACGCATCTTCTGGTAATAGGTGAGGGTATTTCAGCTTCATCTGATCTTCACACTCCCAGGTGAATTCGGGTCCTCTACGAGCATTCCATCGAACCTTAACAATTGGTATCTTGTTTTGCTTAAGTCTTTTAACCTCGCGACCCATTATTTCGACGGGTTCTTCAATGAATTGTAGTTTTTCGTTAATTGTAATCTCGTCTAATGGAATGGTGAGATCTTCTTTAGCAAAACATTTCTTCAAATTCGAGACATGAAAAGTATTATGTACCCCAGCGAGTTGTTGCGGTAAGTCAAGTCGGTAAGCTACTGGTCCGACATGATCTATAATCTTGAAGGGTCTAATGTACCTTGGATTTAGTTTCCCCCATTTACCAAATCGAACAACGCCTTTCCAAGGTGAAACCTTAAGCATGATCATCTCTCCAATCTCAAATTCTATATCTTTCTTTTAATGTCTGCATAGCTCTTTGGTCGACTTTGGGCAGTTTTCAATCGTTGTTGAATTTGGATGATCTTCTCGATAGTTTCTTGAATTATCTCTGGACCTGTAATCTGTCGATCCCCCACTTCACTCCAACAAATTGGAGACCTGCACTTTCTACCATAAAGTGCTTCAAACGGCGCCATCTCAATACTCGAATAATAACTGTTGTTGTAGGAAAATTCTGCTAACGGTATGTGTCGATCCCAACTGTTTTCAAAATCGATAACACATGCTCGTCGCATGTCTTCAAGCATTTGTATCGTCTTTTCGCTCTGCCCATCAGTTTATGGATGATAGGCAGTACTCATGTCTAGACGAGTTCCTAATGCTTGCTGTAATGTCTACCAGAATCTTGAAATAAATCTGCCATCCCTATCAGAGATAATAGAGATTGGTATTCCATGTCTGGAGACGACTTCCTTCAAATACAGTCATGCTAACTTCTCCATCTTGTCATCTTCTCTTATTGGCAGGAAGTGTGCTGATTTGGTGAGACGATCAACTATTACCCAAATATTATCCAAACCACTTGCAGTCCTTGGCAATTTAGTGATGAAATCCATGGTAATGTTTTTCCATTTCCATTCCGAGATTTCGGGTTGTTGAAGTAGACCTGATGGTTTCTGATGCTCAGCGTTGACCTTAGAATACGTCAAACATTCTCATACGTATTTAGCAACATCGACTTTCATACCCGGCCACCAAAAATGTTTCTTGAGATCCTTGTACATCTTTCTCGTTCCAGGATGTATTGTGTATCTGGTTTTATGAGCTTCTCTAAGTACCATTTCTCTCATATCTCCAAATTTTGGTACCCAAATCCTTTCAGCCCTATATCGGGTTCCATCTTCCCGAATATTAAGATGCTTCTCCGATCCTTTAGGTATTTCATCCTTTAAATTTCCCTCTTTTAAAACTCCTTGTTGTGCATCCTTTATTTGAGTAGTAAGGTTAGTGTGAATCATTATATTCATAGCTTTTACTCGAATGGGTTCTCTGTCCTTTCTGCTCAAGGCATCGGCTACCACATTTGCCTTCCCCGGGTGATAACAAATCTCAAAGTCGTATTCATTCAACAATTCAATCCATCTGCGCTGCCTCATGTTCAGTTGTTTCTGATTAAATATGTGTTGAAGACTTTTGTGGTCGGTGTATATAATACTTTTGACCCCATATAAGTAGTGCCTCCAAGTCTTTAATGCAAAAATAACCGCGCCTAATTCCAAATCATGCGTCGTATAATTCTGCTCGTGAATCTTCAATTGTCTAGACGCATAAGCAATTACTTTCATTCATTGCATTAATACACAACCGAGACCTTGCTTTGAGGCGTCACAATATATCACAAAATCATCATTCCCTTCAGGTAATGACAATATAGGTGCCGTAGTTAAATTTTTCTTCAACAATTGAAACGCTTTTTCTTGTTCATCCTTCCATTCAAATTTACTCCCTTTATGCGTTAATGCAGTCAAGGGTTTTGCTATTTTGGAAAAATCTTGGATGAACCTCCTGTAGTAACCAGCTAACCCTAAAAATTGGCGTATGTGTTTCGGGGTTTTCGAGGTTTCCCACTTTTTAACGGTTCCAATCTTTGCTGGATCCACCAGAATTTCTTCTTTATTCACTATATGACCGAGGAATTGAACTTCTTCTAACCAAAATGCACACTTTGAAAACTTAGCGTACAGTTTTTCTTTTCTTAGCAACTCTAGCACTTTTCTCAAATGTTCTTCGTGCTCTTGATCATTCTTCGAGTAAATAAGTATGTCATTGATGAAGACAATGACAAACTTGTCAAGATATGGCCCACACACTCAGTTCATGAGGTCCATGAACACAGCTGGTGTGTTAGTCAATCCAAACGCCATAACCATAAACTCATAATGACTGTAACGCGTCCTAAAAGTAGTCTTCGGAATGTCATCCTCCTTCACCCGCATTTGGTGATACCCAGAACGTAAATCAATCTTCGAATAAACCGACGAGCCTTGTAGTTGATCAAATAAATCGTCGATTCTCGGTAATGGGTAACGGTTCTTGATGGTAAGTTTTTTCAACTCTCGGTAGTCGATACACAACCTGAATGTACCATCTTTCTTCTTGACAAACATAACAGGAGCTCCCCATGGTGATGTACTTGGTCGAATGAAACCACGCTCTAACAGTTCCTGTAATTGACTTTGTAATTCTTTCATTTCGCTGGGTGCGAGTCTGTATGGACCACGAGCTATTGGTGCAGCTCCTGGTACAAGGTCTATTTGAAATTCAACAGATCGATGTGGGGGTAATACCGGTAATTCTTTCAGAAATACATCGGGAAATTCTTTTGCGACGAGAACATCACTGATGTTCTTTTCTTCAGGTTTAACTTCCTTGATGTGTGCTAGAATTACGTAACAACCTTTTCTTATTAGTTTCTGTGCCTTCAAACTACTAATAAGATTTAATTTTGCATTGTTCTTTTCTCCGTACACCATTAAAGGTTTTCCTTTTTCACGCATAATGCGAATCGTATTTTTGTAATAAACGACCTCTGCTCTCACCTTTTTCAACCAGTCCATGACAATTATTACATCAAAACTCCCTAAATCGACTGGTATTAAATCAATTTTAAACATTTCATCCCCTAGTTTAATTTCTCTATCCCGACATATATTATCTGCTGAAATTAATTTACCGTTTGCTAATTCGAGTAAAAATTTACTATCCAAAGGCGTCAATGGGTAACTTAACTTAGCACAAAAATCTCTACTCATATAGCTTCTATCCGCACCCGAATCAAATAAAATATAAGTAGATTTATTATCAATAAGAAACGTACCCGTAACAAGCTCCGGGTCTTCCTGCGCTTCTGCCGTATTAATATAGAAAACTCTTCCGCGGCCCTGCCCATTAGTATTCCCCAGATTCGGGCAATTACTTCTAATATGGCCCGGTTTTCCACATCCATAACAAACAAAGGCGGCATTACTTGTTTCGCCACTATTTGTTCCTTTAGTTCTGTTAAACTTTGGTCCGTAGACCTCACACTTTTTCGCACCATGGCCAGTTCTTTTACACTTGGTGCAAAATGTCGTGCAGAACCCATTCTGGTGGTACTCTTCACACCTTTGGCATTTTTAGTTTTTGTTATCGTTGTTGTTATTGAGGTTGTTGTTGGGATTGTTATTGTTGTTGGAATGGTTGTTATAGTTGTTGTTGTTGTTGGGACGTTTTTTGTAGTTATTGTTGGGATTGCGGTTATTGTTGCAATTGTTGTTGCGGTTGTGGTTGTAATTGTTGTTGTTGTTGTTGTTGTATTGGTGACCCTTGTCACTGGTTTCTTCCCACTTTCTCTTGAGTTGTTTCGTGTTGGCTTCTTCAGTCGCCTGCTCTTTAATTCTACCCTCAATCTGATTTATGAGTTTATGAGCCATTCGACTTGCCTTTTGTATGGAAGCGGGCTCGTGTGAACTCACATCTTCTTGAATCCTTACTGGTAACCCTTTTATAAACGCGTCGATCTTCTCTTCTTCATCTTCGAACGTTCCTGGACATAATAGGCACAACTCTGTGAATCGTCTTTCATATGTGGTAATGTCGAACCCTTGTGTTCGTAACTCTCTAAGATCTACCTTGAGCTTATTGACTTCGTTTCTAGGACGGTACTGCTCGTTCATCAATTGCTTGAATGCCGACCACGGTAGTGCGTAAGCAGCATTTTGTTCTACCTGTTCAAGATAGGTATTCCACCACGTTAACGCAGTACCTGTGAAGGTATGCGTAGCGTACTTAACTTTATCCTCTTCAGACACTTACTTATGGCAAACACCGATTCGACTTTCTCGGTCCACCGTTTCAATCCAATTGGTCCTTCAGTTCCATCAAATTCCAAAGGTTTGCAGGCATTGAATTCTTTGTAGGAGCATCCTACATGATTTTTTGTGGAATTAGTTCCACTGCTAGATCCAGAGTTATTGTTATTTTGCATCGCAGCCTGTACTGCGGCTATGTTTGCTGCAAGGAAAACACGGAAGTCTTCCTCGCTCATGTTCAAATTCTGACGAGTCGCCGGTGCCATTTCCTTCAAAAATAGCCAAAAGAATTGAGTTAATCATATAGAATTTAAGAGTAGTCAATAGTATTTCGTAGCATAATATGAACTCATTTATAAAAGCTTTTTCTTCATATTAGCGTTTTATAAGTTTAAATTCGGGTACTACCTACCCGTTAAGTTCATACTTAGTAGCTAATATACAATTCAACTACTACAATTCCATATGAAAAACTGATTACAATAATATATCACATATAAATATTCTTCAAACTTACAACATCTCTATATTACATATAACATGAAATATAGTACACTTTGATACAGGACAGTTTTGAAGATAAATCTAGTTAATACGCAAGTTGTTCAGCAAAGGAAATAATGACACGTAATTCATAAGTCCAGAAACAATTCATGCATTCTGGTTTTACTAAGACGACTTCCCATCCTTGGTCTTGTGGAAAATAACAGTTATGACCATTGGCTAGGCAGCATGTTGTAATGTCGTCAAAAGGACGAGGGTTTCGTAATGTCCAACAGCCCCGTAATAATCTAAAAACCTTGTTTCTCACCCCAACTACTGAATCCGTCACTTGTGGGAAGGTTTTATTTAAAAGCTGCAATCCGATGTTCTTTTTCTCACTTTGGTAAGAAGCGAACATCACTAACCCGTAAGCATAACATGCTTCTTTATGTTGCATGTTAGAAGCTCTTTCTAATTCACGAAATCCTATGCTAGGATATGTTGAGTCAAAATAGGTTCTTAACCCGTAGCGTAAAATTGTATTTGGGTTCCCCGCATTTAACGCTTTAAAAAAAACACGGCGTAACTTGCGGTCTCCCTAATGTGATATACCCCACCTATCAAAGAAAAGCCTTTTATAAACTAAGGCATTTCTGGAAAGTCTATCAAATGTTTGACAAGTTAATTTTGCCATAATTAATTGTGCTAATGAATTCTGACCGACTCTAGACAAGATTTTCTCAATCATATCTTCTGGTAGATCTTCTAAAATATTCGGTTGTCTACCCTTAACGTCCATTTTGTTTTTATACTGTAAAATAGACAAGGATTAGATTCGTAAAAGATAATTAACAAACAATACAAGCAATTTTTACATAGAACATAAAAGTACAAGAACACTACAATACATATAATACACAACATGATTACAACCCTCTAATCTGAATCACTGGTTTCTTCTTCTTCGGACTTGATTCGTTTTCCTAATTTTCAAGGAATACATGGTGTTCCTCTAATACGAACCGTCATTTTCCACAATGGTTTAGAAAAACCTGGTGGTTTAGAGGTTCCCGAGTCATTGTTACATTTTAGGAAATACAGATGTTGCCGATACATATAAAGTTCATCGGGGTTGGAATCGGGTTTCTCTATTTTTATACCTTTTCCCTTATTATTTTCTTTTGCTTTATTAAATTGGGTCGAGGTAATTTCTATAACATCATCGGAATCCTCATCGGGATCCGATTCATCGGAAAATTGATAATCTTCCCAATATTTTGCTTCCTCGACGGAAACACCATTGACCATTATTAACTTTGGTCCGTTGGTTGAGGATTTTCTTTTATTTAATCGATTTACTATAGGTATCAATATTTCTTCCTCCGGAACCACTTCTTCTTTTGGTTCCTCCTCTTCTGATTCCTCTTCTTCCGGTTGCTCTTCTTCTGGTTCCTCTTCTTCCGGTTCCTCTTCTTCCGGTTCCTCTTCGGGAATTTGTGAATCTTCCCAAATTATATTCGACTCTTCATTATTATTAGGTGAGTCGATGAGATTTGTACTAGCGGTAGACATCTATCACACAATATCAAATACATTAAGAAGTTAATATATCACATAACATTTACATGTTAATAATATATAGTTTCCAACAAAAGTGTTAAGCAATCATTTTTAAAGAAAACACGGTCGAAGTCCAGACTCACTAATGTATCCTAACAAACTCGATAAGACACACTAATGCAAATTTCTGGTTCTCTAAGACCAACGCTCGGATACCAACTGAAATGTCCCGTTCATATTGATTATAAACGTTCCATATTAATTGATTTCGTCGCGAGGTTTTGACCTCTATATGAGACGTTTTTCAAAGACTGCATTCATTTTTAAAACAACCATAACCTTTATTTTATCGATAAAGGTTTAAAAAACATTAGATAGATTATCAAATAATGATAATCTAAAATATACCGTTTACACACGACCATTACATAATGGTTTACATTAAGAATATATTACATCAAAAATAAGTTTCTTGAATGCAGTTTTTACACAATATCATACAAGCATGGACTCCAAATCTTGTCCTTATTTTAGTATGCAACAGCGGAAGCTCTTAATAATCACCTGAGAATAAACAAACTTAAAAACGTCAACAAAAATGTTGGTGAGTTATAGGTTTAACCTATATATTATCAAATCATAATAATAGACCACAAGATTTCATATTTCAATACATCCCATACATAGAGATAAAAATCATTCATACGGTGAACACCTGGTAACCGACATTAACAAGATGCATATAGAATATCCCCATCATTCCGGGACACCCATCGGACATGATAAAATAGAAGTACTAAAGTATTCCAAATTCCAGAATGGGGCTTGTTGGGCCCGATAGATCTATCTTTAGGATTCGCGTCAATTTGGGGGTCTGTTCCCAAATTCTTAGGCTACCAAGCTAAAAAGGGGCATATTCGGCTTCGATCATTCACCTATATAAAGTAGTTTCATTTACTTGTGTCTATTTCGTAAAATATTTATAAAATTGTATGTATTCTCATCCCAAAATATTAGATTTTAAAAGTGGGACTATAACTCACTTTCACAGATTTTTACTTCGTCGGGAAGTAAGACTTCGCCACTGGTCGATTCACGAACCTATAACAAATATGTACATATATATCAAAGTATGTTCAAAATATATTTATAACTTTTTTAATACGTTTTACTGTTTTAAGTTTATTAAGTCAGTTGTCCTCGTTAGTAACCTACACTAGTTGTCCATAGTTAGATGTACAGAAATAAATTGATATATATTATCTTGGATCAATCCACGACCCAGTGTATACACGTCTCAGACTAGATCACAACTCAAAGTATATATATTTTTGGATTCAACCTCAACCCTGTATAGTTAACTCCAACATTACTGCATATAGAGTGTCTATGGTTGTTCCAAATAACATATATACATGGGTCGATATGATATGTCAAAACATTTGCATACGTGTCTATGGTATCCCAAGATTAAATAATATATTAGAATACATGTATAATACAA
Organism: Rutidosis leptorrhynchoides; assembly: GCF_046630445.1. NCBI lineage: Eukaryota > Viridiplantae > Streptophyta > Magnoliopsida > Asterales > Asteraceae > Rutidosis > Rutidosis leptorrhynchoides. Next base: position 649,088,089 of record NC_092334.1, read on the forward strand.
TATGAGTTAGCTAGGATATGATTAATATAGATTTATTACCAATTTTCACGTAGCTACAACAAGCAAAAATATCCAATCTCGTTTTACCCATAACTTCTTTTTTTTAAATCCGTTTTGAGTGAATCCAATTGCTATGGTTTCATATTGAACTTGAGTTTAGGAATCTATACAGAAAAAGTATAAGTTTATTGTCGGAAATACAGGTTACAAGTCATTTTTGTAAAGGTAGTCATTTCAGTCGAAAGAACGACGTCTAGATGACCATTTTGGAAAACATACTTCCACTTTAAGTTTAACCATGATTTTTGGATATAGTTTCATGTTCATAATAAAAATTATTTTCCCAGAAGAATAACTTTTAAATCAAAGTTTACAATAGTTTTTAATTATCAAACCCAAAACAGCCCGCGGTGTTACTACGACGGCGTATGTCCGGTTTTACGGTGTTTTTCGTGTTTCCAAGTTTTAAATCATTAAGTTAGCATATCATATAGATATAGAACATGTGTTTAGTTGATTTTAAAAGTCAAATTAGAAGGATTAAGTTTATTTGTGAACAAGTTTAGAATTAACTAAACTATGTTCTAGTGATTACAAGTTTAAATCTTCGAATAAGATAGTTTTATATGTATGAATCGAATGATGTTATGAACATCATTACTACCTTAATTTTAGTAGGTAAATCTACTGGAAATGAGAAAAATAGATCTAGCTTCAAAGGATCCTTGGATGGCTTGAAAGTTCTTGAAGCAGAATCATGACACAAAAACAAGTTCAAGTAAGATTTCCACTCGAAATAAAATTGTTATAGTTATAGAAATTGAATCAAAGTTTGAATATGAGTATTATCTTGTATTAGAAAGATATCTTACTGTAAATAAGAAAGATTTCTTGAGGTTGGATGATCACTTTACAAGATTGGAAGTAAGCTAGCAAACTTGGAAGTATTCTTGATTTTATGAAACTAGAACTAATAGAATTTATGAAGAACACTTAGAACTTGAAGATAGAACTTGAGAGAGATGAATTAGATGAAGAAAATTGAAGAATGAAAGTGTTTGTAGGTGTTTTTGGTCGTTGGTATATGGATTAGATATAAAGGATGTGTAATTTTGTTTACATGTAAATAAGTCATGAATGATTACTAATATTTTTGTAATTTTATGAGATATTTAATGCTAGTTGCCAAATGATGGTTCCCACATGTGTTAGGTGACTCACATGGGCTGCTAAGAGCTGATCATTGGAGTGTATATACCAACACTACCCCCGGTGGATTTCGAAATTTTAGTGCAAATGTTTTCGGTTTTTCGATTTTTCCCCCGGTGGAAATTTTTTTTGCCCCAAACCCTTCATATTTTGCCCCAAAACCTTCATATTTTGCCCAAAAACTTCGTATTTTGTCCAAAAACCTTCAAATTTTGCTCAAAAAACTCTATATTTTGCACACACACAAAAATTCCCTACGTTTTAAAAAAAAATTCGCCCCCGGTGAAAATTTTTCCTGGATCCGCCACTGTATACCAATAGTACCTACATCTAAAAGCTGTGTATTGTACGAGTACGAATACGGGTGCATACGAGTAGAATTGTTGATGAAACTGAACGAGGATGTAATTGTAAGCATTTTTGTTAAGTAGAAGTATTTTGATAAGTGTCTTGAAGTCTTTCAAAAGTGTATGAATACATATTAAAACACTACATGTATATACATTTTAACTGAGTCGTTAAGTTATCGTTAGTCGTTACATGTAAATGTTGTTTTGAAGCCTTTAGGTTAACGATCCTGTTAAGTGTTGTTAACCCATTGTGTATTATATCTAAAGAGATGTTAAATTATTACATTATCATGATATTATGATGTATTAATATATCTTAATATGATATATATACAATTAAATGTCGTTACAACGATAATCGTTACATATATGCCTCGTTTCGAAATCATTAAGTTAGTAGTATTGTTTTTACATATGTAGTTCATTGTTAATATACTTAATGATATTTTTACTTATCATAATATCATGTTAACTATATATATATATATATATATATATATATATATATATATATATATATATATATATATATATATATATATATATATATATATATATATGACATCATATAGTTTTTACAAGTTTTAACGTTCGTGAATCACCGGTCAACTTGGGTGGTCAATTGTCTATATGAAACATATTTCAATTAATCAAGTTTTAACAAGTTTGATTGCTTAACATGTTGGAAACACTTAATCATGTAAATATCAATTTCATTTAATATATATAAACATGAAAAAGTTCGGGTCACTACAAGAATATCATTCATAATCCTAAGAAAAACACGTCGCCGCATTCGAAATCTTCATTTGAAATTATCAGTCGAATATTTGCAACCCTCGTTAAAATAATCGTCCATCAAACGATCATGTGCTTCATAATGATTTCGACGTATATAACGACGTGAGTTAACTTCTTCTACACCGGATAAATTTTCAAGTACGTTTATTGTATAGTTTGTGAACGAGTCGCCGGAAGTACTCGAAGACGACGACATATTTTGGGAAAAAAGATAAAAAAAAATTGATGAATAAAGATAAAATGTGGTGAAAGGTGAATAATGAGTGTGTGTGTTAAAATGATAAAATGTAGTGTTATTTATAGAGTAAAAAGAAAAAAAAATACCAAAACTAGCCGTTAAACGGCTAGTTTTTTAAAATTTCAAACAATTCAGCCGTTGGAGCTCACCGTCGACTTTTGGAGGCTGGAAATCGACGGCGGGATCGACGCCGTGCCGTGTCGACCGACCGTCGATCCCGGCGTCGATTTAGGGGGGACGGTCGATTTTGTAGTGGACACCGAATGCTCTTAGATATGTTTTGGTCTTGATGTGCAATAGTTAGGGAATGAGAAGAAGTGTGAGGGCCATCGTATATATTTGTGAACACACCATTATTTATTCAAGAAAAACAAGAGTTTGACTTTGTATTTTGTTTTCATGTATATGTTCCTATGTTCGATGTTCGATGTTCTAATGTTTGATCTAGTGCATATCTTCTGGATTTAATATAGTTTTTATTGCTCCTAGTGGACAGATGCAATGCAAGTCCATCTTGGTTCCTGTTTGTACAATCCAATTTTCACTAATTTGTGTGAAAAATTGTTATTTGTTAAGATTTGATTGTTTATAACTACATTTGGCATAAGTTTACTACACAATACTTTAACATGAAAGAGTAATTGATAGAAAGAGGAATATATATTTTACTAGTTTTATGAGCCCGTGCGGTGCACGAAAGTTGTAAATTTATATTTTTACAATGTCAATATCGAGTTTTGAGCCCGTGCGTTATACAGAAGTTGTAAATTTATGTTTTCGTAATTTAAATATCGAGTTTTGAGCCGTGCGTGGTACATAAGTTATAAATTTATCTTTTCGTAATTTAAATATATCGAGTTTTGAGCCCGTGCGTTTCATGGCTTTTAATGAACAGAAAAAATATACGTGTAACAGATTATTAGGGTATTTAAAAACCGTTGACTGGATTTCAAAAATGTCAAACAAAAATAATAATATTGTATTGTGACTTTTCGTAATTAGCAAATATATATGACTAAAAATAAAAAAGACTATATATCTTGCTACTTGTATATAACTAAAAAAGACTATAAAAGCCTATGTAACATATTTATTCTTTTGACACGTAAACATTTTTCAATGTGTCAAACCTATAATTTTTAGAAAAATTGTAATGACATGTGATTCGAAAGACTTTAAAAAGATTTGGAGAAATATTTATATTTAAATTTAGATTTAAAATCAAATTTAAAGATTTAGGTAAATATAGTTAGACACTGATATGCACATGTTTTAGATTAATTTATATTTATATTTAAGTAAAGAAATTTAATACGGGTCGACCTCTTCCTTCACAAAACTTTCCATCAAACAAACATATTATTCATTCATTTAAATATATATAATATACTATACGTATATTTATTTAATATATAAGGATATGAATATTTAGTATTTAATATAATTAATTTTTATGGTAAATGATTAAATTTCTAAGATTAATTCTTATAAATTACATACCTTTAATTTAGGGAGTTATTTTAAAAAAAATATATTATTATCTAATTCAGTTTAATTGAGAAAATGATACGTTGGATTATTTAATTCAGTTTAATTAATAAATTGACACATGTCAAATTTAATTCAGATTAATTGAGAAATTGACACGTAGGATTATTGACACGCGCTTTATAATAATGTATAGATAGATATGTCTATGAAAATGGGTACGAATGTATGATCAGTGATTACATTTGGTTTTATATATATATATATATATATATATATATATATATATATATATATATATATATATATATATATATATATATATATACTATTGTGAAAAATTGTGTCATCCATTTATAAGTTTCTGTTAATATATTATTTATTTAATTCAGGTTTTAGCGGGAAAAAACAAATTGGGCCTAGTCGTAAATATTACTCCGTATGTAATTAAGATCATGCTCGTATCAATGTCATTTTTTTTTTTTTTTCTATTTCAAAAACTTTTGGTGATTAACAACTAACAACGATTATTAAAAGCTTGGCATAATAGTACTATACTAGTACAAGTTATTATAGTACTAGTAGCATTCACATGATAAAGCATGTAAATAACACGCTTAATAGATTTTTATGATTTATTTACTAAAAACGAATTCAACGTAAATCTCTGAAAATAATACGGATGATTGGACAAGGCATAATCTAGTTGTCTTATGAATAATAGCAACCAAGAGGTTGCTAAAGAATTACCAGAACTAATCTTGATTGATGTTTGCTAATTTTCAGAAGACTCTGTAGCAAGGAAAGTCTCCCCATTTCAATCAATAAGTGACCTAGGTAATTAGGGATGACAAATAGATGTTTCATGTATGAACATCCACCCGATCTGATCCATTTATAATAGATATGAATAATGTAAATGGACGATTAACGGATATGGATATGGATATGGATGATCTAAATATTTCGTGGATCGAATATGGATGATAACTAATCATCCACGGATATATCCATTATCAACCGAAATACATCTAAATATACATATGACACGTACTAAAATATAAGCATATGCATTTACATATTGATATACATATACATATAACATACAAATTCTTAAATTATTAACGAAAATAAGAGTTGTGATAGCCGCAATTATTAAATTGTTACTAACAATATTCAAAATTACGTATTTACATTAGTTTAAACTTATATTTAATTATATTATAACGTATTTAAAGTTCATTTAAATTCACAATCGGAGACAAATTACAATAAAAACATGTGTAACTAAGGATGACAATGGATTGGATATGGATCGGGTGATGCCGTATCCATATCCATATCCATTTAATTTTTGTTCATCCATATCCATATCCATATCCATTTAGTTTCAAGTCATCCATCCATATCCATATCCAGTGAATTACGCGGGTTAATGGATATCCAATGGATATTAAAATTTTGTTATAATATTTTCCAAAATGCCATTAAAATAACAACGTAGTATAGAAATAATAAATATAACATGAAATCTTTAAGTTTATTTTTGAGATATACATGTTTTATTATAATATATTATAGTTATTTCATTATAGAGTTTAAAACATAATGTAAATTTGACGGTAAATGAACTTGTAATAGTAAATATGTAAGAATATATCTATATTTATGTATTTGTAAACGTATTTCGAGTGGTAATGGATATATCCATGGATGAAAATTTTCATCCATGTCCATATCCATATCCATTTAGGTTCATCCATATCCATATCCATATCCATTTAGGTTCATCCATATCCATTACAAAGCGGGTGGATCGGGTGGATATCCACCGGATCGGGTGGCCATTGCCATCCCTATGTGTAACAAATCACAAACATAAGGATTAAATACTTACATTTGTTATAATCTATATTAAATTGATAAAAGCATCGTTAAATTAATATTTCATTTGATATCCAACGGATATCCATTAACCCGCTTAATCCATCGGATATGGATATGGACGGATGAACTGAAATTAAATGGATATGGATGAACAAATATTAAATGGATATGAATGTGGATTTGTCATCATCCGATCCATATCCGATCCATTGTCATCCCTATAGGTCACACATTCCCCCCATTTGAGTCGCAGTAATGAGACCCCTTTAGCATCCTCAACTTAAATTGCGTGATCGATAGACGCTTTTATTACTCCTTTCGTCACAGATTATTTTTTTCCAGACAAAAAACACACAATTTAAAAAATGTCATTATTATACTGTACTTTTTATGTATTTTTTAATATTATAGTTTTACTTCCAATCAATTAATTATAATATCCTCTCATTCTTGTAATGTAATTAATTCATTAGGCACAATATTGTAAATTTCGTTAATTTTACTTTTCATATTTGGAAGTGGACACTAATTTGGATTTCGAAAAGGAATACTAGACAATTAATCTGGGATGTAGGAAGTACATCTTTTATAATATATATATATATATATATATATATATATATATATATATATATATATATATATATATATATATATATATATATATATATATAAGATAAATGCGCACACTTTATACGAATATATACACGTCTAGCACGAGGTTTGAAACCCCAACCCTCTTGGTTGAAAGACTAATCACATACTGATATATCATTCCCTTTGGCATCCTTAAGAACAAGCCTTGAATCTGTCTGTGGCTAGTGATGTTGTAAAATCACGGTTGATGTTGTAAAACAACACCTAAAATTATTGCACTAAACTAAATGGTTTTGACAAAAAAATCAGGCAACTAATCCTGATCAATGCAGTAAAGATTCAGCAAGTACGGGTCTGTCCACCGAGAGCGGTTGATAAAGGTTTAAAAACTAATAATTATCCTAAAGACAAGTTGTAAAAAGGAGGAGTTTTGTAATTAAACTAGTGACGAAAAGTAAGTAAAACGAATAACCAGATGGATGAAGCAGTGTTCATTTCAATGCTTAACAATTAACTAGGATTTCTCTTTAACAATTAAACTGATTATTAGATATTTATAAGTAAGTATCCACTTCAATATCACAAAATCAGTGATCTAAAACCTAATGAATTCAGTAAACTCACATAAACCTCATTCATGGTTCAATTTACCTTATTTAATTATTGAGATTTCTTCTTGGTTGAAGTCACGTAAAACCTAGTTTATTTAGATTACTCAAAACAAACTACATAATTATGTTATCACAATGCCATTTAATCACCAATTGCACTCACATAAAATTATCTAGATCACCTAAGTTCTGAAGTATATATTGTTAATCACTAATCAACTAACATTAACTAGTAACAATTCATATGATCAAATTAAGACATATAAACAATCATAACAATGGACCTATGAGAGAACTCAATCAATTAAATATAATAACATTAATAATCATCAAAATATGAGCAATACATCATCAAAAGTCTTACATTAAAGCAAACACTTAAGGGTTTAGCCTAGCATGTTCATGAAAACAAAAAGAAACAAAGATAGCAAAAGTATTCATTATAATCTCACAAAAATAGATAAAAACCGAGTACCAATCTTTATCTTTGATCAATTTTCAAGAATTATGATTATCCCCTTTAGATTCGGTGAAGAATGGTCTTTGTAGCTCTAAAATCGGCCAAAATCACCCAAGATCGAAGTAAAAACGTAATACCCAAAAAATTGCTCGACATACAATTTTATACAGCTGGTCTGGCCGCCTTAAGCTCGCGTTTGCGAGCTTGTTTTGCTCTTCCACCTCGCGATCGCGAAGCACCCAGATTGGGTGCTTTCGCGATCGTTTTCCTCTTAATCGGTTCGCGAACTTGTACTCGACTTCGATCTCATGACTGGTGACCATATCCTCGCGATTACGAGACCTGATACTCCATTTTTAGCTTGAAAACTCACTCTAAAAATTGGCGTTAACTCTGGTTCGAACCTGAAACTTAATACTTGATATTTTTTACCCGAAACACCTGAAAATCACTATAAATCATCATCTAACAACCAAAACACCACCTTGACATATAAGGCGTTATCTTCCACAGTAATCATCATAAAATAATCAATCTCTAACACAAACCAACGATACGGAACCGGATATTGCGAGATGATAATGTATAAACTGAGCAATATCAGCCAGTATACTGAAATACCATATATATATATATATATATGTGTATTGCTATAAGGGCGCAATATTACTTAGGAATGTTTGCATAAATGCTGTAATTCTTTAGCCTCAGGGTTAAGGGAAGGTGAATGGTTAAGAATAGCTGCACCAGAATCACGTCAGGCAAGAAATTCTGGTTTGGATTTGGCAATACTAACGTCAATAAAAAAAGGTTGTTCCTTTCTAGTTGCCTAACCTAACTTTAGGAGTTGGAATGAATTTTGTGCGAGAAGTAAAAGAAAACCAAGAAGTTTGATGAACATCAATTTAGAATAGCTTTTGAAAAAAAATCCACACGATGAATTTTTTCATTTGCTCGACAATAAAGTTCATACATGATGATTCTACCAATAGCATAAGGGTGAAATTTGTTAATGCCTACATTGTATGATTCGGCTAAACTTATGAAAAAGTCAGTAATTAACCATAAGATTTCGAAAATACATTGCAGCTTTGTAAATAGTAATTTTATCCTTTGGAGGATTATTAGTATTAGTGTACAATATATTAGTGTACAATATATGTTATGTAACTAGTGTACTATATCTGTTATGTATTACGTGTGTAGAATTGATGTAGTCAATTGACTTGTATTTGTATTCCAGTATAGATAGTAGTAGGATTGCATAATTGGTTTTCTAAAGTCTCTCATTGTTAGTTAGGCTAAAAGAGCAAATGTTTGTGTATATATACTTTCATATGATCAATGAGAAGGGCAACGACTCATATTCAGTTACATGGTATCAACCTCTTTTCTTCTCTAAACACTTCGATCCTTCTCTTTCAATCAACACCATCATCATCAAGGGTGATCAATCAATCAAATTCCATCCTGCACTTACTATCTCAAACATCAAAAACCTAATCCCTATTACCCTTAAAATCTAGAATGGCCAATACTCTTCATGGGCCGAATTGTTTAAGGTTCACCGCATTGCTTTTGATGTAATCGAGCATATCATTCCCACAGATAACACAACCACTCAAGATTCTTCTTCTTCTGATGCTACAACTTGTAACATCCCGTTTTCTTCGTATATGACTCAAGGTACTTATTTAATTGTTAGAACGTTATATCATGTTCGTATTTGTGTTTAAACGTTTCAAAGTGTTAATTTGTTATATGTTACGCTTGAGAATGTATATGTGTACGAGTATACACATGGTTTAGGAGAGGTATTAAGTCTTGTGAGGCTTAAAGTTGAAGTTTAATGCGTATAAGAAGCAAGAACGAAAGGTACAAGTCGTGTATTTCAATGTGAGTTTAAAATGTGGAAAAGTGGTCAGGCTGCTGTCATTGTCGCGCCGCGACATATAACACGAATCAAGCCCCAGGAACCAATTTAAACAGCTCGAGTTTTATGTTAAGTGTCACGCCGCGACAAAAGGGGTCGCGCCTCGACCCTTCTGGTATGCTGATTCGTTTTTCAGATTTAAATAGGAGTGGTTCGAGGGTATTTTCATCTTTTCGCTTTTGGACCAGATTTATGGCTTAATATCAGCCACTTATCTCATTTAATTCATTTTTCATTTCCCTTTTCTTTCCATTTTCTCTTCCAAAACATAAAACTCATTTGGATTAAAAGTGAGATTCGAAGGCGAAGATTTGTGATTCGATCTTTGGAGCAAATAGGAAATTTGTTCTCCTCGTTCATAGCTACGACTTGATAGTATTGGTAAGTCTTAACTCCGTGTTTTAAGTTTTAGTTAATTTATGGCTTGGGTTTGGCCATTTTAGAGTTGTAAGACCCATTTGGGGACTTAATGGGTGAATTTGGGTTAATTAGATGCAAGGAAAACCCAAATGGTGTTAATCTAGGGTTTGGTCACGAATATTGGGAATTTTAAGTGTTAATTGTGTTGTTAGTCGCTAATACACTTGTAAAATAATGAAAGATTGTAAATGGGATAAGTTTGACCAAAACTTGTAAAAACTAAATGTTAAAATGGGTCAAATGGGTAGAGGTTGACCTAGTTGGGTGAGGTGGGTATGAAATACCCATAAATTGTGTTATTTGGTGTTCAAAAGGTTTATTCTGGCGGAGAAACCCTGACTCCGTGTGACTATGTCACCCATACCGCCCACCCTGCAAGGGCTAAGTAAGCCGTGTAAGACACCTCCCCCTAACACCCAACAGGAAGTTGCAAGCCGAGATTCGAACCTGCACCTCTTAGTATTCAATAAGGCCCTCCTGCGGGCCCAGGGATCATCAGCGACGGGTACCACTGAAGCACTGCTTCGTTGGTTTATTTGGTGTTAGTAGACCCTAATCACTAGTTTTTAGTGATTTATGACGAGTCATAGCCGTTAATGGGAGGTTTTGGTGGATGTGAATCATTTAATGCATTTAGGGCATTAAATGCTTAAGGAAGAAGTGTTGGTGGTTAGTCCACTAGAGTTGTATGTTAATTAAATGCATAATGTGATAGGTGCATATCATTGAAGGTTGCGAGCTTGATTCCTAGTTCACCAAAGGTGATAAGGTGAGTGGAATAATTATATGCGTATGTATATAATGTATTTATTTGTATACTATGGTATGAACCAAAGAGCCGGTAGTGCCATAGTATGTGCGATTGCGCTATGATATGAACCAAAGAGCCGGTAGCACTACGGCACGAGTTATTATAGTGTGAACCAAAGAGCCGGTAGCACTTATAGCGAGTATGACTCGGGTTGTGATGTGAACTAAAGAGCCGGTAGCGTCATAACCAATGCGTATGGTGTGAACCAAAGAGCCGGTAGCACCATAACGCGAGTATGGTTAACCATGGTTGTGTGTTTTATTGTAGCGTATTGTATTATGTCGATTTATATGCTATTGATTGTGCTAGTAAAGGTATTGGAGACTTTTAGCTTGTACTTGAGACGGTATGCTAATTGTATTGCTAGCATGTATGCGGTATGTATGTAAGTGATTGCAAGTAGGTATATTATATATGTATGTGTATAATTATTGCATTCACTAAGCGTATTGCTTACCCTCTCGTTGTTTACTCTTTTAGGTTCCGGCGTAGACAAGGGTAAGGGTGTCCATTTGGATTAGGGGCCTCCCGCCTTGTTTTGATAGGGGAAGCTTTGAATGAAGCTTTTGGAAGTAAATCTAGTTTTGGGTAGTTTAGCCCCAAACCATGCTCGAGTGTCGTTTGGTTTAAAACTATCATCCATGGGTCGAACTTGTATTACAATTGATTAATGGCCTTCGTGCCTTTTGTAAACATTAAAACATTGTAAGTTTAAATGGGATTATGTAATGGTTTACATCTTCCAATTTATTGAATGGCGCATTATGGGTTTATATTAATAAAAAAATTATCCGGTTGAATACGGGTTGGGATGTTTCAAGTGGTATCAGAGCATGGTCTAAGGGATTTAGGCGACTTGAGATAGATGCCTAGACTTAGACTTTATTGTGTGTGCATTTTATGTGGGACTTGTAGGAGACGGGTCGGACCGGGAATTGGTTAGTGTGTAGGTTTAGGTGAACTAACTATACGCTAATTGTTTTGTGTTGTGTTTTGCAATCATCAAGCGAGATAGACGTTGTACTAGAGAGTTAATGCGACGTGCTCGCGTAACAATGACTAGCTACCATTGCTCGAGTTCAAATCGTGTCAAACAAGCGATGTACGATGATTGTTGAGCAAGATGGGGCGGTGTGAGATGTACATATATGCTTTATGTTATGTCTTTTCATTTTATTGTTTAACCTATTTCCGTTTTATAGTATGAAGACAAGAATCGGACCCGAGAACAATGAAGGGGGTACGAGTGAGGATGTCGAGTTTACGGCCAAGGTTGAGGCCATTATGCAAAGGCGTCATGTAGCCTTTCTAGAGGATGTTAAGAAGATGTTCTTGGATTCGATTGACGAACAAGTAGTCAATCTAGTCTAGGAACAAGTTAAGATTGTTCTTAAAGAGGATAACGTTGGAAGGAGAGACTTCCACTATAAAATTTTCACAGATGCTCAACCTCCTACATTTGAGGGTGAACGAGACCCACTCAAGAGTGCTCGTTAGATCTCCGACATGGAGGGGGCTTTTCTTACTAGTGAGTGCCCTCTCGATAAAAAGACGAGGTTTGGTAGTAGCATGATGAGGGGTGATGCCAAGTTGTGGTGGGATGCGAAAATCTGACTTTATGGGGAAGAACAAAGTATGAGTTTGACGTGGGACGAGTTTAAGGCGGAATTTTTCAGGGAGTACCGAACTTCGGCCGATCTTTCGAGGCTTAAGGACGAGTTGCGTAGTTTGAGGCAAGGGTCAATGGATTTGAACACTCTCAAATCCACTTTCTTATCAAAGACCCAATTTTTCCCGAAGTATATCGGGAATAACCATATGTTGAAAGAAGATTTCTACCGAACTTTAAATGATAACTATCAAGAGAGGATTAGTAGAAATTCGGTGAAAACTTTTGATGAGTTGTTTGATATCGCTAAAGGTTTTGAGTCGCTTGCTCCGAGAAAGAGTGACTTTATCTTTGGCAAACGAAAATTTGAAGCTACTAGCCACTCGAACAAGAAGAATAGGAGTGTGACCGAGAGCATCGGTAGTGTGAAAAAGGGGGATTCTAAGAGTTTTGGACCCACGTACTACAATTGTGGGCGGCAAGGGCACTTGGCCCGTGATTGTACGAACTCATCTTCCAACAAAATCGTTTGTTTCAATTGTAATAAAGAGGGTCACCGAAGGACGGAATGTCCCGATTTGAGGAATGATCAAGTTAAGAAGCTAGAAAAGGCGGTGGGGACGGCGAAGGGACGAAATTACTTAATGACCCATGATGAGGCCAAGCAATCCAACGAAGTTGTCTCAGGTACTTTCATGGTTAACTCTAATACGACAAGGATTCTATTTGATAGCGGTGCAAATTTATCGTTTGTGTCTCCGCGTTTTGTGTCTAAGCTTGATAAACCGCTAGCTAAGTTAAGTCATCTGGTAGAAGTTGAAATAGCGGATGGTAAGACGGTGCTAGGGGTTGACGTTTGTAATGATTGTGATATCTTGTTTGGTACCGAAACGTTTAAAATTGATCTTATCCCGATGACTTTGGGTGAGTTCGATATTGTTGTTGGCATGGATTGGCTCGATCGTTATAGAGCCGATATCGCATGCCATGAAAAGCCTATCCGTGTGAAGACCCCAAGTGGGGGAAAGTTAATCGTTCATGGCGAAAGATGGAGAAGACTAGTGCCACTATGCACTATTGAACGGGCACGTCGTTTTCTTACTAGCGGTGGTATGGCTTTTCTTGCCCATGTAGTTGATACTCGTGAAGAGCCACTATCCATTCGTGAAATTCCGGTGGTTAGTGAATTCGAAGTCGTTTTTTCCGGATGAATTACCGGGTGTTCCGGCAGAAAGACAAGTCGAATTTCGTATTGAGTTGGTTCCGGGTGCTACTCCCATTGCTAAAACTCCTTATCGTTTAGCACCAACCGAAATGCAAGAATTATTAAACCAAACCCAAGAGTTGCTCGAGAAGGGTTTTATTCGACCGAGTGCTTCGCCATGGGGCGCTCCGGTTTTATTCGTGAAGAAGAAGGATGGTAGTATGTGAATGTGCATCGACTATCAGGAGTTGAACAAAGTGACGATCAATAATCATTATCCATTGCCTTGGATTGAAGATTTGTTTGATCAACTCCAAGGTGCTACGTATTTCTCTAAAATTGACCTACGGTCCGGCTATCACCAAATGCGGGTCCGTGAGGAAGATATTGAGAAAATGGCTTTTCGAACGCGATATGGGCATTTTAAGTTTGTAGTTATGCCTTTTGGTCTTACGAATGCACTGGCGGCATTCATGGATCTTATGAACCAAGTGTGCTAACATATGTTGGACAAGTCGGTGATTGTGTTCATTGACGACATACTTCTATATTCGAAGAGTATGAAGGAACATGAACATCATTTGCGTGGTGTGTTGAAGATGTTGCGGAAGGAGAAGTTGTATGCAAAATTCTCCAAATGTGAATTTTGTCTAAGGGAAGTTCAATTCCTTGGCCATATTGTGAACAAGGATGGTATTCAAGTAGATTCGAGAAAGATTGAGACGGTAAAGAGTTGGGGACGACCGACTACGCCTACGGAAATCCGAAGTTTTCTCGGATTGGCCGGTTATTATCGTTGATTTATCCAAGACTTTTCTAAGATTGCTTCTCCATTGACGAAATTGACGAGAAAGAATGTGATTTTTAATTGGGAAAATGAGCAAGAAATTGCTTTCCAATTGTTAAAAGAGAAGTTGTGTCAAGCTCTGGTATTAGTGTTGCCGGAAGGTGTAGAAGACATGACGGTTTATTGTGATGCTTCATTAAATGGGCTCGGGTGTGTTCTAATGCAAAGAGGTAAGGTCATCGCCTACGCCTCTCAACAATTAAAGGAACACGAAACGAGATATCCGACTCATGATCTTGATTTGGCGGCGATTGTTCATGCATTGAAAATTTGGCGCTATTTTTTGTACGGTGTCAAATGTACGATTTATTCGGATCACAAGAGCTTAAAACATCTTTTTGATCAACGAGATTTGAATTATCGTCAACATAGATGGATGGATGTGGGAAAGGACTACGATTGTGAAATACTTTATCACCCGGGTAAGGCGAATGTGGTCGCGGATGCATTGAGTCGAAATAGTCAACATCCGGCAATACGAGTAGGATCGTAACGCATGACTATCACTAATGATTTTCTTGTAAAGCTTGGTGAGATTCAAATTGAAGCTTTTGTTAACAACAAGCATGAGGAACGAATCGTAGGGCAAACGGAGTCTATTACGTTAGGCCCGCATGGTTTGTTGTCCTTTCAAGGAAGGGTGTGGGTGCCTAAGATGGGGGATAATCGACAAGTACTACTTGATGAAGCACATAAGTCAAAGTATTCCATTTATCTGGGCGCGACGAAAATGTACCTTGATTTGAGAAAAGAGTATTGGTGGTCGGGCATGAAACGCGATGTTGTTGAGTATGTTGAACAATGCGTCACGTGTTTGCAAGTTAAAGCCGAACACCAAAATCCGTATGGTATGTTACAACTGTTAGAAATCCCGAAATGGAAATGGGAGCACATTACCATGGATTTTATTACAAAGTTAACAAAGACGGCGCGAGCCCAATTCGATTCGATTTGGGTGATAGTTGATCGGTTGACGAAAAGTGCCTTGTTTCTTCCCATTCGGGAAGCGATATCGTCAGAGACTTTGGCTAAGGTGTTCATCAAGGAAGTGATATCAAGGCATGGGGTTCCTATATCTATTATTTCAGATCGAGATACTCGTTTCACATCTCGATTTTAGTAAAAGTTTCATGAAGATATGGGTACACAATTGAAATTGAGCACGGCGTATCATCCTCAAATGGACGGTCAAACCGAATGTACGAATCAAACATTGGAGGATATGTTACGGGCGTGTATTATCGATTTCGGTGGTAGTTGGGATGAGCACTTACCTTTGGTGGAATTCTCGTACAACAATAGCTATCATGCTAGTATTGGAATGCCACCGTATGAGATGCTTTATGGGCGTCGGTTTCGAACTCCTATATGTTGGGGTGAAGTGGGACAAAGAGAAATCGAGAGTACCGATTTGGTTTTAGATACGAATAGCAAGATTGATATAATTCGGACTCATTTGAAAAAGGCTCAAGATAGACAAAAGTCGTATGCTGACAAACGAAGGCGACCGATTGAGTTTCTAGAACGCGACATGGTGATGCTTAAATTTTCTCCATGGAAAGGTTTTATTCGGTTTCGAAAACGAGGAAAGTTAGCTCCTCGGTTTATCGGTCCTTTTAAAATTTTAGCTCGTGTTGGTGAAGTTGCGTATCGTTTGGAATTACCCGAAGAGCTTGCGGGGATCCATAATACATTTCATGTTTCCCATTTCTGTAAGTGTCTTGCGGATGATTCTTTGTGGGTGCCATTAGACGAGATTGAATTAAACAACAAGTGAGGGTATGTTGAGAAACCGATTGATATACTCGATGAAAAGGTAAAGAGATTGAGAAATAAATAGGTGAGAACTTTTAAAGTTCAATGGAGTCGTAGTAAGGGTTCTGAGTTTAGGTGGGAACCCGAAGAGTTTATATTGGTGTATCTTACGGCTTGTCATGCGGCTTGGATCGCGAGGATTCGCTCCGATTCAAGTGGGAGAGAGTTGTAACATCCCGTTTTCTTCGTATATGACTCAAGGTACTTATTTAATTGTTAGAACGTTATATCTTGTTCGTATTTGTGTTTAAACGTTTCAAAGTGTTAATTTGTTATATGTTACGCATGAGAATGTACGAGTATACACATGGTTTAGGAGAGTATTAAGTCTTGTGAGGCTTAAAGTTGAAGTTTAATGCGTATAGGAAGCGAGAACGAAAGGTACAAGTTGTGTATTTCATTGTGAGTTTAAAATGTGGAAAAGTGGTCAAGCTGCGGCCATTGTCGCACCGCGGAGAGAAAGGTCGCGCCGCGACATATAACGCGAATCAAGCCCCAGGAAGCAATTTAAACAGCTCGAGTTTTATTTTAAGTGCAGCGCCGCGACAAAAGGGGTCGCGCCGCGACCCTTCTCGTATGCTGATTCGTTTTTCAGATTTAAATAGGAGTGGTTCGAGGGTATTTTCATCTTTTTGCGTGTGGACCAGATTTGTGGCTCAATATCAGCCACTTATCTCATTTAATTCATTTTTCATTTCCATTTTCTCTTCCAAAATATAAAACCCATTTGGATTAAAAGTGAGATTCGAAGGCGAAGATTTGTGATTCGATCTTTGGAGCAAATAGGAAATTTGTTCTCCTCGTTCATAGCTACGACTTGATAGTATTGGTAAATCTTAACTCCGTGTTTTAAGTTTAGTTAATTTATGGCTAGGGTTTGGCCATTTTAGACTTGTAAGACCCATTTGGGGACTTAATGGGTGAATTTGGGTTAATTAGATGCAAGGAAAACCCAAATGGTGTTAATCTAGGGTTTGGTCACGAATATTGGGAATTTTAAGTGTTAATTGTGTTGTTAGTCACTAATACAATTGTAAAATGATGAAAGATTGTAAATGGGATAAGTTTGACCAAAACTTGTAAAAACTAAATGTTAAAATGGGTCAAATGGGTAGTGGTTGACCCAGTTGGGTGAGGTGGGTATGAAATACCCATAAATTGTGTTATTTGGTGTTAGTAGACCCTAATCACTAGCTTTTAGTGATTTATGACGAGTCATAGCCATTAATGGGTGGTTTTGGTTGATGTGAATCATTTAATGCTTTTAGGGCATTAAATGCTTAAGGAAAAAGTGTTGGTGGTTAGTCCACTAGAGTTGTATTTTAATTAAATGCATAATGTGATAGGTGCATATTATTGAAGGTTGCGAGCTTGATTCCTAGTTCACCAAAGGCAATAAGGTGAGTGGAATAATTATATGCGTATGTATATAATGTATTTATTTGTATACTATGGTATGAACCAAAGAGCCGGTAGTGCCATAGTATGTACGATTGTGCTATGATGTGAACCAAAGAGCCGGTAGCATCGTAGTACGTGTGTTGCAATGTAAACCAAAGAGCCAGTAGCACTACGACATAAGTTATTATAGTGTGAACTAAAGAGCCGGTAACAGTTATAGCGAGTATGACTCGGGTTGTGATGTGAACCAAAGAGTCGGTAGCGTCATAACCGATGCGTACGGTGTGAACCAAAGAGCCGGTAGCACCATCACGCGAGTATGGTTAACCATGGTTGTGTGTTGTATTATAGCGTATTGTATTATGTCGATTTATATGCTATTAATTGTGCTAGTTGAGGTATTGGAGACTTTTAGCTTGTACTAGAGATAGTATGCTAATTGTATTGCTAGCATGTATGCGGTATGTGTGTAAGTGATTGCAAGTAGGTATATTATATATGTATGTGTATAATTATTGCATTCACTAAGCGTTTTGCTTACCCTCTATTTGTTTACTCTTTTAGGTTCTGGCGTGGACAAGGGTAAGGGTGTCCGTTTGGATTAGGGGTCTCCCGCTTTGTTTTGATAGGGGAAGCTTTGGATGAAGCTTTTGGAAGTTGATCTAGTTTTGAGTAGTTTAGCCCCAAACCATGCTCGAGTGTCGTTTGGTTTAAAAATATCATCCATGGGTCGAACTTGTATTACAATTGATTAATGGCCTTCGTGCCTTTTGTAAACATTAAAACATTGTAAGTTTAAATGGGATTATGTAATGGTTTACATCTTCCGATTTATTGAATGGCACGTTATTGGTTTATATTAATAAAAAATAATAATTATCCGGTTGAATACGGGTTGGGATGTTTCACATTTGTTACTGCACCTACTGCTTTACGGCTTCGATTGGATGCTGTTGTAAAACAATGGATTTACAGCACCATATCCAATGATTTACTTCACACAATCCTTGAAAGCAACACCACTGCTACTCAAACATGGAAACGTTTGAAAGATATTTTTCACGATAACAAGAACTCTCAGGCTCTCTATCTTCACTGCCAGTTTACAAACATCAAGCTTGACAATTTTCCAAATGTCTCCTCCTATTGTCAAGAACTGAAGGTCTTAGCTGATCAATTGGGTAATTTCGGCGATACGGTTACTGAACCTCGAATGGTCTTGCAATTAATTGCAGGACTCAATGACAATTTTGATACTGTTGGCTCGCCATTGGAACACACCAAACCATTACCGTCGTTTTACGAAGCTAGGTCACAATTGATTCTCGAAGAAACGCCATCGCCAACACCCAATCCCAACAATCAAACTCCTTATCGCAATTACACTCCATGAGGTCGTGGCAGTGGTGGACATGGTAATCGAGGTCGTGGCTCCAATAGCCGTGGATGGGGACGTTCGAACAATCAAGTTTCTCAAACCTACTGGAACTCTTATCCACCCTGGAATTGGAAGCAACAAACACCTTGGGCTCCTCCTCCATGCCCATATCCTATACTTGGTTGGGCCAGGCATGCTTCTCCTTCTAATCAGGTCGGTTGGCTTGGGCCTATGCGTGTTCAAGCCAATGTAGCTACTGGTTCAACTAATCCTGTTTATTATCCAACCGAACTTGCTAATGCCATGCATACTATGACTTTAAACACACCGAATGATACTTGGTATATGGACACCGGAGCTACATCGCATATGGCCTCAAGTTCAGGTAAACTCACGTCTTATTTTCCTTTGAGTTGTTCTAAACAGATAATTGTTGGTAATGGTCATGGGATTCCAATTCGTGATATAGGACAAACACAAATACCTAACTCCACTTGACCCTTACTCCTACGTAACATTCTACATGCTCCTAATATAATAAAAAATATTGTTTCCGTACGTCATCTTTCATTTGATAATAATATCTCACTTGAATTTGATCATTTTGGTTTTACTGTGAATGAATTTCCGAAGTGCAACCCAGTTCTGAGATGTAACAGCAGTGGTGATCTCTACCCTATCACTCCATCACTGCTGAATCAAATAAAATCAAATCCGTCTACTTTTACTGCTTTATCATCATACGTATGGCATCATCGTCTTGGTCATCCGACGACAATATTTTACGTTCACTTAGGAATAATAATTACATTCAATGTATTAAGTCTAGTATTTTTTCTGTTTGTCAATCTTGTGTGTTTGGAAAACAAACAAAATTACCATATGTTAGTTCGAATTCAAACACGCTATTTTCTTTTGATATAATTCATAGTGATTTGTGGACTTCTCCATTTTGAGTAATTCCGGACATCGCTATTATGTATTGTTTCTGGATAACTATTATAATTTTCTATGGACTTTTAAACTTGAAAAAAAAATCTCAAGTATACTTGACTTTCCTCACCTTTAACAAATACATTCAAACACAATTTGGTAAACCTATAAAAACATTCCAATGTGATAATAGTACGAAATATAAAAATAAAAATTTTCAACAATTTTGTACCGAAAATGGAATGGACTTCCGTTTCTCATGTCCACACACGTCCTCTCAAAATGGATAATCCGAAAGAAAAATACGGGCAATTAACAACATCATAAGAACCTTACTTTCACATGCGTTCGTTCCTCCATCCTTTTGGCAACATGCACGTGAAATGGAAACTTATATACTTAATATACTTCCAAGTCGTCTTCTAAATTACAAATCGCCAACTCAAATACTATATTCACGTTACCCGAATTACTCTAATCTTAGATTTTTGGTTGCTTATGTTATCCTTTACTTCTAAACACCAACAAACTACAACCAAGATCTACTCCTTGTGTCTTCCTTGGTTATCCCCAAAATCATCGAGGTTATAAATCCTATGACTTGAAATCTAAAGAGTTCATAATATCTTGACATGTAATATTTGATGAATCTCGTTTTCCCTTCCGTGAACACTCACAATCTACTCCGCTTACATATACTTTTCTACATGATCCCACCAACCTAATATTCTTAGCCCCAAGACCAACAACCGAACAACATGAACTCTCACAGTCCACCACACCTTCCATTTCTTCTGGACCTACTCAGCCCGTCTCCCCTCTTCAGCCCACTGATCCAAATCAGCCCAGTTCTCCACAACAGTTTACCAGCCCACTTGGTACATTTAATCCTTCTGTTTCTATTTCTCCACCTTTAACAACCATACTTTTTCCATTACTATCGTTACTTATCCGTTAAATATTTAACGGTGATTACTTAGAACCTTATGTGTTTAATTGAATTAAATGCATACATGATCCTAGTGGATTACTTGAATTAATATGGTTATATTAATTAATGAACTTGTTTCGGATAACGAAATACTTAGAAAACGACACGATTACGATAATCGCATAGGAAGCCTTTCAGTTTACGGAACTCAGAAAAATGATAAAATAATTATTTTTTTATAATTATTTACTTTATGAAAAACTTAACTAATTTATTATTTATTGAATAAGTTAAACCCGGTGGATTGCGGTTCAACGACTAGTTAACATTCTAGAGACCCGGTACGGTTAACGGCACTCGAAACGGACCACGCGTGTACACGTAATTAAGCAAAACTGAGCCCGAGACACCCTAAGTGGGCCTCACGGCCGAACCCCCTCCCCTTTCCCTTTTGGACTTGTTTTGGGCTAAGTGGTGTGCTAGTGGACTTGTTAGAGGCCCTAAACCTAAAATTTAAATAACACTGAAATCACTGTAAACCCTCATTATTTTCTCTCTGCCAGTTGACATTCTTCTCTCCCTCCCTCTCTTTTAACCATCGACTATCACCCACCCACACACACACACACACACACACACTCAAAAACTCAATTTTTGCTCAAGTCTTGAAGATAAAGTGTGTTCCTCGCATCGTTCTCTACGCGCTGGTATAAATTAATTTTATTTTTAAGGTATAATCACTAACCCTAATATTTCTATATCTGATTTTTATTCAATTACATAGTGTATTAATGTCTAGTGCTCAATTGATTGATATTAGAGTCGTTGTTAGTCGTTATTTTGCGCGATTGATGTCTTTTGTATGAATCACGAATTTAATTGCTATGAATCTTATTAAATGAGTTTATGTACTGATCTTTTAATGTATCTAGAGGGATAGATCTCGAAAAATTAATAAATTTGGACTTTGGATTTGCATGATTTCGTTACCGTATGCGTAAGTTATGATCAATCGAAGTTTTCGTTAGGGTGTTGCATGTAATACGAATTTTCTAGTTTTGTTACTTTATAAATAAGTCATTGAAATTCTATCTACTGAATTCCTTGTTAAAAATCATGCAAGTTGGACTTTAGAATCATGTCAAAAGGTTTTTTATTGCTCTCGATATGATAAAACGAATATTGATGACTCGTATTGAGCTGAAACTGTTTTCGTATGCACGCTAAATGATCTCACATGAACTAAAAATTTTTTTAGACTTTGCTCTTCTAGTATGTTGTTATCTAGATGTTCCTAAGCATATTTAATTTGCATGCTAGCTTCTGAAAACATGGTTTGATATGTGTTATATGCATTACCAAATGACATGTCTGATTGTTGTCCAAAACAGGAGGTCTAACTTTAATGAATAAACTGTACAAAATGGCTTCATGAAAGTCTTTAGTTATTTTATAACTGAAAATTTGGAGTGTATAGAGTCATCTCCAATTTGGCGTTCGTTAAAATCTATTTTCAATATTAAATGAGAATTTTTCTAAACCTTCTGTGCATGCTGAAATTGATTTTGTAAACCTTAACTAGACCCTTTCTGAAACCCGACTTGTAGACATCATATAAGACCCTGGCTAGGCTTTTTGGAAAAAAAATTTAGTCTAGTTATGAACTAGATTTTTCCATGTTATCTTGATCTATGTGCTATGAATTGTGCTCGTTGTTTGTAAGGTATGCGTAAATTCGATGCCATGCAATAAATTGTGTATGTGTAATTGACGAACTATGAGTTAAAACGTGTTATTTGACTTAGGATTGACATGTTGACCAAGATTGAATGACCTACTGAGATGATTGACTTTAGTTGACCACTTTGACTGAGTTGACTTTTGATTTGACTTTGGTTGACTTTTGTTGACTTGCTTGAACTTGTTAACTTTTGCTTACTTGTTGAGTCAGTCTGTGCACTAGGTTTATGCGTACACTGTGGGTTGACATTGTGTGACCTATGTATTTACATAAGATGACCTAATTGACTAGTTTGCATTTTACGGTCGTGATTGTCCGACTACCATACCACTTTACTAAGAAGTTTTACTGTGCATTGGCTAAGGTGTGTCTACAGTCCTATTTTCTTTAACATTTTTGGGATGAGATAACATGCTATTTCAAATGTTTTACATATTAGGTACGAGTACTTAAATGATATACATATGAGTTCAGATCAGAAATCCCTTAGCTTGATTATATTAATTACTTTATGTAAGCTCGACTTACATGGACGGTACTGTTAGGTTTGACAAACCTCGCCCTAACGAACGGGGTGCTTATTCTATTGTAACTTGTACACTTGATCGTTTTATGCTTTGAAGGGTAAAAGGAAGACGTGTAGCGACTTAGCTATCCACAGGTTAAAGTGTTATAATCAATTGCTCATGATAATGTATAATTTTTACGATGCTTTTCAGAAATTGTGTGCCCTAACTTACAATAAACCTGTAGATTCACTCAACGTTTTTGTTGACCTTTTGCATGTTTTTATCTCAGGTCCATAGAGGTAATGCTTCCACTAGTTGAAGTTGTCATGATTGCTTATTGCTAGTACTGGAGTGAAGTCCAACATGTTTTGTCATTTCTATTTCAAGAACCTACATTCGCATTGAAAACATTTTACTTTTATAATGTTTTAAGATTATTTACGTTGGTCATTGATGCCAACTGTTTTCAGAATTATTTTACATTTTAATGAATTTGTCAGTTGAATTTAATGCGAATGCATTTCAGAAAACGTCTCATATAGAGGGCGAGACCGTTAACTGTGGGACCAAAGTTAATACGCCATTAGTGGATTCTAACGGGGTATTACATATGGTATCAGAGCTAAACGGTTACCTAGGATTAGGCTGCATTAGTGTGTCAGAACTTAGGACACCTTTTGAGTCTAAACTGTAACCGTAGGGTAGCTTGAACTATAGATGTTATGCTTATACTGTTTGCTTAATAGGGTGTTGCATAGATGTCTTCTTAGTATATCATATATGTTTATATATATATATGCCTACTATTTTCGTATAATAGATGTTCTAATATGAGCGTACTCCTATAATGTAACCAGATGAAGTTTCTTCATGATATTTACTTAAGTGCTTGGGATACGGATACCGAGTCCGATACTTCCTTGATTGCTCGGGGTACTCTTACACCCTAACTGATAAAGAGGTATTGTCTGAGACTGTTGGGTAGCCTGAGCCCATAGAGGACGAGGACAATTCCAATGTTGAGGATAACCCTTTGTTTGCTTGCCTCGTCCGAGAGGATTCCGATGAAGAAGAGGAATCTATAGATGAAGAAGATTCTGATGAAGAAAAGAGATTTGCGAAGGAAAAGGATTCCGAAGATGAAGAAAAGTATAAGAAATTACTTACTATCGAACCAAAACCCCAAGATCCGATTCTACCTATTACTTCACCTGCTACAGTTACTGGATCTCATGTATTGCCTCCCACTAGGAATTCCTGTAAGCGTAAGATTACATTTAGTTCTCATGACAATGATGCTAAGCGTTACTATGGTTCAAGTACTCCACTACCTCATGCTGTTCGTCACCATTCTAATATACCAACTACTAGTGTTGCAAAGCCTTCGTCATCCCCTACCGATGAAGTCCGAGATTGTTAGGAGATTGGTAGCCAGAGTTTCAGTATTAGAAGAGGAGCGAAATGCTAGAGCAGCTATCCAAGAACACTATGAACGCCTTAGTGAAAAGTATGCTGACCTACATGATGAGCTGGCCTGCTTTAAAGAGTGTGTTGGACTGACTCTTCGCCATTTAGAGCGGAAATTTCCAGATGAAAATGACTCCGATTGATAGAGAGTTTATCTTATCGTGCATAATCTAGAATATCTTGTTTCATGTTATGACTAGCAGACGTGTTTCGTCATTCGTTTTGTGAGACATATTCTACCACTTCGAGACCTTTTATTATAACTTCATATTTTGAATATTATTCCTTTCTTATTCTATTGATGCGTGAGTTATTGAACATTGTTCTTACCACTACTCCTATTTATTCACACTAAAGCTATGCCATGTGAACATTTACATTAACGTTGATTTAAACTAAAACACATGTTTCATATGAAATGTCCCGTTCTTATTGATTAAAAACGTTCCATATTAATTGATTTCGTTGCGAGGTTTTTACCTCTATATGAGACGTTTTTCAAAGACTGCATTCATTTTAAAACAAACCATAACCTTTATTTCATCAATAAAGGTTTAAAAAGCTTTACGTAGATTATCAAATAATGATAATCTAAAATATCCTGTTTACACACGACCATTACATAATGGTTTACAATACAAATATGTTACAACAAAATAAGTTTCTTGAATGCAGTTTTTACACAATATCATACAAGCATGGACTCCAAATCTCGTCCTTATTTAAGTATGCGACAGCGGAAGCTCTTAATAATCACCTGAGAATAAACATGCTTAAAACGTCAACAAAAATGTTGGTGAGTTATAGGTTTAACCTATATATATCAAATCATAATAATAGACCACAAGATTTCATATTTCAATACACATCCCATACATAGAGATAAAAATCATTCATATGGTGAACACCTGGTAACCGACATTAACAAGATGCATATATAAGAATATCCCCATCATTCCGGGACACCCTTCGGATATGATATAAATTTTGAAGTACTAAAGCATCCGGTACTTTGGATGGGGTTTATTAGGCCCAATAGATCTATCTTTAGGATTCGCGTCAATTAGGGTGTCTGTTCCCTAATTCTTAGATTACCAGACTTAATAAAAAGGGGCATATTCGATTTCGATAATTCAACCATAGAATGTAGTTTCACGTACTTGTGTCTATTTTGTAAATCATTTATAAAACCTGCATGTATTCTCATCCCAAAAATATTAGATTTTAAAAGTGGGACTATAACTCACTTTCACAGATTTTTACTTCGTCGGGAAGTAAGACTTGGCCACTGGTTGATTCACGAACCTATAACAATATATACATATATATCAAAGTATGTTCAAAATATATTTACAATACTTTTAATATATTTTGATGTTTTAAGTTTATTAAGTCAGCTGTCCTCGTTAGTAACCTACAACTAGTTGTCCACAGTTAGATGTACAGAAATAAATCGATAAATATTATCTTGAATCAATCCACGACCCAGTGTATACGTATCTCAGTATTGATCACAACTCAAACTATATATATTTTGGAATCAACCTCAACCCTGTGTAGCTAACTCCAACATTCACATATAGAGTGTCTATGGTTGTTCCGAAATATATATAGATGTGTCGACATGATAGGTCGAATCATTGTATACGTGTCTATGATATCTCAAGATTACATAATATACAATACAAGTTGATTAAGTTATGGTTGGAATAGATTTGTTACCAATTTTCACGTAGCTAAAATGAGAAAAATTATCCAATCTTGTTTTACCCATAACTTCTTCATTTTAAATCCGTTTTGAGTGAATCAAATTGCTATGGTTTCATATTGAACTCTATTTTATGAATCTAAATAGAAAAAGTATAGGTTTATAGTCGGAAAAATAAGTTACAAGTCGTTTTTGTAAAGGTAGTCATTTCAGTCGAAAGAACGACGTCTAGATGACCATTTTAGAAAACATACTTCCACTTTGAGTTTAACCATAATTTTTGGATATAGTTTCATGTTCATAATAAAAATAATTTTCTCAGAATAACAACTTTTAAATCAAAGTTTATCATAGTTTTTAATTAACTAACCCAAAACAGCCCGCGGTGTTACTACGACGGCGTAAATCCGGTTTTACGGTGTTTTTCGTGTTCCCAGGTTTTAAATCATTAAGTTAGCATATCATATAGATATGGAACATGTGTTTAGTTGATTTTAAAAGTCAAGTTAGAAGGATTAACTTTTGTTTGCGAACAAGTTTAGAATTAACTAAACTATGTTCTAGTGATTACAAGTTTAAACCTTCGAATAAGATAGCTTTATATGTATGAATCGAATGATGTTATGAACATCATTACTACCTTAAGTTCCTTGGATAAACCTACTGGAAAAGAGAAAAATGGATCTAGCTTTAACGGATCCTTGGATGGCTCGAAGTTCTTGAAGCAGAATCATGACACGAAAACAAGTTCAAGTAAGATCATCACTTGAAATAAGATTGTTATAGTTATAGAAATTGAACCAAAGTTTGAATATGATTATTACCTTGTATTAGAATGATAACCTACTGTAAGAAACAAAGATTTCTTGAGGTTGGATGATCACCTTACAAGATTGGAAGTGAGCTAGCAAACTTGAAAGTATTCTTGATTTTATGTAACTAGAACTTGTAGAATATATGAAGAACACTTAGAACTTGAAGATAGAACTTGAGAGAGATCAATTAGATGAAGAAAATTGAAGAATGAAAGTGTTTGTAGGTGTTTTTGGTCGTTGGTGTATGGATTAGATATAAAGGATATGTAATTTTGTTTTCATGTAAATAAGTCATGAATGATTACTCATATTTTTGTAATTTTATGAGATATTTCATGCTAGTTGCCAAATGATGGTTCCCACATGTGTTAGTTGACTCACATGAGCTGCTAAGATCTGATCATTGGAGTGTATATACCAATAGTACATACATCTAAAAGCTGTGTATTGTACGAGTACGAATACGGGTGCATACGAGTAGAATTGTTGATGAAACTGAACGAGGATGTAATTGTAAGCATTTTTGTTAAGTAGAAGTATTTTGATAAGTGTATTGAAGTCTTTCAAAAGTGTATAAATACATATTAAAACACTACATGTATATACATTTTAACTGAGTCGTTAAGTCATCGTTAGTCGTTACATGTAAGTGTTGTTTTTAAACCTTTAGGTTAACGATCTTGTTAAATGTTGTTAACCCAATGTTTATAATATCAAATGAGATTTTAAATTATTATATTATCTTGATATTATCATGTATGAATATCTCTTAATATGATATATATACATTAAATGTCTTTACAATGATAATCGTTACATATATGTCTCGTTTAAAAATCATTAAGTTAGTAGTCTTGTTTTTACATATGTAGTTCATTGTTAATATACTTAATGATATGTTTACTTATCATAGTATCATGTTAACTATATATATATCCATATATATGTCATCATATAGTTTTTACAAGTTTTAACGTTCGTGAATCACCGGTCAACTTGGGTGGTCAATTGTCTATATGAAACATATTTCAATTAATCAAGTATTAACAAGTTTGATTGCTTAACATGTTGGAAACATTTAATCATGTAAAATCAATCTCAATTAATATATATAAACATGGAAAAGTTCGGGTCACTACAGTACCTACCCGTTAAATAAATTTCGTCCCGAAATTTTAAGCTGTTGAAGGTGTTGACGAATCTTCTGGAAATAGATGCGGGTATTTCTTCTTCATCTGATCTTCACGCTCCCAGGTGAACTCGGGTCCTCTACGAGCATTCCATCGAACCTTAACAATTGGTATCTTGTTTTGCTTAAGTCTTTTAACCTCACGATCCATTATTTTGACGGGTTCTTCGATGAATTGGAGTTTTTCGTTGATTTGGATTTCATCTAACGGAATAGTGAGATCTTCTTTAGCAAAACATTTCTTCAAATTCGAGACGTGGAAAGTGTTATGTACAGCCGCGAGTTGTTGAGGTAACTCAAGTCGGTAAGCTACTAGTCCGACACGATCAATAATCTTGAATGGTCCAATATACCTTGGATTTAATTTCCATCGTTTACCAAATCGAACAACGCCTTTCCAAGGTGCAACTTTAAGCATGACCATCTCTCCAATTTCAAATTCTATATCTTTTCTTTTAATGTCAGCGTAGCTCTTTTGTCGACTTTGGGCGGTTTTCAACCGTTGTTGAATTTGGATGATCTTCTCCGTAGTTTCTTGTATAATCTCTGGACCCGTAATCTGTCTATTCCCCACTTCACTCTAACAAATCAGAGACCTGCACTTTCTACCATAAAGTGCTTCAAATGGCGCCATCTCAATGCTTGAATGGTAGCTGTTGTTGTAGGAAAATTCTGCTAACGGTAGATGTCGATCCCAACTGTTTCCAAAATCAATAACACATGCTCGTAGCATGTCTTCAAGCGTTTGTATCGTCCTTTCGCTCTGCCCATCAGTTTGTGGATGATAGGCAGTACTCATGTCTAGACGAGTTCCTAATGCTTGCTGTAATGTCTGCCAGAATCTTGAAATAAATCTGCCATCCCTATCAGAGATAATAGAGATTGGTATTCCATGTCTGGAGATGACTTCCTTCAAATACAGTCGTGCTAACTTCTCCATCTTGTCATCTTCTCTTATTGGCAGGAAGTGTGCTGATTTGGTGAGACGATCAACTATTACCCAAATAGTATCAAAACCACTTGCATTCCTTGGCAATTTAGTGATGAAATCCATGGTAATGTTTTCCCATTTCCATTCTGGGATTTCGGGTTGTTGAAGTAGACCTGATGGTTTCTGATGCTCAGCTTTGACCTTAGAACACGTCAAACATTCTCCTACGTATTTAGCAACATCAGCTTTCATACCCGGCCACCAAAAATGTTTCTTGAGATCCTTGTACATCTTCCCCGTTCCAGGATGTATTGAGTATCTGGTTTTATGAGCTTCTCTAAGTACCATTTCTCTCATATCTCCAAATTTTGGTACCCAAATCCTTTCAGCCCTATACCGGGTTCCGTCTTCTCGAATATTAAGATGCTTCTCCGATCCTTTGGGTATTTCATCCTTTAAATTTCCCTCTTTTAAAACTCCTTGTTGCGCCTCCTTTATTTGAGTAGTAAGGTTATTATGAATCATTATATTCATAGATTTTACTCGAATGGGTTCTCTGTCCTTCCTGCTCAAGGCATCGGCTACCACATTTGCCTTCCCCGGGTGGTAACGAATCTCAAAGTCGTAATCATTCAATAATTCAATCCACCTACGCTGCCTCATATTCAGTTGTTTCTGATTAAATATGTGTTGAAGACTTTTGTGGTCGGTATATATAATACTTTTGACCCCATATAAGTAGTGCCTCCAAGTATTTAATGCAAAAACAACCGCGCCTAATTCCAAATCATGCGTCGTATAATTTTGTTCGTGAATCTTCAATTGTCTAGACGCATAAGCAATCACCTTCGTTCGTTGCATTAATACACAATCGAGACCTTGCTTTGATGCGTCACAATAAATCACAAAATCATCATTCCCTTCAGGCAATGACAATATAGGTGCCGTAGTTAGCTTTTTCTTCAATAACTGAAACGCTTTCTCTTGTTCATCATTCCATTCAAATTTCTTCCCTTTATGCGTTAATGCAGTCAAGGGTTTTGCTATTCTGGAAAAGTCTTGGATGAACCTTCTTTAGTAACCAGCTAGTCCCAAAAACTGGCGTATGTGTTTCGGAGTTTTCGGGGTTTCCCACTTTTCAACAGTTTCTATCTTTGCCGGATCCACCTTAATACCTTCTTTGTTCACTATGTGACCGAGGAATTGAACTTCTTCCAACCAAAATGCACACTTTGAAAACTTAGCGTACAATTCTTCCTTCCTCAATACTTCTAACACCTTTCTCAAATGTTCACCGTGTTCTTGGTCATTCTTTGAGTAAATAAGTATGTCATCAATGAAAACAATGACAAACTTTTCAAGGTATGGTCCACACACTCGGTTCATAAGGTCCATGAACACAGCTGGTGCATTAGTTAAACCAAACGGCATGACCATAAACTCGTAATGACCGTAACGTGTTCTGAAAGCAGTCTTTGGAATATCATCTTATTTCACCCGCATTTGATGATACCCGGAACGTAAGTCAATCTTTGAATAAACAGACGAGCCTTGTAGTTGATCAAATAAGTCGTTGATTCTCGGTAGTGGGTAGCGGTTCTTGATGGTAAGTTTGTTCAACTCTAGGTAGTCGATACACAACCTGAATGTACCATCTTTCTTCTTGACAAACAAAACAGGAGCTCCCCACGGTGATGTGCTTGGTCGAATGAAACCACGCTCTAAAAGTTCTTGTAATTGGCTTTGCAGTTCTTTCATCTCGCTGGGTGCGAGTCTGTAAGGAGCACGAGCTATTGGTGCAGCTCCTGGTACAAGATCTATTTGAAATTCGACGGATCGATGTGGGGGTAATCCCGGTAATTCTTTCGGAAATACATCAGGAAATTCTTTTGCAATGGGAACATCATTGATGCTCTTTTCTTCAGTTTGTACTTTCTCGACGTGTGCTAGAACAGCATAGCAACCTTTTCTTATTAGTTTTTGTGCCTTCAAATTACTAATAAGATGTAGCTTCGTGTTGCCCTTTTCTCCGTACACCATTAAGGGTTTTCCTTTTTCTCGTATAATGCGAATTGCATTTTTGTAACAAACGATCTCTGCTTTCACTTCTTTCAACCAGTCCATACCGATTATCACATCAAAACTCCCTAACTCTACTGGTATCAAGTCAATCTTAAATGTTTCGCTAACAAGTTTAATTTCTCGATTCCGACATATATTATCTGCTGAAATTAATTTACCATTTGCTAATTCGAGTAAAAATTTACTATCCAAAGGCGTCAATGGACAACTTAATTTAGCACAAAAATCTCTACTCATATAGCTTCTATCCGCACCCGAATCAAATAAAACGTAAGTAGATTTATTGTCAATAAGAAACGTACCCGTAACAAGCTCCGGGTCTTCCTGTGCCTCTGCCGCATTAATATTGAAAACTCTTCCGTGACCTTGTCCATTCGTGTTCTCCTGGTTCGGGCAATTTCTAATAATGTGGCCCGGTTTTCCACATTTATAACAAACTACATTGGCATAACTTGCTCCGACACTACTTGCTCCGCCATTACTCGTTCCGACACCATTTGTTCCTTTCGTTCTATTAACCCCTGGTCCGTAGACCTCACACTTCACCATGCTATGACCATTTCTTTTACACTTGTTGCAAAATTTGGTGCAGAACCCCGAGTGATACTTTTCACACCTTTGGCATAGCTGCTTCTGATTGTTGTTGTTGTTGCGGTTATTATTGTTGTTGGGATGATTGTTGTAGTTGTTGTTGTTGTTGTTGTTGTTGTTGTTGTTGTTGTTGTTGGGCCGTTTGTTGTAGTTGCGATTGATGTTGCAATTGTTGGGATAATTGTTGCGATTATTGTTGTAATTGCTGTTGTTGTTGTATTGGTGATTCTTATCACCGTTTTCCTCCCACTTTCTTTTGACTTGCTTCACATTGGCCTCTTCAGCAGTCTGTTCTTTAATTCTTTCTTCAATCTGGTTCACTAGTTTGTGAGCCATTCTACATGCCTGTTGTATGGAGGCGGGCTCGTGTGAACTTATATCTTCTTGGATTCTTTCCGGTAATCCTTTCACAAACGCATCGATCTTCTCTTCCTCATCTTCGAATGCTCCCGGACACAATAGGCACAATTCTGTGAATCGTCTTTCGTACGTGGTAATATCAAATCCTTGGGTTCGTAACTCTCTAAGTTCTGTCTTGAGCTTATTGACCTCGGTTCTGGGACGGTACTTCTCGTTCATCAAGTGCTTGAATGCTGACCACGGTAGTGCGTACGCATCGTCTTGTCCCACTTGCTCTAGATAGGTATTCCACCATGTTAACGCAGAACCTGTGAAGGTATGCGTAGCGTACTTTACTTTGTCCTCTTCAGTACACTTACTTATGGCAAACACCGATTCGACCTTCTCGGTCCACCGTTTCAATCCGATCGGTCCTTCGGTTCCATCAAATTCCAAAGGTTTGCAGGCAGTGAATTCTTTATAGGTGCATCCTACACGATTTCCTGTACTGCTAGATCCAAGGTTATTGTTGGTATGTAGCGCAGCCTGTACTGCGGCTATGTTTGAAGCTAGAAAAGTACGGAATTCCTCTTCATTCATATTCACGGTGTGTCGAGTAGTCGGTGCCATTTCCTTCATAATAGTCAAATGGAACAAGTTAATCATACAGAATATCAAGAGTAGTTAATAGTATTTCGTAGCATAATATGAACTCATTTATAAAAGCTTTTTCTTCATATTAGCGTTTTATAAGTTTAAATTCGGGTAGTACCTACCCGTTAAGTTCATACTTAGTAGCTAATATACAATTCAACTACTACAATTCTATATGAAAAACTGATTATAATAATATTTCGCGTTCAAACTTTTACACAATATTTTACAAACTTACAATACCGCTTATTTTACATATAGCATGAAATATAGCACACAATAAATTTGATACAAGATGGTTGTGAAGATAATTCTAGCTAGTACACAAGTCGTTCAGCAAAGGCAATAAAGACACGTAATTCATACGTCCAGAAACAAGTCATGCATTCTGGTTTTACTAGGATTACTTCCCATCCTTGGTCTTGTGGAACATAACCGTTATGGCCGTTGATAAGACAGCGTGTTGTAACATCGTCAAAGGGACGAGGGTTACGTAATGTCCAACAGTCCCGTAGCAATCTAAAAACCTCATTTCTTACCCCAATTACCGACTCCGTCACTTGTGGGAACGTTTTGTTTAATAGTTGTAGCCCGATGTTCTTGTTCTCACTTTGGTGAGAAGCGAACATTACTAATCTGTAAGCATAACATGCTTCTTTATGTTGCATGTTAGCCGCTTTTTCTAAATCACGAAGTCCAATATTCGGATATATTGAGTCAAAATAATTTCTTAACCCATTGCGTAAAGTAGCATTTGGGTTCCCCGCAATATATGCGTCAAAGTAAACACATCGTAACTTATGGATTTCCCAATGTGATATCCCCCATCTTTCGAACGAAAGCCTTTTATAAACCAAGGCATTCTTGGAACGTTCTTCGAATGTCTTACAAACTGATCTCGCCTTAAATAGTTGTGCCGAAGAATTCTGACCGACTCTAGACAAGATTTCATCAATCATGTCTCCGGGTAGGTCTCTTAAAATATTGGGTTGTCTATCCATTTTGTGTTTTTATACTGTAAAATAGACAAGAGTTAGATTCATAAAAAAAAATACTTATTAATACAAGCAATTTTTACATATATCATAAAGCATAAGCACACTATATTACATATATTACACCACACGAATACAACTATCTTATTCCGACTCGCTTGTTTCTTCTTCTTCGGTTTTGGTTCGTTTTGTCAAGTTTCTAGGGATATATGATGTTCCCCTAATACGAGCCGTAATTTTCCACATTGGTTTAGAAAAACCTGGTGGTTTAGAGGTTCCCGGGTCATTGTTACAACTTAAGGACTTCGGGGGTTGACGATACATATAAAGTTCATCGGGGTTGGAATTAGATTTCTCTATTTTTATGCCCTTTCCCTTATTATTTTCTTTTGCCTTTTTAAATTCAGTTGGGGTAATTTCTATAACATCATCGGAATTCTCGTCAGAATCCGATTCATCGGAGAATTGGTAATCCTCCCAATATTTTGCTTCCTTAGCGGAAACACCATTGACCATAATTAACCTTGGTCGGTTGGTTGAGGATTTTCTTTTACTTAACCGTTTTATTATTTCCCCCACCGGTTCTATTTCTTCATCCGGTTCCGATTCTTCTTCCGGTTCCGATTCTTCTTCTGGTTCCGACTCTTCTTCCGGTTCCTCTTCGGGAACTTGTGAATCAGTCCACGAATCATTCCAATTTACATTTGACTCTTCATTATTATTAGGTGAGTCAATGGGACTTGTTCTAGAGGTAGACATCTATCACATAATATCAAACGCGTTAAGAGATTAATATATCACATAATATTCACATGTTAAAAATATATAGTTTCCAACAAAATTTGTTAAGCAATCATTTTTCAAGTAAACACGGTCGAAGTCCAGACTCACTAATGCATCCTAACAAACTCGATAAGACACACTAATGCAAAATTCTGGTTCTCTAAGACCAACGCTCTGATACCAACTGAAATGTCCCGTTCTTATTGATTAAAAACGTTTCATATTAATTGATTTCGTTGCGAGGTTTTGACCTCTATATGAGACGTTTTTCAAAGACTGCATTCATTTTAAAACAAACCATAACCTTTATTTCATCAATAAAGGTTTAAAAAGCTTTACGTAGATTATCAAATAATGATAATCTAAAATATCCTGTTTACACACGACCATTACATAATGGTTTACAATACAAATATGTTACAACAAAATAAGTTTCTTGAATGCAGTTTTTACACAATATCATACAAGCATGGACTCCAAATCTCGTCCTTATTTAAGTATGCGACAGCGGAAGCTCTTAATAATCACCTGAGAATAAACATGCTTAAAACGTCAACAAAAATGTTGGTGAGTTATAGGTTTAACCTATATATATCAAATCATAATAATAGACCACAAGATTTCATATTTCAATACACATCCCATACATAGAGATAAAAATCATTCATATGGTGAACACCTGGTAACCGACATTAACAAGATGCATATATAAGAATATCCCCATCATTCCGGGACACCCTTCGGATATGATATAAATTTCGAAGTACTAAAGCATCCGGTACTTTGGATGGGGTTTGTTAGGCCCAATAGATATATCTTTAGGATTCGTGTCAATTAGGGTGTCTGTTCCCTAATTCTTAGATTACCAGACTTAATAAAAAGGGGCATATTCGATTTCGATAATTCAACCATAGAATGTAGTTTCACGTACTTGTGTCTATTTTGTAAATCATTTATAAAACCTGCATGTATTCTCATCCCAAAAATATTAGATTTTAAAAGTGGGACTATAACTCACTTTCACAGATTTTTACTTCGTCGGAAAGTAAGACTTGGCCACTGGTTGATTCACGAACCTATAACAATATATACATATATATCAAAGCATGTTCAAAATATATTTACAATACTTTTAATATATTTTGATGTTTTAAGTTTATTAAGTCAGCTGTCCTCGTTAGTAACCTACAACTAGTTGTCCACAGTTAGATGTACAGAAATAAATCGATAAATATTATCTTGAATCAATCCACGACCCAGTGTATACGTATCTCAGTATTGATCACAACTCAAACTATATATATTTTGGAATCAACCTCAACCCTGTATAGCTAACTCCAACATTCACATATAGAGTGTCTATGGTTGTTCCGAAATATATATAGATGTGTCGACATGATAGGTCGAAACATTGTATACGTGTCTATGGTATCTCAAGATTACATAATATACAATACAAGTTGATTAAGTTATGGTTGGAATAGATTTGTTACCAATTTTCACGTAGCTAAAATGAGAAAAATTATCCAATCTTGTTTTACCCATAACTTCTTCATTTTAAATCCGTTTTGAGTGAATCAAATTGCTATGGTTTCATATTGAACTCTATTTTATGAATCTAAACAGAAAAAGTATAGGTTTATAGTCGGAAAAATAAGTTACAAGTCGTTTTTGTAAAGGTAGTCATTTCAGTCGAAAGAACGACGTCTAGATGACCATTTTAGAAAACATACTTCCACTTTGAGTTTAACCATAATTTTTGGATATAGTTTCATGTTCATAATAACAATCATTTTCTCAGAATAACAACTTTTAAATCAAAGTTTATCATAGTTTTTAATTAACTAACCCAAAACAGCCCGCGGTGTTACTACGACGGCGTAAATCCGGTTTTACGGTGTTTTTCGTGTTTCCAGGTTTTAAATCATTAAGTTAGCATATAATATAGATATAGAACATGTGTTTAGTTGATTTTAAAAGTCAAGTTAGAAGGATTAACTTTTGTTTGCGAACAAGTTTAGAATTAACTAAACTATGTTCTAGTGATTACAAGTTTAAACCTTCGAATAAGATAGCTTTATATGTATGAATCGAATGATGTTATGAACATCATTACTACCTTAAGTTCCTTGGATAAACCTACTGGAAAAGAGAAAAATGGATCTAGCTTTAACGGATCCTTGGATGGCTCGAAGTTCTTGAAGCAGAATCATGACACGAAAACAAGTTCAAGTAAGATCATCACTTGAAATAAGATTGTTATAGTTATAGAAATTGAACCAAAGTTTGAATATGATTATTACCTTGTATTAGAATGATAACCTACTGTAAGAAACAAAGATTTCTTGAGGTTGGATGATCACCTTACAAGATTGGAAGTGAGCTAGCAAACTTGAAAGTATTCTTGATTTTATGTAACTAGAACTTGTAGAATATATGAAGAACACTTAGAACTTGAAGATAGAACTTGAGAGAGATCAATTAGATGAAGAAAATTGAAGAATGAAAGTGTTTGTAGGTGTTTTTGGTCGTTAGTGTATGGATTAGATATAAAGGATATGTAATTTTGTTTACATGTAAATAAGTCATGAATGATTACTCATATTTTTGTAATTTTATGAGATATTTCATGCTAGTTGCCAAATGATGGTTCTCACACGTGTTAGGTGACTCACATGGGCTGCTAAGAGCTAATCATTGGAGTGTATATACCAATAGTACATACATCTAAAAGCTGTGTATTGTACGAGTACGAATACGGGTGCATACGAGTAGAATTGTTGATGAAACTGAACGAGGATGTAATTGTAAGCATTTTTGTTAAGTAGAAGTATTTTGATAAGTGTATTGAAGTCTTTCAAAAGTGTATAAATACATATTAAAACACTACATGTATATACATTTTAACTGAGTCGTTAAGTCATCGTTAGTCGTTACATGTAAGTGTTGTTTTTAAACCTTTAGGTTAACGATCTTGTTAAATGTTGTTAACCCAATGTTTATAATATCAAATGAGATTTTAAATTATTATATTATCATGATATTATCATGTATGAATATCTCTTAATATGATATATATACATTAAATGTCTTTACAACGATAATCGTTACATATATGTCTCGTTTAAAAATCATTAAGTTAGTAGTCTTGTTTTTACATATGTAGTTCATTGTTAATATACTTAATGATATGTTTACTTATCATAGTATCATGTTAACTATATATATATATCCATATATATGTCATCATATAGTTTTTACAAGTTTTAACGTTCGTGAATCACCGGTCAACTTGGGTGGTCAATTGTCTATATGAAACATATTTCAATTAATCAAGTCTTAACAAGTTTGATTGCTTAACATGTTGGAAACATTTAATCATGTGAATATCAATCTCAATTAATATATATAAACATGGAAAAGTTCGGGTCACTACATCATACACTTCTATTACGTATTTGTATAGTATAGTATACAGTCAACTTCTGGAATTTTCATAAAAATAAGTATAGCTCTGTTTGCTTTAAAATACACGTCAAAGATTTCGTAATGAAGTCATCTATAACACATCCAAATATCCGACCCTAACGTTTTGTAAAAAAGTCGCAATGATTTAAAACGCATCTGACTGTATTTCTGGAATATTTCAGCACTTTATTAAAATATAAGGAACTTTGTCGGATATATAAAATCATAGAAAAATCGTATGAATGTGAATTTTGAGTCTAAATTCAGTAGTTTTTCGAGGCCGATAACGCAATCATCTTAGATTTTCAGTTTAGTATTTCTTTCAATAGGTAAAAGTACACATAGATTTTCGTTACATACAATCGATTAACCGTACGTGTTTTGCTAATCTGAACTTGTGAAGTAATGTCGAAATGAAAGTATGAGTCAGGGTAATGTAATGACCGGGATTATATTACGATGGCTTATATGGAAGTTCCGACATCATGATATAAGGAATGGGAGGCTAGTCAAAGAAAATTTTCTAATATACAATGCTTACAAAATGAACATAATAGTCTCTTATAATCTATCGATAACACATATACATACTGCAACTCATCACTAATGACGCCACTTGTCACAACCTATCATCAGTTGACATATTTGAACATATTCATCATCTCATACCACAATTCCTTATTATCTATCATTGCTAACCACTATTCAACATTACTCCTCACCCTAGGTCGATATCAATCACTACTCTTTGCCACTTGTCATTACTAGTTATTGCTTAATGCTACTTACTATTACTTATCGCTACTAA
Organism: Rutidosis leptorrhynchoides; assembly: GCF_046630445.1. Lineage (NCBI taxonomy): Eukaryota > Viridiplantae > Streptophyta > Magnoliopsida > Asterales > Asteraceae > Rutidosis > Rutidosis leptorrhynchoides. The sequence goes on from NC_092334.1 coordinate 649,127,092, forward strand.
GTACTATTCATCACTACGGAAATCCCTACGATTCACTACTAGTTACTATACACCACTACTCGTTGCTGGTCTATTTCTATAACGTTGTTTTATCGACACTTGCGTGTTGTGCCATTCTTTGCGGAAGAGCTCCCCAATGGTGAAGAACATCAGGGTCATAATGCGTTGATCTGTGGAAAGTGCAAGGAGACAACTATATGGCCAAGGATATTATAGTTGAAGCTCCAGTTCTTTTTGTTAAGAAAAAGGAGGGATCAATGAGACTTTGTATCGATTACAGGGAACTGAATAAGCTGACTATCAAGAAAAGATATCCGTTACCGAGGATCGATGATTTGTTTGATCAGTTGCAAGGATCAAGATGTTACTCTAAGATTGATCTGAGGTCAGGTTATCATCAGATGAGAGTAAAGGAGACATATATACCGAATACAGCGTTTAGAACACGCTACGGACATCATGAATTTACAGTAATGTCGTTTGGATTGACGAACGCACCAGCAGTGTTCATGGATCTCATGAACCGTGTGTGTAAGCTACATCTAGACAAGCTTGTTATTATGTTTATTGATGATATTTTGGTATACTGTAAGAACAAGAAGGAACATGAACAACATCTCTGTTTGCTACTTGAGATGCTCAAGAAGGAGCAGTTGTACGCGAATTTTAGAAGTGTGACTTCTGGCTGCAAGAAGTTCAATTTTGGGTCATATCTTAGGTGTCAATGGTATTCAAGTTAATCCTGCGAAGATAGAAACGGTTAAGAAATGGGAGACTCCTAAGTCGCCAACGCAGATTCTAAAATTCTTAGGCCTCACCGGTTATTATAGGAGATTCATTGAGGGATTTTCTACTATTGCCCGACCGTTAATAGCATTTACTCATAAGGGTAAGAAGTATGAGTGGACTGAGCAACACGAGTTTTCATTTCAGTTGTTAAAACAGAAATTGACTACTGCTCCGATTTTGTCTTTACTCGAAGGGAATGAAGATTTTGTGATTTACTGTGATGCTTCACGACAGGGTTTTGGTTGCATGTTGATGCAACAGAAGAAAGTGATTGCCTATGGATCACGATAACTGAAGGTACATGAACTGAATTACTGTCACGACCCTACTTTTTACGTTATCTTTTACCGTTTATTATTTAACGTCCGTTAATTATTATTCATGCCACGTCATTTCTATGACCTACATTATTATTTTTGTAATAATATATTAATTATTATGTGTTAAGTGAATATTTGTATGTAGTGACCCGAACTTTTCCATGTTTATATATATTAATTGAGATTGATATTTACATGATTAAATGTTTCCAACATGTTAAGCAATCAAACTTGTTAAGATTTGATTAATTGAAATATGTTTCATATAGACAATTGACCACCCAAGTTGACCGGCGATTCACGAACGTTAAAACTTGTAAAAACGACATGACGATATATATATATGGATATACATATGGTTAACATGAGATTATGATAAGTAAGTATCTCCATAAGTATATTAACAATGAGTTATATACATAAAAACAAGACTACTAACTTAAGGATTTCGAAACGAGACATATATGTAATGATTATCGTTGTAACGACATTTAAATGAATATATATCATATTAAGATATATTAATATATCATAATATCATGATAATATAATAATTTAACATCTCATTAGATATAATAAACAATGGGTTAACAACATTAATTGAGATCATTAACTTAAAGGTTTCAAAACAACACTTACATGTAACGACTAACGATGACTTAACGACTCAGTTAAAATGTATATACATGTAGTGTTTTAATATGTATTTATACACTTTTGAAAGACTTCAATACACTTATCAAAATACTTCTACTTAACAAAAATGCTTACAATTACATCCTCGTTCAGTTTCATCAACAATTCTACTCGTATGCACCCGTATTCGTACTCGTACAATACACAGCTTTTAGATGTATGTACTATTGGTATATACACTCCAATGATCAGCTCTTAGCAGCCCATGTGAGTCACCTAACACATGTGGGAACCATCATTTGGCAACTAGCATGAAATATCTCATAAAATTACAAAAATATGAGTAATCATTCATGACTTATTTACATGAAAACAAAATTACATATCCTTTATATCTAATCCATACACCAACGACCAAAAACACCTACAAACACTTTCATTCTTCAATTTTCTTCATCTAATTGATCTCTCTCAAGTTCTATCTTCAAGTTCTAAGTGTTCTTCATAAATTCCAAAAGTTCTAGTTTCATAAAATCAAGAATACTTTCAAGTTTGCTAGCTCACTTCCAATCTTGTAAGGTGATCATCCAACCTCAAGAAATCTTTGTTTCTTACAGTAGGTTATCATTCTAATACAAGGTAATAATATTTCAAACTTTGGTTCAATTTCTATAACTATAACAATCTTATTTCAAGTGATGATCTTACTTGAACTTGTTTTCGTGTCATGATTCTGCTTCAAGAACTTCGAGCCATCCAAGGATCCATTGAAGCTAGATCCATTTTTCTCTTTTTCAGTAGGTTTATCCAAGGAAATTAAGGTAGTAATGATGTTCATAACATCATTCGATTCATACATATAAAGCTATCTTATTCGAAGGTTTAAACTTGTAATCACTAGAACATAGTTTAGTTAATTCTAAACTTGTTCGCAAACAAAAGTTAATCCTTCTAACTTGACTTTTAAAATCAACTAAACACATGTTCTATATCTATATGATATGCTAACTTAATGATTTAAAACTTGGAAACACGAAAAACACCGTAAAACCGGATTTACGCCGTCGTAGTATCACCGCGGGCTGTTTTGGGTTAGTTAATTAAAAACTATGATAAACTTTGATTTAAAAGTTGTTATTCTGAAAAAAATTATTTTTATTATGAACATGAAACTATATCCAAAAATTATGGTTAAACTCAAAGTGGAAGTATGTTTTCTAAAATGGTCATCTAGACGTCGTTCTTTCGACTGAAATGACTACCTTTACAAAAACGACTTGTAACTTATTTTTCCGACTATAAACCTATACTTTTTCTGTTTAGATTCATAAAATAGAGTTCAATATGAAACCATAGCAATTTGATTCACTCAAAACGGATTTAAGATGAAGAAGTTATGGGTAAAACAAGATTGGATAATTTTTCTCATTTTAGCTACGTGAAAATTGGTAACAAATCTATTCCAACCATAACTTAATCAACTTGTATTGTATATTATGTAATTTTGAGATACCATAGACACGTATACAATGTTTCGACCTATCATTTCGACACATCTATATATATTTCGGAACAACCATAGACACTCTATATGTGAATGTTGGAGTTAGCTATACAGGGTTGAGGTTGATTCCAAAATATATATAGTTTGAGTTGTGATCAATACTGAGATACGTATACACTGGGTCGTAGATTGATTCAAGATAATATTTATCGATTTATTTCTGTACATCTAACTGTGGACAACTAGTTGTAGGTTACTAACGAGGACAGCTGACTTAATAAACTTAAAACATCAAAATATATTAAAAGTGTTGTAAATATATTTTGAACATACTTTGATATATATGTATATATTGTTATAGGTTCGTGAATCAACCAGTGGCCAAGTCTTACTTCCTGACGAAGTAAAAATCTGTGAAAGTGAGTTATAGTCCCACTTTTAAAATCTAATATTTTTGGGATGAGAATACATGCAGGTTTTATAAATGATTTACAAAATAGACACAAGTACGTGAAACTACATTCTATGGTTGAATTATCGAAATCGAATATGCCCCTTTTTATTAAGTCTGGTAATCTAAGAATTAGGGAACAGACACCCTAATTGACGCGAATCCTAAAGATAGATCTATTGGGCCTAACAAACCCCATCCAAAGTACCGGATGCTTTAGTACTTCGAAATTTATATCATATCCGAAGGGTGTCCCGGAATGATGGGGATATTCTTATATATGCATCTTGTTAATGTCGGTTACCAGGTGTTCACCATATGAATGATTTTTATCTCTATGTATGGGATGTGTATTGAAATATGAAATCTTGTGGTCTATTGTTACAATTTGATATATATAGGTTAAACCTATAACTCACCAACATTTTTGTTGACGTTTAAAGCATGTTTATTCTCAGGTGAATATTAAGAGCTTCCGCTGTTGCATACTAAAATAAGGACAAGATTTGGAGTCCATGTTTGTATGATATTGTGTAAAAACTGCATTCAAGAAACTGATTTCGATGTAACATATTTGTATTGTAAACCATTATGTAATGGTCGTGTGTAAACAGGATATTTTAGATTATCATTATTTGATAATCTACGTAAAGCTTTTTAAACCTTTATTTATGAAATAAAGGTTATGGTTTGTTTTAAAAATGAATGCAGTCTTTGAAAAACGTCTCATATAGAGGTCAAAACCTCGCAACGAAATCAATTAATATGGAACGTTTTTAATCAATAAGAACGGGACATTTCAGTTGGAATCCCAGCGTTGGTCTTAGAGAACCAGAAAATTTGCATTAGTGTGTCTTATCGAGTTTGTTAGGATGCATTAGTAAGTCTGGACTTCGACCGTGTTTTCTTTAAAAATGATTTCTTAACATTTTTGTTGGAAACTATATATTTTTAACATATGAATATTATGTGATATATTAATCTCTTAACGTGTTTGATATTATGTGATAGATGTCTACCTCTAGAACAAGTCCCATTGACTCACCTAATAATAATGAAGAGTCAAATGTAAATTGGAATGATTTGTGGACTGATTCACAAGTTCCCGAAGAGGAACCGGAAGAAGAGTCAGAACCGGAAGAAGAATCGGAACCGGAAGAAGAATCGGAACCGGATGAAGAAATAGAACCGGTGGGGGAAATAATAAAACGGTTAAGTAAAAGAAAATCCTCAACCAACCGACCAAAGTTAATTATGGTCAATGGTGTTTCCGCCAAGGAAGCAAAATATTGGGAGGATTACCAATTCTCCGATGAATCGGATTCCGACGAGAATTCCGATGATGTTATAGAAATTACCCCAACTGAATTTAAAAAGGCAAAAGAAAATAATAAGGGAAAGGGCATAAAAATAGAGAAATCTAATTCCAACCCCGATGAACTTTATATGTATCGTCAACCCCCGAAGTCCTTAAGTTGTAACAATGACCCGGGAACCTCTAAACCACCAGGTTTTTCTAAACCAATGTGGACAACGACAGCTCGTATTAGGGGAACATCATATATCCCTAGAAACTTGGCAAAACGAACCAAAACCGAAGAAGAAGAAACGAGCGAGTCGGAATAAGATAGTTGTATTCGTGTGGTGTAATATATGTAATATAGTGTTCTTATGCTTTATGATATATGTAAAAATTGCTTGTATTAATAAGTATTTTTTTATGAATCTAACTCTTGTCTATTTTACAGTTTAAAAACACAAAATGGATAGACAACCCAATATTTTAAGAGACCTACCCGGAGACATGATTGATGAAATCTTGTCTAGAGTCGGTCAGAATTCTTCGGTACAACTATTTAAGGCGAGATCAGTTTGTAAGACATTCGAAGAACGTTCCAAGAATGCCTTGGTTTATAAAAGGCTTTCGTTCGAAAGATGGGGGATAGCACATTGGGAAATCCATAAGTTACGATGTGTTTACTTTGACGCATATATTGCGGGGAACCCAAATGCTATTTTACGCAATGGGTTAAGAAATTATTTTGACTCAGTATATCCGAATATAGGACTTCGTGATTTAGAAAAAGCGGCTAACATGCAACATAAAGAAGCATGTTATGCTTACGGATTAGTAATGTTCGCTTCTCACCAAAGTGAGAACAAGAACATCGGGCTACAACTATTAAACAAAACGTTTCCACAAGTGACGGAGTCGGTAATTGGGGTAAGAAATGAGGTTTTTAGATTGTTACGGGACTGTTGGACATTACGTAACCCTCGTCCTTTTGACGACGTTACAACACGCTGTCTTATCAACGGCCATAACGGTTATGTTCCACAAGACCAAGGATGGGAAGTAATCCTAGTAAAACCAGAATGCATGACTTGTTTCTGGACGTATGAATTACGTGTCTTTATTGCCTTTGCTGAATGACTTGTGTACTAGCTAGAATTATCTTCACAACTATCTTGTATCAAAGTTATTGTGTGCTATATTTCATGCTTTATGTAAAATAAGCGGTATTGTAAGTTTGTAAAATATTGTATAAAAGTTTGAACGCGAAATATTATTATAATCAGTTTTTCATATAGAATTGTAGTAGTTGAATTGTATATTAGCTACTAAGTATGAACTTAACGGGTAGGTACTACCCGAATTTAAACTTATAAAACGCTAATATGAAGAAAAAGCTTTTATAAATGAGTTCATATTATGCTACGAAATACTATTAACTACTCTTAATATTCTGTATGATTAACTTGTTCCATTTAACTATTTTGAAGGAAATGGCACCGACTACTCGACACACCGTGAATATGAATGAAGAGGAATTCCGTACTTTTCTAGCTTCAAACATAGCCGCAGTACAGGCTGCGCTACATACCAACAATAACCTTGGATCTAGCAGTACAGGAAATCGTGTAGGATGCACCTACAAAGAATTCACTGCCTGCAAACCTTTGGAATTTGATGGAAACGAAGGACCGATCGGATTGAAACGGTGGACCGAGAAGGTCGAATCGGTGTTTGCCATAAGTAAGTGTACTGAAGAGGACAAAGTGAAGTACGCTACGCATACCTTCACAGGTTCTGCGTTAACATGGTGGAATACCTATCTAGAGCAAGTGGGACAAGACGATGCGTACGCACTACCGTGGTCAGCATTCAAGCACTTGATGAACGAGAAGTACCGTCCTAGAACCGAGGTCAATAAGCTCAAGACAGAACTTAGAGGGTTACGAACCCAAGGATTTGATATTACCACGTACGAAAGACGATTCACAGAATTGTGCCTATTGTGTCCGGGAGCATTCGAAGATGAGGAAGAGAAGATCGACGCGTTTGTGAAAGGATTACCGGAAAGAATTCAAGAAGATATAAGTTCACACGAGCCCGCCTCCATACAACAGGCATGTAGAATGGCTCACAAACTAGTGAACCAGATTGAAGAAAGAATTAAAGAACAGACTGCTGAAGAGGCCAATGTGAAGCAAGTCAAAAGAAAGTGGGAGGAAAACGGTGATAAGAATCACCAATACAACAACAACAGCAATTACAACAATAATCGCAACAATTATCCCAACAATCGCAACATCAATCGCAACTACAACAAACGGCCCAACAACAACAACAACAACAACAACAGCAACTACAACAATCATCCCAACAACAATAATAACCGCAACAACAACAATCAGAAGCAGCTATGCCAAAGGTGTGAAAAGAATCACTCGGGGTTCTGCACCAAATTTTGCAACAAGTGTAAAAGAAATGGTCATAGCGTGGCGAAGTGTGAGGTCTACGGACCAGGGGTTAATAGAACGAAAGGAACAAATGGTGTCGGAACGAGTAATGGCGGAGCAAGTAGTGTCGGAGCAAGTTATGCCAATGTAGTTTGTTATAAATGTGGAAAACCAGGCCACATTATTAGAAATTGCCCGAACCAGGAGAACACGAATGGACAAGGCCGTGGAAGAGTTTTCAATATTAATGCGGTAGAGGCACAGGAAGACCCAGAGCTTGTTACGGGTACGTTTCTTATTGACAATAAATCTGCTTACGTTTTATTTGATTCGGGTGCGGATAGAAGCTATATGAGTAGAGATTTTTGTGCTAAATTAAGTTGTCCATTGACGCCTTTGGATAGTAAATTTTTACTCGAATTAGCAAATGGTAAATTAATTTCAGCAGATAATATATGTCGGAATCGAGAAATTAAACTAGTTAGCGAAACATTTAAGATTGATTTGATACCAGTAGAGTTAGGGAGTTTTGATGTGATAATCGGTATGGACTGGTTGAAAGAAGTGAAAGCGGAGATCGTTTGTTACAAAAATGCAATTCGCATTATACGAGAAAAAGGAAAACCCTTAATGGTGTACGGAGAAAAGGGCAACACGAAGCTACATCTTATTAGTAATTTGAAGGCACAAAAACTAATAAGAAAAGGTTGCTATGCTGTTCTAGCACACGTCGAGAAAGTACAAACTGAAGAAAAGAGCATCAATGATGTTCCCATTGCAAAAGAATTTCCCGATGTATTTCCGAAAGAATTACCGGGATTACCCCCACATCGATCCGTTGAATTTCAAATAGATCTTGTACCAGGAGCTGCACCAATAGCTCGTGCTCCTTACAGACTCGCACCCAGCGAGATGAAAGAACTGCAAAGCCAATTACAAGAACTTTTAGAGCGTGGTTTCATTCGACCAAGCACATCACCATGGGGAGCTCCTGTTTTGTTTGTCAAGAAGAAAGATGGTACATTCAGGTTGTGTATCGACTACCGAGAGTTGAACAAACTTACCATAAAGAACCGCTACCCACTACCGAGAATCGATGACTTATTTGATCAACTACAAGGCTCGTCTGTTTATTCAAAGATTGACTTACGTTCCGGGTATCATCAAATGCGGGTGAAAGAAGATGATATTCCAAAGACTGCTTTCAGAACACGTTACGGTCATTACGAGTTTATGGTCATGCCGTTTGGTTTAACTAATGCACCAGCTGTGTTCATGGACCTTATGAACCGAGTGTGTGGACCATACCTTGACAAGTTTGTCATTGTTTTCATTGATGACATACTTATTTACTCAAAGAATGACCAAGAACACGGTGAACATTTGAGAAAGGTGTTAGAAGTATTGAGGAAGGAAGAATTGTACGCTAAGTTTTCAAAGTGTGCATTTTGGTTGGAAGAAGTTCAATTCCTCGGTCACATAGTGAACAAAGAAGGTATTAAGGTGGATCCGGCAAAGATAGAAACTGTTGAAAAGTGGGAAACCCCGAAAACTCCGAAACACATACGCCAGTTTTTAGGACTAGCTGGTTACTACAGAAGGTTCATCCAAGACTTTTCCAGAATAGCAAAACCCTTGACTGCATTAACGCATAAAGGGAAGAAATTTGAATGGAATGATGAACAAGAGAAAGCGTTTCAGTTATTGAAGAAAAAGCTAACTACGGCACCTATATTGTCATTGCCTGAAGGGAATGATGATTTTGTGATTTATTGTGATGCATCAAAGCAAGGTCTCGGTTGTGTATTAATGCAACGAACGAAGGCAATTGCTTATGCGTCTAGACAATTGAAGATTCACGAACAAAATTATACGACGCATGATTTGGAATTAGGCGCGGTTGTTTTTGCATTAAAGACTTGGAGGCACTACTTATATGGGGTCAAAAGTATTATATATACCGACCACAAAAGTCTTCAACACATATTTAATCAGAAACAACTGAATATGAGGCAGCGTAGGTGGATTGAATTATTGAATGATTACGACTTTGAGATTCGTTACCACCCGGGGAAGGCAAATGTGGTAGCCGATGCCTTGAGCAGGAAGGACAGAGAACCCATTCGAGTAAAATCTATGAATATAATGATTCATAATAACATTACTACTCAAATAAAGGAGGCGCAACAAGGAGTTTTAAAAGAGGGAAATTTAAAGGATGAAATACCCAAAGGATCGGAGAAGCATCTTAATATTCGGGAAGACGGAACCCGGTATAGGGCTGAAAGGATTTGGGTACCAAAATTTGGAGATATGAGAGAAATGGTACTTAGAGAAGCTCATAAAACCAGATACTCAATACATCCTGGAACGGGGAAGATGTACAAGGATCTCAAGAAACATTTTTGGTGGCCGGGTATGAAAGCCGATGTTGCTAAATACGTAGGAGAATGTTTGACGTGTTCTAAGGTCAAAGCTGAGCATCAGAAACCATCAGGTCTACTTCAACAACCCGAAATCCCGGAATGGAAATGGGAAAACATTACCATGGATTTCATCACTAAATTGCCAAGGACTGCAAGTGGTTTTGATACTATTTGGGTAATAGTTGACCGTCTCACCAAATCAGCACACTTCTTGCCAATAAGAGAAGATGACAAGATGGAGAAGTTAGCACGACTGTATTTGAAGGAAGTCATCTCCAGACATGGAATACCAATCTCTATTATCTCTGATAGGGATGGCAGATTTATTTCAAGATTCTGGCAGACATTACAGCAAGCATTAGGAACTCGTCTAGACATGAGTACTGCCTATCATCCACAAACTGATGGGCAGAGCAAAAGGACGATACAAACGCTTGAAGACATGCTACGAGCATGTGTTATTGATTTCGGAAACAGTTGGGATCGACATCTACCATTAGCAGAATTTTCCTACAACAACAGCTACCATTCAAGCATTGAGATGGCGCCGTTTGAAGCACTTTATGGTAGAAAGTGCAGGTCTCCGATTTGTTGGAGTGAAGTGGGAGATAGACAGATTACGGGTCCGGAGATTATACAAGAAACTACCGAGAAGATCATCCAAATTCAACAACGGTTGAAAACCGCCCAAAGTCGACAAAAGAGCTACGCTGACATTAAAAGAAAAGATATAGAATTTGAAATTGGAGAGATGGTCATGCTTAAAGTTGCACCTTGGAAAGGCGTTGTTCGATTTGGTAAACGAGGGAAATTAAATCCAAGGTATATTGGACCATTCAAGATTATTGATCGTGTTGGACCAGTAGCTTACCGACTAGAGTTACCTCAACAACTCGCGGCTGTACATAACACTTTCCACGTCTCGAATTTAAAGAAATGTTTTGCTAAAGAAGATCTCACTATTCCGTTAGATGAAATCCAAATCAACGAAAAACTTCAATTCATCGAAGAACCCGTCGAAATAATGGATCGTGAGGTTAAAAGACTTAAGCAAAACAAGATACCAATTGTTAAGGTTCAATGGAATGCTCGTAGAGGACCCGAGTTCACCTGGGAGCGTGAAGATCAGATGAAGAAGAAATACCCGCATCTATTTCCAGAAGATTCGTCAACACCTTCAACAGCTTAAAATTTCGGGACGAAATTTATTTAACGGGTAGGTACTGTAGTGACCCGAACTTTTCCATGTTTATATATATTAATTGAGATTGATATTTACATGATTAAATGTTTCCAACATGTTAAGCAATCAAACTTGTTAAGATTTGATTAATTGAAATATGTTTCATATAGACAATTGACCACCCAAGTTGACCGGCGATTCACGAACGTTAAAACTTGTAAAAACGACATGACGATATATATATATGGATATACATATGGTTAACATGAGATTATGATAAGTAAGTATCTCCATAAGTATATTAACAATGAGTTATATACATATAAACAAGACTACTAACTTAAGGATTTCGAAACGAGACATATATGTAACGATTATCGTTGTAACGACATTTAAATGAATATATATCATATTAAGATATATTAATATATCATAATATCATGATAATATAATAATTTAACATCTCATTAGATATAATAAACAATGGGTTAACAACATTAATTGAGATCGTTAACTTAAAGGTTTCAAAACAACACTTACATGTAACGACTAACGATGACTTAACGACTCAGTTAAAATGTATATACATGTAGTGTTTTAATATGTATTTATACACTTTTGAAAGACTTCAATACACTTATCAAAATACTTCTACTTAACAAAAATGCTTACAATTACATCCTCGTTCAGTTTCATCAACAATTCTACTCGTATGCACCCGTATTCGTACTCGTACAATACACAGCTTTTAGATGTATGTACTATTGGTATATACACTCCAATGATCAGCTCTTAGCAGCCCATGTGAGTCACCTAACACATGTGGGAACCATCATTTGGCAACTAGCATGAAATATCTCATAAAATTACAAAAATATGAGTAATCATTCATGACTTATTTACATGAAAACAAAATTACATATCCTTTATATCTAATCCATACACCAACGACCAAAAACACCTACAAACACTTTCATTCTTCAATTTTCTTCATCTAATTGATCTCTCTCAAGTTCTATCTTCAAGTTCTAAGTGTTCTTCATAAATTCCAAAAGTTCTAGTTTCATAAAATCAAGAATACTTTCAAGTTTGCTAGCTCACTTCCAATCTTGTAAGGTGATCATCCAACCTCAAGAAATCTTTGTTTCTTACAGTAGGTTATCATTCTAATACAAGGTAATAATCATATTCAAACTTTGGTTCAATTTCTATAACTATAACAATCTTATTTCAAGTGATGATCTTACTTGAACTTGTTTTCGTGTCATGATTCTGCTTCAAGAACTTCGAGCCATCCAAGGATCCATTGAAGCTAGATCCATTTTTCTCTTTTTCAGTAGGTTTATCCAAGGAAATTAAGGTAGTAATGATGTTCATAACATCATTCGATTCATACATATAAAGCTATCTTATTCGAAGGTTTAAACTTGTAATCACTAGAACATAGTTTAGTTAATTCTAAACTTGTTCGCAAACAAAAGTTAATCCTTCTAACTTGACTTTTAAAATCAACTAAACACATGTTCTATATCTATATGATATGCTAACTTAATGATTTAAAACCTGGAAACACGAAAAACACCGTAAAACCGGATTTACGCCGTCGTAGTATCACCGCGGGCTGTTTTGGGTTAGTTAATTAAAAACTATGATAAACTTTGATTTAAAAGTTGTTATTCTGAAAAAAATTATTTTTATTATGAACATGAAACTATATCCAAAAATTATGGTTAAACTCAAAGTGGAAGTATGTTTTCTAAAATGGTCATCTAGACGTCGTTCTTTCGACTGAAATGACTACCTTTACAAAAACGACTTGTAACTTATTTTTCCGACTATAAACCTATACTTTTTCTGTTTAGATTCATAAAATAGAGTTCAATATGAAACCATAGCAATTTGATTCACTCAAAACGGATTTAAGATGAATAAGTTATGGGTAAAACAAGATTGGATAATTTTTCTCATTTTAGCTACGTGAAAATTGGTAACAAATCTATTCCAACCATAACTTAATCAACTTGTATTGTATATTATGTAATTTTGAGATACCATAGACACGTATACAATGTTTCGACCTATCATGTCGACACATCTATATATATTTCGGAACAACCATAGACACTCTATATGTGAATGTTGGAGTTAGCTATACAGGGTTGAGGTTGATTCCAAAATATATATAGTTTGAGTTGTGATCAATACTGAGATACGTATACACTGGGTCGTGGATTGATTCAAGATAATATTTATCGATTTATTTCTGTACATCTAACTGTGGACAACTAGTTGTAGGTTACTAACGAGGACAGCTGACTTAATAAACTTAAAACATCAAAATATATTAAAAGTGTTGTAAATATATTTTGAACATACTTTGATATATATGTATATATTGTTATAGGTTCGTGAATCAACCAGTGGCCAAGTCTTACTTCCTGACGAAGTAAAAATCTGTGAAAGTGAGTTATAGTCCCACTTTTAAAATCTAATATTTTTGGGATGAGAATACATGCAGGTTTTATAAATGATTTACAAAATAGACACAAGTACGTGAAACTACATTCTATGGTTGAATTATCGAAATCGAATATGCCCATTTTTATTAAGTCTGGTAATCTAAGAATTAGGGAACAGACACCCTAATTGACGCGAATCCTAAAGATAGATCTATTGGGCCTAACAAACCCCATCCAAAGTACCGGATGCTTTAGTACTTCGAAATTTATATCATATCCGAAGGGTGTCCCGGAATGATGGGGATATTCTTATATATGCATCTTGTTAATGTCGGTTACCAGGTGTTCACCATATGAATGATTTTTATCTCTATGTATGGGATGTGTATTGAAATATGAAATCTTGTGGTCTATTGTTACGATTTGATATATATAGGTTAAACCTATAACTCACCAACATTTTTGTTGACGTTTAAAGCATGTTTATTCTCAGGTGAATATTAAGAGCTTCCGCTGTTGCATACTAAAATAAGGACAAGATTTGGAGTCCATGTTTGTATGATATTGTGTAAAAACTGCATTCAAGAAACTGATTTCGATGTAACATATTTGTATTGTAAACCATTATGTAATGGTCGTGTGTAAACAGGATATTTTAGATTATCATTATTTGATAATCTACGTAAAGCTTTTTAAACCTTTATTTATGAAATAAAGGTTATGGTTTGTTTTAAAAATGAATGCAGTCTTTGAAAAACGTCTCATATAGAGGTCAAAACCTCGCAACGAAATCAATTAATATGGAACGTTTTTAATCAATAAGAACGGGACATTTCATTGTATTCATAAATAAAGATGTACGTTTCTACATGTCGTAGATTTCTATCCGGCGAATCTTTTCGGTTTTCAAATCAACGGTCAAACTTTTGGGATTTTTAAACCCAAATTATTTTAAATATAATATTTTGATGTCATATGATTATATATAGTGTTTATATATTTTATTTATCGCGTATATGTTATCTCTCTGAAGAATTAATCGCGTAGTAGCGTTTTCGCGTTTCGGGCTTCGATCGGGTGTTCGGGCCACAAACAACTTTTCATATATCATTGTGGGACATGTGGGTCCCACCTCACTCAAAATTTTGGCCGAACCCCTTAGAGGGGGGAGAGCCTTGCCTTTTTTTTTGCCATTTTACATTTTCACTCCAAAATCATTTCATTTCATTAAAACCTAAATTGCTCTCACCCTTCTCCTTCCTCCCTTTGTGGCCGTTGCCACCATCACCATTAACATCATCATCTTCATCAATTAAAAGCTTGGATCAAAGGGCTTCTTGCATAATCGTGATCTTCTCTTCATTCTCTACGCCTTCATATCTCTTGATTATTGATTAGGGTATAAACCCGAACCCTAGCTTTTTTATTTTTAATTAATTTTTCTGTTTTTGATGATTATTATGATAGTATAGTGCTTGTGTATTGTTGGATTAATGATTGTATGCATTGATTTACTCGTTATTGCATGTTTTCAGTTTGTTTGATTTAGGACAGCAGACTAATTGATCATTTCAGTACACTTAACTGATGTTTTGTTAAATTGAAGTGTTTAGATGTGTTCCTCTTATCAAGACATTGATTTTAGACTCCGAATTCATGTTATTTCGATTCCCAGAACTTAAGTTATGCATAAAATGGTGTTTTCATGGAATTAAAATATAAAAACGAATGTGTTCAGTTTTGGTTCAACTTTGTGATCACTTTTGGAGTCTCTAGGGTGTACTAGTGTGTTAGGATTGATGATGGGATGAACATTCATGTTCGTGTCATCGAAATCCGAGCCACGGATCACCCGGAATGACTAAAACAAGATTTTAAATGGATTAAAGTTCCAAGTTGATGTATGGCTATTGGTTATGAATTAGGGATGATTTTGGGGTGTTCTTGAGTACACTAGTGTGTCGGGTGGTTTGGTTAGGCGAAGATATATATAAGACTCGCCGAAACCCGACATACGGGGCTCAAGTTATGACCCGATGAACTTTTAAATAAAACTTATGGTTATAAAATGGAACTTATGATATAAATAATGATTTTCATTATTATTAAATTACTTATGATATAAAAGTAATTATTTTAATTTAAGATTTATGATATATATATATTTATTATATCATTTATTAACTACATTATGATTTAATTAAACATTTAATTAAACTTATGATTAATAATACTTTTATTATTAATGAAAAAAACTTATAATAAGTATTAAACCTATGTTATGGAATTATTTTAGTAAGACTTATAATAAAGATTAATTAATATTTAATTATTATAAGACTTGGTAATTATTTAATTATAATTTAATTATTAAATACTTATGATTTAATAATTATAATTAAATACTTATGATATGATTAATAATTCATTATTAATTAATAACACTTATGATTAAAAATTCATTATTAATTAATAAAACTTATGTTATGAATATTTAAATAATTAATTAAATACTTATGTTATATTAATTATATCATTTAAACTTATGTTAACTTTAATAATTCAATTTAATTTAATTAAACTTATGATATGACATGATTATACATTTATGACTTTAAATAACATTATAACTTATATTATTAATATAATTTATACTTTAAAATTCAATGTTGACTATGTTTGACCAAGGTTGACTTTTAAGTTGACTTTCGATTGACTTTGACTTTCAGTTGACTTTTGTTGACTTTCTAATTAAGGAAACTTTCCTAAGTTAAAAACTTTCTAAAAATAGAAACTTTCTAAAAATAGAAACTTTCTAAAAATAGAAACTTTTCAAAAATAGAAACTTTCTAAAAATAGAAACTTTCCAAAAATGGAAACCTGCTAAAAATAGAAACTTTCTAAAAAGGGTTTAAGCTACAAATAGGCCATATACTTTCATTTTTGTCCCAATGTAGGCTATATACCCTAAAAAATACCAATGTAGATTATATACTCTTAAAAGTTGTATCGATGTACACAAATTTTACAAGTTACATGCTGAACCGGTAAGTTAATTATTTAACATTTGTTTTGCATTTTTTATGGCTACAAATAGGTGATATACTTTCAGTTTTTTTCCGATGTAGGCTATATACTTTCAGTTTTGTTCCGATGTAGGCTATATACTTTTAGTTTTGTTCCGATGTTTCACCAACGTCATTCTCCACGTAGGATGCCACATCATCGTTTAGTTGTTTATCCGGTTAATAAGTTTTGTTCGTTCATATTAGTACACTTTATGAAAGTATATAGCCTACATTGGTATTTTTCGGAGTATATAGCCTACATTGGGACAAAAATGAAAGTATATGGCATATTTATGACTTTAACCCTTCTAAAAATAGAAAGTACGTGTTATACGATGTCCTAATGATACCAAAACATACTGAGTGTTGTTCTATGTTTACTTGCAACAAGTACTATAGCTATCATACTAACACTTGACCTAAGTTAGTTATTTATATCGACCTGTTTTATTTATAGGTCGGCATTGTGATCATTCTTGATCACTTACTTCATTTGCAGTTCACATTTTTGTGTGGTTACTTCATTTTCGTTAAGGTGAGTTATAGTCCCGTTTTTCTTACTATTTAAAGTATTTTTGGGATGTGATTATATGCATTTTGTTTTACGTTTAGACACAAGTGGCAATTAAATTTAAATTATTCATTACGAGTTGAACGAAAATATTCCCTAGTGTGGTAACTATAATCACTGGTTTTTACTGGTGAACGCAAATCCTATGGATAGATCTATCGGGCCTGACAGCCCCATTTCGAGCTAGTCACGCTAGCAATTTATAATCAAAATGTATTAGTACTTCGTAATTATTTGAAGATACACCTGTTCAGTGTATATTGTGTTTGGTAAGGGTGGAATTGGTTAAGTGGTTACCAGGTGACTCATGGGTTAATGGAATAATAGTTTAATGTTTTCTAATATTTTAAATCTCATGGTCTAAAGTTTATTCGTTTATTTAAATCTATAATTCACTCAACATTTTTGTTGATAGTTTACTCGCATGTTTTCACAGTTGATATGGCCAAAATGGACGGTTTTATTTGTGCGGTGTCGTTAGGCCGCAACACGTCAGAGTTAGCTTCCACGAGGGTGTAATGGTTTTATCATTTATATTTAGCTGGGGTTTCTAGCTATAACTCACCTACTTGTCTTCCTTTTAACGAGTAAGTGGTAAATATAACTCAGGTTCGTATTTTTATATGTTTGCTCAGTAATGTGGGACAAAAGTGCCTATATAGTTAACCCTAGTGACAAGAGGTGATAGATTAAGATTAACTCAATAAAACAGTAATTTAACTATAAAGGTAAAGATAGATAGGTATGGAGAATAGGATTCTGAAGGGGAATTATTGCACGAGTTTAACTTCCTAGGATAAACACTAAACCTCAATCAACTGGGCAATGAACCTAATGATTTGTCACTAAGAGTTTAGGCCTTGAAGATTCTGGCTAAGACGGATATCCCTACTCCCAACGTTAACCTAAAAGGTTTAAACGACCTTATGGATAGAATCCTAGGTACATGAACAAAGTGGTATACCCAATAAAGGAAAGTCTCAGCTTTTCTTAATCCTAGTTGGTCTAACTAAAGCAATATCCTACCATTTAATCACTATGCTATGCCTTAACATTAACAGACGTGCAATCTTAGATATTCTAAGGTACTGCTAATTGGAATAGAGGTCTCTCCTTTGCAATCACTTATTCAACCCCGGATCATCTTACAACATCTCAAGAACATTGCTTTTGACGCGAATCATGATTTTGAGTAAGCTAGTGTTCACTGAACTCTCTGTTGCTAACTCTAATCACAACCTAAATGGGCAGCTCTTCTATGACGAATAAGTGGTTATTTGTACGTAGGTACTATATCCCTATTGTGACGTTAAGCACATATAACTACTTACCTTGTATCCTAGGGTTGATCAGGTCCTAATACTAGGTTATAGCCACGTGAATAAGCAGAAAGGGTGATCCGTAAATTAAACTTCTAAACCGTCAAGGTTTTAGCATAACAGTATGATAAGTTTTAGAAAAAGTATTCAACATGTAATAAACATTTGTAACAGATAGATAATCATGCAAGATGAAAGCAACTTAAGATAACAAGATAACTTCATTAAATTAAGGAAAGCGTTCACCGTTTACAGACGAGATCTGGACCATTACAAGTGCTGACATCCTCTAGACCGCTCCTATTACAATCTTTGGCGTTCGCCTCCGGGTACTTAATTTCCCGCTCGGAGGTGAGAAGGCCTTGAAAGCTCTAGTGAGAGAAAGTGTATTGTAGTGAGAGAGTGAAGAGAGGTGTGTTGAAATTGGATAACAAAAAGCCTTTAAATATACTAGAATTTTGCCTGCAAATGGCTGGCAAGCTGTTTGGCAAGCCGTTTGGCAGGCCGTATTTGGCAGGCCGTTTGCTAGGCAAGCCGTTTATCGAGCCTGTTTGCCTGACCGTTTCGCAGGCCGTTTGCCATACTGGCAAGCCGTTTGGTAAGCCATATGGCAGGCCGTTTTTGTGCCTGGTCAGCCTTGATTCACTGGATCGTAACTTGATTTCTTGTCTTTCACCATTTTCGCTCTAAAATCTTCGTTTTAGCTCCGTTTCTCTTGATTCTTTTTGCATCGTCTTCGTAATTACTTTATCTACAAGTTTAACCGAAAAAGCGATTATTTTTCCATCAAAGTTTTGAACTTTATGCTTTTTGGGACTCAATATCGGGGGGAAAAACATGACTTTTTAGCCGATATCAAATATCCCACACTTAGACTTTGCTTGTCCTCAAGCAAACTTTCGAACTTTTAAACAGCGAGGACTTTAATTTGTAGTGATCAAGTTGTCTTTGTTCTGCAAGACATAAGAGTGAAAACTTAGTTCTTATTCTTTTTGCTATTCTCAAATCTTTTTCCGCAAGCATGAGAGGATGTTACATAACTGAGGCTATATCACTCGGGTCACTCATTTCACTCTAGTGTTTAGGGTGTCCTATAGTTCTAAGAAATGAAGTCACTCTTAGCCAGTCATGCTTACATTCTTCATTATAGGCTTGATCAAGACTCAAATCTCCATCACTTAGTTGCGAGAATTTTCAGTTATCGACTCAGCTTGGATTGCGAAGAGACGGAGATTTGGAAGTTTAGGGTGCGAAGGGTTTTGATAGATAGGAGTTTCTTTTTGAAAGATCGATTTCAGTGATCCTTTCAGCTTTTTGTCAGGAATTTCATGGTAAGCATCCTTCTTTTTGACTGCCAGGAGTTTCTTTTCTCGAATCTTTTCTGGTTCTGCTCCCTTTCTCAGAACCTTTATTCATCAACAAGATTTTTTTTTTAGATAACATCTTTTGCTTTTCTCTTCGAGGTCTCCTTTTAGCGATCTTCTTTGATAATTGGCTTGGATGCTAGCATTTTTTCTAATGCAGTTTTGTCGAGGGTTTTCCCAAAAAGGATGATTTTGTCGGGATTTATTTATTTATGAAGCGGATAGAGTAGGTAAGAAGAGGTAATATGATGGAAATGAAAATGTGTAGTGGTGGTTGTTTTTGTCTTCATGAATAGCTGAGGTTTTAACTTAGTTATCCTCATCAAACTGTGTGATTCCTAAATGTAGATCAAGAGCAAGTTCTGATTCCGAGATGTTAACATCGACGCGCTCAACGAAAATATAGTTAAGCACTAAAAATGAGTGCTTATAAAGCCTTATTTGGGGGTGCCTCACAACAATTATAGTAGGTTGAATTGCGCCTTTCGTTATGCAATGCTCTTTTGGAAAATTGATTTTGATTTTCGCAAAAAGTTTTCAACCTTGTTTTACCCTTTTTGTCTATTTTGTAGCAAAAACTTTTTGATCTTTTATAGAATTTTATAATCCTTAGCGTTTTATAATTCGGAAAGTTTTAAATTTCTGTGAAAAAGTTGAGGATTTTACAAGAATCGTTATGTGCAACATTTGCTATCCCACACTTTAAAATAACATTGTCCTCAATGTTAAGGATACGAAGTATCCCACACTTTAGGTTTTAAAAGAGGCGTTGTGTTATTAAAAGTTTCTGTTGGTGAGGTTGCCAATCCCACATTTAGTTTTTAAAGTGGTATAGTAGTTTGCGCATATTCTATTGAAAAGGTGGTGAAGACGCAGTACTCCCCTATGGTTGCAGGACATGTAGTCGGATGGCGCGCTAATTATGGATTCTTCAATTCTTGTGCCGGCGTCATCCTCATTCAGAGCGTCCTTACTCCAAGTTGTGCTTCCATCTCGTACGGTCTCGATCGTTGTTTGTTTTATGACGTTTTATTCATGCAATTGTTATTCTAAAAACCATGCATACTAAAAACATAAAGATAGTTATGCCCGAAACCGGGCGTACAAGCATAAAGTAAGATAGAGTAGCATAAGTAATAATCCAAATATTCGAAATATAAATATAGTCACGGCTGAGGTGGTGGGTACGGAGGGGAATAGATTACGCTGGTGCGCGGCCTTGCCGGGTTTCTCAATCTGGACTGACCTTCGTCGATCATCTCCTCGTCTGTGGCGAAATGGTTCGCCAATTCTGCTGTGTTCACACCCGAGGATATCCTGAACTGCATCTCGTCCGACCGTGCAATCAACCCTATAAGCGATGATGTGCTCGTGTAAACCATAGGCCCTGTTTGCCAACCCATGCCTTCCTGTAAATCTCTACCCCTACCCCACTATTGGTTAATGTCCATACCATCTATACCCTGTACAATCCCCTCGGTCATACGTCGGTGCAACGCCTGATCCCATACCAACTCTTGAGCATCGGTAGATGTGTCTCTGTTAATGTTCATATGGGAGGTGTCGAACAGGTTGTCATTAAGAACCTGTAGCCCCTGTGCTCTGTGGAGGTGGAGGTGGGATAACTGTACGCTGCGTGTAATGATGCTGAGGAGGAGATGCGGGTCCTGAATGCTGGTGGCTTGGGCCTGCTCCTCTGGGGTCCCTGTGGGATACTAATACCGAGTACTCATGAGGGTATGGCGGGACGTTGAGTTGTCTGCCCGCATAGTGTGTAAAATGATCTTCTGAAGGATCGCATGCTGGGAAAACCAACTCTCGTGTCCTGGTAGATGCCCTATGTAGTAGTGGTATGGCGGAAACTTTGGGCTATCACCCTCCCTAACTGATGAGTTGAAAGGACCCGTTCATATACATTATAAACGATTCACAATAGTTGATTACATCGCGAGGTATTTGACCTCTATATGATACGTTTTACAAACATTGCATTCGTTTTTAAAAGACAAACTTTCTTTACATCAAAAATTGATGGCATGCATACCATTTCATATTACATCCAACTATAATTGACTTAATATTAATCTTGATGAACTCAACGACTCGAATGCAACGTCTTTCAAAGTAGGTCATGAATGACTCCAAGTAATATCCTTAAAATGAGCTAATGCACAGCGGAAGATTTCTTTAATACCTGAGAATAAACATGTTTTAAAGTGTCAACCAAAAGGTTGGTGAGTTCATTAGTTTATCATAATCAATCATTTCCGTAATAGTAATAGACCACAAGATTTCATATACATAAACGTTTTAATAAAAATATTCTAAGTGGTTGAGCACTTGGTAACCATACTTAACATTTAATCAACGTCGCATATTCCCTTTATTATGAAATCTCACTACACTGTACCAAGTGTAGTCACTGAAAACGAAGTACTGTGCAACCGTTGAATACTGGTCATCCAGTCCGGTTGGGGTTGTCAGGCCCGATAGATCTATCAACAGGATTCGCGTTTACAATACCGCATGTAAATGGTAGTTACCAAGCTATTAGGGAGAAATATGCAAAGTGGTACAACTCAATGTAGAATATGTTTTTAGTACTTGTGTCCATTTCGTAAAACAGTTATAAAACAGTGCATGTATTCTCAGCCCAAAAATATATATAAAAAGGGAATAATGAAACTCACTTTTGCCTTGAAGGTATTTAACACGACTTGGTCTTCGATAGATATCACGAACCTAACCATATATATAATATATCAACATATTTTCTTTTCAAGTAATCGTTATATATATATATATATATATATATATATATATATATATATATATATATATATATATATATATATATATATATATATATATATATATATATACGTACTTATAATACTTTTAATGTTTTCTTAGTCCGTAGTTAGCAGTCCGATGTTAGTGGTCCACAATTAGTTGCTCAATAAAATAAATAAAGACTCCATTGTATTCGTATTGATCAGAATTAATCTCGACCCATGGTACCATGTTGTCAAATGACGTGTTGCGTACATAAAGTACCGTGTTGTTAAATGACGTGTTGCGTACAATCATGAGGTCTTATGATTAATCTTCTCGTGTTGTTTACGGGTGGTTCTGAAATATATAAAATCAAATCATAAGTAATTATATATATAAAATATTATATTAATTAGAAAAGATATGATTAATTTACTTTTTCTCCAAATATTTTCGTAGCTAAACTAGCTTCGGATACCCAATCTTGTTTTAGTCGTAGTTTCTTCATTACAACTCCGTTTTTGTTGGTTCAACTTGCCACTTCCTTGGATCGAGTCAAATTTTAAGAATATGAACTGAAAATACCTTAGTTTGTATTCGAAATCACAGGTTATAGGTCAAAGTTTGATGAAACTTATGAAAGTGATCATTTTCCATCATAAAAACAACATTTAATGATCATTTTTCTAAAAATACTTACACTTTGAGTTAAACCATGAAATTTTTATGTGTTAACATATTCATAAGAAATATCATTTTTCCAGAACATGAACTTCCAATTCAAAGTTCAAGATGGTTTTTAATTATCCAACCCAAAACAGCCCCCGGTTGCACTCCGACGATGTAGATTCAGTTTTTAAGATGTTCTTTGTAAAACCAAGTTATATCTTGTTAAGTTAGCATATCATTATGATATATTACAGGTCTTGAAGTGTTTTAAAAGTTAAGTTAGAAGGATCTATTTAGTTTGAAAACAAGTTTGAAATCATTCAAACTATGTTCTTGTTGTTAAAATTTTACAACATAAAATAAGATAGCTATATAAATATGAATCGAATAAAATTATAAACAAGGTTACTACCTCAAGTTACTTGGACAAAGTTACTGTAAGAGATAAGAAAAAAATCTTGGAATCAAAGAGTGGTGGAGTTAGATCAAAAGGTTGGAAGTATACTTCTTCAAATGGGTGGTTATTTTGATATGTTCTTGAAAGAGTTTTCTTATGGTGTTTAAGGCTTGTAATTGAAGCTAAATGATGGGGAAAATGCTTGGAGATGATCAAGTATGAAGTTAGGAGTATTTTGAGAGAGAAATGAGGGTGTAGGTATGAGAAAATGGAGTGAAGAAATGGTGTTCATTCATAAAAACGTTTTTAGTTTATAAAGAAAGAAAAGGATTCCTAATTTTGTTTTCTTACTAATAATTCATGCTAATTGACAAATCCTAGTTACCTCATATCTATGGCAGTAATAATGTTGATTAGGATGTTGATTTGATGTGTATATACTAATAGTAAATACGTATAGAAGCTGGGTATGATACGGGTACATATACCCTAGATATACGTATAGAAATCTTGAGGAAACGGAACGAGGATTCAAATATAGCTATCTTTTGTAAATATACTTATATTATTTTATGTATAAAAGCCCTTTAAAAGTGATTAAATACATATCTATACGATACATGTATAAACATTATAAGTTTTAAGTCAAAGAACGTTACGTATAGTTATCGTTTTGAAAACTTAAGTTAGTAGTTTCTAAATATACTTATAACTCATTGTTATTAGTACACAATGAGATGTTAAACCATCCTTAAATCATGTTAAATATATATAAATACATATATATACACAAACGTATAATTATCGTATGTTATATAGTTCGTGATATCATCGGTCAAATTGGACTGTCAAACGTTGTGTAAAACTCTTTTCAAAAACACAAGTCTCAACAATTTGGATTGCTTATCATGTTGGTAAGGTTTAATTTATGTAAATATTAATCTCATAGGTATAAAATGATCGGAAAAATCCGGGTCGTTACAGTACCTACCCGTTAAATAAATTTCGTCCCGAAATTTGATCGAGATCGTCATGGCTAACCATAAAAATATTTTCATGACGAATATGAGTTGATAAATAGAGTTTTATAATCATTGAGTAATATAAATAAAACAATTTGATTACGCGAAGAGTATAAGTGAAGCTATCACAAAAGAGTGAAATGAATAAATGCAGATTCATTTTAACCAGTGACGTAGTCACGGTTGATTTTCAGATTTAGAGGAAATCTTCGTCATAAGATTTGGGTTCTTCGATAATTAAGGAAATTAGAATCCTCTTTGGTTAAATGCGATGATCTGTCCTGATTGTTCTGTCTGGTACTTCACTATAAATCCACCATCTTCGTTTCCTTACAACTCACACCTTCTATTCTTTCTCCCTCAACTCATATTTTAAAGTATTTGTCAATATGCTCCATCCTGTGCTGATTCTTGATATACTCCTCACTTTCATATCTGTCGTTCTTCTTTTTCATCTGCCGCTGAAAGAATCTATTTACTTCTACTATACTCTTGGTTTTATAGTGTTTTTAGTTCTCCCGTGTCTTTATATTACTATATGCATCGATATATATGGTTTATAATTTTCAGGTTGTCATTGGGCTTTATATCTTCCCTTATATTTCCAAGTTCCTGCTTCTGTCTTCTATAATCATTGTCATCTACAGTTAATGCTCCATTCTATTTGCTGCGATTTATACTCCCATTTCTATTTCAGAGCTTCATTCTTTCATTTCCTCTTCTTGCGATTAAGCACCGTATATAATGGTCCAAATTTCGTAGATATGAATTTCGGAATGAACATAGTTAATGTTCTAAGAGTAAAATTGAAATGGCACGATCTTGATTTGTCAAATTACCAAAATTCAAGAGAAAAGATAGAATTATCAGAAAGAATATGTTCTCGATATGTTTGGAGATTAGGTAGAATGTAAGAGTCGTGTAACATGGCACATGATGCCGTTATAATCTGTGAATCATCACGTTCCATTAGAAACTCAGCATGACTTACTTTAATATAATCACGTTGATCAAGTGTCATTATATTATACTAACTCATGCTTCAGTTCCCAACACTACTTCAAAAACATTCATAATTTAAATTCGAATTTTTCAGAATTTAGAAACTAATACAGTTTCCTTTATAATATATCACTGATATCGCGAAGAGATAAAAGATTTCAGTTAACAATAGTTATGAAAATATCTTCAAAAATATGGAGGATATTTATAATGAAAGATATGATGATATCTTAGAATATTTAAGATAAGAGGATGATGAAGAATATTATCCACAAGGGTTTAGAGTCAGGAGCAAGGTATTTGATAATGACGATACTGAATCATTAGGATTCTTTGAAGGCAGGTTTAGTCTTTGTGATTTGTCCACAGCCTCCTTCATACTTTGCTCAATCCATTTTCCAGTTCCAAACCTTCTCTTTTTCTGAGTTTTGCCAACACACTATTTTTTATCATCAAACTTTTTACTGTTAAGATCGTTGACAGTTTCTGCTGCTTCATCAGCATTTTTTAAAATTTCGAGAACTATTTCGCAGTTTAGGCGTTTTTCAGAAACTTCACATTCGAAGTATGTAAGTCTTGGAGGTAGATGTTATATGTATATATAACTGTTGATGTAGACATGCTGCAAGATTTTAAAATAATGATTATTGATTCTCAATAATTGGTATGGCAATTCTTGTTACAAAGTGCGGATGAGTATATGATAGGGTTCTAATGAATATATCAATTTTTCTGAAAATCAAAGATCAGTGAAATTGTTGGTAAGTTTATTGCTAATGTGGTGGGACATAAACGGTTCTCCGGTAATGATGGTGAAAGGGCATCGTATATATCGAGATTATAATAAGACCGTTTTAATTGAAAAGTCGAAGTTGACTTGTGGAGCTGTGACACAACTGTCTACTTTGGTAAGGAATTGAAAGGTCATTTTTGCTAATAAATGCCAAAGAGTCTGACACGGATACGTGTTAAACTATGACTTTAGTTTCGAGAGTTTTTCAGGTGTATACTGCGGGTAACATGTGGTTGGATCATCATCTCGATTGTTCATTATTTGAAGCGTCTTCAGGAATTTCGAAGGGTTTGGACACAGATTGTAATCGTTAATATACCTATGATGTTCTAACACAGTTTTGAAGTCAAAGTATAGCTTTGAAAGATGTAAGGATTTAAGAGTGATGATTTTTGGCTATATCTCGAATTAAATTTTGCGATTTCAAAATCAGAATATGTAATTGAATTTGAATGAGTATGGTTACTTTGATTTCTATAAAAGAATGTATATTGTTATGACAATAGTGAGTATAGTTGATGATTGCTGAATCAGATTCGAAGAATGTAACATATTAATTGTGAATTTTATATATCTCTTGAGTATTACCTACCCGTTAAAAAAAATTTCACAATTAATATTTTGTACAAAAGAAATTTATTACAGTCTTTATGAAAATATACATGTGTATATTTTCTTCAGATGTAATACAGATTTGATGAATTAATACTAAATTAAGTTCATTTGATCTTAGGCTGGAGTTAGAAATGAATAATCTCTAACATTAGAGATTACATAATCTTCACAGAGTATTTCACTACTGTGATCAATACTTCATTATACGCGTTGTTGATTAGTAATGATGTCCACGGTGATTCTTGAACTGACGGAGCTTGTGATGTTATAGGTGCTGCTAATTCTGACAATGCTGACGGCAGTGACTTTGCTGGTGATGCTAATGGTACTGCTGATGCTGTTGGTAAAACAAGTAAATCACGCACCATTCTTGTCAGGGTTTCTACTCTTCCTCCTATCATTTTGGTTCACTCATCTGATTTATGGTTAGGGCTAGAGTAGATAATTTCTAAGACTTTAGAGACTACATAATCGTCGCATAATGTTTCTTCAATGAAATTATGAATCAATACTTCATCGTTTGTTGTTGTAGGTATTCTTTGGTATCTACAGAGCGTATGACATTGGTGCTCGTGGGACAGATTGTAAAGTTGAGGTTTATGACACAGTTGTGGTTGGGGGTGGTAATGGTACTATTGGCGTTAATGATGGTGGTACTGGTTATGCTGCGGGTGCTGCTGCTGGTGTTTGTAACCTCTGCAACATATTCTCCAAAGCCACTACCCGAGCGCGAAGCTCGTTGACTTCTTCTATTACACCGGGGTGATTGTCGGTTCGGACGAGCGGATAAATAAGATCTAGAATTTGGTGTAGTATATAATCGTGACGAGATACTCTGGAAATGAGAGAGAAAATGGTGTTTCGGACAGGTTCACCGGTAAGTGCTTCAGGTTCTTTGCCAAGAGGGCAATGTGGTGGATGGAAAGGATCTCCTTCTTCTTGTCTTCAATGATTAAGGAGGCTACGAACCCATCCCCAGTTCATCCAGAATAGATGATGGCTGATTGGTTGATCCATTCCAGTCACACTGCTTTCGGAGCTTGAGTGGGATTCCATTTCTGAATCCGAGGGACTTGAACTAATGACAAATTCCATTTTGTACGATTTAATAAAAGATTTTTCGATATGAAATGATTTTTCCGGCTATCGGGTGGTATTCTAATTACATAGAATATCTATATATATATAGAACAAAATATTTCGTAGATTACGGAGGAATTTACGGAATATGCCAGGCAAAGTTTACTGTAACAGATACGCTAAGATATGAATTAGCAGATACGCTAAGATATGAATTTTGTCTATATACTATTCATGCAATTAATGCAGTAAGATGTGCCTAGACTAAGAATTATAAGCAAATGATTCCCTAAGAATGATAAGCAGGTAATTTTCGACACGAAATGATAAGTAAAACTTTTGACATGCAGACATGGTCGAAGTCCAGACTCACTAATGCATCCTAACGACTATCAGTTAGACACACTAATGCAGACCTGGTTCGCTAAGACCACCGCTCTGATACCAACTGAAAGGACCCGTTCATATACATTATAAACGATTCACAATAGTTGATTACATCGCGAGGTATTTGACCTCTATATGATACGTTTTACAAACATTGCATTCGTTTTTAAAAGACAAACTTTCTTTACATCAAAAATTGACGGCATGCATACCATTTCATATTACATCCAACTATAATTGACTTAATATTAATCTTGATGAACTCAACGACTCGAATGCAACGTCTCTCAAAGTAGGTCATGAATGACTCCAAGTAATATCCTTAAAATGAGCTAATGCACAGCGGAAGATTTCTTTAATACCTGAGAATAAACATGCTTTAAAGTGTAAACCAAAAGGTTGGTGAGTTCATTAGTTAATCATAATCAATCATTTCCGTAATAGTAATAGACCACAAGATTTCATATACATAAACATTTTAATAAAAATATTCTAAGTGGTTGAGCACTTGGTAACCATACTTAACATTTAATCAACGTCGCATATTCCCTTTATTATGAAATCTCACTACACTGTACCAAGTGTAGTCACTAAAAATGAAATACTGTGCAACCGTTGAATACTGGTCGTCTAGTCCGGTTGGGGTTGTCAGGCCCGATAGATCTATCAACAGGATTCGCATTTACAATACCGCATGTAAATGGTAGTTACCAAGATATTAGGGAAAAATATGCAAAGTGGTACAACTCAACGTAGAATATGTTTTTAGTACTTGTGTCCATTTCATAAAATAGTTATAAAACAGTGCATGTATTCTCAGCCCAAAAATATATATAAAAAGGGAGTAATGAAACTCACTTTTGCCTTGAAGGTATTTAACACGACTTGGTCTTCGATAGATATCACGAACCTAACCAAATATATAATATATCAACATATTTTCTTTTCAAGTAATCATTATATATATATATATATATATATATATATATATATATATATATATATATATATATATATATATATATATATATATATATATATATATATATATATATATATATATATATATATATATACTTATAATACTTTTAATATTTTCTTAGTCCGTAGTTAGCAGTCCGATGTTAGTGGTCCACAATTAGTTGCTCAATAAAATAAATAAAGACTCCATCGTATTCGTATTGATCAGAATTAATCTCGACCCATGGTACCATGTTGTCAAATGACGTGTTGCGTACATAAAGTACCATGTTGTTAAATGACGTGTTGCGTACAATCATGAGGTCTTATGATTAATCTTCTCGTGTTGTTTACGGGTGGTCCTGAAATATATAAAATCAAATCATAAGTAATTATATATATAAAATATTATATTAATTAGAAAAGATATGATTAATTTACTTTTTCTCAAAATATTTTCGTAGCTAAACTAGCTTCGGATACCCAATCTTGTTTTAGTCGTAGTTTCTTCATTACAACTCCGTTTTTGTTGGTTCAACTTGCCACTTCCTTGGATCGAGTCAAATTTTAAGAATATGAACTGAAAATACCTTAGTTTGTATTCGAAATCACAGGTTATAGGTCAAAGTTTGATGAAACTTATGAAAGTGATCATTTTCCATCATAAAAACAACATTTAATGATCATTTTTCTAAAAATACTTACACTTTGAGTTAAACCATGAAATTTTTATGTGTTAACATATTCATAAGAAATATCATTTTTCTAGAACATGAACTTCCAATTCAAAGTTCAAGATGGTTTTTAATTATCCAACCCAAAACAGCCCCCGGTTGCACTCCGACGATGTAGATTCAGTTTTTAAGATGTTCTTTGTAAAACCAAGTTATATCTTGTTAAGTTAGCATATCATTATGATATATTACAGGTCTTGAAGTGTTTTAAAAGTTAAGTTAGAAGGATCTATTTAGTTTGCAAACAAGTTTGAAATCATTCAAACTATGTTCTTGTTGTTAAAATTTTACAACATAAAATAAGATAGCTATATAAATATGAATCGAATAAAATTATGAACAAGGTTACTACCTCAAGTTACTTGGACAAAGTTACTGTAAGAGATAAGAAAAAAATCTTGGAATCAAAGAGTGGTGGAGTTAGATCAAAAGGTTGGAAGTATACTTCTTCAAATGGGTGGTTATTTTGATATGTTCTTGAAAGAGTTTTCTTATGGTGTTTAAGGCTTGTAATTGAAGCTAAATGATGGGGAAAATGCTTGGAGATGATCAAGTATGAAGTTAGGAGTATTTTGAGAGAGAAATGAGGGTGTAGGTATGAGAAAATGGAGTGAAGAAATGGTGTTCATTCATAAAAACGTTTTTAGTTTATAAAGAAAGAAAAGGATTCCTAATTTTGTTTTCTTACTGATAATTCATGCTACTTGACAAATCCTAGTTACCTCATATCTAGGGCAGTAATAATGTTGATTAGAATGTTGATTTGATGTGTATATACCAATAGTAAATACGTATAGAAGCTGGGTATGATACGGGTACATATACCCTAGATATACGTATAGAAATCTTGAGGAAACGGAACGAGGATTCAAATATAGCTATCTTTTGTAAATATACTTATATTATTTTATGTATAAAAGCCCTTTAAAAGTGATTAAATACATATCTATACGATACATGTATAAACATTATAAGTTTTAAGTCAAAGAACGTTATCGTTTTGAAAACTTAAGTTAGTAGTTTCAAAATATACTTATACCTCATTGTCATTAGTACACAATGAGATGTTAAACCATCCTTAAATCATGTTAAATATATATAAATAAATATATATACACAAACGTATAATTATCGTATGTTATATAGTTCGTGATATCATCGGTCAAATTGGACGGTCAAACGTTGTGTAAAACTCTTTTCAAAAACACAAGTCTCAACAATTTGGATTGCTTATCATGTTGGTAAGGTTTAATTTATGTAAATATTAATCTCATAGGTATAAAATGATCGGAAAAATCCGGGTCGTTACATGAGTGTCGGCGGGTGTCAGTGGGCCGTCCATATGCGGTGGGATCATCCTCATCCCTTGGTTTCTGAGAACCTCGCCACCTCCTACCATCTCTCATCCTAGAATCAGGTCTAAAACCCTGTACTCTCACCCCTGGCACTGTCCGTTCTTCAGAATCAGGTATATCTGGATTAGCTTGAATAATCAACTGTTCACCCTCAACACGAATGTATTCCCAAGTGCTCAGTATCTTATACCCTATTTCTTTCGACATAGCCCCAATCCTATAATTAAACCGCTCTACATTCCCCAAAACACGCATTCGATGAAGGAGTTTAGTAACAACGCCCCCCAAAACTGGCACAACTGTTCTTGCTGAATTCTTCTCATTAGTAAAAGTCTGGGCCAGGAGATGTGCTACCTGCATATTTTGGTTATGTATCATGGCGTGCATTATGCGCATATCACTAATGGTAACGGCGCCGCCATGCTGGGCTTTTGGGTGAAGGGTTTTAGTGATGAGGTGGTGAAGGATGCGGTGTACGTGATTGGTGAATTTTGATGCCTTTTTACTTGATTTCCACGGCTCATTATCAGTAGTGTACTCGCGCCAGAAAGCTTGGTGGTCCATGTTATTCAAGGTGGTGAATCTCCTCTTGAATATGGAACCGGTGATCTGTGACGGTTTGTACAACTCCAAATACCTTGCAAACCGTGCGAGAGATAGGTGATATGTATGGTTTTGGTGGCGAAAGTGGATGCACTCTTGATCATTATAATCCTCCTGATCAACATCTGAATCAAAACTCCAAGTAGCCATAAATTTCGTGTATGGCTCATTGTATGTTGTTTCATTCAGCTCAAACAAGTGTTGCCAGGCCCTGTGTGTTCTACCGTTTGCTTGAAAGGTCAAGATTGCCCTAAGTTCGTCGGCCCACCCACACTGTTCCATGATCGTCCAGTTGATATACTTGTTACCCCCTTTTGGTCGGTTGATCCTAACTCTCATAACCGACTCATTATCTGCCAGATCATTTTGCCCGAGAAGATAATGGGGCAACTCATATTCGTGTGGTAAGCGATTAGCCATCTGCAAAAATAAATTAACATAGGTTATGTTCCAAAAATTAAGACTTAGAGTCCAAAAATGCATATATATATATATATATATATATATATATATATATATATATATATATATATATATATATATATATATATATATATTTTGAAAAAAATTCGAAATGAGGGCTTTAAAAATGGCATTTTCCAAAATCGTGTTATAGTCAAATATGACCAAAAATACCACAAACAATATCCAAACGAACTATAAACTTATTTTTGAGCAAAATTCAAAGTGTACCCGTGATTACAATAAATAATGTTAAAAATAATAATTATACCAAGTTAGTCGTAATAAGCAATTTTGAACCAAATGTGATGATTTTTAAGCATACAATGGTTCTAATGACCATTTTTAATTACCTTAAATATTTTTAATCACCAAACTTGAGCTATAACATTTGTAAGTCAAAGTTTAAAGCCGTTTGACTGAAAAATATTCATTATGTTCAAAACGTACAAAATAAGAAAAATCAAAGAATAAGCTACATTTTTCATAAGCAAATCAATGATATCATTATTTGAACTAGTTTTGAGGCAATCCTAAGTTTTAAAAATGTTTTAACTATAGGAAAAACCTTAATCCCAATTACGTGTAGTTTGACCAAAATGTCAATATTTAAGCAAACAAGCATAAATTGTTCCAAAATCAGTTTCTAAGCATTTTTAATGAATCACTAAGGCTAACTAAGCTAGCAAAACATCAAATTTCCAAGAATTTCACCAATTTCTACCCTAAAACCTCAACTAACGAATCGAGAGCCAAAAACTATCCAAAATGCTTCAATCAAGCCTAAAAACTAACACGTAGCAATCAGATTATCTATCTAGGCATAAAGGAATCCAAAATTGGGTTAAAAACAAAGTTTTTCTCAAAAGTCAAAATTTGACTTTTGAAGAGAATTCGAATTTTAACTAAGAAGGATTACCTTTTATACCAAATTGACAATGGAAATGCGTTTAGGAGGCACGAATGAATAAGATTTGAGCTTTGAATCGTTGATTTTAGTCAAGATTTGATGGTGAGATGGTGACAGGGAGGGAAGAAGAGAAAAAAGAAAAGAGAAAAAGAAGAAGAAAAAGGAGAGGAAGGGAAGAAAAGGAGAAGAAAAATAGGCCCGTGTGGCTCACGGGCTTATTTCCCCGACCCGACTCGCAAATTTTATACTTTTAAAATTTTAAAATTTTTATGAGATTAATGAAAGATAAGTAAAATTTTACTTCGGATTTTAATCCGGTTATTTTTATATAATTAACTAAAATAAGAAAAGACAAATGGACAGAGTAAAATTAAATTAAATTATTTTATTAAAAACACAAATTACACAGGTTCTACAACTAAATTACAGAAATAACGTGAGAAGAAAGACAAGTTTAAAGCTTCTTTGACCATCCAGAGTAAGTCAGCGGAGTATACTAAAAATATTTCGAAATCACTTTACATTTTGCACTAGCGCTTCTGTAAATCTCTGATATCGTCCATAAGTTTAACCAAAGCCCTTTTAACCTTTTTAGTGTTTGAAATTCCATCCCTTGGTCCAGTATCACTATAATTAAGTTCGAGAAGAAGTTTTGACACTGTGTCTTGAAATAAAAGATCTTCCGCGCAGTCATGATCAACGATAGTAAATTTAAAATTTGCAGATGTTTCCCAAATGATCTTCCTTTGCGGAGTTGTAAATGGAAATTTTGACATAGTGAGGATTTGTACGAGTTCTGAATATATTTCTTTTCTTTTTGCGAAGAAATTCTGATGTATTCTTTCCTCGGTAGAATCCGAAAAAGCTTCAATCAATCTATTAATGAGAAATGAGGCTGGATCAAAGTAGAAGAAATCTCAGTTTCCATATTTTGAAATAGGGTTAGGTTTCTTGCTTTCAATCCAAAATTCTAATTCAGAGATCATTGCCGCGACATAACGATTTATATGAACTGGAGAAATTTCCTTATTGGTAAAGTGAGGGAGAAAACTGACGAATGACTCTAAATCAAATTTGAAATCAATTTCTGTATCCCGATACTTGACGAAAAGGTCATCCCCACATTCTTTTAACAGTTTGTGAAGAGAACGAATCTGAGAACGCAGCTCTTTTAACAGATTGATTTGAAATATTGAAAACAGGAAGTCTGAGGAATAGAGGTGCCTAATGAATGCTCTATAGATGTCTAACCTTCTACTAGGATTTAACAGATTTCCAATAAACGGAGCTTTTGTTTTATCAGGGTGTCGTATCTCTTTGGGATTAAATTCGAACAAGTATGGATAATTGAAAATAGTTGGATATTCTTCCCATATTTCATCTCACATAATTAGGACTTCGTTAAGACTGAGCATCCCTTTTGGATCGTGAAGAGGGTCGAATCCTGGTTCATTTGTGTAAAACTTATCCAAAAGCAATGAAATCTCTAAGTCAGATGAAATTATCTGGCTTCTTGGGCTACAAGGATCAAGAATTAAGTCTTGATGAGATTCATCAGGGTTTAGATTTGTTTTAGGTTTATACATAAAAACTTCGCCGGTTTTCGAAGTTGTGGGAGAGCAACTGCCTTTCGCACTTTCTTCGTAGTCGGTTAAGTTTGAACTGGAATCTACAGAAATTAATACCATAATTAATATTTTGTTTATAATTTTGAAAAGGGTTTACTGTAATGGCGACTTTAAATCCTATACCGACAAACTCTCTGCTTGTTAAGCATGTGTGATTATTGTCAAGTTATCTTTTGAAATAAGTGGCCAGGCAGACAACGGAGAGGCAGGATCCTTTTGGTTCCAATATAATTGGAGACTGTTCGGAAAATCAAACAACCAAGTCTGTGTATAATTGTCTTTCTTAGACACCACTCAAGAATCTCAGATATCTTAACAGAACCAACGATTACCTTAACAGACAGAAAATAAGTCCCCGACAGTGGCGCCAAAAAACTTACTCCTCCAGTGATATGGCCAAAATGGACAGTTTTATTTGTGCGGTGTTGTTAGGCCGCAACACGTCAGAGTTAGCTACCACAGGGGCGTAATGGTTTTATAATTTATATTTAGCTGGGGTTCTAGCTATAACTCACCTACTTATCTTCCTTTTAACGAGTAAGTGGTAAATATAACTCAGGTTCGTATTTTCGTATGTTTGCTCAGTAATGTGGGACAGAAGTGCCTATATAGTTAACCCTAGTGACAAGAGGTGATAGATTAAGATTAACTCAATAAAATAGTAATTTGACTATAAATGTAAAGATAGATAGGTATGGAGAATAGGATTCTGAAGGGGAATTATCACACGAGTTTAACTTCCTAGGATAAACACCAAACCTCAATTAACTGGGCAATGAACCTAACTGATTTGTCACTAAGAGTTTAGGCCTTGAAGATTCTGGCTAAGACGGATATCCCTACTCCCAACGTTAACCTAAAAGGTTTAAATGACCTTATGGATAGAATCCTAGGTACATGAACAAAGTGGTATACCCAATAAAGGAAAGTCTCAGCTTTTCTTAATCCTAGTTGGTCTAACTAAAGCAATATCCTACCACTTAATCACTATGCTATACCTTAACATTAACAGGCGTGCAATCTTAGGTATTCTAAGGTACTGCTAATTGGAATAGAGGTCTCTCCTTTGCGATCACTTATTCAACCCCGGATCATCTTACAACATCTCAAGAACATTGCTTCTGATGCGAATCATGCTTTTGAGTAAGCTAGTGTTCACTGAACTCTCTGTTGCTAACTCTAATCACAACCTAAATGGGCAGCTCTTCTATGACGAATAAGTGGTTATTCGTACGTAGGTACTATATCCCTATTGTGACGTTAAGAACACATAACTACTTACCTTGTATCCTATGGTTGATCAGGTCCTAATACTAGGTTATAGCCACGTGAATAAGCGGAAAGGGTGATCCGTAAATTAAACTTCTAAACCATCAAGGTTTTAGCATAACAGTATGATAAGTTTCAGTAAAAGTATTCAACATGTAATAAACATTTGTAACAGATAGATAATCATGCAAGACGAAAGCAACTTAAGATAACAAGATAACTTCATTAAATTAAGGAAAGCGTTCACCATTTACAGATGAGATCTGGACCATTACAAGTGCTGACATCCTCTAGACCGCTCCTATTACAATCTTCAGCGTTTACCTCCGGGTACTTAATTTCCCGCTCGGAGGTGAGAAGGCCGTGAAAGCTCTAGTGAGAGAAAGTGTATTGTAGTGAGAGAGTGAAGAGAGGTGTGTGGAAATTGGATGACAAAAAGCCTTTAAATAGACTAGAATTTTGCCTACAAATGGCTGGCAAGCCGTTTGACAAGCCGTTTGGTAGGCCGTATTTGGCAGGCCGTTTGCTAGGCAAGCCGTTTATCGAGTGTCGTGACCCGAACTTTTCCATGTTTATATATATTAAATGAAATTATTATTTACATGATTAAGTGTTTCCAACATGTTAAGCAATCAAACTTGTTAAGACTTGATTAATTGAAATAGGTTTCATATAGACAATTGACCACCCAAGTTGACCGGTGATTCACGAACGTTAAAACTTGTAAAAACTATATGATAACATATATATGATTATATATATAGTTAACATGATATTATGATAAGTAAGTATCTCATTAGGTATTTTAATAATGAGTTATATACATAAAATTGAGTTTATTGAATTAAGAAACTCGAAATGATATATATAACGATTATCGTTATAACAACGTCTTACTAAATACATATGAATCATATTAAGATATTGATACACTATGTTTAATCATGATAAATGATAAGTAAACATGTCATTAAATGTATTAACAATGAACTACATATGTAAAAAGAAGACTACTAACTTAATGATTTCGAAACGAGACATATATGTAACGATTATCGTTGTAACAACATTTAACTATATATATATCATACTAAGATATATTAATATATCATAATATCATGATAATGTAATAATTTAACATCTCTTTAGATATAATAAACAATGGGTTAACAACACTTAACAAGATCGTTAACCTAAAGGTTTCAAAACAACATTTACATGTAACGACTAACGATGACTTAACGACTCAGTTAAAATGTATATACATGTAGTGTTTTAATATGTATTCATACACTTTTGAAAGACTTCAAGACACTTATCAAAATACTTCTACTTAACAAAAATGCTTACAATTACATCCTCGTTCAGTTTCATCAATAATTCTACTCGTATGCACCCGTATTCGTACTCGTACAATACACAGCTTATAGATGTATGTACTATTGGTATATACACTCTAATGATCAGCTCGTAGCAGCCCATGTGAGTCACCTAACACATGTTGGAACCATCATTTGGCAAATAGCATGAAATATCTCATAAAATTACAAAAATATTAGTAATCATTCATGATTTATTTACATGTAAACAAAATTACACATCCTTTATATCTAATCCATATACCAACGACCAAAAACACCTACAAACACTTTCATTCTTCAATTTTCTTCATCTAATTGATCTCTCTCAAGTTCTATCTTCAAGTTCTAAGTGTTCTTCATAAATTCTATAAGTTCTAGTTTCATAAAATCAAGAATACTTCCAAGTTTGCTAGCTTACTTCCAATCTTGTAAAGTGATCATCCAACCTCAAGAAATCTTTCTTATTTACAGTAAGATATCTTTATAATACAAGGTAATACCCATATTAAAACTTTGATTCAATTTCTATAACTATAACAATCTTATTTCGAGAGGAAATCTTACTTGAACTTGTTTTCGTGTCATGATTCTGCTTCAAGAACTTTCAAGCCATCCAAGGATCCTTTGAAGCTAGATCTATTTTTCTCATTTCCAGTAG
The DNA here is from genome assembly GCF_046630445.1 of Rutidosis leptorrhynchoides. NCBI lineage: Eukaryota > Viridiplantae > Streptophyta > Magnoliopsida > Asterales > Asteraceae > Rutidosis > Rutidosis leptorrhynchoides. Next base: position 649,165,606 of record NC_092334.1, read on the forward strand.
GTTTATCCACAAAACCTGAGGTAGTAATGATATTCATAACATCATTCGATTCATATATATAAAACTACCTTATTCGAAGGTTTAAACTTGAAATCACTAGAACATAGTTTAGTTAATTCTAAACTTGTTCACAAACAAAAGTTAATCCTTCTAACTTGACTTCTAAAATCAACTAAACACATGTTCTATATCTATATGATATGCTAACTTAATGATTTAAAACGTGAAAACACGAAAAACACTGTAAAACCGGACATACGCCGTCGTAGTAACACCGCGGGCTGTTTTGGGTTTGATAATTAAAAACTATGATAAACTTTGATTTAAAAGTTGTTCTTCTGGGAAAATGATTTTTATTATGAACATGAAACTATATCCAAAAATCATGGTTAAACTCAAAGTGGATGTATGTTTTTCAAATGGTCATCAAGACGTCGTTCTTTCGACTGAAATGACTACCTCTTACAAAAATGACTTGTAACTTATATTTCTGACTATAAACCTATACTTTTTCTATTTAGATTCATAAAATAGAGTTCAATATGAAACCATAGCAATTTGATTCACTCAAAACGGATTTAAAACGAAGAAGTTATGGGTAAAACAAGATTGGATATTTTTTTTTTATTGTTGTAGCTACGGGAAATATTGTAACAACTCTATACAAATCATATCCTAGCTAACTTATATTGTAGTATACATGTATTCTAATATATTATGTAATCTTGAGATACCATAGACACGTATGCAAATGTTTTGACATATCATATCGACCCATGTATATATATTATTTGGAACAACCATAGACACTCTATATGCAGTAATGTTTGAGTTAGCTATACAGGGTTGAGGTTGATTCCAAAAATATATATACTTTGAGTTGTGATCTAGCTTGAGACGTGTATACACTGGGTCTTGGATTGATTTAAGATAATATATATCAATTTATTTCTGTACATTTAACTATGGACAACTAGTTGTAGGTTACTAACGAAGACAGCTGACTTAATAAACTTAAAACATCAAAATATATTAAAAATGTTGTAAATATATTTTCAACATACTTTGATATATATATGTATATATTTGTTATAGGTTCATGAATCGACCAGTGGCCAAGTCTTACTCCCGGCGAAGTATAAATCTGTGAAAGTGAGTTATAGACCCACTTTTAAAATCTAATATTTTGGGGTGAGAATACATGCAGTTTTATAAATGTTTTACGAAATAGACACAAGTAAATGAAACTACATTATATGGGTGAATGATCGAAGCTGAATATGCCCCTTTTGCTTGGTAGCCTAAGAATTAGTAAACCGATCTACTAATTGACGTGAATCCTAAAGATAGATCTATTGGGCCTAACGAACCCCATCTAAAGTACCGGATGCTTTAGTACTTCGAATTCGTTTTTATCATGTCCGAAGGATTTCCCGGAATGATAGGGGATATTCTTATATGCATCTTGTTAATGTCGGTTACCAGGTGTTCACCATATGAATGATTTTTATCTCTATGTATGGGATGTATATTGAAATATAAAATCTTGTGGTCTATTATTATGATTTGATAATATATAGGTTAAACCTATAACTCACCAATATTTTTGTTGACGTTTTAAGCATGTTTATTCTCAGGTGATTATTAAGAGCTTCCGCTGTTGCATACTAAAATAAGAACAAGATTTGGAGTCCATGCTTGTATGATATTATGTAAAAACTGCATTCAAGAAACTTATTTTTGATGTAATATATTCTTATTGTAAACTATTATGTAATGGTCGTGTGTAAACGGTATATTTTAGATTATCATTATTTGATAATCTACGTAATGCTTTTTAAACCTTTATAGATAAAATAAAGGTTATGGTTGTTATAAAAATGAATGTAGTCTTTGAAAAACGTCTCATATAGAGGTCAAAACCTCGCGAAGAAATCAATTAATATGGAACGTTTATAATCAATATGAACGGGACATTTCATCGAGCCCATTTGCCTAACCATTTGGCAGGCCATTTGCCATACTGGAAAGCCGTATGACAGGCCGTTTTTGTGCCTGGTCAGCCTTGATTCACTGGATCGTAACATGATTTCTTGTCTTTCACCGTTTTCCCTCTAGAATCTTCGTTTTAGCTCTGTTTCTCTTGATTCTTTTTGCATTGTCTTCGTAATTACTTTATCTACAAGTTTAACTGAAAAAGCGATTATTTTGCCGAAAAAGTTTTGAACTTTATGCTTTTTTGGGTCTCAATATCGGGGGTAAAAACATGACTTTTTAGCCGATATCAACAGGTACTTGATTATTTGGGCTTCCGCTGTGTTAGAGTGTCTGCATGCATTTGGGTAGATTTTATGAAACATTAAACTTGCATTATTTTTTCGTTTATTTAAACTGTGGGTGTTGATTGACATTGTTTTGGTCAACTTTGGTTATTTTAATATGTTGAGTTTGTTTAGAACTACTTATTTTGGTAAATTTCCTTTTTGAGAAACTTTTTGAATAAAGAATGCAATGTTGTTTAATAAATTCATTTAAAGTTCGATCAAGCTGTGGGGCCAAGTGACAGAGCCGTTAAGGGTACTTGACGGGGCCATCACAATTACACTACACAAGATTTGTAACTTGGTGTTGTGGTCTTTGCAATGAAGATGTGGAGACATTACTTGTATGGTACTAAGTTTACTATTTTCACCGATCACAAGAGTTTGCAGCATATCTTCGACCAGAAACCACTCAACATGGGGCAGAGATGTTGGGTAGAGCTATTGAACGATTACGATTGCGAGATTCTCTATCATCCTGGCAAAGCTAGAGTTGTTGCAGATGCCTTGAGTAGGAAAGAGAAGGCTAAATCTCTTCGAGTTAGAGCGCTGAATATGACTGTCCGAACGAACCTTACTTCTCAGATACGCGATGCACAACTTGAGGCATTGAAAGAAGGGAACATTGTTACTGAATCACTTAGAGGACTAGATAAGAAATTTGTCATCCGAGAAGATGGAACCCGATACTTCATAGATAGAATTTGGGTACCGAAGTTTAGTGGATTAAGGGAACTAGTGCTAGATGAGGCAACAAGACAAGATATTCTAATCACCCTGGATCCGAAAAGATGTATCAAGATCTTAAGGCACTGTACTGGTGGCCTAACATGAAAGCTGACATTGCTACCTACGTCAGAAATTGCTTGACTTGCACTAAGCTCAAGGCTGAGCATCAGAAATCGTTAGGACTGTTAACATAGCCAGAGATCCCCCAATGGAAGTGGGAATGTATTACCATGGATTTTATACCAAAGCTGCCGAAAATGGTGGGAGGTTACGATACCATCTGGGTTGTTGTGGATCATCTCACTAAGTCAGCTCATTTTCTACCGATTAAAGAGACGGATAAGATGGAGAACTTGGCACAGATTAACATCAAAGAAGTGATTTCTCGACATGGAGTGCCGATATCTATCATTTCTGACAGAGACAGCAGGTTTATATCTAGGTTCTGGCAATCATTGCAGGATGCCATGGGAATGCGTTTAGACATAAGCACAGCGTATCACCCACAAACCGGTGGACAGAGCGAGAGAACCATCCAAACACTAGAAGACATGGTGAGAGCGTGTGTTATCGATTTCGGAAATGGATGGGATAAACATCTACCACTAGTAGAATTCTCGTACAACAACAGTTACCATGCGAGCATAAAGGCCGCGCCTTTTGAAGCACTTTACGGTAGAAAGTGTAGATCTCCCGTATGTTGGACTGAGATAGGGGATAGTCAACTGACTGGTCCTGAGATTATACACGAAACAACTAGGAAAATTGTACAAATTTAAGAGAGACTGAAAAACGGCTCGAAGTTGTCAAAAGAGTTATGCTGACATTAGAAGACGAGATTTGGAATTTCAGGTTGGAGATGTCATGACCGTAAAATTTTGAATTATTTTGAACCAAATCTATATATGATTTAATAATTCTGAGATGATAAGCTAAGTCTGTTAAACTGAGCCTCAAAATTTCTTTTGAACTATTTATATGGATTCAATTATCCTTCGACTGTTTGCGACGATTCACGAACAATTGTTGTAAATAAATAAGTAATATATATACCTATTATATATTACATAATTAATAAATTGTAATATTAATATATTTAATTACAAGTTAAATTATAGTTGTTATACTAATATTATTATTACTTTATTATTAATATTAATATCTGTATTACTAATATTATTATTATTAATATATAATATGAAATTTATTATACGTAGTTTATATTATTATTATTATTATTATTATTATTATTATTATTATTATTATTATTATTATTATTATTATTATTATTATTATTATTATTATTATTATTATAATTACCATTATCATTAAAAATTAATATAGTTATTATTATTAATATAAAAATAATATAATTTATTATTATTATTATCATAAATAATAATTTATCATTATCATTATAATTATTTATTATTATTATTAATTCTATTATTATCATTATTATTACTTTTATTATTATTAAGAATATTATCAAATTATTATTATTAATATATTTATTAATTATTAATATCAAATAAAAAAATTAAAAGTCAAATAAAGAGTACTAATAATTATCTGCTTTTTATTTTTTTATTTATTTATTTATTTATTTATTATTTTTTCCTTCCTCCTTGATTAGAAATCTGTCGATCCAATTTTCACTATAAAACAATCTGCTGATTCATTGTACTGAGGAATTAATTTGATTGTCCACCCTCAATATCAATTAAACTTCTTTTAACTTCTATTAATTGTGGGAATTAAACAGAAAAACAAATAAACAGCTCGACACTCTGTACGCGAAGCCTTTTCACCCAAAACTCGAATTCGAACCAAATTTCAAAAACTAAAATTGCAGTTTTGTTAGAAATCCTCTAGTGAAACTATCTGCAAAATTTCACATTCCAATTCTTTCTATCGATCACGAATTTGCGAGTCAAAGTTAAAATTTAAAAAGTCAACTGTTTTGTTCTTGGAGAAATTCGAGTTCGTTTTGATGTTTGAAGTTCAATTAACGATTCCAATAGTTTCTAGGAATGAATTACAAGGTATTTCATGTTGTAATCATGGTCTATAATGTTCTCAAATTAAAAATCAAGCTTTATTTTTTTTTTTTAAAGTTGCGACAGCAGTAACAGCCGATATATATTTTTTTTTGTTTTCAATTAAGTCAAGAACCAATATAGGTTGATATATTTCGGTTGAAAGTCCAAAAACAAAATTTGTTACTCGTTTTTGTTAATTTGATTAAGTGGTAGCCGTTTGAATTCATGAAGAAGAAGAAGAAGAAGAAGAAGAAGAAGAAGAAGAAGAAGAATAAGAAGAAGAAGAAGATAGAACACGAATAAGTTGGTTTATATAAAAATAATATACGGGGTATATTCAGATAAGCAAGGTAGAGGTTATGGTTAAGGGTGTTAGCGGGGTAGCGTGAGGTCGCGAGTTCGAGCCCGGTTCGGGGCAAATCTTTTTATAAAAGCTTTTGGAAGGTAGTTGATGTCGAACGAGGTGTATATAAAATAGTTATTATTTTACTAGGAAAAACTATTAAATACGATACAATTTTACACAAGATATTTATTTATTTATAGAATGGATATACTTAAACCTTGCTACAACACTTATAGGCAGTGTACCTAATCGTACAGTAGTGTAGTTTTTAGTAAGTCCGGTTCGTTCCACAGGGAAATCTTTGAACAAAGCTCAACGCTATATTAGTTTACTTTTATAAAAATACAAATATATATATAAGTAATATTATTGTTATAAAGGGGGGTTTTTACCGTTTAATGACCGGTTTGTCGATTTTAAAACTTTAGTCGCAGTTAAAACCTAATGTAAAATATAAAATAAATACAAGACTTAAATTAAAGCGTAAAGTAAATAATGATAATGAAATTGCGAATAATAAAATTGCGATAATTAAAAAGTACGATAATTAAAAGTGCGATTAAATAACAATAAATAAAAGTGCGATAATTAGAAGTGCAATTAAATATAAAATAAAGGAAATTAAATATGAAATAAAAGAATTATGCTTATTTAAACTTCCGTAATCATGATGTTTGACGTGTTGATTTTAGTTTTATGCCCATGGGTTAATTGTCCTTTGTCCTGGATTATTCAATATGTCCGTCTGGTTTTTGTCCATAACAGTCCATCAGTCATAAATATAAATTGCAAGTGTCCTTGTCAAATTATTATTATACCCGAAGATAAATATTCCAACTAATTGGGGATTCGAATTGTAACAAGGTTTTAATACTTTGTTTAATGAATACACCAGGTTATCGACTGCGTGTAAACCAAGGTTTTACTACTTTGTTAACAATTACACCAATTACCCTTGAATGTAATTTCACCCCTGTTTTAATTATTCTAGTGGCTATTAATCCATTCCCGTATCCGGTTAAATGAACGATTATTCGTACATATAAATACCCCGCCCATCGTGTCCGATTGAGTGTATATGGTAGTTTATAGGGACGCCTAATTGTAAATCTTTATATTAACATTAACAAACTTTCATTTAGTTAAACAAATATAAAGCCCATTTATAGCCCATAGTCTAGTTTCCACAAGTGTCGTTCTTTTGTCCAAACCCCAATTATGGTACAAAGCCCAATTACCCAATTTTAGTAATTAGCCCAACATCATGATTACTTCATTTTAAATAAGCATAATAATAACTTAGCTACAAGACATTAATATAAAAAGGTTGAACATAACTTACAATGATTAAAAATAGCGTAGCGTTACACGGACAGAATTTCGACTTACACCCTTACAACATTCGCTAACATACCCTTATTATTAGAATTATAATTAAAATTAAAATATAAATTATAAATATAAATATATTTACGTATGAAGAGGAAGAAAAAAGATGATGATATTTGATCAGAATTCGGTTGGCTTTATAGCCAGAGTTGAAAATTGGGGCTCCGCGACTCGCGGCAAAATGCCCTTAAAACTCCGCGAGTCGCGGAGAGGTATTTACAGCTCACACCCTTGGAGTTTCTTGCTGCCGACGGTTTTTATTATATATATATAATATATATATAATTAATATAATTAATTATATATTATATTATATTTATATACATAGTTAACTTGTAATTTTTAGTCCGTTGCGTCGAGCGTTAAGAGTTGACTCTGGTCCCGGTTCCGGATTTTCGAACGTCCTCGCGTACAATTTAATATCTTGTACTTTGCGTTTTGAATCTTGTACTCTTGTGATTTCGAGACGTTTCTTATCAATAATTGGAACCTTTTTGATTGTCTTTTGTACTTTTGAGCTTTTTGGTCGTTTGCGTCTTCAATTCGTCGAATCTGTCTTTTGTCTTCACCTTTTATTATTTAAACGAATATCTCTTGTAAATAGAACAATTGCAACTAAAAGCTTGTCTTTCTTGAGGAATAATGCTATGAAATATATGTTCGTTTTTAGCATTATCAAATATTCCCACACTTGAGCGTTGCTTGTCCTCAAGCAATATTGTCTTGAAATACTAGAATCACTTTTTTATTCTTCACACTTTGTACATCAGTGATTTCTATACGGCGGTATAAACAATGGTAGTAACGATATGGTTTACAGTCCCACATGACTATAAAAATTTAGATCCATTAAGGAAATTGGATCTTTATGAAAACATTTGATCTTTTGAAAATTAAATCTAGTTTTTACCCTAGATAAGTTTTCTGGAATAACCCTTTACCGGTGTTTGCAAAATATTTTTGTGGGTTTGGTGGGTTTCAGATTTGAAAATTTTAGCTCAAAACTTGCGGTTTTGTGTCACCCACTTGCTAACCTTGTATTTGGAAAGCAACACGTCCAGTTTACTTGTTCCGTATATTACCTTTCGGCAAACTACCGTCCGGTTGTAAAGGAAAGCGTTGAACAAGCAACTGTTTAAGGCAATGTCCCGTGACATGCTTTTGATTATGGTCTATAACGTGTCGGACGCAATTACTATCCTTGGTAGGAGCAATAGTAAAGCTCACCCTTATAATTTTTCGGTCTGGCACAAGGTCCTGTCTTTGACCATGCTATGCAACCACCGTTCTTACGGTTGACACCCGATTTGGTTCAGGTGACCTAATGAATTCCAGGTGAATTCCTAGGATTTTACGTTCAATGGTAATGAATGCATTGAAAATAGGGTTTTCAGAAAACAAATCGGTTTATAATTTTGATCAAAATATTTTCTCGTTTAAGCTCGAGTTTAGATATCATCGAATTCCATGAGTTTGTAATTCTCAATCTTTAAGGTCAATCTCAAGGATTGAGTAATATCAGGCTTAAAAGCTGATTTTTAATCTTTAAGGAGATTATCCTTTCTGGGGATCTGATTCATTAGTCTTATCCAGCTAATTTGCATGGTGCCCCCCCATTGTACGAGATAAATCCTTCTCATGGTTAGGATAAATCTGACCACTTGGCGACCCTGTTTGATGCTGAGGTCCGTGGATTTCCTGCTGATTTTAGTGATGACTTTTCTAGATTTTTCGTCAACCTACAGCTGGTCTGGACGACAACTTCATGACCTAAATCAAGAAGCGCGTTTCTTTTTCGGAAGACTTTACTTCCTTTTAATGATGGAATTGATTCATCGTGTAGATCCATCTCTTCTTTTCTTTCATCGGGTAAAACAGTTTAGTTTAGTCCAAAGCAAAAGTATTTTCAGTTATTTGTTACAGATATATGTGACATATGTTTAAAATAATTTGGTAAATTTTCCCACACTTGGCTTTTATTTTCCTTTTTATCGTCCTCTATTCCATTTTAAATGAATTTTAACATTTTAGTTTGTTTCTCAATTTATGTCCTTTCCGAGGTAACAATAATTTCGGTGTTAAAACCTAGTTTTATCGTTCATAAATATGTATAAACATGATTTTAATTCATTTAATTGAAAATTTTGAAAAAATTTTACTAGAATTGGGTAGTCAGTATATAAGACTAGGGCTGTTCTTTTTTATCAGAGAGCACTAGATTCTAATACAACTACTGCTTTACTAGTATTTTTAATGGTAACCAAGTGTTTAATATAAAAAATTTTAAAATCCGAAAGAATTTAATCCCTTCCCACACTTAAGATCTTGCAATGCCCTCATTTGCAAGAAATCAGTAACAATTTAAATTATTGAGGGTGATTTGTGTGAAAATGATTAAATTTTTACCAAAGTTTCCAAATATATTGGCGTTTGTTTGCTGAATGATAAATGGTGCACATCATTTGTTCATCCCGTCTTGTTGTTATTTCACATATATTTTGCATCTTGTCATCAAAATTAGTTGCTTTTGCTGAACTTAATGCCAGTCTTTGAAAATTCTTTGTTTTACCCTGTTGTGTAAATAAGATAAACTGCAACATATATACATATTTTTGAAGTTTGGTTTATTACCCCACATTCAAAAATTATTAAAATCTAAGAATAAAAGTTAGATAATTATAAAAATGATTACAATATTAACAAAAATATTAAATGTATTAATAAATACAAATTACAAAATAAAAAAAAAAATAAGTAAACTAAGGATGATATTGGTACCAATAGGGGTTCCACGCATAACCATAAGTGCTATAGAATGCTTCGGCAGGGTCATACGTAGGATATGGTGGCTGCATCTCTATCGACCAAGGAGGGAAGACGGGTTTCGGTGTAGGAATATAGTTTCTACCTATATGTTGGCAATGCGCTATGATCTGGTTCTGATGAACTTGCCAATCTTCAAATGCTCTCTGTCTAGCATTTTCGTATTCATGAGAAGCTATAAACCTATGCATTTCTTGCATCTCATTCCCCCCCTCCTACATTACCTTGTTCCTGGTTTCTCTCTACCTGTGGATGTCTACCATTGTATCGTACTGCGGCGTTATTTCGCCGCTTCAAAACTTTCGCACCATGGTATACATTTAAACCTATAGTGTCGCGGGGTTCCGGCTCTTCTACTAATAATCCCCCCCGACTTATATCCACACCGAGATATTCACCAATCAAAGTAATAAAAATACCACCTCCTATTATGCTATGTGGACGCATCCCCCGAACCATAGCTGATAAATAATAACCCACACAATATGGTATACTTACAGCGCTGTGTGGGTCTCGAATACACATATGGTAAAACAAATCTTGTTCATTTACCTTTTCTTTGTTTTTACCCCTTTGTGTAATCGAATTAGCTAAAAACCTATGTATTACTCTTAATTCGGCTCTATCTATATCCAAATAAGAGTAGTTTCCCCCTTTGAAACGGTGATGGCTTGTCATTTGACTCCACACACCGTGTGTATCAAAATTCTCATCTATTTTTCTACCGTTTAGTATCAATCCTCTACAATCGGCAGACGCTAATTCCTCAGGCGTATATATACGTAAAGCCTGAGCCATGTCCAGTAAAGACATGTGGCGCATCGAACCGCCTAACAAAAATCTAATAAAAGAACGATCGGTTAAACTAGCTACCCGATCATTCAACTCTATACTACATAACAACTCTTCACACCATACTTTATATACAGGTCTGCGTATGGTGAATAAACATATCCAGTCATTAAAAGAAGAATTACCATACCTCTGTACCAGTAATTCCCTAATTGGCCCGGCCAATTCTACAGCTTCTAAGGGTCCCCATTCTATGACCCTCGGTACCTCAACAACCTTGGAATGAAGAGTATGCAAACCCCGTTGATATTTTGGATAATCTATCCAAAGTCTGTCAAATCTCAGGTTCGGGTGCAACTGTTCCAAGTGCATATCTGAAAAGGTCATGACTGGATGAGGTACATCCTGCTTGTAGTAGTTATCTACTTCCTGTTGTTCCAAGTTCTCAGCAGGAGCATGGCGGGCTTGGGATGAAGATTCACCCCTTTCATTCTGCAAAACACATCAAACACAAATTTTGTGCATCCAAATATGCATTAGTGTCAGCAAAATCATCAATCAAAATAATTACAATGACATTATCAATTTATATCAAACTTAAGCTTATTTTCACATTTTTATCAAATCTACACTTTTTCAAATAAGCATATACGAAAATTTTCACCAAGTTCATAAGCATTCAACTCAAATAACATGTCAAAATAATCATTACTAGCAAATAAACAAGTCTCAAATGGCATTATCTTTCAAAAATCAAGTTCATGAATTTTGGACTTGAAAAAGTCCACTTTAATTCTCAAAATCATGTTTAGGCTCAAAGTTTGGATCATTTAACTACCTAGACATGTTACACTACTCAATTTAGCAACAATTCATGACAAAAATCGGCCATAACCTGTTTATATCAAAAAGCCCCAAATTGCTCAAGAACACAAACCCTAGATTATTCAAAATTTGAAGTTTAAGGCTTCTAATCATGTTAAACAGCATCAATCTAGGTTATACAAGCATAATACATAAACAATTTAAGTCTAATTACACTAAAAAGCATCAAAATCAAATTGGGGAAAAATAGCTCAAGAACACTAAAATTCGAATTAAATGGTGTTTAGGTGTAGAAATTTACCGTTTTTCTTGAGTAATTCTTAGATATCATCCTTCTCAACATGATTTTAGCAAAAAATTTGGTGATTAACGGTTAAAAATTGAGATTTTTGGAGGTGATTTTCGGGTTTTTTCGGGTTCTTTTTCGCAGTATTTTTCTGTGTTTTTGTTTGTGGGAGTGAACTGATCGTTTGCAGCTCTTATTTTTTTTTCTGTAATCCGGTCTCTCCGCGAGTCGCGGAGGTTTTGCACTGCAAACTCCGCGAGTCGCGGAGTTTACCCTCTTTTTTTTTTTTTTTTTTTTTTTTTATAATCTTTAACTTATAAAACAATTAAGAAATTAATTTTAAAATTTTGTTTCCCTTGTTATTTAGGACGAGGTCGTTTCGGATCGATGTCCTAGTCCGTCCCTCGACAAAATTTTAAAATTTGTCTTTTTGTAGCGATTGTTTTAAAAGCTAAGATTTTTGGGTTTTTTAATGTTTTTGGCATACTTTAAATCAATAAGATTAAAAATAATGATAATAAAAGTTCTCGTCCCTCCCTCGGGTAAAGCAATTTCGGTTCAAAGACCTAGTCTTCAGCTTACGACGAATTTTAAAAATCATATTCTTAACTTAATGAGATAAAGTAAATTTTTGTTTTTAAATTCACACAACTTAAATATAAAATTCAAAATTAAAAATTAAAAATTAAAATTTCACACCAAACTCAAAATTTGAAATGCATAAAATTAAAATTTCATATTAAAAATTCACACCAAACTTAATTTAAAAATTTATAAATTCATATCAAACTTATATTAATTTTTCAAATATTTACAATTTTAAATATATTGTTTTTACAAAGTTTACAATATTAATTTAAGATTTAAATATTAATTTTAAAAACATGGTAAAAATAAAATTAAAAATCTTTTTGTCTTTTTATCCCACTTTAATCAATCAAATATTATCAAAAATATGCGCCCCTCTTTTCGGTAAAGTAATTTCGGTTCCAAGACCTAATTTAACTCATGACGAATTTTTGAAATATTTTGGGTTGATTGATTAAAGATATTTATACCTTAAGAATAAACGTTAAATTTCGCAGTGATGTAATAAATTTTTGAATGATATCAATAATTTCGGTCGCCAAACCTAATTTTATTCAATACCAATTTAATACTTTTTAGCGAACAAATTAGCGTTTATTATCAAAAGGTTAAAAATAAAAATAAAAACTATACAGACATACCTGTGGAATAGATTTCTTAGTTATATGATCTATTATATTCATAAGATAGTCGATTTAATTGGTTTTCCATGGCTGCATAGGCGTAACCTCGAGCATTCATTGTCTTTTCTTCTAAACATATGAACGGTCCGTCTCTGCATAAAGTAACAAATTCGGTATTTGAATAGGTTTGATTATTTGAACATTTACCTCCATGTGACCATTTTCCGCATTTGTGACATCTTTCTAGGTGTCGTGCTCTTCTTTTCGCTGCGGATTTTGATTTTCCTTTACCAAATTGTAACTTATTATCTTCGCATCTGGATCCTTTTCTAACTCCGTCCATTCTTTCTCTGATTACTGATACTAATTCACTCGGTAGTATGTCATTATTACGTTTAGTGATCAAAGCGTGTAGCATTAGACCATGGTTTAGTTCACAGGCAGTCTTCATTTCGTAAAAACCTAAAAAAAAATAAAAATTCAGAATGGGGGGAGAAGACTAGTTCTTTAGGGTCTGCTAGGGAAAGACCATACGTGTTCCATTTTCGAGAACTAACGAAAACAGACAATCTAACTCTAATAGAAATACATATTATCCTTTAAAGACTTGATTCTCCCCACACTTAGTTAGCTGTGGTGTCGAAATTGTGATTAACTTCGTTGTCGACTTCCATCGGACCCTGTATGTAATGTTTAACTCTGTGACCATTAACTTTAAATTCAATCCCATTTGAATTTATCAATTCTATCGTTCCGTATGGGAAAACTCTTTTGACTATGAATGGTCCAGACCATCTTGATTTCAATTTTCCAGGAAATAGCTTGAATCGTGAATTGAAAAGAAGAACTCTGTCTCCTTCTTTAAATTCTTTTGAACTTCTGATTCTTTTATCATGCCATTTCTTCGTTCTTTCTTTATAGATTAACGAATTTTCGTATGCTTCATGTCTTAATTCTTCTAATTCGTTTAGTTGACTTAATCGTAGACGTCCGGCTTCATGTAAATCAAGATTACATGTCTTCAAAGCCCAAAATGCTTTGTGTTCAATTTCTACTGGAAGATGACATGCTTTTCCATACACAAGTCTAAAAGGTGTGGTTCCAATTGGAGTTTTGTAGGCTGTTCTAAAAGCCCAGAGTGCATCCTCCAATTTAATGGACCATTCCTTCGGATTTGATCCTACGGTTTTCTCTAGAATACGTTTTAAAGCTCGGTTGGTATTTTCAACTTGTCCACTTGTTTGTGGATGATATGCGGTGGAGATTTTATGAGTTACTCCATATCTTTTAAGAACTTTCTCAAGTTGATTATTACAGAAATGAGTACCCCGATCACTTATTAAAGCTTTCGGTGTTCCAAACCTTGCAAAAAGACGTTTTAAAAAGTTGACTACAACTCGTGCATCGTTAGTTGGGAGAGCTTGTGCTTCCGCCCATTTAGATACATAATCAATGGCTACGAGTATATATAGATTATTATGAGATTTTGGAAATGGACCCATAAAGTCAATACCCCAAATGTCAAATACTTCACATACTTGGATGACATTTTGTGGCATTTCATCACGTTGACTTATTTTTCCGGCCCTTTGACATGCATCACAGGATTTGCAAAGAAGGTGTGCGTCTTTGTAAATTGTAGGCCAATAGAATCCAGCTTCATAAACTTTTCTTGCTGTTAGTTGAGGCCCATAATGCCCTCCTGTTGGTCCTGTGTGACAATGGTTTAAAATTTTACTAGCTTCATCTCCAAATACACATCGGCGTATTATTCCATCGGGACAACTTTTAAACAGATGTGGATCTTCCCAGAAATAGTGTTTTATATCACTGAAGAATTTCTTTCGTCTTTGGTACGATAATCCTTTTTCAAGGAATCCACAAACTAAGTAGTTTGCATAGTCTGCAAACCATGGGATTTCTTTATAATCTATCTTCAATAGATATTCATCAGGAAAGTTGTCTTGTATGGCCGATTCATTCAAAACTTCTAATTCGGGATTTTCAAGACGAGAAAGATGATCAGCGGCGAGATTTTCTGCTCCCTTTTTATCTCGGATTTCAATATCAAACTCTTGTAAGAGTAAGATCCAACGGATTAATCTTGGTTTAGCATCTTGTTTTGAAAATAGGTATCTAAGAGCAGAATGGTCGGTATAGACCACCGTTTTTGCTAGAACGAGATATGATCGAAATTTGTCAAAAGCAAAGACAATAGCAAGGAGTTCTTTTTCAGTAGTTGTATAGTTCGTTTGTGCTCCTTGTAATGTCTTACTAGCATAATATATAGGTTGAAATCGTTTTTCAATCCTTTGTCCTAAAACGGCTCCCATTGCAAAATCACTTGCATCGCACATTAGTTCAAATGGTAGATTCCAATTTGGTGTTATCATGATCGGCGCATTAGTGAGTTTTTCTTTAAGAATATTAAAAGATTTGATACACTCATCTGAAAAGATGAATGGCGCATCCTTTTCTAGGAGTTTATTCATAGGAGTGGCAATTTTAGAAAAATCTTTTATGAAACGTCGGTAAAAACCGGCATGCCCTAGAAAACTCCTAACTCCTCTAACATTGGTGGGATGTGGAAGTTTAGCAATTACATCTACTTTAGCTCTATCCACTTCAATTCCTTCTTTTGAAATTTTATGTCCAAGAACGATGCCTTCTTTAACCATGAAATGGCATTTCTCCCAATTAAGTACTAGATTTGATTTTTCGCATCTAATTAGCATTCGTTCCAGATTAACTAGACATGATTTAAATGTATCACCGAAGACTGAAAAGTCATCCATGAATACTTCCATGCATTCTTCTATCATGTCATGAAAAATCGCCATCATACACCTTTGAAAGGTTGCAGGGGCGTTACAAAGTCCAAATGGCATGCGTTTGTAAGCAAAGGTACCATAAGGGCACGTGAATGTGGTTTTCTCTTGGTCTTCGAGTGCTATTGGAATTTGAAAATATCCGGAAAATCCATCTAGGAAACAATAGTAACTATTTCCGGCTAATCTTTCCAACATTTGATCTATGAAAGGTAAGGGAAAGTGATCTTTTCTGGTGGCGTCATTTAATTTTCTATAATCAATACATACACGCCATCCTGTTACAGTCCTAGTAGGAATAAGCTCATTTTTCTCATTTGTAATGACAGTCATGCCACCCTTCTTAGGCACGCGTTGAACTGGGCTTACCCATGGACTATCAGAAATTGGATATATTAAACCTGCATCTAGCAGTTTAATAATCTCTTTCTTAACTACATCTTGCATATTAGGATTTAGTCTTCGTTGGCGTTGCACATACGTTTTATGACCTTCTTCCATAAGGATTTTATGTGTGCAATACGAAGGACTTATTCCTTTAATATCATGAATCTTCCATGCAATGGCTGGTTTAAGAGCTTTCAACACAGAAATGAGTTGTGATTTCTCATTTTCAGTAAGAGAAGACGATATTATTACAGGTAATTCAGATTCACCATGTAAATAAGCGTATTCCAAATGGTTTGGAAGTGGCTTTAACTCTAATTTCGGAGGTTCTTCTATCGATGATTTATATCGATATCTGTCTTCTTCTTTTAGCATTTGAATTTCTTCTGTTGTTGGTTCATATCCATTAGCTATAAGTGTAGCTAACATTTCAGCTTCATCAATTGGTTCATTACTTTCTCCTAAAGAACATTCTCCTGTTCCTTGTAATTCTGGAAATTCTTCTAATAATTCCGCATGTGCATCTATAGTTTGAATATAATAACATGTATCATCTGCAGATTGTGGTTGTTGCATTGCTCTATCAACTGAAAAGGTAACACTCTCATCCTCTATACTTAGGGTCAGTTTCTTACCGAACACGTCTATCATTGCTTTAACCGTGTTTAAGAATGGTCTTCCTAATATTAGAGGAACTTGAGAATCTTCTTCCATGTCCAAAACAACAAAATCTACTGGAAATACTAAAGTACCAACTTTAACTAGCATGTTCTCCATTATCCCTCTAGGATATTTTATTGATCGATCGGCTAGTTGTATGCTTATTCTTGTTGGTTTCAATTCTCCAAGGTCTAGTTTAGCGTATAGTGAATACGGCATTAGATTTATACTAGCACCTAAATCTGCTAATGCTTCTATTGAACTAAGACTACCCAGAAAACATGGAATTGTGAAACTTCCTGGATCAGATAGTTTTTCTGGTATCTTATTCAACAGCACTGCTGAACAATTAGCATTCATAGTGACAGCCGAGAGTTCTTCCATTTTCTTTCTATTCGTGATTAGATCTTTCAAGAATTTAGCATACCTTGGCATTCCTGAAATCACATCAATGAAGGGAAGATTTACATTTATCTGTTTAAACATATCCAAAAATTTGGATTGCTCGGCTTCAAGTTTCTCTTTCTTCATTTTACTCGGATAAGGAAGTGGTGGTTGGTATGGTTTAACATAAGGTTTATCCTTAACTGTGTTATTTTCATTAACCTTTTCAACTATCGGTTCTTTTTCCTTATCTTGATCAGGTTGTGGTTCTTGTGGAGTAGGAATAGTTTCATCAGAAGTTACAGGTATTTCAGGTGGTTTAAGTGTTGTACCACTTCTTGTGGTAATAGCTTTAGCTGTTTCATTCCGGGGGTTAGCATTTGTATCGCTTGGTAAACTTCGCGGTTTTCTTTCACCTATTAACCTTGCTAGGTTACTCACTTCTTGTTCCAGATTTTGAATAGAAGCTTGTTGATTTCTAAATGCTTGAGCATTTTGTTCATTGGTTTATTTTTGAGATGTGAAAAACTGCGTTTGAGTTTCAACTAGCTTCGTCATCATATCTTCTAAATTCGGCTTTTTATCATCGGTTTGTTGTGGTGGTTTGTTTTGAAAATTAGGTCTTTGCTGATTGTAAGTATTATTGGATACTTGTTGATTGCTAGGACCTTGTTGGTTGTTGTATGGAATATTTCGGTTATAATTCTGGTTTTGATTGTAAATCGGTCTTGGCGGTTGATAATTATTCTGATAATTATTTCCAGGCCTTTGGTTTATGTATGAAATATTCTCTCTTTGTTCCATTGTTAATTCAATACTTAGACAATCTTTTGTCAAATGTGGTCCTCCACACTGCTCACAACTAATTTGTATTGAGTGAATATCCTTAGTCATCTTTTCCATTCGTCTCTCCACAGCATCTATCTTTGCGGAAATGGAATCTAAGTCATGGCTAGAATCGGCTCTAGCTGCTTTAGATGATCTAATGATATCTTTTTCTTGGTGCCACTCATGTGAGTGGGAAGCAGTATTATCAATAATTTTGTAAGCATCAGTTTCAGTTTTCTTCATAATAGAACCACCAGCTGCTATATCTATATCTTTCCTTGTAGTGATGTCGCATCCTTGGTAGAATATTTGTACTATTTGACAGGTGTCTAAACCATGTTGCGGACATCCTCTTAACAACTTCCCATATCTTGTCCACGCCTCATATAGAGTTTCATTTGGTTTCTGTGTGAACGTAACAATTTCTGCTTGAAGTCTTACGGCTTTAGATGCAGGAAAGAATTGTTTAAGAAATTTGTCAATTAAAACATCCCATGTATCGATCGCCCCTTCAGGTAACGATTCCAACCAATCTTTGGCTTCTCCCTTTAAAGTCCAGGGAAATAACATGAGATATATCTGTTCATCCTCCACTTCTCGTATTTTAAATAGTGTGCAGATCCTATTAAAGGTACGTAGATGTTCATTTGGATCTTCCTTCGGCGCACCACTAAATTGGCATTGATTAGTCACCATGTGTAGAATTTGTCCTTTGATTTCATAATCTGGCGCATTAATGTCTGGATGAGTAATTGCGTGACCTTGGCCAGTGCGTTTAGCTCTCATTCGGTCTTCCATACTTAAAGGTTCCAGATTCTCCATAATTGAATTTGTTGAATCGGTATCACTGAATGATTCTGATTTAATAGTTCGTTCCTCAACAATCTCTGTTTGAATGATTGGTGGTTCCGGAGGAAAGTTTAATGGTTCAGGATCTATGAACCGTTCCTGAATATTTTCTGGATTCTCAATTGTGAGGTTGGGTTCAAAAAATGGATTATCGGAAATTTGAACTGAAGTACTTGGTCGACTGGATGAAGATTCTAAAGAAAAATCAACGGCGGTTATATTTGTTAAACGATGTCTTGATCGAGTTACAGGTGGTGAACGTACAAAAGGTGATGAACGTCTTGCTCGGTGCATTCACTGAATATCCTATTAGTTTTTAAAAAGGAAAGAAAAATTATAATAAGTTATCCAATCAATAGACTTTTCTGATTTTGCCCACGTTTCGAATAGCCAAAAGATGCAGCAGAGGGGCAGGATTCGTTTGGTCTCAATATAATTGAGGACTGTTTGGCTCCAATAACCCGGTCCACGTACAAATCCAACTATTACTACGAACCAGAAAATTTTGATGTCTATTAATTTAACCACTCAAAATAAATTTTCGTAATTTTAAGAAATTTAGATAAGAAGTAGAATAAAAATCTAAGTCCTAAAAACTAGAATGGCGAGAAATAAGAAAGAAAAAGATTGCGCGTCGAAAAATGTCGAAAAAGAAAAAATGGTTGAAAAATAAAAGGTGACGGAAAAATAAAAGAAACTTATCAAAACTTAAAAATACTTAACTAATTTAACCTTATTACTACAACTAACTTAAAATTATAATCGCAAATTGAAATTACTAATTGGAATGATAATTGGTACATAGTAAAAGGTCTCTAAAAATATTAAAGCTTACAGGAAAAACTAAATTCCAAATGGAAATAACTTAAAAAAGAAACTAAAATTTAAAAAGGCGTCGCAAAATTCTAAAGCACCTAAATCTTAGTCTAAAGAAAAAGCACTTAAGGAATTCTACGGCAAAGCCTAAAAATATAGGAGTAAAAATAACTATAGCTAAAACTAAGTTTAAAATTAAATATGAGCTAAAAAATACAAATATTACGCTACAACGATTAAAAAGGGACAAAATATAAAAATATACAAAAAGTTGTAAAAAGTACAATTTTTATAAAAAATATTATTTTTATATTAATTATTTTATAAAACTACTAATTTTACAATTTTAATAAAAACTTAATTAATACTAAATACATAAATAAATAAAAAGTAAAAATAAGACTAAAACTAATAATAATAATAATAATATTAATTATTAATAATATCCCGTAATTAATGCTCGATTAGTGCTTCCTTGTCGCCTGTCAGAAACCCTCCGCGAGTCGCGGCAATTAAAGAAGAAAACCCCGCGAGTCGCGGGGATCAGAATTTGAGCTGACAGATTTATCTTTTTACGCGTTTTTCTTTTTATTTTTTATTTTTTTTTTATTTTCTGTTTTCTGTTTTTTTAAATAATTAAAAGATTTTAAAATAAAACTTATATTTTTATAAACTAAAATAGAAATAAAGAAACTTTATAAAACTTAAATATTTAACAAAATCTTAAAAATACTAATATTTTTGTTTTTTTTTCTTTTTATATTTTCGAATATTTAAAACGTATTTTTACAAAAACGACTTTTAATAAAAGTAACTAAAAATCTTTTTTTTTTTTTTTTATTAGCGCTGCGCTTCCGGCGTTTAAGAGTTTTCCCCGGCAGCGGCGCCAAAAATATACTTGATGTCGAACGAGGTGTATATAAAATAGTTATTATTTTACTAGGAAAAACTATTAAATACGATACAATTTTACACAAGATATTTATTTATTTATAGAATGGATATACTTAAACCTTGCTACAACACTTATAGGCAGTGTACCTAATCGTACAGTAGTGTAGTTTTTAGTAAGTCCGGTTCGTTCCACAGGGAAATCTTTGAACAAAGCTCAACGCTATATTAGTTTACTTTTATAAAAATACAAATATATATATAAGTAATATTATTGTTATAAAGGGGGGTTTTTACCGTTTAATGACCGGTTTGTCGATTTTAAAACTTTAGTCGCAGTTAAAACCTAATGTAAAATATAAAATAAATACAAGACTTAAATTAAAGCGTAAAGTAAATAATGATAATGAAATTGCGAATAATAAAATTGCGATAATTAAAAAGTACGATAATTAAAAGTGCGATTAAATAACAATAAATAAAAGTGCGATAATTAGAAGTGCAATTAAATATAAAATAAAGGAAATTAAATATGAAATAAAAGAATTATGCTTATTTAAACTTCCGTAATCATGATGTTTGACGTGTTGATTTTAGTTTTATGCCCATGGGTTAATTGTCCTTTGTCCTGGATTATTCAATATGTCCGTCTGGTTTTTGTCCATAACAGTCCATCAGTCATAAATATAAATTGCAAGTGTCCTTGTCAAATTATTATTATACCCGAAGATAAATATTCCAACTAATTGGGGATTCGAATTGTAACAAGGTTTTAATACTTTATTTAATGAATACACCAGGTTATCGACTGCGTGTAAACCAAGGTTTTACTACTTTGTTAACAATTACACCAATTACCCTTGAATGTAATTTCACCCCTGTTTTAATTATTCTAGTGGCTATTAATCCATTCCCGTGTCCGGTTAAATGAACGATTATTCGTACATATAAATACCCCGCCCATCGTGTCCGATTGAGTGTATATGGTAGTTTATAGGGACGCCTAATTGTAAATCTTTATATTAACATTAACAAACTTTCATTTAGTTAAACAAATATAAAGCCCATTTATAGCCCATAGTCTAGTTTCCACAAGTGTCGTTCTTTTGTCCAAACCCCAATTATGGTACAAAGCCCAATTACCCAATTTTAGTAATTAGCCCAACATCATGATTACTTCATTTTAAATAAGCATAATAATAACTTAGCTACGAGACATTAATATAAAAAGGTTGAACATAACTTACAATGATTAAAAATAGCGTAGCGTTACACGGACAGAATTTCGACTTACACCCTTACAACATTCGCTAACATACCCTTATTATTAGAATTATAATTAAAATTAAAATATAAATTATAAATATAAATATATTTACGTATGAAGAGGAAGAAAAAAGATGATGATATTTGATCAGAATTCGGTTGGCTTTATAGCCAGAGTTGAAAATTGGGGCTCCGCGACTCGCGGCAAAATGCCCTTAAAACTCCGCGAGTCGCGGAGAGGTATTTACAGCTCACACCCTTGGAGTTTCTTGCTGCCGACGGTTTTTATTATATATATATAATATATATATAATTAATATAATTAATTATATATTATATTATATTTATATACATAGTTAACTTGTAATTTTTAGTCCGTTGCGTCGAGCGTTAAGAGTTGACTCTGGTCCCGGTTCCGGATTTTCGAACGTCCTCGCGTACAATTTAATATCTTGTACTTTGCGTTTTGAATCTTGTACTCTTGTGATTTCGAGACGTTTCTTATCAATAATTGGAACCTTTTTGATTGTCCTTTGTACTTTTGAGCTTTTTGGTCGTTTGCGTCTTCAATTCGTCGAATCTGTCTTTTGTCTTCACCTTTTATTATTTAAACGAATATCTCTTGTAAATAGAACAATTGCAACTAAAAGCTTGTCTTTCTTGAGGAATAATGCTATGAAATATATGTTCGTTTTTAGCATTATCAGTAGTTTTCTTTTTAAAAATTTTTATTATTATAATTATAATTATTATTATTAATATTATTGTTATTATTATGATTATAATTTTTATTATTATTATTAAGATTATTATTATTATTATTATTATTATTATTATTATTATTATTGTTATTATTAGTATTATAATTATTATCATTAATATTATCATTAAGGTTAATATTAGTAGTACCATTATGAATAAAACCATTATTTTAGTATTATTATCATTATTATTAAATTATTGTATTTATCAAAATTATCATTTTTATTAAGAATTAGTATTATTATTAACAATTATCATTATCTTTTTATGAAAAATCTATCAATTTTAAAAGTATAATTTTATTAAAATTAACATTATTACCAATATTATCATTATTTATATCATCATTATTTTTAGTATCATTATTATTATTTTTATGGATATTACCATTATCATTATGAATATTATTATTATTATTATTATTACAAAATAATACAACTCTTTATTCATTATAATTATTAATATTATTTTATCAAATAAATAATTATATATATATATATATATATATATATATATATATATATATATATATATATATATATATATATATATATATATATATATAAGTATATATAGAAATATATGACAATTGAAATAATATATATAAACTTGTTCGATTACGAGTATATGTTTTAATATATAAAATTGATAAATGTTCGTGAATCTGAGGTCAACTCTACACTTGTTCAGTGCCGTCATACGCATAATTACTACGAAATATCGTATCATGAGTTTTCATAGCTCCCTTTTTAATTACTTTTGTAATATATATTTTTGGGCTGAGAATACATGCGCTACATTTATAACTGCGTTACGTTTAGACACGAGTATTCAAACTTATATGCTATGCCATACTATGATTCATGCTAAATCCCTACCGTAATATCGTCAATTGCTGAAATTTTGGCAAGCTTTTATTATTGTGAATAGCGCTATTTAGAGTAACGTCTCTGTCCATTTGACCGTTGGTCTTTGGATACATAATAATGATTCAACGACACGAATAACAAAGTGTCACGTGGTAACTTTTGTTTAGTCACGATATTACAAACTACAGCAACACTTTTAGATTGATATTTCAATATGAATCAACTCTAAACTAAATCTTGTGGTCTATTACTATTACTGAAATCATTGTTTATGATAAACCTATGAACTCACCAACCTTTTGGTTGACACTTTTTAGCATGTTTATTCTCATGTACTTAAATATTGCTTCCGCTGTATATTTGCTGCTTTGATGATGATTGCTTGCTATGCTTGGAGTCTTCATTACATATCATATCATTTAAAGACATTTAATGCGTTGTTAATTAAATACAAGCTAATGACTATTTATCTTCCACTGCAAAAACTCAATAAATGTAATAAAATGCCTCATATAGAGTCGTTCTCATTATACGATTGCTTGATTTGATATAATTAGTCACAAATACTCCCGGCCCTATTTGGGGGTGTGACAGATTGGTATCAGAGCAGTTTTGTTGTAAAGAACCAGTATTGCATTTTATGTGTGCCTTATATAATTAGGTACCATAGCAATGTAGGACTACAACATTCTTTGACTATAGTGCCTTTAATTGTTGCCTTTACTTGCTAAATGCTACACTATACCTTAGAAACTTTACTTATTAAATTCTTTAATCTTTCTTAGAATGTCGAGCCAATCTAAGAACTCTGCTCACTCTCCTAAGTACTCTCCCATTTCGCCATCACATTTAAATGCGACACTATGATTTCTAAAATTCTTGACATTCCTATGTTTTTTTATCATGGTTTTGTGTATTACATATGTATTACATGAAATGCTATCCATGATTTTTAAAATTTCTATGTTTGTTACTACTTATACTCAAACGTATATAACCTCCTTGTTATATTACGTAACTATGTGCCCTTATGCCTTTGTGCATTGGTTTACGAACCGGGAAATGTTATTATTAACTCATAAAGATTCTCGATAACTCAAAGACATTATAAGGTCATCACTATTCATATTCATTAATTTTAAAATTTTTGTTTTCTCGTTATTTTGATCATTGAACTTTCTTGACGAGTGGCGTCTACGAAACTCTAGAATGGAAGGGTTTGGATTACTGTCACACCCCCTAAATGGGACCGGGGGTAACTGTGACTAACTAATATCATAACACAAGTGTATAAGCGAGAACGACTCTAAATGAGACGTTTTATTTATTAAATAAACAGCGGAAGCATTATTCAAAGTTTTACATCATAAGAGTACAGTAAATGGGAAATGTCTAAACAAAATGATAAATATGAATGATGGACTCCATGCAAGCAGCAAAGCATACATCAATCATCTAGTAGCAAGTAGCAGCTAACTCAATCATCACCTGAGACAAAACATGCTTAAAGTGTCAACCAAAAAGGTTGAGTGAAATTCATAGGTTTATAAATAATATCCAAAGTTTTAGACCACAAGATTTAGTTTAAAGTTGATCAATATAGATATATCAATCTAAAAGTATTGCTGCAGTTTTTAATATCGCTACTAAACAATTTACCCTATGACACCTTGTTCTGTCAGTGTCGTGGAATCATTATTATGTAACCAAAGACCAACGGTCGAATGGTTAGAGACATTACTCTCAACAGGCCTACTCACAATAATTAAGTTTGCATTTAAACGTAGCAATTAATGATATTACGGTAGGGATTTAGCATGAATCAAAGCATGACAGCTGTGACAACCCGGAAATTTTCGATCAAATTTAAACTTAATCTTAATATGAAATCGACACGATAAGCAAAGTCTATAATATTGAGTCTCGAAAATTTTGAACTGTGTTCATGTATATATTTGACCTTGACTAATCCCGACGATTCACAAACAATTATTGTTAATATATATATATATATATATATATATATATATATATATATATATATATATATATATATATATATATATATATAAGATATAAATATTAGGTGTTGAAATTTATAATATCCATTTTTTATAAAACAATATAGTAAATAGATATATAATAACTATATATACAAAACATTATCAATGTATTCATATTTACATATATAATATATGATGAAACAACAAGTTAAAAATATAATAGTAATGACAAATTATATTATTACTACTTTTATTATTATTAATATCATTATTAGTAATACTAACAAATATTAAATATAAAAATTTTAATAAATTTATGATTTATGATTATTAAAATAAATACTTAAATATAAATATTACTACAAAAATGATTAAAATTATTATATAGTTGTAATTTAAATATTATTTGTGATCATTATTATTATTATTATTAATAGTATTACTTTTAAAAATTATAATAACCATTATTATTAAGGTCATTATTAATATTAACATATAAATAATACAAATTATCATTAATATTATTAATGATTATTATTATTATTATTATCATCATAATTGTTAATGTTATTATTAATTATTATTATTATGATTTATAAAAATTATTATTATTATTATTATTATTATTATTATTATTATTATTATTATTATTAATCTATTTAATTAATTGTTTATCAATTATAAAAAAAACCGTACATATAACTTTTGGTAAATCATAAATTTTTTAAGTCGTTATCATCTGTTGCTGATTGTGTAAACTCGTACAAATCATGAACAATGTTTTCCAAATTCAGTTGCACGTCGTGATCCCCTTTACTCCTTTTTAATTATATTTTTTTTATTTATTACTTGAGCCGAATCAAATAGCTATAAGACAAGGATTTACACTGAATTATTGCCACATTCAATCTAATTTATATTCTCAATATCATTTAGCAACTTAACGGTTTTATTTAATTGATTTTAAACAGAAAAAAGGGAAGAACAATGTCAACTGCCCTGTTCTTGGGTGTTCTTCCAAGTAACTCGATTTTTAAACAATTTTTAAAAATTAGAAATGCTGTTATGTTGGAAATCATTTATTTAAACCATCTGGAAACCCTCAAGTCTCAATTCTTCCTATAGAGTTTCAATTTTTGAAGTCAAAGTTAAGAAAAAAAGTCAAACGGTTCCTTACAAATTCGAATTCATAATCTGGAGATATTTTCTTGTGAAATTGATAATTTATAAAGTTTCCTTGATTGATTTGAAAGGTATTTTATATTGTAATATTGAGCAAAAACGTTCGGGAATTAAAAATCATATGTTGAGTTCATAAGTCGTGTTCTTCAGCAATTTTTGTTTTTATTTTATTTTATTTTCTTTTCATTTATTACGTGTATGTTAAATTAAAAAACATGATTATAAATTGTCTATGTTTTGTATAAATCCATAAATAAGTTCGATTTTGATTTCTGGGATGTTCCTGGTCGAGGGGTTGAAGAAGGAGAGGAAGCAGATAAATAGTTTGGTTAAATAAATTAAATTGCAATTAAAAATCAGAAAAAGAGCACTGGAATAGTGGTTTTGGGGTGTGAGGATAACCGAGAGGTCTCTGGTTCAATTTCGGGCACTTCATACATTTTTTTAGGCTTATTAACATTTAAGGTAGCTTTCTTTTCTTATTATTATTATTATTATTATTATTATTATTATTATTATTATTATTATTATTATTATTATTATTATTATTATTATTATTATTATTACTATTATTTTGTTATTGTAGTTATTGTTATTGTTATTACTAGTATTATTGTACTATTAAATTATTATCATCAATATAATTATATTATAAGGATTATTAGTATTAACATTATTATTATTAGTATTTTATTATTATTGTATCATTATTATTGTTATTATTAATTATTATGATTACGAACACATTAAGAACAACTATGAAGTTAGTGATAAAAGTTGTTATGGTAAAATTTGGAAACTGATTATGAACTATATGAATACCTGTACAAATATGTATATGATTGTGAAATTAAGTTATAGAAATTGTAGTTATAAGTTTAGAAATTTAACACGAAGTTTATTATAAATATTATTATTATTAACAAGGTTATTATTATTATCATTTTTTTATTAAAATAAAGTATCATAGTAATTAACAATTATCAAAGTTATTATACTTATCATTATTAAAATTAACACTATTATTATTAGCATTATTACTATTATTAATATTATCCTTCTTATCATTTTAATAACATTACAAATAGATATTTTTTATATAAAAATGCATTACGATAATATTAATATTACATATCACTCTATTTTGTTATTTAAAATAATAATAACTAAGCTATACATGAAGAATATCAATTAATATATAAAAATATATTTTTATCATATATAAACCTTAATATAAAATTGTATTATTAATATGTTATAATGAATATTAGTTATATAAAATATACATAAATCTAATACATTAAATTTATCTATATAACACATAATATCACAAGTATGATTATAAATAATAAATACATATAATCTTATCCGATTAGGATTATATGTATTAATGAATATACAAATGATATAGGTTCGTGAATCCGAGACCAACCCTACACTTGTTCAATGACGTCATATGTATTTTTACTACAAAATACAGTATGGTGAGTTCATTTGATTCCCTTTTACTCTTTACATTTTTGGGACTGAGAATACATGCGCTACTTTTACAACTGCTTTATTAAATGCTTTTGAAATACATTTTGAACTGCGAATACATGAAATGCTTTTATAAACGTTTGATGAGATAGACACAAGCAAAACAATCCTCGAATGAATTATTATGCAGACAGAAGTTCTGTGGATTATTATTGAATTATGTGGATATGATAATCGCCACCAATTGATGTGAATATTTTTCCCCTAATTATTATTGCTTGGTAACCTAAGAATTAGGGAACATCACTAATTTTGAGAATTAGTGCACGCCTAATTGACGCGAATCCTAAAGGTAGCTACCGGGTTTAACACCCCTACCCAGAATGTTCACTAGACGGAAGGGCTAGTGGGCGTGGTGTTTAGTACTTCGAAGTTTATATGATTATTATACAGACGAGATGTTCTGTTTTGGGGATATTATTATGCGCATTATATGTTAAGGTCGGTTACCAAGCCAAGCTATGAAAGAAATGAAAAGTGAATGTTTTGTATCGAGAGAATGATTTTATACATAGGTTATGTGTATGTTATTTTTGTGCACGAGATATGTGTACAGTTACTAATATTTACGAAAGTTGATTTCGTACACGAGAAAGGTGTACTGTATTTAAAAGATATCGCATGTACATTACAGGTGGGTATAGGATTCGGGCCCATTTGTACCATGCAGCATTTAAATCTTGTGGTCTATCAAAATTATGAATTTTATTATTTTATGATAAACCTATGAACTCACCAACCTTTTGGTTGACACTTGAAAGCATGTTTATTCTCAGGTATGAAAGAAATCTTCCGCTGTGTATTTGCTCATATTAGAGATATTACTTGGAGTCATTCATGACATATTTCAAAAGACGTTGCATTCGAGTCATCGAGTTCATCAAGATTATTATTAAGTCAACTATAGTTGGATATATTATGAAATGGTATGCATGCCGTCAATTTTCGAAGAAATGAAAGTTGTCTATTAAAAACGAATGCAATGTTTGTAAAATGTATCATATAGAGGTCAAGTACCTCGCGATGTAACCAAATGTAATGTGTTCGTCCAGATGGATTAGGACGGGTCATTAGAGTTGGTATCAGAGCGGTGGTCTTAGCGAACCAGGTCTGCATTAGTGTGTCTAACTGATAAGTCGTTAGGATGCATTAGTGAGTCTGGACTTCGACCGTGTCTGCATGTCAAAAGTTTTGCTTATCATTTTGTGTCGAAAATTATTTGCTTATCATCCTTGAATTCTAGACACGTCTTACTGCCTCTATTGCATAGACAGTGTATAGATAAATTCATATCTTAGCGTATATGTTACTGTAGACTTTATCTAACACGTTTTCTTAATTCCCTTCGTAATCTACGGGATCTTCTGTACTATGTATAGGTATTCTATGTAATTAGAATATCATCCGATATCCGAAAATCATTTCATATCGAAAATTTTTTTATTCAATCGTACGAAATGGAACTCACAACTAGTTTAAGTCCCTCGGATTCTGATATGGAGTCCCACTCCAAGTCCGAAAGTAGCGTCACCAGAATGAATCAATCAATCAGCCATCCCCAATTCATCTGATGAGTTCGTAGCCGACTTAACCGATGGAGTCGAGAAGAAAGCGATCCCTCCCACCAACCAAATTCACCTCTTGGCGATGAACTAAAAGCACTCCCCGGCGAACCAATTCGAAACACCATTTTCACTCTCATTTCCGGAGTATCTCGCCACGACTATATCACAAGTCAGATTCTAAACCTTATTCATTCTCTCGTTCCTACCGACAATCATCCCGGATTAATAAAGTCAACGAGCTTCGCGCCCGAGTTGTAGCCTTAGAAAATATGGTACAAAACGTACCAGCTTCAGCAACATCAACGGCATCAACAGTACCACCAGCAACAACACACGCCTCAACATCACAATCTGTACCTCGAGCATAATCATCATTCTACATGACGTTCTACATCATTTATCTTCGTACGACATGACGATTATGTAATCTCTAATGTTCTAGAGATTATATATTCTTGTTCTAACGGTAAATCAAATGAGTTTAATATCATATTGACTCATTAAATCCATGATTACATCTGAAGAGAATATATATGTAAGTATATTTTCATAAAGATTGTAATTAAAAAAAAATCTTATGTACAAACGATTAATGGTGAAAATATTTTAACGGGTAGGTAATACCCGAGAAATATTTAGATTTTACATTAATAAGTTACACTGTACATTCTTCGAATCTGATTCAACAGTCATTTACTATCCTACTTACACCCACAGATATACGTATCCGTCCACCACAGAATAACTATTTTCATTCAATTTCATATTTGGATTTTGACCTATCAGAATCCAACAAGTGGCATAATGAAGAAAACATTTGACAAAATAAAATTTGTTAGAAACAAACAAATTAACTATGAGAAATTTTGTTAAGAACCCACGCTAACAAAATCCTAGCTAACTGTTCCTATCCAACTGTTAATTCCTTATTACATTTTATTTATCGCAATTTTAATTCTCGCAATTTTATTTATCATCATTTAATTTCTGTTATTTATTTTACGCACTTTATTTATCGTCATTTAAATACTGTTATTTACGTATTTTAAATATCGGGACACGTATACAAGGTTTTGACATATCATATCGACGCATCTATATATATTATTTGGAATAACCATAGACACTCTATATGCAGTAACGATCGAGTTCTCTATACAGGGTTGAGGTTAGTTCTATAATAATATATATACTTTGAGTTGTGATCGAGTTTGAGACATGTACACGGGTCACGATATGTATTAATTAATTCGAATATTATAAACTATATATGAATTATTGAATTGCTAACTGTGGACTATCAACTGAGGACTACCAACTTTGGACAATTAAAATGAATTAAAATATTGATTATAACATATGAAACTAAACAATTCTTCATGTTTTCCACTTGATTTCATCTTAAACCTCATTTGTATCTTGACAATTACAATCTGCGTCCAAACCTTTCATGATTCTTGAAAACACCTCAATCAAGAGGATGAACCAACCGCACTTCATCTATGGAAGAAAAGATTGATGTATATAGTTATGCACCTGAAAACACTCGGAACCTGAGTAAACGTTCAACATGTATCTGTGTTAGCTCCCCTGGCGTTGTTATTACCGAAAATAACTTTACAATCCCTCTCCAAATTAGTAAATTTTGTCACAGCTCCAACAAGTCAACTTCTACTTTTCGTTCGAAATAACCTTACTATAAACTTGATTTATATGTGTGCTCTTTTTTTTGTTACCGGAGAACCTTTTATATTCCACCATATTACCATCAGCGTTTAATCATCTAAAAACACAATTCTCTTGAAACCACCTCAGATTTATAATCGATTATTCTGATATGGTAGCATTAAATGCAGAGGAAACAGCAAAATCGTAGATGGTCTAAATGGCCAAAAGTTTGATAATAAAGAATGGAATGTTGGGAACGCTCGATAGAAAATTTGGTACTAAAAAACAGATTGAGCTAACCATGAAGGAGACTCTGAACAAATTACAAGAACTAAACTTGTACATAAAGAATCCTGATGATTCTGTTTCTGATAAAATCTTTAGCAAATACCTTGCTCCTTAATCTCTCTAAATCATCGTGAATAAATTTCTTCATCACAATTTGATTCTAAAATTTTAAGATATCATCGTATCTTTCTTTATTAATATCCTCAATATTTCTGAAGATATCTTCATAACTATTCTTGTCTGATATTAATTATCTCTCCGCGCTATCTGTAATACATCATAAAGGAAACAGTTTAGTTTCTAAATTCTGAAACTTTCAAGTTTAAAGTATGAATGATATTGAAGTAATGTTGGAAACTGAAGCATGAGTTAGGATAATATAATGACACTTGATCAACGTAATTATATTATAGTAAGTCATACTGAGTTTCTAATGGAACGTGATGATTCACAGATTATAACGTCATCATGTGCCATGTTACATGACTCTTACATTCTATCTAATACATAAACATATCAAGAATATAATTTCTTGATAGTTCTATCTTTTCTCTTGAATTCTGGTAAGTTAACCAATCAAGATCGTGCTATTACAATTTCTTTATTAGAACGTTAACCATGTTCATTCGAAACTTCATACCTACAAATTCTGGACCATTATTCGCTTGACTTGAAGTCGGGAAGAGAAAACAAGAGCATGGGGCTCCGAAATATAAGGGAAAATATAAAGCCCAACAACAATACCGAAATTACAAATCGTGTATATCAATACGTATTGCAACGTAAAGACACGGGAGAATTAAAAACATTATAACCCCAAGGTAATCATAGAAGTAAACTGATTCCTCTAGTGATAAATGAAAGAGGAGAATGACAGAAGCGATAGTCAGGAAAATACAAAGTATTAGAACTGGATTAAGCATTTTCAGAATCTTTTAGAAGTATGAATTGAGTAAAGGAACGGTGAAAATAATGGAAAAGGAAGAAGTTAATTTATAATAGAAATATTTGACAGAGCAATCGAGATAGATGACTACATTGAATTAAAGAGATCCTAATCTCCTTGAATCCCAAAGAATCGGATCTTATAGATTTCCAAGATTTTCTTTTAAATCCCTTGAATTCCGGAATTCAACCAAGACAACGTCAAAAATCAAGACACACCTTATTTTCTAAATTCAACAGTGACTACGTTAAAAGTTAAATCTCTATCTCAATCTTTTATGACAGCTTCACTTGTACGCTTCACATAATCGAATTATTTTGTCTGTATTAATCAATAATGATAAAACTCTATTTATCAACTCATATTCGTCATGAAAACATTTTTATTGTTAGTCATGACAACCTCACTCAAATTTCGGGACGAAATTTCTTTAACGAGTAGGTACTGTGACGACCCAGAAATTTTCGATCAAATTTAAACTTAATCTTAATACGAAATCGACACGATAAGCAAAGTCTATAATATTGAGTCTCGAAAACTTTGAACTGTGTTCATGTATACATTTGACCTTGACTAATCCCGACGATTCACAAACAATTATTGTTAATATATATATATATATATATATATATATATATATATATATCTATATAAGATATAAATATTAGGTGTTGATATTTATAATATCTATTTTTTTTATAAAACAATATAGTAAATAGATATATAATAACTATATATACAAAACATTATCAATGTATTCATATTTACATATATAATATATGATGAAACAACAAGTTAAAAATATAATAGTAATGACAAATTATATTATTACTACTTTTATTATTATTAATATCATTATTAGTAATACTAACAAATATTAAATATAAAAAGTTTAATAAATTTACGATTTATGATTATCAAAATAAATACTTAAATATAAATATTTCTACAAAAATGATTAAAATTATTATATAGTTGTAATTTAAATATTATTTGTGATCATTATTATTATTATTATTAATAGTATTACTTTTAAAAATTATAATAACCATTATTATTAAGGTCATTATTAATATTAACATATAAATAATACAAATTATCATTAATATTATTAATGATTATTATTATTATTATCATAATTGTTAATGTTATTATTAATTATTATTATTATTATGATTTATAAAAATTATTATTAATAATATTATTATTATTATTAATCTATTTAATTAATTGTTTATCAATTATAAAAAAACCGTATATATAACTTTTGGTAAATCAAAAATTTTTCAAGTCGTTATCATCTGTTGCTGATTGTGTAAACTCGTACAAATCATGAACAATGTTTTCCAAATTCAGTTGCACGTCGTGATCCCCTTTACTCCTTTTTAATTATATTTTCTTTGATTTATTACTTGAGTCGAATCAAATTGCTATAAGACAAGGATTTACACTGAATTATTGCCACATTCAATCTAATTTATATTCTCAATATCATTTATCAACTTAACAGTTTTATTTAATCGATTTTAAATAGAAAAAAGGGAAGAACAATGTCGACTGCCCTGTTCTTGGGTGTTCTTCCAACTAACTCGATTTTTAAACAATTTTTAAAAATTAGAAATGCTGTTATGTTGGAAATCATTTCTTTTCTTATAATTATTATTATTATTATTATTATTATTATTATTATTATTATTATTATTATTATTATTATTATTATTATTATTATTATTACTTTGTTATTGTAGCTATTTTTATTGTTATTACTAGTATTATTGTACTATTAAATTATTATCATCAATATAATTATATTATAAGGATTATTAGTATTAACATTATTATTATTAGTATTATATTATTATTGTATCATTATTATTGTTATTATTAATTATTATGATTACGAACACATTAAGAACAACTATGAAGTTAGTGATAAAAGTTGTTATGGTAAAATTTGGAAACTGGTTATGAACTATATGAATACCTGTACAAATATGTATATGATTGTGAAATTAAGTTATAGAAATTGTAGTTATAAGTTTAGAAATTTAACACGAAGTTTATTATAAATATTATTATTATTAACAAGGTTATTATTATTATCATTTTTTTATTAAAATAAAGTATCATAGTAATTAACAATTATCAAAGTTATTATACTTATCATTATTAAAATTAACACTATTATTATTAGCATTATTACTATTATTAATATTATCCTTCTTATCATTTTAATAACATTACAAATAGATATTTTTTATATAAAAATGCATTACGATAATATTAATATTACATATCACTCTATTTTGTTATTTAAAATAATAATAACTAAGCTATATATGAAGAATATCAATTAATATATAAAAATATATTTTTATCATATATAAACCTTAATATAAAATTGTATTATTAATATGTTATAATGAATATTAGTTATATAAAATATACATAAATCTAATACATTAAATTTATCTATATAACACATAATATCACAAGTATGATTATAAATAATAAATATATATAATCTTATCCAATTGCGATTATATGTATTAATGAATATACAAATGATATAGGTTCGTGAATCCGAGACCAACCCTACACTTGTTCAATGATGTCATATGTATTTTTACTACAAAATACAGTATGGTGAGTTTATTTGATTCCCTTTTACTCTTTACATTTTTGGGACTGAGAATACATGCGCTACTTTTACAACTGCATTATTAAATGCTTTTGATATACATTTTGAACTGCGAATACATGAAATGCTTTTATAAACGTTTGACGAGATAGACACAAGCAAAACAATCCTCGATTGAATTATTATGCAGACAGAAGTTCTGTAGATTATTATTGAATTATGTGGACATGATAATTGCCACCAATTGATGTGAATATTTTTCCCCTGATTATTATTGCTTGGTAACCTAAGAATTAGGGAACATCCCTAATTTTGAGAATTAGTGCACGCCTAATTGACGCGAATCCTAAAGGTAGCTACCGGGTTTAACACCCCCACCCAGAATGTTCACTAGACGGAAGGGCTAGTGGGCGTGGTGTTTAGTACTTCGAAGTTTATATGATTATTATACAGACGAGTTGTTCTGTTTTGGCGATATTATTATGCGCATTATATGTTAAGGTCGGTTACCAAGCCAAGCTATGAAAGAAATGAAAAGTGAATGTTATGTATCGAGAGAATGATTTTATACACAGGTTATGTGTATGTTATTTTTGTGCACGAGATATGTGTACGGTTACTAAAATTTATGAAAGATGATTTCGTACACGAGAAAGGTGTACTGTATTTAAAAGATATCGCATGTACATTACAAGTGGGTATAGGATTCGGGCCCATTTGTTCCATGCAGCATTTAAATTTTGTGGTCTACCAAAATGATGAATTTTATTGTTTTATGATAAACCTATGAACTCACCAAACTTTTGGTTGACACTTGAAAGCATGTTTATTCTCAGGTATGAAAGAAATCTTCCGCTGTGCATTTGCTCATATTAGAGATATTACTTGGAGTCATTCATGACATATTTCAAAAGACGTTGCTTTCGAGTCGTCGAGTTCATCAAGATTATTATTAAGTCAACTATAGTTGGATATATTATGAAATGGTATGCATGCCGTCAATTTTTGAAGAAATGAAAGTTGTCTATTAAAAACAAATGCAATGTTTGTAAAATGTATCATATAGAGGTCAAGTACCTCGCGATGTAACCAAATGTAATGTATTCATCCAGATGGATTAGGACTGGTCGTTAGAACAGCATAGTTAACAATTTAGTACTTGTGTCTAAGCATAAAACAGTTATAAAGCAAGCATGTGTCTCACCCCGAAAGTTATAAAACAGTTATGAAACAGTAAAAAGTGGGGCTATGAAGTTCACCTTAGTAGCAAGTAAGTTATTCCACGCAAAGAAGAATGAACGGAGTAAGTGATCGGAGATCTTAACCTAGAGATATAATATTTGATTAGTTAATGTCTAACAGACATAAAGTTTGTTTATTAATATGGCAACTATATTAACAGTGACGGTTTTCGAGAAAAGTTCCTATTTCTCAGAAGTTTCTATTTTTGGAAACCTACTATTTATAGAAAGCTTCCACTTATATTAAGCTTCTATTTTAAGAATTTTCGGGTTATAATCCTCAATAAAGATGTACAATCTCGCCCAAACTTCATTGCTAACATGTAAGTCACTCAAATGATATATTGTTACCAAGTGGCCCAGGATCTCTTGACCAGAAACTAAGTATTGGCATTCGAGATCCACAAGCGTCCCATAATGGTAAAAAGGATCACCCTAGGCCACAAGTAGCGGTGATGTTTGTAGTCTTTGTACGCTATCTTTAATTATAACCTTCGCGTTATAGGTGTATACACACACCGAATTCTTAATGTACTTAATAATGATAACATAACCTAAATATTATTTAATATTTAGTTATTATACCTTAGTATGTCTTATATATATTAAATATAATTACCTTTAAATAAATACCTAAATTAATTCAAAAATAATAGTGTTTTATTAATCGAACGTTATACAAAAAATGTCTAAATAATTAATTAAATATCTAAAAATTATATACATAATTTTTATAGTCTTTGTTAATCATATAGATTAGTAGAAAAATTTAAGAAAATGTTTTTATTATATTTTTGTATTTATTTTTGTTTTTACCCTTATTTTATTCACAAAAAAAGTTTAATTCTATATAATTACTAAATAAACCCAAACAATTATTTTTATAATTTTTATAAGTTTCTATCAGTCTGATAACCTGTAGAAAAAATATAAAAAATATATTTTTTTATTTTTATATATTTATTCTTAATTTACCTTCGAATTACATAATAATAGAGTTTAATTATATAATAATTACCAATTCAACCCAAGTAATTATTTCTATAATTTTCATAGTCTTATACTAGTGTAATAATCTTAGGAAAAAAAAATTATAAATAAATTTGGTCCAGTTTAATACTTTATTACGAATTTTACATAGTTTTTGTGTTTAATTAATAAGTAATTCGTAATTAAATATAAATAATATTCCAAAAATTATAAAAATAATTTTCACATGTTCCTTAACAGTTCCAACTAATTTTTATACAATCCTTACTAATCTTAATATTTTATATCATATATATATATATATATATATATATATATATATATATATATATATATATATATATATATATATATATATATATATATATATATATTGCGGTTTTGATTAAAATATAGAAAATATTTGTAGAATAATAAATAAATTTTGATTTCAATTCTAATATTCTTTTTATGTTAATTTAAAGTTATGAAAATATTTTTTCCAGTTTTTAAGTACATATACTAATTTTTATTAATTTATAATATATATATACTAACCGAAACAAAAAATAAATATATAGCACAACATATAAATTAATATTTCAACTTTAATAACTTATATGTGATTAATAGAATCTGTAAAAATTATTTTTACTAATTTTAATTATTTATAACTTTTTAATCCGATTTATATATTATTTTATGTAAACCGAAAGAAAAAAAAATGAAATAAAAAGAAGGAAAAGAAAGTACCTCAAATTTTTTTAAAATTTGGAGAGAAAGATTTAGGAGTTGTGTGAAAAATATATGAGTTTTAGGTTGGTATTTATAGGTAAAAATAGTAGGTGAAAAAGGAAAAAAATAATAAAATAAAAATTTTAAGGATGCAAATTTTGACAAAAATGAAAAAAAATGTGGAAAATGTTTTTGATAAGATTGTTTTTGAAAAAAAAAATCAAGAAAATTATTAGTCAAATTTCATGGGCTTGAATTGTATAAAAAAATCTTACTTTTTTTATTAGCTACAAATATAAATATAGATACTAATTAAAATAACTTATCATTTAATTAATAATTATGTTACATATAGTTATATATATATATTTAGTACTCATTAACATTAATATTAACTAAAGTTATTTTATATAATATATATATATATATATATATATATATATATATATAAACTTTAGTTAACAAAACGTGTCGACTAAAAATAAATATTTAATCAACGTCGAATTTAATTATATATTACGTATGGATAACAACCTTATAGGCAAATTAGTCAATTCAAGTATGAAAATGTGAGGGTTGTTATAATTACCGATTTAAAGGATCCTATAGCTCAAGCCCCTAGACCTGAATAGGCCATTACGAATTGAAAGTCTTTAATCGAAAGATTATCTGATTACATACTTATCATTTTTTTTATCTCGACACGTCATACTGCAATTATTGCATAGATGATGTACAGACAAATTCATATCCTATCATATTTATCAAAGTAGACTTTGATACTTTTCCTAAATTTCCTCCGTAAATTACGGAACCTTTTTGCTATATATACGTATTTGAGGAGACGAAGATATCATCCAGTATTCAACACCCATTTCACATCGAAAACTCTTTATTCGATCATATAATATGGATTTCTCACTTGATTCCTCGAACTCCTCGAGCTGCAATGGCAGCCTAGCCGGAATGAACCAACCAATTAGTCATCATCTTTTCTGGATGAATTGGGGGTGGGTTCGTAGTCGGCTTGATCAATGGAGACAAGAAGAAGGTGATCCCTTCCACCCACCAAATTGTCCTATTGGCGAAGAACCTGAAGCGCTTACCGGCAAACCAGTCCGAAACACTATTTTCACCCTCATATCTAGGATATCTCGCAACGATTATATAATATCGATAATTCTAGATCTTATTCACCTTCTTGTTATAACCGCCAATCATTTCGGAGTAGTGGAAGAAGTCAACGAGCTTCGTGCTCGAGTAGTGGCTTTGGAGAATATGATGCACAATTTGCAAGCATCACAGGCACAACAGGTACCACCAGCACCACCAGCACCCGCAATACCAGTACCAGCAACAATGGTACCACCAACAACAATATCGGCAGCATTACAGGCCTCAACATCACACCCCGCGCCACGAACATCAACATCATATGCACCATAGATGCCAATGAGTACCAACAACAATAAACGATGAAGTATTAATTCATAACTTTATTAAAGAAATATTCCGCGATGATTATGTAATCTCTAAAGTTTTGAAGATTATTTATTCTCGTTCCAACCGCAAATCAAATGAGTTTAATATTATATTAACTCACTAAATCTATATTATATCTGAAGAATATATATATGAACGTATATCTTCATAAAGATTGTAATTAAAATTCTTTTGTACAAACTGTTAATTGTGAAAATATTTTAATGGGTAGGTAATACCCGAGAAATATTTATATCTCACATTAATATGTTACATTGTACATTCTTCAATTTAGATTCAATAGTCAGTAACTATACTACTTACATCCACAAATATATGTATCCGCACACCAAAGAACAACCATTTTCATACAAATCAAATTACATATTCTGATTCTGACATATCAGAATTCAAGTAAAGCTTTAGCAGGTGTTATCTTTCTAAAGATCACTACATTCATGAATTATATTCATTCGTATTCTAAAATGAATTATCACATCAAATCACCAAAATTATCATTCATTACTTTTGTAATTTACAACATTTCTTCATCAACCGTTAGATCCGTTGACGGTTACATCCTGCGTTCAATGTTCAAATTCAAAATTCTTGAAAACGCCTCAGAACTATAACCAATGATTCAGATTCGTTAACCTTGAGAATGCTGATGAGGCAGCAAAATCTATAGATGGTCTTGATAGCCAAAAGCTTGATAATAAAGAATGGTGTGTTGAAAAATCTCAGATTTGGAACTGGAAAACGGATTGAGTAAACTATGAAGGAGGTTGTGGACAAATCACAAGGATTAAATCTATACTTAAAAAAAATCTAGATGATTCGATTTCTAATGGAAATTTTAGAAGACATATAATCTCCTTACGCATTCTAAATCCTTACAAGAATTTTCCTCATTATCATTCGATCTTAGAAATTCTACGATATCATCGTATCTTTCATTATAAATATCTTCGATATTTCTGAAGATATCTTCATAACTATTATTGTCCGAAATTAATTATCTCTTTGCGTTATCTGTATTACATCATAAAGGAACTGTTTTAGTTTCTATATTCTGTAAAAATCGATTTTAAATTATAAATGAATTCTGGAGAAGTGTTGGAATTGAAGCATGAGTTAGTATAATATAATGACGTCGGGCCAACGTGGTTATATTACAGTAAGTCATGCTGAGTTTCTAGTAGAACGTGATAAAGGTTCACAGATCATACCCTCATCATGAACCATGTTACATAACTCTTTCATTCTATTTAACCTCTAAACATATCAAGAAAATATTTTTCTTGATGATTCGGTCTTTTTCGGATATTCTGGTAATTTGACAAATCAAATCGTGCTATTACCTTTCCTTTCTGCTTTGTATATTATGATCATTTGAAACTCCATACCTACGAATTCTGGACCATTATTCGCTCGACTTGAAGTCGGGAAGGAAAAATAAAAGCATGGAGCTCCTAAATATAAAGGAAATTATAAATCATGACAACAACACATAAATTACAAACCGTGTATATCAATACGTATTGCGACGTAAAGACACAGGAGAATTAAAAACAGTATAACCCCAAGGTTATAGCAGAAGTAAATAGATTCTCTCCGGTGGAAGAAGAAAAAGAAGAATGACAGATACGATAGCCACGAAAATGTCAAGAATCAGGACTGGATGTAGCATTTTTACAATCTATTGGGATGTATGAAATAAGGAAGAAGATTATAGGAGTGGTGAAAATAATGAAACGGAAGATGTTAATTTATAGCGAAATATCCGACATAGCAATCGAGGCAGATGATCGAATTTAATTAAAGAAAATCCTAATTTCCTTAATTACCAGAGAATCAAATCTTATACAGATTATGAAGATTTTCTTTAAATCCCTTGAATTCCGAAAATCAACAGTGACTACGTCAAAAGTTAAGACAAACCGTTATTCCCTCATTTCAATCTTTTACGATAGCTTCACTCGTACTCTTCAAGTAATCGAATTATTTTATTCACATTACTCTACGGTGATAAAACTCTATTTTTCAACTCATATTCATCATGAAAATATTTTTATTGATAGCCATGATGACAACAACTAAATTTCGGGACGAAATTTCTTTTAGCGGGTAGGTACTGTCATGACCCGTAAAATTTTGACTTATTTTGAACCATATCTATATATGATTTAATAATTCTGAGACGATAAGCTAAGTCTGTTAAACTGAGCCTCAAAATTTCTTTTGAACTATTTATATCGATTCAATTATCCTTCGACTGTTTCCGACGATTCACGAACAATTGTTGTAAATAAGTACGTAATATATATATACCTCTTATATATTACATAATTAATAAATTGTAATATTAATATATTTAATTACAAGTTAAATTATAGTTGTTATACTAATATTATTGTTACTTTATTATTAATATTAATATTAATATTAATATTAATATCAGTATTACTAATATTATTATTATTAATATATAATATGAAATTTATTATACGTAGTTTATATTATTATTATTATTATTATTATTATTATTATTATTATTATTATTATTATTATTATTATTATTATTATTATTATAATTATAATTACCATTTTCATTAAATATTAATATAGTTATTATTATTAATATAAAACTAATACAATTTATTATTATTATCATAAATAATAATTTATCATTATCATTATAATTATTTATTATTATTATTAATTCTATTATTATCATTATTATTACTATTATTATTATTAATAATATTATCAAATTATTATTATTAATATATTTATTAATTATTAATATCAAATAAAAAATAAAATAAAAAGTCAAATAAAGAGTACTACTAATTATCTGCTTTTTATTTTTTATTTTTTTATTTATTTTTTATTTTTCCTTCCTCCTTGATTAGAAATCTGTCGATCCAATTTTCATTATAAAACAATCTGCTGATTCATTGTACTGAGGAATTCATTTGATTGTCCACCCTCAATACCAATTAAACTTCTTTTAACTTCT
Organism: Rutidosis leptorrhynchoides; assembly: GCF_046630445.1. Taxonomy (NCBI): domain Eukaryota; kingdom Viridiplantae; phylum Streptophyta; class Magnoliopsida; order Asterales; family Asteraceae; genus Rutidosis; species Rutidosis leptorrhynchoides. The sequence continues at coordinate 649,208,191 of NC_092334.1, forward strand.
ATTAATTGTAGGAATTAAACAGAAAAATAAATAAACAGCTCGACACTATGTACGCGAAGCCTTTTCACCCAAAACTCGAATTCGAACCAAATTTCAAAAACTAAAATTGCAGTTTTGTTAGGAATCCTCTAGTGAAACTATCTTCAAAATTTCACATTCCAATTCTTTCTATCGATCACGAATTTGCGAGTCAAAGTTAAAATTTAAAAAGTCAACTGTTTTGTTCTTGGAGAAATTCGAGTTTGTTTTGATGTTTGAAGTTCAAATAACGATTCTAATAGTTTCTAGGAATGAATTACAAGGTATTTCATGTTGTAATCATGGTCTATAACGTTCTCAAATTAAAAATCAAGCTTTATTTTTTATTTTTTAAAGTTGCGACAGCAGTAGCAGCAGATATATATATTTTTTTGTTTTCAATTAAGTCAAGAACCAATATAGGTTGATATATTTCGGTTGAAAGTCCAAAAACAAAATTTGTTACTCGTTTTTGTTAATTTGATTAAGTGGTAGTCGTTTGAATTCATGAAGAAGAAGAAGAAGAAGAAGAAGAAGAAGAAGAAGATAGAACACGAATAAGTTGGTTTATATAAAAAAAAATATACGAGGTATATTCAGATAAGCAAGGTATAGGTTATGGTTAAGGGTGTTAGCGGGGTAGCGTGAGGTAGCGGGTTTGAGCCCGGTTCGGGACACATATTTTTATAAAAGATTTTGGAAGGTAGTTTTCTTTTTAAAATTTTTTATTATTGTAATTATAATTATTATTAATTTTATTTTTATTATTGTTATTATTATGATTATAATTTTTATTATTATTATTAAGATTATTATTATTATTGTTATTATTGGTATTATAATTATTATTATTATTATTATTATTATTATTATTATTATTATTATTATTATTATTATTAATATTAATATTATCATTAAGGTTAATATTAGTAGTACCATTATGACTAAAACCATTATTTTAGTATTATTATCATTATTATTAAAATTATTGTATTTATCAAAATTATCAATTTTATTAAGAATTAGTATTAGTATTAAAAATTATCATTATCTTTTTATTTAAAATCTATCAATTTTAAAAGTATCATTTTATTAAAATTAACATTATTACCAACATTATCATTATTTATATCATCATTATTTTTAGTATCATTATTATTATTTTTATAGATATTACCATTATCATTATGAATATTATTATTATTATTATTATTATTATTATTATTATTATTATTATTATTATTTTTATTATTATTATTATTATTATTATTATTATTATTATTATTACAAAATAATACAACTCTTTATTCAATATCATTATTAATATTATTTTATCAAATAAATAGAATATATATATATATATATATATATATATATATATATATATATATATATATATATATATATATATATATATATATATATATATATATATATATAGAAATACATGACAATTGAAATAATATATATAAACTTGTTCGATTACGAGTATACGTGTCAATATATAAAATTTATATAGGTTCGTGAATTCGAGGTCAACTCTGCACTTGGTCAGTGCCGTAATACGCATAATTACTACGAAATATCGTATCGTGAGTTTTCATAGCTCCCTTTTTAATTGCTTTTGTAATATATATTTTTGGGCTGAGAATACATGCGCTACATTTATAACTGCTTTACGTTTAGACACGAATACTCAAACTTATATGCTATGTCATGCTATGATTCATGCTAAATCCCTACCGTAATATCGTCAATTGCTGGAATTTTGGCAAGCTTAATTATTGTGAATAGCGCTATTGATAGTAACGTCTCTGTCCATTTGACCGTTGGTCTTTGGATACATAATAATGATTCAACGACACGAATAACAAAGTGTCACGGGGTAACTTTTGTTTAGTCGCGATATTACAAACTACAGCAACACTTTTAGATTGATATTTCTATATCAATCAACTCTAAACTAAATCTTGTGGTCTATTAATATTACTGAAATCATTGTTTATGATAAACCTATGAACTCACTAACTTTTTAGTTGACACTTTTTAGTATGTTTATTCTCAGGTACTTAAATATTGTTTCCGCTGTATATTTGCTGCTTTGATGATGATTACTTGCTATGCTTGGAGTCTTCATTACATGTCATATCATTTAAAGACATTTAATGCGTTGTTCATTAAATACAAGTTAATGACTATTTATCTTCCACTGCAAAAACTCAATAAATGTAATAAAACGCCTCATATAGAGTCGTTCTCATTATACGATTGCTTAATTTGATATAATTACCCACAAATACTCCCGACCCTATTTGGGGGTGTGACAGGAGACAACGTCATGCTTAAGGTATCACCCGGGAAAGGTGTAGTGCCTTTTGCTAAATGAGGTAAGCTAAGTCCAAGATACATTGGACCATTTGAGATTACCTAAAGAATTGGACCGGTAGCATACATGCTGAAACTACCGCAAGAACTCAGTGAAATTCATGACACTTTTCATGTTTCTAACTTGAAGGAGTGTTTATCGGATGAAAGTCTAGTGATTCCTTTAGAAGAGATACAAGTGGATCCCAAGCTTCATTTTGTTGAAGAACCTATTGAGATCATGGACCGTGAGGTCAATCAACTAAAGAAAAGCATAATCCCGATAGTTAAAGTTCGATGGAACGCCCGTAGAGGACCAGAATTCACGTGGGGGCGTGAAGATCAGATGAGACAAAAGTATCTGCAACTGTTTCCTTAGGAGACGACTACGGCGGACGTGCACTAAAATTTCGGGACAAAATTTTCAATAACAGGTGGGTAATGTAACAACTCTACTTTTTCTGTTACAATCGTTACTTGTCCATTAAATATTTAACGGTGATTACTTATAACCTTATATGTTTAATTGAATTAAATGCATACATGATCCTAGTGGATTACTTGAATTAATATGGTTATATTAATTAATGAACTTGTTTCGGATAACGAAATACTTAGAAAACGACACGATTACGATAATCGCATAGGAAGCCTTTCAGTTTACGGAACTCAGAAAAATGATAAAATAATTATGTTTTTTATAAGTATTAACTTTATGAAAAACTTAATTAATTTATTATTTATTTAACAAGTTAAACCTGGTGGATTGCGTTTCAACGACTAGTTAACGTTCCGGAGACCCGGTACGGTTAACGGCACTCGAAACGGACCACGCACGTACAAGTAATTAAGCAAAACTGAGCCCGAGACACCCTAAGTGGTCCCTACGGCCGAACCCCCTCCCCCTTTCCCTTTTGGACTTGTTTTGGGCTTAGTGGTGTGCTTGTGGACCTGTTAGAGGCCCTAAAACTAAAATATAAATAACATGGAAATCACTATAAACCCTCATTATTTTCTCTCTGCTAGTCGACATTCTTCTCTCCCTCCCTCTCTTGTGGCCATTGACTATCACCCACACACACACACATACACTCAAAAACTCAATTTTTGCTCAAGTCTTGAAGATAAAGTTTGTTCCTCGCATCGTTCTCTACGCGCTGGTATAAATTAATTTTATTTTTAAGGTATAATCGCTAACCCTAATCTTTCTAGCTCTAATTTTTATTCAATTACATAGTGTATTAATGTCTAGTGCTCAATTGATTGCGATTAGAGTCGTTGTTAGTCGTTATTTTGCGCGATTGATGTCTTTTGTATGAGTCAAGAATTTAATTGCTATGAATCTGATTAAATGATTTTATGTACTAATCTTGTAATGTATCTAGATGGATAGATCTCGAAAAATTAATAAATTTTGACTTTGGATTTGCATGATTTCGTTACCGTATGCGTAGGTTATGATCAATCGAAGTTTTCGTTAGGGTTTTGCATGTAATACGAATTTTCCGATTTTTTTTAATTTATGAATGAGTCATTGAAATGCTATCTACTGAATTCCTTGTTAAAAATCACGCAAGTTGGACTTTAGAATCATGTCAAAAGGTTTTGTATTGCTCTCGATATGATAAAACGAATATTGATGACTCGTATTGAGCTGAAACTGTTTTCGTATGCACGCTAAATGATCTCACATGAACTAAAAATTGTTTAAGACTTTGAACTTCTAGTATGTTGTTATCTAGATGTTCCTAAGCATATTTCATTTGCATGCTAGCTTCTGAAAACGTGGTTTGATATGTGTTATATGCATTACCAAATGACATGTCTGATTGTTGTCCAAAACAGGAGGTCTAAATTTAATGAATAAACTGTACAAAATGGCTACATGAAAGTCTTTAGTTATTTTATAACTGAAAATTTGGAGTGTCTAGAGTCATGTCTGATTGTGCTCGTTGTTTGTAAGGTGTGCGTAAATTCGATGCCATGTAATAAACTGTGTACGTGTAATTGACGAACTATGAGTTAAAACGTGTTAGTTGCCTTAGGATTGACATGTTGACCAAGATTGCATGACCTACTGAGATGATTGACTTTAGTTGACCACTTTGACTGAGTTGACTTTTGGTTTGACTTTGGTTGACTTTTGTTGACTTGCTTGAACTTGTTGACTTTTGCTTACTTGTTGAGTCAGTCTGAGCACTAGGACTATGCGTACACTGTGGGTTGACATTGTGTGACCTATGTATTTACGTAAGATGACCTAATTTGTAGTGACCCGAACTTTTCCGAACCTTTCTATGATTATATGTTTAATGAAAACTATATTTACATGATTAAATGTTTACAACATGTTAAGCAATCAAACTTGTTAAGACTTGGTTAATTGAAACAGAAATTTTGTAAACGTCTGATTACCCAGTTTGACCAATGATTCACGAACGCTATAAGTTATATATGACATGATGATACATAAATGAATAAATATATATGTTTAACATGATATAATGATCATCAAGTATCTCATTAAAAATAGTAACAATAAGTTATATACTTAAAAAGGAGACTATTGACGTATGAAACTCGAAACGATACATATAACGATTATCGTTATAACCACGTCTTACTAAATATATATGAAGCATATTAATACATTGTTATATTATATATAACATGATAATTAAATATATCATTAAGTGTTTTAACAATGAACTACATAAGTAAAAGCAAGACTACTAACTTAAGGATTTCGAAACGAGACATATATGTAACGATTATCGTTGTAACGACATTTAAATGTATATATCATATTAAGATATATTAATATATTATAATATCATGATAATATAATAATTTAAAATCTCATTTGATATTATAAACTTTGGGTTAACAACATTTAACAAGATCGTTAACCTAAATGTCTCAAAACAACACTTACATGTAACGATTAACGATGACTTAACGACTCAGTTAAAATGTATATACATGTAGTGTTTTAATATGTATTCATACACTTTTGAAAGACTTCAAGACACTTATCAAAATACTTCTACTTAACAAAAATGGTTACAATTACATCCTCGTTCAGTTTCATCAACAATTCTACTCGTATGCACCCGTATTCGTACTCGTACAATACATAGCTTTTAGATGTATGTACTATTGATATATATACTCTAATGATCAACTCTTAGCAGCCCATGTGAGTCACCTAACACATGTGGGAACCATCATTTGGCAACTAGCATGAAATATCTCATAAAATTACAAAAATATGAGTAATCATTCATGACTTATTTACATGAAAAGAAAATTACATATCCTTTATATCTAATCCATATACCAACGACCAAAAACACCTACAAACACTTTCATTCTTCAATTTTCTTCATCTAATTGATCTCTCTCAAGTTCTAACTTCAAGTTCTAAGTGTTCTTCATAAATTCTACAAGTTCTAGTTACATAAAATCAAGAATACTTTCAAGTTTGCTAGCTCACTTCCAATCTTGTAAGGTGATCATCCAACCTCAAAAAATCTTTGTTTCTTACAGTAGGTTATCATTCTAATATAATATAATAATCATATTCAATCTTTGATTCAATTTCTATAACTATAACAATCTTATTTCAAGTGATGATCTTACTTGAACTTGTTTTCGTGTCATGATTCTGCTTCATGAACTTCGAGCCATCCAAGGATCCGTTGAAGCTAGATCCATTTTTCTCTTTTCCAGTAGGTTTATCCAAGAAACTTAAGGTAGTAATGATGTTCGTAACATCATTCGATTCATACATAAAAAGCTATCACATTCGAAGTGGTAAACTAGTAATCACTAGAACATAGTTTAGTTAATTCTAAACTTGTTCGCAAATAAAGTTAATCCTTCTAACTACACTTTTAAAATCAACTATACACATGATCTATATCTATATGATATGCTAACTTAATGATTTAAAACCCAGAAACAAGATAAACACCATAAAACCGGATTTACGCCGTCGTAGTTACAACCGGGGGCTGTTTTGGTTTGGATAATTAAAAACTATGAAAAACTTTGATTTAAAAGCTATACTTCTGGGAAAATGATTTTTCTTATGAACATGAAACCATATCCAAAAATCATGGTTAAACTCAAAGTGAAAGTATGTTTTTCAAAACAGTCATCAAGATGTCGTTCTTTCGACGGAAATGACTACCTCTTTCAAAAATGACTTGTAACTTGTATTTCCAACTATAAACCTATACCTTTTCTGTTTAGTTTCATAAATTCAAGTTCAATACGAAACCGTGGCCACTTAAATCACTCAAAACGGATTAGAAACGAAGAAATGGCGAGCAAAACAAATTTGGTAAAAACTACTCATTTTAGCTACGTGAAAATTGGTAACAAATCTATTCCAATCATAACTTAATCAACTTGTATTGTATATTATGTAATCTTGAGATACTATGGACACGTATACAATGTTTCGACCTATCATGTCGACACATCTATATATATTTCGGAACAACCATAGACACTATATGTGAATGTTGGAGTTAGCTATACAGGGTTGAGGTTGATTCCAAAATATATATAGTTTGAGTTGTGATCAATACTGAGATACGTATACACTGGGTCGTGGATTGATTCAAGATAATATTTATCGATTTATTTCTGTACATCTAACTGTGGACAACTAGTTGTAGGTTACTAACGAGGACAGCTGACTTAATAAACTTAAAACATCAAAATATATTAAAAGTATTGTAAATATATTTTGAACATGCTTTGATATATATGTACATATTTGTTATAGGTTCGTGAATCGACCAGTGGCCAAGTCTTACTTCCCGACAAAGTAAAAAAAATCTGTGAAAGTGAGTTATAGTCCCACTTTTAAAATCTAATATTTTTGGGATGAGAATACATGCAGGTTTTATAAATAATTTACAAAATAGACACAAGTACATGAAACTACATTCTATGGTTGAATTATCGAAATCGAATATGCCCCTTTTTATTAAGTCTGGTAATCTAAGAATTAGGGAACAGACACCCTAATTGACGCGAATCCTAAAGATAGATCTATTGGGCCTAACAAACCCCATCCAAAGTACCGGATGCTTTAGTACTTCGAAATTTATATCATATCCGAAGGGTGTCCCGGAATGATGGGGATATTCTTAAATATGCATCTTGTTAATGTCGGTTACCAGGTGTTCACCATATGAATGATTTTTATCTCTATGTATGGGATGTGTATTGAAATATGAAACCTTGTGGTCTATTATTATGATCTGATAATATATAGGTTAAACCTATAACTCACCAACATTTTTGTTGACGTTTTAAGCATGTTTATTCTCAGGTGATTATTAAGAGCTTCCGCTATCGCATACTTAAATAAGGACGAGATTTGGAGTCCATGCTTGTATGATATTGTGTAAAAACTGCATTCAAGAAACTTATTTCGTTGTAACATATTTGTATTGTAAACCATTATGTAATGGTCGTGTGTAAACAGGATATTTTAGATTATCATTATTTGATAATCTATGTAAAGCTTTTTAAACCTTTATTGATGAAATAAAGGTTATGGTTTGTTTTAAAATGAATGCAGTCTTTGAAAAACGTCTCATATAGAGGTCAAAACCTTGCAACGAAATCAATTAATATGGAACGTTTTTAATCAATAAGAACGGGACATTTCATAATTGACTAGGTTGCGTTTTACAGTCGTGACTGTCCGACTACCGTACCACTTTACTAAAAAGTTTTACTGTGCATTTGCTAAGGTGAGTCTACAGTTAGGCACAAGTACTTAAACGATATACATGATATTTCAAATATTTTACATATTAGGCACAAGTACTTAAACGATATACATATGAGTTTAGATCAGAAATCCCTTAGCTTGATTATATTAATTACTTTATGTAAGCTCGACTTATAGGGACATGATGTCGTACGAGGTGTATATAAAATAGTTTATATTTTACTAGGAAAAACTATTAAATACGATACAATTTTACACAAGATATTTATTTATTTATAGAATGGATATACTTAAACCTTGCTACAACACTTATAGGCAGTGTACCTAATCGTACAGTAGTGTAGTTTTTAGTAAGTCCGGTTCGTTCCACAGGGAAATCTTTAAACAAAGCTCAACGCTATATTAGTTTACTTTTATAAAAATACAAATATATATATAAGTAATATTATTATTATAAAGGGGGGTTTTTACCGTTTAATGACCGGTTTGTCGATTTTACAACTTTAGTCGCAGTTAAAACCTAATGTAAGATATAAAATAAATACAAGACTTAAATTAAAGCGTAAAGTAAATAACGATAATGAAATTGCGAATAATAAAAATGCGATAAAATAAAATTGCGATAATTAAAAAGTACGATAATTAAAAGTGCGATTAAATAACAATAAATAAAAGTGCGATAATTAGAAGTGCAATTAAATATAAAATAAAGGAAATTAAATATGAAATAAAAGAATTATGCTTATTTAAACTTCCGTAATCATGATGTTTGACGTGTTGATTTTAGTTTTATGCCCATGGGTTAATTGTCCTTTGTCCTGGATTATTTAATATGTCCGTCTGGTTTTTGTCCATAACAGTCCATCAGTCATAAATATAAAGTGCGAGTGTCCTCGTCAAATTATTATTATACCCGAAGTTAAATATTCCAACTAATTGGGGATTCGAATTGTAACAAGGTTTTAATACTTTGTTTAATGAATACACCAGGTTATCGACTGCGTGTAAACCAAGGTTTTACTACTTTGTTAACAATTACACCAATTACCCTTGAATGTAATTTCACCCCTGTTTTAATTATTCTAGTGGCTATTAATCCATTCCCGTGTCCGGTTAAATGAACGATTATTCGTACATATAAATACCCCGCCCATCGTGTCCGATCGAGTGTATATGGTAATTTATAGGGACGCCCAATTGTAAATCTTTATATTAACATTAACAAACTCTCATTTAATTAAACAAATATAAAGCCCATTAATAGCCCATAGTCTAATTTCCACAAGTGTCGTTCTTTTGTCCAAACCCCAATTATGGTACAAAGCCCAATTACCCAATTTTAGTAATTAGCCCAACATCATGATTACTTCGTTTTAAATAAGCATAATAATAACTTAGCTACGAGACATTAATATAAAAAGGTTGAACATAACTTACAATGATTAAAAATAGCGTAGCGTTACACGGACATAATTTCGACTTACACCCTTACAACATTCGCTAACATACCCTTTTTATTAGAATTATAATTAAAATTAAAATTAAAATATAAATTATATATATATATATATATATATATATATATATATATATATATATATATATATATATATATATATATATATATATATATCGTATATATTGAGAGATGAGAGAAATAAGATATGAAATTTGATCAGAATTCGGTTTGCTTTATAGCCAGAGTTGAATTTTGGGGCTCCGCGACTCGCGGCAAAATCCCCTTCAAACTCCGCGAGTCGCGGAGGTTAATTTTACAGCTCAGTCCTTGGAGTTTTCTCTGCCGACGGTTTTTAATATATATATATAATATATATATAATTAATATAATTAATTATATATTATATTATATTTATATACATAGTTAACTTGTAATTTTTAGTCCGTTGCGTCGAGCGTTAAGAGTTGACTCTGGTCCCGGTTCCGGATTTTCGAACGTCCTCGCGTACAATTTAATATCTTGTACTTTGCGTTTTGAATCTTGTACTCTTGTGATTTCGAGACGTTTCTTATCAATAATTGGAACCTTTTTGATTGTCTTTTGTACTTTTGAGCTTTTTGGTCGTTTGCGTCTTCAATTCGTCGAATCTGTCTTTTGTCTTCACCTTTTATTATTTAAACGAATATCACTTGTAAATAGAACAATTGCAACTAAAAGCTTGTCTTTCTTGAGGAATAATGCTATGAAATATATGTTCGTTTTTAGCATTATCAAATATTCCCACACTTGAGCGTTGCTTGTCCTCAAGCAATATCGTCTTGAAACACTAGAATCACTTCTTTATTCTTCACACTTTGTACATCAGTGATTTCTATACGGCGGTATAAACAATGGTAGTAATGATATGGTTTACAGTCCCACATGACTATAAAAATTTAGATCCATTAAGGAAATTGGATCTTTATGAAAACATTTGATCTTTTGAAAATTAAATCTAGTTTTTACCCTAGATAAGTTTTCCGGGATAACCCTTTACCGGTGTTTGCAAAATATTTTTGTGGGTTTGGTGGGTTTCAGATTTGAAAATTTTAGCTCAAAACTTGCAGTTTTGTGTCACCCACTTGCTAACCTTGTATTAGGAAAGCAACACGTCCAGTTTACTTGTTCCGTATATTACCTTTCGGCAAACTACCGTCCGGTTGTAAAGGAAAGCGTTGAACAAGCAACTGTTAAGGCAATGTCCCGTGACATGCTTTTGATTATGGTCTATAACGTGTCGGACGCAATTACTATCCTTGGTAGGAGCAATAGTAAAGCTCACCCTTATAATTTTTCGGTCTGGCACAAGGTCCTGTCTTTGACCACTATGCAACCACCGTTCTTATGGTTGACACCCGATTTAGTTCAGGTGACCTAATGAATTCCAGGTGAATTCCTAGGATTTTACGTTCAATGGTAATGAACGCATTGAAAATAGGGTTTTCAGAAAACAAATCGGTTTGTAATTTTGATCAAAATATTTTCTCGTTTAAGCTCGAGTTTAGATATCATCGAATTCCATGAGTTTGTAATTCTCAATCTTTAAGGTCAATCTCTAGGATTGAGTAATATCAGTCTTAAAAGCTGATTTTTAATCTTTAAGGAGATTATCCTTTCTGGGGATCTGATTCATTAGTCTTATCCAGCTAATTTGCATGGTGCCCCCCCATTGTACGAGATAAATCCTTCTCATGGTTAGGATAAATCTGACCACTTGGCGACCCTGTTTAATGCTGAGGTCCGTGGATTTCCTGCTGATTTTAGTGATGACTTTTCTAGGTTTTTCGTCAACCTACAGCTGGTTTGGACGACAACTTCATGACCTAAATCAAGAAGCGCGTGTCTTTTTCGGAAGACTTTACTTCCTTTTAATGATGGAATTGATTCATCGTGTAGATCCATCTCTTCGTTTCTTTCATCGGGTAAAACAGTTTAGTTTAGTCCAAAGCAAAAGTATTTTCAGTTATTTGTTACAGATATATGTGACATATGTTTAAGATAACTTGGTAAATTTTCCCACACTTGGCTTTTATTTTCCTTTTTATCGTCCTCTATTCCATTTTTAAATGAATTTTAACATTTTAGTTTGTTTCTCAATTTATGTCCTTTCCGAGGTAACAATAATTTCGGTGTTAAAACCTAGTTTTATCGTTCATAAATATGTATAAACATGATTTTGAATTCATTTAATTGAAGATTTTGAAAATTTTTACTAGAATTGGGTAGTCAGTATATAAGACTAGGGCTGTTCTTTTTTATCAGAGAGCACTAGATTCTAATACAACTACTGCTTTACTAGTATTTTTAATGGTAACCAAGTGTTTAATATAAAAATTTTAAAATCCGAAAGAATTTAACCCCTTCCCACACTTAAGATCTTGCAATGCCCTCATTTGCAAGAAATCAGTAACAATTTAAATTATTGAGGGTTATTTGTGTGAAAATGATTAAATTTTTACCAAAGTTTCCAAATATATTGGCGTTTGTTTGCTGAATGATAAATGGTGCACATCATTTGTTCATTCCGTCTTGTTGTTATTTCACATATATTTTGCATCTTGTCGTCAAAATTAGTTGCTTTTGCTGAACTTAATGCCAGTCTTTGAAAATGCGTTGTTTTACCCTGTTGTGTACATAAGATAAACTGCAAACATATATACATATTTTTGAAGTTTGGTATATTACCCCACATTCAAAAATTATTAAAATCTAAGAATAAAAGTTAGATAATTATAAAAATGATTACAATATTAACAAAAATATTAAATGTATCAATAATTACAAATTACAAAATAAAAAAAAATAATAAGTAAACTAAGGATGATATTGGTACCAATAGGGGTTCCAGGCATAACCATAAGTGCTATAGAATGCTTCGGCAGGGTCATACGTAGGATATGGTGGCTGCATCTCTATCGACCAAGGAGGGAAGACGGGTTTCGGTGTAGGAATATAGTTTCTACCTATATGTTGGCAATGAGCTATGATCTGGTTCTGATGAACTTGCCAATCTTCAAATGCTCTCTGTCTAGCATTTTCGTATTCCTGAGAAGCTATAAACCTATGCATTTCTTGCATCTCATTCCCCCCTCCTACATTACCTTGTTGCTGGTTTCTCTCTACCTGTGGATGTCTACCATGGTATCGTACTGCGGCGTTATTTCGCCTCTTCAAAACTTTCGCACCATGGTATACATTTAAACCTATAGTGTCGCGGGGTTCCGGCTCTTCTAGTAATAATCCCCCCCGACTTATATCCACACCGAGATATTCACCAATCAAAGTAATAAAAATACCACCTCCTATTATGCTATGTGGACGCATCCCCCGAACCATAGCTGATAAATAATAACCCACACAATATGGTATACTTACAGCGCTCTGTGGGTCTCGAATACACATATGGTAAAACAAATCTTGTTCATTTACCTTTTCTTTGTTCTTACCCCTTTGTGTAATCGAATTAGCTAAAAACCTATGTATCACTCTTAATTCGGCTCTATCTATATCCAAATAAGAGTAATTTCCCCCTTTGAAACGGTGATGGCTTGTCATTTGACTCCACACACCGTGTGTATCAAAATTTTCATCTATCTTTCTACCGTTTAGTATCAATCCTCTACAATCGGCAGACGCTAACTCCTCAGGCGTATATATACGTAAAGCCTGAGCCATGTCCAGTAAAGACATGTGGCGCATCGAACCGCCTAACAAAAATCTAATAAAAGAACGATCGGTTAAACTAGCTACCCGATCATTCAACTCTATACTACATAACAATTCTTCACACCATACTTTATATACAGGTCTACGTATGGTGAATAAACATATCCAGTCATTAAAAGAAGAATTACCATACCTCTGTACAAGTAATTCCCTAATTGGCCCGGCCAATTCTACAGCTTCTAAGGGTCCCCATTCTATGACCCTCGGTACCTCAACAACCTTGGAATGAAGAGTATGCAAACCCCGTTGATATTTTGGATAATCTATCCAAAGTCTGTCAAATCTCAGGTTCGGGTGCAACTCTTCCAAATGCATATCGGAAAAGGTCATGACTGGATGAGGTACATCCTGCTTGTAGTAGTTATCTACCTCCTGTTGTTCCAAATTCTCAGCAGGAGCATTGCGGGCTTGGGATGAAGATTCACCCCTTTCATTCTGCAAAACACATCAAACACAAATTTTGTGCATCCAAATATGCATTAGTGTCAGCAAAATCATCAATCAAAATAATTACAATGACATTATCAATTTATATCAAACTTAAGCTTATTTTCACATTTTTATCAAATCTACACTTTTTCAAATAAGCATATACGAAAATTTTCGCCAAGTTCATAAGCATTCAACTCAAATAACATGTCAAAATAATCATTACTAGCAATCAAACAAGTCTCAAATGGCATTATCTTTCAAAAATCAAGTTCATGAATTTTAGACTTGAAAAAGTCCACTTTTAATTCTCAAAATCATGTTTAGGCTCAAAGTTTGAATCATTTAACTACCTAGACATGTTACACTACTCAATTTAGCAATAATTCATGACAAAAATCGGCCATAACCTGTTTATATCAAAAAGCCCCAAATTTGCTCAAGAACACAAACCCTAGATTACTCAAAATTTGAAGTTTAAGGCTTCTAATCATGTTAAACAGCTTCAATCTAGGTTATACAAGCATAATACATAAACAATTTAAGTCTAATTACACTAAAAAGCATCAAAATTAAATTGGGGAAAAAATAGCTCAAGAACATCAAATTTCGAATTAAATGGTGTTTAGGTGTAGAAATTTACCGTTTTTCTTGAGTAATTCTTAGATAGCATCCTTCTCAACATGATTTTAGCAAAAAATTTGGTGATTAACGGTTAAAAATTGGGATTTTTGGGGTATTTTTGGGTGTATTTTCGGGGTTTTTCGCGTGCAGAATTCGGGTGTTTTTGTGTGGGGAGTGAACTGATCGTGCAGTTCTATATATTTTTTTCTGATTTTCGGTCCCTCCGCGAGTCGCGGAGGTTTTGCACTTCAAACTCCGCGAGTCGCGGAGTTTGTTTTTTTTTTTTTTTTTTTTTTATAATCATTAACTTATTAAAACAATTAAGTAATTAATTTTAAAATTTTGTTTCCCTTGTTATTTAGGACGAGGTCGTTTCGGATCGATGTCCTAATCCGTCCTTCGACAAAATTTTAAAATTTGTCTTTTTGTAGCGATTGTTTTAAAAGCTAAGATTTTTGGGTTTTTTAATTTTTTTGGCATACTTTAAATCAATAAGATTAAAAATAATGATAATAAAAGTTCTCGTCCCTCCCTCGGGTAAAGCAATTTCGGTTCAAAGACCTAGTCTTCAACTTACGACGAATTTTAAAAATCATATTCTTAACTTAATGAGATAAAGTAAATTTTTGTTTTAAATTCACACAACTTAAATATAAAATTCAAAATTAATATTAAAAATTCACACCAAACTTAAAATTTGAAATGCATAAAATTAAAAATTTATATTTTAAAAATTCACACCAAACTTAATTTAAAAATTCATAAATTCATATCAAACTTATATTAATTTTTCAAATATTTTAAATATATTGTTTTTACAAAGTTTACAATATTAATTTAAGATTTAAATATTAATTTTTAAAATATGGTAAAAATAAAATTAAAAATCTTTTTGTCTTTTTATCCCACTTTAATCAATCAAATATTATCAAAAATATGCGCCCCTCTTTTCGGTAAAGTAATTTCGGTTCCAAGACCTAATTTAACTCATGACGAATTTTTGAAATATTTTGGGTTGATTATTTAAAGATATTTATACCTTAAGAATAAACGTTAAATTTCGCAGTGATGTAATAAATTTTTGAATGATATCAATAATTTCGGTCGCCAAACCTAATTTTATTTAATACCAATTTAATACTTTTTAGCGAACAAATTAGCGTTTATTATCAAAAGGTTAAAAATAAAAATAAAAAAATAAAAAACTGTACAGACATACCTGTAAAATAAATTTCTTAGTTATATGATCTATCCCATTCATAAGATAGTCGGTTTAATTGGTTTTCCATGGCTACATAGGCGTAACCTCGAGCATTCAGTATCTTTTCTTCTAAACATATGAACGGTCCGTCTCTGCATAAAGTAACAAATTCGGTATTTGAATAGGTTTGATTATTGGAACATTTACCTCCATGTGACCATTTTCCGCATTTGTGACATCTTTCTAGGTGTCGTGCTCTTCTTTTCGCTGCGGATTTTGATTTTCCTTTACCAAATTGTAACTTATTATCTTCGCATCTGGATTCTTTTCTAACTCCGTCCATTCTTTCTCTGATTACTGATACTATTTCACTTGGTAGTATGTCATTATTACGTTTAATGATCAAAGCGTGTAGCATTAGACCATGGTTTAGTTCACAGGCAGTCTTCATTTCGTAAAAACCTAAAAAAAATAAAAATTCAGAATGGGGGGAGAAGACTAGTTCTTTAGGGTCTGCTAGGGAAAGACCATACGTGTTCCATTTTCGAGAACTACACGAAAACAGACAATCTAACTCTAACAGAAATACATATTATCCTTTAAAGACTTGATTCTCCCCACACTTAGTTAGCTGTGGTGTCGAAATTGTGATTAACTTCGTTGTCGACTTCCATCGGACCATGTATGTAATGTTTAACTCTGTGACCATTAACTTTAAATTCCATCCCATTTGAATTTATCAATTCTATCGTTCCGTATGGGAAAACTCTTTTGACTATGAATGGTCCAGACCATCTTGATTTCAATTTTCCAGGAAATAGCTTGAATCGTGAATTGAAAAGAAGAACTCTGTCTCCTTCTTTAAATTCTTTTGAACTTTTGATTCTTTTATCATGCCATTTCTTCGTTCTTTCTTTATAGATTAATGAATTTTCGTATGCTTCATGTCTTAATTCTTCTAATTCGTTTAGTTGACTTAATCGTAGACGTCCGGCTTCATGTAAATCAAGATTACATGTCTTCAAAGCCCAAAATGCTTTGTGTTCAATTTCTACTGGAAGATGACATGCTTTTCCATAAACAAGTCTAAAAGGTGTGGTTCCAATTGGAGTTTTGTAGGCTGTTCTAAAAGCCCAGAGTGCATCCTCCAATTTAATGGACCATTCCTTCGAATTTGATCCTACGGTTTTCTCTAGAATACGTTTTAAAGCTCGGTTGGTATTTTCAACTTGTCCACTTGTTTGTGGATGATATGCGGTGGAGATTTTATGAGTTACTCCATATCTTTTAAGAACTTTCTCAAGTTGATTATTACAAAAATGAGTTCCCCGATCACTTATTTAAGCTTTGGGTGTTCCAAACCTTGCAAAAAGACGTTTTAAAAAGTTGATTACAACTCGTGCATCGTTAGTTGGGAGAGCTTGTGCTTCCGCCCATTTAGATACATAATCAATGGCTACGAGTATATATAGATTATTATGAGATTTTGGAAATGGACCCATAAAGTCAATACCCCAAATGTCAAATACTTCACATACTTGGATGACATTTTGTGGCATTTCATCACGTTGACTTATTTTTCCGGCCCTTTGACATGCATCACAAGATTTGCAAAGAAGGTGTGCGTCTTTGTAAATTGTAGGCCAATAGAATCCAGCTTCATAAACTTTTCTTGCTGTTAGTTGAGGCCCATAATGCCCTCCTGTTGGTCCTGTGTGACAATGGTTTAAAATTTTACTAGCTTCATCTCCAAATACACATCGGCGTATTATTCCATCGGGACAACTTTTAAACAGATGTGGATCTTCCCAGAAATAGTGTTTTATATCACTGAAGAATTTCTTTCGTCTTTGGTACGATAATCCTTTTTCAAGGAATCCACAAACTAAGTAGTTTGCATAGTCTGCAAACCATGGGATTTCTTTATAATCTATCTTCAATAGATATTCATCAGGAAAGTTGTCTTGTATGGCCGATTCATTTAGAACTTCTAATTCGGGATTTTCAAGACGAGAAAGATGATCAGCGGCGAGATTTTCTGCTCCTTTTTTATCTCGGATTTCAATATCAAACTCTTGTAAGAGTAAGATCCAACGGATTAATCTTGGTTTAGCATCTTGTTTTGAAAATAGGTATCTAAGAGCAGAATGGTCGGTATAGACCACCGTTTTTGCTAGAACGAGATATGATCGAAATTTGTCAAAAGCAAAGACAATAGCAAGGAGTTCTTTTTCAGTAGTTGTATAGTTCGTTTGTGCTCCTTGTAATGTCTTACTAGCATAATATATAGGTTGAAATCGTTTTTCAATCCTTTGTCCTAAAACGGCTCCCATTGCAAAATCACTTGCATCGCACATTAGTTCAAATGGTAGATTCCAATTTGGTGTTATCATGATCGGTGCATTAGTGAGTTTTTCTTTAAGAATATTAAAAGATTTGATACATTCATCTGAAAAGATGAATGGCGCATCCTTTTCTAGGAGTTTATTCATAGGAGTGGCAATTTTAGAAAAATCTTTTATGAAACGTCGGTAAAAACCGGCATGCCCTAGAAAACTCCTAACTCCTCTAACATTGGTGGGATGTGGAAGTTTAGCAATTACATCTACTTTAGCTCTATCCACTTCAATTCCTTCTTTTGAAATTTTATGTCCAAGAACGATGCCTTCTTTAACCATGAAATGGCATTTCTCCCAATTAAGTACTAGATTTGATTTTTCGCATCTAATTAGCATTCGTTCCAGATTAACTAGACATGATTTAAATGTATCACCGAAAACTGAAAAGTCATCCATGAATACTTCCATGCATTCTTCTATCATGTCGTGAAAAATCGCCATCATGCACCTTTGAAAGGTTGCAGGGGCGTTACAAAGTCCAAATGGCATGCGTTTGTAAGCAAAAGTACCATAAGGGCACGTGAATGTGGTTTTCTCTTGATCTTCGGGTGCTATTAGAATTTGAAAATATCCGGAAAATCCATCTAGAAAACAATAGTAACTATTTCCGGCTAATCTTTCCAACATTTGATCTATGAAAGGTAAGGGAAAGTGATCTTTTCTGGTGGCGTCATTTAATTTTCTATAATCAATACATACACGCCATCCTGTTACAGTCCTAGTAGGAATAAGCTCATTTTTCTCATTTGTAATGACAGTCATGCCACCCTTCTTAGGCACGCATTGAACTGGGCTTACCCATGGACTATCAGAAATTGGATATATCAAACCTGCATCTAGCAGTTTAATAATCTCTTTCTTAACTACATCTTGCATATTAGGATTTAGTCTTCGTTGGCGTTGCACATACGTTTTATGACCTTCTTCCATAAGGATTTTATGTGTGCAATACGAAGGACTTATTCCTTTAATATCATGAATCTTCCATGCAATGGCTGGTTTATGAGCTTTCAACACAGAAATGAGTTGTGATTTCTCATTTTCAGTAAGAGAAGACGATATTATTACAGGTAATTCAGATTCACCATGTAAATAAGCGTATTCCAAATGGTTTGGAAGTGGCTTTAACTCTAATTTCGGAGGTTCTTCTATCGATGATTTATATCGATATCTGTCTTCTTCTTTTAGCATTTGAATTTCTTCTGTTGTTGGTTCATATCCATTAGCTATAAGTGTAGCTAACATTTCAGCTTCATCAATTGGTTCATTACCTTCTCCTAAAGAACATTCTCCTGTTCCTTGTAATTCTGGAAATTCTTCTAATAATTCTGCATGTGCATCTATAGTTTGAATATAATAACATGTATCATCTGCAGATTGTGGTTGTTGCATTGCTCTATCAACTGAAAAGGTAACACTCTCATCCTCTATACTTAGGGTCAGTTTCTTACCGAACACGTCTATCATTGCTTTAGCAGTGTTTAAGAATGGTCTTCCTAATATGAGAGGAACTTGAGAATCTTTTTCCATGTCCAAAACAACAAAATCTACTGGAAATACTAAAGTACCAACTTTAACTAGCATGTTCTCCATTATCCCTCTAGGATATTTTATTGATCTATCGGCTAGTTGTATGCTTATTCTGGTTGGTTTCAATTCTCCAAGGTCTAGTTTAGCGTATAGTGAATACGGCATTAGATTTATACTAGCACCTAAGTCTGCCAATGCTTCTATTGAACTAAGACTACCCAGAAAACATGGAATTGTGAAACTTCCTGGATCAGATAGTTTTTCTGGTATCTTATTCAACAGCACTGCTGAACAATTAGCATTCATAGTAACAGCCGAGAGTTCTTTCATTTTCTTTCTATTCGTGATTAGATCTTTCAAGAATTTAGCATATCTTGGCATTCCTGAAATCACATCAATGAAAGGAAGATTTACATTTATTTGTGTAAACATATCCAAGAATTTGGATTGCTCGGCTTCAAGTTTTTCTTTCTTCATTTTACTCGGGTAAGGAAGTGGTGGTTGGTATGGTTTAACATAAGGTTTATCCTTAACTGTGTTATCTTCATTAACCTTTTCAACTACCGGTTCTTTTTCCTTATCTTGATCAGGTTGTGGTTTTTGTGGAGTAGGAATAGTTTCATCAGAAGTTACAGGTATTTCAGGTGGTTTAAGTGTTGTACCACTTCTTGTGGTAATAGCTTTAGCTGTTTCATTCCGGGGGTTAGCGTTTGTATCACTAGGTAGACTTCCCGGTTTTCTTTCACCTATTAACCTTGCTAGGTTACTTACTTCTTGTTCCAGATTTTGAATAGAAGCTTGTTGATTTCTAAATGCTTGAGTATTTTGTTCATTGGTTTGTTTCTGAGATGTGAAAAACTGCGTTTGAGTTTCAACTAGCTTCGTCATCATATCTTCTAAATTCGGCTTTTTATCATCGGTTTGTTGTGGTGGTTTGTTTTGAAAATTAGGTCTTTGCTGATTGTAAGTATTATTGGATACTTGTTGATTGCTAGGACCTTGTTGGTTGTTGTATGGAATATTTCGGTTATAATTCTGGTTTTGATTGTAAATCGATCTTGGCGGTTGATAATTATTCTGATAATTATTTCCAGGCCTTTGGTTTATGTATGAAATACTCTCTCTTTGTTCCATTGTTAATTCAATACTGAGACAATCTTTTGTCAAATGTGGTCCTCCACACTGCTCACAACTAATTCGTATTGAGTGAATATCTTTAGTCATCTTTTCCATTCGTCTCTCTACAGCATCTATCTTTGCGGAAATGGAATCTAAGTCATGGCTAGAATCGGCTCTAGCTGCTTTAGATGATCTAATGATGTCTTTTTCTTGATGCCACTCATGTGAGTGGGAAGCAGTATTATCAATAATTTTGTAAGCATCAGTTTCGGTTTTCTTCATAATAGAACCACCAGCTGCTATATCTATGTCTTTTCTTGTAGTGATGTCGCATCCTTGGTAAAATATTTGTACTATTTGACAGGTGTCTAAACCATGTTGCGGACATCCTCTTAATAACTTTCCATATCTTGTCCATGCCTCATATAGAGTTTCATTTGGTTTCTGAGTGAACGTAACAATTTTTGCTTGAAGTCTTACGGCTTTAGATGCAGGAAAGAATTGTTTAAGAAATTTGTCAATTAAAACATCCCATGTATCGATCGCCCCTTCAGGTAACGATTCCAACCAATCTTTGGCTTCTCCCTTTAAAGTCCAGGGAAATAACATGAGATATATCTGTTCATCCTCCACTTCTCGGATTTTAAATAGTGTGCAGATCCTATTAAAGGTACGTAGATGTTCATTTGGATCTTCCTTCGGCGCACCACTAAATTGGCATTGATTAGTCACCATGTGTAGAATTTGTCCTTTGATTTCATAATCTGGCGCATTAATGTCTGGATGAGTAATTGCGTGACCTTGGCCAGTGCGTTTAGCTCTCATTCGGTCTTCCATACTTAAAGGTTCCAGATTCTCCATAATTGAATTTGTTGAATCGGTATCACTAGATGATTCTATTTTAATAGTTCGTTCCTCAACAATCTCTGTTTGAATGATTGGTGGTTCCGGAGGAAAGTTTAATGGTTCAGGATCTATGAACCGTTCCTGAATATTTTCCGGATTCTCAATTGTGAGGTCGGGTTCAAAAAATGGATTATCGGAAATTTGAACTGAAGTACTTGGTCGACTGGATGAAGATTCTAAAGAAAAATCAGCGGCGGTTATATTTGCTAAATGTCTTGATCTAGTTACAGGTGGTGAACGTACAAAAGGTGGTGAACGTCTTGCTCGGTGCATTCACTGAATATCCTATTAGTTTTTTTTTAAAAAGGAAAGAAAAATTATAATAAGTTATCCAATCAATAGACTTTTCTGATTTTGCCCACGTTTCGAATAGGGGCAGGATTCGTTTGGTCTCAATATAATTGAGGACTGTTTGGCTCCAATAACCCGGTCCACGTACAAATCCAACTATTACTACGAACCAGAAAATTTTGATGTCTATTAATTTAACCACTTAAAATAAATTTTCGTAATTTTAAGAAATTTAGATAAGAAGTAGAAAAAATTCTATGTCCTAAAACTAGAATAGCGAGAAATAAGAAAGAAAAAGAGTTCGTCGAAAAAGGTCGAAAAAGAAAAAAAATGGTTGAAAAATAAAAGGTGACGGAAAAATAAAAGAAACTTATAAAAACTTAAAAATACTTGACTAACCTAACCTTATTACTACAACTAACTTAAAATTATAATCGCAAATTGAGATTACTAATTGGAATGATAATTGATACATAGTAAAAGGTCTAAAAATATTAAAGCTTACAGGAAAAACTAAATCCCAAATGGAAATAACTTAAAAAGAAACTAAAACTTAAAAAGGCGTCGCAAAATTCTAAAGCACCTAAATCTTAGTCTAAAGAAAAAGCACTTAAGGAATTCTACGGCAAAGCCTAAAAATCTAGGAGTAAAAATAACTATAGCAAAAACTAAGTTTAAAATTAAATATGAGCTAAAAAATACAAATATTACGCTACAACGATTAAAAAGGGACAAAATATAAAAATATACAAAAAGTTGTAAAAAGTACAATTTTTATAAAAATATTATTTTTATATTATTTATTTAATAAAACTACTAATTTTACAATTTAATAAAACTAATTAATACTAAATACATTAAAAAGTAAAAATAAAAATAAAACTAATAATAATACTACTTAATTAGGGTTTAATAATAATTAATTAATAATTACCGTCATTAATGCAGGATTAGGGTTTTCTGTCGTGTGTCAGATGGTCTCCGCGAGTCGCGGCAATTAAAGAAGAAAACCCCGCGAGTCGCGGGGTTCAGAAATTCAGTTGACAGCTTATAATTTCAACGCGTTTTTCTTTATTTAATTTTTTTTTTCTGTTTTCTGTTTTTTTACTTAAATAAAAGATATTAAAACTTATATTTTTATAAACTAAAATAAAAATAAAGAAACTTATAAAACTTAAATATTTAACAAAATCTTAAAAATACTTATATTTTTGTTTTTCTTTTTATATTTTCGAATTTTTAAAACGTATTTTTACAAAAACGAATTTTAATAAAAGTAAGCTAAAATCTTTTTTTTTTTTTTTTATATTAGCGTTGCGCTTCCGGCGTTTAAGAGTTTCCCCGGCAGCGGCGCCAAAAATACCTGATGTCGTACGAGGTGTATATAAA
Organism: Rutidosis leptorrhynchoides; assembly: GCF_046630445.1. NCBI lineage: Eukaryota > Viridiplantae > Streptophyta > Magnoliopsida > Asterales > Asteraceae > Rutidosis > Rutidosis leptorrhynchoides. The sequence continues at coordinate 649,231,443 of NC_092334.1, forward strand.
ATAGTTTATATTTTACTAGGAAAAACTATTAAATACGATACAATTTTACACAAGATATTTATTTATTTATAGAATGGATATACTTAAACCTTGCTACAACACTTATAGGCAGTGTACCTAATCGTACAGTAGTGTAGTTTTTAGTAAGTCCGGTTCGTTCCACAGGGAAATCTTTAAACAAAGCTCAACGCTATATTAGTTTACTTTTATAAAAATACAAATATATATATAAGTAATATTATTATTATAAAGGGGGGTTTTTACCGTTTAATGACCGGTTTGTCGATTTTACAACTTTAGTCGCAGTTAAAACCTAATGTAAGATATAAAATAAATACAAGACTTAAATTAAAGCGTAAAGTAAATAACGATAATGAAATTGCGAATAATAAAAATGCGATAAAATAAAATTGCGATAATTAAAAAGTACGATAATTAAAAGTGCGATTAAATAACAATAAATAAAAGTGCGATAATTAGAAGTGCAATTAAATATAAAATAAAGGAAATTAAATATGAAATAAAAGAATTATGCTTATTTAAACTTCCGTAATCATGATGTTTGACGTGTTGATTTTAGTTTTATGCCCATGGGTTAATTGTCCTTTGTCCTGGATTATTTAATATGTCCGTCTGGTTTTTGTCCATAACAGTCCATCAGTCATAAATATAAAGTGCGAGTGTCCTCGTCAAATTATTATTATACCCGAAGTTAAATATTCCAACTAATTGGGGATTCGAATTGTAACAAGGTTTTAATACTTTGTTTAATGAATACACCAGGTTATCGACTGCGTGTAAACCAAGGTTTTACTACTTTGTTAACAATTACACCAATTACCCTTGAATGTAATTTCACCCCTGTTTTAATTATTCTAGTGGCTATTAATCCATTCCCGTGTCCGGTTAAATGAACGATTATTCGTACATATAAATACCCCGCCCATCGTGTCCGATCGAGTGTATATGGTAATTTATAGGGACGCCCAATTGTAAATCTTTATATTAACATTAACAAACTCTCATTTAATTAAACAAATATAAAGCCCATTAATAGCCCATAGTCTAATTTCCACAAGTGTCGTTCTTTTGTCCAAACCCCAATTATGGTACAAAGCCCAATTACCCAATTTTAGTAATTAGCCCAACATCATGATTACTTCGTTTTAAATAAGCATAATAATAACTTAGCTACGAGACATTAATATAAAAAGGTTGAACATAACTTACAATGATTAAAAATAGCGTAGCGTTACACGGACATAATTTCGACTTACACCCTTACAACATTCGCTAACATACCCTTTTTATTAGAATTATAATTAAAATTAAAATTAAAATATAAATTATATATATATATATATATCGTATATATTGAGAGATGAGAGAAATAAGATATGAAATTTGATCAGAATTCGGTTTGCTTTATAGCCAGAGTTGAATTTTGGGGCTCCGCGACTCGCGGCAAAATCCCCTTCAAACTCCGCGAGTCGCGGAGGTTAATTTTACAGCTCAGTCCTTGGAGTTTTCTCTGCCGACGGTTTTTAATATATATATATAATATATATATAATTAATATAATTAATTATATATTATATTATATTTATATACATAGTTAACTTGTAATTTTTAGTCCGTTGCGTCGAGCGTTAAGAGTTGACTCTGGTCCCGGTTCCGGATTTTCGAACGTCCTCGCGTACAATTTAATATCTTGTACTTTGCATTTTGAATCTTGTACTCTTGTGATTTCGAGACGTTTCTTATCAATAATTGGAACCTTTTTGATTGTCTTTTGTACTTTTGAGCTTTTTGGTCGTTTGCGTCTTCAATTCGTCGAATCTGTCTTTTGTCTTCACCTTTTATTATTTAAACGAATATCACTTGTAAATAGAACAATTGCAACTAAAAGCTTGTCTTTCTTGAGGAATAATGCTATGAAATATATGTTCGTTTTTAGCATTATCAGGACAATACCGTTAGGCTTGACAAACTTCGCCCTAACGAATGGAGTGCTTATTCTGTTGTAACGTTAACACTTGATCGGTGTATGCTTAGAAAGGGTAAAAGAAAGATGCGTAGCGACTTAGCTATCTGCAAATTAAAGTCTTACAATCAAGTGCTCATGATAATGTATAAATTTTACGATGCTTTACAGAAATCTTGTGGCCTAACTTACGATAAATGTATTACTAAACCTGTAGATTCACTCAACGTTTTTGTTGACCTTTTGCATATTTTTATCTCAGGTCCATGGAGGTAATGCTTCTGCTAGTTGAAGTTGTCATGATTGCTTGTTGCTAGTACTGGAGTGAAGTCCAGCATGTTTTGTCATTTCTATTTCAAGAACCTACATTCGCATTGAAAACCTTTTACTTTAATAATGTTTTGAGATTATTTACGTTGGTCATTGATGCCAACTGTTTTCAGAATTATTTTACATTTAATGACTTTGTTAGTTGAATTTAATGCGAATGTTTTTCAGAGAAGTCTCATATAGAGGGTGTGACCGTTAACTGTGGGACCAGAGTTAATACGCTGTTAGTGGATTCTGACAGGGTATTATACCACCCCACGCTACTACTACTTCTTCCACCCACAATATTTCTCTTACTCCAACATCTTCAAATAATACTTCCAATACTATCCCAACTAATAGTGTTTCCTCTCCTGAGCAAACTCCAACACCTCCACCTCGCTCTATGATCACTCGAAGTATGTCGGGGATTTATAAACCAAAATCTTCCTTTCAATCTTTCCGTTTCGACATCACTCTCACCCTTACCTAAAACACCAAATGACGCCATCTTAGACCTGAATTGGAACCATGCCATGACTGATGAGTATCAAGCTCTAATGGAAAATAATACTTGGTTTTTAGTTCCACGAACCAATAACATGAAAGTTATACGTAGTATGTGGATTTTTAAACATAAACTTAAATCTGATGGGTCTTTGGAACGGTATAAAGCTAGATTAGTGGGTGCAGACGCATATCCTTTCCCATTCGCGTTTTTTGTCTGAACTGAAATCTGTGGTGAAAGATCAAAAGATTTTCTGGTATCATCAACTGTGGGGGTTGATTGTAATGAGACATTTAGTCCGGTTTAAACCGGCTACCATTCAAATTGTATTATCGCTACCTTTGTCAAAATCATGGCTTATTAACCAACTTGATGTCAAAAATGCCTTCTTACATGGGAAACTAAATGAGACCGTATATATGCATCAACCGTATGGTTTTCGAGACTCCTCGAAACCCAATCATGTTTGTCTTCTCAAACAGTCTCTCTACGGATTAAAACAAGCGCCACGTGCTTGGTATCACTGGTTTGCAAACTATGTTTCCACCATCAGTTTTACACATAGCAAATCAGACAACACGTTTATTTACCAAAAAGGAAAACACACCGCCTACATATTGCTATGCGTGGATGATATAATCCTTGTAACTTCATCTGAATCTCTCAAAAACAATCACATGGCTATTTTATCTAAAGAATTTGCAATGAAAGACCTTGGCATGTTAAATTATTTTTTAGGTATACAAGTCACTCATAATTCGCAAGGCTTATTTCTAAGTCAACAATCGTATGCAAATGAGATCATCGAATGAGCAGGTTTAGTCGGTTGCAACCTTGTCAAAATACCGGTTGACACCAATGGTACACTCAGCAATTCTGGCGGTAAACCTTATTCAAATCCAACATTTTATAGAAGTTTAGCGGGTGCCTTACAGTATTTAACATTCACGAGACCAGATATTTCGTATACAGTTCAACAGCTTTGTTTACACATGCATGATCCCAAAGAATCTCATATGAATGCTCTTAAACGCATCGTCCGATATATTCAAGTTACAATATCATTTGGGATACAACTTGTTAAGTCTTCTGTTACTTCACTTGTTGCCTATACTAATGCAGATTGGGGCGGGTGCCCCGACACACGTCGATCCACATCCGGATATTGTGTATTTTTGGGAAATAGTTTGATATCTTGGTCGTCAAAACATCAACAAACAGTTTCTAGATCGAGTGTTGAATCTGAATATCAGGGGTAGCAAATGTCGATTCTGAATCATGTTGGGTTCGAAACTTACTTCTTGAACTTCACGTCCCTATTTCGAAGGCCACTATGGTATTTCGTGACAATGTCAGCGCCATCTACCTCTCCGGAAACCACGTACAACATCAACGAACCAAACATATTGAAATGGACATTCACTTTGTCCGGGAAAAAGTCGCTCGTGGTCATATTCGTGTACTTCATATTCCTACTCGCTTCCAGATTGCGGACATTTTTACGAAAGGCCTCCCATGTGTACCGTTTGAAGAATTTCGTAAAAGCCTAAGCGTTCGTCCGTCTACCGCTTCGACTGAGGGGGTGTATGTGACGATCGCTCCAAATCCATATGGACGAACACGTCATTCATTGATTTCATTGCGAGGTATTTGACCTCTATATGATACGTTTTATAAACATTGCATTCTTTTGAAAAGGCACACCATAAATGAATATTAAATCAAAGGTTTTCGACATCTGATGATTTCTACATATAAACAATCACCTTATATAATAGTTTACAACAGTACTTCCGTTGACAATGCAGTCTAAATAAGGTACATGGTGATGAATTGGTGAATGCAACGTTTTCTTGAAAAATATGCCATGTAAGACTCCATGCACATAGCTTGTCTATCATATAAGCAAACAGCGGAAGACTTCTAGGGAACCTGAGAATAAACATTCTAACAAGTGTCAACACAAAGGTTGGTGAGTTCATAGTTTTAATATTTCGCATAATCTGTATATAAAGGTGGATCACAAGATTTCAGTTGTTTCATCCAGAAACGTTTATCAAAATATTCTACGAAATTGAGCACCCTGGTAAATAAACTTAACGTATATATAATTTGTACCCTTTGTATAATCATCTTAAAAATACACGCAAACCAACGTGTACGCTTCTCAAATAGCATACGTCTGTTAAAAGGCTAGTGCTCTAGCTCGGACGGGGATGTCAAGCCCTATGGATCCATATACTACTACTCGCGCCCACCAGTTCTTATAACTGGCAGTTAACAGTTACCAAAGCTAAGGGATTTTCGGTTCAAACTCAGTGTAGAATTTAGTATGTACTTGTATCCATTGCGTTTAAAATAAAGTGCATGTATTCTCAGCCCAAAAATATATATTACAAAAGCAATTAAAAAGGGATCAATGAAACTCACGCATATAATTATTGTAAAACAGTTAATAAAGCATTTGCATGTATTCTCAGCCCAAAAATGTAAAGGGTAAAAGGGATCATATGAAACTCACGCATATAAATATTGTAAATCAGTTAATAAAGCATTTGCATGTATTCTCAGCCCAAAAATGTAAAGAGTAAAAGGGATCATATGAAACTCACGCATATAAATCTAGTATTTTCAGTATTTATAAACAGTCGCATGTATTCTCAGCCCAAAAATATATTGAGTAAAAGGGATCATATGAAACTCACCTTAGCAGCATATAAAGTCGTTCACCAAAATGTGATCGAAACTTGGATTACCAAATAACCGTAGATCTCAACCTAGAGAACATATGTTGGTCAATAAATGTCAATCAAACTAGGTCAGGTCATAGTGTATCACAATCCTAATGCTCGATATCATCATACAAAAGTTATCCAATGTTGTTTCAAAAAGTCAATTTTAACAATAGTTCAACAAACGAGACGTACCTTATATAAGGATTCATTTACTCGGCTGGTAACATTTAAAAATCCATTTTATCAATCTTGTAAACAGGTTGTTTAAATCTTAATTGCAGATTCAAAAGCAATTTCAATTATCGTCAATCATAATTCAGTTGATCATATCTTTTAATCCGTTCATCGAAACTATTCGATATCTAAATGAAAAGTCATTGATTTTTCGCCAGCTTTCCAAAAACATGCATATTATATACTTTTTACCAGTAATATATGTATTTAATTCGTGATTCATTATAAACTGTTTAGCGACGAAATTTAGCATACAAGCCTGTATAAATATATATACTCGAGCACTAGACATGGATACACAATTAATATATAAAAGATAAAATATGAGTGCTTACCTATCAATATTGAGATTCAATATTGTAGGAAAGTACGTTGACGTAACGGAGATGATAAACACTAGTTTAACTCACGAGCAAAACCCTCAAATCTTACCCATAACCTCCTTAGTAATAACCCATAATTTCCTTAGCTCTAGCTTGCTCGAAAACTCGTTTTGAAAGTGACACGCTCATGACCTCGTCGTAGTATTTTAAGTGATATAATTAGTAATAATAATAATACTACTAATAATAATAAAATAAATAATAATAATAATCTTAATAATAATAATAATAATAATAATAATAATAATATTAATAATATTAATATAAATAATAAATAATAATAATATTACAGAGGGAGTAGTATGTGTAAATAAAACTCGTGCAAAAACTGGACTTTTATAGGCAACTTTTTGGAATCTGATGCCCATGCGATCGCATGGGTTTTATGCCTATTTGCCATGCGATCGCATGGCCGTCAGATCCAGCTCACATATTTTTTGTAATTTTGTTTGTCGACATAATTTAATATAATATATATAATATATTTAATTTAAATAATTAATTATATATTATATTAAATTCACATGCATAGTTGACTTGTAATTTTTGTTCCGATAAGTCGTACGTCATCACTCGACTTATGTCCCGGTTCTGGTTTTTCGAGTGTCCCTTCGTACGTTGAGAAAACTTGTACATTACGTTTCGCGACTCGTACCTTTGTCAAAATATAGTCTTAAATTATTCCTAAACTATACCACTCAAAGTATATCTTAAACTTTTGAGTATTTTGGTCATTTACTTCTATAAATCATCGTCTCGTTATTTGTTATTATATATATAATAACAGATTGTTTTATGACCAAGTTAATATTATATTTAAATATATATATTCAATATTTAATAAACACGTTTTTAAAATACATAACACAGGTTATTCATATATCTAATTCCAACAGTTAATATTCCTTATTATTGTATGTGTCCAAGTTACGTTATTTAAACAAACACTTTATCATTTTTTCCGAATACCGTTAAAAATGAATGATTTCTCAAATCAACGTGGACCTCTCAATAGAGACCCGTAATGATATCATAATCCTTAAGAGACTCAGTAAATGTCTTTTACTTGAATCGTTTGGCATAATCTTTTAACTCCGTAGTTAAATATATCAATCAGGTAATCAATCAAATAAGATTAATGCACAGTATCATATACCCAACACCTAGTTACGTTTTCAAGTTATAGTATATGTATCTATTTACATATAATTATTCGTGCATCATCGTGAATAAACGAAAGGTAATTGAATAGTTCAAGAATTTTGAGATTCAGTTTAACAGACTTTGCTTATCGTATCGAAATCATATAAGATTAAGTTTAAATTTGGTCGAAAATTTTCGGGTCATCACAGTACCTACCCGTTAAAGAAATTTCGTCCCGAAATTTGAGTGAGGTCGTCATGGCTAACAATAAAAATGTTTTCATAACGTATATGAGTTGATAATTAGAGTTTTATCATTGTTGAATAATATGGATAACACAATCCAATTACTCGAAGCGTATGAGGGAAGTTATCGTAATAAAGTGAAATAGAGAATAGAGATGCGTCTTATCTCTTGACGTAGTAACGATTGATTTCCGAAATTTAAGGAATAGAAAGTCTTCATAATCTAAATAAGATTTGATTCTTCGGAATTTAAGGAAATTAAGATCTTCTTTTATTAAATGAGGTCACCTGCCTCGATTGCTCTGTTTGTTATTTTGCTTATAAATTAACCCCCTTTCATCTCATTATTTTCACCACTCCTACATCTTCTTCCTCATTTCATACTTCCAAAAGATTGTGAAATGCTTCATCCAGTTCTTATTCTTGATATACTCCTAACTTTCATATCTGTCATTCTTCTTTTTCATCTACCACCAGAGGAAGTTACTTTCTTCTACCATTACCTTGGGGTTATAGTGTTTTTCATTCTCCCGTGTCTTTATATTGCTATACACATTGATATACACGGGTTGTAAATTTTGAGATTGTTATTGGGCTTTATATTCTCCATTATATTTCGGAGCTTCACGCTTTCGTTTTCTCTTCCTGACCTTAAGTCAAGCGGATAATGGTCCAGAATTCGTAGGTATGAAGTTTCAGATGAACATAACTAATGTTCTAAGAAAGAAATGGTAATAGCACAATCTGACTTGTCAAATTACCAGAATACCTCAAAAAAGACCGAATCATTAAGAAAATATTTTCATGATATTTTTAGAGATTATATAGAATGAAATAGTTATGTAACATGGTTCATGATGAGGGTATGATATGTGAACCTTTATCACGTTCCATTAGAAACTCAGCATGACTTACTGTAATATAATCACGTTGATCAAGTGTCATTATATTATATTAACTCATGCTTCAATTCCCAACATTACTTCAAAACATTTATATTTTAAATTTGAAAGTTTCAGAATTTAAAAACTAAAATAGTTTCTTTTATGGTGTAACACAGATATCGTAAAGAGAAAATTGATTTTCGATAAGAATGACTATGGAATTATCTCCAGAAATATGGAGGATATTTATAATGAAAGATACGATGATATCTTAGAATTTCTAATATCAGAGGATGATGAAGAATATTGTCCGCAAGGGTTTAGATTCGGAGGCAAGGTATTCGTTAATGGCTTCAGCAGATACTGAATCATTTGGATTCTATGAAGGCAGGTTTATTCTTTGTGATTTATCCACAGCCTCCTTCATACTTTGCTCAATCCGTTTTCCAGTTCCAAACCTTCTATTTTTCTCAGCTTTACCACCATACTATTCTTTATCATCAAACTTTTGACTGTTAAGGTCGTTTACAGTTTTTGCTATTTCATCAGCATTTTTCCAAAATTCGGAGAACTAGTTTCGCAGTTTGGGGTGTTTTTTAGAAACTTCACATTCGAAGTATGTAAGTCTATAAGATAGACATTATATGTATATATATAACTGTTGGCGTAGAATTGCTGCAAAATTCGAAATATTGATTGCTAATTCCCGGTAGTTGGTATAGCAATTATTGTTACAAGATGTAGGTGAGTACATGATGGAGTTTCAATGAGTATAATGATTTTTCGGAAGGTCACATATCAATGAAGTTGTTGGTAAATTTACTGCTAATGTGGTGGAACATGAAAGGTTCCCCAGTAACAAGAACGTATATGTCAAGATTATAATAAGGTTAATCTAAAAAGTCGAAGTTGACTGGTTGAAAGTGTGGTAAAACTGGACACTTTGAAAATGGATTGCAATAGTATTTTCAGTAATAACAATGCTAAAGGATCTTTCACATTTTTGAAGTCAAAGTATAGCTTTGAAAGATGTAGAGATCTAAGAATGATGTCACCCGTTAAATCTTGACTTGGATTCTGATCCGTCAATATCAGAATATGTAATTGAATTTGTATGGAAACGATTGTATATCGATGTGAGCATAGTTAATAATTTTTGAATCAAAGTTGAAGAATGTACAGTGTAACATATTAATTGTGAACTTAAATATTTCCCGGGAATTACCTACCCGTTAAAGATTTCACAAGTAATATTTTGTACAAAAGAATTTTTATTACCGTCTTTATGAAAATATATGTATGTATATTTTCTTCAGATGTAATACAGATTTGATGAGTTAATATCATATTAAGCTCATTTGATTTTTGACTTGAATTAGAAATGAATAAAACATTAAAGATTTAATAATCTTTACGGAGTATTTCACTAATGTAATCAATACTCAGTTTTATTGATATTTTCTCAGTGAATCATGTTGGTGCTCATGGAACTCTTGCTAACTTCGCAAGGTACGAATGATGTTTTCTAGAAAGTTTCGAATACATCGAAGATGAAAGTATAAAATCAACCATATAATTGAATAATATACTTAGTTTATTATGAAATGGAATTCATTGAGTTGGAAACAGAGATTGTAGTTAACGATGGTTAAGTCATTAACGAAGTATGTACATCATAGCATATTAGTAATATGAATTAACCGAGTAGTACCTACCAGTTAAGATTCACACGTAATAACTTGGTACGAAAAGATTTATTTTGATTTCAAAATTCATATATATTAAATATACATAAAATTTCTTCAGGGGAAATGAGTTAATACTTCATCGGTTATTGTTGCTGGTATTTCTTGGTAACTACGGTGCGTATGACGTTGATGCTCGTGGAACAGATTGTGAAGTTGAGGTTTGCGATGCGGATGTTGTTGGTGGTGGTAATGGTACTGTTGGTGTTGTTGTCGGTGGTACTGTTGATGCCGGTGATGCTGCTGGTGCTTGTAACCTTTGCACCATATTCTCCAAAGCCACTACCCGAGCGCGAAGCTCGTTGACTTCTTCTACTACACCGGGATGATTGTCGATTCAGACGAGCGGACGAATAAGATTTAGAATGTGAGATAGTATATAATCATGACTAGATACTCTGAAAATGAGAGAGAAAATGGTATTACGAACAGGTTCGCCGGTAAGTGCTTCAGGTTCTTTGCCAAGAGGGCAATGTGGTGGATGGAAGGGATCGCCTTCTTCTTGTCTCCAATAATTAAGTAGGCTACAAACCCATCCCCAATTCATCCAGAATAGATGATGGCTAATTGGTTGATCCATTCCAGTTACACTTTCTTCAGAGTTCAGGAGAATATCCATATCGGAATAGCTGTCGGAATTTAAGGAATTTGAACTAGATACGGGATCCATCTTGTATAATTAGATAGATGATTTTTGATATGAAATAGATTATAGAATTTAGTTTGGTATTCTTCAATACATAATTTACATATATATATATAATACCAAATTCCATAAATCACGGAGAAATTTTCGGAAGATGTCAGGAAAAGTTTACAGTAACAGATACGCTAAGATATGAATTTTTGTCTATACACTATTTATGAAATCAATGCAGTAAAACGTGTCTAGACTTAAGAATGATAAGCATGTAATTTTCGACAAAAAATGATAAGAAAAACTTTTAACATGCAGACACGGTCGAAGTCCAGACTTACTAATGCATCTTAACAATTATCAGTTAGACACATTCATGCAAGACCTGGTTCGCTAGGACCAACGCTCTGATACCAACTGTGACGATCGCTCCAAATCCATATGGACGAACACGTCATTCATTGATTTCATTGCGAGGTATTTGACCTCTATATGATACGTTTTATAAACATTGCATTCTTTTGAAAAGGCACACCATAAATGAATATTAAATCAAAGGTTTTCGACATCTGATGATTTCTACATATAAACAATCACCTTATATAATAGTTTACAACAGTACTTCCGTTGACAATGCAGTCTAAATAAGGTACATGGTGATGAATTGGTGAATGCAACGTTTTCTTGAAAAATATGCCATGTAAGACTCCATGCACATAGCTTGTCTATCATATAAGCAAACAGCGGAAGACTTCTAGGGAACCTGAGAATAAACATTCTAACAAGTGTCAACACAAAGGTTGGTGAGTTCATAGTTTTAATATTTCGCATAATCTGTATATAAAGGTGGATCACAAGATTTCAGTTGTTTCATCCAGAAACGTTTATCAAAATATTCTACGAAATTGAGCACTCTGGTAAATAAACTTAACGTATATATAATTTGTACCCTTTGTATAATCATCTTAAAAATACACGCAAACCAACGTGTACGCTTCTCAAATAGCATACGTCCATTAAAAGGCTAGTGCTCTAGCTCGGACGGGGATGTCAAGCCCTATGGATCCATATACTACTACTCGCGCCCACCAGTTCTTATAACTGGCAGTTAACAGTTACCAAAGCTAAGGGATTTTCGGTTCAAACTCAGTGTAGAATTTAGTATGTACTTGTATCCATTGCGTTTAAAATAAAGTGCATGTATTCTCAGCCCAAAAATATATATTGCAAAAGCAATTAAAAAGGGATCAATGAAACTCACGCATATAATTATTGTAAAACAGTTAATAAAGCATTTGCATGTATTCTCAGCTCAAAAATGTAAAGGGTAAAAGGGATCATATGAAACTCACGCATATAAATATTGTAAATCAGTTAATAAAGCATTTGCATGTATTCTCAGCCCAAAAATGTAAAGAGTAAAAGGGATCATATGAAACTCACGCATATAAATCTAGTATTTTCAGTATTTATAAACAGTCGCATGTATTCTCAGCCCAAAAATATATTGAGTAAAAGGGATCATATGAAACTCACCTTAGCAGCATATAAAGTCGTTCACCAAAATGTGATCGAAACTTGGATTACCAAATAACCGTAGATCTCAACCTAGAGAACATATGTTGGTCAATAAATGTCAATCAAACTAGGTCAGGTCATAGTGTATCACAATCCTAATGCTCGATATCGTCATACAAAAGTTATCCAATGTTGTTTCAAAAAGTCAATTTTAACAATAGTTCAACAAACGAGACGTACCTTATATAAGGATTCATTTACTCGGCTGGTAACATTTAAAAATCCATTTTATCAATCTTGTAAACAGGTTGTTTAAATCTTAATTGCAGATTCAAAAGCAATTTCAATTATCGTCAATCATAATTCAGTTGATCATATCTTTTAATCCGTTCATCGAAACTATTCGATATCTAAATGAAAAGTCATTGATTTTTCGCCAGCTTTCCAAAAACATGCATATTATATACTTTTTACCAGTAATATATGTATTTAATGCGTGATTCATTATAAACTGTTTAGCGACGAAATTTAGCATACAAGCCTGTATAAATATATATACTCGAGCACTAGACATGGATACACAATTAATATATAAAAGATAAAATATGAGTGCTTACCTATCAATATTGAGATTCAATATTGTAGGAAAGTACGTTGACGTAACGGAGATGATAAACACTAGTTTAACTCACGAGCAAAACCCTCAAATCTTACCCATAACCTCCTTAGTAATAACCCATAATTTCCTTAGCTCTAGCTTGCTCGAAAACTCGTTTTGAAAGTGACACGCTCATGACCTCGTCGTAGTATTTTAAGTGATATAATTAGTAATAATAATAATACTACTAATAATAATAAAATAAATAATAATAATAATCTTAATAATAATAATAATAATAATAATAATAATAATATTAATATAAATAATAAATAATAATAATAATATTACAGAGGGAGTAGTATGTGTAAATAAAACTCGTGCAAAAACTGGACTTTTATAGGCAACTTTTTGGAATCTGATGCCCATGCGATCGCATGGGTTTTATGCCTATTTGCCATGCGATCGCATGGCCGTCAGATCCAGCTCACATATTTTTTGTAATTTTGTTTGTCGACATAATTTAATATAATATATTTAATTTAAATAATTAATTATATATTATATTAAATTCACATGCATAGTTGACTTGTAATTTTTGTTCCGATAAGTCGTACGTCATCACTCGACTTATGTCCCGGTTCTGGTTTTTCGAGTGTCCCTTCGTACGTTGAGAAAACTTGTACATTACGTTTCGCGACTCGTACCTTTGTCAAAATATAGTCTTAAATTATTCCTAAACTATACCACTCAAAATATATCTTAAACTTTCGAGTATTTTGGTCATTTACTTCTATAAATCATCGTCTCGTTATTTGTTATTATATATATAATAACAGATTGTTTTATGACCAAGTTAATATTATATTTAAATATATATATTCAATATTTAATAAACACGTTTTTAAAATACATAACACAGGTTATTCATATATCTAATTCCAACAGTTAATATTCCTTATTATTGTATGTGTCCAAGTTACGTTATTTAAACAAACACTTTATCATTTTTTCCGAATACCGTTAAAAATGAATGATTTCTCAAATCAACGTGGACCTCTCAATAGAGACCCGTAATGATATCATAATCCTTAAGAGACTCAGTAAATGTCTTTTACTTGAATCGTTTGGCATAATCTTTTAACTCCGTAGTTAAATATATCAATCAGGTAATCAATCAAATAAGATTAATGCACAGTATCATATACCCAACACCTAGTTACGTTTTCAAGTTATAGTATATGTATCTATTTACATATAATTATTCGTGCATCATCGTGAATAAACGAAAGGTAATTGAATAGTTCAAGAATTTTGAGATTCAGTTTAACAGACTTTGCTTATCGTATCGAAATCAAATAAGATTAAGTTTAAATTTGGTCGAAAATTTTCGGGTCATCACAGTGTATTAGTGTACAATATATGTTATGTAACTAGTGTACTATATCAGTTATGTATCACGTGTGTAGAATTGATGTAGTCAATTGACTTGTATTTGTATTCCCGTATAGATAGCAGTAGGATTGCATAATTGGTTTCCTAAAGTCTCTCATTGTTAGTTAGGCTAAGAGAGTAGATGTTTGTGTATAAATACTTTCATATGATCAATGAGAAGGGCAAAGACTCATATTCACTTACAATTAGCCCTTTCATGGGGTTCAGGGAATGGAATGCTTAAAATTTTTAAGAGAGGGATATACTTTGATGCACTGTTCTAACTGATCATCGTCAATTGATGTTTGAACTTTGTCTACAGTTAATCAGCAAAAGAAGCAGAAAGGTATTTTCGCAAGTAGAAACCATAATTTCTAAAAAATGATAACGAAGACGCAAGAAAGCAATAAGATAACTGACCTGATTACACGACGGAATTGGGAAACCAATGTGAAAGGCTATGATAAACAGAATGTATAAAAAAGAGCCGAAGGTGAAGATTGAAGGAATTCAAATTATTACGAAAATTACAAATGGTAACTTTTCAAGGATTTTTTCTATAAGAAAGGTTAAAGAAGAATCAACGCCATAAACATTTATTAATCTAATGGTAATGGATTGGGAGAAAAGCAAACGGTAGCGCGTACACTTCACTAGCGCCGCTTGATTTGACATGCCTAGTCAATCAACACACAAAATTAGAAAACAGTAATTATGGTAATGATTACAATACAAATGTGCATTCCAAATAGAATTTTTAATGATGATTCACGCAAAAAAAAATCAAGGTAATTACCCTTTTTATTTTAAGAGTTTGGCTTGTTAAAGGTTAATACTTTAATATCTCAAATTGGGAGGACTTAATCGTATGTGTGGTTGCGTATACGTATTTGCGCAACATATTCATGCACAATAATATCGCGCATACTAAAATATAAGGCGCTGCATGGTAAAAGGCGCATCATACTGGATTCTCGAGCACTATACATAGGAGTCTCATCACCTCATTTTGGGGTTAGCAGCTATCATTAGTGATATGCTCCGATTACATTAAAGATAATATGCTCTCATGAAGTATGGATGTACGAACATATGAATGCGTAAATGTATGGTCATATAGATCTGAAGAAGCGGAGATTAATTTATTGAAGGTGGAGTATACTACAAACAGACTAGAATTTTGAGATTTTTTTTTTTGAAATAGTAGTAATTGGAGGTGATTTTACAAAAATAGAAATTTGAAAAAATATATATACAAAACTAGTAAAACCGGACTTTGAAAATCCTGTTTTAAACAAACTGGAATTTCAAAGTCCCGTTTGTACCCCCTTTGTCCACATGGTAGAGTGACAAGACAAACCGGAGTTTCAAACTCCGGTTTTCCACGTGTCATTTTTTATCTGCGATTTTTATTTTGATTTCGATTTTGTATCTACGATTTTGATCTGAGAATAAAGAGATTGAAGAGGTCTGCAAATCAGGAAGAAGAGGGAAGGAAGAGTAATGAGAAAGATGAGAACTAAAATAAGATAAAGTTAAATAGATGCAACGTGGACCTTCTACCACCATATATTCTATTTTTCCTTTTTGTTTTACTATATTTGATTCTAATTTTTTTTTTTTTACTTTTTGTTCTTCACATTCTGTTCATAAGGTGAGCGGTACTTATCTTTCAGTTTAATTTGCAATTTTCTAAAAGTAAATTACAAATTTAAATTGATTATAATAAATACTTTTATAAAAAAATATGACACTTGGCAAAACCGGAGTTTGAAACTCCAGTTTGTCTTGTCACTCTGCCATGTGGACAAAATACGGTTTGAAAATACGGTTTCATTAAAACCGGACTTTCAAAGTCGGGTTTTACTAGTTTTGTAAATATTTTTTTTAGATTTCTATTTTTATAAATTCACACCAAATATTACTATTTAAAAAAAAAAAAAAACGAATTTTGAGTTCTAATTATTGGATTTTTGTACTTTCTTAATCTTTAAATACGTTTTTTTGGAAATCATAAAAAAGTATGTACAATATACGTAGTTCTCAAGTTTATGTTATTTTATTATTCCTTGTCTCCCTGGTGGCCCTGCCTCCATAATAAATTCCTTCGCCAATGCAATCTCTTGGAAGGTTCATAGAGACAATTTTGCTGAATCTAGCTGTTGCCATATTGTCATTTCCGTACATGATGACTTTGTACTTCAATCCGTACCCTCTATCCTTCCCTAATCATCTCAGATCTAATCCATAACTAAATTTCTATATAACTGATCAAAAGTCACACTACTTAATTCCATCAAACAAATCTTATATACATTCAAGAATCTATTCAAATAATAAACCCTAAACCTTCTCATTGTCAATGTCATCCTCGAGTTTCGAATCTCTAAGAGACTTGCATGACTCGGTTAACAACTTACTTCATTCACCGGACATCAAACGAGTTCTATCCCATAACAAACAAGACCGAAAATGGGTTCAGGAGGTCTCTGAATCATCTTTGAAGATGTTGGATTCTTGTTGCACCACTAAAGACATATTATCTCTAGTCAAAGGTCACATACAAGACCTTCAGTCAACGTTTCGCCGAGCTAGTCTCGGCGAAACTGAAAAAAAGTTATCAACATATTGTTTACAAAGAAAAGAGTTGAAAAAACAAATGTTGAAAAGACTAAACTCGTTGAAGAAAATGAAGAGCTCGACCACTGATGATAGTCCCCCGATCGAAGATAATTTGATGGTTGTGAGCAATGTTTTGAAAGAAGTGAGGGAAACAATTGCTATATTGTTAGAGTCAGTTATGTTGCTTATGTCCATGCCTAATCCTAACCATGAAAACTGGAAGGCAGGAATCATGAGTTGCAATGGGGTTATAGCCGCGAAGGTGCGGTTAAAGAGGCTTCATAGCTTGAGTCCATGGGAAGATTGTGATGTGCAATCGCTACGGAGTGCGATAGAAAGACTAGAAGCTGTGGAAAGTGCTATGGAAAATCTTGAGATTGAATTAGGGTGCATTTATAAGAGGTTGATGAGAACTAGGGTTTTGTTACTCAATATAATCACAAACTAGGTAATTTATATAGGCTCAAATATGGAACAAGTTATGTATCTTTTGATGTAGTTTTATAATCTAAGGTACACCAATATTGTTATTTATCGACGTCTTCTAAAAGAAGAAGATTTAAGATTTATAGTTGGTCAAGGGTTCATTTGAGAACCAAGGAAATATACAGAACTTCAAGAACTCTTTTTAACTATAAACACACAAGGCTGATCAGGTAAAATTATACTCTGTACGTATTTTTTATAATTAATTAATGATTAAATTAATAATAAAAAATACTTCATAATTAAATCCCTTAATTTGTTATGTACGTGCCAAACTGTAACTTACATTCCTTAATTATAGTTCATTCATGTACGAGATTAATGGTAATTAACCGTCGACTTTTTCTTAATCGTCAGGCATTCTTAGTTTTTGAATTCATAATCACTGGTCCAAAATTATACGGAGTAATTCTTTTGGAAAGCACTACAATTTGTTTTTTATTTCTATAATATAAATATAATTATCAAATTACGGAGTATTTGTAACTCGATTTTGCTTAATCCTCGATGGTAAAGGTATAACCACAGCAGCAGTCAATGAAGTAAACGCAAAGGTCAATTGTACAGTTTCAAGTCAAAGAAGGAAGATTGAGAAATATCTTACTTCATTAAGTTATGTATAGAAAGTTTGTTAGATGTAGTTAGTTATATTGTTAGTTGTTAGTTAGTCTTCTCTGATGTAGTATAAATACATCCTGATGTAATAGTTAGTAATTCAGTTAATGCAAATACCCAATTTTTACATTTGCTATTGTGGTATCAGATGGCAAATCACACCTAGTGATTTGAAGAGCACCATTAATGGTGGCATCAAGCTCACCGTCATCACTATTCCGGCAACTGTTCCATTGAACATTCCGGCAATCAATCAATCAATCGATCAATCATCACACTTCCGCACAATAAATCGCACAATTTCATAACCCTAATATCATTAATTTCACAATTACTCATTCAATTTCAACAAATCATTTCAATTAAACAACAATCTGACCTAATTCCTGTTCTACGATGCCGCCGATCACAAATGAAGACACAACCTCACCAAATCATCCTCTATTTCTTCACCAACACGATCATCCAGGTCTCATACTCATCTCAAAGAAACTCACAGGTTCCGACAACTATAGCTCATGGAGGCGATCCATGACGATCGCTCTCAATGCTAAAAATAAACTTCAAATTGTTACCGGTGACCTAACTGAACCAGATGCAACCTCCATCCTTCGACCTCTATGGGACAGGACTAATGACATGATAATCTCATGGATTCTCAACACCATCACTGATCAGATAGGTAATTCATTAAGCTTTGTTAATTCTGCTGCTGCTTTATGGAAGGAACTACAGGAAAACTACTCTCAACTTGATGGTAATAGGATCTATCAACTGTCCAATGACATCACACAATTGAAACAAGTTGATTGCACTGTGGAGATTTATTACCAGCAACTCAAGGGACTTTGGGATGAACTTGATGCACTTGAATCACCCTACACCTGCACCTGTCAATGCACTTGTGAAAATGGAAGAACCAATGGAGAAAGGGACCAGAGGAAGCGTTTGATTCAATTTCTAATGGGATTAGACAACTGCTACTCCAACATCAGGGGTCAAATTCTTCTTCTGCAACCACTACCATCAGTTGGCAGAGCATATGGGATGATAAGGCAAGAAGAGAAACAAAGAGAAAGTGTTCACAAAGTTCCTACTTCTATAGCTCTCTCCAGCTACTCAAACATCAAATCACAAGCCACCAACACATCAAGGTGGAATACCACAAAACCTGCAGCCACGTATGAAAGAAAGAGTCAATTCAAGAAACGTATCTTCTGTGGCAACTGTGGTCTTGAAGGACACCACAAAGTAGAATGCTACAAGATTGTGGGCTATCCTATTGGCTATCCACTACATGGCAAATACATACTGAAATATCCCGTTCTTATTGATTAAAAACGTTCCATATTAATTGATTTCGTTGCGAGGTTTTGACCTCTATATGAGACATTTTTCAAAGACTGCATTCATTTTTAAAACAAACCATAACCTTTATTTCATAGATAAAGGTTTAAAAAAAACTTTACGTAGATTATCAAATAATGATAATCTAAAATATCCTGTTTACACACGACCATTACATAATGGTTTACAATACAAATATGTTACAACAAAATAAGTTTCTTGAATGCAGTTTTTACACAATATCATACAAGCATGGACTCCAAATCTCGTCCTTATTTAAGTATGCGACAGCGGAAGCTCTTAATAATCACCTGAGAATAAACATGCTTAAAACGTCAACAAAAATGTTGGTGAGTTATAGGTTTAACCTATATATATCAAATCATAATAATAGACCACAAGATTTCATATTTCAATACACATCCCATACATAGAGATAAAAATCATTCATATGGTGAACACCTGGTAACCGACATTAACAAGATGCATATATAAGAATATCCCCATCATTCCGGGACACCCTTCGGATATGATATAAATTTCGAAGTACTAAAGCATCCGGTACTTTGGATGGGGTTTGTTAGGCCCAATAGATCTATCTTTAGAGTTCGCGTCAATTAGGGTGTCTGTTCACTAATTCTTAGATTACCAGACTTAATAAAAAGGGGCATATTCGATTTCGATAATTCAACCATAGAATGTAGTTTCACGTACTTGTGTCTATTTTGTAAATCATTTATAAAACATGCATGTATTCTCATCCCAAAAATATTAGATTTTAAAAGTGGGACTATAACTCACTTTCACAGATTTTTACTTCGTCGGAAAGTAAGACTTGGCCACTGGTTGATTCACGAACCTATAACAATATATACATGTATATCAAAGTATGTTCAAAATATATTTACAACACTTTTAATATATTTTGATGTTTTAAGTTTATTAAGTCAGCTGTCCTCGTTAGTAACCTACAACTAGTTGTCCACAGTTAGATGTACAGAAATAAATCGATAAATATTATCTTGAATCAATCCACGACCCAGTGTATACGTATCTCAGTATTGATCACAACTCAAACTATATATATTTTGGAATCAACCTCAACCCTGTATAGCTAACTCCAACATTCACATATAGAGTGTCTATGGTTGTTCCGAAATATATATAGATGTGTCGACATGATAGGTCGAAACATTGTATACGTGTCTATGGTATCTCAAGATTACATAATATACAATACAAGTTGATTAAGTTATGGTTGGAATAGATTTGTTACCAATTTTCACGTAGCTAAAATGAGAAAAATTATCCAATCTTGTTTTACCCATAACTTCTTCATTTTAAATCCGTTTTGAGTGAATCAAATTGCTATGGTTTCATATTGAACTCTATTTTATGAATCTAAACAGAAAAAGTATAGGTTTATAGTCGGAAAAATAAGTTACAAGTCATTTTTGTAAAGGTATTCATTTCAGTCGAAAGAACGACGTCTAGATGACCATTTTAGAAAACATACTTCCACTTTGAGTTTAACCATAATTTTTGGATATAGTTTCATGTTAATAATAAAAATCATTTTCTCAGAATAACAACTTTTAAATCAAAGTTTATCATAGTTTTTAATTAACTAACCCAAAACAGCCCGCGGTGTTACTAGGACGGCGTAAATCCGATTTTACGGTGTTTTTCGTGTTTCCAGGTTTTAAATCATTAAGTTAGCATATCATACAGATATAGAACATGTGTTTAGTTGATTTTAAAAGTCAAGTTAGAAGGATTAACTTTTGTTTGCGAACAAGTTTAGAATTAACTAAACTATGTTCTAGTGATTATAAGTTTAAACCTTCGAATAAGATAGCTTTATATGTATGAATCGAATGATGTTATGAACATCATTACTACCTTAAGTTCCTTGGATAAACCTACTGGAAAAGAGAAAAATGGATCTAGCTTCAATGGATCCTTGGATGGCTCGAAGTTCTTGAAGCAGAATCATGACACGAAAACAAGTTCAAGTAAGATCATCACTTGAAATAAGATTGTTATAGTTATAGAAATTGAACCAAAGTTTGAATATGATTATTACCTTATATTAGAATGATAACCTACTGTAAGAAACAAAGATTTCTTGAGGTTGGATGATCACCTTACAAGATTGGAAGTGAGCTAGCAAACTTGAAAGTATTCTTGATTTTATGAAACTAGAACTTTTGGAATTTATGAAGAACACTTAGAACTTGAAGATAGAACTTGAGAGAGATCAATTAGATGAAGAAAATTGAAGAATGAAAGTGTTTGTAGGTGTTTTTGGTCGTTGGTGTATGGATTAGATATAAAGGATATGTAATTTTGTTTTCATGTAAATAAGTCATGAATGATTACTCATATTTTTTGTAATTTTATGAGATATTTCATGCTAGTTGCCAAATTATGGTTCCCACATGTGTTAGGTGACTCACATGGGCTGCTAAGAGTTGATCATTGGAGTGTATATACCAATAGTACATACATCTAAAAGCTGTGTATTGTACGAGTACGAATACGGGTGCATACGAGTAGAATTGTTGATGAAACTGAACGAGGATGTAATTGTAAGCATTTTTGTTAAGTAGAAGTATTTTGATAAGTGTCTTGAAGTCTTTCAAAAGTGTATAAATACATATTAAAACACTACATGTATATACATTTTAACTGAGTCGTTAAGTCATCGTTAGTCGTTACATGTAAGTGTTGTTTTGAAACCTTTAGGTTAACGATCTTGTTAAATGTTGTTAACCCAATGTTTATAATATCAAATGAGATTTTAAATTATTATATTATCATGATATTATCATGTATGAATATCTCTTAATATGATATATATACATTAAATGTCTTTACAACGATAATCGTTACATATATGTCTCGTTTAAAAATCATTAAGTTAGTAGTCTTGTTTTTACATATGTAGTTCATTGTTAATATACTTAATGATATGTTTACTTATCATAGTATCATGTTAACTATATATATATCCATATATATGTCATCATATAGTTTTTACAAGTTTTAACGTTCGTGAATCACCGGTCAACTTGGGTGGTCAATTGTCTATATGAAACATATTTCAATTAATCAAGTCTTAACAAGTTTGATTGCTTAACATGTTGGAAACATTTAATCATGTAAATATCAATCTCAATTAATATATATAAACATGGAAAAGTTCGGGTCACTACAGTACCTACCCGTTAAATAAATTTCGTCCCGAAATTTTAAGCTGTTGAAGGTGTTGACGAATCTTCTGGAAATAGATGCGGGTATTTCTTCTTCATCTGATCTTCACGCTCCCAGGTGAACTCGGGTCCTCTACGAGCATTCCATCGAACCTTAACAATTGGTATCTTGTTTTGCTTAAGTCTTTTAACCTCACGATCCATTATTTCGACGGGTTCTTCGATGAATTGAAGTTTTTCGTTGATTTGGATTTCATCTAACGGAATAGTGAGATCTTCTTTAGCAAAACATTTCTTCAAATTCGAGACGTGAAAAGTGTTATGTACAGCAGCGAGTTGTTGAGGTAACTCTAGTCGGTAAGCTACTGGTCCGACACGATCAATAATCTTGAATGGTCCAATATACCTTGGATTTAATTTCCCTCGTTTACCAAATCGAACAACGCCTTTCCAAGGTGCAACTTTAAGCATGACCATCTCTCCAATTTCAAATTCTATATCTTTTCTTTTAATGTCAGCGTAGCTCTTTTGTCGACTTTGGGCGGTTTTCAACCGTTGTTGAATTTGGATGATCTTCTCGGTAGTTTCTTGTATAATCTCAGGACCCGTAATCTGTCTATCCCCCACTTCACTCCAACAAATCGGAGACCTGCACTTTCTACCATAAAGTGCTTCAAACGGCGCCATCTCAATGCTTGAATGGTAGCTGTTGTTGTAGGAAAATTCTGCTAACGGTAGATGTCGATCCCAACTGTTTCCGAAATCAATAACACATGCTCGTAGCATGTCTTCAAGCGTTTGTATCGTCCTTTCGCTCTGCCCATCAGTTTGTGGATGATAGGCAGTACTCATGTCTAGATGAGTTCCTAATGCTTGCTGTAATGTCTGCCAGAATCTTGAAATAAATCTGCCATCCCTATCAGAGATAATAGAGATTGGTATTCCATGTCTGGAGACGACTTCCTTCAAATACAGTCGTGCTAACTTCTCCATCTTGTCATCTTCTCTTATTGGCAGGAAGTGTGCTGATTTGGTGAGACGATCAACTATTACCCAAATAGTATCAAAACCACTTGCAGTCCTTGGCAATTTAGTGATGAAATCCATGGTAATGTTTTCCCATTTCCATTCCGGGATTTCGGGTTGTTGAAGTAGACCTGATGGTTTCAGATGCTCAGCTTTGACCTTAGACCACGTCAAGCATTCTCCTACGTATTTAGCAACATCGGCTTTCATACCCGGCCACCAAAAATGTTTCTTGAGATCCTTGTACATCTTCCCCGTTCCAGGATGTATTGAGTATCTGGTTTTATGAGCTTCTCTAAGTACCATTTCTCTCATATCTCCAAATTTTGGTACCCAAATCCTTTCAGCCCTATACCGGGTTCCGTCTTCCCGAATATTAAGATGCTTCTCCGATCCTTTCGGTATTTCATCCTTTAAATTTCCCTCTTTTAAAACTCCTTGTTGCGCCTCCTTTATTTGAGTAGTAAGGTTATTATGAATCATTATATTCATAGATTTTACTCGAATGGGTTCTCTGTCCTTCCTGCTCAAGGCATCGGCTACCACATTTGCCTTCCCCGGGTGGTAACGAATCTCAAAGTCGTAATCATTCAACAATTCAATCCACCTACGCTGCCTCATATTCAGTTGTTTCTGATTAAATATGTGTTGAAGACTTTTGTGGTCGGTATATATAATACTTTTGACCCCATATAAGTAGTGCCTCCAAGTCTTTAATGCAAAAACAACCG
This sequence comes from Rutidosis leptorrhynchoides, assembly GCF_046630445.1. Taxonomy (NCBI): domain Eukaryota; kingdom Viridiplantae; phylum Streptophyta; class Magnoliopsida; order Asterales; family Asteraceae; genus Rutidosis; species Rutidosis leptorrhynchoides. The sequence goes on from NC_092334.1 coordinate 649,255,842, forward strand.
CGCCTAATTCCAAATCATGCGTCGTATAATTTTGCTCGTGAATCTTCAATTGTCTAGACGCATAAGCAATCACCTTCGTTCGTTGCATTAATACACAACCGAGACCTTGCTTTGATGCGTCACAATAAATCACAAAATCATCATTCCCTTCAGGCAATGATAATATAGGTGCCGTAGTTAGCTTTTTCTTCAATAACTGAAACGCTTTCTCTTGTTCATCCTTCCATTCAAATTTCTTCCCTTTATGCGTTAATGCAGTCAAGGGTTTTGCTATTCTGGAAAAGTCTTGGATGAACCTTCTGTAGTAACCAGCTAGTCCTAAAAACTGGCGTATGTGTTTCGGAGTTTTTGGGGTTTCCCACTTTTCAACAGTTTCTATCTTAGCTGGATCCACCTTAATACCTTCTTTGTTCACTATGTGACCGAGGAATTGAACTTCTTCCAACCAAAATGCACACTTTGAAAACTTAGCGTACAATTCTTCCTTTCTCAATACTTCTAACACCTTTCTCAAATGTTCACCGTGTTCTTGGTCATTCTTTGAGTAAATAAGTATGTCATCAATGAAAACAATGACAAACTTGTCAAGGTATGGTCCACACACTCGGTTCATAAGGTCCATGAACACAGCTGGTGCATTAGTTAAACCAAACGGCATGACCATAAACTCGTAATGACCGTAACGTGTTCTGAAAGCAGTCTTTGGAATATCATCTTCTTTCACCCGCATTTGATGATACCCGGAACGTAAGTCAATCTTTGAATAAATAGACGAGCCTTGTAGTTGATCAAATAAGTCATCGATTCTCGGTAGTGGGTAGCGGTTCTTGATGGTAAGTTTGTTCAACTCTCGGTAGTCGATACACAACCTGAATGTACCATCTTTCTTCTTGACAAACAAAACAGGAGCTCCCCACGGTGATGTGCTTGGTCGAATGAAACCTCGCTCTAAAAGTTCTTGTAATTGGCTTTGTAGTTCTTTCATCTCGCTGGGTGCGAGTCTGTAAGGAGCACGAGCTATTGGTGCAGCTCCTGGTACAAGATCTATTTGAAATTCAACGGATCGATGTGGGGGTAATCCCGGTAATTCTTTCAGAAATACATCAGGAAATTCTTTTGCGACGGGAACATCATTGATGCTCTTTTCTTCAGTTTGTACTTTCTCGACGTGTGCTAGAACAGCATAGCAACCTTTTCTTATTAGTTTTTGTGCCTTCAAATTACTAATAAGATGTAGCTTCGTGTTGCCTTTTTCTCCGTACACCATTAAGGGTTTTCCTTTTTCTCGTATAATGCGAATTGCATTTTTGTAACAAACGATCTCCGCTTTCACTTCTTTCAACCAGTCCATACCGATTATCACATCAAAACTCCCTAACTCTACTGGTATCAAATCAATCTTAAATGTTTCGCTAACCAGTTTAATTTCTCGATTTCGACATATATTGTCTGCTGAAATTAATTTACCATTTGCTAATTCGAGTAAAAATTTACTATCCAAAGGCGTCAATGGACAACTTAATTTAGCACAAAAATCTCTACTCATATAGCTTATATCCGCACCCGAATCAAATAAAACGTAAGCAGATTTATTGTCAATAAGAAACGTACCCGTAACAAGCTCCGGGTCTTCCTGTGCCTCTGCCGCATTAATATTGAAAACTCTTCCACGGCCTTGTCCATTCGTGTTCTCCTGGTTCGGGCAATTTCTAATAATGTGGCCCGGTTTTCCACATTTATAACAAACTACATTGGCATAACTTGCTCCGACACTACTTGCTCCGCCATTACTCATTCCGACACCATTTGTTCCTTTCGTTCTATTAACCCCTGGTCCGTAGACCTCACACTTCGCCGCGCTATGACCATTTCTTTTACACTTGTTGCAAAATTTGGTGCAGAACCCCGAGTGATTCTTTTCACACCTTTGGCATAGCTGCTTCTGATTGTTGTTGTTGTTGCAGTTATTATTATTGTTGGGATGATTGTTGTAGTTGTTGTTGTTGTTGTTGTTGTTGTTGTTGTTGGGCCGTTTGTTGTTGTTGCGATTGATGTTGCGATTGTTGGGATAATTGTTGCGATTATTGTTGTAATTGCTGTTGTTGTTGTATTGGTGATTCTTATCACCGTTTTCCTCCCACTTTCTTTTGACTTGCTTCACATTGGCCTCTTCAGCAGTCTGTTCTTTAATTCTTTCTTCAATTTGGTTCACGAGTTTGTGAGCCATTCTACATGCCTGTTGTATGGAGGCGGGCTCGTGTGAACTTATATCTTCTTGGATTCTTTCCGGTAATCCTTTCACAAACGCGTCGATCTTCTCTTCCTCATCTTCGAATGCTCCCGGACACAATAGGCACAATTCTGTGAATCGTCTTTCGTACGTGGTAATATCAAATCCTTGGGTTCGTAACCCTCTAAGTTCTGTCTTGAGCTTATTGACCTCGGTTCTGGGACGGTACTTCTCGTTTATCAAGTGCTTGAATGCTGACCACGGTAGTGCGTACGCATCGTCTTGTCCCACTTGCTCTAGATAGGTATTCCACCATGTTAACGCAGAACCTGTGAAGGTATGCGTAGCGTACTTCAATTTGTCCCCTTCAGTACACTTACTTATGGCAAACACCGATTCGACCTTCTCGGTCCACCGTTTCAATCCGATCGGTCCTTCGGTTCCATCAAATTTCAAAGGTTTGCAGGCAGTGAATTCTTTGTAGGTGCATCCTACACGATTTCCTGTACTGCTAGATCCAAGGTTATTGTTGGTATGTAGCGCAGCCTGTACTGCGGCTATGTTTGAAGCTAGAAAAGTACGGAATTCCTCTTCATTCATATTCACGGTGTGTCGAGTAGTCGGTGCCATTTCCTTCAAAATAGTCAAATGGAATAAGTTAATCATACAGAATATTAAGAGTAGTTAATAGTATTTCGTAGCATAATATGAACTCATTTATAAAAGCTTTTTCTTCATATTAGCGTTTTATAAGTTTAAATTCGGGTAGTACCTACCCGTTAAGTTCATACTTAGTAGCTAATATACAATTCAACTACTACAATTCTATATGAAAAACTGATTATAATAATATTTCGCGTTCAAACTTTTACACAATATTTTACAAACTTACAATACCGCTTATTTTACATATAGCATGAAATATAGCACACAATAAATTTGATACAAGATGGTTGTGAAAATAATTCTAGCTAGTACACAAGTCGTTCAGCAAAGGCAATAAAGATACGTAATTCATACGTCCAGAAACAAGTCATGCATTCTGGTTTTACTAGGATTACTTCCCATCCTTGGTCTTGTGGAACATAACCATTATGGCCGTTGATAAGACAGCGTGTTGTAACGTCGTCAAAGGGACGAGGGTTACGTAATGTCCAACAGTCCCGTAACAATCTAAAAACCTCATTTCTTACCCCAATTACCGACTCCGTCACTTGTGGGAACGTTTTGTTTAATAGTTGTAGCCCGATGTTCTTGTTCTCACTTTGGTGAGAAGCGAACATTACTAATCCGTAAGCATAACATGCTTCTTTATGTTGCATGTTAGCCGCTTTTTCTAAATCACGAAGTCCAATATTCGGATATATTGAGTCAAAATAATTTCTTAATCCATTGCGTAAAATAGCATTTGGGTTCCCCGCAATATATGCGTCAAAGTAAACACATCGTAACTTATGGATTTCCCAATGTGATATCCCCCATCTTTCGAACGAAAGCCTTTTATAAACCAAGGCATTCTTGGAACGTTCTTCGAATGTCTTACAAACTGATCTCGCCTTAAATAGTTGTGCCGAAGAATTCTGACCGACTCTAGACAAGATTTCATCAATCATGTCTCCGGGTAGGTCTCTTAAAATATTGGGTTGTCTATCCATTTTGTGTTTTTATACTGTAAAATAGACAAGAGTTAGATTCATAAAAAAAAATACTTATTAATACAAGCAATTTTTACATATATCATAAAGCATAAGCACACTATATTACATATATTACACCACACGAATACAACTATCTTATTCCGACTCGCTCGTTTCTTCTTCTTCGGTTTTGGTTCGTTTTGCCAAGTTTCTAAGGATATATGATGTTCCCCTAATACGAACCGTCGTTGTCCACATTGGTTTAGAAAAACCTGGTGGTTTAGAGGTTCCCGGGTCATTGTTACAACTTAAGGACTTCGGGGGTCGACGATACATATAAAGTTCATCGGGGTTGGAATTAGATTTCTCTATTTTTATGCCCTTTCCCTTATTATTTTCTTTTGCCTTTTTAAATTCAGTTGGGGTAATTTCTATAACATCATCGGAATTCTCGTCAGAATCCGATTCATCGGAGAATTGGTAATCCTCCCAATATTTTGCTTCCTTGGCGGAAACACCATTGACCATAATTAACCTTGGTCGGTTGGTTGAGGATTCTCTTTTACTTAACCGTTTTATTATTTCCCCCACCGGTTCTATTTCTTCTTCCAGTTCCGATTCTTCTTCCGGTTCCGATTCTTCTTCCGGTTCCGACTCTTCTTCCGGTTCCTCTTCGGGAACTTGTGAATCAGTCCACGAATCATTCCAATTTACATTTGACTCTTCATTATTATTAGGTGAGTCAATGGGACTTGTTCTAGAGGTAGACATCTATCACATAATATCAAACGCGTTAAGAGATTAATATATCACATAATATTCACATGTTAAAAATATATAGTTTCCAACAAAATTTGTTAAGAAATCATTTTTCAAGTAAACACGGTCGAAGTCCAGACTCACTAATGCATCCTAACAAACTCGATAAGACACACTAATGCACAATTCTGGTTCTCTAAGACCAACGCTCTGATACCAACTGAAATGTCCCGTTCTTATTGATTAAAAACGTTCCATATTAATTGATTTCGTTGCGAGGTTTTGACCTCTATATGAGACGTTTTTCAAAGACTGCATTCATTTTTAAAACAAACCATAACCTTTATTTCATAGATAAAGGTTTAAAAAAAACTTTACGTAGATTATCAAATAATGATAATCTAAAATATCCTGTTTACACACGACCATTACATAATGGTTTACAATACAAATATGTTACAACAAAATAAGTTTCTTGAATGCAGTTTTTACACAATATCATACAAGCATGGACTCCAAATCTCGTCCTTATTTAAGTATGCGACAGCGGAAGCTCTTAATAATCACCTGAGAATAAACATGCTTAAAACATCAACAAAAATGTTGGTGAGTTATAGGTTTAACCTATATATATCAAATCATAATAATAGACCACAAGATTTCATATTTCAATACACATCCCATACATAGAGATAAAAATCATTCATATGGTGAACACCTGGTAACCAACATTAACAAGATGCATATATAAGAATATCCCCATCATTCCGGGACACCCTTCGGATATGATATAAATTTCGAAGTACTAAAGCATCCGGTACTTTGGATGGGGTTTGTTAGGCCCAATAGATCTATCTTTAGAGTTCGCGTCAATTAGGGTGTCTGTTCCCTAATTCTTAGATTACCAGACTTAATAAAAAGGGGCATATTCGATTTCGATAATTCAACCATAGAATGTAGTTTCACGTACTTGTGTCTATTTTTAAATCATTTATAAAACCTGCATGTATTCTCATCCCAAAAATATTAGATTTTAAAAGTGGGACTATAACTCACTTTCACAGATTTTTACTTCGTCAGGAAGTAAGACTTGGCCACTGGTTGATTCACGAACCTATAACAATATATACATGTATATCAAAGTATGTTCAAAATATATTTACAACACTTTTAATATATTTTGATGTTTTAAGTTTATTAAGTCAGCTGTCCTCGTTAGTAACCTACAACTAGTTGTCCACAGTTAGATGTACAGAAATAAATCGATAAATATTATCTTGAATCAATCCACGACCCAGTGTATACGTATCTCTGTATTGATCACAACTCAAACTATATATATTTTGGAATCAACCTCAACCCTGTATAGCTAACTCCAACATTCACATATAGAGTGTCTATGGTTGTTCCGAAATATATATAGATGTGTCGACATGATAGGTCGAAACATTGTATACGTGTCTATGGTATCTCAAGATTACATAATATACAATACAAGTTGATTAAGTTATGGTTGGAATAGATTTGTTACCAATTTTCACGTAGCTAAAATGAGAAAAATTATCCAATCTTGTTTTACCAATAACTTCTTCATTTTAAATCCGTTTTGAGTGAATCAAATTGCTATGGTTTCATATTGAACTCTATTTTATGAATCTAAATAGAAAAAGTATAGGTTTATAGTCGGAAAAATAAGTTACAAGTCATTTTTGTAAAGGTAGTCATTTCAGTCGAAAGAACGACGTCTAGATGACCATTTTAGAAAACATACTTCCACTTTGAGTTTAACCATAATTTTTGGATATAGTTTCATGTTCATAATAAAAATCATTTTCTCAGAATAACAACTTTTAAATCAAAGTTTATCATAGTTTTTAATTAACTAACCCAAAACAGCCCGCGGTGTTACTACGACGGCGTAAATCCGATTTTACGGTGTTTTTCGTGTTTCCAGGTTTTAAATCATTAAGTTAGCATATCATACAGATATAGAACATGTGTTTAGTTGATTTTAAAAGTCAAGTTAGAAGGATTAACTTTTGTTTGCGAACAAGTTTAGAATTAACTAAACTATGTTCTAGTGATTACAAGTTTAAACCTTCGAATAAGATAGCTTTATATGTATGAATCGAATGATGTTATGAACATCATTACTACCTTAAGTTCCTTGGATAAACCTACTGGAAAAGAGAAAAATGGATCTAGCTTCAATGGATCCTTGGATGGCTCGAAGTTCTTGAAGCAGAATCATGACACGAAAACAAGTTCAAGTAAGATCATCACTTGAAATAAGATTGTTATAGTTATAGAAATTGAACCAAAGTTTGAATATGATTATTACCTTATATTAGAATGATAACCTACTGTAAGAAACAAAGATTTCTTGAGGTTGGATGATCACCTTACAAGATTGGAAGTGAGCTAGCAAACTTGAAAGTATTCTTGATTTTATGAAACTAGAACTTTTGGAATTTATGAAGAACACTTAGAACTTGAAGATAGAACTTGAGAGAGATCAATTAGATGAAGAAAATTGAAGAATGAAAGTGTTTGTAGGTGTTTTTGGTCGTTGGTATATGGATTAGATATAAAGGATATGTAATTTTGTTTTCATGTAAATAAGTCATGAATGATTACTCATATTTTTTGTAATTTTATGAGATATTTCATGCTAGTTGCCAAATGATGGTTCCCACATGTGTTAGGTGACTCACATGGGCTGCTAAGAGCTGATCATTGGAGTGTATATACCAATAGTACATACATCTAAAAGCTGTGTATTGTACGAGTACGAATACGGGTGCATACGAGTAGAATTGTTGATGAAACTGAACGAGGATGTAATTGTAAGCATTTTTGTTAAGTAGAAGTATTTTGATAAGTGTCTTGAAGTCTTTCAAAAGTGTATAAATACATATTAAAACACTACATGTATATACATTTTAACTGAGTCGTTAAGTCATCGTTAGTCGTTACATGTAAGTGTTGTTTTGAAACCTTTAGGTTAACGATCTTGTTAAATGTTGTTAACCCAATGTTTATAATATCAAATGAGATTTTAAATTATTATATTATCATGATATTATCATGTATGAATATCTCTTAATATGATATATATACATTAAATGTCTTTACAACGATAATCGTTACATATATGTCTCGTTTAAAAATCATTAAGTTAGTAGTCTTGTTTTTACATATGTAGTTTATTGTTAATATACTTAATGATATGTTTACTTATCATAGTATCATGTTAACTATATATATATCCATATATATGTCATCATATAGTTTTTACAAGTTTTAACGTTCGTGAATCACCGGTCAACTTGGGTGGTCAATTGTCTATATGAAACATATTTCAATTAATCAAGTCTTAACAAGTTTGATTGCTTAACATGTTGGAAACATTTAATCATGTAAATATCAATCTCAATTAATATATATAAACATGGAAAAGTTCGGGTCACTACACATACCTCCCAACAAATCTGTCTAATCCACCAAAGCAGTCAACCTGGTCACTACAGAGGACACCACATCAGCAGAATTGGCTATGACAGCAAGAATGGATCAACTGCGGAATCAATTGAACCAAGTTCTTCTCATGATGCAGGCATCTCAACAATCATCCACATCAGACTCAACTGCAGGTATACCAATTGTCATAGCATCTCACATTTCTGCACAGAAATATAGATTCATTGCTAATATTGTCTCTCATTTGACACATGCTTGGGTGGTTGATAGTGGGGCTACTGACCATGTATCCAACTCCCTAACACTTATGCACAACATCTACCAATGTCCTATACCTATAGATGTCACCTTACCCAATGGCCACAATACAAAAGTCACACATTGTGGCTCTGTCACCATCAAACCAACCATTACCTTACACAATGTCCTATACATTCCTAATTTTTCCTACAATTTGCTTTCTGTAAGCAAATTATCTAAGCATTTACCTCTATCTATACTCTTTACTCCACTATCCTGTTACTTCCAGGACCACAGCAAGAGGATTGCACATGGCACCCTTTGTAATGGTCTATATGTGATCCATCAAGACACAAGTCTATCTCCACACTCCATCAACAACATCAACTCATCATCTTCTACACAGCATACTACCTCATTATGGCACAGCAGACTTGGCCACTCATCTACCACTGTATTAAAACACATCAAATGTCTTTCTTCTGTCATAAATTATAATATCTTTGATACTCATTCTTGTAATATGAAAGGACCCGTCCTAATCCACCTGGACGAAGTCATCAACATTTGGTCTCATTGCGATGATCGGCTCCAAGTAATGTCCTTATATTGAGCAAATGCACAGCGGAAGACTTAATTCATACCTGAGAATAAACATGCTTTAAAGTGTCAACCAAAAGGTTGGTGAGTTCATAGGTTTATCATAACAATCATTTCAATATGTTAATAGACCACAAGATTTCATAATCATAAACTTAATACACTCGCAAGTGTATGTAAAGCATTCTAAGTGGTTGAGCACTTGGTAACCATACTTAACATTTAATCAACGTCGCATATTCCCTTTATTATGAAATCTCACTACACCGTACCAAGTGTAGTCACCAAAACGAAGTACTGTGCAACCGTTGAATACTGGTCGTCCAGTCCGGTTGGGGTTGTCAGGCCCGATAGATCTATCAACAGGATTTGCGTTTACAATACCCATGTAAATAGTAGTTACCAAGCTACAGGGAAATATGCCAGTGGTACAACTTAACGTAGAATATATTTTTAAGTACTTGTGTCTATTTTGTAAATATTTATAAAAGCAGCGCATGTATTCTCAGCCCAAAAATATATATTGCAAAAGCAATTAAAAAGGGAGCAAATGAAACTCACTTTTTGCCTTGAAGGTATTTAATTCGACTTGGTCTCCGATAGATATCACGAACCTAACCATATATATAATATATCAACATATTTTCTTTTTAAGTAATCGTTACATATATATATACTTTTAATACTTTTAATATTTTCTTAGTCCGTAGTTAGCAGTCCAATGTTAGTGGTCCACAATTAGTTGCTTAAATAAAATAAATAAAGACCACATCGTATTCGTATTGATCAGAATTAATCTCGACCCATGGTACCATGTTGTCAAATGACGTGTTGCGTACATAAAGTACCGTGTTGTCAAATGACGTGTTGCGTACAATCATGAGGTCTTATGATTAATCTTCTCGTATTGTTTACGGGTGGTCCTGAAATATATAAAATCAAATCATAAGTAATTATATATAAAATATCATATTAATTAGAAAAGATATGATTAATTTACTTTTTCTCCAAATATTTTCGTAGCTAAACTAGCTTCGGATACCCAATCTTGTTTTAGTCGTAGTTTCTTCATTACAACTTCGTTTTTGTTGGTTCAACTTGCCACTTCCTTGGATCGAGTCAAATTTTAAGAATATGAACTGAAAATACCTTAGTTTTTATTCGAAATCATAGGTTATAGGTTAAACTTTGGTGAAACTTATGAAAGTGATCATTTTCCATCATAAAAACAACATTTAATGATCATTTTTCTAAAAATACTTACACTTTGAGTTAAACCATGAAATTTTTATGTGTTAACATATTCATAAGAAATATCATTTTTCCAGAGCATGAACTTCCAATTCAAAGTTCAAGATGGTTTTTAATTATCCAACCCAAAACAGCCCCCGGTTGCACTCCGACGACGTAGATTCAGTTTTTAAGATGTTCTTTGTAAAATCAAGTTATATCTTGTTAGGTTAGCATATCATTATGATATATTACAGGTCTTGAAGTTTTTTAATAGTCAAGTTAGAAGGATCTATTTAGTTTGCGAACAAGTTTGAAATCATTCAAACTATGTTCTTGTTATTAAAATTTTATACCACAAAATAAGATAGCTATATGAATATGAATTGAATAAGATTATGAACAAGGTTACTACCTCAAGTTACTTGGATAAAGTTACTGCAAAAGATAAGAAATAATCTTGGAATCAAAGAGTGGTGGAGTTAGATCAAAAGGTTGGAAGTAAACTTCTTCAAATGGGTGGTTATTTTGATATGTTCTTGAAAGAGTTTTCTTATGGTGTTTAAGGCTTGTAATTAAAGCTAAATGATGGGGAAAATGCTTGGAGATGATCAAGTATGAAGTTAGGAGTATTTTGAGAGAGAAATTAGGGTGTAGGTATGAGAAAATGGAGTGAAGAAATTGTGTTCATTTATAAAAACGTTTTTAGTTTATAAAGAAAGAAAAGGATTCCTAATTTTGTTTTCTTACTAATAATTCATACTACTTGACAAATCCTAGTTACCTCATATCTAGGGCAGTAATAATGTTGATTAGGATGTTGATTTGATGTGTATATACCAATAGTAAATACGTATAGAAGCTGGGTATGATACGGGTACATATACCCTAGATATACGTATAGAAATCTTGAGGAAACGGAACGAGAATTCAAATATAGCTATCTTTTGTGAATATACTTATATTGTTTTATGTATTTAAGTCCTTAAAAAGTGATTAAATACATTATATTTACGATACATGTATAAGCATTATAGATTATAAGTATATATATCAAAGAATGTTACGTATAGTTATCGTTTTGAAAACTTAAGTTAGTAGTTTCAAAATATACTTATAACTCATTGTCATTAGTACACAATGAGATGTTAAACCATCCTTAGATCATGTTAAATATATATAAATACATATATATACATAAACGTATAATTATCGTATGTTATATAGTTTGTGATATCATCGGTCATATTGGACGGTCAAACGTTGTGTAAAACTCTTTTCAAAAACACAAGTCTCAACAATTTGGATTGCTTATCATGTTGGTATGGTTTAATTTATGTAAATATTAATCTCATAAGTATAATTTGGTCGGAAAATTCCGGGTCATTACAGTACCTACCCGTTAAAGAAATTTCGTCCCCGAAATTTGATAGAGGTTGTTATGGATAACAATAAGAAGGTTTTCATGACAAATATAAGGTGATAATGGAGTTTTATCATCATTGAGTAATGTAGATAAAACGATTCGATTATGCGAAGAATATAAATGAGACTATCGTAAAAGAGTGAGATGAGTAAAATATATTCGTCTTAACCGATGACGTAGTTATGATTGATTTCCGGGATTTAAGGGATTTAAAGAGAATCTTATGTAATAAGATTTGGTTCTTTGGTGATTAAGGAAATCAGGATCTTCTTTGATTATATGCAATAATCTGTTTCGATTACTCTGTCGGATATTTCACTATAAATTCATCCCTTCGTTTCCTTATTTTCCACGACTCACACCTTCTATTCTTTCTCTCTTGATTCTTACTTTAAAGCATTCATCAATATGCTCCATCCAGTCCTGATTCTTGATATACTCCTAACTTTTATATCTGTCATTCTTCTTTTTCATCTACCACCAGAAGAATCTATTTACTTCTACTATACTCTTGTGTTTATAGTGTTTATAATTCTCCCGTGTCTCTATATTGCTATCTGCATCGATATACATGGTTTGTAATTTTGGGGTTATTATCGGAGTTTATATTCTTCATTATTTTTCGGAGCTTCATGCTTTCGTTTTCTCTTCCCGACTTCGAGTCAAGCGAGTAATGGTCCAGAATTCGTAGATATGAAATTCAGAATGAACATAGCTAATGCTCTAAGAAGAAAATGGTAATAGAACGATTTTGATTTGTTAAATTACCAGAATACCCTGGAGAAGACCGAGTCATCCAGAAAAATATTCTCTTGATATGTTTAGAGATTAGATAGAATGTATGAGTCATGTAAATGGCACATGATAACGGTACTATGAATCATCATGCTTCATTAGAAACTCAGCATGACTTACTGTAATATAATGACGTTGATCAAGTGTCATTATATTATACTAATCCATGCTTCAGTTCCCAACACTACTTCAAAACATTCATATTTTAAACTCGAAGGTTTCAGAATTTAGAAACTAACACAGTTTCTTTTATGTTGCAGATATTACGGAGAGATAAATGATCTCAGATAAGAATAGTTGTGAAAATATCGCCAGAAATATGGAGAATATTTATAATAAAACATACGAGAATATCTTAGAATTTCTAATATCAATGGATGATGAAGAAGATTTGTCTGTGAAGGTTTAGAATGAGAAATAAGATGTTTGCTAATGATTTCAGCAGACACAGAATCATTTGGATTCTTTGAAGGCAAACTTATTCTTTGTGATTTGTCCACGGCTTTCTTCATAGTTTCGCATAATCCGCTTTTCGGTACTAAATTTTCTATCGAGCGTTCCTAACACTCCTTTCTTTATCATCAATCTTTTGGCCATTAAGATCATCTACAACATGCTGCTTCGTCAACATTTTCAAAGTTAACTGATCTGGGTCATCGGTTATCAAACCGAGGTAGTTTCAGGAGAATTGTGTTTTTAGAATGATTAATCGCTGATGGTAATATTGTGGAATATAAAAGGTTCCCCAGTAACAATAAAGAGTACGCATATATATTGCGGTTATAATAAAGTTGTTTTGGATGAAAAGTCGGAGTTGACTTGCTGGAGCTGTGACAAATTTAGCTACTTTGGAAAGGGATTGCAAAACGATCTTCGGTAATAACAATGTCAAAGGAACTAGAACAGATACGTGTCAAACGTTTACTCAGTTTCCGAGGGTTTTTCAGGTGCATAACTATATGCATCAATCTTTTCTTCCGTAGATGAAGTGCGGTTGGTCTATCCCCTCGATTAAGGTGTTTTTAAGAATCATGATAGATTTGAATGCTGATTGTAATCGTTGAGATACAATGAGGTTTAAGATGAAATCAAGTGGCAATCTTGAAGAAATGTTTAGTTTCATATGTTATAATCAATATTTTAATTCATTTTAATTGTCCAATGTCATTAGTCCACAGTCGATAGTCCACAGTAATAGTCCAATAATTCATATATAGTTTAATATATAATATACGAATTAATTAATACGTGTCGTGACCCGTATAAGTCTCAGACTCGATCACAACTCAAACTATATATATTATTGTAGAATCAACCTCAACCCTGTATAGAGAACTCGATCATTACTGCATATAGAGTGTCTATGGTGATTCCAAATAATATATATAGATGCGTCGATATGATATGTCAAAACATTGTATACGTCTCCCGATATTTAAAGTGCGTAAAATAATTACAGAAATTAAATGATGATAAATAAAAGTGCGATAATTAAATTGCGATAAATAAACTGCGATAAATAAAATGTAATCAGTTAGCTAGGAACAGTTAGCTGGAACAGTTAGTGTGGATTCTTAACAAAATTTTTCATAGTTAATTTGTTTGTTTCTAACAGATTTTATTTTGTCATATGTTTTCTTCATATGCTACTTGTTGGATTCTGGGAAGTCAAAATCCAAATATGAAATTGAATAAAATGGTTATTCTGCGGTGAACGAATACGTATATCGGTGGTTGTAAGTAGGATAGTAAATGACTGTTGAATCAGCTTAGACGAATGTACAATGTAACTTATTAAGATGAAATCTAATTATTCCTCGGGTATTACCTACCCGTTAAAAAAAAAATTTCACCATTAATATTTTGTACAAAAGAACTTTTAATTACAATCTTTATGAAAACATATATACATATATATTTTCTTCAGATGAAATCATGAATTTAATGAGTTAATATGATATTAATCTCATTTGCTTTTCGGTTTGAGCTAGAATAAGAAATCTTTAAAACTTTTTGAAACCACATATTCTTCGCAGAATATCAATGAAGTTATGGATCAATACTTCATTGTTCATTATTGTTGGTACTCCTTGGTATCTATGGTGCGTATGATGTTGATGTTTGCAGGGCAGATTATAATGTCGAGACGTGTGATGCGGATGTTGTTTGTTAGTGGTGATGATGGTATTGTTGATGTTATTGATGGTGGTGCTGATTATACTGCTGGTGCTGCTGCTGGTGTTTTCAACCTTCGCACCATGTTCTCCAAAGCTGTCACGCGAGCGCGAAGTTCGTTAACTTCTGCTAGTACACCGGGATGACTGACGGTTGGAGCGAGCGAATGAACAAGATTTGTAATATGGGATAGTATATAATCGTGACGAGATACTCTAGAAATGAGAGAGAAAATGGTGTTTCGAATAGGTTCGTCGGTAAGTGCTTCAGGTTCATTGCCAAGAGGGCAATTTGGTGGATGGAATGGATCACCTTCTTCTTGTCTCCAGTGATTTAGTATATTACGAACCCATCCCCAATTCATCCGGAATAGATGATGGGAAATTGGTTGATCCATTCCGGTGACGCTGCTTTCGGAGCCCGAATGGAAATCCATATCGGCATAACTGTCAGAATCTGAAGAATTCGAACTAGATGCGGAATCCATCTTGTATAATGGGGAAAATAAATTTTTGGTATGGAATAGATTATAGGAGTTAGATTTGGTACTCTTCAATACATAATTTACATATGTATATATAATACCAAAATCCCGTAAATTACGGAGAATCTTTGAAAAGATATCAGTCAAAGTTCGCAATAACATATATGCTAAGATAAGAATTTGTCTATACACTATCAATGCAGTAAATGCAGTAAAACGTGTCAAGACTTATGAATGATAAGCAGGTAATTTCCTAAGGATGATAAGCAGATGATTTCCGACTAGAAATGATAAGCAAAACTTTTGACATGTAGACACGGTCGAAGTCCAGACTCATTAATGCATCCTAACAACTACTAGTTAGACACACTAATGCAAGACCTGGTTCGCTACGACCACCGCTCTGATACCAACTGAAAGGACCCGTCCTAATCCACCTGGACGAAGTCATCAACATTTGGTCTCATTGCGATGATCGGCTCCAAGTAATGTCCTTATATTGAGCAAATGCACAGCGGAAGACTTAATTCATACCTGAGAATAAACATGCTTTAAAGTGTCAACCAAAAGGTTGGTGAGTTCATAGGTTTATCATAACAATCATTTCAATATGTTAATAGACCACAAGATTTCATAATCATAAACTTAATACACTCGCAAGTGTATGTAAAGCATTCTAAGTGGTTGAGCACTTGGTAACCATACTTAACATTTAATCAACGTCGCATATTCCCTTTATTATGAAATCTCACTACACCGTACCAAGTGTAGTCACCAAAACGAAGTACTGTGCAACCGTTGAATACTGGTCGTCCAGTCCGGTTGGGGTTGTCAGGCCCGATAGATCTATCAACAGGATTCGCGTTTACAATACCCATGTAAATAGTAGTTACCAAGCTACAGGGAAATATGCCAGTGATACAACTCAACGTAGAATATATTTTTAAGTACTTGTGTCTATTTTGTAAACATTTATAAAAGCAGCGCATGTATTCTCAGCCCAAAAATATATATTGCAAAAGCAATTAAAAAGGGAGCAAATGAAACTCACTTTTTGCCTTGAAGGTATTTAATTCGACTTGGTCTCCGATAGATATCACGAACCTAACCATATATATAATATATCAACATATTTTCTTTTTAAGTAATCGTTACATATATATATACTTTTAATACTTTTAATATTTTCTTAGTCCGTAGTTAGCAGTCCAATGTTAGTGGTCCACAATTAGTTGCTTAAATAAAATAAATAAAGACCACATCGTATTCGTATTGATCAGAATTAATCTCGACCCATGGTACCATGTTGTCAAATGACGTGTTGCGTACATAAAGTACCGTGTTGTCAAATGACGTGTTGCGTACAATCATGAGGTCTTATGATTAATCTTCTCGTATTGTTTACGGGTGGTCCTGAAATATATAAAATCAAATCATAAGTAATTATATATAAAATATCATATTAATTAGAAAAGATATGATTAATTTACTTTTTCTCCAAATATTTTCGTAGCTAAACTAGCTTCGGATACCCAATCTTGTTTTAGTCGTAGTTTCTTCATTACAACTCCGTTTTTGTTGGTTCAACTTGCCACTTCCTTGGATCGAGTCAAATTTTAAGAATATGAACTGAAAATACCTTAGTTTTTATTCGAAATCATAGGTTATAGGTTAAACTTTGGTGAAACTTATGAAAGTGATCATTTTCCATCATAAAAACAACATTTAATGATCATTTTTCTAAAAATACTTACACTTTGAGTTAAATCATGAAATTTTTATGTGTTAACATATTCATAAGAAATATCATTTTTCCAGAGCATGAACTTCCAATTCAAAGTTCAAGATGGTTTTTAATTATCCAACCCAAAACAGCCCCCGGTTGCACTCCGACGACGTAGATTCAGTTTTTAAGATGTTCTTTGTAAAATCAAGTTATATCTTGTTAGGTTAGCATATCATTATGATATATTACAGGTCTTGAAGTTTTTTAATAGTCAAGTTAGAAGGATCTATTTAGTTTGCGAACAAGTTTGAAATCATTCAAACTATGTTCTTGTTATTAAAATTTTATACCACAAAATAAGATAGCTATATGAATATGAATTGAATAAGATTATGAACAAGGTTACTACCTCAAGTTACTTGGATAAAGTTACTGCAAAAGATAAGAAATAATCTTGGAATCAAAGAGTGGTGGAGTTAGATCAAAAGGTTGGAAGTAAACTTCTTCAAATGGGTGGTTATTTTGATATGTTCTTGAAAGAGTTTTCTTATGGTGTTTAAGGCTTGTAATTAAAGCTAAATGATGGGGAAAATGCTTGGAGATGATCAAGTATGAAGTTAGGAGTATTTTGAGAGAGAAATTAGGGTGTAGGTATGAGAAAATGGAGTGAAGAAATGGTGTTCATTTATAAAAACGTTTTTAGTTTATAAAGAAAGAAAAGGATTCCTAATTTTGTTTTCTTACTAATAATTCATACTACTTGACAAATCCTAGTTACCTCATATCTAGGGCAATAATAATGTTGATTAGGATGTTGATTTGATGTGTATATACCAATAGTAAATACGTATAGAAGCTGGGTATGATACGGGTACATATACCCTAGATATACGTATAGAAATCTTGAGGAAACAGAACGAGAATTCAAATATAGCTATCTTTTGTGAATATACTTATAT
Organism: Rutidosis leptorrhynchoides; assembly: GCF_046630445.1. Lineage (NCBI taxonomy): Eukaryota > Viridiplantae > Streptophyta > Magnoliopsida > Asterales > Asteraceae > Rutidosis > Rutidosis leptorrhynchoides. The sequence continues at coordinate 649,273,583 of NC_092334.1, forward strand.
TGTTTTATGTATTTAAGTCCTTAAAAAGTGATTAAATACATTATATATACGATACATGTATAAGCATTATAGATTATAAGTATATATATCAAAGAATGTTACGTATAGTTATCGTTTTGAAAACTTAAGTTAGTAGTTTCAAAATATACTTATAACTCATTGTCATTAGTACACAATGAGATGTTAAACCATCCTTAGATCATGTTAAATATATATAAATACATATATATACATAAACGTATAATTATCGTATGTTATATAGTTTGTGATATCATCGGTCATATTGGACGGTCAAACGTTGTGTAAAACTCTTTTCAAAAATACAAGTCTCAACAATTTGGATTGCTTATCATGTTGGTATGGTTTAATTTATGTAAATATTAATCTCATAAGTATAATTTGGTCAGAAAATTCCGGGTCATTACAGTACCTACCCGTTAAAGAAATTTCGTCCCCGAAATTTGATAGAGGTTGTTATGGATAACAATAAGAAGGTTTTCATGACAAATATAAGGTGATAATGGAGTTTTATCATCATTGAGTAATGTAGATAAAACGATTCGATTATGCGAAGAATATAAATGAGACTATCGTAAAAGAGTGAGATGAGTAAAATATATTCGTCTTAACCGATGACGTAGTTATGATTGATTTCCGGGATTTAAGGGATTTAAAGAGAATCTTATGTAATAAGATTTGGTTCTTTGGTGATTAAGGAAATCAGGATCTTCTTTGATTATATGCAATAATCTGTTTCGATTGCTCTGTCGGATATTTCACTATAAATTCACCCCTTCGTTTCCTTATTTTCCACGACTCACACCTTCTATTCTTTCTCCCTTGATTCTTACTTTAAAGCATTCATCAATATGCTCCATCCAGTCCTGATTCTTGATATACTCCTAACTTTTATATCTGTCATTCTTCTTTTTCATCTACCACCAGAAGAATCTATTTACTTCTACTATACTCTTGTGTTTATAGTGTTTATAATTCTCCCGTGTCTCTATATTGCTATCTGCATCGATATACATGGTTTGTAATTTTGGGGTTATTATCGGAGTTTATATTCTTCATTATTTTTCGGAGCTTCATGCTTTCGTTTTCTCTTCCCGACTTCGAGTCAAGCGAGTAATGGTCCAGAATTCGTAGATATGAAATTCAGAATGAACATAGCTAATGCTCTAAGAAGAAAATGGTAATAGAACGATTTTGATTTGTTAAATTACCAGAATACCCTGGAGAAGACCGAGTCATCCAGAAAAATATTCTCTTGATATGTTTAGAGATTAGATAGAATGTATGAGTCATGTAAATGGCACATGATAACGGTACTATGAATCATCATGCTTCATTAGAAACTCAGCATGACTTACTGTAATATAATGACGTTGATCAAGTGTCATTATATTATACTAATCCATGCTTCAGTTCCCAACACTACTTCAAAACATTCATATTTTAAACTCGAAGGTTTCAGAATTTAGAAACTAACACAGTTTCTTTTATGTTGCAGATATTACGGAGAGATAAATGATCTCAGATAAGAATAGTTGTGAAAATATCGCCAGAAATATGGAGGATATTTATAATAAAACATACGAGAATATCTTAGAATTTCTAATATCAATGGATGATGAAGAAGATTTGTCTGTGAAGGTTTAGAATGAGAAATAAGATGTTTGCTAATGATTTCAGCAGACACAGAATCATTTGGATTCTTTGAAGGCAAACTTATTCTTTGTGATTTGTCCACGGCTTTCTTCATAGTTTCGCATAATCCGCTTTTCGGTACTAAATTTTCTATCGAGCGTTCCTAACACTCCTTTCTTTATCATCAATCTTTTGGCCATTAAGATCATCTACAACATGCTGCTTCGTCAACATTTTCAAAGTTAACTGATCTGGGTCATCGGTTATCAAACCGAGGTAGTTTCAGGAGAATTGTGTTTTTAGAATGATTAATCGCTGATGGTAATATTGTGGAATATAAAAGGTTCCCCAGTAACAATAAAGAGTACGCATATATATTGCGGTTATAATAAAGTTGTTTTGGATGAAAAGTCGGAGTTGACTTGCTGGAGCTGTGACAAATTTAGCTACTTTGGAAAGGGATTGCAAAACGATCTTCGGTAATAACAATGTCAAAGGAACTAGAACAGATACGTGTCAAACGTTTACTCAGTTTCCGAGGGTTTTTCAGGTGCATAACTATATCCATCAATCTTTTCTTCCGTAGATGAAGTGCGGTTGGTCTATCCCCTCGATTGAGGTGTTTTTAAGAATCATGATAGATTTGAATGCTGATTGTAATCGTTGAGATACAATGAGGTTTAAGATGAAATCAAGTGGCAATCTTGAAGAAATGTTTAGTTTCATATGTTATAATCAATATTTTAATTCATTTTAATTGTCCAATGTCATTAGTCCACAGTCGATAGTCCACAGTAATAGTCCAATAATTCATATATAGTTTAATATATAATATACGAATTAATTAATACGTGTCGTGACCCGTATAAGTCTCAGACTCGATCACAACTCAAACTATATATATTATTGTAGAATCAACCTCAACCCTGTATAGAGAACTCGATCATTACTGCATATAGAGTGTCTATGGTGATTCCAAATAATATATATAGATGCGTCGATATGATATGTCAAAACATTGTATACGTCTCCCGATATTTAAAGTGCGTAAAATAATTACAGAAATTAAATGATGATAAATAAAAGTGCGATAATTAAATTGCGATAAATAAACTGCGATAAATAAAATGTAATCAGTTAGCTAGGAACAGTTAGCTGGAACAGTTAGTGTGGATTCTTAACAAAATTTTTCATAGTTAATTTGTTTGTTTCTAACAGATTTTATTTTTTCATATGTTTTCTTCATATGCTACTTGTTGGATTCTGGGAAGTCAAAATCCAAATATGAAATTGAATAAAATGGTTATTCTGCGGTGAACGAATACGTATATCGGTGGTTGTAAGTAGGATAGTAAATGACTGTTGAATCAGCTTAGACGAATGTACAATGTAACTTATTAAGATGAAATCTAATTATTCCTCGGGTATTACCTACCCGTTAAAAAAAAAATTTCACCATTAATATTTTGTACAAAAGAACTTTTAATTACAATCTTTATGAAAACATATATACATATATATTTTCTTCAGATGAAATCATGAATTTAATGAGTTAATATGATATTAATCTCATTTGCTTTTCGGTTTGAGCTAGAATAAGAAATCTTTAAAACTTTTTGAAACCACATATTCTTCGCAGAATATCAATGAAGTTATGGATCAATACTTCATTGTTCATTATTGTTGGTACTCCTTGGTATCTATGGTGCGTATGATGTTGATGTTTGCAGGGCAGATTATAATGTCGAGACGTGTGATGCGGATGTTGTTTGTTAGTGGTGATGATGGTATTGTTGATGTTATTGATGGTGGTGCTGATTATACTGCTGGTGCTGCTGCTGGTGTTTTCAACCTTCGCACCATGTTCTCCAAAGCTGTCACGCGAGCGCGAAGTTCGTTAACTTCTACTAGTACACCGGGATGATTGACGGTTGGAGCGAGCGAATGAACAAGATTTGTAATATGGGATAGTATATAATCGTGACGAGATACTCTAGAAATGAGAGAGAAAATGGTGTTTCGAATAGGTTCGTCGGTAAGTGCTTCAGGTTCATTGCCAAGAGGGCAATTTGGTGGATGGAATGGATCACCTTCTTCTTGTCTCCAGTGATTTAGTATATTACGAACCCATCCCCAATTCATCCGGAATAGATGATGGGAAATTGGTTGATCCATTCCGGTGACGCTGCTTTCGGAGCCCGAATGAAAATCCATATCGGCATAACTGTCGGAATCTGAAGAATTCGAACTAGATGCGGAATCCATCTTGTATAATGGGGAAAATAAATTTTTGGTATGGAATAGATTATAGGAGTTAGATTTGGTACTCTTCAATACATAATTTACATATGTATATATAATACCAAAATCCCGTAAATTACGGAGAATCTTTGAAAAGATATCAGTCAAAGTTCGCAATAACATATATGCTAAGATAAGAATTCGTCTATACACTATCAATGCAGTAAATGCAGTAAAACGTGTCTAGACTTATGAATGATAAGCAGGTAATTTCCTAAGGATGATAAGCAGATGATTTCCGACTAGAAATGATAAGCAAAACTTTTGACATGTAGACACGGTCGAAGTCCAGACTCATTAATGCATCCTAACAACTACTAGTTAAACACACTAATGCAAGACCTGGTTCGCTACGACCACCGCTCTGATACCAACTGAAAGGACCCGTCCTAATCCACCTGGACGAAGTCATCAACATTTGGTCTCATTGCGATGATCGGCTCCAAGTAATGTCCTTATATTGAGCCAATGCACAGCGGAAGACTTAATTCATACCTGAGAATAAACATGCTTTAAAGTGTCAACCAAAAGGTTGGTGAGTTCATAGGTTTATCATAACAATCATTTCAATATGTTAATAGACCACAAGATTTCATAATCATAAACTTAATACACTCGCAAGTGTATGTAAAGCATTCTAAGTGGTTGAGTACTTGGTAACCATACTTAACATTTAATCAACGTCGCATATTCCCTTTATTATGAAATCTCACTACACCGTACCAAGTGTAGTCACCAAAACGAAGTACTGTGCAACCGTTGAATACTGGTCGTCCAGTCCGGTTGGGGTTGTCAGGCCCGATAGATCTATCAACAGGATTCGCGTTTACAATACCCATGTAAATAGTAGTTACCAAGCTACAGGGAAATATGCCAGTGGTACAACTCAACGTAGAATATATTTTTAAGTACTTGTGTCTATTTTGTAAACATTTATAAAAGCAGCGCATGTATTCTCAGCCCAAAAATATATATTGCAAAAGCAATTAAAAAGGGAGCAAATGAAACTCACTTTTTGCCTTGAAGGTATTTAATTCGACTTGGTCTCCGATAGATATCACGAACCTAACCATATATATAATATATCAACATATTTTCTTTTTAAGTAATCGTTACATATATATATACTTTTAATACTTTTAATATTTTCTTAGTCCGTAGTTAGCAGTCCAATGTTAGTGGTCCACAATTAGTTGCTTAAATAAAATAAATAAAGACCACATCGTATTCGTATTGATCAGAATTAATCTCGACCCATGGTACCATGTTGTCAAATGACGTGTTGCGTACATAAAGTACCGTGTTGTCAAATGACGTGTTGCGTACAATCATGAGGTCTTATGATTAATCTTCTCGTATTGTTTACGGGTGGTCCTGAAATATATAAAATCAAATCATAAGTAATTATATATAAAATATCATATTAATTAGAAAATATATGATTAATTTACTTTTTCTCCAAATATTTTCGTAGCTAAACTAGCTTCGGATACCCAATCTTGTTTTAGTCGTAATTTCTTCATTACAACTCCGTTTTTGTTGGTTCAACTTGCCACTTCCTTGGATCGAGTCAAATTTTAAGAATATGAACTGAAAATACCTTAGTTTTTATTCGAAATCATAGGTTATAGGTTAAACTTTGGTGAAACTTATGAAAGTGATCATTTTCCATCATAAAAACAACATTTAATGATCATTTTTCTAAAAATACTTACACTTTGAGTTAAACCATGAAATTTTTATGTGTTAACATATTCATAAGAAATATCATTTTTCCAGAGCATGAACTTCCAATTCAAAGTTCAAGATGGTTTTTAATTATCCAACCCAAAACAGCCCCCGGTTGCACTCCGACGACGTAGATTCAGTTTTTAAGATGTTCTTTGTAAAATCAAGTTATATCTTGTTAGGTTAGCATATCATTATGATATATTACAGGTCTTGAAGTTTTTTAATAGTCAAGTTAGAAGGATCTATTTAGTTTGCGAACAAGTTTGAAATCATTCAAACTATGTTCTTGTTATTAAAATTTTATACCACAAAATAAGATAGCTATATGAATATGAATTGAATAAGATTATGAACAAGGTTACTACCTCAAGTTACTTGTATAAAGTTACTGCAAAAGATAAGAAATAATCTTGGAATCAAAGAGTGGTGGAGTTAGATCAAAAGGTTGGAAGTAAACTTCTTCAAATGGGTGGTTATTTTGATATGTTCTTGAAAGAGTTTTCTTATGGTGTTTAAGGCTTGTAATTAAAGCTAAATGATGGGGAAAATGCTTGGAGATGATCAAGTATGAAGTTAGGAGTATTTTGAGAGAGAAATTAGGGTGTAGGTATGAGAAAATGGAGTGAAGAAATGGTGTTCATTTATAAAAACGTTTTTAGTTTATAAAGAAAGAAAAGGATTCCTAATTTTGTTTTCTTACTAATAATTCATACTACTTGACAAATCCTAGTTACCTCATATCTAGGGCAGTAATAATGTTGATTAGGATGTTGATTTGATGTGTATATACCAATAGTAAATACGTATAGAAGCTGGGTATGATACGGGTACATATACCCTAGATATACGTATAGAAATCTTGAGGAAACGGAACGAGAATTCAAATATAGCTATCTTTTGTGAATATACTTATATTGTTTTATGTATTTAAGTCCTTAAAAAGTGATTAAATACATTATATTTACGATACATGTATAAGCATTATAGATTATAAGTATATATATCAAAGAATGTTACGTATAGTTATCGTTTTGAAAACTTAAGTTAGTAGTTTCAAAATATACTTATAACTCATTGTCATTAGTACACAATGAGATGTTAAACCATCCTTAGATCATGTTAAATATATATAAATACATATATATACATAAACATATAATTATCGTATGTTATATAGTTTGTGATATCATCGGTCATATTGGACGGTCAAACGTTGTGTAAAACTCTTTTCAAAAACACAAGTCTCAACAATTTGGATTGCTTATCATGTTGGTATGGTTTAATTTATGTAAATATTAATCTCATAAGTATAATTTGGTCGGAAAATTCCGGGTCATTACATAATATTTGTCCACTTGCTAAACAACATGCATTACCTTTTCCATTTAGTCAATCTCATGCTACTGCTCCTTTTGATCTCTTACATTTAGATATATGGGGGCCATACAAACATTCCACTATGAACAATTATAAATATTTCCTAACAATAGTAGATGATTACTCTAAGGCAGTTTGGACATACCTAATTCCAAGCAAAGATCATGTCACCTCTCAAATCAAACTTTTTCACATACTAATACAAAATCACTTCAACACATCCATAAAAACCATTAGGACAGACAGTGGATCAGAATTCATGAATCATTCCTTACAAACCTACCTAGAATCCAATGGAATCATCCATCAATCTTCTTGTCCATACACACCACAGCAGAATGCTAGGGTAGAAAGAAAGCATAAACAACTCTTAGAAATAGCAAGAGCCATCAGATTCCAATCATACCTTCCAATACACTTCTGGGGTTACTGTATACTTGCAGCAACTCACATCATCAACAGACTTCCTTCAAAACCACTAAAGTATCTCAGTCAATATGAGCTACTTTACAAACAACCACCCACTCTGCAACATCTTAGGATCATTGGCTGTCAAGCCAACATTCATTCCCACACCTCTGATAAATTTGCTTCCAGATCTATCCCAGCTATACATCTAGGTTACCCCACAACACAAAAAGGGTACTTACTTTATGACCTTCAGACTCACAAAGTCCTTACTAGCCGCCATGTCACATTCAATGAGTCCATATTTCCTTTTAAACACATCCCACACTCAGACCAGTCAACCATCCATCCAACACCTTTCCCATTTGATCTATCGTCTTTTACTACTCCTAACATGCACATAGAACACAACCATACTCCCTCACCCAGTCCCTCAACCACCTCTCAACAACACACCACACCTATAACACCACCAACACCACCTGAACCATCAATCCATCCTCAACCTCAGCCAAGAAGATCTCAAAGACAATCACATCTACCCATCAAATATAAAGACTATCAAACTTCCTTACACATCATTAATTCTTTCAATAAATTCCACCACACTAAGTATCTCAACTATTCTAACATTACCAACCACTTAACAAGACACCTAATATGTTCTATCAACACCACAGTAGAACCACAATCATACAAACAAGCATGTCAAAATGGGAAATGGGTAGAAGCTATGAATAAAGAAATTCATGCCTTAGAAGAAAATCAGACCTGGGCCATTACTACATTACCTTCAGACAAAAAGGCCATTGGTAACAAATGGGTCTATAAGGTCAAACTAAAGGCAGATGGTACAATAGAAAGATACAAAGCGAGACTTGTTGCAAAAGGGTTCACACAAAAAGAGGGCACTGATTACACAGAGACATTTGCCCCTGTAGCTAAAATGGTGACTGTTAGGGTTTTTCTTGCCAAAGCAGTTCATCATAATTGGGACATTGCCCAATTAGACATCAACAATGCATTCTTACATGGTGACCTCAATGAGGAGATTTACATGTCATTGCCTCAAGGTTACAAGCATCCCAATATACCTAATCCAGTTTGCAAGCTACAAAAATCCCTATATGGTCTTAAACAAGCCAATAGGCAATGGTTTACTAAGCTCACTACTCATTTAATCACCCTGGGTTTCAAGCAGAGTTATGCAGACACATCACTCCTCACCTATCACAAAGGGTCAACCTTTTTAGCCTTGGTTATCTATGTTGATCATTTACTTATAACAGGCAATGACAACAAACTCATCCAAGAGATCAAAAAGAACCTGCATACCACTTTCAGTATAAAGGATTTAGGTACAATAAATTACTATCTTGGGATTGAATTCCTAAGAAACAAAGATGGTGTTACAATGACTCAAAGAAAATATGCCTTGGAATTGCTTGATACTGCAGGTATTCTTGATCAGAAACCATCATCTGTTCCTATTGACCCTAACATATAACTAAATGCAGATGAAGGTGAGCTATTACTTGATCCATCACATTATAGAACCCTAGTGGGTAAATTGATTTACCTCACCATCACCAGACCAGATTTAGCCTTTGCTGCTCAAACCCTAAGTCAATTTGGTCAAAGTCCAAGAACCAGTCGTCTCAATGCACTACACAAAGTTTTAAGATACATCAAACTATGTCCTGCTCAAGGTCTGCACTTTCCATTCAACTCAGACTTAACCTTACAAGCCTACTGTGACAGTGATTGGGCCAATTATTTAGCTACCAGAAGGTCTATGATAGGATATTGTATCTTTTTGGGTCCATGTTTGATATCTTGGTAATCCAAGAAACAAAAAGTTGTCTCAAGATCTTCAACAGAGGCAGAGTACAGGGCTTTAGCTGATTGTACATGTGAAATTACTTGGCTGCAAAGTTTACTTCATGATTTACAAATTTCACAAACCAAACCTGTACCAATCTACTGTGACAATGAGTCTACTATTGCTCTAGCATCTAATCCAGTTCAACACGCTAGAACAAAACATATTGAAATTGATTGTCACTTTGTGAGAGATAAAGTCAAAGCAGGTCAAATTCTCAAGCAGCCTATTGCTTCTCAACATCAGGTTGCAGATGTGTTGACCAAAGGTTTAAGCAGAACACCACACTTCAACTGTATCTCCAAGTTTGGCATATGTGATCCTTACACATTGCCAACTTGCGAGGAGAGTAAAGGTATAACCACAGCAGCAGTCAATGAAGTAAACGCAAAGGTCAATTGTACAGTTTCAAGTCAAAGAAGGAAGATTGAGAAATATCTTACTTCATTAAGTTATGTATAGAAAGTTTGTTAGATGTAGTTAGTTATATTGTTAGTTGTTAGTTAGTCTTCTCTGATGTAGTATAAATACATCCTAATGTAATAGTTAGTAATTCAGTTAATGCAATTACCCAATTTTTACATTTGCACTCAGATGGTTCGCCTACTTGTGTTGTAGGAGCAATTGCATAAAGTGGTTGAACATCTACGGATAGTCCTTGGTCCTGCTTTGGATGTGACAAAAAGATTTCATTCATAGTTATGTTTATGTAATTGGTCTCTCGGCTAATATTGTTCTTGTTCACTCAATATGTCGTAACAATATGTACACATGTGCACATGAGCAAATGTGCAATTGTGCACAGGGGCCACTTGTACACCATGTTTGCATGAGCACAATGTTCACTAGTGATTATATAAACCGAAATGCAATTGTGCACATGAACACAATGTTAACTATGTTCATATCAACATAAATGCAAGTGTTAACATGAACAATTGTACAATACTTGTGCACATAAACAAGTGTGCGATTGAACACTTGAACGATTTTGCAAATGTACACTTGAACAAAAGTGCAGCTTGAACCAAAAAAATCAACATACAAAAGTGCAGTTTGCACATGAACATCCGTTCTGTTAAAATGCAATGCAAATTTAGATAATATGAAATTAGTAATGTATGTAAATATCTAGATATTAAAATGTAAAAGAAATATCTAGATATTAATGAGGAAAAATCTAGATGTTAAAATGTAAAAATCTAGATATTTTTATGTGGTAAAAATATCTAGATATTTATCCATGGAAAAATCTAGTGTGTAGAAGTTTCCATAGAGTAGTATAAATATGGGTGGTGATTTCATTTGTGAGTAAGTTGTGAGAGTGAAATAAGAAGTGAGTTGTGAAGAAGAGAAGAAGAGTGTGAGTTAGCGAAAGTAGAGAAGAGAAAGCTTGTAAGTAATATTGTAATTGTAATTTAATATAAGTGTTTTTATTAAGTTTCCCGATCAAGCCTTAGTTTGTGTTTAAGTTCTTAGTGCACTTTTGTTGTTCTTATTATATGGTCAGCTCTGCCGCCTAAGTAATACATGGTCGGTTATACCGCCTGAATGATATATGGTCGACACTGTCGGCTAAGTATTATTGTGCACTAAGGATTTATAAAATTAAAGGCTAATCAACGTCAAAGTGTTGGTGTAGTAAGTCTAGTATAGTCTAGATCCTCTATAGTGGGTGTGTTGGGCTCGTCGAAGCTTCCAACAATTGGTATCAGAGCGGGTCGTTCGGGACCATTTCTAGTGGAGGAAATTGGTAAACGTTGGACGTTTACATCGACTTGTTTTCACCAAGGCTCTAAGGGAGATTCTGTCATAGCACAGTTAGGAACTGTGAAAGCTCATCGGTCAGGGACCAAGCTTATTGGACGTTGGACGTCATGATGGCAGATCTTGCAAGTACGAGCAGTGGAATCAAGAGTCTCAATAACCACAACTATGGTTATTGGCGGACTTGTATAGAATCCTACCTACAAGGACATGATTTATGGGAAATAGTTGATGGTAGTGACACAACGCCTCCACCGAAAGAAAATGCTGAAGCCTTAAGAAAATGGAACATCAAGGCCGGGAAGGATTTATTTATACTGAAGACTACAATCGAGGAGGATCTATTGGAGCATATCTGTGACGAGAAAACACCGAAGGCAGCTTGGGAAACTTTTGACAAGTTATTTTCAAAGAAGAATGAAGCACGCCTCCAGCTCTTGGAAAATGAGCTCGCGGGTATCTTACAAGGAAGTCTATCCATTTCTCAGTATTTCACCAAGGTGAAATCTATCTGCCGTGAGATATCTCAACTTGCTTCTGAAGAGAAAGTGAGTGAAGCAAGGATGAAGAGAATTATCATCCACGGCCTAAGATCCGAGTATAATGGATTTATAGCCGCTGTGAGAGGATGGCCTACTCAACCATCATTAATAGAGCTGGAGAATTTATTGGCTAACCAAGAGGCATTAGCCAAGCAGATGAATGAAGTGAGCATAAAAGGCGAAGAAGAAGCACTATTCACCAATAAGAAGAAAGCAACATCTCGAAGACAAGAGGCGATTAAAGAAAGTCAGACATATGGATGGAAGATTCACCCAAAGTCAAAAGGCAACGCTTCAGGGGGAGCTCGGGGAGCTCAACAAGGAAGAAGAGATCATCGCCAACAACATGGAGAAAATGATAAGAGAAAGAATGGTGAATGCTTCAATTGTGGCAAGAAGGGTCATTTTGCTCGAGATTGTAAATTCCCCAAAAGGCGAACTTTTGAAGGAATTGTAGCCACCGCAAGAGATGAGAAGAAAGTGGTCACATTTGAAGCATCCATTAATGAGAAAACATGGGATGCAGAAGCTGGACTCTCTGTTGAAGCTGACATAGATGATCAAGCTCTTACAACAACTTTAAAGTCAAAAATAAACTGCAAAGATGATTGGATCATCGATTCTGGGTGCTCAAATCATATGACCAATGATGAGACGAAGCTGCAAGAAATGGAGGATTACAAAGGAAAAAGAGTCGTGTTGACAGCCAACAATTCAAGGTTGTCTATTTCTCACATTGGAAAGACAATAATTCCAAGTGAAGGTGACTCTCATAAGCTCCAACTCGAGAAGGTGTATCTTGTCCCTGGCCTAAAGAAGAATTTACTGTCAGTACCACAATTGACAGCAGAAGGAAATTATGTGCTCTTTGGACCAGAAGATGTGTCTGTATTCAAGAGAGTGAAGGTGGTTGGCAATCCAATTATGCAGGGAAAAAGAATATAGTCGGTCTATGTACTATCTGCTGAAACAGCATATGTGGATAAGACTCGAAAGAATGAGACGGCTGATCTGTGGCATGAACGTCTTGGGCATGTGAGATACAATAAGTTAAAGGAGATGATGGTGAAACGCATAGTAAATGGGCTTCCTCAAATTGATATCCGAACAGATACAATATGTGCTGGATGTCAATTTGGCAAAGCTCACCAATTGCCATTCAAGGAGTCAGCGCATCAGTCCAAGACACCACTAGAGCTAATACACTCAGATGTCTTCGGACCAGTGAAACAAACATCACTTGGAGGTATGAAATATATGGTGACATTCATTGATGACTTCTCAAGATATGTGTGGGTTTACTTCATGAAGGAGAAGTCGGAGACTTTTCTGAAGTTTAAAGAGTTCAAGAACAATGTAGAAAGTGAGCTCAATACTAAGATTTGATGTTTACTCACAGATAATGGAGGAGAATATTTATCAACCGAGTTCAATATCTATCTTGAGAATCACAAGATCAGAAGGCAATTAACTTGCCCTAATACTCCACAACAGAATGTAGTGGCAGAACGTAAGAATCGTCATCTTGCTGAAACATGTAGAAGTATGCTTCATGGTAAGAATGTACCAGGAAGATTTTGGGCCGAATGTATGAGGACGGCTTCATACGTGATTAACAGACTCCCACAAACAAAGTTGGGATATATTTCACCATATGAAAGATTATGGAAGATCAAGCCAACCGTCAACCATCTCAAGGTTTTTGGATGTGTATGCTACGTCTTCGTACCAGATCATCTACGAAGCAAATTTGATAAGAAGGCAATCCGATGCATTTTTGTCGGTTATGATGAATCAAGAAAAGGATGGAGATGTTATGATCCAAATACTGGAAAGTGTCATACTTCAAGAAATGTGGTATTTGATGAAGTTTCTTCATGGTGGTCACCTCAAAAGATAGAGCTTCCAGAATCTCATGGATTAGAAGAAGTTCCAGAAGAGAAAGAAGAACATAAAGAGCACATATCGGATCCAATTAAAGAAGGAGATGGATCGTACTCTAAGGAAACGAGTCCATGGAAAACTGGGGTACATCAATCTACATCCGAAGAGGTTCGTCCAAGCTAAATGGATGCCGAGGAGCATGTGCAAGAATTACGGAGATCAACAAGGCCAAGACAACCTAATCCGAGGTATGCCAATGCTGCTCATGTGGATGAATCAATACCTATTGAGCCTTCCACTTATGAAGAAGCAGCACAAAGTCAAGAATGGCAGAAAGCGATGGAAGAAGAAATTAATGCACTAAAAGAAAACCAGACATGGAGTTTAGTTCCAAAGCCAAAAGATGTAAAACCAATATCTTGTAAATGGGTTTACAAGGTGAAGACTCGATCAGATGGCTCCATTGAAAGGTATAAAGCTCGACTTGTTGCTGGAGGTTTTTCTCAACAATATGGGCTGGATTATGAAGAAACGTTTAGTCCAGTGGTGAAGATAGCTTTAGCCGCCAGCAAATCTTGGAAGTTGTGGCAGATGGATGTCAAGAACGCTTTCTTGCATGGAGAACTTGACAAAAACATTTATATGGAGCAACCAAGAGGATTTGAGAACAAGATCCATCCTGAGCATGTCTGCAAATTAAAGAAGGCACTATATGGCTTGAAGCAGGTTCCAAGAGCTTGGTATGGGAAAATTGGTGAGTTCTTGGTACAAAGTGGTTTTACAGTTGCTCCTTCAGATTCTAGTTTATTTGTGAAACAAAATCATGGAAAACTAGCCATAGTGCTAGTATATGTGGATGACTTAATCATCACGGGAGATCACTATGAGGAGATCCAAAGAACAAGAGAGAATCTGTCTATCAGATTTCGTATGAAGGAGCTTGGAGAACTCAAACATTTTCTTGGACTCGAAATAGAGCAGAAAAGAGAAGGATTATTTCTGGGACAACAGAAATATGCGCGAGATCTTTTACAAAAGTACGGAATGCTTAATTGCAAACCTATCTCAACTCCGATGGATCCGAATACAAAACTATGAGCAGATGAAGGAAAAAGTCTTCAAGATGTTACCATGTATCGAAAGATGATCGGAAGTCTTATTTATCTCACACTAAGCCGGCCAGACATATCTTATGCAGTTGGAGTGGTTGGTCGATACATGAGCAATCCGAAGAAGCCTCACCTTGATGTTGTATGACGCATCTTAAGGTATGTTAAAGGCACTATCAACTTTGGTATTTTATACAAGAAAATAAAAGAATGTCACGTGACTGGATATTGTGACGCTGATTACGCTGGAGACTATGATACACGACGGTCAACAACTGGATACATGTTTAGTCTTGGATCGGGAGTAATATTATGGTGCAGCAAGAGACAACCAACTGTATCCTTATCAAACACCGAAACGGAATATCGATCGGCAGCATCAGCAACACAAGAAATTACTTGGTTGAAACAACTAATGGAAGATCTTCATCAATCAACAGACTATCAAGTAGAGCTTTTCTGCGATAACCTATCAGCTATACGTCTAGCAGAAAATCCAGTCTTTCATGCGAGAACAAAACATATAGAAGTGCACTATCACTATGTTCGGGAGAAGGTCCTTGAAGGGGATATCAAGATGGTGCCAACAAAGACAGATGAACAAGTTGCAGATATATTCACCAAGAGTCTAAGTAAACCAAAGTTTACAAAATTCAGAGAAACACTAGGAATGGTCTGCAAGTCATCGTTGGAAGAAAATTTGCATTGAGGGGGAGTGTTAAAATGCAATGCAAATTTAGATAATATGAAATTAGTAATGTATGTAAATATCTAGATATTAAAATGTAAAAGAAATATCTAGATATTAATGAGGAAAAATCTAGATGTTAAAATGTAAAAATCTAGATATTTTTATGTGGTAAAAATATCTAGATATTTATCCATGGAAAAATCTAGTGTGTAGAAGTTTCCATGGAGTAGTATAAATATGGGTGGTGATTTCATTTGTGAGTAAGTTGTGAGAGTGAAATAAGAAGTGGGTTGTGAAGAAGAGAAGAAGAGTGTGAGTTAGCGAAAGTAGAGAAGAGAAAGCTTGTAAGTAATATTGTAATTGTAATTTAATATAAGTATTTTTATTAAGTTTCCCAATCAAGCCTTAGTTTATGTTTAAGTTCTTAGTGCACTTTTGTTGTTCTTATTATATGGTCGGCTCTGCCGCCTAAGTAATACATGGTCGGTTATACCGTCTGAACGATATATGGTCGACACTGTCGCCTAAGTATTATTGTGCACTAAGGATTTATAAAATTAAAGGCTAATCAACGTCAAAGTGTTGGTGTAGTGAGTCTAGTATAGTCTAGATCCTCTATAGTGGGTGTGTTGGGCTCGTCGAAGCTTCCAACACGTTCATCTTCTGATATTGTATCCTATAATTTGGTCGAGGTTGTTACAATTTAATTTAGTATGTACGCTAACAACCAAAAGAAGTTGATATCAATCCCCTAAATTTTCCCATTCTGTCACTCAAATAATAAAGATCCCTGAATTTTCTCAACTGTTATAGACGGTTACGAAGAGATACATGTATTGTAACCAATTTGCATTAACATTTGATGACCATTGTACCCTTTTAAGTGAGATACCGTATTTTCTTTACGATTTTTAATGTTTTATATACCATTTAATTACAGCCCTAGATCTATTTAATCTGATGGTTTACAATGAGTTCTTGAGGTTCTTTATTTTTTGTTGGTTCTCAAATGAACCTAACCCACATCCCATATCCATCTTCATTATAATATTTATGCAACTATATATAGATGTAATTTGGAATGTACGTGATGTTAGACTATATGTGTATTTCATATCATAAAGATCGGGGCCACACAATAAATGTTTGATCGCCTTATATATCTGTAGTATAAATATTAGATTCGAGACATACCGAATACTAGCACGGAACGAGTAAGATCGGGATTTAGATCACCGGTCGAGAAAACAATCACGAACGGAAGACTTTCAAGTCTCACAACCTAATTCCTTCAATGATTTGTCGCGTACCAACACGAACACTTATATTTTCTCTCTACTCAATTGTGTGTGTATTGTTACTCTTTCTTGTGTGTCTATTCAACAAAGAAATGGTGACTATTTATAGAGTCACAAATGTGAAACTCCAACAAATGAAATGTCACAATAAAAACTGAATTTAATCACAAAGTTAACGAGTGAACTTATTTCTTGTTGAATTTCAAGAGTTTATGGGTGAACTAAATATTTCCAACTTCTCCCACGCGCACACAAACGAATTTGACATACTCATTATATCTCAAGAAAATTATCGTGTGGTACACAAAACCATTCATACTAGAAATTAGGTCGTGAGACCGGCATACATTGAGATCTCATTTGCTATACATCTGTTAGGAATATATAGCGTCTCAACAAACATGGAAAGAGTAGATTTAGTATGCAATATCCTAGATCATTAATCACATTAGTAACTCGCATGATCTCAGTTTTACTCATAAAACCCTTATGTATTCACAATTATCTCTTATCACTAAGACTTGTCGCAAAGACGAAAGATAACTGGTCGACCGGTGAATACAAGTTAATGTGAACTTCAAATGATCTTCCCTTCTCTTAGAATCCATTGGCCTTAGCTCAACTTGCTTTTCTAAGAACGTCCGGCCAGGTTGAATCATTCATAACCTTTAAGCAACGCCTTAAGATAGCAAACATTGAAGCTTAACTAAGCTTCAAGAGACAAGAAAAAGTCATAAGAATATTAAATTGAGGTTATACTCAAGGGACTCACATAACATAGAAGTAGAGATCATTTCTTCTATTTCCCTTATTGGTCGTCTTGATCACATGTGGCATGAATCACATGCTGCAACATTTCTCCTTTCATAATGGATGTATGTCTTTAAATTAATGTTGCACGGATGATTGTTCAAACATACTCAATGTTCAAAACTCGAGTTCACTTATCTACTCATAAAACTCTTAAGAACTCACATCTGGATACTCATGACAAATAAGGTGAATTGTGAAAATTCACATCATATTTGTACACTTACAAATTTGACGTCTAATTTTCTCAATCTTGAGCTCTCAATTGCCACTAAAACAATTTGCTTAATATACACCACTTATCCATTTGTCACGTAAAATGGAATTGATTACCCATGTGAGTGGGCTAATCTTATATCTGTCCGACATACTTTTCTCCATTCGTAACACAAAGAGCGAACAATAAAACAATGATTTAAAAGGAAACTTATTGCATTGTATATAAACTTAAACTTGTAAGTACATTTTTTAAAGTAGTACATTTATTAAAATCTACGCAATCATTGAGATCTAACATGCTTAACAAATGCATCTCTAGGTATGGGTTTTGTCAAAGGATCTGCTACCATATCATGCGTAGATATGTACTCCATACTTACTTCCTTTCTTGAAACCTTGTCATTCACAAAATTGTACTTTATATCAATATGCTTTTTCTTATAATGGAACTTGGGGTCTTTTGAATATGCAATGGCAGGCTCATTGCCACAAATTCAGCTTCCATTGTAGACAATGATATACATGATTGTTTCTTGCTACTCCAAGATATAACACCTTTGTTTAACACAAAAACAAAGCCATATGTGGATTTTCTTTCATCCATGTCTCTTCCCCAATCAGCATCAGTATAGCCTCTCATTTGCAGATCATTTCCTTCGTAGCACAAAGAGTAATGACTAGTACTCTTAAGATACCTAAGTATCCTTTTCACAGCTTTCCAACGGGTTAAACCTGGATTGGATTGGTATCGGCTTACCATGCCAACAGTAAAACAGATATCCGATCTCGTACACATCATAGCATACATGAGACTTCCAACCGCACTAGCATAAGGAACATTTTTCATTTTTTGTTTCTCTTGTGGAGTTTTTGGACACTCTCTAATGCTCAACGTATCACCAATCGCCATAGGAGTGTCTATGGGGTTACGTTTATGCATGTTAAAACGTTCAAGAATCTTGTTGATATAAGTCTCTTGAGAAAGAGCCAACAACTTCCTTGAGCGATCCCTTGAAATCTTAACCCCAAGGATATATTCAGCTTCACCCATATCCTTCATTTCAAAGTTAGATGATAACCATCTTTTAACCTCGAAAACATACTCCTTGTCATTTACAACAATCAATATATCATCAACATATAATGACAATATGACTAATATTCCTTTAGACCTTTTGGTATAAACACAATTATCTTCATTGATCGCATTGAAGCCATGTGACGTGATCACATTGTGAAAATGTATATACCATTTTCTTGATGACTGCTTAAGGCAATATATTGATTTAAGCAATCTACAAACCTTATGTTCGTGGCCTTCTTTGATGAAACCCGTCGGCTGTTCTATATAGATTTCTTCATCTAAATTTCAATTGAGGAAAGCAGTCTTTACATCCATTTGATGTAATTCAAGGTTCATACTTGTCATAATTGCTAGAATCAAACGAATTGATGTGAGTCTTTGATATCGGTTAAAAAGTCACGTTTTCACCTCGGTATTAAGACCCAAAACAATAAAGTTCCAAACTTTATTGGCAACATACCCGCTTCATCAGTTAAAATTGAAGAACAAGTAATTACGAAGACGGTGCAAAAATAAATAAGAAAATCGGAGCTAAAACGAAGATTCTAGAGCAAAAACGGTGAAAGACAAGAAATCAAGTTACGATCCAGTGAATTCAGCAAACCAAACGGCTTTCCAAACGGCCTGCCACTAGGGAAAATGGCCTGCCACATGGCCAAGGAAAACGGGCACTGCAAATGGGCAAGCCTGGCAAATGGCCCCTGCAAACGGCTTGCCAAACGGCCTGTCAGCCGTTTGTAGGCAAATTTCAATTCTATTTAAAGGGTCTTTGAAATGTCCTGTTCTTATTGATTAAAAACGTTCCATATTAATTTATTTCGTTGCGAGGTTTTGACCTCTATATGAGACGTTTTTCAAAGACTGCATTCATTTTAAAACAAACCATAACCTTTATTTCATCAATAAAGGTTTAAAAAGCTTTACGTAGATTATCAAATAATGATAATCTAAAATATCCTGTTTACACGCTACCATTACATAATGGTTTACAATACAAATATGTTACAACGAAATAAGTTTCTTGAATGCAGTTTTTACACAATATCATACAAGCATGGACTCCAAATCTCGTCCTTATTTAAGTATGCGACAGCGGAAGCTCTTAATAATCACCTGAGAATAAACATGTTTAAAACGTCAACAAAAATGTTGGTGAGTTATAGGTTTAACCTATATATTATCAAATCATAATAATAGACCACAAGATTTCATATTTCAATACACATCCCATACATAGAGATAAAAATCATTCATATGGTGAACACCTGGTAACCGACATTAACAAGATGCATATTTAAGAATATCCCCATCATTCCGGGACACCCTTCGGATATGATATAAATTTCGAAGTACTAAAGCATCCGGTACTTTGGATGGGGTTTGTTAGGCCCAATAGATCTATCTTTAGGATTCGCGTCAATTAGGGTGTCTGTTCCCTAATTCAAAGATTACCAGACTTAATAAAAAGGGGCATATTCGATTTTGATAATTCAACCATAGAATGTAGTTTCACGTACTTGTGTCTATTTTGTAAATCATTTATAAAACCTGCATGTATTCTCATCCCAAAAATATTAGATTTTAAAAGTGGGACTATAACTCACTTTCACAGATTTTTTACTTCGTCGGGAAGTAAGACTTGGCCACTGGTCGATTCACGAACCTATAACAAATATGTACATATATATCAAAGTATGTTCAAAATATATTTACAACACTTTTAATACATTTTGATGTTTTAAGTTTATTAAGTCAGCTGTCCTCGTTAGTAACCTACAACTAGTTGTCCACAGTTAGATGTACAGAAATAAATCGATATATATTATCTTTAATCAATCCACGACCCAGTGTATACATATCTCAGTATTGATCACAACTCAAACTATATATATTTTGGAATCAACCTCAACCCTGTATAGCTAACTCCAACATTCACATATAGAGTGTCTATGGTTGTTCCAAAATATATATAGATGTGTCGACATGATAGGTCGAAACATTGTATACGTGTCTATGGTATCTCAAGATTATATAATATACAATACATGTTGATTAAGTTATGGTTTGAATAGATTTGTTACCAATTTTCACGTAGCTAAAATGAGTAGTTTTTACCAATTTTATTTTGCTCGCCATTTCTTCGTTTCTAATCCGTTTTGAGTGATTTAAGCGGCCACGGTTTCGTATTGAACTTGACTTTATGAAACTAAACAGAAAAGGTATAGGTTTATAGTTGGAAATACAAGTTACAAGTCGTTTTTGAAAGAGGTAGTCATTTCCGTCGAAATAACGACATCTTGATGACTGTTTTGAAAAACATACTTTCACTTTGAGTTTAACCATGATTTTTGGATATGGTTTCATGTTCATAAGAAAAATCATTTTCCCAGAAGTATAGCTTTTAAATCAAAGTTTTTCATAGTTTTTAATTATCCAAACCAAAACAGCCCCCGGTTGTAACTACGACGGCGTAAATCCGGTTTTATGGTGTTTATCGTGTTTCCGGGTTTTAAATCATTAAGTTAGAATATCATATAGATTTAGATCATGTGTATAGTTGATTTTAAAAGTGTAGTTAGAAGGATTAACTTTATTTGCGAACAAGTTTAGAATTAACTAAACTATGTTCTAGTGATTACTAGTTTACCACTTCGAATATGATAGCTTTTTATGTATGAATCGAATGATGTTATGAACATCATTACTACCTTAAGTTCCTTAGATAAACCTACTGGAAAATAGAAAAATGGATCTAGCTTCAACGGATCCTTGGATGGCTCGAAGTTCTTGAAGCAGAATCATGACACGAAAACAAGTTCAAGTAAGATCATCACTTGAAATAAGATTGTTATAGTTATAGAAATTGAACTAAAGTTTGAATATGATTATTACCTTGTATTAGAATGATAACCTACTGTAAGAAACAAAGATTTCTTGAGGTTGGATGATCACCTTACAAGATTGGAAGTGAGCTAGCAAACTTGAAAGTATTCTTGATTTTATGTAACTAGAACTTGTAGAATTTATGAAGAACACTTAGAACTTGAAGTTAGAACTTGAGAGAGATCAATTAGATGAAAAAAATTGAAGAATGAAAGTGTTTGTAGGTGTTTTTGGTCGTTGGTGTATGGATTAGATATAAAGGATATGTAATTTTATTTTCATGTAAATAAGTCATGAATGATTACTCATATTTTTGTAATTTTATGAGATATTTCATGCTAGTTGCCAAATGATGGTTCCCACATATGTTAGGTGACTCACATGGGCTGCTAAGAGCTGATCATTGGAGTGTATATACCAATAGTACATACATCTAAAAGCTGTGTATTGTACGAGTACGAATACGGGTGCATACGAGTAGAATTGTTGATGAAACTGAACGAGGATGTAATTGTAAGCATTTTTGTTAAGTAGAAGTATTTTGATAAGTGTATTGAAGTCTTTCAAAAGTGTATGAATACATATTAAACACTACATGTATATACATTTTAACTGAGTCGCTAAGTCATCGTTAGTCGTTACATGTAAGTGTTGTTTTGTGACCTTTAGGTTAACGATCTTGTTAAATGTTGTTAACCCAAAGTTTATAATATCAAATGAGATTTTAAATTATTATATTATCATGATATTATGATATATTAATATATCTTAATATGATATATACATTTAAATGTCGTTACAACGATAATCGTTACATATATGTCTCGTTTCGAAATCCTTAAGTTAGTAGTCTTGTTTTTACTTATGTAGTTCATTGTTAATACACTTAATGATATATTTAATTATCATATTATCATATTATCATGTTATATATAATATAACAATGTATTAATATGCTTCATATATATTTATTTAGTAAGACGTGGTTATAACGATAATCGTTATATGTATCGTTTCGAGTTTCATACGTCAATAGTCTCCTTTTTAAGTATATAACTTATTGTTACTATTTTTAATGAGACACTTGATGATCATTATATCATGTTAAACATATATATTTATTCATTTATGTATCATCATGTCATATACAACTTATAGCGTTCGTGAATCATTGGTCAAACTGGGTAATCAGACGTTTACAAAATTTTTGTTTCAATTAACCAAGTCTTAACAAGTTTGATTTCTTAACATGTTGGAAACATTTAATCATTTAAATATAGTTTTCATTAAAAATATAATCATAGAAAGGTTCGGAAAAGTTCGGGTCACTACAGTACCTACCCGTTAAATAAATTTCGTCCCGAAATTTTAAGCGATTGGAGGTGTTGGCTCATCTTCTGGAAATAAGTGCGGGTACTTCTTCTTCATCTGATCTTCTCGTTCCCAGGTGAACTCGAGTCCTATACGAGCATTCCATCGAACCTTAACAATCGGTATCTTGTTTTGTTTAAGTCTCTTAACCTCACGATCCATTATTTCAACGGGTTCTTCAATGAATTGAAGTTTTTCATTGATTTGGATTTCGTCCAACGGAATAGTGAGATCTTCTTTAGAAAAACATATCTTCAAATTCGAGACGTGGAAAGTGTTATGTACAGCCGCGAGTTGTTGAGGTAACTCAAGTCGGTAAGCTACTGGTCCGACACGATCAATAATCTTGAATGGTCCAATATACCTTGGATTTAATTTCCCTCATTTACCAAATCGAACAACACCTTTCCAAGGTGCAACCTTAAGCATGACCATCTCTCCAATTTCAAATTCTATATCTTTTCTTTTAATGTCGGCGTAGCTCTTTTGTCGACTTTGGGCGGTTTTCAACCGTTGTTGAATTTGGATGATCTTCTCAGTAGTTTCTTGTATTATCTCCGGACCCGTAATCTGTCTATCCCCCACTTCACTCCAAAAAATCGGAGACCTGCACTTTCTACCATAAAGTGGTTCAAACGGAGCCATCTCAATGCTTGAATGGTAGCTATTGTTGTAGGAAAATTCTGCTAACAGTAGATGTCGATCCCAACTATTTCCGAAATCAATAACACATGCTCGTAGCATGTCTTCAAGCGTTTGTATTGTCCTTTCACTCTGCCCATCAGTTTGTGGATGATAGGCAGTACTCATGTCTAGACGAGTTCCTAATGCTTGCTGTAATGCCTGCCAGAATCTTGAAATAAATCTGCCATCCCTATCAGAGATAATAGAGATTGGTATTCCATGTCTGGAGACGACTTCCTTCAAATACAGTCGTGCTAACTTCTCCATCTTGTCATCTTCTCTTATTGGCAGGAAGTGTGTTGATTTGGTGAGACGATCAACTATTACCCAAATAGTATCAAAACCACTTGCAGTCCTTGGCAATTTAGTGATGAAATCCATGGTAATGTTTTCCCATTTCCATTCCGGGATTTTGGGTTGTTGAAGTAGACCTGATGGTTTCTGATGCTCCGCTTTGACCTTAGAACACATCAAACATTCCCCTACGTATTTAGCAACATCGGCTTTCATACCTGGCCACCAAAAATGTTTCTTGAGATCCTTGTACATCTTCCCCGTTCCAGGATGTATTGAGTATCTGGTTTTATGAGCTTCTCTAAGTACCATTTCTCTCATATCTCCAAATTTTGGTACCCAAATCCTTTCAGCCCTATACCGGGTTCCATCTTCCCGAATATTAAGATGCTTCTCCGATCCTTTGGGTATTTCATTCTTTAAATTTTCCTCTTTTAAAACTCTTTGTTGCGCCTCCTTTATTTGAGTAGTAAGGTTATTGTGAATCATTATATTCATAGATTTTACTCGAATGGGTTCTCTGTCCTTTCTACTCAAGGCGTCGGCTACCACATTTGCCTTCCCCGGGTGGTAACGAATCTCAAAGTCGTAATCATTCAACAATTCAATCCACCTACGCTGCCTCATGTTCAGTTGTTTCTGATTAAATATGTGTTGAAGACTTTTGTGGTCGGTATATATAATACTTTTGACCCCATATAAGTAGTGCCTCCAAGTCTTTAATGCAAAAACAACCGCGCCTAATTCCAAATCATGCGTCGTATAATTTGCTCGTGAATCTTCAATTGTCTAGACGCATAAGCAATTACCTTTGTTCGTTGCATTAATACACAACCGAGAGCTTGCTTTGAGGCGTCACAATATATCACAAAATCATCATTCCCTTCAGGCAATGACAATATAGGTGCCGTAGTTAGCTTTTTCTTCAATAACTGAAACGCCTTCTCTTGTTCATCCTTCCATTCAAATTTCTTCCCTTTATGCGTTAATGCAGTCAAGGGTTTTGCTATTTTGGAGAAATCTTGGATGAATCTTCTGTAGTAACCAGCCAATCCTAAAAATTGACGTGTATGCTTCGGAGTTTTTAGGGTTTCCCACTTTTCAACGGTTTCGATCTTTGCCGGGTCCACCTGGATACCTTCTTTGTTCACTATGTGACCGAGGAATTGAACTTCTTCCAACCAAAATGCACACTTTGAAAACTTAGTGTACAGTTTTTCTTTCCTCAATACTTCTAGCACTTTTCTCAAATGTTCTTCGTGCTCTTGATCATTCTTTGAGTAAATAAGTATGTTATCGATGAAAACAATGACAAACTTGTCAAGATATGGCCCACACACTCGGTTCATAAGGTCCATGAACACAGCTGGTGCGTTAGTCAATCCAAACGGCATAACCATAAACTCGTAATGACCATAACGCGTCCTAAAAGCAGTTTTTGGAATATCATCCTCCTTTAATCGCATTTGATGATATCCAGAACGTAAATCGATCTTCGAATAAACCGACGAGCCTTGTAGTTGATCAAATAAGTCGTCAATTCTCGGCAGTGGATAACGGTTTTTGATGGTAAGTTTGTTCAACTCTCTGTAGTCAATACACAACCTAAATGTACCATCTTTCTTCTTGATAAACAAAACAGGAGCTCCCCATGGTGATGTGCTTGGTCGAATGAAACCACGTTCTAATAGTTCTTGCAGTTGGCTTTGCAGTTCTTTCATCTCGCTGAGTGCGAGTCTGTAAGGAGCACGAGCTATTGGTGCAGCTCCTGGTACAAGTTCTATTTGAAATTCAACAGATCGATGTGGAGGTAGTCCGGGTAATTCTTTCGAAAATACATCGGGAAATTCTTTTGCCACAAAAACATCATTGATGCTCTTTTCTTCAGTTTGTACTTTCTCGACATGTGCTAGAACAGCATAGCAACCTTTTCTTATTAGTTTTTGTGCCTTCAAATTACTAATAAGATGTAGCTTCGTGTTGCCCTTTTCTCCGTACACCATTAAGGGTTCTCCTTCTTCTCGTACAATGCGAATTGCATTTTTATAACATACGATCTCTACTTTCACCTTCTTCAGTCAGTCCATGCCAACTATTACATCAAAACTCCCTAACTCTACTGGCATCAAATCAATCTTAAATATTTCGCTACCCAGTTTAATTTCTCGATTCCGGCATATATAATATGCTGAAATTAATTTACCGTTTGCTAATTCGAGTAAAAATTTACTATCCAACGGTGTCAATGGACAACTTAATTTAGCACAAAAATCTCTACTCATATAGCTTCTATCCGCACCCGAATCAAATAAAACGTAAGCAGATTTATTTTCAATAAGAAATGTACCCGTAACAAGCTCCGGGTCTTCCTGTGCCTCTGTCGCATTAATATTGAAAACTCTTCTGCGGCCTTGTCCATTCGTGTTCTCCTGGTTCGGGAAATTTCTAATACTGTGGCCCGGTTTTCCACATTTATAACAAACTACATTGGCATAACTTGCTCCAACACTACTTGCTCCACCATTACTCGTTCCGACACCATTTGTTCCTTTCGTTCTGTTAACCCCTGGTCCGTAGACCTCACACTTCGCCCCGCTATGACCATTTCTTTTACACTTGTTGCAAAATTTGGTGCAGAACCCCGAGTGATACTTTTCACACCTTTGGCATAGCTGCTTCTGATTATTGTTGTTGTTGCGGTTGTTATTGTTGTTGGGATGATTGTTGTAGTTGTTGTTGTTGTTGTTGTTGTTGTTGTTGTTGTTGTTGTTGTTGGGCTGTTTGTTGTAGTTGCGATTGATGTTGCGATTGTTGGGATAGTTGTTGCGATTATTGTTGTAATTGTTGTTGTTGTTATATTGGTGATTCTTATCACCGTTTTCCTCCCACTTTCTTTTGACTTGCTTCACATTGGCCTCTTCAGCCGCCTGTTCTTTAATTCTTTCCTCAATCTGGTTCACTAGTTTATGAGCCATTCTACATGCCTGTTGTATGGAGGCGGGCTCGTGTGAACTTATATCTTCTTGGATTCTTTCCGGTAATCCTTTCACAAACGCGTCGATCTTCTCTTCCTCATCTTCGAACGCTCCCGGACACAATAGGCACAATTCTGTGAATCGTCTTTCATACGTGGTAATATCAAATCCTTGGGTTCGTAACCCTCTAAGTTCTGTCTTGAGCTTATTGACCTCGGTTCTGGGATGGTACTTCTCATTCATCAAGTGCTTGAATGCTGACCACGGTAGTGCGTAAGCATCATCTTGTCCCACTTGCTCTAGATAGGTATTCCACCATGTTAACGCAGTACCTGTGAAGGTATGCGTAGCGTACTTCACTTTGTCCTCTTCAGTATACTTACTTATGGCAAACACCGATTCGACCTTCTCGGTCCACCGTTTCAATCCGATCGGTCCTTCGGTTCCATCAAATTCCAAAGGTTTGCAGGCAGTGAATTCTTTGTAGGTGCATCCTACACGATTTCATGTACTGCTAGATCCAAGGTTATTATTGGTATGTAGCGCAGCCTGTACTGCGGCTATGTTTGAAGCAAGAAAGGCACGAAATTCCTCTTCGCTCATATTCAAGGTGTGTCGAGTAGTTGGTGCCATTTCCTTCAAAATAGTAAAATGAAACAAGTTAATCATACAGAATATTAAGAGTAGTCAATAGTATCTCGTAGCATAATATGAACTCATTTATAAAGCTTTTTCTTCATATTAGCGTTTTATAAGTTTAAATTCGGGTAGTACCTACCCGTTAAGTTCATACTTAGTAGCTAATATACAATTCAACTACTACAATTCTATATGAAAAACTGATTATAATAATATTTCGCGTTCAAACTTTTACACAATATTTTACAAACTTACAATACCGCTTATTTTACATATATCATGAAATATAGCACACAATAAATTTGATACAAGATGGTTGTGAAGATAATTCTAGCTAGTACACAAGTCGTTCAGCAAAGGCAATAAAGACACGTAATTCATACGTCCAGAAACAGGTCATGCATTCTGGTTTTACTAGGACTACTTCCCATCCTTGGTCTTGTGGAACATAACCGTTATGGCCGTTGATAAGACAGCGTGTTGTAACGTCGTCAAAGGGACGAGGGTTTAGTAATGTCCAACAGTCCTGTAACAATCTAAAAACCTCATTTCTTACCCCAATTACCGACTCCGTCACTTGTGGGAACGTTTTGTTTAATAGTTGTAGCCCGATGTTCTTGTTCTCACTTTGGTGAGAAGCGAACATTACTAACCCATAAGCATAACATGCTTCTTTATGTTGCATGTTAGCCGCTTTTTCTAAATCACGAAGTCCTATATTCGGATATATTGAGTCAAAATAATTTCTTAACCCGTTGCGTAAAATAGCATTTGGGTTCCCCGCAATATATGCGTCAAAGTAAACACATCGTAACTTATGGATTTCCCAATGTGATATCCCCCATCTTTCGAACGAAAGCCTTTTATAAACCAAGGCATTCTTGGAACGTTCTTCGAATGTCTTACAAACTGATCTCGCCTTAAATAGTTATGCCGAGGAATTCTGACCGACACTAGACAAGATTTCATCAATCATGTCTCCGGGTAGGTCTCTTAAAATATTGAGTTGTCTATCTATTTTGTGTTTTTATACTGTAAAATAGACAAGAGTTAGATTCATAAAAATAAAGCATAAGCACACTATATTACATATATTACACCACACGAATACAACTATCTTATTTCGACTCGCTCATTTCTTCTTCTTCGGTTTTGGTTCGTTTTGCCAAGTTTCTAGGGATATATGATGTTCCCCTAATACGAGTCGTCGTTTTCCACATTGGTTTAGAAAAACCTGGTGGTTTAGAGGTTCCCGGGTTATTGTCACAACTTAAGAAATACGGGTGTTGACGATACATATAAAGTTCATCGGGTTTGGAATCAAATTTCTCTATTTTTATGCCCTTTCTCTTATTGTTCTCTTTTGCCTTATTAAATTTTGTTGGGGTAATTTCTATAACATCATCGGAATCCTTGTCGGGATCCGATTCATCGGAGAATTGGTAATCCTCCCAATACTTTGCTTCCTTGGCGAAAACACCATTGACCATAATTAACTTTGGTCAGTTGGTTGAGGATTTTCTTCTACTTAACCGTTTTATTATTTCCCCCACTGGTTCTATTTCTTCTTCCGGTTCCGATTCTTCTTCCGGTTCCGACTCTTCTTCCGGTTCCTCTTCGGGAACTTGTGAATCAGTCCACGAATCATTCCAATTTACATTTGACTCTTAATTATTATTAGGTGAGTCAATGGGACTTGTTCTAGAGGTAGACATCTATCACATAATATCAAACACGTTAATAGATTAATATATCACATAATATTCACATGTTAAAAATATATAGTTTTCAACAAAATTTGTTAAGCAATCATTTTTCAAGTAAACACGGTCGAAGTCCAGACTCACTAATGCATCCTAACAAACTCGATAAGACACACTAATGCAAAATTCTGGTTCTCTAAGACCAACGCTCGAATACCAACTGAAATGTCCCGTTCATATTGATTAAAAATGTTCCATATTAATTGATTTCGTTGCGAGGTTTTGACCTCTATATGAGACGTTTTTCAAAGACTGCATTCATTTTAAAACAAACCATAACCTTTATTTCATGAATAAAGGTTTAAAAAGCTTTACGTAGATTATCAAATAATGATAATCTAAAATATCCTGTTTACACGCGACCATTACATAATGGTTTACAATACAAATATGTTACAACGAAATAAGTTTCTTGAATGCAGTTTTTACACAATATCATACAAGCATGGACTCCAAATCTCGTCCTTATTTAAGTATGCGACAGCGGAAGCTCTTAATAATCACCTGAGAATAAACATGTTTAAAACGTCAACAAAAATGTTGGTGAGTTATAGGTTTAACCTATATATTATCAAATCATAATAGTAGACCACAAGATTTCATATTTCAATACACATCCCATACATAGAGATAAAAATCATTCATATGGTGAACACCTGGTAACCGACATTAACAAGATGCATATTTAAGAATATCCCCATCATTCCGGGACACCCTTCGGATATGATATAAATTTCGAAGTACTAAAGCATCCGGTACTTTAGATGGGGTTTGTTAGGCCCAATAGATCTATCTTTAGGATTCCCGTCAATTAGGGTGTCTGTTCCCTAATTCTTAGATTACCAGACTTAATAAAAAGGGGCATATTCGATTTTGATAATTCAACCATAGAATGTAGTTTCACGTACTTGTGTCTATTTTGTAAATCATTTATAAAACCTGCATGTATTCTCATCCCAAAAATATTAGATTTTAAAAGTGGGACTATAACTCGCTTTCACAGATTTTTTACTTCGTCGGGAAGTAAGACTTGGCCACTGGTCGATTCACGAACCTATAACAAATATGTACATATATATCAAAGTATGTTCAAAATATATTTACAACACTTTTAATACATTTTGATGTTTTAAGTTTATTAAGTCAGATGTCCTCGTTAGTAACCTACAACTAGTTGTCCACAGTTAGATGTATAGAAATAAATCGATATATATTATCTTGAATCAATCCACAACCCAGTGTATACATATCTCAGTATTGATCACAAATCAAACTATATATATTTTGGAATCAACCTCAACCCTGTATAGCTAACTCCAACATTCACATATAGAGTGTCTATGGTTGTTCCGAAATATATATAGATGTGTCGACATGATAGGTCGAAACATTGTATACGTGTCTATGGTATCTCAAGATTACATAATATACGATACAAGTTGATTAAGTTATGGTTGGAATAGATTTGTTACCAATTTTTACGTAGCTAAAATGAGTAGTTTTTACCAATTTTGTTTTGCTCGCCATTTCTTCGTTTCTAATCCGTTTTGAGTAATTTAAGCGGTCACGGTTTCGTATTGAACTTGAATTTATGAAACTAAACAGAAAAGGTATAGGTTTATAGTTGGAAATACAAGTTAAAAGTCGTTTTTGAAAGAGGTAGTCATTTCCGTCGAAAGAACGACATCTTGATGACTGTTTTGAAAAACATACTTTCACTTTGAGTTTAACCATGATTTTTGGATATGGTTTCATGTTCATAAGAAAAATCATTTTCCCAGAAGTATAGCTTTTAAATCAAAGTTTTTCATAGTTTTTAATTATCCAAACCAAAACAGCCCCCGGTTGTAACTACGACGGCGTAAATCCGGTTTTATGGTGTTTATCGTGTTTTCGGGTTTTAAATCATTAAGTTAGCATATCATATAGATTTAGATCATGTGTATAGTTGATTTTAAAGGTGTAGTTCGAAGGATTAACTTTATTTGCGAACAAGTTTAGAATTAACTAAACTATGTTCTAGTGATTACTAGTTTACCACTTCGAATATGATAGCTTTTTATGTATGAATCGAATGATGTTATGAACATCATTACTACCTTAAGTTCCTTGGATAAACCTACTGGAAAATATAAAAATGGATCTAGCTTCAACGGATCCTTGGATGGCTCGAAGTTCTTGAAGCAGAATCATGACACGAAAACAAGTTCAAGTAAGATCATCACTTGAAATAAGATTGTTATAGTTATAAAAATTGAACCAAAGTTTGAATATGATTATTACCTAGTATTAGAATGATAACCTACTGTAAGAAACAAAGATTTATTGAGGTTGGATGATCACCTTACAAGATTGGAAGTGAGCTAGCAAACTTGAAAGTATTCTTGATTTTATGTAACTAGAACTTGTAGAATTTATGAAGAACACTTAGAACTTGAAGTTAGAACTTGAGAGAGATCAATTAGATGAAGAAAATTGAAGAATTAAAGTGTTTGTAGGTTTTTTGGTCGTTGGTGTATGGATTAGATATAAAGGATATGTAATTTTGTTTTCA
The DNA here is from genome assembly GCF_046630445.1 of Rutidosis leptorrhynchoides. NCBI lineage: Eukaryota > Viridiplantae > Streptophyta > Magnoliopsida > Asterales > Asteraceae > Rutidosis > Rutidosis leptorrhynchoides. The sequence continues at coordinate 649,305,502 of NC_092334.1, forward strand.
TGTAAATAAGTCATGAATGATTACTCATATTTTTGTAATTTTATGAGATATTTCATGCTAGTTGGCAAATGATGGTTCCCATATGTGTTAGGTGACTCACATGGTCTGCTAAGAGCTGATTATTGGAGTGTATATACCAATAGTACATACATCTAAAAGTTGTGTATTGTACGAGTACGAATACGGGTGCATACGAGTAGAATTGTTGATGAAACTGAACGAGGATGTAATTGTAAGCATTTTTGTTAAGTAAAAGTATTTTGATAAGTGTCTTGAAGTCTTTCAAAAGTGTATGAATACATATTAAAACACTACATGTATATACATTTTAACTGAGTCGTTAAGTCATCGTTAGTCGTTACATGTAAGTGTTGTTTTGAGACCTTTAGGTTAACGATCTTGTTAAATGTTGTTAACCCAAAGTTTATAATATCAAATGAGATTTTAAATTATTATATTATCATGATATTATGATATATTAATATATCTTAATATGATATATACATTTAAATGTCGTTACAACGATAATCGTTACATATATGTCTCGTTTCGAAATCCTTAAGTTAGTAGTCTTGTTTTTACTTATGTAGTTCATTGTTAATACACTTAATGATATATTTAATTATCATATTATCATGTTATATATAATATAACAATGTATTAATATGCTTCATATATATTTAGTAAGACGTGGTTATAACGATAATCGTTATATGTATCGTTTCGAGTTTCATACGTCAATAGTCTCCTTTTTAAGTATATAACTTATTGTTTCTATTTTTAATGAGATACTTGATGATCATTATATCATGTTAAACATATATATTTATTCATTTATGTATCATCATGTCATATACAACTTATAGCGTTCGTGAATCATTGGTCAATCTGGGTAATCAGACGTTTACAAAATTTCCGTTTCAATTAACCAAGTCTTAACAAGTTTGATTGCTTAACATGTTGGAAAAATTTAATCATGTAAATATGGTTTTCATTAAACATATAATCATAGAAAGGTTCGGAAAAGTTCGGGTCACTACAGTCTTTGTCATCCATTTTTACACACACTTCAATTTACTTCTTTCTCTCTCTTTCTACAATATTAGTCATACTTTCAAGGTCTTCAACTCCGTGCAGGAAACCTAATACCCGGAGAAGAACGCCGAAGATTGTATTAGGATCGGTCTGGAGTTTGAAGTTGTCACTTTTGTATTCGAAACTCGTTTAATCTACTGGTACTTCTATCCTTTGTCTTTATATAATGTTTTCCATTATTATGCCTTGTGATATTGTTGCCATGATTAGCGAGTAGTTATCTTTAGTGTATGCTATGATATAGTCAGTTATAATGCCGAAATAATGTTATGGTTTGTGTATGTTGTCGAGATGCTTTCTGATTATGCTTTAAACTCAATCGCTTTTCCAACTAATAGAACGTAGTTATCGGCTCTATTATTGGGAAGTCGCGAACCCCTATTCTGAGTACACTATCTGTGTCACCCCTTGGTAAGAGAAGTCTATTGGATACAATGTAAGTTTGACTGAGGCACACCGGTTGTAGTAAGTCCACCGAGCCTTGGATTCTGACTGAGAACTCTTTCGTAGTGAAACATCTAACTAGACCCTAGTACATTGTCGATCCTAGACCATGCTAGTGTAGTCACCAAGTATATAAACTTCGTACGTGCATGCTGAAGCACAGCGGTTGTTGTAAGCTGTACCTCTGCTAAGTAAGGCCATGGAACCCGGTCAGTGCTGATTAGTACACTTCACCATAACGCGGTCTCAAGCATTGCACCTCACTTGAGGGATTCTTGGTTAATTAAGGAACTGTTTGTTTAAACACATAAAGGATTGGACCGTTAGGATAACCGAATGTGTTCATGGAAGTCAAAACCCGACTTGGCCATGGTGTTCTTATGGTTGAACTCTTTTAAGGGCCTAACTATCTTTTAAACCCGATCATTAACGAAAGCATCAAAGCACATCACGTCTCTCGGATATGGCAAGCCCTGTATTCTACTATGCTTAAGAAAGTTTAGACCTTTGTGGAATGTTAATACGTCACCCAACCGAGTCACTCAATTGGATGAGCCGTCTGAACGTGTATGCCTGTAGTCAGACTGCACGGGCGTCAGGGGTAAAGGGACGTTGCCGTCTATTCAGAATCTTCAAGCCTATCGCATTACTTTGTGACATGTCTTATAACAGGGGCGTTTAGGATCAGTGTAATGAATACAAGGCCACTACCTATTCATGTGCCAGCATTCCATAATCTCGGAAAAGTAACTGATGAAATTATAACATGCACTTGTTTTAACCTTATCTAAATTACAAATTTTATCGTATTTACTTTACTTGTCTTTTAAATTAGAAAACCCAAAATTAGGTAACAACCACTACTCCTTTACTTTAGGATTATCTTAAGCTTACTTATAGGTTCGATTCTACTGATATCTCAAAAATACGACCCTAGGTCATACTTCCCTTACTCATAATAAGGAGTAGTAAGATTTAGGCCCCGCTTAATATAAATTTAAAACTATCGTTCACTACCTTGATCAACCGATTCTGACGCTGTGCGACCTGATGACACCTCATAAATAAAACCGTCCGTTTTGGTCATATTAAGGTGGTAACAAGTTTTTGGCGCCACTACCTGGGAACTGGTATCAGACAATACTGCTTTTATCAAACTCATTCACAAATATTTAGTGGTGTCTAAGAAAGATAATTATACACGGACTTGGTTGTTGGATTTTCCGAACAGTCTCCAATTATATTGGAACTAAAAGGATCTTGCCTCTCCGTAGTTGGCCTGGCCACTTAGTTTGTTGAATAGTTCGTGCAAAGCTCTGTTATCGAAATACCAGGGAATCGGTAGCAAGAACCAAAAACATATTTAAACTTAGGATAATTAGATTAGATTACCTTAGACTACTTTAGATTAAGGCTACCTTAGATTACCTTAGATTACTTTAGAATAACCTTAGATTGCTTTAGACTATATTAGGAACTTAGCTTATCTGCTTAAAAATGAAAAACAAAAAGGCATACCTAGTGTATGACCCAACCCCGATCTAGACCAGGGCCGTTGTTATTCGTACCTGATCCAGACGCAATAATCTCTAAAGCACGCAAGGAAGAACGAATCGAAAATCAAATGGCGTTACGCGTTACTTTAGCAGAAAACACCAAACCCTCGATTGAAGGTCGAGGAGGACCGATCAGATTCCCAGAGATTCAAGGACACTCGTTCGAATTGAAACAATACATTATACAACTCATCCAAAATGGTTGTCAATTCCATGGACTACCGAATGATGATCCTAATTAACTCTCACCTTGATAAATTCATATCTCTTTCGAACTCTTACAAACAGCCAGGGATAGGAAAAGATATAGTCCGGCTATACTTGTTCCCCTATTCTCTCACTCATCATGCACAAACATGGTTTGAAGGATTGGAAAAAGATTCCATCATGTCATGAACGGAGATGGCTACTAAATTCCTGACCAAATATTTCCCTCCTTCCAAACAAACCAAACTTAAGAATGACATCATTAACTTCAACAAAGTTATGATGAATCTCTTTACACTGCATGGGAGGGATTCAAAACCCTGCTGAAGAAATGCCCTAATCTCCAGTTAGAACAGTCAGCCCAAATCTGTACCTTCTACAATAGTCTTACGGTAAATCATAGGACGATGATCGATGCCGCAGCTCAAGAAAATCTGATGAACTAAACCGCAAATGAAGCATGGGAGTTGCTCGAGAACATGACAATGCATCATCATGAATGGAACAGTGATGAAACAACTTCATCATCTGCACCACTCTCCGCACTTAATAATCAAAAGGAGGCCATCAAATCTCTCACGGAAAAGATGGAATCTCTTGCCAATCAACTCGGAGAATTGAAGGCGCAACCACAACAAGTTAACTAGGTCCATGCTTGTGTTAATTGTACCAACCCGCAACCCACTGAAGAATACCAAGTTGAGTACGAGAAACCTGACGGTTCAGTCTATTACGTTCAATACCCAGCTCGTCAATCAAATCCCGAATTCAATCAACAACCTAGGGTTAATCAATTCCAAAGAAACAACCAGCCTTTTCGCTATCGCTACCCACCTTATCCACTCCAACAATCTCAATTGACCTACGATCAACCACGTCCACTTACTGGTCCACCAGCTGAGGAAAATTTCCCAACCACCCTAATTACAAAAGTAACCAACCCTACTCTCGGGACTGATGATCAGTTGACTTAGTTCATTCAAGGACAACAACAGTTGAATCAAAGAACTGCATCTAGACAAGATCAGACAGAGATACTAATGAGAAATCAATTGGCTCTGCTCAAAAGTCTAGAAATGTAGCTCGGACAGTTATCACAACGCCTTGAAACCCGACCACAAGGGAGATTACCTAGTAATACTATCCAAAATCCCCACATAGAGGAAGCTAAGCAAATGGACTCCGTAATCCCAAAGGAAGAACCACGGAGAAGGTCAGCTAGCCTCAAGAACAAATCAACATATACTCAGAAGCTGTCCAGTGCAACTCCGGTTCGTGTACCTTACCCGGGAAGGCTACAGGAAGAACCATCCAAGCTTGATTCCTTCAAACTTGATGGAAGATTCCTGGACATCATGTCCAAAGTTCCCAACCAGAAGAGATACATCCGAAGGCTTCTCTCTACAAAGGAAAGGATACCAGATTCTAACAAAATTCCACTGAGTGAAGAATGCTCGGCATTACTCAGAAATTCTCTACCGCAAAAGCTAGGAGATACGGACCGATTCATTTTCTCGTGTTCAATGTACCAATCTGGAACCATTCATGCGCTAGCAGATTTAGGAGCAAGTATCAACCTAATCTACTACTCTCTCTACAAGAGACTGGATTTAGGAGACTTGTCACCAACTAAAATGACAATCCAACTTGCCGATCACACAATTCGATATCCTAAGGGCATAGTTGAGAACGTCTTGGTGAAAGTCGACAAATTCTTGTACCCTACAGATTTCGTAGTGATGGACATTCAGGAAGACCCACACACACCAATAGTGTTAGGAAGACCTTTCATGAATACGGCTAGGACTGTCATTGATGTGTACAATCAAATCTTGATCTTGCGATCACATGGGGAGAGCGTTACCTTCAAAATTGACCAACCTACCGATCTTTCTGGACAGGCAGAGATGTTTTCTATTTCCACCAGACGGATCACTTCTAATGATGTGTCTCTACCACCAGCCGATGATATCGAGATGGGTGTCAAATCACAGTCTGCGGATGAACCAGAAATGGAAGAAGAGGATCCCAGCGAAGAAATAGAGGAAGAGGAAGAACCTGAGGAGGAAGAGGAGATTGGAGACGTAAAATAAACTGCGATAGTACCAAGCCTGGAACGTCACGAAGAATAAATGAGGCTTGAGACAGCAGATCACAGTTTAATCATTCGTTTCAAGAAGAAAACTGATAAGGTTGAGGTTAAAGATATAGAAGTTGACCCTGAAAGTGTCGAAGTGAAAAACTAGAATACTGAAGAAGCTCGTTCATCAGACGAATCTCAGAAGACTATTATACCGATGATGATGAGGAAGAGCAACATGAAGACATTCTGGATACCTCATATTCTCCATCCGAACCAGATCAGGAGGATCCGAACTCTTCTTCAGATCGAATTCCGGTCATATCTACTCACGCCGACATGTTAACCTTCATCAATGACACCGATGAATTTGAAGATATTCTCGAAGCCATTCGTAAATCAACAATCGATTTCACGCTACGCTTAGCAGAATGAATTATGGCTATCAGCGACGAGTACAACCTCTATCTCCAGAGAGAAGACAATAATATTGAAATCCTAGAAGAGCGCATGCAAGACTTCATCAATACCATTCACGATCATATCTACCGCGAAGAAAGGCAACGAGAACACAACTCAGTGGTTCGCACTATTCTAGAGACAAGATTTGGTCGAGATCATAAGATCATTTACTCTAAGGTCTACAACGCCTTAGCCGGATCTGCACTTCCGTTCTCAGCAAATCAACGAGCACTACTGACTCTCATCCGGAAGCATATGGATCTCTCCACCGGATGCCCGAATTATCACTCTGACTTGCAAATGATCGAGGATATTCACAACTTCTTCACTCTCTTGGAAAGAGATAATTTTGAAAGCATACCAGAAAGGCTAGTGATCTACGTAACAATTGATCACCACCCTGATCTGATAATCAAAGAGTTACAAGACGTAGTAGCAGAAGAAGAAAGACGCAACAATCCAGTTTCACATCTTGAACCAGACCGAGTCAACATTGTCACCTATGTTACGAAGCAGATAGCACATATCTTCCACGAATCCACGGATCCCGGTTTCACATTCAAAGCTGGATGTCGGGAGATATACTCAAAGACGGTGACATTAATGCTTGGGTCAGGGCTTCTCTTTACTTCTTTTCAGCTTCGCCTCTTAGTAAATCTGTGCAAGGCTACAGACTCCTACTATGGAGACCACCAATCAGAAGAATTTGAGATACTGAAGATACAATTTCTCGCATTATTTGAAGATCTCCGAAATGAACATCCAATCAGAGAAGTAATCACCACCAGCACTGCGTCGATGATTGACATTCATGGATCGATCAACAGAGCAGTGGATCATATTCTCATCGGACTTCAAGATTTATCACGGGCCGAAATTGCACATTACCTATCTTTCAGACGATCTTCAAGAGAAGTATCGGATCTGCTACCACTTTTGGTCCGACACTTTCTCAGAATTTATCCACCAAGACTCACATTCCCTCGAGAAGACCAAGATTACAACTACCATAGGAGAATGTTTGCTTTCTAAGCATCACTACGGTCGAGCCAACGGCCTTAAACAAAAGCGCTTCTAGGGAGGCAACCCGTGCAATAAAGTAGAGTAGAAGAATAAAGGATGATAAATGAGCCGATCAATAAAGGACGTAACTTCCAAGATTGTAAGCCAGCCAGTTTCTTCATAAGCAACCACATCTGCTGGAGGTACTCCTTTCTTCCAGTCACTAGCTCAAATTTTAAATTATGCCACATCCTAGCTTATCACTAAGTGTGGAATTCCAACCCAAATAAATACTAGACAAATATTCTCAAATCTTTAACTAAAACACCTAAGTGTGGGATACACTGGGAACATTGAGGACAATGTTCGTCTAAGTGTGGGATGTTGGTATAACTTTTTATGCTATATTAAAATAACACATTACAAAGATTCCGAGTTCTTAAGCCAAATTTCAAAAAAATTTAACAAGAGAAAGCCTTTCCGAAAAAGTATTTTTGAAAACCTGAAACGTTTGTAAATAAAATTAAGGCTTAAGTAGGGTGGAAATCTTGTTGGGATGAACCGAATCTCTAATAGAGCATTGCATGACTAGGCATTATCGACCTAAATTGATTATGGTGAGGCACCCAAATAAGACCAGCATTCATCTTTAATGCTTCGCTATTTTCCGTTGAGAGTGCCGATGTCTGTGCTTAGAATCAGAACTTGCTCTAGATCTATATTTCCAAGGTAACGAAATATGATTCGGTTATGATCAGAAGAGCTAGCCATTTGTCAAAAATAAGCCTTTCACACCTCCACTACTTCTACCACACCAACTCATCCACATCATCTTTACTATCACTCGAAAAATCCAGAAAATGAGATTCCTTCCGAAAATTCAATGTTATAAACCTCTCAAGTATCATGGCAAAGGTCTTGAAAAAGTTTACCGGCAAAAGTTTCTCGAGATAAAATCTCTAAAAAATAAAAAATAAATAAATAAATAAATATATATATATATATATATATATATATATATATATATATATATATATATATATATATATATATATATTTTTTTTTTTTAATTTAATGTTCTGAAAAAAGGAGTAGAACTTATAAAGAAATGCCGAAGCAGAACTTGACCACAAACGCCTATCACTCCAAAGGAGACAAAGTCAAAGTGCTTCTCAAAAATATCAACACTCCTATCTATCTTAAATCGTCCGAAATTCCAAATAAAAGTCTTAAAAAGACTATATTACCCTTTTCTCACCTCCTCAAAATAATTTCACCACCACTCCAAAATTCCTTTCCATCATTGACAAATGACCTAGAAGCTATGGTTACTACCGTTTTCATATTAGTAGCAAGGATTTGAGTCTTTATCAAGCTTATGACGATGGGTGCAACATGACTGGCTATGAGTGAATTCATTTCTTATATTAATAGGGAACCCTAAACACTTGAGTGATTTGAGTGACCCGTGAAAGCTAGCCTAAGTGATGTAACCTCCTCGCTTGCAGAGATAATTTCAACCCTAACATAGATAACTTACCGTACCTTTCTCTCTTATAATAAAAAGCAAACTGCTTACGCTATTAGAAAATAAACTCCGAAAAGATTTCTTTACGTAAAAACGAGAAGTTTGATTGGGAACAAGCAAAGTCTAAGTGTGGGATATTTGATATCGACTAAAAAGTCACGTTTTCACCTCGGTACTAAGGCCCAAAAACAAAAAAGTTCCAAAATTTATCAACAAAATACCCGCTTCGTCGGTTAAAATTGAAGAACAAGTGATTATGAAGACGGTGCAAAAATAATCAAGAGAATCGGAGCTAAAACGAAGATTCTAGAGCGAAAATGGTGAAAGACAAGAAATCAAGTTACGATCCAGTGAATTCAGCAAACCAAACGGCTTGCCAAATGGCCTGCCACTAGGGAAAATGGCCTGCCACACAGCCAAGGCAAATGGGCACTGCAAAAGGGGAAGCCTGGAAAACAGCCCCTGCAAACGGCTTGCCAAAAGAATTAGGGTTCGTCCTTCACGCATGATCTGTTGCTCCTGAGTCTACAATCCACAAAGGTTGAGATTCAGTTAAGAAAACAGAACTAGCAAAACAAAGTTTGATAACATAAGCATCGTAAGAATATACATTTTTAGGCTCAGGACAATCACGAGCAAAATGCTCTTTGTTGCTACAATTGTAGCATTTCACCTTTGCAATGTTCACCTTCTTGGAGGGACGTGTTCCCTTGCCACGATGATTGGTGTTTGGCCTTTTGTTGGACTTATTAGTTTCTTTACCCTTATGGTGATGAAACTTGCGCTTATGCCCAAAAGCATTTTTAGAGCTTGTCTCTATATTCACATTAGTGATTGACTTACCAGCCTCAATCCGGTCTTCTTCTAGCTCTAAATGGCATGCACAGTCCTCAAAAGTCTTGATATTCTAATTATGTGTGAGATGCATTTTCATTTACTCCCAACTTTGAGGCAAGGAACGGATCATAGCTTGAACCTATTGTTCATCAGTAAGAACATGACCTGCGTTTCTCAATTCACTTATCATATTTGACATTTAGCTGACATGCTTTTTCATGGTATGATCAGACTTCTTTTTATATTGTCAAACTTGATAGTGAGAGATCTTAGTTTGGTCACCGAGGTTGCACCAAACTTGTCAGCCAATGCTTTCCACATATCTTTTGCTAGTTCATACTTGCAAACATTACGCATGATGTCATCATCCATGCTGCTCAGCAACGTAATGCGAGCAATGGTGTTCTTACGTTTCCAAGCGATATACACTTCAGCATCCCTTTTATGTTGTTCCGTATCACCCACCTCGAGTACTTCCATGGCCCGCAACAATGTTCTTTGATGCGGAAACCATGATTGACACAAAATTCTATAATAAAGACAATTATGCAAGATTAGTTATATCCATCCAAATATGCAATCATCTTGCAACTTATATTATTTTATTAAATAATAGTTCATCATAGGTTATAGAGAAAAAGGTCACTATGTTTCCAATTATAATCCATAAAACCTATTATGAAACTATTATTAACACAATAAAATATACAAGATTATAAGTTTCTATAAATCTGAATCAATACGACTTTTAAGTACCATGTTTCAAACTTTGAAACATATTAAGTGCTAAATTAATATATATTTCACATAGAAATATATCTTTCAAAATAAAAGATGCTACTCTCTTAAGCTCTTTTAATCATTATCAACAAATGATATATGTAACAAAAAAAATATGTACTTTAACGTTCTGTTAAAAAAACAAAGGTTAAATAACTATATTAATATTTCTTAATGAAATCCCTTTTTCATATTAATGATTATGAAAGTACCATAAACAGAATATGGCATGAATATATACACAAGAAATCAATCGACAATGATATTACATAATGAAGGAATATATGCTAACACATAAAAGAATATATATCGATCATGCATATAATACAATTAATTAAATTTGTAGGGACCTACTAACTTCAAGCAAAAATTAAAAAGGAACGTTTTGTAACTGTTGTGTAAACAACTCAAGGCAAAATAATAGTAGGTGTGATTTAATTAATTATATAATTTATACGAAATCAACTGAGATGACCGTTTTAAAAATTATATGACAATATATATCGCAAATGATATTAAAAACAAACATGTTGCAAATAATATGTAACAGTAATTCCATTACTCGGAAGCGTGAAAGAAATTGTCCGTTTATGAGTTTCATAAAGTTGGTTTATAAACAAAATGTTATATACCACAAAATTGTTATAATTCAGTAGGCTTATAACTACCTTTAGTGGATTTGTTCTTGACTATATGCTACTAATAAACTTAAAATAAGAGAGAGTAAAAGAATGGTGATATATGAAATATATTCTATGTGTGCATCTTATGCAAATTACATCCTTTGGCATTTATAATACAATAATTTACTGTACAGTTAGGTAGAATAATAATACATCCGTGATTTGATTCAAATTTGTCAGCCACATGTTTTCTGTCTTTATCACAACACTCCCCCTTGGATGACAAATTGTTTTAAAGAGCAACTTAGTACTGCCTCATTAAAAACCTTGCTAAAGAAAACCCAGTGGGAAAAAACTTTAGCTAAGGAAAAAAGAGTGCAGCATAGAGTTGACTCCCCCTTAAGTAGACATCATTGAGCTTTTACATCTTTTGAACATGCCTCATGCCAATATTGTGAACGTGTGTTCTGAAAATAGCAGTTGGAAGTGCTTTGGTGAAAAGATCGGCAGAGTTTTTACTGGATTGAACATATCTCATTTCAATCTGGTTGTCTTTGATGAGATCTTGAGTGTATGAGAAGAATCTAGGAGGTATGTGTTTCGTTCGGTCACTTTTGATATACCCTTATTTCATCTGTGCTATGCAAGCTGCATTATCTTCATAGATAGTTGTTGAGCTTTTATCGTGTTCTAGTCCACAAGAATCAGTAATGAGTTGTGTCATTGATCTCAACCAAAAACATTCCCAAGTAGCTTCATGTAATGCAATGACTTCGGCATGATTTGATGATGTTGCAACAAGTGTTTGTTTTTGAGAACGCCATGATATTGTCGTACCGCCATTTAGGAATACATATTCAGTTTGAGATTTGGCTTTATGTGGATCAGATAAATAACTTGCATCTGCATAACCAACTAAATTTTGTTTTGAATCGTTAGAATAAAATAATCCTAAATCAGTAGTTCCTCGAAGGTATTGAAATACATGTTTAATCCCATTCCAGTGTCTTTTGGTAGGAGCTGAGTTGAACCTTGCCAACAAATTAACTGTAAAAGAAATGTCAGGTCTTGTACAATTTGTAAGATACATAAGAGCTCCAATTGCACTAAGATATGGTACTTCTGGTCCCAGGATATCTTCATGATCTTCACAGGGATGAAATGGATCGGTGTCAATATTAAGTGATCTAACAACCATAGGAGTACTTAATGGTTTTGCCTTATTCATATTGAAACGTTTTAAAATCTTTTCTGTATAAGTTTTTTGATGTTCAAGTAAACCATTAGGCATATGCTCAATCTACAAACCAAGGCAATACTTGGTTTTTCCGAGATCTTTCATTTCAAATTCTTTCTTTAGAAGTTGAATGACTTCATGGATCTCTTTATTTGTACCTATGATGTTAAGATCATCGACATAAACAGCTATGATCACATATCCAGATGTTATTTTCTTAATGAATACACATGGGCAAATAAGATCATTTGTATACCCTTTGCTTAACAAGTAATCACTTAATCATTTATACCACATGCGACCAGATTGTTTCAACCCATATAAAGACCTTTGTAATTTGATTGAGTACATTTCTTTGGGTTTTGTATTAGATGCTTCTAATACCTTAAATCCTTCAGGTATCTTCATATATATATCACTATCAAGTGATCCATATAGATAAGCAGTCACAACATTCATTAGATGCATTTCTAAATTTTTAGAAACTGCCAGGCTGATTAAGTATCTAAAAGTAATTGCATCCATAACAGGAGAATAATTTCTTTATAATCAATTCCTGATCTTTGAGAAAAACCTTGAGCTACAAGTCTAGCTTTATACCTTGTAACTTAATTTTTCTCATTTCTTTTTCGCACAAAAACCCATCTATATCCCACAGATTTCACATCTTTAGGTGTGAGAACGATAAACCTGAAAACTTTTCTTTTATTGAGCGATTCAAATTCAGCTCGTATTGCTCCTTTCCAATGATCCCAATCATGTCTATTTTGACATTCCATGACAGATTTTGGTTCTGGATCATCATCATCATTCATGATGTCATATGCAACATTATATGAAAATATCTCATGAAGATTTTTCATTTCGGTTCCATAATATTTTTGAATGTGCATAATTGATTGAAAATTCCATATTGACATCATCAATCTCTTCTGCAGAAGGAGTATTGATTTGTGGTTCTTCTTGAACACTTTCTTTTTCCTCATTATCAGCTGATTTTCTTTTTCGAGGATTTTTATCTTTTGAACCAATTGGTCTCCCACGTTTCTGGCGTGGCAAAGACTCAAGAGTGACATTATTGCCAGCTTTTAGAATTTCAATTCGAGCTGGAGCATTTGCTGCTGGTATATATGATCTAGTCACTCTTTTTATATATGTAAATGCATCAGGCAATTTATTCGCAAGTTCTTGCATATGCATTATTTTTGAACTTCGGTCTCGCATTCTTTTGTGCGAGGATCAAGATATATTAATTGAGGTTCACACTATGAAACATCATTTTCTTTATTTTTTTATTTCTCCCCCTAATCTAGGTAAAGTGACAATCAGCAAAACGTGCTATAAAAACATCACCCGTCATGGGTTCAATATATCTTATGATTGAAGATGTTTCGCATCCAACATATATTCTCATCCTTCTTTGAGGACCCATTTTAGTGCGTTGTGGTGGTGCGATAGGAACATAAACCGCACAACCAAATGTTCTAAGGTGGAAAATATCTGGCTGATAGCCAAAAGCAAGTTGCAAGGGAGAATATGTATGACTTGCACTTGGTCTAATGTGAATTAACGATGCATCATGTAAAATTGCATGTCCCCATACAGATACTGGGAGTTTTGTTCTTATTATCAATGGTCTAGCTATTAACTACAATCGTTTGATTAGTGATTCGGCTAAACCATTTTGTGTATGTACATGGGCAATAGGATGTTTAACAACAATCCCAATGGACATGCAAAAATCATTAAATGCTTGAGATGTAAACTCACCAGCATTATTCAATCTCACCCTTTTAATAGCATAATCAGGGAAATGTGCTCTCAATTTAATAATTTGAGCAAGAAATTTTGCAAATGCAACATTTTGACTTGATAATAGACAAACATGAGACCATCTACTAGATGCGTCTATTAGGACCATGAAATATCTAAATGGTCCACATGGTGGATGAATTGGTCCACTTATATCACCTTGAATTCTTTCAAGAAACACTGGTGATTCTTTTTCAACCTTAAGAGGTGATGGTCTTATTATCAATTTTCCAAGTGAGCATGATATACATGGAATAAGTACATCATGAGGGATCTTTTGATCCGTCAATGGATGTCCATGTGTATTTTGAATTATTCTTTTCATCATTGTTGATCCTGGGTGGCCTAATCTTTCATGCCACAGATTGATCATTACAGGATCACATGCCTTTTCATTAACTACTATATGTGCTTCTGGTATATTTATATATGTATAATGTAAACCATAACTAAGTCTTGGTAGTTTTTCAATCACATGATTCTTCTCAGTGATACTTAAGTATTTATCATTTTCTGTAGTCACTGACTGATAATCATATCCATTTTGGTATATGTCAGAGAAGCTTAACAAATTTCTTTTTGACATGGGAGAAAATAAGACATTTTTTATCAGAAAATTTGTACCATTTGGTAACATGAATTTTGCCTTTCCCATTCATTTTATTAAATCGGCAGGACCTGATATAGTATGTACCGTTCCTTCTGTTGCTTTAAAATTAGTAAAATATTTTTTAGATTTGAGTATAGTATGTGTGGTACCACTGTCTGCAATACAAAGATCCCCACCATTTGACTGATTTTGCACTCCAGTAGTGTACATCATGAACTTTAAAATATTAGAAACAAATAATAAGTTCATAATTCATTAATATATTACATTCAAAATATGTTACAAATGAAAATACATAATAAGGAAAACATATAGTAAAATATATATGGTATAGATCATAAATCTACATCCATTTATTTGATAGGGACATATAATAGGAATTTTATTCATTAAAGTAGTCACAAGTTGGCTCAGTGATTTTTGTATCAAGGTCATCCACAAGGTTTGTTTCTTTTCATTTTACGGATTCTTGATACCGATTAATAGAATGTTCATTTGTTCGGTAGTTTTTATACCAGTGGCCAATTTTACCACATCGGTAACAAGAATCTTCAATATTCTTTGAAGAGCTTCCTTCAACATTGTGATTTGTGAGATTGTATGGCGGTTGGAATTTATAATTTTGTGGATTATTATTTTTTTGTCCACGACCACGACCACCATAACTATGACGACCATTACCATAAGGGTGATTACGAACATAGTTATGATTTTTATTATTGTTATGGTAATTTCCATGACGATGGTTTTGGCCCATATGACCACGACCTCGTCCACGTCCTCGTCCATGTGCATTTCTTTTATTATTATTATTATTATTATTATTATTATTATTATTATTATTATTATTATTATTATTATTATTATTATTATTATTGTTGTTGTTGTTGTTAATAGCATTAGTTTCAGGAAATGCTAGCGCACCAGTAGGACGAGATTCTTGATTTTTCATTAGTAATTCTTTATTCACTTCTGCAACTAAGAGATAAGTTTGAAGTTTGGAAAAAGTTTTGTAATTCTGCAATCTTAAATTTTCTTGTACAGTTATGTTTGCAGAATGCATTGTGGAGAAAGTTTTCTCCATCATATCAGCATCACTTATTTCTTGACCACAGAATTGAAGCTTTGAATGGATCTTGAATATGGTCGAGCTGTATTCACTTACCTTTTTAAAGTCTTGGAACATTAGATTTCTCCATTCTTCCCTCGCAGCTGGGAGTAATATTTTTTTTTTATTATCGAATCTACTCTTGATACTTTCCCATAAAATATGTGGATCTTTGACAGTGATATACATATGTTTTAAGGTGATATCAATATGTTTGCGAATAAAAGCAATTGATTTTAATTTATCTTGATCAGAACAAGTATTGTTTTCTTTTAAAGTTTCTAGAATACCCAATGATCCAAGATTTATTTCTACGTCCATGACCCATGATGTATAGTTTGTTCCCGATACATCAAGGGCATCAAACTCAAGCTTTGATAAGTTTGACATTTTCTATTTCAAAAAGATGAACAACATAAATCATAATCATAATCAATTTCTAACAATATGAAATTAGAATTATTTTAAATTCATAAGTAGCAAATAACAGAATAATGGTATGATTACAAATAATAAAACCATAAGGGAAGGATAGAATATAGGTTCATCTATTGGTGTACTACCAACAAGGATGATAGCTAGTATGATCAATACAGTAGTAAAAATCATCCTTGAGTTAATCATCTTTTAAAAACTTTTAGGATTAGTAATTTGAGAAAATAAAGATTGATTTGTGAAAATGTGAAAAAAAGGGTGTTTAATTTATATTTGAAAAATATAGTCGTTGTAACGTCGTCAATCGACGTTAACAACCGTTATGTATATATGATAGTTGTAACGTTGTTAATTAATGTTAACGACCGTTATGCTGCCGTTGTATTAAAATAATTTTAATAAAAGGATTTAATTAGTATAAATATATTTACTATAAATACATTTAGTATATATACAAAGATTAAGATAACGATTAATAAAAATAAACGTATTATGCATAACTAATAGTTTTAAGAATAAATATTAGTATGCAATAAATAAATGTAAGTAACTATAAATAATGTTATATAATATAAATGTAAATGTTAGTATACAGAAATAAATGTTAGTAAACATATATGAAAAATTAGGTACTATAAATAAATGTTAGATAACATAAATGTAAATGTTAGTATACAGAAATAAATGTTAGTAACATAAATGAAAAATTAGGTACTATAAATAAATGTTAGATAACATAAATGTAAATGTTAGTGAAGTTAATAAGAGTTAGATTACAGAAATATAATTCAGGCGGTATAACCGACCATATATAACTTAAAGAACATAAATATAAATGTTAGTGAAGTTAATAAAAGTTAGATTATAGAAATATAATTCAGGCAGTATAACCGGCCATATATAACTTAAATAACATAAATATAAATATTAGTGAAGTTAATAAAAGTTAGATTACAGAAATATAATTTTACTTATGATGATAAATATTTACCTTACTAATAAATAATAGAAGATATCGTTAAAGAATTTCTTACCTTGATTAGTGACTTGTGCTTGCTAAGATAAACCTTGATTATACGGAGCACTTTGTGCTGAGAACGTGTTATAATTCAGTAGGCTTATAACTACCTTTAGTGGGTTTGTTCTTGACTATAGGCTACTAATAAACTTAAAATAAAAGAGAGTAAAAGAATGGTGATATATGAAATATATTCTATGTGTGCATCTTATGCAAATCACATCCTTTGGTATTTATAATACAATAATTTACTGTGCAGTTAGGTAGAATAATAATACATCCGTGATTTGATTCAAATTTGTCAGCCACATGTTTTCTGTCTTTATCACAACAAAAATAACAATTAACATTATATGAGATAATCAAGAAATTTATGAAACTCAAATAATTAATATTACTAAACGATCATAACACATATTTCAATACATGGCAATGAACATTTATCATATAAATTATACATGAGATCTATATGTCGAATTTTTTTTCAACGTTTAAAAAACAACAGTTAACAACATGACAAGAAAAAAAAATTAGATCATACATCTCATATTTATTTACACAAATAATTACAACATGAAATATAATCAGCCAATTCTATGGGGACTATCATATACACAATAAAACATATGGTACTGAAGTTATATTTTAGTTCGATAGCATTCATATAATCTATCTATATTAACATAATATCATTGAGTTAGTTGATTTAGCATGAATAAAAAATGAACTTACAACTCATGTAAAATTAGTATTCAACCGGGAAATAAACTTCATGGCTCGGATACCAATGTATTATAAATATTAGATTCGAGACATATCGAATACTAGCGGCGGAACGAGTAGGATCGAGGTTTAGATCACTGGCCGAGAAAGGAAGACTTTCAAGTCTCACAACCTAATTCCTTCAATGATTTGTCACGTACCAACACGAACACTTATATTTTCTCTCTACTCAATTGTGTGTGTATTGTTACTCTTTCTTGTGTGTCTATTCAACATTGTGACTATTTATAGAGTCACAAATGTGAAACTCCAACAAATGAAAGGTCACAATAATTTAATCACAAAGTTAATAAGTGAACTTATTTCTTGTTGAATTCCAAGAGCTTGTGGGTGTACTAAATATTTCCAACAAAATCATTTTATTTTGTGTCTAACGGCCCCTTACCGGAGTTTTTAAATTTTTTCGCCCTCTTTCTTTTCCACCACCATAAACCACCACAACTCATCCTTAACCACCACAATTTATTTCCATAACCCAACCACCCATATTAAATTCCCTTCTCTATTCCATTAACTATATAATCTTCTTTCAAATGAGTTTACCCCCTTCTTTCCCCGTTGTTTCCGATCGTAATCCCAAATCTCTGCCTCCATTTTCACTCCATGATCCAGTAACTTTTGGTGACTTTTTGAACTCGTCTGTAGTCCTTGGGTTCTCGGAAAACTCCTCGCCTCCTGATTTCTCTAGATCAGGCCTCGTTAACAATTGTTCTAGCGAACATAACAGAGTGAACCATCGACAATATGATGCGGCATTTGATAGGCCAAACTGTACCATTTTCATCGGCAGAATTGAAAGGTCAGTTACTCGTAATATGGTGGAGTCCACTTTCGGGAAGATAGGTACGCTCACGAAAGCTTTAGATGCTTCCGAATTGAAAGGTCAGTTATTCTTAATATGGTGGACTCCACTTTTGACCTTCAAGGTGTTACTCTTTCGTTTCTTTCGTTGAAGTTTCAGATGCACAGAAGGCGCTTGATGATCTTAATGGGTCTAGGATTTTTGGTCGACCAATTTTTGTGGGATGGCCAAGGGTACAAAACAGTGGTGTTTCTGGACGAAAGGGGGTTCTGACGAATAAAAAGCTTCATTGTTTAATTCAGCCTAACCCTGTAATTGTATTTGTGGTGACTTGGAGAGTTACAACAATATTATTATGGCTAGTTCGACAGATTTTATGAAGGTATGCCCATTCTTGAAGTGTGCCGGTTCTTTTCATCATTATACTTGGTTGGAAGTCACGGGAATCCCGGTTACGTGTTTATCTGAAGAAAGTGCTTCGAAGGTGGGAACCTTGTTTGGCAAAGTCATAACCGTGGCCAAGGCCTCAACGACCTTGGGTTCCGTTGGGTCTCTTTTCATTTTCGTCAAGTCAACGAGTGCGAAGCACATTCACGATTCGGTTGAGGTTAGGGGTGTTCATCGGTTCGATTTTCGGTTTGTTAGGTGTATTCGGTTCTGAAATTTTTTTGGGCAAAACCGAAAACCGAATTCAAAGTTGAAACCGAACCGAACCGAAAACCGAATTCGAATTCGGATTCGGTTCGGTTTTCGGTTAAAATCAAATATTATGAAAATTTTGAGAACGATGGTAGTTTAATTTTGGCATTACTAATGTCTTAGTTATTTACAACCTAAAACAATGACATACTATTAAATTATCAAGAATTCGATGATTTATTAATATTTACAGCTTAATTATGACGTTTAATGCTTCTATTATTAAGAAGAAGGACATAATAATTTGAGTAACATAATTATAATATGAGCTACCAAATCGTCATATTGGTGAGAAACTATTTTATTGATTGGATCCCAAATTATAATGACATTAAAACATAAATATAAAAATTAAATATATAAAAATTTTGAATTCGGTTTTCGGTTAAACTGAATTCAGAATTTACAAAACCGAACACCGAAGAAAACCGAATTCAAATTTAGTTTCGGTTTTGACTCGATCCGAAAACCATTTTTCAAGTTCGGTTTGGTTTTTTCCGGTTTTGTGATAACCCGTCCAAATCCCTTTGGACGAATACATCCACCATTGATTTCACAGTGAGGTACTGACCTCTACATGATACGTTTTATAAATATTGCATTCTTTTGAAAAGGCACACCATAATCGAATATCAAATTCCAAGGTTTTTGACGTTTGATGATTTCTACATATAGACAATCACCGTAATTAATAGTTTACAATACTACATCCGTTGATAATGCAGTCAAAATAAGATTCATGGTGATGATTTTGTGAATGCAACGTTTTCTCGAATAAAGCATGTATGACTCCATGCACATAGCTTGTATCACATATAAGCAAACAGCGAAAGACTTCTAGGAACCTGAGAATAAACATGCTTAAAAGTGTCAACACAAAGGTTGGTGAGTTCATAGTTTTATTGTTGCGCATAATCTGTATATAAAGGTGGATCACAAGATTTCAGTTGTTTCATCCAGAAACGTTTATCAAAATATTCTACAAGATTGAGCACCCTGGTAACTAAGCTTTAACGTTATAATAAGTACCCCTGTTTTAACATACGTGCAACCAACATGTACAATACACGCAATCCAACGTGTACTAACCTCAAATAGCATACGTCTGTTTTATAGTTCAGGCTAGGGTTTCTATACCTGGAACAGACGGGGATGTCAAGCCCTATGGATCCATTTACTACTACTCGCGCCCACCAGTTCTTATAACCGGCAGTTACTAGTTACCAAAGCTAAGGAATTTTCGGTTCAAACTCAGTGTAGAATTTAGTATATACTTGTATCCATTGCGTTTAAAATAAAGTAAATGTATTCTCAGCCCAAAAATATAGATTGAAAAAGCAATTAAAAAGAGAGCAAATGAAACTCACCTTAGCAGCACATAAGGTCATTCACCGAAATGTGACCGAAACTCGGAATGAAAAATAATCGTAGATTTCAACCTAGAGAACATATGTTGGTCAATACATATCTAACAAGCTAGGTCTGGTCATAGTGTATCACAATCCTAATGCTCGAGACCGACATGTAAAAGTTAACAAAAGTCATCTCAAAAGTCAACCTGACCCAATATGATCTTTAAATCTATACATGTTTATTAACATAGTATAAGTCTTGATAATTGAACGAATTTATAGTTTATCAAACTCAAAATATTATCTATTTCAGGAGCTATATTATATTTGAATTATCATGGCAATCGAACATGATTTTCATATAGTTTTCCAAAACTTGAAAAATCAGATTATAGTGTTTATAAAGCTTTAAAATATGATAAGACGGTCAACTTTGACAATTGTTCAACAAGACGAGACGTGTCTTATATAGAAATTCATTTACTCGATTAGTAATATCTAAAAACCAATTTATCAATCTCATAGACAAGTTGATTAAATATTAATTTACAGTTTCAAACACAATTTCAATTAACGTCATACATAATTCAGTTGACCATATCTTTTAATTCGTTCATCGAAATCTCGCGATTTCTAAATGAAAAGTTAATAATTTTTTGCCAGCTTTCCAAAAACATGCATATCATATACTTTATATCCGTAGCACGTGTATCAAATTCGTGATTCATCATAAACTATCTAACGACAAAATTAAAGCATACTAGCATGCATAAACATATATACTCGAGCACTAGACATGGATACACTATTAATATATAAAAGATAATATATGAATGCTTACGTATCAATATTGTGATTCAATATTGCAGGAAAGTACGTAGATGCTACGGAGATGATAAACACTAGGTTTGACTCACGAGCTATACCCCCGAACTATACCCATAACCTCCATAGCTATAACCCATAATTTCCTTAGCTCTATCCTGCTCGTAAAACTCGTTTTAAAAACATGCGAGCAGAACCTCGTCGTAGTATTTTATGTATAATACTTAATAATAATAATAATACTATTAATAATACTACGATTAATAATATA
This sequence comes from Rutidosis leptorrhynchoides, assembly GCF_046630445.1. NCBI lineage: Eukaryota > Viridiplantae > Streptophyta > Magnoliopsida > Asterales > Asteraceae > Rutidosis > Rutidosis leptorrhynchoides. The sequence continues at coordinate 649,327,068 of NC_092334.1, forward strand.
TATATATATATATATATATATATATATATATATATATATATATATATATATATATATATATATATATATATATATATATATATATATATATATATATATATAGTGTAGAGATATTGAGAGAAACAGATGGATGAATTCGGCCAGAAAACGTCGAACTTTATAGTACTTGGCCTCAACAACCCTGCCATGCGATCGCATGGCATTATAGGCCATTCCCCATGCGATCGCATGGGGTGCCTTTCCAGCCCACACTCGTTTGTTTTCTTGCTTGTCGACATATTATTCACTGTAGCAAATAGTGTTTATTGTAGCAAAGTCATTTTTATTGTAGCAAATGGTGTTTTACTGTAGCAAATGATTTTTACTGTAGCAAATAGTGATTTTCGAAAACACTGTAGCAAATTAGTGTTTTACTTGTTCATCTTAAACGTTTTAGTTAACTTATCTAAATATCAATCGAATTAATAAACGAATGTTACTATCGTTTACTAAATAACTTGAAATTATATATATGTATATATCTTTATTTAATATACATAAATCAGTTTTTAAATACACATTGCAAGTTATTTATAATTAATTTTAATAATTAATATTCCAACTTATTATGTATGTATGTATATATATATATATATATATATATATATATATATATATATATATATATATATATATATATTTACAAATAGAGGTTCGTGAATCGTCGATCAATAGTTAAAGGTTAACTGAATATATAACATTAGTTCAAAAAATTTGAGAATCAATATTACAGACTTTGCTTATCTTGTCAAAATTATATAAAGATTAAGTTTTAAATTTGATCGGAAATTTCCGGGTTGTCACAGGTTTAGTTTCGGTTTGGTGTTTGGGTTAAACGATTTCAAACCAAATACTGACCACCCCTAGTTGAGGTGGACTTGAAAGACTCGAAACGCTCAAGATGTAACGTTTAGGTGTCAGAAATATCGGATACCAATAGTCTTAATCGGATTCTTTTTTACGGTTTTGACCAAGCATTGATGGAATCGACTAATCGTTTCATTGTAGCTAGTGGAATGATGACCGAAGATTGTGGGAAAAGGTTGAACGTTCATTCAGCGGTTAGGAAAGCTTCGGTTAATGTGGGTACAATGAATGTTGATTATGTGGGTTTGCAATTTGGCATTGTTGAGATTAATACATGTAAACAACATGCATCAGTTATAAGTGGGGTGAATAGAGTTTGTGGTTTTTCTCCTAAGAATGGTGAAAATGATGTCAATTATTTATCTGTTTCGGTTGATACATTCTCCAGTGGTGAGGATGTAGGTATTAGAGTTTCAAAAAATACTTTGTTTGACCTTGGCTCAGACGACGTCGATGCTTGCTGTCCAGAGGGTAGCAGATTAGTTACCAGATTACTTTGTTTCAAAAAATACTTTGTTAGCCCAACCCAGTTGTTGAGACTGTATCTTTAGAGACTGGTGGGCCGGTTTTGGGTGTGTCCAGAGTTGCACTCGGGCCCAATTCAGTTCATGTTAGGCTTGGGACGGGGTCGGTTCCGTCCCAAAAATTGTTGAAGTTAATGATGACAATATCAGTTTTGCGGAAAGATTAGCTCGCCTGAAGAAAGAGAAGAAGAAAAGGAAGGAAGATTTGAAGGCGAGTAGAGATGATGTAACGAACGTTGATCGGCCTTCACCGATTTTGTTTGGGCGTAGTGGAAGGATTTATTGTGACTGTGAGGATCTCTCGTGTGAAGGTTATTGCAAGTCTTGGTATGTTTTAAATAGGAATGTTCCTAGGGATATATTCGAAGGCGTGAATTTGCGGTCAAGAAAGAATGTTGCATCTACCTCAAAATCCTTTAAGCTCGTGGATCATGAAGAAGATTTAGAGTATGGGAACGCCATTCAAAACCTGTTTATGGCGGGTAAGGTAGATAAGAAGAATGGTTTTGCGGACCAGGGCAATGGAGCTTCTTCGGGGTTGACAAAGCATGGTATGACCGCCAAGGCTTTTGCGGCTTTTGATAATATGATGACGTGTATGGCCGAGAGTGAACCAGTGGTAAATCTTATTAATTCTAGTGAAATCTGTAGCGACCCCGACAAATCGTCAAGTGACGGCGTCATCTACATGGGTCCCATTTCCTGGTCATAAGTCTTTATGACAACGTTTGACCAAAATATGTCGCCTTCATTTCAACATAAAGATTGTTTCCAAAGTTTAAAAAAATTGTTCAACCAAAAGTTAAGTTACAAGGTTATAAGTACAAATGAAATCTAGGCGACACGGTTTAAAGTAAAGTCATAAGACGCTCCATGAAATGCATGTATACTCGACATCCAATGCAAGTATCAAATAATGAGCGGAAGCATGTATCACATATCGTGCAAGACCTGAGAAAAACATAGAAATCTGTCAACGAAAACGTTGGTGAAATCATAGGTTTAAGTAAGTAAGTGAGTGAAAGTAAGTAAGTCGAACCACAAGGTTTGCAAAGTTGAAATAATAGTAATACATTCTAAAAGTTAATATTCACGAGCACCCAATTATCAAAGCTTAACATTCCATCCATTGTATACCCCATCCATAGTGCTAGAACAAACACTGATTCTCGAAAATATATTTCATCCGTAGACGGTAGCGAACCGTCAAAGATGAGGGTTGTCAACCCATATGGCCATATAACATAAGTTCTCGCTTACACCCGTCAAGTGTAACTAATGATAATCGAATTGAGGATTTTTGTTCTAAACTCGTATGTAGAATGTTTGTTTTCCCGTTCTTGTGTTCACTTAATTCAAAAGAATCGTTTATGTTTTCTCATCCCAAATATAAGTTCAAAAAGAGTAAAAGTGGGACTATGATCTCACCTTGAGCGCAAGAGTCAATAAAGTACTTCAACGAGTAAACGCGTGCAAAGACAAAGCTAATCTCGACCTAAACAAGTAGGTTGTATCAATAACGATAGTCACGAAGGGTCAAAGTTGTTCAATTAGTCCTATGGCTCGACACGACTCGATTATGTAGCATGTGAAGAAAATTGTCAAGTTTCATGCAAGATACAAGTATGGAATCATGTTAGAAAGATTGCATAATTAATTGGTTAAGTTTGACAAAAAGTCAAACTTGGTCGGGTCAAAGTCAACGAAAAAGTCAACATGTTCGGGTCGGGTCCCGGACTATTTTTCTATGCTAATTATTCATATACAAGTATATTAGAACAAGTTTCATGTGAATCGGAGGTCGGTAGCTAGTCAAACATTTCACGTGAAATGGGACAAAGAGGTCAGAATCTGACCAGGCCAATCCGCGCGCCGCGCGGGGATGGGGCGCGCCGCGCCACCATCTGGGCAGAGAATTCTGGTCAGTTTTTCAAAGTATGCACGAACCAAAACCTTTTCCAACCCAACTCTTGACCCGCAAACACTTATAATGCCTATCATATATCGTTGGAAAGGTATTTTGACGAGGAATACAACTAAGCACTTATGGTCCAACAATAACATCATTTACAATAGCCGAAAACTCATCAAGCGAAAAATAAAAGTCCATTTTCAAAGTTTCAAGTTCATCAATTGCATTTTGAGTTTCGGGAAACCAATTCACACATATGATATGCCGTTTTGAAGGTAATGAAGCATACATTACTACTAAACACTAACAATTAACATTCCATGACATTCAAGCATCCAAAAATTCATGTCAAGAACTATCAAACCCTAGTCAAACATCTCAACATCAATAATCATGTTTTTGAAGTTTTCTTAATCAACCTACACATCAAATTGAAGCTAATGATGCTAGTAACACATTTAATACATGAACTTTAACAATTAAACAACTTTTAATCATCTAAAATCAAAGATTAAGTAAGCAATTTTCATATTCAAGCTAGTTACACCAAAAACAACAAATCGAGCATAAAAATTACATACACAACATCACAATGAGCCATAGACACTAATTAACACACTTTTAAGTCAAGAACACAAATTTAAAGAAATCTAGTGTTTTAGAAATGTTACCCAAAATCGAAGTAGTTAGCATCAAATCGAAGAGGATGATGAGAGGATCAAGAATATGTAATTTATTTGGTTGCTAGCTCCCTAATCCGGATTTAGATGATGAATTTATGTTAGAAAGTTGAGAGGATTTGGAAGTATTAAAAGGAGAAAGAGAGAGATGAATGAGAGGAGGAGGTTGAAGGTTTGACTAGTTGACCTAGTCAAATCTTTGGCCTCTTTGCAAGTTTGGTCCCTCTAGTTTCAAAGCGGGTGCGGGAAATAACCAAACGAATATTTAAAACGCTCGAGTAAACGGGTGACGTTATAATTAAATAACGAGGATATTATGAACGTTAGTTAACGAAAGATGCCAAATTAAAAGACGAAAGATATTATTTAAAAAAAAAAGACGGTGTTAAAATAAATTTAACGGAAAAACGCGGGATGTTACATTATCCACACCTCAAAAGAAATTTCGTCCCGAAATTTAGTTGGGAGTAATAGTCGATGTCTCTTACTCGAGACCTAGTGTAGTAACTCTACGAATGATTGAAGGTACTTTCTTGGACATTCCACGAATCCGGATAGTCGGGGTGTTACGTTGTATTAGGGCTTGGTTTTACGATCTGAGACGACCCGACCCAATCCATAGGGACGAATACAATAACATATGATAACATTGCGAGGTACATGACCTCTATATGATACATTTTACAAACGTTGCATTTATTCTTAAAAGGCAAACTATCATTACATCAATATTTGACATTTTCGTCTAACATTTCATAATATCCAAATGACCTAATTTGTCATTTACTTATTAATATTCTATATTGAACTCCAATGACTCGAATGCAACGTCTTTGTATCATGGCTTAAAAGGTCCCAAGTAGTATCCTTAACATGAGCTAATGCACAGCGGAAGACTTAATTCATACCTGAGAATAACATGCTTTAAAACGTCAACATAAAGTTGGTGAGATATATAGGTTTGATGCTAGCAGCGTTATAACAATGGAACACAAGATTTCATATATAAACATTTTAATAAAAATATTCTAAGTGGTTGAGCACTTGGTAACCATACTTAACATTTAATCACGTCGCATATTCCCTTTAATATGAAATCTTACTACACTGTACCAAGTGTAGTCACGAAACGAAGTACTGTGCAACCGTTGAATACTGGTCGTCCAGTCCGGTTGGGGTTGTCAGGCCCGATAGATCTATCAACAGGATTCGCGTTTACAATACCGCTGTAAATATTAGTTACCAAGCTACAGGGAAGTATGCCAGTGGTACAACTCAACGTAGAATATATTTTTCAGTTACTTGTGTCCATAACGTAAAACATAAAATACATGTATTCTCATCCCGAAATACTTAGAGTTTAAAAGTGGGACTATATACTCACTTTTGTCTTGAAGGTATGTAATTTCGACTTGGTCTCCGATTGATATCACGAACCTATCCATATATAATATATCAATACTTTTTCTTTTTAAAACAATCGTCACATATATATATACTTATAATACTTTTAATACTTTTAATAATTCCTTAGTCCGTAGTTAGCAGTCCGATGTTAGTAATTCAATTTTAATGGTTCATTTTTAGGTGTTTAATAAACCCCCAATGAAATCAATAAAACCCCCATCGTATATGTATTGGTCGAGATTAATCTTGACCCACGGTACCGGTGTTGTCAAATGACGTGTTGCGTACATAAAGTACCGGTGTTGTCAAATGACGTGTTGCGTACAATCATGGGATCTTATGATTAATCTTCTCGTATTGTTTACGGGTGATCCTGAACCATATAAAATTAAATTATGAGTACATATATATAAAATATCATGTTATTTTAGAAAGATGTGATTTATATAATTTTTCTCCAATTATTTTCGTGGCTAAACTAGTCTTGGATATCCGATTTTGTTTTGGTCATAGTTTCTTCGTTACAACTCCGTTTTCGTTGGTTCAACTTGCCACTTCCTTGGATCGAGTCCCTCTTTAAGAATATGAACTATAAATACCTTAGTTTGCATTCGAAATCACAGGTCAAAGGTCAAACTTTGGTGAAATTTATGAAGTTAATCATTTTCCATTATGTAAACAACCTTAAATGATTATTTTTCTAGAAATACTTATACTTTGAATTAAATCATGAAATTTTTATGTGTTAACATATTCATAAGAAATATCATTTTTTCAGAAAATAAACCTCCAATTCAAGGTTCAAAATAGTTTTTAATTATCCAACCCAAAACAGCCCCCGGTTGCACTCCGATGTCGTAAAAACAGTTTTTAAGGTGTTCTTTGAAAAACCAAGTTATACCTTGTTAAATTAGTATATATTTATGTTATATTACAGGTCTTGAAGTATTTTAAAAGTTAAGTTAGAAGGATCTATTTAGTTTGCAAACAAGTTTGAAAACATTCAAACTATGTTCTTGTTGTTAAAATTTTATACCACAAAATAAGATAGCTATATATATATGAATCGAATAAGGTTATGAACAAAGTTACTACCTAAAGTTACTTGGACAAGATTGCTGTAAAAGAGGAGTGAACACCTAGAACTAAAAGGGTGATAGAATTGGATGAAAGATTGGAAGTAAACTTGTATAGTTGGAAGAATTTTTGAAGTGTTCTTGAAAGGATTTTCTTATGATGTTTAAATGTTGTTTTTGAAGCTAGTTCATGATGAAAATTTGCTGGAGTGTTTAAGGGATTTTTTTCTTTCTTAAAAGAGTGTGTTTTAGTTAAAGGAAATGTGTAGTAAAATAAAAATGGAATGGAGTATAAATGGTGATGTAAAAGGTGTATAAGTTTGTAATTTTGTGAAAAAAATCTTTTAATCATGTGAAATTGTCATACTAGATAACAAAAGTAGTTACCTTATACATAAGGCATGAACAAGGGCTGGTTGGTGGTGATTTGATGTGTATATACCAATAGTAAATACGTATAGAAGCTAGGTATGATACGAGTACATATACTCTAGATATACGTATAGAAATCTTGTGAAAAATGGAATGAGAATTCAAATATAGCTATCTTTTGTGAATATACTTATATTGTTTTATGTATTTAAGTCCTTAAAAGTGATTAAATACATTACATATACGATATATGTATAAACATTATATGTTATAAGTATTTATGTCAAATAACGTTACGTATGGTTATCGTTTTGAAAACTTAAGTTAGTAGTTTCAAAATATACTTATAACTTATTGTTATTAATACAAAATGAGATATTAAAACATCCATAAATCATGTTAAATATGTATATATACCTATATATACACAAACGTATAATTATCATATGTTATATAGTTCGTGATATCATCGGTCAAACTAGACGGTCAAACGTTGTGTAAAACTCTTTTCAAAATCATAAATCTCAACAATTTAGATTGCTTATCATGTTGGTAAGGTTTAATTTATGTAAATATTAATCTTATAAGTGTAAAATGATCGGAAAAATCCGGGTCGTTACAGTACCCACCCGTTAAAGAAATTTCGTCCCGAAATTTGGTAGAGGTTGTCATAAATAACAATAGGAATGTTTTCATGACGAATATGAGGTATTAATAGAGTTTTATCATTATTGGAAGATATGGATAAAACGATTCGATCATGTGAAGCGCACGAGTGAAGCTATCACAAAAGAATGAAATGAGTGAATATGAAATTGTTTTAACCGATGTCGAGATTAGGATTGATTTCCAGAATTTAAGGGATTTAAAGAAAATCTTATGTAATAAGATTTGGTTCTTCGATGATTTAGAAAACAGGATCTCCTTTGATTTAATGCGATAATCTGTTTCGATTTCTTTGTCGTATATTTCACTATAAATCCACCTCCTTCCCTTTCATACTTCCATACCTCACATCTCTTACTCTTCCTCCTCTAATTCATACCTTAAGGTATCCTTTAAAATGCTTCATCCCGTTCTGATTTTTGTTATTCTTCTAACTTTCATATCTTTCATTCTTCTCTTTCATCTACCGCTAGAAGAATCTATTCACTTTTATGATTTTCTTGGAATTATTATGTTTCTAATTCTCCCGTGTCTTTACGTCGCCATACGTATTGATATACACGGTTTGTAGTTTCTGGGTGGTTATTGGATTTTATATCTTTCCTTATATTTCGATGCTCCTGCTTCTGTTTTCCATAATCATTGTCATCCATAGTTAATACTCTCTCCTATTTGCTGTGATCTATACCCCAATTTTTATTTTGGGACTTTGTCCCTTCGTTTCTTCTTCCCGTCCTTGAGTAAAGCGATCAATAGTTCTGAATTCGTAGGTGTAAAATTCGGAATGAACATAGCTAATGCTCTAAGAAAGGAATGGTTATGGCACGATTTTGATTTGTCAAATTACCAGAATATCCAGGAAAATAGAACTATCAAGATGATTTGTTCTTAATACGTTTCGGAATTGGATAGAATGTAAAAGCCGTGTAACATGGCACATGATGACGGTACTGTGAATCATCACATTCCATTAGAAACTTAACATGACTTACTGTAATATAATGAAGTTGATCAAGTTTCATTATATTATACTAATTCATGCATCAGTTCCCAACACTGCTTCAGAACATTCCTATTTTAAACTAGAAGGATTTAGAAACTAACACAGTTTCCTTTATATTGTAACGCAGATATTACAGAGAGATAAATGATTTCAGATAAGGATAGTGGTGAAATATCTTCAGAAATATTGAGGATATTTATAATGAAAGATATGATAATATCTTGGAATTTCTAATGTCGGAGGATGATGATGAAGATTGACCCGTAAGGGTTTAGATTCAGAAGCAGGGTGTTTGCTACAGAATCGTCATAGTTCTTTATGTACAAGTTTAGTCCTTGTAACTTGTTCAGAGTCTCCTTCATGGTTTGCTCAATCCGGTTTTCAGTACCAATTTTCTATCGAGCGTTCCTAAAACTTCCTTCTTTTATCATCAACTTTTGGTCATTAAGACCTTCTACAACATGCTGCTTCGTTAGTATTTTCAAAGTTATCGGATCTGGGTCATTGGCTATCAAACCAAGATGGTTTAAGGAGAATTGTATTTTTAGATGATTAAACGCTGATGGTAATATGATGGAATATAAAAGGTTCTCCGGTAACGATGGCTAAAGAACAACGTATATATATATATCGAGATTGTAATAAGAGTAGTCTTACTGAGATATCGAAGTGGAGCTGTGACAAAATTAGTTAATTGAAAAGGAATCGCGTGATTGTTTTTGCTAATGGATGATAAGGAATTCGATGCGGATACGTTTTAACTATAACTTCGAGTTCGAAAATTTTCAGGTGCATAACTGTATGCATAAATCTTTCTTCCGTAGACGAGGTGCGACTGGTTCAACTTCTCGATCGAGATGTTTTCAAGAATCATGAAAAGTTGTGAATGCGAATTGTAATCGTCAAGATACAAATGAGGTTTAAAATAGAATCAAGTGGCAAACTTGAAGGATTGTTTAGTTTCATATGTAATAATCATCATTTTAACTCATTTTTAATTGTCCAAAGTTAGCAGTCCAATAGTCCGATTGTCCAATGGTTCAATAAATTCATATATGAACTAAATATATAATATTCGAATTACTTAATACGTATCGTGACCCGTGTACCGGTCTCAGTGTCGATCACAACTCAAAGTATATATATATTTTGGAATCAACTCCGACCCTGTATAGCCAACTCCCACCTTCACATATAGAGTGTCTATGGTTGTTCCGAAATATATATATAGATGGGTCAATATGATAAGTCGAAACCTTGTATACGTGTCCCGTTATTTAAAATGCGTAAAATAAATAAATATATATCATGACCCATTATACAACGTGTTGTCTCAGAATTAATCCGACGTGTTGTTGTACATGTGTCCCGCCGGCATGTAAAGTACAGAAATTAAAATTGCAAGAATGTAAATTGCGATAAATTAAATATTAATCAGTTAGCTGGGAACAGTTAGCCGGAACAGTTAGCGTGTAATCCTATCACAATTTCAATTAATTAATTCATCTGTTTCTAACAATTTTTATTTTGCCAATGTTTCTTCATTATGCCACTTGTTAGATTCGGATAGGTAAAAATCCAAATATGAAATTTAAATGGAAATGGTTAATCTGGGGTGAACGGATACGTATATCGGTAATTGTAAGTAGGATAATAAATGATCGTTGAATCAGATTCGAAGAATGTACAGTGTAACTTGTTAATGTGAATTCTAAATATTCCTTGGGTACTACCCACCCGTTAAAATATTTTCATCATTAACCGTTTGTACGAAAGAAATTTTTAATTACAATCTTTATGAAAATATATTTGCATATATATTTTCTTCGGATGTAACTATGAATTTAATGAGTCAATAAAATATTCAACTCATTTGATTTATCGTTATTACTAGATTACATAATCTCCAAAACATTAGAGATTACATAATCGTCATGTCGAACGAAGAACGATACGTAAAGAAGAGGTAATCGGTGTAGAATGATATGTAGAACAAAGATCATATTCGAAGTTCAGATGATGATGTTGAGGTACGTGGTGCGGATGTGATTGTTGGTGGTGGTAATGATACGGTTGGTGTTGATGCTGATGATGCCGTTGACGTCGATGATGCTACTGGTACTGAAAATTGCGAGGTCGATGTTGTTAACGGTACTGGTTATGCTGCTGATGCTACTGCTGGTGTTTGTAACCTTCGCACCGTGTTCTCCAAAGCCGTCACACGAGCGCGAAGTTCGTTAATTTCTGCTAGTACACCAGGATGATTGGCGGTTGGAGTGAGCGAATGAACAAGATCCGAAATATGGGATAGGATATAATCGTGACGAGATACTTGAGAAATGAGAGAGAAAATGGTTTCTCGAACAGGTTCGCCGGTAAGTGCTTCAGGTTCGTCGCCAATGGGGCAATTCGGTGGGTGAAAGGGATCACCTTCTTCTTGTCTCCAATAATTTAGTATACTACGAACCCATCCCCAATTCATCCAGAACAGATGATGAGAAATTGGTTGATCCATTCCAGTGACGCTGCCTTCGGAGCCCGAATGGAAATCCATATCAGCGTAGCTGTCGGAGTCGGAGGAATTCGAACTGGACGTGGAGTTCATCTTGTATAGTCGGGGAAATGAATTTTTGGTTTGGAATAGATTATAGGAGTTGGGTTTGGTATTCTTCAATACATAATTTACATATGTATTTATAATACTCAAAATCCCGTGAATTACGGAGAATCTTTGAAATTCGTCAGGCAATGTCTATAGCAACAGATACGCTAGGATACGAATTTTGTCTATACACTATCGATGCACTAAATGCAGTAAGACGTGTCTAGACTTAAGAATACTAAGCAGGCAATTTCTAAGGATGATAAGCAGATGATTTTTGACTAGATATGATAAGCAAAACTTTTGACATGTAGACACGGTCAAAGTCCAGACTCACTAATGCATCCTAACAACTACCAGTTAGACACACTAATGCAAGGCCTGGTTCGCTAAGACCAACGCTCTGATACCACATGAGACGACCCGACCCAATCCATAGGGACGAATACAATAACATATGATAACATTGCGAGGTACATGACCTCTATATGATACATTTTACAAACGTTGCATTTATTCTTAAAAGGCAAACTATCATTACATCAATATTTGACATTTTCGTCTAACATTTCATAATATCCAAATGACCTAATTTGTCATTTACTTATTAATATTCTATATTGAACTCCAATGACTCGAATGCAACGTCTTTGTATCATGGCTTAAAAGGTCCCAAGTAGTATCCTTAACATGAGCTAATGCACAGCGGAAGACTTAATTCATACCTGAGAATAACATGCTTTAAAACGTCAACATAAAGTTGGTGAGATATATAGGTTTGATGCTAGCAGCGTTATAACAATGGAACACAAGATTTCATATATAAACATTTTAATAAAAATATTCTAAGTGGTTGAGCACTTGGTAACCATACTTAACATTTAATCACGTCGCATATTCCCTTTAATATGAAATCTTACTACACTGTACCAAGTGTAGTCACGAAACGAAGTACTGTGCAACCGTTGAATACTGGTCGTCCAGTCCGGTTGGGGTTGTCAGGCCCGATAGATCTATCAACAGGATTCGCGTTTACAATACCGCTGTAAATATTAGTTACCAAGCTACAGGGAAGTATGCCAGTGGTACAACTCAACGTAGAATATATTTTTCAGTTACTTGTGTCCATAACGTAAAACATAAAATACATGTATTCTCATCCCGAAATACTTAGAGTTTAAAAGTGGGACTATATACTCACTTTTGTCTTGAAGGTATGTAATTTCGACTTGGTCTCCGATTGATATCACGAACCTATCCATATATAATATATCAATACTTTTTCTTTTTAAAACAATCGTCACATATATATATACTTATAATACTTTTAATACTTTTAATAATTCCTTAGTCCGTAGTTAGCAGTCCGATGTTAGTAATTCAATTTTAATGGTTCATTTTTAGGTGTTTAATAAACCCCCAATGAAATCAATAAAACCCCCATCGTATATGTATTGGTCGAGATTAATCTTGACCCACGGTACCGGTGTTGTCAAATGACGTGTTGCGTACATAAAGTACCGGTGTTGTCAAATGACGTGTTGCGTACAATCATGGGATCTTATGATTAATCTTCTCGTATTGTTTACGGGTGATCCTGAACCATATAAAATTAAATTATGAGTACATATATATAAAATATCATGTTATTTTAGAAAGATGTGATTTATATAATTTTTCTCCAATTATTTTCGTGGCTAAACTAGTCTTGGATATCCGATTTTGTTTTGGTCATAGTTTCTTCGTTACAACTCCGTTTTCGTTGGTTCAACTTGCCACTTCCTTGGATCGAGTCCCTCTTTAAGAATATGAACTGTAAATACCTTAGTTTGCATTCGAAATCACAGGTCAAAGGTCAAACTTTGGTGAAATTTATGAAGTTAATCATTTTCCATTATGTAAACAACCTTAAATGATTATTTTTCTAGAAATACTTATACTTTGAATTAAATCATGAAATTTTTATGTGTTAACATATTCATAAGAAATATCATTTTTCCAGAAAATAAACCTCCAATTCAAGGTTCAAAATAGTTTTTAATTATCCAACCCAAAACAGCCCCCGGTTGCACTCCGATGTCGTAAAAACAGTTTTTAAGGTGTTCTTTGAAAAACCAAGTTATACCTTGTTAAATTAGTATATATTTATGTTATATTACAGGTCTTGAAGTATTTTAAAAGTTAAGTTAGAAGGATCTATTTAGTTTGCAAACAAGTTTGAAAACATTCAAACTATGTTCTTGTTGTTAAAATTTTATACCACAAAATAAGATAGCTATATATATATGAATCGAATAAGGTTATGAACAAAGTTACTACCTCAAGTTACTTGGACAAGATTGCTGTAAAAGAGGAGTGAACACCTAGAACTAAAAGGGTGATAGAATTGGATGAAAGATTGGAAGTAAACTTGTATAGTTGGAAGAATTTTTGAAGTGTTCTTGAAAGGATTTTCTTATGATGTTTAAATGTTGTTTTTGAAGCTAGTTCATGATGAAAATTTGCTGGAGTGTTTAAGGGATTTTTTTCTTTCTTAAAAGAGTGTGTTTTAGTTAAAGGAAATGTGTAGTAAAATGAAAATGGAATGGAGTATAAATGGTGATGTAAAAGGTGTATAAGTTTGTAATTTTGTGAAAAAAATCTTTTAATCATGTGAAATTGTCATACTAGATAACAAAAGTAGTTACCTTATACATAAGGCATGAACAAGGGCTGGTTGGTGGTGATTTGATGTGTATATACCAATAGTAAATACGTATAGAAGCTAGGTATGATACGAGTACATATACTCTAGATATACGTATAGAAATCTTGTGAAAAATGGAATGAGAATTCAAATATAGCTATCTTTTGTGAATATACTTATATTGTTTTATGTATTTAAGTCCTTAAAAGTGATTAAATACATTACATATACGATATATGTATAAACATTATATGTTATAAGTATTTATGTCAAATAACGTTACGTATGGTTATCGTTTTGAAAACTTAAGTTAGTAGTTTCAAAATATACTTATAACTTATTGTTATTAATACAAAATGAGATATTAAAACATCCATAAATCATGTTAAATATGTATATATACCTATATATACACAAACGTATAATTATCATATGTTATATAGTTCGTGATATCATCGGTCAAACTAGACGGTCAAACGTTGTGTAAAACTCTTTTCAAAATCATAAATCTCAACAATTTAGATTGCTTATCATGTTGGTAAGGTTTAATTTATGTAAATATTAATCTTATAAGTGTAAAATGATCGGAAAAATCCGGGTCGTTACACGATCCACAAGTTCAGCCGGTTTTTCCTATGAGGAGGAGTTTGTCATCAATAGTTGGTGCATCTAGAAGGATTGCACGTTCCTGTTCCACAGGACACGTTTCTAAGTTTGTTACACGAAATGTAGGGTAAACAGAAACTTAATTGAGTCGGAAGTTCTAAACGATAGGAAGCGGTTCCAATACGCCCCAAGGTTTCAAAAGGTTCGATATTGCGGATATAGCCTTTCTCGATTTCCCAAAATGGATTACACCTTTCCAAGGTGCGGTTTCTCAATATTACGCGGTTACACACTGGGATTTGTGAGGTTTTCATCTAAGTTTGGTATGACTCTTTTGGGCGACTACGGGTCGTCTCGAGCCCTTCTCGGACTTGGATTATCTCAATTGTTGTTTCTTGGATGAGTTAAGATTCGGTGTTTTGTTTGCCACATGCTTTGGTCCAACGAATAGGGGTATGACATTAGCGGTCATATAGGGTTTCGGAAAGTGCGTGTGAACACATGAGTGGTAACTACTGTTGTAAGAGGGATCAACTAAAAGCGACCATGCAAGTTTGAAACATGTCTTTCGAAGACGTAAATCGTTCGTTTGTTCGGTTCGTCTGTTTGTGGGTGGTACGCGGTACTCATGTCTAAGCGGGTCTCCAAGGTTTCTTGTAAAACTAGAGGCGAAACGAGTATTTCGATACGGGATAATTGACAAAGATACTCCGTGTTGGAATAGAATCTCTTAAGATATGTTTGAACAAGTCAGTTAGGGTTTGAAAAAATGTTCGTTAGGACTATTCACCCTCGTGGCGAATACTAATATAATATGAGGAATTTCTCTATCCATGGAGAAATGTTACAAGGAGTTTCTTTAAACGGAAATGCGAGCGATAAAGATAGGAGTGAAATGAGGACTTAGAATAGGATGAGCTTGCATCTCGAGGTTGCCATAACGTGCCTCTAGTTGTCAAAAGTTGAAGTCTGAAAGAGAAACGAGATAGTACACGTAGTTGTATAGTTCGGGGTTGAATAATAGTTGGCCGATTATCAGAAACACAAGGTCGTTAAGTCAAAGAAGAGTGAAGCATCGTTGGATTGTGTGTTATCTTAATTTCCAGTAATATCAGACAGTAACGGTGAAATAACAGAGGTATGTAGTGTGGTACGTGATGACGAGAATATTGATCGGATCCAAAATTTAGTATTCGAATTCTTCATGCAAAATAACGAATTTCTGTTCCGTTGATTTCGAGTCGAGGGAGTATGCCTTTCGGCGTCCAAGTAGAAATATTTCCATATTTGAGTTCCACCTGGTGCTATACGAATTAAGCTAGCAAGGTTGGTGTGAATAATCACGTTCAAGATTCGGGCACGTAGAGGTTTAGATTTCTACCTTAATGAGTTATCGAGGGTAAAGAACGAGCATCACGAGAAAAAGTCGAAAATGAATCAGCGGTAAGTCTGAGTCATGAGAGTTTCCTGATTACATGTGGCTTGATTTGGAGATTGATTGTAATGCCTCGACCATTAACATCATGGTCTAGAAAATTGGACTTCGTTCCACAAAAATTCCCACTCGGAGAATTTGGTATAGAGTTGCTCTTTTCTCAAAAGTTCGAGCGTAAGATGGTGATGTTGCGCGTTTTCTTCTTTGCTTGAATAGGTTAAGATTTGTCTATAAATATGATAACGGATTCGTCTATGAAAAATTTGCATACGCGGTTTAGGAGGTTCATGAATACGGGCAGAATCCTAAATAAATCGAATGGTACTAAGAGAGATTTACAACTAACGTTGCGAGTTTGGAAAAATGGCTTAGGAGACATCGTCTCCCTTAACCCCCAATTGATGATAACCGGAACGGAGTTCGTTTTGGAATACACACGGGATTCATGCAAGAAATTATGAGGTCATGGATGCGAGGGAGAGGGTATCGGTTTCTGACCGAAAATTACTCAGTTCACAATAATCTATACAAGATGATGGGGAAACATTTTTTTTTTTTTTTTAACGAATAGGTTCCGAGCTCCCTAGTTCTATAGGTGTCAAGTCAAAAGTCTTAACGTATATCCTCCAATAAAATTTATAGGCACACAATATTTTCCGTTGGTCACTTAAATTGCCTAAGTAGTGTCTAGGGGAAAAAGGTGAAGTGCAAAGAGTATGAGTCAGAGCCTTGTTTATAAAACATCTAACGGTAACCGAATCGAATAAACATGAAACGTGAGAATTTCGAGAAGAAACATACCCGTGACTAGTCCATCGTCGTCTCGGGCATCCTAGGCGTTGATGTTGAAAGTTTAACGGCGTGCGTTGGGGTTGATTTTCTTATTTGGGCATTCATTCCTAAAATGACCCGTTTGGCCACATGCGTAGCAAGTGACCGACTTTTGTGTGTTGGGTCCCTTTCGAGGGACGGGGGTGGCACCTCCACAATGTTTGTCGATGTGACCACTTTCTTGGCGCCGGTGGCGAAACCTGCCACATCCTTCAAAGTGATGCTTGTGGCATTCGTTACAAAAAGGTAGTTTTCCGGCATACCCTTTCTTGTCGTCGGGGAAAAAGGGCTCTTTGGTGAAGTTGTTATTGTTGCGGTTGCTTGATTGGGAGGCTTCCCATTTTCTTTTGTTGTTACTCGGGTGGTTCTCGACCATTGGTGCCGGTGCTTCCATTTCATTCGCCGTTTCTAAAGTTTGGCGGGCCTTGGTTAAAGCCTCTTGTATGTTAGTGGGTTGGGATGCCATTACCCCGTGTTGAATGCTCTTAGTTAGGCCATCCATGTAAAGTTCGACTCTTAGGGATTCGGGAGTCATGAGTTTTGGACACATTGAGACTAGTTCGGTGAACCGTTGATTATAAGTTTCGAGGTCATTCCCGACCGTTTTTAAATTCCTTAGACCCTGTTCGAGCCTTCGAGTCTCGTCGCGCAGAAAATATTCGGTGATCATTCTTTCTCTTAATTCGGTCCATGAGAGTGTGTGGGCTTCATCAATACCCACCGATTGTACGTACTTGTTCCACCATGAAAGAGCAATGCCGGTGAAAGTGAGGGTGGAAAACTTGACCTTATCTTGGTCTCGACAACCGCTTGTGTTAAAAACGGTCTCCATTTGTTCAAACCATCGGGTGAGAACAACCGGTCCTCCGGTTCCATCGAAAGTGGGAGGGTTGTACTTCATGAAGTTCTTGTAGGAGCAACCTTCGCTTGAATTACCGGCTCCACGATTAGTGTTGTTGGAAAAGTGATCGGCCACGGCCGTACCCACGGCGGTGGTTATCATTCGTTGAAGAGCTTGTTCTAGAGTTTCGAGAGGGGTATTGTGTTGACCTTGGTGAGCCATTGTTCCTTCATGACACAAGAATATCGTTGATTAGTATTCTTAACAATACTAACCGTGATATGGAATAAGGATAGAGAGAAAATTTTTCCTTGACTCGCCTTAAATTCTTTATGTCATAATGTCAGAACGTCCATGTGCATCACCATAATATAATCCCGGAAATTATATTACCCTGATTCTCATGTGCATTTAACATTACTTCATAAAGTCAAGGTGGCGCGTCAACAAAATTTATCAACGTAAGATCAAGATCGAATACGAGTTAGATATGATAGAAGAGTTCGAGTATAAATGCACAAATAGTCAAGTAATTCCTACTTCAGTCTATATGCCGGTTGTAGTCTAGATTCACCTATGTACCCTATGACTCGGGGTGGACACAAATGAACTCTAAATCCCTACAACCAAAGCTCTGATACCACTTGTAGCGACCCCGACAAATCGTCAAGTGACGGCGTCATCTACATGGGTCCCATTTCCTGGTCATAAGTCTTTATGACAACGTTTGACCAAAATATGTCGCCTTCATTTCAACATAAAGATTGTTTCCAAAGTTTAAAAAAAATTGTTCAACCAAAAGTTAAGTTACAAGGTTATAAGTACAAATGAAATCTAGGCGACACGGTTTAAAGTAAAGTCATAAGACATTCCATGAAATTCATGTATACTCGACATCCAATGCAAGTATCAAATAATGAGCGGAAGCATGTATCACATATCGTGCAAGACCTGAGAAAAACATAGAAATCTGTCAACGAAAACGTTGGTGAAATCATAGGTTTAAGTAAGTAAGTGAGTGAAAGTAAGTAAGTCGAACCACAAGGTTTGCAAAGTTGAAATAATAGTAATACATTCTAAAAGTTAATATTCACGAGCACCCAATTATCAAAGCTTAACATTCCATCCATTGTATACCCCATCCATAGTGCTAGAACAAACACTGATTCTCGAAAATATATTTCATCCGTAGACGGTAGCGAACCGTCAAAGATGAGGGTTGTCAACCCATATGGCCATATAACATAAGTTCTCGCTTACACCCGTCAAGTGTAACTAATGATAATCGAATTGAGGATTTTTGTTCTAAACTCGTATGTAGAATGTTTGTTTTCCCGTTCTTGTGTTCACTTAATTCAAAAGAATCGTTTATGTTTTCTCATCCCAAATATAAGTTCAAAAAGAGTAAAAGTGGGACTATGATCTCACCTTGAGCGCAAGAGTCAATAAAGTACTTCAACGAGTAAACGCGTGCAAATACAAAGCTAATCTCGACCTAAACAAGTAGGTTGTATCAATAACGATAGTCACGAAGGGTCAAAGTTGTTCAATTAGTCCTATGGCTCGACACGACTCGATTATGTAGCATGTGAAGAAAATTGTCAAGTTTCATGCAAGATACAAGTATGGAATCATGTTAGAAATATTGCATAATTAATTGGTTAAGTTTGACAAAAAGTCAAACTTGGTCGGGTCAAAGTCAACGAAAAAGTCAACATGTTCGGGTCGGGTCCCGGACTATTTTTCTATGCTAATTATTCATATACAAGTATATTAGAACAAGTTTCATGTGAATCGGAGGTCGGTAGCTAGTCAAACATTTCACGTGAAATGGGACAAAGAGGTCAGAATCTGACCAGGCCAATCCGCGCGCCGCGCGGGGATGGGGCGCGCCGCGCCACCATCTGGGCAGAGAATTCTGGTCAGTTTTTCAAAGTATGCACGAACCAAAACCTTTTCCAACCCAACTCTTGACCCGCAAACACTTATAATGCCTATCATATATCGTTGGAAAGGTATTTTGACGAGGAATACAGCTAAGCACTTATGGTCCAACAATAACATCATTTACAATAGCCGAAAACTCATCAAGCGAACAATAAAAGTCCATTTTCAAAGTTTCAAGTTCATCAATTGCATTTTGAGTTTCGGGAAACCAATTCACACATATGATATGCCGTTTTGAAGGTAATGAAGCATACATTACTACTAAACACTAACAATTAATATTCCATGACATTCAAGCATCCAAAAATTCATGTCAAGAACTATCAAACCCTAGTCAAACATCTCAACATCAATAATCATGTTTTTGAAGTTTTCTTAATCAACCTACACATCAAATTGAAGCTAATGATGCTAGTAACACATTTAATACATGAACTTTAACAATTAAACAACTTTTAATCATCCAAAATCAAAGATTAAGTAAGCAATTTTCATATTCAAGCTAGTTACACCAAAAACAACAAATCGAGCATAAAAATTACATACACAACATCACAATGAGCCATAGACACTAATTAACACACTTTTAAGTCAAGAACACAAATTTAAAGAAATCTAGTGTTTTAGAAATGTTACCCAAAATCGAAGTAGTTAGCATCAAATCGAAGAGGATGATGAGAGGATCAAGAATATGTAATTTATTTGGTTGCTAGCTCCCTAATCCGAATTTAGATGATGAATTTATGTTAGAAAGTTGAGAGGATTTGGAAGTATCAAAAGGAGAAAGAGAGAGATGAATGAGAGGAGGAGGTTGAAGGTTTGACTAGTTGACCTAGTCAAATCTTTGGCCTCTTTGCAAGTTTGGTCCCTCTAGTTTCAAAGCGGGTGCGGGAAATAACCAAACGAATATTTAAAACGCTCGAGTAAACGGGTGACGTTATAATTAAATAACGAGGATATTATGAACGTTAGTTAACGAAAGATGCCAAATTAAATGACGAAAAATATTATTTAAAAAAAAAAAATACGGTGTTAAAATAAATTTAACGGAAAAACGCGGGATGTTACAAAATCTTGCGTCCGCCGGCTAGGAACAAGCATCACCAAAAGCGTAAGGAGAAAGTGGTTCAAGATGCCGAAATGGATAAATTCAGCGTGTTCATTAAGGACATTTAAGTTCTTTTTTCGGTTTCATGTTTCTTGATGTGTTATAGTTTTGGTGTTTGTACTTCATTGTATCGTTTAATTTGTTTTCGTTTGGTTTCAATTTAGGTTAGGTTAGGTGAGACTCGATATAGATAGTTGCTGGTACCCATTTTCTTGGTACGAGTCTCATCGGGGCTCCTCTATTGTAATTCTTGTTGATTTCGTTTTCTTTTCGAAAACGTTTTCTGTTCTATAAAAGTTATCGTTTTTTCGCAAAAAAAAAAATCATTTTAAAATCATTTATTAGTGGCTTACAACACTAAGGGTTGTTTATTTTATTGGTCTGAATTGAATGGATTTGCTTATTCGGTCAACCATGTGACTGTTTACTTTTCACTTCGATTAATGAAAGAAAAAATTACGTCATTGATACATATGGTTTGTACACTTTTGCGTGACAAAACCTAAACTTTTATTTTTACGTGGTTGGTACCTAGGCGTTGCCTATTTTACTTATTTGGTACCAGCACCTCACATATTCAACACATGTGAGGGTAATTTCTTCATTTTACGTATAATAAGCAAAGTGTAGGTATCAATCATGTAAAAGTGTACAAACCACGAGTTCCAATGGCGTATTTTCTTTCATTCCAAGACTACCCTCAATTTCTCTACAACATGTCTCATCCTTTTCATCTTCTCCATCGAATACAACCTAAACCAAGACCCCCAAATTAACCATTAATGGAATGAAATAGTCATCTTCTACCGCCATACCACCACCTTCATCGTCATCTTTGTTCTTAATTTGAGACTCGGTGAATCAACCATTGATAATAATGACGGTCAAGATCCGAGATCGATAGCAAAATAAGATGACTTTTGAATTCATATCTCGATATAAGTCCGGCATACGCTGCTTTATACCGGTGTACGTTGGGAATGGACGAATAATTAGTCTTAATGGAGTTGTGTAAAACACAAACTCGGTTCTACTAAAGTATTACTTTTTGTTTTGTATTTGATTTCTAGAATATGAACGTATATGTTATGTTATCTGTTATGATTTAATATCTGATTCAGGTTAATCTTATTTAAGTTACACTTTTACATAATATGTTTGTATGCATCGTTTGCTCTTGTATAATTACTAGGTGAGGAGTACTCGCTTCGCGTCAAGGCTGTGTTTCAAATATAATTTATTGCGTTTAGTTCGTAAAATTATTTTGAGTTTAATGGTAATGTTGGTGAAACGTAACTCGAGTCGAACGAAAAGATAAATTCCGGTTGAAATTTAGGTGGTTTGAGGAGGTGGGGGGGGGATACTTTGTAAAATAGATAAGAAACCCGAATATAATTTATTGCGTTTAGTTCGTAAAATTATTTTGACTTTAACGGTTATGTTGGTGAAACGTAACTCGAGTCGAACAAAACAATAAATTCCGTCAAAAATTTAAATGGTTTTGAGGGGTTATGTAAAATAGTTAAGTTACTGTTTGGTCCTGAATTTAACTTTTGTATACCTATAATGTTTTAATTTTTTTCCCCCCAAATTTATGTTTTTCCTCCTGAATTTAGGCAAATTGTCAATTTGTAGTGTGGTTTTCATGTCGGTATAACTTTCGAAACTTAAAACACAAACGTTTTAAATACGTAGTTGGTTACTATTCATTATTTTTATTTTGTCTATTAATAAAGGGGTTAATTAACTTACTGTAAATCTATATTACATATTCACTTCCCTATAAAGTTTACTTACATGATATAAATGATAAGAATGAAAGACTCCTATAGAATCAAGAGTTAACTTGAGTTTGTCTCGTTTATATCTACTAGAAAAAAATTCGACCGCGCGTTACTGTGGTTGTATTCAACGCGCGGTCGAATTTGGATATACGTTGTTTGGTGCCTAATATATTTAATAAGTCGAGTTGTTTGTTGTACGTGTATGTATATGTATGAAATATAGCCCGAAATATTTAATTTTTTTAACGATGTTCGTTTCGCGTATAGCTAGTCGTGTTGTGTTCGTAAAATTATTTCGAGTTGAACGGTGGTCTCAGAAAAATTTAACTTGCACCGAGCGAGAAGATAGGGCTCGTTAAAAATTCGGGTGGAATTAGTTTCTTTTATTTTAATAAAATTATATATTTACGCTTTCTACCCCTGAAGAATATAAACTTGAGGGGCCGTTGGGTAAATTGAGCCAAAGTCGAGGGGCCGGTTGTAGTGTGAACGCAAACTCAAAACGACAATCCCGAAACAACGGAAACGACGAAATTCGGCGCGCCTTTTAGTAAGTAAAATAAAAAATAAATAAATAAATAAATAAATAAATAAATAAAAAATAATAATTAGTCATCCCAATATAATTGTAAACATAATTATATAAAATAAATGAATAAATGAACATCCATAAAAGACTTGTATAGAATTACGAGCTTATTTGAGTTCATTTATCAAACAATCTTCATATGTCTAAGCACAACTCAAATGAAACTTCAAGTTATCTACTCGACTGGAGGGCTTTCTCTCACACTTTTTTTTTTCGTAATTAGATCTCGTGATGAGCGCAGCGCAGCAAACAGTGTTTACGATAGAGGAGGGTGGTGAGATGCTTGTCTATCATTGCCCTGTTTGAGGATCAGATCCTCGTGACCCCATGACCGATTGTAAGTTTTTAACAAGTTGAACTCAACTATCTTGTAAATAGTTTGGCTCATTTAAATACATTTATAAATATTTAAGACTTATAGTATCTAGGATGATGTGAATCACTCGTTAGAATGTTAAGTTAAACATTTAATGAAACTCTTTTTGAACAGCAGTTTGGGATCACTCGGGAGAGTTAAATCACCCACGCGATCATCTCAAACAGTTGCATAACCTGCCCCCAACTGCTGCCCTGAAGAAAATTCGGACCAATCCGAGGGAATGACCGGTAAAACCCCACTTCACGCTGCCCCCTAACGCAATGTGTGAAAAGCGACATTGGGTAGATTTCAAGGTCAGGGGATAACCTTGTGTGCACTGTTGTAGTTTCCGGGAGTCAAATTCCTGACCTCTAACAAAGAATGTCAAGCCGTCATGTCAAGAAAACAAATCAATCACCAACAAGTATACACAGATGTATACCACAATCGTAACCAGAAACAATAACAATCAAAACTCTTGAATCAATAACAGTTTTACAAACTTGTGTTCATCAACTCAATGAACAATAAACTTGAAACCCTAACTAAGAGATTCAACCAAACGATTACAGAGAGAATAAATTGTATGAGTGTGTAAAATATGAGAAAAAGTTAACCTATCTCAACTTTGGACCGGCTTAAAACAAACCCTAACAACCGACCCTTTTACAACTTTACAAAAAAGACAGAAAAGACCCTATACTTAATCAAATATGTAAAATGACATAACTGGTCCCTGTAGTAAGGATGACTAAACCCAACTGTGTCCCGTCGTTGTATAAGTACAATTTTGCCCCCATACTAGGTATGTTGACTACTTTTGACTTATACTCGATTCACAAAGGGTTTAGCTCTTCAACATCTTCTTAACACATGATCTTGAGCATCACAAAGCTTGAAAATAACCTGCAACACTAATCATACACTAAGTAAAAAGCATAAAGAGAAGGGAAATTAGATTGTGTCATTTTAACACCCCTCCTCAATCTAATTCTCAAAACAATCTTTTAACCCAAGTTGACTGCACATTTTGTAATGTTCTTTTGAACACAAACCTTTTGTAAAAATATCTGCAGTATTAACTGCAGATTCAATTTTCACTGTTTTTAAAACACCTTTATTAATCTTTTCTCTAACAAAATGCAAGTCAATTTCAAAGTGTTTAGTTTTCTCATGGAAAACTGGATTTGCAGCAATTTTAATTGCTGCAGAGTTATCAATATAAGTTTGAACAGGAATATTGCAGTTTAAATCAAAGTCTTTGAGTAATTTCAACAACCAGATGATGTCACAGATGGCATCTGCAAAGGCTCTGTACTCAGCCTCTGCAGATGACCTTGAGATAGTGCTTTGCTTCTTGCTTTTCCATGAAACAAGTGAACCATTTCGAAACACACAGAAACCAGTCACAGATTTCATATCCATGATTCTTTTACCCCAATCAGAATCCACATAACAAGTAAGATCAGTGTCATTCTTGTCACACTTTCTTATACTTATACCTTTACCTGGTGCTGACTTAAGATATCTTAAGATTCTCAAAGCACACTTCAGGTGTGAAACCCTAGGAGCATGCATATATTGACTTAAGACATGAACAGAATATGATATGTCAGGCCTAGTTAAGGTTAAGTAGATCAGTTTACCAACTAACCTTTGATACTCAGTGATGTTATTTAAAGGTAAGTCTTTCTTATCATCATCACTAAAGGTCAAGTTTGGTTCAATGGGAGTATAGATTGGTTTACAGTTTAACAAACCAAACTCAGTCAACAAATCAAGAGTATACTTTCTTTGAGACAAGTTTATACAATTGTCTTCTTTAATAACCTCAATTCCCAAGAAATATTTAAGAAGACCAAGATCTTTAATTTGAAACTTAGTTTTTAAAAACCTTTTAAAGTTACTAATTTCAGACACATTATTACCAGTGATGACAATGTCATCAACATACACAAGAATAGCAATGAAGATATTATTTTCAGATTTTATATATAATGAATAATCATTAATACTTTGTCTGAAACCATTCTCAATTAAAGCAGAGGTAAGTTTTTCATTCCACTTTCTAGGAGCTTGTTTCAATCCATAAAGTGATCTTTTTAATTTACAGACTCTTTTATCATTTTCATTATAATATCCTAAAGGAAGAGTCATATAAACACTTTCATCAAGATCACCATATAAAAAAGCATTATTTATGTCAAGTTGATAAAGATCCCAGTTATTCTGAACTGCAATATTTATCATACATCTGACAGTGGCCATTTTAACAACAGGAGAAAATGTTTCATCAAAATCAATACCTTCTCTTTGATTATAACCTTTGGCAACTAGCCTGGCTTTAAATCTATCAACCTCACCATTAGACTTATATTTTATCTTATATACCCATTTATTTTCTATATGTTTCCCTCCTACAGGTAACTCAGTTAACTCCCAAGTATCATTTTTAAACAAAGCTTCCATTTCAGAATTCATTGCATCAACCCATTGTTTAGATTTATAGGCCTCCCAATATGTGGTGGGTTCAACAATTTTATTTAAGTTGAAAGACAGACAAACCATGTCCTTTGACAACTTAGAATAATTGACAAAATTATTAATGTTATACTTAGCTTTATTATTCAGAATAAAATCATTAAATTTTTTTGGCATGGTAGTATTCCTTTGAGATTTTCTAATAGAGTGTTGAAAAGTATAAGTTGGAACTTCCTGATTTTGAACAACAGTGCCCTCAGGGTTTGAGTTATCATCATTAGGTGTTGCTGTAGGACTTGGTGACCTGGCATTCACATTTGAATCATCTGAACTTGATGAATCATTTGTGTCATCCATAGGCATTGAGTCACTACTGCCATCACTTTGATGTTCATTGTCTTCCCCTTCATCATTGGGACTTTGAGTACTTTGATTGTCATTTTCATTTTCTTCAAAAAAATTCATTTGACTGAAACTTTTGTCTGACTGCAGACCATCTTTTTTAACTTTGAAAGAAAAAATATTTTCATAAAATTTTACATCCCTTGAAATAATCACACTTTTACTTTCTAAACTATATAACTTGTAACCTTTTTTAACAGAAGAATACCCAAGAAAAACACATTTTTCAGACCTTTCAGAAAACTTATCTGAATTATTTAAAACAGTTGAAAAAGCAAGACAACCAAAAACCCTTAAATGGGAAAGATTAGGAACTCTATTATATATAATCTCAAAGGGACATTTTCCATTTAGCAAAGAAGAAGGAGTCCTGTTAATTAAATAAACAGCAGTTAAAATACATTCATCCCAAAACTTAACAGGAATCCCCCCTTGAAACATAAGAGCTCTTGCAACATTAAGCAAGTGCCTATGTTTCCTTTCAACTAACCCATTTTGTTGAGGAGTATAGGCACATGATGTCTGGTGATCAATACCATTTTTTAAGATGAAATCATTAACTTTGGAATTTATAAACTCTGTACCATTATCAGACCTAACACATTTAATTGATTTATTAAATTGATTTTTAAGTAGATGAAACAGATTTTCTAAACTATCAAACACTTCATCTTTTGACTTAAGTAGATACACCCAAACAGCTCTAGTAAAATCATCCACAATGGTTAAAAAAATATTTATAATCTTTATAACTTTGAACTCTGTATGGACCCCAGACATCAAGGTGAACTAATTCTCCCAACTCAGATATTTTATGACAACTATTTTCAAAAGATTCTCTTGTTTGTTTTGCCTTATGACAAATGTCACAAGGTTTTTTTGACCATTTGCTTATTAAAAAGCAGACTTTGTTTCAAACACATTAGGGCATGTTCAGCTGGGTGACCCAACCTACAATGCCACAGATCAATAGAATTTTTATCAAGCTTAGTTATGTTGGAACTACCAACAATACCTTTATCATTTTCTGTTAAGTAATATAAACCACCACACTGACTACCAGTCACAAGGGTCTTCTTGGACACCAAGTCCTGGATATAATAAGCATTATTATCAAAACCAACAAACAATTTATTATCCCTGGCCAAACAGAACACAGACAATAAACTCACACAATAATCTGGAACCACCAAGACATCTTTTAAAACAATTTCATTTGAAATTCTTAAATTACCAATTGTATTAACTTTAGCTTTAGTACCATTAGGATGTGACACAGTTAGATTTAAATCACTCACATCAGTGTAAGACACAAAATTTTTAGTTGAATTAGTCATATGTTGGTTGGCTCCAGAATCAATGATCCACCCATAATGTATGTTGTCTATGTTATCACTAATCATGTTATTTTTGTAAAAAATATCAAAGTTGGTGTTAAAAAAGACATTAAAGTTTTCAAAGTTACCTGACATATTGGAGATACCAGGTTTGACACCACCTTTATCATCCAGTAAGCTTAACAACTTCATTATTTGATCATTACTTAAAGAAATAGGAGTAGAGGAACTGCTCTCAGAATTCTCATTATGAGTTTTACTTGAATTACCCCTAAAGTTATTTGAAGAACCAAATCCTTTTTTCTTTAGATTGTTAGGGTAACCAATAACTTCAAAACACTTATCAACAGTATGATTTGTCATCCCACACTTAGTACATTTTAAATTTCTAGTTCTAGTAGGATAACCAACAACTTCAAAACACTTATCAATAGTATGATTAGTTCTGCCACACTTGCTACATTTTAATTCTTTATTTTGAATATTAATATTAGATTTAAAAGAATTAGTGTAGAAAGCAGATGACTCAGCATTCTTTTTTCCATTTAAAATTGATTTTCTGTGAGATTCTTCTCTTGAGATAATTGAGAATGCAGTGTTCACTGAAGGCAGTGGATCTCTAGTTAGAATATTACTTCTAATAGGCTGATAAATGTCATCAAGGCCCATCAGAAATTGCATTAATTTTATTAAACTAGTGTGATCTTTAAAAACTTTTGATGATGTGAGGTCAGAACTAGGAAGTTGCACCATTGTGTCATATTGTTTCCAAAGTGAATTAAGATTATAATAATAGTCTGAAACAGAACTACCCCCTTGTGTTATAGAATTCAACTTTTGATAAAGATTAAAGATTACAGATCCATCTATTTTATCATATGTTTCTTTTAATTCTTTCCAAACATCTGAAGCAATTTTAGAATAAATTTGACCATTATATAACTCTTCAGTCATAGAACCAAGAATCCAAGACAAAACAACAGCATTACATCTATCCCACTGGACTGCAAGAACCTCATTACCTTCATCCCTTTTTAAAGTTCCATTAATAAAACCAATTTTGTTCTTAGTTTGCAAAGCAAGTTCCATGGCACAAGCCCAAGATTTATAATTTTCAGTTCCCTTAAGTTTAACATTAATCAAAGGTGTACTACTTATATCACTTGGATGAAGATATAGAGGATCTCCAAAGTCCAGTTTGCTTATCTGTGTAGGGTTACTACCAGATACATCATCATCTTTTGCCATAGCAGCAACAATTTAAACAAACAAACAATATAAAAAAATAAAAGAATTAATTGATCCTTTAATAATCAAACCAAAGCTTGATCAGGTTTCCGTTGATTTCAATGAATCAAGGTCAAGAGTTGGGCTATGGTGATCAAATCAAGAATCAATTAATTATACAGAAAATATAAAAGAATGTAAGTAAAGAGAATTTTGATACTCCCCTAGATCTTTATCAATAGCAGCAGAAGAAAGAGGAAAAAAGATCCAGAACAATCAAGATTCCCAAGCACGAACAAATTAGGGTTTATTTTCAAACCCTAATTTTCCAGATGATCAAATCGCCCAAAAAAAAACGAACAGAAACAAGATCGGAACTCCCAATCAACGATTTATATTAGGCGAATCGCTCTGATACCATGTCAAGAAAACAAATCAATCACCAACAAGTATACACAGATGTATACCACAATCGTAACCAGAAACAATAACAATCAAAACTCTTGAATCAATAACAGTTTTACAAACTTGTGTTCATCAACTCAATGAACAATAAACTTGAAACCCTAACTAAGAGATTCAACCAAACGATTACAGAGAGAATAAATTGTATGAGTGTGTAAAATATGAGAAAAAGCTAACCCATCTCAACTTTGGACCGGCTTAAAACAAACCCTAACAACCGACCCTTTTACAACTTTACAAAAAAGACAGAAAAGACCCTATACTTAATCAAATATGTAAAATGACATAACTGGTCCCTGTAGTAAGGATGACTAAACCCAACTGTGTCCCGTCGTTGTATAAGTACAATTTTGCCCCCATACTAGGTATGTTGACTACTTTTGACTTATACTCGATTCACAAAGGGTTTAGCTCTTCAACATCTTCTTAACACATGATCTTGAGCATCACAAAGCTTGAAAAATAACCTGCAACACTAATCATACACTAAGTAAAAAGCATAAAGAGAAGGGAAATTAGATTGTGTCATTTTAACACGTCACCACTTAAACTACAATACAAAGGTAAGGTATGAAACTTAAACTTACACATTTTTATTTTTATTTTTTATAAAGAGAGCGCTTGATGTTGGCTAACAAGTCTCAAGATTAAATTTTCTCTATCACTATTCATCAAGGAAAAAACGACAACACTAAATTCCAAAAAACCTCCCCGAACAATGGTGAATATACAAAGTTTTCAGACGTAAAAAACATAAAATAAAATCATTATTTTATTAAAAACACTTAAACAAACTCAACCCATATTTTCAAATGGCCATATCTGCCAGCTCGCCGAGAGTTAAATTTTTCTGACTTCATCGTTCAACTCGAAATAATTTTACGAACAAAACGCAACTAGCTATGCGCAAGACGGACTGTTTCTAAAAAAAAAAAAAAAATATTTCGGGATATTTTTCCCATACATATACGTACACGTATAACAACCTAAACTAACCACATCATATCGATGGTTATGTTCCTTTTTTATGCAATTTTCTGGTGTTAAAAACGCGGAGTTCTTAGGTAACTAGTTACTAACCACGTGTTTCCAAACATACCCGTAGCAACGTGTTTTTAATTCTGTAAATATATGACGCTACGTTAAATATAAATATGCAATCTGAAAGGCCCGGCCCGTCGCATCTCACGGGCCGATATTTTTCTAACTATATATAATACAAATGCAAACTTAAGTTATAAACTTTAACGAATAGAGGCAAAGCTCAAACCATTAAGCTCTAAGCTGACAATCAAACTTGACCATTATTTCATATCAACCTAAGATTGTCAAAGATGGAAAAGGGGTTTTTGCGATTCCTTAAAAATGATATGGTTAATGAATGATTTTGCAGTATACAAATTATCCGGTCATAAAGAATAAGTAAATTAAATACTCCGTATTACTTACGTCGTTAAAACTAAGTGAAATTAATGAGTCACGTTTTATAAATAGTATCATTTGACTGCTTTCTGAATAATATCATTTGAATTTGACTAGCGTGTGGGTACCCAAAAAAAAAAAAATCAACAGCTTCAAATCCACCCAAGTACAATAATAAATCTGGCCCGTTGAATAATAATCAACAAATAGTCCATTTTTGATTTATTTATATTCTCAAAACATAGATCACACACATTCACAGAGAATATCCCACTTACTCACATGGCACACATTAGCAACATGCCGGAAATTGACACAAAATCCGGTTACTGCAAATCAAACTGTACCTTCTACAGTAAACGGAAACCGGTACCTTTACCATCAAACGAAACACTCGATGTAACCACCTTCATCTCGGCGCGTGCACACCACGGCACAGTCGCCTACATTGACGCCTCAACCGGCTTCCGTTTAACATTTTCCGACGTATGGAAAGCAGTTGAATCTCTCTCTTCCTCATTATCCGATTACGGTGTTCGTAAAGGCGACGTCGTTTTACTACTTTCACCTAACTCAATTTACTTCCCAATCATTTGCCTTTCCGTTATGTCATTAGGAGCTGTTATAACAACCACAAATCCGTTAAACACGAACCGCGAAATTAATAAACAGATCGCTGATTCGAAACCGATGCTCGCGTTTACTGTCCCCGAGCTGTTACCAAAGCTCGGGGACTCTGATCTCCCGATCGTGTTAATAGGATCGGGAGATGGTATCGGAAACGTGAAATTGGTTAGCACGTTAGCCGAAATGATGGCTAGTGAGCCTAATAGGACACGTGTCAAGGAAAGAGTGACACAAGATGATACGGCCACGCTTTTG
Organism: Rutidosis leptorrhynchoides; assembly: GCF_046630445.1. Taxonomy (NCBI): domain Eukaryota; kingdom Viridiplantae; phylum Streptophyta; class Magnoliopsida; order Asterales; family Asteraceae; genus Rutidosis; species Rutidosis leptorrhynchoides. The sequence continues at coordinate 649,358,617 of NC_092334.1, forward strand.
TACTCGTCCGGAACAACCGGAGCGAGTAAAGGCGTGGTCTCGTCTCATCGCAATTTAATTGCGATGGTTCAAACAGTTTTAGGACGGTTTGATTTAAATGGTCTTCAAACATTTTTATGCACGGTTCCGATGTTTCATATATACGGATTGGTAGCATTTGCGACAGGACTAATAGCGTCTGGTGCGACTATTGTCGTCCTGTCGAAATTTGAGATCCATGAAATGTTATCTGCTATTGGTAAGTACAAAGTCAGTTACTTACCACTAGTGCCACCAATTCTGGTGGCACTAGTAAATAACGCAGAAAAAATAAAGGAAAAATACGATTTGAGAAGCTTAAAATGGGTGTTATGTGGCGGTGCGCCGTTAAGTAAAGAATTAACGGAAGGGTTTATGGAGAAGTATGGTGGAGTGACGATTATGCAAGGGTATGGGTTAACGGAATCGACCGGAATCGGAGCGTCAACAGATACGGTTGAGGAGAGCCGGAGATATGGGACGGCGGGGATGTTGTCGTCGAATATGGAAGCGAAGATTGTTGATCCGGTGACCGGAAATGCATTGCCGGTTAATCGGACAGGGGAGCTTTGGCTTAAGGGTCCTACGGTTATGAAAGGTACGATAAGCAAATTTATGATTTTATTGTTGTCTATATCATATTAGAGAATTTGAATTAGATTTTGCCTACGTTATTTTATTGTTTATTACAGTACATTCTTGGTTGTAGTTTAGCTAAACATCTAGTCTTGTCTTGATTATCTCAAAAAATTAAAAAGTGATAATATAAAAACTACTGTAATTCTTATTCTTATTCTTATTCTTATTCTTACTACTATACATGAAGAGGTATTTTGCCATCTTGAACAGTTGAGCTCCACCATAAGTATATACGGAGTAATATATATTTTATATAAATATATAATATATAATATATAATGATCCTTAAAGTTGAATGTATAGGTTGACTTTGACACAATTAGAGCATTAGACCACCCCTATGGTTAGTTACCCGCTCATTACCCGTAACTAACTATAGGCACCATTTAGTTACCCGCGTTAGTTACCCGCTTTCACCATAGATTTAACGGAAGAGTTATAGGAATTGCGGGTCTCAGTGCTTTTTATTGTTGAACTTGATGCTTTATTGCTTGTACGTTGTATATTAAGAGGAGTATTGTTTTAGCCATGATAGGAAGTGTTTAGTTATGAGTTAGTTATAGGATATTGGTGTTGATGTAGCGCTGATGTGGAAGGTTAAGAGGATGAATAGTTTAGTTACGATAGGGAGTGGCCTTATTGTGTCTGAACATTATCTGATATTAATTGAAATGTTCCATTTAGTTACGGGAGTGATATTGTAACATTTATGTATAAACAATGATGATTTACAGTGTTATACAGTACAATACTGTAAATTATAATTAGTTGTGTTTATAATAAAAATGGTTGTGTACATATTATCGCCCCTTTATAGTTAAGCAAGAAAAAAAAGATAGTAATTGTAAAAAAAAAAATTATTATTTAACTTTCAGAGGTTTAGTTTAGGATGAAACTAAATGAATCAAAAGAAATGGAAAAAATAGTTTTTTTAAGGAAAGAAAAGAAAAGAAGGTGAAATTGGGCTTAATTTTTTCCACAACAATTCATTCTAAACTGGAACAAAGCGTAAATTTCACTTTAATAATCATTGGCTATACGTTAATTGTCCAAATTTTGGTACTGCGAGATTGTTTATTGTCGTAAGGCTTGTGTTTCGTCCTTAGGTACAGAGGTATCTTCGAACATAGGTAAGATAAGCAACCGTATAGGGTCCAAAAATTTAGAAGCGCTCAAAATTTGAATATGTAAATATTTTTCTCAATATATTTAATTAAATCAAATAAAAAATTGTCTACTTAGTTTTTCAAAAAAAAAAAAAAAAAAAAAAAATTGTCTACTTAGTTATTAATAGTTAAATACAATGTAAATAAATAAATAAATAAATTGGAGTATTATTTTTTATGCATAATAAAAAAAATTAACGTATATGTGAACCCATTTTATTTTCGTCTAGAACCTTTAAATTTTGTCGAGATAACCATGCTTTTAGGTAGTCCTTTTTTAAAGGATGTTAAGATACGTGTTAGTCCTTTTAGGATCAAAAGAGGAAGTAAAATGAGTGTAGTATGTTTATGCATTTTAACGATAATCTTAACTTAAAGGAGATGATATTTCCACATCTACTTTTACTTCATCCACCATTATTTGATATATTTTTCTCCAAATATCCCTCCATAATATTTAACAGAAAACTTGTTTAAGTTATCATTTAAGGGTATTTTAGAACATTTATGTGGAAGGAGTAAAAGTAGTGGTCAATATATCATCTCCCTGATATGATTAATATAAGTGAATAGAAAGATGTCAACTGTAATTGTATGTCATATGATTAGATATACGGAGTAGATATTTAGGCCGCCCTTACTTGATGTCAAAACCAAAAGTGACTTTTTTTTGACGAAATTAACATCCATCCAATAACGGGGTGTGAAAATTGACAAAAGAAGAGACGTCGGTCAAATTGATGACGGGCGAAGAAGAATGTTGGCACTCAAATCTTTAATTTTGACACATCATTTTTATATTATTATATTATTATTTTATTTTATATTTTTAATTTTTAATTATATTTTGTTCTCCCCGTTATAACTCGTAAAATACAGACGGTGTCAACTCACCGTCAAGAACCTCTAAACCTTTAAAAAAAACTTAAATTTATCTTTCACATTACAATCACGGTTTTACGTGTGGACTGATAGAAGTACACGTTAGGGTGGTTTCGGTATGTTTGTTGGGGTTAATGGTTACGTGGGGACAAGCTTTTTGTTGACAAAGACGATGAAAGTGGTTTCACTCTCATCTCACTTATAACCAAGGTTGTAAAAGTCACGAGTCGGGGTCGCATCGGTCGAAACCTAAAAAGGACGCGTCGGCCGAGTCGGGGACGCATCAGGTACGCATCGGTCGTTGACCAACGTTGACTTTATTGATAATTTCTTAAATATATATTTAAATATATATTTAAATATATATAAAATACTTGATTCTGTATCATAAATTTCTTAAATAAGAACTTGAATTTAAATACAATCAAACTTAAAACTTAATTAATGTTACCGAGTACATAATCAGTAAGGACACAGAGAAAAGAGCGGCCCAAAAAATGAAAACAAACCCTAATTTTAGAACATATCACATCTTGACGAAAATTTGAATGTTTTTGACCAACTTTGACCGTCTTTGACCGAACTTTTAGATTTGACCGTCTTTTGAGTTGTTTTCAGAAAAAACGGGACGGAGAACTCAAAAAAACGACGCATCGGCCGACGCGTCGACCAAGTCGACCGACTTTTACAACACTGCTTATAACTATAGTAATCTTTAAAATAATATAATTAATTAAATTAATTAAATTAATCAATTACTTTATGTTTGGTTTATATCCACCGACAGCTAAAATAGGGATAAGGGCATAAGTCGTCTTTGTTTTTTCATGAAAATAAAACTTAATGCAGTAAATCATCTAGCTATTTAATAGTTTATGAGAAACTTATGTTGATGATCTCTCTGATTATATAAAAAATACTCCATATGAGTTTAGTCTTTTGTACTTTTTATTTATGTTGTTAGTCTTTTATTATATCTATACATATATATAAATCAAAAAAGTTTTTGGGTAGTAGTCATTTTCTTATTAAATTGAATTAATTATTAATTATAATTTAATATATACATATAGATTTACATATCTATAGTTTTCATTAAAATTCTATAACGATGATTTCATTATTAGGCTAATTTTTTTGTTAAAAAAAATCAAAAAACAAAAGAAAAAAAATCTAAGCATGGTGAGTAATGTCATTAATCTAAATAAATTTGAATTAAAATTAAATCTTATTAATTAATTATTATTATTAAATTTTATTAATAATTATTTTCATTATTAAAGATTAATATAATTTTGCATTATTTCAATTAATTTTTTTGAATTGAGTACGCGAAGGTATAAAAGCTAGGCAGAAGGAAACCAATTCTAAATTTATATTTTAATTTACGTTTTTAAAATAAAATGACAACCAATATTATCTCTTATGATCGGATGTGGATTGTTTAATATGCATTTGAGGTGTTTGATAAAATGTTCAGCTGACGAGTTTCTTAGTCGGACTCTGTGGTTCTACAGGTCATTAAACTAAATGGCTTTTGCATTTATATTCACTTAATACCTAAAATATATCATTAAACTGTTTCGTTTAAATAAACTCGTAATTCTACGGGTCATTTCACTAGTAAAAGGGGCTAGGGACGTTCGCGGAGTCCGTGCCTTCCGTACCGCCGTAGGTCGTTCTTGGGCGGATCCCGCTCCTAAACATAAGGGATAGGGGTCCTGGGGCCGGGCCTACCATATCAAAAGGGTCGTAGAAAAAGAACCCGGTTTAGAGGGATTACTAAAAAGAGAAAGAAAGTGATAGATGTACTGAGCTGTTTCCGCTGTGTTTATGAATTGCATTTTATATATATATATATATATATATATATATATATATATATATATATATATATATATATATATATATATACTAAGATAAAAATAGATAAGATTTGGTTAAAATCTCATACGGAGTATAAAATATAAAATATAATGATAATAAAAGACGTGCCATTTGTTATTTGACGTGGACGAAGTAGCTAGAGCATCAAATATCGTTAGTTTGTTGCATTAAAAATATTAAAATTTACGTAACTTGTACGTAGTAGTTTAACACTCAATGCAAATACAAAACGCATGTATACCAACATATTTAAAAGTAATATTTATTTTTATGTAGTTAATAAATAATATTGTTAATAATGAATACGGAGTATATTAGAATTAAATGGATTAGTTGAAGAAATGGCCGAAAAACTCGGTCTTTCAACTATTGTTTTAGTTGTAGTCTTATTTAAAAGATATATGATTTTGGGCTTAAACAGTTAAAAATATAAATATAGTATCTTTTAATTATCAAAATATTAAATTTAATAAATAAAATTAGGTAGTATATAATTTATATTTATATATAAATAATTATAAAGATATTAATGGAGAGAAATAAAAAAAAAAATTTAGTCGTTAAGTTAATAACACCACTTAAAACCACTTTTAAAATTTGTCAACACCACGAGCTCTTCAACTAAAAAGAATAATTGTTTGTAACAATCAAATACCACTTCTGCAAATTTTCAACACCATAGGCTCTTAAACTTTAAAAACTATATGTTATATAGTATAAAGGTACGTGATGGCTCACAATTGAAACTATTTGAAAAACTCAAAATTCCAAGTGATTTTTAACTATTTTTTAACTACCGTATAATGCACGGGCTCCATACATTAACTAATTTATAAAGTGTTAGCAATTTAGTAATTTTATAATTTATTATCATTTTATTAAAAATATCAGCTCTAAGGAATCAAATGAGAACCTTTTTGGTCCACATAACTATGAGAACTAGTAGGTCGAACAAAAACAAGGGCGGACGCACAAAATTAATTCTTCGAACATTTTTAGTTAGATGCAAAAATTCAGCTTGTTTTACATTCATGTAGAACATGATGTTCTACATCTACATTCTTGTAGAACATGATGTTCTACATCAGTTTTTCAGTAGTTTTCTAACATGTTTTTGTGATTTTAGAATTTAGATTTTAGATTTTAGATTTAAGATTTAGGGTTTAGATTTTAAGATTTAGAGTTTAACACGAACGGATTAGGGTTTTGGGGCAAACCCAAAACACTAACCCTTAAACGCTAAACTCTAAATCTGACTAAATTAAAAAAAAAAAAAAATGAAATTAAACAAAAAGAGATGCATTTCTAACAAAATTAAAGAAGTTCGAACAGGATTGAACAAAAATATAACTAGTCGAACAAAAAATGTAGGACATGATTTTTGTTATATACTCGGTATATATATAAATTAAATGATTATAAATAAATTTATAATATTAAAGTTAACACACTTAGACTAATCTCAACTATGACACCTATCATACAACCACATTGGTGCCACGTCAGCACTATCTCAGCACCTTCTTTCAACCACATTCCCAATCACATTCTCAACCACATTCACTAACAACCATCACATCAACCACATCGATCCCGCTTTCAATATTTTTTATTTTATCACATTATTAATATTATTATTATTATTATTATTATTATTATTATTAATTATTAATGTATTTATTTTTTTAATACTTTTTTTCAACTGTTTTTTTTTTATTTTTTTTAACAAGTTGATTAAAATAGATATAGATATTATCATTAAATAAAAACACAAATAACATTAGTTAAAGTACAATTAAAAATAAAAAAACAAGACATAATTAAAAACTACAAATTTGAAAAACATAGAGCTTAATCTTCTTTGTCGGACTTGTACTCCGCTAAGTACTACTTGGTGAGTTTGCTCCGATATTTCATTATCAAATCATATTGGTCCGGAGGAATGTTGGTAGAAACTTCTCGAGATAAAAGCCTTAAACCATCAAACTTCGTACCCGTTTATGCTTCTTTTCGTAACTCCTCCATAGTTTGCCTTGTAGCTATGGACGAATCGATAACACGAGCTCGAGCCTCGTCCGAAGAAAGCCGAGAAGCCACATTCGAAGAACCGGAACTTTTAGCACTTTTTGAACTATCACGACCTCGTGGACGACAGATAGGATCTCCCCGGAATAAAGGCAGCAAATTCGGTACATTCGTGGACGGTATCGGTCTCGGGTCGGGATCTTCAAGATTAATTGAGTTGGGTTGGGCGCGTTTGTTGTTGAAGCCTTCATAAGTTATAAGTTGAGGACAATCTTTTATACTATTCCAAGCATCTTCGTATGAGAATGACTTAGTCGGTTGAAGTTTGAAACCTTTTTTCGCATGTTTCATAATCTGCGTCATTCTCTCCACTTTTCGGTTGTTTTAGCTTTTCATTAATTCCAATGAAGATCTTGATGTCTTACAAATTTTACTCCACTTTCCCGTTAATTGATCTTATCAGCGAGGCTCGGTAACCAACCTGTTGTACTCCTCTCGGACGGTGGACCAAAATGTCCCGGTAGTTTGCGAGTTCCCGATAATGTTGTTTTCAGAAGCTCTCGCCTAACACTCCTCTATAATTCGACTTTCATCATCGAACCACATAACATTTGCCCGTTTTCCTTTTCCACGTGACTCGGGTGTTTGTGTTTCTTCAACTTCTTCAGTTACAAATTGAGTTTCTTGAACCGCATCAATATCGGGTTATGAACCTTCTGACGGAGGGTTAATTGGTGTGTTAACTTGTGGTTGATACACATTTTGGTGGGGGTTTCCGAAATGTTGTGGTGGCCTTGTGGATGACCAAAACTGAAATTTTGTGGACCTCCGTATCCGTAACCAAAATTTTGTTGAGGCGTTCCGAAACCACCTAGTAGATGAGTGAAATGTTGTTGGAATATTGAAACCTTGAAACCTTGAAATTACAAAATAAAATTTCATAATAAAATATGGTTTTTCAATTACCACAGAGGCATTGCCGGAGTGGTTTTCAAGCCTAAGTAGGGATTTCCGCAATTAGTTGTCAAGCCACCCGGGTTCAATTCCGATAAGGGGAAGGTTTTCTCTAGAATTTTTCCGCGATTAGTTGTCAAGCAACCCGGAACCCGCGATTAGTTGCCAAGCAACCCGGGTCAATCCTTGGAGTTTTCTACCTAGCGTGTGTGAGTCGCAAATGAGAGTATTCGATGCTAAAATTTACTGTTAAAAAAATACCTTATATGAAGGTCAAATAAGTAAGTAGTAATTATAATTGTTTAATCGGTTTAATCACTAGAATAATCTAAAAACAAATTATTCCCCCCTCCTATTTAAATGCCTTTTAGGAATTTTTGTTAGATGTAAAATATGATGAATTAATGTAAGCTTTTATTTTAAATTCAAAGTAAATTTAAATGAATTTATTTAAGAAATTAATGATTTATGCTAATAAATGATGGTAAAATAAGAGTTCATTGATATTTAATAGTTATATTTTGAATGTGTAAACTTATTTCAGAAGAGCTATAAATAATAAGACACATTTATTTTAAAAGGGGAAAATAGTTTTTTTAACATTTTTATAAGTGACAACATCTATTTTGCGTTCACGTTAACAATTCGGAATAAGCGAGAAAATATGCTCTTTGAAGATGACTCTTTTGGTCTATGAGTTTTCTTTTAACGGTAAGTCAATCTCTTAATTGATGACGTGTTTTAATATGGCTAGGTCAATTTTTTTATTTTTTTTATTTATTTTTTTTTTTTGAAAAGCAAAAAGTTTTATTACAATATCTGGATTGTATCGTTACAAGTCCCTATAATCATCTATACAATGATATGAACAAAGTCGAAATAATTGGAAAAGGTTGGATTAAACTATAAACGTGAAGTCGGGAGAGACGAAGCCTACTTAGCACTATGAGGGAACGAACTTGAAAGGAACAAGCGGGGACGGAGGAGGCAAACCGTACCGATCAAGCGGCGACAAAGTAGCCAAACAAACCATCCCATTTAATCTACCCACATAAACTAAATAGAAACTTCGGACTCTACCCGATTTAAATAATGTCGTGTTAACCGATTCCCATGCGATTTGGAGGCGGTGCTACGTAATAAGAAGGGTTGAGTAGCCATTGATGCCATTCAATAGGATTTTTCTTCCGAGAACGATTTGAGATCCAACTAAAACTTTGTGATTGAATCTCGGAGATGAGTAATGCGGGATTCCACATTACACTTTTTTTTTTTTTTGGGACAGCGATTGGGATCACCCGAGTGGGACTAAACCACCCGTTGCGATCATCTCACGTTTCGACTATGCCGATGCAGCGATAATAACCCCGCCCCCATTGCTGCCCGGGAGGAAACCTTGAAACCGATCCAAGGGCACGGCCAAGTAAAAACCCCCTCCCCTTTACCCCCCAAACGATAGGGGAAAAGTGCCATTGGGCCATGAGTGGATACTTCATGGCAGAGATGAAATGCCCTTTACACTTACTCTTAGTAATAATAGTTATGTATTTTTTTTTTTTTTTTTATCTTGAGATTTTATTTCAGGTTACTTTTTTTTTTTAATACGAGTAAATTCTTTATTGTTATATTTAAAATGAAATGGAAATAAATCTAAAGAAGTTAAAATTTATAGAAAAAGTGAATTTAATCTCTCAGAAGCTTCTATAAACTAGTTTGTCCAATACATTTTTAATGTCCTAAATCGAATTCAATAGATATATCTTACAACATTGCCAATCCCATTTAGCATTAAAAAGTTGTTCGCATCCCATCTCAACTTTGCATCGTCGGACCCCTGTACTTTATTTCTTTTCAACATGGATGGTCCTTGTAATTTGCATTCTGAATCATCAATGCTCCCTTTGGTGCATATCCACTGGGACCATTCTTGACAAAAAAAAAAAAAAAAATGCAAACCACATAGACCACCGGTGATTCAAATGCAAATCACAGATTTGCAGGGATCATTTTTAAAAATCACAGGGATCACCAGTGATTTCTTAAACAAACCACAGGAACCATTCATGATATTTTGTCTAAATTAAATGTTATATAATGTTGTTGTAGGATACTTTAGTAATGCCGAAGCTACTGCCTCAACATTAGACTCAACCGGATGGTTAAGAACCGGAGACCTTTGTTACATTGATGAAGACGGGTTCATATTTGTGGTAGATCGATTAAAAGAGCTCATCAAATATAAAGGTTATCAGGTAATTCATATATAAACAAATCTCTCACATTTGCATACAATTTTAGCTTATACAGATGTGTGACTTAATTTAGATATTACATATATGATAGATAATGTAAATGTCCAAAAGAACCTTTGCCATATCTCTGGTGGCCAGGGAAAGATCAGAAACGGCTTCGGTTTAACATATTTACCTGTTTTATATGTCATATACATCCGAGTAAAAATACTCGTTGGGTAGCCTAAACAGCAAAAAACCTTATATGTTTATATATTTTATGTGTTGCATCGGCACTTATTATTGTTGCTAAATATAATGCTTGGCTGATTCCTTCCAATAGGTTCCTCCAGCAGAACTCGAAGCTCTGTTACTAACTCACCCTGAAATTGACGATTGTGCTGTGATCCCGTAAGTTCATATATTGGTAACAAAATCTACAATCTGAAATGGGCAAGTATGATTCTAAAAACTTTTGGTTATTAACTGTGTCACAGGTTTCCTGATAAGAATGTTGGGCAATTTCCCATGGCGTATGTGGTGAGGAAAAGTGGAAGTAATTTGTCTGATAAACAAGTTATGGATTTTGTTTCCGGACAGGTACATATTACTCTAACAAAATATGATATATATATATATATATATATATATATATATATATATATATATATATATATATATATATATATATAGTGGTAGGATCAAGAGGGAAGTAACCATTCGGGGGGAAGCGGGGGAAGCAAAAACTTTTTTTTTTTTTTCGTTTTTTGAAAAAACTTTGTTCACGAACATTATAGATAATGAAAATATGAACATTTAGTAGAGACACTTTGTGATAAATGTTTTTATTTTGGCGGGAAAACGCTCGAAGAAGTAATATATAACAATTATCGTGTTTTTCGAGCGTATTTTGTGGTTTTAGCTATTGGGGTTTAGATATTAGGGTTTAGATATTAGGGTTTATAGGGTTTAGATATTAGGGTTTAGAAATTTAGGGTTTAGATTTAAGGTTTAGATTTAGGATTTAGATTGAGTTTTTAACACGAACGGTTTAGAGTTTAGAGTTTAGAGTTTAGGGTTTAGGGTTTAGGGTTTAGGGTTTAGGGTTTAGGGTTTGGTGTTTTGGGTTTATGGAATAAACCCAAAACACCAAACCCTAAAACCTAAACTCTAAATCGGGCTAAATTTTACTTCACAAAACATGAAGAAAAAAAAACGTTCATATTCTTCACGAACAATATTATCTTGAATGTTATTTTTGTCGATCGTTTTCCCGCCTAAATAATAACATTCATCACGAAGTGTTTCTTCTAAATGTTCATATTTTCGTGTGATCTTAATGCCGGAAAAAAAAAATTTCAAAAAAAAATTTCAAAAAAAAAAAAAAATTTTGCTTCCCCCCGCTTCCCCCCAATTGGTTACTTCCCCATTGATCCTGCCCTACTTCCCCATTGATCCTGCCCCTATATATATATATATATATATATATATATATATATATATATATATATATATATATAACGCGAGTATCAAAACTTTAAATACAAGCGAGTTAGACAAGTAGCTTTCATCGGGTCAGCAGTACTAATTTAGTTATATCACTAGGTGGCTCCATACAAGCGAGTCAGACGAGTAGCTTTCATCGGATCAGTACCAAAGAACCCGTCGGGGAAGATACTAAGAAAAGATTTGATACAACTCGCAACTTCCGAATCAAAAATGTAAAATAAGAAGAATATATTCATCAACTTCAATAGAGAAGTTTATTTGATAGGGCTTGAAGTAAATGATGTGCTTGCTTATAAGTTTTGTATATTCTTACCAAAAAATGCAAGTCCTAAGAATGATTTATATGATCAAAACATGTCCACTACAACATGTTTTGGTAATCTATGACAATAAATAACAACAGTTTTCTGTTGCCTTTTTAATTATATGAAAAGATTAAACTAATTTAATGCAGGTTGTAATGAATTCGTGTACACATCTATACGTGTGAGTTGTAACTAGCTAAATAGATTGCACGTCGCAGAAGTGTGGTTTGCGAGGTTTGTTAGGGAATAAATCAAAAGTCCCGCATTAGACACGAGAAAAAATAAATGTATGCATAAGTGTATCTTTCTAAAAATGGTTTTAGAGTACTGTTTGTACAATTCTTGGCAACCCTTGTTAAGGGAACAAGGATATTGAGATGTGATCACTGAGTGGATGATATTACAGGGTATGATAATGAATGTATGCTTGTTGGCGATTCCTCGAAGGTAGTACGAAGGTATCGTACTTTACGCCACCAAGATACGAATGTAACTCATAGAGAGTATTATGTGTGAGTAATTGTGACTTAGAGTGCATGTCAACTTCAGAGATCATGTTCTCCTTTTATAGGGTTAGGCAATAGCTCTATCACCAGCTGTCTAGGTGGGATCAGTCTCCAAGGCGATCTCTGATGAGACAAAGGGGACTTTCCCTTTGGCCGACTGCCATTCCTACTGGTTTAAGAAAGCTATCCTACAACATTCATCTTTTGTCATTTGGATGTTATTGGAAGCGAGTTTGGTCAACCCGCTTACTTCTCTCCTTCAGTCTAGGCAATCTTGTGACTTTAGGATGAGTCTTTGTCCATTGGTAACCGTGATCCCTTCGTCACCACGTTCCTTCATTACCATTGCTTCGTATAACGGATGTGGTTTATTACCAATTCTGAATATTAGGATTATACTTTGGGAGCATTCTTCTTTTATCATTTGGGCGCCATTATTTGAGTTTGAGGATATCCCACTCATAGTTTGTATTTGACATATGTGTTCTTGTGATCCAATCTTATGTCATCTACCCTCGTTAAGCGTGATATCTCTGTTAGCTTATCTTCGTTTATTATCTTGACGGGGAGATACACTATCAAGTACTAAGAGTATTTTGGGCTTATGCAGTGTTGTAAATCTCCTTATTTCTCCCTGAGATCTCTTTGAGATCTCGTTTTTAGAGGGCAACCGAGACGAGATGTCAATCTCTCGAGATTTCCCGGTCAACAGGGTCAAACTTGGTCAAAAGTCACGATTTCTCGAATTTTCTTGCTCATTTCTTGGAATTTCTTACTTATTTCTCGAATTTTTTTGTAAAATCTCGTATAAATGTATATAAATATACATATAGTTATTTACATATATAAATTTATAGAAAAACTAAAAAGTCAACGTCCGATATCCCCCCAGATTTTTTCGAGATGCCGAGATCTCCCAAAAAATGTCCAAACGAGATCTCTCCGAGATCCGAGTTCCCCAACTTTCGGCTTATGTATGTATAGGACATGTTGTTTGGGCTACGGATCCATCTAGTGGTATCAGATCCTGGTTATAGCCCTGATTTGGTGGACCGCATAATGGGCGCACCTTTCAATGAGCCGAATAATGAGCGGAACTGACTATTGTACGAGAGGAGGTTTATTGGGGTGTAAACCAAAGTCCCCCCCCCCCCTGGACGTAGGAAGAAACAAATGTATGCGTGCGCGACCAGGTCATGACCTAGATTTCCTGAAGACACTTCGCACAACGATCATTGCGCATGTGTGGTGCGATGCATGTCTTCGAATAATGTTAGTAGTGACCAAAAAATCTTTCGGTTACGACCAAGGTTTCTCTGTCATTATCTTGTTGCGACCTGAATTTTTCGATGATGAGCTAGTCACGATCTAGTTGCAACGGTCATGAGATGGTCGCGTCGGTTATGACACGTTTGAAGTACGTTATGACCCGATCCTGACTGAGAAATTTAGTTAATGATCGAGATATTTCAGTACATGCATACTGCCCAAGTGTGAAGTGTGTGAGAATATAGGTCAAAATGCTATTTTACGTGATTTTAGATCTCACACACACACACACACAAACACACACACACACACACACACATATATACTCCATCCGTTTCATTTCAATAGTCCCCAAATGACTTTCAAAGGTTTTTTTTACTCAACTTTGACTCGAAATATCTTAATTTAATGTGTGTTATATATTATTTGATGAAAATTATACCAATCAAAACACATTAAATGAGCAAAATATCTTAATTTAATTTGATGAAAATTATACCAATCAAAACACATTATTTGACTCGAAATATCTTAATTTAATTTGTGTTATATATAATTTGTGTTATATATTATTTAATTTGTGTTAAATATTATAAATTTCGTCAAATAATATGTAACACAAACAAAAATATTTTGAGTCAAAGTTGAGCAAAAAGGACTTTGAAAGTTAAATGAGAACTGTTGGAATCATGAAATGAGACAGAGGGAGTATATAACTTATCTCTTATGCCAAGTTCTCTCGAGATCTATATATATATATATGGGCTAATCAAGAGAGGAATGAATTTTTAGGAGAAAGGAGAAGTAAAAGATTATATACATATAATGTTATTCTCTAAGCCAAAATTTGTAAAACTTCATCGGAAATATCAAATTTCCGTGAAATTTGTTTTTCAACATTTCTATAAAAAAATATCATTTTACATTAAAAATGTTAACATTTTCGACAAAATCAATAACATTTATTAAATATAATGTTTTCTGGGTTAAAAAAATATGTATTTCACCACTTAAAATTTATTCTACGAAAACATTCGTCATAATTAATGTTATTCTTATTATAGATTTTGATCAACAAAATATATTTTTGTCCGTATCAATTATGTTTTACACATATATCATGAACTAGTATAGGGATGACAATAGATCTAAAAAAATCCAAGATCCGTTGGTACCCGCGCCCGTGATGGGCAGGTAAAATAAAAAATCTTTATCCGCGGGTAGGCGATGGATGTAACTTGTATCCCCGGACGGGTCGCGGGTGGGTGATGGATACAATAGATCCGTTGCGGGTAAAATTCGATCCGAAAATCCGTAATACCCGTTCGAATAATCCACGGATATACCCATTCAAAATGGGTGAAAATCGCCACCTTGAATAAATGGCCAGTAGGTAATAATACTCTGTATAAGTTTCTACATTCGTCATATCATTTTGGTATCGAACTTTTTAGTAACTAGAGCGTCCTACAACTACACATTACATGTATTATATAATCAAAGAATGTTGTTGTTTGTTTCGTTTATTAGACTATCTTAATGAAGCTAATTTTTACGAATTACTTTAGTAATTCGTCAACCTACTGTATGATTACTTTTAGCAACTAAATTTTGATGTTTGTTAATTTTAAACATTGTAGCTTCACATATATTAGCAAAAGAGTATAACTAAAATATGTTTTCTCATTTTATTACATCATAAACATGGATATTTGACTGGATGGTCTTTTTCATGTCACTTTTAATTTTGTAATAATGTTTATTTTTTATTTTTGAATACTTTAATTTACATATACTTCATGAATAAAATCCGCAGGTAAACCCGTGACCCGCGAATATCCGTGGATACGGGCATGGATCTAAAATAAATCCGTTAACCAAGATCCGCGGACTAATGGATCATCAAAAAATCCGCGGGTGCGAGTGTTGGATGTAGGGATCCGCGTCCACGACCCGCGAGTGCCATCTCTACTATGTAAATACAACGTTATATATATATATATATATATATATATATATATATATATATATATATATATATATATATATATATATATATATATATATGTGTGAATAACGAAATAATTAATAACATTATTTATAAAGAATGTTTTACTTCTCATTCCCCAAAAAATCAGTTTCCCCCTCGATTACTTCCTAAAAATCAGTTGCCTTTCAAGTTGTGCTCATATATGGAAGCCTTTTAATATATGATTGTGGGTTCTATTCTTATTACAGTCATATATGGGATATTGGAGGTATTTTATGGGCAACAAACCCTTATAACGTGAAGTTGATGAGTTTTAATATGAAACACATGATTAAGATGTATCTCGCAACCAACCATTGGTGTGCTATGTTAATAGATTATCTTATTAGTGGAATCGATTTTAAGGTTGTGAGTTCGAGTCTAGTGATGCACAAATAAATATATATATATATATATATATATATATATATATATATATATATATATATATATATATATATATATATATATATATATATATATATATATATATATATATATATATTGGTGGATTACTTGTGTAACAACAACAACAACAACAACAAAACACAATCCCGCATATGCGAGGTATGGGGGAGGTGAGATGTAGACAATCCTTCCCCTATCCTAGAAAAAAGACGAGTCATTTCTCCACCCGAAGTGAAACACTCCCAAGAGTAGAGAAAGTCATCCCTCTCAATGTTCTATGGATAGAGAGATTGCTTCCAAAAGGACCTCCGGCCTATAAGTAGGAAACATTTTAAAAAATAAAAATAAAAAATGAGACGCCATGAAAATGGTAGAATCAAATTTCCATGTGTTTTAAAATACTGCCTGGAATTCAATTTAGGCTCTAAGCGACAGTCAAGTCGCCAATAAATCGACGCTTGCTGTTGACTCGATTAATAGAGCCAAAAATTTAAATGTGATTATTGCTTATAAAAGATAAAAATTTAAATGGATATAGGTAATAAGTGCTTGATAAAAATTTAAATGGATATAGGTAATAAGTGCTTGTTTCAATTGTTATCAACGAGGATTCGACGCATAAGAAAATATTAAACAAAAGATACGGTTATGACAAGTCAAGAAAACATAGATACACTAGAATGTTCGTTTAGCACAGTTTGTGCTTTGATGATTATTAGGCATCCGGGATGTCAAGAGAGATTGTATCGCGAAGATGAGATCAAGTCTCGGGATAATACTAGTTGTCCTTGGTTGAGATATGATAATGTACGAGATTGATTGGTTAGTTGACGGTATGCATATATGTATATATTTATTATTTTCACTAAACATTTCTTAGACATTATATATAGGCTTGAACGCTGATAAGGGGAAGGGTAAGAATGTGAAATTGCTTGAGTAGCTTGTTGACGGTTGTTATGAGACTTGAAAATCGCACTTATAATGATGGCTTGTAGTTTTGAAGGGGTAGATATAACCTAAAAATACATGCTCTAATACCACGTGAAACGATCACCGAACGACACTCAAAAAACAACTTCTTATTTTTAAACATTCTGTGCGCGGAGTGCACACTTAGTTGTGTGCACTCTGCGCACTAGGCTTCTTATAATGAGTGTCCCTTTAATTGGTTACTCATTAATGGCCTACACATTGGTGTGCTATTTTAATATGTTACCTATTAGCGAGCTATTCGTTGGTGGGCTATATATATGAACGAAAAATGAGTTAATGATAAGGACACAATCGTGTTTATACACATCCACCGACTGTTCTTTAAATTATAGCGGCGGAAATAGTAATACAACCGAACTTGAACCGGATGACGGAAATTATTGTCATAGATCATCCATCCATATGTTCCAAATAAAGACATATACTCCCTCATCATAGATTAATTGTCTAGTATTCATTTTCGACATGTCTCAAATTAATTGTTTAGATATAAAAAGTAAATTTAATGAAATTTTCAATATTGTCTTTAATTAATTAATTAAATTACAAAAGTGAAAAAATATTTTAATAAATTGATTGAGAGTAAAAATATAAAGTTAGAAAGAAAAAAAAAATACGGTGTGAGAATTTCTTAGGGTGCGTTTAATAAAACTAAATGATTTAGTGCTGAATTATTCAAAATCTGAATGGTCAAGAGCCTCCGAATAAGGTTTGCTCTGAATGAAAATATGCTGTTTGATAATCATTTAGAATGAACGAAATGAATTGACTAAAACTACCTTATTAACATGTGACATGAATAAAAAATTCAATATACATGTTAGTTAGGTGATCAGGATATGATTTGAGGAGAATATTATAGATAATTTAGGCTCTTAATGGTTAAGAGAGTGTTTCATCTCTGAATGATTCAAAGCTGAATTCTGAAACATTCAGCACCATATGTCATTCAGAGGTCATAAACAAACACACTGAATGCTGAATGGTTCAGCATTCAGTGCTGAACCATTCCATTAAGAGGCAAACAAATGCACCCTTAAACTGTGTCTTTTTTATTTGAAAACATTTAGTCGGAGACAGATACAGGAAGTAATTAGTTGCAACAAGTAGTCAATTTATTTCCATTCAAACATGCATTATAATTTCCTAACACTTTTTTCTGTGATTTCTTTCAAGCTGTGTCTAAGAAAATTAAGTGTGGTATTTTTCGTTGAAAAAGGTGTAATCTCAAATTCATGAGCGTGTAACATGTAACATGTAACATAATAATGTGGTTGCTTTTGCTTTAAATGAAAGATTCAATTCAAACCTATGAACGTTGAACATCAGAATAAAATCGTCACTTGAATACTTGAGAAGCTGATGAATTTTCAGAGTCTTCTCATAAACGGCAAGAACTACGAGAACCTTTTAATTTCATAGTTTTTATTCATATAGATTGTGACGATCGCTCCAAATCCATATGGACGAACACGTCATTCATCGATTTCATTGCGAGGTATTTGACATCTATATGATACGTTTTGTAAACATTGCATTCTTTTGAAAATGCACACCATAAATGAATATTTAAATCAAAGGTTTTCGACATCTGATGATTTCTACATATAGACAATCATCGTAAATAATAGTTTACAATAATACTGTCGTTGACAATGCAGTCAAAATAAGATATATGGTGATGATTTGGTGAATGCAACGTTTCCTTGAAAAATATGTCATGTAAGACTCCATGCACATAGCTTGTCTAACATATAAGCAAACAGCGAAAGACTTCTAGGAAACCTGAGAATAAACATGCTAACAAGTGTCAACACAAATGTTGGTGAGTTCATAGTTTTAGTGTTGTACATAATCTGTATATAAAGGTGGATCACAAGATTTCAGTTGTTTCATCCATAAACGTTTATCAAAATATTCTACAAGATTGAGCACCCTAGTAACTAAACTTTAACGTTTTAATAAGTACCCCTGTTTTAACATACATGCAACCAACATGTACAATACACGCAAACTAACGTGTACTAACCTCAAATAGCATACGTCTGTTTTATAGTTCAGGCTAGGATTTCTATACCTGGAACAGACGGGGATGTCAAGCCTTATGGATCCATATACAACTACTCGCGCCCACCAGTTCTTATAACTGGCAGTTACTAGTTACCAAAGCTAAGGGATTTTCGGTTCAAACTCAGTGTAGAATTAAGTATGTACTTGTGTCCATTGATTTTAAAATAAAATGCATGTATTCTCAGCTCAAAAATATATATTGCAAAAGCAATTAAAAAGGGAACAAATGAAACTCACCTTAGCAGCATATAAAGTCGTTCACCAAAATGTGACTGAAACTCGGATTACCAAATAACCGTAGATCTCAACGTATCAATATTGTGATTCAATATTGCAGGAAAGTACGTAGACGCAACAGAGATGATAAACACTATGTTTGACTTGCGAACAATACCCATGAACATTACCCATAACCTCCAAAGCTATAACCCATAATTTTCCTTAGCTCTATCCCGCTCATAAAATCCGTTTTGAAAATCACCCGAGCATAACTCCGTCGTAGTATTTTATGTATACTACTAATACTTAATTTGAATATTGCACTAGAATTATTACGGAATAAAAATATATGAAATAAATATATATGTACATATATGTGTGTGTGTTTTTGCAATCGATCGATCGATCGATATATATAGTTAGAAAATAATATTATAATAATAAAAGGAATCAAACGTGTTTAATTATAATAATATAATAAAGTAATAATATAATAATAAAAGGAATCGTACGTTTATAATTATAATACTATAATAATATAATATAATAAAGTAATAATATAATAATAAAATAATAATATAATAATATAATAAAGTAGAATATAATAATATAATAATAAAATCGAATATTTTAAAAATTGTATTTTTAAAATACTGCAGGGGTATTTTATGTAACTTATAATTAATAATTTCATGTCGCTTTCATGTGAATAGTAAATTAATTAATTTCGTTTCATTTACTATTCATATGAATAGTAAATGAATTAATTTCGATTCAACTATTAAAGCTACACGTTGTTGTGCGTTGTGCTTTACAAATTGTACATTTTTAATTTAACTTCGTTTCTTAAAAAAAAATTACAAAAATTATATCATAAAAATAAAACGACTTAATACGTAAAAATTTTAATTTGAAAAGTATCGTTTAATAGTAAATTTTTATCATTTCATATATAAATATTATTCGCATGATTCCGTATATATTGAAAACTCTTATGTTTATATAATACATGTTATGACGTTCGTGAATCGTCGGACAAACAGGGTAATTAAATAGTTTAAGAATTTTGAGATTCAGTTTTATAGACTTTGCTTATCGTGTCGGAAACGTTAAAGATTAAGTTTAAATTTGGTCAGAAATTTCCGGGTCATCACATAGATGCAATCAAGTTACATGCAAATGTTAATTAATTTTCATATCATTAACAAACATATATTCATTACCACAAATTAAATGTTAAATTATGAATTATATGAAATGTATACATGTTCATAAACAAATATGCACATGTGAATGAGAAATTATATATTTGATTATATAGGTGAAAATATAAGTTTTTTTCAAATTATTTTATGTTAAACTCTCCGTCAATATTTATAGTTGATTCAATCTACTCACATGTGAAAATCTTTATAAATTAAAGTTCTCGCAGTTCTCGCTCTTTGTGGTTCTCGTTTGAACTTTTGAATATATATATATATATATATATATATATATATATATATATATATATATATATATATATATATATATATATATATATATACTAGATTTTTGAGCCCTTGCGATGCACGGGGGCTTTAATATAACTGATTAAAAATGATATTTTATTATATTATTATCAACAAATGATATTATATTTTTTGTTTAATGACGTTTATATTTATTTAAAATTGTCGAACAAATATTTTTTGTACAATTTTCGATAATTCTATGATTAATGATTATAGATACTTCATTAATTGGAGCAACAATTTGTATTTTTTTTAAAAATGTGAATGCAAACATTTAGAAGTTATGATATGTAAATAATAGTTGATTGATCTCATAATAATGAAACAGAGTTCTAATGTTTAATGAGCTCGTGCGTTGCACGGCGGATAAATATTATTGCAACGATAAGATCATAAACATGTTCCAAGAGGCTCCAAATAAAAACCATACCAACAAAAGGGTATATCCTTTTTACACTTGAATGATTAATTCCAAATGTTACTACTAATTCCAATTTTCTAACAAAGGAACAAAAGATATGGATAAGAAAGAACCTTATATTGAAGTTATTATGCTAAACAATACAATACAGTACAATATAGGCTTCATGCCCACTACTTGACTTCAACGATAATGCCCCTTTAAATCACATTTTACACCTGAGGAAGGTACAGCCCAACTATGAAGTACATTAGCAGATGTTACAATAATACGTAGATGACTTTTGGCTGGTACAACCACTCGATTGTCCACTGGTGGCAATTCCAACCCAATTGCTTATGAACCCGTGCATAGATATAGTTGGGACATATAATTTAGTTGTTGTGTATGAACCCGTGCTTTGCAGTAGTATTACAAATTAAGATGTGTAAGTACCAATGAAAACCTAAAGATCTATAAAATAAATCACTATATAAGAAAAAAATACTTGTTAAGTTACAGAAATAAAAATAAAGAAATAGCACAATAGATATAGATATCGAATATCGAATATAATAAAACAAATAACTCCACAGTTGACTCTTACGCTGTATTCTCAAGTTTTTTTTTGGTGAAAAAGAATGGAGTGGAAAAGAAATGAGAACACAAGGATGGAAAGGAAAGTATTATAAAAAAAAATTATTGCATTCTCGAGTCGGAAGGAAACTAAAAGAAAAGAAATGAAAACAATTACCGTTACCTAATTATCATTGCCATTATCATTTACCATTACCATTTAAATTAAAAAGAAAAAGTTTTACAAATATGAGTTTTTGCAATTTGAAATTAAAGTCGCATGGCAATTAAATTAAACATAAACATATTACAAATATATAATATATATCAATATCAATGTATACTAAAGTAATCTGGTATATAATATTTAAATATTTAATCTTTTATTCAATTTAACTAGAATAACAATAACGCTAAACTCAAATTCACCTTTTGACGTAAGATGAGTAAATAAATAAGAGATTTTTACTTGTTACTTGTGACCTGCAAATTTTGAAAGAGGAGACCTTGCTTTTGATGACCCGAGAAGAAGACTGATAAATAAATAAATAATAAAATATAATAGTAAGATTGGAGGTATATAGTAGTCATAGTATTTACGAGATCTCTTTTCCAGTACAATCAGCCCAAAAGTGGGCGGAGAGTAGTGACAATAAAAAAGCCTAGACACTATCATCCCTTATCATTTCTTCCCCTCTCCTTTCCTTCATAAAATAAACTCAAGAATGGTCAAATAATAATTTATCCTCTAGTTTCCATTCCTTTCTCTTATAAAAAAATCTCAAGAATACAACCTTAATAGTCAGCCCAATCTTGTGCTCTAGAAAAAAAGAGTTGTGCAAGTAAAATCTGAAATAAATAATTATCAATAGCATCTTATCCACTGTTGTAAACGGCGTCCGTTGTGTCCGTTTCGACGCCCGTTGCGGCGTTTTGGTGACTAAACCGTTTCGACCCCGTCCCGTTTTCTTATAAGTTGGTCAATGGTCAAAAGTCAGGTCAAATGCAGAAAAAATTAGGTTAACGTCAGTCAAAAGTCAGAAATTCTGTTAAAATCGGTCAAAAGTCGGTCAAATCAATCAAAATTGACTTAGTTTAGTATTCCATTTTGTATTATATTAACGCTAATAGCAATTATAGGTACAAACTTGTCAACGAAGGTTTTTTAGCTCTAAAATATGTGTAAATATATATTTATATATATAAAAGTCAACATCCGTTTCGACCCCGTTTTTTCCGTTGCGACATTTTGAGGTCACTACCGTTTCGGCCCCGTCTCGCATCTTTTTCAACCTTGATCTTATCTACTCAGCCATGTGCTTGTACTACAAAGTAGAGCAAAACTTCAAGAGCAGCAACTTCTCTTAGCCTGTCTTCAATTTTGTTAATTCTCATTTCCATTTAAGCAATCTTTAGTTCTAAACCCTTTTTTGGTCCATCTTAATTTTTTCCATCAAGTGCTTCATCATCATCACTTTGTACTCCATTTAAAGCCTCATCCAAAAAAAAACCTTTCTATTGTGATCCCTGTGATATTGAACATAAACCCTTTAGAGGATATTATTAAATTTGATTATCTTACACCAACTTAACTGAAATTAAGCAGTCGTTGCAAAATAGATATGCGTACCAAGCCATTAGAATTAGTACAATACAAACCCTTATGATTTGAAGGAAATTGATTATTTTGTGAGGATTTGTTCTTTCCCTCCGTCCCTTTACCTCATCTTTCTTCCTTGACATGAGCATTTACGTGTAACACCTTACACCTGCGTACCATCGCGTAATTCATAAGATAACGAACATTCGGTAATTGAACTTTGGCGAATCATAGTTCTGTTTTGATTCTTGATATTAATACACACAAAAACTAACCAATAATTGATTTGAATCATAATAGACGTAGTATAACAATTAAGTTAAACTTGTAGAGATTTTCGTTAAAAGCACATATTATTGGAAAAACAACAATTAACAACTGAAAATAACAAATAATAAATATATAATAATTGAGGTAGAAGTTACCGTAATCTAAAAGAACACACCCATAAGCTGTAAGCTTTTCAACTTCTTCGACAACCTAAGAACAAACTAAAAGAAAGCATGACCATTATTATTAGTTAACAAAAACCAAATCATGAACCAATCAATTCGCTGTCCGGTTAAAGCAAAGGAATCAAAGATAGTGACTCATTCACACATATTTTCAAACAACTGGTAAACACAAAAAAACTCAAATAGACATAAAAGTTTATGTAAATTATATCGGTAATGTATAATGATATGTATATTTTATAGATATATTCTATTATAAAGAAAATATATATTTATTCTATATAATCTATATCTATTTAAAGATATCTATATATATTTTTTAAAAGAATATATATCCAGTACCCTGCCTTAACCCATTCGAATTGACCCATATCAGCCCATTCGAATTGACCCATATAAGTCCCATTTAAATTTGACCCATATCAGTTCCAAAAGTAATGTATGGATCATTTTAACTCATTTGACCCATTCGAATTTATCGATGAATCCCATATTTTCTAATTGAGGCATACCCATATCAGTTCCTATAATCTGTATCTATTTATATCTATTTATAGATATCTATATATTATTTCAAAAAGTATATAAATCCAGTTCACTGCCTTGACACATTTAAATTGACCCATAGCAGTCCCATTTAAATTTGACCCATATCAGTTCAAAAGGTAATGTCGGATGATTTTTAACTCCTTTGACAAAAGTGACGGGTGGGTTGAACTGGATAACGGGTCAATGGGTTTGGGTCAAATTTGTTGTTCCCTGCCTTCCCATATCAGTCCTATTTTTTTTTTTTTTTTTTTTTTTAACTCCTTTGACCCATTCGAATTGACCCAAATCAGTCCCATTTAAATGTGACCCATATCAGTTCCAAAGGTAATGTAATTTATACATATAAAATAAAACACAAAATTAAAAAAACATTTAAACTTCAGCTGGATGACTTTTTACTCATTTGACCCATTCAAATTGACCCATATAAGCCACATTAAAATTGACCCATAGCAATTCCAAAAGTAATTTATAGACAGCTATGATAAAACGTGAATCAAAGCATCCCATGCCTAAGTTAATGGGTTGTAAATGCCACCTACACACACATACTTGAAATAAATACATGAAATAAACACATGTGAAACAAACACGCATATATATAATATATACCTTCCGAGAACATGTATTTACGCTACCACATATGTCACGTCAAGTAAGCGCCAACAATATCGACACTGCCTATGATATAAACACCATCTACAAATTATAAAGATTAGAAGACTGATTAACTTACAGATATTACATAAATTTAAATAATTGAAAAAAAATCATAAGTTCGACCTTAAACTTGTCATATTATGATATGACAAATCGTATCTAACGATTGCCCCATCAAATCGAAAGGTGCAGTTAATGACAAAGCTTTCAATCGTTTTTTCATCTCATCCAATTCCTGAAATTTATAATAACAGATAAATAATATATTCATAATTAGGAAATATAAATGAATATGAATTGAATCAGAAACCGCAATTGAAATCCTAAAGGTTCTGCAGATTTAGTAAAAAAAGGTTAAACCTTAAAACTGACTATCGTGCTTATCCCTCTAATCATTCTGACTATCATGAAACCCTAAAACCCTAAATTCGCCACCTTGATTGAGTAGAAGAAGAAGAACGTAAGAATAAAAAGAAGAAGAATAACGCAAGGATAAGAATGAAGGTTTCGACGATTTGAGGTATGCAAGACATAATATAAATAGTTTATACCATCAGAAGCAGAAAAGTGTAGCGATTTAATCTGTTGTAGCGGAGTTTAATATTGGGGCGATCGGAGGCAACAATCGGCGATTCAAAAGGATGTGGGAGAATGGATGTTGAAGAGAGAGGGCGTGGGTATTAGATCCGGGAAGGTTTTTTGAATGAACTGGAGAGAGGATAGGAAATGGGTAGATTTTAGTTTAGATTTTGAATTGTGAGAGAGTATGGTGTATAAATTAGAGGTAATATGGAAATCTTGGTTGGTATATGTGAGTATAATTGAGTGTTTGCTTTGGAAATTGTAATAATTTGAATTTGAATTAAAGCAAGAAATTGTGTAAATTAACCCCATTTTGAATTCAAACTGATTCCATTTTGCCATGTTGGTTGATGATGTGGTGTATGTATATATATATATATATGTATAGGTAGTTTGTGAGATAAAAAAATATAGGAACAAATCTTGTATATGTATAGGTTTATTGTGAGTAGATATTATTTTTCAAGTGGGGCTTGATTGAAAGAGGTGATGACACATAGGACATATGAAAATAGATATATATATATATATATATATATATATATATATATATATATATATATATATATATATATATATATATATATATATATATATATATATATATATATATATAACTTTATACATATCTATTTTTTTCAACAGCAGCATGGGGTCCCCCTATCACCCAGGGGGATTTAACCACTCATGCGTTCATCTCTCGCAGTTGCATAACCCGCTCCCAACCGTTGCCCAGAAGAAAACCTGGTCCAATCCACAAGCATGAGCAGTAAAACCCCTTACCATGAATGTCCACTTATGAAGATGCAGTACGATAGTCAATTACCGGTCATCGTGCGGAGATTCAGATGCAGTACGATGATGTCCACTTATGTTTTATCACAGGATGGAAATCATTCCTCCAAACCATGTCAAGCTTTGTAGCATTATGCTATTCAAGCCCGTTGATTGCTACAATTTTGAATTTACGAGTTTTGAACCATCCTTTGTTACTCAAAAGCAATCAACAGCACCAATTTGTCAAACATCGACTCATGTTGTACAAACAGAAGTCTTAAACGAGGGACCTTCCGAAGCTATTCATCAGGATTGTGTTATCAAATTTAAATCGAACCTTCTGCGACATGGGTAAACGTCTTAACAAAAATCTTTAATTTAATTTGTTATTACTCACTATTACTCTACAACATACAATAATATTTTACAACTTATAGGTTACATAATTAATTCTTTACTAATTTCCCATAATTACAAATTTTTTCATCTAATGTTGTACTTATTTTTTGCTTTAATTTAGCATATTCTTTTGGAATTCTATCAAATACCTGGAGTTAAATCTGGACGAAGTTTGATAATTGTTAATGAACAAGGCATAGATGTTGAATGGGGTTTTCTGGCTAAGAAAGGAAGACAACAACCTCAGTACATTGTTTCCAGTTGCTGGAGGAAGTTTAAAAGGGTTAACAACTTGAATTTTGGGGATGAATGTGAGGTTGAGTACGTGTCGAGTAAATCGATGTTTTGTCTGAAGAAAGTGAACAAAAGATTAAAACGGAAACGCAACTAGAATCGATTGTAGATCAAATGCCATATTCAAGGTGTTACTCTTTTGTGAATGCATCAAAGTACAGTTCTTTTGAAGTAGTTTGAATATATGTTACGGTTGGTAGTATGATTGAACTTTTGTACTATCCTAAACTTTAATCAGTTGTCTGTCATCTACAACTGTATTTGATTTTTTTGATTATCAAAATCTTATTATCTTTCATTAATATATAATTTACAAAATGATGTCACACTTAATGAATTTTAATATAATGATTACACTTTAAGTTGACCACAATAACTTGCACCCAAAATTTATGGATTATAAAATCAGTTACTGTCTCACATTTATAGCCGGTTGATAAAACTTGATTGTCATGGATAATATGTTGAGAAGATCTTCACGTATGCTTATCGTATCGTCGGACAACAGTCAAGGACAATCACTATCGCGCGTTGGTTTATTTCTTTCAAAAATGGTCTTTAGTCATTGACAACTATACGTGCCACTATCTCGGATAGATGAAACATAATCTATGTTTTAATGTTATGTTGTTAATATTATACATTCTTAATCTTTGCAATAATATTAAAACCGTCGTGCAACGCACGTGCTCCATACCTAATATATATATATATATATATATATATATATATATATATATATATATATATATATATATATACATACTAGTTAAAGACCCGCGATTTCGAGGGATTTTTTAAAGGGTCTAATCATTTAAGCTATAAAATTAAATATATAAATTAAAAAACTATTATTATGTGTAGATGAATATTAAACCATATGTTTTATAGGGGTTTGAAATTTTTAAGGTTTTCAAAATGTACTAACGAACTATTATTAAGTCTATGATGAACATTAAACCAAATATTTTACAGGAGATTCAAATTTTTAAAGTTTCAAAATGTACTAATTAATAAATAAAAAAAATAAAAACTTTGATTCAAATCAAATAAATAATCTTCGATATTGTGATTAGTTTTAGGCGATTGAATTAAAAAATGTGGAAGATTATCTTAGATCTGCGTTGTATTTTCCCACATATTCGACAATGTAGTTATTCTTGTTAGATGATCATGAATTTTGAATAATGTCATAATTCTTTGTCTTGTTGTTAGTACTTTGTGCATCCTTAAGAAAGTCTTCTGTCGCAATTCGTCAACCTATAATGAGTTAAAACATTATATTTGTAATAAAATGCATAATATTGTAATTTTTTTTTTTTGCGGTGTTTCATAACTGCTTCTCTATTCTTTGCTTTTTTTTCTTTTCTTTCTACAAATTAAAAAAAATAAATAACATATTACTTATATTTGACTCATGTAAATGTAGTTAGAATAAATTATTTCAATTTTTGTAATCTAATACTTTATAACCTACACTAAACCCTACACTAAACTCTAAACCCTAAACCCTAAACCACCAACCCTAAACCCTATACATTAAACACTAAACTCAAAACCTTAAACCCTATATCCTAAACCCGAAACCTTAAATTTTAAAATTTAAACCCTAAACCATATACCCTAACCCTATACACTAAACCCTAAACCCTAAATCCTATAGACTAAACCCTAACCTTAAACTATATATCTATACTCTAAACCATAAATTGTAAAAACTAAACCCTAAGCCATAAACCCTAAACCATAAATTCTAAAATCAAAACCTTAAAGACTAAACCATAAATCAAAACCTTAAAGTCTAAACCATAAACTCTAAACCCTAAACCCTATATCTAAACCCTAAACCACCAACCCTTAACCCTACACACTAAACCCTAAATCCCAAACCCTAAACTCTAAACCCTAAACCCTAAACTCTAAACCCTAAACTCTAAAACCTAAACCCTATACACTAAACCCTATACATTAAACCCTAAACCATAAAACCTTAAACTCTAAACCTAAAATCTAAAATCTAAACCCTAAACTCTAAAGCCTAAACTCTAAACCCTATACTCTTAAACCTAAACCCTAAACACTAAACCGTAAATCCTATAA
Source organism: Rutidosis leptorrhynchoides (assembly GCF_046630445.1). Classification (NCBI taxonomy): domain Eukaryota; kingdom Viridiplantae; phylum Streptophyta; class Magnoliopsida; order Asterales; family Asteraceae; genus Rutidosis; species Rutidosis leptorrhynchoides. Next base: position 649,387,636 of record NC_092334.1, read on the forward strand.
ACTAAACCCTAAACCCTAAAGCATATATTCTAAAATCTTAATCCTAAACCCTCAATCCTAAATTGTAAACAATAAACCGTAAACCCTAAATAACAATTCCAAAAACCTTAAATCATTAACTCTCAACGTTAATCCTTTTTATCCATAAAGGTTAAACCCTATACACTAAGCTCTAAACCCTAAACCCTAAACCTAACCTTAAACCCTAAACCCTAAACCCTAATCCCTAAACCAACCCTAAATCCTAAACCCTAAACCCTAATCCCTAAACCAACCCTAAATCCTAAACCCTAAACCCTAAACCATAAACTCTAAACCATCGACCCTTTACCTTACACACTAAACCCTAAACCTTAAACCCCAGACCTTAAATTCTAATATCCAAACCCTAAATTCTAAACCCTAAACTCTAAACCCTAAACTATATACCCTAAACCATATACACTAAACCCGAAACCTTAAATCCTAAATCGTATACACTAAACCCTAAACCCTATATCTATACTCTACCATAAATTGTAAAAACTAAATCATAAGCCCCAAACCCTGTACCCTAAACCCTAAACCATAAATTCTAAAATCTAAACCTTAAACCTTAAAGTCTAAACCATAAACCTTAAACACTAAACCCTAACCCTAAACACTAAACCCTATACACTAAACTCTAAACCCTAAACCCTATATCTAAATCCTAAACCACCAACCCTTAACCTTAAACCCTAAAATCTATACCCTAAACCGTAAACCATAAATTCTAAAATCTAAACCTTAAACCCTAAAATCTAAAACCTAAACCCTATACACTAAACCCTAAACCCTAACCTTAAATTAGTACCCAGATTTAAAATATTCGGTGATTTATTCTGCATACGGTGCTTTAGTAAGTTCTAGTATACATTTGATTGTAAGAAGGAGATGAAATTTGTTGCATTCTTAACTGATGGCAGGGAAGGATTTTAAATCCTACAAAATAAATATCAAGGGAGAAATAGTAGGGAGTCCACTCTAAAAAAAACCTACCTCTTTTTCTTCTTTCTCCCCAAATGCTTCTCCATGGATACTTATAAACAAGCTTCTTTTTTTTTTAATGGTTCTAAAGTCATCTGTCTCATTATCACGTTAGGTATCTTTTACTTTTCATAGATTATAATTTTTTTTCTTCGTATATTTTTCTCTATTATCTTTTCAATTGAGGGTTTATAATTTTTATTCAATTTCATTGATTTTTACTCAGCTTCTTACATAAACAATATAACAATTATGATGACATAAATAAACAATATAACAATGCACAAAGTGTAAAAATATAATAAAAAAAATCTTGTTGAACACCTTGAATACGACAACCATTTATTTTTGTCTTGAACATCTATTCGACGCTCAAGTCTGTCAGTGGAAATTACCATTTAGTAAAGTTAATATTATGTTAACAAGGTTATGATGTAATTGCACATGCCACACATTAACTATTAGATGTATCTGTTTGTCAAATAAATTTGTAAAATAGTTGTTAGCATTACAAATTACTAATAACATACATAAAATTAATAACATACATGTTATGTATAAAGTTAACATACATTTTTGAGCTAATTGTGTTGGACTACTTGTCCAATCTAATTTTAAAAGTTTTTTGGGTTATTTAAACCCACTGTTTGGCCGATTTTATTAGTTGATAAAATTCATTGCTCATTAACCGTTTCAATCAATTTTATAGTCTATAAAGAGTTAAATAGATATAACAAATTGTACGGAACTTTTACTAAGTAGAAATTAGTATATTAGTGTGTGTCGCCGTTTGCCATTTTCATTTCTTCGCCATTGTTAGGTTCAAAGCGACTCTTAATGCATGTTGGGTATATTTTTAAGGCAACTCCAAACACCATATAACCTGATTACGTAGAATTTGCCACCCATTGCAACTATTTGAATTCGAGCCATGAATGTACACTTGCCAGAATCTAGATAGCATAACAATATCTAAAATGTGGTTACTCGTCGTACATATGTATATCAAACATATTTTTGATTCAGAAAACAACTTTCCTTTTATCCCTGGTCAATTCTGAATAACTGGTTTCATACCATCCACAACCTATAAGAAAGTTAGTGGCCTTGTGTTTAAACAAAATTGAGAGACTTGCACTCTAAATTCACAACATAACTGTCATTTTTGGTCATATTACCTATTACCTATTATTTTATATGATTAAAATTTTCAACACACAAACAACTAACCCTGTCATTAGTACAACTCCAAACTACATGTTTTGTATCATAGCTGGAGATAATTTTAATTAAGAAAAAGAAGAAAGATATAACCGAAAAACTATTTATTGGATAAACTTAAGTACCTTAACCAACTCGAAGAGTGCATCACTCCAACTTGCTTTGAGTAAATTTTGATATTTATTTGGATTAAGAAGGCATATGAAATTCACACCACATATATGTTTCCACAATGATTTTTATGGCTAACCCACTGCATCAAAATAAAAACATTTTATCGATTAAAACAGATGGCACATTCATGTGTAATCCAAAAGGTTACAATAATAATGACCTTTTGTGCACCAACATGTGTATATTAATGCATGAGCAGTATCATACAAATCCCTGAAACCTTAGAAACCTGTAAACATGACCTCTCTTCCTTCCATTCCAATCACTGAAAAAGAAAGAAAAAAAACAAGATGAAGACTAGTAATTACCATAGATGTTACAGCGCTACAATAACCAAACAAAATTTCATTTCCCATGTTATTATAACCCAAAACGACAGACAACCCTTTTTGTATTCATTATATGGGAAATCGTCAAAATAACTATGACTGATTGTAGCGTGAAGCGCAAAACAACAAACCAACAAATGACAATAAGAAAATAGGTAAACGCAACCTGCTGTTTAACATAGGCCATAACCACCAACGCCCACAACCATTGCAACCGAATTCCTTCAGGTACCTAGCTTCGAGCATGTAATTTGTTCTGAAAGAAAAATTCAAATAAAAACACATTCATACATTATATTATACAGTAAGATATGAAATACATTATTATTATTGGGTGAATACCTACTTCATTTGTTGAAAAAATTATTGGCTGAAAATAGCGAAAAAAACTCAAAGCAAGAAGTTGAAAAAAATTGAAGATATAGATTAATTATTATAGATAGACCGAATATAAGTAAAGTTCAAACGGTTAATCAAAAATTAGGCACTGCAAACAATTAGTAGCAGCATGACTTTTATCATGCACACCCACAAAAACAATTAGGCACTACAAACTATTAACAATTAGCAGTAGCCTCACTCAATGTGCTAATCTCAAAAACAATTAGTTACATGTTCACGAACATAAATTTGGAACACTATGAACAGTCCAGCAAACTGTGCAAACAGAAAGAGATGCAGAGGGCGCAACCACAACCCATTTGACACCAGCTACGAAACATAGCAGTGCGGGTTCGTGAGCCAAGTTTTGCCGATCGTACGTCTTACTTTATTGATTGAGCATTTGAGTCTTTTCTCTCGACAAGACGAAAACTAAAATAAAAAATGATGAATAATTACTTTCACACTTATTAAAAATCAATCACATAACCATTTTGGGTCCTTCCTCGACAAAAAGAAAAAAATAATAATAATAATAAATAGTTACTTTCTAAATAATTAGATACGTAATTAATGTTAATCAAAGGTGAAGAACCGACGCAAACGCCAGACCGCCCCACTAGTTAGGAATCTAAGAGTTGAAAAAACCCTCTTTAAAAACCATAAATAGAAGGATGTATATACATAAGAGATCTTCAATTTGCATTGATTTCATATGGGACGAAGAGAAAAGACAATTTAATTTTTGAGAAACATACTGAACCTCTATATACCATGGCAAATTAGTATACAAACTGCGTTAAATACTCATTTAAATCTAAATATCACTACAAATTATTAATCTGTTATTTCATTATTATTGTTCCTCAATTATTTTGAATTTAAAAATATGCATGTTTAGATTTTATTTTTTCTCAAATAGTAGAAAACTTTACTTAATTTGAGCTTTAACCTTGGTATTTCTTATTTATCTGTTTTTATAACTTTATGAATGTACCTTCATTAAGCACACATTTTTTATTTAATCAACCCGTGTGTATACGCGGCCTAAAGCCTAGCACATTTTATATAAGAGTACAAATTGACCCGTTTTTTAAAGTAAATGGGTCAGATTTGCCACATTTAGATAGGGGAAATTGGAAACTAACCTGGAATGCATAAACTTCATGATCTTGATGTACTTTATCTTTCCTTCTTTTACGATTTTGTACATGATTTTTCACATCTGGGTCCTTTTTCCAAAAAAAGTAGCACACACAATGATTACACTGTTAAAGCTTAAATCGACTTTTTACATTCTCGTCTAGAATAATCATAATAATGTCTAACCTCAGGACCCTTACGCTTTCAAAGGTGTAACTCTGAATCATCAACTTTGATTTTACTCTTGCAATCTGAGTTGCACTGAAGATGCCCAACGCCAAATTGATTTTTAGTTGTATCTTTTGGATGACGACCACTACTGTAATAGGCAGCTTGTACTTGTTGACACAACCATTCCTTTTTCAAGGTTTGGCACCCACATCTTACTACAACCTGTTGTAAAGAAAGAACTCAATCCAATAAAATAAGGCGAGCCTAAAAAATTTTGATGACAAAATAAATATGTATAGTGATATAGTGATGCAACCAATCCAAACATAATCAAATGTGGTAATTTGGTATCACTTTTTGGAACATTTTTCAGTCGATGGGCATTAACCAATATGACATGTTTGTGGACACAAAACAACAAAAAATCACTAATATCTTGGTGTATACCTGGTTTGCATCCACTGCAAGCCACTGTATAAATATATCAAATTTGAAGGTAAACAGTATTAAAAAAGGATTCCAATGATGAGAAGTGATAAGAGAACATACCACCCATCCAGAGCCCTGTACGACAGCACCTTTAGCATTCATCTTGGCAGTCAACTTTTCAGAAGAGCCAAACTGTTGGTCAATAGCCGAGCTTAAGGAACCATGTGGTGGCTCACCACCCCGCCTGCAAAAAAATAGATTAAAAATCCACCCTTTATTCAGAGTAGTAAGCTAGAAATAATCAATCAATAACCAGGAAACAGACTTACACTAGTGGGAGCGACATTGTTCAGGAATTAAAAACTTACATGAGAAAATATGAAAGCCCAATTATAATTGTTCCACATTTAAACCAAAATCATCATCATCATCGTCATCAAGTTGCTTTCTCTATATTATTCAATGATATTAAAATCACCGCATCTCAAATTAGGTATGTTATCTTTGCATCTCAAAACTATCGCAACCAAATACCACCAATAAATGCGAACACTTCAAAATAGAACACACTTAGGGTCTGTTCCAGAGATTTCTCATAAAAGAAATGAAATGAAAGGAAAAGGAATGAAGGGGAAGGGAGTTGAATCCTTCCAATATGGAAGGAAGAGATGAAGCGAAAATTACATTGAATTTTCCTTCCCCTTCATTTCCTTTCTTTCTAAAATTAAACTCAGGAACACCATTAACATTATGTTTCTTTCCCCTTCACTTCCTTTCTCTTTAAAAATCAACTCTGGAACAGAGCCTTACAATAGAAAATCGAATGGAACAGCAATCGACTGCAGGTGGATTAGAGCAATTGAATGAATCGAGATGTTGGTAACCAATTAACATTTTGTCTAATCGAGATCATAGATATCTAGCACAGGAGTCAGGATCTATTTGAATCGATGGGTTCAATTTGTTAGTCTTTCTAAAGTGTATATTTGATAACTCCAAATTGAACGAAACCCCTAATTTTGTTAAAAAGCCACCGTATTTTTTATTAGAAGGGTATTTTAGGGATGAAGTGTATGTAAAATTGATTTATTAGCTAATTTTTTTAGTGGATGATTAAGGACCGTTGGATTAAGGGGTATCATAATGTAATTTTCTAATCTAATGGTAATTAAGGGAGTTTTGAAAACATTTATTAGCTAATCGAGACTCTCTTTTAATGTATATAGTGATAGTGATAGTGATATATATATATATATATATATATATATATATATATATATATATATATATATATATATATATATATATATATATAACTTTATACATATCTATTTTTTCAACAGTAGCATGGGGTCCCCCTATCACCGATGGGGGATTTAACAACACATGCGTTTATCTCTCGCAATTGCAAAATCCTCCCTCAACTGTTGGCCAGGAGAAAACCCGACTCAATCAACAAGCATGAGCGGTAAAACCCCTACCACAGTGCCCCACAACGCGATGTGCGAAAGGCACTCTTGGGTGAAATTTAAGGGTAAAAGGGCAATTTTATGTGCAATGATGTACCCCACGACACTCTCGCTAAGAGAGACATATCACTACCACATGATCTTCAACACAACATTAAATTTATACATATCTATAACTAACATCACGACAATTTTTAATTTATACGTATTTGTTAGTGTAATAATTGTAATTAATATAATTTTAAAACTAATATAGATACACACACACACACACAGATATATATATATATATATATATATATATATAAACCAAAAGTTTTTTGAGCCTTGTGGTTGAAAGTTATTTTAGGATGTTTGTATCTATATGTTATATCTATATATCTATATATATTATATCAATTTATTTATATAAATATCTAATTTTTAGTAAGTTTTATTAAATTCCAAATATTTATCGTATTTAATAAATATTTGTTTATGAATATTTTATTAAACTCATTTGATAAAAAAATATTTTATTTGATAAATATTTTATCGTATTTAAATTCCAAATATTTAAACTCATTTGTTATTAAATATTACTCCGTATATATTTTATGAATTTCTACTATAACATACACTAATATATATGTTATGAAAATTAACATTGTAAATTTACGTATCATATTGCAAATTCAAGGATTTATTATGTGAGCTTAGAACATTTCCTTTTAAAAATAAGAAATTTTCTAACGACAGCCCTTATGGCTGTCTTTAGTGTGCTTAATTGTGTTGTACATGATGATTAAGTTTGACGTTGATGTGGCAGTTATTGAAACTTAAAATACATTTAAGCACGTTAACGACAGCCCTAAGGGTTGTCGTTAGAAAAATCCTAAAAAAAAAATATGAAAGTGATTTTAAATTACAATTTAACTCCTTCAAATATTTATGAACCTACAAATATAACTATTATAATATTAATTATACATGACGACTCCCTCGAAAACCCTTATTTTGCTGAAATAACAGACAACTTTTTTAAAATTAAACTCACGAGTTACAATTTTATTTAAAAATTAATTGTATATAATAATTGTAAAATAATACTCCTCCATCTTATATAGATAATCCAATATTTCATTTTGGATTGTCCCAAATTAATAGTCCACTTCCATAGATAAATAAGAATAATGAATTAAAGTTTTGTTATGCCCCTAATATATATGAATATGAATATGATTAAAAAGGAAAGAAGAAGTAAGGGTAAAACTGAAAAGTAATCAGAAAGTACGGTACTTTTATAACATTTCCTCAATACCACGGGCTCCTAAATTCAAAAGAACTTTTAAAATTTGTCAATACCACGGACTCTTAAACTCAAAAGAATAATTGTTTAAAAAAATAAATTAACTTTGCACAATTATTTTATCTACCATGACATGTCAATATCTAATTAAAATTTTTTAAGAAGGAAGTACTTTTTTGGGGAAAGTGGTGGGAAATAAATTTTTATTTTTATTTTTCGATTTTTGAATTTTTTTTTCAAACATTAAGATCACATGAAAATATGAAAATACACTTTGTAATAAATATTATTATTTTGACGAGAAAACGCTCAAAGATATAAATGAATATTATATACAATTATTTTTTGAATTAAAATATAGCCCGCGAGTTTAATTTTAAAAAGGTTGTTAATCATTTTAGCAATATAAGGGTATTCGGGGGAGTCGTCATGTATAATTAATATTATAATAGTTATCTATGTATGTTCGTAAATATTTTACAAAATTACGATATAAAAAAATTGTAGACATTAATGATATAAGTTGTAGACATTAATGATATAAAAAATTGTAGAAATTAAGTTACTAACACCACCCAAAACTATTTTTAAAATTTGGCAACACCACTAACTCTTAAACTCAAAAGAACTTTTTAAAATTCGTCAACACCAAGGGCTCTTAAACTCAAAAGGAATTTGTAAAATTTGTCAACACCACGGGCTCTTAAACTCAAAAGAATGTTTAAAATTTGTCAACACCACGGGCTCATAAATAATTATTATAGTTTTCATATTTTTTTAGTATCGCTATTTACCTACTAATACAAACTGCAAATTACATTTTTTGCACGGTTTTTTACACACCCGTGCAACGCAAGGGCTCAAAAACCTAGTATATATATAAAAGAAAAAGTTATTCTTGATTGTGGTTGAATGTTTTTTATGGATTGTTATATGTATAGGTTATATATATTATTTACAATTATTTTTATTTTATAAATATAATAAATAAAAAACTAAAAACAAACCCGTTTTTCTGGATCTTGATATTTAGATACTTGCTCTTTTAATTTAAAACGAGATACAGAGCAATATATTATTCTTCTTTTGATTTGCAAAATTCAAAGAAAACCATTGAAAAGAATGACGGCTGAATTTGTTATCATTTGTTTTATTATGAAAAATAAACTTACCCATTACACAACATGTAGGTATATATTTAATTTACTTTCATTTAACAAGTAAAATTATAAATAAGCTCATTTATTATTTGTAGTCTAAAAGCCCAAAACATATTAAGCATTATTTAAAGCATTTTTTGATTATAATATGGTATTTAGTACTTCGTAAACACTATTTAAAGAATACACACAATAATATAAATAATCTGATATTAATTTAAATGTAATAGACTAATAACATATGTATGTAAGTTTGATTTTGATAGTTGTATATTTATTTTCTAAAGCAACCGTATACAGTAACATATATTGTAATTGTATGCAATATACCGAGTCCAGCAATCTGAATAACATTTACAATATAAATATGATTTAGTTACAATATAAAAAAATTGTAGACGTTAAGTTACTAACATCATCCAAATTTTTTTAAAATTTATCAACACCACAGACTTTTAAACTCAAAAGAATTTTTAATAATTGTCAACACCACGGGCTCTTAGATTAAAAAAACTTTTAAAAAGTGTCAACACCACAGGCTCATAAACTCAAAAGAATAATTATTCAAAAAATTAATTAATTTGCACGATTATTTTACTCACCGTGCATCGCACGAGCTCTAAAATCTATGATCAAAAGCATTCTATGATCCAAAGTGGACACCTTTTGCATGAGGCTAAACTCAACATAACGGACTCTTAAACTCAAAAGAATTTTTAAAATTTGTCAACACCAAAGACTCTTAATTAATTCTTATACTTAATCTATTTTTTAGTATCGCTATTTACATACCAATATGAATTTCAAAATACATTTTTTGCACGGTTTTTTACACACCCGTGCAACGCACGGGCTCAAAAACATAGTATATATATATATATATATATATATATATATATAAACCAAATTTTTTTTTGTGAATTGTGGTTAAAAGTTATTTTAGGATGTTTGTATCTATATGTTATATATATATATATATATATATATTATTAAAAATTAAAATTAAAAATAACTTTCCTATTATTAATTAGAATAAAAATAAAAATTAACTTTCCTATTAATTAGAATAAAGTTAGAGGGCATAGTTAAAATTTGGAAACCATATTTGAATAATCATCACCGTAAATCAATGTCAATTCACAAATAGAGTGTAAATGGTGGGTTTCTCTATACACTTACATGGATCACATGTGTGTTTATTATTACTCATACTATGCATCCTTATATGTTTATGCATCCTTTATAGTTTATATGTGTATATGTGTATGTATCCTTATCGATGCATCCCTGGTAATACGAGTAATTTAAAAACATATAGGGCATCCGATGTCATCAATTGAATTCATGGCCTAATATTAAAAGAAATGGTAATCGAGTAATTCAAAAATATATTGGGCATCCTTTGTTACTCCCCCGAGTACAATTATTTTGCTGAAATGACTAACAATTTTTCTTAAATTAGACTCGCAAGTTTCACTTTTATTCAAAAAATAATCTTATATAATAATTCTAAAATAATATAACTTAGACTTTACTAACGTTACGTTCCATGACAAATTTATAATGTACTCATATTAGTATATAATTTATACACAATTAAAAAGATATTAATGGTGAGAAAAAAATTGTAGACATTAAATTACTAACACCACTTAAAACCACTTTTAAAATTTGTCAACACCACGGGCTCTTATACTCAAAAGAACTTTTAATATTTGTCAACACCACGAGCTCTTAAACTCAAAAAAACTTTTAAAATTTGTCAACACCACGGGCTCTTAAACTCAAATTTTTAAAATTTATCAACAACGCGGGCTATTAAATAATTCTTATACTTTTCTTATTATTTTAGTATCGATATTTACATACCAATATGAACTGCAATTTACATTTTTTGCACGGCTTTTTACACACCCGTGCGTTGCACGGGCTCAAAAACCTAGTTATATATATATATATATATATATATATATATATATATATATATATATATATATATATATATATATATATATTATATATATATATATATATATATATATATATATATATATATATATAATGAAGGGATTCATAAAGAACTAATGATGGGAACCCATAAATATTAATAATGAATACATTCCGTATATATAATAATAGGAAATGTTTACTAAAATAGGAAATGGATGATGAATAATACCATTGTCAATTTTTTTATTTATTTTTTTTATACATTTTTTTTATACTTTTTTAGAAAAACTATATATACGTAACCCAGTGGTTGGGGTCCCTGATATTTTGCACAAGGTCTCATATTTAAATCTTAGGGTGTCAGTGAATGGTTGAAAACAGTCAAGGAGTATTACTGATGGACTCTGTACAATAGAGTATGAGGTCGGATTACTCGTCTTCCGTGAATAACTCGAACAGGGTAAACATTACAACTTATATGTACTAAATTACTACGGATTAACATGGAATGGATGATGAATAGTACCATCCTTATTTTTATGTACATTTATTATATTTTTTATAAAGAAAAATTCATGAATTACATAATGGTAGTATATATTGTTGATTTGCATATTATAGTTATTCAAAATTGAAATTACTAATAGGGAATGGATAATGAATAGTACCATCCTTTATTTTTTTGTTCGTTTTCAATAATTTTTTAAAAAAAAATTCATGAATGCATAATGGTAGTATATAACGTTAATTTGCACATTATAGTTATAGAAAATTGAAATTATTTTTAAGATATAGAACAAAATCATTTCTCACAGCAACGCGCGCACATTCACTGTAAACATAGAAATAATGGGTTCATTAAAAAGTCTAACGTTATGTATAGTTGCCTCGTAATGAAATGATTCAACGTCGAAAGCTAAATCATTTATTATTTGTTTGTAACCTACGAATGACAAATAATGCTGAATGAAATAAAAATATGTGTTAAACTATTCAAAGTTAAAATTATCTTTTAGCAATAAAGACCTTAAATTTATATTAATATCCTCAACACTTAAATTATATTAGAACACATTTCAAAGAGTAATACTTTTTCATTTATTCATGGAAAAGATTAACGACATTTTTGCATCATTTATAGTGTTCAATCAGAATGATTATCAAATATGTTATTGTCATTAAAATTAACTAGCTCAAATGAATATTTTGAATTATTTGGCAATTAATCATTTTGTTTTATCAATCACGCCTCATCTTAATAATATGAAACGGCTAGCATGATCTTCATAATAAATTAATACTATAAATTTATTTCAAAACAAATTAATCTATGCTAAGTATTTAGCAATAAGTCTGTATTATTCGCATAGTGGTGTGATTAACTAGCATTATGAAAAGCAAAACGTACGTTTTATTATTATTATTATTATTATTTTTTTTTGAAAGGCAAATTTTATAAAGTCACCAAAACTCGAAAGAAAGAACAAAGACACCCTAGTGAACAAGCAACGAACCATCTAAAAGAAAACATCAAGCCAACATAAGAATTTAGTGCACCAAAACTACTTTAATACAAGGAAGATTCTAAAGAAAACAACTCAGTTTTGGTACATTATATTCCAAGTTGGTTCTACATCAACTTTTGTAAAACCAAACTAGATATTAAGCCAGAAACATGGGAAGCCTTCAACGAAAATCCCTTTATTGAAATATCGAGGTGGATGGATCAAAAGCAGAATAGAAAGCAACAAATAATAAAAAGACAACCACATATAACTTCTTCATTCTTTATTATTCTCTGAAAGAGTTGTACGAAAATAACATCTCTCTTATAAATGTTATTTATGTTGGGAAAATTCCGTGAAACATCTGCTTTTTCACTGACTTTGGACACATAAAATATATGAGCTTTGCAATTAATTAGGTAAAATGTGTACTACGTTATGGATGCCGTGGCAATACAGAGTTAGCCTTCTCTGTCAATCTCAGTCTATTAAAAAGAGTTCTCTGTTCAACTATGTTCACCTTTTTTTTTGGAAAGCATAAAAATTGTAGTTTACATAATTGAAATTTTTGATTATGTAACCCTCGTGTAGTCTATTTACTCTCCTAGCACATGCTCGAGACTAGTATTTAGTAAATTGCAGAGGCGAAGTCATGATTTTTGATTAGTGGTGTCAAAAAATATAATCAAAACATATTGAGTCACAAATTTGTTAGACAAACGATTAACTACAAAAATGAAAAACAAATTATCTTTTAGAACAATTGACTCCTATGATATTTCATTAGTTGGAAACGATCAATATTTACTTCATCCGTAACTTTAGCAAGTGCTTCTCTTTCTATGACAGCAAGAAGAAAGCCGTTCAGAAAGTCATCATTCATTCGGTTGGGCAAATATGATTTTACATGCTTCATTGACGAAAAATATCTCTCAACTGTTGCGATTGCTATAGGTAAAACCAAACCAAGTTTTAATAACCGGTAAACATGACGAAATGATAGATGTTTCTTCGTTTTAACTATCAATCTAACAAGTTCGGCAATCCCCCTTTAAGTTAGAAAGATTTGTATTGTTAGGAATTTTGTAAATCTGATGAGTCAAAGAAGTCTTAGCTGAAAAGTATGTTGAGTCTGTTTTGTTTGAGTCTGTATATTCAGAGTCTGTATTATTTAGAGTCTGGAAGATTGAAGAACACAGACTCTGCTCAACAAGAAATACAGATTCTACGGTTGCTGAAAAAAGATAAATATCAAATCAAATACGCGTGAAACAATTGAAGATAAGGATGAAGAGATTTCATCTAAACGAATATCTCTCATTTCAAGGAGAAGATCATTGAAGAGATATGATATTATCTTGTTTCCTTTTATTTAGCTACGTTTGTTTTAAAATAGATTTGATAAGATTTGAGAAGGGTGTTCTCAAATCTATAAATAGGGAACATGTAATTCATTCCAATTCGCCAATTTCAAAAACAATTATCTTCTCTATTGCTTCATTCTTTGTGTGTCAATTTAATTGATAAAGTTCAATTGATTCCATACTTTATAACTTATTTGTTATTCTGTTCAATTGATCTTATATAAACGTTCTAGGTTATTGATTGTGGACCAATAACTGGTATCAGGGCGTTTAAAGATATGAATTCTTTTGATTTTCTTTAAACGATCTATTAAAACCTAGAACAAGAACACGCAATCATCATGTCTGCTACAATTACTGCTCCAGTTATGGCAGAAAAAGGTGTTCCCATCTTTGATGGTACTAATTTTACAACCTGGAAACTAAAATTGCTTTGGTATCTAGGTTCCATTCATGATGAAATAGAAAGAGTTCTAACTGAAGGACCCATCATTCCAGGCAAATGGACTGAGGCTATGAGCAATGCAGATGGTACTGTGGTCAAACCTGCTGAGTTTATTTAAACTCCAAGAACTCAGTGGACAGACCAAGATGCTATTCTTTATAGATTAGATAACAAAATCAGAAGTATCATTGGCAATGCCATTTCTGTTCCTATCTTGAGAAAGGTAGGACATGCTAAAACTACAAAAGCTATGTGGGATATTCTGTTAAATGATTTTGAAGGAGTCACTGTGGTTAAAACTCAAAAGAAGAAGAATTTTGTAACCCATAATTTTGAACCATAATGTTAAATGATTCTGTTAAATGTTAAATGATTTTGAACCATACCCATAACCTTCATAGCTATAACCCATAATTTCCTTAGCTCTATCCCGCTCGAAAAACAATTTCGAAATCACTCGGACATCACTCCGTCTCAATATTTTATGTATACTAATAATATCTTGAAACAATACGGAGTAAATATATATATGTAAATCGATTGAGAGAGTTTAGAGAAAAATATTTTCAAGTTTCTATAAAATAATGAAACCTATTGAATTCTATTTATAATAAATTTTTGAATTATTGAAGTGAATTATTAAAGTATGGATTATTAAAGTAAATTATTAAAGTATGAATTATTAAAGTGAATTATTAAAGTATGAATTATTAAAGTGAATTATTAAAGTATGAATTATTAAAGTGAATTATTAAAGTATGAATTATTAAAGTGAATTATTAAAGTTAAAGTAAAGTAAAAATAAAGTAAAGGTAAAGTTTAAGTATAGTAAAAGTATAAAACTATATACGTATAATACGCGTATAAATATATATAATATTAATTTAAATCGTTATATATATTTAATATAAATATCGTTATCTTTATCATACTGGTTAAGTAATGAGTTGTCAAAAGTGGTTCTAGATATTTATAAAAGTTATATATGTTTTAATAATAATGTTCTTTTTAAACTGAAAATATTTTTGTACGTTTGAAACTAAATCAAATAAATATGATAATTTTGTTTTCCAAAACTAAATATATTTAAGAATCATTTTGTTTAAAGGTTAAAATAATGGAAATCGTTATATCATAAAACGTTTTAGAAAAGTAGAATCATATATATTCATAATAGATTTCAAGTTTTTAAATTACAGTCTGTTGGTGAAGCATGCGATAAAGTTCAAAGGTTAAATAAATGTATGAAATTATTTTAATAAAAAATGTCGAGTTACTTAACTTGTCGATATCCAACATCTAAGTTATTTACACTCCACGTTCTTACTTATAAATCACTTTACCATTTTCCGAATGTTGTCAAAAAGAATAGATTTCTTAAATCACAGTGGACCTCATAACATAGACCCGTAATCATATCACAATGTATCTGATAAATCAATCATTTGATATTATCTTCTAATTCCATCGATAAACATATTGAAACAAATACGTTCATGTAAAGTATTATACGTTTAATACTTTATTAATATTCTCAAGTAATAATATATATATATATATACATATATATACATATTTATTTATATATAACGGTTCGTGAATCGTCGGAATTTGGTCGAGGTTATAATGAATGTATGAACACAATTTAAAATTCTTGAGATTTAACTTAACAAACTTTGCTTATCGTGTCGGAATAATATAAAGATAAAGTTTAAATTTGGTTGAAAATTTCCGGGTTGTCACAGTACCTACCCGTTAAAGAAATTTCGTCCCGAAATTTGAATGGGATGGTCATGGCTGACAATAAGTATGTTTTCATGACGTATACGAGTTGGAATTTAGAGTTTTATTATCATCAAGTAATATAGATAAAGCAATTTGATTTTTGTGAAGAGTACGAGTGAAGTTATCACAAAAGAATGAAATGAGTAAATGCACGTTCTTTTTAACCAATGACATAGTCACGGTTGATTTCCGGAATTCAAGGAATTTAGAGAAAATCTTCGTAATAAGATTTGGTTCTTCGGTAATTAAGGAACTTAGGATCTGCTTTGATTAAATGCGATAATCTGTTTTGATTTCTCTGTCGGATATTTTATTATATATCCACCCCCTTCGTTTCCTTATTTCCACAACTCACACCTTTTATTCTTTCTCCCTCAATTCATACTTTATAGCACTCGCTAATATGCTCCATCCAGTTCTGATTCTTGATATACTCCTAACTTTCATATCTGTCATTCTTCTTTTTCATCTACCGCCAGAAGAATCTATTTACTTCTACTATACTCTTGGTTTTATTGTGTTTTTAGTTCTCCCGTGTCTTTATATTGCTATATGCATCGATATATATGGTTTGTAATTTCTGGGTTGTTGTTGGGTTTTATATCTTCCCTTATACTTCAAAGTCCGTGCTTCTGTCTTCTATAATCATTGTCATCCACTGTTAATACTCCCTCCTATTTGCTGCGATTTATACTCCGATTTCTATTTTGGAGCTTTGTCCTTTCGTTTCTTCTTTTTACAATTAAGCATCGCTTGTAATGGTCCATAATTCGTAGATATAAATTTCAGAATGAACATTGTTAATGTTCTAAGAAGGAAATGGTAATGGCACGGTCTTGATTTGTTAAATTACCAGAATACCCTGGAAAAGACCGAATCATCAAGAAATATTTTCTTAATATTTTAGAGGTTAAATAGAATACAAGAGTCGTGTAACATGGCACATGATGATGTTATGATCTGTGAATCATCACGTTCCATTTAAAAACTCAGCATGACTTACTGTAATATAATCACGTTGATCAATTGTCATTATATTATACTAACTCATGCTTCAGTTCCCAACACTACTTCAATAGTATACATATTTTAAATTCGAATTTTTCAGAATTTAGAAACTAAAATAGTTTCTTTTATGATGTAACACAGATAGCGCAAAGAGATAAATGATTTTGAATAACAATAGTTATGAAGATATCTTCAGAAACATTGAAGATATTTATAATGAAAGATATGATGATATCTTAGAATATCTAAGATCAGAAAATTATGAAGAATATTATTCACAAGAGTTTAGAGTCAGGAGAAAGGTATTTGATAATAATTTCAGCAGACACTGAATCATTTGGATTCTTTAAAGGTAGGTTTAGTCTTTGTGATTTGTCCATAGCCTCCTTCATGGTTTGCTTAATCCGTTTTCCAGTTCCAAACCTTCTCTTTTTCTGAGCTTTTCCAACACACTATCCTTTATTATCAAACTTTTGACTGTTAAGGTCGTTTACAGTTTTTGCTGCTTCATCAGCATTTTCCAAACATCGGAGAACTAGTTCGCAGTTTAGGGTGTTTTTTAGAAACTTCACATTCAAAGTATATAAGTCTAGGAGATAGACGTTATATATACACCTATAACCGTTGGCGGAGACATGCTGCAAGATTTCAAAATACTGATTGCTGATTCCCAGTAATTGGCATGACAATTCTTGTTACAAGATGCGGATGAGTAAATGATGGGGTTTCGATAAATATAATGACTCGAAAAGTCAAAGATCAGTGAAGTTGTTGGTAAGTTCATTTCTAATGTGGTGAGACATAAAAGGTTCTCCGGTCACGATGACGAAAGGGCAACGTCTATATCAAGATTATAATAAGACTGTTTCAACTAAAAAGTCGAAGTTGACTTGTTGGAGCTGTGACAAAACTGACTAATTTGAAAAGGAATCGCAAAGTTATTTTTGCTAATAAATGCCAAAGGGTCTGACATGAATACGTGTTAAATTATGACTCTGATTTCGAGAGCTTTTCAGATGCAAGACTGTGGTTAATATGTGGTTGGATCATCATCTCAATTTTTCATTATTTGAAGTGTCTTCAGGAATTTCGAAGGGTTTTGAACACAGATTGTAATCGTTAATATACATATGATGTTCTAACACAGTTTTGAAGTCAAAGTATAGCTTGTGAAAGATGTAACGATCTAAGAGTGATGATTTTGGTCATATCTCGAGTTGAATTCTGAGATTTCAAAATCAAAATATGTAATTAAATTTTGAATGAGTATGGTTGTTTTGATTTCTATAAAAGAATGTATATTGTTGTGAAAGTAGGGAGTATAATGGATGATTTGCTGAATCAGATTCGAAGAATGTAACATATTAATTGTGAATTTATATATCTCTCGGGTATTACCTACCCGTTAAAAAAATTTCACAATTAATATTTTGTACAAAAGAATTTTATTACAGTCTGTATGAAAATATATATATGTATATTTTCTTTAGATGTAACATAGATTTAATGAGTTAATGTTAAATTAAACTCATTTGATTTACGGTTGAAACTACAATTGAATAATACCTAAAGGCTTTAAAAAATTACATAACTTTTACGGAGTATTTCTTTAATGATATTGAAATTATTAATCAATACTTCGTTATTTGTTGATGTATGATGTTCGGTTCATGGAATTCTTGTGAATTTCGCAAAGTACGAATGATGTTATTTGAAAAGTTTCGAGTACATCGATGATGAAAGTGTAAAATCAAACATATATTTGAATAATATACTTGATTTATTATGAGATGGAATTTATTGAATTAAAACAGAGATTGTAGTTAACGATGGTTAAGTTGCGGGCGAAGGACGTACATTATTACATATTTGTAATATGAATTAACCGAGTAGTTAAGATTCACACACAATAGCTTAGCATGGAAAGATTTATTTTTATTTCAAAATATATATATATATATATATATATATATATATATATATATATATATATATATATATATAAAATATACATATAATTTCTTCAGAGGGAATGAGTTAACTCTTCGTAACTCGTTGATGCAATATACGCGTTATTGATTTGTAGTGATGTCCACAGTGATTCTTGAACTGACAGAGTTTGTGATATTATAGGTGTTCTTGATTCTTATGTTGACTGTACTGACGATGCTAATGACGCTGATGATACTGTTGATGCTGTTGGTAAAACAAGTTTAGCTTATTAATCACACACCATTTTTGTCAGGGTTTCTACTCTTCCTTCTATCATTTTGGTTTGCTTAACTGATTTATGGTTAGGGCTAGATTAGATAATCTCTAAAACTTTAGAGATTACATAATCGCCGCGGAATGTTTCTCCAATGAAGTTATGAATTAATACTTCGCCAGTTATTGTTGTTGGTACTCCTTGGTATCCATGGTGCGTATGACGTTGATGCTCGTGGGACAGATTGCGAAGTTGAAGTTTACGACGTGGTTGTGGTTGGAGGTGGTAATGGTACTGTTGGCGTTGATGATGGTGGTACTGGTTATGCTGCTGGTGTTTGTAATCTCTGCACCATATTCTCCAAAGCCACTACCCAAGCGCGAAGCTCGTTGACTTCTTCTATTACACCGGGGTGGTTGTCGGTTCGGACGAGCGGATAAATAAAATCTAGAATTTGATGTAATATATAATCGTGACGAGATACTCTGGAAATGAGCGAGAAAATGGTGTTTCGGACAGGTTCGCTGGTAAGTGCTTCAGGTTCTTCGTCAAGAGGGCAATGTGGTGGATGGAAGGGATCACCTTCTTCTTGTCTCCAATGATTAAGGAGGCTACGAACCCATCCCCAATTCATCCAGAATAGGTGATGACTGATTGGTTGATCTATTCCGGTCACACTGCTTTCGGAGCTTGAATGGGATTCCATTTCGGAATCTGAGTGACTTGAACTGATGATGAATTCCATTTCGTACGATTGGATAAAGGATTATTTTTTTTCGATATGAAATGATTTTGGCTAACGGATGGTATTCTAATTACATAATATATATATATATATATATATATATATATATATATATATATATATAGATCAAAAGATTTCGTAGATTACGGAGGACTTTGCGGGATATGTCAGGCAAAGTTTAAAGTAACAGATACGATAAGATATGATTTAGCAGATATGCTAAGATATGAATTTTTGTCTATACACTATTCATGCAATCAATGCAGCAAGACGTGTCTTAGACTAAAAATGATAAGCAGGTAATTTCCTGAGGATGATAAGTAGTTAATTTTTGACACAAAATGATAAGCAAAAATTTTGACATGCAGACACGGTCGAAGTCCAGACTCACTAATACATCCTATCAACTTATCAGTTAGACACACTAATGCATACCTGGTTCGCTAAGACCACCACTCTGATACCAACTGAAAGGACCCGTTCATATACATTATAAACAATTCACAATAGTTGATTACATTGCGAGGTATTTGACCTCTATATGATACATTTTACAAACATTGCATTCGTTTTTAAAAGACAATCTTTCTTTACATCGAAAATTGACAGGCATGCATACCATTTCATAATATCCACTATCCAACTATAAATTGATTGAATAATAATCTTTGATGAACTCAATGACTCGAATGCAACGTTCTTCGAAATATGCTATGAAAGACTCCAAGTAATATCTTTAAAATGAGCAAATGCACAGCGGAAGATTTCTTTAACACCTGAGAATAAACATGCTTTAAAGTGTCAACCAAAAGGTTGGTGAGTTCATTAGTTTATCATAATCATTTATTTCCATCATTTTAATAGACCACAAGAATTTCATTTCCAGTTCTCATAAATATACGTCCCATGCATAGAGACAAAAATAATCATTCATATGGTGAACACCTGGTAACCGACATTAACTAGATACATATAAGAATATCCCCTATCATTCCGGGATCCTCCTTCGGACAAGATATAAATTTCGAAGTACTAAAGCATCCGGTACTTTGGATGGGGTTTGTTAGGCCCAATAGATCTATCTTTAGGATTCGCATCAATTAGGGTGTCTGTTCCCTAATTCTTAGATTACCAGACTTTAATAAAAAGGGGCATATTCGATTTCGATAATTCAACCATAGAATGTAGTTTCAATTACTTGTGTCTATTTCGTCAAACATTTATAAAAGCGCATGTATTCTCAGTCCCAAAAATATAAAGGGTAAAAAGGCAAATGAAACTCACGCATATAATTATTGTAAAACAGTTACTAAAGCATTTGCATGTATTCTCAGCCCCAAAAATGTAAAGAGTAAAAGGGGATCAATGAAACTCACCATACTGTATTTCGTAGTAAAAATACATATAACGTCATTGAGCAAGTGCAAGGTTGGCCTCGGATTCACGAACCTAAATTAATTATATATATTTATGTGTTGGTCAATATTTGTCTAACAAATTAGGTCAAGTCATAGTGTACCACAATCCTAATGCTCGAGACTAGTATGCAAAAGTCAACAAAAGTAAATTTGACTCAAAATAATTTTCAAAAGTCTATACATGATTAATATATAGTTTAAATATCGTCATTTTATATTTTTAAATATTTTTAAAAGATTTATTAGAGTAACTAATATAATTTATTTATTAATAAATAAAATTTTATATTAAATTTATATAATAAAACATACTTTTATATATATTAAGTAATAAAATATATAGGGTTCATTTAATATCATAAAGATAATATGATATGTATTATTAAAGTAAGTTATTACACGTAGTAAAATATGTTTGTATTACATATTTATTTGATTAAATAATATCTATAATGATAGTAAGTAAAAGTTGTATTATTTTGTAATAATAATTATTATTATAAAAATATCAATATTTATAATTACTAAGATGACATTATGATAAAACGATAATTCTAATTATGATAACTTTAATATTTACGATAATTTTTAATATTATCTTTAAAATAATAATTCTATTTAAAATAATAATAATAATGATATTTTATAGTAACAATGATATTTCTATTAAAATAATAATTTTTGTTAAAATGATAGTTTTAATACTAACGATAATTTTAATAATAATAGTAATGATAAAAATAATAAGAACGATAATTTTATCTAAATCAATATCTTATAATATTTTAATTTCATCATGATACTCTTACTCATTATTTTCTAATCATTTCGTTTAATAGCTTTTAATCGTCTTTTATATCGTGTTCATAATAATGATAATAATAGTAATCAAAATAATTAGGTGTTACAAATATTTGTTTTAATTACACTAATATTAATAATGATAGTTACTATAACATTATTAACGATAATACTAATAATTATCTTAATGATAATATAGTAATAATAATAATAACAATAACAATAACCATTTTTAAATAATGATATATATATTAATAATGATAATAATAATAATAATAATAATAATAATAATAATAATAATAATAATAATAATAATACCAATAATAATAATAATAATAATTGGATAATAATAATAATACTAATTATAACTTTAACGATAATAACGATAGTAATAATAATAAAAATAACAATTTTTAATGATAAATTCTTTTATTGATAAAGATAATAATAATAATAATAATAATAATAATAATAATAATAATAATAATAATAATAAAAATAATAATAATAATAATAATAATAATAATAATAATAATAATAATAATAATAATAAGATAAAACTAGAACGGCGATAATAACGACGATAATAATAATCATTTTTAATGATAATACAAAAATTTGATGGACTATAACTTCAAATCCGTTCATCGAAATCATTCGATATGTAAATGAAAAGTTCTTAATTTTTCGCTAGCTTTCCAACGACATGCATATCTTATACCTTATCTCAGTCGCATATATAACTAATTCAGGATTTAACATAACCTAACTAAAGGCAATATTAAAAGTACAAACATGCATAATCCTATATACTCGAGCACTAGTCAGGGATACACTATTAGTATGTAAAAGTTAAATTATGAGTACTCACGTATCAATATTGAGATTCAATATTGCAGGAAAGGTACGTAGACGCAACGGAGATGATAAACACTAGTTTGACTCACGAGCAATACTCCCGAACCATACCCATAACCTTCATAGCTATAACCCATAATTTCCTTAGCTCTATCCCGCTCGAAAAACAATTTCGAAATCACTCGGACATCACTCCGTCGCAATATTTTATGTATACTAATAATATCTTGAAACAATACGGAGTAAATATATATATGTAAATCGATTGAGAGAGTTTAGAGAAAAATATTTTCAAGTTTCTATGAAATAATGAAACCTATTGAATTCTATTTATAATAGATTTTTGAATTATTAAAGTGAATTATTAAAGTATGAATTATTAAAGTAAATTATTAAAGTATGAATTATTAAAGTGAATTATTAAAGTATGAATTATTAAAGTGAATTATTAAAGTATGAATTATTAAAGTGAATTATTAAAGTATGAATTATTAAAGTGAATTATTAAAGTTAAAGTAAAGTAAAAATAAAGTAAAGGTAAAGTTTAAGTATAGTAAAAGTATAAAACTATGTACGTATAATACGCGTATAAATATATATAATATTAATTTAAATCGTTATATATATTTAATATAAATATCGTTATCTTTATCATACTGGTTAAGTAATGAGTTGTCAAAAGTGGTTCTAGATATTTATAAAAGTTATATATGTTTTAATAATAATGTTCTTTTTAAACTGAAAATATTTTTGTACGTTTGAAACTAAATCAAATAAATATGATAATTTTGTTTTCCAAAACTAAATATATTTAAGAATTATTTTGTTTAAAGGTTAAAATAATGGAAATCGTTATATCATAAAACGTTTTAGAAAAGTAGAATCATATATATATTCATAATAGATTTCAAGTTTTTAAATTACAGTCTGTTGGTGAAGCATGCGATAAAGTTCAAAGGTTAAATAAATGTATGAAATTATTTTAATAAAAAATGTCGAGTTACTTAACTTGTCGATATCCAACATCTAAGTTATTTACACCCCACGTTCTTACTTATAAATCACTTTACCATTTTCTGAATGTTGTCAAAAAGAATAGATTTCTTAAATCACAGTGGACCTCATAACATAGACCCGTAATCATATCACAATGTATCTGATAAATCAATCATTTGATATTATCTTCTAATTCCATCGATAAACATATTGAAACAAATACGTTCATGTAAAGTATTATACGTTTAATACTTTATTAATATTCTTAAGTAATAATATATATATATATATATATATATATACATATATATACATATTTATTTATATATAACGGTTCGTGAATCGTCGGAATTTGGTCGAGGTTATAATGAATGTATGAACACAATTTAAAATTCTTGAGATTTAACTTAACAAACTTTGCTTATCGTGTCGGAATAATATAAAGATAAAGTTTAAATTTGGTTGAAAATTTCCGGGTTGTCACACAAATCTAGTTTTAATAAGGAGATTATAAGGTTTGATGATGAGAAAAGGAAAATTAGAGAAAGAGGAGATAAATATGAAAAGATTTGTAAATCTTGGTGTGTATCATCTAAGAAAAATTCAGATGCTATAGCTAGGCAAATACCTGCAGATATGAGGGCTAGGGGTGATCAAATAACTGTTTTAACCGAACCGCAACCGTTTTAACCATTAAAATCGAACTGAATTAACCGAACTGAACAAATAACCGCGAATATGGTTAACACTTATGAATTAACCGAACTTTGTGGGGCGATTATGAAAATGAAGGGTACCCGCCCCAATTTAACCGTAACCGCCCCGTTTTCACTTATCATTGATCAAATTTTTACATTTATTAATTTATAGATGTCAAAAATAGATTTATTCACTAAACGTCTAAATAACTACCCGTACCATTCAACGGATTGTAAATCATGTGATAATAAGCAGTTAAATATATGCATGATCTTTATAATATATAGAAATATAAGACTTGAATTGTTGTGTAGTTAGGTAATTCATTTAACAAATGAAAGAGAGATGATCGTGCACTCGTGGTTTATGTTATTTTTAATTGAAACTATATTATATTGCTACATACTATATATAGTTGTATATATAACACTGTTTTGGTAGACAGAATCACAAAATAAGGAACATGTCACCGGCTGTGAGAAGAATAATGAACGTGTGATTGATGCTGATAAATACTCTGTTGGAAAAGAAAAGAATGATGTTTTAGTTGGGTTAGATATTTGAGACAGACGTAATTTCTATATCGAAATATTAGTTTACATAGTATTAGGCACAACCCCAAGAATTTTTTTAACCGGTAAATGGTTAACCAAATTACCCATTTTATATATACTTTTAACCAATTTAATCGAATTAATCAAATCGGTTTTAACCGAACTGAACGGTTAAAATTTTCAATTAACCGAATTATTGGGTATGGGGGTGGGTGTGATGCCCCGTCCAAATCTACCTGGACGAATACATCAACATGTGGTCCCATTGCGAGGTATTGACCTCTAAATGATACACGATGATGATTTTGAATGCAACGTCTTTCAAAAATATGCCATGAATGACTCCATGTAATGTCTTTTTCAATTATCAAATACACGGCGGAAGCATTATGTAATACCTGAGAATAAACATGCTAAAAAGTGTCAACCAAAAGGTTGGTGAGTTCATAGGTTTATCATAAATCAAGATTTCAGTAAGAGTAATAGACCACAAGATTTAGTTTAAAGTGATTGATATAGAAATATCAATCTAAAAGTGTTGCTGCAGTTTGTAATATCGCGACTAAACAAAAGTTACCCCATGACACCTTGTACTGTCAGTGTCGTTGAGTCATTATTATGTAACCAAAGACCAACGGTCTAATGATTAGAGATGTTACTCTCAATAGGCCTACTCATAATAATTAAGTTTGCGTTATACTAAGCAATTAACGATATTACGGTGAGGATTTGCATGACAAAGCAACACAGCATAATAACATTTAAGTACTTGTGTCTAAACGTAAAGCAGTTATAAAACATTGCATGTATTCTCAGCCCAAAAATATATATTGCAAACGCAATTAAAAAGGGAGCTATGAAAACTCAGGATACTATATTTTGTATTAAAAATATTCATACGACTGAACCGAACAATGCAGGGTTGGCCTCGGATTCACGAACCTTCCAAAGCTTTTCTAAAAATTTTTGTCCCGAACAGGGCTTGAACCCGAGACCTCTCGCTCACCCGCAAACACACTTAACCATTCTGCCATCCTTGTTTTTCTGATTTATATTACATCTAAAATATATTTAACCCATTATCAATACTCATCATCTTCTTCATCTTCTTCCTTACATCAATTCGACCATGGAACTTCAAAAATTAAAATAACGAATTCGGGGTTTCATTTATGACTTGTAAATAACATAAAACTTGAAAGGAATGTTTTTAAATAACAAAAAAAATTTAAAAAATGGAAACTGCACAAGCTGCTGTTCGAAATTTTTTAGAAAAAAAAGAAAATCGTTTTTCGATTTTAAGCTTGTTTTAGGACTTGCTTTCTTCACGAAATAGTTTGCAAATCATATATATAAACTATTGGAATCGTCAATTGAACTTAAAACATCAAAACAAGCTCTAATTTCTCCAAGAACAAAATAGTTGACTTTTGAAATTAAAAATTTGACTCTAAAATTCGAATTCGATAATTGAAATTGGAAGTTAAAACTTTGCAGAAAGATCGTTTAGAGGATTCCTAACAAAACTGCATTAATAATTTTTGAAATTAAATTCGAATTCGAGCTTTTGGTAATTTCACTCAAGAACAGAGGTATCGACTCCTCTTTTTTTTTTTTTTTAATTTTCTGTTTTTAATCTCTCAATTGCAGTAGTGGTATTATATAATGTGATTGGAGTAGATTAATAATTGATCACTGGTTGTTTGTATTTGACAATTGAGATGTCGACAAGAAATTGATCAATCAAGAACATAAAAATAAAAATAAATAAAAAAATAAAGAGTAGATAATGATTCGTACCCTTTATTTGACTTTTTAATTTATTTTTAAATTGATATTATTATTAAATATATTAATAAATATATTAATAACTTATTAATAAACATATTAATAATAATAATTTGATAATATTATTAATAATAATAAAAGTAATAATAATTATAATAATAATTATAAATATGATAATAATAATATTATCAATAATAATAAATTGTATTATTTTTATATTAATAATAATAACTATATTAATTTTTTAATGATAATGGTAATTATAATTATAAAAATAATAATAATATTAATAGTAATAATCATAATAATAACTAAATTCATAATTTTTCTACTAATTATAATAATAATGATACTAATATTTATTTTTATTTTTATTTTTATGATGAAAGTAATATTAATATAACAACTATATTTTAACTTATAATTAATATTACATATATTTAATTATGTAAGATTTAATATTTATGTAATATATATTATATAATAACATATATTGAATATTGAATATTTATAAATTTTTATATATAACAATATACATATAATATTAAGTATGTATAGAAATCATATATATATATATATATATATATATATATATATATATATATACACACACACACAATTGTTTGTGAATCGTCGGAAACAGTCGAAGGGTAATTGAATTCTTATAAACAGTTCAAAAATTTTGAGGCTCAGCATTACCGACTTAGCTTATCATCTCAGACTTATTAAATCATATATAGATTTGGTTCAAAATAAGTCAAAATTTTCCGGGTCGTGACAGTACCTACCCGTTAAAGAAATTTCGTCCCAAAATTTGATTGTGGTCATCATGGTTAACAATAAAAATGTTTTCATGACGAATATGAGTTGAAAAATAGGGTTTTATCACTATTGGGTAATATGGATGAGACGATTCGATTACAGGAAGAGTATAAATGAAGCTATCACAAAAGAGTGAAATGAGGAAATAACTGCTCGCCTTAACTTTTGACATGGTTACAGTTGATTTTCGGAATTCAAGAGATTTAAAGAAAATCTTCATAATCTGTATAATATTTGATTCTCCGGTAATTAAGGAAATTAGGATTTTCTTTATTTAAATGCGATCATCTGCCTCGATTGCTATGTCGGATATTTCGCTATAAATTAACATCTTCCGTTTCATTATTTTCACCACTCCTATAATCTTCTTCCTTATTTCATACATCCCAATAGATTGTAAAAATGCTAAATCTAGTCCTAATTCTTGACATTTTCCTGGCTATCGTATCTGTCATTCTTCTTTTTCTTCTTCCACCGGAGGAATCTATTTACTTCTACTATTACCTTGGGGTTATAGTGTTTTTAATTCTCTCGTGTCTTTACGTTGCAATACGTATTGATATACACGGTTTGTAATTTATGTGTTGTTGTCAAGCTTTATATTTTCCCTTATATTTAGGAGCTCCATGCTTTTTTTTTTCCTTCCCGGCTTCAAGTCAAGCGAATAATGATCCAGAATTTGTAGGTATGGAGTTTCGAATGATCATAATATACAAAGCAGAAAGGAAAGGTAATAGCACGATTTGATTTGTCAAATTACCAGAATATCCGGAAAAGACCGAATCATCAAGAAAAATATTTTCTTGATATGTTTAGAGGTTAAATAGAATGAAAGAGTTATGTAACATGGTTCATGATGAGGGTATGATCTGTGAATCTTTATCACCTTCCATTAGAAACTCAGCATGACTTACTGTAATATAACCACGTTGACCCGGCGTCATTATATTATACTAACTCATGCTTCAATTTTCAACACTACTCCAGAAATCATTCATAATTTAAATTTGAATTTTACAGAATATAGAAACTAAAACAATTTTCTTTATGATGTAATACAAATAGCACGAGGAGATAAGTGATTTCAGACAAGAATAATTATGAAGGTATCTTCAGAAGTATCGAGGATATTTATACTTAAAGATACGGTGATATCTTAGAATTTCTAAGATCGAAGGATGATGAAGAAGATTTGTCTGCAAAGGTTTAGAGTAAGGAGCAAGGTATTTGCTAAGGATTTCAGCAGATACTGAATCATCTGAATTCTTTGAATACAGGTTTAGTCCTTGTGATTTGTCCACAGCCTCCTTCATGGTTTGCTCAAACCGTTTTCCAGTACCAAATTTTCTATTGAGCGTTTTCAACACTCCATTCTTTATTATCAAGCTTTTGTCCCTTAAGACCATCTATGGCTTTTGCTGCTTCATCAGCATTCACAACGTTAACATATCTGAATCATTGGTTATTAATCCGAGGTGTGTTCAAGAATTTTGAAGAGTTTGAACGCAGATGGTAATCGTTAATATACATATGATGTTCTAGAATTTTGAACGACATGAATATTTTTCTGGGTTTTATGAATAGAGGTGATGTTCTAGCACAGTTTTAAAGTCGAAATATAGCTTTGAAAGATGTAGGGATCTAGGAGTGACGTCACCTGTTAAATCTTAACTTTGATTCTGTTATGTAAAATCAGAATATGTAATCGAATTTGTATGAAAAAGTTGTTCTGATTTTTATGAAAGAATGTATATCGCTGTAAAAGTAGTGAGTATAGTTAATGATTATTGAATCAAAATTGAAGAATGTACGGTGTAACATATTAATTGTGAACTTAAATATTTCTCGAGTATTACCTACCCGTTAAAAAAATTTCACATATAATATTTTGTACAAAATAATTTTTATTAGTCTTTATGAAAATATATGTATGTATATTTTCTTCAGATGTAATACAGATTTAATGAGTTAATGTTAAATTAAACTCATTTGATTTACAGTTAGAACTAGAATAAATAATCTTCAAAACTTTAGAGATTACATAATTATCGCGGAATATTTCTCTAATGAAGTTATGAATCAATACTTCATCGGTTATTGTTGTTGGTATTCCTTGGTATCTATGGGGCGTATGACGTTGATGTTCGAGGTACCGAATGTGATGTTGAGGCGTGGGTTATGGATGTTGTGGGTGGTGGTACTGGTGGTACTGGTTATGCTGCTGGTGCTGCTGATGCTCGTAGATATTGCAGCATATTCTCCAGAGCCACTATTCGAGCGCGAAGCTCGTTGATTTCTTCTATTACTCCGGGATGATTGGCGGTTGGAATAAGGGGATGAATAAGATTTAAAATTCTCGATATTATATAATCGTGGCGGGATATCCTGGAAATGAGGGTGAAAATGGTGTTCCGGATTGGTTCCCTGGTAAGTGCTTCAGGTTCTTCGCCAATAGGGCAATGTGGTGGGTGAAAAGGATCACCTTCTTCACTTCTCCATTGATTAATTCGACTACGAACCCATCCCCAATCCATCCAGAATTGATGATGACTAATTGGTTCGTTCGTTCCAGTTACGCTGCCTGTGGAGCTCGAGGAATCAAGTGAAAAATCCATATTATATGATCGAATAAAGGGTTTTCGATATGAGATGGGTATTGAATAATGAATGATATATTCGTCTCCTCGAATACGTATATATAGCAAAAAGATTCCGTAATTTACAGAGGAAATTTAGGAAAAGTGTCAGACAAAGTCTACTGTGATAAATATGATAGGATATGAATTTTGTCCATACTCCATTTATGCAATAATTGCAGTAAGACGTGTCGAGACTAAAAATAATAAGCAAGTGATTTCCAACAAGGAATGATAAGCAAAGCTTTTAACATGCAGACACGGTCAAAGTCCAAACTCATTAATGCATCCTAACAACTATCGATTAGACACACTAATGCAATACCTGGTTCACTAAGACCAACGCTCTAAGGATAGCATGAGAAAACAAAAAAATTTGAAAGTAATGAATATAAATAGTGATGACATTATAATGTCTTTGAGTTATTGAGAATCTATATGAGTCAATAATGATATTTTCCGGTTCACAAACCACTGCACAAAGGCATATGGGCACATAGGTACGTAATATAACAAGGAGGTTATATACGTATGAGTATAAGTAGTAACTATAGTGACCCGAACTTTTCCATGTTTATATATATTAATTGAGATTGATATTTACATGACTAAATGTTTCCAACGTGTTAAGCAATCAAACTTGTTAAGACTTGATTAAATGAAATAAGTTTCATATAGACAATTGATCACCCAAGTTGACCGGCGATTCACGAACGTTACAAAATTGTAAAAACTAAATGTTGTGGTATATATAGACATATATATATGGTTGACATGAGATTATGATGAGTAAGTATCTCACTAAGTATATTAACAATGTGTGATATACATAAGAAATGAGATTACTAAGTTAAGAAACTCGAAATGATATATATAACGATTATCGTTATGATAACTTCTACTAAATATATATTTATCATATTAAGATATTGATACACTATATTTAACATGATAAAATGATATTTAAATATATCATTAAGTGTGTTAACAATGAACTACATATGTAAAAGCAAGACTACTAACTCAAGAATTACGAAACGAGACTTATATGTAACGATTATCGTTGTAACGATATTTTAATGTATATATCATATTAAGAGATATTCATACATCATAATATCATGATAATATAATAATTTAACATCTCATTTGATATAATAAACATTGGGTTAACAACATTAATTGAGATCGTTAACTTAAAGGTTTCAAAACAACACTTACATGTAACGACTAACGAAGACTTAACGACTCCATTAGAATGTATATACATGTTGTGTTTTGATATGTATTCTTAAACTTTTGAAAGACTTCAAGACACATATCAAAGTACTTCTACTTAACAAAAATACTTACAATTACATCCTCGTTCAGTTTCATCAACAATTCTACTCGTATGCACCCGTATTTATACTCGTACAATACACAGCTTTTAGATGTATGTACTATTAGTATATACACTCCAATGATCAGCTCTTAGCAGCCCATGTGAGTCACCTAACACATGTGGGAACCATCATTTGGCAACTAGCATGAAATAACTCATAAAATTACAAAAATATTAGTAATCATTCATGACTTATTTACATGAAAACAAAATTACATATCCTTTATATCTAATCCATATACCAACGACCAAAAACACCTACAAACACTTTCATTCTTCAATTTTCTTCATCTAATTAATCTCTCTCAAGTTCCATCTTCAAGTTCTAATTGCTCTTCATAAATTCCATAAGTATAGTTTCATAAAAATCAAGAATACTTCCAAGTTTGCAAGTCTACTTCCAAGCTTTCTAATCCATTCCAAGTAATCATCTAAGATCAAGGAACTTTTGTTATTTATAGTAAGTTATATTTCTAATTCAAGGTAATATTCATATTCAAACTTTGATTCAATTTCTACAACTATAACAATCTTATTTCGAGTGAAAATCTTACTTGAACTGTTTTCGTGTCATGATTCTGCATCAAGAACTTTCAAGCCATCCAAGGATCCTTTGAAGCTAGATCCATTTTTCTCATTTCCGGTAGTTTTATCCATAAAACTTGAGGTAGTAATGATGTTCATAACATCATTCGATTCATACATATAAAGCTATCTTATTCGAAAGTTTAAACTTTTAATCACTAGAACATAGTTTATTTAATTCTAAACTTGTTCGCAAACAAATGTTAATCCTTCTAACTTAACTTTTAAAATCAACTAAACACATGTTCTATATCTATATGATATGCTAACTTAATGATTTAAAACCTGGAAACACGATGAACACCATAAAATCGGATATACGCCGTCGTAGTGAAACCGGGGGCTGTTTTGGTTTGGATAATTAAAAACTATGATAAACTTTGATTTAAAAGTTGTTCTTCTGGGAAAATAATTTTTCATATGAACATGAAACTATATCCAAAAATCTTGGTTAAACTCAAAGTGAAAGTATGTTTTTCAAAATAGTCATCAAGATGTCGTTCTTTCGACGGAAATGACTACCTCTTTAGTAATTGACATGTAACTTAAATTTCCGACTATAAACCTATACTTTTTATGTTTGGATTCTAAAATTAGAGTTCAATATAAAACCATAGCAATTTGATTCACTCAAAACGGATTTAAAATGAAGAAGTTATGGGTAAAACAAGATTGGATATTTTTGATCTTTTTAGCTACCGAAAATGTTTAACAAATCTATACAAATCATATCCTAGCTAACTTATATTGTATTATACATATATTTTAATATATTATGTAATCTTGGGATACCATAGACACGTATGCAAATGTTTTGACATATCATATCGACCCATGTATATATATTATTTGGAACAACCATAGACACTCTATATGCAGTAATGTTGGAGTTAGCTATACAGGGTTGAGGTTGATTCTAAAAATATATATACTTTGAGTTGTGATCTAGCCTGAGACGTGTATACACTGGGTCGTGGATTGATTCAAGATAATATATATCGATTTATTTCTGTACATCTAACTGTGGACAACTAGTTGTAGGTTATTAACGAGGACAGCTGACTTAATACACTCAAATCTTTAAAACATAATAAAAATGGTGGTAATTATATTTTGATCATACTTTGATATATATGTACATATTTGTATAGGTTCGTGAATCGATTCGTGGCCAAGTCTTATTTTCGAGGAAGGAAATATCTGTGAAAGTGAGTTATAGTCCCACTTTTAAAATCTAATATTTTTGGGATGAGAATACATGCAGGTTTTATAAATGATTTACAAAATAGACACAAGTACGTGAAACTACATTCTATGGTTGAATTATCGAAATCGAATATGCCCCTTTTTATTAAGTCTGGTAATCTAAGAATTAGGGAACAGACACCCTAATTGACGCGAATCCTAAAGATAGATCTATTGGGCCTAACAAACCCCATCCAAAGTACCGGATGCTTTAGTACTTCGAAATTTATATCATATCCGAAGGGTGTCCCGGAATGATGGGGATATTCTTATATATGCATCTTGTTAATGTCGGTTACCAGGTGTTCACCATATGAATGATTTTTATCTCTATGTATGGGATGTGTATTGAAATATGAAATCTTGTGGTCTATTGTTACGATTTGATATATATAGGTTAAACCTATAACTCACCAATATTTTTGTTGATGTTTAAAGCATGTTTATTCTCAGGTGAATACTAAGAGCTTCCGCTGTTGCATACTAAAATAAGGACAAGATTTGGAGTCCATGTTTGTATGATATTGTGTAAAAACTGCATTCAAGAAACATATGTCGATGTAATATATTTCTATTGTAAACCATTATGTAATGGTCGTGTGTAAACAGTATATTTCAGATTATCATTATTTGATAATCTACGTAATGTTTTTAAAACCTTTATTGATAAAATAAAGGTTATGGTTGTTTTAAAAATGAATGCAGTCTTTGAAAAACGTCTCATATAGAGGTCAAAACCTCGCAACTAATCAATATGAACGGGACATTTCAGTAACAAACATAGAAATTTCAAAAATCATGGATAACATTTCATGTAATACATACGTAATACACAAAACCATGATAGATGACATAGGAATGTCAAGAATATCAGAAATTATGAGTGACATCCCTCGGTTCCCTTAACCAAGGTGGTCCTATAAATATAATTCGCGTGAGTTATAAAATATTTTGAATCACAATGGGAGTTCCTCCCGGAGTCATAGAGTATGAGATATGTATATATATGATGCAAGTAATAATATTCTAAAGCTATAGGTCGGGCTGTAGACTACACTTTAATGCACCCTATTAATCAGGGTTATCCACATTAAGACTGCCTAGTTCCCTACAACCACCGCTCTGATACCAACTGTGATGCCCTGTCCAAATCCACCTGGACGAATACATCAACATATGGTCCCATTGCGAGGTATTGACCTCTAAATGATACACAATGATGATTTTGAATGCAATGTCTTTCAAAAATATGCCATGAATGACTCCATGTAATGTCTTTTTCAATTATCAAATACATAGCGGAAGCATTATGTAATACCTGAAAATAAACATGCTAAAAAGGG
Organism: Rutidosis leptorrhynchoides; assembly: GCF_046630445.1. Classification (NCBI taxonomy): domain Eukaryota; kingdom Viridiplantae; phylum Streptophyta; class Magnoliopsida; order Asterales; family Asteraceae; genus Rutidosis; species Rutidosis leptorrhynchoides. The sequence goes on from NC_092334.1 coordinate 649,422,546, forward strand.
TCAACAAAAAGGTTGGTGAGTTCATAGGTTTATCATAAATCAAGATTTCAGTAATAGTAATAGACCACAAGATTTAGTTTAATGTGACTGATATAGAAATATCAATCTAAAAGTGTTGTTGCAGTTTGTAATATCGCGACTAAACAAAAGTTACCCCGTGACACCTTGTACTGTCAGTGTCGTTGAATCATTATTATGTAACCAAATACCAACGGTCGAATGATTAGAGACGTTACTCTCAATAGGCCTACTCATAATAATTAAGTTTGCGTTATACCAAGCAATTAACGATATTACGGTGAGGATTTGCATGACAAAGCAAGACAGCATAATAACAGTTGAGTACTTGTGTCTAAACGTAAAGCAGTTATAAAACATTACATGTATTCTCAGCCCAAAAATATATATTGCAAAAGCAATTAAAAAGGGAGCTATGAAAACTCACGATACAATATTTTGTAGTAAAAATATTCATACGACTGAACCGAACAATGCAGGGTTGGCCTCGTATTCATGAACCTTCCAAAGCTTTTCTAGAAAAAAATTGCCCCGAACAGGGCTTGAACCCGAGACCTCTCGCTCACCCGCAAAACACTTAACCATTCTGCCATCCTTGTTTTTCTGATTTATATTACATCTAAAATATATTTAACCCATTATCAATACTCATCATCTTCATCATCTTCTTCCTTACATCAATTCAACCATGGAACTTCAAAAATCAAAATAACGAATTCGGGGTTTCATTTATGACTTCTAAATAACATAAAACTTGAAAGGAATGTTTTTAAATAACAAAAAAAATTTAAAAAAATGGAAACTGCACAAGCTGCTGTTCGAAATTTTTTAGAAAAAAAAAAATCGTTTTTCGATTTTAAGCTTGTTTTAGGACTTGCTTTCTTCACGAAATAGTTCGCAAATCATATATATAAACTATTGGAATCGTCAATTGAACTTAAAACATCAAAACAAGCTCTAATTTCTCCAAGAACAAAACAGTTGACTTTTGAAATTAAAACTTTGACTCTAAAATTCGAATTCGATAATTGAAATTGGAAGTTGAAACTTTGCAGAAAGATCGTTTAGAGAATTCCTAACAAAACTGCATTAATAGTTTTTGAAATTAAATTCGAATTCAAGCTTTTGGTAATTTCACTCAAGAACAGAGGTATCGACTCCTCTTTTTTTTTTATTTTAAATTTTCTATTTTTAATCTCTCAATTGCAGTAGTGGTATTATATAATGTGATTGGAGTAGATTAATAATTGATCACTGGTTGTTTGTATTTGACAATTGAGATGTCGACAAGAAATTGATCAATCAAGAACAGAAAAAAATAAAAATAAATAAAAATTAAAAAGCAGATAATGATTCGTACCCTTTATTTGACTTTTTAATTTATTTTTTAATTGATATTATTATTAAATATATTAATAACTTATTAATAAACATATTAATAATAATAATTTGATAATATTATTAATAATAATAAAATTAATAATAATGATAATAATATTTATAAATATGATAATAATATTATTAATAATAATAATAAATTGTATTATTTTTATATTATTAATAATAACTATATTAATTTTTTAATGATAATGGTAATCATAATTATAAAAATAATAATAATATTAATAGTAATAATCATAATAATAACTAAATTCATAATTTTTCTACTAATTATAATAATAATAATAACGATATTAATATTTATTTTTATTTTTATTTTTATTTTTATGATGAAAGTAATATTAATATAACAACTATATTTTAACTTATAATTAATATTACATATTATTAATTATGTAATATTTAATATTTATGTAATATATATTATATAATAACATATATTGAATATTTAATATTTATACATTTTTATATATAACAATATACATATAATATTATGTATAGAAATCATAGATACATATATATATATATATATATATATATATATATATATATATATATATATATATATATATATATATATATATATATATATACATACATATATATATATATATACATACATATATATATATATACATACATATATATATATATATACATACATATATATATATATATATATATATATATATATACACACACACACAATTATTTGTGAATCGTCGGAAACAGTCGAGGGATAATTGAATTCTTATAAACAGTTCAAAAATTTTGAGGCTCATCATTACAGACTCAGCTTATCGTATCAGAATTATTAAATCATATATAGATTTGGTTCAAAATAAGTCGAAATTTTTCGGGTCGTGACAGTGAGTTTCGCTAATAACCGCCCCCAACCGCCCCATGCTCAGCCCTAATGAGGGTTGTGCTTGGTGTAGGTTTTGATTTCAAGAATGATACTGGAATGGAAAAAAGAAAAGATCCAAATAGATTTAAGCCTGTGATTTTACATAATACTTTTCTTAAGCTTGATGGTGATAAGCAATTCTTAACAAATGCTTTTGTTAGACCAGAATCAGGATTCATCTTTACCACTGAGACCATATCAGGATCTGAAAATGCAGACTCAAATTCAGAGTCTGGATCAGCAGACTCAGATATAGACTCAGTTAAACAAAGTGATAGTGTAATCTCAGAAATAACACATGATGATTCTAAAAGTGAAAAACAAAAGTGTTTTGAAGTCAAAGCTATTTCTAATCTGAAAAAGAGAATTTCAAAACTTTGTAAAAAGCTGAAAGATAAACCAAAGGTCAAAACTGAGTTAAACAAACCCAAGAGTCTTGAAAAGGTCAACAAATGGATAAGATTACACAAATAATCGTCAAACATTAAGGATCAATGTAAAGAAAAAATTGTTTGATAAAGAACAAACCATTTGTTTGGAGAGTCAAAAACTCTTCATGTGAACCCACTGTAAAGTGGGTTCCCAAAGGTAACTAATGTTTGTTGTTTTTGTGTCTTGTGCAGAATGAAAGAAAGTGGTTTTTGGATAGTGGATGCTCAAAACACATGACAGGATGCAAGGAGCATCTTGAAGGGTTTATAGATGAAAAAGGTCCCTAATATGGGGATAACTCTGTTGGTAAGACTATTGGGTATGGATATGTCAAAGCTGGTGATGTTTCTTTAAAGAGGGTTGCTCTTGTAAAAGGATTAATGCATAATCTGTTGAGTGTGAGTCAAGTTGCTGATTAAGATTGTGAGATAAGGATAAGGAAAAATGCTAGAATCATCTATGATCCTAAAGGGAAACCTATCTTGGTTGCTTGGAGGCAACATAATGTGTATGTAGTTGATCTTGATGCTACAGATTCTGGTATTGATACTTGTCTTTATTCACAGACTGTTCCTGAGTTAAATTGGTTATGGCATTGAAGACTTTCTCATTTAAATTTCAAAAATATAAATGAATTATCTAAAAAGAAGTTAGTAAGAGGGCTGCCATAGCTCTCCTACAAGAAGGATAAAGTCTGCTGTGCTTTTGTTAAGATTAAACAAACCAAAGCTCATTTTCACTCTAAGACTCTAGCTTCCATTAATGAACCTCTTCACATGCTTCACATGGACCTTTTTGGGCCTTTGAACATTGGAAGTGTGAGTGGAAAGAAGTATACCTTGGTGTTTTTGATGAATACTCCAGGTTTACATGGGTAATTTTCTTGTATGCTAAAAGTGATGCACCTGAAAAAATCATTAACTTGATTAAGAAAGAACAGGTACAAAAAGGCAAGCTGGTCAAACAATTAAGAAGTGATCATGGAAGTGAAAGTGTTGGTATTGGTCAAAACTTTTCTGCTGTTAGGACACCACAGCAAAATGGTGTTGCTGAAAAAAGAAATAGGACTCTCATTGAAGCTGCAAGGACTATTTTAAGTCATGCAAATGTTGCTATCAAGTTTTGGGCAGAAGCAGTCAAAACTGCTTGTTATACTTAAAATAGATCTATTATTTTCAAGAAGCATAGAAAGACTGCTTATGAGCTTTATCACACGAAAATTCCTACTGTTCACTATTTTCAAATTTTTGGTTGTAAATGTTATATTCTCAATCAAAGAGATTTACTGGGCAAAATGGAACCTAAGTCTGATGAAGGCATCTTCATGGGATATTCATCTATTTATAAAGCTTATAGGCTTTCAACTCTAGAAGAAAGAAGATTGAGGAATCTATTCATATCACTTTTGATGAGAATTCTGTTGCTACATATATCTCTGCTAATACAGATTCCAATATTCTGTTTAAACTCTCTTCCAAGAATGATGAGTCTGGTTTACATACTTATATTTTAGAACATGAATCTGATGATGAAGATGGTTGTGTAAAGGTAAATGACTCTTTGAATGCTTCAAATGAAACTTCTTCGGCTGAAGTGAAGTCACTGATGTTTCTATTGAAGTAAATTCTGTTGAAGAAGAAGTTGATGCGATTCCTGTGATTAATGGTTCTGAAAGTGCTAGAAGATCTACAAGATCTATTAATCCTCCAAGATATCTTGAGGATTATGTTGTCAACACCAAAGGCTTGCCAAAAGGAGCTTCTACTTCACAAACTCCTATGTCTGATGATGCAATTGCTAATTACTGTTTGTATACAAGTTTTCTGTCTCTCATTGAGCCTAAAAAGGTTGATGAAGCTTTAAAGGATGATGACTGGGTTGATGTGACGCCCCGTACTAAAATCAACATGTACGGACCATCAACAACAGGATCATTACAAGGTCAAACACTATATGCGTTTTCAAAACAAGTTTGCATTCATGATAAAAGGTGACGTCATAACTAACGTCGAATGTTTTACATCAAAAGTATGCTTCTATGAATAGAAGCAAAGATAATAGTGCGTGACCCTTAGGTCATTACAAATCATTGTTTCAAAAGTATTAAAGTTTGAATGCAAGATAAAGTGTTTCATGCGGTGACATCTCTAGTAAAGCACAACGGAAGTCTACGAGGCATGACTAGTACAACAGCAGAAGCAAGCAACCTTAAGCACCTGAGAAAAACATGCTTAAAAACATCAACACAAAGGTTGATGAGCTATAGTTTAAGTATAACAGTAATGTAAGGTAGGCCACGAGATTTCAGTGCTACAAAGAGCGTTTCAAAATAGTATGATAAAGTATATGTTTAACCGTGGGCACTTGGTAACTAACTTAACGTTTATAACCCCCTGAAAGTACACTTGGCGAGTGCGTATGTTTACGAAGTATTAAAAACCCGTTAAATGCTAGCGCTACTAGCCCGAGTGGGGATGTCAAACCCTATGGATCCATATCTAAGATTCTCGTTCACCGGTTCAAAGACTAATGACTAAACGTTACCGAGCTAAGGGGAAAGTTTATGCCGTTGTATAACTCACACATATATAAAGTTTAAGTACTCATGCCTAGTATGTAAAATGTAAAATGCGCATGTATTCTCAGTTTCCAAAATAGTTAAAGTAAAAAGGGATGCTATAACTCACAGTGGAAAAGTAGTAGTAAGTTGACTCGGGAAAAGTAAGCAAGTATGTAGGTCCGGAAAGTCCTCAACCTAAGTCAAAAGTTACTAAGTCAGTAAATCGTTCCCAATAGGTTTAAAAGTATGTAAATTAGGTCTTAAGGCTCATCATCATTCATCATCAAACAAAAGTATAAAGTATGTTTCATTCTAAAAAAGAGTTTAAAACAAAGGCTGAATTCGGTCAGTCGCCACGGCCTCTATACCTACTGAAATGAGGTGAGACCAGTGGCCATGGTTCCGTATATGAGTCCTTTAGTTGTTGTAAAAATTCCAGAAGCAAACTCATCTTTGTTTGACCGTGGCGACGGTTTAGGTACGAGTAGGTCAGAATTTTCAGCACAACGTTAAAAGGACATAGTGACGTTCGGAGGGCCATAGATCCTAAACCGTAACTCGGATTAAGAGGAGTCTTAAACGAAAAATTATCTACTAGAACAGAGCTAACTGAAAATCAACTTTACAGTAGCACAGGTATTCTGATCAGTTCCATAAAACAGTAAACAGTGTGTTCCGGTGGGTTCTTGGTGCTTGATGTTCATCACGGTTCTCATCCTTGATGCATATAGCTTCAAGTGTACAACTCGTTTATGTGTTTACTTCATCTTTACCAATTTTTGACCATCATAACACAAGTGTAAGTCTAAGATAAGTAGCACAACTCAATTAAGTGTTGCAAGTAGTTTGATGAACCAAAGTTACATCAAGATCTTAGATCCGACACTTACATGAACTATAAAAATAATATTGAACTACAAACTTGAAAGTAAACTAACTAATCAAGATCTTAAGTTGTAGAACACAGTTCTTAGTTAGATCTTGAAGATCCTAGACCCAAAAGTCTAGATCTAGAGTTATTAAGTTAGATCCTAAGTTATAACACTTGAATCTTTACTTTAATGAAACCATAAGTTATGAAACTTAGATTTTCATCTTGTAAAGTGTATGTAAGCTTATGAGCTCTTAATTATGACAAAATTAGAAGACCATAAGCTATAGAAACTTAGATCTTTTATAAATATATGAAGTTATAACTAAAAAGTTATACTTCCATGTTCTTGAACTTATAAAGTTAACTTTTAGTTTCAAGAAATATGAGATCAAGATTAACTAGTAATACTTGACCAAATTAACATCATTTCAACTTTAAAGTGCATAAAATGAAGAAATAAGTTAAATCTATAAGTAATAAGTTCATGGTTGTTCATACTTTAAAGATTCACGCCAAAGCTTTGACCTTTAAGAATGTAAACTTTAAGTTTACAAACATGTATCACAAGTATGATTTTAACACTCATGAACTTTAAATCTTTAACAAGTTTTATGGAAGAATCAAAACATAAACTTGATTCTCCTAGGTTCTTTATGTTCTTGAATAAACAAGATGATATGAAGAAACAAACTAGAGAGTTTGATTCTTAATAACTAGTAAGTAAACAACAAACAACAACTAACAAGTAACTTAAACAACAACAAAGAACAAGTATACAACAAGCAAATGATGATGATATTGTAGGTTTATGCTACGATTTTTAAGATAGAAAAGAAGAAGAAGAAAAAGCTTGGTTACTTACAATATTTGAGAGAATAAGAAATGAGAGAAAGTTTGAGAGAAAATGGTGTATGTGTGTGTGAAGAAATGGGATGGAATACAAGTAAGTAAGTGAACAAAATTTGAAAGCAAAACACTTCCCCATGTACTATGGCCGACGGTTTTCAAAGAGGAGGGGGAAGGGAAATGTTCACTAGTTACTTCATGTATTTGGCTCAAAAAAATGGTAATAAGGTTGCATGGTGTTGGAACAATTTGTAAGTGTGTAGTAACTAGATTCCATATGCACTAATTAATCTAGTTAAGTTCAAATGTAATACTTGCATAATAAGTTGGGCTAATTAGTCCATTAAGATAAGTAGGGTGGGCTTCTAAGTCCATTAACATTAATAAAAGCCCAAGTTCAAGTAATTAACAAATAAATCCAACAAAGCCCAAGTAATTAACTAGTAACCTTAGTTAATCAAAAATGATAAATAAAAATTAATCATGAATGTAAATAATATTCTAAATATTATTCCTGAAAAGTTCGTGTGTCACAAAGACGTGTCGGGCAAATTAAAAGTCATGTACCGTAACAAGTAAATGTAATAAAATACATTCATTAACACGCAAGCATTAATAATAATTATTAATAAATAAATGTTGGAAAATCCAGGGTCGTTACATTACCCACCTGTTAAAGAAAATTTCATCCCGAAATTTTAGGCTGAGGTAGATGGAGGAGTTGGGAAAAGGTGAGGATACTTCTGCATCATTTGATCCTCTCGCTCCCAGGTAAACTCAGGTCCTCGTTTGGCATTCCATCGTACTCGGACAATCGGAACCTTGTTGCGTTTCAAAGTTTTGACCTCACGATCCATAATTTCAACAGGTTCTTCCACAAAGTGGAGTTTATCATCAATCGTAAGTTTTTCCAGTGGTATGATAAGTTCGGGTGCAGCAAGACACTTCTTCAAGTTTGACACGTGGAAGGTAGGATGAACTGAGCTCAATTGTGCTGGTAGATCCAAACGGTAAGCAACGGGTCCAACACGTTCCAAGATTTCAAAAGGACCAATGTATCGTGGGTTTAACTTTCCACGTTTTCCTAAACGGATCACACCTTTCTAAGGTGTAACCTTCAACATTACACGGTCGCCCACGTTGAATTCAAAGTCTTTACATTTAAGATCGGCATAACTCTTCTGACGATCACGGGCCGTCTTAAGTCTAGCTTGAATTTGAGCAATCTTTTCCGTTGTTTCATGGACTATCTCGGGTCCGGTGATTTGCGTTTCGCCTACTTCGACCCAACAAATAGGAGATCGACACTTGCGGCCATACAACGCTTCAAAAGGTGCGGCATTAATACTCGAGTGATAACTGTTGTTGTAAGAAAATTCGGCGAGTGGCAAATGTCTTTCTCAGGCTTTTCCGAAATCAATAACACATGCACGCAACATGTCTTCCAAGGTCTGAATCGTTCGTTCACTTTGCCCGTTGGTCTATGGGTGATAAGCAGTACTCATGTTGAGACGAGTTCCCATGGCTTCTTGCAAAGAACGCCAAAATCTAGAAGCAAAATGGGGATCGCGATCTAAGATGATTGATAAAGGTACACCATGATGAGATACAACTTCTTTGATGTATAGTTGAGCGAGTCTCTCCATCGTATCCATTTCCTTAATCGCTAGAAAGTGTGCAGATTTGGTAAGACGGTAAACGATAACCCATATGGTATCGTATCCACCCACCGTCTTTAGTAGCTTGGTGATAAAATCCATTGTTATCCTTTCCCACTTCCATTGTGGGATTTCCAGTTGTTGAAGTAATCCAGAGGGCCTCTGATGCTCGGCTTTAACTTTCGAGCAAGTCAAACACTTACCATCATAAGTAGCAACGTCCTTCTTAAGATTCGGCCACCAATACTGTTCTTTAAGATCATGATACATTTTACCCGCTCCAGGATGAATCGAATATCTCGATTTGTGGGCTTCATCTAGTATAAGGTTCCGTAGATCTCCATAACAAGGTACCCAAATTCTTCTGGCATAACATCGGAGTCCAGTCTCCCTAACCTCGAATCGAGAGACAAGTATGTTCAAGTGTTCATGAGATATATTCTCCTCCTTGAGAGCCTCATCTTGGGCTACTCGGATCTGGCTGTTGAGATTTGAATGGATGGTGATGTTCAAGGCTCAGACACGAAGAGGTACCGTTCTCTCCTTTCGGCTTAAAGCGTCAGCTACAACATTTGTCTTACCAGGATGATAACGAAGTTCACAATCATAGTCATTCAGCGTCTCGATCCATCGATGCTATCTCATATTCAGTTGCTTCTGATCAAAGATGTGTTGGAGGCTTTTGTGGTAGGTGAAGATAGTGCTCTTAGTTCCATAAAGATAGTGTCTCCACAATTTGAGCGCAAAGACAACGGCTCCAAGTTCGAGATCGTGAGTAGTGTAGTTCCTCTCGTGAATCTTCAGTTGTCGGGAGGCATAAGCGATAACCTTTGTTCGTTGCATCAGTACACAACCAAAACCACTTTTCGAAGCATCGCAATAAACGACGAATTCGCCACTGCCTTCAGGGAGTGATAAGATAGGTGCGGTGGTTAACTTCTTCTTCAAGGTTTGAAATGCAGATTCGTGTTCGGGTTCCCAAATGAACTTCTTCCCTTTGTGAGTCAGTGCGGTCAAAGGACGCGTAATCAGAGAGAAACCTTCAATAAATCTTCGGTAGTAACCGGCGCGGCCTAAAAATTGGCGGATGTGAGTTGGAGTAGTGGGGGTTTCCCACTTGCTGATAGCTTCAATCTTGGCGGGATCAACTTTGATACCCTTGTCGCTCACAACATGACCCATAAATTGGACTTCCTTCAACCAAAATTCACACTTGGAGAATTTGGCGTAAAGTTGTTCTTGTCTCAAGAGTTCAAGTACTAGTCGGAGGTGTTGCTCATGCTCTTCTTCACTCTTAGAGTAGATGAAGATATCATCTATGAAGATGATAACGAACTTATCCAAGTAAGGCTTACAGACACGATTCATGAGGTCCATGAACACGGTAGGTGCGTTGGTTAATCCGAATGGCATCACGAGAAACTCATAATGACCATAATGGGTTCTGAATGCAGTTTTCATCACGTCACTTTCCTTCACCCTCAACTGGTGATAACCGAATTGTAAATCGATCTTTGAGTAAATGCTCGATCCTTGTAGTTAATCAAAAAGATCGTCAATACGGGGAAGAGGATGCCGATTCTTGATCGTCAATTTGTTGAGTTCACGGTAGTCGATACACATGTGGAAGGATCCATCCTTCTTCTTCACAAACAAAACAGATGCGCCCCAAGGCGAGAAACTGGGTTGGATAAATCCTCGGTCTAGCAGTTCTTGTAATTGGCTCTGCAATTCTTGCATTTCGGAAGGTGCGAGTCGATAAGGTTCGCGAGCTACAGGTGCAGCTCCTGGCACTAAATCAATCTGAAACTCTACTGCTCTCGGTGGCGGTAATCCAGGCAATTCCACTGGGAAGACATCAGAAAATTCGTTCACAATTCGAACATCGTCCACACTCTTTACCTCGGTTTCTAACGTCTTCACATGTGCTAGCACAGCAAGACGTCCTTTCTTCATGATCTTTTGCGCTTTCACGCAACTAATGAGGTTCAGCTTCGAGGTACCTCTCTCTCCATAAATGATCAGTGGTTCGCCTCTCCGTGTGGTATACGAAGAGCTTTATCTCCACAGATAATGTCGGCCCTTATCTTGGTCAATCAGTCCATACCGACAATAACATCAAAGCTTCTCATCTTAATGGGTATCAGGTCAATCTAAAAATCCACACCAGCTATGTTGATAATGGCTCCTCGGCTAATATGGTAAACTTTCTCAAGTTTTCCATTGGCTACCTCTACAAGAATACTCTCCTTTAAAGGAACTAGCGACCAGTTTATCTTAGAGAAAAAATTTCTACACACATAACTTCTATCGGCACCAGTATCAAATAGGACTGAAGCTAAAAGATTGTTGATAGTGAATATACCTGTCACTAAGTCGGGGTTCTCATGGGCGTCCCTTGCATTAACGTTGAAAGCTCCGCCATGCGGTGGTCCGCCGTCCTTTCGCTTGTTGGGACACTCATTTCTGAAATGGCCCGTTTGTCCGCATTCGTAGCACTTTCTAGGTCCATTGGGGTTCGGCTTCCCAGTCATGGTGGTGATCTTGCAGTCCCTGCCAATATGCCCGGTCTTTTTGAATTTTTCACAAACAACAATACAGTACCCGGTATGGTGCTTGTAGCACCTCTTGCACTGTGGTAGGGTACCTTTGTAGTTGGGGTTTGAGTTGGTGTTCAGATTGGGATTCCCACCATTGTTGTTTCCTTTGAAACCCTCATGTCGCTTCGCTGGGTTTTGATCATAGGCTCTACCCTTGTTGTTATCCCACTTACGCTTATCACTACTACCCGCTTCGGATTTTGCCTTTTCCAGTTCATCGATGATGATTTGGTTCATTAAGGTATGCGCCATGCGCATTGCTTCTGGGACATTGGGTGGCTTAGACGAGGTGATGTTTCCCTTAATGGACTTAGGAAGTCCCCACAAATATCTTTCCATATGCTTGAACTCCGGGGTAACCATGGTCGGACACATCAGGGCTAGTTCCAAATACCTACGATTGTAACCATCGAGATCGTTTCCCACAACTTTCAACTGCATAAACTCGATCTCCATCTTCTGGATCTCGGTCCCAGGGTAATATTCCTCAATCAGGGCCACTTTGAATTCCTCTCATGGGGTAGCAAATGCCTTATCAATACCCTTGGCTTGAGCCATTGTGTTCCACCAAGTGAGGGCACCATCCGCCAGTGTACAAGAGGCATATTTTGTCTTATTTGCCTCTGAGCAGTTGCTAACTCGGAATAAATATTCTAGTTTCTCGAACCATCTAGTGAGACCAACTGGCCCCTCCGTTCCACTAAAGTTATGGGGCTTGCAGCTTTGGAACTCTTTGTACGTGCACCCATTACGAATGGGCTGAATAACCGGTGGCAGTGGGGCTTGGGGGTTCATTTCCGCTAAAGCTGCGGCTACTCGTTCATTGATCATTTCCTCGATTTAGGCTGTGGTGGGTGTTGATCTTCCGTTGGCCATGATGTTCTAAACAAAAATTTTGACTCAAGTCAAAATTTGGTATTCAAATAGTAATAATACAGTATATGGTAACCAACATGGAATCAACACATCACATGTTTATTAAGTATAGCAAATAGATTCAGATACCACAGAATCATCATACAGTAACGTAAATAAAATGTAGTGACCCGAACTTTTCCATGTTTATATATATAATAAATGAAATTTTTATTTACATGATTAAGTGTTTCCAACATGTTAAGCAATCAAACTTGTTAAGACTTGATTAATTGAAATAGGTTTCATATAGACAATTGACCACCCAAGTTGACCGGTGATTCACGAACGTTAAAACTTGTAAAAACTATATGATGACATATATATGGATATATATATAGCTAACGTGATATTATGACAAGTAAACATATCATTAAGTATATTAACAATGAACTACATATGTAAAAGCAAGACTACTAACTTAATGATTTTGAAACGAGACATATATGTAACGATTATCGTTGTAACGAAATTTAATGTATATATATCATATTAAGAGATATTCATACATCATAATATCATGATAATATAATAATTTAAAATCTCATTTGATATTATAAACATTGGGTTAACAACATTTAACAAGATCGTTAACCTAAAGGTTTCAAAACAACACTTACATGTAACGACTAACGATGACTTAACGACTCAGTTAAAATGTATATACATGTAGTGTTTTAATATGTATTCATACACTTTTGAAAGACTTCAAGACACTTATCAAAATACTTCTACTTAACAAAAATGCTTACAATTACATCCTCGTTCAGTTTCATCAACAATTCTACTCGTATGCACCCGTATTCGTACTCGTACAATACATAGCTTTTAGATGTATGTATTATTGGTATATACACTCCAATGATCAGCTCTTAGCAGACCATGTGAGTTACCTAACACATGTGGGAACCATCATTTGGAAACTAGCATGAAATATCTCATAAAATTACAAAAATATGAGTAATCATTCATGACTTATTTACATGAAAACAAAATTACATATCCTTTATATCTAATCCATACACCAACGACCAAAAACACCTACAAACACTTTCATTCTTCAATTTTATTCATCTAATTTATCTCTCTCAAGTTCTATCTTCAAGTTCTAAGTGTTATTCATAAATTCTACAAGTTCTAGTTTCATAAAATCAAGAATACTTCCAAGTTTGCTAGCTTACTTCCAATCTTGTAGAGTGATCATCCAACCTCAAGAAATCTTTCTTATTTATTGTAAGATATCTTTATAATATAAGGTGATACTCATATTCAAACTTTGATTCAATTTCTATAACTATAACAATCTTATTTCGAGTGGAAATCTTACTTGAACTTGTTTTCGTGTCATGATTCTACTTCAAGAACTTTCAAGCCATCCAAGATCCTTTGAAGCTAGATCCATTTGTATCTTTTCCAGTAGGTTTATCCACAAAACTTGAGGTAATAATGATGTTCATAACATCATTTGATTCATACATATAAAGCTATCTTATTCGAAGGTTTAAACTTGAAATCACTAGAACATAGTTTAGTTAATTCTAAACTTGTTCGCAAACAAAAGTTAATCCTTCTAACTTGACATTTAAAATCAACTAAACACATGTTATATATCTATATGATATGCTAAATTAATGATTTAAAACCTGCAAACACGAAAAACACCGTAAAACTGGACATACGCCGTCGTAGTAACACCGCGGGCTGTTTTGGGTTTGATAATTAAAAACTATGATAAACTTTGATTTAAAAGTTGTTCTTCTGGGAAAATGATTTTTCTTATGAACATGAAACTATATCCAAAAATCATGGTTAAACTCAAAGTGGAAGTATGTTTTTCAAAATGGTCATCAAGACGTCGTTCTTTCGACTGAAATGACTACCTCTTACAAAAATGACTTGTAACTTATATTTTGGACTATAAACCTATACTTTTTCTGTTTAGATTCATAAAATAGAGTTCAATATGAAACCATAGCAATTTGATTCACTCAAAACGGATTTAAAATGAAGAAGTTATGGGTAAAACAAGATTGGATATTTTTTGATTTTTGTAGCTACGGGAAATATTAACAATTCTATACAAATCATATCCTAGCTAACATATATTGTATTATACATGTATTCTAATATATTATGTAATCTTGGGATACCATAGACACGTATGCAAATGTTTTGACATATCATATCGACCCATGTATATATATTATTTAGAACAACCATAGACACTTTATATGCAGTAATGTTGGAGTTAGCTATACAGGGTTGAGGTTGATTCCAAAAATATATATACTTTGAGTTGTGATCTAGCCTGAGACGTGTATACACTGGGTCGTGGATTGATTCAAGAAAATATATATCGATTTATTTCTGTACATCTAACTGTGGACAACTAGTTGTAGGTTACTAACGAGGACAGCCGACTTAATAAACTTAAAACATCAAAATGTATTAAAAGTGTTGTAAATATATTTTGAACATACTTTGATATATATGTACATATTTTTTATAGATTCGTGAATCGACCAGTGGCCAAGTCTTACTTCCCGACGAAGTAAAAATCTGTGAAAGTGAGTTATAGTCCCACTTTTAAAATCTAATATTTTTGGGATGAGAATACATGCAGGTTTTATAAATGATTTACAAAATAGACACAAGTACGTGAAACTACATTCTATGGTTGAATTATCGAAATCGAATATGCCCCTTTTTATTAAGTCTGGTACTCTAAGAATTAGGGAACAGACACCCTAATTGACGCGAATCCTAAAGATAGATCTATTGGGCCTAACAAACCCCATCCAAAGTACCGGATGCTTTAGTACTTCGAAATTTATATCATATCCGAAGGGTGTCCTGGAATGATGGGGATATTCTTATATATGCATCTTGTTAATGTCGGTTACCAGGTGTTCACCATATGAATGATATTTATCTCTATGTATGGGATGTGTATTGAAATATGAAATCTTGTGGTCTATTGTTACGATTTAATATATATAGGTTAAACCTATAACTTATCAACATTTTTGTTGACGTTTAAAGCATGTTTATTCTCAGGTGAATACTAAGAGCTTTCGCTGTCGCATACTAAAATAAGGACAAGATTTGGAGTCCATGTTTGTATGATATTGTGTAAAAACTGCATTCAAGAAACATATGTCGATGTAATATATTTCTATTGTAAACCATTATGTAATGGTCATGTGTAAATAGTATATTTTAGATTATCATTATTTGATAATCTACGTAATGCTTTTAAAACCTTTATTTATAAAATAAAGGTTACGGTTGTTTTAAAAATGAATGCAGTCTTTGAAAAACGTCTCATATAGAGGTCAAAACCTCGCAACGAAATCAATTAATATGGAACGTTTATAATCAATATGAACGGGATATTTCATAAAACACTGTGCAAGAATTAAATAACGCAAAGTTCCATTCATTAATAATAAGTTGCATACATCCGCGTAGGTTCGTACAATACATAAGTGAAACATAAAACTACAAATGAGATTACATAATGAAATCTACTACAAATGTCCTATGGTGAAGGTGGGTGTAGGATGTCCATTACGTGAGACATCTGGTCCTCGAGTTCAGCTACCCGAGCACGGAGGATCTCTACCTCCCTCATCAGTTTCTCGACAGAGGGAGATGGTGGGGCAGGCGGTGCAGTCGGCACGGGTGGTGCTGGTGGAGCTGGTGGTGCAGACGGTCCGACTTCAGAAGTAGAGGCTGCGAAACGGTAAGGCTTACGGATGAAGGGATCAGCAGGATACGGCATAAGCCGCTTTCGGGCGGTAACCCTACGACGCCGACCATATGCTTCAGTGAATGCTCGACCTCCATTAATCCCTGGAATGACGGTACCATCGAAACGGTACCGCTTCTTCGGTGGGGTGGAGGGTGGCTGTACAGGTGCATCATCAGTGTCCTCATCAGAATCATCATCACTGGATTCGTCTGAGGAGGTGTCGTCGGATAAAGAGTCAGCAGAGGATGGGTCATCCGAATCATGTGGAGGTGGCTGTACGGGTGGCTGTACTGGCTCTCCTCGGGTGGCCATCATCTGTCGGTATCTGGCGGGTCCGATCGGCACGAGACGTCCATCAGGAGCGCGTCGGCACCAATGGTTATGCTTATTACGGACTGGACCTTCCCCAAGATCCGCGGGAATCACAGCACCACCGGGATGGTGCTGTGGCTCCGAGGGTCCGGGGGCAAGTGGAGCTGGATTCTCCTGGAGGTCCTCGACCATGTCAGAGGTAACCACTGGAGCAGGTGCATGACTACTGGCACCAGAGGATGAAGCGCCAGGGTCACTGGTGGGTGTCGACGACGGCATCTGGGAATCGGCAACAACGGTCGGTGAAGTGGCTGATGAGTCTGTGTCGCTGTCCAAAATGATGACAGGTGGAATATCTGACTTCTGAACAAGGAAAAATAACTTTTTTCATGTCAGTAAGTCATAAAGCAAGCACGTATTAGGCAAAGTAACTAAGACAGTCTAGATCATCTATAGCAGTAAGTAGCATGGCAATAACGACAAGTATCATGCAATCGAAAGCAAATAATAGCATGCACTAGTGAAATCATGTAGTAGCATACGGCATATAGTAGTAAAAGTAAGCAGCATCATGCAGTAAGTTCAGCGGAAAAAAGTAAACTAGCAAGTTGTAGATTAGTCATATTAGTGAATCCTACTCGGGTCGGTCCATACTCACTAATGCATCCGAATTTCCTACAACCAATGCTCTGATACCAAATGTGACGCCCCGTACTAAAATCAACATGTATGGACCATCAACAACAGGATCATTACAAGGTCAAACACTATATGCGTTTTCAAAACAAGTTTGCATTCATGATAAAAGGTGACGTCATAACTAACGTCGAATGTTTTACATCAAAAGTATGATTCTATGAATAGAAGCAAAGATAATAGTGCGTGACCCTTAGGTCATTACAAATCATTGTTTCAAAAGTATTAAAGTTTGAATGCAAGATAAAGTGTTTCATGCGGTGACATCTCTAGTAAAGCACAGCGGAAGTGTACGAGGCATGACTAGTACAACAACGGAAGCAAGCAACCTTAAGCACCTGAGAAAAACATGCTTAAAAACATCAACACAAAGTTTGGTGAGCTATAGTTTAAGTATAACAGTAATGTAAGGTAGGCCACGAGATTTCAGTGCTACAAAGAGCGTTTCAAAACAGTATGATAAAGTATATGTTTAACTGTGGGCACTTGGTAACTAACTTAATGTTTATAACCCCCTGAAAGTACACTTGGCGAGTGCGTATGTTTACGAAGTATTAAACACCCGTTAAATGCTAGCGCTACTAGCCCGAGTGGGGATGTCAAACCCTATGGATCCATATCTAAGATTCGCGTTCACCGGTTCAAAGACTAATGACTAAACGTTACCGAGCTAAGGGGAAAGTTTATGCCGTTGTATAACCCACACATATATAAAGTTTAAGTACTCGTGCCTAGTTATGTAAAACGTAAAATGCGCATGTATTCTCAGTTCCCAAAATAGTTAAAGTAAAACGGGATTCTATAACTCACAGTGGAAAAGTAGTAGTAAGTTGACTCGGGAAAAGTAAGCAAGTATGTGGGTCCGAAAAGTCCTCAACCTAAGTCAAAAGTTACTAAGTCAGTAAATTGTTCCCGATAGGTTTAAAAGTTTGTAAATTAGGTCTTAAGGGTCATCATCGTTCATCATCAAACAAAAGTATAAAGTATGTTTCATTCTAGAAAAGAGTTTAAAACAAAGGCTGATTTCGGTCAGTCACCACGGACTCTATACCTACTGAAATGAGGTGGGACCAGTGGCCATGGCTCCGTATATGAGTCCTTTAGTTGCTGTAAAAATTCCAGAAGCAAACTCGTCTTTGTTTGACCGTGGCGACGGTTTAGGTTTGAGTAGGTCAGAATTTTCAGGACAACGTTAAAAGGACATAGTGACGTTCAGAGGGCCATAGATCCTAAACCGTAACTCGGATTAAGACGAGTCTTAAACGAAAAATTATCTAATCGAACAGAGCTAACTGAAAATGAACTTTACAGTAGCAAAGGTATTCTGTTCATTTCCAGAAAATAGTAAACAGTGTGTTCCGGTGGGTTCTTGGTGCTTGATGTTCATCACGGTTCTCATCCTTGATGCATATAGCTTCAAGTGTACAACTCGTTGATGTCTTTACATCATCTTTACCAATTTTTGACCATCATAACACAAGTGTAAGTCTAATATAAGTAGCACAACTCAATTAAGTGTTGCAAGTAGTTTGATGAACCAAAGTTACATCAAGATCTTAGATCCGACACTTACATGAACTATAAAAGTAATATTGAACTACAAACTTGAAAGTAAACTAACTAATCAAGATCTTAAGTTGTAGAACACAGTTCTTAGTTAGATCTTGAAGATCCTAGACCCAAAAGTCTAGATCTAGAGTTATTAAGTTAGATCCTAAGTTATAACACTTGAATCTTTACTTTAATGAAACCATAAGTTATGAAACTTAGATTTTCATCTTGTAAAGTGTATGTAAGCTTATGAGCTCTTAATTATGACAAAATTAGAAGACCATAAGCTATAGAAACTTAGATCTTTCATAAATATATGAAGTTATAACTAAAAAGTTATACTTCCATGTTCTTGAACTTATAAAGTTAACTTTTAGTTTCAAGAAATATGAGATCAAGATTAACTAGTAATACTTGACCAAATTAACATCATTTCAACTTTAAAGTGCATAAAATGAAGAAATAAGTTAAATCTACAAGTAATAAGTTCATGGTTTTTCATACTTTAAAGATTCACGCCAAAGCTTTGATCTTTAAGAATGTAAACTTTAAGTTTACAAACATGTATCACAAGTATGATTTTAACACTCATGAACTTTAAATCTTTAACAAGTTTTATGGAAGAATCAAAACATAAACTTGATTCTCCTAGGTTCTTTATGTTCTTGAATAAACAAGATGATATGAAGAAACAAACTAGAGAGTTTGATTCTTAATAACTAGTAAGTAAACAACAAACAACAACTAACAAGTAACTTAAACAACAACAAAGAACAAGTATACAACAAGCAAATGATGATGATATTGTAGGTTTATGCTACGGTTTTTAAGATAGAAAAGAAGAAGAAGAAAAAGCTTGGTTACTTACAATATTTGAGAGAATAAGAAATGAGAGAAAGTTTGAGAGAAAATGGTGTATGTGTGTGTGAAGAAATGGGATGGAATACAAGTAAGTAAGTGAACAAAATTTGAAAGCAAAACACTTCCCCATGTACTATGGTCGACGGTTTTCAAAGAGGAGGGGGAAGGGAAATGTTCACTAGTTACTTCATGTATTTGGCTCAAAAAAATGGTAATAAGGTTGCATGGTGTTGGAACAAGGTGTAAGTGTGTAGTAACTAGATTCCATATGCACTAATTAATCTAGTTAAGTTCAAATGTAATACTTGCATAATAAGTTGGGCTAATTAGTCCATTAAGATAAGTAGGGTGGGCTTCTAAGTCCATTAACATTAATAAAAGCCCAAGTTCAAGTAATTAACAAATAAATCTAACAAAGCCCAAGTAATTAACTAGTAACCTTAGTTAATCAAAAATGATTAATAAAAATTAATCATGAATGTAAATAATATTCTACATATTATTCGTGTGTCACAAAGACGTGTCGGGCAAATTAAAAGTCATGTACGGTAACAAGTAAATGTAATAAAATACATTCATTAACACGCAAGCATTAATAATGATTATTAATAAATAAACGTTAGAAAATCCAGGGTCGTTACAGTTGAAGCCATGACAGAAGAGTTCATGAAGTTTGAAAGAAATGAAGTTTGGACTTTGGTACCAAAGCTTGCTGGGAAGACTGCTATTGGAACTAGATGGGTGTAAAGGAATAAGGTTGATAAAGATGGTATTGTTGTAAGAAACAAAGCTAGGCTTGTTGCTCAAGGTTACAGACAAGAAGAAGGTATTGATTATGATGAGACTTTTGCTCCTGTGGCAAGAATAGAGGCAATCAGACTCTTCTTATCTTATGCATCACACATGGACTTCGAAGTGTCACAAATGGATGTAAAGAGTGCGTTTTTGAATGGGAAACTACAGGAGGAGGTGTATGTTAAACAACCTCCAGGTTTTGTAAGTAAGAAATTTCCTGATTATGTTTACAGGCTTGGTAAAGCATTGTATGGTTTAAAACAAGCACCAAGGGCTTGGTATGATACTCTGACATCTTTTCTTCTGTCAAAGAAATTTTTCAGAGGATCAATAGACAAAACCTTATTCATTAAAAAGGATAAGGCGATATCTTGCTTGTTCAGATTTATGTGGATGATATCATTTTTGGATCTATAAATCTACATTTGGGTAAATGGTTTTCTGATACAATGTTTAAGCAGTACAAAATGAGTAACTTGTGTAAGTTAAATCACTTTTTGGGTTTGCAAGTCAAACAAAGTCCTGAGAGAATTTTCATAAACCAGAGCACTTATGTTTTAAACTTAATTGAAAAATATGATTTTAGAAATTGTTCCACCTTGAAAACTCCCATGAGTGTGTCAGAGAAACTGAGTAAAGATGAATCTAAAAAATCTGTGTGTGAAAAGACTTACAGGGGAATAATTGGTTCATTATTATACCTAACTGCTAGCAGACCTGATATCATGTTTGCTACATGTTTATGTGCAAGATATCAGGCAGACCCAAAAGAATCTCATTATAAGGTTGTTAAAAGAATTTTCAGGTACCTAAAAGGGACTCCTAACTTGGGTCTGTGGTTTCCCAAAGGTTCTGGTTTTGATCTCATTGGGTATACAGATGCTGACTATGCAGGGTGTAAGTTGGATAGAAATAACACTTCTGGTGGTTGTCAATTATTGGGTGAAAAATTGGTTAGTTGGTCAAGTAAAAAGCAAAATTCTGTTGCTACTTCAACTGTAGAAGCTGAGTATGTTGCTGCTGGTGGATGTTGTGCTCAATTGTTATGGATGCAACATCAATTGGCAGATTATGATGTGATCCTGTCAAAGACTCCTATCATGTGTGATAATGAAAGTGCAATTGCAATAACTGAAAATCCCGTGTTTCATTCAAGAACTAAACACATTGAGATTAGTCATCACTTCATCAGAGATTGTCTTAAAAAAGGAAAAGTTGTGCTAAAATTTGTGGGAACTAATGATCAGTTGGCTGATATTTTTACAAAACCTTTAAGTGAAGAAAGACATTTTTATATTTTGGAAAGGTTGGGCATGTTGAACCCTTCTCCAGAGATGTTATCTGGCTTCTCCAGAGATGTTATCTGGAGAATCTGAAAAATGAGTATTTATGAGTCTGGGTGACGTCATCCAGATTCTATTTTTATAGACTCAGTTGTAAAAAAAATTTCTATTTCATTTTCTTGATTTTCATGAAGTTTTTGTGTAAATTAAAACATTTTTCTGGTTAGGTAATGATTACGGTTTGTAAAATCTATTACAACGACTAGTTTTTCTTTAATTTCAAATGGTAACTTTTGTGTCAAATCTCTTAATTAAGGTAACTTAGGGTTTGTGTGAAAGGTATAAATAAATAGCTTCAACCATTGAGAGACACTTTTGCAATCACAATTCTTCAGACGCTTCCACAACATCTTCTAATCAAACACTGTCGATCATCTGGTATTCGATTACTGTTCATCTTCTTGTTAATCTTTAATTCTTTAAATAAATATGGTGAAATACATCCCCTATTGTCACGACCCTACTTTTTCCGTTATCTTTTACCGTTTATTATTTAACGTCCGTTAATTGTTATTCGTGCCACGTCATTTCTATGACTTATATTATTATTTTAGTAATAATATATTATTTATTATGTGTTATATGAATATTTGTATTCGCATTTAAAATTGTACGTTTCTACGTGTCGTAGATTTCGATCCGGCGAATCATTTCGGTTTTCAAACCAACAGTCAGACTTTTGAGATTTTTGAATCCATATTTTAATTATGATATTTTTATATCATATGAGTATATAAAGTATTTCTATATTTTATTTTTTGCGTGTACGTAATTCCTCCGAAGATTTAATCGCGCGCGTTTTGGGCTTCGTTCGGGCCACAAGCAAATAACCATTTTACAAAATTTGGGCCAATGGGGCCCACCCCTCTCAAAATCTTGGCCGAACCTTACTTAGAGGGGGTATTGGTGCAATTTTTCCTTAGTTACATTTTTATCAAAAATCATATTATCTCCTCATTTTAAACCTAGCCTTTTTTTTCTCCATTTCTCTCCTCCTTTTTCCCTTTTTGGCCGCCACCTCCCATCACCATTATCATCTTCATTTGATCATCATCAAGAACTCATTTCAAGGGGCTTTTAGCATTTTTGGATTCTACTCTTCAAGCTCTACGCATCTATATCTATCATTTCTTGATTAGGGTATAAACCCTAACACTAGCTTTTACAATTTCAATTATTTTTTCTGATTTTGCATGTTTATTGATGCTATAGTACTTGTGTATGATTGTGTTGTTGATATTACGCGTAGAATTGCTCGATTCCATGTGTTTTCGTATGATCAAAAAGTGGACAGCCTATATAATGTTAAAATCAGTGTAATTAACAGATGTTTTTGGTTAAATAAAGTGTTTAGATGATTTTAGGCTTTGGATTAAGAGATATTCATACATCATAAAGTCTCATCAATAAAATAATTTTAGGCTTTGGATTCATGTTGTTTTGAGTTTCAGATCAAAAATTTATGCCCTATTTAGGGTTTTGATGAAATTAAAATGTAAAAATGTGTGTGATCAGTTTTTTCCTGACTTTATGACCATTTTTGGAGTCTCTAGGGTGTACTAGTGGGTTAGGATTAATGATTGGATGAACAGTCATGTTTGGGTCATCGAAATTCGAGCCACAGATCACCCGGAATGGCTAAAACAAGATTTTATACGGATTAATGTTTCAAGTTGGTTCATGGCTGTTTTTCACGACTCATGAACTGACCCTAGGGTGTTCTTGAGTGCACTAATGTGTTGGGTTAGTTGGTTAGACGAAGATATATATAAAATTCGTCAAAAACCGACATCCGAGGCTCAAGTTATGACCCTACGAACTTTTAATTAAATTTATGGTTATAAAATTGGAACTTATGTTATAAATAATGGTTTTTATTATTATTAAATTACTTATGATATAAAAGTAATTATTTTTAATTAAGACTTATGATATATATATATTTTTATATTATTTAATAATTACATTATGATTTAATTATACTTTTAATTAAACTTATGATTAATAATAATTTTATTATTAATGACAAATACTTATGTTACGAGATTATTATATCAAGACTTATTGTGATGCCCCGTACAAAACCATCGTGTACGGATCACCAACAACAGGTTCATTACAAGGTCAAACACTATATGCTGTTTGAAAACCAGTTTTACAAGAGATAACGTGCTTCCTATGAATAGAAGCATAAACATAAGTACGTGACCCAAAGGTCATTACAAAGCAATTGTTTGAAAATAATGTAAGCTATGAATGCAAAATAAAAGTTCCATGATTGAGACATCTCTAAGTAGTGCAGCGGAAGTCTAACACAGCAAGTCTAATACACCAAGACAGCAAGTATAACAGCGGAAACAACAACGTCTAAACACCTGAGAAAATACATGCTTAAAAAGTCAACATGAATGTTGGTGAGCTATAGTTTGTTTGTAATCAGTAATGTAATGTAGGCCACGAGATTTCAGTGCTTTAACCAGTAGTTTAAATCAGTAATTCAAATCAGTATGATAAAGTATATGCTTATCCGTGGGCACCCGGTAACTAACTTAACGTAATAATAATACCCCCTAAAAGTGCACTTGGTGAGTGCGTATTTTCACGAAGTATTAAACACCCGTTAAATGCTAGCGCTACTAGCCCGAATGGGGATGTCAAACCCTATGGATCCATATCTCAGATTCGCGTTCACCGGTTCAAAGACCAATGACTAAACGTTACCGAGCTAAGGGGAAAGTTTATGCCATTGTATAACCCACACATATATAAAGTTTAAGTACTCGTGCCTAGTATGTAAAACGTAAAATGCGCATGTATTTTCAGTTTCCAAAATAGTTAAACTAAAAAGGGATGCTATAACTCATAGTGAAAAGTAGTAAAAGTCGATACGCGGGAATAGTAAGCAAGTGGTTGGTCCGAAAGGTCCTCAACCTAAGTTAAAAGTTACTAAGTCAGTAAATCGTTCCCAAAGGTTTAAAATTATGTAAATTAGGTCTTAAGTGTCATCATCATTCATCATTTACCAAAAAGGGTAAAGTAAGTTTCAATCAAGAATAGAGTTTGAAATAAAGGCTAACTTCGTTCAGTCGCCACGACTTCTATACAAACTGAAATGAGGTGAGACCAGTGGCTATGGCTCCGTATATGAGTCCCCTAGATGCCAACCAATTTCCAGAACCAAACTCATCTTCGTTTGACTGTGGCAATGGTTTAAGTACGAGTAGGTCAGAAATTTCAGCACAACGTTAAAAGGGTGTAGTGACTTTCGGATGGCCATAAATCCTAAACCGTAACTCGGATTAAGACAAGGTCTAAACGGAAAATAATATAATAGAACCGAACTAGCTGGAAATAAACTTTTCCAGTAGCCCAGGTTAATGATCAGTTCCAGAAATAGTAAGTAAAGGTGTTCCGGTGGGTTCTTGGTGCTTGATGCTCATCACGGTTCTCATCCTTGATGCGTATAGCTTCAAGTGTACAACTTGTTGATGTGTTTGCATCATCTTAACTAAGTTTTGACCATCATAACACTAGTGTAAGTCTAATATATGTAGCACAACTCACTTAAGAGTTGTAAGTAGTTTGATGAACAAAAGTTACATCAAGATCTTAGATCCGACATATACATGCGTTCTAATAGTAATATTAAGCTACAAACTTGAAAGTAAACTAAATAACCAAGATCTTAAGTTGTAGAACTTAGATCATAGCTAGATCTTAAAGATCCTAGACTAGAAAGTCTAGATCTAGTGTTCTTAAGTTAGATCCTAAGTTACAAAACTTGGATCTACACTTTAATGAAACCATAAGTTATGAAACTTAGATTTTCATCTTGTAAAATGCATATATAAGCTTATAAGCTCTTGTTTACAACAAAATTAGAAGACCATAAGTTATATAAACTTAGATCCAACATAAGTGTTTGAAGTTATAACTAGAAAGTTATACTTCCATGTTCTTGAACTTATAAAGTTAACTTTAGTTTCAAGAAATATGAGATCAAGATTAACTAGTAATACTTGACCAAATTAATAATAAAATACTTACAAAAGAAATAAATAAACTAAAGTTACAAGTATTATGTTCATGTTTGTTCATACTTAAGAAGATTCAAGTCAAGCTTGGATCTTAAGAAAACAAACTTTAAGTCTACAAAACATGAACACAAGTAACCTCTCAAGGCTTATGAGTTTTAGATCTTTAAAACATTTAAGTGTAGAACCATAAGTTATAGAAACTTAGATCCTTGTTCTTGGTTCTTCATCAAACAAAGATGAGAGTAACAAGATTACATGAAGATACAAACTAACAAGTTTGATCTTTTAACAACAAACAACAACTAGTAACAAGTAAATGATGATGAACTTGATGATTTTTAAAGGAAAAAGAAGAAAGAAAATAAACATGTTACTTACAATTTTAGAGAGAAAGTTGAGAGAAAGATAAAGTAGTGTATGTATGTGTGTGTAAATGAAGTAGTAACTAGCAATATAAGTAACAAAAAAAAAATGAAAATGGAATCTCCCTCCCCATTCAAAACCCACGGTTTTGGAGTCCAAAAAGGGTAAGTCAAAAGCCAACTTTCTAGCATGGGGTGAAGGTGTAAGCTTAGAATGGTATTAAAGTTAAATGTATGGGAAAGAGTTCTTGCATGCTTGAAACATTTTTGTCTCCAACTTAGCTTAATTAATCTAGTTTAGTCTTAATAAATTACTAGCAAAAAAAGTGGGCTCTTAATAGTCCATTAAGAAAAGTAGGGTGGGCTTCCAAGTCCAAAAATAATAAGGGCCCAAGTAAGTAAACAACAAGTTAGTAAAAGCCCAAGTAATTAACTACTTACATTAGTTAATTTAAAAATGATTAATAATAATTAATCATGAACGTAAATAATATTCGAAATATTATTCGTGAAAAGTACGTGTGTCACAAGGACAAGTCGGGACATGGAAATTCAATTAAGATGTTAAGTCCATTAAGGTAACTAGTAAGTATTAGTAAACAATAAGCTTAATTAAATAAGCCCTTAAGGCAAGTAATTGTTACAATAAATAATAATCAAGTTTACGCAGTCATAATATTCCAATTATGACAAAAGTTTAACGTGTACCAAGTACGTATTTCGTTTAAAACAATAAGTGACACCAACGGTCGTAAAAGCATTCGAGGATCAAGTTAAGTGATTACACACTTAATAGCAAGTTGTAAGATATTAACGAAAGTAATTAACCATAATTAAAGATCCCAGAGCATAAGCTAGCTCAGTACGCACAAATACGCAGTTTCGTGAAAGCACAAAAGCAAGTCGAAAAAGCCGGGCCGTTACATTACCCACCTGTTAAAGAAAATTTTGTCCTGAAATTTTGAGGATTGATCAACAATGGTACCATATTTGAATAAGAAGGAGCGTATCAAAGTCCCATGAGACTCGTGGGCTTAGAAGTGAGTTATTTACCTTGAAAGGTACTTCGGCCTATGAAAGTAAGAATGGGTATGTGCCATTAATCAAGTCTCTTGTCCTAAGAGATCGACAAATTGATTTCGTTTCTGTTTAACATGAGTATATTATCTGAATATATATACACAAAAGGAAAGATGTTGTTTTTAGCCTTACGGGCATCTTCAGTAAGCTGGATGCGTGAAATGCATCATGAATGTTTCTAAACTCATCTAAAACATTGAGCGCTTATGTCGTAATACAAAGCTGACAGGTAGAATGAAAACATGGTGATCACAACCATGCGATTTGATGTCTGGATAGTGTTAGCCACAAATTTTACTAACCCCTTGATTTCGGAAGGAGGCCATAGGCATAAAGAACTCGATATTTAAGAACGTTTCATTTGAATAAATGAATTGGAATTTTAGCTGAAAGTGACCAATCGGACTTGCAAGCCATAATTATTTATAGTGCCTTCAGAATGGTCTGAACGAACAATGAAATATATCACCCAATTTAACATACAGCGTGTGAACTTATCCTTGGATGAAATGAAAACACAGTTCCATAATGTAACTTTATCCTTTCAGTTACATGTTGAAGTTAGGGTTAACGTTAACTAGAGAAACATATAGCTGCAACCAACGGAGGAAAGGAATGTGTAGAGTAACCACATCAGTGTCGTAGATGTTTTAAGCAGTCCCCTTCCAAGAGGATAACATGATTCATAGATTCTCAAAGTATCTTACATTACATTTCCGAAAGAGAATCGCACAGAAGGTGTGATCTTTGAACGAGAGTGAACTCTTCGAGGGTTCGTTTTGAATTTATCCTTATACTTAAGGGGATGCGCGGATGAGAAGATACATGAACCCTTGGTCCTAAAGAATGGTTTACTTCGAGTGAAAAGAATCTCCAAAAATGATTCCTGTACCTCTATATACAGATTTATAGAGATGAGGTTTACGAGGGTGTTGCGATTTGCCGTGAAGTATTGAGAACAGAAACCCACATCGTGCCTTTCCTACAATAGGGTGACCACTGAGTGTACCTCAGAAAACTGATTTATTGGCCCGCGCTTTTGTCATGTCTAACCTTAAAAGGAACATTTTATGGGTGCGGAGATTTTCTAACAAATTTTATAAAACTGCCATCTAAAGTGGCTCAAAAGTTTTTAAAAAAGATCTTAATGTTAAGCTTCATCCCCAACGGAGGGCGAGAAGAAGTGTGATCCATACATGGTGTAGTCTAATACGAAAACCTTTAATAAAATCAACCAAGGAAGTTTTAAAAAACCTTTAAACGTTTGATGCGACAACATAAACGGAACGAAGTTCTTAGTAAATTTAGAAGTAGGTACAACGTGTACCATTTTGCACAAAACTATTTGACTTAAGTTGAATAACTCAATAAAGGAGCGATTTTTAAATAATTTGAAGATATAACTTGGTATCTACTGACCAAAATAAGTAAAGGTAAATTTATTAACTTAATTATACATACATATATGATTTTATAAATCGCATAAGTGACAGAAAAATTTTGTTACTTTCATTTGTCCATAAATCCCATGGGGACCGCACGAATAATTCAACGTGTAAAATTTTTGATAAACATAGCTTTTCGTATTTCGGAGGTTGCGATTTGAAAAAGATTAAGTGGAGAATCTTTAAATCATCGGGTGACAAGTTACTAGGTAATGAAAACTAATGAATTAAATGTAGTTTTGATAATTGTTAGGACATCAATCTTTGGGCCAAAAATGTTCACGTGCGAAGCCGTTGCTAAAAAGTGAGGTATGAAGGATAGAGAATGAGGACGAGAAGTTAATCGCTTCTTGACTTTGCAAAATTCCAAACAAGTCATGACTAATAATAAAGTCAGAATACTGATGGTGTTAATATCACTAAATGAGAGTCTCTTGGAATAAGTCAGGACTTAGAGTTATGTAAGAAAGAGCATTGTTCCAACAGGTGTGGCGAATAAGATCCCTGGGGTAACGCAATAACTTTAAATGGTTTAAGTGTTAGTGGATGCCCAAAGGCTCTGAATGACATGGCAGTAAGTGTCTTCAACACATACACACATGAATCTCTCGATTTCGATGGTTGTAAAGTCTTCATGATGACTTGGATACGAATAACACGAAAAATTTTATATAACAAGCAATGAAATTTTTTAGAGAAATTGTTTAAGGTGACGATGTAAGGAAAGAAATGAAATTCTTTGTAAACTAGAGTTATGTACAACGTGTACTATTCTAAGTAAAATATCCTTTGCATAAAAGAATTGGTTTGTAAGAGTGAAAGTAAAATCTCATATGCACTAGTCAAAAATAAGTAATCATTTACTTTATTATATATAACATATACGGCTTCTAAAATTTGTACGAATGGCAATAAAATAAATTTATTTTTATAAAACTTTGAGAGGATAGCACAATAAAATAATGTGTGTAAAGTTTTGCCAAACAAAATTTTCATATTTCAGAGGTTACAAGTTGGGAAAAGGTTGATGAGGATTGAGTAAAAGATTTTGAAAATTTCGAGTGATATTTGAGGTAATAAAAACTATTAAATTTAAATGTGGTTGATGACTATTAGTAGAGCATACGTCCTTCGACCAAAAATGCTTAAGTGTGGAGCTGTTGCTTATAAGTGAGGTATGAATGGGAGAGTATGAGGATGGGAGTTAACTACCCATTGATTTCAGAAATTTCGAACCGGTATGACTAATATCAAAGTAGGAAGAATGACGGTGTGACTATTATCGATTGAGAAATCTATCGGAATAAGTTAGGATTTAGAGTTGCGTAAGGATGAGTATCAAATAGGATTCTTGGGTAATCTTTAATATAGAATTTGAATTGCTGAAGTGACGGAATACAATTTCCTTTAAGTATCGTTGTGCAAGTTTGTCCATTGCATCGGTTTCTTTCATGGCTAGAAAGTGAGCAGATTTGGTGAGATGGTCAATAATAACCCAGATAATGTTCTAACCGCCTACCGTTTTCGGTAGCTTCGTGATGAAATCCATTGTTATTCCTTCCCATTTCCATTGTGGGATTTCGGGTTGTTGTCATGCAATTAATAAGGTTCAGCTTCGAGCTACTTCTCTCTTCGTAAGCTATTAATGGCTCACCATTCTCGCGAGGTATATATATAAAAAAATTCTCTCTATAAATAACTTTCGCTTCCATCCTTGAAAGCCAGTCCATCCAAACTATTACATCAAAGCTTCCCAACTTAATGGGTGTTAGGTAATTCTTAAGGTTCATTCCAATCAAATCTTATTACACTACCGTGAAAAATTCTATCAATCTTCTCAAATAACATCTGCTTGTGCGTAGGTAACTAATCATTTTCAACTACTACATTAAAACTTCCAAGTTTTGTTAATATGAGGTCATCTCCAAATGACCCACCTGTTAGTTTTAAGGTACTACCTTAAATTATTCCCCTATTTATGCCAGCTTACCATTTGCTTGTCCTATAGAATACTTAACTCTCATGATTGTTAATGACTTATTATTCATAACGCTAAGGTTCTTAGATATAAGGTTTCTATCGTTTTAGTATTAAACAACTCCGAAATAATAAAATGTTGTGACGAAACGTACCCTAACTAAAATCAGGATCCATGCAAGTCTCCATAACGTTTGCTTTACCGCAGGTAAGTTTAAAGTTTTTCCTATATGAGAAATTTTTCCTTAAATGTCCAGGGTGTCGATATCTATAACAAATTTTCGGGTTATCAATTCTGCAAATCAAGGCCCCTTTTGTACAGTATCTTGGCTACGTGGTTATTCCTTCCCTACCTTTATCAGACTATAATACGTATGCTCAAGTGATCCCTGCCAAAATTTTCCCTGGATCACCTCATATTCCCCATGTAGTAACATTGGAACTTGTGCATGATTTACCTCAATATAATCACGCTGGCCTGGCATCATTATATTGTACTAAATCGTACGTTCATTCCAGTATCACCCCATATGGTCAATGTAACGTGATCACTTCCAGTTATACTTAATTTCATCTAACGGTGCTTTATCTATGCCATCTCAAAATAGAATCTACATAATTAATCTCACAATTTCTCGATGTGGGTGCGTAGATTTCGTAGGTCATGCATCAATGCCTAAATGCCCCGAAATTTCTTCAAAATGTTCGGGTTCAGGTAATGTCGTTAGGTTTCTTTCTAGAAATTCAATCTGGGTCTCGTGTCGAGTTGTACGTGTAGCAAGTAGTAATACGATATGTTTTGAGGTGACTCCCAAGTATTTGGGTATGGCTGAGCATCAGTAGAAGACACTATGACCTTGTGAAAGGGGATGCCTTCCAGACTTCTCCATTGTCTAGGAGTGTTAGGGACCTAAGTACAGAAGTGTCTTTAGATTGTCGAGTAGTGGTGAAGAATGAAGGAGATAAGTGATGGTCATGAAAATGCACGGGATATAAATCAACTTGCAGAAACTGAATATCCTTCCAATGTTCATACGATGTACGTGGCTAATTAGGGTGAGCTCGGGGTGCGGTTACTCCGACAAGTCCTCTCATATTTCCTCCTCCGAGGATCAACTTTAGTGGGCACTCCTTCTAGATAACGTGAAGTAATGTTTCGATCTCTGGAATGGTGGAACAGCAGTAACAGGTGGATTACATTACTAGTTCTTAGGGTTAGACGAGTGGAAAAGTAGTTCAGAAAAACATCAGAATTGGGAAGGATAAGTTCTTCAAGTCGGTACAGCGAATAGCAGACATGTAGCAAGAGCGTAATCAGGCATAGTAACTACAGCAGCCTAGATCGTCTACAGCAGTGCGTAGTATGGCAATAGTGACAGTATCAAGCATGTAATCAAAAGCAGATAGTAGCATGCAGTGACGAGAATAAGCAAAAGCATACAGCGAGTTTACATAACAGTAAAAGGAAACCGTGGCATGCAACAAGTTCATATAGCAGTAGAAATAAGTAGTGGTATGCAGTAGTAGTAAACAGTAACATGCAGTAGTATAACACAGTAGCATGCAGCAGGTTCCACAGAAACAAGTAAACTAGCAAGTTGTAGATTAGTCCTATTAGCGAATCCTACTCGACTCGGTCAAGACTGTCATAACCCGTCTTAACCATAAGAACGAGTTAGATAACGTATGATTTCATTGCGAGGTATTGACCTCTATATGCGACATTTTTAAAAGAACAACTGCATTTATTTTACATTACAAACCATAACTCTTATTTTAATACAAGCTTTAGACAATAAAAAGATGATTATCGTTTAGCGATAATCTTAGACTTACAAACTTTACATGTGATGATAACAATACGATTTCTAGCATATTTTACATTACAATTCCTCGGATATGCAGTTTTATTTTTGACACAAATATGCATACTCAAGATCTTGCTTAAATTCAACATGTTGCAGCGGAAGCTTTTAGTTATCACCTGAGAATAAACATGCTTAAAACGTCAACATAAAGTTGGTGAGATATAGGTTTAATGCCGGCAGTGGTATAAATATAGACCACAAGATTTCATATGTAAACATTTTAATAAAAATATTCTAAGTGGTTGAGCACTTGGTAACCATACTTAACATTTAATCACGTCGCATATTCCCTTTATTATGAAATCTTACTACACCGTACCAAGTGTAGTCACGAAACGAAGTACTGTGAAACCGTTGAATACTGGTCGTCCAGTCCGGTTGGGGTTGTCAGGCCCGATAGATCTATCAACAGGATTTGCGTTTACAATACCGCTGTAAATAGTAGTTACCAAGCTACATGGAAGTATGCCAGTGGTACAACTCAACGTAGAATATATTTTTCAGTTACTTGTGTCCATATCGTAAAACATAAAATACATGTATTCTCATCCCGAAATATTTAGAGTTTAAAAGTGGGACTATATACTCACTTTTGCCTTGAAGATATATATATTTTGACTTGGTCTCCGGTTGATATCACGAACCTATCCATATATAATATATCAATATATTTTCATTTTAAACAATCGTCACGTATATATACTTATAATACTTTTAATGTCTTCTTAGTCCGTAGTTAGCAATTCAATTTTAATGGTTCATATTTAGGTGTTTAATAAATAAATAAAACCCCCATCGAAATCGTATTGGTCGGGATTAATCTTGACCCACGGTACCGTGTTGTCAAATGACGTGTTGCGTACATAAAGTACCGGTGTTGTCAAATGACGTGTTGCGTACGTATATGAGGTCTTATGATTAATCTTCTCGTGTTGTTTACGGGTGATCCTGAAATATATAAAATTAAATTATGAGTACATATATATAAAATATCATGTTATTTTAGAAAGATATGATTTATTTAATTTTTCTCCAGTTATTTTCGTGGCTAAACTAGTTTTGGATATCCGATCTTGTTTTGGTCATAGTTTCTTCGTTACAACTCCGTTTTCGTTGGTTCAACTTGCCACTTCCTTGGATCGAGTCCTTCTTTAAGAATATGAACTGTAAATACCTTAGTTTGTATTCGAAATCACAGGTCATAGGTCAAATTTTGGTGAAACTTATGAAGTTGATCATTTTCCGTCATGTAAACAACCTTAAATGATTATTTTTCTAAAAATACCTATACTTTGAGTTAAATCATGAAATTTTATGTGTTATCATATTCATAGTAAATATCAATTTTCCAGAGAATAAACCTCCAATTCAAAGTTCAAGATGGTTTTTAATTATCCAACCCAAAACAGCCCCCGGTTACACTCCGACGTCGTAAATTCAGTTTTTAAGGTGTTCTTTGAAAAACCAAGTTATACCTTGTTAAATTAACATATATTTATGATATATTATAGGTCTTGAAGTATTTTAAAAGTTAAGTTAGAAGGATCTATTTAGTTTGCAAACAAGTTTGAAATCATTCAAACTATGTTCTTGTTGTTAAAATTGTATACCATAAAATAAGATAGCTATATATATATGAATCGAATAAGGTTATGAACAAAGTTACTACCTCAAGTTACTTGGACAAGATTGCTGTGAAAGAGGAGTAAAAACCTAGAACCAAAAGAGTGATGGAATTGGATGAAAGTTTGGAAGCAACTTAAGACATAAACTTGAATTGAAAGTTGTATTTTTGTAGTGTTTTTGTTTGATCTTGTTATGGTGGTGTTTAAGGTGATTCTTGAGAGGATTTTTGCTGGAGTTCTTAGAGACACATGAGGCTAGTAAGTGTGTGTGTTTAGCTAGAGAAATGATGTATCAAAAATTGAAAATGGATGCATGTATATATGATGGTGGTGGCGTGATTTATGATGAACAAAGACAAGATTTTAGGTTGTTTTCTTGTATAATTAGTCATACTAGATAACAAAGTAGTTACCTTATACATAAGGCATGAACAAGGGCTGGTTGGTGGTGATTTGATGTGTATATACCAATAGTAAATATGTATAGAAGCTAGGTATGATACGAGTACATATACTCTAGTTATACGTATAGAAATCTTGTGAAAACGGAACGAGGATTCAAATATAGCTATCTTTTGTGAATACACTTATATTGTTTTATGTATTTAAGTCATTAAAAGTGATTAAATACATTACATATACGATATATGTATAAACATTATAGGTCATAAGTATTTATGTCAAATAACGTTACGTATGGTTATTGTTTTGAAAACTTAAGTTAGTAGTTTCAAAATATACTTATAACTTATTGTTATTAATACAAAATGAGGTATTACAACATCCTTAGATCATGTTAAATATGTATATATACATATATATACACAAACGTATAATTATCATATGTTATATAGTTCGTGATATCATCGGTCAACTAGACGGTCAAACGTTGTGTAAAACTCTTTTCAAAAACATAAGTCTCAACAATTTGGATTGCTTATCATGTTGGTAAGGTTTAATTTATGTAAATATTAATCTTATAAGTATAGATCGATCGAAAAAGTCCGGGTCATTACAATACCTACCCGTTAAATAAATTTCGTCCCGAAATTTTAAAATCGTACCTATTTTGCGTCATCGGGAAACAAATGCGGGTATTTTTGTTTCATTTGATCCTCTCGCTCCCAAGTAAACTCGGGACCTCTTCGTGCATTCCAACGAACTTTAACGATCGGTATGTTGCTCTGCTTGAGCCGTTTAACTTCACGGTCCATGATCTCGATTGGTTCTTCTATGAATTGTAGTTTCTCGTCAACTTGAATTTCTTCAAGAGGAAAGGGGAGGTCTTCCTTTGCAAGACACTTTTTAAGGTTCGAGACGTGAAATGTATTATGTACTCTGGCGAGTTATTGCGGTAACTCGAGTCGATAAGCTACCGGTCCAATGCGTTCGATGATCTTGAACGGGCCTACATATCTTGGGTTCAGTTTACCTCTTTTACCGAAACGTATTACACCTTTCTAAGGTGACACCTTTAGCATAACCATGTCACCGATCTGAAACTCTAATGGTTTCCTTCGGACATCGGCGTAGCTCTTTTGGCGACTACGGGCTGTTTTCAATCTCTCCTTGATTTGTACTATCTTCTCAGTCGTTTCGTGTATGATCTCGGGACCAATTAATTGTCGATCTCCTACTTCATTCCAACAAATAGGAGATCTATACTTCCTTCCGTACAATGCTTCGAATGGCGCAGATTTAATGCTCGCATGATAACTATTATTATACGAGAATTCTACTAATGGTAGATATTTATCCCATCCGTTTCCAAAATCGATCACACATGCCCTGAGCATGTCTTCAAGAGTCTGAATTGTTCTTTCACTCTGCCCGTCGGTTTGCGGATGATATGCGGTACTCATATCCAAACGAGTTCCTAGTGCCTCTTGTAGTGATTGCCAGAACTTTGAGGTAAATCTACTATCACGATCAGATATAATGGAAATAGGTATTCCATGCCTTGAAACAATTTCCTTTATGTATAATCGTAATAGTTTCTCCATTCTATCCGTTTCCTTTATAGGCAAGAAATGTGCAGATTTGGTGAGACGATCAACTATTACCCAAATGGTGTCATAACCCCAGGTAGTCTTAGGTAATTTTGTAATGAAATCCATGGTAATACCATCCCATTTCCATTCTGGGATTTCTGGTTGTTGAAGTAATCCTGACGGCTTCTGGTGTTCTGCTTTGACTTTGGAACAAGTTAAACATTCCCCAACATATGTTGCAACGTCTGTCTTCAAATTAGGCCACCAATAATGCGTCTTAAGATCTTGATACATCTTTCCAACTCCAGGATGTATCGAGTATCTTGTCTTATGTGCCTCATTCAATATTAACTTCCTTAATCCACCCAACTTTGGTACCCAAATACGGTTTGCAAAATATCGAATTCCATCTTCCCGCATAATGAGTTGTTTCCCATACTTCTTCATTATTTCATTTCCTATGTTTTCTTTAGTAAGAGCTTCTCGTTGAGCTTCTTTGATTTGTGAGTTGAGATTCATGCGAATTTTTATGTTCATTGCTCGTACTCGAATTGGTTCTCGTTCCTTTCTGCTTAAAGCGTCGGCCACTACATTCGCTTTCCCGGGATGATAGCGAATCTCACAATCGTAGTCGTTTATCAGCTCGACCCACCTACGTTGCCTCATGTTCAGCTGTTTCTGATCGAAAATATGTTGAAGACTTTTATGATCAGTAAACACAGTGCATCTAACCCCATATAAGTAGTGTCTCCATATCTTCAACGCAAACACGACTGCTCCCAGTTCTAGATCATGCGTCGTATAATTCCGCTCGTGAATCTTCAATTGTCGGGATACGTATGCAATAACTTTCTTTCGTTGCATAAGAACACAACCAAAACCTTGTCGCGAAGAGTCACAATATATTTCAAAATCATCGTTCCCTTCAGGTAACGATAAAATAGGCGCCGTAGTTAACTTCTTCTTCAGTAATTGAAATGCGTTCTCCTGCTCCGAGGTCCATTCGTATTTCTTCCCTTTTTGCGTTAATGCTGTCAACGGCTTAGCTATTCGGGAAAAATCTTGAATAAACCTTCTATAATAACCGGCTAAACCCAAAAATTGGCGTATCTGCATTGGTGTTTTAGGAGTCTCCCATTTTTTAATGGCCTCAATTTTAGCTGGATCAACCTGAATTCCTTTCCTACTAACAACGTGGCCAAGAAATTGCACTTCTTTCAATCAAAAAGCACACTTTGAAAATTTAGCATATAGCTGTTCTTTTCTCAACAACTCTAATATCAACCTTAAATGCTGCTCATGCTCTTGCTCACTCTTGGAATAGATAAGAATGTCATCAATGAAAACAATAACAAACTTATCTGAATATGGACTACAAACTCGATTCATGAGGTCCATGAATACAGCTGGCGCATTTGTCAATCCAAACGGCATGACCAAAAATTTGTAATGACCGTAACGTATTCGAAAAGCAGTTTTCGGTATATCTTCTTCTTTGACGCGTAATTGATGATAGCCCGATCTTAGGTCAATTTTCGAGTACACACATGATCCTTGGAGTTGATCAAATAAGTCGTCAATTCTCGGTAGTGGATACCGATTTTTGATAGTTAACTTATTTAATTCACGATAATCTATACACATCCTAAAAGATCCATCTTTCTTTTTAACAAATAGAATCGGAGCTCCCCACGGTGAAGTACTTGGTCGTATGAATCCACGATCCAGTAATTCTTTTAACTGACTCTGAAGTTCTTTTAACTCGGACGGTGCAAGTCTATATGGAGCACGGGCAACTGGTGCAGCTCCTGGTACTAAATCTATTTGAAATTCTACAGATCTAAATGGAGGTAATCCCGGCAACTCTTCCGGAAAAACTTCAGGAAAATCTCTTGCCACAGGCACGTCGTTGATGCACTTCTCTTTTTCTTTCTTTTCGACTTTATTAACATGTGCTAGAATAGCATAACATCCCTGTTCTAAACACTTGTTGGCTTTCAAACAGCTAATGAGTTTTAGCTTTGAGTTACCCTTCTCTCCATAAATCATCACCGGCATTTTATCCTTACAAGGAATGCGAATTGCCTTCTTGGCACACACAACTTCAGCTCCTACTTTGGACATCCAGTCCATGCCGACTATTACATCAAAACTTCCTAATTCTACGGGTATCAAGTCAATTTTGAACGTTTCTCCGGCTAAATTTATTTTACAATCACGACAAATTTTATCGGCTTTAATTAGTTTACCATTAGCTAACTCAATCATGTACTTAGCATCTAGAGGTGATGATGAACAATTCAATTTAGTGTAAAAATTTCTACACACGTAAAGTATCAAATATAATAGATGCTGATAAGTTATTAATGGTAAACGTACCCGTAACAAGCTCCGGGTCTTCACATGCCTCTCTAGCATTAATAATAAATGCTCTCCCACGTGCAGGTCCGATATTCTTCTCAGGATTCGGGCAATGGCTCTTATAGTGACCTTGTTTTCCACACCCATAACAAGTAATGGTAGCCAAAGCAGTTCTATTTGCATTGGTGGCAGGAGTCTTGGTACCATTTGTATTTGTAACGAGAGCCCTACAATCTTCAGCAAGATGACCCTTTCGATTACATTTGTTGCATACCACATTACAGTAGCCAGAGTGATGTTTGTGGCATCGGTTACATAAAGGATTTTGTCCTTTGTAACCAAAGCTTAAACCACTACCCGCACCTTGCGTGATTTCTTGTTTCTTAAAAGATTGTTGTTGGTTACCTCGATCATAATTTCCATTCCACTTTCTTTTGTTACCTGATACCTTCACATCAGTATTGGATACTTTCTTATCCATGATGACCTGATCCATTAGCTCGTTTGCCATGGTTATAGCTTCATGAATTGTCTTAGGTTTCGATGCTGTAACATTTGCCTTGACCTTTTTGGGCAAACCATCTTTGTACATTTCAATCTTCCGTTCTTCGGTTGGAACCAATTCAGGACATAGCAAAACTAATTCCATGAATCACTGATTGTAGTTGGTGATTTCAGTACCAACAACCTTCAGGCTTCGTAATTCATCTTCCAACTTCCTAACCTCGTTCCTTGGACAATACTCGTTGATTAACATTATTTTGAATTCTTCCCATGGAGTATCATAAGCTACATCTCCTCCTACAGCCTTCACATAATTTTTCCACCACGTGAGTGCACTATCTTGTAAAGTGCACGATGCATACTTGGTCATGTCCTTTTCAACACAACCACTGATTTTAAACACAGTCTCCATCTTTTCTATCCACCGGGTTAAACCGATCGGTCCTTCTGTTCCACTGAATGATGAGGGCTTGCAAGCTTGAAAAGTTTTGTAGGTGCATCCTACACGAGGATTTGGGTTAACTGCAGCAGCTCTTGCAGCCTCGACCCATAACATTCTGTCGTTCACTCGCTGGTTGATGAATTCCTCGACTTCTTGTTCCGTCATTCGATTCAATCGCGCCATATTCTTCTATAAGAATGAAAAGAAAATAATTATTCACATGGAATATTATAGATGTAGTGTATATTTACAGTACATTATAGCTTATTAATAATATGAACCAGGTATTATTATAAAAGCCTTTTCTTCTTATTAGCGTTTTATAATTATATCTAGGGTAGTACCTACCCGTTAATGTCCATACTTAATAGCTTAGTACAGAACCAATTACTACCATCTAAATAATACTTAACCATGGAAAATTATTGCATTTCATACTTCACTATTTTACATATGCTTATCTTACATCGAACATTAAGCAAACCACACTAATAATATTATACAAAACATTATATGATCCCATGGTTTAATACGGCAGCGCATCGTTTGGTCTATTTTCTAGGACGTTTAGGTTCAAAGAATCGCTTAACGCTTATCCTGGCTGTCTGCCTATATTTTAGCTGTGGGGCTGAAGAACTGGATGCCGGGATAGAAAGAATAGGAATAGCGGGAATAGGGGTGGTAGTGTCTAGTGGAGTTGGTGCCACATCATCCTCACTAAACTCGGGATTTGAATTTTCTAATTCATTAGCCTTTCGTTTCTTTCCTAGTTTGAACTTGTCTTTTGTAATTTCCTGTATTTCTTCCTCGGGTTCACTTTCCTCCTCAGGTTCACTTTCCGGGTTCTCTATAGTCGGTTCATCCGGAATTTGTGAGTCTTCCCCAAAGATATTATTTTCATCATCGGATAGGTTAATGACTGGAACACCATCTGAAGATTCTGGTTCGGAGTCGCTGAATGTGATAACAAGTTTTGAGCCCGACATCTATCACACAACAACTAACCCATTAGTACTACATAATATTTACATATAAATTTTAACCAACAATGATAAGCAATGGTTTTTAAATCAGACCCGGTCAAAGTCCAGACTTACTAATGTATCCTAACGACTTATCAGTTAGACACACTAATGCAAACCTGGTTCGCTAAGACCACCGCTCTGATACCACATGTCATAACCCGTCTTAACCATAAGAACGAGTTAGATAACGTATGATTTCATTGCGAGGTATTGACCTCTATATGCGACATTTTTAAAAGAACAACTGCATTTATTTTACATTACAAACCATAACTCTTATTTTAATACAAGCTTTAGACAATAAAAAGATGATTATCGTTTAGCGATAATCTTAGACTTACAAACTTTACATGTGATGATAACAATACGATTTCTAGCATATTTTACATTACAATTCCTCGGATATGCAGTTTTATTTTTGACACAAATATGCATACTCAAGATCTTGCTTAAATTCAACATGTTGCAGCGGAAGCTTTTAGTTATCACCTGAGAATAAACATGCTTAAAACGTCAACATAAAGTTGGTGAGATATAGGTTTAATGCCGGCAGCGGTATAAATATAGACAACAAGATTTCATATGTAAACATTTTAATAAAAATATTCTAAGTGGTTGAGCACTTGGTAACCATACTTAACATTTAATCACGTCGCATATTCCCTTTATTATGAAATCTTACTACACCGTACCAAGTGTAGTCACGAAACGAAGTACTGTGAAACCGTTGAATACTGGTCGTCCAGTCCGGTTGGGGTTGTCAGGCCCGATAGATCTATCAACAGGATTCGCGTTTACAATACCGCTGTAAATAGTAGTTACCAAGCTACAGGGAAGTATGCCAGTGGTACAACTCAACGTAGAATATATTTTTCAGTTACTTGTGTCCATATCGTAAAACATAAAATACATGTATTCTCATCCCGAAATATTTAGAGTTTAAAAGTGGGACTATATACTCACTTTTGCCTTGAAGATATATATATTTTGACTTGGTCTCCGGTTGATATCATGAACCTATCCATATATAATATATCAATATATTTTCATTTTAAACAATCGTCACGTATATATACTTATAATACTTTTAATGTCTTCTTAGTCCGTAGTTAGCAATTCAATTTTAATGGTTCATATTTAGGTGTTTAATAAATAAATAAAACCCCCATCGAAATCGTATTGGTCGGGATTAATCTTGACCCACGGTACCGTGTTGTCAAATGACGTGTTGCGTACATAAAGTACCGGTGTTGTCAAATGACGTTTTGCGTACGTATATGAGGTCTTATGATTAATCTTCTCGTGTTGTTTACGGGTGATCCTGAAATATATAAAATTAAATTATGAGTACATATATATAAAATATCATGTTATTTTAGAAAGATATGATTTATTTAATTTTTCTCCAATTATTTTCGTGGCTAAACTAGTTTTGGATATCCGATCTTGTTTTGGTCATAGTTTCTTCGTTACAACTCCGTTTTCGTTGGTTCAACTTGCCACTTCCTTGGATCGAGTCCTTCTTTAAGAATATGAACTGTAAATACCTTAGTTTGTATTCGAAATCACAGGTCATAGGTCAAATTTTGGTGAAACTTATGAAGTTGATCATTTTCCGTCATGTAAACAACCTTAAATGATTATTTTTATAAAAATACCTATACTTTGAGTTAAATCATGAAATTTTATGTGTTATCATATTCATAGTAAATATCAATTTTCCAGAGAATAAACCTCCAATTCAAAGTTCAAGATGGTTTTTAATTATCCAACCCAAAACAGCCCCCGGTTGCACTCCGACGTCGTAAATTCAGTTTTTAAGGTGTTCTTTGAAAAACCAAGTTATACCTTGTTAAATTAACATATATTTATGATATATTACAGGTCTTGAAGTATTTTAAAAGTTAAGTTAGAAGGATCTATTTAGTTTGCAAACAAGTTTGAAATCATTCAAACTATGTTCTTGTTGTTAAAATTGTATACCATAAAATAAGATAGCTATATATATGAATCGAATAAGGTTATGAACAAAGTTACTACCTCAATTTACTTGGACAAGATTGCTGTGAAAGAGGAGTAAAAACCTAGAACCAAAAGAGTGATGGAATTGGATGAAAGTTTGGAAGCAACTTAAGACATAAACTTGAATTGAAAGTTGTATTTTTGTAGTGTTTTTGTTTGATCTTGTTATGGTGGTGTTTAAGGTGTTTCTTGAGAGGATTTTTGCTGGAGTTCTTAGAGACACATGAGGCTAGTAAGTGTGTGTGTTTATCTAGAGAAATGATGTATCAAAAATTGAAAATGGATGCATGTATATATGATGGTGGTGGCGTGATTTATGATGAACAAAGACAAGATTTTAGGTTGTTTTCTTGTATAATTAGTCATACTAGATAACAAAGTAGTTACCTTATACATAAGGCATGAACAAGGGCTGGTTGGTGGTGATTTGATGTGTATATACCAATAGTAAATATGTATAGAAGCTAGGTATGATACGAGTACATATACTCTAGATATACGTATAGAAATCTTGTGAAAACGGAACGAGGATTCAAATATAGCTATCTTTTGTGAATACACTTATATTGTTTTATGTATTTAAGTCCTTAAAAGTGATTAAATACATTACATATACGATATATGTATAAACATTATAGGTCATAGGTATTTATGTCAAATAACGTTACGTATGGTTATTGTTTTGAAAACTTAAGTTAGTAGTTTCAAAATATACTTATAACTTATTGTTATTAATACAAAATGAGGTATTACAACATCCTTAGATCATGTTAAATATGTATATATACATATATATACACAAACGTATAATTATCATATGTTATATAGTTCGTGATATCATCGGTCAACTAGACGGTCAAACGTTGTGTAAAACTCTTTTCAAAAACATAAGTCTCAACAATTTGGATTGCTTATCATGTTGGTAAGGTTTAATTTATGTAAATATTAATCTTATAAGTATAGATCGATCGAAAAAGTCCGGGTCATTACAAAGACTCACTAATGCAACCTAATTCCCTACAACCTGGCTCTGATACCAAATGTGATGCCCCGTACAAAACCATCGTGTACGGATCACCAACAACAGGATCATTACAAGGTCAAACACTATATGCTGTTTGAAAACCAGTTTAGCATTCATGAAAAATATAGCGTTTTACAAGAGATAACGTGCTTCCTATGAATAGAAGCATAAACATAAGTACGTGACCCAAAGGTCGTTACAAAGCCATTGTTTGAAAAGAACGTAAGCTACGAATGTAAAATAAAAGTTCCATGATTGAGACATCTCTAAGTAGTGCAGCGGAAGTCTAACACAGCAAGTCTAATACACCAAAACAGCAAGTATAACAGCGGAAGCAACAACGTCTAAGCACCTGAGAAAATACATGCTTAAAAAGTCAACACGAATGTTGGTGAGCTATAGTTTGTTTGTAATCAGTAATGTAATGTAGGCCACGAGATTTTAGTGCTTTAACCAGCAGTTTAAATCAGTAATTCAAATCAGTATGATAAAGTATATGCTTATCCGTGGGCACCCGGTAACTAACTTAACGTAATAATAATACTTCCTAAATGTGCACTAGTGCATATGTTCACGAAGTATTAAACACCCGTTAAATGCTAGCGCTACTAGCCCGAGTGGGGATGTCAAACCCTATGGATCCATATCTAAGATTCGCGTTCACCGGTTCAAAGACCAATGACTAAATGTTACCGAGCTAAGGGGAAAGTTTATGCCGTTGTATAACCCACACATATATAAAGTTTAAGTACTCGTGCCTAGTATGTAAAACATAAAATGCGCATGTATTCTCAGTTTCCAAAATAGTTAAAGTAAAAAGGGATGCTATAACTCACAGTGAAAAGTAGTAAAAGTCAATACGCGGGAATAGTAAGCAAGTGGTTGGTCC
Source organism: Rutidosis leptorrhynchoides (assembly GCF_046630445.1). Classification (NCBI taxonomy): domain Eukaryota; kingdom Viridiplantae; phylum Streptophyta; class Magnoliopsida; order Asterales; family Asteraceae; genus Rutidosis; species Rutidosis leptorrhynchoides. The sequence goes on from NC_092334.1 coordinate 649,466,721, forward strand.
GAAAGGTCCTCAGCCTAAGTTAAAAGTTACTAAGTTAGTAAATCGTTCCCAAAGGTTTAAAAGTATGTAAATTAGGTCTTAAGTATCATCATCATTCATCATTTATCAAAAAGGGTAAAGTAAGTTTCAATCAAGAATAGAGTTTGAAATAAAGGCTGACTTCGTTCAGTCGCCACGACCTCTATACAAACTGAAATGAGGTGAGACCAGTGGCCATGGCTCTGTATATGAGTCCCATAGAGTCTGACCAATTTCCAGAACCAAACTCATCTTCGTTTGACCGTGGCGAAGGTTTAAGTGCGAGTAGGTCAGAAATTTCAGCACAACGTTAAAAGGGTGTAGTGACTTTCGGATGGCCATAAATCCTAAACTGTAACTCGGATTAAGACGAGGTCTAAACGGAAAATTATCTACTCTAACCGAACTAGCTGGAAATCAATGTTTCCAGTAGCCCAGGTTATTATCAGTTCCAGAAAGAGTAAGTAAAGGTGTTCCGGTGGGTTCTTGGTGCTTGATGCTCATCACGGTTCTCATCCTTGATATGTATAGCTTCAAGTGTACAACTCGTTGATGTGTTTGCATCATCTTAACCAAGTTTTAACCATCATAACACTAGTGTAAGTCTAAGATATGTAGCACAACTCACTTAAGAGTTGTAAGTAGTTTGATGAACCAAAGTTACATCAAGATCTTAGATCCGACACATACATGCGTTCTAATTGTAATATTAAGCTACAAACTTGAAAGTAAACTAAATAAACAAGATCTTAAGTTGTAGAAATTAGATCTTAGCTAGATCTTAAAGATCCTAGACTAGAAAGTCTAGATCTAGTGTTCTTAAGTTAGATCCTAAGTTACAAAACTTGGATCTACACTTTAATGAAACCATAAGTTACGAAACTTAGATTTTCATCTTGTAAAATGTATATATAAGCTTATAAGCTCTTGTTTACAACAAAATTAGAAGACCATAAGTTATATAAACTTAGATCCAACATAAGTGTTTGAAGTTATAACTAGAAAGTTATACTTCCATGTTCTTGAACTTATAAAGTTAACTTTAGTTTCAAGAAATATGAGATCAAGATTAACTAGTAATACTTGACCAAATTAATAATTAAAATACTTAAAAAGAAAGAAATAAACTAAAGTTACAAGTATTATGTTCATGTTTGTTCATACTTAAGAAGATTCAAGTCAAGCTTGGATCTTAAGAAAACAAACTTTAAATCTACAAAACATGAACACAAGTAACCTCTCAAGGCTTATGAGTTTTAGATATTTAAAACATTTAAGTGTAGAACCATAAGTTATAGAAACTTAGATCCGTGTTCTTGGTTCTTCATCAAACAAAGATGAGAGTAACAAGATTACATGAAGATACAAACTAACAAGTTTGATCTTTTAACAACAAACAACAACTAGTAACAAGTAAATGATGATGAACTTGATGATTTTAAAGGAAAAAGAAGAAAGAAAATAAACATGTTACTTATAATTTTAGAGAGAAAGTTGAGAGAAAGATAAAGTAGTGTATGTATGTGTGTGTAAATGAAGTAGTAACTAGCAATATCAGTAACAAAAAAAATGAAAATGGAATCTCCCTCCCCATTCAAAACCTACGGTTTTGGAGTCCAAAAAGGGTAAGTCAAAAGCCAACTTTCTAGCATGGGGTGAAGGTGTAAGCTTAGAATGGTATTAAAGTTAAATGTATGGGAAAGAGTTCTTGCATGCTTGAAACATGTTAGTAAAAGCCCAAGTAAGTAAGCAACAAGTTAGTAAAAGCCCAAGTAATTAACTACTTACATTAGTTAATTTAAAAATGATTAATAATAATTAATCATGAATGTAAATAATATTCGAAATATTATTCGTGAAAAATACGTGCGTCACAAGGACAAGTCGGGACATGGAAAGTCAATTAAGATGTTAAGTCCATTATGGTAACTAGTTAGCATTAGTAAACACTAAGCTTAATTAAATAAGCCCTTAAGCTAAGTAATTGTTATAATAAATAACAATCAAGTTTACGCAGTCATAATATTCCAATTACGAAAAAAGTTTAACGTGTACCAAGTACGTATTTCATTTAAAACGATAAGTGACACCAACGGTCGTAAAAGCATTCGAGGATCAAGTTAAGTGATTACACACTTAATAGCATGTTGTAAGATATTAATGAAAGTAATTAACCATAATTAAAGATCCTAGAGCATAAGCTAGCTCAGTACGCACAAATACGCAGTTTCGTGAAAGCACAAAAGCAAGTCGAAAAAGTCGGGCCGTTACACTTATAATAAGGATTAATTAATTATTTAATTATTATAAGGCTTAGTTATTATTTAATTATAGTTTAATTATTAAATACTTATGGTTTAATAATTATAATTAAAACTTAGGATATGATTAATAATTCATTATTAATTAATAATACTTACGATATGATTAAAAAGTTATTATTAATTAATAATACTTATGTTATGATTAATATTTAATTAATTAATTAAATACTTATGTTATATTAATTATATCATTTAAACTTATGTTAACTTTACAATTCAATTTAATTTAATTAAACTTATGATATGACATGATTATACATATATGATTTTAAATAACATTATAAATTATATTATTAATATAAAATTACACTTTAATTTCAATATTGACTAAGTTTGACCAAGGTTGACTTTTGCGTTGACTTTCAGTTGACTTTGACTTTCAGTTGACTTTTGTTGACTTTTCTGAAAAATAGAAACTTTTTAAATATAAAAACTTTTCAAATATAGAAACTTTCTAAATATGGAAACTTTTCAAGAATAGAAACCTGCTAAAAATAGAAACTTTCTAAAAATAGAAAGTACGTGTTATACGCTGTCCTGATCATACCGAAACATACTGAGTGTTGTTCTATGCTTATTTGCAACAAGTACTATAGCTATCATACTAAGACTTGACCTAAGTTAGTTATTTATATCGAGCCACTTTATTTATAGGTTGGCGTTGTGATCATTCTTGATCACTTTATCTTTTGTTGTTCGCATTTCTGTGTTGTTGCTTCATTTGGTTTAAGGTGAGTTATTGTCCCATTTTTCTATTTTGAATCTTTTGCGACGAGAATACATGCAATTTATTTTACATATTGGATACAAGTGGAATTAGGTTTAAATTATTCATTGTGAGTCGAACGAAAATATTCCCTAATCTGGTAATTTTAATCACTGATTTCTACTGGTGAACGCGAATCCTATGGATAGATCTATCGGGCCTGAAAGCCCCATTTCATGCTAGTCGCGCTAGCAGTTACATACGGAATGTATTAGTACTTCGTATTTTGGAAGATACACCTGTTCAGTGTATATTTTTATATTGGTTTTGTTAAGGTTATGGAGTTGTTAAGTGATTACCAGGTGGCTCACGGGTTAATGGAATAATATTTTATATGTTTTCGAGCATATAATTTTGTGGTCCAAAATGAGTCTTTATGTTTTCAAACATAAATTTTTATGGTTTAAATTAAATATTGTTTGCAATGTTAAACCTATAATTCACTCAACATTTTTGGTGACAGTTTACTCGCATGTTTTATTCTCAGGTTCATGATTGATTGCTTCCGCTGTGCTTAGAGAGTCTGCATATTTATGATGGCAGCTTTTGTTAAACATTAACTTGCATTCTATTTTGATACATTAAATTGTGGGTGTTTATGGACTTTGTTTTGGTCAACTTTTGGTTAAATATTTATGTATGATTTTTCTAAACTTACATATTTTGGTAGGTTTCCCTTTATAGGAAATCATTTTTAAATAAAGAATGCAAGGTTATTTATTAAATTTATTTAGAGTTATGATCAAGCTGTGGGACCAAGATAACGATGGTCATCAAATGTATTTTGACGGGTCGTTAAACCTATGTTCTTATCCCTACTGCTAATATGAATAGGGCTCGCCCTATTAAACGAGGTAAGGAAGTGCAAGTGACTTCTGATTTTCAAAACCAGGGATATGAACAACTTATTATGTTTTTGCAAAATCATCCTCTCAGAGAAGGATTTTTCAAAACATCTGATTACATGTATCCAGCTATGCTTACAGAATTTTGGTATACATGTAAAGGTAACTCTGAAGCAAGAACCATCACTGGCACATATGGTGATGGTGCAAACACTTTAACTATATCTGAAGCATCTTTAAGACGTGTTTTGAATCTGCCTGCTAGAGAGTATTTTATTGCTTTTGCCTCTAAATCTGAGGCAAAGCAAAGTTTTCCAATGGTGGGTCAACCTATGACTACAGGCACCATTAGAATGAATATGTTTTCTTCAAGATGGAGTTTTATAATTGTAAATATTTTAAGAAACCTAAGTTATAAAAGTGGCAGTTTAAGTGAGATGAATGAGATGGAAATCCAAAATTTTAATGCTTTTGTGACAGGGAGAGACATAGATTTTGCAAATATATTTTTCAATGAACTTTTAATGCTGGTTAACAAGAGCACTAGGGATCATAATGTCCCATTCATTAGATTCATGAGTCTGATGTTTGAGGATGCCCTATCTCCACCTTTGTATGCAGGGCTAAATCATGAATTTGACTTTATGGCAGTACCAGATTACAACAGTAAAATGTTTCACTTACCCATCAACCCTCTTGAGGTTGCTTTAACACCAACTATGTTGGTGTGAGTTGGAGTCAATAATCAACCAGCAGATAATGTTGGGTCATCTTCCTCAGAGGATTGGCAACCTAAATCTAGGGAGGATGAAAGTTCAGACTCTGATTTATCAGATTCTAATTTGTTCACAGACTCTGAGTCTTCTTCTAGGCCTAGTCAAGGGGCTCATTCATATGCACCAGAAGTTGAACACTCAACTAATGATGCAGATTCGACAGCACCATCAATTGCAGGTGATCAGGGTGCTTCTTCTACAACACCTTCAGGTATGGATACTAACTTGCAAACTGAGGATATGAGTGAGGTACAACCACCAAACTCTAACCCATCCTCACCCACTGCTACTGAAGAATTAAATCTTTCCTCACATAACCTTATGACTTCACCAGGTCATACAGAGATTACCACCATACTTGAAACCATAGATGAACTAGCATATGTAGACTCTCAGCCAAATCTGTCTACTAGGTTAGATGCTAAAATCAATGCTTCTTCATCTCTGCTAGGGACTGATGAAGTTATTGGTCAAACCCAGCCTTCACCTGTTAGAATAGTTAACCTAGATTCCCACATTACTGACACTAAGAAAACCCCCTCAGATGCTCAAACTCCAGAGGTCCCAATCCTGGACTCAATAAACCAATCCACAGCTCCACCAAATTCACCTAAACCCACTACCACCTCAGATGAAAATCTGACTCACTCATCTCCCACAAATGAATCCTTACACATTCTAGCACGAGCTGCCAATGCTAATCTCAGGTCACAGGGTGAGGTACAGGTTCCAAAACCTTCTGTGTTTCATGATCCCAGTCCTTCTTAACAGGAGGAAGGTGAGAACACACAAACACCACAATCACCCCATACTGGTATTCCATCCCAACCCGAGGCACAAGTCAACGTGGTTGATATGTTGAATACTTTGACTAAGTGGACTACACAGTTTGATGACAAGCTAAAAAGTGTGCATGTTGGGTTTAACAACTTGAATAATAATTTGGCAACCAGAAATGAGCTGGCGGAGCTAAGGAGGTTGGTTGGGAATTTATCAGGTGTGGTGATGCAGGTACAAAAGGATCAGGCAACCACTTCATGTTCTAACAATGCAATTTTACAGACTATAAACAGGAGGTTGGATTCAATGAAGATAGATGTTGATAAGGTTGACAGTCTTAGATCAGAGGTTGCTGGAATATTTACAGAGCTTAGAACCATCAAAGATTTGTCAGAAAGGATTTATGATCATATTACTCACATAGATCCTCCACCAATGTCTGATGAAGAGCTAGATGATGTCAAAAAGGGGGAGAACAAGGGAAAGCAAGAAATTGATGCTTTTATTGCAAAACATCCAGGTAAAAGGGTTAAATTTGTTAATGATGGTGCAGGTAACTGGATTCCTTGGATAGTAGGTGTTGGAGGTTTTAGAAGGGTTTAAAAGGAATCTAAGATTGAGGGGGAGTCTAAGGCTAAGGGGGAGTCTAAGGCTACAGAGAAGTCAAATGCTGAGGGTGAAGGTGATTCAAAGGTTGAGGGAGAGAATAAAACTGAACAAAAGCAGCAACAGTCTAAACCTGAAGTCACTAAGTTGTACTCAAGGAAGAAAGCTATTTCAAAAAGGAAAAAGAAGGATGAAGGGTGCAAGCCAAGTGTTATCAGTATTGAGTCTGGTGATGATAGTGATGATGATAATAATGATGATGATATGATATCTGTTTTAGCTATGAACAGGGCTGAAAGAAGAAGGGCTAGAGCAGAAAAGAGAGCAGAATATGTTAAACAGAGCTCAGATTCTAATGTGCAAAGAAAAGAACAACCTGTTGGTAAAAGAAAAATGAGTTCTGCAGAAGAAGCTGTTTATGATTTAATTAGAGAATCTGCTACTGCAGAAGGAATATCTATTGAAAATTATCTGAAAATGATAGAAGAACAAGAGTCAAGGTCTAAAGCTGGAAAATTTGTTTTGAAAAGATTAGAGGAAGAAAGAGAAATGGCTGAGAAGGTGAATGATAGATTTTCTTATAGAGGTTTTAAAGACAATACAATTGTTGATTGTATTTTAGGAAAAAATGATGATGGGATTATTAGTATTGAGTTGATCTTGGATGATGAAAGCAAAAGGATAATTAATTTGAATCAGGTATTCATTTTAGGTTTCTTTGAGTGGAAATCAATTGCAAGGTGTGTTAGGAAAATGCAAGAATGGGATTTGAAACCGGAAGTTCTTAGACAAATTCACATGTTAGTTCATGTTTCATATGAACTGGAGATGATAGTAGAAGAAGAATATAAAGGATACTGCAGGGTTCATTCAGAGGAAGAAAGAACAAAGATTGATGGGTAAATCTGATTTTTGAAAATGGAAAGAATCCAATGTTTCAGGTTCCAAGCCATGTGAAGTTTGAATATAATGTTTATATGTCTGATCCTGAAGGACTAATGTATAAAGATAAAAGAAACATTGAATGTTTGATGAAGGTTGATAAGTTCAAGGATACACAGCTAAGCCATCTGATTGCACTTCTTGAAAGCAATTCAAGTCTGAGGTTCATGAGTGATGTTATCAAGGATGAATATGTAAAACTTCAGAAGAAAAGAGCAACAATTGAATCTTCAAGTCAAAGAAAAGATGGAGGAAAGAAAAGAAAAAATGTATGGTTCTAAGTAATTGTGTCTGTAAGTTTGTTTATGTATTCCCAGATCAGTTAAACTTATATTTTTGTTTATATGTTTTGACATCATCAAATAGGGGAAGATTGTTAGGAATTTTGTAAATCTGATGAGTCAAAGAAGTCTTAGCTGAAAAGTATTTTGAGTCTGTTTTGTTTGAGTCTGTAATATTTAGAGTCTGGAAGATTGAAGAACACAGACTCTGCTCAAAAATAAATGCAGATTCTACGGTTGCTGAAAAGAAATAAAGATCAAATCAAATACGCGTGAAACAATTGAAGATAAGAATGAAGAGATTTCATCTAAATGAATATCTCTGATTTCTAGGAGAAGATCATTGAAGAGATATGATATTATTTCTAGGAGAAGATCATTGAAGAGATATGATATTATCTTGTTTCCTTTTATCTAGCTACGTTTGTTTTGGAATAGATTTGATAAGATTTGAGAAGCGTGTTTCTCAAATCTATAAATAGGGAACTTGTAATTCATTCCAATTCGCCAATTTCAATAACAATTATCTTCTCTATTGCTTCATTCTTTGTGTGTCAATTTAATTGTTAAAGTTCAATTGATTCCTTACTTTATAACTTATTTGTTATTCTGTTCAATTGGTCTTATATTGACGTTCTAGGTTGTTGATTGTCGACCAACATGTATCTCGACACACAACCTCATAATATACTTTAAGGTCATGTTTAAGATGTTCTCCATCTGATTGACTAAAATTCATGGGATACATCTCACTCAATTTCATTAACTTTGATGCATTAAACATAGAAAATGAATTACGCGGGTTTAAAGCGGTTATATCAGTAATCAATTCGGTGCTTACCTCACTAAAGCGTTCACCAAACTCTCGAATTATCATATCCAAAACCGTATTAAATATGTCAACCTTGAAGTAATGTTGATTGAAAATATTTGTCTTTTAATTTCTTGAAGCAACACATAGTTCATCCATATTCAACCTTTCAAGATTGTATTTCTGAATATACATTCTTTAATAAATCGTCATGAACCTCTACCCAGGAACACTACCCAAATGGATGTGTTCCCGGGTATCGTCGATCGGGTTCGGGTGTAATAACCTAGCTATTTCCGTTAAGATTTTTTAACCGTTCGTTAAGTATTTAACGGTGTTTACTTTCGATTAGTGTATTTAATTAAATTAAATGCATACTTGAGTTCATGATGAACTAACATATTTAATATATAAATATATTAGCCGGAAAACTTATTTCATATTTTGAAATACTGAGAAACAACAGGGTTTTGAAAACTGCAACAGAGGTCTCACGAGACTGTCGGGTAATTGAAATTACCAAAACTTTTAATCTTGGACATCATCATCAAACTAATTAAATAACTAAACTTACAACGTTCAAGGACTAAATCGTATATTATAAAATAAGAAAATCAAACTTCTTAAGTCTTGTATATTTGAAAAGGTTTTTACATAAACGTTGACCACCCAATTTGTCCCACGATTCACGAACGTCATAACTTGTTTTAATTGTGTATATATATAAATATATATATATATAAATATATATATATAAATATATATATATAAATATATATATATATATATATATATATATATATATATATATATATATATATATATATATATATATATATATATATATATATATATATATATAAACTTGAAAATATGATAAATAAGTATCTCATTAAGTATATTAACAATGGGTTATATATATAAATTGAGACTACTAAATTAATGTCTTCGAAACGATATATAAATGTAACTTTTAATAACATAATAACTCCTAAGTTAAAATGGATTTTTGAAAGACTTAGATATATATATATATATATATATATATATATATTAACATACTTATACTCAAATAAGATAGCCATACTCGTATTCGCATTCGATTCCTTAAGAATTCTACTCGTATTCATATGGTATTTTTACTCGTATTATATACAACTTCTAGAAGTATTTACTATTAGTATATACCAATAGAAATCTGTAATTACTTGTGTAATATGTCATACATGACCTAATTAATTTAATATATCATTCATGACTTAATACATTTTAACTTATACTAATTATTTTCACTAAAAACCAAATTTATAAGCTTATAAATAAGCACCATTTTTAACTCATTTTTACTTCACATTTTCTTAAATTAAAACATACACTTCAACGCTCTCATATCATACTTCAATCTCAGCAAATTTCCTCTTCATAATCAAGGTAAAATACTTCTCAAAATCCTTGTTCAATTCCTTATATAGTTGAAATTTTATTATGCTTATAAAACTTGTAAAAACTAGAACTTGTTTTGGTGAACACCAAGCTTGTTTGAAAACTAAGTTAATCCTTCTAACATTGACTTTTGAAACACTTACATATATGTATTATGACAGTATATAAAACTAACATAAGGATATATAACTTGAATTAATGAAGAACACCTTACAAATGAACATACGTCGTCGTAGAGAAATCGGGGACTGTTTTGGGTTGGATATTTAAAACCTATCTTAAACTTTGAATTGGAAGTTCATATTCTAGAAAAATGTTATTTCACATGGACATGATAACACATCCAAAAATCATGGTTAAACTCAAAGTAAAAGTATGTTTATCAAAATGGTCATCAAGATGTCGTTCTTGCGACGGATATGACCACCTTCTTTTAAATTAATATGTAACCTGTAACTCTGACTATAAACCTATACTTTTTCAGTTTAGGTTTGGAAAATTTAGTTCAATACAAAACTATAGCAATTTGATTCACTCAAAACCGATTTGTAACGAAGAAATTATGGGCAAAACAATATTGGTTAGAAACAAACTAAATTAGCTACGGTTCTAATTTAACAAAATCTATACTAACCATATCCTAGCTAACTTTTCATATATCCTACATGTATTTAAACATGTCATGACTATTTCCTTATAATATACTAGTCTTGGTTAATTCCGAGACAATATAATATAGTCTGGATTAGTTAAGACAACATGTATGCAATACGTTCGGATAAATCATAAAGGCACCATGTACACAATATTCCTGGGTTAATTCTAAGACATCACGTATACAATGGGTCGTGATTGAGTCTTAAACAATACATATACAATACGTTTTGATTAAATTCTAAGATTATATATTGGACTATTGGACTAAATTTGGACTACTAACATTGGACTGCTAACTTGACAACTTAAATCATCACACGTAATTGAAAATATTATATATATATATATATATATATATATATATATATATATATATATATATATATATATATATATATATATATATATATATATATATATATATATATATATATATATATATATATATATATATATATATATAATTGTTATAGGTTCGTGAATCCTGTCGAAGGCCAAGTCTTATTTTTTAACTTATTGAAAACTCTTGTAATTTACCCTCTTCGAATCACAAGTGAGACTACAGTCCCATATACTTTTACTTTTGGAGATGAGATAACACGCTGTTTCAAAATTGTTTTATGCATTAAACACGAGTACAAAACTGAATATACACTATGAGTTAGATCCAAAAGCCTCTAGCTTGAATATATTAATTACTTTGTAAGGCTCGAACTATAAGAACGGTACCGTAGGTTTGACAAACCTCACTCAATGAACTGGGTACTTATAACTTTGTAACTGAATGCTTGATTGGCGTTTGCAATATGGGGTAAAGGAAGACGTGTAGCGCATTTAAGCTATCCGCGGGTTAAAGCTTTATATTCAAGTGCTCATAACTATTGTGTAACTTTTACTGCTTTGAACTAAATCTCGTGGTCTAACAAAGATAAACTAATTTACTTAAACCTGTAGATTCACTCAACATTTTTGTTGATTGTTTTCATGTTTTATCTCAGGTTCTTAAAGGTACTTAGCTTTCGCATTGTTTTGCTGACTATGTGCTTACGTGGTGCATACACTGGATTGGAGTTCTGCATGGGTCTTTATGTCAAGAACTATATAAATCGCATTTAAAATTATTTCTTATTAAATAATGTTTATGGATTATTTACTATTGTCATTACATTAAATGTTTTGGATTATTTTACTTTAATGACAATGCTTTTGAAATAAATGCGATTACTTTTTCGAAAAACGTCTCATATAGAGTGCGTGACCGTTAACTATGGGACCAGAAGTTAATATTCTGTTAGTGTGTTCTGACAGAATGTTACATTTGGTATCAGAGCTGATGGTTGTAGGGAACTAGGATTTGCATTAGAGTATCTGTATGAGTCTTTAAGACACCTAAGCGAGTCTAGACTATGACCCGTACCTAGAATTATTGTGAATTACTACACTACTACGTATGCCTTGTTTATGCTGCATGATAATCTACTGCTTAAACTGTTATCATATATACTTATACTAGTGTTTACTACTACTACTACTACTACTACTAGCTAACACTCCTCACTACTATCCACTGCTATCACTACTAAATCTCTACGATTTAGTACTACTTACTATGCATCACTACTCATTGCTAGTATACTTTTAAGCTGTTGTTTTCATTGAACCGATCCAGTGTATTATTTTTATCTTGAAAGATAATGCCTCCAAAAGAATCGATAGCTGCTTTAGTCCGAAGACTAGTTGCCGAGGGTCTGGCTACAGAGCGAGCAGAGATGACTCATAATAATCAGAGCGTTGGTCTTAGCGAACCAGATTTTTCATTAGTATGTCTAACGGGTCTTTGTTAGGATGCATTAGTGAGTCTAGACTTCGACCGTGTCTGCATATTAAAACTTTTGCTTATCATTTTTGTCGGAAAATAATATACTTATCATTCTTAAGTCTTGACATGTATTTTTACAGTTATTGCATACACTGTGTATAGACGAATCATATCTCATCATATTTAGTACCGTGGGTCTCATTTGGCATTTTCCATAATCCCTCCGTAATTTAAGGGATCCTGGTATTATATATATCTATGCATGTTATGCATTGAGAATACAATCCAACCATCATTTCCTATCAATAATCCTTTCATATAAAATTCCTCTATCTGATCATGTAAGATGGATCCTACACATAGCTTGGATTCCATTAGTTCTGGGAGTGATTTCGAGATGAATATCGAAGTAAACTCTGAAGCCAATGAGCCTGAAATGCCTCAACCATTTAACCATTTTTCTTTTTGGATGAGATGAGGGTGGGTCCGAGACATACTCACTTAATGAAGGAATGAAGAAGGCGAACCCTGCCCTGAACCAAACTTACCTCCTAACATCGGAGAAGATGATGCACTCACCGACAAACCTGTACACAACACTGTTTTCACCCTTTTTGCCAGAATCTTCTGCCTCGAAGGTCGCATTACTGCAGTCTCAGAAAATATTCAGCCTCTACTCCCGAATACCAAACAAGTGGGAATATTATAAGAAGTTAGGGAACTTCGAGTTGATAATCAAATACCGAATTAGATGAGTGGATAGATAAAGATGATAGAGGGTAGAGTAGAAACCCTGACAGGAATGGTGCGTGATTTACATGCTAGACTTATTATACAAGCATCACCAACAGTACCACCAGCATTACCAGCACCAGCAGCACCACAAGCTCCGCAAGCTCCATAATCATCGCAAATATCAACACCACAATCACCAATGAGTATATATTGTAATAATGAGTTATTAAGTATTAACTCATTCTTTCCAAAGAATTTATAAGTAGATTTTATATATATATATATATATATATATATATATATATATATATATATATATATATATATATATATATATATATATATATATATATATATGAATTTTGAAACCATAATATATCTTTTCGTACTAAGCTATTACGTGTGAATCTTTAAAGGGTAGATACTACTCGGTTAATTCATATTACTAATATGCTATGATGTACATCCTTCGTTAATGACTTAACAATCGTTAACTATAATCTCTACTTCAACTCAATAAATTCCATTTCATAATAAACCAAGTGTATTATTCAAATACATGTTTGATTTTACACTTTCATTTTCGATGTACTCGAAACTTTCTAGAAAACATCATTCGTACCTTGCGATGTTCACATGAATTCCACGGGCACCAACATCATTCACCGAGGAATATCAATAAAAATGAATAATTAAGTATTGATTCATAATGTCATTTACATTGGAGAAATACTCCGCGAAGATTATGTAATTTCTAAAGTTTTAGGGAATATTCATTTATAGTTCCAACCGTAAATCAAATGAGTTTAATTTAATATTTACTCATTAAATCTATATTACATCTGAAGAAAATATACATACATATATTTTCATAAAGACTGTAATAAAAATTCTTTTGTACAATATATTACTTGTGAATTTTTTTTAACGAGTAGGTAATACTCGAGAAATATTTAAGTTCACAATTAATATGTTACACTAATATTCTTCAAATTTGATTCAATAATCAATAACTATACTCACTTCTCTTATGGCGATATACATTCTTTCATAAAAATCAAGACAACCATTTCCATACGAACTCGATTACATATTCTGATTGTGACATACCAGAATCCAAGAAAAGCTTTAGCAGGTGTTATCTCTATAAATATCACTACATTCATGAACTATTTTTTATACTCATTCGTATCCTGTGATGAATCACCGTATCAAACCACCGGAACTATCATTCATTACTTTTGAAAGTTACAACATTTCTTCGTCAATCGTTAAATCCATTGACGATTACATTCTGCGCATAAACACTTCAATTCAAAATTCTTGAAAGCACCTCAGATTGATAAACAATGATTCAGATTCGTTAACCTTGAAGAATGCTAACGAAGCAGCAAAAACTGTTGATGGTCTTAATGCCAAAAGTTTGATAATAAAGAATGGCATGCTGGAAAAACTCTGAAAAAGACTAAGAGGAAATTTGGAACTGAAAAACAGATTGAACAAACCACGAAGGAGGTTGTCGACAAATTACAAGGACTAAATAGGTACATAAAGAATTTAGATGATTCGGTATCTGATGAAATCCTTAGAAAACATATTGCTCCTTTTGTATTATAATATCTTGAATAAGAAATTTTCCTTATCATTCTTCGATATTGAATATCTATCTACAAATTATAAGATATCATCATTTCTCCCTTCATTATAAATATCCTCAACATTTCTGGAAGACATCTCCATAATTGTTCTTGTCCGTAATTATTTATATATTCGCGCTATGTGTATCAAATCATAAAGGAAACTGTTTTAGTTTCTATATTTCTATAACATTCGAGTTTAAATTATGAATGTTTTTAGAGTAGTGTTGGGAATGGAAGCATGAGTTAGTGTAATATAATGACGTCCGACCAACGTGGTTATATTACAGTGAGTCATGCTGAATTTCTAATGGAACGTTGATGGTAATGATTGATAGACCTTGCCCTCACCATGTGCCATGTTACATGACTCTTTCATTGTACTTAACCTCTGAACATATGAAGAAAATATTTTCTTGATAGTTCTATCTTTTTCGTGATTTCCGGTAATTTACAAATTAAATCGTGCTATTACAATTTCTTTGTTGCTCAGAACATTAAATATGTTCATTCGAAACTTCATACCTACAAATTTGAGACATTTTACTTGCCTTACTTAAAGTCGAGAAGAGAAAACAAAATCATGGAGCTTCGACATGTAAATGAAAATATAAGCACGACAACAACCTAGAAATTATAAACCGTGTATATCAATGCATATAGCAATGTAAAGACACGGGAAAATGATAAATACAATAATCCCTATAGCATAGTTGTAACGACCCGACTTTTTCGACTTGTTTTTGTGCCTTGTGTTTTTACAAAACTACGTATTTGTGCGTACTGTGCTACTTTATACTGTGGAATCTTTATACACATGGCTTACTTTCATTTATGTGTTAAAACGTGCCTTTAAGTACGTAGGATACTTAACTGAATCACCGAAAACCTTTATGACCGTTAGTGTCACTTGACGTTACGAACAAACTGCGTACTGCGTACACGTTTAACTTTTGTCGTAATCGGAATATTATGACTACAAAATCTTAATTATTATTTTATAATAATAATTACTTGGGTTTATGGATGCTTAATTACGCGTAGTAATTTACTTATGCTTACTAGTTAGTCTTGTTGGACTTTCTACCTTGTTGGGCCTTAGCCCACCCTACACTAGTTAGTTGACTATTTAATTAGCCCAATTATTATTAGCTAGTGACCCATTAATATGTAAGACAAATTCCAATTTATTAGATGGAACATACTAGCATTTATGTCAAGTATTATCCTTAATGTTGCATGGGATCCCAACATAAGCATCAACTTTAGACAACCATTAACCAAAAAGCAAACTTTTGTCCCCCTTGTCCCCCCTCCAAATTCATGGCCACCACCACCACCCTCACCCCTCATTCACCTATAAATACTAGCCTTATTCCATCCATTTTACACTTGCTTTCATTTGTAATTCACACACACACACACTCTCTAATTCTCTCTAGTTCTTTCTCTCTCTAAAAGTGTAAGTATTTTGAATTTCTTTTCTTCTTCTCCTTCTCATCATCACGAATTCATTATCATCATCATGGGTCTAGCTTTTTAGCTTTTGATCTTGATTACATCTTGTAGATTGAAACATAGATTTGAATCTTTCAAGAACATGGAAGATTCAAGCTTTCTAGCTTTGAATCTTCACCCACTTTGTAGATCTATATTTTTTTTAACTTTAATCTTGCTATTTTGTTATAAAGATTCAAACTTGTGTTTGTAATCTTCATGTAACTTAAAGATCCAAGCTTTATGCTTCAAGATCTTCAAGAACAATCAAGATGCAAGCTTTCTAGCTTGGATCTTCATATCCTTTGTTGGATCTAAGTTTTCTAACTTATGATCTCATTATTTTGTTATAAAGATCAAAACTTGTGTTTATGGTCTTCATATAACTTAAAGATCTAAGCTTTATGCTTCAAGTTCTTCAAGAACACTAAAGGTTCAAGCTTTCTAGCTTTGTGACCTTATAACTTGTGTGAAAAGGATCCAAGCTCTCTAGCTTAGGGTTCCATCACTTCATTTGACTTAGATTATGTTCATACTTTCTTGATTGAAGTAAAGTTTGTAGCTTTAGTTGTAAATGTAACTTGTAATTGTGTTAAGACTAAGGATTTGATGTAACCTTGGTTCATCATCCATCTAAGACTCTTAAATGAATTGTGTTCTTACTTGGTCTTAACATATTGTGTGTTGATGGTAGAATCTTGGTCAAGGTGATGCTAACCCATCAAATAGTTGTACACTTGAAGCTACAAGCATCAAGGATGAGAACCGTGATGAGCATCAAGCACTAAGAACCCCACCAGAGCACCTTGCTTACTGTTTTCGGTATCTGATCAAACCATCTGGGCTACTGGAAAGTTAATTTTCAGTTAGTTCGGTTCGAGTAGATGATTTTCCATTTAGACCTCGTCTTAATCCGAGTTACGGTTTAGGATTTATGGCCTTCCGAAAGTCATTACACCCTATTAACGTTGTGCTGAAATTTCTGACCTACTCGCACTTAAACCGTCACCACGGTCAAACGAAGACGAGTTTGGTTCTATAAATTGGTCATCAACTAGGGGACTCATATACGGAGCCATATCCACTGATTACGTGTCTTTTCAATTTACGTAGAGGTCGTAGCAGCTGACCGAAGTCAGCCTATTGTTTCGATCTCTATTCTTGTCAAACTTACTTAGCTTTTATGATGATGAACGATGATGTTGATGACACTTAAACGTACGTTATGCGCTATTAAAACTTATGAGGATAACCTACTGACCTAGTAACCTTTGATTTAGGTTGACGACCTTTCGGACCGACTTACTACTTGCGTACTTTGATTATCGACTTTACCGCTCTTATCACTGTGAGTTATAGCATCCCTTTTTACTTTAACTATTTTAGGACTGAGAATACATGCACTTTTTACGTTTTACATACTAGGCATGAGTACTTAAACTTTATATATGTGTGGGTTATACAACGGCATAAACTTTCCCCTTAGCTCGGTAACGTTTAGTCATTGGTTTTTGAACCGGTGAACGCGAATCTTAGATATGGATCCATAGGGTTTGACATCCCCACTCGGGCTAGTCGCGCTAGCATTTAACGGGTGTTTAATACTTCCTAAACATACGCACTCGCTAAGTGTACTTTTAGGGGGTTATAAACATTAAGTTAGTTACCAAGTGCCTACGGTTAAACATATACTTTTCATACTGTTTTGATACGCTGTTTGAAGCACTAAAAATCTCATGGCCTAGCTTACATTACTGTTGCAACTTAAACTATAGCTCACCAACATTATTGTTGACGTTTTTAAGCATGTTTTCTCAGGTGCTTAGAGGTTTTTTGCTTCCGCTGTTTAAAATTGCTGTCTTGCTGTTTAGACTTGCTGTTAAGGACCTGCTGTGCTAGAATTCCGCTGCATAATCTTAGAGATGTCTCAATCATGGAACTTTTCTTTTGCATTCATAGTTTATGTTATTTTCAAATAATGACTTTGTAACGACCTTTGTGTCACGTTATCTTTTGTAAACGCTATGTCTTTATGAATGCAAACTGGTTTTCAAACAGCATGTAGTACTTGACCGTGTAAAGATCTTGTTGTTGACGAATCGTACACGATGGTTTTGTACGGGGCATCACATTTGGTATCAGAGCATTGGTTGTAGGGAATTAGGTTGCATTAGTGAGTCTAGACCAGACCAAGTAGGATTCACTAATAGGACTAATCTACAACTTGCTAGTTTACTTGTTTCTGCGGAACTTACTGCATGCTGCTGCTTACTTTTATTGCTGTATGACGTATACTGCTACTTGATTTTCATTACTGAATGCTATTATCTGCTTTCGATTGCATGATACTTCTGTACGACTTGCTATTATTGCCATGCTATTTACTGCTATAGATGATCTAGACTGTCGTAGTTATTTTGCCTAATACGTGCTTGCTTTATGACTTACTGACATGGAAAAAGTCATTTTTCCCTGTTCAGATGTTGGATGTCCCGCTCGTTATCATTTTGGAGAGCAACTCAGACTCACCCTCCACCTCGCCTGCCATTGTTGCCGATTCATAGATCCCGTCGTCGACACACTCCAGTGACTCTGGCGCTTCGTCCTCCGGAGCCAGTGGCCATGCACCCGACCCAATGATCACCTCAGACGGACACGAGGATCCACCAAAGATTCCAGCTCCACTCATCCCAGGACCCTCAGCGCCACAGCACCATTCCGGTGGTGTTGTGATTCCCGGGGAATACAGGGACGTTCCGTTCCGTAATGAGCATAACCATTGGTGTAGACGCCTTCCTGATGGACGTGTCGTGCCGATTCTGCCTTTCAGATATCGGATTATGACTACCGGCCGAGCAGAGCCACCTCCAGCAGTTTTCGACGACTCATCATCCGACGACTCATCCTCTGATGACTCCAATGACGAGGATTCCGACGAGGACCCTGAGGAGGCGCCCATGCTGTAACATCCCGCATTTTTTCGTTAAATTATTTTAACGCCCGTCTTTTTCTTTTTAAATAATACCCTTCGTATCTAGATTCGTATCCTTTGTTAAGTAACATTTTTAAATATTCTCGTTATCGGAATTTAATATCTCCCGTACTCCCGTGAAATTTAAAATAATTCGTTCGGTTAATTCCCGCACCCGATTCATAGTTGAGGGACTAAACTTGACAAGGGATCAAACCCTTGACTAGGTCAAAGGGTCAAACCCCTTTCACCCATTCATTTCCACCTCCATCTCTCTCTCTTTCTCTCTAGCAAGAACACACACTCAAAAACCAAATCCATTCATTCATCATCTAAATCCGGATTAGGGAGCTAGCAACCAAATAAATTACATATTCGTGATCCTCTCTTCATCCTCTTCATTTTGGTACCAACTTCATCTCATTTGGGTAACTTTCTAAAATCACTAATTTTATGTGTTCTTGAGATTTTTGAGTTATAAAGTTGTTAATTAGTGTCTATGGCTCGAGTCTAGTTTGTGTATGTAATTTGTATGCTCGATCTCGTTGTTTTAGTGTAACTAGCATGAACTTGAATTTTGGTGTGTTGTTCTTGAATTTTGGATGATCATATGTTGTTAGATGTTAAAACTTCATGTTCTAATTGTGTTCCTAGTATCATTAGCTTCGTTTTGATGTATAGGTTAATTAAGGAAATTCCAAGAACATGATTAGTGATTTTGTGAACTTGGATTAGGGTTTGATAAGCTTTAGATGAACTTTTGATACATCAAATGTTATGAAATATTATAGATAAGAATTTTGTTGCAATGTGTGTATGATTACCTTCGAAACGGCATATCATACATGTAAATTGGTTGCCCGAATCATGAAATGCATATTTGGAACTTGAACCTTGATTATGAACGTTTAAATGCGGTTTTGGGATGTGTAAGTGTTGAATTGCTTGATGAAATGTGTCTAGGTGTTTTCCTCGTCAAATTACCTTTCCGGTGATATAAAATACATGTTCTAATTGTTTGCGGTTTGTAATTTGGGTTGGTTTGATTGTTGGTTCGTGCACTTAGAGTTGCAGCAAACAGGGTCTGGAAACAAACCAGGACGCCGTCCAGAAAAGCAGGACGCCGTCCCAAACTTAAAAGAGGGACGCCGTCTAGCTCTCTGGGACGCCGTCCCAACCTTAAAAGAGGGACGCCGTCTAGCTTCTCAGGACGCCGTCCCATTGTGCTAAAACTGGCTGTTCACTTGGTCATTTGACATGAAAATGTTTGCTATGCTACGGACCTCCGATTAACATGAAACTTGGCCAACATACTCATATATGATTATATAACTTAGAAAAATTGTCGGATACCCGACCCGACCCCGTTGACTTTGACTTTGACCAAGTTTGACTTTTAATCAAACTTAACCAAATGGTTGTGCAATCGTTCTAACATGCTTTTATACTTGTATCTTGCATGAAACATGACAACTTGATTCACATGCTACATTATTGAGTCGTAACGAGCCATAGGACTAATTGAACATCTTTGACCTATCGTGTTTACCGTTATTGATATAAACCTATTGTTTAGGTCAAGACTAGCTTTGTCTTTGCACACGTTTACTTGTTGAAGTACCTTTATACTCGTGCACTCGAGGTGAGATCATAGTCCCACTTTTACTCTTTTTGAACTTATATTTGGGATGAGAAAACATAAACGATTCTTTTGAACTAAGTGAATACAAGAACGGGAAAACAAACATTCTACGTACGAGTTTAGAACAAAAATCCTCAATTCGATTATCATTAGTTACACTTGCCGGGTGTAAGCGAGAACTTATGTTATATGGCCATATGGGTTGACAACCCTCATCCTTGACGGTTCGCTACCGTCTACGGGTGAAATATATTTTCGAGAATCAGTGTTTGTTCTAGCACTAAGTGATGGGGTATACAATGGAAGGAATGTTAAGCTTTGATAATTGGGTGCTCGTGAAACAAACTTTTGGAATGTATTACTATTATTTCATTGATGCAAATCTTGTGGTTCACTTGTACTTACTTACTTAAACCTATGATTCCACCAACGTTTTCGTTGACAGATTTCTATGTTTTTCTCAGGTCATGCACGATATGTGAAGCATGCTTCCGCTTACTATTTGATACTTGCATCCGATGTCGAGTATACATGCATTTCATGGAGCGTCTTTTGACTTTACTTTAAACCGTGTCGCCTAGATTTCAATCGTACTTATAACGTTGTAACTTAACTTTTGGTTGAACAATTCTTGTAAACTTTGAAACAATCTTTATTTTGAAATGAAGGCGACATATTTTGGTCAAACGTTATCTTAAAGACTTATAATCAGGTAATGGGACCCACGTAGCCGACGCCGTCACTTGACGATTTGTCGGGGTCGCTACAGTTGGTATCAGAGCCTTGGTTGTAGGGATTTAGAGTTCATTTGTGTCCACCCCGAGTCATAGGGTACATAGGTGAATCTAGACTACAACCGGCATATAGACTGAAGTAGGAATTATTTGATAAATTGTGCATTTATACTCGAACTCTTCTATCATATCTGACTTGTATTCGATCTTGATCTTACGTTGATAAATTTTGTTGATGCGCCACCTTGACTTTATGAAGTAATGTTAAATGCACATGAGAATCAGGGTAATATAATTTCCGGGATTATATTACGGTGATTCACATGGACGTTCCGACATTATGACATAAAGAATTTAAGGCGAGTCAAGGAAAATTTTTCTCTCTATCCTTATTCCATACTCCGGTTAGTATTGTTGAAAATACTAACCAACGATATTCTTGTGTCATGAAGGAACAATGGCTTACCAAGGTCAACACAATACTCCTCTCGAAACTCTGGAACAAACTCTTCAACGAATGATAACCACCGCCGTGGGTACGGCCGTGGCCGATCACCTTTCTAACAACAACAATCATGGATCCGGTAATTCAAGCGAAGGTTGCTCCTACAAGAACTTCATGAAATACAACCCTCCCACTTTCGATGGAACCGGAGGACCGGTTACTCTCACCCGATGGTTTGAACAAATGGAGACCGTTTTTAACACAAGCGGTTGTCGAGACCAAGATAAGGTCAAGTTTTCCACTCTCACTTTCACCGGCATTGCTCTCTCGTGGTGGAACAAGTACGTACAAACGGTGGGTATCGATGAAGCCCACACACTCTCATGGACCGAATTAAGAGAAAGAATGATCACCGAATATTTTCTGCGCGACGAGACTCGAAGGCTCGAACAGGGTCTAAGGAATTTAAAAACGGTCGGGAATGACCTCGGAGCTTATAATCAACGGTTTACCGAACTAGTCTCAATGTGTCCGAATCTCATGACTCCCGAATCCCTAAGAGTCGAACTTTACATGGATGGCCTCCCTAAGAGCATTCAACACGGGGTAATGGCATCCCAACCCACTAACCTACAAGAGGCTTTAACAAAGGCCCACCAAACTTTAGAAACGGTGAATGAAATGGAAGCACCGGCACCAATAGTCGAGAACCACTCGAGTAACAACAAAAGAAAATGGGGAGCCTCGCAACCAAGCAACCACAACAATAACAACCTCTCCAAGAAGCCTCTCACCCCCGGCGGCAAGAAAGGGTATGCCGGAAATCTACCTTATTGTAACAAGTGTCGCAAACATCATTTTGGTGAGTGTGGCAAACCATTTTGCATCAAGTGTCACATAAGTGGACATGTGGCCCATGCCTGTAAGAGTACCGCTACCGTCGCTCGAAAGGTGCCCAACGCACACAGGACGGGTGCTTGCTTCGAATGTGGCCAACCGGGTCATTTTAGGAATGTGTGCCCAAATAAGAAAATCAACCCCAACGCACGCCATTGAACTTTCAACATCGGCACCTAGAATGCCCGAGACGACGATGGGCTAGTCACGGGTACGTTTCTTCACAACAAACCGTATATTTCATACTTATTCGATTCAGTTACCGCTAGACGTTCTACAACCGAGACTTTGACTTGTACTCATTACTTTCCATCTTTTCCCTTAGATACTATTTAGGCGATTTAAGTGACCAACGGAAAATATTGTGTGCCTATAAATTTTATTGGAGGATGTACGTTAAGACTTTTGACTTGACACCTATAGAACTAGGGAGCTCGAAACGTATTCGTTAAAAAAAAAAAAAAAAAAAAAAAAAAAAAAAAATTTGTTTCCCCATCATCTTGTATAGATTATTGTGAACTGAGTAATTTTCGGTTGGAAAACCGATACCCTCTCCCTCGCATCCATGACCTCATGATTTCTTGCATGAATCCCGTGTGTATTCCAAAACGACCTCCGTTCCGGTTATCATCAATTGGGGGTTAAGTGAGACGATGTCTCCTAAGCCATTTCCGAACTCACAACGTTAGTTGTAAATCTCTCTTAGTACCGTTTGATTTATTTAGGACTCCGTCCGTATTCATGAACCTCCTAAACCACGTATGCAACTTATCTAGACAAATCTGTTATCGTATTTATAGATGACATCTTAACTTATTCAAGTAAAGAAGGGAAACTAACAACATCACCATCTTAAGCTCGAACTTTTGAGAAAAGAGCAACTCCATACCAAATTCTCCGAGTGAGAATTTCTGTTGAACGAAGTCCAACTTTCTAGACCATGATGTTAATGGTCAAGGCATTACAATCAATCTCGAAATCGAGCCACATGTAATCAGGAAACTCTCCCAACTCAGACTTGTATTCGTAAAATCTTAGATCTCGTCTATTGTTACCGAAGATTCATTTCCGACTTTTCTCGTGTCACACGACTTTTAAACTCGTTAACTCACTAAGGAAAACTCTAAACCTCTCCGTGTTCGAACCTTGAGCGTGATTCTTCACACCAACATTTCTAGTTAAAATCGTATAGCAACAGATGGAACTCAAACATGGGAATATTTCTACATGAACGCCGAAAGGCATACTCTCTCGACTCAAAAATCAACATAACTAAAATTCGTTATTTTACACGAAGAATTCGAATACTAAATTGTGGATCCGATCAATCTTCTCGTCATCACGTACCACACTACATACCTCTGTTATTTCACCGTCACCGTCTGATATTACTGGAATTTAAGATAGCACACAATCTAACGATACTTCACTCTTCTTTGACTCAACGCCCTTGTGTTTCTGATAATCGGTCAACTATTATTCAACCCCGAACTGTACAACTACGTGTACTACCTCGTTTCTCTTTCAGACTTCAACTATCGACAACTAGAGGCACGTTATGGCAACCTCGAGATGTAAACTCATCCTATTCTAAGTCCTCATTTCACTCCCATCTTTATCGCTCGCACTTCCGTTTAAGGGAACTCCTTGTAACATTTCTCCATGGATAGAGAAATTCCTCATATTACCTTAGTATTCGCCACGAGGGTGAATAGTCCTAACGAACATTTTTTTCTGAACCCTAACTGACTTGTTCAAACATATCTTAAGAGATCCTATTCTAACACGGTGCACCATTGCCAATTACCTCGGATCAAAATACTCGTATCGCTTCTAGTTTTGCAAGAAACCTTGGAAACCCACTTGGACATACGTACCGCGTAGCTCCCACAACCGACGAACCGAGCAAACGTACGATTCAATCTTGGAAAGACATGTTACAGACTGGTATTGTCACCTTTAGTAGTTCCTTTTACGATGACAGCTATCACTCGTATATTAACGCAACACTTCCAAAACCCTATATGACCGCTAATGTCATACCCCTGTTCATTTAACCAAAGCATGCGGCAAGCAAATCGCCGAATCTGAACTCCATCAAGAAACAACAAATGAGATCGTTCAAGTCCGAGGAGGGCTCGAGGCAACCCATCGTCGCCAGAAGAGTTATACCAAACTTAGATGAAAACCCCACAAATCCCGGTGTGTAATCGCGTAATATTGAGAAACCGCACCTTGGAAAGGTGAAATCCATTTTAAGAAATCGAGAAAGGCTATATCTGCAATATTGAACCTTTTGAAATCTTGGGGCGTATTGGAACCGCTTCCTACCGTTTAGAACTTCCGATGCAATTAAGTTTCCGTTTACCCTACATTTCGTGTAACAAACTTAGAAACGTGTCCTGCGGAACAGGAACGTGCAATCCTGCTGGATACATCAACTATCAATGACAAACTTCTCTTCATAGGAAAACCAGTTGAAACCGGGGATCGTAAAAACCGAACCTTAATGCAACGTAAAACCCTGACAATCCAAATTCATGAGAACACTCAAGGACGTACCTTCACTTATTCATAGCATTGACATCTCCGGCCTCGAGTGAGAGGCATCGATTATTACTTCCAACTAAATTTCGGGACGAAATTTCTTTTGAGGTGTGGATAATGTAACATCCCGCATTTTTTCGTTAAATTATTTTAACGCCCGTCTTTTTCTTTTTAAATAATACCCTTCGTATCTAGATTCGTATCCTTTGTTAAGTAACATTTTTAAATATTCTCGTTATCGGAATTTAATATCTCCCGTACTCCCGTGAAATTTAAAATAATTCGTTCGGTTAATTCCCGCACCCGATTCATAGTTGAGGGACTAAACTTGACAAGGGATCAAACCCTTGACTAGGTCAAAGGGTCAAACCCCTTTCACCCATTCATTTCCACCTCCATCTCTCTCTCTTTCTCTCTAGCAAGAACACACACTCAAAAACCAAATCCATTCATTCATCATCTAAATCCGGATTAGGGAGCTAGCAACCAAATAAATTACATATTCGTGATCCTCTCTTCATCCTCTTCATTTTGGTACCAACTTCATCTCATTTGGGTAACTTTCTAAAATCACTAATTTTATGTGTTCTTGAGATTTTTGAGTTATAAAGTTGTTAATTAGTGTCTATGGCTCGAGTCTAGTTTGTGTATGTAATTTGTATGCTCGATCTCGTTGTTTTAGTGTAACTAGCATGAACTTGAATTTTGGTGTGTTGTTCTTGAATTTTGGATGATCATATGTTGTTAGATGTTAAAAGTTCATGTTCTAATTGTGTTCCTAGTATCATTAGCTTCGTTTTGATGTATAGGTTAATTAAGGAAATTCCAAGAACATGATTAGTGATTTTGTGAACTTGGATTAGGGTTTGATAAGCTTTAGATGAACTTTTGATACATCAAATGTTATGAAATATTATAGATAAGAATTTTGTTGCAATGTGTGTATGATTACCTTCGAAACGGCATATCATACATGTAAATTGGTTGCCCGAATCATGAAATGCATATTTGGAACTTGAACCTTGATTATGAACGTTTAAATGCGGTTTTGGGATGTGTAAGTGTTGAATTGCTTGATGAAATGTGTCTAGGTGTTTTCCTCGTCAAATTACCTTTCCGGTGATATAAAATACATGTTCTAATTGTTTGCGGTTTGTAATTTGGGTTGGTTTGATTGTTGGTTCGTGCACTTAGAGTTGCAGCAAACAGGGTCTGGAAACAAACCAGGACGCCGTCCAGAAAAGCAGGACGCCGTCCCAAACTTAAAAGAGGGACGCCGTCTAGCTCTCTGGGACGCCGTCCCAACCTTAAAAGAGGGACGCCGTCTAGCTTCTCAGGACGCCGTCCCATTGTGCTAAAACTGGCTGTTCACTTGGTCATTTGACATGAAAATGTTTGCTATGCTACGGACCTCCGATTAACATGAAACTTGGCCAACATACTCATATATGATTATATAACTTAGAAAAATTGTCGGATACCCGACCCGACCCCGTTGACTTTGACTTTGACCAAGTTTGACTTTTAATCAAACTTAACCAAATGGTTGTGCAATCGTTCTAACATGCTTTTATACTTGTATCTTGCATGAAACATGACAACTTGATTCACATGCTACATTATTGAGTCGTAACGAGCCATAGGACTAATTGAACATCTTTGACCTATCGTGTTTACCGTTATTGATATAAACCTATTGTTTAGGTCAAGACTAGCTTTGTCTTTGCACACGTTTACTTGTTGAAGTACCTTTATACTCGTGCACTCGAGGTGAGATCATAGTCCCACTTTTACTCTTTTTGAACTTATATTTGGGATGAGAAAACATAAACGATTCTTTTGAACTAAGTGAATACAAGAACGGGAAAACAAACATTCTACGTACGAGTTTAGAACAAAAATCCTCAATTCGATTATCATTAGTTACACTTGCCGGGTGTAAGCGAGAACTTATGTTATATGGCCATATGGGTTGACAACCCTCATCCTTGACGGTTCGCTACCGTCTACGGGTGAAATATATTTTCGAGAATCAGTGTTTGTTCTAGCACTAAGTGATGGGGTATACAATGGAAGGAATGTTAAGCTTTGATAATTGGGTGCTCGTGAAACAAACTTTTGGAATGTATTACTATTATTTCATTGATGCAAATCTTGTGGTTCACTTGTACTTACTTACTTAAACCTATGATTCCACCAACGTTTTCGTTGACAGATTTCTATGTTTTTCTCAGGTCATGCACGATATGTGAAGCATGCTTCCGCTTACTATTTGATACTTGCATCCGATGTCGAGTATACATGCATTTCATGGAGCGTCTTTTGACTTTACTTTAAACCGTGTCGCCTAGATTTCAATCGTACTTATAACGTTGTAACTTAACTTTTGGTTGAACAATTCTTGTAAACTTTGAAACAATCTTTATTTTGAAATGAAGGCGACATATTTTGGTCAAACGTTATCTTAAAGACTTATAATCAGGTAATGGGACCCACGTAGCCGACGCCGTCACTTGACGATTTGTCGGGGTCGCTACACATGCAGCTACCCTCTACCCTGCCGAAGAAGCGGTATCGTTTCAATGGTACCGTTATTCCAAGGGTTAACGGAGGTAGGCCGTTCGTTAGCGCACATGGACTGAGGACTAGGGTCACCGCCCGCAAGTGGGTTATGCCGTATCCTGCCGATCCATTCTTGCGTAAGGCTTACCGTTACACACCATCTACTTCTGGCACTGGACCAACTGCACCACCTGTACCATCTGCACCACCTGCACCACCTGTACCGACTGCATCGCCTGCCCCACCATCTCCTTCCGTCGAGAAAATGACGAGGGAAGTGGTGATCCTCCGTGCTCGGGTAACTGAGCTCGAGGACCAGATGTCCTACGTAATGGACATCCTTTACCCACCGTCACCATAGGGCATTGTAGTAGATTTCATTATGTAAACTCGTTTGTAGTTTCATTTTTTACTCATGTATTGTACGAACCTATGCGGATGTATGCAACTTATTATTAATGAATGGAACTTAGTGTTGTTTACTTTTTATACGGTGTTCTAATTACGTTACTGTATGATGTTTCTGTGGTATCTGTATCTAGTGCATTGCTTAGTTAACATGTGTTGCGTTGATTCCATGTTGGTTGCCATATAATATATTATTATTTATTAAATGCTGGATTTTGACTTATGTTAAAATTTCTGTTTAGAAGAGCAATGGCAAATGGAAGAGCAGCGCCCACAGCATCACAAATTGAGGAAATGATTGCGGAGAGAGTAGCCGCAGCTATTGCGGAAATCAACTCACAAGCTCCACCAGTTAACCCGCCCATCCATAATGGGTGTACATATAAGGAGTTTCAAAGCTGCAAGCCCACAACTTTAGTGG
Source organism: Rutidosis leptorrhynchoides (assembly GCF_046630445.1). Lineage (NCBI taxonomy): Eukaryota > Viridiplantae > Streptophyta > Magnoliopsida > Asterales > Asteraceae > Rutidosis > Rutidosis leptorrhynchoides. Next base: position 649,495,285 of record NC_092334.1, read on the forward strand.
TGCTGAGGGGCCGATTGGATTGACTAGATGGTTTGAGAAACTAGAAGCTGTGTTCCCTGTAAGCAACTGCTCAGAGATGAACAAAACCAAGTGTGCCTCCTGTACGCTGTCGGACGGTGCCCTAACCTGGTGGAACACACTTGCTCAGGCCAAAGGTATTGACGAGGCTTATGCTACTCCTTGGGAAGAATTTAAGGGAGCCATGATCGAAGTGTACTACCTCAGAACAGAGATACAGAAAATGGAGGCTGAGTTCTGGGAGTTGAAGGTTGTGGAAAACGATCTTGATGGTTACAACCGTAGGTATTTGGAATTAACGCTGATGTGTCCCTTGATGGTTACCCCGGAGTTTAAGAGAATGGAACGATACTTGTGGGGACTCCCCAAGTCCATTCAGGGAAATGTCACCTCTTCTAAGCCACCCAACGTCCTGGAAGCTATGCGCATGGTGCACACCCTGATGAACTAGATCACCCACAAGGAACCTAAGAAAGCGAAATCAAAATCGGGGACTAGTCATGAGAAGCGTAAGTGGGATGGAAACAAGGGAAAGATCTTTGATAAAAACCCAGCTAAGAGGCATGAGGGTTTCAAGGGAAACAACGACTGGAGGAACCCCAACCCGACCCCTAGCTCGAACCCCAACTACAAGGGTACTCTACCACAGTGCAAGAGGTGCTACAAGAACCATACCGGGTACTGTAATGTGGTCTGTGAAAAGTGCAAAAGGACCGGGCATATTGGTAAGGACTGCAAGATTCCCACCCCAATGGTGAAGACAAACCCTACTGGGCCAAGGCAGTGCTATGAGTGCAGACAACAAGGCCACTTCAGGAATGAGTGTCCCAACAAGCGAAAGGACGGCGGACCACCACGTGGAAGAGCTTTCAATGTAAACGCAAGGGATGCCCGTGAGAACCCCGACTTGGTTACAGGTATATTCACTATCAATAATCTGTTAGCTTCTGTCCTATTTGATACTGGTGCCTATAGGAGCTATGTTTGTAGACACTTTTGCTCTAAGATAGATTGGTCGTTAGTTCCTTTAAAGGAGAGTATGCTTGTTGAGGTAGCCAATGGAAAACTTGAGAAAGTTGACCAAATTGGCCGAGGAGCTATTATCAACATAGCTGGTGTGGATTTCGAGATTGACTTGATACCCATCAAATTGGGAAGCTTTGATATAATTTTCGGTATGGACTGGTTGACCAAAGTAAGGGCCGACATTATCTATGGAGATAAAGCTCTTCGTGTACCCCACGGAGATGGTGAGCCACTGATTATTTACGGAGAGAGATGTAGTTCGAAGCTGAACCTCATTAGTTACATGAAAGCACAAAAGATCATGAAGAAAGGATGTCTTGCTGTTTTAGCACATGTGAAAATGTTAGAAGCCGAGGTGAAGAGTGTGAATGATGTACGAATCGTGAACAAATTTTCCGATGTCTTTCTGGAAGAATTACCCAGATTACCGCCACCGAGAGCAGTGGAGTTCCAGATCGATCTAGTGCCGGGAGCTGCAACCGTAGCTCGCGCACCTTATCGACTAGCACTTTCCGAACTGCAAGAGTTGCAGAGTTAACTGCAGGAATTGCTAGACCGTGGATTTATCCAACCGAGTTCATCACCTTGGAGCGCACTTGTTTTATTCGTGAAGAAGAAGGATAGATCTTTCTGCATGTGTATCGATTATCGTGAGCTGAACAAGTTGACGATTAAGAATCGGTATCCCCTTCCCAGAATTGACGATCTTTTCGATCAGCTGCAAGGATCCAGTGTTTACTCCAAGATTGATTTGTGATCTGGTTATCACCAATTGAGGGTAAAGGAGAGTGATGTGATGAAAACTGCATTTAGAACCCGTTATGGTCATTATGAGTTTCTCGTGATGCCATTCGATTTAACCAACGCACCTGCAGTGTTTATGGATCTCATGAATCGAGTATGCAAGCCATATCTGGACAAGTTCGTTATCGTTTTCATAGATGATATCCTCATCTATTTCCGAAGTGAAGAAGAACATGAACAACATCTTCGACTAGTGTTGGAACTCTTGAGACAAGAGCAACTTTATGCCTAATTCTCCAAGTGTGAATTTTGGTTGAAGGAAGTCCAATTTCTGGGTCATATTGTGAGTGATCAAGGTATCAAAGTTGATCCCACGAAGATCGAAGCTATCAGCAAGTGGGAAACCCCCACTACTCCGACTCACATCCGCCAATTTCTAGGTCTTGTCGGTTACTACTGAAGATTTATTGAAGGTTTCTCTCTGATTTCGCGTCCTTTGACTGTGCTGACTCACAAAGGGAAGAAGTTCGTTTGGGAAAAAGAACAAGAATCAGCATTTCAAAACTTGAAGCAGAAATTGACCACCGCACCTATCTTATCTCTTCCTGAAGGCAGTGATGATTTCATCGTATATTGTGATGCCTCGAAAAATGGTTTTGGTTGCGTATTGATGCAAAGATCGAAGGTTATTGCCTATGCTTCTCGTCAACTAAAGATTCACGAGCAAAACTACACTACTCACGACCTCGAGCTTGGAGCCGTTGTCTTTGCGCTCAAATTGTGGAGACATTATCTGTATGGAACTAAAAGTACCATCTTCACCGACCACAAAAACCTCCAGCACATATTCGATCAGAAACAACTGAACATGAGGCAGCGACGATGGATCGAGACGCTGAACGACTATGATTGTGAACTTCGTTACCATCCTGGAAAGGCAAATGTTGTAGCCGATGCCCTGAGCCGAAAGGAGAGGACAGTACCTCTTCGTGTCCGTGCCTTGAACATCATCATTCATTCAAATCTCAATAGTCAGATCCGAGTAGCTCAAGAAGAGGCTCTCAAGGAGGAGAATATTTCTCAAGAACACTTGAACATTCTCGTTTCACGATTCGAGGTTAAGGAGACTGGACTCCGATGCTTTGCCGGAAGGATTTGGGTACCTAGTTATGGAGATCTACGGAGCCTTATACTAGATGAAGCCCACAAGTCGAGATATTCGATTCATCCATGAGCCGGTAAAATGTACCACGATCTCAAGGAACAGTGTTGGTGGCCTAACCTTAAGAAGGATGTTGCAACTTACGTTGGTAAGTGTTTGACTTGCTCGAAAGTTAAGGCCTAACATCAAAGGCCATCTGGATTACTTCAACAACCAGAAATCCCACAATGGAAGTGGGAAAGGATAACGATGGACTTCATCACAAAGCTACCGAAGACGGTAGACTGTTATGATACCATATGGGTTATCGTTGACCGACTTACCAAATCTACACACTTCTTAGCCATGAAGGAAACGGATACTATGGAGAGACTCGCCTAACTATACATCAAAGAGTTTGTATCCCATCATGGTGTGCCCTTATCAATTATCTCAGATCGTGATACCCGTTTTGCTTCTAGATTTTGGCGTTCTTTGCAAGAAGCCTTGGGAACTCATCTCGACATGAGTACCGCATATCACCCACAGACCGACGGTCAGAGCAAACGAATGATTCAGACTTTGGAGGACATGTTACGTGCCTGTGTTATTGACTTCGAAAAGGCTTGGGAGAGACATTTGCCGCTAGCTAAATTCTCTTACAACAATAGTTATAATTCGAGTATTAATGCCGCACCTTTTGAAGCATTGTATGGCCGCAAGTGCCGATCTCCTATTTTTTGGGCCAAAGTAGGCGAAAAGCAAATCACTGGACCCGAGGTAGTCCATGAAATAACCGAGAAGATTGTCCAAATTCAAGCGAGACTTAAGGCGGCCCGTGATCGCCAAAAGAGTTATGCCGACCTTAAATGTAAAGACTTCGAATTCAATGTGGGTGACCGTGTAATGTTGAAGGTCGCACCTTGGAAAGGTGTGATCCATTTTGGAAAGCGCGAAAAGTTAAACCGGCGATATATTGGTCCTTTTAAAATCTTGGAGCGTGTTGGACCCGTAGCTTACCGTTTAGATCTTCCGACTCAGTTGAGCGCAGTTCATCTTACTTTCCACGTATCGAATCTGAAGAAATGTCTTGCCGAACCAGAACTTGTCATCCCTCTCGATGAACTTACGATTGATGACAAACTCCACTTTGTGGAAGAACCTGTCGAAATCATGGACAGTGAGGTTAAGACTTTGAAGCACAATAAGATTCCAATTGTTCGATTCCGATGGAATGCCAAACGTGGACCCGAGTTCACCTGGGAACAAGAGGATCAAATGATGCAGAAGTATCCTCACCTCTTCCCGACTCCAACACCTTCCTCAGCTTAAATTTCGGGACGAAATTTCCATTAACAGGTGGGTAATGTAACGACCCGACTTTTTCGACTTGTTTTTGTGCCTTGTGTTTTTGCGAAACTTCATATTTGTTCGTACTGTGCTACGTTATACTCTGGAATCTTTATACACATGGCTTACTTCCATTTATATGTTAAAACGTGCCTTTAAGTATGTAGGATACTTAACTGGATCACCGAAAACCTTTATGATCGTTAGTGTCACTTGACGTTACGAACAAACTACGTACTGCGTACACGTTTAACTTTTTTCGTAATCGGAATATTATGACTACGAAATCTTAATTATTATTTTATAATAATAATTACTTGGGTTTATGGATGCTTAATTACGTGTAGTAATTTACTTATGCTTACTAGTTAGTCTTGTTGGACTTTCTACCTTGTTGGGCCTTAGCCCACCCTACACTAGTTAGTGGACTATTTAATTAGCCCAATTATTATTAGCTAGTGACCCATTAATATGTAAGACAAATGCCCATTTATTAGAGGGAACATACTAGCATTTATGTCAAGTATTATCCTTAATGTTGCATGGGATCTCAACATAAGCACCAACTTTAGACAACCATTAACCAAAAAGCAAACTTTTGTCCCCCTTTTCCCCCATCCAAATTCACGGCCACCACCACCACCCTCACCCCTCATTCACCTATAAATACTAGCCTTATTCCATCCATTTTACACTTGCTTTCATTTGTAATTCACACACACACACACTCTCTAATTCTCTCTAGTTCTTTCTCTCTCTAAAAGTGTAAGTATTTTGAATTTTTTTCTTCTTCTCCTTCTCATCATCACGAATTCATCATCATCATCATGGGTCTAGCTTTTTAGCTTTTGATCTTGATTACATATTGTAGATTCAGACATGGATTTGAATCTTTCAAGAACATGGAAGATTCAAGCTTTCTAGCTTTGAATCTTCACCCACTTTGTAGATCTATATTTTTTTTAAACTTTAATCTTGCTATTTTATTATAAAGATTCAAACTTGTGTTTGTAATCTTCATGTAACTTAAAGATCCAAGCTTTATGCATCAATATCTTCAAGAACAATCAAGATGCAAGCTTTCTAGCTTGGATCTTCATATCCTTTGTTGGATCTAAGTTTTCTAACTTATGATCTCATTATGTTGTTATAAAGATCAAAACTTGTGTTTATGGTCTTCATATAACTTAAAGATCTAAGCTTTATGCTTCAAGTTCTTCAAGAACACTAAAGGTTCAAGCTTTCTAGCTTTGTGACCTTATAACTTGTGTGAAAGGGATCCAAGCTCTCTTGATTAGGGTTCCATCACTTCATTTGACTTAGATTATGTTCATACTTGCTTGATTGAAGTAAAGTTTGTAGCTTTAGTTGTAAATGTAACTTGTAATTGTGTTAAGACTAAGGATTTGATGTAACCTTGGTTCATCATCCATCTAAGACTCTTAAATGAATTGTGTTCTTACTTGGTCTTAACATATTGTGTGTTGATGGTAGAATCTTGGTCAAGGTGATGCTAACCCATCAAATAGTTGTACACTTGAAGCTACAAGCATCAAGGATGAGAACCGTGATGAGCATCAAGCACTAAGAACCCCACCAGAGCACCTTGCTTACTGTTTTCGGGATCTGATCAAACCATCTGGGCTACTGGAAAGTTAATTTTCAGTTAGATCGGTTCGAGTAGATGATTTTCCATTTAGACCTCGTCTTAATCCGAGTTACGGTTTAGGATTTATGGCCTTCCGAAAGTCATTACACCCTATTAACGTTGTGCTGAAATTTGGTGAGCAACTAGGGGACTTATATACGGAGCCATAGCCATTGATTACGTGTCTTTTTGGTTTACGTAGAGGTCGTAGCATCTGACCGAAGTCAGCCTATTATTTCGATCTCTATTCTTGTCAAACTTACTTAGCTTTTATGATGATGAACGATGATGATGATGACACTTAAACTTATTTTATGCACTATTAAAACTTATGAGGATAACCTACTGACCTAGTAACCTTTGATTTAGGTTGACGACCTTTCGGACCGACTTACTACTTGCGTACTTTCATTATCGACTTTACCGCTCTTATCACTGTGAGTTATAGCATCCCTTTTTACTTTAACTATTTTGGGACTGAGAATACATGCGCTTTTTACATTTTACATACTAGGCACGAGTACTTAAACTTTATATGTGTGTAGGTTATACAACGGCATAAACTTTCCCCTTAGCTCGGTAACGTTTAGTCATTGGTTTTTGAACCGGTGAACGCGAATCTTAGATATGGATCCATAGGGTTTGACATCCCCACTCGGGCTAGTCGCACTAGCATTTAACGGGTGTTTAATACTTCGTAAACATACGCACTCGCCAAGTGTACTTTTAGGGGGTTATAAACGTTAAGTTAGTTACCAAGTACCCACGGTTAAACATATACTTTTCATACTATTTTGATACGCTGTTTGATGCACTGAAAATCTCATGGCCTACCTTACATTACTGTTGCAACTTAAACTATAGCTCACCAACATTATTGTTGACGTTTTTAAGCATGTTTTCTCAGGTGCTTAGAGGTTTGTTGCTTCCGCTGTTTAAAATTGCTGTCTTGCTGTTTAGACTTGCTGTTAAGGACCTGCTGTGCTAGAATTCTGCTGCATAATCTTAGAGATGTCTCAATCATGGAACTTTTCTTTTGCATTTGTAGTTTATGTTATTTTCAAATAATGACTTTGTAATGACCTTTGTGTCACGTTATCTTTTGTAAACGCTATGTCTTTATGAATGCAAACTGGTTTTCTAACAGCATGTAGTACTTAACCGTGTAAAGATCCTGTTGTTGACGAATCGTACACGATGGTTTTGTACGGGGCATCACAATAGTAGAAGTAAACAGATTCCTCTGATGGTAGTTGAAAAAGAAGGATGATTGTGACAATACTTAGGATAATGTCAAGAACCAGAGCTGAATTGAGCATTTTCACAATCTTTAGAATAAGAATCGAGGAAGAGAAGATAGGAGTTGAAAAAATAAGGAAATGGAGGAGGTAAATTTATAGTAAAATATCAGACATAGCAATCGAGGCAGATTACCGCATTTAATTAAAGAGGATCATAATTTCCTTAATTACCGAAGAATCAAATCTTATATAGATTACGAAGATTTTTTTTTAAATTCCTTGAATTCTGGAAATCAACCGTGAATACGTCAAAAGTTAAGACGAATCTTTATGTTCCTCAATTCACTCTTTTGCGATAGCTTCACTCATACTCTTCACGTAATCAAATTGTTTTATTTATATTACACAAATGGTGATAAACTCTATTTTTATTCCACTCGTATTCTTCATGAGAATATTCTTGTTGTCAACAATGACTACCTCAGCCAAATTTCGGGACGAAATTTCATCAACGGGGATTGGGCTGAGCATGGGGCAGTTGGGGGCGGTTATTAGCGAAACCCACCCCCATACCCAATAATTCGGTTAATTGAAAATTTTAACCGTTCGGTTCGGTTAAAACCGATTTGATTAATTCGGTTAAATTGGTTAAAAAAGTATATATAAAACAGGTAATTTGGTTAACCATTTACCGGCTAAAAACATTCTTGGGGTTGTGCCTAATACTATGTAAACTAATATTTCGATATAGAAATTACGTCTGTCTCATATATCTAACCCAACAAAAACATCATTCTTTTCTTTTCCAACAGAGTATTTATCAACATCAATCACACGTTCATTATTCTTCTCACAGCCGGTGACATGTTCCTTACTTTGTGATTCTATCTACCAATTTCAAACAACCAAACATTGTAGAAATGTAGATTATTATTATCACGCACCTTTCATTATGAGCAGATAGAACAAAACAATGTTATATATACAACTATATATAGTACGTAGCAATATAATATAGTTTCAATTAAAAATAACATAAACTACGAGTGCACGATCATCTTTCTTTCATTTATTAAATGAATTACCTAACTACACAACAATTCAAGTCTTATATTTCTATATATTATAAAGATATTTTATGAAATCACATGCATATATTTAACTGCTTATTATCACATGATTTACAATCCGCTGAATGGTACGGGTAGTTATTTAGACGTTTAGTACATAAATCTATTTTTGACATCTATAAATTAATAAATGTAAAATTTTGATCAATGATAAGTGAAAACGGGGCGGTTACGGTTAAATTGGGGCGGGTACCCTTCATTTTCATAACCGCCCCACACAGTTCGGTTAATTCATAAGTGTTAACCATATTCGCGGTTATTTGTTCAGTTCAGTTAATTCGGTTCAGTTTAGTGGTTAAAACGGTTGCGGTTCAGTTAAAACGGTTATTTGATCACCCCTAACGGAGAGGTAATGTAATAACCTAGCTATTTCCGTTAACCTTTTTTAACTGTCCGTTAAGTATTTAACGATGTTTACTTTCGATTCGTGTATTTAATTGAATTAATTGCTGAAGGTATTTCATATGCCCGAGAGACATATTAAATTAACGTGGCTAATACGTTTTGATCCAAGTCGGGTCATACCCAATAACAAACTTACCGACACCTTATTTGTATTTGATTTTAACGATTGAATCGTTGATTAAATACGCGACACTTGAACTTTAAGAAAAATGGTTTTCTTAAATAATACTTGATGTGTGTATATATATAATTTATGGAAAATTATATAATGAGGATTTAATTATTTATAGGTTAAATAATTAATGAAGTTATGTTACATTTTATATAATTGGTTTTATAAAATGTACAAAACAAATAATGTGCAAGTTTATAAAATAAATTTTATAAAATCTAGTTTTATATAATCTAAGGGAACTAGTTATATAAAATCTAGTTTTTTATAAAACCTATTTTATTAATATAACTTGAAGTAGTGGCATGGGAGTTGAAGTGCACATGCTAGAGATTCCATCTTTTAGCCATGCCTTCCCATTTTCATATACATGCATGTTGACTCCCTTTGAAAGACACACATACAATTATACTTCAAAAAAACTGCAAAAAACCTCTACAAACTGCAGCTGTTGGCCGTGGGTTTTCAAGAGGATTAAGGGGTTCTTAATTTGATTTTGAAAGTCCATATCAAGTGTAAATTAAATCCTAACCAAAGCTAGGGTGTTGGTGCACAAGTTTGGGGTATAACTACTTGAGGTTTCATAGTTTTGGAGCTCCATTCATCATCATCTTCATCATCATCTATCAACAAGCTAGGAGAAGGTATAAACACTTTTCTTACTTGTAGTTTGTAAGTATGTTTCACAACTTGATCCTAATTGGGATTTAACTTTAATTGGTTAAAGATTAACATGTTCTAAAATGGTAATTACATGCTTCCGCTTTTAATTGATTCTTAAATGGTTTTAAGTATAATGGAACTTGTTAAATCCCAACAATGGTATCTAGAGCCGAAGTTGTTGAAATATGCTTCGAGATGGTTTTTGAACTCACCATAACTTTGCATTTTATGTACATGCATGATAATAAAATGCAAAAATTATTGGTTTTGGGTGGTTTGATGTCTTGGCCGAATTTGGAAGCTCCAAAAATTGGGTTTGGTTATTCCATTTTGGTCATTTTGTTGTATGTTGAAGTTCACAATCAAGCCTTGGCCTTTTGTTTGAATGGTTGCATGTTTGGTTGAATTAATTCATTCATTTGGTATGTAATATTAATTCATTCATGTGGTTGTAATATTCATGCAATTTGGTTTGTAATATTATTCATTTGGTTATGTAATTTATTTTATATTTGGTATGTAAAATAGATTAGGTTGTATTTTCATTTTCTAGACAAAATGTATTAGGATATATTTTGTAAAATGATGAAGATGATGAAGACTTGAAGAACACATGAAGAAGCATTTGGATGCAAGATTAAGTGGGAGGTTAAAACTTCCTACTTTGTGTTATTACCCTTAACCGGTGGCATTTGTTTTCGGCTAAACAAATGTCTACCAAAAATGGCTTGATTGTGAACATATGATTTTGCATGCGTGGTTGTTTTGTATGATTATGTGGATTGTATGTTTGTATGCTACAAGTTAATCACAAAAGTTAACAACAAACTAAAATGGCAATTTAAATTGGTTAAAATTGACATTATTAACGACATGCAAAACGTCAATTTAAATGGTTAAATTAAAAACGGCTAAAAGGACATTAATAATCGGTTATTAAGAACATGATAAGGATCATACATATAAAATGGTTTATATCAAAGTGATAAAATTGGCTTTATTACATAACATGAAAATGGATTTCAAATAAACCATACACTAAATGCATGTTGGTGTATGGTGCAAAAGTTTTCTCAAACTAGAATTAATGAAAACTTAAAATCCCTTATTAACAAGGCAAACAAGTTAAACGTCATCCTTTTGTGGAAACACTTAGACGTATTAGGAAACTCTTGATGGGATAAAGGTTACCTAACCGTCATGAGCGAACTAATATGAATAAGGTACACTTCGCATACATGTGGGATAAAGGTCACCTAACCACTTGTATGTTAAGTCTACATGTTTACACAAGTAGGACGACTTGATTTGGAAATCATGAACTTAGGGTCACCGAAGCATGATGAACAAATAGGCGTTGATGGGATAAATATGCCATGCAAAAGGATTGCATGATCCCATAACTTAGAAGTTGCAAAAGGATTGCAATTGTCATATAATGACTACCTAGCTAAATCAAATAACGGGATAAAGGTCACCTAACCGAAATTTGATTTACCGTTGGATTCTAATATTTAATAAGTCAATTAAAATTTAAAAGGGTATTGAATGTTAAATTAAAATCGATACTTAAATGAACTTTGTTAATTTTGTAGATGGCCGCCAATAACAACAACAACATTCCAAACGCACCACTTAACCTAAACCACCTATCATTAAGGTCTCTCTTAGAGAAAGACAAACTCAACCATACAAACTTTATGGATTGGTTCCGCAATCTTCGGATTGTCCTCAAACAAGAGGATAAAATGTATGTACTTGAGGACCCCATTCCCGATCAACCGGATGAGAATGATGTGGAGGCAATGGCCTCTTACGATAAGTATTGCCACGACTCCCTTCAAGTCTCATGCTTAATGCTTGGGACTATGATTCCCGAACTCCAAAAGGATTTCGAGCATCATAGTGCATACGACATGATAACGCAATTGAAGGAGATGTTCCTTCAACAAGCGCGTGTCGAGCGCTTCGAAACGGTTCGGGCGCTACATGCTTGTCGAATGGACGATACCCAATCGGTTTCATCTTATGTACTTAAGATGAAAAGCCTTATCGATCGTGCTAACCGTCTTAACCTAAACATATCTAATGAGTTAGCCACTGATCTTATCCTTAACTCCCTATCAAAAAGGTTTGATCAATTTGTAATTAATTACAATATGAATGGGATGGATAAGAGCATAGGTGAGCTTCACGGTATGCTTAGAACGGCCGAAACTAGCATGGGCAAAAGGGCTTTACCCGTGTTAGCAATCGATCAAGGTGGATCCAAAGGTAACGCCTCTAAGCCAAAGGTGGCTAAGAGAAAAGGACCCGCCCATCAAGGCAAAGGGAAGGGGAAGATGGTTACCCCAACCAAGAACAAGGCTAAGAAGCAAAAGGTAGCCGAGAAGGCAAACCCCAAGGAAGACCCATGTTTCGGTTGCGGTGAGATGGGTCATTGGAAACGAAACTGTCCGGTCTACCTTAAGGAGTTGAAGGAGAAGAGGGATGCGGGGCAAACCTCAGGTAACATATATATGGTATATATAGAGCTTAGTATTACTTCTTCTAATACATGGGTATTAGACACGGGATGTGGAACTCATATTTGCAATTCTTTGCAGGGGTTCAAAAGAAGTAACAAGCAAACGGGAACATCAAGTCTCTTCATGGGGAATGGAGCTAAAGTGCAAGTGAAAGCTCAAGGAGACTTTGTGTTAAAACTTCCAAGTGGCTTGGAACTTATTTTGAATGATGTTTTGTATGCACCCGACTTATGTCGAAACATTATTTCTGTTTCCCGTTTGAAACAATGTGGTTTTAATCCTAATTTTGTTAATGATGATATCCACTTTTATTTAGATAATGTATTCTATTTCAAGGCTTCACCTTCAAATGGAATTTATGAATTGGTTCACGATAACACATTATCTAGTAGCTCAATGTACCATACAAGCACCAAGAAACTCAAAAGGGATTTGAGTGATTCCTACTTATGGCATTGTCGCCTTGGTCACATAAACAAGAACCGAATGCATACACTTCAAAAGAATGGACTTTTGAAATCAAATGAAATGGATTCGTTTGATGTATGTGAATCTTGTTTACAAGGCAAGATGACTAAAGCACCTTTCAAAGGGACTTATGAAAGGGCTAAAGATTTATTGGGATTAATACATTCGGATGTATGTGGACCCTTTAAACCCATGACTAGGAATGGTGAAAGATACTTTGTTACTTTCATTGATGACTTTAGTCGTTTCGGATATGTCTACTTATTAAGACACAAGGACGAAACGTTTGAAGCATTCAAAGAATATCAAAACGAAGTACAAAATCAACTCAATAGGACAATTAAGGTACTTCGTACCGATAGAGGAGGTGAATACCTAAGCGATGCCTTCCAAGATCATCTTAGGAGTTGTGGGATTATCTCACAACTCACTCCACCCGGAACACCCCAACTCAATGGAGTTTCCGAAAGGAGGAACCGAACCCTAATGGATATGGTTCGATCTATGATGGCAAGAAGCTCGTTACCTCTATCATTTTGGGGTTATTGTCTAAGCTCCGCGGTTCGTATTTTAAATATGGCCCCAACCAAGAAAGTGGAACGAACTCCTCATGAGATGTGGTTTGGAAAACCTCCTTCTCTTTCATACTTGAAAGTGTGGGGATGTGAAGCTTATCCTAAGCGCCATGTAGCTAATAAGTTACATGCTCGATCCACAAAGTGTATCTTCATAGGATATCCCAAGGATGATATGGGATACTATTTCTATGATCCGACCGAGCAAAATGTATTTGTTGCTCGAAAGGCAGAATTCCTTGAAACCAAATTCCTAATGGAAGGTGATGGTGAAAGGAAAATAGATCTTGTAGAGGTACAAGATCAAGTTGATGATACACAAATGGTTGACACTAGTACTCAACATGAGGATGTTGAAAATGATCAAGTGGATGATCAAAGTACACAAGACGTTCGAAGATCTAGTAGGATTAGTAATCCTCCTGAGAGATATGGTTTTCTCGTGGATGGATGCTATACGGTTGATTTGGATGAACCGACAAACTACGAAGATGCTTTATCAAGGATTGATAAAGATAAATGGCAGGAAGCCATGAACGCCGAGATGCAATCCATGTATGAAAACCAAGTGTGGGAACTTGTTGAGCAACCTCCTAGCTCTAAGCTAGTTGATTGCAAATGGCTTTTCAAGAAGAAAACCGACATACATGGAAACTTGGATACATATAAAGCTAGACTTGTAGCAAAAGGTTTCACTCAAACTCAAGGGGTTGATTATGATGAAACTTTCTCGCCAGTGGCAATGCTAAAGTCTATTAGGATATTATTTGCCATTGCTGCTCACTACGACTATGAAATATGGCAAATGGATGTCAAAACCGCTTTCCTAAATGGATATCTTATAGAAGATGTCTATATGGTCCAGCCTGAAGGTTTTGTTGATCCAAAATATCCTAAAAGGGTATGCAAGTTAAAGAAGTCAATCTACGGATTGAAACAAGCATCTAGAATGTGGAATCATCGTTTTAATGAGGAAGCCGAGAAATTTGGCTTCATTAAAAATGGTGATGAATCTTGTGTATATAAGAAAGCTAGTGGGAGCACTATCATGTTCCTTGTACTATATGTGGATGATATATTATTATTTGGGAATGATATTACCAAAATGCAAGGAGTCAAAACTTGGCTAAAGAGTTGCTTCTCCATTAAGGATCTTGGAGAAGCACAATACATTTTGGGGATAGGGATCTATAGGAATAGATCCAAGAGATTGATAGGTTTAAGTCAAAGTACATACATTGATAAAATCTTGAAAAGGTTCAAGATGGAAAACTCCAAGAGAGGTTTGGTACCTATTCAAAAGGGAACCGTTCTCAGTTCATCTCAGTGTCCTGCCACGAAAGATGAACAAGAGAGAATGAAGAAAGTCCCATACGCATCTGCTATTGGGTCTATCATGTATGCAATGATATGTACTAGACCGGATGTGTCATGCGCTCTAAGCTTGACAAGTAGATACCAGAATAACCCAGGAAACAGTCATTGGATTGCTGTTAAAAGCATATTGAAATACCTTAGGAGGACTAAGGATATGTTTCTAATATATGGGTCTGGTGAGGAGGAACTCGCTGTAAAAGGTTACGTGGACGCGAGTTTCCAAACTGACCGAGATGACTCTCGATCACAATCCGGATATGTCTTCATGTTAAATGGTGGTGCGGTCTCTTGGAAGAGTTCGAAACAGGAGGTTGTTGCGTTATCCACTACAGAGTCGGAGTACATTGCCTCCTCACTGGCAGCTCAGGAAGCTGCATGGATGAAGAAATTCATCGACGACTTAGGAGTGGTCCCTTCCATTCAGGACCCCCTTGAGATCTTTTGTGACAACGAGGGTGCGATTGCTCAAATCAAGGAACCTCGTGCTCATCAAAAGACTCGTCACATTGAGCGGAGATTCAACTACATCAGGGATGAGGTTGAAAAGGGAAAGATATGTATTCACAAAGTTCACACAGATCAAAATGTTGCGGATCCACTCACGAAGCTTTTACATGGGCCAAAACATGAGGGACATGTTTGTGCATTAGGGCTTCGATATTCTAGTGATTGGATATGATCAATTTTATGTATTGTACCGGAACGAAATTATTCAAACTCATTAATATAACTATGGTGTTAATTTATTTGAGTTATGTTCCTATTTTGCATATTTCATCCATGAATAAGCAATTATTCTAAATTCCGTAGTCGATCACATTTGTGGGAACAAGTGTGAGGTTTAGACTATTATGAACTCGGATTGGTATACATTCATAGGTTGAATGTGGGGCAAGGTTACAACCAAGGTTCATAGATATTTGTGGGAAACAAATATTGGAAGACCCGCTCTCAAGAATTACTGTATAGAGCCTTTGTGGTTGATCACATGTAATCTTGAGTAAAGGCGAATATCATTGTATCCTCTGACCTGAGATACATATTGGGTTCGGATATTCACCAAGTACTGTGCCTTGATTCTTTCCTTCGCTATTCTGAAACATGGTAGTACATAAGGAAGAACTCAGGTATATTACAAAGTGCGTATCTAGGACGTATGTAGTCAAGATGGAATTTGTCCCTCTTATTCGTTGAGAGTTAGATGCCTAAGGCCTTAAAAGTTAAATCTATAAGAGAGTGATCACTCTGTATCTCTTGGATTTAACATGACATCTAGGACGAAAGGAAATAATGAAAGATTCACCTACATATATCAGTTCGAGTAGGGAGCTCGAAAGGGATGATGTTATTGAATGGCACAAAGTCATAACATATTAGGGGTGATGGACGGTGTGTTAGGCTGTATCCATCACTTGCATTAATTTCTTATGTTTCTCGTGCAAGTGGGAGATTGAAGGTATTTCATATGCCCGAGAGACATATTAAATTAACGTGGCTAATACGTTTTGATCCAAGTCGGGTCATACCCAATAACAAACTTACCGACACCTTATTTGTATTTGATTTTAACGATTGAATCGTTGATTAAATACGCGACACTTGAACTTTAAGAAAAATGGTTTTCTTAAATAATACTTGATGTGTGTATATATATAATTTATGGAAAATTATATAATGAGGATTTAATTATTTATAGGTTAAATAATTAATGAAGTTATGTTACATTTTATATAATTGGTTTTATAAAATGTACAAAACAAATAATGTGCAAGTTTATAAAATAAATTTTATAAAATCTAGTTTTATATAATCTAAGGGAACTAGTTATATAAAATCTAGTTTTTTATAAAACCTATTTTATTAATATAACTTGAAGTAGTGGCATGGGAGTTGAAGTGCACATGCTAGAGATTCCATCTTTTAGCCATGCCTTCCCATTTCCATATACATGCATGTTGACTCCCTTTGAAAGACACACATACAATTATACTTCAAAAAAACTGCAAAAAACCTCTACAAACTGCAGCTGTTGGCCGTGGGTTTTCAAGAGGATTAAGGGGTTCTTAATTTGATTTTGAAAGTCCATATCAAGTGTAAATTAAATCCTAACCAAAGCTAGGGTGTTGGTGCACAAGTTTGGGGTATAACTACTTGAGGTTTCATAGTTTTGGAGCTCCATTCATCATCATCTTCATCATCATCTATCAACAAGCTAGGAGAAGGTATAAACACTTTTCTTACTTGTAGTTTGTAAGTATGTTTCACAACTTGATCCTAATTGGGATTTAACTTTAATTGGTTAAAGATTAACATGTTCTAAAATGGTAATTACATGCTTCCGCTTTTAATTGATTCTTAAATGGTTTTAAGTATAATGGAACTTGTTAAATCCCAACAATTGCATACTTGAGTTCATGATGAACTAACATATTTAATATATAATTATATTAGCCAAAAAACTTATTTCATATTTTGAAATACTGAGAAAACCACACGGTTTTGAAAACTCCAACAGAGGTCTCACGAGACTGTCGGGTAATTGAAATTACCAAAACTTTTAATCTTGCAAATCATCATCAAACTAATTAAATAAATAAACTTACAACGTTCAAGGACTAAATCGTATATTATAAAATAAGAAAAACAAACTTGTTAAGTCTTGTATATTTAAAACGGGTTTTTACATAAACGTTGACCACCCAATTTGTCCGACGATTCACGAACGTCATAACTTGTTTTAATTGTGTATATATATGGAAAAATATATATATATATATATATATATATATATATATATATATATATATATATATATATATACATACATATATATATATATATATATATATATATATATATATATATATATATATATATACACACACACACACATACACACACACACACACACACACACACATATATATATATATATATATATATATATATATATATATATATATAACTTGAACATATGATAAATAAGTATCTCATTAAGTATATTAAAAATGGGTTATATATATAAATTGAGACTACTAACTTAATGGTTTCGAAACTGATATTGCTCCATTTAGATATATTTATTACGCAATATCGACCTCATTTTATTCGGTTTTGATGATCGTTGGGGCCTTAAAGTTGTTTTCCTGTGCCAAAGTGTCCACTCAAGGCAAAATGTCTTACTTGGTGTAAAATTGACCAAGAAATGCTCAAAAAGTGCAAAGAAATTGACAAGTGCAGGACACAGCATAAAAAGCACCGCTCCTGACTAAGGAGCGTCGCTCCTATCAGCCCAAGAGCGCCGCAGTTCATCTAAAAGCGGTGCTATTACCAACTTTTTGTCTCCATTTCTTCACAGTGATCAGAAGCGCCGCTCTTCAGAGTCAATAGCGCCGTTCTAACCTGTCTAAAAGCGCCGCACCATATTCAAAAGCGCCGCACCTGTTTGTTGCCAAGAGCGCCGCACCTAAGCTAAAAGCGGCGCTCCTGGCGCTGATTCAGCCAACTTTCCTCACCACTATAAATAGAATATGATAGGTCATTTGGCAAAAGAGCTGCAGTTTTTACTCTGAATTTCACACATAAAACCCTAATTTCATCATCCATTAGAGTTCCAAGGTGATTTAGAGGAAGCAAGCTCAAGTTTCATCTTCGTTAGTGCTAAATCTTTCTTTTGTTATCAATTTGGGTTGTAATCTTAACTTTACTCTTTCATATTTTCAATCAAATAGTTGTAATCTTTACTTTATCCTCATTTATCTTTGAATCTTAGTTTGTAATCACTCAAGATGATGTTTATTGATGCTTTTATGATTGTTGCTAGTGTAATCTTTGCTATGAGTAGCTAAATCTCTTTTGTTTGCTTATTCAATGAATCCTTAATGCATGAGATGTGCCCTTAATCTATTGAATGAAAGTTGTTTTGAATAAAAATACATGAGCTAGTGTTATTGAGTTCGCCATGAGTTCCATTGCTATGTTTGATATTGGTTTTACTTTGAATACATGAATTGAGTAGCTCTTTAAGTGATTTTAGTAGTGAATCAATTTGTGCTTCAACACCTTTGGTGATCTAGACAACTAGAATAGGAATTTCAAGTGATTGTGTTTCTAGGCTAAGTTGGTTTTCAATTGACCTTTGTTCATCATAGTGGTTTTTAACTATCTTAGGTGACTTTGATGGTTAAAGGGTTTTAAGTGATTTTAACCCCGGGCATAATCTCAATAATCAACTCATACATTGCTTGATCTTGTGTTACTAAGCTTATGTGAATTTGCAAGGTAAAATTGGATTAAGAATAATTACTAGTTCAAACAACTTAAGTGATAACAATTCGGGAAAAACAAGGGCCATCTAAGCATAAAGAGGATTAGATAAGTGAACACTCTCTATCATATTGATTTACTCTCGTTTCTTCATTACTTGTTACTTGTTAAGTTTTAGTTTATTTATTGCAAATTTATTTGTTAGTTGAAATCTCTCGCAAAACCCCCCAAATCAAACAAAACCCCTAGGATAACTATTAGTTTCAAATACATAATCTACACCGCTCTCACGGGACGAACTTGATAAGAATACTTGCATTAAGTACTATAGCAACAGGGTTTTAAGTGCTCGATAGATTGTGCGTGCATTTTGTGATATTTGAATCTTGTATAAATTTAGGGAGTTATGTATAGTATACCCACGCCACATAACACTTTCTTAGCACCACTGCCGGGGAGCGGTTAGCTAAGTTAGGTTGTGTATTTGGTTTAAGCTTTTAGTTATTCGATCCTTTTGTAAGGATTCGTCCGTACAAAAGTTACTTTTATTGTCTTTTATTTATTATTTTGTATTGGATAATCACTTGTGTTTGTGTTGTCTTTGAAGGTTAGGTTTATTGGTGTATGAGAAGAAGATCCCACAAGGATCAAGATTTCACACAACCATTTTCCGATCCGGAAAAACACATACACGGGGTTTATAAGCGTAGAGAAGAACGAGATTTAAGGAAGAAATTTTGAGGTTTTGCCATTTTGTTTGATAGAAATGGACGGAGAAGAAGAGGGTAATCCACATGTTAATCCGCCGATTGTTAATGAAGAAGTTTCAAATGATCCAAATGACACTCCGATGTGGAATGTTAGAATAGTGGCACAAACGGTTGTACCTCCGACTATCACGAAACCACCAATTGAAGCGGATAATTGGAAGATCGAGGGTTACTTTTTCACAATGTTCAAGGATAGACTTTTTCACAGGCTAATAGATGAAAACCCTTTTGATCACATTCAATATTTTAACGATATTTGTGATATCTACAAGAAAAAGGATGTCACTGAAGATGCTTTTAAGCTAAGGGCATTCCCCTTCATGCTTGATGGAGAAGCTAAGGCTTGGTTAAGGAACTTGCCATTGGATTCGATTAGGTCTTTTCAAGATTTGAATGAAGCTTTTATTAATCACTTCTTCCTGCCTTCAAAGGTGGAGCGTTTAAGAATGGAAATTAATGGGTTCACGCAAAGGGGAGATGAGTCTTTGTATGATGCGTGGGTACGCTTCAAGAAGTTATTAAGAGCTTGCCCACCGCATGGTCTAACCAAGAAGGAGTACTTCAATACGTTCTAACGGGGTACAAATTTTCAAACTAAGCAATATCTTGATTCATCTTCGGGTGGAGTGTTTATGTACAACTCACCCAATGCGGCCGAAAAGTTACTAGAAGACATCGCGGTTAATACATATGAATGTGCACCTTCACCAAGAGATTTGACGAGGAAGAATGTGGCTCAAGTGGAGAGTGAAGATGGGCAAGTTACCTTGGCAAGCTTGAATAACCAATTTCAATTATATGGAAAAGAATTGAAAAAGATACAACAAATGCTCATGGCAATGCAAGTCGGTTTTCAAAGGTTGTGAAGGACCACACCTCACCAAAAATTGTCCCCAAGTTAATCAATGTACTCACATTGACTTGGATGACATTCCTATGAATTCGGAAGCTCATGTGAACTTTGTGAGTAACCAAAACTTTCAAAGAGGAGGGACTTCTACCCAAGGCAACAACTCTTTCCAATCGAACAATAGCTACTACAACCCTAACAAAAAACAAGTGTCATTTAACACTCAAACCAACACACCTCCCGGATTCTCCAACCAAATCCGAAATCAAGGCTACAACTCCAACTACAACCAAAACCGAGAAAACAACTTCCAATCCCACAATCAACAAAGTTACAACAATCAATCTTACAACAACCATTCCAACCCAAATTACTAACGAAATCAAAGTTACCAAAACCAAGGTTATAGTCAATCACAAAATAACCAAGGTTACATCCAACAAAACCAACAAAGTCAACAAAATAACTAACCTTCTAAAGGACTAGAAGAGCTTATGCAAACTTATATCAAGAAGGCGGAATCCACCGAAGCATTTTTGTTAAAGGAAAACGAGTTCTTGAAGCAACTACAAGCCTCATTCCAAACCCTTGAGAGCACCGTTGGGAGACTTTCAAGTCAAGTTGCCGAAAGACCTCAAGGAACTTTGCCATCCAATACTCAAGTTAACCTAAGCACTTACAACAATAACCGTCAACAAAACCAAAACCAAAACAACACAAGAACTATCCCTATTGAAAACGTCAACCAAATTGAGTTTGTCAATGCCATTTCAACAAGAAGCAGTTTGACTTATGAAGAACCACAAATCCAAACACCCCCAACCAAAACACCAAATCCTACTACACCTACTTCGCAAACCGTTGAGAATGAATCAAGTACTAATGGGGATTCGCAAGAAGCAAGGGTTAAAAAGGATGCACCACGAAGGGTTAAGGGTAAAAAGAATGAAGAATCACCTTTGAGGAAGTACATGGAGCCGATTCCATATCCGCAAGCTTTGAGGAAGGAAAAAGTTGAAACGCAACGAAGGGACTTCATGGAAATGATGAAACAAGTTCATGTCAACATGCCGCTCATCCAAGTGCTTAAGGGCATGCCTAATTATGGGAAGTTCATTAAAAATCTTTTATCTTCAAAAGGCAAATATGAGGAGGTGTCGGCCACGTTTCTCGTAGAGGAATGTTCGGCCATCTTGCAAAAGCAAAAGATGCCTCCAAAATTGGGTGATCCAATCCCATGCAATACGAGCGGGTCGGAAGTCTATGATGCACTTGTCGACTTGGGGGCTAGTGTAAATCTTATGCCCTATTCAATTTATAAAAAGTTAAATCTTGGGGAACTAAGACCGACCCAGATGGTTTTAAAAATGGGAAACCAAATGTTTGATACACCAATCGGCATAGCCGAAGACCTTATGGTCAAAATTGGTAAATTGACCTTCCCAGCCGATTTCGTGATCCTCGAAATGCTCGAGGATGAACATGTACCAATAATTTTAGGATACGACCGATACAATTATTTTCGTGCAACAAAAAAAACTAAGTATCGGGGTGAAGGATGAAAGACTTAATTTTTATGTGCGTGAAGTTGATAAGAAACAAAATTTGTCAAATATTGAGGCTTTTAGTCAAATCGAGGTCATGAATTTGAGTGAAGAAAATGACTTTAAAGCTTTATTGGCGGTTGACACTCTGGATATTGACCAATTTGATAAAAATGAGGATTTTGATGTTGATAAAGAGTTTGAATTGTTTATGAAATCTTGCGATGAAAACGGTTTTGAAAATGCCTGTGAAAGTATTATTGATGGGAAACTTTGTGAAAATGCTTTAAGTAACCCCAAAATGGTCAAGGAAATGAATTTAGACCCAAATGTAAGGGGGAACGTTGTTGGTAAAAAGGTTATTTTGGACCTAATAGTGGAAAATGTTGTTGGGAAGGTGGTTAAACCCACCCAAATTCTAAAAAAAAAAATGAAAAATGTGGTTTTGACAAAGTTAAAAAGAAGTCAGTGCAAAAACCGGTTTTAAAAGAAAAAGTCAAGGTCGATAATCACTATGTGAAACACCAAAGGTTCAAACCGAGTGACAAGGTCTTGTTATTTAACCTTGGTTTCAAAAAGTCATCCGGTCGGTCTAAGTCAAGATGGCATGGGCCATTTGTTGTTAAAAACATACTTGAAAATAGATTCATTGAGTTAATTGGAAAGGGCAACCCCTTTAAAGGTCACGGGAATCGTTTGAAACTCTTCAACGATGAAGTCAGGCCAATCGGGCTTGATAACATCGTTTTTAAACCACCATGACCACCTTTGCACTAAACGGGTCAAGTGATAGACCCGTGATCAAAACAATCACGTTTGTGTATAATTGTGCATTTAGGATTGCATTTCATTTAGACTTGTATGATATTATGTTTTCATAGTTTGCATTTGCATATAGTTGCATTTCATGCATTTGGGTAAATCCGAAAAATGTCAAAAATAGCTTCTGATTATGTTAAAAGGATTTTTGATAGTGTAAAACTGTTTTAGGTACAAAAGCGGCGCTTTTGTCCTAGGAGCGGCGCTTTTGGCCTTCTGAGAGCGATGCTTCTACTTCGATAGCGACGCTTTAACCTGTGATTTTGGACAAAAAATGGACAGTGGTCAAGAGCGGCGCTTTTGTTTTGAAAAGCGGCGCTTTTGTGCTTCAAGAACGGCGCTTTTGTTTCAAAATTGGCGCTCCTAGACCTGGGTACTTAAATTTTCTGCACGACCTAAACACTTCAAGATTGTGAAACCTTTGCTATGGAATTAATTGTAGGGGCCACCTTGCCCCATCAATGTTTGAATGCGGGATACTTGATTCGTGCTAATATCATGAAGCCATCTTTGTGTCTCTTGTGTGCTGTATTGTTTTTAGGGAAGTGGAAAAGGAAAAGGCCTTGCAAAGTCAACCGATTCATGAATGGTTGCAAGTAAATTTGTGTGATGCTAATGTTCATCATGATTTGTAACACAATTTATCTTATGAATTGGCATGTAACTTAAGTTTATTTGGCATTGTGTGTATGGAACATGGAATTATTGATTCGTTGTGAGGTAGTAGACTCATATTGCTACTCTCACACATGATCATCTCAATGTTTGTAATAATTCAACAATGCGCATGCGTGATTATTATTGTGGTTGTTTGTATGTTCTTGCTTGTTATGGTTCTTAGTGGAAGGATTCACATTATTGATGATTGATCCAAGCCTGGCATTAAGTTCGGGCGTCAAGTTCATCGACTTGCAAATTTGGTGACTAAGTTTCTCGAATGGTGACAACAAAGATTAATTGATCTACTCCGGTTTTTATTTTCTCTTCTCTTCTCTATTCTAATTCAAAATGCCCTCAATTTTCTAAAATATTCTTTCGTTTAATACAACGAGGGCATTGCATCAAACTAAATGTAGGGGGAGAGTAAATCTCAGGTCATTTTGAACTTTTTTCGGGTTAAACTTGTCACATAAGCTCTATAAAGATTAAAACTTGCATTGTTAATCAATTTTTGGAACAAGTTTTTAACCATTACATTAACTTACATCATATACATCTAAAATGGTAAAACTTGTGAAAATTTTCAAACTTTTTGGAAAAAGTAAAGTCATTTTCCATTATGCTTCAATTTTTGGAGAAGTAAAGTCTTCCCTTGTGTTGGCAATTACAATACCAAGTGAAAGTAAAGTCTTTCACTTTTCATGTGATTTTTGGGGAAGTAAAGTCTTCCCTTGTGTTGGCAATTACAATACCAAGTGAAAGTAAAGTCTTTCACTTTTCATGTGATTTTGTGCTCCAAATGTTAAATTCAAAGAAAAATCAAACTTGTGCTTGGAAGTTAAAGTCTTTCAAGCACATTGCTTCAAAAACCAAGTGTTTAAAGGTTCATGATTTAGTACTTCCGGATGACTCAAGTCCATCCATTTTAGTAGGGAGTAAAGTCTCCGGAATTTCGTACTACTTGGTGTGGGACACTTCCTAATCCACACCATTTCATATTGACATTGGTTGTCTCATCGTTTCAAGATGGTTCAACCGATGTATCATACCGAGGGAAGAGGAGCCATCGAGCTTCAACGTGTGTTATCTTCTTGATGAAGAGTAATGGCTTCGTGCTAGTGTTGCTAGACAATACAACCCATAGCCAAAAGCTATGGCACCCTGTTGATCTTTCAACTAACGGAAAGGTAGTAACTACTTCCTACTTTTTATTAAAATAAGCATAAAAGCTTGTTATGTGGGAAGTAGAAAAACAAACACTTGGAAGTAAAGTCTTCCAAGTATTCTCGGGCACCAACCTTGAAAGTAAAGTCTTTCAGATCAAGTTTTTGTTCCAAGCTTGGGAGTAAAGTCTCCCACGTTAAGTTTGTCTCACTTAAGGAGTAAAGTCTCCATAGCCGGGTGGTAAAATTTGGAATTGAAATTGATGGATCTCTTATTTTGGCCACGTGGGGCCCTAATTCCACGTTAAGTTTGTCTCACTCCTGAGTGGCTCACGCCCGCTTGTCAAGGAATTCAAATTCAGCCCAAAAATTTGGAATTGATGGATCTCTTATTTTGGCTACGTGGGGCCCTAATTTCACGAACCTCCATCAATTCTTTCGCCCTACTATGAGAGAAACCATAGAGTTGTGATAGAAAGCTTGATGAGTGCCGGTCATCCTTTGCCCGGATTGACCATAAAGATAGGGGTAGCCAGTCCCCTGAAATGTCCCGTTCATATCGATTTATAAACGTTCTATATTAATTGATTTCGTTGCGAGGTTTTAACCTCTATATGAGACGTTTTTCAAAGACTGCATTCGATTTTAAAACAAACCATAACCTTTATTTTATCGATAAAGGTTTAAAAATATTACGACGATTATCAAATAATGATAATCTAAAATATAGCGTTTTCACACGATTATTACATAATGGTTTACAATAATATTACACATCAATTTAAGTCTTCGAATGCAGTTTTTAAACAATATAATACAAGCATGCTGACTCCAACTCTTGTCCATAAATTAGCATGCAACAGCGGAAGCTCTTAATAATCACCTGGGAATAAACATGCTTTAAACGTCAACAAAAATGTTGGTGAGTTATAGGTTTAACCTATATATTTATCAATTCGTAATAATAGACCACAAGATTTCATATTTCCATTTCTCATAAACAACATGCAATCTGCATAAAAATCATTCATATGATGAACACCTGGTAACTGACCTTAACAGGATGCATATAGAATATCCCCATCATTCCGGGACTCTTATCGGACATGATAAATCGAAGTACTAAAGCATCCGTAACTCGGATGAGGCTTGTTGGGCCAAATAGATCTATCTTTAGGATTCGCGTCAATTGGTGGCAATTATAATAAACACCAATTCTTAGGCTACCAAGCTAAAAAGGGGCATATTCGGTTCGATAATTCAACATAGAATGTAATTTTGATCACTTGTGTCTATTTTGTAAAACATTTATAAAACTGCATGTATTTTCATCCCAAAAATAATAGATTTTAAAAGTGGGACTATAACTCAATTTCACAGATTTTTCCTTCATTGGAAATAAGACTTGGCCACTGGTCGATTCACGAACCTATAACAAATATGTACATATATATCAAAGTATGATTTAAATATATTCACAACATTTTTTATTAGGTTTTTATGATTTAAGTTGTTAAGTTAGCAGTCCTCGTTAGTACCCTACAACTAGTTGTCTACAGTTAGATGTACTGAAATAAATTAATATATATTATCTCGAATCAATCCACGAACCAGTGTATACGAGTCTCAGGCTAGATCACAACTCAAAGTATATATATTATTTCGGAATCAACCTCAACCCTGTATAGCTAACTCAAACATTACTGCATATAGAGTGTCTATGGTTGTTCCGAAATATATATATAGATGGGTCGATATGATATGTCAAAACATTGTATACGTGTCTATGGTATCCCAAGATTACATAATACATGTATAATACAATATAAGTTAGGTAGGATATGATTAATATGGATTTGTTATAAAATTTTCGTAGCTACAACAAGTAAATTTTTTCCAATTTTGTTTTTTTTGAGTGATTCAAGTTGCTATGGCTTCATATTGAACTTAAGTTTATGAATCTAAACAGAAAAAGTATTAGTTTATAGTCGGAAATACAGGTTACAAGTCAATATTATAAGAGGTAGTCATTTCAGTCGAAAGAACGATGTCTTGATGACCATTTTGAAAAACATACTTCCACTTTGAGTTTAACCATAATTTTTGGATATAGTTTCATGTTCATAAGAAAAATAATTTTCCCAGAAGAAAAACTTTTAAATCAAAGTTTATCATAGTTTTTAATTAACTAACCCAAAACAGCCCGTGGTGTTACTACGACGGCGTATGTCCGATTTTACGGTGTTTTTCGTGTTTCCAGATTTTAAATCATTAAGTTAGCATATCATATAGATATAGAACATGTGTTTAGTTGGTTTTAAAAGTCAAGTTAGAAGGATTAACTTTATTTGTGAACAAGTTTAGAATTAACTAAACTATGTTCTAGGGATTACAAGTTTAAATCTTCGAATAAGATAGCTTTATATGTATGAATCGAATGATGTTATGAACATCATTACTACCTTAAGTTTTGTGGATAAACCTACTGGAAAAGAAAAAAATAGATCTAGCTTTAAAGGATCCTTGGATGGCTTGAAAGTTCTTGAAGTAGAATCATGACACGAAAACAAGTTCAAGTAAGATTTCCACTCGAAATAAGATTGTTATAGTTATAGAAATTGAATCAAAGTTTGAGTATCAGTATTACCTTGAATTAGAAAGATATCTTACTGTAAATAAGAAAGATTTCTTGAGATTGAATGATCATTTGAAATGGATTTGCAAGATTAGAAGTAAGCTAGCAAGTTTGACAGATTTCTTGAAGTGTTCTTGAATGGTTATTTTTATGAAGATTAAAGCTTGTAATTGAAGCTAAAAGATGGTGAAAATGCTTGGAGATGATCAAGTATGATGTTAGGAGTATTTTAAGAGAGAATTTGGAGTGTAAGTATGAGAAAATGGAATGGAAAAATGGGGTGAAATCATAAAAACGGGATTACTTGTTATAAAGAAAAAAAAGATCCTTAAGTTTGTTTTTAGCTCATTAGTCATACAAGTTGTTAAATAATGGTTCCACATATTTTTGACTCTAAGATGGCTGCTAAGGATGAATGATTAAAGGTGTATATACCAATAGGATATACATGTAGAAGTTGTGTATCGTACGAGTACGAATACGGGTACATACGAGTAGAATTGTTGATGAAAATGAATGAGAATGTAATTGTGAGCATTTTTGCTAAGTAGAAGTACTTTGATATGTGTCTTGAAGTCTTTCAAAAGTGTACTAATACATATTAATACACTACATGTATATACATTTTAACTGAGTCGTTAAGTCACCGTTAGTCGTTACATGTAAGTGTTGTTTTGAAACCTTTAAGTTAACGATCTTGTTAAATGTAATTAATCCATTGTTATAATACTTAAATAAGATGTTAAATTGTTATGTTTACATGATAACATGGTGTATGAATATATATATATATATATATGTTAAAATACTGTTACAACGATAATCGTTACATATATATATTGTTTCAAAATCCTTAAGTTAGTAGTCTCATCTTACTTGTATAGTTCATTGTTAATACACTTAATGATATACTTAATTATCATTTTATCATGTTAAATATAGTATATCAATATCTTAATACAATACATATGTATTTAGTAAGACGTTGCAATAACGATAATCGTTATGTATATCGTTTCGAGCTTCATAATTCAATATTCTCATTTTTTATGTATATCACACATTGTTAATATACTTAGTGAGATACTTACTTATCATAATCTCATGTTAACCATATATATGTCCATATATATATCATCATGTCGTTTTTACAAATTTTAACGTTCATGAATCGCCAGTCAACTTGAGTGGTCAATTGTCTACATGAACTCATTTCAAATAATCAAGTCTTAACAAGCTTGATTGCTTAACATATTGGAAACATTTAATCATGCAAATATAGTTTTCATTTAATAAATAATCATGGAAAAGTTCGGGTCACTACAGTACCTACCCGTTAAATAAATTTCGTCCCAAAATTTTAAGCGGTTGAAGGTGTTGACACATCTTCTGGAAATAAGTGCGGGTAGTCCTTCTTTATCTGGTCTTCACATTCCCAGGTGAACTCAGGTCCTCTACGAGCATTCCATCAAACCTTAACAATTGGTATCTTGTTTTGCTTAAGCCTTTTAACCTCACGATCCATTATTTCGACGAGTTCTTCGATGAATTGAAGTTTTTCATTGATTTGGATTTCGTCTAGCAGAATAGTGAGATCTTCTTTAGCAAAACATTTCTTCAAATTCGAGACATGGAAAGTATTATGTACATGAGACGACCCGTCCTAATCCATCTGGAGGAATACATTACATTTGGTTACATCGCGAGGTACTTGACCTCTCTATGATACATTTTACAAACATTGCATTCGTTTTTAAAAGACAAACTTTCTTCACATCGAATGTTGACGGCATGCATACCATTTCATAATATATTCAACTATAATTGACTTAATAATAATCTTAATGAACTCAACGACTCAAATGCAACGTCTTTTGAAATATGTCATGAATGACTCCAAGTAATATCCTTAAATTGAACAAATGCACAACGGAAGATTTCTTTTATACCTGAGAATAAACATGCTTTAAAGTGTCAACCAAAAGGTTGGTGAGTTCATTAGTTTATCGTAATCATTCATTTCCATCATTTTAATAGACCACAAGATTTTCATTTCCATTTCTCATAAATATACGTCCCATGCACAGAGACAAAAATAATCATTCATATGGATTGAACACCTGGTAACCGACATTAACAAGATGCATATAAGAATATCCCCTATCATTCCGGGACATCCATCGGACATGATAAAACAACAGCGAAGTACTAAAGCATCCGGTACTTTGGATGGGGTTTGTTAGGCCCAATAGATCTATCTTTAGGATTCACGTCAATTAGTAGATCGGTTTACTAATTCTTCGGCTACCAAGCAAAAAGGGGGCATATTCGACTTCGATCATTCAACCATATAATGTAGTTTTAATTACTCGTGTCTATTTCGTCAAACATTTATAAAAGCGCATGTATTCTCAGTCCCAAAAATATATATTGCAAAAACATTTAAAAAGGGAGTAATGAAACTCACAATACTGTATTTTGTAGTAAAAATACATATGACGAAACTGAACAATGCAAGGTTGGCCTTGGATTCACGAACCTATATCATTTGTATATCTATTAATACATATAATGTAAATCACAAAATTTCATTTATTAATATGTATTATTTATATGTTTATAGTTATATAGAATTTATACTAAATTCCATTTTAAACGTATACTTATATTATATCTTAAATTATATTCTATATATATTGATGTTGTGTATATACATTTATAATTATTAATATTATATATATTTAGTTATATTAATATATTTATATACATATATACATGCAATTAGTGTTTTATTTATGAAATATCATTAGTTTTAAATATTAATATAATCCTAGTATATGTAATAAGTATATATAATGTACAAAAGTTTTATTTGTTAAAATGATAGTTTAGAAAATAATGATCTACTAATAATAATAATAACAATTAATATTAAAACTAATAATAAATTGAATTATATCATTATCATTATCATGTTTATATCTAAATCTCTTTCTAATTTTATCTGAATTTCATAATATCATCTTTTATCAATACTTATAATTATACTGATGTTTATATTATACTATAAACTAAATCATACTTATTATTATATTTTATCAATTTATACTTAAACATATTCATAATCATAACCATATTCATTTTCGTACATATTTATACATATAAATATATTTGTATATAATCAAAATTCAAGTTATATTAATAAAAATTGTATTAATAATACTTAATAATAATTATATATCAATAAGGATAATAATAATAATTATATTAATAATTCAATTACATCACAAAGTAATTATAATTTAATCATAATCCTAACAAGGTTTTAACAAAATAATAATAATAATAATAATAATAATAATAATAATAATAATAATAATAATAATAATAATAATAATAATAATAATAATAATAATAATAATAATAATAATAATAATAATAATAATTGAAATAATACTAAAAGAAAAGAAAACTACCTTTAAAGAAATCAGTTTTAAAAAAATGTCCCGAGTCAAGCTCGAACCCACGACCTCCCGCTCACCCGAATCAACACTTAACCACTCGACTGCTTCTGTTTTCTGAATTAAACTCATCCCAATTTATTTTAAACCTTCCCGTTTTATTTCCCCTCTTCTTCATGAAATAGTCGACCAGAGATTCCATCAAACAAATAACAGTTGCATTCCTAGTTTGATTTATGATTATGACTTGATTTAAAAACAGAAATAATCGTTCTTTGATGAATTGATTAAACAGAAAGAGATAAAAATAAAAATAATTCAGTAGCAGTTAAAAACGAACGAAGAACAACTCAAACTCTGACTTGGATTTTTAATCACTTTTAGATTAAACTTACTACATGAAATATGTAGTAATTCCCTCATAGAAACTTTTGTGATCATCAATTGATCTTGAATTTTAACACAGAACTCGAATTTAATCGAAGAACACTCGTTTAACTTTTTGAAATATATATTTGACTTCCAAAATTCGAATTAAATATGGGAAATTAACAAGTGAAACTTTCCAGATTAATTAAAAGAAGTATTTATAACATTACTGCATTAATAGATTTTTAAAATAGTTAAAAATTTGAAGAAATATGAAAAAGGTATACGAACAGAGTAAATGACCTGTGTGTTCTTCCAGGTTTGATAATTAAGATTATGTGAAGGGTGTTTGGGATTGGTAAAGGTCGTAGCAGATGGAATGTATTAATATCCTTGATAATTTCATTTGTTTTGTAGCAATTTGGATCGACGGGAATACCTCTAATCGTACAGAATTTTATATAAAAAAATAAAGAACGAATATATATTGATTTGTACTAACGATTTGGTTGTCTAACACTTTAGAAGATTCAAACAAAGATTAGATACAGTGATTGATTAAGATATGAAACAGAATTTCTGTGTTTGTTATACGGAGTATATATATTGATTTATCAGTATCTACACATGTACGTATATATATCTGTAATACAGTATGTATCTGTATAATGTACATATACTGAGTATATATCTGTATAATGTATGTATATATGTGTATAACAGTATTATGTATATGTATTTATATATAGCCGTATATATATATAATGATTATATATCTGTATTTATAATAATCTAATTCCTATTTTTGATAATTGACTAATATAATTATATTAATACTATTAATATTAATAATACTAATACTAATACTAATACTAATATTATTAATAATAATCATATTCTTAATAAAGACTAATAATAATAATAATAATTGACAAATAATAATATGATAATGTTAATGTTAACAATAATTGATAATTTTAACTATTGTAGTTACTAGTAATGATAATAATATAAATGATAGTAATAATCTCATTAGTTATAATAATATTATTATTATTAATGATAATAATAGTATTAATAATAATATCATCATTTATATATAAACTTTTATATACATATATGTAGTTTGTATTAGATATAATATTATTAATAATAGTAATGTTACTATTATTAATAATACTGAAAGTAATTATCATATTATTACTACAACATTTATACTTTATCTTGAAATTTCATATATAATAATTTTTATTGAATATTTATTATTTAGAGATTTTATATATTATAATATACATATAATAATATTTATGTATAAAAATCATATCTATAGATTTATTTTATTAACAACCTTATTATATTATATATTATTTTACATATCCAATTCTACTGATTAATTGGCATTTTATTATATCTCATTATTATATACACACATATATTTATATATATAATTATATATATATATATGTATATATATATATATACACACATTTATTTATAACCAATTGTTCGTGAATCGTCGGGCACAGTCAAAGGGTAATTGATTATATGAATATAGTTCCAAAATTCTTGAGACTTAATATTACAGACTTTGCTTATCGTGTCGAAAGGGTATAAAGATTGAGTTTAAATTTGGTTGGAAATTTCTGGGTCGTCACAGTACCTACCCGTTAAAGAAATTTCATCCCGAAATTTGAGTGTGGTCATCATGGCTAACAATAAAAATGTTTTCATGACGAATATGAGCTGATAAATAAAGTTCTATCATTATTAATTAATATAGATATATCGATTTAATTATGTGAAGCGTACGAGTGAAGCTGTCACCAAAGATTGAGATACAGATTTAACTTTTGACGTAGTCATGGTTGATTTCCGGAATTCAAGGGATTTAGAGATAATCTTCAAAATCTATAAAGGATTTGATTCTTCAGTAATCAAGGAAATTAGGATCTTCTTTGGTTAAATACAATAATCTACTTCGATTACTCTGTCGAATATTTCATTATAATTTCACTCCCTTCGATTCATTTATATTTTGGAGATCCATACGTTTGTTTTCTTTTTCTGACTTTAAGTCAAGCGAATAATGATCCAGAATTCGTAGGTATGAAGTTTCGAATGAACATGACTAATGTTCTAAGAGAGAAATTGGAATAGCACGATCTTGATTGGTTAATTTACCAGAATTTAAAAGAAAAGATAGAATTATCAGGAAGATATGTTCTCTAATGTTTGTAGATTAGGTAGAATGTAAGAGTCGTGTAATATGGCACATGATGACGTTAAGGTCTGTGAATCATCACATTCCATTTAGAAACTCAGCATGACTTACTGTAATATAATCACGTTGATCAAGTGTCATTATATTATACTAACTCATGCATCAATTTCCAACACTACTTCAAAAACATTCATAATTTAAATTCAAAGATTTACAGAATATAGAAACTAAAACAGTTTCCTTTTATGAGATAACACAGATAGTGCGGAGAGATAATTAATATCGGACGAGAATATTTATGAAGATATCTTCAGAAATATTGAGGATATTAATAAAGAAAGGTACGATGATATCTTAGAATTTCGGAATCAATTTATGATGAAGAAATTCATTCACGATGATTTAGAGCGATTAAGGAGTAAGGTATTCGCTAAAGATTTCATCAGAAATAGAATCATCGGGATTCTTTGAAGGCAGGTTTTATTCTATGTGATTTGACTACAGTCTCCTTCATGGTTTGCTCAATCCGTTTTTCATTACATATTTTCCATTGAGTGTTTCCAACACTCCATCCTTCATCATCAAACTTTCGATTGTTAAAGTCGTTTACAGTTTTAGTTGTTTCATGAGCACCTCCTAACATTCAGAGAACTGATTTGTAAACTGGGGGCTGTTCAAAATTTCAGAATTGAAGATCATGATTTTAAGAGATACATGTTATATATATACATATAACTGTTGTTGAAGAATTGTTACGAGATTCAAAATACTGATTGCTGATTCCCGGTAATTGGTATGGCAATACTCGTTACAAGATGCGGATGAGTATATGATAGGGTTTCGATGAATATAATGATTTTCGGAAAATCAAAGATCAACGGAGTTGCTGGTACATCTGCTGATAATGTCGTGGAATATAAAAGGTTCCCCGGTAACAATAAAAGAGTACACATATATATCAAGGTTATAATAAGGTTGTTTCGAATGAAAAGTCGAAGTTGACTTGCTGGAGCTGTGACAAAACTGACTATTGCGAAAAAGAATTGCAATGTTATTTTCTATAATAACAATGCCAAAGGAGCTAGCATAGATACGTGTTAAACGTTTACTCAGGTTCCGAGTATTTTCAGGTGCATAACTATATGCATCAATCTTTTCCCGTAGATGAAGTGCGGTTGGTTCATCCTCTCGATTGAGGTGTTTTCAAGAATCATGAAAGGTTTGAACGCAGATTGTATTCGTCAAGATAAAAATGAAGTTTAAGATAAAATCAAGTGTAAAACTTGAAGAATTGTTTAGTTTCATATGTTATAATCAATATTTTAATTTATTTTAATTGTCCAATGTTGGTAGTCCACAGTTAGCAGTCCACAGTTACTAATTCAATAATTCATATATAGTTTATAATATTTGAATTAATTAATACATATCGTGACTCGTGTACATGCCTCAGACTCGATCACAACTCAAAGTGTATATATTATTGTAGAATCAACCTCAACCCTGTATAGCTAACTCGATCATTACTGCATATAGAGTGTCTATGGTTATTCCAAATAATATATATAGATGCGTCGATATGATATGTCAAAACCTTGTATACGTGTCCCGATATTTAAAGTGCATAAAATAAATAACAGAAATTTAAATGACGATAAATAAAATTGCGAGAATTAAAATTGCGATAATAAATTGCAATAATTAAATGTAATAAGTTAGCTAGGAACAGTTAGCGTGAATTCTTAACAAAATTCTTCTCATCGTTGAATTGTTTGTTTCTAAAAAATTTTATTTTGTCCAATGTTTTCTTCATTATGTCACTTGTTGGATTCTGATAAATCAAAATCCAAATATGAAATTGAATGAAAATGGTTATTCTGCGGTGAATGGATACGTATATCTATGGATGTAAGTAGGATAGTAAATGACTGTTGAATTAGATTTGAAGAATGTACAGTTTAACTTATTAATGTGAAATCTAAATATTCCTCGGGTATTACCTACCCGTTAAAATATTTTCACCATTAACAGTTTGTACAAAAGAATTTTTAATTACAATCTTTATGAAAACATATATACATATATATTTTCTTCAGATGTAATCATGAATTTAATGAGTTAATATGATATTAAACTCATTTGATTTACCGTTAGAACACGAATATATAATCTCTAAAACATTAGATATCACATAATCATTATGTCGAACGAAGATAAATGATGTAGAACGTCATGTAGAACAAAGATAATCGATGTAGGACATCATGTAGTATGATGATTATGCTGGAGGTACAGACTGTGAGTTTGAGGTGTGTAGTGTTGAGGCTTGTGTTGCGGTTGTTGTTGTTGGTGGTACTGGTGTTGCCGGTGATGTTGCTGAAGCTGATAAGTTTTGCACCATATTCTCCAAATTAATTACTCGAGCACGAAGTTCGTTGACTTCTTCTATTACCCATGAATGATTATCGGTAGGAACGAGCGAATGAATAAGATTTGGAATTTTTGATAGAATATAATTGTGGTGAGATACTCTGGAAATGAATGTGAAAATGGTGTTTCGAATAGGTTCGCCGGTAAGTGTTTCAGGTTCTTCGCCAAGAGGTGAGTTCGGTTGATGAAAGGGATTGCCTTCTTTGCGTCTCCATTGATTAAGTCGACTACGAACTCATCAGATGAATTGGGGATGGATGATTGGTTGATTCATTCTGATGACGCTTATTTTGGAGCTTAGGTGAACATCTTTGTCGAAATAGCTGTCGGATTCCGAAGAACTTGAACTAGTGGTGAGTTCCATTTCGTACGATTGAGTAAAGGGTTTTTCGGTATGAAATGATTTTCGGCTATCGGATGGTATTCTAATTATATAGAATACTTATATATAGCATAAAGATTTCGCAGATTACGGAGAAAATTTCGAAAGCTGTCAGGCAAAGGTAACAGTAACAGATACGCTATGATACAATTTTATCTATACACTATCTATGCAATATAGGCAGTAAGATGTGTCTAGACTAAGAATGATAAGCAAGTGATTCCCTAAGAATGATAAGCAGGTAATTTTCGACACGAAATGATAAGCAAAACTTTTGACATGCAGACACGGTCGAAGTCCAGACTCACTAATGCATCTAAACAACTATCAGTTAGACACACTAATGCAAGACCTGGTTCGTTAAGACCACCGCTCTGATACCACATGAGACGACCCGTCCTAATCCATCTGGATGTATACATTACATTTGGTTACATCGCGAGGTACTTGACCTCTATATGATACATTTTTCAAACATTGCATTCATTTTTAAAAGACAAACTTTCTTCACATCGAATTTTGACGGCATGTATACCATTTCATAATATATTCAACTATAATTGACTTAATAATAATCTTGATGAACTCAACGAATTGAATGCAACGTCTTTTGAAATATGTCATGAATGACTCCAAGTAATATCCTTAAATTGAGCAAATGCACAACGAAAGATTTCTTTTATACCTGAGAATAAACATGCTTTAAAGTGTCAACCAAAAGGTTGGTGAGTTCATTAGTTTATCGTAATCATTCATTTCCATCATTTTAATTGATCACAAGATTTTCATTTCCATTTCTCATAAATATACGTCCCATGCATAGAGACAAAAATAATCATTCATATGGATTGAACACCTGGTAACTGACATTAACAAGATGCATATAAGAATATCCCTTATCATTCCGGGACATCCATCGGACATGATAAAATAACATCGAAGTACTAAAGCATCCGGTACTTTGGATGGGGTTTGTTAGGCCCAATAGATCTATCTTTAGGATTCGCGTCAATTAGTAGATCGGTTTACTAATTCTTAGGCTACCAAGCAAAAAGGGGCATATTCGGCTTCGATCATTCAACCATATAATGTAGTTTTAATTACTTGTGTCTATTTCGTCAAACATTTATAAAAGCGCATGTATTCTCAGTCCCAAAAATATATGTTGCAAAAGCATTTAAAAAGGGAGTAATGAAACTCACAATACGGTATTTTGTAGTAAAAATACATATGACGAAACTGAACAATGCAGGGTTGGCCTTG
Organism: Rutidosis leptorrhynchoides; assembly: GCF_046630445.1. Taxonomy (NCBI): domain Eukaryota; kingdom Viridiplantae; phylum Streptophyta; class Magnoliopsida; order Asterales; family Asteraceae; genus Rutidosis; species Rutidosis leptorrhynchoides. The sequence goes on from NC_092334.1 coordinate 649,532,604, forward strand.
GATTCACGAACCTATATCATTTGTATATCTATTAATACATATAATGTAAATCACAAAAATTCATTTATTAATATGTATTATTTATATGTTTATAGTTATATAGAATTTATACTAAATTCCATTTTAAACGTATACTTATATTATATCTTAAATTATATTCTATATATATTGATTTTGTGTATATAGATTTATAATTATTAATATTTATATATATATATAGTTATATTAATATATTTATATACATATATACATGCAATTAGTGTTTTATTTATGAAATATCATTAGTTTTAAATATTAATATAATCCTAGTATATGTAATAAGTATATATAATGTACAAAAGATTTATTTGTTAAAATGATAGTTTAGAAAATAATGATCTACTAATAATAATAATAACAATTAATATTAAAACTAATAATAAATCGAATTATATCATTATCATTATCATGTTTATATCTAAATCTCTTTCTAATTTCATCTGAATTTCATAATATCATCTTTTATCAATACTTATAATTATACTTATGTTTATATTATACTATAAACTAAATCATACTTATTATTATATTTTATCAATTTATACTTAAACATATTCGTAATCATAACCATATTCGTTTTCTTACATATTTATACATATAAATATATTTGTATGTAATCAAAATTCAAGTTATATTAATAACAATTGTATTAATAATACTTAATAATAATTATATATCAATAAGGATAATAATAATAATTATATCAATAATTCAATTACATCACAAAGTAATTATAATTTAATCATAATCCTAAAAAGGTTTTAATCAAATAATAATAATAATAATAATAATAATAATAATAATAATAATAATAATAATAATAATAATAATAATAATAATAATAATAATAATAATAATAATAACTGAAATAATACTAACAGAAAAGAAAACTACCTTTAAAGAAATCAGTTTTAAAAAAATGTCCCGAGTCAGGCTCGAACCTACGACCTCCCGCTCACCCGAATCAACACTTAACCACTCGACTGCTTCTGTTTTTCTGAATTAAACTCATCCCAATTTATTTTAAACCTTCCTGTTTTATTTCCCCTCTTCTTCATGATATAGTCGACCAGAGATTCCATCAAACAAATAACAGTTGCATTCCTAGTTTGATTTATGATTATGACTTGATTTAAAAACAGAAATAATCGTTCTCTGATGATTTGATTAAACAGAAAGAGATAAAAATAAAAATAATTCAGTAGCAGTTAAAAACGAACGAAGAACAACTCAAACTCTGACTCGGATTTTTAGGCACTTTTAGATTAAACTTACTACATGAAATATGTAGTAATCCCCTCATAGAAACTTTTGTGATAATCAATTGATCTTAAATTTTAACACAGAACTCGAATTTAATCGAAGAACACTCGTTTGACTTTTTGAAATATATTTTTGACTTCCAAAATTCGAATTCAATATGGGAAATTAACAATTGAAACTTTCCAGATTAATTAAAAGAAGTATTTATAACATTACTGCATTAATAGATTTTTAAAATAGTTAAAATTTTGAAGAAAAATGAAAAAGGTATACGAACCGAGTAAATGACCTGTGTGTTCTTCCAGGTTTGACAATTAAGATTCTGTGAAGGGTGTTTGGGATTGGTAAATGTCGTAGCAGATGGAATGTGTTAATATCCTTAATAATTTCGTTTGTTTTGTAGCAATTTGGATCGACAGGAATACCTCCAATCATACAGAATTTTATAAAAAAAATAAAGAACGAATATATACTGATTTGTACTAACGATTTGGTTGTCTAACACTTTAGAAGATTCAAACAAAGATTATATACAATGATTGATTAAGAGGTGAAACAGAATTTTTGTGTTTGTTATACGGAGTATATATATTGATTTATCAGTATCTACACATGTACGTATATATATCTATAATACAGTATGTATCTGTATAATGTACATATACGGAGTATATATCTGTATAATGTATGTATATATGTGTATAACAGTATTATGTATATGTATTTATATATATATATATATATATATATATATATATATATATATATATATATATATATATATATATATATATATATATATATATATATATATAATTATTATATATCTGTATTTATAATAATCTGAATCCTATTTTTGATAATTGACTAATATAATTATATTAATAATATACTAATATTATTAATAATAATCATATTCTTAATAAAGACTAATAATAATAATTGACAAATAATAATATGATAATGTTAATGTTAACAATAATTGATAATTTTAACTATTGCAGTTACTAGTAATGATAATAATATAAATGATAGTAATAATCTCATTAGTTATAATAATAATATTACTATTGATCATGCATATTTTTACCATAGGGTTTAACATGCCTGCTCAATACGTTATTGGGGTTTAAGGATCTTAGAACGAGGCTCTCCAGTCCAGTTACCGTGAATAACCCCGGCCGACATGATGATGTCGGTGGGGTGGCCAAGTAAGGTCGTAGGTGCTAGTTACTCAAGAAACTAACCTGTTAACCTTGAGAAGATGCTAGATGATGTTGGATACGTAAGATGTGCAACAGGTGATGGTTACGTAACGTGATGATCTTTAGAATGATAGTTAGGGTTTGTATATATAGGCAAACCCTAATTCTAGAACCGACTACGATTGTTGCAATCCTTTCCATAACTAACTCCCCCGAATCTCGGATATAATTATAGAAAAGATATTAACTTGATAACCAAGTAACTGCTGCACAGGGAACAAAGGCATTCGATACGAATCCGCATACCGCATGCCGCATGCGAGTTAACACGCACGCATGCCTCATTGCGTCTGCGGTCTGCGGTATCATTATGTCCCCCCAGTTTGATGTTATTTGACGCAAGACATATGATATCAAACTATTAAGCGAAAAAGGAAAAGACAAGAAAACGTCTAGCATTGAATTTTCCGCGTGCGCCTCGATGTCATTAAATGCCTGTCACTGTCGCAGAAACCAATTTGGCTGACAAGACAGAAAGTGGCAGTTGATAGTCGCGCGTAAGACCACGCGCCCCTAGTTAATCATACCATACTGTCATCCACGCGCGTAAAGAAAATGCTTTCCGTTGATTGCGTTACACGTTGATAATGCTAAAAAGGAACATATATTTCATAGCATTATCCCTCAAGAAAGACAAGCTTTTAGTTGCAACTGTTCTATTTACAAGTGATATTCGTTTAAATAATAAAAGGTGAAGACAAAAGACAGATTCGACGAATTGAAGACGCAAATGACCAAAAAGCTCAAAAGTACAAAGTACAATCAAAGTGGTTTCAAATTATTGATGAGAAACGTCTCGAAATTACAAAAGTACAAGACGCAAAATGCAAAATACAGGATATTAAATTGTACGCAAGGACGTTCGAAAATCTGGAACCGGGACCAAAGTCAACTCTCAACATGCGACGCAACAGAGCAAAAATTACAAGTCAACTATGCGCATAAATATAATATAATATATATATATATATAATTACTTAAAATTATATATATTATATTTATATTAATAAAAGTGTCGGCAAACTATTGAACCTGTGAATGTTAGTTGAGAAATACGGCTATGCGATCGCATGGCTTCGAAGAGGAAAACTCATGCGATCGCATGATGTACAGTATAGGGCTACATTGCTATAAAAAGGCATCTTGTCGAACGATATATCCTACATCATCTCTCTATCTATCACTCGTATATATATATATTTATATTATAATTTTAATTTTAATTTTAAATTCTAATAATAAGGGTATGTTAGCGAATGTTGTAAGGGTGTAAGTCGAAATTCTGTCCGTGTAACGCTACGCTATTTTTAATCACTGTAAGTTATGGTTAATGTTATTTTAAAATTAATGTCTCGTAGCTAAGTTATTATTATGCTTATTTAATGCCGAAGTAATCTTGATGTTGGGCTAAATATTAAAATTGGGTAATTGGGCTTTGGACCATAATTGAGGTTTGGATAAAAGAACGACACTTGTGGAAATTAGACTATGGGCTATTAATGGGTTTTATATTAACTAAATGATACTTCGTTAATTTAATATATAGACTTATAATTTGACGTATTTATATATAACCACATACGCTTGACTGGTTACGGTGGCCAATAATTGTTCATTTTACCGGACACGGAACTGGATTAATAGTTAATAGACTTGTTGAAATAGGGGTGGATTACATTCAAGGGTAATTGGTGTAATTGATAAAACAAAGTAGTAAAACCTTGGTTTACACGCAGTCGATAACCTGGTGTATTCATTAAACAAAGTATTAAGACCTTGTTACAATTCGAATCCCCAATTAGTTGAAATATTTGACTTCGGAAATAAGAATAATATGACGAAGACTTCTGCATTTTATGATTATGACTGATGGATTATTATGGACAAATCCGTATGGACATATTGAATAATCCAGGACAAAGAACAATTATCCCATGGGAATAAACTAAAAACAACACGTCGAACATCATGATTACGGAAGTTTAAATAAGCATAATTCCTTTATTTCATATTTAATTGCACTTTTAATTATCGCACTTTTATTTATTGTCATTTTATTTAATTGCATTTTTAATTATCGTACTATTTAATTATCGCAATTTTATTTTATCGCACTTTTATTTATCGCAATTTCATTATCGTTATTTACTTTACGCTTTAAATTAAGTTATATTTATTTTTAATATTTTACATTAGGTTTTAACGGCGACTAAAGTTTTAAAATCGACAAACCGGTCATTAAACGGTAAAAACCCCCTTTATAATAATAATAATACTACTTATATATATTTTTGTATTTTTACAATTATAAGTTAAAACTAATATAGCGTTAAGCTTGTTTTAAATCTCCCTGTGGAACGAACCGGACTTACTAAAAACTACACTACTGTACGATTAGGTACACTGCCTATAAGTGTTATAGCAAGGTTTAGGTATATCCACTCTATAAATAAATAAATCACTTGTGTAAAATTGTATCGTATTTAATAGTATTTCCTTGTAAAAATTATAACTATTTTATACACCACCTCGCACACATCAAGTATTTTTGGCGCCGCTGCCGGGGACAGCTAAAACGCCGAAAGCGCAACGCTAAATATATAAATATATAAAAAAAATAATACAAAAAATAATACAAAATATATATATATATATATATATATATATATATATATATATATATATATATATATATATATATATATATATATATATATATATATATATATATATATATATATATATATATATATATATATATATATATATAAGAATTTGTTACATATATATATAAAATTATAAAGTTTCTTTATTTTTATTTTAGTTTTTAAAATACAAGTTTTTATTTATTTATATATTTATTTATTAAAACAAAAAACAGAAAAAAAAAATATAAAACCATTCGGCCCGATCACTGTTGCACTCCAGGTTCTGGCCCAAATTCGCAGACCATGCGATCGCATGGTATTTCAACGGTCAGGCCATGCGATCGCATGACCTGATTTGACTCGCCTGGTAACCTCAGCCGACAGTAGGGTGTAATTATTATTATTATTAATATTTAATTAAAACCCTAATTAGGGTTTAGTTATTTAATTATTTAGTTTAGTTTTTATTTAATTTATATTATTAAGTTTAATTAGTTTAATTAAATTACAAAATTAATAGTTTTATAAAATAAATAATATAAAAATAATATTTTTATAAAAATTGTACTTTTTACAACTTTAAGTATATTTTTATATTTTGTATCTTTTTATTCATTTTAGCGTAATATTTGTATTTTTCGCTCGTAATTAGATCTAAATCATAGTTTTTGACGTAGTTATTTTTATTCCTAGATTTCTAGGCTTTGCCGTAAAATCCCTTAAGTGCTTTTTATTTAGACTAAGATTTATGTGCCTTAGAAATTTGCGACGCCGTTTTATATATTTTAGTACCTTTTTTTAAGTTATTGCCATTTGGGATATAGTATTTCTCTAAGCTTTAATATTTTTAGATGCAACTTTTAATTCTTAGTTTTTAGACTTTTAAGTTTCGACGCGCTACTTTCTTATTTTTATTTTTCGACGCCTTTTATTTTTCGACGTTTTTCGACGCGTTCTTTTTCTTTCTTATTTCTCGACATTCTAGTTTTTAGAACTTAGAATTTTCTATTTCTTCTCTAAAATTTCTTTAAATTTCAACAAAAAATTATTTTAAGTGGTTGAATTGATAGACATCCAAATTTTTTGCTTCGTAGTAATACTTGGATTTGTTAGTGGCTGAGTTGTGAGCTTCCGATTTAAAGGGTTCTGGCTCCCTGCTGCAACTATTGGCTATTCGAAACGTGGGCAAAAGCAGAAAAGTCTATTAATTTGATAACTTATATAATTTTTATCTTTTATAACTAATAGGATATTCAGTGAATGCACCGAGCAAAACGTTCACCACCTTTTATACGTTCACCACCTGTAACTCGATCAAGACATCTAGCAAATATTGTCGCCGTTGATTTTTCTTTAGAATCGTCATCCAGTCGAACAAGTACTCCAATTCAAATTTCCGATAATCCATTTTTTGAACCCGACCTCACAATTGAGAATTCGGAGAATATTCAGGGACAATTCATAGATCCTAAACCATTAATCTTTCCTCCGGAATCACCAATCATTCAAACAGAGATTGTTGAGGAACGAACCATTAAATCAGAATCCTCTAGTGATTCAGATTCAACAAATTCAATTATGGAGAATCTGGAACCTCTAAGTATGGAAGACCGAATGAGAGCTAAACGCACTGGCCAAGGTCACGCAATTACTCAACCTGACATTAATGCGCCAGATTATGAAATTAAAGGACAAATCCTACATATGGTAACTAATCAATGCCAATTTAGTGGTGCACCGAAGGAAGATCCAAATGAATATCTTCATACATTTAATAGGATCTGTACACTATTTAAAATCCGAGAATTGGAGGATGAACAGATATATATCATGTTATTTCCCTGGACTTTAAAGGGAGAAGCCAAAGATTGGTTAGAATCGTTACCTGAAGGGGTGATTGATACATGGGACGTTTTAGTTGAAAAATTTCTTAAACAATTCTTTCTGGCATCTAAAGCCGTGAGACTTCAAGGAGAAATTGTTACGTTCACACAAAAACCAAATGAAACTCTATATGAGGCGTGGACAAGATTTGAAAAGTTATTAAGAGGATGTCCGCAACATGGTTTAGACACCTGTCAAATAGTACAAATATTCTACCAAGGATGCGACATCACTACACGAAAAGACATCGATATAGCAGCTGGTGGTTCCATTATGAAGAAAACCGCAACTGATGCTTACAAAATTATTGATAACACTGCTTCCCACTCACATGAGTGGCACCAATAAAAAGATATCGTTAGATCATCTAAAGCAGCTAGAGCCGATTCTAGCCATGACTTAGATTCCATTTCCGCAAAGATAGATGCTGTCGAGAGACGAATGGAAAAGATGACTAAGGATATACACTCAATAAGAATTAATTGTGAGCAGTGTGGAGGACCACATTTGACAAAAGATTGTCTTAGTATTGAACTAACAACAGAACAAAGAGAGAATGTTTCATATATAAACCAAAGGCCTGGAAATAATTATCAGAATAATTATCAACCGCCAAGACAAATCTACAATCAAAATCAGAATTATAACCGAAATGTTCCATACAACAACCAACAAGGTCCAAGCAATAAACAAGTATCCAATAATACTTACAATCAGCAAAGACCTATTTTTCAAAACAAACCACCACAAACCGATGATAAAAAGCCAAATTTAGAAGATATGATGTCGAAGCTAGTTGAATCTCAAACACAGTTTTTCACATCTCAGAAACAAACGAATGAACAAAATGCTCAAGCATTTATAAATCAACAAGCTTCTATTCAAAATTTGGAACAAGAAGTAAGTATCCTAGCAAGGTTAATAGGTGAAAAAAAACCGGGAAGTCTACCTAGTGATACAAATGCTAACCCCCGAAATGAAACAGCTAAAGCCATTACCACAAGAAGTGGTATTACACTTAAACCACCTGAAATACCTGTAATTTCTGATGAAGCTATTCCTACTTCACAAGAACCACAATCTGAACAAGATAAGAAAAAAGAACCGGTAGTTGAAAAGGTTAATGAAGATAGCACAGTTAAGGCTAAACCTTATGTTAAACCATACCAACCACCACTTCCTTACCCAAGTAAAATGAGAAAAGAGAGACTTGAAGCCGAGCAATCCAAATTCTTGGATATGTTTAAACAGATAAATGTTAATCTTCCTTTCATTGATGTGATTTCAGGAATGCCTAGATATGCTAAATTCTTGAAAGATCTAATCACAAATAGAAAGAAAATGGAAGAACTCTCGGCTGTTACTATGAATGCAAATTGTTCTGCAGTGCTGTTGAATAAGATACCAGAAAAATTATCTGATCCAGGAAGTTTCACGATTCCATGTTTTCTGGGTAGTCTTAGTTCAATAGAAGCATTGGCAGACTTAGGTGGTAGTATAAATTTAATGCCGTATTCACTATACGCTAAACTAGACCTTGGAGAATTGAAACCAACACGAATAAGCATACAACTAGCCGATCGATCAGAAAATATCCTAGAGGGATAATGGAGAACATGCTAGTTAAAGTTGGTACTTTAGTATTTCCAGTAGATTTTGTTATTCTGGACATGGAAGAAGATTCTCGAGTTCCTCTCATATTAGGAATATCATTCTTAAACACGGCTAAAGCAATAATAGACGTATTTGGTAAGAAACTGACCCTAAGTATAGAGGACGAGAGTGTTACCTTTTCTGTTGATAGAGCCATGCAACAACCGCAATCTGCAGATGATACATGTTTTTATATTCAAACTATAGATTCACATGCAGAATTGTTAGAAGAATTTCCAGAATTACAAGGAACAGGAGAATGTTCTTTAGGAGAAGGAACTGAACCAATTGATGAAACTGAAATGTTAACTACACTTACGGCTAATGGAAATGAACCAACAACAGAAGAAATTTAAATGCTAAAAGAAGAAGACTGATATCGATATAAATCATCGATAGAAGAACCACCGACATTAGAGTTAAAGCCACTTCCAAACCATTTGGAATATGCTTATTTACATGGTGAATCTGAATTACCTGTAATAATATCGTCTTCTGTTACTGAAAATGAAAAATCACAACTCATTTCTGTGCTAAAAGCTCAAAAACCAGCTATTGCATGGAAAATTCATGATATTAAAGGAATAAGTCCTTCGTATTGCACATATAAAATCCTTATGGAAGAAGGTCATAAAACGTATGTGCAACGCCAACGAAGACTAAATCCGAATATGCAAGATGTTGTTAAGAAAGAAATTATTAAACTGCTTGATGCAGGTTTAATTTATCCAATTTCTGATAGTCCATGGGTAAGCCCAGTTTAATGCGTACCTAAGAAGGGTGGCATGACTGTTATCACAAATGGGAAAAATGAGCTTATTCCTACTAGGACTGTAACAGGATGGCGTGTCTGTATTGATTATAGAAAATTAAATGACGCCACCAGAAAAGATCACTTTCCCTTACCTTTCATTGATCAAATGTTGGAAAGATTAGCCGGAAATAGTTACTATTATTTTCTTGATGGTTTTTCCGAATATTTTCAAATTCCAATAGCACTCGAGGATCAAGAGAAAACCACATTCACGTGCCCTTATTGTACTTTTACTTACAAACGCATGCCATTTGGACTTTACAATGCCCCTGCAACCTTTCAAAGGTGCATGATGGCGATTTTTCACGACATGATAGAAGAATGCGTGGAAGTTTTCATGGATGAGTTTTCAGTCTTCGGTGATACTTTTGAAACATGTCTAATTAATCTTGAACGAATGCTTATTAGATGCGAACAATCAAATCTAGTACTTAATTGGGAGAAATGCCATTTCATGGTTAAAGAATGCATCGTTCTTGGACATAAAATCTCAAAGGAAGGAATTGAAGTGGATAGAGCTAAAGTAGATGTAATTGCTAAAATTCCACATCCCACCAATGTTAGAGGAGTTAGGAGTTTTCTAGGGCATGCCAGTTTTTACCGACGTTTCATAAAAGATTTTTCTAAAATTTCCACTCCTATGAATAAACTCCTAGAAAAAGATGCTCCATTTATATTTTCAGATGAATGCATCAAATCTTTTAATATTCTTAAAGAAAAACTCACTAATGCGCCGATTATGATAACTCCAAATTGGAATCTACCGTTTAAACTAATGTGCGATGCAAGTGATTTTGCAATGGGAGCCGTTTTAGGACAAAGGATTGAAAAACGATTTCAACCTATTTATTATGCTAGTAAGATGTTACAAGGAGTACAAACGAATTACACAACTACTAAAAAAGAACTCCTTGCTATTGTCTTTGCTTTTGACAAATTTCGTTCATATCTCGTTCTAGCTAAAACGGTGGTCTATACCGACCATTCTGCTCTTAGATACCTATTTTCAAAACAAGATGCCAAACCACGATTAATTCGTTGGATCTTACTCTTACAAGAGTTCGATATTGAAATTCGAGATAAAAAAGGAGCAGAAAATCTCGCCGCCGATCATCTTTCTCGTCTTGAAAATCCCGAATTAGAAGTTCTAAATGAATCGGCCATACAAGACAACTTTCCTGATGAATATCTATTGAAGATAGATTATAATGAAATTCCATGGTTTGCAGACTATGCAAACTACTTAGTATGTGGATTCCTTGAAAAAGGATTATCGTACCAAAAACGAAAGAAATTCTTTAGTGATATAAAACACTATTTCTGGGAAGATCCACATTTGTTTAAAAGTTGTCCCGATGGAATAATACGCCGATGTGTATTCGGAGATGAAGCTAGTCAAATCTTAAACCATTGTCACACAGGACCAACATGAGGGCATTATGGGCCTTAACTCACAGCAAGAAAAGTTTACGATGCTGGATTATATTGGCCTACAATTTTCAAAGACGCACACCTTCTTTGCAAATCCTGTGATGCTTGTCAAAGGGCCGGAAAAATAAGTCAACGTGATGAAATACCACAAAATGTCATTCAAGTATGTGAAGTATTTGACGTTTGGGGTATTGACTTTATGGGTCCATTTCCAAAATCTCATAATAATCTATACATTCTCGTTGCCATTGATTATGTATCTAAATGGGCGAAACACAAGCTCTCCCGACTAACGATGCACGAGTTGTAGTCAACTATTTAAAATGTCTTTTTGCTAGGTTTGGAACACCGAAAGCTTTAATAAATGATCGGGGTACTCATTTCTGTAATAATCAACTTGAGAAAGTTCTCAAAAGATATGGAGTAACTCATAAAATCTCCACTGCTTATCATCCACAAACAAGTGGACAAGTTGAAAATACCAACCGAGCATTAAAACGTATTCTAGAGAAAACCGTAGGATCAAATCTGAAGGAAAGGTAAATGAAATTGGAGGATGCACTCTGGGCTTTTAGAACAGCCTACAAAACTCCAATTGGAACCATACCTTTTAAACTCGTTTACGAAAAAGCATGTCATCTTCCAGTAGAAATTGAACACAAAGCATTTTGGGCTTTGAAGACATGTAATCTTGATTTACATGAAGCCAGACGTCTACGGTTAAGCCAACTAAATGAATTAGAAGAATTGAGACATGAAGCATACGAAAATTCCTTAATCTATAAGGAAAGAACGAAGAAATGACATGATAAAAGAATCAGAAGTTCAAAAGAATTTAAAGAAGGAGATAGAGTTCTTCTTTTCAATTCACGATTCAAGCTATTTCCTGGAAAATTGAAATCAAGATAGTCTGGACCATTTATAGTCAAAAGAGTTTTCCCATACGAAACAATAGAGTTAATAAATTCAAATGGGATTGAATTTAAAGTTAATGGTCACAGAGTTAAACATTACGTACATGATCCGATGGAAGTTGACAACGAAGTTAATCACAATTTCAACACCACAGCTAACTAACAAAAAGCTCCGGTCTTAACGCCCCTACTACTGCTATACAGCCTTTCCTCGGGTTCGTAGAGTCGGGTTTCCCGTTTACCGTGGGTGTGGGGAGAATCAAGTCTTTAAAGGATAATATATATTTCTGTTAGAGTTAGATATTCTATTTTCGTGTAGTTCTTGAGAATGGAATCCGAATGGTCTTTCCCTAGCAGGCCCTAAAGAACTAGTCTTCTCCCCCCATTCTGAATTTTTATTTTTTTTAGGTTTTACGAGATGAAGAATTCTTGTGAACTAAACCATGGTTTAATGCTACATGCTTTAATCACTAAACGTAATAATGACACCCTTCCAAGTGAATTGGTATCATTCATCAGAGGCAAATTAGACGGAGTAAGAAAAGAATCCAGAAACGAAAATAATAAGTTACATTTTGGTAAAGAAAAATCAAAATTCGCAGCGAAAAGAAGAGCACGGCACCTTGAAAAATGTCACAAATGCGAAAAATGGTCACACGAAGGAAAATGCTCGACGAATCAGACATATTCCAATACCGAATTCGTTACTTTATGCAGAGATGGACCGTTCATATGTTTCGAAGAAAAAACGTTAAATGCTCGAGGTTAGGCCTATGTAGCTATGGAAAACCAATTAGTCCGACTATCTTATGATTGGGCTAAAGCAGGTCACTGAGAATTCTATCTCACATGTAAGTATGTACAGTTTTTATTTTTATTTTTATTTTTAACCTTTTGATAATAAACATTAAATCGTTCACTATAAAGTATTAAATTGGTATTCAATAAAATTAGGTATGCGTAACTGAAATTATTGATATCATAAAAAAATTTATTACATCACTGCGAAATTTACCGTTTATTCTTAAGGTATAAATACCTTTAATCAATCAAACCAAAATATTTCAGAAATTCGTCAGGAGTAAAACTAGGTAATATAGCCGAAATTACTTTACCGAAAAGAGGGGCGTATATTTTTGATAATATTTGATTGATTAAAGTGTGATAAAAGACCAAAAAGATTTTTAATTTTATTTTTACCATGTTTTTAAAATTAATATTTAAATATTAAATTATTATTGTAAACTTTTTAAAATCAATATGTTTAAGTTTGTAAATATTTGAAAAATTAATATTTTTAATATAAGTTTGTATCTATAAAAACAAAAATATAATAAAAGTTTGGTGTGAATTTTCAATTTTCATTATATTAATTTTTAATTTTATGCATTTTAAATTTAAGTTTGGTGTGAATTTAAAAACAAATATATACTTTATTTCACTAAGATAAAAATATGATTTTTAAAATTCGTCGTGAGTTGAAGACTTGGTCATTGAACCGAAATTGCTCTACCCAAGGGAGGGACGAGAACTTTTATTATCATTATTTTTAATCTTATTGAATTAAAGTATGCCAAAAACATTTAAAAAAAAAAACAAACGCCAATATGTTTGGAAACTTTGGTAAAATTTAATCATTTTTCTACGCTAATAACCCTCAATAATTTAAATTGTACTGATTTCTTGCAAATGAGGGCATTGCAAGATCTTAAGTGTGGGAAGGGGTTAAATTCTTTCGGATTTTTAAAATTTTTAGACTTATACACTTGGTTACCATTAGAAATACTAGTAACGCAGTAGTTGTATTAGAATCTAGTGCTCTCTGATAATAAAGAACAGCCCTAGTCTTATATACTGACTACCCAATTCTAGTAAATTTTTCAAAATTTTCAATTAAATGAATTCAAAATCATGTTTATACATATTTATGAACGATAAAACTAGGTGTTAACACCGAAATTATTGTTACCTCGGAAAGGACATAAATTGAGAAACAACCTAAAATGTTAGAATTCATTTAAAATGGAATAGAGGACAATAAAAAAACAAAGAAAGGAAAATAAAAGCCAAGTGTGGGAAAAATTACCAAGTTTTTTAAAACATATATCACATATTTTGTACAAAGATACTTTTGTTTTAGACTAAACTAATCAGTTTTACCCGATTTACTGTAATATATTTGAAAGAAAGATGGATCTACACGATGAATCAATTCCATCATTAAAAGGAAGTAAAGTCTTCCGAAAAAGAAACGCGCTTCTTGATTTAGGTCAGGAAGTTGTCGTCCAGACCAGCTGTAGGTTGACGAAAAATCTAGAAAAGTCATCACTAAAATCAGCAGGAAATCTACGGACCTCAGCATCAAACAGGGTCGCCAAGTGGTCAGACTTATCCTAACTATGAGAGGATCTGTCTCGTAAAATGGGGAGGACGCCGTGCAAATTAGCTTGATAAGACTAATGAATCAGACCCCCAGAAAAGGATAATCTCCTTAAAAGATCAAAAATCAGCTTATAAGCCTGATATTACTCAATCCTTGAGATTGACTTTTAAAGGTTGAGAATTACAAACTCATGGAATTCGATAATATCTAAACTCGAGCTTGAACGAGAAAATATTTTGATCAAAATTACAAACCGATTTGTTTTCTGAAAAACCCATTTTTAATGCGTTCATTACCATTGAACGTAAAATCCTAGGAATTCACCTGGAATTCATTAGGTCACCTGAACCAAATTGGGTGTCAACCGTAAGAACGGTGGTTGCATAGCATGGTCAAAGATAGGACCTTGTGCCAGATCGAAAAACCATAAGGGTGTGCTTTACTATTGCTCCTACAAAGGATAGTAATTGCATCCGACACGTTATAGACCATAATTAAAAGCATGTCAGGGGACATTGCCTTAACAGTTGCTTGTTCAACACTTTCCTTTACAACCGGACGGTAGTTTACCGAAAGGTAATATACGGAGCAAGTAGACTGGACGTGTTGTTTTCCCAATACAAGGTTAGCAAGTGGGTGACACAAAACCGCAAGTTTTGAGCTAAAATTTTCAAATATGAAACCCACCAAACCCACAAAAACAATTTGCAAACACCGGTGAAGGGTTATTCCGGAAAACTTATCTAGGGTAAAAGCTAGATTGTATTTTCAAAAGATCAAATGTTTTCATAAAGATCCAATTTCCTTAAGGATCTAAATTTTTATAGTCATATGGGACTGTAAACCACATCGTTACTACCATTGTTCATACCGCCGTATAGAAATCACTCATGTACAAAGTGTGAAGAATAAAGAAGTGATTCTAGTATTTTTATTTCAAGACTATATTGCTTGAGGACAAGCAACGCTCAAGTGTGGGAATATTTGATAATGCTAAAAACGAACATATATTTCATAGCATTATTCCTCAAGAAAGACAAGCTTTTAGTTGCAACTGTTCTATTTACAAGTGATATTCGTTTAAATAATAAAAGGTAAAGATAAAAGACAGATTCGACGAATTGAAGACGCAAACGACCAAAAAGCTCAAAAGTACAAAGTACAATCAAAGTGGTTTCAAATTATTGATGAGAAACGTCTCGAAATTACAAGAGTACAAGACGCGAAACGCAAAATACAAGATATTAAATTGTACACAAGGACGTTCGAAAATCCGGAACCGGGACCAAAGTCAACTCTCAACGCGCGACGCAACGGAGCAAAAATTACAAGTCAACTATGCGCATAAATATAATATAATATATATATAATTACTTAAAATTATATATATTATATTTATATTAATAAAAGTGTCGGCAAACTATTGAACCTGTGAATGTTAGCTGAGAAATACGGCCATGTGATCGCATGGCTTCGAAGAGGAAAACTCATGCGATCGCATGATGTACAGTATCGGGCCACATTGCTATAAAAAGGCAGCTTGTCGAACGATATATCCTACATCATCTCTCTATCTATCACTCGTATATATATATATATATATATATATATATATATATATATATATATATATATATATATATATATATATATATATATATATATATATATATATATATATATATATATTATAATTTTAATTTTAATTTTAAATTCTAATAATAAGGGTATGTTAGCGAATGTTGTAAGGGTGTAAGTCGAAATTCTGTCCGTGTAACGCTACGCTATTTTTAATCACTGTAAGTTATGGTAAATGTTATTTTTAAATTAATGTCTCGTAGCTAAGTTATTATTATGCTTATTTAATGCCGAAGTAATCATGATGTTGGGCTAAATATTAAAATTGGGTAATTGGGCTTTGGACCATAATTGGGGTTTGGATAAAAGAACGACACTTGTGAAAATTAGACTATGGGCTATTATGGGCTTTATATTAACTAAATGATACTTCGTTAATTTAATATATAGACTTATAATTTGACGTATTTATATATAACCACATACGCTTGACTGGGTACGGTGGGCGGGATATCTATAAATACCAATAATTGTTCATTTTACCGGACACGGAACTGGATTAATCGTTAATAGACTTGTTGAAACAGGGGTGGATTACATTCAAGCGTAATTGGTGTAATTGTTAACAAAGTAGTAAAACCTTGGTTTACACGCAGTCGATAACCTAGTGTATTCATTAAATAAAGTATTAAGACCTTGTTACAATTCGAATCCCCAATTAGTTGGAATATTTGACTTCGGAAATAAGAATAATATGACGAAGACTTCCGCATTTTATGATTATGACTGATGGACTATTATGGAAAAATCCGTATGGACATATTGAATAATCCAGGACAAAGAACAATTAACCCATGGGAATAAACTAAAAACAACACGTCGAACATCATGATTACGGAAGTTTAAATAAGCATAATTCCTTTATTTCATATTTAATTGCACTTTTAATTATCGCACTTTTATTTATTGTCATTTTATTTAATTGCATTTTTAATTATCGTACTCTTTTATTATCGCAATTTTATTTTATCGCACTTTTATTTATCGCAATTTCATTATCGTTATTTACTTTAGGCTTTAAATTAAGTTATATTTATTTTTAATATTTTACATTAGGTTTTAACTGCGACTAAAGTTTTAAAATCGACAAACCGGTCATTAAACGGTAAAAACCTCCTTTATAATAATAATACTACTTATATATATTTTTGTATTTTTACAATTATAAGTTAAAACTAATATAGCGTTAAGCTTGTTTTAAGTCTCCCTGTGAAACGAACCGGACTTACTATAAACTACACTGCTGTACTATTAGGTACACTTCCTATAAGTGTTGTAGCAAGGTTTAGGTATATCCACTCTATAAATAAATAAATCACTTGTATAAAATTGTATCATATTTAGTAGTATTTCCTTGTAAAAATTATAACTATTTTATACACCACCTCGCACACATCACACGTGTACAGCCAGGATGAGACCGTTTCACCCCAAGCCTTCTAATCTTCACTATAAATAGACGGCACTCACCCTCATTTCTACTTTTCTACCATTTGCTTCTCCAATACGCTGCCGATTTCTTTTCTGATCAAATCTCGAATATTCCGGCCAACTTCGAAAGGTTAGTTATTCTTCATTCACTCTACAGAAAATGACTAAAGCTAACGAGACTTATGTAGATAGTGTAGTGTCTATTATAGAGCAGAAGCATATCGATTCCTTAGTTAAACATTACCCACCTCTAGCACAGTACAATCCGGTGCCACCCTTGTCTACTCAGCGTGCCCACAAACCACCGGAGAAGAAGGTAGCCATATACGAGCATGCGTTTAAGCATGGTAATTTTAGGGTGCCTCCTTCCAACTTCTTTTTAGGCGTCCTAGATCACTTTGGCGTAGGATTAGGGCAATTACACCCTTACGCACTAGGAAAAATTGTGCTGTTTGAGATGTGGTGCGCTGCACTCAATAAGGTTCCCTTAGTGAAGGTGTTCTGTCACCTATACCGCTTAGCGAATCATCACAAGTCTTGGTTCACTTTCTTCGCTTGCTAAAACTTCACCAAAACCCCTAAATCAAACGCGGGCCAATGGAAAGAAGCTTTCTTTTTCTTTGACCAAACTGTAGTTGGGGCCAACTTTCCGCAAACACTTATCTGGTGCGAAAGCGTGGCCAAGGATGTGAACAAAACCCCCGCTCTTGATGATGAAGAAACGAAGCTGCTAGCGGAGTGTGCTAACGCACAACTCGTGCACCGCTCATATGGGAATGTGATGTTGCAGTTAGGAAACATATCCGCGCACTGACCGTGGGAGAATCTGCGTCCGGCCATTGTCGCACCGAATGGTAAGGGTAGGATTAATACAAATGCATATAAATATATAAAACCACTAGCGCATTCGTACAGGTTCTGATATTGCGTGTATGTTTGCAGAGATGAAGATGAAGAAGGTGCTCACTGCGGAGGACATCGCGGCATTTCTTTCCGCAAACAAAATGTCAATGAGCCGCTTGAGCAGGAAAAGACTGGCGAGAATGAGGGGCCAGCACCAGCCACCTCGGGCAACAAACGCAAGGCTGCCGACACCACCCAAGCCAAGCAGAAAAAGAAGAAACTTACTCCCAAACAGGTGGAGGACATGTGGAACGACAACTTTGTTCCCGTTGATCCAACATCCGCAGACCTACCTCCCCGCATTACTGGTAAGCGTCACCTCGTTTGTATAGATACCGCACTTAATTTTTAAGTGTTAACGTATTACCCCCTGTGCAGAGCATGTTGAGGAGACGCACCACACTCCACCGCAAGGTAATCCGGAGCTTGAAGCCACCGCCACATCAAAAGACAAGGCGATTCATCTTGATTCCGATTCTGCACCGACTCCACCTCGCGGCAGCTTTTGCCTGGCCACCTTGAGCCAACTCACCCAGTCCTCCGCCGAGAACGCCGCAGAGCAATCTGCCTTCATACAACAAATATTTCTTGCAGAGTTTCGCGACCAGCTATCCGCACTACCCGTCAACCAAGCACACAACGCCTTTATCCAAAACGGCCTTGTGTTCTTTGGTATGTTTGTGGATCAGGCTCGCCGATCCACAAGTTTGTATCAAGTGGCCGTGCGGAAAGAAACAGAGATGGGGCTGCTGCAGGCGGGTGTTGAGCAGGTGAAAAAAGACAGGGATGCCGCGGTAGAGGCGAGCAAGGCTGTAGAGTTGACTGCGGTGGAAACTATAACCGCATTGATTGAGGAAAGAAAGAAAAACCGCGAATTGGTTGGTGCGATCGACCAAGCTAAAGGGGAGACTGAGCGTCTGCGGATGGAGCTAGAAAGGGTAACGAGGGAAAAGGATGACGCGGTTACAGGTCACGAAATAGCCGAAGCGGACTTGTTAAAGCTACGCACCGCCCTTCCGACCATTGCGCAAAAGGTCATGGATTCCTGGCCCGTAACCGAGAAGTTCAATGTCAACATTGATGCGGTTAAGGATCACGAAACCAACAAGGCAATGGTGGAGGTGGTCAAAGGATGCGGTATGACGCCCCCGTACCCCGACGTTGTGCAGAAATATTTGAAAGAGGGTACGGCCCTGACGCTCCTGGAAGCCGAAGACGCCATCACGACCATCCCAATCCCCTTGATCAACGCTTTTGCTGCGGACCCGAACATGCCAGTTGACGGGTTTCTCAAGGAAGAGTTTTAGCTGTATCTTCTAATTGTTTGCGCCGTAGGTCCTATGATTTAGGAAGGCAATTGTAAAATCAATTCTTGAGCCGTAAGTCCCGTGTAGGGCAGGCGTTTATTACAATTTGTAATTTGTAATGACTTAATTTTATTTGTATATATTGGTGACCTGCATGCGTGGTGTATTATTTTGTTTATATATCGCGAATCAAAACAAAGGATGAACCGCATGCCTATGCGAATAGTTAACCAAAACTAATGCGCATGCACAGGTTTCGCGTAAAATAAGCCAATACTTTAGCAATTTTACCGTGTACTAATTTATACTCAAAAGCTACTATGTTATTGCTTTGTCATGTGCTAGAGGTGAACTTAAGCTGTATGGTAAGCAACGCAACTAAAAACAAACCAATGTTTTTATACTTAAGAGTTCCTCACGCAAACCAATGCGAGAGTAACTACGCACAAGCAAACCAATGCTTGTATTTTTAAGTCGACTTGGCAGCCATCTAGTCTGCGTTGCGGTTGGCTAGGGGAAAACCAATTCCCTTCGCCTGCCATTAATGTCTAGCCTTGTAACCAAACAGGCTTCTGCCGCACGTGAAATGTCCCGTTCATATTGATTATAAATGTTCCATATTAATTGATTTCGTTGCGAGGTTTTGACCTCTATATGAGACGTTTTTCAAAGACTGCTTTCATTTTTAAAACAACCATAACCTTTATTTTATCAATATAGGTTTCAAAAGCATTACGTAGATTATCAAATAATGATAATCTAAAATATACTGTTTACACACGACCATTACATAATGGCTTACAATAGAAATATATTACATCGACATATGTTTCTTGAATGCAGTTTTTACATAATATCATACAAACATGGACTCCAAATCTTGTCCTTATTTTAATATGCAACAGCGGAAGCTCTTAATATTCACCTGAGAATAAACATGCTTTAAACGTCAACAAAAATGTTGGTGAGTTATAGGTTTAACCTATATATATCAAATCGTAACAATAGACCACAAGATTTCATATTTCAATATACATCCCATACATAGAGATAAAAATCATTCATATGGAGAACACCTGGTAACCGACATTAACAAGATGCATATATAAAAATATCCCCATCATTCCGGGACACCCTTCGGATATGATATAAATTTCGAAGTACTAAAGCATCCGGTACTTTGGATGAGGTTTGTTAGGCCTAATAGATCTATCTTTAGGATTCGCGTCAATTAGGGTGTCTGTTCCCTAATTCTTAGATTACCAGACTTAATAAAAAGGGGCATATTCGATTTCGATAATTCAACCATAGAATGTAGTTTCACGTACTTGTGTCTATTTTGTAAATCATTTATAAAACCTGCATGTATTCTCATCCCAAAAATATTAGATTTTAAAAGTGGGACTATAACTCACTTTCACAGATATTTCCTTCCTTGAAAATAAGACTTGGCCACGAATCGATTCACGAACCTATACAAATATGTACATATATATCAAAGTATGATCAAAATATAATTACCACCATTTTTATTATGTTTTAAAGATTTGAGTGTATTAAGTCAGCTGTCCTCGTTAATAACCTACAACTAGTTGTCCACAGTTAGATGTACAGAAATAAATCGATATATATTATCTTGAATCAATCCACGACCCAGTGTATACACGTCTCAGGCTAGATCACAACTCAAAGTATATATATTTTTAGAATCAACCTCAACCCTGTATAGCTAACTCCAACATTACTGCATATAGAGTGTCTATGGTTGTTCCAAATAATATATATACATGGGTCGATATGATATGTCAAAACATTTGCATACGTGTCTATGGTATCCCAAGATTACATAATATATTAGAATATATGTATAATACAATATAAGTTAGCTAGGATATGATTTGTATAGATTTGTTAAACATTTTCCGTAGCTAAAAAGATCAAAAATATCCAATCTTGTTTTACCCATAACTTCTTCATTTTAAATCCGTTTTGAGTGAATCAAATTGCTATGGTTTTATATTGAACTCTAATTTTAGAATCCAAACATAAAAAGTATAGGTTTATAGTCGGAAATTTAAGTTACATGTCAATTACTAAAGAGGTAGTCATTTCCGTCGAAAGAACGACATCTTGATGACTATTTTGAAAAACATACTTTCACTTTGAGTTTAACCAAGATTTTTGGATATAGTTTCATGTTCATATGAAAAATTATTTTCCCAGAAGAACAACTTTTAAATCAAAGTTTATCATAGTTTTTAATTATCCAAACCAAAACAGCCCCCGGTTTCACTACGACGGCGTATATCCGATTTTATGGTGTTCATCGTGTTTCCAGGTTTTAAATCATTAAGTTAGCATATCATATAGATATAGAACATGTGTTTAGTTGATTTTAAAAGTTAAGTTAGAAGGATTAACATTTGTTTGCGAACAAGTTTAGAATTAAATAAACTATGTTCTAGTGATTAAAAGTTTAAACTTTCGAATAAGATAGCTTTATATGTATGAATCGAATGATGTTATGAACATCATTACTACCTCAAGTTTTATGGATAAAACTACCGGAAATGAGAAAAATGGATCTAGCTTCAAAGGATCCTTGGATGGCTTGAAAGTTCTTGATGCAGAATCATGACACGAAAACAGTTCAAGTAAGATTTTCACTCGAAATAAGATTGTTATAGTTGTAGAAATTGAATCAAAGTTTGAATATGAATATTACCTTGAATTAGAAATATAACTTACTATAAATAACAAAAGTTCCTTGATCTTAGATGATTACTTGGAATGGATTAGAAAGCTTGGAAGTAGACTTGCAAACTTGGAAGTATTCTTGATTTTTATGAAACTATACTTATGGAATTTATGAAGAGCAATTAGAACTTGAAGATGGAACTTGAGAGAGATTAATTAGATGAAGAAAATTGAAGAATGAAAGTGTTTGTAGGTGTTTTTGGTCGTTGGTATATGGATTAGATATAAAGGATATGTAATTTTGTTTTCATGTAAATAAGTCATGAATGATTACTAATATTTTTGTAATTTTATGAGTTATTTCATGCTAGTTGCCAAATGATGGTTCCCACATGTGTTAGGTGACTCACATGGGCTGCTAAGAGCTGATCATTGGAGTGTATATACTAATAGTACATACATCTAAAAGCTGTGTATTGTACGAGTATAAATACGGGTGCATACGAGTAGAATTGTTGATGAAACTGAACGAGGATGTAATTGTAAGTATTTTTGTTAAGTAGAAGTACTTTGATATGTGTCTTGAAGTCTTTCAAAAGTTTAAGAATACATATCAAAACACAACATGTATATACATTCTAATGGAGTCGTTAAGTCTTCGTTAGTCGTTACATGTAAGTGTTGTTTTGAAACCTTTAAGTTAACGATCTCAATTAATGTTGTTAACCCAATGTTTATTATATCAAATGAGATGTTAAATTATTATATTATCATGATATTATGATGTATGAATATCTCTTAATATGATATATACATTAAAATATCGTTACAACGATAATCGTTACATATAAGTCTCGTTTCGTAATTCTTGAGTTAGTAGTCTTGCTTTTACATATGTAGTTCATTGTTAACACACTTAATGATATATTTAAATATCATTTTATCATGTTAAATATAGTGTATCAATATCTTAATATGATAAATATATATTTAGTAGAAGTTATCATAACGATAATCGTTATATATATCATTTCGAGTTTCTTAACTTAGTAATCTCATTTCTTATGTATATCACACATTGTTAATATACTTAGTGAGATACTTACTCATCATAATCTCATGTCAACCATATATATATGTCTATATATACCACAACATTTAGTTTTTACAATTTTGTAACGTTCGTGAATCGCCGGTCAACTTGGGTGATCAATTGTCTATATGAAACTTATTTCATTTAATCAAGTCTTAACAAGTTTGATTGCTTAACACGTTGGAAACATTTAGTCATGTAAATATCAATCTCAATTAATATATATAAACATGGAAAAGTTCGGGTCACTATAGTTACTACTTATACTCATACGTATATAACCTCCTTGTTATATTACGTACCTATGTGCCCATATGCCTTTGTGCAGTGGTTTGTGAACCGGAAAATATCATTATTGACTCATATAGATTCTCAATAACTCAAAGACATTATAATGTCATCACTATTTACATTCATTAGAGTACCAGACTTAATAAAAAGGGGCATATTCGATTTCGATAATTCAACCATAGAATGTAGTTTCACGTACTTGTGTCTATTTTGTAAATCATTTATAAAACCTGCATGTATTCTCATCCCAAAAATATTAGATTTTAAAAGTGGGACTATAACTCACTTTCACATATTTTTACTTCGTCGGGAAGTAAGACTTGGCCACTGGTCGATTCACGAACCTATAACAAATATGTACATATATATCAAAGTATATTCAAAATATATTTACAACACTTTTAATACATTTTGATGTTTTAAGTTTATTAAGTCAGCTGTCCTCGTTAGTATCCTACAACTAGTTGTCCAACGTTAGATGTACAGAAAAAAATAGATATATATTATCTTGAATCAATCCACGACCCAGTATATACACATCTCAGGCTAGATCACAACTCAAAGTATATATATTTTTGGAATCAACCTCAACCCTGCATATAGAGTGTCTATGGTTGTTCCAAATAATATATACACATGGGTCGATATGATATGTCAAAACATTTGCATACGTGTCTATGGTATCCCAAGATTACATAATATATTAGAATACATGTATAATACAATATAAGTTAGCTAGGATATGATTAATATAGATTTGTTATCAATTTTCACGTAGCTACAACAAGAAAAATTATCCAATCTTGTTTTACCCATAACTTCTTCGTTTTAAATCCGTTTTGAGTGAATCAAATTGCTATGGTTTCATATTGAACTCTATTTTATGAATCTAAACAGAAAAATTATAGGTTTATAGTCGGAAATATTAGTTACAAGTCGTTTTTGTAAGAGGTAGTCATTTCAGTCGAAAGAACGACGTCTTGATGACCATTTTGAAAAACATACTTCCACTTTGAGTTTAACCATGATTTTTAGATATAGTTTCATGTTCATAAGAAAAATCATTTTCCCAGAAGAACAACTTTTAAATCAAAGTTTATCATAGTTTTTAATTAACTAACCCAAAACAGCCAGCGGTGTTACTACGACGGCGTAAATTCGGTTTTACGGTGTTTTTCGTGTTTCCAGGTTTTAAATCATTAAGTTAGCATATCATATAGATATAGAACATGTGTTTAGTTGATTTTAAAAGTCAAGTTAGAAGGATTAACTTTTGTTTGCGAACAAGTTTAGAATTAACTAAACTATGTTCTAGTGATTACAAGTTTAAACCTTCGAATAAGATAGCTTTATATGTATGAATCGAATGATGTTATGAACATCATTACTACCTCAAGTTTTCTGGATAAAGCTACTAGAAATGAGAAAAATGGATCTAGCTTCAAAGGATCCTTGGATGGCTTGAAAGTTCTTGAAGCAGAATCATGACACGAAAAACAAGTTCAAGTAAGATTTCCACTCGAAATAAGATTGTTATAGTTATAGAAATTGAATCAAAGTTTGAATATGAGTATTACCATGTATTAGAAAGATATCTTACTGTAAATAAGAAAGATTTCTTGAGGTTGGATGATCACTCTACAAGATTGGAAGTAAGCTAGCAAACTTGGAAGTATTCTTGATTTTATGAAACTAGAACTTGTAGAATTTATGAAGAACACTTAGAACTTGAAGATAGAACTTGAGAGAGATCAATTAGATGAAGAAAATTGAAGAATGAAAGTGTTTGTAGGTGTTTTTGGTCATTGGTGTATGGATTAGATATAAAGGATATGTAATTTTGTTTTCATGTAAATAAGTCATGAATGATTACTCATATTTTTGTAATTTTATGAGATATTTCATGCTAATTGCCAAATGATGGTTCCCACGTGTGTTAGGTGACTCACATGGGCTACTAATAGCTGATCATTGGAGTGTATATACCAATAGTACATACATCTAAAAGCTGTGTATTGTACGAGTACGAATACGGGTGCATACGAGTAGAATTGTTGATGAAACTGAACGAGGATGTAATTGTAAGCATTTTTGTTAAGTAGAAGTATTTTGATAAGTGTATTGAAGTCTTTCAAAAGTGTATGAATACATATTAAAACACTACATGTATATACATTTTAACTGAGTCGTTAAGTCATCGTTAGTCGTTACATGTAAGTGTAGTTTTGAAACCTTTAGGTTAACGATCTTGTTAAATGTTGTTAACCCAATGTTTATAATATCAAATAAGATTTTAAATTATTATATTATCATGATATTATGATGTACGAATATCTCTTAATATGATATATATACATTAAATGTCGTTACAACGATAATCGTTACATATATGTCTCGTTTCAAAATCATTAAGTTAGTAGTCTTGTTTTTACATATGTAGTTCATTATTAATATACTTAATGATATGTTTACTTAGCATAATATCATGTTAACTATATATATAACCATATATATGTCATCATATAGTTTTAACAAGTTTTAACATTCGTGAATCACCGGTCAACTTGGGTGGTCAATTGTCTATATGAAACCTATTTCAATTAATCAAGTCTTAACAAGTTTGATTGCTTAATATGTTGGAAACACTTAATCATGTAAATAAAAATTTCATTTAATATATATATAAACATGGAAAAGTTTGGGTCACTACAGCACGGGGGCTAGAGGACACCCCTTAAGTAGGCAGGAACCGCATACAAAAAGAAATAAACAATAAAAGTATGCGCGAGTAAATATTCAATTGACATTAATAATGATTACAACCGCGACACATCCAAACGGACAAAAAATACATAGAAAAAATAATGTGCTAAAATAAATTGGAGTGATCAGGTCCATCCAGCTACATATAACATTTTTCAACAATGTCGCGTGCCAAGTGCGTTTCACAGGTTTTCCATCTAATGTCTCGAGATGGTATGCCCCGGTGTTGCTTGCTTTTGCTACCCTATACGGACCTTCCCAGCGGGGACTCAATTTCCCAGTATCCTCCGCATGACTTGCGTCATTCTGACGCCAAACTAAGTCCCCGCACTTATAAGAGCGCGAACGCACACGCTGATTGTAGTACTTTGCAATTTTCTACTTGTTATTAGCTTCGTTTACCGCCGCAGAGAGTCTGCATTCTTCAAGCAGATTAAGATTTTCCCGCAAAGTTTCTGAATTATTTTCTTCGTCAAAATTTTGTATGCGGAACGTTGGTACCCCAATTTCTGCGGGCACAACAGCTTCGGACCCGTAGACCAAACTGAACGGAGTCTCACCAGTGCATGCTTTTGGTGTAGTTCTATGAGCCCACAAAATTTTTGGTAGTTCATCCACCCAACCAACTCTGCCATGGCCTAATCTAGCTTTGATTCCGGCCACTATATCCCGGTTGGTGACTTCGCACAGGCCATTCGCCTGCGGATGCGCAATGGAAGTAAAAGTTTGCTTAATATTAAGCTCTGCGCACCAACTACGAAAAGGATCCCCCACAAACTGTGTACCGTTATTACTAACAATTTCGTTTGGTATGCCGAATCGACAAACAATGTCCTCCCATACAAAATTTCGCACCCATTTTCCCGAAATTGTTACCAGCGGTCGCGCTTCAACCCACTTAGTGAAATAGTCGATTGCAACAATCAAGAATTTAATGTTTCCTGCGTGTGCTGAGTATGCATAAGATACTGACATAAGTAGCATATGTTATAAAATAAATGATAATATTACCTCGGCCTTTTGGAAATGGTCCGACTATGTCAATTGCCCATTTGCAGAATGGTCATGGTGAGGAGACCAGTATCATAGGATGCGCAGGTGCCCTGCTGATAGGCGAGTGTATTTGGCAAGATTTGCATTGCTTCACTATTCACGCGGTATCTGCGTACATAATGGGCCAATAATAACCTAGCCGCATAATTTTTGACACAATAGACCTGCGCCCCGAATGAAGAGCACATGCACCTTCATGCACCTCGCGTATAACCTCCTCTGCCTCTTTCGGACCAATACACCTTAAGTGCGGCCCTAAATAATTTTTCCGATATAGGACGTCACCCTCAAGGGCATACAGTGGTGCCTTGGTGCGGACCTTCTTCGCATCAACAGAATCCGCAGGTGATGTGCCATCCCACAGGAATGCAATAATAGGTGTCATCCATGTTGAGCTGGATTCCTCAACAGGTGCTACCAAAGGCATCATAACAATGGATTTCGTATGCAGTTCTTCTATAAGAACTTTCTTCCCCAGATGATCAAAAGCCAAAGCGGCTAATTTGCTAAGCGCGTCCGCTTTCTTATTTTGCCCCCGCATTACGTGGGAGATTTGAAAAGCTTCAAACTGGTCAGCGAGGTTATGAACAAGCGATAAATATTGCTGCATGGCAATGTCGTGCGCTTCAAAGTCCCCGCTAACTTAACTACATACCAGCTTTGAATCCACATAAGCGTGCAGAATTTTAACATTCAATTTATGCGCAATGCGCATACCTGCTAACAAAGCCTCATATTCTGCTTCGTTGTTCGTAACAGCAAAATTAAACCGTAGCGCATATGTATGCTCTTCGCCATCTGGACCAGTTAAAATTACACCCGCACCCGCGCCAGCTGCACTGCAGGCACCATCGGTATATAACACCCATGGTGACAAAGTTGGTGCATGCGTATCTTGATGTTCTGCTGATGTCTCGACATCCGCAGGTAACTCTGCGAGGTAATCCGCAAGTATTTGACCCTTAACCGCGCTTCGCGAAGAAAAATTTATTTCATGCTCCCCTAACTCAACAGCCCATTTAGCCATTCGACCAGATATTTCAGGTTTATAAAGTACCTGAAACATAATATGATTGCGTTAGTCAATGCGGTATTCTCGGTCATTGCCGAAAATTAGGTTTTTACCAACCTGCTTGATTGGCTGATCAGTTAGAACCACAACTGGGTGTGCTTGAAAATATCGGCGCAAACGCCGCGCCGTGTGGACTAGCGCATACACTAGCTTTTCTATTGGTGCATAGTTTACTTCGCTTGCTGCCAGCGTCTTGCTTACAAAGTAGACCGGCATTTGCGTCTGAGAAAACCTCAGCATTAATTGTATACGAAATAAATAATTCACAAGAAAAAAGGGAATGGATTACCTTTCCGCGTTCTGCGATAAGAACCGAGCTGATTGCTTCTTTTTATGTCACAAGGTACAGCGTAAGCGTTTCCCCTGTTACTGGCACGGTGAGTGTTGGTAATTCAGCGAGCACCTTTTTCATCTCCTGAAAGGCTGATTCTGCCTCCTGAGTCCATACAAAGTCTTTTTTCTTTAAGCAATTCTTCAAAGTGTTGAAGAATGGCAATTGACGCTCTGCGGCCTTTGATAAAAACCACATGATCACCGCAAGCTTCTCGGTTAGACTCTGCATATCTTTCTTTGTTTTCGGAGATGGCAAACTATCAATGGCTTCAATCTTTTTGGGATTTGCCTTGATTCCCCGCGCTGTCACCACATGACCTAGAAACTTGCCTTCCTCTTCCCCAAAACTACATTTGAGCGGGTTAAGCTTCATGTTTATTCTGCGTAGAGACGCAAACATTTCTAGGATGTCCGCTAGCATTTCTTCTTCAGTTTTGCTCTTAATTACCAAGTCGTCAACGTACGCTTCAAGATTCCTACCAATTTGGTGTTTGAATGCCGCATCAATTACGCGCTGATAGGTTGCGCCTGCGTTTTTTAATCCGAAGGGCATCTTCTTATAACAATAGATACCTTGAGGCGTATGAAAAGCAGTTTTGTCCTCATCTTTCGCAGCCATTAATATTTGGTGATAACCCTTGTATGCATCTAGAAAACACTTGTACCGAAAACCTGACAGTGATTCCACCTTCCAATCTATCTCCGGGAGAGGATAGTTGTCCTTGGGACATGCTTTATTAATATCCTTAAAATCAACACACATCCGCCAGTTACCGTCAGCCTTTTTCACCAACACAGGATTAGCAACCCATGTCTGATAGCGCACTTCCTGTAGAATGTTTACTTTGACTAGGTTATCTACTTCTGCGCACAACCAATCACTGCGTTCAAGAGCCATATGCCGCTTCTTTTGCCTAACGGGCGTGAGTGATGGATTAACATTCAATTTATGTTCCGCAATATCTCGCAGAACCCCAGTCATGTCTGATTTGCGCCACGCGAAAACATCTGCGTTTGCGGAT